>NW_027361893.1:2400000-4800000 GCF_039654945.1 Dendrobates tinctorius | reverse complement strand
CCACGGCGGGATCACAGCGCATGCGTGGAGTGCGTCTGTGCCATGGTAACTAAAAGGGTTGGCGCACAACAAGAGCACTGTTGCTGCCCGTGGACAGGGGAGAACGGGGGCACGCCTGCAGCAGCGAGCAGGGGAGATCAAAGAGATCATTGCCGCTCGTCACCCGGGCACTGCGTCCGTCATCCCGAGGCCCAGTCAAGATTGTGGTGCACGCATGAAATGCGTATAAAATAGGGGCAATAAACAGTGGATTCTGACCAAGGATGGGAACTAGCTGCAAGAATGTAGTCTAAACTATCTGATAGGACTTTTTATGGTTCCGTATATTTTGGAATTGTATCGGTAACCTAAGCGGACCTCCGAAAACACGGGGTGGTGCTGAAAGAGGTACCCCAGCCTGGGTAGACCCCGTTACACTGGTGGCAGCAGTGGGATTTGATACCCCTTCTACAGGAGGAAAGGAATGAATGGAAAATAACTACCAGAAGTTAAAGAGGACTACATTAAAAGATCTGGTGGAAGCCCGAGGGTTGATCGCCAGCAACAAAACAAAAGCGGATTTGATAGCAGCCATCATGGAACATGACAGTGCAGCGCCCCCCAATGTGAATGTGGAGGAGACCGAACTCCAGAGGGAGGTAAAGAACAGACTGGTGTTCTATGGCCTAAACCCTGCAGTAGAGATCATACGAGAGGTGATGGCTGATGTGCGTACTGATCTGAAGGAAAAGATGGCCGAGCGGACCAGGATAGAACTAGCCAAGATGGAGATGGCAGAGCGGACCAAAGTGGAGCTGGCCAAGATGGAGATGGCAGAGCGGAGAGAGGAGAGCCAGCGAGCAGGGGGAGCTCTGGCCTTCGACCAGGTACCTTTAACAGTAAGCCACAAAAAGATCCAGTATAATGCCTTCCGACTGTTGGGGGAGGCAGAGGAAGACATTGATGGCTTGCTGCAGGACTTTGAGCGGCAGTGTGCACTTCATCAAGTGAAGCCGGAGGAACGGGTTCAGATTCTGGCCAGCAAGTTGACAGGCCGGGCAGCGGAAGCCTATCGCACGGTACCTGATGAGGACTGTATGGACTATGAGCGGATTAAAGAAGTGATCTTGGCCCGATATGCGCTGACACCAGAGGCCTACCGCCAAAAGTTCAGCGGACTTATAAAACGCGTAACCGATACCCACACTGAATGGGTCTGTAAATTACAGCGGTCACTGCTACAGTGGGTACAAGGGAGCCAAGCAACCATTAAGGAGGACGTCCTCCAGCTTTTCCTGCTAGAACGATTCTTTAATGGACTAAACCCCGAGGCACAGGAATGGCTTCGGGACAGGCTGCCAACGACTCTTGAGGAAGCCGCTCGTCTGGCCGATGAACATCATGATGCTAGGAGGCCGCAGTTGTCCGGATCAAAGGTGGTCACTAGGGGCCCACCCATAGACCTGGAGGGCCCCAAACCACCGAAGATTGTAGGGGGACCAGCTAGAAACCCAGCCTACCACATTCCCCCTGTGGCGCAATGCCACACCTGTCGTCAGCTGGGCCACCTGCAAAGACAATGTCCCAACCGGACTCAGCATACCCAGTGGCCAAAGGCGGGAACAGCTACCTTCAGCCAGGCTGCTGTACACTGCTACCAAGGCGAAGCTGACCCGGCATTGGGGGCTGCGACTAACCAAGGGGTGGAAGAGATGGAGGAAGTGCTGCATGAAGTAGACCCCGTGCAGGCAGCCCGGGCAGATAATCGACAACAGCATCGACAGGTCGTGTGGGTTAATGGGAAACATATGCAGGGACTAAGAGATTCCGGGGCAACTTTGACCCTTGTGAAGCCTCATCTCGTCCGGGACCAAGAGAAGACAGACCTGACAGTCGCAGTCTGTGTAGCAGGGGGAGCTATACATCGACTACCCACTGCCAGAATTCACCTAAACTGGGGAGTCGGGGATGGCCTTGTTGAGGTCGGCTTGATGGAGGATTTGCCTGCAGACGTCTTGCTGGGAAATGACTTGGGACCCATGTTGTCTGCATTCTCGGTGGCCCCTCTGGCTGAGACCTATCCTGTGACCACCCGAAGACAAGCTCGAGCTGCGGACGCGGAATCACACTTAGAGGAGGCCCAGGTAAGACATCCCAGCCCTGCACGTATTTCCATAGCCAGACACATTTCTTGGGCGACCCCAGATGAATTTAAGAGGGAGTTACTTGAGGATCCTTCATTAGAGGGATATCGTGGGAAGGCACAGGAGGGGAGAGGAGTACTGGAAGGGGAACAGTTTGTATGGAAGCAGGGACTCCTCTACCGGATCACAGAGCAGCACCACACAGGGACGAGCCCCACTATAAAACAACAGCTGGTAGTTCCCAAGAAGTATAGGCAGGAGTTACTGCGAATCTCTCATGATATATCCTTGGCCGGGCACTTCGGCGTCAGTCGCACCAGGCATCGTCTGACACAAAACTTCTTTTGGCCGGGGGTAACCTATGATGTTCGTCAGTACTGCCAGACCTGTGACAGTTGTCAGCGCATTGGCAAGAGGGGGGATCAATGCAAGGCCAAATTACGCCCCCTCCCCATTGTGGAGGAACCATTTAGCCGAGTAGCGGTCGATCTGATAGGGCCGTTAGCCAAACCCAGTCCGTCCGGGAAAAAGTATATATTGACGGTGGTAGATTATGCCACACGGTATCCAGAGGCGGTTGCGTAACCTAAAATACTGGCAGAGACGGTGGCGGCCGCCCTGCTCCAGGTTTTCTCACAAGTTGGATTTCCCCGGGAGATTATCTCGGACCAGGGTACCCAGTTTACAGCAGAGGTGACCAACCAACTGTGGAAGCTGTGCGGCGTAAAGTCCATTAGAAGCGCCCCGTACCACCCACAAACCAATGGGTTGTGTGAGCGCTTTAACGGGACATTAAAACAGCTCATTGGGACTTTTACCAGGACATACAGGGACTGGGAGAAATTTTTGCCACACCTCCTGTTTGCATATCGGGAGGTGCCCCAAGAATCCACGGGGTTCTTCCCGTTCGAGCTGGTATACGGGAGACGGGTAAGGGGACCCCTAGACTTAGTGTTGGAACACTGGGAAGGGGAGGGCCTCATAGAAGGGGTACCTATTGTAGCCTATGTGCTGGAATTCCGGGACCGCCTACAGGAGCTGACCCAGGTTGTACGTGAGAACCTGCAGGCGACACAGCTGCGCCAGCGCGTATGGTACGATCGGAGGGCCAGAGAGCGCACTTTGGAAATAGGACAGAAAGTCCTGGTGTTAGAGCCCACTAAGCAGAATAAGTTTCAAGCTGCATGGCAGGTGCCCTACCAGGTAGTGGGGAAAATAGCCGACACAACCTATAATGTCGCCGATTGTGACGACCCCAGGGTTATCCGCATGTTCCACGTGAATATGCTGAAGCCCTACCCGGAGCGCCCTGAAGAGGTAGTGGCCATCTGTGCACCTGAAGCAGAGGATTTAGCCGGACTTCCCTTGCCGGATGTCTTAGGGTAAAGGACTCAGTCTAAAACATGGGACCAGGTAAACTTGGGTGAAGACCTAGGCCCCCGGGAGAGACAGCAGGCGGAGGCGTTGTTGAGGCTGCGACAGAGGATGTTTTCAGAGAGACCGGGGTACACTCGCCTGGCACAACACAAGGTTGAGACCCAGGATCAGACCCCCCTGCGACAAAAACCCTTCCGCATCCCTGAGTCTGTACGAGAGGGGATGCGACAAGAGATACAAGAGATGTTGCGTTTAGGGGTCTTTGAAGAGTCACATAGTCGCTGGGCATCCCCTGTAGTGTTAGTGCCCAAGAAGGATGGGACTACATGGTTTTGTGTAGACTATCGTAAGCTCAATGAGAAAACAGTGACGGATGCATACCCCATGCCGCGTGTGGATGAGTTGTTAGACCGGCTAGCGGGGGCAAAGTATTTGACCACCATCGATCTATGCAAAGGCTACTGGCAGATTCCCCTCAGTCCTGACGCTATTCCCAAGTCGGCATTTGTCACCCCGTTCGGCTTATTCCAGTTTCGAGTTATGCCATTCGGGATGAAGAATGCCCCGGCGACCTTCCAAAGGCTGGCTGACCGGCTTCTGGATGGTCTCCAGGACTATGCTTGTGTCTACCTGGACGACATCGCCATCTACAGTGCGACATGGGAAGAGCATCTAAATCACCTAGAGACAGTATTGGACAGGATCCACCAGGCCGGAATCACCCTGAACCCAAACAAGTGTCACGTGGGCAAAGCAGAGGTTCAGTATTTAGGGCATTGGGTGGGAAGTGGGAAACAGCGACCAGAACCAGCCAAGATTGAGGCCATAGCCAAATGGACCATCCCACGCACTAAAACCCAGGTCATGGTGTTTCTAGGGACAGCGGGGTATTACAGGAAATTCGTTCCCAATTACAGCAGCGTAGCCAAGCCCCTCACTGATTTGACCCGTAAGAACCAACCCCGCCAGGTAACCTGGACCTCAGAGTGTGAGGAAGCCTTCCGCCAACTAAAGGACGCCCTCACCAATACCCCTGTATTGGCCGCACCCGATCCAACTAAACGTTTCCTTGTTCACACAGACGCTTCTATGTTTGGATTGGGGGCAGTACTGAGCCAAGTCGGGCCGGACGGCCAAGAACACCCGGTAGCTTACCTGAGTCGGAAACTACTGCCCCGTGAAGTAAGCTATGCGGCCATCGAGAAGGCGTGCCTGGCGGTAGTATGGGCACTCAAGAAGTTGCAACCATATTTGTATGGACGACAGTTTTCCCTCCTAACGGACCATAATCCCCTAGTCTGGCTTAATCGGGTCTCCGGAGACAACGCCAGATTGCTGCGGTGGAGTTTAGCCCTACAACCTCTGGACTTCACCATCCACCACAGACCCGGCAAACAAAATGGTAACGCCGATGGACTAAGTCGACAAACGGAACTTGTACCAACCTCATAAACTTCAGTCATCCCCAAACCGATCCGTTGAAGATCAGACTGTGTATGCCAATCGCGTCGCTGAAAAGGGGAGCCGTGTTACAGAACCACTTAGCACCCAGAATATGTTGTGCAGTTATATGTATGTATAATAGGTTCCATGTGAGATGCATGTCCCTAATGCATCAGCCCACAGGCTGCGCCCCTGGGCAGAGGGGACACTATATTCTCCTTTTGTCCGCCCTCGCCCCACCTTTGTAATTCCCACAGTAAGCATCGGCAGGCTCCGGCCACCTGCGGCTTTTGTAATGCATGTTTGGCCTGCAGCTTTTCTATTGGCCTGCCCTCTGTATCTGTGTGATATATTCTGTGTACTGTTAGTAAAGTGTTGTCAGACTGGAAATACAGGGAGAAGCAGTGATCTTTTATATGCGCCCATGTAACCAAGGAATTCCAGCCAGCGTCATTCATTCAGACTCCAGCCAACGCAGAGCGGACCTCCGAAAACACGGGTTGGTACTGAAAGAGGTACCCCAGCCTAGGTAGACCCCGTTACACCAAACATTATATATAAACATCTTATTATATTAAAATATACATATAGATGGAAACAGGCTATTGGCATAACCATTATTATGCAATGTAAGACATACAAATTACACATACTCATAAATCATATGAAATATAGGACAGATAAATTAGACAGACAAGAGATGTCCATCATCAAAAAATTCTCAGGAACAGGGAATGTCCATGATGACAAGTAGTTCCAACTGGTTACAGCAAAGAATCCATTTCAAGGCAGAATACCAATCAACATCAAAGGCATGGAAATGCTATGAAAAAGGAATAAGAAGAGGTTAAAAAACAAATAAAAATACCCTGACAAGAAAGTGAAAGAATTAAAATATTTTTTGAAACTAAAAACATCAGTACTGAAGAAAAGGCTTGAAGCTGATGGCCTCATTGAGACCTCTAGGAGTGAGTGTATTTAGGATTGTCATTCATCTGGTTTCTTTTTGAAGCAATCTGTTTTAGATTGCCACCACGAATTCCCATATAAACACGATCTATACCCCGAACTGTAAAACCCTTGGGGTCACAGCTGTGTTTATCAAAAAAGTGTTTGGGGATTGTTTTAAGAAGATGGGGTTCGGGACAGTCTAACGCATTTTTAATGTCTCTAATATGTTCCTGCACACTTTTTTTAACCCCTTCATGACCAAGCCTATTTTGACCTTAATGACCAGGCCATTTTTTGCAATTCTGACCCTTTATGAGGTAATAACTCAGGAACGCTTCAACGGATCCTAGCGATTCTGAGACTGTTTTTTCGTGACATATTGAGCTTCATGTTAGTGGTAAAATTTTGAATTTTTATTCTGTTAAACCAGAGAGTTATGTGACACAAAATAGTTACTAAATAACATTTCCCACATGTCTACTTTACATCAGCACAATTTTGGAAACAAAATTTTTTTTGTTAGGAAGTTATAAGGGTCAAAATTTACAAAACCATTTTTTTTTTTTAGGGACCACCTCACATTTGAAGTCACTTTGAGGGGTCTATATGGCAGAAAATACCCAAAAGTTACACCATTCTAAAAACTGCACCCCTCAAGCTACTCAAAACTACATTCAAGAAGATTATTAACCCTTCAGGTGTTTCACAGGAACTAAAGCAATGTGGAAAGAAAAAATGGACATTTTAATTTTTCCAACAAAAATTTTCTTTTAGCATCAATTTTTTCATTTTCACATGGGAAACAGGATAAAATGGATCCTAAAATTTGTTGGGCAATTTCTCCTGAGTACAACGATACCTCATATGTGGTCATAAACCACTGTTTGGGCGCACGGCACGGCTCAGAAGGGAAGGAGCGCCATTTGACTTTTTGAATGGAAAATATGCTGGAATATTTAGCGGTTGCCATGTCGTGTTTGGAGAGCCCCTGTGTGCATAAACATTGGATCTCCTCCACAAGTGACCCCATTTTGGAAACTAGACCCCCCAAGGAACTTATCTAGATGCATAGTGATCACTTTGAACCCCCAGGTACTTCACAAATTGATCTGTAAAAAAAAAAAAAATACTTTTTTTTCACAAAAATTTTCTTTTAACCTTAGTTTTTTCATTTTCACTGGGCAACAGGATAAAATGGATCCTAAAATTTGTTGAGCAATTTCTCCTGAGTGCACAGATACCTCATATGTGGTCATAAACCACTGTTTGGGTGCACGGCAGGGCCCGGAAGGCAAGGAGCACCATTTGACTTTTTGAATGGAAAATTAGCTCCAATCATTATCGGACACCATGTCGCATTTGGAGAGCCCCTGTGCACCTAAACATTGGAGCTCCCCACAAGTGACCCCATTTTGGAAACTAGACCCCCTAAGGAACTTATCTAGATGTGTAGGGAGCACTTTGAACCCCCAAGTGCTTCACAAAAGTTTATAACACAGAGCAGTGAAAATAAAAAATAATTTTTTTTCCTCAAAAATGATATTTAGCACACTATTTTTAATTTTCACAAGGCTAACAGGAGAAATTGGACCACAAATCTTGTTGTCCAGTTTGTCCTGAGTACGCTGGTACCCCATATGTGGGGGGGGGGAACCACTGTTTGGGCACACGACAGGGCTCAGAAGGGAAGGAGCGCCATTTGACTTTTTGAAATGCAAATTACTTCCAATCGTTAGCGGACACCATGTCGTGTTTGGAGAGCCCCTGTGTGCCTAAACATTGGAGCTCCCCACAAATGACCCCATTTTGGAAACTAGACCCCCTAAGGAACTTATCTAGATGTGTGGTGAGCACCTTGAACCCTCAAGTGCTTCACAAAAGTTTATGACGCAGAGCCGTGAAAATAAAAACAAAATTTTTTCCCTGAAAAAATTATTTTTTAGTGCGCAATTTTTTATTTTCACAAGGGTACCAGGATAAATTAGACCCCAAAATTGGTTGTCCAGTTTGTCCTGAGTACGCGGATACCTCATATGTGGGGGATGACCACTGTTTGGGTACACGTCGGGGCTCGGAAGGGAAGTAGTGACATTATGAAATGCTGACTTTGATGGAATGGCCTGCGGGCATCATGTTACATTTGCAGAACCCCTGATGTACCTAAACTTTGGAACCCCCCCACAAGTGACCCCATTTTGGAAACTAGACCCCCCAAGGAACTTGTCTAGATGTGTGGTGAGCACATTGAACCCCCAAGTGCTTCACAGAAGTTTATAACGCAGAGACGTGAAAATAAAAAATATTTTTTTTTCCCTCAAAAAAAATGATTTTTAGCCAGCAATTTTTTTTTTCACAAGGGTAGCAGGATAAATTGGACCCCAAAAGTTGTTGTACAGTTTGTCCTGAGTATGCTGGTGCCCCATATATGGGGGGGGACTATTGTTTGGGCATACGTAAGGGCTCGGAATGGAAGTAGTGGCGTTTTGAAATGCAGACTTTGATGGAATGGTCTGCGGTCGTCATTACGTTTGCAGAGCCCCTGATGTGCCTAAACAATAGAAACCCCCCACAAGTGACCCCATTTTGGAAACTAGACCTCCCAAGTAACTTATCTAGATGCCTGGTGAGCACTTTGGACCCCCAAGTGCTTCACAGAAGTTTATAACGCAGAGACGTGAAAATTAAAAAAAAAACTTTTTCCGCAAAAATATTTTTTTAGCCCCCAATTTTTTATTTTCCCAAGGGTACCAGGAGAAATTAGACCCCCAAAGTTATTGTGCAATTTTTCCTGAGTACGCTGATACCTCATATGTTGGGGTAAACCACTGTTTGGGCACACGTCGGGGCTTGGAAGGGATGAAGAACCGTTTAACTTTTTGAATGCAAAATTGGCTGGAATCAATGGTTGCACCATGTCGCGTTTGTAGACCCCCTGATGTGCCTAAAAAGTGGAAACCCCTCAATTCTAACTCCAGCCCTAACCCCAACACACCCCTAACCACAGCCCTAACCCCAACACATCCCTAACCCTAATTCCAACCCTAACCATAACCCCAACATACCCCTAACCCTAATCCCAACCCTAACCATAACCCTAATTCCAACCCTAACCCTCTTTCCAACCCTAACCCTCTTTTCAACCCTAACCCTCACCCTCTTTCCAACCCTAACCCTCTTTTTAACCCTAACCCTCTTTTCAACCCTAACCCTAACGGAAAAATAAAAATAAAAATATTTTATTTTATTAGTTCTGCCTACCTATGGGGGTGATAATCGGGGGGTTTATTTACTTTTTCTTTCATTTTGATCACTGTGAGAGTGATCAAAATGAAAGAATGGAATCTGCAGCCGGCAGATTCGGGCGGGCGCACTGCGCATGCGCCCGCCATTTTCCAAGATGGCGACGCCCATCATCCGGACCCGAGGGACACCGAGAGGGACGGGGGGACTCAGGAGGTTACGGGGGGGTGAGGGGGGGGAATCAGAGGCTGGCGGGGAGCAGAGGGAATGGGAGGGGGGGCAGATGATGACAGCGGCGGCAGATCGCCGCTGTCATTCAGTTGCGGGGGGGGGGGGGGGATCTCCGGTGGGGGGGTGGAATTGGTGTCTCCAGCCATGTCCGATGCTACAGCAGCGTCGGACATGGCTGGATTGTAATATTTCATCAATTTTCATTGATGAAATATTACTATCGCTCTGATTGGCTGTTAAAAGTGAAACAGCCAATCAGAGCGATCGTAGCCACATGGGGGCGAAGCCACGCCCCCTGTGGTGAATTACAAAGCCCCCTGTATCTGCGGGTCGGGTGACCTTTCAGTGACCCCGGTCACCCGACCCGCAGGGGGGCTTTAAAGTCATGACGCCACATAGGCGTCACTGGTCAGATTTGAACCAGGTTTCATGACGCCTATGTGGTGTCATTGGTTGTGAAGGGGTTAAAAGTCTCGTCGTCATACCTATATATATATGAGCTCACAGGGGCAGCTAGCATAATATACCACCGCCTCTGTGTTACAGGTAATATGATGGACAATCTTAAATTTTTTCAATTTAGAAGAGTCTGAAAATTCCTTAATCCGCAGGATATTGGGGCAAGCTGAACATTGGCCGCATGGAAAACATCCCCATGGTGGTCCCTTACTGGATGTCAGGAAGGGGTTCTTTATGGGTGGGATATAATGACTGCGGCAAAGAATATCACCCAGAGAGTGAGACTTCCGCCATGTAATAGATGGATATGGGGTCAAGTGCTGTAGTAAATCTCTGTCGGTTAACAATATTGACCAATGTCTTCTGAGGATATCATTAAGGTCCTTCCAATTTGAATTAAATTTAGTGATAAATCGTGGTATATGGTCATTGCTATCATTTGCTCTTTTGATAGAAACACGCTTTTGCATAAACCTATCGGCATATGTTGGTCGAGAGAAGCCTCTATGGATATCTCTGATGTTATAACCCCTATCTTTAAAGCGGCGAGATAATTCCCCTGCTTGATGGCGAAAAGTGGCTTCATCGGAACAGATGCGTCGTGCCCTCAGAAATTGACTGATTGGAATAGAAATTTTTAGTTTTGGAGGATGAGAAGATGTGTAATGCAACAATGCATTAGTAGCCGTACTTTTTCGGAAAATATCCGTATGGAGTAACCCATCACGGCCTTTTGAAATTAGAAGATCCAAAAAGTCAATATTTTGTTGACTGTATTTCCAAGCCAATCTGATGTTATGATCATTGTTAGTGAGGTGGTCAAGAAAGGCCTCCAGTTACGACGTGGAGCCCTGCCAAATGAACAAAATGTCGTCAATATATCTCAGCCACAAGATAATATGATTATGGCCAGGTGTGTCAAGGACCGTATCCCTCTCCCACAGCCCCAGGTAAAGGTTCGCATACGAGAGCGCACAAGCAGCCCCCATAGCGGTTCCCTGGAGCTGTAGGAAGGGGCGGTCCTTGAACACACAAAAATTATGGGTCAGAATAAAAAGCAATAAATCCAATATAAATTGTATTAAATTAGACTCCAAGTTGGTCATGTCAAGAAAAAAATTTACTAGCCTGCATCCCGTGACTGTGACATATCGACGTGTACAGGGACTCCACGTCGCAAGTGAGGAGCCACATATCCTCATCCAAAACAAGACCGTCCAATCTTCTAAGAACATCTGTAGTGTCCCGCACAAAAGAGGGAAGTGTTTCTACACATCTCTTAAAATGAAAGTCAATGAATCTGCAAGCTGGTTCACAGAGACCCCCCAGGCCCGAGACTATAGGTCTCCCTGGGGAGCATAGGGGGTCCTTGTGAACTTTAGGAAGTAGATAAAAAGTAGGGACTATTGGGAAGTCCGGTAACAATCCCTCCATCTTTTTGGAAATAACATTATTCTCGACACCATCATCAAGGACGTGGGCAAGCTCGTTATAGAATCCTGACAATGGTATTGAGTCAAGACGTCTATAACAGTCCCTATTATTAAGTTGTTTAAAAGCTTCTGCTTCATACATTTCCGTCGGCCACAGAACCACATTGCCCCCCTTGTCTGCCCATTTGATGACAACATCCTTCATCTCTTTTAATGAGCGTCGGGGCGACGCGTGTGGCGCTTGGGCAATGTGTGGTGATGATCGGCAGATCCTCCCACCTATCGCTGAGAGCGCGCGCGTCTTCCCCTCCCATAGGCGGGCATAACATGCTGGATGTGCACCGATTTGTCAAGTTATCAAGGCTGGAGTATTTAAACCCATGACGCTGACATTATAAATCACGCCTCCTGATGAAACCACAAGGGTGGTGAAACACGCGTCGAGGCCCTAGGAAGCGCCATTTGTCCCCTGTCTCATGTTCATGCCGCACCATGACTGAAGGTAATGTACCTATATGCACTTGGTGCGATATTTGTGCTAATATTTTGCCCTAAACTATGCAGATTAGAACATAGCCATCACACACCCCTATTTAGACATAGGTAGTTTAACAGTAATGGACCTTTATCTGTATTAGATTGGTACGTTCACTAATTTGTGCATCTGTGACACGTTTTCTCTGGCGGGCTCAGATGATTGCTTCCCCCATTTTTCTTATGTCCGGTGCATGTTTATAACTTATTGGTTCGCATGAATTCATAAATGACCACTGTGATATTTCATATATTATGTGTATTTCTATTATCTTGGATATTGCACTATTGCGAACCTGCCACCTTGTATTCCTACTCTGGACAATTTTCTCCCCTTTTTCCCTTCTCCCACTTCCTACCTTCTGTGTGTGCATACCCAGACACTTTGTCACATTGTCAATGTTCAATAAATTTTGTATTACTTTTGAAATCACTTTGAGCCTCTATTTTTCTTCAGGATGTTTTTGATGTATATGATTATATTCTGGAGCATTTAACTATATATTTACATTTGGCTGACGTGTGAGCATGCTCAGTTAATACTTCAATATCTTTCCTGCAATTGTTTGGTCTTTTTTGGTATAATTAATTGGTCTAGAGGCCTTTCCACCTGAGCATGTGGAATAGTTTTTTGGTTTAATCTATAGAAACAGGGTCTGTTACATTTGATTGGCGGCAAGAAAATGTGGTACCAATATTCAAAAAGGGGTGTAAAAGGGAACCTGGAAACTATAGGCCGGTAAGCTTAACATCTGTTGTGGGTAAAATTTTTGAAGGGTTTAATAAATGTTTAACTCCATATCAACATGGATTTATGAAGGATCGCTCCTGTCAAACTAACCTGATCAGCTTCTATGAAGATGTAAGCTCTCAAATGGACCAAGGAGAATCATTGGATGTCATTTATCTCGACTTCTCTAAAGCATTTGACACTGTCCCACATAAAAGATTGGTAAGTAAGATGAGAAAGCTTGGGCTAGGGGAAAATGTGTGTAGATGGGTAGGTAGCTGGCTTAGTGATAGAAAACAAAGAGTGGTTATTAGTGGTGCATACTCAGATAGGACCAGGATTACTAGTGGGGTACCACAGGGTTCTGTATTGGGCCCCCTACTATTTAATATAATAATGATCTAGTGGCTGGCTTACACAGTAAAATATCAGTATTTGCAGATGATCCAAAACTATGTAAGGTAGTTAACACAAAGGAGGACAGTTTGCAACTACAGACAGAATTGGGCTGAAAAATGGCAAATGAGGTTTAACACAGATAAGTGTAAGGTTATGCACATGGGAAGGAGAAACAGATGCTACAATTACTTACTAAATGGGAAACTGCTGGGGAAATCAGACATTGAAAAATACTTAGGCATCTTAGTCAATAAGAAGCTAAATTGGAGTGCCCCGTGTCAGGCAGCTGCCACCAAAGCAAATAGGGTCATGGGATGCATTAGAAGAGGTCTGGGGACACGAGATGAAAACATAATTCTCCCTCTGTACAAATCACTCGTCAGACCACACTTGTAGTATTGTATGCAATTTTGGACGCCGGTGCTCAAGAAAGACATTACTGAACTTGAAAGGGTTCAAAGGCGGGCAACTAAAATGATAAATGGAGTTGGTTCACTACAATACCCAGAAAGGTTATCAAAATTAGGTCTATTTACTCTAGAAAAGAGAAGACTTAGGGGAGACCTAATATATATGTGCAAGTATATCAGAGGGCAATACAGAGATCTCTCAAAAAAACTGTTTGTACCAAGGACTGTGACAAGAACAAGGAGGCATTCTCTTCGCTTGGAGGAATGACAATTTCTGCACCAGCATAGAAGAGGGTTCTTCACGGTAAGAGCAGTGAGGCTCTGGAATTCTCTTCCTGAGGAAGTGGTGATGGCCAACTCACTGAATGAATTTAAGAAAGGAATGGATGCTTTTCTTGTGAGTAACAGTATAGAAGGTTACAAATAACATAATATTATAGGTAGATGGTTGACCAAGCTTAGGGGAAGGAATTTTTTTCCCTATGGAGAAAATTGGCTTCTACTCTGTGGGTTTTTTGCCTTCCCCAGGATCAACAATGCTGAACAGCTGCACTAAAAATAGGCTGAACTAGATGGACATAAGGTCTTCCTTCAGCCTTCAAAACTATGTTACTCATGTGGAAAACTTAAGTTGTTTGGTTCTGGACAATCTTCCAGCAGGATTGGTGTTGGGCATGCCCTGGTTACAACGCCATAACCCAGTTATTAACTGGACCAGAGGGGAGATTGTTCAATGGGGGTTTAATGATTCTAAGTTATGTGATAAATCTGCACTACTGGTTGAACCTGTTAAATCTGTGTCTGTGTCATCTGTCGAGCTGGAAGGTATTCCTGAGTACCTAATAGACTTCGAAGATGTATTCTCTGAATGCGAGGCTGAGACGTTGTCGCCACATAGACCCTTTGACTGCACTATCGAGTTAGTCCCGGGGGCTAAATTGCCTAAAGCCCATCTGTTTAATTTATGTGGCCCAGAGCGCTTAGCTATGAAGGATTACATTGCTGAGAGCCTTTCGCGAGGGACACATATGTCCCTCAGTCTCACCTGTGGCGGCAGGGTTTTTTTTGTCAAGAAAATAGATGGCGGTTTACGTCCCGGTCTCGATTTTCGAGAGCTTAATAAGATTACTGTAAGGAATACGTACCCCCTTCCGTTGACTCCCGATTTGTGTAACCAAATTTCAGGGGCTAAATGGTTCTCCAAACTGGATCTTCGGGGGGCATATAATTTGATAAGGGTCCGGGGGGATGAAAGGAAAACCGCGTTCCTCACGACCGCGGGACTGTTTGAAAATTTAGTCATGCCGTTTGGTCTTACCAATGCCCCCATATTTCAGAATTTCATCAACGTAGTATTCTCACATCTCATTGGTCGTTTTGTGTTATTTACTTAGATCATATTCTGATATACTCCTCCGACAGTCATTCCCATCTGAAACATGTACGAACCATTCTCCAAAGACTGAGGGAAAATCATCTGTTTGCCAAATTGGAGAAATGTGTATTTTTTGTTCAGGAATTGTCTTTTTTGGGATTGTGTCCTGTGAGGGTTTTCGCATGGACCCCAACAAGGTGCAAGCCAATGTGGATTGGGTGCAACCCCAAGATCTTAAGGGTCTTTAGCGCTTCTTGGGGTTCGCCAATTTTTACCGCAAATTTATTCAGGGGTTTTCACAGGTGGTCAAACCACTCACAGATCTAACATGCAAAGGTGCGGATGTGAGAAATTGGTCCTCGCTCTCAAAAGAGGCCTTTGCGACCCTGAAAAAATGGTTTGTCTGCTCCTGTGTGAATACAGCCAGATCCGTCCAAACCATTTGTTGTGGACGTGGACACCTCTGAGGTGGGGGTGGGGCGGTGTTGTCCCAAGGGCCTGCCACTCTAACCAACCTCAGGCCATGTGCTTTCTTTTCCAGGAAGTTCTCTGCTGCTGAAAGAAATTACGATGTAGGCAATAGAGAGCTTCTTGCGGTCAAATTGGTATTTGAAGAAAGGAGGCACTTTTTGGAGGGGGCCAGTCCCCCGATTGCTGTGATCACAGATCACAAAAATTTGTCTTACATTGAGTCTGCTAAAAGACTAACGCCCAGACAGACCCGTTGGTCGCTTTTTTTTTTCCCATTTTCAATTTACTATTACATTTCATCCAGGGTCTAAGAATGTCAAGGCTGACGCCTTATCTCGCAGTTTTCAGCCTGTGTCTTCCCCTGAGCCACCGTCCTCAATTCATCACCCTGGGGTTGTGTTAGCAGGGGTCTCATCTGAATTGGAATGGGAGATTGAGGGGGCCCAGTCGCTGGCTCCTGCGGCCAAGCCAGGGGGTAAGTTGTTTGTCCCAGAGCAACTTCGCCTTAAACTCTTGCAGGAGTTCCATGAATCCAAGCTGAGTGCTCACCCTGGTATATCAGCCACGCGTCTGGGGGTGGCTAGGATCTTTCGGTGGCCTACCCTTAGCCCTGACATAAAAAAATTCATTTCTGGTTGTGGAGTCTGCGCTCGTTCTAAAAGCTCTCATAGCCGGCCGGTGGGGGAGCTGATGCCCTTGACAGTTGCCGAAAGACCATGGACCCACTTGTCCATGGATTTTGTTACCAATCTTCCTCCATCCAAGGGTAATACGGTGGTATGGGTAGTGGTGGACAGATTTTCAAAGCAGGCTCATTTTGTACCCCTGTCCGCACTACCTTCAGCTGAGACTTTATCCAGATTGTTTGTGCAGCATGTGACCCGGTTGCATGGGGTACCCCTGAATGTGGTGTCTGATCGTGGTGTGCAGTTTGTGGCTAAGTTTTGGCGTGCTTTCTGCAAAAAATTAGGGATGTCTCTGTCCTTTTCGTCTGCATACCATCCTGAGAGCAATGGTCAGACGGAACGCAAGACTCAGCCTCTGGAACAGATCCTCAGGTGTCCGACTTCTGCTAGATAGAATGACTGGTGTGATGTACTGCCGTTGGCTGAATTTGCCTTCAATTGTCGGGTCAGTCAATCCATGGGTATGTCTCCTTTTTTGATTAACTAATGGTTCAGTCCTCATTTTGGTGAGTTTTCTCGTCTGGATTTGGGGTGTCCCGGGGCTGAGTGCTCTGTTCAGCGGTTAAGGAATATGTGGGCGGAAGTCCAGCGGAATATATCTAGGTCTCAAGGAAGGTATAAGTTTTTCGCGGACAGCGTTTCGTTGTCCTCACCAAAGGCGACTCATCAGGAGACTATTTAATATTGACCTATATTCAAGTGAGACTAGATGGAAAAAAAACTAAAATCATGTATCATGTCATCCGAAACAGTCAGAAAACTAGCCACATATTGTCAGATCCCAGACTTCAAACTATATACTTTGTAAGTTTGTAAGCCACTCCAGTGTCAGGAATAGATAGTATGTGAAAATACAGTATATACCGCTCAGGGAACACTTAACTGCTCCAGATATTATTTCCATATTCATACTAAATAATGGCACAGATCTCCCAGACATTATGGTGGCACATATCCCTAGTCTTTATAATGATATTGCACTCATTCCCTGACAGACTGCAACATGGTCATTAGTTAGAAACTGCTAATGATCTTTGGAGCAGGTAAGTTTGCCAGTCGTGCCTGTCGCTCGCACCTGTCCTAGTGTTTCGTCTCCCCAAGTGGGATCAGTAGCCACAGCCAGACATCACCCTGGAGTGGCACCTGCCTGCTGCACAAGCCTGACCTCACCATCAGAGGCTCCAGTGAAAACCAAGGCAGTTTTCTTAGTCACGCCCCTTCCAGGGTAGACTGGATTGTGGCACAGTGGGGCCACAATCCCCTGGCTCACGCCCATCAATCAAGGCGTGAGTGTGACATATATGTCACCCAGGGATGGGATTCAAATTTTTAACAACAGGTTCTGTGTTTGTGTGTAGGAAAACCACACCCATTTTAAGCCACATCCATTATTAAGCCACACCCATTTAACCGCACCTTTTCCTCAAACATATACAAGTAGGGGCGCAGTCAAACAGTTGAAAAAAAATAAAATGGAATGAGATCAGAATAGTGCACATTCTGGCCAGCTGCATATACTTCTCCCCAATAGGCAGTACAGGTCCCCAATAGGCAGGCACAGGTTCCCAATAGGCAGCACATACTGACCTGGCGTGTACAGTACACAGTGCAGGCTGCATCTGAAGTAAGTCCCACGGTTTACCAGGCCTCCTGGATGGCCCCCAGGCCCCGCACCACTCATCCTGCTCCAGTGGCAGCAAACCACCGCACGGTCCGCATCGGTGACCGGGCCGGGTGATAGAAGAATGATGATCGATGTGGCACACAGGTAGGCCACAGTCCGAGTCCAGCGCATCTCACACTGGGCAGCGGCGCACGGTGAGTTACCTGCCAATAGCTGCACTGACGCCAGTATCAGTGCGCGGGGGCCGCCGGGGTGTGCATGCTCAGTCCCAGTAGTCAGAGCACGTATCGGCGCGCGGGGCTAGGAAGCAGAGCAAGAGTCCTCCTCTGCTCCGCCTCCTCCTGCAACAAAGTACCGAATCGCGGCTCTTGATCTCCCCGATTCGGGGAACCGGCTGCTTTTTTAACAACCGGTTCCACCGAACCGGGGAGAACCAGCTGAATCCCACCCCTGATGTCACCTCACCCTATATACTGAAATGTGGGGTATATGTTTTTTCTATTTGTCAGCTTCTGACTAATCTTCAGAGGGCGAATTATGGGTATAGTTTTACATTTGGAATTAAAGTTTATTTTTATTACCAAACATGAGAAATGACAAGAGACAACCCCTTTAAGAAGATCCAATTTTGGTTACAACTATTCCAACATTATGAACATAAATAAGGCTTTTCCCCTATGTGACATCTCTGATGTTTATTAACAGTTGATTTACAAATAAAATATTTCCCACATTAAGAAAATTAAAAAGGCTGCTCCTGTGTGTGACTGCTCTGATGTCTAACAAGACACTCTTTCCGGTTAAAACATTTCCCACATTCTGAACAGGAAAAAGGCTTCTCCCCTGTGTGAGTTCTCTGGTGACAATCAAGAGGCTCTTTCCGGTTAAAACATTTTCCACAATCTGAACAGGAAAATGGCTTCTCCCCTGTGTGAGTTCTCTGGTGATTAACAAGATGTGATTTCTGGAGAAAACATTTCCCACATTCTGAACAGGAAAAAGGCTTCTCCCCTGTGTGGATTCTCTGGTGCTTAACACAATCTGATTTATAGTTAAAACATTTCCCACATTCTGAACAAGAAAAAGGCTTCTTCCCTGTGTGGGTTCTCTGGTGATTAACACAATGTGATTTATTGTTAAAACATTTTCCACATTCTGAACAGGAAAAAGGCTTCTCCCCTGTGTGAGTTCTCTGGTGAATATCAAGAGGCTCTTTCCGGTTAAAACATTTTCCACATTCTGAACAGGAAAAAGGCTTCTCCCCTGTGTGAGTTCTCTGGTGCTTAACAAGATGTGATTTCTGGTGAAAACATTTCCCACATTCTGAACATGAAAAAGGTTTCTCCCCTGTGTGAGTTCTCTGGTGACTAACAAGTTGTGATTTCTGGTGAAAACATTTCCCACATTCTGAACAGGAAAAAGGCTTCTCCCCTGTGTGGATTCTCTGGTGCTTAATAAAATGTGATTTCCATGTAAAATATTTCCCACATTCTGAACATGAAAATGACTTCTTTGCTTTAGGAGCAGTTTGTTTTTTAACACCTCTTTTGTGACTTTTATTTTCCTTAGTAGTCATTAATGAATCAGAAGATGGGACCTGTTTCATAGGATCAGATGACAGATCTTTACTGTGAATGGATGATGGTATATCTGGAGTAGCAGCAATCACTTCAGTTGTATCTTGTAGGATCTCAAGATCATCAGATTTAAAAATTGAAGATGTCAGCTGTCCCTCTGATCTCCTGGTACAGCCATCTGCTAAGATAAAAAACAATTATTTTTTCATAAAATATCTTTGAGTTGTATATTTTTGAACATTTCTACTTAAACTGTCCATAAAAATGGCAAGCTACGTAAAAAACTTTAATTATTTATCAAGACAATGACAGTTCACAGTCTAATAGAAATCCTTATTGGATGAACCAGTAGTGTGTGGTGTTCAACTGTTTGTTCATTCTGCCTCCCAAATATTGAATAGAAAGAAACTGACGTTATGTAGGCAAAAATAATACCAATTCTCAACTCACAAAAATCAAGTCCCCACTCAGGTCCATCATCTGTCAATGGAAAATCAGAGGTTCCCACACTATTAGTGGCTCAAAGGCTGTTGAAAAGCAATAAGGTTTCTATAAACCAATCCAACAAAAACCACTCTCACTGCTGAGTCTTGCAGTGTGCTCAAACAACATTTAGGATCCCTGTATTTATCATTATTATAGTGATAAGAATCTAATTAATTTGCAGTGTGTGTCTCCTGGAGCACAAGCTGGGCACTATGTGTTGGGTACTAAAATGGTAAAAGTGAAATTTTCACTCTCCAACATCCACTGTGTGTTAATTTCCAGAAAGTGGCTATGGAGTCAAAATATTCAGTCCTACTATAGATTATAACCCTCAGTGAATTAATTTATAGAAATTGAATCACTTTATGGAGATTTCGACTATTCTGGTTTTCTGTCATTTAGTTATATTATGGCTTCTGCATATGGTGAGTCCAATCTCATCTGGGATCTGTTCCTGGTGTCCAGCTGGAGTAATCTGCTCCCTACTTGAGCCAATTGGAAAGTACCGCACCCTACTAAAGCTCAAAGCATATGGCCGGAATCTGCCAGAAACAGCGTTGTTCTCCTCTGGTTCATTCCTCTATGCTCAGCTTGCGACTTGTGTGTCATTTACTGTTGTGACAGTGGCCCATTTACTGACTACTCTTGTGTCTTGTGATTCTGTAGTCTGTCCTTCTGGTTCTGACCCAGCTACCTGACTATTATTCTTGCCATCTCACACAACAGAATAGCAGGTAACATCATGGTCCAAGTCTAGGGGTCCCAGTGTAGGTTCAGATCCATGTAAGGGTGTTGAAGGGTGATGAGCAAGGCAATCCACTGGATATGGAAAGCAGAGAAGATAGCACCAAGCATGTTCATGGTGGCCATCTTTTGAGCTGCCAGGTGACCACGAACATTGCTCCCAATACATTGTGTCTGCAAACTATTACAGCTAGATCTGCATTCAAATAGCTAAATGGCGCTCCTTCCTGTTAGAGACACCGCACTGAACTTGCTCTCTGAGCCAGTGCGCATGCCCTGAGTAAAGGGAAAGCGTGCTCAAAGCTACCTGTGGAGCGGGCAGCAACCGAATAGATGCGTACTTCAGAGCCGCAGGACCTGAAGCATGTGACTGCTAGAGGCGTGGCCTAAACTCCACAGAGCTAGGAGCTGCAAGACAATTCCTAGCAGAGTAACTGCGAGACAAAGTTACCAAGGGGCATAGACAGGGAGAATAGTCAGGACGTAGCCAATGAGTCACACACAGAGATAGCTGCAAGGTACCAGAGGGGAGAGCAGAGAGTAGTCAGGTCACAGGCAATGAGTCATACACAGATAATAACGCAGTACAAAAACAACAGGCAAACTCACAACGGGAAACAGAATCGGGTCAGAACCATATAAACAAGCTATAGCAACAAACAGGCACACAGGGGTCAGCACACTAGGCCAAAGGCAAAAGTATAACTGGCAGGGATTGAAGCTACCCAGAGGTTTATGAAGCTCTCCCAGAACCAGAAAGAGGCCACAATCATTAACCCCAAGTGTGCAGGTCAAAACCTGCACAGAGCTCCAGACATTAACCCCCGGTGTGCAGCTCAAAAACCTGCACTGGGATCATGACAGTACCCCCCTCTCAACGGGGGGCCTCTGGACCCCCAGGCTTCCCCGGGTACTTGGCATGGAACGCCTGAACCAGGCGATCTGCATGTACCGAACGAGCAGGGACCCATGAGCGCTCCTCTGGTCCATATCCCTTCCAGTGGACCAGCTACTGCAAAGAGCGGCGCACCCGCCGAGAGTGCACAATATGTCCGACCTCATACTCCAATTGACCCTCCACCAGCACTGGAGGAACAACAGTCTCAGAGTTCTCTTTGACAGATCCTGCTGGTTTCAACAGAGACTTATGGAACACATGAGATATTTTTAAGGAGGCGGGGAGACGCAACCTATATGCCACAGGGTTGACTATCTCCATAATCTCGTACGGACCAATGAACTTTGGTCCCAACTTCACTGATGGTACCTTTAAGTTGATGATACGCGTGGAGAGCCAAACCTTCTCTCCCACCTGAAACACGTCTCCCGAGGCTCTCTTTTTGCCCGCAAAATATTTGTATCTCCCCTGGGCCCGAGAGATATTACGCCGGACTTCAGCCCAGAGGTTTTTTAACCGTTGAACGGACCCCTCTGCTCCTGGACAACCGGAATCCACCCGAGAAAACTCCCCAAAATGCGGATTAAAGCCGTAGTTAATCAGGAATGGGGACATGTTGGTGGACTGACTCACCCGGTTGTTAAAAGCGAATTCAGCCAACGGTAACGCATCACACCAATTCTCCTGTCTGGCCGAGGTCAGACACCTGAGAATTTGTTCCAGGGATTGATTGGTGCGTTCCGTCTGACCATTGCTCTCCGGGTGATATGCCGACGAGAAGGAAAGTGAGATGCCCAATTTCATACAGAACGCCCTCCAAAATTTGGCCACAAACTGCACACCTCTGTCAGACACAACATTCAGGGGTACCACATGCTGCACAAACAACCTTGACAATGTTTCTGCTGAAGGTAATGCTGCCAAGGGAATGAAATGGGCCTGTTTAGAAAACCTGTCCACCACCACCCAGATCACGGTATTGCCCCCGGAAGGTGGAAGACCGGTAATAAAATCCATGGAAAGATGAGTCCATGGCCTATCAGGAACCGGTAAAGGTATGAGTTCCCCAGCCGGCCGGTTATGCGAGCTTTTTGAACAGGCACACATGCCACAAGCAGAAACAAATTCCTTGACATCGGACCTTAATGAAGGCCACCAAAAACCCCTGGTTACTGCCTCTCTAGTGGCCGTGATACCTTGATGAGCACTCAGCCTAGAATCATGAAACTCCTGCAGAAGTCTAGGCCGCAATGAATCTGGAACAAACAGTTTATCGCTTGGCCTGGTTGCCGGAGCTAGGGCCTGAGCCCTTAGGATTTCTTGTTCCAACTCAGTTGAGACCCCCGCCACTACCACCCCTGGGGGAAGAATGGAGGACGGAGGCTCAGGGGGAGACACTGGATCAAAACTTCTGGATAGGGCATCCGCTTTAACATTTTTGGATCCCGGTCGAAAAGTAATTGAGAACTGAAATCGTGAAAAAAAAAAGTGACCAACGGGCCTGTCTAGGAGTAAGCCTCTTAGCAGATTCAAGGTATGCCAAATTTTTGTGATCCGTGACAACCGTGATAGGGTGAGCCGCCCCTTCCAAAAAGTGCCTCCATTCCTCAAATGCCAGCTTGACCGCAAGAAGTTCTCTATTGCCTACATCATAGTTTTTCTCAGCTGAAGAGAACTTCTTGGAGAAGAAGGCACAGGGTTTGAGATTGGTAAGGGTGGCCGGACCCTGGGACAGCACAGCCCCCACCCCCACTTCAGAAGCATCCACCTCCACAATGAATGGTTTGGACGGGTCAGGTTGCACCAACACCGGGGCAGACATAAAACATTTCTTAATTGCTGAGAAGGATTCCTTAGCGAGTACAGACCAATTTTTTACATCAGCTCCCTTCTGGGTAAGATCCGTGAGTGGTTTAACCACTTGTGAGAAACCTTTAATGAATCTCCGGTAATAGTTCGCAAATCCTAAGAAGCGTTGGAGCCCCTTGAGATCTCAAGGCTGAACCCAGTCAGCGATCGCCAGCACCTTCTTAGGATCCATACGAAACCCCTCACAG
Source organism: Dendrobates tinctorius (assembly GCF_039654945.1). Classification (NCBI taxonomy): domain Eukaryota; kingdom Metazoa; phylum Chordata; class Amphibia; order Anura; family Dendrobatidae; genus Dendrobates; species Dendrobates tinctorius. The sequence continues at coordinate 4,776,752 of NW_027361893.1, read as the reverse complement.
GACACAATCAACCCCAAAAAAGACAGCTCCTGTACAAAAAACGAACATTTTTCCAATTTGGCGAACAATTGGTTCTCCCTGAGTCTCTGGAGAACTGTCTTTAGATGTTGCAAGTGAGATTGACTGTCCGGGGAATACACCAAAATATCATCCAAATAAATAATAACAAAACGGCCTATCAGATCAGAAAACACAACATTGATGAAATTTTGGAAAATAGCAGGTGCATTAGTTAACCCAAATGGCATTACCAGGTTCTCGAAGAGTCCTTCTGATGTGAGGAATGCCGTTTTCCACTCATCCCCTTCCCGAACCCTTATCAGATTGTAGGCCCCCCACAGATCCAACTTGGAGAACCATTGGGCCCCAGCTAACTGGTTACATAAGTCTGGGATGAGGGGAAGCGGGTAAGAGTTCCTAACCGTTATCTTGTTCAGTTCCCGAAAGTCGAGGCACAGCCGCAAACCACAATCTTTTTTCTTCACAAAGAAGAACCCTGCTGCCACAGGTGACACAGAAGGCCTGATATGCCCTTTGCGGAGACTCTCAGCTATGTACTCCTTCATGGCTTGGCACTCAGGCCCAGACAAATTGAACAACCGAGCCTTAGGTAACTTGGCTCTGGGTACTAAATCAATGGTACAATCATAGGGTCTATGTGGTGGCAGCGCCTCAGCCTCACTTTCAGAAAAAACGTCTTTGAAATCTTTCAGGTACTCCGGAATACCTTCCAGATCGACACAGACACTGATTTAACAGCGTTAACAAGATGTCCCCGGTTACCACATTTACTATTGCATCCCCATTGAGTGATTTCCCCTGTAACCCAATCAATGGTAGGATTATGGCGTTGAAGCCAAGGCATCCCCAGTAACAGTCCTGCAGGCAAGTTATCTACCACCAGACAACTTAGTTTCTCCACATGAGTGGAACCCACTTTTAGAGAAAAAAGTTGAGACTTGCAACAGATACCGTCTTGGGTAAGAGGAGATGAGTCAATTGCCACAAGTTTAACAGGATCATGAAGCCTGACTGTCCCTATCTTATAAAGAGTCATAACCTTGGTATCAATCAGGTTCACAGCCGAACCGCAGTCAATAAAAGCAGTAGTCTGAACAGGACCATAACCAAGTTCCAGTTCCACCTGCAGCACCATTTTTTGCACATGAGGAAAATTGTACCTGAAGGTCTGGGTAGCCTCCTCAATTACTACCCAGACCTAGTCGTTTCCCGCCATCTTGGAGGATGATGGACAGGAGGGGCAGTCCTTCTTCCAATGTCCAGATTTCCCACAATAGAAGCACAACTGCTTTTCCCGGCGGCGTCTTCTTTCCTTTCCCTCACAGGTGACAGCGTTCACCTCCATAGCCATAGGAAGAGTCTGGGTCTCATCTCCACTGAAGAATAAGGGCGCTTCCCGTTGCATAATGCCTCTAGCCCGCAGCCTGCGTTCCATGCGAACCGCTTGAACTATGGCATCCTCCAGGGAGTCAGGCGGAGGATGAAGTGCCAAAGCATCCTTCAGACGTTCACACAGGCCTCTGTGGAACAGCCCCCCGCAGGGCGCCATCACTCCAGGAAATCTCCGCTGCCCAACGTCTGAATTCAGTACAGAACCATTCGGCCGAGTGCTCCCCCTGACAGACACTCATCACTTTGTCCTCAGCCAACCGCACTCTATCAGGCTCATCATAAATAAGCCCTAAGGCTTCAAAAAATGCATCCACAGACATTCTCTCAGGGGCAGAAGAGGAAAGCGAGAATGCCCAGGCTTGTGGGGACCCCCTAAGCAGGGACATCACCACCCCCACCCTCTTTCTCATCCCCAGAGGAGCGGGGTCTCAAAGAAAAAAAAAAAAGCTTACAGCCCTCCTTAAATGCCCTGAAATCATCCTTGTTACCAGAAAATATATCTGGCAATTTTACCAGGGATTCAGGTGGGACTAAAATGACATCTCTATTCCCCACCTGCTGGAACCCTGCGGAAAGTACCCCCTGAACTGAGTCCTCAACCCGCCGTTGGGACTGGGCCAGAGCTTGGTGTTCCAAACTAAGCTTCTGCAGTGACTGAGTCAAGCTTTTCACCTGCTCAGATAAAGCACACATTGGGTCCATGCTGCAGAAGTGAGGAGAGAAAAAAAAAAATTGTAGGCCAGTTATAATGTCAGAGACACCGCACTGAACTTGCTCACTGAGCCAGTGCACGTGCCCTGAGTAAAGCGAAAGCGTGCTCAAAGCTACCTGTGGAGCGGGCAGCAACCGAATAGATGCGTACTTCAGAGCCGCAGGACCTGAAGCACGTGACTGCTAGAGGTGTGGCCTAAACTCCACAGAGCTAGGAGCTGCAAGACAATTCCTAGCAGAGTAACTGCGAGACAAAGTTACCAAGGGGCATAGACAGGGAGAATAGTCAGGACGTAGCCAATGAGTCACACACACAGATAGCTGCAAGGTACAAGAGGGGAGAGCAGAGAGTAGTCAGGTCACAGGCAATGAGTCATACACAGATAATAACGCAGTACAAAAACAACAGGCAAACTCACAACGGGAAACAGAATCGGGTCAGAACCATATAAACAAGCTATAGCAACAAACAGGCACACGGGGGTCAGCACACTAGGCCAAAGGCAAAAGTATAACTGGCAGGGATTGAAGCTACCCAGAGGTTTATGAAGCTCTCCCAGAACCAGAAAGAGACCACAATCATTAACCCCAAGTGTGCAGGTCAAAACCTGCACAGAGCTCCAGACATTAACCCCCGGTGTGCAGCTCAAAAACCTGCACTGGGATCATGACACTTCCCTTCTGAACACTGCCATGTGCCCAGACAGTAGTGTACAATCGTAAGTAGGGCAGCCGTACACTTGTATGAAGTTCCTACAAATTGCGAAGGCGGCCGACTCCGCGGTTTGGTCTCGAGTGGGAGTGACCACAGCGAACTTAGTGAAATGGTCCACCATGACGAGGCAATGTTCGTACCCCTGGAATGCGGGACCAATAGTCAAGCAATCCCCCGTCAAAAGCTTGAGGGGCGCTGAGGTCATTATTGTTTGCACTGGGGCTCGCTGTGTGGGCGGTTTGGCTAACTCGCATAGGCGGCAGGCCCGGCAAGTCTCGTCTACAACAGCATGTAAGCGTGGATGGTAAATTATCTGCTGCAACCATTGCAAGGTTTTTTGAGCTCCGAAGTGAGCCCCTTTTTTGTGGGCTTCTCTGGCCAGTTCCTTGAGTTGGGCTCCGGGAGCCAACTCAACTACCTGCCAAATCGTCATAGATGTTGCCCGCGATATCATTTTACGATACAATAGTCCTTTTCTCATAACCAGTTTCTCCCATTGTCGTAACATCAGAGACATATCCTGAGTCAAAGTCTGTCTTTGGGAGTCAGTGGGCAGTTCGCCAGCAGCCACCCATTGTTGGAGGAGTCCAATTTCTTTGTCTTCTTTCTGCTGTTGAATTCATTTGTCACGGGATTGTTCCAGCATACCCCTTAGGGTTTCCGAGGGGCATACTTTCTGAGTGTCAGCTGTGAGCACCGCAGCGGTGAGGGCGACCGGTATCTCTTCTCCTTCCAGTTCGTCGTCTCGACTGTTCCCTGGAGTGGGCATCAGCGTGTACATTTTCGGCCCCTCGTTTATAGATGATCTTATAGTTAAATTTAGCCATCCGGGCCACCCATCTTTGTTCCAGAGTTCCCAGTTTGGCATTCTCCAAATGGGCAAGCGGGTTATTGTCGGTCCGCACCACCACTTCGGAGCCCGTTAGGTACTCGGTACTCTGCGAACTGCTCCGTCATGGCCCACACTACTGCGAGGAGCTCGAGCTTAAAGGAGCTGTAATTGTCAGGTTTGCGCTCGGAGTCATGAAGTGATCGGCTTCCGTATGCAATCACTCTCTCCCGGCCATCTTAAACTTGTGACAATACAGCCCCTAGCCTGTGAAGACTCCCGTCAGTGTGTAGGATGAACGGTTGCGAGAAATCCGCATAAGCTAATACCGGGGCACCCAAGAGCGCAGCCTTAAGGTCTTGGAAGGCCTCTTCTTGGGGTTGTTGCCACTGGATTTTCCGTCCATTTGCCCCGCTGGGAGCCCCTTTCAGCAAGTCGTGCAGGGCTCGGGCTCGACGTGCAAAATTCTTTACAAAACGACGGTAGTATCCGGCCAACCCCAGAAAGGCCCGCACGTCTTTTATCGTCTCGGGGTAGGCCATCCCTGGATGGCAGCAACCTTTTCCCGGGATGGTCTTACACCCTCTGCCGAGATGATATGCCCCAAGTACTCGATCTGGATGTGAAATAGGTGGCATTTCTGGGGTTTTACCTTCAACCCGTACTTTTGCAGCCGGCCGAGTACCTGCCTCAACCGCCTCAGGTGGTCCTCAAACGTGGCAGCGTAGATGATATCGTCTAGGTATATTAATGTGGCCTCGAAATTGAGATCCCCCAGACACCGCTCCATCAACCGCTGAAAGGTTCCCAGGCGTTGGCCAACCCGAACGGCATTCGATTGAACTCAAATAGTCCCATGGGAAGAATGAACGCCGTCTTAGCCCTGTCTTCTTCGACACGGGCACCTGCCAGTACCCACTGGCCAGATCCAAAGTCGAGAAGTACGTCGCCTTCCCCAAGGCAGACAAGAATTCTTCTATCCAGGGTACTGGGTACGAGTCTTTGATGGTACAAGCATTCAGCTTTCGATATTCCACACAGAACCGTAGGGTGCCATCATTTTTGGGGACCAACACGATGGGAGCCGCCCAGGGGCTTTGGCTTTCTCGGATGACTCCCTTTCGTAGCATTTGAGCCAGTAAAGTTTTCACCTCTTGGTAGAGCTGTGGAGGAATCTGCCGATATCGTTCGCAGATGGGGGCCGCTCCTGCCGTGGGGATTCCATGGGTGATGGCGGTGGTGCATCCAAAATCATCCTCGTGACTAGCAAATAGCTCGTGGTACTGTCCGAGCAGTGTTTTTATCTGGGAAAGTTAAGCTGAAGTCAGGCCGGAGAGCTCGGCCCGCATTTGTTCCAGGATGTTTCGACCCTTCTCCTGGGTAGGGTTCTCGGCTGTCTGTAGAGTCCGTATAATCACTGCCCAAGGGTCCTCGGGTTGCACTCTCAATTGGACAGCAGGGGCCGGCAGCACTTCTTCCAAAGGTCTTACTAGCTTGGCCAGTTCGGCCCGGGGATTCAGGATGATGTCTTGGTCTTCAAGGTTGACGCAGCGCACCAGGACGGTCCCCTTCTGCACTGTGGTCAGGGAGCGGGCCACCAGTATGCCAGGAGGCAAGAGTTCTGAGTAGCATGGCTCCACCTGCATCTCTACACCTTCCAACGGTATCGAGGCTCAGATTGGCAGAGCCATCACTGTCTGCCCAGGGGGAGTACAAGCAGGGGAGCCGCTGGCGCAATGACTTTGCCCAGAGCTTCGCCCTCCCGGCAGTCCTGGTGTACTCACGCTTCCCGCACCAACTGCTGGAATACCTGTCCTTGGGCCATGCGAGAACCCCACTGCTTCAGGGTCTCGTGCGTGGGCTCATTGAGGAGGAGGTTTCGAACTCTCGTAGTATGTTCATACCCAGTGTAATCGGATGTTTGCTGTTCGTGTCTCCCTGGGTCAGGACCACTCCCCGGCGGCCGAGTGATTTGCCGCTTATGGAAATCTGCATCCAGGCTACTCCGATGACAGGAACTGGTAGCTGGTTGGTGGCTACTAACTTTATCACGGACCCCCACTGAGGTCTCACTGCTTCGGGAAAATGCTGCCGAAAATAAGTCTCTGGCATGGTCGTTACTTGCGACCCCGTATCTACTAGGCATCGGACGGCACGGCTCTCGACTTCTGCCCACACCACTGGACACCGCGCGACCAGGCCTTCGTGACTTCCACCACCTCATGTGGTGGGCTCAGGCTCCGGGCTGCGTCCCCACGGTTCAGGGTCCACTGATCTTCTTGGCCAGTGGGCACTCTCGAGCAGAGTGTCCCAATTCTCCACAATCGTAACAGGTGAATGGTCAGGGGAACCGACTTGGGTGAGGGCCGCGATGGTTCATGCCTCCTTGGCCCGGCCCTGGCCGACTCCTTGTGGCCTCTTTTTTGGCTTCGGCCAATTTGCCTTTAATACTTTGTATCTCTTGCTTCATCTTTTGTACCCAGTGAGGTTCGCCCAGGGCGCTTACGGATGCTTCGATACTCTGAGCCATCCCCACAGGGACCGTCACCACTTGCTCCTGTTCCAGAACACGTGCCTCCTTCCCTATCTCTGAAAAGGTCAGATGCGGGTCCACTCGCACCCGCTCTCGCAAAGCCTGCCTCGTCAGGGTGTCTCGTAGCCCGGTCACTAAAAGGTCACGTAATGTTACGTCCACGGTCCCCACGCCGACTCCATCCTTCCTTTCAATGGCTTCAAACAGTTCCTGCAAAACATTCATATACTGCGTCACTGTTTCCCCCCTCTTTCTGCATGCGACTAAACATCCGGGTTCTCAGTTCCCCAACATCGGTCGGGTCCCCATAGGTCCCTTCTAAGATCTGTAACACCCTGTCGAAGGTATTTCGCTGCCCTGGGGGCCTCAACATTACGGAATTCCAGGCCTCCCCGTCCAACGCCATCAGGGCCGCTTCTGCCTCTAGGTCAGGGGCAAGCGGAAGCATCCTAAATAGCCCACGCATTCGCTCCGTCCAGTTCCACAGCATAGTATTGCTGCCGGAGAACCTGGGCAGATTGCTTAGTATAGCCCTCAAAGAAATGCTGGGCCGGGGGCCCTTGTTGTCCGTGCTCGGAGACTGCATCCTGCCGACTACGCCAAATGTAGGTAGCAGCAGGTACGCAAGATGCAGTGACGAGACGCGAGACTGGGTGAACTTTGGTAACTTTGAGCCACTTGGGCTATGCTAAGCAACCAAACTATGACAATAGTAGATGCTGTCCTCGCAGGGACTTTGCACCAACAAGCACTTTAACTGAGTACACGAATAATCCGGCAACGGACGGTTGCTATAGGGCCACAATATGGCCGACTACGGGTCCTTATTTATAATGCGCCACTTATCCGTCTTGGCGTCCCTCGATGTCGCTGATGGGCTGCGATGGCGTCGCAGCCACTGGGCTCAGCTGCTGAAGGTCTGTCGTAATCTTCAGGCGATCCAGCACCCAGGAGAAGTTGAAGCACAGCAGGCCCTGGAGGAGTCTTGGAGTTGGGTCGCAACAGGCCCTGAAAGATTCCTGGAATTGGGCACTGCAGGCTCTGAAGGAGTCTTGACGTTGGGATGCAACAGGCCCTGAAGGAGTCCTGGAGGTGGGGCACAATGGGCCCTGAAGGAGTCTCTTGAAGAGGTAACCCCCTGTAAACACAACGAGGTTTGGCTTATTTGCGAGTTCAATCGGGCTTTTGTATCCAAGCAGGGTGGTGTCGCAGTCTTTAAGAGTGGCGGTTTACTGGCCACGAGCGCAGCCTGAGGCTGTGTGCAGAGTGTCTTTGTTGCCAAGGAACAGGCCCCAACTGCCAACTGCAGCGGGGTGATGGCGGCTGCGGGCGGTGATGGACAGGCCGCAGCCGCAGGCTGAAGCGGAGCGGCGGCGTCCACAGGCGGCAGCCGGAAGACCGCAACCGCGGACTGGAGTGGGGCGGGAATGGCTGCGAGAGGTGGCAGGCAGGAGTACAGCGGCACCGGCCGCAAGTGTCCGTGGGCAGGCCGCGACTACGGACTGGAGTGAAGCGTCAGTCTCTTGTCGGTAAGCCTGGCGCCTCCTCTCAGCAGGCCACGGTAAATCTCCCCTCTGCTCAGAGTTTGTTGTACTTGCTCTCTCACGCTCCCACCGTCTCTTGCTCAGTCTCCGCCGCTCTGCCAACTGTCCTCCCTGCGTGCTCCCTGCCCTTTATACTTGCCTCTCCCCATGTTGCTCTGTCACTCTCAGCCATCCTCCTTCCTCCTCTGCCCCCCAGGTACAGTTTCCTTGGGAACCTAGATGGTGGCCCTCTTGGTTCCGGCCCGGACACGCTGCGGGGGCCTTTCTCCGCACACTGAGGCAAAATGGTGATCACATAATTGTGGTACGGCCATACTACACGACTGATAAAGCAGCCACAGTGGTAACTGAGAAGAATCTGTGACTTCTCTGCATTTAGTGGTAACTACTCACCTGGGTAGTCATATGTAGGAATCTCCTCTTTACACTGCTCATCACCCCTCACATATGTCTCTGTAGTATTAATATGGGTCAGATCTTCACCCTGAAACAAATATTGTAAAAGTCACAGACAAATGGAGAAGTCACATCTATGATCAGCTCTAATCCTGCCATCTCCACTGTTCTCATTACACAAGTATAAAACATATAATACTGGTGGATAAAACAAGACTGAGCACAAGACCCTCACAGCCATCTACACATCATAGGGGAGATCTCATGACACCTTCTCTCCATCTACCTGGTGATCCTGAGGAACATTGGGATATTCTTGTTTATAGTCCTGTGGAAGAAGAGGACGGGGACAGCTCTCTGGTATTGTCCTCTTACTGGATAGAACTGGAGGAAACACATACAGGGACTGAATTCATTCTTTACATACAGATAATTATAGGCCGTGTGTATTTAGTCCGGTCTATTACCTGGTGATGTGAGGGGCTGGGGAACCTCCATCATGAAGTCCTTGTACAGATCTTTGTGTCCTTCTAAATACTCCCTCTCCTCCATGGAGAAATAGATAGCGACATCCTGACATCTTATAGGAACCTGACACAAACAAAGATACAGTCATCCACCCGATCGCTTCATAGCGTTACTGTATAATGTCCCAGCATTCCCAGCAGTGTCACCTCTCCAGTCAGCAGCTCAATGATCTTGTAGATTAATGCTAGGATCTTCTGGTCATTGATGTCCTCATGTATCAGGGGGTGAGGTGGAGGCCCCATGATTGGGCTCAGGGGTCTTCCCCATCCCTCAGACACAGGGTCCTGACAGCGCTCACTAGAGGTCTTCTTCACTACTGTGTAATCCTGGTTATGGAGAGACACATTAATAAATCTCACTACAGACATTTCCAGAGTCCTCACCTCTCCAGTTCTGTCCGTCTGTTATTCCCATAGATAAGAATGATGTAATGTGACATCATCAGAATCTCTCACCTCTCCAGTAAGCCGGAAGAGGATCTCTAGGGTTAGGTGTAATATTTTCTCTGCCATCTTGTCTCTGCCCATATCCATCCTTGATGGGTAAATCAGGAAAATTCTCTTATGTAGAAAATTTCACTGAGACGATGCGATATTGTAGAGACCTGAATGAGAAGATGAGCCGATGTAACATCATAAATTTCCTGTGTAATAATACAATTCCTGTAGATAATAAGGGAAACATATGAGATTTATTATTTTACAGTATTTAGTTTTCTTCTTTACATCCACTAATAAAACCTATATATGTTAGGTCACAGACAACAAGCAGTTTCTCCCTCGGAGTCGGCAGCTGAATACGTTTCTCATAGACTCATCTTCCATAACGCTAATTCTCATCTCATTGACCGAAAAATATTCAGGATTGAGAGTCCTCAGTAGTTGATACCTTTTAATGGCTAACTGAAAAGATGGTAATACATTGCAAGCTTTCGAGACTACTCAGGTCTCTTCATCAGGCTAGACTAATACAAAATCTGAAGTCACATATTTATGCACAATACAGCCTAGAAAAAATGCATTTTTTCTAGGCTGTATTGTGCATAAATATGTGACTTCAGATTTTGTATTAGTCTAGCCTGATGAAGAGACCTGAGTAGTCTCGAAAGCTTGCAATGTATTACCATCTTTTCAGTTAGCCATTAAAAGGTATCAACTACTGAGGACTCTCAATCCTGAATATTTTTCTATCTACTGGCTAACACGGTACAAAGATATACATCTTTCCTGCATCTCATTGACCGACACTGGAATCGGCATTAGCAATACTGCAGGAGATATTCATTACACATGACATGAGAAATAACTACTTCATCATGAGGACGACATCATCTTCTTCTACGGCTCTAGCAACATATTTGAACCGAGTCCGTCACTGACTCCATCCCCACCGGCCGTCTATATGAATGTTTCCAGTCTTCCCCGCACTGTAATTTTCTATCACGTTAGATCTCAGTTCTGATTCACGCACAGAAGTTTGAGGCTTTTATAAAAGCTTTTTTTGTTTGCACAAACAACATGGACAGAAATTATCTGATCCCAAAGTCTCCATGTACAGCGTTTTATAGGGTTTATTTCTGGCCTTAGGCTTTACTATATTACAGGAAAAACACCAGAACAAAACAGATATTTAAAGGTTTCAAATGAAAAACAATTTAGAAGACTGGAGAAGAGCAAATGTTGTTCCTATCTTCAAAAAGGGGAAGAAGGTGGACCCAGGGAACTATAGGCTGATGACTCTGACTTCTATACCAGGACAGATCTTTGAACAAATAATTAAACAACATGCATGTAAGTACCTAGGTAAGAATAAAGTGATTAAACAGTCAGCAAGGGTTTGTAACTAATAAGTCATATCAGACTAACTTAATTTCCTTCTATGGCAGAATCACTGACTGGGTGGATCAGGGAAATGTTGTAGATATAGTATATCTTGACTTCAGCAAAGCATTAGACAAAGTATCTCACACACGCCTTATTGAAAAAATGACTAAGTATGGAATGTACAATGCAACTTTTAGGTGGATTCACAACTGGCTTAGTGATCGGACCCAAAGAGTGATGGTAAATAGCTGCACATCTAGTTGGAAGAATGTCTCAAGTGGGGTACCACAGGGCTCTGTATTGTTCAATTATTTAGATGAAGGAATTGAAGGCAAACTCATTATATTCGCTGATGACACAAAGCTAGGAGGGATAGCTAATACTTGAAAGGAGAGGGAATTAAAAAAAATATATAAATAAACTGGAGCAGTGGGCAGCAATGAACAAAACGGTTTTTAACAGGGAATATGCAAAGTACTACATCCGGGCAATAAAAAAAAAAAAAGCATATACAGAATGGGAGAAATAGAACTAAGCAACAACACATGTGAAAGACTTGGGTATACTAATAGATCACAAACTGAACATGAGTCAACAGTGTGATGCAGCAGCAAAAAAGGCAAATACAATTCTGGGATGTATTAACAGAAGCATACAGTCTAGGTCACGTGAATTCACTATTTCCCTCTACTCCTCTTTGGTCAGACCTCATCTGGAATACTGTGTCCAGTTTTAGGCACCACATTCTAAAAAAGACATCAATAAACTGGAGTAAGTTCGGAGAAGATCGACCAGAATGGTGACCCGTCTGCAAACCATGTCCTATGAAGAACGGATACAGGATTTGGGAATGTTTAGCTTGCAAAAAAGAAGACTGAGAGGATACTTAATAGCTGTCTACAAATATCTAAAGGGCTGTCACATTGTAGAACGATCATCTTTATTCTCATTTGCACAAGGAAAGACTAGAAGCAATGGGATGAAACTGAATGGGAGAAGACAGATTAGCTATTAGAAAAAAACTTTTTGACAGGGTGATCAATGAGTGGAACAGACTGCCACGAGAGGTGGTGAGTTCTCCTTCAATGGAAGTCTTCAAACAGAAGCTGGACAGACATCTGTCTGGGATGATTTAATGAATCCTGCTTTGAGCAGTGGGTTGGACCAGATGACCCAGGAGGTCCCTTGCAACTCTACCATTCTATTATTCTATGATGTACACCGCAGGGACGGCACAGGTGCGGCTGCAACAAAAGCCCTGGCAGTTTCACCGCTTGCTGCTGTCAAATGCATATAAGAAGGTGTGACAGAGTTCAGCTGAATGCCCTCCTCCCCAAAGTACTCGATAGAATGAGGTGGCCTAGTTACTACGATACTTACATGCCTAATAATGGTGTCTGGGTTAGCAATGTATGAAGGTCTATTAGGCTGGGCCAGTGGCAGCGTTCAATAAGTTACCATTTATCGCCCCCATACACATTAGGCTAAAGTTACATGAAATCACTGATTTTGGGGGGTTTGAGCGACTAATGTATTTGGGGGCCTCCCGACAGATGATGTCAGGGCAGAGAAGGATCTGGCATCCTGAATTTCAGAGGATAATCCGTTTGTTCTTCCTGTAGATAATCCTCCTCTAGAGGAGTCTGGAGGCGACTCTCTCATACTTACCACAGGAAAGCTGGAATATTTGTGTGTATGGGGGAGTCGGGAGAGATAGCCGTCTGCCAAATGACCGTTCAGCCAACACTTATCTCATGTGTATGGGGCCATTAGTATTACACTGACAGTCTGTGATGATACATGGCACTATAGTAGTACAGTGCATCACCGGAGCCATCAGAGGCTTGTATGTTGTATGATCGCACTGATCAGAGGGGTTTAAAAAAGGGTTAAATGTGAAAAAAATAAAAAAAATCACAGTTTTAGTAACAAGAAATATGTTTCACTATATGGAAAACAGAGTCACTGCACAATGTTAGTTAAGTTATGTCCAAAACAATTTTATTATACCCTATTATCCTACACACGGTGTAGATAGAAATCACAGGTTCCACATCAATAGCTGGAATTGGACCCCTCAAAGTAAAAATTATACATACAGCTCTGGAAATAATTAAGAGACCACCACATCAAAAGCCTGTCATGGGCAGCCCATTCTCCAGACCCAAACTCCATTGGAAACCTATGGAATGTAATCAAGAGGATGATGGATAGTCACAAGCCATCAAACAAAGAAGAGCTGCTTAAAGGGAATCTGTCACCTATTTCTTCGCTTAAAAGCTGCAGCCACAGCCATCAGGGGCTTATCTGCATTCTGTAATGCTGCCCATTAACTAAAATACAAGAGAACATAGAATGACAGATTTGCAAAAATTCTCTGCAGCCAAAAATATATGGCAGTGATCAGCAAGTGCTGGAGAATAAACACAGGGTATTTAGTCGATACTTTTTTTGCAAAAAAAAAAAAATGTATACTAAGCTGCCTCACCAACGTCGAGGTAACCCGTGTCGAAGCAGTCCCTATCGTTGGTGAGGCAGCTTAGTATACATTTTTTTTGCAAAAAAACGTATCGACTAAATACCCTGTGTTTATTCTCCAGCACTTGCTGATCACTGCCATATATTTTTGGCTGCCGAGAATTTTTGCAAATCTGTCATTCTATGTTCTCTTGTATTCTGTAATGCTGTAGATAAGCCCCCGATGTAACCTGAAACATAAGAAAAACAAGTTAGATTATACTCACCCGGGGGGCGGTCCGGTCCAATGGGTGTCGCGGTCCGGTAACTCCCATCTTCATGCGATTATGTTCTTTTCATTGCTGCCTGTCGCGGCTCCTGTACAGGCATACTTTATCTGCCCTGTTGAGGGCAGAGTAAAGTACTTCAGTGCGCAGGCCCTCTTTGACCTTTCCCGGCGCCTGTGCATTGCAGTACTTTGCTCTGCCCTCAACAGGGCAGATAAAGTATGCCTGTACAGGAGCCGCGACAGGCAGCAAGGAAGAGGACATCATCGCATGAGGATGGGAGTCGCCGGACCAGACCGCCCCCCGGGTGAGTATAATCTAACTTGTTTTTCTTATCTTTCAGGTTACATCGGGGGCTTATCTACAGCATTCTAGAAGGCTGTAGATAAGCCCCTGATGGCAGTGGCTGCAGCTTATATAAGAAAACATAGGTGACAGATTCCCTTTAATTTTTTGCGCCAGAAGCAGTGTGAAAGACTGGTGGAAAGCATGCCAAGACGCATGAAAGCTGTTTTTGAAAATCACGGTTATTCCACAAAATATTGATTTCTGAACTCTTCCTGAGTTAAAACATTAGTATTGCTGATTCTAAATTATTATGAACTTGTTTTCTTTGCATTATTTGAGGTCTCAAAGCACTGTTTTTTTTTGTTTTTGTATTTTGATCATTTCTCCTTTTCAGAAAAAAATAAATAAATATTGCTTGTAAATTCAGAGATATGTTGTCAGAAGTTTGTAGACTAAAAGAACAATTTACATTTTACTCAAAAATATACCTATAAAAAGAGAAAAATCAGGCAAACTGAACATTTGAAAGTTAATTTTTGACAGAACTGTACATATTGTTGGGGTTTTACTCGCTCAGGTGCGACGGGAGGACAATAGGAGGCACGTTCCTTTAAACGTTTATTGCTTCATAAACCCCAGAAGCACAATCAGGAAATAAACAGCCTTTAGATCAGTAAAAACAAAGTATAAATGTCCATAGCAGTGCTCTGCTCCACCAAGCCTGTGGGCACATAGGATGGAATAATGCCCAGTACTTCAGGCTCAGTCTGGAGCCAAACACACACTGGAGACCTTCTCCCTCCCAACACACAGACCATGTGCCAAACAACAGCCTCCATTATATAGCGAGGTATGTGGGTAGCCAGACCCGCCCGTCTCTCCTAACTACCCGCAGCCCGGACCCAGGTGCAACAAACGAACATCTTCATGCTTTCATGCACTAGAGAAACATTCCAGGCTACATCACAGAAACAAGTCATCTCTGCGACACAAACCTCTGTCGACTATGCGACCCTTAGCCACATCAAATATATATATATATATATATTATATACACATACATACACACACATACATACACATACATATATATATATATGTGTATATATATATTATACATACACACACACACACACACACATATATCTTGTATAGAAGAAAGAGAGGTGGCACTCACCGGTCTCAGAAGTCCATACTTTATTGACGGCAATTAAAACATGCTGCCGGGAATGAGAACGGGAGTCTGCGAGCGACGACGGCCGTTTCACACTATTGCACTTCTACGGGTCAAAATACACAAGTCCAGGTTATCCCCTCCGGCAGACCCATTGTATCCTTAGCTGAACCCCTATCTCAGCACATGGGTTAGCTGATTCGTCCCATCTTATGTGACATGCCATCGTACATCAAGGATACTAATGAATTCTTAAATGTAATTCAGCAGTTCACCTGGCAAACAGGATTTCCTTTGGTATCCATTGATGAGGAAAGTTTAAATACTAACATTCCTCAGAGTATGGGAGTGGAAGCTATTATGGAGATATTAGTTTCCCTTGATAGAAATCTGGATTTTGTCAGTTTTGTATGTGATGGTATTGATTTTGTATTGTCACACAATGCGTTAATGTTTCAGGACACTTGGTTTTTGCAGAAAGTGTGTCATGCCCGCTTTGTCTGTTATGCCGCATGACTCTTGGAGCGGTGTGCACGTGCACTGAATTCTCATGCCCGTTATGTCTCGTGCTGCAAGATGCCTGGAGCAGTGTGCAAACGTGCGCCTTACCTCATGGCTGCACGCTGTTGCTGGGTAACCATTCGTCTCTGTCTGACTCTGCAATCCGCTGTACTCCTGGAACCCCTGATCATGTGATCTTTCCTATGTTCCAGCCCTGCTCTGGTTCTGCAATCTGCTGTATTCCTGGAAACCCCTGATCATGTGACTTTTCCTATGTTCCAGCCGTGCTCTGGTTCTGCAATCCACTGTATTCCTGGAACTCCTGATCATGTGACCTGCTCTATGGTTCTACCCAGGCTGTTCTAACGATGCTCTCTATGATCCTGCAGGATCTGAACCCAAAGTCCCTCCCTGCTCTTGACCCAGAAGTACTGGTGCTATGGGGCTATGTCAGGGCCTGAGTATTGTGTTGCTTCCCTGCATGGCTGCTTGGTCTGCTCGGTCGCTCCCTGTATTATGTGCCCCTGCACTCTGTCCTGTCGTGCGTCTCTGCACACGCTCTGTGCTTGTACTCTGCCTCTTGTCTCGTGCCATGTCTTGTGTTGTCTCTCGTGTCATGTTTGTATCTTGCCTAGCCTTGCCTTGTTTCTTCGTGTGCCCTTTGCATGCGCCTGGCCTTCCTAGCCTCCTGCTTGTGCCTCAGCCGTGCCCGCCTGCTTGTGCCTCAGCCGTGCTCGTTGGTCAGTGACAGCTGTGTCACCTGCTATGCCCCAGTCGGGTTCGCTGGAGTCTTTCCCGCCTGTTTGTGCTGCAGCCCGTCCAGCTAGCCAGTGCCCCAGCCGTGCTCTCTGTGCTTCCTTGCACTCACGATGTCTCTGCACTGTGCTCTCTGTGCTTCTCTTAGCACGCGCAGGCCCTCGCCTGCCCCGTGGCATACCTCCCCGTGCTTCTGTAAAAGTATGCGCAGGTCTTGCCATGTCCCTTGTTGTGCCCTATCGCACGCACAGGTACTAGCCTGTACTCTGTCCCTGGCGTGTCCTCTGCACGTGCAGGACTCTGCCTTGAACCTTGACCCTGGCATGCCCTTTGCACGCGCAGGACTCTGCCTTGAACCCTGACCCTGGCGTGTCTCTCTGCACGAGCAGGACCCTGCCTTGTACCTTGGCGTGTCTCTACACACGCACCCTGTCTTGTATGTTGAACTTTGAACCCTGGCGTGTCCCCTACACACGCACCTTGCCTTGCACCTTGCTTTGAACCCTGGCGTGTCCCCTATACACGCACCTTGCCTTGCACCTTGCCCTGGACCCTGTTGTGCCCCTAGCACGCACCCTGCCTGGAATCCTGCCTTGGACCTTGGCATGTTCCCTAACACGCACCATGCCTCGATATCTGTCGTGCCTCCTTGCCTGTTCCCTGGTTTGCCAGATGCCCGGATCCTGCCGATCGCCATCAGAGCTCCGGAACCTGATGTCCCTGTTGATCGTTGCCTGCTGTCCGGAGTCCGATGCCATTGAGACCCAGGTGTGCCACCTGGCACGTACCATGCTATGGACCTTGGCGTGCCCACGCACGCACCTTGACGTGTTTGCTTGTTATCACGTTTTTGCACTGAAAGTTTTCCTGAAGTTGTCTTAATGAAGATACCTTGAACTTACGTCTTGTCTTGTTTTGCTTCCTGCTCGTCCTGGTCGTCGGACACTCGTACCTAGTGTCTACCTGAGCCGGCCGTCTGGTGCCAGCAGTCATGGTGGCTCACCCCCTTGGTCTTGCCCCTGACACTCCCTGTATAGGGGGTGGTTCCTCACAAGGTCAGCTCGCCCTAGGTGGGTGGGTGCCACGACCCAGAGGGTCCACTCTAAAAAAAACGACTCAGCGTAAGCTGACGCTCGTCAAAAAGTGGGGACTGTGATGGGGACTCCGGTAGCATGCACTTTTGCAAATTTATTTTTAGGAGTATTTGAGGAGAAGGGGTTTTCACCACTATAACTCTAAAGTGAACCAATACACTAGTGCACAAAATACAAAAACACAATATAATAAAAACATTGGTTTACATCCCTATCCAGGATATTTTGTAAACTCATTCACTCCCTGTCTGGGACGAGAATTTGCTTCAATGACTTTTTTTTTCATTAAAACATTAGTTTAGTAACATTGAGTTGAAACATTAGTATTGCTGATTCTAAATTATTATGAACTTGTTTTCTTTGCATTATTTGAGGTCTCAAAGCACTGTTTTTTTGTTTTTGTATTTTGATCATTTCTCCTTTTCAGAAAAAAAAAATATTGCTTGTAAATTCAGAGATATGTTGTCAGAAGTTTGTAGACTAAAAGAACAATTTACAGTACATTTTACTCAAAAATATACCTATAAAAAGAGAAAAATCAGGCAAACTGAACATTTGAGAGTTAATTTTTGACAGAACTGTACATATTGTTGGGGTTTTACTCGCTCAGGTGCGACGGGAGGACAATAGGAGGCACGTTCCTTTAAACGTTTATTGCTTCATAAACCCCAGAAGCACAAACAGGAAATAAACAGCCTTTAGATCAGTAAAAACAAAGTATAAATGTCCATAGCAGGGCTCTGCTCCACCAAGCCTGTGGGCACATAGGATGGGATAATGCCCAGTACTTCAGGCCCAGTCTGGAGCCAAACACACACTGGAGGCCTTCTCCCTCCCAACACACAGACCATGTGCCAAACAACAGCCTCCATTATATAGCGAGGTATGTGGGTAGCCAGACCCGCCCATCTGAAGGGTCATTCAGCTGATTTACATATAAGATTTAAACAGAGAGGGTATCCTGATACACTTTTGAGGTCAGCTTTAGAGAAATCAAGAAGTGAGCCTTTGAGTGCCGTCAGACAAAAGAATAGAGCCGGAATAACAAAAGAAAAAAGATTTGTGTTTTGTTTCCAATTTGGCCCCTTGGACAACATTATCCGTTCAATGATAAGAAAGAACTGGCACATATTAGAACGTGAGAGAAAAATAAGCTAAATAAATAAGCGTATATGCCTAGGGTGGAAAATGCAGCAGCTACTGGTAAATTTCAAAAATAGATACCAATAATAGTAAAACTAATTGAGACATCAGTAGGCTAAATGTTTTTGAATATCCATATTGAAACAGGAGCCCCATATAATGCCCCATGCAGTTCACGATGGCCTCATAAGATGCTCCATACAAAATACACCCCATATAATGCTGCACAAAGGTTAATAATGGCCCCATAAGATGCTCCATTGAATAATATGCCCAGTATGCTGCTCCATAAAGCTTATGGCCCCATAAGATGCTCCATAGATATACTGCATATGCCCCATATGCTGCTCCATAAAGGCTATGGCCCCATAAGATGTTCCACAGATTATGCCCCCATATGCTGCCCCATAAGATGTTTCACAAATTATGCCCCATTTGATGCTTCATAAAATGCTCCATAGATTATGCCCCCATAAGATGCTACATAAGATGCTCCACAGATTATGCCCCATATGCTGCCCCATAAGATGCTCCATAGATTATGCCCCCATATGCTGCCCCATAAGATGCTCCATAGAAGAGGCCCCATATGCTGCCGCTGCTGCAAATAAAAATAAAATGACATACTCACCTCTCGTCGCTGGGGGCCAGGTGCCGGTGTTGCCACTGGCTCAGGGCCCTGGCATCTGAGATATTCACCTGTCCCCGGTCCACCGCTGTCTTCCGGGTCCTCTGTCAGAGACGTTCAGGCAGAGGGCGCACACTGACTACGTCATCACGCCCTCTGCTGCCTGAACGTCGCTGACAGATGACCTGGCAAACAGACGAGTGCATAGGGGTGGACCGAGGACAGGTGGATATTGAATATACTTACCCCCTCCTGGCGCGGTCTCTGCAGCTCCCCTGCTTCTCTCCGGCAGCTTTTCCTTCCGTCAGCGGTCACGTGATACCACTCATTAAAGTCATGAATATGCACATATTCATGACTTTACTGAGCAGTACCATGTGACCGCTGAAGGAAGGCGCCTGAGATCGTAGGAGAAGGGGGGGCTGCAGAGACGTGCCAGGAGGGGGTAAGTATGATCTGACACCCCCGCTCCCCGACCGACCCCCTGGCGTATATGACTCGCGTATAAGCCAAGAGGGGGACTTTCAGCTCAAAAAAAATTGGGCTGAAAATCTCGGTTTATACGCGAGTATATACATCAGATAGGAGGCACTACATTTTATGAATGCTTCTTCTGCATTATGCAGAGTCAGGAACTTTCCGGTTACATGTGGAGGTACATAACTTTTGTTATAAGCCAAATAGTCCAGCAAACCTGAGCTAAGAACCTCTCCCTGCTCTTTGCTTCTGTTATTGTCTCTGCTTGAAATCCAGATTCTCACTGCCATTATATCTTTGCTTTCCTTCACAACTTAATATCTGATGTCTCCCTCCTGGCACAAAACACCATATCAATTCAGGACTGCAACCAGCTAAACCAAAGGTCTGTATTTCTCACTTATTTATCCATATCTAACTCATCACAAGGAATTTGCTCTCCTGCGTGCCCACATAGTTCAGAATGATGGTTCCCACACAGCATGACGGCCCCTATTGCACAACACACAGTATTATAGCATCTACAACCTTCTACAGAAAATAAGGACCCCCAGTCAGTATGGAGGCATTTACAGTCCACCACAACCCCTTACTCAGTATAATGACCCTACCAGCCACACATTCAGTATGAGAGTCCCAACAGCTCTTCTCTTAATATTAAGCACCCATAATTCCTGATATTTAAAAATGAGAGTGTGGATATATCTAAAATTGTTATGATGGAAAGGAGAGGGTGACCAATACCAAACCCCACGAACCCTCTTAATTCATGGGCATCATAGCGACAAAGTGGGCTACCTTTATGGATGATACATTCTGCCTATCCAACTATTATATGGTAAATATCTCAGATCCTGGGTTCATTAGTATCTTCACCAAGAATTAGGCTGAGTATGTGTTAATTAGCTTAGGTTGTCGGTGGGGTGGATGGTACCATATTGTGCATGTCGGGGCCAGTACTGCGTAAAGTGGGGGAAGGCAGTACTGTGGGAACATTATACTGTATGTGAGGGGTATGGCAGTCCTGTGGAAACAGTATCCTGTGTGTATGGCAAGCTGCTATTGTGGTAACATTATAATATGTAGGGGAGAACATTATACTATGTAGGTGTCATGATCCAGCGTGGATCTGACAGATTAAATGGATAAGTGAACTTTTTTCCTTTGGCTAGGTGCCAAAGTGATGTGATTGCCCCCGGTGGCCATTAGAATTATTACACGTGGTGTCGTTCATTCTAAGTTGCCACGGTGGTGGTGGTGAGTGGTAGTGCACTTTAGTTTCTTTGGTTTAGTGCATGTAATTATAAATCAGGTGTGAGGCTCTTTAAAAGGGTTCAGGTGGGTTTGATGACTGTTGGTGATATTGTGAGTTAGTCATTTTGGAAGCAAGCCTGGGTGATGAAGGAGCTGAACATGAGTCCTGCGCAGCCAAGCCAGAGGAGACGAGTGGCAGCTATGTGGTCTGCAAGAAGGGCTGGCATTGCGTGGTGGAGTCACAGTTTATGGTGTCGGCAGGAAGTGCTTGCATGGCTTGGTGGAGTGACGACTATGGAGAGAGTTGCACTCAGCATGCGGGACTTGGTTGCTGAGAGCTGGACTCCAGCATGCTTGACTTTTTGGGCAGGAGCTGAACTCATCTTTGGGACTCTGTTATTGGACTTCTGCAATTGGTGGTGGACTCTGCTCCAAGGCTGGACTATGGTGAAGGATCCAGTTATGGTGATGGATCCGGGTGGAGAAGATGCACACAGGTGGTGGGCTCTGTTGCTAGGAGCGTACGCAACAGAGCAAAGCTAAGTGGTGTTTCCCCTGTATTGTCATTTTCCCTCATGTGTGTTTAGTGCAGTGGTGGGATTAGTTTCCACACCGACCAATTCCCTAGTGAGGGTTTAGGTTCAGGGCGAGCTAGGGTTTTTAGGTTCCTGTGCGTCGACCGGTGCGGAACCGGCATAGGGAACGTTAGGAGTGCAGGGACACTGGCTCAGGGGAGTACAGGAGGTCTCCACTTCCCTATTCCTTATTACAGGGCCCACCATTGTTAATGTTACCAAGGTTCCCCCTTTATTATTTAAATTCGCCTTACTGGAGGCGGGGTTTCCAGACTACTGTATGTATAACGTGTAATACCTAAATTCACCAGTTGGAGGCGGCGTATCCAGATGCACGTTTTATTATTTAAATTCGCCCCACTGGAGGAGCTGTATCCAGGGTCACGGGTGTCTTATGGGTTCGCCTTGCGGTACTCGCTGCATCCAGATACACGTGACCGTGACTGTAGGGGGATGGTGTTACCCTGGGAACATTATACTGTGTATGGTGGGATGATGGCACTATGGAAACATTATACTGTGTGGAGAGAATGGTGGTACTGTGAGTAGATTATACTATGTTTAGGGGTATAGCGATACTGTGGAAATATCTTTTGTGTGAGAGATGCCAGTACTGTGGAAACTTTATAATGCGTGAGGGGCATCATATATACTGCATAAGGGGTGTAAAAGGTGTTTCATAAGAAGAACAAATCCTCAGGGCTGTTGCGCAGTTGTACAAAAACACTGCCATCTGCCGTCCAAATGAGGCCCTAAGTAATCAATGGGAAGTGAGAGTTTCAGGAAGAAAAAGTCTAGATGGTACATCAGGTCAGGTGACCTTGATGACACAATTTCCTGTTATTATAAAGGCAATAGCCCCAAAGCCAGAACAGATTTGGCACCAAGCAAAATAACGGGGTGCCAGGGAAGAATCTGAGGTATCAGGCCATGGTAAAGTGCCCGAGGCAGCTGGTTGTGGTGGCAGAACCCAGGCGGCACCATACGAGTCCCAGAGTCCAGACTACACCAGCCAAGGTCAAGACCCGGAGTCCAGACTATGCCTGTCAAGGCGTGAGAACCTGACCTGTGCCAGTCAAGACTCAGAGTCCAGACTACACCAGGCAAGCGCAGAGTCCCAGCTCTTATTTCTTCTGGTACGAGAGATCTGATGTTGGTCAATCACTGAAGATCTGTGAGGAGATTCTGCTCAGTAGTATACGCCTGCAGTAAAGAGCAGGAGGTGCGAGTGAGCTGGCCCATTGCTTCCAGCACTGACGAAAGTACAGGTGTTGGTCCAGGGTAGTACAACAGATAAGGTGAAAGCTGGTTGAAGTGAAGGCGGCCCAACGAGCCTTGATAGACTTTTTCAGGAGGACTTATGGCCTAACGGGAAGAGGCGGAGACCCCGCTATGGCCTGTGTTCACAGAAGAGACTGTGTTGCCGACCATATGTGTCAGTAATATCACCCTTAGAATCACAGAATCGTAGAGTTGTAAGGGACCTCCCGGGCCATCTAGTCCAATCCCCTGCTCAAAGCAGGATTCTCTAAATCATCCCAGACAGATGTCTGTCCAGCCTCTGTTTGAAGACTTCTATTGAAGGAGAACTCACCACCTCTCGTGGCAGTCTGTTCCACTCATTGATCACTCTAACCGTCAAAAAAAGATTTTTCTAATATCTAATCTGTCTCTTCCCATTCATTTTCATCCCATTGCTTCGTCTTTCCTTGTGCAAATGAGAATAAAGATGATCCTTCTACAATGTGATAGCCCTTGAGATATTTGTAGACAGCTATTAAGTCTCCTCTCAGTCTTCTCTTTTGCAAGCTAAACATTCACAAATCCTGCAACCTTTCCTCATAAGACAGGGTTTGCAGACCGGTCACCATTCTGGTCGCTCTTTTCTGAACTTGCTCCAGTTTGATGATGTCTTTTTTAAAATGTGGCGCCCAAAACTGAACACAGTATTCCAGATGAGGTCTGACCAAAGAGGAGTAGAGGGCAATAATGACTTCACGTGATCTAGACTGTATGCTTCTGTTAATACATCCTAGAATTGCATTTGCCTTTTTTGCTGCTGCATCACACTGTTGACTCATATTCAGTCTGTGATCTATTAGTATACCCAAGTCTTTTCCACATGTGCTGTTGCTTAGCTCTATTCCTCCATTCTGTATATGCTTTTTGGATTTTTATTGCCCAGATGTAGTACTTTGCATTTTTCCCTGTTAAAAACCATTCTGTTAGTTGCTGCCCACTGCTCCAGTTTATTTATATCTTTTTGAATCCTCTATCTCTCTCTTCTCTAGTATTAGCTATCCCTCCTAGCTTTGTGTCATCAGCAAATTTAATCAGTTTACCCTCAATTCCTTCATCTAAATCGTTGATAAAGATGTTGAACAATACAGGGCCCAGGACAGAGCCCTGTGGTACCCCACTTGAGACATTCTTCCAACTGGATGTGCAGCCATTTAAGACCACTCTTTGGGTCCGATCACTAAGCCAGTTATGAATCCACGTAACAGTTGCCTTGTCCATTCCATACTTAGTCATTTTTTCAATAAGGATTGTATGAGACTTTGTAAAATGCTTTGCTGAAGTCAAGATATACTATATCTACAGCATTTCCTTGATCCACCCAATCAGTGATACCGCCATAGAAGGAAATTAAGTTAGTCTGACATGACTTATTAGTTACAAACCCATGCTGACTCTGTTTAATCACTTCATTCTTATCCAGATACTTACATACATGTTGTTTAGTAATTTGTTCAAAGATCTTTCCTGGTATAGAAGTCAGACTTACCGGCCTATAGCTGCCTGGGTCCCCTTCTTCCCCTTTTGAAGATAGGAACAACATTTGCTCTTCTCCAGTCTTCTGGGACTTCTCCTGTTCTCCAAGAATTTTCAAAGATTTTGGAGAGGGGTTCAAAAATGTCTTCTGCTATCTCCTTCAGCACTCTGGGGTGTAATTCATCTGGACCTGGAGACTAGAATTCATTTAGGTTAGCTAAGTGTTTCCTCACTATCTTTCTGTTTATAGATATCCTGGAGTCTTCTATTCCCTTAATAGGACAGTGAAGAACAGTTGATGTTACATTTCCTTTCTGAGAGAAAACAGATGCAAAATAGGAATTTAAAAGTTCGGCCTTCTCAACATCCTGCCTTACCATTTCATCATTTTCATCCTGTAAAAATCCTATAGTATCTTTGACTTTTCTTTTACTTTTGACATATCCCCAAAATCCTAAATTATTATCGCTTTTGACGTCTCTTGCAAGCCTCAATTCATTGTCAGCTTTAGATAATCTGATTTGTGCCCTGCAGGTTCTGCAGACAGCATTATATTCTTCTTTAGATATGCCTCCCTCTTTCCATTTTATAAACATCTTTCTTCTTTTTTAGCATGTGCTTAAGTTCTGTGTTCATCCATCCTGGTTTCCTTAAATGCCTTCTATTCTCCCTCTTTTCAGAATTGTTAACAATTGTGCTTTGAGAATTTCATTTTTCAAGATTTCCCATCCTTCCTGGACATTTTTGTCTTTAAGGATATCCAGTCATTGGATTCCTCCAATTCTCTTTCTGAGTCCCTTAATATCTGCCTTTCTGAAATCTAACCTTAACGTCTGAGTCTCCACATCTTCCTCCTCTAGTTATCCAAAATTCTAAAATAGCATGGTCGCTGCCTCCTAGGGTCCCAGCCACTTTTACCTCCTCAACCATTTCCTCCCTGTTTATAAGTATTAGATCCAAGGTAACAGATCCCCTTGTTTTCTCCCCTACCTTTTGGAAGATAAAGTTGTCAGCAAGAGAGGATAAGAATTTCCTTGACCTGTTAGTATTGCCCGAGAGAGATTCCCAACAAATGTCTGGATAGTTGAAATCTCCCAGGAAAACTATGTCATATTTTTTGGAGAACCTTTGTCAGTAGGTAAAGTAACATTTGGTTAGAGGCTGCTATTACAGTGAGAGTGAGCCGGAGAATTCATTGTATATCTGATATTGTATATTTCAACTCGTAATCACCCTGTTTTGCATTATTCACCATATCTCCCAACCGTCGCAATTCTAGCAGGACAGTCCCGATTTTGACCCCCCCACATCCTCTGTCCCACCCGGGTACTATTTTTCCTGCACTGAACTGAGCCGCCACTCCCCACCATGCACGGATCCCCATCCTCGCCCTCCCGGAGAGACCCACCGCAGCCCCTCACAGCCAGCAATGACATGGCTGGGCGCTCTTTGCGCAAAGGACCTGTGATGAGGTCACAGGAGGGGAGGAGTCAGGGGTCACATGATCACGGGCCTCAGTATGTGCAGGTTGTCATGGTGCTGGATGGGGGGGAAGTTTGTGTGTGGGGGTCAGGAGGGGTTTACAGGGTGTACGGAGCCGAGCCGCGTGTGTACGAGGTGAGCCGCGTGTGTACGAGGTGAGCCGCGTGTGTACGAGGTGAGCCGCGTGTGTACGAGGTGTACAGAGCCGAGCCGCGCGTGTACGGAGCCAAGCAGCGTGTTTACGAGGTATAAGGAGCGGAGCCGCGTGTGTAGGAAGCGGAGCCGCGTGGGTACGAGGTGTACGGAGAAGAGCCGCGTGGGTACGAGGTGTACGGAGAAGAGCCGCGTGGGTACGAGGTGTACGGAGAAGAGCCGCGTGGGTACGAGGTGTACGGAGAAGAGCCGCGTGGGTACGAGGTGTACGGAGAAGAGCCGCGTGGGTACGAGGTGTACGGAGAAGAGCCGCGTGGGTACGAGGTGTACGGAGAAGAGCCGCGTGGGTACGAGGTGTACGGAGAAGAGCCGCGTGGGTACGAGGTGTACGGAGAAGAGCCGCGTGGGTACGAGGTGTACGGAGAAGAGCCGCGTGGGTACGAGGTGTACGGAGAAGAGCCGCGTGGGTACGAGGTGTACGGAGAAGAGCCGCGTGGGTACGAGGTGTACGGAGAAGAGCCGCGTGGGTACGAGGTGTACGGAGAAGAGCCGCGTGGGTACGAGGTGTACGGAGAAGAGCCGCGTGGGTACGAGGTGTACGGAGAAGAGCCGCGTGGGTACGAGGTGTACGGAGAAGAGCCGCGTGGGTACGAGGTGTACGGAGAAGAGCCGCGTGGGTACGAGGTGTACGGAGAAGAGCCGCGTGGGTACGAGGTGTACGGAGAAGAGCCGCGTGGGTACGAGGTGTACGGAGAAGAGCCGCGTGGGTACGAGGTGTACGGAGAAGAGCCGCGTGGGTACGAGGTGTACGGAGAAGAGCCGCGTGGGTACGAGGTGTACGGAGAAGAGCCGCGTGGGTACGAGGTGTACGGAGAAGAGCCGCGTGGGTACGAGGTGTACGGAGAAGAGCCGTGTGGGTACAGGTTGTATGGAGAGGAGCCGCATGTGTACGGGGTGTACGAACGGAGCCCTGTGTGTATAGAGCGGAGCCGCGTGTTTACAAGGTGTATTGAGCGGAACCATGTGTGTACGAGGTGTATGGAGCAAAGCCGCATGTGTACAAGATTTACAGAGTGGAGCCATGTATGTACAAGCTGTACAGAGCATGGCTGCGTGTGTACAAGGTGTACGGAGCAGAGACGCATGCGTGCGAGGTTTACGGAGTGGAGCCATGTGTGTACTGAGTGGAGCTGTGTGTGCGCGTGAGGTGTACGGAACAGAGCCGTGTGTGTACAAGGCATACAAAACGGTACCGTGTGTATGAGGTGTGCGGAGCCATGCGTATGCAAGGTGTATGGTGGGGAGCATTCATACCACCCAACCGTCCCGGATTCAGTGGGACAGTCCCAATTTTGAGAGAGAGTCTGCCCCACTGCATCGTCCGGGAGCTTACTTTTCCCACAGACACAGGAGTACACAGCGGAGCCCCAAAGAGCACTTTAAAACTCGCATGTGACGTTCCACCGGAAGTGACGTGCTAGAAGCTGACCGGAAATTAGGTAATTTCAGGAGGAGATTGTGACGGAACTATGGAGGCACTTCAGGGAATGCTTCAGATCCATCACCGTGTCCTCCTCCGACAGCACGGACAGCGGGATTGCTTTGGACTTGGGGATGTTGGCCATGTGAGCAGATCATGATATGTCCTGCATCAGGAGGCTCAGGTGGGCAATATAATGTGAGCTGGGCTGCTATAGTATCTTTATAGAATCTTTATTTCTTTCTCTCTCGGTTTCTCTCCCCTATTTCTTTCTCGCTCTGTTCTTTCCCCATTTTCTTTCTCTGTTGTTTATTTCTTCCCCTTTCTCTGTCCCTCTCTGTTCTTTCTTTCCCCTCTCTTTTTTTTCCTGTTTCTTTTCTGTCCACTTTTTCTCTGTTCTTTTTCTCTCTTCTTTCTCTCTGTTCTTTCTTTTCCCTCTTTCTCTCTCCCTCTCTGTTCTTTCTTTCCCCTTTTTCTTTTTTTCTGTCCACTTTTTCTCTGTTCTTTTTCTCTCTGTTCTTTCTTTTCCCTCTTTCTTTATCTTTCTTTTGCTCTGTTCTTTCTTTCCCCTCTTTCTCTCTCCCTCTCTGTTCTTTCTCTCTGTTTTTTTTCTCTCTCTGTTCCTCAGTACCAGCCACTGTGCCCATAATGCCAGCCACTGTGCCCTCAGTACTAGTCAGCGTGACCAGCAGTGCTAAATGATGTGGTTGGGGCGTGGACATGGGTGTGGTCAGGCATGGCCTAAATTTTGTGTGCCGCAGCCTTTGTCCCTCTTTCCCTTCTTCAAAAGTTGGGAGGTATGTATTCACTGTTGATCACAATTACCATTATCAGGGAAACAAATAATTATATTGGTTACTTCCAATTTGTCTATGTGTTGTATCCAGTCAGCTATTACAGGGACATAATGGAAGCATTATACTGTGTGGGGGGCAACATATACACTGCATAAGGGGCATAATGGGGGCATTACACTGTGTGTGGCCAAGAAAGGGGCCCGGTACTATGAGAACAATCCCTTTCTTCCCTTCCTGTCTTCCATAGTTGGGTCGCATGTATCTATCACAGGAAACAGAACAAAAATGCTATAAAGTGGCAACAAAAACACCAAAAGAGTCTCCATTCTAAAGGTTAATGTCCCCCCGCGCTCAGTAATGGGGAATCTCCAGCACCTACCTCCACCCGCAGAGCCGCACTCCACAGAGAATAATAGAGCCTCCGTCACCGACCTCCACCCGCAGAGCCGCACTCCACATACAGAATACTGGAGCCTCCGGCACCGACCTCCACCCGCAGAGCCGCACTCCACATACAGAATAATGGAGCCTCTGGCACCTACCTCCACCCGCAGAGCCGCACTCCACAGAGAATAATGGAGCCTCCGTCACAGACCTCCACCCGCACTGACCTCCACCCGCAGAGCCGCACTCCACATAGAGAATAATGGAGCCTCCGGCACCGACCTCCACCCGCAGAGCCACACTCCACAGAGAATAATGGAGCCTCCGTCACAGACCTCCACCCGCACTGACCTCCACCCGCAGAGCCGCACTCCACATAGAGAATAATGGAGCCTCCGGCACCTACCTCCACCCGCAGAGCCAGGGGTGTGGAGTCGGAGTTGGAGTCGTGGAGTCGGAGTTAGTTTTGGTTGGAGTCGGAGTCGGAAGAAATGTACCGACTCCAGCTTTAAAAAAAAAAAAAAAAAATGTATTAATATTTCATAATTGAACTTTCATATGAATTTTATAAATGTTACTCAAATATATATGTTCTATCAAACTATGAACAACAGTGATAAGTAGTTCTGCTGGAGATAGAGACATTTCTTACTTCTTGTGTGTCACTGTTCTCCACTGCCCTTATCTAATCTTATACTTGGTTAACCTCATGCTGCCCCAACCCCCCTACTTACAATGTATGAAACTGAAAGTGAAAAGGTGTTGCAAATTCTTAGTAGTAAAGCTCCTCCTCTAGACTAGATCATACTAGGTGTGCGTCTTCCAAGCATCTCACAGCTGCCTGCTACTCAGAAGAGGAAGACTGTAAGAAGTATTATCCTTTCAACAAACTTTGCATCAGTTAACTGTGAGTACATGAGGAATAATAACAGTATTACTGACCACTATATCAGTTGTACGACCTGGCAATAATTTTGTACAATTGTTTTTAGGAAAAACAATTGTCATTTGGATTGTGAATGCAGAATTAAAAACCTGAGAATGTCAAAGAAGCATCACATTAAATCAGCTGTATTTGAACATTTCACCATCACTCAAGATAGAAAACATTATGTCTGTCAGTGTATGACAAATGATCCAGACGAAAACAAATGCTGTGAAGCCAAGATGAGTGCATATTCAGGCAAAGATAAAAATGCTCCTACCAGAGCTTCTAATCTAAAGAGACATTTACAGCGCTTTCATCCAGAAGTACTGAAAGCAGTGGATGAGAAAGACTGCATCCAAACCAATGAACCAGTGCCCAGCTCTTCCAGCCAAACAAAGAAGCAGAGAACTTTGCAGCCATCAGTTGCAAGATATTTTGTCAGTGACAAAGTTACTGTGACAATGACAGTAGATACATTTAAAAAACAGATCATAGAGCTTGTTGTAAAGGATAGTGTGCCTATTTCATTATTTTCACGACCAGCTTTTATGTGTCTGAATGGGGAAATGGCCCGCAAGCTTGGTGTTTCTCTGGAGAGAGAGAGTATTAGAAAATTAGTAATCGAAGAAGCTTTTAAACAAAAGGAAGAACTTAAAAAAACTCTCAAGGGACGCTTTCTGTTTCTTAAAATGGATGCCTGCACACGTCAGAGTGAACTATTTTGCCATCAATGTCCGATTTGTTTGTGACAAAAATGAAATAGTTACCAAGACATTGGCAGTAAAAGACACCAAAGCTCATCACACCAGTGAGTTTCTCCAGATCTTGGTGGAAAAGGTTCTGCAAGACTATGAACTTAAAAAAAGAGCAAGTTCTGTCGTAACTGACAATGCTTCAAATATGATAAGTACTATTAAGCTAATGAATGAGAATAATGATGGTGACCAGCAGCTAGAAGAACATTCTGGGTCCACAGACACAGAAATGTTTGAAATAGAGGAACACAGTATTGTAACTGAGGAGCAAACTGAAGTTGCTTCAGATGAACAGCAACATGATAGTTTAGATGATCTTGTTGAAACTGTCAATATGTTCTTTCATTCATCACATGCGCTGTGTTGTGCATACGCTACAGCTGGCTATAAGAGACAGTCTGCAAGAAGGACATGCTGCTGCACTGATTGGCAAGGTGAGAAAATTGGCTACTGTTGCCAGAACCCCTAAAGTTGACTCAATTTTGAAGAGACGTGCTGGAAAAGGGGCAATTATTGATCAAGCCACACGATGGGGCAGTACTTACTTAATGATTCAGCGCTTGGTTGAACTGAAAACCTTTCTTGTAGACACGGCTAACCCTCAACTGACGCTAAATGAAAGTCAGTGGAATCAGGTGACTGAGCTGGAAAAATTGCTAGAGCACCCATTTACAGTGACTAAAAAAGTACAAGCAGAGGACTTAACTCCAGGTATTTTCTTAAAGGAGTGGAAGAACCTGATGTTTCGCCTGTCCCAAAGAGGAGGGTTAATTGCAAGTGGCATTGCTACATCAATGAAACGGAGAGAGGAGCTACTATTACAAAATAACATTCTTTTGGCAGCTGTTTATGTAGACCCAATGCATCGGATTCTTCTAGATGATCAACAGCTAAGTAAAGGAAAAGAAGCTCTGTTTGAAATAGCAGTAAGGATGAAAGGGTTGCAGAACAGTCAGGAGGAACAAGAAGAATTTGGTCGTCCTGCCACATCTTCACCCTCATCATCAACTGATGAAGAATTTAATTTCGAAAAATATTTGGATCACAAGGACCGTGCAAAGCGTTCCCGCATAGAAGAGTCATCCCCATTAAGGAACACAGCCAGTACATTGCAGCAGAATTTTTCATGTGCACTAAAAGAAATTGAGAAATTTGACCGTTCATCAAAAATAACTGCAACAAGCGATTCCTCTGTATCCTGACATTGTCAGAGATGTTGCCCGAGTGGTTACTGCTTTGCCACCAACACAAGTTAGTGTAGAGAGGTTGTTCTCTGCTCTCAAAATAATTAGATCAGATTTGAGGGCATCCATGAAGGAGGATCTGACAGAGGCAATACTTTTTCTGAGGACAAATTTATAGATTTCTTCTTATTAACTGCATAAAAGTGTTTATTGCATATTTACTTACAGTTTAGAAAAGTTTATAAAAGTTATTTGCTATATTCTAATTGTATTCTAATAAATGTAGTTTTTGCTCTAAGTGGTCTGATTACTTATATGATGGTGAGAAACTGAATAAGCACGATGTTTAATATTTTACAACAGTAAATTTGTTGTTATGAATTGGCCATTTATGAAGGAGTCGGAGTCGGAGCCGGAGCCTGATAAAATCCAGGAGTCGGAGTCGCAACTGTGGCTTACCGACTCCACAGCCCTGCGCAGAGCCGCACTCCACATAGAGAATAATGGAGCCTTTGGCACTGACCTCCACCCGCACTCCACATAGAGAATAATGGAGCCTCCAGCACCTACCTCCACTCACAGAGCCGCACTCCACATAGAGAATAATGGAGCCTCAGGCACCTACCTCCACCCGCAGAGCAGCACTCCACATAGAGAATAATGGAGCCTCCAGCACCAACCTCCACCCGCAGAGCCGCACTCCACAGAGAATAATGGAGCCTTTGGCACTGACCTCCACCCGCACTCCACATAGAGAATAATGGAGCCTCCAGCACCTACCTCCACTCACAGAGCCGCACTCCACATAGAGAATAATGGAGCCTCAGGCACCTACCTCCACCCGCAGAGCAGCACTCCACATAGAGAATAATGGAGCCTCCGGCACCGACCTCCACCCGCAGAGCAGCACTCCACATAGAGAATAATGGAGCCTCCAGCACCGACCTCCACCCGCAGAGCAGCACTCCACATAGAGAATAATGGAGCCTCCAGCACCGACCTCCACCCGCAGAGCAGCACTCCACATAGAGAATAATGGAGCCTCCAGCACCGACCTCCACCCGCAGAGCAGCACTCCACATAGAGAATAATGGAGCCTACAGCACAGACCTCCACCCGCAGAGCCACACTCCACATAGAGAATAATGGAGCCTCCAGCACTTACCTCCACCCGCAGAGCCGCACTCCACATAGAGAATAATGGAGCCTCCAGCACCTACCTCCACCCGCAGAGCCGCACTCCACATAGAGAATAATGGAGCCTCCGGCACCGACCTCCACCCGCAGAGCCGCACTCCACATATAGAATACTGGAGCCTCCAGCACCGACCTCCACCCGCAGAGCCACAGTCCACATAGAGAATAATGGAGCCTCCAGCACTGACCTCCACCCGCAGAGCCACACTCCACATATAGAATACTGGAGCCTCCAGCACCGACCTCCACCCGCAGAGCCGCACTCCACATAGAGAATAATGGAGCCTCCAGCACCGACCTCCACATAGAGAATAATGGAGCCTCGAGCACTGACCTCCACCCGCAGAGCCGCACTCCACATAGAGAATAATGGAGCCTCCAGCACCGACCTCCACCCGCAGAGCCGCACTCCACATAGAGAATAATGGAGCCTCCAGCACCGACCTCCACCCGCAGAGCCACACTCTACATAGAGAATAATGGAGCCTCCAGCACCTACCTCCACCCGCAGAGCCGCACTCCACATATAGAATACTGGAGCCTCCAGCACCGACCTCCACCCGCAGAGCCACACTCCACATAGAGAATAATGGAGCCTCCGGCACTTACCTCCACCCGCAGAGCCGCACTCCACATAGAGAATAATGGAGCCTCCAGCACTTACCTCCACCCGCAGAGCCGCACTCCACATAGAGAATAATGGCGCCTCAAGCACCGACCTCCACCCGCAGAGCCACACTCCACATAGAGAATAATGGAGCCTCCAGCACCGACCTCCACCCGCAGAGCCGCACTCCACATATAGAATACTGGAGCCTCCAGCACCGACCTCCACCCGCAGAGCCGCACTCCACATAGAGAATAATGGAGCCTCCAGCACCGACCTCCACCCGCAGAGCCACACTCCACATAGAGAATAATGGAGCCTCCGGCACTTACCTCCACCTGCAGAGCCGCACTCCACATAGAGAATAATGGAGCCTCCGGCACCGACCTCCACCCGCACAGCCACACTCCACATAGAGAATAATGGAGCCTCCAGCACCGACCTCCACCCGCAGAGCCGCACTCCACATAGAGAATAATGGAGCCTCCAGCACCGACCTCCACCCGCAGAGCCACACTCCACATAGAGAATAATGGAGCCTCCAGCACCGACCTCCACCCGCAGAGCCGCACTCCACATAGAGAATAATGGAGCCTCCAGCACCTACCTCCACCCACAGAGCCGCACTCCACATAGAGAATAATGGAGCCTCCAGCACTTACCTCCACCCGCAGAGCCGCACTCCACATAGAGAATAATGGAGCCTCCAGCACCTACCTCCACCCGCAGAGCCGCACTCCACATAGAGAATAATGGAGCCTCCAGCACTTACCTCCACCCGCAGAGCCGCACTCCACATAGAGAATAATGGAGCCTCCAGCACCGACCTCCACCCGCAGAGCCACACTCCACATAGAGAATAATGGAGCCTCCAGCACCGACCTCCACCCGCAGAGCCGCACTCCACATAGAGAATAATGGAGCCTCCAGCACCGACCTCCACCCGCAGAGCCGCACTCCACATAGAGAATAATGGAGCCTCCAGCACCGACCTCCACCCGCAGAGCCACACTCCACATAGAGAATAATGGAGCCTCCAGCACCGACCTCCACCCGCAGAGCCGCACTCCACATAGAGAATAATGGAGCCTCCGGCACCGACCTCCACCCGCAGAGCCGCACTCCACATAGAGAATAATGGAGCCTCCAGCACCTACCTCCACCCGCAGAGCCACACTCCACATAGAGAATAATGGAGCCTCCAGCACCGACCTCCACCCGCAGAGCCACACTCCACATAGAGAATAATGGAGCTTCCAGCACCGACCTCCACCCGCAGAGCCGCACTCCACATAGAGAATAATGGAGCCTCCAGCACCTACCTCCACCCGCAGAGCAACACTCCACATAGAGAATAATGGAGCCTCCAGCACCAGCCTCCAGCACCGACCTCCACCCGCAGAGCCACAGTCCACATAGAGAATAATGGAGCCTCCAGCACTGACCTCCACCCGCAGAGCCACACTCCACATATAGAATACTGGAGCCTCCAGCACCGACCTCCACCCGCAGAGCCGCACTCCACATAGAGAATAATGGAGCCTCCAGCACCGACCTCCACCCGCAGAGCCACACTCTACATAGAGAATAATGGAGCCTCCAGCACCTACCTCCACCCGCAGAGCCGCACTCCACATATAGAATACTGGAGCCTCCAGCACCGACCTCCACCCGCAGAGCCATACTCCACATAGAGAATAATGGAGCCTCCGGCACTTACCTCCACCCGCAGAGCCGCACTCCACATAGAGAATAATGGAGCCTCCAGCACTTACCTCCACCCGCAGAGCCGCACTCCACATAGAGAATAATGGCGCCTCCAGCACCGACCTCCACCCGCAGAGCCACACTCCACATAGAGAATAATGGAGCCTCCAGCACCGACCTCCACCCGCAGAGCCGCACTCCACATATAGAATACTGGAGCCTCCAGCACCGACCTCCACCAGCAGAGCCACACTCCACATAGAGAATAATGGAGCCTCCAGCACCGACCTCCACCCGCAGAGCCACACTCCACATAGAGAATAATGGAGCCTCCAGCACCGACCTCCACCCGCAGAGCCGCACTCCACATAGAGAATAATGGAGCCTCCAGCACCGACCTCCACCCGCAGAGCCGCACTCCACATAGAGAATAATGGAGCCTCCAGCACCGACCTCCACCCGCAGAGCCGCACTCCACATAGAGAATAATGGAGCCTCCGGCACCGACCTCCACCCGCAGAGCCGCACTCCACATAGAGAATAATGGAGCCTCCAGCACCGACCTCCACCCGCAGAGCCACACTCCACATAGAGAATAATGGAGCCTCCGGCACCGACCTCCACCCGCAGAGCCGCACTCCACATAGAGAATAATGGAGCCTCCAGCACCTACCTCCACCCGCAGAGCCACACTCCACATAGAGAATAATGGAGCCTCCAGCACCGACCTCCACCCGCAGAGCCACACTCTACATAGAGAATAATGGAGCTTCCAGCACCGACCTCCACCCGCAGAGCCACACTCCACATAGAGAATAATGGAGCCTCCAGCACCGACCTCCACCCGCAGAGCCGCACTCCACATAGAGAATAATGGAGCCTCCAGCACTTACCTCCACCCGCAGAGCCGCACTCCACATATATGGCTGCTCTGTGCGCACAGGACCTGTGATGAGGTCACAGGAGGGGAGGAGTCAGGGGTCACATGATCTCCGGAGTGCAGAGGCTACATGGAGACTTCTCCTCAGTCAGTGACCTTCCCGCCATTCAGGGCCAGTTTTAGGCTTAGTGGGGCCATAGTCAAAGTGTAAAATGGGGCCCCAAATGCTAACATATTGTACATCACACAGAAGCATTTCGGTTGTAGTTACATGCGCTGAGTTCAGGCCGCTAAATGAGTGTGATCGACAAAATTGAAGTCGTCGTTCAACACTTGTTTCCACCGTCTGAGAAAGAATGATGGGGACAGAACGATCACTAATGGATCTAAGGGTGTGGGCACGTGTTGCGGAAAATTCTGTGAAGATTTGCTGCGGTTTATTTTCCACAGCATGTTACTTCTTTTTTGCGGAACCGCAGCTGCAGTGCACGTTCCGGGACATACAAATCAATCTCTCTCATCCGCACTGCCAAACCGCACTAGAACAAATCCACTGTACGCATGCTAGGAATCCGCAGGAAAAATGCATGTGTTTTACCCTGTGGTTGATTCTCTGCAGAAAAAGCCTCAGACTAATCCACAATGTGTGCACACACCCTAACAGATCACCATACAGTATCATGTTATCAGCAGCACATCTACAGTTTACACCCCATAGTCCTCCATATAATATAATGTGCCCCATAGTCCTCCATATAGTATAATACGCTCTTCATAGTCCTCCATATAGTATAATACACCGCCATAGTCACCCATTAGTACAATTCACTTCCCATAGCATAATGCACCCCATAGTTCTTCATATAATGTATTCCCCATAGTCTTCGATACAGTATAGCCCCCATATAGTATAATGCAGCCACCCCTTAGAAAATAATGCAGCTACCCCAGAGTATAATGTAACCCCCCCAAAGTATATAATGCAGCCCCACCACCCATATAGTAAAATGTAGCCCCTCCATATAATATATGGCAACCCCCTCATAGGATATAATGCAGCCCCTTATATAGTATAATGTAGCCCCTCCATAGAATACAATGTAGCCCTCATAGTATAATGCAGCCCCCATCGAATATAATAAATATAATACAGCCCTCCCATAGAATGTAATGTAGCCCTAAATAGAATATAATACAGCTCACCTCCCCATAAAATATAATGTAGCCCCCCATATTATATAACACAGCCTCCCCCTATAGAATATCATGTAAAATGTACCTCCCATGGTATATAACACAGCCGCATAGTATATAGCCCAGCACCACATGGTATATAGCCCAGCACCACATAGTATATACCCCAGCACCACATGGTATACAGCCCACCATGGTATATAGCCCACCATGGCATAATACAGCCCACCATGGTATAATACAGCCCACCATGGTATACAGGCTGTATACCGTGCTGGACTGTATACTATGGTGGGCTGTATAATACAGCCCACCATGGTATACAGCCCACCATGGTATAATACAGCCGAGCATGGTATATAGCCCCCCAGAATGGTATAATACAACCCAGCATGGTATATAGCCCCCCAAAATGGTATACTACAGCCCAGCATGGTATATATCCCCCCAAAATGGTATAATACAGCCCAGCATGGTATAATACAGCCCAGCATGGTATATAGCCCTTCAGAATGGAATAATACAGCCCAGTATGGTATAATACAGCCCAGCATGGTATATAGCCCCTCCCAGAATGATATAATACAGCCCAGCATGGTATAAAGCCCACCATGGTATAATAGCCCAGCATAGTATAATACAGCCCAGCATGGTATATAGCCCCTCAGAATGGTATAATACAGCCCAGCATGGTCTAATACAGCCTAGCATGGTATATAGCCCCCCAGAATGGTATAATACAGCCCAGCATGGTATATAGCCCCCCAAAATGGTATAATATAGCCCAGCATGGTATAATACAGCCCAGCATGGTATATAGCCCCCCAGAATGGAATAATACAGCCCAGTATGGTATAATACAGCCCAGCATGGTATATAGCCCCCCTAGAATGGTATAATACAGCCCAGCGCGGTATAATACAGCCCAGCATGGTATATAGCCCCCCCAGAATAGTATAATACAGCCCTGCATGGTATAATACAGCCCAGCATGGTATATAGCCCCCCCAGAATGGTATAATACAGCCCAGCATGGTATATAGCCCCTCAGAATGGTATAATACAGCCCAGCATGGTCTAATACAGCCCAGCATGGCATATAGCCCCCCAGAATGGTATAATACAGCCCAGCATGGTATATAGCCCCCCCAGAATGGTATAATACAGCCCAGCACGGTAAAATACAGCCCAGCATGGTATATAGCACCCCCAGAAAGGAATAATACAGCCCAGTATGGTATAATACAGCCCAGCATGGCATATAGCCCCTCCTAGAATGGTATAATACAGCCCAGCATGGTATATAGCTCCCCCAGAATGGTATAATACAGCCCAGCGCGGTATAATACAGCCCAGCATGGTATATAGCACCCCCAGAATGGTATAA
Source organism: Dendrobates tinctorius (assembly GCF_039654945.1). Taxonomy (NCBI): domain Eukaryota; kingdom Metazoa; phylum Chordata; class Amphibia; order Anura; family Dendrobatidae; genus Dendrobates; species Dendrobates tinctorius. The sequence goes on along the minus strand of NW_027361893.1, from coordinate 4,738,716 downwards.
TACAGCCCTGCATGGTATAATACAGCCCAGCATGGTATATAGCCCCCCCCAGAATTGTATAATACAGCCCAGCACGGTATAATACAACCCAGCATGGTATATAGCCCCCCCAGAATGGTATAATACAGCCCAGTATGGTATAATACAGCCCAGCCTGGTATTTAGCCCCCCCAGAATGGTATAATACAGCCCAGCATGGTATATAGCCCCCCCAGAATGGTATAATACAGCCCTGCATGGTATAATACACCCAGCATGGTATATAGCCCCCCCAGAATGGAATAATACAGCCCAGTATGGTATAATACAGCCCAGCATGGTATATAGCCCCCCAGAATGGAATAATACAGCCCAGTATGGTATAATACAGCCCAGCATGGTATATAGCCCCCCTAGAATGGTATAATACAGCCCAGCGCGGTATAATACAGCCCAGCATGGTATATAGCCCCCCCAGAATAGTATAATACAGCCCTGCACGGTATAATACAGCCCAGCATGGTATATAGCCCCCCCAGAATGGTATAATACAGCCCAGCATGGTATATAGCCCCTCAGAATGGTATAATACAGCCCAGAATGGTATAATACAGCCCAGCATGGTATATAGCCCCCCAGAATGGTATAATACAGCCCAGCATGGTATATAGCCCCCCCAGAATGGTATAATACAGCCCAGCACAGTAAAATACAGCCCAGCATGGTATATAGCACCCCCAGAAAGGAATAATACAGCCCAGTATGGTATAATACAGCCCAGCATGGTATATAGCCCCCCCATAGAATGGTATAATACAGCCCAGCATGGTATATAGCTCCCCCAGAATGGTATAATAAAGCCCAGTGCATTATAATACAGCCCAGCATGGTATATAGCACCCCCAGAATGGTATAATACAGCCCTGCATGGTATAATACAGCCCAGCATGGTATATAGCCCCCCCAGAATTGTATAATACAGCCCAGCACGGTATAATACAACCCAGCATGGTATATAGCCCCCCAGCATGGTATAATACAGCCCAGCATGGTATATAGCCCCCCCAGAATTGTATAATACAGCCCAGCACGGTATAATACAACCCAGCATGGTATATAGCCCCCCCAGAATGGTATAATACAGCCCAGTATGGTATATAGCCCCCCCAGAATAGTATAATACAGCCCTGCATGGTATAATACAGCCCAGCATGGTATATAGCCCCCCTGGAATGGTATAATACAGCCCAGCGCGGTATAATACAGCCCAGCATGGTATATAGCACCCCCAGAATGGTATAATACAGCCCTGCATGGTATAATACAGCCCAGCATGGTATATAGCCCCCCCCCAGAATTGTATAATACAGCCCAGCACGGTATAATACAACCCAGCATGGTATATAGCCCCCCCAGAATGGTATAATACAGCCCAGTATGGTATAATACAGCCCAGCCTGGTATTTAGCCCCCCCAGAATGGTATAATACAGCCCAGCATGGTATATAGCCCCCCCCAGAATAGTATAATACAGCCCTGCATGGTATAATACAGCCCAGCATGGTATATAGCCCCCCCAGAATGGAATAATACAGCCCAGTATGGTATAATACAGCCCAGCATGGTATATAGCCCCCCAGAATGGAATAATACAGCCCAGTATGGTATAATACAGCCCAGCATGGTATATAGCCCCCCTAGAATGGTATAATACAGCCCAGCGCGGTATAATACAGCCCAGCATGGTATATAGCCCCCCCAGAATAGTATAATACAGCCCTGCACGGTATAATACAGCCCAGCATGGTATATAGCCCCCCCAGAATGGTATAATACAGCCCAGCATGGTATATAGCCCCTCAGAATGGTATAATACAGCCCAGCATGGTCTAATACAGCCCAGCATGGCATATAGCCCCCCAGAATGGTATAATACAGCCCAGCATGGTATATAGCCCCCCCAGAATGGTATAATACAGCCCAGCACAGTAAAATACAGCCCAGCATGGTATATAGCACCCCCAGAAAGGAATAATACAGCCCAGTATGGTATAATACAGCCCAGCATGGTATATAGCCCCCCCTAGAATGGTATAATACAGCCCAGCATGGTATATAGCTCCCCCAGAATGGTATAATACAGCCCAGTGCGTTATAATACAGCCCAGCATGGTATATAGCACCCCCAGAATGGTATAATACAGCCCAGCATGGTATAATACAGCCCAGCATGGTATATAGCCCCCCCCAGAATTGTATAATACAGCCCAGCACGGTATAATACAACCCAGCATGGTATATAGCCCTCCAGAATGGTATAATACAGCCCAGTATGGTATAATACAGCCCAGCCTGGTATTTAGCCCCCCCAGAATGGTATAATACAGCCCAGCATGGTATATAGCCCCCCCAGAATAGTATAATACAGCCCTGCACGGTATAATACAGCCCAGCATGGTATATAGCCCCCCCAGAATGGTATAATACAGCCCAGCATGGTATATAGCCCCCCAGAATGGTATAATACAGTCCAGCATGGTATATAGCCCCCCCAGAATAGTATAATACAGCCCTGCACGGTATAATACAGCCCAGCATGGTATATAGCCCCCCCAGAATGGTATAATACAGCCCAGCACAATATAATACAGCCCAGCATGGTATATAGCCCCCCAGAATGGTATAATACAGCCCAGCATGGTATATAGCCCCCCCTAGAATGGTATAATACAGCCCAGCATGGTATATAGCCCCCCCAGAATGGTATAATACAGCCCAGCGCGGTATAATACAGCCCAGCATGGTATATAGCCCCCCCTAGAATGGTATAATACAGCCCAGCATGGTATAATACAGCCCAGCATGGTATATAGCCCCCCAGAATGGTATAATACAGCCCAGCATGGTATATAGCCCCCCCTAGAATGGTATAATACAGCCCAGCATGGTATATAGCTCCCCCAGAATGGTATAATACAGCCCAGCGCGGTATAATACAGCCCAGCATGGTATATAGCCCCCCCAGAATGGTATAATACAGCCCTGCATGGTATAATACAGCCCAGCATGGTATTTAGCCCCCCCAGAATGGTATAATACAGCCCATCATGGTATAATACAGCCCAGCATGGTATATAGCCCCCCTAGAATGGTATAATACAGCCCAGCATGGTATAATACAGCCCAGCATGGTATATAGCCCCCCTAGAATGGTATAATACAGCCCAGCATGGTATATAGCCCCCCAGCATGGTATGATACAGCCGAGCATGGTATATAGCCCCCCAGCATGGTGTATAGCCCCCCCCAGTATGGTATATAGCCCCCCTAGAATGGTATAATACAGCCCAGCATGGTATATAGCCCCCCAGCATGGTATGATACAGCCGAGCATGGTATATAGCCCCCCCAGCATGGTATAATACAGCACAGCATGGTATATAGCCCCCCTAGAATGGTATAATACAGCCCAGCATGGTATATAGCCCCCCAGCATGGTATGATACAGCCGAGCATGGTATATAGCCCCCCAGCATGGTGTATAGCCCCCCCCCAGCATGGTATATAGCCCCCCCATAGTGGCCCCACAGTCCAGTACTCACACTGATTTAAAAAAAAAAAACACTTCTCCTCGTGCCCGCGCTGCTGACTGCTCCTGTCTCCTCCTGCTCTGTGTGGCACACAGTGAGAGCGCGATGACGTTATCACGCCCCCGCTATGTCAGAGGCAGAGTGGGGAATAATGGTAGAGGGAGCGTCAGCTGACGCTCTCTCCTCCATCATTGCCTCCTTCAATGCGGCGGCGGTAGTCGGCCCTGAAGGCAGGCGGGCCCCCGTGCCTCACGGGGGCCCCATAGTGGCTGTGTGATGTGCCGATGGTTGAGGGCCCCTGGAGGAGAGGGGGGCCCTAGGCAGCTGCTGTTCGGCCTGCCCCTAACGCCGGCCCTGCCGCCATTATTTCCCCTCACTACTGGCACAATTACCCCGCGCCGCCTTTTCTACACAGTGTTGTGTGTGGAATGTAACGTGTGATTTCTCTGGAGACAAATAGACCCCACACATGAGGGAATTATCACCAGTTACCGGACGGCTACTATATGGCGGCATATGATTGTGCTATCGACTCCATACCAGGAGCCAAAATGCAGAAATCTCCTTTATTTAACCCCTTCCAGAGTCCGGCTGAGGCTCATATACGGCGTCCACCTCTCCGGTCACCATGCGTCCGTGCTTGGATTTTAGAGAGATTAACCCCTTAAGCCCCAAGGGTGGTTTGCACGTTCATGACAGGGCCATTTTTTACAATTCTGACCACTGTCCCTTTATGAGGTAATAACTCTGGAACTCTTCCATGGATCCCGGTGATTCTGACATTGTTTTCTCGTGACATATTGTACTTCATGTTAGTGGTAAAATTTCATTCATATAACTTGCGTTTATTTGTGAAAAAAATGAAAATTTGGTGAAAATTTTTAAAATTTCGCAATTTTCCAACTTTGAATTTTTATGCCCTTAAATCACAGCGATACGGCACACAAAAAACTTAATAAGTAACATTTCCCACATGTTTACTTTACATCAGCACAATTTTGGAACCAAAATTTTTTTCTTGTTAGGAAGTTATAAGGGTTAAAAATTGACCAGCGATTTCTCATTTTTGCAACACCATTTTATTTTTACGGACCACATCACATTTGAAGCCACTTTGAGGAGTCTATATGATAGAAAATACCCAAAAGTGACACCATTCTAAAAACTGCACCCCTTAAGGTGCTCAAAACCACATTCAAAAAGTTTATTAACCCTTTAGGTGCGTCACAGGAATTTTTTGAATATTTAAAAAAAATGAACATTTAACTTTTTTTCACAAAAAAAACTTCAGGTTCAATTTTTTTTATTTTACCAAGGGTAACAGGAGAAATTGGACTGCAAAATTTATTATGCAATTTGTCCTGAGTACGCTGATACCTGATATGTGGGGGGGAACCACTGTTTCGGCACATGGCTGAGCTCAGAAGGGAAGGAGCGCCGTTTGACCTTTTCAATGCAAAATTGGCTGGAATTCTGATCCATGTCACGTTTGGAGAGACCCTGATGTGCCTAAACAGTGGAAACCCCCCCACAAGTGACCCCATTTTGGAAACTAGACCTCCCAAAGAACTTATATGTGGTGAGAACTTTGAACCCACAAGGGCTTCACAGAAGTTTATAACGTACAGCCGTACAATTAAAAAAATCATATTTTTTCCACAAAAATGATCTTTTCACCCCCAATTTTTATTTTCCCAAGGGTAACAGGGCCCTAAAAGTTATTGTGCAATTTGTCCTGAGTATGCTGATACCCCACATGTGGGGGTAAACCACTATTTGGGTACATGGCAGAGCTCGGAAGGGAAGCAGCGCCATTTGACGTTTTTGGCTGGAATTGAGATCGGACACCATGTCGCGATTGGAAAACCCCTGATGTAACAAAACAGTGGAAACCCCCCACAAATGACACCATTTTGGAAACTAGACCCCCTAAGGAACTTATCTAGATGTGTGGTGAGCACTTTGAACCCCCAAGGGCTTCACAGAAGTTTATAATGCCCAGGCATGAAAATAAAAAAAATCGTATTTTTTCCACAAACATGATCAATTAGTCCCCAATTTTTTTATTTTCCCAAGGGTAACAGGAGAAATTGGACCCCAAAAGTTGTTGTCCAATTTGTCCTGAGTACGCTGATACCCCATATGTGGGATAAAGCTACTGTATGGGCACACGTCGGGTCTCAGAAGGGAAGTAGTGGCGTTTTGGAATGCAGACTTTGATGGAATGGTCTGCGGGGGTCATGTGCGTTTGGAGAGCCCCTGATGTACCTAAACTATTGAAACTCCCTACAAGTGACCCCATTTTGGAAACTAGACCCCCCACGGAACTTATCTAGATGTGTGGTGAGCACTTTGAACCCCCAAGTGCTTCACAGAAGTTTATAATGCCCGGGCGTGAAAATAAAAAGATCATTTTTTTCCACAAAAATGATATTTTTGCCCCCAATTTTTTTATTTTCCTAAGGGTAACAGGAGAAATTGGACCCCAAAAGTTGTTTTGCAATTTGTCCTGAGTAGGCTGATACCCCATATGTTGGGGTAAAACACTGTTTGGGCGCATGGCAGAGGTTGGAAGGGAAGGACCACCATTTGACTTTTTCACCTCAGAATTGGCTGGAATTGAGATCAGATGCCATGTTGCATTTGGAGAGCACCTGATGTGCCCAAACAGTGGAAACCCCCAATTCTAACTCCAACCCTAACCTCAACACACCCCTAATCCTAATCTCAGCCCTAGCCCTAACCCTAGCCCTGGCCCTAACCCTAGCCCTAGCCCTAACCCTAATGGGAAAATGGAAATAAATACATTTTCTTTTAATTTTATTATTTTTCCCTAACTAAGGGGGTGATAACGGGGGGTTTGATTTAGGCTACTTTCACACATCCATTTTTTTAAATCCGGCATGATGCTGCGAAATTTGTGAAAACCGGATCCGGAATTGGATCCGGTTTTTTCACATAGAATGTAATGATCACCGCATCATGCCGGATGGACATGCAGCGCCTCCGGGTTTTGCCGGATACGGCAAACATGCGCCGTCCGGCGTCTGCAAAAAATGTTGGCTGCAACGTTTTTTTGCAGCGCCAGACCGGCTTTTTCAACTGCGCATGCCTGGGCACTGTGAGTTTTAACCCCACAAGTGCCCGGCGCGCATCTCTCTCTCTCCCTCCCCTTCTCTCTCTCTTTCTCTCCATACGCTCCATACCTTTCTTTGGCTGGCTCTCTCGTCCCCCTCTATCTCTCTGGCTGCTCTCTCATCCCCCGCTGTCTCTCTGGCTGCTCTCTCGTCCCCCGCTCTCTCTTCGGCTGCTCTCTCGTCCCCCGCTGTCTCTCTGGCTGCTCTCTCGTCCCCCGCTGTCTCTTTGGCTGCTCTCTCGTCCCCCGCTGTCTCTCTGGCTGCTCTCTCGCCTCCCGATCTCTCTCCGGCTGGCTCTCTCGACCCCCGGTGCTGCGGCTCCTTTAAATGTCCTCAAGCCGCATCAGGGGCCGCATGTACATCCGGTGTCATCGCTGCCGGCCGGATCCGGCGGCCCGGCTTTTCGCCGCCGGACCCCTGACACCGGATGTGTGAAAGAGGCCTTACTATTTATAGCGGTATTTATGTTTGGCAGCTGTCGCACGCTAAAAGACGCTTTTTATTTTAAAAATAGTTTTTGCATCACCACATATTGAGCGCTATAATTTTTCCGTATTTTGACCCACTGAGTCATGTGAGGTCTTATTTTTTGCGGGACGAGTTGACGCTTTTATTGGTACCATTTTCGGGCACGTGACATTTTTTGATCGCTTTTTATTCCGATTTTTGGGACGCAGAATGAACAAAAACCAGCGTTTCATGAATTTCTTTTGGGTGGTGCGTTTACACCGTTCCGCGTGCAATAAAATTGATAAAGCGGCTTTATTCTTCGGGTCAGTACGGTTACAGCGATACCTCTTTTAGGTCTTTTTTTATGTTTTGTCGGTTTTATGCAATGAAAACTATTTTATTTAAAAAATAATTATTTTTGCATCGCTTTATTCTGCGAGCTATAACTTTTTTATTTTTTCGCTGATGATGCTGTATGGTGGCTCGTTATTTGCGGGACAAGATGACGTTTTCAGCGGTACCATGGATATGTATATGCGTCTTTTTGATCGCGCGTTATTGCACTTTCTGTTCAGCGGTATGATAATAAATCATTATTTTTTGCTTCGTTTTTTATTTTTATTTTTTAAGGGGTTCACTAAAGGGGTTAACTAATGGGACAGTATTATAGGGCAGGTCGTTATGGATGTGGCGATACCAAATATGTGTACTTTTATTGTTTTTTGTTTTTTTTATTTCCAAAAAATGAATTTATTGGGGGAATATTTTTTTTTTTCTAATTTATTTGGCGATTTTTTTACTTATTTTAACACTTTTTTTTTTAACTTTATTACATTGTCCCAGGTGGGACATCGCTGATCTGTCACATCACAGATCACTGTGACAGATCAGCGATCTGTCACAGGCAGTGCAGCAGGCTTCCTCGTGCCTGCGCTTTGCAGGCACTGAGGAAGCCGGCTCCCTGCAGGCCCCCGAAGGTCCCCGTCGCCATCTTGGATTCGGGGGCCTGCAGGGAAGGAGCCCCCCGCAGCAGCGCTGCACATTGCGCTGCTGTGGGGGGCTCCTTCCCAACATCCGACGCTTCCGTCCGGACCACAAATTCCTTGGAGATATCAAGTGCTACCGGCACCAGCTGTTTACACAGGGACAGCTTCAGTTCCTGGAAGGTCGTCTCAGCTTCAGGAGACCACTTAGATAGGGATGAGCGAGCATAATCGTAGGGTATTGAGTACTCGGCGAATAATGCGATACTCGCGGTACTCGGAACATAGCAAGTATTTCACTACTCGCCTCGCATTACTCGGATCTCCCACGCAGCAGTTGCCAATCACAGTAATGCTGCAGCCTTCTTGGTTGTGGGCAGCATTACTATGATTGGATGTGTCACAGACCCCGCCGCTGACACCGGTATGTCACGGACGGAAGGATGTGATGCACTGCCGACACACGGCTATCACAGGTGCAGGGGGGCTTATCTTAGCTATCCCACTACTGCCACCATGTGACAAAAAAACAGCAAGCTAGTCTTGCCCTATCAATTTATCGCAGGGGGTTTATTTTGGATGTCCCACCACTGCTAACAATCTTCCACGAACTGCAGGGATTTATGGATATCGCACTTTGCAGTTCCACTTTGGAACTCGCAGCTCTCTGGCACCCCCCTTATCCTCAGGTCAGTCAGGGAACTACACCTAGGATAATTAGTCACCGGACGGGCTGCTTGTTGTGCAAGGGCGATCGGTCCGCTGCAGTGAGGGAATTATCAATGCTTTGGCCGCAGCCACCCAATCAGCATATAAAACCCTTCCGTCACTGCCAGCTAGCCCAACCAAGCAAGACACAACACGCCGCCACCAGCTCCATATTTCTCTGCTTAAGTTATAGACTTAATAGAGGGGTTCGAAGCCAACCCAATCAGTAGCATAATTATCTTAAAGGCACATGTTCGTTTCTAGAGCATGAAGACAAACTAATAAATTTATCATTTATTCCCAAAAGGTGGGCTGTTATTACACAGTTAAAAGTTGTTACAAAGTCGAGACATTTGATATGTACAATGCAAATATAAAATAAAAGGGATTAACAGCAGAAATTAAACTTACAGTTGCTTAGATGGTCTGTAGGCTAGCCATGTAGCTTGGGGAGGGGCAGCAGCCACATGACGCCCTGCATTTGGGGGGTCCTTCTGGCATCAAACCTCCCGCTCGAATGCCTCATTTCAGGGGGAGTACCTTATAGGTTTGGACTTGTGACATCATAAAAGGGGCCGTTTGGGGTCGGTCCTCCCCCCTTTTCTAAGTTACAATTCTGACTACAAAACTTATAATGACTATATCCCGTAGGGGGTACCTCGTATAAACGCGCACATGGTATCATTCTTTGTAGTTTGCTGAATACAATAATTCATAACCAAACATGCGGTAGTTATGACACACCATTTAGAAGGAATCCATTTCTCAGTTTCTGGGGGTGCTAGAACCGTGAAAATTATGGGCCAGAATGCTGGTTTCGTGCCCTGCGCAGAGATGTGATTTTTATATCTCTGTGGCATATCGTTTTCACGATTGAGTCTCTTTAATATAACCCATAGTTTTATTCAGCCGCATGGTGCTTAAAAACAAAAGAGATCTTTTCCTTGCTAGGGGGGAAGGGAGAAGAATCCTCACTAGAGTCTCAGATTTCACAGAGCTGCAGGCAGAGAGACACTGGTGTGTGTGTGGAAGGACTATGGGGAAAAGAGGAGGGGGTCACCTCTGCAGCGTGTGACAATCAGAAATCTAATCTAGTGTAACAATGGGAGATTCTGGAATGTTTCAGCGACGTCATATCTTGCTTATTATTAATTAAATAATTCACTGGACTATCATGGCAAAATGATGGAATTATTATCAGATTGTACTGTCTATGAGAAAATAAAATATAATCCTTTACATGAATTCATAAAGAAAAGTGATGGGATTATAAATGAGGGTAAAAATTTAGGAGTCTTAACGAAAAACATGCAGAATATTTAGAAGTTAATAACCCAGTCCTTCCAATTATACATGGAGTTCCAAAAATCCATAAAACAGATGGTATTCCTCCTATGTGACCCATTGTAGCCGGGATCGGAACAGCCAATGAACATTTATGTCAGTGGGTTGACTCATTGTTGCAACCCCTTGTTCAGAGGACTCCCGGATACATTAGGGATTCTAAACAAGTCCTAGACACATTTGCGCAGAAAATCTGGCTGCCTCAATATTCTTGGCTATGTTGTGAAGTAGTGTCATTATATACTGGTATCCCTCATGACTTAACAATTCAGGCACTGCAATTTCATTTGACTCATTTCAGCAATTATTCTGTGGATTTGATTAATTATATTATACATGTCACAAGTTTTTTGTTATCACACAATTTTTTCTCTTTTGATGGAGATTTTTTTCTGCAAAAAACGGGTGTGGCAATGGGGGCGAAATACTCACCCTCCGTCCCCAACCTTGTTATGTCTTTTTGGGAGTTAAAATATATTTTTTCTGCATCAAATCCATTCCTGGATCAGATAATTTGGTATGGCAGATACATTGATGATACCCTTCTCATATGGGGTGGAGATGTATCTGCCATACCAGATTTCATCCAGTACATAAATTCCAACGATTACAACTTTAAATTTACATATAGACATGATCTCAAAAATAATCATTTCTGGATTTGGATCTTGTTGGTATTGATCAACACATTATCTCTACCAAAACACATCACAAACCATTATGTGGCAATACCATATTGCATGCCACAAGTAGCCATAACAAGCATACCATTAAATCTATTCCGGTAGGAGAATTCACCAGAATTAAACGCAATTGCAGCATAAATGCTGACCTAATGGGTAAATTTTCATATGTATCAGGAAAATTAAAAAATCGTAAATATCCTTACTGGATGATTAATAGAGTTCAAAAAATTGTTCAGCGAAAAAAATCGCAATGATTTAATTTCCTCAGATAATAAGAACAAGCATAATGATAAATAAACCATATATTTGTTTCCAGTATAGTCCACAGTTCTCAAAAATTAAAACAATAGTGAATAGGTATCTACCCATTCATTATGAGGATGAAAAACTTGCTGAAAATTTAAACGAGGGTATAAATGTAATTTCACGAAGGGCACCCACAATTGGCAACAAAATATCGCCCAGTATGTTTCTGTTGGAGAGCAGAAAAACCACAAAAACTTGGTTGAATTGTTCTGGATTTTTTAAATGTGGTACTAATAATTGTGAAACCTGCAAACATGCGGTTATAACAAAAAATTTTCAATCTGCATTTAATCCAGTCAATTTAAAAATCAAACCATACATAAACTGCAATACCACTAATGTAGTTTATAAAATAGATTGCAGTGCTTGTAAGCTCTCTTATGTGGGGTGCACTTCTAGAAAGCTCAAAATACGTATTAGGGAACATCTATATGACATTACTAATACTAGCAGTCATGATCGCAGCATGTCCGCTGAGTCTAAGCATTTTATTGTACATCATGCTCGTAGCACGGCATTTTTCCAAGTCTATGGTATAGAACATGTGACTATGTCCTCACGTGGAGGAGATTCCAGACGGCGTCTCCTCACACGTGAGGCTTTTTGGATTTACCATTTAAATACCCGATCTCCCGCAGGATTGAATAAACGCAATGATCTGATGCTACATTATTAATACCATTTTTTTAGGTACTTTGCTATATATGTATATAAATATATACACACTAATGTTTTTATTTTGTAAAGGACCTTTGAACATATCATGTGATCACAGAGTATATCGTCATTGGTGATTTCTGTCTATATAGAGGGTCCTGCACTAACGCTGGTATGGCTTGAATTAGATCTCTCAGATCGAAACGCGTTGCCTCTGTATGTGCCTTGGCAATGTCTACAGGAGAGCATGTCATTTCATGTGAATTTTTAAGATGACTAAATAAAGAAATTGTTTCTAAGGAGCCGGAACCAATTCATCTTTTCTGCGGAATGTCACAAACAACGTCGGAACAGGAGACACCACAACAAACTGCCGCTAGACAGGAACACGATGCGGAATCCCACAGACAACGTCGGGTGAATGAATCTCCACAATCCAGGGCAAACAGACAACAACATGATTGCAAAATTAATAAAAAACAAATGCTCTACCAACTAAGGCAAGCTCAGCAGAATATTCAACAACTTGCACGGTACGTAACAGACAACGAAACCACAATTATCCAACACTACTGTGGGAATATGAATGCAGTTTGCTCTAAATGCAACTCTCTGAATTGAAAAACCATCTGACAATCAGTTTACTCAATGCTGCCAAAAAGGAAAAGTTATGCTACCGAGACCTCATTACTCAGATCTGTTTGAGCGATTGATGAAAGGAATGCATCAACACAGTAGAAATTTTGTGGAAAATATCAGAAGCATCAACAGTTCTCAAGCGCTTGCTTCATTTGGTGCCAACATTGCACCGCCCCCTGGATTCGGACCGTATTGTTTTAAAATTCACGGCCAGATCTTCCACCACACTGGAACACTTCACCCAGAATTAGGATAACCATCAAAATTTGCACAATTATACATCCTGGATACAAATGAGGCTACAGAACAAGGGATGAACCTGAAAGAAAATGAAAAGTGTGATGCTGAACTGATGAACCAAATTGCCGTACATTTACAAAAAATCAGCCCATTTGCTGCCCCATATCGCATGCTAAAAGACGTCAAAGCTGAGGAGGAACAGAGGGCTATACAAAATGGAACTGAAATGCCTTCTATTGTCATGGCCATTAAACAAGAACGTAAACAGGATCCCTGACTTTACAACAAACCACGTGTAAGTGAGGACGCAGTTGTTTTCCAAAACGATGACGGAGAGCCTCCTTTTCAAAGGGATATATTAGTCTATCTGAAGCCAGACCAAAACAACCATTTGGTACCTAAGACACAAGGAATTAGCATTTTCCACAGCAACCTTGATGCTCCTCTGTACCCGCTATTCTCTCCAAGAGGTGATCAAGGGTGGCATGAAAACCTACACTAGCAAGGAACTTCAAGAAGAATTACACAACTGCAGTACTACAGTTTTCTTCTGTCTGTCCGAAATGACTTCAGTCCTATTTTAAACAGTGGGAAACTGACACAACAGTACTTAGTCAACACATACGTTAAAATTGAAACTAATCATCTAAATTTCATACGAATGAACCAAAAACAACTTAAGGCTAAGTGCACACGTACCGGAACTCTCGCGGAAATTACCGCGAGAATTCCTGAATTCCATTCCACGGGAAAATCGCATTTTAAATTCCCGCGATTTTCCCGCGGAAAAACTAGCATTTTGCAAGCGTATTTAGCTTGCAAAATGCTAGCGTTTTCCAAGCGATCTGTAGCATCGCTTGGAGAACTGATTGACAGGTTGGTCACACTCGTCAAACATAGTGTTTGACGAGTGTGACCAACTTTTTACTACTGAGGCCATCTATGCAGCATCAGTAGTAAAAGATAGAATGTAAAAAAAAATAAAAAATGGTTTTATTTTTTGCAGCAGCAAAAAAGGCAAATGCAATTCTAGGATGTATTAACAGAAGCATACAGTCTAGATCACGTGAAGTCATTATTTCCCTCTACTCCTCTTTGGTCAGACCTCATCTGGAATATTGTGTCCAGTTTTGGGCACCACATTTTAAAAAAGAGATCAACAAACTGGAGCAAGTTCAGAAAAGAGCGACCAGAATGGTGACCGGTCTGCAAACCCTGTCTTATGAGGAAAGATTGCAGGATTTGGGAATGTTCAGTTTGCAAAAGAGAAGACTGAGAGGAGACTTAATAGCTGTCTACAAATATCTAAAGGTCTGTCACATTATAGAAGGATCAACTTTATTCTCATTTGCTCAAGGAAAGACTAGAAGCAATGGGATGAAACTGAATGGGAGGAGACACAGATTAGATATTAGAAAAAACTTTTTGACAGTTAGAGTGATCAATGAGTGGAACAGGCTGCCACGAGAAGTGGTGAGTTCTCCTTCAATGGAAGTCTTCAAACAGAGGTTGGACAGACATCTGACTGGGATGATTTAGCGAATCCTGCTTTGAGCAGGGGGTTGGACCTGATGGCCCAGGAGGTCCCTTCCAACTCTACGATTCTATGATTCTATGATTCCGACCTCCCGCGCATCCGTTCCCAGTAATCCTTTGCGAAAATGCCCGCGATGGCGTCCGTTCTCGCGGGATCGCGATGTCTCGCGGTAATTCGCGATGACGTCGCGTGAATGACAGCGAGATTTCGCGATCCCGCGAGAACGGACGCCATCGCGGGCATTTTCGCAAAGGCTTACTGGGACCGGGAGCGTGGAGAGAGGCGGGAATGCAGCGCGGGACGCCAGAAGGTGAGAATAACAATATTTTTTATTTTAAATTCTATTTTTTACAGGGATATGGTACCCAAAGCCCGGAGGACAGTCTCCTCTCCTCCGGCCCGTGGGTACCATCCACAATTGTTCTGCTTACTTTCCGCATGGTGTGCACAGCCACATGCGGGAAGTAAGCGGAACAATGCATTCCTATGGGTGCAGGATCGCCGCAATTCGGCAAATTAATGAGCATGCTGCGTTTTTTACCGCGAAGCGATTCCGCCGCGGTAAAAACCGCAGCATTAGCACAGCATTGCGGAATCCCATAGGAATGCATGGGATGCTTATTTTTCGCGGTTTCGCGGCAAAATCGCGCGGTTAAAACGCCGCGGAAACGCGAAAAAACGCCACATGTGAACTCAGCCTAAAGTTGAAGACTACTGCGTTGTTCAAGAACATTTGCAAAAACAATCAAATCAAAAGGGAATTCCAATTGGAAAAACAGTAATTCTCCCGTCGTCATTTGAAGGTAGCCCCAACAACATGCAACAGCGTTATCAAGATGCAATGGCAATAGTAACAAAGTATGGAAGACCTGACATTTTTGTGACAATGACCTGTAATCCTAAATGGATGGAAATTACCGAAAATCTAGAACCCTGGCAACAAGTTGAACACAAGCCGGACTTAGTCGCATGTGTATTTCGACTAAAACTCAACAGCCTTTTGAAAGACATCAAAAATGGGCTTTTTAGAACTGTCGTAGCAATGGTACATATAATAGAGTTTCAGAAAAGAGGTCTCCCACATGCGCATATACTAATTATTTTAGATGCGCATTACAAGTTTCGCACGGAAGAAGAAATAGACAACATAGTGTGGGCTGAAATTCCTAGCCAAGAAAAGTATCCTGAACTGTATAATATTGTAGTGTCTAATATGGTTCATGGCCCATGCGGTGTAGCAAATCCAAAAAGTCCATGCTTGGAAAACGGAAAGTGTACAAAAGGGTTTCCAAAGGAGTTCAAACAGCACACTGTTAAAGACTCAGATGGCTACCCATCCTACCGGCGACAACACATTGATAACATTGTTCACAACAAAAAAATTATAAATAACTCATGGATAGTCCCATACAACCTATACTTATTAAAACGCTACAACTGTCACATCAACGTAGAAATCTGTGCTGCAATAAAAAGTGTAAAATATCTTTTCAAGTACATCTACAAGGCGCATGACAAAGCTAACGTTGAAATACAACAGAAAACAGTCAATCACGATGAATCATCAACTTTTGTTGATGTTTGGACTCAAGATATGTGAGTGCTCCAGAAGCTGCTTGGAGGATATTTGCGTTTCCAATGCATTCACAGTCCCATGCCATTATACGTTTAGGTATTCATTTACCGAATCAACAGCAGCTTTATTTCTTTGAAGATGCTCAAGTTGAAGATGTCTCAAAAACTTTAAGCACGACATCAACATTAATGGAATGGTTATTGCTAAACCAAAGTGATGAAAATGCAAGGCAGTATTTGTATCGAGAGATTCCAGAGCATTACGTTTGGAATAAAACCAGGAATCCAAGACAACGAGGACTTAGCAGAATAATTGGACACATGTATACTGTTAGTGTCAAGGATCAAGAAAGATATTGCCTTCGGCTGTTACTATTGCATGTCAAAGGAACTACAAGTTATCACGATTTGAAAACAGTTAACAGAGTATTGCATGATACATTTAAAGCTGCAGGTTTGGCTTTAGGACTTCTATTGGATGATACTGTGTGGAGACTTACTTTAGAAGACGCAGTTACCCTACATATGCCTAAGCAACTTTGCGAATTGTTTGCCTACATCTGCGTATTTTTACCGCCTACAAATCCGCCTCAACTTTGGACAAATTTCAAAGAACATATAATCGAGGATTACTGCTTATGTTTTCACAACAGAAGTGTAAATTGTCAAAATTGCAAATCTTATGCCATGCAAGATGTCTAAAATGTCTTACTACTGCATGGAAAAACTTTTTCAGACTTTAATTTGCCACAGCTTGCAACTCAAGTTCCACAAGTTCCAGAGTATGACGAAGCTTACAAATTATTGTTGGCAACAGAGAAGAGAAACTCCTTAAATCAGGGGTGGGGAACCTTTTTTCTGCCAAGGGCCATTTGGAATTTTATAATAGCGTTCGGGGGCCGTATAAAATTATTAATAAAGATGAGCGAGTATACTCATTGCTCGGGTTTTCCCGAGCATGCTTGGGTGTCCTATGAGTATTTTGGCGTGCTCTGAGACTTAGTTTCTGTCGACGCATTTGCATGATTTGCAGCTGCTGGTATGAGATTGGGGACCTCCGGAGTGAACCCTCAGGACCGCGACGACGAACCTCCCTCGGGCGAGCTGAACCAGGTGGACCACCCCCTATACAGGGAGCATTAGGGGCAGACCCAAGGGAGACTATCGCCGCGGAAGCTGACACCTGGGAACAGCTGGGTAAGTAAGCAGGCAGGGAAATACAGGCGACCAGATGAGAGATGACGACGGCCACAGGGATGGCTGCTGAGACTGCGGGAATGGTGGTGGACGGCAGACGAGATTGGCAATGGCGGGAGGCAGGAACCGGTACAGGACAAGACACAGGAGCAGGAGGACGGAAGCAGGAACGGACTGGATCTAGGTGGAAACACAGGAAAGTCACAAACAGGAAGAACAGCGGAGGCCACGGAGAGGTAGACAGCGCAGGAACGAAGAGGAACGCAGGAGCGCGTGGACCCGATACCACAAATGATAGTCAGGCAGTGAGCATCGTGTGACACTGCCTGATATAGGACATGCTAGAGAACTTCCGGGTCAGAGTGCAGCTGAACCATGGGACCAGGCGATAGGACGCCAGGTCTAGGGGGCATATCTAGCAGTACGTCTGTGTGAAGGAGCAGGAGCCGGCCGCAGGAAGGATGATTGACAGGTGCCAACAGAGGGGGCGGAGCGAGAGGAGCGGACGCGCCGGAGAGGCCCAGATGGCGTGGAGGCGCGGGAGGCGGCAGGGACCGAAGGCGCCGCAAGCGGTGGAGCCGCGGCATCGGCAGATGGAGAGACCCGGGCAGAGGTAGCAGAGACAGTGGCGGTCGGGACAGCGGCCGCATACACCGCAGAGCGGACCAGAGCCGGGGAGGTGAGCATGCCAGGCGCCAGGGAGGAGGTGAGCGTGACAGTTGGCCAGCCTGAATAGATGTGGGGATTCCTTACCAAACAGGCATTCCTCACATGTATTCAGGCTGTCCAGCAGCCATAAATCATGCAGCTGAGGCGACGAAAACTAAATCTCCGAGCACGCCAAAATACTCAGAGGACATCCGAGCATGCTCGGGAAAACCCGAGCAACGAGTATACTCGCTCATCACTCATTAATAACTGTCTTAAACATTAGCCAACTATATTTATTCAAACATTTAAATAACTCCTACCTAATGTGATGGCTGGAATGACTTCTTTTTGGTGAGGCGTTTGATATTGGGAGGTATTGATGATGTTGCTACTCGCAACTGGTTTTCTAAGTTTGCATCAGTCAATCTTGAGCGAAGGCGACACTTTGCGATGGAAAGTTTTGAAAAGAACTGCTCACAGCAATACGTTGTTCCGAACACAGATGCATATTTCAATGCATGTCTCCTCACAGTGGGAAAATCATCATTGTTCACATATCGTTTATAAAACTCAAGCAATGGGAGGTTATTGTACCTAGCTTTCAGCTCAGCATTGTTTTTTGCAGCTGAATGATTTTGTGATGTAGGTCATCAGGCACATCAGCTGGTTCCACATTGAAAGGTGCAGCAAAGATGTCCAGTTCCATTTGCTTACTTTTGATATCCTTGAATCTTTCATCAAATGCTTCAATTAGTTTGGCACATTCATCAGCATATTCAAGTGTCGTGGAAGGCTTTTGTCTTTCCAGAGTGGGGAAATGAACTGTGCTATTCCTTTCAAGTTGCACTTTCCACAGCCTTAGTTTAGCTTCAAATGATTTCACGTTTGAAAGCAGAGAGCTAAGAAGCTGATTGGGGCCTTGCAGCTTAACGTTCAGCTCTGAGAGGTACTTGGTAATATTTACCATGAACGCTAGATCACACTGCCACTTGCCATCATTGAGTTCACTGATAGGTTTCCCTTTCATCTCCATGAACTGCTTGACTTCTTCCCACAATTCGTAAAACCTCATGAGCATGTTCCCGCGACTCACCCGCCGCACTTCACAGTGATAAACAAGATCACCATACTCCGATTCAAGATCATTCAGTAACTCCTTAAACTGGCGACTGTTCAGTGCTCGGCTTTTGCTAAAGTTTATGCATGACACAACAGTTGACATCACATTGTTGAGCCGCAGCCGCAATGACTGTGCACAGAGACTTTCTTGGTGTATGATGCAGTGGCATACAACTAAATCACTTGGATCAAGACTAAGACGATTCATTTCTTTCTTGACAAATGCAATTAACGCTTTTTGAGGGCCAACCATGGCTGGAGCTCCATCTGTAGTAAGGCCAGTTAACTTTTCAAATGGTAGTTGAGGTTTCTTCATTGATGAGACAAGTCTCTCAAACAAGTCTTCACCTTTTGTACTGCCATGCATGGCTTCCAGTGACAGCAGCTCTTCTCGTGTGTCAAATTCTGCAGTGATTCCACGAATGAAAATGGCCAGTTGGGCAGTATTTGTTATGTCTGTTGTCTCGTCACAAGCCAGAGAGAAAAATTGGAAATCTCCTGCTGAATCTTTGAGCGTTTTTTCAATATCTTGTGCTAAATCAGTAATCCGATCAGAGACGGTTCTCCGAGACAAACTAACAATCTGAAACAATTTTACTTTGGTGCTAACAGCTCTGCAGCAGCCACCATGCACTCTTTCACAAACTCTCCCTCTACATGAGGTCTCAGCTTCTTTGCAATTAGCTCACTAACTACATAGCTCATCTCGATAACATTGCCTCTGTCACAATGCAATTACAATCTCCATCGAAGTGCATTGATTTTATCCAGACGCAGTTGGCCTTTCAATTCATTGAGCTTTGCATGTTTTGTGCTGTAATGACGCTCCAGATTGGCTTTTTTCATTACTGCTAATGCATCAGCACAAACCAGGCACACAGGTTTGCCTTTGACTTCAACAAAAAAATAATCATTTGTCCATTTATCTTAAAAACCTCGACACTCTGCATCAACTTTTCTTTTCTTTACACTGGCCATTTTGTCTCACCACTACCTTAACCTATTTGAAAAATAAAAAGCATGACTGAGCAAAATAATTTCAAGGGAACCTGTCGCCTGTAAAAACGCTATTAACCTGCAGCTATGGGTTAATAGCATTTGAATCCTGCTTTGCGCCTGCAGATTGAACCCCGCTGCCCCACTGAACTTTAATTCTCCCAGCAGCGTTATGGTTTCCGTCATGGAGGTGGCGCCGGTTGGGTTCAGTCACCGCTCTGTGTATGGAGAGCAGCGGCTGTAACCGCAGCCTTCTGCACTGACTGACAGCTGCTCTGCATTGGAAACCATGAAGGTGGGGGCGCAGTTACAGCCGCTGCTCTAGATTTACAAAGCCGTGACTGAACACCTCCGGGAGGACTAGGGCCCCTTCAGGACTAGGGCCCCTTCAATGTCCCAGCGATCCCACCAACGATCTGACGTGGATGAGATCGCTGGGACATACAGCACATCGGGGGTACATGGAGCCTGAGGCATACAGCACATGGGTGCTACATGGGGCCTGAGGTATACAGCACATTGGGGGTACATGGAGCCTGCGGTATACAGCACATGGGAGGTACATGGAGCCTGAGGTATACAGCACATGGGGGGTACATGGAGCCTGAGGTGTTATGATTGAGTCACCGTAGGAGGCAAAAACAGAAATGCTAGCTAAGTCCTAAAAACCAGAGAAGTTGGCAGCTATCGGATTGCAGACCCCTGAACCTATCAACACAACTAGCAGTAGCCGTGGGGGGTTCCTACGATGCCCTAGACCCCTCGATCAAGCCGGAGAATTAAATAGGCCTAAAGAAAGAAAGGGGAAATCTAAACTGCCCCAGAGCAGACCCCAAAGCAATAGGCAGCCCCCAACATATAATGATGGTGAAGCAAGATGAAAACACTAACACAGACAGAAAGATAGACTGAGCAAAGACGGGCCCAAGCTAACTAGATAGAAAAGGACAGGAAGGCTGCTGTCTGCAATCCGTGAAAAACCCTATGAAAATAAGAGCCAACAGACTGACAGCGAAAAAGGCCCTGAAGACGCCAGGCTTCAAAAAGCTACGTCAGCACTCTGGAATATTCTGAAGACAGAGCAACAGGCAAAAGGAGATTCAGCTCACCCCAGCAGGGAATGGCAGAATCCAGAAAAGCAAGGAAAACAAAAACAAAACACAAATGCAACAGGCAAAGCAAAAAACTTAGCTTTAGAGGAGCAGGAATCAGACTGGTGTCCTAGAAGTCCACAGAGAAATCACCCGCAGGGCAGAAGGGCGTCGGCAGCCTTATATCCAGTCCGTGACTCCACTCAGCCAGTCATCCTCATTAGACTCAGGTGCCTGATAATCAGGCTCATTACCTTCCTTTACCAGAATAGGGAGTTCACCAGACCTCAGTGACGAAGGGGAAAATGAACTCACAACAAAACCTCCCCCTTGAGGAGGGGTCACCGAACCCTCAACCACGCCACCAGGGCGATCAGGGTGAGCCCGATGAAAGGCACGCACCAATCTTTTGGCATGAATATCAGAGGCAGAGACCCAGGAATTATCCTCCTGACCATAACCCTTCCACTTAACCAAATACTGGAGTCTCCGTCTAGCCAGACGGGAATCCAGTACTTTCTCTACCTCATATTCCATGTTACCTTCAACCAATACAGGGTCTGGAGGTGCCACCCCAGGAACAACTGGTTCAACAAACCTCTTCAACAAGGACTTATGGAACACATTATGGATTTTAAATGTGACAGGAAGAGCCAAACGAAAAGAGACCGGATTAATAATCTCCAAAATCTTGTAAGGTCCAATAAATCTAGGCTTAAACTTAGGAGAAGCCACCTTCATAGCAATATTTTTTGATGATAACCACACCATATCACCAATCTTAAACTGGGGACCAATGGTCCTATGTCGATTGGAAAACCGCTGGGCCTTTTCCTGGGAGAGAGATAACTTATCCACCACTTGGTCCCAGATCTGGTGCATTCTCTCCACCACAGTGTCAACACCTGGGCAGGCAGAAGGCTCCACCTGCCATGAAGAAAATCGAGGATGAAACCCAAAGTTACAAAAAAAAGGTGACATCAAAGTGGCAGAACTAGCTCTATTATTTAAAGCAAATTCGGCCAAGGGCAAAAATGAAACCCAATCATCCTGATCAGCGGAAATAAAACATCTCAAATACGACTCCAAGGTGTGGTTTGTTCTCTCTGTCTGCCCATTGGTCTGGGGGTGAAAAGCAGAGGAGAAGGACAACTGAATTCCCAGCTTGGAACAGAAAGTCCTCCAAAATCTAGACATAAACTGAACTCCTCTGTCAGATACAATGTTCTCAGGAATCCCGTGTAAGCGAACCACCTGTTGCAAAAACAGGGGCACCAACTCAGAGGAAGATGGCAACTTAGGGAGTGGTACAAGATGAACCATCTTAGAGAACCTATCACAAATCACCCAAATAACAGTAATTCTTTGAGAGACCGGCATATCAGAGATGAAATCCATTGAAATATGGGTCCATGGCCTCCTGGGGGCCGGCAAAGGCATCAACAACCCACTAGAGCGAGAACAAGATTTAGACCGGGAGCAAGTCCCACAGGACTGCACAAAATTCCTGGCATCATGAGACAAGGCGGGCCACCAAAAAGAGCGACTCACCAGATCTCTAGTACCAAAAATACCTGGATGACCAGCCAATGCAGAGCAATGAACTTCAGACATGACTCTCTTCTTCCACTGGTCAGGAACATACAACTTTCCACTGGGACAACGCTCAGGTTTGTCCTCCTGGAACTCTTGCAGCGCAAGTCTCAAATCGGGCGAGATGGCAGAAAGAACTACCCCTTCGCCTAAGATGGTAGCAGGCTTGGCCACCACAGGAGAATCAGCAAAGAAACTCCTAGAGAGGGCGTCTGCCTTGACATTCTTAGTTCCAGGAAGAAAAGAGACCACAAAATCAAAACGTGTAAAAAAACAAGGCCCACCTAGCCTGTCTAGGGTTCAAGCGTTTAGCCGACTCCAGGTAAATCAAATTCTTGTGGTCAGTGAGGACCACAACTTGATGTTTAGCTCCCTCCAACCAATGTCTCCACTCCTCAAATGCCCATTACATGGCCAACAGTTCCCGATTCCCCACATCATAGTTACGTTCAGATGGAGAGAACTTTCGGGAAAAGAAAGCACAGGGATTCATTTTAGATGTTACAGGATCCTTTTGGGACAAAACAGCTCCTGCACCAATCTCAGAAGCATCCACCTCTACCTGGAACGGGAGTGAGACATCAGGTTGCCGCAAAACCGGAGCGGAGGTAAATCTTCGCTTCAGCTCCTGAAAGGAAGCAACAGCCTCCGGAGACCAATTCAACACATCAGCACCCTTCTTAGTCAGATCAGTCAATGGCTTGGCAATACTAGAAAATTTTGCTATAAATTTCCGATAAAAATTAGCAAAACCCAAAAACTTCTGGAGGGCCTTCAAAGAAGTGGGCTGAACCCAATCATAAATGGCCTGTACCTTGGCCGAGTCCATTTCAACAGTTGACGGAGACAAAATAAATCCCAAAAATGAAATCCTCTGTACTCCAAAAAGGCATTTCGATCTTTTGACATACAGGGAATTCTCCCTCAAGATCCGGAACACAGTCCAAATATGTTCCACATGAGAATCCCAATCCTTGGAGAAGATCAAAATATCATCCAGATAGATAATCAAAAATTTATCGACAAAGTCTCGGAAAATATCGTTCATGAAGCACTGGAAGACAGAAGGGGCATTAGTGAGCCCAAAAGGCATCACCAGGTACTCAAAATGTCCCTCCGGAGTATTAAACGCCATCTTCCATTCATCCCCCTGCTTAATGCGGATAAGATTATACGCCCCCCTGAGGTCAAGCTTGGTAAACCAGCAAGCACCTCTAACTCTAGAGAATAGATCCGAAATCAGGGGTAACGGATACTGATATTTAATAGTAATTTTATTGAGGGCACGATAATCAATACAAGGCCTTAAAGAACCATCCTTTTTGGCCACAAAAAAAAAACCCGGCACCTAAGGGTGAAGAGGATGGTCTAATATGACCCTTCTCCAACGCCTCCTTAATATAGGACCGCATAGCCTCGTGCTCGGGTACAGATAAATTGAAGAGCCGACCCTTGGGAAATTTACACCCCGGGCTTAGTTCAATTGCACAGTCATAACTCCTATGAGGAGGCAAGGACGCAGACTCATTCTCACTAAATACATCATAAAAGTCAGCCAAATAGTCAGGAACATCATGCGACTGAGGAGAGGTGGAAAAAACCGGAGCCTCACTAAAGGCACACCGACAACCCCAACTCACCACAGACACAGATTTCCAATCCAAAACTGGATTATGAATTTGCAACCAGGGAAACCCCAGAACAACGGCATCATGCAGACCATGCAACACCAAAAATCTGCAATTTTCTTGATGGTCTGGGGCGACCCGCATGACCACCTGGGTCCAAAACTGAGGTTTATTTCTAGCCAAAGGAGTAGCATCAATCCCCCTCAAAGGGATAGGCATCTGCAGAGGTGTCATGGAAATCCACAACGTTTAGCAAAATCCAAGTCCATTAGGTTTAGCGCTGCTCCCGAATCCACAAAACCCTTGGCAGAAAATGTGGACAGGGAGCAGATCAGAGTAATTGCCAGAAGAAACTTAGGTTGAACACCACCAGCAGAAAACGTGTGTGCAAAGCGTTTCTCTCGTTTAGGACAAACAGAAATAATATGTGAGGCATCTCCACAGAAAAAACACAGCTTATTACGCCTTCTGAACTCCTGACGTTGCGCCTTAGACAAAACTCTATCACATTGCATAGGTTCAGACGTTTGTTCAACCGGTGGCAACACCTCTCGTGCAATCCTGCGTTCACGCAAACGCCGACCAACCTGAATGGCTAATGACATAGAATCGTCCAGACCAGAGGGAACAGGAAATCCCACCATATTATCTTTTACGGCTTCTGACAAACCCTTCCGAAAGAGAGCAGCCAAGGCATTATCATTCCAGGTAGTAAGGACCGCCTACTTTCGGAACTTTTGACAGTACAACTCTGCAGAATCTCGACCCTGGTTCAATGCCAACAGGGTCTTTTCAGCATTAGGTTCGTCATACAACAACCCCAAAGCTTGAAAGAATGCGTTCACATTAGTCAGAATAGGATCATCTGGTTTCAAAGAAAATGCCCAATCCTGGGGATCGCCACGCAGCAAAGAGATGACAATTTTAACCTGCTACGCGGAGCTCCCTGACGAGTTAGGCTTCAAGGCAAAAAATAATTTACAATTATTTTTGAAACTCAAAAATTTAGATCGATCCCCAAAAAATACATCAGGTGTAGGGATCTTTGGTTCAACAGCATGCGAATGAGCAAGGTAGGCGGAAATTCCCCGCACTTCCGCAGCGAGCTGCTCCACACGATCAGACAATTGCTTTATCTCCATTGAGAGAAAAAAAAAAAATTCCCACTATGGCCTCAGATATAGAGGAAAGAATATACACACACTTTTTTTTTTTTCTTTTTTTTTTAAGCACAATTCTTTCCTGCTATTGAGTACCCTAGGATCTGCGGTATGGCGGGTGATTCTGTTATGATTGAGTTACCGTAGGAGGCAAAAACAGAAATGCTAGCTCAGTCCGAAAAACCAGAGAAGTTGGCAGCTGTCGGATTGCAGACCCCTGAACCTATCAACACAACTAGCAGTAGCCGTGGGGGGTTCCTACGATGCCCTAGACCCCTCGATCAAGCCGGAGAATTAAATAGGCCTAAATAAAGAAAGGGGAAATCTAAACTGCCCCAGAGCAGACCCCCAAAGCAATAGGCAGCCCCCAACATATAATGATGGTGAAGCAAGATGAAAACACTAACACAGACAGAAAGATAGACTGAGCAAAGACGGGGCCCAAGCTAACTAGATAGAAAAGGACAGGAAGGCTGCTGTCTGCAATCCGTGAAAAACCCTATGAAAATAAGAGCCAACAGACTGACAGCGAAAAAGGCCCTGAAGACGCCAGGCTTCAAAAAGCTACGTCAGCACTCAGGAATATTCTGAAGACAGAGCAACAGGCAAAATGAGATCCAGCTCACCCCAGCAGGGAATGGCAGAATCCAGAAAAGCAAGGAAAACAAAAACAAAACACAAATGCAACAGGCAAAGCAAAAAACTTAGCTTTAGAGGAGCAGGAATCAGACTGGTGTCCTAGAAGTCCACAGAGAAATCACCCGCAGGGCAGAAGGGCGTCGGCAGCCTTATATCCAGTCTGTGACTCCACTCAGCCAGTCATCCTCATTAGACTCAGGTGCCTGATAATCAGGCTCATTACCTTCCTTTACCAGAATAGGGAGTTCACCAGACCTCAGTGACGAAGGGGAAAATGAACTCACAACACTGAGGTATACAGCACATGGGGGTACATGGAGCCTGAGGCATACAGCACATGGGTGCTACATGGGGCCTGAGGTATACAGCACATGGGGGTACATGGAGCCTGCGGTATACAGCACATGGGGGGTACATGGAGTCTGAGGTATACAGCACATGGGGGGTACATGGAGTCTGAGGTATACAGCACATGGGGGGTACATGGAGCCTGCGGTATACAGCACATGGGGGGTACATGGAGCCTGTGGTATACAGCACATGGGGGGTACATGGGGCCTGAAGTTCCTTGATTACCTTGCACATTGCAGCCGCACAGGAGGACGTGACACTTTCAGCTCTCCTATCTCGCTCAGCAGAGGATGGAGCGGGGGAGGGCAGCGACTCCTGTCAGGGTTGGTTCCTGTGTGCGGAGTCCGGCGCCTCCCTGGTGCAGAAGCAGCCCCTGTGTCTATTGCTGCATCCTGAACTGTCCCTCACCTGGAGCCGGCACCGCAGGAGTCTCCCCACTGACAGTCCCTCACAGACACCTGCAGCCGCACCGCAGGAGTTTCCCCACAGACAGTCCCTCACAGACACCTGCAGCCGCACTGCAGGAGTCTCCCCACTGATGGGAAGTGTGGCAAAATACCGCGCTGAATTCTTAAAGGGCCCGCAGCCAAAAAATAGGGAAAGTGGGGAAAGCGGCTGCGGGCCGCACAAAATGATATGGCGGGCCGGACGTTCCCCACCCCTGCTTTAAATGAACAACAACGGATTGCATATGACACTATTGTCATACTCCAGAGGGACATTTTGAGTACCGGGTGATGCCTTTTGGGCTCACTAATGCCCCTTCTGTCTTCCAGTCTTTTATGAACGATATTTTCCGGGACTTTGTAGATAAGTTTTTGATCATTTATCTGGATGATATTTTGATCTTTTCCAGTGATTGGGATTCTCATGTGGAACATGTAAGGACTGTGTTCTGGATTTTGAGGGAAAATTCTCTGTATGTTAAGGGATCCAAGTGCGTCTTTGGTGTACAGAGGATTTCATTTTTGGGATTCATTTTGTCCCCATCTGCTATTGAAATGGACCCGGCCAAGATACAGGCCATTTATGATTGGGTTCAGACCACTTCTTTGAAGGCTCTCCAGAAGTTTTTGGGTTTTGCTAATTTCTACCATAAATTTATAAGTAATTTTTCTGGTATTGTTAAACCACTGACTGATTTCACCAAAAAGGGCGCTGATGTGGTGAATTTGTCTCCAGAGGTAGTTTCGGCATTTCAGGAGCTTAAGTGGAGATTCACTTCTGCTCCGGTTCTACGGCAACCTGATGCCTCACTTCCATTTCAAGTGGAGGTAGATGCTTCTGAGATTGGTGCAGGAGCCGTTTTGTGTCAAAGAGATCCTGTGACTTTTAAGATGAATCCCTGTGCCTTCTTTTCTCAAATATTCTCCCCATCTGAACGTAACTATGACGTGGGGAATCGGGAATTGTTGGCCATGAAATGGGCATTTGAAGAGTGGAGGGAGCTAGACATCAAGCTGTGGTCCTTACCGACCACAAGAATTTGATTTATCTTGAATCAGCCAAGCGCTTGAATCCTAGACAGGCTAGTTGGGCCTTGTTTTTCACACGTTTTAATTTTGTGGTCTCTTTTCTTCCGAACACTAAGAATGTTAAGGCGGATGCCCTTTCTAGGAGTTTCTTTGCAGATTCTCTTGATGTGACCGAGCCTACTACCATTCTAAATGAGGGTGTAGTTCTTTCCGCCATCTCACCCGATTTGAGATGTGCCCTGGAGGAATTTCAGGAGGACAAACCTGAACGTTGCCCTATGGGAAAATTGTATGTCCCTGACCAGTGGAGGAAATGAGTAATGTCTGAAATTCATTGTTCCGCATTGGCTGGTCATCCAGGTATTTTTGGTACCAGAGATTTGGTGAGCCTGCCTTATCTCGTGATGTCAGGAATTTTGTGCAGTCCTGTGGAACTTGTTCTCGGTCCAAGCCCTGTTCTCGTTCTAGTGGGTTGTTGATGGCCCTGCTGGTGCCCAGGAAGCCATGGACTCATGTCTCAATGGATTTTATTTCTGATCTTCCTGTCTATCAGAGAATGACTGTTATCTGTGATACATTTTCTAAGATGGTCCATCTTGTACCACTCCCAAAGTTGCCATCTTCTTCTGAGTTGGTGCCCTTGTTCTTACAACAGGTGGTTCGGTTGCACGAGATTCCTGAGAACATTGTTGGACAGAGGAGTCCAGTTTGTTTCCAGATTTTGGTGAGCTTTTTGTTCCAAAACTGGGAATTCAGTTATCTTTCTCCTCTGCATTTCATCCTCAGACCAATGGGCAGACTGAGAGAACAAACCAGACTTTGGAATCCTATTTGAGATGTTTCATATCTGATGATCAGGATGACTGGGTCTCATTTTTGCCGAATTTGCGCTAAAAAATAGGACTAGTTCTGCCACTTTGATGTCCCCCTTTTTCTGTAACTTTGGGTTTCATCCTCGATTTTCTTCAGGGCAGGTGGAATTGGAATCTTTGGCCTGCCCAAGTGTGGATTCTGTGGTAGAGAGTGCAGCAGATTTGGGACCAAGTGGTGGACAAGTTGTCCCACTCTCAGGAAAAAGCCCAACGGTTTTCCAACCGGCATAGGACCATTGGTCCCTGGTTTAAATTGGGTGATATGGTTTGGTTGTCTTCAAAGAATATTCCTATGAAGGTTGCATCTCCAAAATTCAAGCCAAGATTCATTGGACCTTATAAGATTTTGGAAATCCTTAATCCCGTTCCTTTCCGACTGGCCCTTCCAGTTACGTTTAAGATTCATAACGTGTTCCACAAATCCTTGTTGAAGGTTTGTAGAGCCAGTAGTTCCCATGGCGGCGCCTCCTGACCCTGTATTGGCTAAAGGTAATTTGGAGTATGAGGTAGAGAAGATATTGGATTCTCGTCTGGCTAGACGGAGACTCCAGTACTTGGTCAAATGGAAGGGTTATGGCCAGAAGGATAATTCTTGGGTCTCTGCTTCTGACATTCATGCCAAAAGATTGGTTCATGCTTTTCACCGGGCCCATCCTGACCGGTGGTGGCGTGGATGAGGGTTCGGTGACCCCTCCTCAAGGGGGGGGTACTGTTGTGAATTCTCTCTCTGGCTTCCCTTTTGCTTTGCTTTCAGAATATACCAGAGTGCTGATATAGTGGGGGCGAAGTCGTGCGACTTCAATGTTTTTTGTGCATCAGACGTGTTGGACTTTTTGCAAGGTTTTTTGCATGATTGCAGACAGTGTCTTTCCTGTCTAGTCAGTGTGGGCCCCATCATTTGCTCAGTCTATTTTTCTGCCTGCGTTTGTGTTTCCATCTTGTCTCGCCGACAATATATGTTTGGGGGCTATCTATTCCTTTGGGGTCTGCTCTGGGTCAGTTTAGATTTACCCTTTCTTGCTTTAGGCTTAGTTAGCTCTCCGGCTGTGCCGAAGCGTCTAGAATCATCGTAGGTACGCTCCACGGCTGCTAGTTGTGTGGACAGGATCAGGGGTCTGCAATCCGCTTAGTTACCAACCTCTCTAGTTTTCTGTGGATTAGCCTGGGCCTGCTATCCTCCTCGGTGACCCATTCATAACACTTCTGCATGAAATAATGACTAAAAATGTTGCTGAAAAAAATGAAATTCCGTTTGGAGGTAAAGTTTTTGTCATTGGTGGAGATTTTAGGCAATGCCTTCCAGTCATACCAAATGGAACAAGATCAGATGTTATCGAGTGCAGCTTAAAAATGTCTGACCTTTGGAAACAGTTTAATAACTCCAACTAAATAACAACATGCGATCTTCAGACCCAGAGTACAGCAACTGGCTTCTTAAACTTGGTAACGGTCAACTTAGCAATCAATACAACCTTGGAGAAGACATTATTGAAATACCAGAAGACATGTTGTGCACTGACTGCATCGTAAGTGATGTTTTTGGACAACGTGTTGAAATTATCTGTCCCAAGAACGATGATGTGGCTCTGCTAAATTACTGTGTGATGGATAGAATGCCTGGAGAGTATAAGTTGCACAAAAGTGATGATTCGGTGGATGTAGACAATGAAGATGAACGAGAGCATTATCCAGTTGAATTTTTAAATAGTCTTACACCATCAGTAATGCCATCCCAGAGACTACAACTTAAAGTTGGAACAATCGTAATGTTGCTGCGGAATCTAAATACAAAAAATGGTCTATGTGATGGAACTCGCCTGATTGTTACTGGACTCCATTCCCACGTAATTCAAACAAGAGTTATCACTGGATCAGCAAAAGGAGACAAAGTGTTCATTCCATGTATTGATTTATGTCCTTCGGACGCTGGTCTTCCATTTAGGCTTCGGCGTCGACAGTTTCCAATCAAACCAGCATTTGCCATGACAATCAACAAGTCACAAGGTCAAACTCTTACACCGTACTGACATATATCTACCGGAGCCCGTTTTTGGTCATGGACAACTCTATGTTGCATTTTCAAGAGTTAAAATGAGATCCAATGTCAAGGTGCAAGTTCTTGATACCCCTTTACAAGGAAAGTTGCTTATAGATAGTCAAAAGGTATTCAGAAGAAATGTGAACAAAAATAATTTGGGTTGATATTGTTAACAAATGTTTTATAGTGTCGATGTACTTCATTTGTCTGATGATTTATTTAAATACAGTTAGATATTCATGTAATGGTTTATATATTTTGATAATCTGTTTAATAATTTTGTTCAGTTGTATTACGTTCTATGAGCAATAACATTTAATGATAATGTATATATTTTACCTGGAAAATCCTGTGTATCTACATTGTTCCTAGCGGTTAAGACTGGAGTAACTTTCGCTCTTGGTATGGCGTTGATTGCACAATCATATGCCACCATATAGCAGACATCCAGTAACTGGTAATAATTCCCTCATGTGTGGAGTCTATTTGTCTCCAAGCATCTATTTATATAATTGCCTTGTAATGTTTTTATTTCCTGTTCTGTCCAGATGTCACCGTGTCCCAGAATTCAAAACGGAGGAAGTTCAAATGATGAGTATCTCAATATGGAAACTGCTGCTGGTACCAACCTATTGTGCGGTACCACCAGCAGAACACCATCGCACCACACTCACACACTCTATATGCCGTACCCACCACACACACTCACAGCCTCTTGCACAATGCCACCAGCGGAACATCGTTGCACTGCGCTTGCGCCAATTCTGCGCAGGCGCAGTGAATCATTCGGCTGATCCTGAAGGCAGATGCGCAACGTTTTTACAGGCAGAGGAAGCCGGTCACATTAAAGGGGTTTTCCCCACGAACAAAACTTCATTTTAAAAATTAGTGATGTGTCGTTCGTGAACGAACCGAGACAAAGAGCCGTCTCTTTCATGTGACCAACATCCGACACTGCGGAGACACCATCACGTGTTTCTCAACGCAGTGATTCTAGAGCACTGCCCCCATCCCTTATGGGAAATATGTAAAACATGCAAAAACATAAGCCGCGGAGACACCATCACATGTTTCTCAACGCAAGCAATGACTAGCCAGGTCTTTCACCGGGAAGGAACAACCACGGGAAGGGAAGTCTCCAATGAAGGAAACCACCTATGCCACCTCATTGCTTACGTTGAGAAACATGTGATGGTGTCTCCGCGGCTTATGTTTTTGCATGTTTTACATATTTCCCATAAGGGATGGGGGCAGTGCTCTAGAATCACTGCGTTGAGAAACACGTGATGGTGTCTCCGCAGTGTCGGATGTTGATCTCCATGAGGTCAATCATCCTCCCTTTTTCATGGTCTTTTACTAGGCATTGCTCCTACTAGCCAGTTTCCTACTCCACACTGATGAGGGGCAATACCCCGAAACAGCTGTCTGTGGATGGATACCATGTTTTGGCATAGGTGGTTTCCTTCATTGGAGACTTCCCTTCCCGTGGTTGTTCCTTCCCGGTGAAAGACCTGGCTAGTCATTGCTTGCGTTGAGAAACATGTGATGGTGTCCCCGCGGCTTATGTTTTTGCATGTTTTACATATTTCCCATAAGGGATGGGGGCAGTGCTCTAGAATCACTGCGTTGAGAAACACGTGATGGTGTCTCCGCAGTGTCGGATGTTGATCTCCATGAGGTCAATCATCCTCCCTTTTTCATGGTCTTTTACTAGGCATTGCTCCTACTAGCCAGTTTCCTACTCCACACTGATGAGGGGCAATACCCCGAAACAGCTGTCTGTGGATGGATACCATGTTTTGGCATAGGTGGTTTCCTTCATTGGAGACTTCCCTTCCCGTGGTTGTTCCTTCCCGGTGAAAGACCTGGCTAGTCATTGCTTGCGTTGAGAAACATGTGATGGTGTCTCCGCGGCTTATGTTTTTGCATGTCTTTCATGTGACCGACGGGAGTTGGCTCACCACTGGGAGCTGAGCCAAATTTTTTTCTCCCCCTGCTGTTTGCGTAGCTTCTTCCTGCCTGGCTGGGGGCTGGGAGGAGCTGAGGAGGAGACTTAGAGCACTGAGTACAAGTGGGGAGTGACTGGCAAGGCTTTGACTTGCGACTGGGCTCCTCCCACATGAACACATAGCTGTACTGTGATTGGCTGCTCAGTGCAGTGAGTGCACACACATGATCTGTGATAGATCACAATGTGCAGTCACACAGACTGTCAGTGTCACTGACATAACAGTGGATGCCCATCAGCGGCAGGATGAGCAAAGGCGCTGAGGTCAAGCACTGACAGCCATCTCACCCCTCTCATTATTTTCTGTAGTTCCTGCTGCTCTACAGTGGGAAAGTAATAATATAAATCTGAGGCAGAGAAACTCTGTGGACAGATCTGGGGTGTATGTATAATATAGGGCTCTAAGCATCACTCTGTCCGAAGCCTTTATAGACTGCGCAAGTGCGACGCACCTGCGCAGTCTGGCTCCAGACAGAGTGATGCACCCCCCACGAGATCACGGTAGATGCACTCCCCCCAGGAGATCGCGGTATGCATAAGCACTGACGCATACCGCGATTTCCGGCACAACACCTTACCGATTCGGTGTTGCCGCGGGGTCTTTCGTCTGGCGGTGATGACAGGAGAGGGCAGGTTGTTGGGCCGGAATCGGCGCATGCACAGTCCGCGCTTTCCGGTGCCATTTTGTGAAAGACACACTGCAGTGTGTCTTCAAGAAAATGGCGCCAGAAAAAGAGGAATGTGCAGGTGCCAATTCCGGCCCAACAACCTGCCCTCACATC
This sequence comes from Dendrobates tinctorius, assembly GCF_039654945.1. Taxonomy (NCBI): domain Eukaryota; kingdom Metazoa; phylum Chordata; class Amphibia; order Anura; family Dendrobatidae; genus Dendrobates; species Dendrobates tinctorius. The sequence goes on along the minus strand of NW_027361893.1, from coordinate 4,705,285 downwards.
ACGGCACAAAATATTCCCGATCGGGTATTCACCGTGAAGTCAGTAGAGGGCGGGTTGTGGCACCAAGCATACCTGGATAGGGGGGTTAGAGGACCATGCATGCCAGGATTGGGGGGTGAGGGGTAGCATGCATACCAGGATAGGGGGGTGAGAGGACCATGCATACCTGGATAGGGAGGTTAGAGGACCATGCATACCAGGATAGTAGGTGAGAGGACCATGCATACCAGGATAGGGGGGTGAGAGGACCATGCATACCTGGATAGGGAGGTGAGAGGACCATGCATACCAGGATAGGGGGGTGAGAGGACCATGCATACCAGGATAGGGGGTGAGGGGACCATGCATACCACAAAAGGGAGGTGAGGGGACCATGCATACCAGGACTGGGGGGGTGAGAGGACAATGCATACCAGGATTGGGGGATGAGGAGTACCATGCATACCAGGATTGGGTGGAGAGGGGGCCATGCATTCCAGGATGAGGAATGGGGTGCCATGCATACCAGGATTGGGGGGGGTGAGGGGACCATATATACCATTATAGGGATGACGGGGCCATGCACACCAGGATTGGGAGATGAGGGGTACCATGCATACCAGGATAGGGGGGTGAGGGGTACCATGCATACCAGAATTCGTAGGTAAGGGGTGCCATGTATACAAGGATTGGGGATGAGGTGACCTTACATCCTACGATAGGGATGAGGGGGGACCATACATACCAGGATTGGGGGGTGAGGGGACCATACATACCATGATTGGGGGGGTGAGGTGACCATGCATACCAGGATAGGGGGGTGAGAGGACCATGCATACCAGGATAGGGGGGGTGATCATACCAGGATAGGGGGGGATGAGAGGACTATGTATACCAGGATAGGGGGGTGAGAGGACCAAGCATACCAGGATAGGGGGGGGTGATAGGACCATGCATACCAGGATAGGGGGGTGAGAGGACTATGTATACCAGGATAGGGGGTTGAGAGGACCATGCATACCAGGATGGGGGGGTGAGAGGACTATGTATACCAGGATAGTGGGGTGAGAGGAGCATGCATTCCAGGATAGGGGGGTGAGGGGGCCATGCATACTAGGATAGGGGGGTGAGAGGACCATGCATACCAGGATTGGGGGGTGAGGGGGCCATGCATATCAGGATAGGGGGGTGAGAGGACCATGCATACCAGGATTGGGGGGTGAGGGGGCCATGCATATCAGGATTGTGGATGAGGGGTAGCATGCATACCAGGATAGGGGGGGGTGAGAGGACCATGCATACCAGGATAGGGGGGGTGAGAGGACCATGCATACCAGGATAGGGGGGGTGAGAGGACCATGCATACCAGGATAGGGGGGGTGAGAGGACCATGCATACCAGGATAGGGGGGTGAGAGGACTATGTATACCAGGATAGGGGGGTGAGAGGAGCATGCATACCAGGATAGGGGGGTGAGAGGACCATGCATACCAGGATTGGGGGGTGAGGGGGCCATGCATACCAGGATTTGGGGATGAGGGGTACCTTGCATACCAGGATTGGGGGATGAGGGGTACCATGCATACCAGGATTGGGGATGAAGTGACCATGCATACCAGGATTGGTAGGTAAGGGGTGCCATGCATGGTGCAGATATCAGAGTTATTCTGTTATAACCTGGAACATGTCTCCAAGGATTTACTTATAATGGTATGTGCACATGTTGCGGATTGCTGTGTGGAATTTTCTGTGCGGAATCTGCATCTCTTGGCAGAATCCGCAGGTCTAGATCCGTGAGGTTTTTATGCAGATTTATTGTGGATTTTGTGCGGATTTGGCCTGCGTTTTTACACCTGCGGATTCCTATAATGGAATGGGTGTAAAAATGCTGTGGAATCCGCACAAAGTATTGACATGCTACGGAAAATAAACTGCTGCGTTTCCGCTTGGATTTTTCCGCAGCATGTGCACAGCGGTTTTTTTCCCCATAGAATAGCATTGTACTGTAAATCACTTGTGGATCCACAGCAAATCCGCAACGTGTGCACATAGCCTTAGAATAATCAGTGCCGGCAGATGTCACAGCACTGACTAATGTAGAACACATGGACAAATATCAGATATTAGAGAAGAACACAAGTCACAATACAGAGAGGAGTGAGGGCCTGATCCCAGGAGCTTACACTCTGAGAAAATGGCTAAAAAGCCTTCACTAGACCCCTGTACAGCTGTATAATGAGGCCCAGGCTTTATAGTGAAGGGACTGGAGGGAGAAAAGAGGGGAAATGAGCAAGAAAAGTGAAGGGACTGGAGGGAGAAAAGAGGGGAAAGGAGCAAGAAGAGCCGGACTGCCCATCACTAGACCCCTGTACAGCTGTATAATGAGGCCCAGGCTTTATAGTGAAGGGACTGGAGGGGGAAAGGAGCAAGAAGAGCCGGACTGCCCTTCACTAGGCCCCTGTACAGCTGTATAATGAGGCCCAGGCTTTATAGTGAAGGGACTGGAGGGAGAAAAGAGGGGAAATGAGCAAGAAGAGCCGGACTGCCCATCACTAGACCCCTGTACAGCTGTATAATGAGGCCCAGGCTTTATAGTGAAGGGACTGGAGGGAGAAAAGAGGGGAAAGAAGCAAGAAGAGCCGGACTGCCCATCACTAGACCCCTGTACAGCTGTATAATGAGGCCCAGGCTTTATAGTGAAGGGACTGGAGGGAGAAAAGAGGGGAAAGGAGCAAGCAGAGCCGGACTGCCCATCACTAGACCCCTGTACAGCTGTATAATGAGGCCCAGGCTTTATAGTGAAGGGACTGGAGGGAGAAAAGAGGGGAAATGAGCAAGAAAAGTGAAGGGACTGGAGGGAGAAAAGAGGGGAAAGGAGCAAGAAGAGCCGGACTGCCCATCACTAGACCCCTGTACAGCTGTATAATGAGGCCCAGGCTTTATAGTGAAGGGACTGGAGGGGGAAAGGAGCAAGAAGAGCCGGACTGCCCTTCACTAGGCCCCTGTACAGCTGTATAATGAGGCCCAGGCTTTATAGTGAAGGGACTGGAGGGAGAAAAGAGGGGAAATGAGCAAGAAGAGCCGGACTGCCCATCACTAGACCCCTGTACAGCTGTATAATGAGGCCCAGGCTTTATAGTGAAGGGACTGGAGGGAGAAAAGAGGGGAAAGAAGCAAGAAGAGCCGGACTGCCCATCACTAGACCCCTGTACAGCTGTATAATGAGGCCCAGGCTTTATAGTGAAGGGACTGGAGGGAGAAAAGAGGGGAAAGGAGCAAGCAGAGCCGGACTGCCCATCACTAGACCCCTGTACAGCTGTATAATGAGGCCCAGGCTTTATAGTGAAGGGACTGGAGGGAGAAAAGAGGGGAAATGAGCAAGAAAAGTGAAGGGACTGGAGGGAGAAAAGAGGGGAAAGGAGCAAGAAGAGCCGGACTGCCCATCACTAGACCCCTGTACAGCTGTATAATGAGGCCCAGGCTTTATAGTGAAGGGACTGGAGGGGGAAAGGAGCAAGAAGAGCCGGACTGCCCTTCACTAGGCCCCTGTACAGCTGTATAATGAGGCCCAGGCTTTATAGTGAAGGGACTGGAGGGAGAAAAGAGGGGAAATGAGCAAGAAGAGCCGGACTGCCCATCACTAGACCCCTGTACAGCTGTATAATGAGGCTCAGGCTTTATAGTGAAGGGACTGGAGGGAGAAAAGAGGGGAAAGAAGCAAGAAGAGCCGGACTGCCCATCACTAGACCCCTGTACAGCTGTATAATGAGGCCCAGGCTTTATAGTGAAGGGACTGGAGGGAGAAAAGAGGGGAAAGGAGCAAGCAGAGCCGGACTGCCCATCACTAGACCCCTGTACAGCTGTATAATGAGGCCCAGGCTTTATAGTGAAGGGACTGGAGGGGGAAAGGAGCAAGAAGAGCCGGACTGCCCATCACTAGACCCCTGTACAGCTGTATAATGAGGCCCAAGCTTTATAGTGAAGGGACTGGAGGGAGAAAAGAGGGGAAAGAAGCAAGAAGAGCCGGACTGCCCATCACTAGACCCCTGTACAGCTGCATAATGAGGCCCAGGCTTTATAGTGAAGGGACTGGAGGGAGAAAAGAGGGGAAAGGAGCAAGAAGAGCCGGACTGCCCATCACTAGACCCCTGTACAGCTGTATAATGAGGCCCAGGCTTTATAGTGAAGGGACTGGAGGGAGAAAAGAGGGGAAAGGAGCAAGAAGAGCCGGACTGCCCATCACTAGACCCCTGTACAGCTGTATAATGAGGCCCAGGCTTTATAGTGAAGGGACTGGAGGGAGAAAAGAGGAGAAAGGAGCAAGAAGAGCCGGACTGCCCATCACTAGACCCCTGTACAGCTGTATAATGAGGCCCAGGCTTTATAGTGAAGGGGCTGGAGGGAGAAAAGAGGGAAAGGAGCAAGAAGAGCCGGACTGCCCATCACTATTAAAAATGGTCTGTGTCTGACAGTGTACGGAGCATAACACATCCCCTGGGCAGGGGAGGCAGGAAAAGACAATACTGACAATACAGCAGGGGATCATAGAGGATACATTTTGTGAGGTAAAATATTTCACTGACTGTTTTTAAACAATATTTTACCTCCAAAAATTTATTCTCTGCTATCTCCTGCTGTAATGTCAGTATTGTCTTTTGCTTCCTCCCCTGCCCAGGAGCTGTGGCATGTTCTGTACACGGTCAGACACAGGGGTGAGAGAGACAGAGCACAGGAGGGAGATAGCTCAAATGGGACAGCACATGAGGGGAGAACACAGCACAGGAAGGAGAGAGACAGCAGACAAGGGGGATAGCACATGGGGTAGACAGGTCAAAGAAGAGAGCACAGACGAAAGAAGTCAGCACATGAGGAAAGACAGAGTGGATAGCTGGGTGAGCACATGGGGGCAAGAGATTCTCAATGCTGCAAAGCCTGCCCCCATCGTGACATCACCGCCCTCCCGTTGCGATAGCATCCGGCCTCCATCCAGTTCCACACATAAAACTGTGTAGAAAAGGCGGCGCAGGGTAGTTGTGCCAGTAGTGAGGGGAAATAATGGCGGGAATGTCACTGACTGAGAAGACTCCATGTAGCGTCTGCACTTCGGAGATCATGTGACCCCTGACTCCTCCCCTCCTGTGACCTCATCACAGGTCCTGTGCGCACAGAGCAGCCATATATGTGGAGTGTGGCTCTGCGGGTGGAGGTAAGTGCTGGAGGCTCCATTATTCTCTATGTGGAGTGCAGCTCTGCGGGTGGAGGTCGGTGCTGGAGGCTCCATTATTCTCTATGTGGAGTGCGGCTCTGCGGGTGGAGGTAAGTGCTGGAGGCTCCATTATTCTCTATGTGGAGTGCGGCTCTGCGGGTGGAGGTAAGTGCCGGAGGCTCCATTATTCTCTATGTGGAGTGTGGCTCTGCGGGTGGAGGTAGGTGCCGGAGGCTCCATTATTCTCTATGTGGAGTGCGGCTCTGCGGGTGGAGGTCTGTGCAGGAGGCTCCATTATTCTCTATGTGGAGTGTGGCTCTGCGGGTGGAGGTCGGTGCTGGAGGCTCCATTATTCTCTATGTGGAGTGCGGCTCTGCGGGTGGAGGTCAGTGCCGGAGGCTCCATTATTCTCTATGTGGAGTGTGGCTCTGCGGGTGGAGGTAGGTGCTGGAGGCTCCATTATTCTCTATGTGGAGTGCGGCTCTACGGGTGGAGGTCGGTGCCGGAGGCTCCATTATTCTCTATGTGGAGTGCGGCTCTGCGGGTGGAGGTCGGTGCCGGAGGCTCCATTATTCTCTATGTGGAGTGCGGCTCTGCGGGTGGAGGTCGGTGCCGGAGGCTCCATTATTCTCTATGTGGAGTGCTGCTCTGCGGGTGGAGGTCGGTGCTGGAGGCTCCATTATTCTCTATGTGGAGTGTGGCTCTGCGGGTGGAGGTCAGTGCGGAGGCTCCATTATTCTCTATGTGGAGTGCGGCTCTGCGGGTGGAGGTCGGTGCTGGAGGCTCCATTACTCTCTATGTGGAGTGCGGCTCTGCGGGTGGAGGTCGGTGCTGGAGGCTCCATTATTCTCTATGTGGAGTGCGGCTCTGCGGGTGGAGGTCGGTGCTGGAGGCTCCATTATTCTCTATGTGGAGTGCGGCTCTGCGGGTGGAGGTCGGTGCTGGAGGCTCCATTATTCTCTATGTGGAGTGCGGTTCTGCGGGTGGAGGTCGGTGCTGGAGGCTCCATTATTCTCTATGTGGAGTGTGGCTCTGCGGGTGGAGGTAGGTGCTGGAGATTCCCCATTACTAGGTGTGGGGGACAATAACCCCTTCAGCACTGAGGAGATTCTTTTGGGGACCCTCTGTGGTGTGAACAGTGACTTAACAGCTGCAGATAGAGGGGTCAGACTGATTACAGATGCAGTCGTCTATTGGAGCTTTCTGGTAAGCAGCGTTTTCCGTTTCCCCCTCATATATGGAGATTTTGGGGTCACCGCCCTAGAGCAAGCAGCATAGAGTTCCCCATGTAACATCTGCCCCAGATTCCTGCGGCTCCTGTCAGTGATTGACCTTGTGCTTTGTTTCTGGTCATAGTAAATACAAGTCGGATTGGGACCTGCAGACGTTTATAATGGGGGACGTGTCGCATGGTAAATAGGGGGGAAATGCAGAATGGAAACATCTCACCCTTGGTTTCCAATAAGAATAGTGGCCCCAATAATGTTGGGCTGAGACTCGGACACACGACCTTGTGCCGTTATACAACTTGTGGTGAAGGTTCCTCAGTAACATTATCGGAGCTCTTATCTTTATAGTTAACCCCTGTGGTGACATCCTGTAGACCCCTCAGAATTCAGGAACTCCAATGGGGACATACCGGCTTGTCACTATCCATGACTGAAGCAATGGACCTGTCTGTGTTTGCCGGGCCGTTTCCTCTGTATCTGTAGATTATGGAGATGACACTGCCGTTTTTAGGCGCTAGGATTGTGAAATGCCCCAGGGGCCGGGGGGGGTGACTCGGTACCAGGCCGGTGTCTTAAAGGGTAAGTGTCGCGGTGGCAGTGATCCGGTCCGTGGCCCCAAGCGTTCATGTAAAATAGGTGGAATTGATTAAGAATAAAGTTTATGTGTAGATTCGTGACGCCTCTTGTGGTTTCTGGTCAGTGGTGACCAGCGCTGCAATGTTGCTTCTCTGGGACAGATGGTATAATGCAGCAGAGTTGGTAAAGCTCTCCACAGGCAGAGCTGTAGTCCCAGGGCAGTTGAGTGGAATTTGGAGATGGTGATGTAGTATGGAGTGAAGGATGTAGCATTGCCGGGTGAGAGGCGCAGAATGAAGGCAGATGACACAGTTGCATGCAGTTCCAAAGCTTTACTCACTTGTGTGGTGCACACAGATGCCCGCTTCGGTGCTGTGTTCTCCAGGTGAGGGGTCCAGCAAGCTTCAGATAAAATGAAATTCACACTTCCAGCACTCCCTGTCAGTATGTACCTTCCCTGGCCGTCTCCACAATGCTGCTTTCCACTTTCCTTCCTTTCCAGCACTTCACAGTTAACGTCCCAGGCCAGCAGCTGCGAATCCTGTCAGATAACGTGTACCCTCCGTTTCTTTGATCCTATATAGCTGCCTTTCTGGTAGAGATAACTGTGGTAAGTTGCTGTGGCCCATAAAGTGACCACAACTGTCAGCTTGCTAGTTGAGTTCAGCGTCCACTCCACTAGGCTAGGGGCTGAGTCCCTTTTGCGACCTGGTTCTTCCTCCACCTGACATCTGTCAGCGTGGAATAAGCCCCATGGGGAGTACGCTCCAACCGTGTCTCAAGAAGAACCACTTTTCATTCTAGGGAGCTTTCTGTTTAAAACCAATCTGTTCAGCAACTCCTGTTGACTAGAGCTGCTCTGAACACGTCCTTCTCCTTCCCTCCCTCTGAGGGAATCTAGCCTAACTTCCTTACAAGCTACAATTCTCCCGCTCCTCCAACTAAACTCCACCCAACTCCCTTCGTGTTCCAAGCAGGGTCCATAAGGGGTGCTCTACTATTCTATGGGTGTGTGGGATGCAGGTGTGGAATGTGGTTAGGTGCCTCCATCCTACCTGGTTGTGGGATACCACACCTCTGGGTGAGGTGCAGTACCTCTGTGGCGATTGAACCCTCAGGGGCGCCACAATTGTTCGATCACAAAGCCGCTGATGGGTGTTACAAATATCAGGGAAAACTTGGTCATTGACCTCCAGTACTGAGGACGACATGCTGCAAAAGTCTTCTGGGAAGGAAATTAGGCCAGAAGTGAAATTTGTTGTTTTCGAGGCAAAGTTGATGTGGTGTAATCTTGTCCACAGTAGTATTTCCCATCAAGTCAACTCTCATAGTAGTCAGTTACTTCTGAATATATCTCCATAGATAAGACGTTAAACAGCCATTCAGCTCGTCTGCTGGTGTTGCCCCCTTAAGAACAGCTAACATTTGGCAGAAGTCACCTGTAAAAAGGACAATTCCCCCATTAAGCTATTGGATCCCTGCAGATCTTTCAAGGTGAGATCAAGGGCCTCAACCCTTCTGGTGCATCAAGGAAAAACAGTCTCCCATTTCCACTTGGAATTTGAGCCATAATTGTCAAATACACCAATCTGTTGTCATCTTCAGAAGAGGCTTAAATAATGTGAAAAGTTCTTTCAACTTTTCCAAATCATGGCTTTTCTCTTGCAGAATATCTCTGTCCATAACACCAAAGGCTGGTGGAGCTGGTGTCGGTAACAATAATGCTATTAGAGTTTTACTATTGATACATTTGCTCCTTTCTTCTGGAGTCATGAGGACTTTGGTGAATATGTCGGCAGTGACATTTATGTCTAAGTCCAGATTACCTCTCTTGTGCGCTCTATGAATATCTTCACTAAGTCATTCTTTGTATTTGTTGCAGAGAGCCCGGAGATTGTAAGGTGCACAGGTTGTAGACTTGTAGTTATTATAGCGAATAGTTTTGGAAGTTGAGGTGGAAAGCGAGTGAGGATGCCTCCTGCAATGTCATGTCCCAGTGTGGATCAGCTTTGATCAGACCATGCTTTTGGTATTCCTCCCTGTAAGTTTAACACAGTTCACATCAACTGTCTATAAATCTGTGAAAGATGTCGGCCTGCTGACAGTGTGAGGCAGTAATCTGAAGTGGTAACACTCTGAGTTGTTTGGATGAACTGTATACACGCGTCCAAGAGCATCACTGGAACGTCCGGCCCATCCTTGGACTTTTGTACCTTGTTTCCTCTTGCAAAATACTTTTCTCAATTTATTCCGTGTGTAATATTTTGGAGTGTGTGAATATAATTTCTCAAAGCAAATGGATCTGCTTGACACAGGAGAAAGAAAGCTGTTAATGTTGTATTAGGTGGTCAAGCCGTTCTTTTCTCTGTATTGTTGGTAGTGAAATAAGCTCATCCAGTTTCAAGATGGATGCTGAGATGAAACTATAGTCTGGTGTCTTTCATGTATTTGAAAATGAAAGTAATCGCCACATGGATTCGATACTACTTGTATACCTTCCCATCTGATAGGGAAAAATAATTAAATAAAAAAAGTATGTATTTTCATTTTCCTGTTAGGGGTGTGTTAAGGTTATGGTTAGGGCTGGTATTAGGGTTAGGGGTGTGTTGGGGTTAGGGTTGGAGTTAAAATTGGGGAGTTTCCGCTGTTTAGGCACACCAGGGACTGTCCAAACGCGACATGGCGTCCGATCTCAATTCCAACCAATTCTGCATTGAAAAAGTCAAACTGCGCTCCTTCCCTTCCGAGCTCTGCCATGTGCCCAAACAGTCGTTTACCCCCACATATAGGGCATCAGCGTACTCTGGACAAATTGCACAATAACTTTTGGGGTCCTGTTACCCTTGGGAAAATAAAAATTGGGGGTGAAAAGATCATTTTTGTGGAAAAAATGATTTTATTTTTTTAACTTTACGGCTCTACGTTATAAACTTCTGTGAAGCCATTGGGGGTTCAAAGTTCTCACCACACATCTAGATAAGTTCCTTGGGGGTCTAGTTTCCAAAATGGGGTCACTTGTGGGGGCGTTTCCACTGTTTAGGCACATCAGGGGCTCTCCAAACGTGACATGACACCCGCGGACCATTCCATCAAAGTCTGCATTCCAAAACGTCACAACTTCCCTTCCGAGCCCCAACGTGTGCCCATACAGTAGTTTTCTCCCACATATGGGGTATCAGCGTACTCGGGACAAATTGGACAACAACTTTTTGGGTCCAATTTCTCCTGTTACCCCTGGGAAAATAAAAAATTGGGTACTAAAAGATCATGTTTGTGAGAATTTTTTTTTATTTTCACATCCGGGCGTTATAAACTTTAGTGAAACACCGGGAGGTTCAAAGTTCTCACCACACATCTAGATAAGTTCCTTTGGGGGTCTAGTTTGCAAAATGGGTTCACTTATGGGGGGGTTTCCACTGTGTGGGTACATCAGGGGCTCTCCAAACGCGACATGGCGTCCGCTCTCAATCCCAGCCAATTTGACATTCAAAACTTCAAATGATGCTCCTTCCCTTCCGAACATTGCCGTGCACCTAAAGATTGGTCTTCCTCCACACACGAGGTATCTCTGTACTCAGGAGATATTGCACTACAAATATTGTGGTTCATTTTCTCCTGATACCCTTGACAAAATAAAAAAAAAAAAACTGTGTTCGAAGTAAAATTTTTGGGAGAAAAAGTTAAATGTTCATTTTTTTTCCTTCCACATTGTTTCAATTCTTGTGAAGTACCAAAGGGTTAATAAACTTCTTGAATGTGGTTTTGAGCACCTTGAGAGGTGGAGTTTTTAGAATGGTGTCACTTTTGGGTATTTTCTGTTATATTGACCCACCAAACTCACTTCAAATGTGAGGTGGTCACTGAAACTAAAAATGGTTTTGTAAATTTTGTTGGAAAAATGAGAAATCGTTGGTCAACTTTTAACCCTTATAACATCCTAACAAAAAATGTTTCCAAAATTGTTCTGATGTAAAGTTGACATGTGGGAATGTTATTTATTAACAATTTTGTGTCACATCTTACTCTGATTTAAGGGTACAAAAATTAAAATTTTGGAAATTGCAAAATTTTCAAAATTTGACAAATTTCCATTATTTTCATAAACAAGTTTATCGAAGAAATTTTTCCACTAACATGAAGTACAATATGTCCCCATCCTCTTCCACAAAACTGTAAACATATTGTACTTCATGTTTACTCTGCCCTGTTGAGGGCAGAGTCAAGTACTGCGGTGGAAGGCACCGGACCTCTACACCCATCGGACCAAAACCGGACCCGGACCGCCCCTGGGTGAGTATAATATAACTTTTTTTCTTCTCTTTCAGGTTACATCGGGGCTTATCTACAGCATTGCAGAATGCTGTAAATAAGCCCCTGATGGCAGTGCCGGCAGCTCATAGTCCAAAAATGGGGTGACTGATTCCCTTTAAGGTCTGGTCATTAACCTGCATCTTGTTGGCCTAAACAAGCAACACTGATTACAGTCCATATAACTGCGGGTTCTGCCCACTCAGAAAACAGGATTCAGCTCTTTTAAGCAAGAGCCCAGCTCTTTAGGTCGGCTCACCTCAAGAGCACACATAAAACAATCAGTAAATCCAAAGGTTTCACTTTTACCTCCTCATCCACCCGCCAAGATGGAGATATGGTGTTAGGGTGGAGTCACACTAACCTGCGCAAAATACGGTCCGTAGTTTACATGCGTAATACAGATGAACGACCCCTAAATAGTGCTCCATAGGTCATCCGTAAGCAAGGTGAGGTCGCGTATTTTGCGCATGTCTGCATCCATATGTGATCCGTGTGGCATCCGTATGCAATCCGTATGGCGAGATTTTCTCGCAGCCTTGCAAAATGGACATTTAACGGTTTTGAGGCCTGCAAACAATTTAAATCATTTGCCTGCACCCTATTTAGACACTCAGAAACAGGTGGCTGCCTACATTCTGTCCATTTGTCACCTTGCTTTCACGAGGTGTGTTGGTGTTCTTTGTGCAGCATGGCAGAGGGTCTGAGATTCAATACAACTGAGCAGGTTCTCTTTACCTGGCTTTTGTCACAGCGCTTTGGGCAACCATATCCTGTGATAGTGGATCCGCGGAGGAGGAGACGCATGTGGGTCCATCCACTTTTGAGGCAACGACTCACAAGAGGTCATTTTCACCGCCTCTATTCTTCTCTGCGGGAGCATCCGGAGAAATTTTTCCAGTACTGTCGCATGAGCATTTCCACATTTGATCGACTCTTGGAGACAGTGCGCCCTGGGATAACCTTTCAGGACACAAGGATGCGCAAAGCCATATCTGCAGAGGAGTGACTTCTACTTACAATACGTTATGTACTACACAACCACATTCTCTATGTTCATAATGTGTGTGCTAAATTATGTTTTTTGGCCTTCTTAGACAAAGTGTAATGCCCTCATCTTACTCCAAATACGTTTCAACTGACACAGCAGAATGTTACATCTAATATGTCCTGCATATCACTTAGTCATTGTGCCACCAAATATGTGTGTGTTATTCTCTCTCAATTCCTACCAAGTTTGGTCGGCATGTAAATGATTTTTTTTTTACTTTACCCATTCTAAACTTAACTATTTCTGTTGTTCGACAGCTTCCTGTCCACTGGCCTGTCTTATGCCGCCCTCCACCATGAGTTTCTCATTGGAAAGTCAACCATTTCAGGCATAGTGAGGTCTACATGTACAGAAATCTGGACAAGACTCCATCAAGTGGTCATGCCCAAGCCCAGGATGGAAGACTGGTTAAGGATATCAAGGGACTTTGAGGAGGACTGCCAGTTTCCAAATTGTATTGGGGCCCTGGATGGCAAACATATCAGGGTGCGTAAGCCGCTGAACTCTGGCTCCCAATTCTTCAATTATAAACAATACTTTTCTGTTGTATTGTTGGCTCTGGTAGACCCTCAATACAAGTTTATAATTGTTGACATTGGGGCCTATGGAAGGACGGGAGACTCTAGAGTCTTGAATACTTCCATAATGGCTCGGCGGCTACGCACCAACCAGTTGGATCTACCACCACCACGCCAGCTACCAGGCTCCCCCGAACAATCAGTCCCTTATGTCCTTGTGGCAGATGAGGCCTTTCAGTTATCGCGCAATGTCATGAGGCCATATCCCCGGCGCAACCTTGACCACAGGCGCATAATTTTTAACTTGCGCCTATCACATGCTAGGCGACTGGTGGAGTGTTCCTTTGGGATTCTTTGTGCCAAATGGCGGGTACTCCAGTCTGCCATTCAGTTGAGTGAGCAAAATGTGAATGAAGTTGTGAAAGCCTGTGTGGTTCTGCATAACTTCACCAGGATACATGATTGTTCCTCCTCTGCTGGTGTTGTGCGTAGGCCGGACAATTTGCGCAGGGTGAGACCACCTATGAACCCTCAACGTAGACCGTTCTCTGGCCTAAAAGTGCGTGATATTTTCACTAATTACTTTATCTCACCTGAGGGGGCAACTTCTTGGCAAGAGCATGCTGTGTCTATGTTATAATTTGTTTCTTTAATTGTGTCTAAATATATATTACTCAAGCCCTTATGATTCTATGACTGTTTCATTGCATTGGTTTGTGTCTGTTAGTATGTTGTGGGGGATTGTGAAAAATCACACAGAGACGTTAACTAGAGTAGACAAATTTTTAGTTTCGCCTTTTTTTTTTTTTTTTGCTTAAAGGCAAACATAATATTGCCCTAAGAAAATTTTGGCAATGGGCAAAATGACCCTTTGTGCCTTCTTTAACTTTTTGTCAAATTAACATAACATAACAAAACAACAACAAAGGTTAGGCAATAACAATATTGCTGCATGACTAGATTAAACTAGATTTGCCAACAAAAGGTAAGCTCCATCACCAAAATAAAGGCTACAAGATAACACTCACATTTCCTCATAATGTTATCCAATCATAGAAAGATTCCACCATGACAGGCAAGGCTACCTCACGGCTTTCACACAGATATTACCTGTCTGTAGAACAGAGAATATTTAAGCATGCTATACTGGAAAGGATGAAAATGCAAAACTCACTTGTTAAGACATAGAGAGCGTGATATTCTGAATGCTGGTCGCCTGGAATTTAGTTATGAGAGATTGCTAGCAAAAAAGGTGACTACTTCACTAAGGCCAGCACGCCTTTCCTAGGCGTTAGCAAGTGAGTAGTGTATTTTCATCCTTTCATTTTACAGTATAGCGCGTTTAAATATTCTCTTTTGTACACACATGTAATATCTGTCTGAAAGGCGTGAGGTAGCGTTGCCTGTCATGATGGATTGTTTCATATGTTTGGAAAACATTGTTTAAAAATGTGAATGTTAAATTATGTTGTAAATGTTGGTGAAGGAGAACACCTGTTTTTTCATTTATATTAGGAGCACCAGTTACATCTCACTGGACATCTCCAACCATCAGAATCATAAATCCTCATATGTTGGGGAAGGGGAACGTGGAAGAACAGCCTGTGGGTGCTGCTGAACATTGTGGCCAACATCGCCCTGTGTGGGGCCATACTGTTGCCCATGATGCTGGAATTGTCCTGCCTCCTGGGACTGTTGGGGATACTGGCCAGAGTAATGATGATGGTGAGGGGCTTCTTGTTGGGTCTGGTAGGCACGTGGCTCATAGCCAGATCGTCCCCAACCAGGTTGGGACCAGCCTCCAACACTGGGTGGGTACAAGTGGCCACATTGGTGGGGTTGGCTTGAGGATGACATTTGGGGCTGCGGAATAGAAGGTTGGGTAGGGGGAGGAAAGGGTTGAGGTGCTGGCCCACGTACTAGGGGCTGTTCGGACCCTGCTTGAGCAAGCATCTGTGTGGATGGTCTCATGCGCATTAAATTTCATGGTGAGAGCTGCCACCTCTCCAGAAATTCAAAAACCTCATATGGGGTATTGGGGGGGTGCTTGCATCAAGCAGGATCTGAATACATCCCCTAATATGGAGCTGGACCTCACGGGTAAGGGCACGGAGATAAAGGGTGAGGCTACTTGCATAGGCCTCCTCCCCATAATCTGTAGTTACTCTAGACAAATGATTGAGCACCCCTGTGTCCACATTGGTCCTGCTCTCTTGAATAGTGACCTGGTGCCTTCTTGTTCGCCGTGATGATAGAGCAGCCTGTGGGGAGGACCTGATCTGGGCAGTTGGGCTGCTGCTCAAGTTGCCCGGCTCTTCCAGGATGGGTGATGTGGCAGCAGCAGACCGTCCTGGTGGTGTTGTGTTTAGGCCAGCCATTGTGTTGTCTTGTGATGCCTCATCTTCAGCCATCCTTCTTGTAGGGGGAGAAGATGGGCCAGCCACCACATCCCCTACAGGATCTATAATGGGCTCTGCCTCTGAGGCCGTTCCTTGATCCGTAAGGTTGGATTGAGTTCTGTTATGAAATAGAACAGAGCCAAAAATACATCAATATTTTTGTCCCTGTAAAGTATTTGTGTAATGTGGTGTGAGGTATGTACTTACGGTCTCAGATCCAGAATTGGGGTGAGGAAGTTCAGCCGGTCATAGTATATGTACTTTCTTTTGACATATCCAGCATCCCCACTCCTGGACCGCTGCTGGCGTTCCCGGCGGAACTGGTCCCGGATGCTTCGCCAGCGTTTCATCACATCTTCCACTGCAATGTGACATGAAATATTGTCAAATTCACATATTTGAGAGGTCACATTTTCTAACAGTAGTCTAGGCATGGGGCCTTCTGGGGTGTGCTTTCTACCCATGGTGGCATATGTAATTGGACAGATACACAGGGTCTCATTAGCTACACTTAAACTAATTTTTTTGGCTAGGAGGATGAGGAGCTTGTGGCCTAACCCCAAATTATGGCTGTGTGAAGCCACGTGTCACATCCAAATGTAACGGCCTCATGAGGCTAATAAAAGTACATGCACAGGAAGGGGGGGTGCTGATTCTAGATTCATTTTTTTTGCGCGCTCTAACGTTAATAATGTTTTTATGGTTGCAATTACGAATTTTATGCTGCTCATCACGTGGTCTGTCACCAAAGTCATGGTACATCTGATGACAGATGTGCCTCCATGACGCCTCCTTTCTTGTCCGGTTAGCATAATTTGCATCGCGTGGGTCCCATATTTCGGGACGCTCCTGCACCAGCACAATTAGCATCTCATCATTAATGTATGTGGATGCCATGCTGCTGCTGTACTCCGTGGAGGCGTACTTCCTGGATGTCTGGAGCGGTTTTTGAGCTCATTTGCATGTCTAGGCTTCCTGATGATGGATTGGCCCATTTCCTGTCACCTGCCACAAGACCTGCGTATTGCTCGCAGGTCACACGTGTGTTCCGTGTGTAATCTGTATTTTTTGCGCACCCATAGACTTGCATTGGCGTACTACGTGCGTAGTACGCTGACAATCGCAGCATGCTGCGATTGGCACGGAGCGTAGGATACGGATGAGAAATATACGCCTGGTGCGAGGGACCCCATAGAGAATCATTTGTCCGTGTCTAATGCGTGCTTTTAGCGCCTGTCACTCGCCCGTATTCCTCGCCAGTGTGACTCCGGCCTTAAGCCGTCCCTCCCAACTCTTTAGCTGTTCACAATAAACCTGGCTGTGTCATAGCTGATTAACCCTTCTCAGCACATAACATGCTGGAGCAAATTTCCAAGTTCATATCACTGACAACCTCAGTGAAACATATCTCCCCTCCAGCACATTACCAGTGACCCTCTTACAATGTGAAGGAGAAAACTAAATACTGTAGAATAATAAATCTCCTCATATGTTTCCCTTATTATCTCCAGTAATTGTATTATTACACAGGATTTTATGATGTTACATCGGCTCATCTTCTTCTCATTCAGGTCTCTACAATATCCGATCCTCCCAGTGAAGATCTTCTATAGAACAGAATTTACCTGATTACCCATCAAAGATGGATATGGACAGAGACAAGATGGCGGAGAGAATATTACACCTCACCCTAGAGATCCTCTTCTGGCTTACTGGAGAGGTGAGAGATTCTGATGACGTCACATTACATCATTCTTATCTATGGGAATAACAGATGGACAGAACTGGAGAGGTGAGGACTCTGGAAATGTCTGTAGTGAGATTTATTAATGTGTCTCTCCATAACCAGGATTACACAGTGGTGAAGAAGACATCTAGTGAGCGCTGTCAGGACCCTGTGTCTGAGGGATGGGGAAGAACCCTGAGCCCAATCACGGGGCCTCCACCTCACCCCCTGATACATCAGGACATCAATGACCAGAAGATCCTAGAACTCATCTACAAGATGATTGAGCTGCTGACTGGAAAGGTGACACTGCTGGGAATGCTGGGACATTACACAGTAACGCTGAAGGGATCGGGGGATGATGGTATCATTGTATGTGTCAGGTTCCTATAAGGTGTCAGGATGTCGCTGTCTATTTCTCCATGGAGGAGTGGGAGTATTTAGAAGGACACAGAGATCTGTACAAGGACATCATGATGGAGGTTCCCCAGCCCCTCACATCACCAGGTAATAGACAGGACTAAATACACACGGCCTATAATTATCTGTATGTAAAGAATGAATTCAGTCCCTGTATGTGTTTCCTCCAGATCTATTCAGTATGAGGACAACGCCAGAGAGATGTCCCCGTCCTCTTCTTCCACAGGACTGTAAACAAGAAGATCCCAATGCTCCTCAGGATCATCAGGTAGATGGAGAGAAGGTGTCATGAGATCTCCCCTATGATGTGTAGATGACTGTGAAGGTCTTGTGCTCAGTCTTGTTTTATCCCCCAGTATTATATGTTTTATACTTGTGTAATGAGAACGGTGGAGATGGCAGGATTAGAGCTGATCATAGATGTGACTTCTCCATCTGTCTGTGACTTTTACAATATTTGTTTCAGGGTGAAGATCTGACCCATATTAATACTACAGAGACATATGTGAAGGGTGATGTGCGGTGTAAAGAGGAGATTCCTACATATGACTACCCAGGTGAGTAGTAACCACTAAATGCAGAGAAGTCACAGATTCCTCTCAGTCACCGGCTGTGGCTGCTTTATCGGTGGTGTAGTCCGGCTGTATCACAGTCGTGTGATCAACATTTTGCCTCTAGAGCACATTCTCCTCCACCCAAAACTGTTCAAATGACTTTGGGTATTGAAAGTCCTTTTCTATAGAACTTAACACCTGGAAGATCCACCTACCCCTGGATTTATAAAACTTCTTTTAAAACTGACTAGCTGCAAACAGGATTGTGGTAAACTACATAAAACCATTACACCTGAGCCATGATATATATCTAAGCTGTGCCTGACTGATGGCTGTAATATACATTTATTCACGCCTGCAGGAGATGTGTTGGCATGGCGCGAGCCCTGGTTTCATGGATTCACTCCACATCATAAATTCCATTTTGTTTTCAATCCTAAGGAATTCAGATTACTGCACACTCTCCTGAAATGGGGGGCGCTAATACTTTATTGCTTTGGAGATAAACAGTTCATCCACTTATAAAAACAAATCCTTTATTTCCGATTCATTAGACCTTCGCTGATGTATTTCCAGCTTTTACCGCGGGAGCCCACACAATTTTTTCCAATTAATTAACCCCTTAATTTAACAACTAGATGTGCCAAATTTTACTCACAAATCATTATCTAATTATTAGTCAGGGACATATACAAAAAAACATGAAATGGTTTACTGTATGTAATCCATGTGTCAGGGAATGATTTTACAGAAGCCGACAACTAAATTAGCGGCTTTTGTTCAATCCTACCATGCCAAAATATATATATATATATGTGTGTGTATATATATATAAATAAAAGATGCATAATATATATTATACTAGATGGTGGCCTGATTCTATCGCATCGGGTAGTTTAGAGTCTCTGTTAAAATAAAAAATAGTGATATACTCACCTTCCGATGGCCCCCGGACTCTGTCCCTCCTCTCGCCACGCTCCCGGCATCTTCCGGTCCCAGTATTGCTTTGTGGAAAACACCGCTGATGACGTCACGCTCTCGCAAGAGTGACGTCATCTCCGGCCTTTCTCGCTAATTATTACTGGAACCGGAAGATGCCGGGAGCGTGGTGAGAGGCGGGACAGAGTCCGGGGGCCGTCGGAAGGTGAGTACCGTATTTTCCGCTTTGTAAGACGCACTTTTTTTCCCCAAAATTTGGGGGGAAAACAGGGGTGCGTCTTACAAAGCGGACATGCCTTACCTAGGCTGTGATCGGGGGCGTCCGGCGGTTGCTGGCCGCTGCTGCGGGTGTGTCCGGTGCCGCGTTGTGTGCCCGTCGATGCCCGGGGCTCTGCCAACATTGTGTGACAGGCCAGAGCCCCGGCATTTCCTCAGTTCCCTGTGTGCCGGTAAAAAGATGGCCGCCGGCGCGTGCGCAGATGGGATCTCGGGACCCAGTTCTCGAGAGATGAGATTTGAAATCTCATCTCTCGAGAGGTGGGTCCCGAGATCCCATCTGCGCACGCGCTGGCGGCCATTTTCCCTGGGTTCCCTGTGTGCGCGCGGTGGTGCCTGCAAAAAAATGGCCGCCGCGCGTGCGCAGATGGGATCTCGGGACCCAGCTCTCGAGAGATGAGATTTCAGATCTCATCTCTCGAGAACTGGTCCCGAGATCCCATCTGCGCACGCGCCGGCGGCCATTTTTTTTTTACCGGCACTTCAGCGCACATATACAGGGAACCGAGGAAATGCTGGGGCTCTGGTCTGTCGAACAATGTCGGCAGAGCCCCGGGCATCGATGGGCACACAACGCCGCACCGGAGCACCCGCAGCACCGGCCTCCAACCGCCGGACAAGTGGAGAAACCTGACACCAGCACAAGACTCTGCAGCAGCAACAGCACACATCGGAGCCCCCCCTCATCCCTGAATGCGGCCTGCAGCATCACTCCACGCCTGCCTCCTCCAGCAGCGAGCCTGGGACCCCTCTACACCGCAGCCACCAACCCCGGTAAGCAATAAGATGCAAGGATTATAAGAGGCACCACCATTTTATTAAAAAATATTTTTTTCTTATTTTTCTCCTCAAAAATTGTGGTGCGTCTTATAATCCGGAGCGTCTTATAAAGCGAAAAATACGGTATATAACTATTTTTTATTTTAACAGAGACTCTAAACTACCCGATGCGATAGAATCGGGCCACCATCTAGTGTATTATACTCCTGTTACACCTGGAGCTGCTGTCACTGTTCTGCTGTTACCTAATGTAGTGTACTCCAGTTACACCCAGAGCTGCAGTCACTGTTCTGCACTTACCTAATGTATTGTATGCAATTTACCAGTCACTGTTCTGCACTTACCTAATGTATTGTATGCAATTTACTCTCAGAGCTGCACTGTTCTGCTGTTACCTAATGTAGTGTACTCCAGTTACACCCAGATCTGCAGTCACTGTTCTGCTGTTACCTAATGTATTGTACTCCAGTTACACCCAGAGCTGCTGTCACTGTTCTGCTGTTATCTAATGCATTGTACTCCAGTTACTCCCAGAACTGCAGTCACTGTTCTGCTTTTACCTAATGTATTGTAGTCCAGTTACACCCAGAGCTGCAGTCACCGTTCTGCTGTTACCTAATGTATTGTACTCCAGTTACACTCAGATCTGCAGTCACTGTTCTGCTGTTACCTAATGTATTATACTCCTGTTACAGCCAGAGCTGCAGACACTGTCCTGCTTTTACCTAATGTATTGTAGCCCAGCTACACCCAGAGCTGCTGTCACTTTTTCTGCTGTTACCTAATGTATTGTACTCCAGAATATGTACAGGGCTGTGCCTGTGTAATCAGCGACACAGCAGTGATGCCTTTAATGGCTGTAATGTGCCTGTACAATAATCAATGCGGCCGTGTTGCCACGACGACTAAGCAACTGTCGCTGATTGGTCGCTGGTCATGGCAGTTAGGCCGCGACCAATCAGCAAGGTGGGATTTCCATTACAGACAGACACAGACAGAATTAGACAGTTATATAGTAGATACTGTGTGTGTGTGTGTATATATATATATATATATATATATATATATATATACACACCGTATTTTCCGCTTAGTAAGACGCACTTTTTTTCCCCCCAAACTTGGGGGGGAAATGGGGGTGCATCTTACAAAGAGGATATACATTACCGGGTGTAGGCTGCTGGGGTGTCCGGCTGTCCGTCGGCGCTGTGGGTGTCTCCGGGTGCCCAGCCGTGTCCCTGGTTCCAATCCCGGGGCTCTGGCGACATTTTGCAACAGGCCAGAGCCCCGGGACTCGCTCTCGGTTCCCTCTGTTTTTGGCTCCGGCAATATGGCGGCCACCGCCGTGGGCGTCGCATGCGCTGATGGTGATCTCGGGACAGATCTCGCTGAAATCTCATCTCTCGAGATCTCAGTCCCGAGATCACCATCAGCGCAAGCGCCACCCGTGGCGGCGGCCGCCATATTGCCGGAGCCCAAAACAGAGGGAACCGAGAGGGAGCCCCGGGGCTCTGGCCTGTCGCAAAATGTCGCCAGAGCTCCGGGATTGGAACCGGAGATACCGCTGGGCACATGGAGACACGGCTGGGCACCTGGAGACACCCACAGCGCCGATGGACACCCGGTAAATGTGGGCAGACCCCCCTGGCAGCAGAGCAAGGCCCCCCTGGAGGCAGTACTGCCCCTCTGGTAGCAGCACGAGCCCCCCTGGTAGCGCGCTGCACATCGGAGCACCCTCTCCTCCCTTCCTGCGGCGTGCAGTATCACCCCACTCCTGCCTCCTCCAGCAGCGACTCTGGGACCCCACTTCACCGCAGCAACCACCCCTGGTAAGCAATAAGACACCTGGATTATAAGAGGCACCACCATTTTATTAAAAAAAACATGTTTTCCTATTTTTCTCCTCAATTTGTGGTGCGTCTTATAATCCGGAGCGTCTTATAAAGCGAAAAATACGGTAAAATAATATATATGTCAGAGACATATACAACCACCGCAGTATAGTGTTGCTGTCTATAAATAATAGGGGGACCCCACACCATTTTGTTCCTTGAAATAATCATAATAATTCTATTTGTCACTAACATGTCCATATATACATGTATTATATATATATATATATATATATATAATATATTAATGTTTGTGTCCCTGACGTGTGTGTGTGTGTGTGTGTGTGTGTATGTAGATATATATATATATTTAAAAAAATAAATGAAATAAAATGGTTTACTGTATGTAAACCATGTCTTATATCCTGTCGGCTTTTGCAATTATTTTATATATATATATATATATATATATATTATATAAATAAATAATGTGTGTGTGTTTTGAAGGGTTTTTTTTTTTTTTTTTTAAACGATGTGTACAGTGTTAGCATTGTAAACTATTTTAACATGAGTTTTTACATGGAGAGAGCTGCTGTATGTATGGAGAGAGCTGCTGTATGTATGGAGAGAACTGCTGTATGCAGGGCTGTGGAGTCGGAGTCGGAGTTAGTTTTGGTTGGAGTCGGTAGAAATGTACCGACTCCAGCTTTAAAAAAAAATGTATTAATATTTCATAATTGAACTTTCATATGAATTTTATAAATGTTACTCAAATATATATGTTCTATCAAACTATGAACAACAGTGATAAGCAGTTCTGCTGGAGATAGAGACATTTCTTACTTCTTGTGTGTCACTGTTCTCCACTGCCCTTATCTAATCTTATACTTGGTTAACCTCATGCTGCCCCAACCCCCCTACTTACAATGTATGAAACTGAAAGTGAAAATGTGTTGCAAATTCTTAGTAGTAAAGCTCCTCCTCTAGACTAGATCATACTAGGTGTGCGATCATAGAATGATCATAGATCATAGAATCGTAGAGTTGGAAGGGACCTCCTGGGCCATCTGGTCCAACCCCTGCTCAAAGCAGGATTCGCTAAATCATCCCAGTCATATGTCTGTCCAGCCTCTGTTTGAAGACTTCCATTGAAGGAGAACTTACCACTTCTCGTGGCAGCCTGTTCCACTCATTGATCACTCTAGCTGTCAAAAAGTTTTTTTTAATATCTAATCTGTGTCTCCTCCCATTCAGTTTCATCCCATTGCTTCTAGTGTTTCCTTGTGCAAATGAGAATAAAGATGATCCTTCTACAATGTGACAGCCCTTTAGATATTTGTAGACAGCTATTAAGTCTCCTCTCAGTCTTCTCTTTTGCAAACTAAACATTCCCAAATCCTACAACCTTTCCTCATAAGACAGGGTTCAGCAGTGCTAAATGGGTGTGGTTGTGGTATGCACATGGGTGTGACTAGTTGTGAAATGGGTGTGGTCGGGCGGAAGATGCGTTTTCCAAGCATCTCACAGCTGCCTGCTACTCAGAAGAGGAAGACTGTAAGAAGTATTATCCTTTCAACAAACTTTGCATCAGTTAACTGTGAGTACATGAGGAATAATAACAGTATTACTGACCACTATATCAGTTGTACGACCTGGCAATAATTTTGTACAATTGTTTTTAGGAAAAACAATTGTCATTTGGATTGTGAATGCAGAATTAAAAACCTGAGAATGTCAAAGAAGCATCACATTAAATCAGCTGTATTTGAACATTTCACCATCACTCAAGATAGAAAACATTATGTCTGTCAGTGTATGACAAATGATCCAGATGAAAACAAATGCTGTGAAGCCAAGATGAGTGCATATTCAGGCAAAGATAAAAATGCTGCTACCAGAGCTTCTAATCTAAAGAGACATTTACAGCGCTTTCATCCAGAAGTACTGAAAGCAGTGGATGAGAAAGACTGCATCCAAACCAATGAACCAGTGCCCAGCTCTTCCAGCCAAACAAAGGAGCAGAGAACTTTGCAGCCATCAGTTACAAGATATTTTGTCAGTGACAGTTACTGTGACAATGACAGTAGATACATTTAAAAAACAGATCATAGAGCTTGTTGTAAAGGATAGTGTGCCTATTTCATTATTTTCACGACCAGCTTTTATGTGTCTGAATGGGGAAATGGCCCGCAAGCTTGGTGTTTCTCTGGAGAGAGAGAGTATTAGAAAATTAGTAATCGAAGAAGCTTTTAAACAAAAGGAAGAACTTAAAAAAACTCTCAAGGGACGCTTTCTGTTTCTTAAAATGGATGCCTGCACATGTCACAGAGTGAACTATTTTGCCATCAATGTCCGATTTGTTTGTGACAAAAATGAAATAGTTACCAAGACATTGGCAGTAAAAGACACCAAAGCTCATCACACCAGTGAGTTTCTCCAGGTCTTGGTGGAAAAGGTTCTGCAAGACTATGAACTTAAAAAAGAGCAAGTTCTTTCTGTCGTAACTGACAATGCTTCAAATATGATAAGTACTATTAAGCTAATGAATGAGAGTAATGATGGTGACCAGCAGCTAGAAGAACATTCTGGGTCCACAGACACAGAAATGTTTGAAATAGAGGAACACAGTATTGTAACTGAGGAGCAAACTGAAGTTGCTTCAGATGAACAGCAACATGATAGTTTAGATCTTGTTGAAACTGTGTCAATATGTTCTTTCATTCATCACATGCGCTGTGTTGTGCATACGCTACAGCTGGCTATTAGAGACAGTCTGCAAGAAGGACATGCTGCTGCACTGATTGGCAAGGTGAGAAAATTGGCTACTGTTGCCAGAACCCCTAAAGTTGACTCAATTTTGAAGAGACGTGCTGGAAAAGGGGCAATTATTGATCAAGCCACACGATGGGGCAGTACTTACTTAATGATTCAGCGCTTGGTTGAACTGAAAACCTTTCTTGTAGACATGGCTAACCCTCAACTGACGCTAAATGAAAGTCAGTGGAATCAGGTGACTGAGCTGGAAAAATTGCTAGAGCACCCATTTACAGTGACTAAAAAATTACAAGCAGAGGACTTAACTCCAGGTATTTTCTTAAAGGAGTGGAAGAACATGATGTTTCGCCTGTCCCAAAGAGGAGGGTTAATTGCAAGTGACATTGCTACATCAATGAAATGGAGAGAGGAGCTACTATTACAAAATAACATTCTTTTGGCAGCTGTTTATGTAGACCCAATGCATCGGATTCTTCTAGATGATCAACAGCTAAGTAAAGGAAAAGAAGCTCTGTTTGAAATAGCAGTAAGGATGAAAGGGTTGCAGAACAGTCAGGAGGAACAAGAAGAATTTGGTCGTCCTGCCACATCTTCACCCTCATCATTAACTGATGAAGAATTTAATTTCAAAAAATATTTGGATCACAAGGACCGTGCAAAGCGTTCCCGCATAGAAGAAGAGTCATCCCCATCAAGGAACACAGCCAGTACATTTCAGCAGAATTTTTCATGTGCACTAAAAGAAATTGAGAAATTTGACCGTTCATCAAAAATAACAGTACAACAAGCGATTCCTCTGTATCCTGACATTGTCAGAGATGTTGCCCGAGTGGTTACTGCTTTGCCACCAACACAAGTTAGTGTAGAGAGGTTGTTCTCTGCTCTCAAAATAATTAGATCAGATTTGAGGGCATCCATGAAGGAGGATCTGACAGAGGCAATACTTTTTCTGAGGACAAATTTATAGATTTCTTCTTATTAACTGCATAAAAGTGTTTATTGCATATTTACTTACAGTTTATAAAAAGTTATTTGCTATATTCTAATAAATGTAGTTTTTGCTCTAAGTGGTCTGATTACTTATATGATGGTGAGAAACTGAATAAGCACGATGTTTAATATTTTACAACGGTAAATTTGTTGTTATGAATTGGCCATTTATGAAGGAGTCGGAGCCGGAGTCGGAGCCTGATAAAATCCAGGAGTCGGAGTCGCAACTGTGGCTTACCGACTCCACAGCCCTGGCTGTATGTGTGGAGAGAACTGCTGTATGTGTGGAGAGAACTGCTGTATGTGTGGCGAGAGCTGCTGTATGTGTGGAGAGAACTGCTGTATGTGTGGAGAGAACTGCTGTATGTGTGGAGAGAACTGTTGTATGTGTGGAGAGAACTGCTGTATGTGTGGAGAGAACTGCTGTATGTGTGGAGAGAACTGCTGTATGTGTGGAGAGAACTGCTGTATGTGTGGAGAGAACTGCTGTGTGTGTGGAGAGAACTGCTGTGTGTGTGGAGAGAACTGCTGTATGTGTGGAGAGAACTGCTGTATGTGTGGAGAGAACTGCTGTATGTGTGGAGGGAACTGCTGTATGTGTGGAGAGAACTGCTGTATGTGTGGCGAGAGCTGCTGTATGTGTGGAGGGAACTGCTGTATGTGTGGCGAGAGCTGCTGTATGTGTAGCGAGAGCTGCTGTATGTGTGGAGGGAACTGCTGTATGTGTGGAGAGAACTGCTGTATGTGTGGAGAGAACTGCTGTATGTGTGGAGAGAACTGCTGTATGTGTGGAGAGAACTGCTGTATGTGTGGAGAGAACTGCTGTGTGTGTGGAGAGAACTGCTGTATGTGTGGAGAGAACTGCTGTATGTGTGGAGAGAACTGCTGTATGTGTGGAGGGAACTGCTGTATGTGTGGAGGGAACTGCTGTATGTGTGGAGAGAACTGCTGTATGTGTGGCGAGAGCTGCTGTATGTGTGGAGGGAACTGCTGTATGTGTGGCGAGAGCTGCTGTATGTGTGGCGAGAGCTGCTGTATGTGTGGAGAGAACTGCTGTATGTGTGGCGAGAGCTGCTGTATGTGTGGAGAGAACTGCTGTATGTGTGGAGAGAACTGCTGTATGTGTGGAGAGAGCTGCTGTGTGTGTGGAGAGAACTGCTGTATGTGTGGAGAGAACTGCTGTATGTGTGGAGAGAACTGCTGTATGTGTGGCGAGAGCTGCTGTATGTGTGGAGGGAACTGCTGTATGTGTGGCGAGAGCTGCTGTATGTGTGGAGGGAACTGCTGTATGTGTGGAGAGAACTGCTGTATGTGTGGAGAGAACTGCTGTATGTGTGGAGAGAACTGCTGTATGTGTGGAGAGAACTGCTGTGTGTGTGGAGAGAACTGCTGTATGTGTGGAGAGAACTGCTGTATGTGTGGAGAGAACTGCTGTATGTGTGGAGGGAACTGCTGTATGTGTGGAGAGAACTGCTGTATGTGTGGCGAGAGCTGCTGTATGTGTGGAGAGAACTGCTGTATGTGTGGCGAGAGCTGCTGTATGTGTGGAGAGAACTGCTGTATGTGTGGAGAGAGCTGCTGTATGTGTGGAGAGAGCTGCTGTGTGTGTGGAGAGAACTGCTGTATGTGTGGAGAGAACTGCTGTATGTGTGGAGGGAACTGCTGTATGTGTGGAGAGAACTGCTGTATGTGTGGCGAGAGCTGCTGTATGTGTGGAGGGAACTGCTGTATGTGTGGCGAGAGCTGCTATATGTGTGGCGAGAGCTGCTGTATGTGTGGAGGGAACTGCTGTATGTGTGGAGAGAACTGCTGTATGTGTGGAGAGAACTGCTGTATGTGTGGAGAGAACTGCTGTATGTGTGGAGAGAACTGCTGTATGTGTGGAGAGAACTGCTGTGTGTGTGGAGAGAACTGCTGTATGTGTGGAGAGAACTGCTGTATGTGTGGAGAGAACTGCTGTATGTGTGGAGGGAACTGCTGTATGTGTGGAGAGAACTGCTGTATGTGTGGCGAGAGCTGCTGTATGTGTGGAGGGAACTGCTGTATGTGTGGCGAGAGCTGCTGTATGTGTGGCGAGAGCTGCTGTATGTGTGGAGAGAACTGCTGTATGTGTGGCGAGAGCTGCTGTATGTGTGGAGAGAACTGCTGTATGTGTGGAGAGAACTGCTGTATGTGTGGAGAGAACTGCTGTATGTGTGGAGAGAACTGCTGTATGTGTGGAGAGAACTGCTGTATGTGTGGAGAGAACTGCTGTATGTGTGGAGGGAACTGCTGTATGTGTGGAGAGAACTGCTGTATGTATGGAGGGAACTGCTGTATGTATGGAGGGAACTGCTGTATGTATGGAGAGAACTGCTGTATGTATGGAGGGAACTGCTGTATGTATGGAGGGAACTGCTGTATGTATGGAGAGAACTGCTGTATGTGTGGAGAGAACTGCTGTATGTGTGGAGGGAACTGCTGTATGTGTGGT
Source organism: Dendrobates tinctorius (assembly GCF_039654945.1). NCBI lineage: Eukaryota > Metazoa > Chordata > Amphibia > Anura > Dendrobatidae > Dendrobates > Dendrobates tinctorius. The sequence continues at coordinate 4,677,254 of NW_027361893.1, read as the reverse complement.
GAGAGCTGCTGTATGTGTGGAGAGAGCTGCTGTATGCGTGGAGAGAACTGCTGTATGTGTGGCGAGAACTGCTGTATGTGTGGCGAGAGCTGCTGTATGTGTGGCGAGAGCTGCTGTATGTGTGGCGAGAGCTGCTGTATGTGTGGAGAGAACTGCTGTATGTGTGGAGGGAACTGCTGTATGTGTGGAGGGAACTGCTGTATGTGTGGAGAGAACTGCTGTATGTGTGGAGAGAGCTGCTGTATGTGTGGAGGGAACTGCTGTATGTGTGGAGGGAACTGCTGTATGTGTGGCGGGAACTGCTGTATGTGTGGAGAGAACTGCTGTATGTGTGGAGGGAACTGCTGTATGTGTGGAGGGAACTGCTGTATGTGTGGAGGGAACTGCTGTATGTGTGGAGGGAACTGCTGTATGTGTGGAGGGAACTGCTGTATGTGTGGAGAGAACTGCTGTATGTGTGGAGAGAACTGCTGTATGTGTGGAGAGAACTGCTGTATGTGTGGAGGGAACTGCTGTATGTGTGGAGGGAACTGCTGTATGTGTGGAGGGAACTGCTGTATGGGTGGAGGGAACTGCTGTATGCGTGGAGAGAACTGCTGTATGCGTGGAGAGAACTGCTGTATGCGTGGAGAGAACTGCTGTATGTGTGGAGAGAACTGCTGTATGTGTGGAGGGAACTGCTGTATGTGTGGAGAGAACTGCTGTATGTGTGGAGGGAACTGCTGTATGTGTGGAGAGAACTGCTGTATGTGTGGAGAGAACTGCTGTATGTGTGGAGAGAACAGCTGTATGTGTGGAGAGAACTGCTGTATGTGTGGAGAGAACTGCTGTATGTGTGGAGAGAACAGCTGTATGTGTGGAGAGAACTGCTGTATGTGTGGAGAGAACTGCTGTATGTGTGGAGAGAACTGCTGTATGTGTGGAGAGAACTGCTGTATGTGTGGAGGGAACTGCTGTATGTGTGGAGGGAACTGCTGTATGTGTGGAGAGAACTGCTGTATGTGTGGCGAGAGCTGCTGTATGTGTGGAGGGAACTGCTGTATGTGTGGAGGGAACTGCTGTATGTGTGGAGAGAACTGCTGTATGTGTGGAGACAGCTGCTGTATGTGTGGAGAGAACTGCTGTATGTGTGGAGGGAACTGCTGTATGTGTGGAGAGAACTGCTGTATGTGTGGCGAGAGCTGCTGTATGTGTGGAGAGAACTGCTGTATGTGTGGAGAGAACTGCTGTATGTGTGGCGAGAGCTGCTGTATGTGTGGAGAGAACTGCTGTATGTGTGGCGAGAACTGCTGTATGTGTGGAGACAGCTGCTGTATGTGTGGAGAGAACTGCTGTATGTGTGGAGGGAACTGCTGTATGTGTGGCGAGAGCTGCTGTATGTGTGGCGAGAGCTGCTGTATGTGTGGAGGGAACTGCTGTATGTGTGGAGAGAACTGCTGTATGTGTGGCGAGAGCTGCTGTATGTGTGGAGGGAACTGCTGTATGTGTGGCGAGAGCTGCTGTATGTGTGGCGAGAGCTGCTGTATGTGTGGAGAGAACTGCTGTATGTGTGGCGAGAGCTGCTGTATGTGTGGAGAGAACTGCTGTATGTGTGGAGAGAACTGCTGTATGTGTGGAGAGAACTGCTGTATGTGTGGAGAGAACTGCTGTATGTGTGGAGAGAACTGCTGTATGTGTGGAGAGAACTGCTGTATGTGTGGAGGGAACTGCTGTATGTATGGAGGGAACTGCTGTATGTATGGAGAGAACTGCTGTATGTATGGAGGGAACTGCTGTATGTATGGAGGGAACTGCTGTATGTATGGAGAGAACTGCTGTATGTGTGGAGAGAACTGCTGTATGTGTGGAGGGAACTGCTGTATGTGTGGTGAGAGCTGCTGTATGCATGGAGAGAACTGCTGTATGTGTGGCGAGAACTGCTGTATGTGTGGCGAGAGCTGCTGTATGTGTGGCGAGAGCTGCTGTATGTGTGGAGGGAACTGCTGTATGTGTGGAGAGAACTGCTGTATGTGTGGAGAGAACTGCTGTATGTGTGGAGAGAGCTGCTGTATGTGTGGCGAGAGCTGCTGTATGTGTGGCGAGAGCTGCTGTATGTGTGGCGAGAGCTGCTGTATGTGTGGAGAGAACTGCTGTATGTGTGGCGAGAGCTGCTGTATGTGTGGAGAGAACTGCTGTATGTGTGGAGAGAGCTGCTGTATGTGTGGCGAGAGCTGCTGTATGTGTGGAGAGAACTGCTGTATGTGTGGAGAGAGCTGCTGTATGTGTGGCGAGAACTGCTGTATGTGTGGAGACAGCTGCTGTATGTGTGGAGAGAACTGCTGTATGTGTGGAGGGAACTGCTGTATGTGTGGAGAGAACTGCTGTATGTGTGGCGAGAGCTGCTGTATGTGTGGCGAGAGCTGCTGTATGTGTGGAGAGAACTGCTGTATGTGTGGCGAGAACTGCTGTATGTGTGGAGAGAACTGCTGTATGTGTGGAGAGAACTGCTGTATGTGTGGAGGGAACTGCTGTATGTGTGGCGAGAGCTGCTGTATGTGTGGAGGGAACTGCTGTATGTGTGGCGAGAACTGCTGTATGTGTGGCGAGAACTGCTGTATGTGTGGAGAGAACTGCTGTATGTGTGGAGAGAACTGCTGTATGTGTGGAGAGAACTGCTGTATGTGTGGAGAGAACTGCTGTATGTGTGGAGAGAACAGCTGTATGTGTGGAGAGAACTGCTGTATGTGTGGAGAGAACTGCTGTATGTGTGGAGAGAACAGCTGTATGTGTGGAGAGAACTGCTGTATGTGTGGAGAGAACTGCTGTATGTGTGGAGAGAACTGCTGTATGTGTGGAGAGAACTGCTGTATGTGTGGAGGGAACTGCTGTATGTGTGGAGGGAACTGCTGTATGTGTGGAGAGAACTGCTGTATGTGTGGCGAGAGCTGCTGTATGTGTGGAGGGAACTGCTGTATGTGTGGAGGGAACTGCTGTATGTGTGGAGAGAACTGCTGTATGTGTGGAGACAGCTGCTGTATGTGTGGAGAGAACTGCTGTATGTGTGGAGGGAACTGCTGTATGTGTGGCGAGAACTGCTGTATGTGTGGCGAGAACTGCTGTATGTGTGGAGAGAACTGCTGTATGTGTGGAGAGAACTGCTGTATGTGTGGAGAGAACTGCTGTATGTGTGGATGGAACTGCTGTATGTGTGGAGAGAACTGCTGTATGTGTGGCGAGAGCTGCTGTATGTGTGGAGGGAACTGCTGTATGTGTGGAGAGAACTGCTGTATGTGTGGAGAGAACTGCTGTATGTGTGGAGAGAGCTGCTGTATGTGTGGCGAGAGCTGCTGTATGTGTGGCGAGAGCTGCTGTATGTGTGGCGAGAGCTGCTGTATGTGTGGCGAGAGCTGCTGTATGTGTGGCGAGAGCTGCTGTATGTGTGGAGAGAACTGCTGTATGTGTGGCGAGAGCTGCTGTATGTGTGGAGAGAGCTGCTGTATGTGTGGAGAGAGCTGCTGTATGTGTGGAGAGAGCTGCTGTATGTGTGGCGAGAGCTGCTGTATGTGTGGCGAGAGCTGCTGTATGTGTGGAGAGAGCTGCTGTATGTGTGGAGAGAACTGCTGTATGTGTGGAGAGAACTGCTGTATGTGTGGAGAGAACTGCTGTATGTGTGGAGAGAACTGCTGTATGTGTGGAGAGAACTGCTGTATGTGTGGAGAGAACTGCTGTATGTGAGGAGAGAACTGCTGTATGTGTGGAGGGAACTGCTGTATGTGTGGAGGGAACTGCTGTATGTGTGGAGGGAACTGCTGTATGTGTGGAGGGAACTGCTGTATGTGTGGAGAGAACAGCTGTATGCGTGGAGAGAACTGCTGTATGCGTGGAGAGAACTGCTGTATGTGTGGAGAGAACTGCTGTATGTGTGGAGAGAACTGCTGTATGTGTGGAGGGAACTGCTGTATGTGTGGAGAGAACTGCTGTATGTGTGGAGGGAACTGCTGTATGTGTGGAGAGAACTGCTGTATGTGTGGAGAGAACTGCTGTATGTGTGGAGAGAACAGCTGTATGTGTGGAGAGAACTGCTGTATGTGTGGAGAGAACTGCTGTATGTGTGGAGAGAACAGCTGTATGTGTGGAGAGAACTGCTGTATGTGTGGAGAGAACTGCTGTATGTGTGGAGAGAACTGCTGTATGTGTGGAGGGAACTGCTGTATGTGTGGAGGGAACTGCTGTATGTGTGGAGAGAACTGCTGTATGTGTGGCGAGAGCTGCTGTATGTGTGGAGGGAACTGCTGTATGTGTGGAGGGAACTGCTGTATGTGTGGAGAGAACTGCTGTATGTGTGGAGACAGCTGCTGTATGTGTGGAGAGAACTGCTGTATGTGTGGAGGGAACTGCTGTATGTGTGGAGAGAACTGCTGTATGTGTGGCGAGAGCTGCTGTATGTGTGGAGAGAACTGCTGTATGTGTGGAGGGAACTGCTGTATGTGTGGCGAGAGCTGCTGTATGTGTGGCGAGAGCTGCTGTATGTGTGGAGGGAACTGCTGTATGTGTGGCGAGAACTGCTGTATGTGTGGCGAGAACTGCTGTATGTGTGGAGAGAACTGCTGTATGTGTGGAGAGAACTGCTGTATGTGTGGAGAGAACTGCTGTATGTGTGGAGAGAACTGCTGTATGTGTGGATGGAACTGCTGTATGTGTGGAGAGAACTGCTGTATGTGTGGCGAGAGCTGCTGTATGTGTGGAGGGAACTGCTGTATGTGTGGAGAGAACTGCTGTATGTGTGGAGAGAACTGCTGTATGTGTGGAGAGAGCTGCTGTATGTGTGGCGAGAGCTGCTGTATGTGTGGCGAGAGCTGCTGTATGTGTGGCGAGAGCTGCTGTATGTGTGGAGAGAACTGCTGTATGTGTGGCGAGAGCTGCTGTATGTGTGGAGAGAACTGCTGTATGTGTGGAGAGAGCTGCTGTATGTGTGGCGAGAGCTGCTGTATGTGTGGAGAGAACTGCTGTATGTGTGGAGAGAGCTGCTGTATGTGTGGCGAGAACTGCTGTATGTGTGGAGACAGCTGCTGTATGTGTGGAGAGAACTGCTGTATGTGTGGAGGGAACTGCTGTATGTGTGGAGAGAACTGCTGTATGTGTGGCGAGAGCTGCTGTATGTGTGGCGAGAGCTGCTGTATGTGTGGAGAGAACTGCTGTATGTGTGGCGAGAACTGCTGTATGTGTGGAGACAGCTGCTGTATGTGTGGAGAGAACTGCTGTATGTGTGGAGGGAACTGCTGTATGTGTGGCGAGAGCTGCTGTATGTGTGGCGAGAGCTGCTGTATGTGTGGAGGGAACTGCTGTATGTGTGGCGAGAACTGCTGTATGTGTGGCGAGAACTGCTGTATGTGTGGCGAGAACTGCTGTATGTGTGGAGAGAACTGCTGTATGTGTGGAGAGAACTGCTGTATGTGTGGAGAGAACTGCTGTATGTGTGGAGAGAACTGCTGTATGTGTGGATGGAACTGCTGTATGTGTGGAGAGAACTGCTGTATGTGTGGCGAGAGCTGCTGTATGTGTGGAGGGAACTGCTGTATGTGTGGAGAGAACTGCTGTATGTGTGGAGAGAACTGCTGTATGTGTGGAGAGAGCTGCTGTATGTGTGGCGAGAGCTGCTGTATGTGTGGCGAGAGCTGCTGTATGTGTGGCGAGAGCTGCTGTATGTGTGGCGAGAGCTGCTGTATGTGTGGCGAGAGCTGCTGTATGTGTGGAGAGAACTGCTGTATGTGTGGCGAGAGCTGCTGTATGTGTGGAGAGAACTGCTGTATGTGTGGAGAGAGCTGCTGTATGTGTGGCGAGAGCTGCTGTATGTGTGGAGAGAACTGCTGTATGTGTGGAGAGAGCTGCTGTATGTGTGGAGAGAACTGCTGTATGTGTGGAGAGAGCTGCTGTATGTGTGGAGAGAGCTGCTGTATGTGTGGCGAGAGCTGCTGTATGTGTGGAGAGAGCTGCTGTATGTGTGGAGAGAGCTGCTGTATGTGTGGAGAGAGCTGCTGTATGTGTGGCGAGAGCTGCTGTATGTGTGGCGAGAGCTGCTGTATGTGTGGAGAGACCTGCTGTATGTGTGGAGAGAACTGCTGTATGTGTGGAGAGAACTGCTGTATGTGTGGAGAGAACTGCTGTATGTGTGGAGAGAACTGCTGTATGTGTGGAGAGAACTGCTGTATGTGTGGAGAGAACTGCTGTATGTGTGGCGAGAGCTGCTGTATGTGTGGCGAGAGCTGCTGTATGTGTGGAGAGAGCTGCTGTATGTGTGGAGAGAACTGCTGTATGTGTGGAGAGAGCTGCTGTATGTGTGGCGAGAGCTGCTGTATGTGTGGCGAGAGCTGCTGTATGTGTGGAGAGAACTGCTGTATGTGTGGAGAGAACTGCTGTATGTGTGGAGAGAACTGCTGTATGTGTGGAGAGAGCTGCTGTATGTGTGGCGAGAGCTGCTGTATGTGTGGAGAGAGCTGCTGTATGTGTGGAGAGAACTGCTGTATGTGTGGAGAGAGCTGCTGTATGTGTGGCGAGAGCTGCTGTATGTGTGGCGAGAGCTGCTGTATGTGTGGAGAGAACTGCTGTATGTGTGGAGAGAACTGCTGTATGTGTGGAGAGAACTGCTGTATGTGTGGAGAGAACTGCTGTATGTGTGGCGAGAGCTGCTGTATGTGTGGCGAGAGCTGCTGTATGTGTGGAGAGAACTGCTGTATGTGTGGAGAGAGCTGCTGTATGTGTGGAGAGAGCTGCTGTATGTGTGGAGAGAGCTGCTGTATGTGTGGAGAGAACTGCTGTATGTGTGGAGAGAACTGCTGTATGTGTGGAGGGAACTGCTGTATGTGTGGCGAGAGCTGCTGTATGTGTGGCGAGAGCTGCTGTATGTGTGGCGAGAGCTGCTGTATGTGTGGCGAGAGCTGCTGTATGTGTGGAGAGAACTGCTGTATGTGTGGAGAGAGCTGCTGTATGTGTGGAGAGAACTGCTGTATGTGTGGAGAGAGCTGCTGTATGTGTGGCGAGAGCTGCTGTATGTGTGGAGAGAACTGCTGTATGTGTGGAGAGAGCTGCTGTATGTGTGGAGAGAACTGCTGTATGTGTGGAGAGAGCTGCTGTATGTGTGGAGAGAGCTGCTGTATGTGTGGAGAGAGCTGCTGTATGTGTGGAGAGAACTGCTGTATGTGTGGAGAGAACTGCTGTATGTGTGGAGAGAACTGCTGTATGTGTGGAGACAGCTGCTGTATGTGTGGAGAGAACTGCTGTATGTGTGGAGGGAACTGCTGTATGTGTGGAGAGAGCTGCTGTATGTGTGGAGAGAGCTGCTGTATGTGTGGAGAGAGCTGCTGTATGTAAAACTTCATGTTAAAATCGCATTACATACGGATGTCATACTCATGTCATTGAAAAATCACACTGAAATCGCATGACACTCGCATGACAATTGCATAGAATCGGTCCGTTTTTTCCATACCGAAAACGGACCGCTTTTTTCTCGCAAATGGGGATGAGCCCTAAGTCATAGAGATATTGTCAGCATTCAGTAACAACTGTTTAAAATCACTCTTAAACCATTTTGTAGGTTAAGGACCAGGCCTTAATTTTTAAATCGGACCACTGTCTCTTTATGAGGTAATAACTCTGGAACGCTTCAACAGATCCCACTGATTCTGACATTGTTTTTTCGTGACATATTGTAGTTCATGTTAGTGGTAACATTTCTTCGATATAACTTGCGTTTATTTATGAAAAAATGGAAATATGGCGAATTTTTAAAATTTTGCAATTTTCAAACTTTTAATTTTTATGCCCTTAAATCATAGAGATATCTAACACAAAATAGTTACTAAATAACATTTCCCACATGTCTGCTTTACATCAGCACAATTTGGGAAACAACATTTTTTTTTTGTTAGGAAGTTATAAGGGTTAAAAGCGGACCAGCGATTTCTCATTTTTCCAACAAATTTTACAAAACCATTTTTTTTTTTTTTTTTTTTAGGGACCACCTCACATTGGAAGTGAGTTTAGGGGGGTCAATATAACAGAAAATACCCAAAAGTGACACCATTCTAAAAACTGCACCCCTCAAGGTGTTCAAAACCGCATTCAAGAAATTAATTAACCCTTTAGGTGCTTCACAAGAATTGAAGCAATGTGGAAGGAAAAAATGAACATTTAACTTGTTTCCCCAAAATTTTTGTTTGGACACAATTTTTTTTTATTTTTATTTTGTCAAGGGTATCAGGAGAAAATGAACCACAATATTTGTAGTGCAATTTCTCCTGAGTACACCGATACCCCATGTGTGGAGGAAGACCAATCTTTAGGCGCACGGCAGTGGTCAGAAGGGAAGTAGCATCATTTGAGATTTTGAATGTCAAATTGGCTGGAATTGACAGCAGATGCCATGTCATGTTTGGAGAGCCCCTGATGTACCTAAACAGTGGAAACCCCCCATGAGTGACCCCATTTTACAAACTAGACCCCTCCGGGAACTTATCTAAATGTGTGTTGAGCACTTTGAACGTCAAAGGCTTCACAGAAGGCTATAACGTAGAGCCGTAAAATTAAAAAATAAGATCATTTTCGTGGAAAAAATATGTTCACCCCCCATTTTTATTTTCCCAAGGGTAACAGGACACCAAAAGTTATTGTGCAATTTGTCCTTAGTACGCTGATACCCCATATGTGGGGGTAAACCACTATTTCGACGCATGGTAGAGCACGATTTGACTTTTTGGGCTGGAATTAAGATCGGACACCATGTCGCGTTTGGAGAGCCCCTGATGTGCCTAAATAGTGGAAACTCCCCCACAAATGACCCCATTTTGGAAACTAGACCCCCCCAAGGAGCTTATCTAGATGTGTGATGAGCACTTTGAACCCCCAAGTGCTTCACAGAAGTCTATAACGTAGAGCCGTGAAAATAAAAAAAATCATTTTTTTTCCACAAGAATGATCTTTTTGCCCCCAAATTTTTATTTTCCCAAGGGTAACAGGAGAAATAGGACTCCAAAAGTTGTTGTGCAATTTGTCCTGAGTATGCTGATACCCCATATGTGGGAGAAAGCTACTGTATGGGCACACGTCGAGGCTCAGAAGGGAAGGAGCTCCGTTTTGGAATGCAGACTTTGATGGAATGGTCTGCGGGTGTCATGTTGCATTTGCAGAGCCCCTGATGTGCCAAAAGAGTAGAAACCCCCCCAAGTGACCCCATTTTGGAAACTAGACCCCCCAAGGAGCTTATCCAGATGTGTGGTGAGCACTTTGAACCCCCAAGTGCTTAACAGAAGTTTATAACGCAGAGCAGTGAAAATAAAAAAATCATATTTTTTTCCACAAAAATGATCTTTAACCCCTTTCTGCCATGAGACGTACTATCACGTCCATGTGCCCTGGGACTTAATTCCCAGGGACGGGATAGTACGTCATAGCGATCAGCGGCGCCCACGTGGTGAGCGCCGCTGATCGCGGCCGGGTGTCAGCTGATTATCGCAGCTGACACCCGGCACAATGTGTCAGGGGCTGTCACGAACCGCCCCCGACACGTTAACCCCTTGCACACCGCGATCAAAGACGATCGCGGTGTACCGGGGGTTAAAGGGAAGCATCGGCAGGGAGGGGGCTGCCTCCGTGCTTCCCTGAGCCCCCCACGGCAGCACAATGTGCAGCGCTGCTGCTGGGGGCTCCTTCCCTGCAGGCCCCCAAATCCAAGATGGTGACGGGGACCTTCGGGGGCCTGCAGGGAGCTGGCTTCCTCTGTGCCTGCAAAGCGCAGGCACGAGGAAGCCTGCTGCACTACCTGTGATAGATCGCTGATCTGTTACATTGATGTGACAGATCAGCGATCTGTCACAGGACAGTGATGTCCCACCAGGGACAATGTAATATAGTGTAAAAATATTTAAAAAAAAAAAAGTGTTAAAATAATTTAAAAAAAAATCGCTAAATAAATTAGAAAAAAAAAATATTCCCCAAATAAATTCATTTTTCGGAAATAAACGAAAACAAACAATAAAAGTACACATATTTGGTATCTCCGCGTCCGTAAAGACTTGCCTTTGTCCCATTAGTTAACACTTTTAGCGAACCCCTTAAAAAAATAAAAAACGAAGCAAAAAATGATTTATTATCATACCGCCGAACAGAAAGTGCAATAACGCGCGATCAAAAAGATGCATATAAATATCCATGGTACCGCTGAAAACGTCTTGTCCCACAAAAAACGAGCCGCCACACAGCGTCATCAGCGAAAAAATAAAAAGTTATAGCTCGCAGAATAAAGCGATGCAAAAATAATTATTTTTTATATAAAATAGTTTTCATTGCATAAAACCACCAATACAAAAAAAAATGACCTAAATGAGGTATCGCTGTAACCGTACTGACCCGAAGAATAAAACCGCTTTATCAATTTTACCGCACGCAGAACGGCGTAAACGCACCCCCCCAAAATAAATTCATGAAACGCTGGTTTTTGTTCATTCTGCGTCCCAAAAATCGGAATAAAAAGCGATCAAAAAATGTCACTTGCCCGAAAATGGTACCAATAAAAACGTCAACTCGTCCCGCAAAAAATAAGACCTCACATGACTCGGTGGGTCAAACTACGGAAAAATTATAGCTCTCAATATGTGGTGATGCAAAAACTATTTTTAAAATAAAAAGCGTCTTTTAGCGTGCGACAGCTGCCAAATATAAAAACTGCCATAAATAGGAAATCAAACCCCCGTTATCACCCCCTTAGTTAGGGAAAAATAATAAAATTAAAAAAATGTATGTATTTCCATTTTCCCGTTAGGGTTAGGTCCAGGGCTAGGGTTAGGGCTGAGATTAGGGCTAGGGTTAGGGGTGTGTTGGGGTTCGGGTTGGAGTTAGAATTGGGGGTTTCCACTGTTTGGGCACATCAGGGGCTCTCCAAACGCAAAATGGCATCTGATCTCAATTCCAGCCAATTCTGAGTTGAAAAGGTCAAATGGTGCTCCTTCCCTTCCAAGCTCTGCCATGCGCCCAAACAGTGTTTTACCCCCACATGTAGGGTATCAGCCTACTCAGGACAAATTGCAAAACAATTTTTGGGGTCCAATTTCTCCTGTTACCCTTAGGAAAATAAAAAATTGGGGGCAAAAATATCATTTTTGTGGAAAAAAATGAATTTTTTATTTTCACGTCCGAGCGTTATAAACTTCTGTGAAGCACTTGGGGGTTCAAAGTGCTCACCACACATCTAGATAAGTTCCGTTGGGGGTCTAGTTTACAAAATGGTGTCATTTGTGGGGGGTTTCCACTGTTTTGGTGCATCAGGGGTTTTCCAATCGCGACATGGTGTCCGATCTCAATTCCAGCCAAAAACGTCAAATGGCGCTGCTTCCCTTCCGAGCTCTGCCATGCGCCCAAATAGTGGTTTACCCCCACATGTGGGTATCAGCGTACTCAGGACAAATTGCACAATAACTTTTAGCACCCTGTTACCCTTGGGAAAATAAAAATTGGGGTGAAAAGATCATTTTTGTGGAAAAAATGATTTTTTAATTGTACCGCTGTACGTTATAAACTTCTGTGAAGCTCTTGTGGGTTCAAAGTTCTCACCACATATCTAGATAAGTTCCTTGGGGGGTCTAGTTTCCAAAATGGGGTCACTTATGGGGGGTTTCCACTGTTTAGGTACATCAGGAGCTCTCCAAACGTGACATGGCATCCGATCTGAATTCCAGCCAATTTTGCATTGAAAAAGTCAAACGGCGCTCCTTCCCTTCTGAGCTCTGCCATGCGCCGAAACAGTGGTTCCCCCCCACATATCAGGTATCAGCGTACTCAGGACAAATTGCACAATAACTTTTGCAGTCCAATTTCTCCTGTTACCCTTGGTAAAATAAAAATTGAACCTGAAGTATTTTTTTTGTGAAAAAAAGTTAGATGTTCATTTTTTTTTTTAAATATTCAAAAAAATTCCTGTGATGCACCTAAAGGGTTAATAAACTTCTTGAATGTGGTTTTGAGCACCTTAAGGGGTGCAGTTTTAGAATGGTGTCACTTTTGGGTATTTTCTATCATTTAGACCCCTCAAAGTGGCTTCAAATGTGATGTGGTCCGTAAAAATAAAATGGTGTTGCAAAAATGAGAAATCGCTGGTCATCTTTTAACCCTTATAACTTCCTAACAAAAAAAATTTTGGTTCCAAAATTGTGCTGATGTAAAGTAAACATGTGGGAAATGTTAGTTATCAAGTTTTTTGTGTGCCGTATCGCTGTGATTTAAGGGCATAAAAATTCAAAGTTGGAAAATTGCGACATTTTCAAAATTTTCGCCAAATTTCCCCTTTTTTGACAAATAAAAGCAAGTTATTTGAATGAAATTTTACCACTAACCTGAAGTACAATATGTCATGAGAAAACAATGTCAGAATCACCGGGATCCATGGAAGCGTTCCAGAGTTATGACCTCATAAAGGGACAGTGGTCAGAATTGTAAAAATTGGCCCGGTCATGAACGTGCAAACCACCCTTGGGGGTGATGGGGTTAATCATGGAGTTGCATCTGTACGTCTGTTTAGAAGTCTTAGGGCTCATACTGATGCGAAAATCGGATGAGTGCAATCCGATCAAAAATCGGATTGCATTCGGACCAATGTTATTCAATGGGTGACATCTCATTTGCGAATTTTTTTCCTCAGCTGAAATCGGACTGAGAAAAAAATCGCAGCATGTACCGTGGGTACCAACCGCACATGAGACGCTTAACTTCCCGCATGGGTGCGGAATCGCGGCAATTCTTTGCGATTCCGCACAAAAGAATGAGCATGCTGCGATTTTTTTCCGCGATGCGATTCCGCCGCGGAAAAAAGCGCAGCATTAGCACAGTATGTCCGGAATGCATGGGGGGCATTCTGTACACGATTTTTAAACGTTTTCGCGCCGAAAATTGCTGCAAAAACGCTTAAAAATCGCTACGTGGGCACACAGCCTCAAAGAAGCTTTATTGGCAGGACTAAATACACATTAGTTTTGCCAAAGCAAATGTACAGAAGGGAATAGGGATAGGGACTGTAGGGATGTTGGGAAGGGGCTGTAGGAAAGGTGGGTGGGGGCATATCCAGGATGGGGCTATAAAAGTCCATGGCATAGGGAAGGTGGATGGGGGCAGATCCAGGATGAAGCTATAGAAGTCCATGGCATAGGGAAGGTGGATGGGGGGGTTGGGGCATATCCAGGGTGGGGGCCATAGAAGTCCATGGCATATCATAGTTCTCTTTCTCACTGTCTGACATTCGCTCACATATTGCGCTGCTATCTCCACTGCTCTCTCTTCTTCCCCCAGCAGGATATATGTTTTCTCTTCCTCCTTCATGGTGGTGAAATCCGGGAAGAGATGTGAGAGTCTTCTGAAGTGAGTGTCCCTCACTGCTGAGTACTTGGAGCAGTGTAGCAGGAAGTGGGTCTCATCCTCCAGGGCCTCCTGGTCACAGTGTTGGCACAGTCTTTCCTCCCTGGGCTTGTAGCTCAGCCTGTGTCAGTCTGGCCATCGAATCCGGCCGTGGGCACTGAGTCTATACCGGCTCAGGATCTTGCGGTCTTTGGGGTCCGGGAGTTTCTCCAGGTATGGAGCCAGTCTATAGTCTCTCTGTAGACTCTGGTACATGATCAGTTTCTGTGAGCTGATGATGTTGTTCTTCCAGATATATATATATATATATATATATATATATATACCGTATATACTCCAATATAAGACGAGATTTTCAGACCATTTTTTTGGGCTGAAAGTCCCCCTCTCGGCGTATATTCAAGTCATATACACCAGGGGTTCGGCGGGGGAGAGGGGGCGGGGGTGTTAGGTCATACTTACCCGTCTCTGCAGCCCCCAGCATCTCCGCGATCTCCCTTCCTTCCTCCAGCGGTCACATGGTACCGCTCATTACACTCATGAATATGCGCATATTCATGAGTGTAATGAGCGGTACCACGTGACCGCTGAAGGCAGGAAGGTAGATCGCTGAGAAGATGGGGGCTGCAGAGACCGTGCCAGGACGGTTAAGTATAGCGATACTGTCTGGGGTCCATCGCTGCTTGCTGCTGTCTGGCACGTCATCTGTCAGTGACGTTCAGACAGCAGACGGCACTGTGACGTGATTAGTGCGTGCCGCGCCCCCTGCAGTCTGAACGACACTGACAGATGACGTACCAGACAGCAGCAAGCAGCGATGGACCAGGGGACAGGTGAATATCTCAGGTGCCAGCAGTGACACCGACACCTGGCCCCAGCGACGGAGAGGTGAGTATTTTATTTTTAAATGCAGCAGCGGCAGCACATGGCGGCATAATCTATGGAGTATCTTATGGGGGCAGCATATGGGGGAATAATCTATGGAGCATCTTATGGGGGCAGCATATGGGGGAATAATCTATGGAGCATCTTATGGGGGCAGCATATGGGGGAATAATCTATGGAGCATCTTATGGGGGCAGCATATGGGGGAATAATCTATGGAGCATCTTATGGGGGCAGCATATGGGGGAATAATCTATGGAGCATCTTATGGGGGCAGCATATGGCGGCATAATCTATGGAGCATCTTATGGGGGCAGCATATGGGGGAATAATCTATGGAGCATCTTATGGGGGCAGCATATGGGAGAATAATCTATGGAGCATCTTATGGGGGCAGCATATGGGGGAATAATCTATGGAGCATCTTATGGGGGCAGCATATGGGGGAATAATCTATGGAGCATCTTATGAGGGCATAATCTATGGAGCATCTTATGGGGGCAGCATATGGGGCATCTTATGGGGCCATAACCTTTATGGAGGCATATTATTCTATGGAGCATCTTATGGGGCCATTAACCTTTGTGCAGCATTATATGGGGTGTATTTTGTATGGAGCATCTTATGGGGCCCATCATGAACTGTATGAAGCATTATATGGGGCTCCTGATTCAATATGGATATTCAAAAACATTTAACCTACTGATGTCTCAATTAATTTTACTTTTATTGGTATCTATTTTTATTTTTTAAATTTACCAGTAGCTGCTGCATTTTCCACCCTAGGCTTATACTTGAGTCAATAAGTTTTCCCAGATTTTTGTGGCAAAATTAGGGGGGGTCAGCTTATACTCGGGTCGGCTTATACTCGAGTATATACGGTATATATTTTATATGTAATTATATATAAAATAGTTATATATAATTACAGAGCAAGTTTTTGACCACAGTTTATTACTCTGATATTCCAAAATAAAACCATGACCTGCAAAAAATATCTGACGTCACTGAGGCTGCGGGGAGTCCCCTAGCTGACCTGAGGTGATCTGATGAGTGTGGGAAAAAAAGTCAGAAACTCTCCCACACTTATTAGTTCACCTCCGGGCAGATAGTGAGGCTGCACAGAGCTGAACTAAGTCATTCTGCAGTAGTTTACAGTGGGGCCGGTCCTCATTGTAAACTATTTAACCCCTTGTGAAGGATTACAGCGTGGGACATGACTGAACGCCGGAGAGGTAAGGATATTGTTGTTTTTGGGGTTTTTTATGGTTTTTTTTTTGCAGGTCATGGTTTTATTTTGGAATAACAGAGTAATAAAATGTGGTAAAAAATTTGGTGTCTTTATTTCATTAACAGACTTTTTAATAAATGTCTGTGTGTTTTTAACCCTTTACTAGTCTAGGCTTCATAATGGATAGGTGTCTTATAGATGCGCTTTTTCTGGGGTGTCTGGGGGCACTTTTTTGTTAGCTGGGGTGGGGCAAACACAATGGTCCCTCTCTAGGCTAATAAACTATGCTCTGGTTGCGAAATTTGCGCGGGAGCCCACGCAAAATTTTTCTACGAATTAACCCCTTAATTTAACTCCTACATGTCCCAAATTTGACACACATACCCTAATCTAATTATTAGTCAGGGACGTATAAAAATAAAAAAGAAATGAAATGGATAACCATATGTAAACCATGTCTTATATCCTGCCGGCTTTTGCAATTATTTTACAAAAGTCAACAAATTATTTACTGGCTATTCTGCTAAAATATATATATATATATATATATATATATATATATGTGTGTGTGTATATGTTCTATGTGTACTGTGTGTATATATGTATGTGTATATTTACATATATATTATATATGTGTGTGTGTGTGTTTTGAAGAATTTATTTTTTGAAAACGATGTGTCCATTTTTTTTTTTTTTTTTTACAATGCTATTTTAACATGAGTTTTTACATGGAGAAAACTGCTCTATGAAAAACCTCATGTTAAAATCGCATTGCATATGGACTGCATACGCATGTCATTCGGATGTCATACGGAAAAATCGCACGGAAATAGCATTACACTCGCATGACACTTGCATAGCACTCGGCCCTTTTTTTTGGTCCTGAAATTGGACCGTTTTTTAACTCTCAAATGGGTATGAGCCCTTAGAAAGAAGTTTAGAGTTCACAGTTTCTTTCCAGGCTTCCTCCTCATCTGTGCTTCGTTAGCCCCTGTTCACATTAGTTTGGGCAATCCTCCTGTTATTTTACACCAATTTCATGCTATGAATGGTACAGGAAAGATATGTATCTTTGTACCATGTTAGCCAGTAGATAGAAATATATTCAGAATTGAGAGTCCTCAGTGGTTGATATGGCTAACTGAGAAGATGGTAACACATTGCAAGCTTTCAAGACTACTCGGGTCTCTTCATCAGGCAGAATAGATCAGCTCTGTACAACATATAGAAACAGAGTCGTTAACATTCACACCATAATAAATTGGAAAATATATATTTGCATGCCGTCTATTTCTCGTGTGTTTTTTTTCTTTACCCATAAGAAACAGATAACACCTATTGAAGCTTCCACATTTACCGCTTTTATCACTAGCACTCTCTTTCGATATAGGCGATACTTTAATGCTGCATTTGTGGTATCTGGGGTCATATTTATTACTTATCCACCTGTCTGTCACTATCAGATACATACAGGAAAGATGTATAACTTTGTACCGTGTTAGCCAGTAGATAGAAAAATATTCAGAATTGAGAGTCCTCAGTAGTTGATACCTTTTTAATGGCTAACTGAAAAGATGGTAACACATTGCAAGCTTTTGAGACTACTCAGGTCTCTTCTTCAGGCTAGACTAATACAAAATCTGAAGAGTCACATATTTATTCACAATACAACACAGAAAAAATGCAATGGATAAGACAAGTGACGTGAAGCAGAACTATCAATATGGGAGAGGGAGAAACATAAATATTGGACCAGTGCTTAGATAAGGAGTCTGGATGTTTTATAGTCCTCTGATTGGGGTCTCCTAATGTGTTGTGATGCCCCCACCAGGTTTTGAAAGCAAATTCCTTAATTGATGTAAAAAGACATAAATCCATGCGACACATTCATTCCAGCACTGAGAGTGTCAAAGGTTGCCATAAATTTATACTCCCAAACATGTCTCTCTCTCTGAGATGTGAAGTTACCTTTCAATACCAGTAATTTCATATCCATGGTGTTGTGGTCCATCATACAAAAATGTTTTGCCACAGGTAAATCCATTCTTTTTTTCTCTTATTGTGTGACGATGAGCATTCATGCTTGCTCTAAGCTTTTGCCCTGTCTCCCCCACATACAGACCCCCAGTTGGACATTTAGTACAAATAATTAAGTACACCACATTAGATGTAATGCAGCTGAAAGTACCTGGGATCTTGTAGTCCTGATGTGAGTTGGGGATCTTTATCTTGTCCGTGGTCATTATAAATGGACAAGTTTTACATTTTTTTTCTGGTTGCAAGGAAAGGTTCCTGCAGCTGTTGGAGAGGACAGGGAGCTTCTGACAATGATGCTCCTTAAATTGGGGGGCTGCCTAAAACACAGCAGTGGGGGGTCTGGAAAAATTGATTGTAATCGGGGATCTTTTTGTAGTAAAGGTTGTAATTTCCGTGCAGCTCCCCTTAGCACTTCCAGATTTGGGTTGTAGGTGACTACTAGAGGCACCCGGTTATTTTCTTCTTTAGCTTTGAAATTACTGGTATTGAAAGGTAACTTCACATCTCAGAGAGAGAGACGTGTTTGGGAGTATAAATTTATGGCGACCTTTGACACTCTCAGTGCTGGAATGAATGTGTCGCATGGATTTATGTCTTTTTACATCAATTAAGGAATTTGCTTTCAAAACCTGGTGGGGGCATCACAACACATTAGGAGACCCCAATCAGAGGACTTTAAAACATCCGGACTCCTTATCTATGTACTGGTCCAATATTTGTTTCTCCCTCTCCCATATTGATAGCTCTGCTTCACGTCACTTGTGTTATCATTGCATTTTTTCTGTGTTGTATTGTGCATAAATATGTGACTCTTCAGATTTTGTATTAGTCAAGCCTGAAGAAGAGACCTGAGTAGTCTCGAAAGCTTGCAATGTGTTACCATCTTTTCAGTTAGCCATTAAAAGGTATCAACCACTGAGGACTCTCAATTCTGAATATTTTTCTATCAGATACATATAATTTCACATAGAAAAACTGACCTTTTTAATGATTTTTGTAATCTCATTGTACTCTGTGCTATATTATGTACTATGTGATATTCTTATTATCTCCCGGTTTTTCTTTAGTTTTATTTGCAATGAGATTTTCTCTGTTTGCCAATATCACTTATTCTTTTTTTATTTTGTCTAGTGACTTTTGTTTGTACCCTCTTTCCACCAAGCGTTTTTGCACTATAGCCATCTTTTTCCAATATAGCGGTGTTTGAGCAAATTTCTCCTTGTTCTTATACATTCTCGCTTGGGGATATTACTCACTACATGGGCAGGATGGTGTGAGCTTGCTTTGAGAATCTTATTACTGACTGTGTCTTTCCTGATGGGTGTGATGAGAACTTTATTCCTGTGTTTCTCCACTGATAAAGTAACATCTAGGAAGTAGATTTTATACTTTAAACTGCTTGGCCCCCGTAGCAGGATTGGACACCGGCACGCTATGGGGGCCAGGGGCCTCTGGCTGTGACGATCAGACCAGAGGTCGCGATGACTTGGTTAGTGCGCGCCCTCTGCCTGAACAGTCACTGCAGAGAGACGGAAGACACAGCGGCGGTAGAACGGGGACAGGTGAATATTGCAACTGCCGGGGGCCTTAGCTAGACGCGTCACCGGCACCTGAGCCCCATAGCGTGCTGGTGTCCCCACCTGCTCAGGACACTGGCACCTGGCCCCCAGCGACGAGAGGTGAGTAATTTTTTTTTTTAATTGCAGCAGCATTATATATGAACAACGTATGGGGCCATCATTAACCTTTTATGCAGCATTATATGGGGCATATTATTCTATGGAGCATCTTATGGGGCCATCATTAACCTTTTATGCAGCATTATATGGGGCATATTATTCTATGGAGCATCTTATGGCACCCATCATGAACTTTATGGCGCATCTAATGGAGCCATTATTAACCTTTGTGCAGCATTATATGGGGCATATTTTGTATGGAGCATCTTAAGGAGCCATCTTGAACTGTATGGAACATTATTCTTAAATATTTTCTTAAAAAAGACGACTGAGGGGCGATCTAATAACCATATATAAGTATATAAGGGGACAATACAAATATCTCTCCGAGGATCTGTTTATACCAAGGAAGGTGACGGTCACAAGGGGCCATTCTCTGCATCTGGAGGAGAGAAGGTTTTTCCACCAACATAGAAGATTCTTTACTGTTAGGGCAGTGAGAATCTGGAATTCCCTGCCTGAGGAGGTGGTGATGGCGAACTCATTCGAAGGGTTCAAGAGAGGCCTGGATGTCTTCCTGGAGCATAACAATATTGTATCTTACAGTTATTGTTAGGTTCTTTAGAAGGACGTAGATCTGGGGATTTATTCTGACAGAATTTTATAGGCTGAACTGGATGGACTAATGTCTTTTTTCGGCCTTATTAACTATGTTACTATGTATTATTTGGGGCTCCTGACTCAATATGGATATTCAAAAACATTTAACCTACTGATGTCTCAATTAATTTTTATTTTATTGTTTTTTTTATTTTTGACATTTACCAGTAGCTGCTGCATTTCCCACCCTAGACTTATATGCGAGTCAATAAGTTTTCCCAGTTTTTGTTGCAAAATTAGGGGCCTCGGCTTATACTCGTGTCGGCTTATACCCGAGTATATACAGTAGATGGTTTAAGAAACTTTGAATTTCCTGGGATCATTCGTCCAAAGAGGCACTGGATGTTAACTATTTGATGGAAAAGATCTTATCTGCACCAAAATAGTATCTTTAGAAATGTCAGCTGGGTGCACAAAAGATAAGCCCTCACCCAACCCGAGATCACAAAAAATGGAGACTCTACAGACGTCGGAAAATGGCGCTTTTTTTTTTTTTGGTAAACAAACTTTGGATTTTTTTTTCATACCAATGATCCCTTTTTGGAGGGAAGATGTGCCTATGGGATGGAGGATGTGTGATGGGTATATGGACACGGGAGGGGGGATTCATTTCTGTCATGTGCTCTCTGCTCCTTTCAGGGGGGCAGACAGTGGCTGGGAGCTTATGTTTCCAGGGATGCTAGATTTCTCCCACCATGTCAGTGTCTGCTGAGGTGTTGTCAAGTGGGAAAACTGTTGGCCATAGCAACCAATCACAGCTCGGCTTCTTTTAACCAGCTCTGGTGAAATGAAAGATGCTTCATGATTGGTTGGTGATACACACACACACACACACACACATTCATTTTTATATATAGAGAGAGCCCATTGTGGTGTGAGTGGAAAAGAGACCCCACTCATCTCCTGTAGTTTCTCATGAATTGTTCTCCAGAGCCCCTTTTTTTTGTACAGCTCCACAGATGAAGGTATATGTCTGTGTTTCATGCTTTGCATTTAGAGCATGAATAAGGTGTTGAGGGAGACATTCTAGACTGGATATAGGGGGTGATGTATGCCCTGTGAAGTATCAATAGACCCATATCAGTATAGCTACTATACGCTAGGATCTTCGTTTGTGCTATCATGGCCTCCAGGAAGTCGCCCGCCTCTAAGCCCGGCATATCCCTTGACCATCTCGTTGGTCCCGTATTTCTCCCCTCCCATGACCAATTTTTGCCTAGTAGCGAGTACAGTATATACTACTTTAAGATGCCCTTGTAATCTCACATTCCTGAGAAATCTATCCATGCCCTTCCCCCCACTGCCCACGCCTCCACCAGAGACACATTTTTGGACCAAACTTCGTGACTGAAGAAATAGAAAAGGGTTATTATTAAACAGAGGAAAACGTTGTGATGCTGAATCAAAAGAGAGCATGGAAAATCCA
Organism: Dendrobates tinctorius; assembly: GCF_039654945.1. Classification (NCBI taxonomy): domain Eukaryota; kingdom Metazoa; phylum Chordata; class Amphibia; order Anura; family Dendrobatidae; genus Dendrobates; species Dendrobates tinctorius. The sequence continues at coordinate 4,655,959 of NW_027361893.1, read as the reverse complement.
AGGTCCATTAAGTCTATTGCCAGAATGCATCCCTGATCTGCAAGAGTTCTATAAGACGAAGGTGGAAAGCCCTTTAAGAAACCAGGATTACCTAAAAGTGGTTGAAATGGGGATAGTCTAGTATTTAGTTTGCAAAGTTTCCTGCATCGCCTCCACGTCACCACTGTCATAATGTTGGGTATTCCTGAATGGTATCCGGAATTTCCTCATTGCTCAGATGCAATAAGGTGGTCAACGAAATATGCGGGCATAATTGTTGGTCTAAGCCTACATTAGTAAAATGAGACTCCCCGTATCCAATCAATAGTGTACCGAAAATTAGCTGCCAAGTTATATTTGCCTATATCTGGAAAACTGATTCCGTCCTCAATGCCTGTAGCGTTTATAGCCCTATGCGTGTCCTACCCGATTTTCCCCATATAAATTTCAAGAAAGCCGTATTTAACAGTTTGAGGTCTGCTTTAGATACTAGAATTGGAAGCGTTTGAAAAGCATACATTAGTTTAGGGAATGCTACCATTTTGACAAGGTGGCAACGACCTGAAAAGGATAATGTGAAATGCTTCCAAGAATTTAAGCAGCTTGTTATTGATGAAATTAGTGGCCTGTAGTTAATCCTGTATAAAATTGATGGGTCCGCAGGGAGATGAATACCCAAGTATTTAATAGAATCCTGGCTCCAGTGAAATGGGAACAAAGGGTCAGACACCCTACTAGATCTGAAAAGTGCCAAGGCCTCAGATTTAGTGTAATTAATTTTGAAGCAGGAACATCCACCCAAATCCCCCAGGACCTCCATTATAACGAACTGCTTGGGCTGGATTGGCGATGAACAAAAGTATGTCATCAGCAAAAGCTGAAATTTTGACTGAGGTATTTCCAACCCCTATGCCTTCAAACACTGACAGATCCTGAAGGGTTCTCAGCAGTGGGGCCACATTAAATAACAGGGGAGACATTAGGCAACCCTGGCGTGTACCCCGCAGAATCCTAAAGGGCCTCGACAGAATGTTATTTATGGACAGCCTGGACACCAGATCGCTATTAGATTGCTTTAACAACATCGCAGAACCATGGGCCAAACCCTCTGAACGCCAGTATATCATTCAAATAGTCCCAGGCCACCTTATCGAATGCCTTATCGGCATCCAGGCTGACCACAATGGTTTGCATACATTTATGTGCTCTACTAAAAGATATGGCTCCCAATGCCGTTCTAATCTTATATGTAATGGATTTACCATGAACTAATCCTGTTTGTTGGGGTGTAATGAATTCTTGAATTATTTTTTGGAGTCTGTCAGCTAAAATCTTAGTAAATATCTTAAAATCAGAATTGAGTAATGAAATTGGTCTGTACCCCTCGACCTGCATGTGGTCTTTGCCTGGTTTGGGAAGAACAATGATAACAGCCTCATTAAACCTGTCAGGGAGACGCCCATTTCCCACTAAATTATTGTATACTTCACAAACATGAGGTGCCACGGAAGCTCCCAAAATTTTATAATGTTCATTGCTGAACCCATCTGTACCAGGGGCTTTAGCTATTTTTAATGTATTGATAACCTGAAGGACTTTTGGCAGTAGTAATGGTTGAATTAAGAGTTTTTCTTTGATCCTCAGGGAGTCTTGGTGACACGTTATTTTTAGGAAATTTGAGCGCTCGCCCCCACCCTCTGGTTCTGATTTATATAGGTCCCCAAAGAAAGATCTGAACTCATTCACTATCTGCTCATTTTTTATTAGAATAGGGCCATTATGTTGTTGTTGTATCTTGTGTATCCTTGTAGCTGTTTTGGGTCGCCTCATAAGGGAGGCAACTTGTTCCTTCCCTGGTTTGTTACCCCACCTGAAATATTTGTTTCTGGCAGTCTAGATTGTACAGGGCTATCTCATGTGCCAGTGTATCTGCTTCCTCTTTGGCCTCTAGAAAATTCTGTTTTGTTAGTGATGTAATGTTGGATTTAAATTCTTTGTATGCTCGGGTTAGTGTTTTCTGCACAACCAACATTCGTTCCAATAATCTTTTCTTTTTGTGGCTGATGTAATAAATCATTTGACCCCTTAATACAGCCTTAGAGGCTGCTCAAAATAGATCCGCCTCATCACCGTGATCCCGATTTGTCATTCTTGTAGACGTCCCAGGAAAGCTGAAGGTATTTTTTGAAGTCGTCTGACTGATAGAGATACGAGGGGAACCGCCACCTTTTCTCATAATATATCGGGTTCGTTAGACTAAATTTAAATGTTACCAGAGCATGGTCTGATATGTGAATATTTAGAATATCCGAATGCAGTACTGATGATAATAATGATGAGTATAATAACCAATAATCTATCCTAGCGTGAGTCATGTCCCCGGTGAGTAATGAGAAAAATCTCACTCTAATGGGTGTTGTACTCTCCAAATGTCAGTCAGACCTAAATGGTCCACTAGTGATTGTATGCAGCTCCCCTGTGTTTGTTGTTGTGTTTGAGCATTGGACCTGTTCATAGAGGTATCGTGGGCCTAGTTGAAGTCACCACCCACAATTATCTAAGATATGTCCCAGCCTGCTATGCCCTCCAATATTTTGGCTTTAAATTGTGTTTCCCAGGGTATTGGGGGAATATATTTTAACCAAACTAAAGATTGTCCCCTCTATTGTACTGTAATTTTAACAACGAGAAACCTCCCCATTGGGTCCTCCAGCACCTCTAAGGCCTCTTTCACACTTCAGTTTTTTACAATCAGTCACAATCCGCCAGGTTTTGAAAAAAACGGATCCTCAATTTTCTTTTGAGGATCCGTTTTTTTTCCCCATTGACTTCCATTAATGGCGGATTGTGACGGATTGCCGTCCGTTGCATCCGTTTTTTTTGAGGATCTGCCAAAAGTTGCTGTCCGTCACCATCCTCAAAGATTTCAAAATGGAGCTTGCAACGTTTTTTTCTCTGGCGGATCCTCCAGACACTCATTTAACCCGAAATTCTTTCTGGGTGCCGGACAAAAAAAATTCTCTCTTTCTCTTTCTCTTTCACTCTCTCTTTCTCTTTCTCTCTCTTTTTTTTGACACATCAGCGTGCGCATGAAGACAAAAAAACGCAGCGTTTGCATGCATTTGCGTTTTTTATGCGCATACGTTGTCTAGGTGTCACATTTCACAGGATGAAAATCCTTGCAGAATTCTTGAAACAGACTCCACCAAAGGACATCAGTGGGCGTGTCTCATGGGAATTCTTCATATATACCCTCTTCAAATTTGCTTGCTTTTTCCTTTGTCAAAATGGATCTGCACTGGAAGAGTTTTCACTTCAACTTGGACCTGGACATCGCGCTGGCTCAGCCTTTTGCAGTTGCTTGCCAGCAACAAAGGGAGAGAGAGAGACAGCGAAGACGGCAGCGGCGGCATTTGTGGATACATCCGATTATTGAACTCTGGGAGAGCCGTGGAGCGTACCACACCCTCTACAGTGAGCTCCAGGCAAACCCGACGAAATTTACTGACTATACCTGGATGTCCCAAGAAAGCTTCAGGGATTTGCTTGCTTGTGTTCAAGAATCCATCTGGAGACAGGACACACAGCTCCGTTGTGCGATTCCTCCTGAGGAACGGCTCCTGATCACTTTACTGTACGTAATATTTAAAAACCAATGCCTGCATAATTTTTTTGTACTACCATGTACTATTCCAAAGCCTGCAGAATTATTGTTCTGTCATGTAGTAAACAAAAGCCTGCAGAATTATTGTTATGCCATGTACTAATTTTTTTTTTAAATATATTGTTTTAAAAAACCATATACATAAATATTAATTTATTCGGACTCCCATGACGGCACCACGAGAGAGGGGATCCGCCCTTCGGGAACAGGAAACCTACAGATACAAAAGGGCGGCACCTCTCCCATGCATCAGTTGGTTTCCTGTTCCTGAGGGGACGGGATCCTACAGAAGACCGGATCCCAGGCCGGCCGGCTGGTACAGGTAGCGAGGGGGTCTCCTACCTCGGCCTGGTGCGGAGCTCCTGGAGGACGCCACGGTGGCCCAGGATGGGTGGCACGGCGGTGGTGGATACAGCAGGGAGCGGCATCCGGAGGAGGTCCGTCTCCATATATGCGCCGCTGCCAGTAAGTATGCCCCCGAGGGCTCCCAGCTCCGGCGGCGCAATCGCGGTGGTGAGGGGGGCCGACGCAGCTGCGGGGCGCTGGGGCCGGGGAGCGCTCCATGGTGGAGCGCTCAGGCGTCCTGCGTGACTTCCGATCATGTCGGAGTCGCGGAGACGTCAGGGGGTGGAGCCTCGGGGCGCTTCCGGGTCAGCGGCGCCACTGCGCAGGCGCGGGGACCCAAGATGGCGGCGCCCATCGGGAGGACGCCGGTAAGCGCCGGTTCCCCTGCCCAAAGCGGCGCCAGCTGGGGAGGGGGGCCCTATTAGGGGGGAGGGCATGGCAAGAGGGAAGTCTGCTGTCCGGAGGAGGGGTATACAGGCAGGACCCTAGATGGGTGCCTTGCCTTGGCCACATTATTGCAAGCCAGTAATGGAGAGCGATCAGGAGCAGCAGCAGCAAAAGCAGCAGCAGCAGCAACGGCGGCAACAGCGACAATCTTCACTGCCGCCCCTGGATGACCTTAGGCAGGTCAAACAGAAGAAGAAAGAGGCCCGTGACAGTAAGGAGTGTCCGGGACGAAGTAACCAGTCCAGTCATAAAAGCTCCTCTAGGCGTACAGGAGCAGCGACTGAGAAAAATCCCCCTCATTCTCTGATACTTGATTGTGGCACTGGTAAGTGATCTTCATGAATGTTCACTCAGTGACGGGGCCTCCTTCTGTGTTTTATTCTAGGGGAAGAAAGCTACGAGTAAAACCAGACACAGGGAATGCGCACTCTGTGCATGCCCGTTACCAGATTCATGCCCCAAAAAGTTATGTCCCCCTGTATCCAGCAGACAGTGGCGGAGGAGTCACCAGCAGTAGCGGCGTGTTTAAGGGATATAGTAAGGGCAGAGATGAAGGAAACCCTAAAATCCCTGTCCCAACCAGAGAGTGTAAGGGGTGAGGACCTGGTGGAGTCGGATTCCTCGACTGAGTGGAGGAGAAGTAAGGGCTCCCATATTTCATCTCCCTCGTCCTCCTCAGAAGAAGAGGACTCTGGTCGGTTTTGCCTGCCGCTCGACCGAGTAGACAAATTGGTAAAATGGAGGTGGAGGAGCCGAAGCCTCAATTATCCATGCAGGAGGTGATGTTCGGGGGGCTGGAGCAGAGGAAGCGTAGGGTCTTCCCACTAAACGAAAAGATCCAGGATCTCATCCGCAGAGAGTGGAAAAAGCCAGATAAAAGAGGGTCGCTACCACCAGCCCTCAAGCGGAGATATCCCTTTGACGATTCAGCAATGAATACTTGGGACAAGGCCCCCAAATTAGATGCAGCTATTGCGAAAGCATCGAAAAGATCCTCGCTACCCTTTGAGGACATGGGGTCCCTTAAAGATCCTCTGGACAGGAAGGCAGATACCTTCCTTAAAAATACCTGGGAAATGGCAGACGGTTCCTTAAGACCAGCAGTAGCATCGACTTGCACGGCCAGGTCCATGATGTCACGTCACCGTCAGACTCGGGGCCTGCTGTTCCACCCTCAGCCACTAGGAGGCGACGGACTGTCACGCCGCCCTCGGGCTCGGGGCCTGCTGTCCAGGCCTCGGCTACCAGGAGGCGCCGGACTGACATGTCATCGTCGAATTCAGGGCCTGCTGTTCCGCCCTCAGCCACTGTGAGGCGCCGTGGCTCGCGCCCGAGTAATGGCGGCAACAGTGAAAGGGCTTCTGCGCAGGCGTCTAGTGGACACAGACTCCGCTCCTCTGTCAGTCATGAAGGGGTTGGTGCATCGTCATCAGGTCTGGTCCTGGGGGCGGTCCTGATGACATCATCAGCCCGGGAGCCTGTGAGGGATGACCTGATCCCTCAAATACCTTTGGACTGGGCTTGCAAGCCGCCGGATATATTCTTGGTTCCCCTGCGTGTTACTGTGTGAATTGCTGTTGACTGACTCTGACTTTTGCCTGGACTTCTGACTCTGCTTCTGCCTAACGATTCTGTACCTCTGCGACTCTCCTGGTTTATGACTCTGACTTCGGCCTGGATTCTGACTCTGCTACTGTCTACTGTTTTTGTACCGTTGCTGCCTGACTGGTTTAGTCTCGGATATCATTGCCTCTGTGTCCTGTATTGGAACACCTTTCTGGCGACCGTCCTGCTCTGGTCATTGCTCCTATTCAGACAGTGCCTCCTGGGCTCTGCTATAAATCCAGATCCCTGTATAGGAGTAAAGGGTATCAGTGTTTCTCGGGGTGCTGTCTGGCTGCAGTCCAGACCGCAGGCAGACGTCACATTATATCCGGCCCAAAAAAATAAAACTGCTCTTGTGTCTATACTTAACACATATAAAAGCAGTTTTCCTTACCTTTTTTTTTTCTTCCTCCTGACTGAGCTGATTCCTGGCCCAAACACCTGTTACATTGCACAGCCTGGAAGGTCACTCTCAGGCTCAAGCATGCTGCAGCCTGGAAGCTTCAAAGAAAATGCTGGCTGTTGGAAATCCACATTCCTGGAGCATCGCCCCCTGGACAGCGCTGGGGGTCAGGTATTGCCCGCAAAAGCGGCCAAACTGTTGTTACCAGTTTCCCTTTCTTTTGCTAAGAAACGTCTGTGTGTGAAGGCTTATGTGGATTGTGGTGCTGCCGGCAACCTTATGGATTTTTTATTTGCTAAGAGTCTGGGTGTACCTCTGCTAAAGCTTAAAGTGCCTATTCAGACTATTACAATTAATGGTACATCTATAGATCAGGGAGGCGTGGAATTCATTACTGACGAAATTTCTATGTCAGTGGGGACATTGCATAACGAACAAATGTCATTTTTTGTTATACACAATTTATCAGATCCAGTTGTGTTAGGCATGCCATGGTTGCACCAGCATAATCCAGTTATTGACTGGCGCATAGGTGATATCGTGCGCTGGAGTCCACGGTGTCAGAATCACTGTATGTCACTGTCAGTGAACCAAGTTAAAATTAAAAACCCCTCCATTCCATATGCATTCGGAGATTATGAAGATGTCTTCTCCATAGTGGAGTCTGAGAAACTACCTCCTCATAGAGAGTACGACTGTCCTATAGACTTGGTCCCTGGTGCCCGTCTCCCTAAGGGGAGAATATTCAACCTCTCGGGTCCGGAGCGTGTAGCCATGAATGACTACATAGCAGACAGCCTACGTAAAGGCTTTATTAGACCTTCCACCTCACCTGTAGGAGCTGGGTTTTTCTTTGTAGAAAAAAAAGATGGTGGACTCAGACCATGCATCGATTATCGTGAGCTGAACGCAATTACTGTAAAAAATCAGTACTCGCTCCCACTCATTCCTGATCTGTTTAATCAGCTACTGGGAGCCCGCTGGTTTACTAAACTTGACCTCCGGGGGGCATATAATCTGGTCCGCATAAGAAGCGGTGACGAATGGAAAATGGCCTTTAATACACCTCTTGGTCACTTTGAGTACCTTGTAATGCCGTTCGGACTCAGTAACGCACCTGCCGTATTTCAACACTTTGTCAATGACATTTTCAGGGACATTTGTGGAGTGTATGTCGTCGTGTATCTGGATGACATTTTGATTTATTCGGCTGACCCTGTGACACATGCTCAACGCGTCCGTTCGGTATTGCAGCGACTGCGAAAAAACTCCTTGTATGCGAAATTAGAAAAATGTGTTTTTTTTGCTGAAGAGGTACAGTTCTTAGGATACATGGTCTCAGGCAAGGGGTTTCGCATGGACCCTGCCAAGATTCAACCCATTAAGGATTGGGTGCAACCCAAATCGCTGAAAGCGCTGCAGCGGTTTTTGGGATTTGCGAATTATTACCGCAAGTTTATCAGGGGTTTCTCTGAGATTGCCAAGCCACTCACGGACCTTACCCGAAAAGGGGCGGACGTGACTAATTGGAATCCTGAGGCAACCCGAGCTTTTTCTACACTAAAGGAGTGCTTCGTGGCCAACCCGGTGTTGATTCAACCAAACTTGGACCACCCCTTTATTGTTGAAGTAGATGCCTCCGAAGTCGGAGTGGGAGCAGTGCTCTCGCAAGGCACTGCATCCCTCACTCAGCTTCGCCCATGTGCATTTTTCTCCCGCAAATTCTCTGCCACGGAGGGAAACTATGACGTCGGTAATCGGGAATTACTGGCGATCAAATGGGCCTTCAAGGAATGGCGCCACTTCCTCGAAGGTGCCAAACACAAGGTCACTGTTATTACAGACCACAAAAACCTAACCTACCTAGAGTCAGCTAAAAGACTAAATCCTAGGCAGGCTAGGTGGGCCTTGTTTTTCTCCAGGTTTGATTTTATAATCACCTTCCGCCCCGGGACTAAAAATGTGAGGGCAGATGCCCTCTCTCGCAGTTTCTGCCCCACACAGACCGAGGACTGTGAACCAGTCCCAATATTGGCTAATGGAATCGTCGTGTCGGCAGTGTCTTTGGACCTTCTGGAGGACATCCGTAGGTCTTCAGAGCAAGTTCCTGACACTACGCCCCCCAAAAAATTGTTCGTTCCGGCTAACCTTCGTCTGCAGGTTCTAAAAGAATCGCACGACTCTGTCCTGGCAGGCCATCCGGGTCTCAATAATACCACCAGGTTGGTAACTAGGAACTTTTGGTGGCCGACGGTGGTCAAGGACTGTAAGGACTATGTTTCAGCGTGTGAAGTCTGTGCCCGCGCCAAGTCCCTCCATAGTCGCCCTGCCGGCTGGCTTCAGTCCTTGCCCACCCCTGAGAGTCCATGGACCCACATCTCCATGGATTTCATTACAGACCTGCCGCCATCAGATGGGAAAACTTGTATCTGGGTGGTGGTAGACAGGTTCAGCAAGCAGGGCCATTTTATTCCCCTGTCTGGGTTGCCTAACTCTGAGACTTTAAGTAAGTTGTTTATCCTGCACATTGTACGTCTGCACGGCGTTCCGGCAAATATTGTGTCCGACAGGGGTACCCAGTTTGTCTCGAAGTTCTGGAGGGCATTCTGTAGACGCATTGGTGTGGAGTTGTCCTTTTCTTCGGCATACCATCCCGAAACTAATGGTCAAACTGAGCGTACTAACCAAGCTCTGGAACAATACCTCCGCTGTTATGTGTCAGGACATCAGACCGATTGGGTGGAACATCTGCCATTGGCTGAGTTCGCCCTCAATAATCAATATCAAGACTCCATTAAAACTACCCCTTTCTTTTGTAACCTTGACTACATCCGCGCTTTGGGTCGTTTTCGGCCAGGATGTCGGAGCTCCCTGGGGTGGAGCAAAATATACATCGGCTAAAAACGATTTGGTCTGAGGTTAATTCAAATTTGAAAGGGGCTCAGGTTAGACAGGCTTCGGCTGCAAATAGACGACGATCTAAGGGGCCGCACCTGGGAGTTGGCGACAAGGTTTGGCTCTCTACAAAAAATATCAAGCTTAAGGTACCGTCCGCCAAACTAGGTCCCAGGTTCATCGGCCCATACGAAATTATCGAGGTGGTTAACCCAGTAGCCTTCCGCTTAAAACTTCCACAGTCATTCAAATTGCCTAACGTATTCCACAGGTCTCTCCTCAAACCTTATCGTTCTCCCATTCACCCTGTTCAGTCCCCTCCTCCTCCTGTTTCGGTCGGGGGAGCTCTGGAGTATGAAGTCCAGGGTATCCTTGACTCCCGCCTTGTGAGGGGCTCAGTACAGTATCTGGTACACTGGAAGGGCTACGGCCCAGAAGAAAGGTCCTGGGTTCCTGCGGGGAACGTCCATGCCAAGGCATTAATTAGGAGATTTCATCTTCTTCACCCTGACAAACCGGGTTTTGAGGGTCCGGAGGCCCCTCCTGGAGAGGGGGGTACTGTCACGTCACCGTCAGACTCGGGGCCTGCTGTTCCGCCCTCAGCCACTAGGAGGCGACGGACTGTCACGCCGCCCTCAGGCTCGGGGCCTGCTGTCCAGGCCTCGGCTACCAGGAGGCGCCGGACTGACATGTCATCGTCGAATTCAGGGCCTGCTGTTCCGCCCTCAGCCACTGTGAGGCGCCGTGGCTCGCGCCCGAGTAATGGCGGCAACAGTGAAAGGGCTTCTGCGCAGGCGTCTAGTGGACACAGACTCCGCTCCTCTGTCAGTCATGAAGGGGTTGGTGCATCGTCATCAGGTCTGGTCCTGGGGGCGGTCCTGATGACATCATCAGCCCGGGAGCCTGTGAGGGATGACCTGATCCCTCAAATACCTTTGGACTGGGCTTGCAAGCCGCCGGATATATTCTTGGTTCCCCTGCGTGTTACTGTGTGAATTGCTGTTGACTGACTCTGACTTTTGCCTGGACTTCTGACTCTGCTTCTGCCTAACGATTCTGTACCTCTGCGACTCTCCTGGTTTATGACTCTGACTTCGGCCTGGATTCTGACTCTGCTTCTGCCTAACGATTCTGTACCTCTGCGACTCTCCTGGTTTATGACTCTGGCTTCGGCCTGGAATCTGACTCTGCTACTGTCTACTGTTTTTGTACCGTTGCTGCCTGACTGGTTTAGTCTCGGATATCATTGCCTCTGTGTCCTGTATTGGAACACCTTTCTGGCGACCGTCCTGCTCTGGTCATTGCTCCTATTCAGACAGTGCCTCCTGGGCTCTGCTATAAATCCAGATCCCTGTATAGGGGTAAAGGGTATCAGTGTTTCTCGGGGTGCTGTCTGGCTGCAGTCCAGACCGCAGGCAGACGTCACACATGATGGTCTGGTTGGACCAGTTAGAGTCACAGTTAAAACAAGGAACATCTAGACAGGCAATCCTTGGGGCCCTACCAATAATCCAGGATGGCGCAGCCTTCCTAGCGGATGCCTCAGCTGATGCAGTCAGAATGGCCGCCAGGGCATCAGGACTCTCTAATGCGGCTCGGAGAGCCCTGTGGCTGAAGTGCTGGCCGGGAGATATTCAGTCCAGGGCGAAACTCTGTACTATCCCGTGTGAGGGGGAATATTTATTCGGAGCAGTCCTGGACGAATTACTGGAGAAAGCCGGGGATGATAAAAAGAAATTCCCAAATCTTTGGTCCGCATCTTACCGACTTCCGTTTAATAGAAGGAGATTCGGTCAAGGGAGAAGGCGTAACCCTTCACCTAATAGAGACTGTCCCAGATGGGAGGATAGAAGGAGAAGAGGTACGGGCTTCATGTTCAGACGCTCGTCGAGAGAGCGAAAAAGACAGAACCAATGACTAGCAATTCCCATGGGGGTAGACTGTCATCCTTCCTCCCAGCATGGCTACAGGTCACCAATAGTGACTGGGTGCGGAATGTGATATCCACCGGACTCAGGTTGGAGTTCACTCAAGTCCCACGGGATACCTTTAAACCAACACCCTTAAGGTCTTCACCCTTCGAGCAAGCGGCTTTAGAAGCAGAGGTCTTGAACCTGTGTCTAAAAAACGTTCTGATAGAGGTTCCAGAGTCTGAGAGAGGAAGAGGATTCTACTCTCCCTTATTCCTAATCCAAAAGCCGGATAAAACATTCAGAACGATTATTAATTTACGTTTCCTTAATGAATTTTTGGTTAAACGCACCTTTAAAATGGAATCCATTAGTTCTACAATAAAGATGCTGTTTGAAGGGTGTTTTATGGCGGTAGTGGACTTAAAAGACGCATACTATCATGTGCCCATCCACGCAGATTTCCAGCAGTTCCTGAGAGTGGCGGTATCAATAGACGGTATAATCCGTCATTATCAATATAGAGCCCTTCCCTTTTGGTCTCTCAGCAGCGCCCCGGGTATTTACAAAAATAGTGGCCGAAGTTATGGCTCATTTACGGGAAGTTGACATCTTAGTTATCCCATACTTGGATGATTTTTTGATTGTGGGAAATTCAGTGGATCATTGTCTATCTCAGATTAAAAAAGCTAAGTCCAGATTAGAGAACCTCGGATGGATAATAAATTACGAAAAGTCCCGATTTCAGCCCTTAAAGGTCCAGAAGTTTCTAGGCTTGCTGTTAAATTCAGAAACCCAGCAGTGTCTGTTACCCATAGATAAATTACAGCAGATACAGCAGCAGGTGCTTCGGGCAATCGATAGACCCTCCATGACCCTCAGGCAGGCCATGTCCCTGTTAGGCTCCCTAACCTCATGTATCCCAGCGGTCAAGTGGGCACAATTCCACACTAGGGCCCTTCAGAATGACGTCCTGGTTAATAGCAGAACCTTAGAGGGCTTCTTGCACGGTCAGGTATTGCTAAGCCCCTCAACTATTACATCTCTTAGGTGGTGGCTCGATGTTGTAAATTTAGCCTCGGGGGTGCCCTGGGTGATACAGATAACCCGCGTAGTAACCACAGACGCTATTCCTTGGGGTTGTGGGGCCCATATGGGGGACATAGTGGTACAGGGACAGTGGGACTCCGATGCTGAGATCTCATCTAACCAGAGGGAGCTGCTGGCGATTGAATTGGCCATTAAAAAACTCATTATGTATCTACAGTGCCATCATGTGAGGATACTCTCGGACAACCAGGTAGCGGTAGCCTATGTCAACCACCAAGGTGGAACCCGCTCCAACGCCCTGATGCGGATAACGGAACGTCTCCTTCAGATAGCAGAGAAAAATTTTCTATCTTTAACCGTGCTCCACATCAGCGGAAAAGACAACATGAAGGCAGACTTTCTAAGCCGCAGGGCCCTAAGGCAGGGAGAATGGGCCTTAAACTCAGACATCTACAACCAGATTATCCGCAAATGGGGTCAACCGGAGGTGGACCTCTTTGCCACCAAGGAAAACAGGAAAGAAAAAACTTTCTGCTCCCTAAATCCCAGGGAAAATCCACTGGCCGTGGACGCCCTCCTAATAAAATGGGACTTCTCGCTGGCTTATGCCTTTCCGCCTTTGAACCTTCTACCTCTGGTAGTGAGGAAGATCAGGGAAGACGGGGCAAGAGTCATATTGATTGCCCCCTTCTGGCCCAGAAGGACCTGGTTTGCATGGTTGAGGACCATGTCAGTAGGCGATCCTTGGGTACTGCCGAACCTTCCAGATCTCCTCTACCAGGGGCCAGTCAACCACCCACAAGTAGCGGGACTCCGTTTGACGGCATGGTGTTTGAGAGGACACTATTGAGGGATAGAGGGTTCTCAGAAAATGTAATCGATTACACTCCTAAAAAGTAGGAAACAAACCACCACAGGTATATATGCTAGAACCTGGAGGCAATTCCTGTGCACCTGTGAGTTTAATATCAGGGATGGAATACCTGTAAAACAGGTCCTAGAATTCCTCCAGAGGGGTCTCGAGTTGGGCCTTTCCACTAGTACATTGAAAGTACAAGCTTCAGCTTTAGGGGCCCTATTTGCATGCGACATTGCCGGTAACCATTGGGTAGCGAGATTCATTAAGGCAGTTACCAGATCAAGACCCATCCTCAAAGATAGGTGTATGCCTTGGGACTTAAATTTAGTCCTGACAGCCATGACAGAGAAACCGTTTGAACCTCTGGATTCTGCTTCACTAAAATTGATATCACTTAAGACAGCCTTTTTGGTAGCAATATTATCTGCACGTAGAATAAGCGACATACAGGCACTTTCCAGATTGCCCCCTTACACAGAATTCTTACAGGATAGAGTAATCCTAAGGCCAGACCCGGCATACCTTCCCAAGGTAGCATCTCATTTTCATAGGACACAAGAGATTGTTCTTTAGGATTGGTTGGATTAGGGAGGAAGGAAGGCAGAACTAAAACTTCAGGCTCTAGATGTTAAGAGATGCCTACTTAAATATTTAGCAGCCACAGATCCTTGGAGGAAGGAGAACGCATTATTTTTATCCTTCCAAGGTCCCAGGAAAGGGTATAGAGTGTCAAAGCGCACGTTAGCAAGGTGGATTAGGGAAGCTATCTCTCTTGTCTACACAGCAGGTGGCAGTCCGGCTCCACAGAACCTGAGGGCGCATTCCACTCGTGCCATGGCATCATCCTGGGAAGAGAGATCGGGAGTATCAATTGACCAGATATGTAAGGTGGCCACCTAGTAATCTCCTTCCACCTTCTTTAACCACTATCGGTTAGACATGGGTGCCTCCTCAGATCTCACCTTCGGGCTAAGGGTGCTGCAGGCTGTAGTCCCTCCCTAAATTAGTTTACATCTCTGTAATTCTCTCGTGGTGCTGTCATGGGAGTCCGAATAAAGTATTAAGTTACGTACCGGTAACGGTATTTTTCGGAAGCCCATGACAGCACCCTTAGTTCCCTCCCTTGTTCACGTATAGGGGTGCACCCCTTTAGAAGATTGTTTCACGAATTTACCTTATGTGGGAGATGGTATAAAGAATTGTGAATAGGATAGATAGGTTGTATATGCGGTGTACTAACCATGGTAGCCTCTCAAGCTCTGTAATCCAACCGATGCATGGGAGAGGTGCCGCCCTTTTGTATCTGTAGGTTTCCTGTTCCCGAAGGGCGGATCCCCTCTCTCGTGGTGCTGTCATGGGCTTCCGAAAAATAACGTTACCGGTACGTAACTTAATACTTTTTTGTTCTTTCTCGGTTTCACAGATTCCTGGCTACTGGAGAGAGCCTCTCTTCACTCCACTTCCAGAACCGGATTGGAATATCCACCTTGTTGGGAATTGTTGCGGACACCTGCCGGGCTTTGTGGGACGTTCTCTGTCTAGAATTTATGCCCCTGCCCACGGCGGTAAAGTGGATTGAAATTGCTGCAAAATTCTGGACAGTCTGCAATTTCCCCAACTGTTTGGGAGCGGTGGAAGGGAAACACATCCGGATAATCAAATCCAAGTGGATCAGAGTACTACAACTACAAAAAGTACTTTTCTACAGTACTCCTGGCCATTGCGGATGCCAACTGTTTGTTTGTTGCAGTGGACATTGAGGCATTTGGCCGTGGGAATGACTCCCAGGCTTTTAAGAACTCTGACATGGGCCGGAGGTTATATGGCAACCATTTCAATTTCCCCATGCCACGGCCTCTTCTCAACACCAAAAGGTTCGCCACAGCCATTTGTAATGGTTGGGAATGAGGCCTTTCAAATGTGCCAAAACCTGCTTAAACCCTACTCCAGCCAGGACTTGGACCACACCAAAAAAATCTTTAATTACAGACTGACCAGGGCCCGAAGAACTGTAGAGTGTGCCTTTGGTATTCTTGTCTCCAGATGGCGCATTCTCGCCACAGCCATTAATCTAAAACTGGAAACAGTGGATGAGGTGGTAAAGGTGTGTGTGATTCTTCATAATTTTGTGATGGCTAAAGAGCACCCTAACTTTGAACTCGATGATGCAGCTCCAAACCCATTGCCTAAATTCAATCAGCACCCTCTCAGGTCATCCGTTGAAGTTGGCCAAATGAGGGACCAATTTGCGGCCTACTTTATCTCAGATGTAGGATGGGTGGAATGGCAAGATCAAATGGTGTAAAAACAAATTTCTTGTGTGTATGTTAATAAAAAAACCCTGTTTCGATGCCTGTACCAAGTGCACTTTGTTTTTATACACTCCCACTCTGTTTTTATACACTCCAATACAATAATCAACTGCCTAGGTGTACCAGTGAATTCATGATGCTGTGTTTTGTGCATCATGAATTTACTAGTACTCCTGACCAGGTGACTATACATACACACAAGTTGTATGACCTTTATCATCTCTCCAGTTTGTGTTCAATTTACAGCGACGGTGGAGATAATACAACTAATATTTGTGTCACTTGGCCTGATGTTACAAATAGTGATTTGGGGATGCACTAGCATCCGTCACTCTTTGACACCTGACCATGTGACTATAAATATTATTTGTAGGATCACCACTGTGGCTTGAGTATGAACGCAGACTGGAGAGATAATAAAGTTTATACAACTTCTACAATCCCCAGACCTGGTGTCATGCTGAAGTGAGGACGCACAAAATAACATCCTGACTTCAGAATATCACACATGGGCAGGTGAATACACATATGAGTTAAACTGCAGCATCGCTCCAGTCTGCGAGAAATAGATAATGCAGACTGAAGCGACACTGCAGGTTAACTCATATGTGTATTCACCTGCCCAGGTGTGATAAATAGTT
This sequence comes from Dendrobates tinctorius, assembly GCF_039654945.1. Classification (NCBI taxonomy): domain Eukaryota; kingdom Metazoa; phylum Chordata; class Amphibia; order Anura; family Dendrobatidae; genus Dendrobates; species Dendrobates tinctorius. Next base: position 4,639,849 of record NW_027361893.1, on the reverse strand, counting down.
ATGATACAAGGCCAGGGTATTGTACATATCACATGTATTTTCACCATCATCTCTTCAGTTTATTCACCACACACTGAATAGAGGATGTGGTTAATTACAAGGTATATCTAGAATCCCCTGGCCCTGTGTCACAAATAGTGAAATGATGATGGTAAAAACACACCATCCTCAATTAACTTTTTATGATACCTGGCAAGGTAACAATAGATATGCCTTGCAATCAACGCCACCCTCTATTCAGTCTGTGAAATATTAGCAGACTGAAGACACTAATGGTGGTGAAAATACAATTCATATATTTGTTTTTTTGACTACACATATCTCCAGGAATGACACAAGAAACATGTCAGTAATGGAGCTATGTGGTGTCAAAAACGCAAAGTGTACGGCGCATTGTGTGTACAGCGTAGTGTGTGTAGGCGGCGAAAGGCACAATAACCAAATAGTATTATAGTAAACCAGAAATTTACATTTATTAAAAAATAAAAAAGGGGTTATTGGGAACGACGTTGGGGGGAAGATGGTGTCACTTTGGGGGTGTGGAGAGACGAGGAAGGGGTTCTAGGGGAAGGGACGACGAAAGTAGTGGGGGAAGGGAGCTCAGGGATGGAACTGGAGGCAGGGTGAGACACATTAGGAGGAGAGGGGGGAGGGACAGACAAAGTTTTGGGTTTCTTTTTTTTTCTTGGTCCTGGAGTCTCCTGCCTGGACCTCTTGGCACTGTGTGACTGCTTTGACCTTGGTGAGCAGCTGGACTGGGTGGAACTTGGTTGGCTTTCCACAAAAAAAGGGAATGGGGGTCACCCCTCTGCTTCTGATGCTCGGTGGTGGCGGTGCTACTAGGAGAAGGAGTGCTGGCAGTTCTCCTAGAATGAGGAGTGGTGGCGGTGCTCCTAGAAGGAGAAGTGGTGGTGGTGCTCTTAGGAGGAGTGCTGTCGGTTCTCCTAGCAGGAGGAGCGGTTGTGGTGGTGGTGTCTGTGCTCCTAGGAGGAGGAGTGGTGGTGGTGCTCCAAGCAGGTGGACTGGTGGTCGTGCTCCAGACAGGAGCAGCGCTTACCATGGTGGTTGCGGGGGAGTGTCCAGCAGCACTCGGACTTGGGGTGGTGTAGTGGTATCCGGCTTGGCTTGGAATGCAGGTGGCCGTGCAGTGGTATGCAGCAGAAGTCGGTAGTGTGGTGAAGCGAGTCAGTGGTGGCACAGTTGGAAATGACACCACTGACTGCTGCACGTACTGACTCTGCTGCATAGCCTGCAAGTAAGCAGTGTTGCAGGCCTGCATCACATTCAGCTGTTGATCAGGACTAAGGTGTTCCGCCATAACCCGTTCAATTTTGCTGAAAAAATGGTGTGCTGGTCTGTTGATGTCGGCCTCCAGACGGTCAAGGCGGCTGTCGAGATAGGGGAAGCGGTGGTCCATGTGGTTAAAACCGAGTTCCATGAGGGCAAAACTGCTTTCCACTATGTCTGACAGCGCCTTGAGGCTGCTCTGAAAGGCCGTGCTCAAGTGCATGAACTCGGGAATGGCATTTCTGTCCAAGGCCCTCTGCCGCTGGCGGGAAGTGCCTGCAAAACCAGTGGCAGAGACCTGGGACAGGGGAAGACCTGACACACCAGCTTCTTGGTCTCCAGATGTCTGTGTTGCAGACCTGCAAGCTGCTTCCTGGCTTTCGGATGGCTGGGACAGGTCCGATGTCGTTCGATGAAGGACCGCTCCAGGGACAGGTTGCAGGGTGCTGCTCCAGGTGCTGTGAAAAGAAAAACATTAGTATCAGGCATTTACAAGTGCCAACTGCTGTGGAGTAGAAAAGCACAGTGAAAAAAGCAATACAATACAAATACTTACGCTCTGGTGGCAAGGAACGGTCTTAGGAACACCAACTCCCGATAATAGCGGTATTTTGTTCTGGTCCTTGCCGCTGATCCACTGCGAACCTGTCCCTCATCACGAACATCCCTGTTGAAGCCATCCTTCAGCGAGCGCCAATGGGTTCTGACTTTGTTCACTGTGGGAAAAACAAATAAAAAAAATTAGACAATGCACTGATGGCAAAATCTCTATCATCACACACACCTGTGTGAACGTAGCCAACACTCAATGCGGCATCACACAGCAATACAATACACAATGCACTCACTGTTGGCCATGATAACACAATTGTGTACCATGCTAGAATATATCTAGCCTGACACACACCTGAGTCATCACGCCCAAGAGTCAATGCGGCATCACACAGCAATACAATGCACTCACTGTTGGCCATGATAACACAATTGTGTACCACACTAGAAAATATCTAGCATGACACACACCTGTGTCATCACGAAAAATAGTCAATGCGGCATCACAGAGCAATACAATAGGTCAATGTACTCACTATTGGCCATGATAACACAAGTGTGTACCATGCTAGAAAATATCTAGCATGACACACACCTGTGTCATCACGCCCAAGAGTCAATGCAGCATCACACAGCAATGAATTACTTACGAACATCCTTGCGGACCCTTTGACTCGCGAGTGTTCCAGCCATTCATGAGCGCTGCGGCCACCTCATTCCAGAGCTGCCGGCTTACCGTGGAGTTTGCATGCTGCTGATCATGGCTGTCCCACAACGGGACACGCTCCTGGACCAGGCTAATCGGGGCCTCATTGTCCAGATAGATTTCTTCATCCCGTTGTGGAACCTAGAAAAAAAAAACATAATCTTGGAAATATTTGTGAATGAAAAAGATACAGAGAAGAAGAAAGATTGAAGATGAATAAAAGGCAGGGGAAAAAAAAAAATCAAAGTCAGTCTATAGTTACAGCACGTCTCCCTGTCGGCACTTGGCTTGGCTGCTCCTGCAATTCGACCTCTGAAGCTGTATCCAATGATGTTTGAAAAAGAACAAAAATTAATTTTACACATGTGTAGATGCAGCAGCTATACTTACCCAAAATGAAGGGCAGGAAGATACTCACATCACACTCTGCTTGGGCCAGTTCATCACGGGACGGCCAATATTCATCCCCAGAAGACATGCTGCAATAAAAAAAAAATAAAAGACATTCGTACATAATACATTTGAAAGGACAGGCAGACATTAGATTTAAGAATACTCACATTCTTGCTGCTGCAGATTTGATCCAAATGGCTCTTGTCTGATGCAGGCTGTCTGGTCTCTTCCATAGCACCTTAGCCATTAAACTAGAGATGTCTTTCTCCTTATTAACTAACTTTTCCTTGAGATCCTTAGCGACATCCTCCAAGTCTGAGATTCTCTGCTCAGCCTCATCAAGACGTGATCCCTGAGCATTGACCTGTGAGACAATCATGTCCTAGGAAGATTGAAAAGCTGCAAGTCTATTATCCATTTCAGGCATTAAACGGTCTTAGATGCCTTTTGCTATGGATTGCGGGTCCTCGCCATTAGTGTCAGTGGCTGTTATTGTTGGAAAGGTGCCAGGCTGATTACGGGTGGAGCCCCTGCCGCTTTTAGTATTTTTGCCCACAAATTTATCAATGGCATTCTGAGTGCCAATATTAGTAGGCAAAGAGGGCGGCAATGTCGCTATTCACAAAACGATTACATCTGTTCCTGGGTTAAAGTGATCAAGTTTGGAACAAGCTCAAACAATTAATTGGTGGTGTTTGTGACCAAAATCAGAGGACTTGTAGGTAGAATATATGAGATATGATAAGCGCTGCCCCCTGCAGTGAAATGCTAATAGTGATGCTACACTCAAGCAAATGTCTTATAGGAAAGGAGGAAAAAGAGGCACTTTATGTGGGTCAGCTTTACTTCACAATCTCCCTCACCTCATTCAACCTGATGCCTTCAATCCCCCTCTCCTTTCACCTCACAGTCACTGGCTTGTGCTGTCCCCAGATCAGGGAGTGTTGCAGAGAGGCTCCGTTCAGCCTGCACTCCGTGTCCCCCGGACTAAGATGGCACCAGCCCACATGGGAGTTCCTCCTGACTCACCACCAGCAGCCCAAGACTGCCGCAAGATCTTATCTCCTCTGGCGTCAGCTTACCTTCTCCAGTAGCCATCAGATACGCAAGCCCTGGGGTCCAGGATCACAATGAGCGTGCTCCATCCAAAACTGTGGAGCTGCACTGCATGCGCCTCCTCATCTGTCTCCTGCTCCCGGGGCCTTCGGTGCCGTGCGGCGCTGCATGCACCCTATAACTCCGGGGTAACCGGATAGCCACGTCCTCCAATGAGGACCCTTGTCTGGTACTTATCCCAGCCATTCGGTGTCCCTGCTTGGGAGATGGGGTCAGATTATTCCTGTGGGCCAGGGAGCTCATTTAAGATGCAGCCATCGTTGGGCTCCACCTCCTGGAAGTCCCTCATCTCCATTATTATAAATATAATATCCAAGTGGATGGTATATAACGTATTTAGTAGGAACCTAAAGAGGTACTAACTAAAGTCTAAATAAATAGCAGCTACAATGATTACATAAGTGCTGTTACAATAAAGCCTGATCTCATATTAATAATTATAATGCAAATCCCTGAATTAATGCTCCATGGCTGCCATTTGTTGACTGGCTTCTGATTAGCTAGTATCAGTGGTGTGCCTTTTAGGTTGGTATTTATTACATCTATACTGTGTTGGTTATTACTAAGCTAATGAAGTTATTATATCACCTTGTATGAATACATGTTCCCTAACCACCCTTTATCCTCTCTACATGGATCTGAACTTAGGGAGATGATTACTCCAGATGGTCAGGACACACATACTGCCAGACTGGATGGTACTACAGGTCTCAAGCACCCTAGTTTTAGTGGCTGGACAGAGCCTGCACGGCCCAGAGCTTCTGGTTCAGACATCTCTTCCATCACCAGCGCTGCCTGCAAAATGAATAAGGCGGCTCCTGGTAACAAAAGCAGATGTCGCAGGAGCAGATCCCAGAGGAGATGGGACACACCATTTGCAGAAGCCTTAATATGACAAAATGGCAGAAAACCAGAGCAGTATAAATCCCCATAAAGTGACTTCATTTTGGAAATTATAGCCCTCAATGAATTAATCTATAGAAGTAGTGGCAATATTGACTCCATAGTCACTTTCCTGAAATTAAGACGCAATGGATGTTGGAGAGAGAAAATTGCAAATATACCATTTTATTACCCAACACATAGTGCCCAGATTGTGCTCCAGGAGACACGCGCACCGTAGATTAAGTGGGTTCTTCTCACTATAATAATGCCAAATACATGGAGGCTAAATGTGGTTTGGGCACACTGCGACTCAGAAGTGAGGGGAAATTTTGACTTTGGGAGAAAAGATATTGGTGGATTGGTTTATGGAAGCTTGTTGCTTTTCAAGAGCCTTTGAGCCACTAATAATATGGAAACTTCTGTTTTTCCATCAACAGATGATGGACCTGAGTGGGGTCTTGTTTTTTATGTGACGTATGGAAGTTTTATTGGTATAATTTTTGCTTACATAACATTGTTTGGTAGCTTTTTATTCCATATTTGGGAGGCAGAATGAAAAAACAGTTGAACACTATGCTCCACTCATTCTTCCTATAAGTTTTTCCATTAGACTGTGAACTGTCATTGTCTTGGTAAATAATTCAATATTTGTACATAACTTGCCATGTTTATGGACAGTTTATGTACAAATGTATAAAATATAAATTTCAAGGATATTTTATTAAAAAATACTTTGCTTTATTTTTAACAGATACCTATACCAGGAGATCAGAGGGACAACTGACATGTTCAGTTTTTAAATCAGATGATCTTGAGATCCCACAGTATACAATTGACGTGAATACCATTACTCCAGATATACCATCATCCCTTAACAGCAAAGAATTATCATCTGATCCTTTGAAACAGGTCCTGTCTTTTGATTCATTACCGACTACTAATGAAAATCAAAGTCACAAAATAAACATTAAAAAACGAATTGCTTCTAAAGCAAAGATGCAATTTTCATGTTCAGAATATGGAAATAGTTTTCTCCTCGAAAAGTCATTTCTTAAACATCAAAAAATTCAGACAGCGGATAATAGATTTTCTTGTTCCAAGTGTGGGAGATGTTTTAACAAGAAATCAAATCTTGTTAGTCACCAGAAAACTCACACAGGGGAGAAGCCATTTTTATGTTCAGAATGTGGGAAATGTTTTACAAAGAAATCAAGTCTTATCAAACATCAGAGAACTCACACAGGGGAGAAGCCTTTTTCATGTTCAAAATGTGGGAAAGGTTTTAACCAGAAATCAGATTTGGTTAATCACCAGAGAACTCACACAGGGGAGAAGCCTTTTTCATGTTCACTGTGTGGGAAATCTTTTAATCGGAAAGCCTATCTTGATGGCCACAAGAGAATCCACACAGGGGAGAAGCCTTTTTCCTGTTCAGAATGTGTGAAATGTTTTACAAAGAAATCAAGTCTTATCACACATCACAGAACTCATACAGGGGAGAAGCCTTTTTCATGTTCAGAATGTGGGAAACGTTTTTACCAGAAATCAGATTTGGTTAATCACCAGAGATCTCATACAGGGGAGAAGCCTTTTTCATGTTCAGAATGTGGGAAATATTTTAATAGGAAAGGGACTCTTAATAACCACCAGAAAATCCATACAGGGGAGAAGCTTTTTTCCTGTTCAGAATGTGGAAAATGTTTTACAAAGAAATCAGTTTTTGTTAATCATCAGAGAACACACACAGGCGAGAAACTGTTTTCATGTCCAGAATGTGGGAAATATTTTACACTGAAATCAGATTTTGTTGTTCACCAGAGAATTCACACAGGGGAGAAGCCTTTTTCATGTTCAGAATGTGAGAAATGTTTTACTCGGAAAGCGCATCTTGAGAGCCACCAGAGAACTCACACAGGGGAGAAGCCTTTTTTGTGTTTAGAATGTGGGAAATGTTTTAACCGGAAACAGCATTTGGACAACCACCAGAGAACTCACACAGGGGAAAAGCCCTTTTCATGTTCGAAATGTGGGAAATATTTTACCCGGAAAGATAATCTAGATAGCCACCAGAGAACTCACACAGGGGAGAAGCATTTTTATGTTCAGAAAGTGGAAAATGTTTTGTGAAGAAATAATATCCTCTTAGTCACCAAAGAACTCACGAAGGGGAGTAGCCTTTTTCTTGTTCAAAATGTGGAAAATGTTTTGTGAAGAAATCATCTTTTCTTAGTAACCAAAGAATTCACACAGTTTAAATGTCTTTTTCATGTTCAGAATGTGGGAAATGATTTAACTGGAAAGAGCATTTAGATAGCCACCAGAGAACCCACACAGGGGAGAAGCCTCTCTCTTGTTCAGAATGTGGGAAATGTTTTCACCACAAAAAGCATCTTCATAGCTACCAGAGAACTGACACAGGGGATAAGCCTTTTTCCTGTTTAGAATGTGGAAAATGTTTTGTGAAGAAATAATAACAAACTCTTGTCACTCCTTGGCCTTGTTAAAATGAAAACCATTATAATAACCTTCTGTGCTGGCGTCGTTCTAGGAGTGTCGGGACTCATGTTCCTGAGATTCAAATGAGGTTGGTACATAACACAAGCCCTGCTCTTAATCAGTTTCGACTTTACAACCCCCGCTTTTGGATGTATTGAACAAAAGGAAACCAGTGCTGCTGCTGCTCTTTGACTTCCTCTTTGATTTGTCCAAAGTGGGGATAGTGATGCCAGCACTAATTGGGTGCAGGGATCCCATGGCTTAACAACCTCACATGAGCCCCAGGAACTCAAGTGTCAGCACCACTGAAACGGCATCAGCATGGGCGGTTTGTTTAAATGTATTTATTTTTTTAAACTGTAAATTTTTATTAAATTTTTCACCAATTGAAAACAAAAATTCAAGTAATTACACTCTGAACATTTACCAGTAGTCAATGAAAAGAACAAATACAGAAATTGAAAGGAGCCACAAGTACAGAAGACAATAAACTGAAATATACTGTGTGTGTGTATATATATATCTCTTTAGGGGAACACTTCTCCTGGCGGTGGAATCCAAAATGTTAAATGATTAATTAAATGTCAATAAATCTAAGATATTTCTCAGTAGAGACTGTTTTAATACCATCTTGAACAGGCTCCATCTATTAACTACTTGATGACTAAACCACATATAGAAAGACAAGACATAATCAAGAGGCGCGGAAGAGGCATGAGTCCCTACGGAAAACACAAGAAGAGAAAGACTTAGTCGCTATTCTGCAGCCAGAAATAGACCCACAGGGTCCAGACTGCATCAAATCTGTCCACACTCGCTCCCAGTAAGGCAGTCATATATTCTATCCTGCGAATATCAACAATTCTATTCAGTAAATGTTGATATGGAGGGGGGAGGTCTACTGCCAGTGTAGGCCTATCAAGCACCTAGCTACAGTAAGAATGTGGAGTAACAATCTAGCTGAGTTCTTTCCCATCCCTCCAGGAGAGACATTTAGGAGAAAGATAACCAGATCCAACTCAACCTCCACAAAAAGAACCCTGTGGTTTAAGACTCTAATGTCTTCCCAGAAACCAACACTCTCCAAGCAGGACCAAAAAATGTGATACTGAGATCCCACCTCCAAGCCACAGCACCAACAGAGGTTCGGGAGCTGAGGATTTAGGCTATGTGCGCATGTTGCAAAACAATCCAGCTGCATGCTCAGTGTTAAAAGGTAGGCTAATAGTAAGAGACCACCCAAACACCTAGTACCAACTCCAAACAAACATAGAAAATCAGGAGAACCAGGAGTACAGGGTAGTAGAAAATACTTATAAATTTTATTAGAGAACAATACAGTCTAAAAAACATATACGTGCTATAGTGACACATGCTTCCAGACACGTCCCGAACATAAGGAGAAATCCCCTTCAAAGAGTGCCAATAGATTTCCATATCAGTAAGTCCAATTCCCATAAAGGGAGTCACCATATACAAAAGTCCGTATCACATGGAATGGCACCTAAAAGTAATGAAGCCCTTCATAATAGCCACAATAAAGTGCAGAAGTGTGCAGACAAGTGCAAGTAATGCATCGGGGCAAGAAAGGGCTTACCGGTCAATAAAAGGTTGAGAGGGAACCCCACGCCAGATATCACCCCAACGTGCGTTTCACTGACATTCATGCAGCTTTCTCAAGGGGATAGGGTGGCGCCCTGCATCTTTATCGCCACAAAAGGGTTAAATGTGTACTGTTTTGCATGTGTTTTGTGAGCAATGGGAGTTATGCTTTCTCTGCTAGAGACCACAACACACACACACACAATTTGCCTCACTCCTCTTGTTTGAAGCTGAGAGCTTTGCAGACATACCCTAACTGGGAGGGGGAGGGGCTGAGTTGTTGTTCCAGTGAACAAGAAAGAAGAACCACCCTCCCGGCAGCCATGATGACATGTGCTCATCCAGGAGAGAGAGCTAAGAAGCATCAGGGACCAGCCCCTAGACCATCCATGCTTTCAGAGCAGGGTGGTAAGCTGAGAGACTGCGTGGGATTATACAACCAGCAGAAAAGTGTTTTCCCTCAGAAATACTGCAATAACCTGGAATAAGTGAAGGACAGTGCAAGTGGGAACTTGAGCTGCTTCACAAAGGATTCAAGCTGCAAGTTGCTGAAGGCAAAATACACAGTGAGTAGAGGCAATACGGGGAAGTTCTAAACTCCAAAAAGCCTTGGTCCCAGAAGGGATTAGAATAGCAGGAAGTTACACTCAGTCACAGCAGGGAAAGATAACTACCATTCTCCAGAGCAGACTGTAACCTGGTGAGAGTTGTAATATCTCCTCTGAACTGCACCTGAACTACAGTAAATAATAAAGTGACTTTTCTTGTCTCCTGCCTTATTACTCCGTGCCTTCTTCTTGCATCACAATCTCTTGGGGTCTGCCCTGGTTGGAGAGGGTTTAACATCTGCACTGCCATCACCATCTACTGCCCCAGGGATCATCTGCAGTGCCGGCTATACTACAGTCGAACACTCCAACTGGCGCGCAAATCACTACATAAACTTTATCCCCATCCAATTCTACCCCTTTTATATGAACTGGGGCCACGGACCTGGTCGCCGCCACTGTGACATCTCCCATTGCAGTTAAGGGGTCCGGTACTGAGTATCCCACGGCCCCTCTGGCGAGTCAATAGCGTTGAGATGGAGATAGGACCTTAAAATGGCCCGCCTGATCCATGACATATTCCCAGTGGACGAATGAAAATGGCCATAGTGGCGCATGCTCCATGGCAACCCAAGGTCCTGCGGCAGCCAAGGCGTAATGTGTCAGAATGCACGCACGTAGGGAGAACGCCTGGCATGCGTCCGACACAATTAGACACCTGGCGGCAAGGTCGGACACAATGGGAGAACACGGCGCATGCGCACGTTCATGCAGAATAAAAGCATGGAACAGCACAAAGTCTGTCCAATAGTATATCCATAGAATATTGTGCATCATGATAACATCTCCCATGGTTATAGTATGACCAACATCACAAAACAATAACTGACCTCATGGAGACCAGTCAGAATCCTACTCCACACTGATGAGGGGCAACACCCCGAAACAGCCATCTGTGGATGGATACCTGGCCTTGGTATTTCCCTTGTCATCTGTAAACTCGTAAAGAGCTGGATATTGACTTAAAGGGCCACTTAATATGGTGGTTATCGAAAGGAGCCACTCCTTGGCTGGGTCCTTCCCTGGAGGAAGATCTGGCTAGTCCCGTGTTTGAGACTCTTAAATGAGGCTCCATGGACTTTATTTGCATATTCGTATTTCCCAGGGAGCAATGCACCTAGGATTTCACTGATTGAGCGCCTTTGCCGGCTGCCGCAGTGTTTTCTTTGACTGGTCTCCCTGAGGTCAGTGTTTCGTGATGTTGGTCTACTAGGCATTGCTTCCACCTAGCCAGAATCCTACTCCACACTGATGAGGAGAAACACCCCGAAACAGCTGTCTGTGGATGGATACCTGGCCTTGGTATTTCCCTTTCCCATATCTGTAAACTCGTAAAGAGCTGAATATTGACTTAAAGGGCCACTTAATATGGTGGTTTCCGAAAGGCGCCACTCCTTGGCTGGGTCCTTCTCTGGAGGAAGATCTGGCTAGTCCCGTGTTTGAGACTCTTAAATGAGGCTCCACGGACTTTATTTGCATACAGTGGGGAAAAAAAGTATTTAGTCAGTCAGCAATAGTGCAAGTTCCACCACTTAAAAAGATGAGAGGCGTCTGTAATTTACATCATAGGTAGACCTCAACTATGGGAGACAAACTGAGAAAAAAAAATCCAGAAAATCACATTGTCTGTTTTTTTTTCATTTTATTTGCATATTATGGTGGAAAATATGTATTTGGTCAGAAACAAGCAATCAAGATTTCTGGCTCTCACAGACCTGTAACTTCTTCTTTAAGAGTCTCCTCTTTCCTCCACTCATTACCTGTAGTAATGGCACCTGTTTAAACTTGTTATCAGTATAAAAAGACACCTGTGCACACCCTCAAACAGTCTGACTCCAAACTCCACTATGGTGAAGACCAAAGAGCTGTCAAAGGACACCAGAAACAAAATTGTAGCCCTGCTCCAGGCTGGGAAGACTGAATCTGCAATAGCCAACCAGCTTGGAGTGAAGAAATCAACTGTGGGAGCAATAATTACAAAATGGAAGACATACAAGACCACTGATAATCTCCCTCGATCTGGTGCTCCACGCAAAATCCCACCCCGTGGGGTCAGAATGATCACAAGAACGGTGAGCAAAAATCCCAGAACCACGCGGGGGGACCTAGTGAGTGAACTGCAGAGAGCTGGGACCAATGTAACAAGGCCTACCATAAGTAACACACTACGCCACCATGGACTCAGATCCTGCAGTGCCAGACGTGTCCCACTGCTTAAGCCTGTACATGTCCGGGCCCGTCTGAAGTTTGCTAGAGAGCATTTGGATGATCCAGAGGAGTTTTGGGAGAATGTCCTATGGTCTGATGAAACCAAACTGGAACTGTTTGGTAGAAACACAACTTGTCGTGTTTGGAGGAAAAAGAATACTGAGTTGCATCCATCAAACACCATACCTACTGTAAAGCATGGTGGTGGAAACATCATGCTTTGGGGCTGTTTCTCTGCAAAGGGGCCAGGACGACTGATCCGGGTACATGAAAGAATGAATGGGGCCATGTATTGTGAGATTTTGAGTGCAAACCTCCTTCCATCAGCAAGGGCATTGAAGATGAAACGTGGCTGGGTCTTTCAACATGACAATGATCCAAAGCACACCGCCAGGGCAACGAAGGAGTGGCTTCGTAAGAAGCATTTCAAGGTCCTGGAGTGGCCTAGCCAGTCTCCAGATCTCAACCCTATAGAAAACCTTTGGAGGGAGTTGAAAGTCCGTGTTGCCAAGCGAAAAGCCAAAAACATCACTGCTCTAGAGGAGATCTGCATGGAGGAATGGGCCAACATACCAACAACAGTGTGTGGCAACCTTGTGAAGACTTACAGAAAACGTTTGACCTCTGTCATTGCCAACAAAGGATATATCACAAAGTATTGAGATGAAATTTTGTTTCTGACCAAATACTTATTTTCCACCATAATATGCAAATAAAATGAAAAAAAACAGACAATGTGATTTTCTGGATTTTTTTTTCTCAGTTTGTCTCCCATAGTTGAGGTCTACCTATGATGTAAATTACAGACGCCTCTCATCTTTTTAAGTGGTGGAACTTGCACTATTGCTGACTGACTAAATACTTTTTTTCCCCACTGTATATGATTATAGTATGAGCACAAATTGTAAGATATGCATTTTCAAAGGTCCATGATAGTACTAAAGGCAATTAAATATATATACTTTATTATAAATATCACATTACAAATGCAAGAAACAGACAAATCTGCATAATATCAAAGATGATACTTAGAAAAATTACATGTAATATGGAATATTATTTGGGATGAACGAGCATATTTGTGGGTATTCGGTACTCTGTGAGTAATGCGGTACTCGGTACATCGCGAGTATTTCACTACTCGCCTCTCACTATTCGGTTCTCCCGCTCAGCAGTTGCCAATCACAGTAATGCCGTACCCTTCTTGGTTGTGGGCGGCATTACTATGATTGGCTGGCCGCCCAGTGTCCTATGAGTCATCATAGCCTGGCACTAAGCCCTGCCTGCTGCCGCCATTTTCTGCACATTGCATGCAGAACACAGCTAGTGTAGGGAGAGTATGAGCAGCTGCTAGGGAGAGTTGAGTTTTTTGGTGCAAATCTTCCAGAAATCCTCTGTGAAACTCAAAAGCTCTTTTCACAGCTGAAAATATAAGGTCAGGGACCGAGTAGTGACTGTTTTCCCAGCTTTTTTTGAGGCCACATTTACCCCTGCAGGGCAGTTTTTTCATGCAGTTGTGGTGCTGTGTTCACATAATAACCTCAAATAGTACGCACACACGGTACAGCACAACTGACACGCAGCCAGCACCACTGTCTTGTGTGGTGTCTGGGTTGCGTATTGCGTATTCTTGCCTTAAGGCTATGTGCACACGTTACGGAATTGCCGCTGAAATTTCAGCAGGAATTCCATTCCGCGGGAAATATGCAAGAAAACCGCATTTTAATTCCCGCCTATTTCCCTTGGAAAAACTAGCGATTTGCAAGCGTAATTTGCAGCGTTTTCCATAGTGTTTGAAGAGTGTGACCAACTTTTTACTATTGAGGCTGCCAATGCAGCCTCAGTAGTAAAAGATCTAATGTTAAAAATAATAAAAAAAATAAAAAATGGTGTTTGTCTCACCTTCCGACATCCCACGCAGCGTTCCCGATCCTCGCAATGCTCCCGGCAGGTCCCGTTCCCAGTGATGCATTGCGGCAATGACCTTTGATGACGTTGCAGTCTCGCGAGACCGCGATGTCATCAAAGGTCATTGCCGCAATGCTTCACTGGGAACGGGACCTGCCAGGCGCATCGCGGAGGCCTGAGGACTCTGCAAGGGACATCGGAAGGTGAGAATATGACGATTTTTTTATTTTAATTCTATTTTTTACAGAATATGGTACCCAGAGCCTGGAGGAGAATCTCCTCTCCTCCAGCCTGTGGGTACATCCACAAATGTTCTGCTTACTTTTCGCATGGTGGGCACAGCCACATGCGTAAAGTAAGCAGAACAATGCATTCCTATGTGTGCGGAATCGCCACAATTCCACAAAATTAATGAGAATGCTGCGTATTTTTCCGCGATGCGATTCCGCAGCTGAAAAATCCGCAGCATTAGCACAGCATTGCGGAATCCCATAGGATTGCATGGAATGCTTATTTTTTGCGTTTACACGGCAAAATCGCGAGTTTAAAAACGCCGCGAAAACGCAAAAAAACACGCTACGTGTGAACACAGCCTAAACCTCAGGGCAGTTTTTTTGTGCAGTTGCAGTGCTGTGTTCACAGTGAATAGTACGCACGGTACTGCACAACTGAGACGCAGCCAGCACCACTGTCTGGTGGTGCCTGGACTGCGTATTCTTGCCTTAAACCTCAGGGCAGTTTTTTGTGCAGTTGCGGTGCTGTGTTCACAGTGAATAGTACGCACGGTACTGCACAACTGAGACGCAGCCAGCACCACTGTCTGGTGGTGCCTGGACTGCGTATTCTTGCCTTAAGCCTCAGGGCAGTTTTTTGTGCAGTTGCGGTGCTGTGTTCACAGTGAATAGTACGCACGGTACTGCACAACTGACACGCAGCCAGCACCGCTGTCTTATGTGGTGTCTGGGCTGCGTATTCTTGCCTTAAACCTCAGGGCAATTTTTTAGTGGCAGCACCGCTGTCTTGTGTGGTTACTGGGGTGTGTAATCTCACCTTAAACCTCAGGGCAATTTTTTTCTGCTGCTGCGGTGCTGTTTGTAAAATACAAAGCAGTACTAGGCTGTAGTGCTATCTTCCACAAAGCAGTAACTGCTCCTTTTTCCCCAATATCTGCATCTGAACATCTGCAACTATGGCAGAAAAATCCAAAATTCCTAAAAAGGCTGTTGTGAAGGGACAGGGACGTGGACATGGGGTCGATGGTGCCCAACAAGGCACAGAGTCTGGGAGATTGAAAAAGTTGATGCATCTAGGTTCCTGGTGAAATTTCCTGGTCTGGAACATAAACGGGCCTGAAGAAGAACAAGAGCAGATACTGTCTTGGATGGCTAATAAGGCCTCAACGAAATGTTCTAGCAGCACCCAATCGTCCATGACAAAACAGTCTACTGTCCATACAGCTAACGCTGGGTCATCCTATTCTCAACCTGTTCCCAGTTCATCACCCAGTCAGGAGTCACAGGAAACATTTGACCCCAACCTTGGTCACTCTGAGGATCTGTTTGATCCATTTCCTTGCATTGCCTCTGGCCTCTCACCGCACGACATTGAAGAGGAACGTGAGGGGGTATTGTCTGTTGAAGATGGCCAAATATTTGAAACCCCTCGTCCAGAAGAAAGCCACTTTCATTCACGTGATATACCGGGTGAAGAGGTGGAGGCTGATGGTGATGACACACAGTTGCCATCTGGCCAGTCGCCAATATCAACACGGAAGGAGGATGACATGGACGACGAGGTGGTCGATGATGAGACCACCGATCCGACCTGGGCCGTTGGCACACATAGCCAGCACAGCAGCACAGAGGATGAAGATGGATACGTAGCACCAACAAAGGCACCAAGGGCTACTGGTTTGAGCAGAGTCCGAACTGTGTCAACTGTTGCCAAGAGCAATCCATCTGTGCCGCAAGGCAAGGGTGCATTCAACCGCTGTCTGGAAGTTTTTTTCCGATAGTCCATCTGAACCAAATATTGTCATCTGTAGCATCTGCCATAGGAAGCTGAGCAGAGGCCAGGGCGAAGGCAACCAAAGCACCACCAGTATGCAGAAACACATGGCAGCCAAGCACCCTAGTCGGTAGGTTGAACAACAAGGTACCAAATCAGTGTCTGCGACTGCGGGTCAAACCTCTGCCATGTCGCCTGTGATATATCCTTTCCAATCTGTTGAGCAGGAAGCAGGTGATCATCATACCTCTTGCTCACAAGCTGCAGTTGCACAGACACAGGTCACAAGCTCATCCACTTGTTTGCCCCAGGAAAGCGTCCAATTGTTCGTGCCCCAGATGTATGAAAGGACGCATAAATACAAAGCCACACACCCACAAGCACAAATACTGAACGAGTACATTGCCAAGTTGCTAGCCGTGGAGATGTTGCCATTTAGGCTTGTGGGGACACAGTCTTTCCATGATCTTTTAGCTGTGGATGCCCCACGATACTTGGTTCGCAGTCGACACTATTTTTCCCGGTGTGCCGTCCCCGCATTACACCAGCACGTCTTAAACAATCTAAAGCGTGCTCTCACCAACGCCATCACCGGGAAGGCCCATCTTTCAACAGACACGTGGACAAGTACTTATGGCCAGGGACGATACATCTCTGTCATGGTACACTTGCTCAAACTGGTGGAGGGTGGGACAAAGTCTCAAACTGGACCATCAACACATATCCTACCCACGCCACGAATAGCGGGCCCAACCTCAATCAGGGTTTCTGCCTCATCATATACATGCAGTCTCCCCTCTTCCTCCAACTCCGCCTCATCATCCTATGCTGAATTACCCTCCACATCACTCCCAAGTTGGGAACTGTGCAGCAGTGCATCGGCAAAGCGGAAAAACGCTCTGCTGAAGCTGATCTGCTTAGGTGAAACACCACACACTGCAGCAGAGCTGTGGCAAGGAATAAAACAACAGATCGATCAGTGGCTTTCCCCACTGCAACTCCAACCTGGTCTGGTTGTCTGCAACAATCGGCGCAACCTGGTGGCGGCTTTAAAGCTTGGGAAGCTGGTACACGTGCCATGCATGGCTCACTTGCTGAACCTGGTGGCGCAGAAATTTATAAAAACATACCCTGACTTGCCATACCTACTTGAGAAGGTGCACCGTATTTGCGCCCATTTCCGCCACTCCTTAACTGCTGTTGCCGGTCTTGCAGTGCTTCAAAAGCAATTTAATTTGCCAAACCACAGACTCATTTGCGACCTGCCAACACGGTGGAACTCAACATATCATATGTTGGCACGGGTAAGTGAGCAGCAGAGGGCACTTTCTGAATACCAGCTTAAACATGCCCGTCACACTGAGACTCAGCCAAGACACATAACAACTGTCGAGTGGGTGTGGATCGCTGATATTTGTGAGTTGCTTGATAACTTTGAGTACTGCACCAAGCTTGTGAGTGGTGATCAGGCTATTATCAGCGTAACCATGCCTGTGCTATGTCTGCTGAAAAAAAATCGCTGCAGAATCAAAAAATGGAATGTTTGCGTGCCCAGCAGCTGGGTATGGAGCAAGATTTCACAATAGGTGATCCAACCCAGCCCAGCCAATATCATCAGGTAACATTGGGGGATGAAGATGATGATGAAAATGAGGAGGGAGAGGACTTCTTTTTCAGTGGTACTGAGGGGACACCTCATGCTACAGAGGGGAATCCCAACCCCAGCTTCATGTCTGTCCGGCATGGGTGGGCTGAAGAGGAGGAGGTGTAGGAGGAGAGGATGGGTATTGTTCAGCCTTCAGGGGTCACAGAATATTTGCCTCTTTGCAGCTTGGCACACATGGCACACTTCATATCTGACTGTCTGTGCCAAGACTCTCGCGTAATCCACATTTTCAATAGCAACCTATACTGGTTGGCCACCTTTCTAGACCCACGGTACAAGGACAAATTTCCTTTGCTACTGTTGCAGTCACCAAGGGGTTTCACAATTGAATCCTTCAAGAAGGCCATTGTCAATCATTTGATGGCAACAGCACCCTCAGACACCACTGCTAGCAGAGATACCACCTCTGTGCAACAGCATGCATTAGTGGGGAGAGATATGCCAAGCAGGTCCAAAAGAGGTGGTGGTAAAATGTCCACAAACTAGGCCATCTTCAGTAAACCGGCTCATCACCAAGGACTAGCTGGAACAGTAGCAATGTCAAGGACGGAGAAGTTGAACAAGATGGTCAACGACTATCTAAGTGACCATACCTGCGTCCTTCCTGATGCTTCTGTACCATTTAATTACTGGGTATCCAAGCTGCATTGTTGGCCCGACCTCTCCTTCTATGCATTGGAGGTGCTGGCCTGTGATGTCAGAGCGTGTTTTCAGTGCCGCTGGGGCAATCATCACAGATACATGCACATGGTTGACAATAGAGAATGCAGACAGGCTGACTGTGATAAAATTTAACAAGGACTGGATTTCGCAACAGTATTTAAGCCCCCCAGATGACAGTATCCCAACCTAATGTCACCCAACACTTTTTTTTTTTGAATTGGTGATCACATTCATCCCTTCCCGTACAAGCCCCTTTTCTTCTTCTTACACGTTTTCAAAACCTGCTTCTGACACATGTACCTCATGGTCAATAAGCTAAAAACATTACGTTAATTAATATTTCCCATCGGAGGCACTTGTGATGAGAGTGAGACCCTTCTTCCTTCATCAACCATGGTATCATGCTCCTTGGGCTAATTCTTGGAGACACTATGGCTATGCCTGGACACTGGGCACTGCCACCTCTATGCTAGTAGTCCTAGCTTCATCATAATTGTTTGACCCTTCAGACCTGTCTTGCTTCCTTCATCAACTATGATTCAGCCCCTTGGGCTAATGTTTTGAAGACACTATATCTATGCCTACACACTGGGCAGTGGCACAACAAGGACAGTAGTCCAAGCTTTATAATTGTGAATCCCTTGTGATGATGATGATGGGTGGCTTCTTTCCTGTGTTAACTATAAAACAGCCCCTAGGGCAGATTGCTCTCCTTACACCACTTTCACACTTAGCTGTCAGAAGATCGCCTCCATCATCACTCGCTCTTACGGCACTTCTGATATATCACTGGCACTGTGTAAGTGGCGTACGAGTCCCTCTCTTCCGGCAAAAAACCACAGGACTTCAAATAGTGTTTGTACATTCTAGTGAAGCAGTGGTGTAAAAACAATCATGCAGCCCCTGACCAGGTGCCCCCATGTTATATACATTTGTTTACAACATACATTTTTTAACATTTACACATTTTTTAGCCTTTTCCTCAGCCCCCAGTCCGCTTTGTAAGCTCCAGCAGACAATTACTCGCATTTTCCTTTGACTATCATTGGACTCGCTATTCGTACCGAATACCCGAGTATTAAGGTATACTCGGTACGAGTATAGCGAGTCCGAATACTTCAGTACTCGCTCATCCCTAAATATTATGGCAGGAAAAAGTCCAGTATAAGGGCAGCCATAGTATAAGGTTCAAATCACCAACCCATCTGTTATATATGGATCACTAAAAAATTGTAGAAAACAATAATATATTAAAAAAGATAAAAACAAAAGAAGCAAAAGACATCCTATTCTAGTGGGAAAGACACATAATCAATGATATAAGGAGGTAAAATTCAAGGACTCGTTTAACCCTTTAGGAACAGTGGTATCCAATGTAACCAGTGGCGTAACTACAAAGTTATGGGCCCCGGTGCGAACTTTCAAATGGGGCCCCCATGCCAAAAATACACGCACATCTCCACTCCGTACACCTCATACATACCCGGCTCCGCTCCGTACACCTCGTACACATGCGTCTCCACTCCGTACACCTCGTACACACGCAGCTCCGCTCCGTTCACCTCGTACACACGCGGCTGCGCTTCGTACACCTCGTACACACGCGGCTGCGCTCTGTACACCTCGTACACACGCGGCTGCGCTCCATACACCTCGTACACACACGGCTCTGCTCCGCACACCTCATACACACACGGCTCCGTTCCATACACCTCGTACACACACGGCTCCACTCCGTACGGCTCTGCTCCGCACACCTCATACACACACGGCTCCGCTCCACACACCTCGTACACACACGGCTCCACTCCGTACAACTCGTACACACATGGCTCCACTCCGTACACCTCGTACACACACGGCTCCGCTCACCTCGCACACACATGACTGTGCTCCATACACCTTGTACACGCACGGCTCCGCTCCGTACACCTTGTACACACACAGCTGCGCTCCATACACCTCGTACACACATGACTCCACTCCGTACACCTCATACACACACGGCTGTGCTCCATACACCTCGTACACATATGGCTCCGCTCCGTACACCTCGTATACATACAGCTCTCCTACATCCACCCTATAAACCCCTCCTGACCCCACACAGAAACTTTACCTCATCCAGCACCATGACAACCAGCACAGCAGAGTCCTGGAGACACCGAGGCCCCTGATCATGTGACCCCTGACTCCTCCCCTCCTGTGACCTCATCACAGGTCCTGTGTGCACAGAATAGAACAGCCTAGGACATCATTGCAGGCTGTGGGGGGTTGCGGTGGGTCTATCTGGGAGGGCGAGGATAGGGTGCATGGGGGGGGCGTGGTGGCTCAGTGCAGTGCAGGAAGAATAGACTCCTGGGCGGGACACGGGGGGGGGGGTAAAATATGGGACTGTCCCACGAGAATCGGGACGGTTGGGAGATATCATGGTCTGACAAGCCGGGCCCTGACTACCCCCGGGCCCGGTCGCAGTGGCGACTGCTGAGACCATGGTAGTTACACCCCTGAATGTAACGATCCACTTAGTCTCCATCTGGGCCAGCAGTTTCTTGTTGTTACCACCTCTGATGCCCAGATGGAGAGAGTCGATCCCCCGAATCTTAAGTATACTAGCATCACAATTGTGATGCAACCAAAAATGTCAAGGGATCGTTTTCAAATCAGATGGATCAAGGACACCTCTGGCTGCGCCAATGTCCCGCACTTGTTCACGAACATGTGTTCGTAATTCATGGGTGGTCAAGCTAACATATATATTGGGACAGTCACACATTGCATAATAAACATTTGTGCTGCCACAAGATATACATTGGCGTATTGAATACGTCCTCGAAGGGTCAGAGGACGTAAACGAGGAACAATGGAGAACATTGGCACAAGCCAAACAGTGTCCACAGGGAATGCATCCGGGAGTAGGACCAGATGTATTAAAAAAAGGACTCGGAGCCGGGACATAATGGCTTTTAACTAATAAATCACCAAGGTTTTTAGAACGTTTAGAAGTCATGGAGGGAAAATCGCCCAGAGAGGGTTCAGTTTTAAAGATACCCTGGTGCTTAGTTAAGATCTGACGTATACTCGACCACTCATGATTATATGTGGTGATGAAGCGTATAGGTCCATCACTAGTAGGGCCCTTCCTACATTTATTAGTACACAAAAGACTGCTACATAGAGTCTTCTTAGCACGATCATAGCCTTGTTTAATACATCTACGGCTATAACCACGAGCCTCAAACTGATCAAGTAAATCCGAGGCTCGAGTCTCAAAGTTGATATCAGTGGAGCAAATCAGTCTCATCCTGAGGAACTGTCCGACCGGGACAGCCCTAATAGTGGCAGAGTGATGTGCTGACGTAGCCTGAATCAAGGAGTTCACAGAGGTGGGCTTCCTATAGACATCAGTCTGGATACGCCGACCAGAGTTAAGTTCCAGAGAGATGTCAAGGAAGTCCACCTTTCTGTCATTGTATGTATGTCAGCCGGACGTTAAAAAAGATTGTCATTTAGATGTATCATGAAATCCTCGAGCTGGGACACCGTCCCAACCCACAAAAACAACACATCATCAATATATCTCAACCAGCACAGCACATAGGAAGCGGCAGGTGCAGCCCCGTCCCCAAACACCAATCTCTCCCAGGAACCCGAGAAGAGATTTGCGTATGCGGGCAGACAGGCCGCGCCCATGGCTGTGCCGCGTTTCTGTAAAAAAGAAAATATCCTTAAAAACAAAAAGATGTGAGTCAGGACAAAGTGTAACAGCTCGAGGATAAGCTCACAAAGAGGGCTGTCCAGGTCGGATGCTCCCGGGAAGAGATGGACAGCATTCAAGCCATGTGTATGATCGATGCAGGTGTAAAGAGACTCCACATCAGCAGTAACATAAAGACATAAAGAACATTGTCATCCACAAGGATGCCGTCAGTCTGTGCCAGGACGTCCGTCGTGTCGCGGATACAGGAGTGTAAGGTTTCAACAATCAGTTTTAGATAGAAATCAAGAAATTTGGGGGATTGAGGGCATCCTTCTGGATTTTTGGTAACAAATAAAATGTAGGAACCCTAGGAGTCTTGACGGTTAGACCATCGAGAACAGCCTTGGTGATGATGATGTTATTATCATAGGCCCGACTGAGAATCTGTTGGAGTTCCGCCGAAAAAAAGGCCATGGGATTATATGATAATTTGGAATAGGTATTACCATTTCTCAACACGTGAAAGGCCTCGCGTTCGTATTTATCGCATTGCCAAACGACAATGTTTTCCCCCTTGTTGGCAGATTTAAAGACAATGTCAGGTATAGATTGCAATTGTGCAATAGCCTGACGTTGTCTAGGAGTTAGATTGTCTTTGTTTTGTTTTGTTTTCAATGCTTTATTTATTGAAAATTATTGGCAACATGACAGCAATGCAGTAAATCCAACAATGCAGGCGTAATACAGCACAAGTAAACAATACAGTGTTCAGAGGACCGTGCCGGTCTCAAGAATGATTATGAAAAAGCTGAAGATAGACCAAGTCTACAGGGATGTAAACACCCACTCTGCCGTCAGAACATTGTTACCATGAAGAACGATCAATTCTTACTTGTTATTAACACATAAACATACATTTGGAACAGAACTGGTGCCCTGATGTTAGTAGGAACCAAATCAGGGCCTAAAGAAAGGGGTGAAGAAAGCACAGGAGTGTACCAATAGAACAGATGGGGGGTAGGGAGTCGAGGGGCGGGGGAGGTTGGTGGGAGGTCCGTACACACGCTGCTCAAGTCTAAGATTCAAGATGTAGGGTCAGGCGTAATCATAGAAATGAATTTTTCTGATTTCCTGTACGACACCCAAGGAGTCCAGACATGCGAGAAGGCAGAAAAGCTATGTGTTGAAAGTGCTACCAATTCTTCAGAAAGATACAGTTGGTCAATTTTAGCTAATAACTGGCTCAAGCTTGGAATATTAGACGTATGCCAAAATGTAGGTAGGAGGAGCTTGCCAACTGTAAGTATGGTATGAAGGAGGCCAGTTTAGATATGACTTTATTATTTGGAACAATTGGAAGATTGAGGAAAACATGTTCCGGTGTGAATTTTATATGGGTACGTACTACCTCATTCAAAACCTGGGATACCATGTTCCAAAATTTTTGTATGGTGTGACAGGACCACCAGATATGTAGATATGACCCTCTGTCCTTCTCGCATCTCCAACACAAGTCCGACAAGGTGGGAAGCCATTTGTGCAACATGAGGGGTGTTGTATACCAGTGAGTCAATATTTTATAGCTATTTTCTTGAGCTCTCACACAGTGTGAAGGGCCATATGAAAATTTATATATTAGGTTAGTTTGGGAGTCAGAAAAAGAATGACCTAACTCTCCTTCCCATCTCCGCACAAAGGCTCTTTTTTGAGAAACTTGCTGTACAAGCAACATATTATAGAGGGCGGAGAGCACTTTTTTCAGGGTTTTTGTTTGGGAGCACAGTGTTTCAAAAGTGGTTAAAGGTTGTGTAATATCACGATTTATCATGGCTTGGCGCAGCGACTTCCTTAGAGATTCATAATGTAAGAAGGTATAATTAGACATTGTGGCTAGTGCTTTCATATCTTGAAAGGGTATAATAGTCCCCTCTTTATATAACTGATCCACTAGAGGTGATTTATCTGTTGATGTAGGTTTCACCAATCCCGCTGCCATGACATCCGAAACCTTAGCAAATGGCGAGGGGGTCGGCGCTAAATAAAATGCCACTGAATTCCAGCATTTAATCGCCGCCCTAGTAAGGAGATTTGGGAAGGTAATTTTAGGTGTCACTGCAGGAGAGAGGATAACAGAGCGCAGTTGAGTCGGAGCCATCTGCTCTTCAATATTGAGCCAGGGTTTCTCTCCAGTCTTTCGTACCCATTCGACAGTCCTTGATAGGACAGCAGCCAAATAGTAAGTGCAGATATTAGGGACTCCCATGCCACCTTTCCCTCTGGGCAATGAGAGTGTTTGTGAGTAGAGTTGAGCGATACCGTCCGATACTTCAAAGTATCGTATCGGATGGTATCGGCCGATCTTTAAAAAAAGTATCGGTATCGCCGATTCCGATACCGGAAGTCCCATTCAAGTCTATGGGACTTCCGGTATCGGAATAAGAAAAACCCTTTCCTGCCCTTGTACAGCCTCTCTGGGGTCTGTACGGGCCTTTCGGGGGGCTGTGCCGGCCTGCCAGGGGGTCTGTGCAGGCTCCGGTGGTCTGTGCCGGCCTGCCGGTGGTCTGTGCAGGCTCCGGGGGGCTGTGCCGGCCTGCCGGGGGGCTGTGCCGGCCTGCCGGGGGGCTGTGCAGGCTCCGGGGGGCTGTGCCGGCCTGCCGGGGGGCTGTGCCGGCCTGCCGGTGGTCTGTGCAGGCTCCGGGGGTCTGTGCAGGCATCGTCCGATGGGACTACAAGTCCCATCGGGCGATGCCTGCTACCATGACAGTGATTGACACATTAGCCAATGATGGGACAGTAGTAGTCCCATCATCCGGCTAATGTGTTAAATGTAAAAAAAAAAAAAAAAATTACATGCTACATACATACAACATGCATACTACATACATGCTACATTCATACTACATACTACATACATGCTACATTCATACTACATAAATACTACATGCAACATACATACTACATATATACTACATGCATGCTACATACATACTACATGCTACATACATACTACATATATACTACATGCATGCTACATACATACTACATGCTACATACATACTACATGCTACATACATACTACATATATACTACATGCATGCTACATACTACATGCTACATACATACTACATATATACTACATGCATGCTACATACATACTACATGCATGCTACATACATACTACATGCTACATACATACCACATACATACTACATACACTCACTGGCCACTTTATTAGGTACACCTGTCCAACTGTGTGTTAAGACTTAATTTCTAATCAGCCAATCACATGGCGGCAACTCAGTGCATTTAGGCATGTAGACATGGTCAAGACAATCTCCTGCAGTTCAAACCGAGCATCAGTATGGGGAAGAAAGGTGATTTGAGTGCCTTTGAACGTGGCATGATTGTTGGTGCCAGAAGGGCTGGTCTGAGAATTTCAGAAACTGCTGATCTACTGGGATTTTCACGCACAACCATCTCTAGGGTTTACAGAGAATGGTCCGAAAAAGAAAAAAAATCCAGTGAGCGGCAGTTCTGTGGCCGGAAATGCCATGTTGATGCCAGAGGTCAGAGGAGAATGGGCAGACTGGTTCGAGCTGATAGAAAGGCAACAGTGACTCAAATTGCCACCCGTTACAACCAAGGTAGGCAGAAGAGCATCTCTGAACGCACAGTGCGTCGAACTTTGAGGCAGATGGGCTACAGCAGCAGAAGACCACACTGGGTACCACTCCTCTCAGCTAAGAACAGGAAACTGAGGCTACAATTTGCACAAGCTCATCGAAATTGGACAGTAGAAGATTGGAAAAACGTTGCCTGGTCTGATGAGTCTCGATTTCTGCTGCGACATTCGGATGGTAGGGTCAGAATTTGGCGTAAACAACATGAAAGCATGGATCCATCCTGCCTTGTATCAACGGTTCAGGCTGGTGGTGGTGGTGTCATGGTGTGGGGAATTTTTTCTGGGCACTCTTTGGGCCCCTTGGTACCAATTGAGCATCGTTGCAACGCCACAGCCTACCTGAGTATTGTTGCTGACCATGTCCATCCCTTTATGACCACAATGTACCCAACATCTGATGGCTACTTTCAGCAGGATAATGCGCCATGTCATAAAGCTCGAATCATCTCAGATTGGTTTCTTGAACATGACAATGAGTTCACTGTACTCAAATGGCCTCCTCAGTCACCAGATCTCAATCCAATAGAGCATCTTTGGGATGTGGTGGAACGGGAGATTCGCATCAGGGATGTGCAGCCGACAAATCTGCGCCAACTGTGTGATGCCATCATGTCAATATGGTCCAAAATCTCTGAGGAATGCTTCCAGCACCTTGTTGAATCTCTGCCACGAAGAATTGAGGCAGTTCTGAAGGCAAAAGGGGGTCCAACCCCTTACTAGCATGGTGTACCTAATAAAGTGGCCAGTGAGTGTATATACTACATGCATGCTACATACATACTGCATGCTACATGCATGCTACATACATACTACATGCTACATACATACCACATACATACTACATATATACTACATGCATGCTACATACATACTGCATGCTACATACATACTACATACATACTACATACATACTACATATATACTACATGCATGCTACATACATACTACATGCTACATGCATGCTACATACATACTACATACATACTACATGCTACATACATACCACATATATACTACATACATACAATACATTCATACAATACATACATAGACATACAGTACATATAACATAGAGTAACATACTTACCAATACTTGTCACATTGTTCCCCGAAGCCATTGTCTTTTACGGAATAAATATTAACATAACAAACCACAAAAATACTCACCCACGATCCGAAGCAGTCCACGAGTGTGTCCCACGACGATCTTGGGTAGAGAACTGCAGCATCAGCTGTTGCTGCCGTTCTCTACGGGCTGCAGGAATCCAATGACGGAAGGTAGGTATCCTTCCGCACTGTATTCCTCCGCCACTTAAAAAAAAAAAAAGTCCCTAGTCTCACTTTATGCCATTGCTGTGTGGGAAATTCCCACACAGCAATGGCATAAAGTGAGACTAGGGACTTTTTTTTTTTTAAGTGGCGGAGGAATACAGTGCGGAAGGATACCTACCTTCCGTCATTGGATTCCTGCAGCCCGTAGAGAACGGCAGCATCATCTGATGCTGCCGTTCTCTACCCAAGATCGTCGTGGGACACACTCGTGGACTGCTTCGGATCGTGGGTGAGTATTTTTGTGGTTTGTTATGTTAATATTTATTCCGGAAAAGACAATGGCTTCGGGGAACAATGTGACAAGTATTGGTAAGTATGTTACTCTATGTTATATGTACTGTATGTCTATGTATGTATTGTATGAATGTATTGTATGTATGTAGTATATATGTGGTATGTATGTAGCATGTAGTATGTATGTAGCATGCATGTAGTATATATGTAGTATGTATGTAGCATGCATGTAGTATATATGTAGCATGTATGTAGTATGTATGTGGTATGTATGTAGCATGTAGTATGTATGTAGCATGCATGTAGTATATATGTAGTATGTATGTAGCATGTAGTATGTATGTAGTATGTATGTAGTATGTATGTGGTATGTATGTGGCATGTAGTATGTATGTAGCATGTAGTATGTATGTAGTATGTAGCATGTATGTAGTATGTATGTAGTATATATGTAGTATGTATGTAGCATGTAGTATGTATGTAGCATGCATGTAGTATGTATGTAGCATGTAGTATGTATGTAGCATGCATGTAGTATGTATGTAGCATGTATGTAGTATATATGTAGTATGTATGTAGCATGTAGTATATATGTAGTATGTATGTAGTATATATGTAGTATGTATGTAGCATGTAGTATGTATGTAGCATGCATGTAGTATGTATGTAGCATGCATGTAGTATGTATGTAGCATGCATGTAGTATGTATGTAGCATGCATGTAGTATGTATGTAGCATGTAGTATGTATGTAGCATGCATGTAGTATGTATGTAGTATTTTTTTTTTTTTAACATTTAACACATTAGCCGGATGATGGGACTACTACTGTCCCATCATTGGCTAATGTGTCAATCACTGTCATGGTAGCAGGCATCGCCCGATGGGACTTGTAGTCCCATCGGACGATGCTTGCACAGACCCCCGGACATCAGCACAGCCCCCCCGCAGGCCGGCACAGCCCCCCGGCAGGCCAGTACAGACCCCCACAGGGTGCACAGACCACCGGCAGGCCAGCACAGCCCCCCGGCAGGCCGGGACAGACCCCCACAGGGTGCACAGACCACCGGCAGGCCGGCACAGCCCCCCGGCAGGCCGGTACAGACCCCCACAGGGTGCACAGACCACCGGCAGGCCGGCACAGCCCCCCGGCAGGCCGGTACAGACCCCGGGCAGTCCACACAGCCCCCCGGCAGCCCGGCACAGCCCCCCGGCAGGCCGGCAGAGACCCCCGGAAGGCCCGAAATGACGGCGCATCATGATGCGCACACACCGCGCATCATGATGACGTCAGTCTGTCAATCAACTTTGAACTTCCGATTCCGATGCCGAATTCCGATATTGAAAAAATATCGGAAGTCGGTATCGGAATTCCGATACAGCAAGTATCGGCCGATACCCGATACTTGCGGTATCGGAATGCTCAACACTATTTGTGAGTTAAGTCTCGGCCTATGTTTATTCCAAATATACTTAAAGATAGAACAATTGATCTGGGCTAGGAACGACCTAGGCAAATCTATAGGCAGCATCTGAAATAGATAGATTAATTTAGGCATGAGGATGCTCTTGATCAGGTTTTTTCTGCCCATCCAAGATAGGTACGGGGCCCTCCATCTTTTAGTCTGGTCTGCAACTAAACTAAGAAGCGGTTTATAATTAAAATTGAATAAGTCTTTAAAGGACGGACTAATTTTAATACCCAGATACTTTATATAATTGCCCGGCCAGTGGAAGGGGAATTGTGACTTAAAATCATTTAATAGTGCTAGCTGGTATATGTATGCCCAGTGCTTCGGATTTAGGTGGGTTAATTTTGAAATTAGACAGAGAGCCGTATCTCTCTAGAATCCGCATAAGGGCTGGTATGCCTCTTTGGGGACAAGTCATAGTGACTAATAAATCGTCAGCAAAGGCCATGGCTTTATGCGTTAAACCCCGTATGGACACCCCCTCTATGTCTTTGCATAAATTTATAGCTTTGATAAGCGGCTCCATCACCATAATGAATAATAACGGCCAGAGAGGGCATCTCTGCCTTGTTCCATTATGAATCTCAAATGAGTTGGTAAGGGAGTTATTAAGTTTAATTCTTGCTGTGGGGTGAGAATACATTTGCAATATTGCCGCTACCAGCAGAGGGGGAAAATTAAAGCTAAGGAGGGTTTCCTGTAAAAAGGTCCAATCCACTCTGTCGAATGCTTTTTCCGCATCTGTGCCTAGTGGCACCAAGGGTGTCCTCCGGAAATCAGAATATTGCATCAAATGTAGAACTCTCCATGCATTTTCCTTGCCCTCTGTACCTCTAATGAAACCGGTCTGATCTGGGGAGATCAGTTTAGGTAAATACTCCGCAATGCGCCTCGCGAGCATACTGGCATAGATTTTTAGATCCACATTCAGTAAGGAAATGGGTCTGTAGTTACTACAAAATTCTGGGTCCTTGCCTTCCTTGTAGATTAGAGAAATATGAGCTTCCAGGGATGGGGGAAGAAAGGACTTACCTTGGAGTATTTCATTACAAAGATTAAGTGAGGTTCTAGGGCCTCAGAAAAGGTTTTATAATAGCAGGAAATCCATCAGGGCCGGGGGCCTTCCCTGAGGGACTGTTCGAAAGAGTGGATTGGACCTCCCCCCGGGTGAAGGGCCTAGTGAGGAATTTTTGTTCTTCTGATGTAAGTTTGGGGAGATTAAGGCTAGCTAAAAAGGACTGGATTTCCGCTTATTTTCATAACCTGGCCGCGTCAGATTCATCAGGTTTCAAATTGTAAAGGCTTGAATAATATTTTAAGAATTCCTGTGAAATTTGGCCAATGTCAAATGTTTTACTGCCACTGGAGGTTTTCAGGGAGTGAATAAAAGTCTTAGCTTGTCTAACTTTGATTAATGACATCAAAAGTCTAGAGGCCTTATCGCCATGTACATACATACGATTTCTCCAACTAATGTACTGCTTTGCGGACTGCTTATTCAGCAGATCCTTTAGTTGTAAGCGCTTGGCTGTCAGTGCCTCCAGATTCTGACGCAGTAAGGTTCTTTTATGTTGTTTTTCTAAATTAACTATCTCTTCATAAAGATCTTGTATTGCCTTTTTGCGCTGTTTGTTGAGGTGAGAAGCTATAGAAATTAGTTCCCCTCTGGCCACTGCTTTGTGAGCCTCCCATATCATTGGAAAGCTCACCTCTGGAGAAACATTATTCTTAAAATAGTCTGTTAGAATGTTTCTGATTCGTTGTTTGTTAGTGTCTGAGGTTAGAATTGAATCATTTAGCCTCCATGAGCGATACCCGGAATGGGGTTTTGAAGTTGAAAACCATACTGCAACTATCGAGTGGTCCGAGTGTACTGAGGGAAGAATTCTGCTTTAAATAGGTTCAGCAACAAAGATCTTGGTAGGAAAATATAATCGATTCTGTGGTAGGAATTATGAGGATGGGAGAAAAAAGTGTAGTCAAGGTCATTAGGGTGCATATGTCGCCACACATCTATTAATGAAAGACTATGCAGGGATTTCTTTATCCTGATAATATTTTGGTATGAAATCTGACATTTTTTTGTGGACGAGTCCAAGATTGGGTCTAGAGGTATATTAAGGTCCCCTCCAAGAAGTGGTGTGCCCTCTAAGAAGGAGCGGAATTGATTTAGTTTGGATGTAATCCATTTGATTTGTTTTTTGTTGGGGCCGTATAAGTTGCCAATAGTGACCAAGGTTCCTGCCAGTAGGCCTTTTATAAAAATATATCTCCCCTCTGGGTCAACCAGTGAGTCAGATAGCAAAAAAGAAGTATTCTTGTCAAATGCAATTGACACCCCTCTAGAACTCTTCTGGGGGGAAGTTGCCTGGTACCACTGGTTATAATAAGAATTATCAAAAGAGGGAAGTTTCTCAATTTGAAAGTGCGTTTCTTGTAAAAGAAGAATATTAAAATTTTCCTTTTTCAACCAATTCAGTGTCTGTGCTCTTTGTATAGGTGAATTTAAGCCATGCTTGCTGTTAGGAATCTGGTTTCTACAATACCTATGCAGTAACACAGATCCTCACATTTGTCTCCAGAGGCTAAGTCCTTCGTCCCTTCTTCTGAGCATGCTCATGGGATGAGCTCCCATTGGAGTTCAGGAGTCAGGTGCTCAGGTCCTGCTCCTGATTCCATTGGTTAAGCTCAGGGCTCTGGAGATTTCCGGCAGGTCCCGTACGCTATAAAAAGTGTGCATGGCCGTTCCGCCATGCGCTAGTATTTCATACTGCTGCTGTGTTTATGGTGACGGATGCTTGGACTGGTGACTGACTCATTAAATATCCCCTTCCTTTGTTATTACGCATGTGTGAGTGTTTGGGTCAGCCAGTAGCAGCGCTAGCGCCAGCGCGCTCAAGCTTCAGCCACTTCAGCAGCTAAGCGTCCTGCATTGCGCCAGCGTTTTTTGTAGCGGCTTGCCACCGGCTCTATTCTTGCCGCGCTGCAGTTGCAGCACAGTGTGCGTTTGCTGTTGCAGCGTCACTGTACCAGACGTCTAAACGGTAGGTGTAGACGGAGCCTGTCCCGCCTGTCTAGGCGACTCCTGTGACGGTATACCGCGTCTGTGGCTCTGAGTTCTGTGAGGTTAAAACAGACTCAGGGTTTTGTTTATGCTTTTATGCTTGCAGCTCTGTGGGTGAAACAGTCTGCTTCTGCATATGGTCGTGCTTGCAGCTCTGTGAGTGCAACAGAGTTTGCTTTTGTGCACTAGGTGCAGCTAAAACCTGTGCACATTACCGCCTTAAGTGATCTGCCTCTCTCCACAGCGGTTTTGTCATCTACCGCACGGTGGACCCTGAGTGGTGAACGCACTTTATTTTAATTTTATTTAGTGCGTTCCACCGCTCATAACACTTGCTAATTTTAGTGTACTTTGATTAGCTTCCATATAAATTGAAGTGAGTGTGCGGACCTTTATTCTGCAGTGTGATCTCACAGGACCAACACGGGGAGGACGTGGGCAAAAACAAGGGGTAATTGGAGTATAGTGGTATTAAGTTTACTGTAACTGGGGTAGTGCACTGGTCAATGCCAGTGCAAATAACAGTAACATAAACCATGTTGATTTGAGACAATTAACATTTCAAAAGGGGGGGAAGTGATTATGATGACGCCAGTGTCACAGGCCTCATGTATAAACACCTCTTTCCCATCTCTTGGAGCAATGCCTGCCCCCTCACTCACAGTCAAGATATATCAAAGTGGATCGAGCAGGCCCCCCGAGAAAGGAAGTAACAATAAACTGTACTGAGTAGTGCTCTACTCACACATGAGGTCCATGAAATCCGCCATAGATATCGATTGATGCTGCAGTTTGACCTTTCTACCTGAAACGAAAATTAGAACACAAAAAGAAAACACACGTATACAATAAAGTCGAACTAAGCAGCCTCCAGATGACTCTATCATTGCTGATCGGCCATATCCAACAGGCCAGGCAGTTCCCATGTCGTGGACAAGTCCTTGTCTTAGGCCATCAGCTCGTCAGTTTTCTTCATCTGAATAAATAGATTTTGGCTTTGCTGCTTTACGCCGGTTTCGAGTGGACTTTGCTGATTGGACCAGATACCGAGGCTCGAGCCGGGACAGAGGGTGCAGTGAAGGAACTGGATGGAACTATCCCCAGCTCTTTGCACACCTCTTGGATTCCCGCCGAGTTCCTGGCCTGGATGCGTTTGTCCTTGGAAGTTATTGCAATGCCAAATGGGTACAACCAGCGGTATTGGCATTGGTTATGGCGCAAAGCCTCAGTAAAGGGTTTTAGAAGACGTCTCTTATTTAATGTCGATGCTGCTAGATCCTGAAAGATCAAGATTGGGGAATCCTCAAATGTTATATTTTCTGCTTCCCTTGAACGTCTTATTATTAAATCCTTAGTACGATAATCCAAAAAAGGGCAAATGACATCCCGGGGAGGGTCTCCCATTTTGGGTCTTGATTTTAACGACCTATGTGCCCTTACTATCTCAAATTGTGAGGGGTCGTCTTGAGACAGAAGTTTAGAAAATATTTCAATCAAGGTTGCGGACAGCGCTTCAGCCGCTACTGATTCAGGGATGCCCTTTATCCGCAAGTTATTCCTTCTTTCTCTATTCTCATGATCCTCAAGGATAGAATATATTTGGTTGATATGTTGTCCTGGGCTCTGTGAGCAAGCTATAGCCTCATTGGTTTGCTGGATTATGGTAGAATTGGATGCCTCGAGCGTGTCCACCCTGTGGCCTATTTGTGAGATTTCTTGCTTAATGACGGATAAGTCTTTGACCACCGGTTCAAGAGATTTAGTAAGTATCCTCTTTATGAAGGATCTAGAGACAGGTTGGTCACCCACGATACCATTGTCCTCCATATCGCTTACTATATCTGATTCAGAGTCGCCTTGGGAGTGCTGATCCATGGGCACTAGAGGTTTGGATTTAGTCGCGGTGGATTTAGTTTGCTGTTTATTAAGGAATTTATTCATATCTACTTGAGTTAGAGAAACTTTAGATCCAGAAGAAACTGATGTGGATCTACCAATCTTGACCATCTTTAGACGTTGAAATTCAGCGATATCGGGTAGCTATTTTAGCGTCATTCACATTCCCCCTGTATAAATTTTCATGAAGGTAGTCACATTTTCAAAGAATGTGCAAGTAGTTAGGTTCGTCCTTTATTTTGAGATAGATGGATGCTAATCTTCAAAGCGACCACTTGGCGTCACTATTATCTTAGCAATGAGTCTGATTCTAAAGAGAGGGTCCTGAATCTTTATTTCTGCTTTCCTGGGACCTCTAGTCTGAGAAGAAAAACACTCAGAGGAAAAAAAACGAGGGTTAACTCTTCAGGACATACAGTGTCCCCTTTCTTCCCCAATCTCCTTCGCCTTTATGGCCTCTCCTGTTTCTCTCCCTTCCCTCCTTCTCCTCCTCCCCTCCTTCCGACCCAGACCCTGTTTTTTGATGTCTTCAGTGAATTATATTTTTATTGCATATTTTCTCTCCCTCCTTCCCATCTCCCCCTCTCTTCAGTCACAACTCTGGGTGCGATTTTATCTCAGAGCCGGTTTGTCCTGTGCTCCCAGCTTCAGCCCCAGCGTTGCCTCTCCCTGCAATATGGCACCGGCCAGGGGCTGGAAAAAGAGTCCAGAATGTCACCAACATCCCCGGGTCTCGCTCGGGTAGTTTCAGATCCCGGTGACAGGCAGGCCTGCAGCCAGGGAAGTCAGGAGCAGGAGAAGAATTCACAACACTCCCCAGCAGAGGTATGTAATGAGTGCTGCCGGCTAGTGGCTGTCAGCACATGTGAGGAGGCGGGGGAGGGGTGTAATGTGACGGAGTCAGGCTGCAGAGTCTCCTGTTCACTGCTCCAGCGCCCGGGTCTCTCAGACAATTAGTGAGGGGGAAGTACGGCCACTCAACAGGGATGGGGAGGGGAGGGAAAGTGTCCAACAGTCTCCTCAAACGGTACCTCTGTGACTCTGAATGTCTTTCCTCCACAGCAGCTCACTGTATGAAGATGGCGTCTGTCCTCTTTTCACTGGCACCTGGGACTTGGCTAGCTCTCAAATCCGGGCAGCCGCTTTTCCCTCTTGTACAATTTTAAGCTTCTGGAGGAGCAGGATGGGTTCCGGACACTATTGGTGTTCAATTTATAGCCAAGGGGTCACTTCCTGGTAGACATATCTTGTCTCAAGCTCAGCCAGGCCACGCCCCTAGAAGTTAGATTGTCAAACTTACGCCTTGATGAGAACGTTTTGAGATCATCCGATACCAATCTGGTGACGATCTCGACCGCCGGACATAAAGACAAGGGGGGAAACAAGTCGATCTAGGTATAATAAGCTTCAGAAAATATTCCTTATAAGTTCTGGCCTGGAGGCGGGGTTAGTCAGTCTGGGAGAGCCTATACAAGGGACAGGAGTTGTGAGGAGCTCATCCAAAGAGCAGAGTGAAGAGAGAGGAAAGTGGAAATTAAGGAAAGCCTGGGGATTGGAGCTGTGACCAAGCTCACCCCAAGGAAGAGCGCTTGACACGGTAGTCTGTGGCTGCACAGGTACAACAGTCCCAGCAGCCAAATCTGGAGAGCAGGAGACTGCAAGCACAGCAGCATACTAGAGACGGAGCCACCACGAAGGAGTGACACCTGTAAAAGGCTCAAGCTGCCTGCCATACAGGCAAGGACTAAAGGACAGTAAGGAACAGAGGACTGAGCATAGCTTCAGGCAGCAAGGATTTCAGAGGACAGCACAGTAAGGAGGTCTCCAACACCATCTGGCTTAGGGGATCCTAAATTGCTTCCAGGCTGCCCAGATCTTCATTTCCACCTGTACCAGTGCTCTGGTCTGCACCTCAGAACATCCAGTAAAGGTCATGGAAACTGCTGCCCTGCTGTGTCCTCAGAGTTATTTACTGCGTCATCTGCCCTGCATTACATCTATCATCACCATCTTTTATAATATAATTGCCCTGGGACTTAGCTCTACCTGTGGAGAGCTGTACCAAGTCTGCTGCATCACCATCAGCCCCAGCGGTCTCTTCAAGCAGCGTCGGCCAACGCCTTATTGCCTAGTACCACAGGTGGCTTCATTAATTAAAATATAAACTTTATTTCCCCTTTCATAATCATTTTCATTGGATGCCCACGGCCACGGACCGGGTCACTGCTGATGTGACACATCCCCTTAAGAACCGGCCCAGTATCCCCGTGGCCCTCTTGGGCGCCCCACACACATACCTTTGATAATTGTGGCCAAAGAGTTCTACTTTAACCTCATTGATGCACGGGACTTGTTTGCAAAATACATCAAGCTTGTTAAGATGTTCTTCCATGAAGGACATATTTGTGCACGTGTCTCTGAACAGTAGAACAATGTACAACAACATCAGAGTCTGCTAAATCTTTCTGAAGGTCTTTTGCAGTCTAACAATCCTACCAGCAGCTCTTGCTGAAAGTTTGCTTGATCTTCCAGACTTTATCTTGACTTCCACTATTCCTGGTAACTACGATTTCTGAATTACAATTAGAACTGAGGAAAGGGCAACTTGAAGAAGATGCTTTGCAATCTTCTTACAGTCTTCTCCTGCTTTGGGGGCCTCCACCATTTTCATTTTCAGAGTGCTAGACAGTTGCTTAGAAGAACCCATGGTGGCTGTTTTTTGGCACAAGGTTAAAGGCTGTGTTTTTATAAAGCTCGGAAATGTTCATCACCTGACTTTTCCTTTTGATGATAGTGAACAATCCGTAACCCTAACAAGCTAATTAAGGTGAGAAACCTTGGTCTAAATTATCTCAGCACACAAATCTCTAAGGGTGCCCAAACCTTAGCATCAGCCCGTTTTCCTTTTTGCAATTATTAAATTGTAAGAAATGTATGTGTGTGTATATATACAGTATATATACTTATATATATAATTTTTTTTATTATTATTTTAGCCTAAAATACAAAGGACATGTGTCGTTTTTATCTTTAGGCCTTTTAGAGATGATTTCATCTTCATCTTGCTTAACTGTTCCCAATAACAGTAATTATGACCCGGCGCGCCCAAACTTCTACATGCCACTGTAGATGCTTCCTCCAGTTGGTGCTCAATATTTAATAGGATTTTGCTATTAAACTTAATGAGACGTTCGTTGAATTTCTTTGCGCGAGATGAGCGAGTATCATCAGAGAAGTTGTTATTAGGATCGCTAATAGCACTTACCGGATAGCTGCTGTGGGCCCTGGACCGCTCCCGATAATCAGCTGCATGTGTCGCTGTGTGACCGTCACAACACACAGACCCTCCATACATGTGCTGAGATATCACACAGCCGCGACACATGCAGCTGATTATGGGGAGCGCAGCAGAGCCCTACATACACTGAGGCCGCTGATCATGTGACCCCTGACTCCTCCCCTCCTGTGACCTCATCACAGGTCCTGTGCGCACAGAGCAGCCATATATGTGGCAGACACTCGCTGGATCTTCTCCTTTCTGGGCCTGTTCCTCCTGTAAGTCCTATTAACCCTTTTGCTCCCTGTATTCTCCTTCCTGACAGGACAATATGGATAGTGTGACAGGAATTTAAGCAATGTGGAAGGCAAAAATGACAATTTTACTTTTTTTCCTCACATAAATGTTCTTTTAGACCCAAATTTTGCCTTTTCATAAAGGTAAGAGGAGCAATGACCCCATACACTGTGCTGTGCAATGTCTCCTGAGTGCGCCGATGCCCCATAGGCTCGGAAGGGAAGGGACGCCATTGTGGCTGGAATAGATTGCGGACGCCATGTCTCGTGTGAAGAGCCCCTGACAAGCCAACAGCAGAGACCCCACAAGTGACCCCATGTTACACCCTCCACCTCTGGGGGACTCATCTCTGGGGCAGTGAGGATTCCTAACCCTCAGGGAGTCACAGAATGGTATAACACTGAGCGGAGTACATGAGATGCGACCATTGTTTCCACTAAATTGTTGCTCTGTCCCCAAGTCTGGAATTATCAAAGGGAAAATAAGAGAAAACAGAAACAATTTGCTCCACAATTTCTCCTGAGTGCGCCGATACCCCATAAGTGGTGGAAAGCTACTTTACAGGCTCAGTGCAAGGCTCAGAAGGGAAGGAGCGACGGTCCGAGGGGGCCAAGTCACATTATCAGAGTCCCAGAACAGCAGGATCCCCCAATAAGAGACCCCATTCTACAAACTCCACCTCACAATTAGTTCATCTTTGTCCCAGAATTTTATACCACTGGGAAGAAAAAATAATTACATTTTACCACAAAAAATATTGTTTAAGCCGCAGAGTTTACCTTTTTACAAGGAGAATTAGGTAAAAATAGCACCAAAATTTGTCAATTTCAGATGAATGTGGCATTACCCCATATGTGACTGTACAGAACTTCACACCCACACGGCGAGACTCGGGAGGGAAAGAGCGCTATTTGATTCTTGGAGAACAAATTTTCTTAGGATACAGTAGGGAAAATAAGTATGTGACACACTGCAGATTTTGCAAGTTTTCCCACCTACAGAGAATGGAGAGGTCTGTAATTTTTATTGTAGGAATACTTCAACTGTGAGAGACAGAATCTAACAATGGAAAACAGAAAATCACATTGTATGATTTTTAAATAATTAGTTTGAATTTTATTGCATGAAATAAGTGTTTGATACAATAGAAAAGCAGGATTTTTGGCCCACTCCTCCATACAGATCTTCTCCAGGTATTTCAGTTTTCGTAGCTGTCGCTTTGCAACATTGAGTTTCAGCTCAATCCAAAGATTTTCTGTTGGGTTCAGGTCTGGAGACTGGCTAGGCCACTCCAGGACCTTGAAATTCTTCTTAAGTAGCCACTCCTTAGTTGCCCTGTCTGTGTGTTTCGGGTCATTGTTCTGTTCGAAGACCCGCCTTGACCCATCTCCAATGCTCTTACTGAGGGAAGGAGGCTGTTAATCAAAATCTCCCGATACATGACCCCATCCATCGCTTCTTCAATTCGGTCATCCTGTTCCCTTTCCAGAAAAGCACCCCCAAAGTATGATGTTTACCCTACAATGCTCCATAGTTGGGACGGTGTTCTCAGGGTTATATGCAAATTGCCTCTTCAGAGAGAAGGAGGACTTGAACTCTATAGCGCCACATGTTTGTAGTAGTGATCCTACAAGTCGGCACGCAAATTTTGGCTCATCTTTCATGGTTTTTAAGAAATCTCAATATGGAAGAGGCCAGGAGCCATTTGGTGAGCTGCATTTCTTGCTACATGTTCACAGACTTACCAGTGGAAAAGCCAAACTTCACATGCCACAAATGCAAGCTTGTGTCCCTGTTGGAGGAAAAGTTGCAAAATCTCGAAGAGGTTAGCTACATTGAAGATCATTAAGGAAGGTGAAGAGTTCTTAGACAGAGCAGAATTATCTCTTCATGTTACAGAAAGAGAAGAAATTCGAAGTGCACCTGAAGAAACAGAGGAATGGAAACATGTGACCCAGAGAAGCAGGAGGATCAGGAGGCAGTCAGCACCCATACTTCTCAGGAACCAGTACCAGGCTCTCACGCAGGAAAACAATGAAGAAATTCATCAGGATAAGACTTTGCCCACAAACAGCAACCTTGTACGCCTTCAGAGTCCTCCTGGATGGAGAACGAAAAATGTTGTGAAGAAGAAACGGAGAGTGGTGGTCATGGGGGATTCCCTGTTGAGAGGAACAGAGGCCGCTATCTGCAGACCGGATATAACCTCAAGAGAAATGTGCTGTCTTCCAGGTGCAAAAATTAAAGATGTGTCTGACAGAATATCAGGACTCTTCAGACCTACAGATGACTACCCATTCCTACTACTACATGTGGGGACAAATGACACCGCAAGAAATGACCTGGAAACCATCTGCAGAGACTTTGAAAACTTAGGCAAGAAAGTGAAAGAACTGGGAGCGCAGGTGGTCTTCTCTTCCATCCTCCCAGTGGATGGCCATGGAACAAGGAGGTGGAATAAGATTTTGCAGGTGAACAACTGGCTACGTCGATGGTGCCATCAGCAACGATTTGGATTTCTGGATCACGGAGTGAATTACCTTTACGATGGACTACTTGCTAGAGATGGGGTGCACCTTACAAAGACTGGAAAACATGTATTTGGAAGTTGCCTTGCTACACTTGTAAGGAGAGCTTTAAACTAGAACAACATGGGAAGGGAAGCAAAAGGCCAGAAAAAGCCATACACCTGACAAATGCTATTGAGAACTTTGCTATTAGACGTGGAAAGGAAGAACAAAGATAAAAGAATCTAATTAATACAAATATTGGAGAAAGAGAAACCAATCACAAACTAAAATGTTTCTATACTAATGCACAAAGCATGGGCAACAAACAAGGAGAATTGGAACTACTAATACAGGAAAAGAAAGATGATGTCATTGGAATCACTGAAACTTGGTGGGACAATACACATGATTGGAATACAAGACTAGAAGGATACAACTTATTTGCAAGAAACAGACTTGATAAACGAGGAGGAGGTGTCGCATTGTATGTTAGAAACGCGTATATCTGCATAGAAATTGAAGCTTCAGAGACTAGTTGTTCTGTGGAAACTGTTTGGGTAAGAATACAAGGACAGAACAATGGAAAGGACACCATTGTAGGCATTTACTACAGGCCACCTGTGCAAGCTGAAGATATGGATGAACTCTTTATGCATCAAATGGCCAAGTTCTCCAAAAATATGACATAGTTGTCATGGGAGATTTCAACTATCCAGACATTTGTTTGGAATCTCTCTCAGGCAAAACTAACAGGTCAAGGAAATTCTTATCCTCTCTTGCTGACAACTTTATCTTCCAAAAGATAGGGGAGAAAACGAGGGGAACTGCTACCTTGGATCTAATCCTTATAAACAGGGAGGAAATGGTTGAGGAGGTAAAAGTGGCTGGGACCCTAGGAGGTAGCGACCATGCTATTTTAGAATTTTGGATAACTAGAGGAGGAAGACCTGTGAAGACTCAGACGTCAAGGTTAGATTTCAGAAAGGCAGATTTTAAGGGATTCAGAAAGAGAATTGGAGGGATCCAATGGCTGGATATCCTTAAAGACAAAAATATCCAGGAAGGATGGGAAATCTTGAAAAATGAAATTCTCAAAGCACAGTTGTTAACAATTCCGAAAAGAGGGAAGAATAGGAAGCATTTAAGGAAACCAGGATGGATGAACACAGAACTTAAGCACATGCTAAAAAGGAAGAAAAAAATGTTTATAAAATGGAAAGAGGGAGGCATATCTAAAGAAGAATATAATGCTGTCTGCAGAACCTGCAGGGCACAAATCAGATTATCTAAAGCTGACAATGAATTGAGGCTTGCAAGAGATGTCAAAAGCAATAATAAAGGA
The DNA here is from genome assembly GCF_039654945.1 of Dendrobates tinctorius. Classification (NCBI taxonomy): domain Eukaryota; kingdom Metazoa; phylum Chordata; class Amphibia; order Anura; family Dendrobatidae; genus Dendrobates; species Dendrobates tinctorius. Next base: position 4,598,947 of record NW_027361893.1, on the reverse strand, counting down.
TTTTGGGGATATGTCAAAGTAAAAGAAAAGTCAAAGATGCTATAGGATTTTTACAGGATGAAAATGATGAAATGGTAAGACAGGATGTTGTGAAGGCCGAACTTTTAAATTCCTATTTCGCATCTGTTTTCTCTCAGAAAGGAAATGTAACATCAACTGTTCTTCACTGTCCTATTAAGAGAATAGAAGAATCCAGGATATCTATAAACAGAAAGATAGTGAGGAAACACTTAGCTAACCTAAATGAATTCAAGTCTCCAGGTCCAGATGAATTTTCACCCCAGAGTACTGAAGGAGATAGCAGAAGAAATGTTTGAACCCCTCTCCATAATCTTTGAAAATTCTTGGAGAACAGGAGAAGTCCCAGAAGACTGGAGAAGAGCAAATGTTTTTCCTATCTTCAAAAAGGGGAAGAAGGTGGACCCAGGCAACTATAGGCCGGTGAGTCTGACTTCTATACCAGGAAAGATCTTTGAACAAATTATTAAACAACATGTATGTCAGTACCTGGATAAGAATGAAGTGATTAAACAGAGTCAGCATGGGTTTGTAACTAATAAGTCATGTCAGACTAACTTAATTTCCTTCTATGACAGAATCACTGATTGGGTGGATCAAGGAAATGCTGTAGATATAGTATATCTTGACTTTAGCAAAGCATTTGACAAAGTATCTCATACAATCCTTATTGAAAAAATGACTATGTATGGAATGGACAAGGCAACTGTTAGGTGGATTCATAACTGGCTTAGTGATCGGACCCAAAGAGTGGTCGTAAATGGCTGCACATCCAGTTGGAAGAATGTCTCAAGTGGGGTACCACAGGGCTCTGTCCTGGGCCCTGTATTGTTCAACATCTTTATCAGCGATTTAGATGAAGGAATTGAGGGTAAACTGATTAAATTTGCTGATGACACAAAGCTAGGAGGGATAGCTAATACTAGAGAAGAGAGAGAGGATTCAAAAACATATAAATAAACTGGAGCAGTGGGCAGCAACTAACAGAATGGTTTTTAACAGGGAAAAATGCAAAGTAATACATCTGGGCAATAAAAATGAAAAAAGCATATACAGAATGGGAGGAATAGGGCTAAGCAACAGCACATGTGAAAAAGACTTGGGTATACTAATAGATCACAGACTGAATATGAGTCAACAGTGTGATGCAGCAGCAAAAAAGGCAAATGCAATTCTAGGATGTATTAACAGAAGCATACAGTCTAGATCACGTGAAGTCATTATTTCCCTCTACTCCTCTTTGCTCAGACCTCATCTGGAATATTGTGTCCAGTTTTGGGTGCCACATTTTAAAAAAAGACATCAACAAACTGGAGCAAGTTCAGAAAAGAGCGACCAGAATGGTGACCGGTCTGCAAACCCTGTCTTATGATGAATGGTTGCAGGATTTGGGAATGTTTAGTTTGCAAAAGAGAAGACTGAGAGGAGACTTAATAGCTGTCTACAAATATCTAAAGGGCTGTCACATTGTAGAAGGATCATCTTTATTCTCATTTGCACAAGGAAAGACTAGAAGCAATGGGATGAAACTGAATGGGAGGAGACACAGATTAGATATTAGAAAAAACTTTTTGACAGAGTGATCAATGAGTGGAACAGGCTGCCACGAGAAGTGATGAATTCTCCTTCAATGGAAGTCTTCAAACAGAGGCTGGACAGACATCTGACTGGGATGATTTAGCGAATCCTGCTTTGAGCAGGGGGTTGGACCAGATGGCCCAGGAGGTCCCTTCCAACTCTACGATTCTATGATTCTATGATTCTAAGTCACAATCAACCCTTTAACGAGTCTTGTAATATGACTTAGAATAAAAGCCAAATCAGAATCTCAATTTGCAGACACGGTGTTTCGGGCTATTGGCCCTCATCAGTGCAAAGTATGAGAACTGATTTGGCTACGTGAGAGGCTCTGGACTGAGGTCTAAGTGGTAAGATTTCTCCTTGTGGAGAGTGACATACCAGCTCTGGCTTGTCAAGGTAAGGAGGCGTATTCACCATGCAATGCTCCTCTGGTAAATTTAATATGCAAATTGCCTCTTCAGAGACAAGACTCAGGGTTATACTCATCCTTCTTGTTCCTCCACACATGGCATTTGGAGTTGATACTAAAAAGTTCTCTTTTGGTCTCATCTGACCACATGACCTTCTCCCATGCCTCCTCAGGTTTATACAGATGGTCATTGGTGTCCTTCAAATGGGCCTGGACTTGGCCTGCTGGTGTCAACAGGGGAACCTTGTGTGCCATGGAGGATTTTAATCCATGATGGTGTGGTGTATTACTAACGGTAATATTTGAGACTGTGGTCTCAGATTTCTTCAAGTCATTGACCAGGTCCTCCCGTGTAGTTCTGGGCTGATTCCAGACCTTGCTCAGAATCATCCTTACCCCACAAGGCAGGATCTTACATGGAGTCCCAGGCTGAGGAAGATTGTCTGTCATCTTTTATTCCTTCCATTTTTCTAATAATTGTGCCAAAAGTTTTTGCCTTATCACCCAGCTGGTTGCCAATTGTCCTGTAGCTCATTCAAGGCTTGTGCGGGTCTACAATTTTGTCCCTGGTGTCCTTAGGCTACTTTCACACATCAGGTTTTCGGCGTCAGGCGCGATCCGGCGTCGTGCCGGAACGCCGGATCCGGCAAATGTTTAGTAAAACCGGATGTGACGGATCCGGTTTTCTGCCGGATCCGTCTTTTTCTTGACAGACAAAACCGGATCCGTCTCATCCGGTTCATCCGTTTTTCTATCCGTTTTTCGACGGATTACGCCGGATCCGGTTTTTAAAATTGACCCTTGTGGCCTTCCGAACGGGATTGGCTACTGGAAAACTAGATATAGCATGTTCCTACAGCCCTTCTTTGACAGGTTGTAGAGAAGAAAGTGCAGGTTGGAGAGAAGAGCAAGTTACTGGCGAAGATGGATGTTGTCATTGGAAATATTACCACTAGAAGTTCTGTGACGGTTTCAGGGACAATTTTCCACTATACTTTATGTCACCTCAAGGCAGAGTACACTGGGATGACAGAGTGTGAGAGATTTTTGCCCTAAACTTGTGTACCTTCTGGACCAACAGTATATACCTTTGCCAACCAAAGTTGGCTATCTTGTCATGGTCTTACTATTTTTACCTTTAGGCCACAGGTGTGTACCTGGTTGTGTTTTATGCAAAGTATTTCACCTTTTAACAAAAGTTGTGTACATTGGTAGGAAATCACCAACAATAAACACAACTTTTTAAGTGAAATACTTTGCTTCAAACACAACCAGGAACACAACTGTGGCAAAAAGCTAAAATTTACCCATAGTTATACCTGGTTTTGAATACCTTTTTACCTTTGAAATACCCTGTATTTAACCTTTTTTTAAAACATAGTTCGCTGCAGAAAGAAATGACAGACAACCATTGTGAAACGATAATTTAACTTTTATTTAAATTTTTTTTTTTTTTGTAAAATGTTTTTAAAGTGCAAAAAAACTTTTTTAGAAAGGTTTTAAACCCAATGGGCATTTTTATTACAAAAAACACACATTACAATTCTGTGTACTGTGGGGTGGAAATACTGCTGGAGGGGCTGCGGGACACTTCGACACTGGGTGTGTGGAGAGAGGACTGGGATCTTGGTGGGGAAGGAACAGTTAGAGGTGAAGGTGTGGAAAAAACTACAGAATGGGTGGACATGTGGGAAGCAGAAGAGGTGGTGGGTGGTGGAGTGGAGGGTTGGGCAGGGACTGTAGGAGCAGATGATGTTGATGGAAAGTTGTATGGGGAAGGAGTTTGGTACGGGGAAGGAGTTTGGTACGGGGAAGGAGTTTGGTACGGGGCAGGTTGCTGGAAGTGGGGAGATGACTGGTACTGGGGAGGTTGCTGGTACTGGGGAGGTTGCTGGTACTGGGCAGGTTGCTGGTATGTAGTAGGAGGGGGAGGATGAAAAGTGGCTGGAGGGGGTGCAGATGTAATAGGAGGGGGAGGATGGAAAGTGGCTGGAGGGGGTGCAGGTGGAGGAACTACAGTGGTGGGAGGTGGAGGTTGGGAGGTAACCTGCTGTAGAGCACCGTGGCACGAATGCATTACATGCATCTGCTGGGCAGGAGAGAGCGTTTCCATGCGCTCCACAACAGACCTGAAAAAGGTGTGGTTTGGCGAAGATCTTGCTTCTGAATGCATGGTTTGCAGAAGTGTCTTCACCTCCAGAATGCTGGAGTTGATCTGCTGAAAGCCTACGGAGATTTGCTCTGACAAGACTTTGAGACAGTTCTGGAAAGATGCATTCAGATGCAATAACTCTTGCGCATAACTCTTTTCCTGACCCCTCTGCCGCTGTCGCCCAGTACCCGCAGGTGTACTAGAGGCGGCAGGGGCAGAAGGGTGGGGTAAAGGGAAAGCGATCTCCTCACCAGCAGCTTCATGTAATGTAGGCGGCCACGATGCTCCTGTGCTGGTGGATGGGACAGATGGGTCGAATGTGTGGGAAGGCAGGGAAGGTGCAGATGTACCGGGGCGGTCGAAGTGTCCCTCGGTGCCGGTCTCCTCAGGGATCGCCTCAGAAGGGTCCAATCGTGCAGGCTCCCGAGTGCTGCTCACCGTGCTGTGGAATAAAGAGAAAAAAAAACAATTAAAATACTGACATGGTATGGCCCTGGCTGAAAAAAAAAAGTTACATCTAACATTTTTTTCACATGTGGTGTGTAATATTTACCTTCTGGTGAGCATTGTTTCCCGGAGGAACGACAGGGCTTGTGCGTACTTGTACTTGCTCCTGCGTCCTCCAGATCCACTCGGGGCCCGCATCTCTTCATTGAACTCCTTCTTGAAACGATCCCTCACAGACCGCCACCGATTCACAATTCTGTTCCCTGAAACGAGAAAGGAGTGGTTAGTATACAACATCAGTGTTTCACAAACTCCAGTCCTCATGGTCCCCAGGGGTCATGTTTTCAGGATTTCAATAGTAAATAGAAATCCTGAACACATGATCCGTGGGGACCACGAGGACTGGAGTTCGGGAAACACTGGTTTACATCAAGCAACCGTTACTGTATATACTTACGCTCTTTAATCTGGTCCCGAGCTTCGAGGTCCTCCCAGCGGCCCACAAGGAGAGAACAGATTTCCTCCCAGAGTCGTCGGGTAACGATAAGGTCAGCGTGGCGGCGGTCAGCCATATTCCAGAGCGGCTCCCTTTCTCTGACGAGATCGATGAGGCGGTCCACATCAATCCCTCCATCCTCACCGTCAGAGTCGGGAGCACGCTGTGAAGGCTGTTAAAGAAAAAGACAAAAATAACATAATTAGCCTCCACAAAAGAAATGAAATAAAAAGTGCAAAAAAAAAAGCAAAAATATTTATACTTACACGCTGGTGACCGCCGCGTTGCTGTCGCCGACGACCCTGGGAGGCACTGCGAGGACCTCTTGGCCGAGCACCAGATTGGGAAGACTAGAGAAGAAAACAAAAAATGTTATGAGTTTGGATGTAGGCATTTGTTTGCTGTGTGTGGTCTGCAGAACATTGTTTTCTATGTGTTGTGTGTAGTGTGATGTTGTGTTTCTGCGTTTGATGCAAAAAACTTACGAATTGTGAGCCCACTCCAAGCGTCTGTCCACCCCTTCCTTCTTCTTCTGGGAGCTCCTCTTCATCTTGTGATTCCTGTTTTGAAATAAAAGGCAATGAATAGACATATATTACAGAGATGATGGATTTTGGAAATAAAAACTTACCGTCAAACGCTGACGATGCGAGGGAGGGCTCCCAGAAGAAGATGTGCTGTCCTGTTGATGGCCAGACTCCATGGCTGTGGGTATTGCTGCTGCCAGTGATGCCATTTCTGCTGCTGCTGCTGCTGCATCTCTTTGGCGGCTGTTGAATAAAGAGAAACAAAGGGCCAATGAATATCTTGATATTCCATGGCCCTAGTTTGGAGGAATGGGGGATTTGATAATTACCGTCTCTCATCTGCTTCTGGACTCCCCTCCCGTTCAGCATGCTGCTCCATTTGGGGTGGTGATGATGGTGCTGCTGCTGCATCTGTTTGGCGGCTGTTGAATAAAGAGAAACAAAGGGCCAATGAATATCTTGATATTCCATGGCCCTAGTTTGGAGGAATGGGGGATTTGATAATTACCGTCTCTCATCTGCTGCTGGCCTCCCCTCCTCAGCATGTTCTATTTGCTGCTCCATTTGGGGTGGTGGTGGTGCTGACGGTGCTGCAGTGGTCTCCTGCCTTCTCCTGCTTCGCTTGGTTGCTTTCTTGGGTGGCATGTTGGGTGTGGCTGTGGGTCCCACTGTCTTGCTTTTATATATGTCTTGTGGGCAGAGCTACTGAGCATGCTCAGACCAAAAAACCGGATCCGGCCGCCGGATCCGGCTTTCGCCGGATCCGGCGCATTGCGGCGCTCATAGGCTTTCATCGTGTGAAAAAGCCGGACGCGCCGGATCCGGCGTGTCCGGCTTTTTCGCCGGAGACAAAAAACGTTACAGTAGACGTTTTTTCCAGACGCCGGATCGTGACACATTGCGACACATTGCCGGATCCGGCGAAAACCGGATGAAACGCATGGCCATCCGGCGCGATCCGGCGCAAATGCAAGTCAATGGGGGTGAAACCGGATCCGGCATTGCATTTCGCCGGATCCGGTTTCTGTCAAAAGCGCCGGATCGCGCCTGACGGCGAAAACCTGATGTGTGAAAGAGGCCTTAGACAGCTCTTTGGTCTTAGCCATCGTGGAGAGGTTGGAGTGTGATTGTGTGGACAGGTGTCTTTTATACAGCTAACAAGTTTAAACAGGTGCAATTAATACAAGTAATGAGTGCAGAGTAGTTGGCTTCTTAAAGAAAAACTATCAGGTCTGTGAGAGCCAAAATTCTTGGTGATGAAATACTTATTTCATGCAGTAAAATGCAATTTAATTATTTAGAAAACATACAATGTGATTTTCTGGATTTTATTTTTAGATTCTGTCTCTCACAGGTGAAGTGTGCCTAAAATTGTCAGTGTGTCACATACTTATTTTCCCCACTGTAGTTTGCGCATTCCATATACAGAGCCCCTAAGAGCTGAATCCCCCACTTAAGTTACCGCATTTTGGAAATTGTACCCCACTGGGAATTTATCTACAGGTAAAGGCACAATTTTGACTCTGTGGGTGTTTCCCAGAAGTAAACAGCAATGGATGTTGTTCAGTGAAAATTATAAAACCTCAGGACTTGTATATATGGCCATATGCATCTGCCATCTAGATTATGTAGGCACACCCAAGAGGGAGTCTAGAAGGAGGGAGGGGAGTATTTTCGTGGTATTTGCCATGGCTGGGACACCCCATTAGCGAGTCACTTGAACAGTGTACATTCGTAGACAGAAAAACACACAATGGTCACAGAAATAACTTGAATCTGACAAAATTAACAATAAATCAAAAATCTATGAAAATGAACAAATGAAAGTCAGACCTTGCTTTACAACTATGCTTCCACAGAATATAAAAAGAAATAAACCTCATGAAATAGGCCTGGACAGAAATGATGGTACCCTTAATATTTTGTTGCACAACCTTTTGAGGCAATCACTGCAATCAAACGATTCCTGTAATTGTCAATGAGACTTCTGCACCTCTCGACAGGTATTTTGGCCCACTCTTCATGAACAAACTGCTCCAGTTGTCTTGTGTTTGAAGGTTGCCTTTTCCAGATGGTATGTTTCAGCTTTTTCCAAAGATGTTTAGGTCAGGGCTCATAGAACGTTACTTCAGAATAGTCCATATCATAGTCTATGTCAGAATTATTTCTTATCAGTTATATCCCACATATACTATTTAGTAATTATCAAGTGTGGTGATCCTTGTGTATCTCTAATTATACAATAGGGGTCACATTTGACCATTTAGGAACTATTTTATGTAGTGGTAAAGTAGCTCTACATGCCTATTGTATGATGGGAGGATATGCAATACTTGTTTTTAGTTTCCCATGGCGCTGATATCAGAGATTGGACTTTTCAATATTGGGGGAATTTAATCCAAATTCATTATGGTCTCCGGCGTGGAATGCATGCTTCCGGACATGCGCAGTCGCAGATAGGAGACATTGACCCTAGATGTGCTCTGGTGTGGAACACAGGGTGTGTGCAGTCCTGGGTACGAGTGGTGCGGTGGCAATCAGTTTATCTGATGTTTCAGTTTAAAGCATGTCACTTCTGGACATGCACACCAGAGGATGGACATTAATGGACCTCTAGCACATGAGAAGTAGCGCAGGCACAGTACATTGATGTAGACAGACTCCATTCTATATATCCTATGACAATTCACCTCTAGGAATGGGAATAGGTCTCCTAGTCTGGGGAGTGATTTTGGATGACGTAGGAAATTTAGTATGGTAAAATAGAGAATGGACAGCACCTCCAATAGTCATACATTGATCTAATGCCGCTAGACAAAACTATATATAACTGAACATCAGGTTCTTAGTTTAAAATTCTGATCAGACTGTATGAAGCCCACTGCCATGTCACAGCAAACCGCTCAGTGGGCCCCTAGCGCCTTAAATGAGCAGTGTCGCGCTGGTGTCACCATGACTCAAGAAAGCACCACCCCACCAGCACAAAACCACAGCTAAAATGGGCGCCACACAGCACCAACCCCAAATGAAAGGCGCATTGAAACTCCCCTTCCTCAAGCTCTACAACGAGAACAAAAATAGACTGGATCCCTTTCTTTGCAGTTTCTGCTAATTTACTGGTGATTTTAAATTAGCATTAGACTGCAAAGAACGGGATCAAGTCTACTTTTTGTTCTCATTGTAGAGCTTGAGGAAGGTAAGTTTCAATGCTCCTTTCATTTGGTGCTGTGGTTTTGTGTTGGTGGGACGGTGCGGTCAGGAGTCATGGGGGCTCAGTCTTGCAGCATGGCCACCCATCCTGCTGGTGCATTGTCGCTGCGACTGTGATTAGCACATGACGCTGTTCCTTTAAAGCAGTGGGCAAAGTGGGCTTCATACAGTCTGATCAGCATGTTAAACTAAGAACCTCATGTTTTGTAATATATAGTTTTTCCTAGCGGCATTAGATCAATGTAAGATTTTTTGGAGGTGTGGTCCATGCTCTTTTTTTGATGTATAATATTTAAATATGAACACCTGGCTATTGGGCACATTATGCTCAACATCATGAATTAACATGCCTGTATCAAACCTCCTGATGAAGCTGTTGGGGAAACGGGTCAAGCCGGATTGTTGAAACATTCTGTGATGGGTGCCATACCCTTTCTTTACATATGTTGAGATATATCTGGTTCTATTTAATGTAATAGTGTATAAAAAACTTCCTTCTCATCCCCAGGAAGTTCTTTTTTGTTGTCCCTTCTCATTCTCTGGTCCTCTACCAGAGGCCTGGGAGTTTGAGGGTTCTGACCTTTCTCAAGCTCTCTGCGAAGGATCCTAGTTGTTCCCAGCATTGCACTTTTCTGGACAGAGAGCTCGGATGTTGCTCCTGGGGTCTGTTGCAACCATTCTTCCAAATTAGGGGTCAATGCTCCTATCACCACTGGAATCACTGTTGCCTTCACCTTCCACATCTTCTCTAGTTCTCCTTTGAGGCCCTGGTATTTCTGCAGCTTCTCATGTTGCTGTCACTTGGCACTGCCAAATCTGTTATCATTACTGTCTTCTGATCCCTGATTCCTATATATCCAGAAAAATCTTTAAATCGTTAGACACTTCACATACAATATATCAACACTGTCAACCGCGGTTATATAGCCGCCAGACCAGAAGAGATTCCAACTAAAGTGATGTATTAAAATATACATTTATTAATGACAATCAATAAAAATATATATAAAAGAGGGATAAAAGGCAGGGCAAAAAACCTCCAACAAGGGGGGGGAGAAAGACACAATAGCTGAAGCAAATAATAATTAAATGATTAAATAAATAAGGACCAAAATACCAAGTATGCCAAAATAGATCGTTAACCCTTTAGAGCAAATATATAATGCACCAAAATAAAAAATGGCTGCCAAGGGCGGTGCATGCGCGGATGAAGATCTCGGCACCAAGATCTCGGGAGATGAGTTCTCAGCGCTGAAATCTCCCGCGCAGCACCGGAGACACGCAACGGCATCGGAAACCCGCAGTGGGACTGGAAACCTATAGCGGTGCGCCACACATCGGAACACCCCCTCATCCCAGCCTGCAGCTACGCTACACTCTTTCCTCCTCCAGCAGCGACCCTGTGTCATGACGGCGTCCCCTGCGCCTGTCATGCCTGCAGCTGCTGTGCCCGCCTCGCGCCCCTCTACTTACCTTTCTGCTCCCATGCTCCGCCGTCCTGCTGGTCGGGGTCCCGACGTATCACTCCTTCGCTGTCGGCCTTCCCGCTTCTTTAACCCTGCAGGACCTGACCCGGAAGCACTAATGCTGTAATCAGGTGCTGTCACAGGGTATATCAGGCGGCTCCTCCATATTGGAGGCGCCTGATTATTGTGTGCATTTTATACGTTAGTCTTGGCCGTGTCTGTGGGTTCTGCCCACTACTCCCACTATTACCTAGCCAGTGCTTGTTCTCCTTGGTCAGTTCCTGGTAGTCCTGTCCTCCTGCTCCATCCTGGTTGTCCGGTCCTCCGGCTCCATCCTGGTATTCCTGTCCCCCTGCTTCGTCCTGGTATTCCTGTCCCCCTGCTCCATCCTGGTAGTTCCAGTCATCCTGCTCCATCCTGGTAGTTCCTGTCCTCCTGCTCTGTCCTGGCAGTGCCTGTCCTCCTGCACTGTCCTGGTAGTCCGGTCCTCCTACTCCGTCCTGGTAGTCCTGTCCCCCGGCTCCGCCCTGGTAGTCCTGTCTCCCTGCTCTGTCCTGTTAGTCCTGTCCCCCTGCTCTGTCCTGGTAGTCCTGTCCTCCTGCTCCATTCTGGCTGAGCCCCCGTCTGTTCCTCCAGTCCTATCTGAGTGGTTTCTCTGCCGCCCCTTGAGCCATCCCTCTTGGTGCCAGCTGTCGCGGTATCTGACTCCCTTGGGTTTGCCCCTAATGATCCCTGTACAGGGGTTGGCTCCACCTGGTCCGCTCACTTCAGGAAGCTTCGGAGCCGAGACCCAGAGGGTCCACTGTCGGAAGCACACCACCTCTAGGCGTCACAGTCGTCACCCCTAGGCGTCACACCCTGCTCCACCGCAAACGGTAAGGTATATCCGCATTATAAGACTCACCCCCATTTTCCCCCCATATTTTGGGGAAAAAAGTGCATCTTATAATCCGTAAAACACAGTATAAATATTCAGGGTAGGGCTTCTGATGGCACCACCAGTGATCAGAGGCACTATTGTCATTCCTTAGGGTGCCAACCTCCGCGGCTAGGCAGTATCAGCTTTGTTTAGGTACGGGATAGGGTAAGGTAGTGACTATCTATTATTCACCAGCGTCATTTCCATCTGTTAATATACAGTGATAACAAGACATTCAGCTTGTAATTTTGTTAGTTTTAAGTATATATATGTTGTTAGTCCAGTTTCAATGCATATGTTTAATAAAAGTTTAAGATTTTACTTTAAGGGGCTTTTCCCACAGTACTGCCCCTACACACACAATATAGTACCATCCACCTCACCGGTTACCCCACAGCTAATTAATAAATACTCACTTAGCCCCATTCTTTGTGCAGATACTGACCCCAAGACCTATGAGATATTTCCCACTCAATAGCTGGATAGTCAGGGGCACATCACCTATAGCGGCAGCCCACGTGGCTACTATGGTGCCGGCAAATTACCGTAAGTGGGCTTGTGCGACTCAGCCTCGGGCACCCTCACCTTCCCCATCATCACAATTTCAGCGATATCCACATTCCCATGACAGTGAAACCATTGAATAGAATAGAGAATGAGGGAATAAAAAGCTCCTGATCCACCATTCAGCCTTCACCTGGGAGTCTAAGACTCCGAACACTACAGGCACAATGGCATCACTACATCACACATGTAGTATGGAGCCTCAGTACTCACACTGCACAGACCAGAGGAGCGCACCTCAGGGACGGGGTTGGGTGAGGAGTGCGTGCTTATTTTTAATATCAGGAATTGTGGGGGTATCATATTAAGCGGAGGGCTGTGGGGGGCCATTATACTGTGTGGGAGTCCTCATTCTGAGCTACAAAGACAGACAGGAGAACAATCTCCTGGTGATGAGGCAGATAGGGATGAGTAAGTGAGAAATACAGATATTTGGTCTATTTAGTTGCAGACTTGGATTGATATGGTGTTGTGTGCCAATAGGGAGACAGAATGGCAATAGGAACCCAGATTCTGGGCAGGGCGCACAGAGAAGACAAAAGCTGGGCAAGGTCCTTAGCTGAGACCATGAGGCCTACTTAAACAGTGCATAATTTTTCCCAAGGGTAGAAGGAGGACTAATTAAAGGGATAAAACTTTGCTAAGGTGTGCAGCAGGATGAAGTTGTTAGCTCAGGCCAGGAGGCCTACTTAAACAGTACAGAACTGTGCCCTAGATGGAGAGCTAAAGATGCAGTGCCACAGCAAGTAGTGTGTGGAACTCATCAAATGGACTTCAAGAGTACTAGAGAGTAGACGTACAGATGCACCTTAGCCAGTGACGTACTCACAAGTGAACTGGGAGCTGAGTAGCTCTGATAGGCCGTAGTGCATTTTCACCCGTATGAACCCCACAACGGAAGATGGGCCTTCCCATAATGGTTTGCTGGACTATTATAGCTAATACCAAAAGTAATGTAACCGGAAAGTTCCTGACTCTGCATAATGCAGAAGAAGCATTTATAAAGTGTTGTTGTCATGATACCAGTGCTGGGTGACCGGCACTTCTGGGGTTAATGTTTTGATCGCAGTGCAGACTCTCACCTGCACACCTGGGACCTATTATGGTGGCCTCTCATTGGTTCTGGGGAGGCTTCTTATAGCCTCAGGAAGCTCCCATCCCCCATCAGTTATACTTTCACCCTTGGCATTGTGTGGTGACCCCTGAGTGTGATTGTGCTGTGTTCTGGTTGCTTGATTCCCTGTGTATGACTCGGTCTGTGCTCTGGATATTGCTTTGGATTCTGCTTGGTACCTTCTATGTCCGTTTGGTTTTTGATCTCTGCTTGGCCCTGACTGTCTGTTCTGTCTCATCCCTGGTACTGTATTGATATCTTGTGTATGACCTTTGGCTTTGTCTGACCTTCCGTCTGTTTATCCTTCCTGTACCTCGCTTGCCTGTATTGTGCCTGACCTCTGCTTTGCCCGACTCTGAGTTTTCTTCGTCCTCTGAAAGCAGGACGCTAAGCTCCGCCCTCTTGCAGTCACATGACCATTCACATGACCGTAGGTACTGTGCATGTTTTCTAATCTTCTACATTCAGGGCCCGTGCATCTTTATTGTCCGGCTGTTCTTGTCCCCAGGGGTCCTATGGTGCGGGTGAGTCCCTGCTTAGCGGCGCTGTCCGGACCCTGACAGTTGTGCCTGCTATCTGATGTATATACTTCAAGTTCTTGTTAACTATAGAAAAGTTTATTTTTGGTCTCTCTCATTCATCTCCATACCATCTGGGCCGAGCCTGCCAAGTACAACTGTTGTTGTCTACATGTCTACATGTTGTTGCATGTGGTCTACAAAGTCGAGAGATATGACACCGCCAAATATATTGTGAAGCAGCAGCTTTCACGACAGTGTGATAATGAAGCAGTGACCCAAGTTAGTTTAACTCAAATGTCTTTTTTTGGCAACTTAAGAAAATAAACTGAAATGTTACCCTCCAGCTGGATCACCTGTATCAACCCATTTCCTTGGGCTACTGCACCAACGTGTAACTCGTGGGTTTGGCAACGCCCAGGGGGGCGTAACTACCACGGTTGCAGTTGCGACGGGGCCCGGAGTGTTTAGAGGCCCGATCGCGAGTTTGCACTTTGAAGGTGAGCTGTGTAGTGGGCGTGTCAGGGGAGTGGCAGCCTCTGGGAGCTGCAGCTGCTCATTGGCTGTGCAGCTCCGTGCTGTGATTGGCTGCCAGGCTGCAATTGGCCTGACGCGATGGCTGTTCTGTGCACACAGGAGCTGTGATGGGGTCACAGGAGGGGAGGAGTCAGGGGTCACATGATCAGGAGCCTCTGTGTATGCAGGACTCTGCTGTGCTGGTTGTCATGGTGCTGGATGAGGGTAAGTTTATGTGTGGAGTCAGGAGGGGTTTACAGGGTGGACAGAGCAGAGCCGCGTGTGTATGGGGTGTGCGGAGTGGTGTGTGTACAAGGTGTACGGAGCAGAGCCGTGTGTGTACAAGGTGTACGGAGCAGAACCGTGTGTGTGTGTACAAGGTGTACGGAGCAGAGCCGTGTGTGTACGAAGTGTACAGAGCGGAGCCACACGTGTACGAGGTGTACGGAGCGGAGCCGCATGTGTACGAGGTGTACGGAGTGGAGCCGCGCATGTAAGAGGTGTGCGGAGCGGAGCCGCACGTGTACAAGGTGTAAGTTCGCATCGGGGCCCATAACTTTGCAGTTACGCCACTGGCAATGCCCTTGCTCTGTCTCTGACTTGTGTTTAGTGTCACACATACCTGACATACACACGGTTCCTACACTGTTGCTTGCAAAAACAAATATTGACAAGCCCACATCTTAAGTGAAATTTTAAACAGGAATCATGAACATGAACCACTCCCAAGTGAATCTGGGAATTGAAAGCTCCTGATCCAACATACAGCCTTCGCCTGTGAGTCTGAGATGCCGTGCGCTGCAGGCACAATAACGTCACTACATCACACCTGTAGTATGGAGCCTCAGTGCTCACACTGCACAGACCGGAGCAGCGCACCTTGGGAACAGGGTTGGGCGAGTAGTGTGTGCTTTGTTTTTTTAATATCTGGAATTGTGGGGGCATCATATTAGGTGAAGGGCTGTGGGGCCCTGAAGTTGTGTGGGGTCTGTGGGGGCCATCATACTGTGTGGGAGCTGTATGAGCACACAGGAGAACAATTTCCTGGTGATGAGACACATATGTATAAGTAAGAGAGAAAACTCCAGAATTATGCTTTTTGGGTCTCCGCAAATTGCATTAAAATGCAATAACAGGCAATCAACACATCACATCTACGACAAAATGGTATCAATAAAAATGTCAGCTCAGCGTACAAAAAATAAGCTCTCACCCAGCCCCAGAGCCCGAAAAATAGAGATGCCACGGGTCTCGGAAAATTGCAACATTTTTTTAAATCAACTTTGGATTTTTTCATCACTTAAAGGGAACCTGTCAGCAGAATTGGACACAGTAACCTACAGGCAATGTCAGGTCGGCACCGTTATACTGAATAAAATGATACCTTGGGTGATGGAATCCATCTTGTGGTTGTTTCTTTATCTTTACTTTCAGTTTTGTGTTAATGATATGCTCGTGCCCTAAGGCGGGGTTGGGGAATGTCATGCTCTGATTATATATTCATAATGCAGACTGCTGACAGGTCACTGCTCCCTCACTGACCTGCCCCCTAGTTTACATAATCAATACCACCACATACTGAATAAAAAAAAACACTTTTGCGGGCAAGTGGCTGCCGTGAGATCTCCAACAGCTGCTATTGCGCATACGCAGGCAGCGCCATCTTGGAGGAGGACGTTTCTTTTTTATTCTCCAGCAAGATGGTGCCATCGGCACAACAGCAGTTATCATATCTCTATGCAAACCGATAATTGGTACTGCACAGACGCCCTGGGTGCCATTTTCAAAATGACTTTTTTTTTCCTCAAGTAAATCTGCAAAAGGGTTAAGTGCACAGTAA
This sequence comes from Dendrobates tinctorius, assembly GCF_039654945.1. Taxonomy (NCBI): domain Eukaryota; kingdom Metazoa; phylum Chordata; class Amphibia; order Anura; family Dendrobatidae; genus Dendrobates; species Dendrobates tinctorius. Next base: position 4,583,170 of record NW_027361893.1, on the reverse strand, counting down.
CCATGCGATTATGTTCCAGCGCTGGTGTCACGGCCGGCACCTTCCTGCAGAAGCATTTTTTTTTTATTCAGTATGTGATGGCATTCATTATGCAAACTAGGGGGGCGGTCAGTGAGGGAGCAGAGACCTGTCAGCAGTCTGCATTATATATAACTATTCAGAGCACCACATACATGAACCCCGCCTTAGGGCACGAGCGTATCATTAACACAAAATTGAAAATAAAGATTAAGAAACAGCCACAAGACGGATTTCATCACAAGGTATCATTGTAATCAGTATAATGGCGCCGACCTGACACGGTGTGTAGGTTACTGTGCACAATCCTGCTGACAGTTTCCCTTTAACCCCTTAACATCCAATGATGGACACAGTCCATCATTGGATGACTCCCCGTTTGGAGCGGGCTCCGGCGGTGAGGCCTCACCTTTTCCGGAACATGACAACTGATCAGATTAGTGGACGTGTCCGGAATAGCCGCGGGTGAAATTGCGATTCACCCACGGCTGTCAAACTCTGACAGCGGCATTTAACATGCTCCCGCAGGAAGCGCGTCATTCCCTCCTCCCATCAGCGCCTGTGTCACATGAACCCCGGTCACCGATGGGTTGGCATGACAACCCGAGTTCAGGAGAAGATCCCTGTGGTTGTCATAGCCAGATAGCTATGAGCGCCGCCTGGTGGTCAGCGCTCATAGCAAGTGAGCATATCTGCTACATAGAGCAGTGCTGCATGCCTGCTGTATGCAGCAGAGGCGATCAAATGATCACAGCTTCTAGTATCCCATGGAGACTATTGAAGCAAGTAAAAAGTTAAAAAAATGCTATTTAAAAATATAAAAGTTCAAATCACCCCGTTTTGCCCCATTCAAAATTAAACAATTAAAAAAAATCAAATCTACACATATTTGGTATCGACACTTTCAGAATCGCCTTATCTATCAATATAAAAAAAAATAATCAAATCGGTAAATGGCTTAGCGAGAAAAAAATCAAAATGCCAGAATCACGTTTTCTTGGTCATTGCAACATTACAATAACAGGCAATCAAAAGAACGTATCTGCACCAGCATGGTATCAATAAAAATTTCCTTCTATGACGGTATCACTGATTGGGTGGATCAAGGAAATGCTGTAGATATAGTATATCTTGACTTCAGCAAAGCATTTGACAAAGTCTCTCATACAATCCTTATTGAAAAAATGATTAAGTATGGAATGGACAAGGCAACTGTTAGGTGGATTCATAACTGGCTTAGTGATCGGACCCAAAGAGTGGTCGTAAATGGCTGCACATCCAGTTGGAAGAATGTCTCAAGTGGGGTACCACAGGGCTCTGTCCTGGGCCCTGTATTGTTCAACATCTTTATCAACGATTTAGATGAAGGAATTGAGGGTAAACTGATTAAATTTGCTGATGACACAAAGCTAGGAGGGATAGCTAATACTAGAGAAGAGAGAGAGAGGATTCAAAAAGATATAAATAAACTGGAGAAGTGGGCAGCAACTAACAGAATGGTTTTTAACAGGGAGAAATGCAAAGTACTACATCTGGGCAATAAAAATGAAAAAAGCATATATAGAATGGGAGGAATAGGGCTAAGTGACAGCACATGTGAAAAAGACTTGGGTATACTAATAGATCACAGACTGAATATGAGTCAACAGTGTGATGCAGCAGCAAAAAAGGCAAATGAAATTCTAGGATGTATTAACAGAAGCATACAGTCTGGATCCCGTGAAGTCATTATTTCCCTCTACTCCTCTTTGGTCAGACCTCATCTGGAATATTGTGTCCAGTTTTGGGCACCACATTTTAAAAAAGACATCAACAAACTGGAGCAAGTTCAGAAAAGAGCGACCAGAATGGTGACCGGTCTGCAAACCCTGTCTTATGAGGAAAGGTTGCAGGATTTGGGAATGTTTAGTTTGCAAAAGAGAAGACTGAGAGGAGACTTAATAGCTGTCTACAAATATCTAAAGGGCTGTCACATTGTAGAAGGATCAACTTTATTCTCATTTGCACAAGGAAAGACTAGAAGCAATGGGATGAAACTGAATGGGAGGAGACACAGATTAGATATTAGAAAAAACTTTTTGACAGTTAGAGTGATCAATGAGTGGAACAGGCTGCCACGAGAAGTGGTGAGTTCTCCTTCAATGGAAGTCTTCAAACAGAGGCTGGACATACATCTGACTGGGATGATTTAGCGAATCCTGCTTTGAGCAGGGGGTTGGACCAGATGGCCCAGGAGGTCCCTTCCAACTCTACGATTCTATGATTCTATGATTCTATGAAAATGTCAGATCGGCGTGCAAAAAATAAGCCATCACCCGGCCCCAGATCCCTACATTTTTTTTAACAAACTTTGGAATTTTTTTTTCACCACTTAGATAAAAATGAACCTAGACATGTTTGGTGTCTATGAACTCATAATTGTCACGCCGCTGCCTGCTCTCCCTGCCCCGCGGCCGCACGTACCATCGCTATCCGCGCTCCGTCATACTCACCGAGCCCGGCGCGTTCCCGTCCGCTCTCCTTCTCCTGCACCCGCTCCTTCCTCGGCTTCCTGTCAGGCGTGCGCTCACGGCCGGCCCCACTGCGCACGCGCACACCTCTCTGTGAGACCGGCCTCTCTCCCCGGCTCACTATAGGTCCTGACCCGGAAGCACATCTGCACCTGCCCTTATCAGGCCGCCTCTTCCTCCCTGGCGTTGCCTGATCGTCACTCGTGTGTAGCTAGTGACCCTGGCCCCTTGTCTGCCTGCCTTCCCAGTTCTCCCTGCTGCGCTACTCCTCTCCCTATCTCGGTCGTCCTGTTTAACCTGCTCCTTTGTGTCTTTCCCAGTGCCTGCCATCCCGTGTCCACTTCCAGTCTGTGTCCCTGTGTTCCAGTCCTGCTAGCCTGTGTCTTCATCCAGCCCATGTCTCATCGTTCCTGCCGTGCCTGCCTGAATCTTCCAGTCCGCATCACTGTGTTCCAGTCCTGCTAGCCTGTGTCTCCGTCCCCTCCGTCTGCCGTGGTTCCGGTCCTGCACGTCCGTCCGCCTGCCTTTCTCGTCTCCTGCTGTGTCTCCTCTGTCCTCCTCGGGTACCGGCTGCCGTGGTGAGTAGTTTCCCCTGGGCCTGTCCCTAACGCTCCCTGTATAGGGGGTGGTCCACCTGGCCCGCTCGCCCAGGGGAGGTTTGCTTACCGCGGTCCAGTGGGTTCACCCTTGGGAACCATCACAGCTCGATCAGGCCATGGACCCCGCCGGTACCTCAGCCGCAATCCCACGGGAGAATCAGTCCCGGATCATGGCTTTTTTGAAAACCATGGAGTCCGGTCTCTCGGCTTTACAGGCCTCCAATCCAGGGAGCGCGTCCCAGCTGTCCAGCCTCCAACAGGAGCTTGCCCAGCAGCAAGACACCCAAGCCCACATTCATAACTACATGGCTTCGGGGATAACCGATTGCTCTCACTCCAAACCTCTGCCTCGGTCCCGGCTCCTGTCCCACATCCGTCACCCCATTTGGCCAAACCTCCGCGGTATAGCGGGGATCCCAAATTATGTCGGGGGTTCCTTATCCAGTGCCAATTGCATTTTGAGCTGTTGCCGCAGCAGTACCCCACCGACCGAGCCAAAGTGGCCTTTGTGGTATCCCACTTGGAGGGGTAGGCGCTAGCCTGGGTAAACCCCCTGTGGGAGCAAGACGATCCTCTGGTCACCCAGCTCGCTACTTTTCTAGAGACTTTTCGTAAAGTCTTTGACGAGCAGGGCCGCCTGGTCTCCACCACCCAGTCCCTATTTAATCTCCGCCAGGGTTCCCTCTCCGTAGGCCAGTACGCCATCCAGTTCCGTACGTTGTCCTCTGAGCTGGGATGGAACAACGAGGCCCTGGTAGGAGCTTTTTGGCGAGGCTTGTCATCTCGAATCAAAGACGAGTTGGCAGGGCGAGACACACCAACGTCCCTTGAGGACCTAATTTCCCTGGCTACGCGTATCGATCTACGCTTCCAGGAGCAATCTCGCGAAGCTGCCAGGGAGAGAAGGCCTTCTAGGTCATCCCCAGCCACATGCAGTCCTCCCCGCTCGCGATTTTTCACCGCAGCTCCAGCGCCAGAGCCTATGCAGGTGGACCGCCTCAAGCCAGCTGAGCTGCACCGTCAAGAGAGGCTCGCCCAAGGTCTCTGTCTCTACTGTGGCAGTTCCTCTCACTTTCTGCGCTCTTGCCCAGTGAGCCTCCGCCTAGGACAGGTAAGAGAGGCCTCCCTAGGTGTTAGCAATACTTCTCTACCCTTAACCTTCTCGGTCTTACTGAATTTCGGTTCCAGCCGCTCCTCCGAGGTGGCCTATATAGATTCTGGAGCAGCCGGGAACTTCATCCAGCTCGAGGCGGTCAAAAGATTGAGGATACCTGTCAGATCCTTGGAGACTCCTCAGCAGTTAGCTTCAGTCGACGGTGCTCCCCTGCGGGAGACCGTTACTTTGGTCACCGAAGAGGTGGAGCTACAGATCGGAGTCCTGCATCGGGAGAAGATCGCCTTCTTCGTACTGCCGTCGTTATCCTATTCACTTCTCTTAGGCCTTCCTTGGTTAAGAACCCACGAACCCGTACTTGATTGGCGAGCTGGTAACATTTTACGATGGGATCAATCCTGTCACTCTACGTGCCTTCTTCCCATTCAGCCAGTCAAAGCTTCTCCATCTCCTGCGGTGCCTGCAAGCTTGCCTTCGGCCTACTGGTCCTTCGCGGACGTTTTTAACAAGAAAGAAGCAGAGAGTTTGCCTCCGCATCGTCCCTACGACTGCCCAGTCAACCTCATTCCAGGTTCTACTCCACCCCGTGGTCGAATTTACCCTCTGAATCCTCTCGAATCACAGGCCATGACCGAGTACGTCCAGGAGAATTTGGCCAGAGGCTTTATTCGGAAATCGTCTTCGCCCGCAGGAGTGGGCTTCTTCTTCGTCAAGAAGAAGGACGGCTCGCTCCGTCCCTGCATCGATTACCGGGGTCTCAATGATATCACCATCAAAAATAAATATCCGCTCCCTCTCATTCCAGAGCTATTTGATCGGCTGCGGGGAGCACGAATCTTCACCAAACTAGATCTCCGTGGGCCTACAATCTCATCCGTATTCGCTCCGGAGATGAATGGAAGACCGCTTTTAACACTAGGGACGGCCACTACGAATATCTGGTGATGCCATTCGGCCTGTGCAATGCTCCGGCAGTGTTCCAGGAGTTCGTGAATTATATTTTCCGAGACCTTCTGTACTCCTGTGTGGTGGTATATCTGGATGACCTTCTTGTCTTTTCCCCGGACTTGCCTACCCATAGAAGGAACGTCCGTCAAGTTTTGCTGCGCCTGCGGGAGAATCGCCTGTATGCTAAGCTAGAGAAGTGTGCCTCGAGCAGACATCTCTCCCGTTCCTGGGCTACATTATTTCCGATTCCGGCTTGAGTATGGACCTGGAGAAGGTGTCCGCCGTGCTCAACTGGCCACAACCTCATGGAATCAAGGCAATCCAGCGATTTCTTGGCTTTGCCAATTATTACCGGCAGTTCATCCCTCACTTTTCTTCTTTGACTGCGCCAATCTCCTCTCTAATTCGTAAGGGGTTGACTCTCACGTCTAGTCCTCGGAGGCCGAAAAAGCTTTTCTTACCTTGAAACAAGCCTTTGCCTCAGCTCCCGTTCTCCATCGTCCGGAGACCAACAAACCTTTCATTTTGGAGGTGGATGCCTCTGCCATCGGGGCTGGAGCCGTGCTCTCGCAGAGATCTTCTTCTGGGCGACTGGTCACCTGCGGCTTCTTCTCAAAAACATTTACCGTCTCGGAGCGAAATTATGCCATTGGTGACAGGGTGCTGTTGGCCATCAAGTTGGCATTGGAGGAATGGCGGTACCTATTAGAGGGAGCTGTGCATCCATTTAAGATCTATACGGGCCATAAAAATTTTGCATACATTCGAACGGTGCAGAGGCTGAATCCCCGGCAAGCCAGATGGTAGTAAGAACCTCAAGGCCGATGCATTGTCCAGATCTTTTCTTGCTGGCGATACTGAAGAGGAGCCCATGCACATCATGGACCCTTCTAAAATCATCACGGTGGCACCCCTCAGCCTGTCCACTCTACCTCCAGGAAAGACCTACGTCCCTGAGAACAACAGGAAGCGGGTCTTGCGCTGGGGCCATGCCTCCAAAATTGCAGGTCATGCTAGGTTCAAAAAGACTCTTCAGCTCGTGTCTCGCTACTACTGGTGGCCCACTCTTCTTCAGGATGTGCAAAGTTTTTTAGTGTCTTGCCCCTCATGTGCCCGGAACAAGGATCCCAGACAATTACCTCCTGGTCTCTTGCATCCGCTGCCAGTCCCTTCGGCTCCCTGGCAGCATGTGGCTATGGACTTTATTACTGATTTGCCTTGCTCTGCGGGCCGCACCGTCATCCTCGTCGTTGTGGATAGATTTTCCAAGATGGCCCATTTCATCTCGCTTCCTGGCCTACCTTCGGCCCCCGAATTGGCGAAAATCTTCATCCATCATATTTTTCGTCTTCATGGTCTTCCTCAACATATTGTCTCGGACAGGGGAGTCCAGTTCACGTCCCGATTTTGGAGGGCACTCTACAGATCCATGAACGTCGTACTGGATTTTTCCTCTGCCTATCACCCACAGACCAACGGACAAGCTGAGCGTACTAACCAAATTTTGGTGAATTACCTCAGTCACTTCTCCAACGATCATCAGAACGATTGGTCAGACTTACTTCCATGGGCTGAATTCACTTATAACAATCACGTCAGCGAATCTTCTTCCAAGTCCCCCTTCTTTATCATATACGGGCAACATCCAGGCATACCCCTGCCGGTTCCTCCTGTCTCAGGTGTGCCGACGTCCGATCTTCTGTCTGGGGAGTTCTCCAGGATCTGGCAGGAGACCAAGACCGCTCTCGAGCAAGCACGTGTAAGGATGAAAAAACACGCAGATAAGAGGCGCTTGGATCCACCCCTTTATCATCCGGGCGGTGGTTGTCCTCCAAATTCATCCACTTGAAGATTCCTTCGCACAAATTGGGTGCTCGGTACATCGGACCCTTCGAGGTCTTGTCTTGCATTAACGACGTCTCATACAAGTTGAAGCTTCCCGCCTTGCTCCGTATCCCCAATTCATTCTATGTCTCTCTTCTGAAACAAGTGATTCTCAATCAGTTCCATGCCTCTACAACTCATTCTCCTCGGCCTATTTCCGCTGATGATGTCTTTGAGGTTAAAGACATTCTCGCCATGAAAAGGCTTAGAGGGAGAACCTATTTCCTGGTGTATTGGAACGGTTTTGGTCCATAGGAGAGATCTTGGGAACCTCGGGAAAACATCCAGGCTCCTCGGATTTTGGCACGATTTGTTTCCAGTCTGGGGAAGAGGGCGCGTAAGGAGGGGGGTACTGTCATGCCGCTGCCTGCTCTGCCTGCCCCGCGGCCGCACGTACCATCGCTATCCGCGCCCCATCATACTCACTGGGCCCGGCACGTTCCCGTCCGCTCTTCTTCTCCTGCACCCGCTCCTGCCTCGGCTTCCTGTCAGGCGCGCGCGGCCGGCCCCACGGCGCATGCGCACACCCCTCTCTGTGAGACCGGCCTCTCTCCCTGGCTCACTATAGGTCCTGACCCGGAAGCACATCTGCACCTGCCCTTATCAGGCAACCTCTTCCTCCCTGGCGTTGCCTGATCATAAATTGTGTGTAGCTAGTGACCCTGGTCTGCCTGCCTTCCCAGTTCTCCCTGCTGCATTACTCCTCTCCCTATCTCGGTCGTCCTGTTTAACCTGCTCCTTTGTGTCTCTCCCAGTGCCTGCCATCCCGTGCCACTTTCAGTCTGTGTCCCTGTGTTCCAGTCCTGCTAGCCTGTGTCTTCATCCAGCCCGTGTCTCATCGTTCCTGCCGTGCCTGCCTGAATTTTCCATTCCACATCCCTGTGTTCCAGTCCTGCTAGCCTGTGTCTCCGTCCCCTCCGTCTGCCGTGGTTCCGGTCCTGCACGTCCGTCCGCCTGCCTTTCTCGTCTCCTGCTGTGTCTCCTCTGTCCTCCTCGGCTACCGGCTGCTGTGGTGAGTAGTTTCCCCTGGGCCTGTCCCTAACGCTCCCTGTATAGGGGGTGGTCCACCAGGGGAGGTTCGCTTACTGCGGTCCAGTGGGTTCACCCTTGGGAACCATCACAATAATGACCTGGGGAATCATAGCGGCTGGTCAGTTTTAGCATTTAATGAACCTAGCACAAAGGCCAATCAAAAAACAAGTGTGGGATTGCACTTTTTTGCAATTTCACCGCACTTGGAATTTTTTTCCCATGTTTGAGTGCAAGACATGGTAAAATCAATGGTGTCGTTCAAAAGTACAACTCGTCCCACAAAAAATAAGCCCTCACATGGAATTGCACTTTTTTTTTTTTGCAATTTCACCACACTTGGAGTTTTTTTTTCCTGTTTTACAGTACACAATATGGTAAAGTAAATGGTCTCATTCAGAAACACAACTCGTCCCGCAAAAAACAAACTCTCACATGGCCATATTGATGGAAAAATAAAAAAAGTTATGGCTCTGGGAAGAAAGGGACCAAAAAACAAAATCGGAAAATCCCAACGTCAGGAAGGAGTTAAACTTTTTTTTAAACACCTCTCATCAGTGCAATTATCCAACATACAACCTCTGATGGCTCCGGTGATGCACTGTACTACTGTAGTGCCATGTATCATCACTGCCTGTCAGTGTAATACTATCGGAGACAAAAGAAACACGCGGTCTTTGAGGAAAGCTTGAGGTAGCGATGGAGGAGGCAAAAGGTGATTCAAAAAGTGCATATCTTTATTCAAGGGAACAGAATCCACAACGTGTTCAACGGCGAACCGCCGTCTTCATCAGGTGGCATGGGAAATAAGGGGGTGGTGGTGTATTTAAAGGGAGAAGAGCCAATGAAAACAAGTGAACAACTGAACAATGAAGCAATAACTAAAACAAAACACACACTGTTAAAATGCCAAAAATAGTTGTAGAAAAAAGGAATACATAAAATATTAAAAGTGAAATAAAAACATGTTAAAAACAGAAACATATAAAAGGGAATAATATATAATAATGAAATGCTGGACTATTTTTTGTTATCTAACTGCATTGACTATGGTCAAATTTAACCCTTCCGGAGCCAGTGTACCTAATTTAAAAATCCAATAGCTTTCTCTGTTGTTGATGTGAGATTCACGATTTGAGAATCAAAGAGTACTTGTCATAATGGAAGCCATAGGAGCTTCCAGAAATTCCTCTTCGCCCATAGAATATCATATAATTTCCCACAAGTTGAAAGACCAGGATAAGAAACACATGCTTAAACTTTTTACAGATTACAAAAACTATAGCAAAATTTAATTTACCATTCATGTTGATGCCCTATTTTTAAAACGTTGCATTTCTGAAGGTATTTTACCTGAGGGATTAAAATTATCCCAAAAATCTTCTTTTCCACAAGATGCAATATTCATTAAACTATGGGATTCTATTTGTTTTAAATGCTCTGTCGACATGGTAAACCTTCTAATAAGTAAGAGAAATTCCCTGGCTAGGCTAGTTTCATGGTGCGGAGGGCTGCGTGCTTCCTCTGTGAAGCTCCGCACCCGCCCGCACCTCCTCCAGTCAGCTCCGCCTCTGTCGGCATGCGGCCTGCGTACCCTATCTTTAGCATTAGGTATGCAGGCCGTGCCGATGACTGCAGATGCCTCCGCAGGCGTCTTTTTGACGGGGCAGCGAGCGCACCAAAATGCATCATGCTGCGTTTGGTACAGGTCGCCGCACCGTCAAAAAGACGCATGCATCTTCACCGCCGCTGCCCCGCTCCACAGGTATCTTTGAGTACAGTCTGTCTTACTCAGGACATGCGCACTGGCTCAGTGAGCAAGTGCAGTGTGGTGTTTGTTTGGTTTTGACCCGGTCCGTCTCTTCGTTGTGAGTTTGTCTACTGTCTTGGTACTGTGTATTTGCCCATTCTGGTTTTCTGATCTCTTGCTATGTCCTGACTATCCGTTCTGTCTAATCCTTTGGTACTGTCGTGCTATCTCGTGTTTTGACCTGGCCTGATCTGGTTTACGTCTCTGTATTTGCCCCTTGGTACTTTGTCCCGTAATTACCCTTCTAGGAGTTTTCCTTCTGCTCCTAGCTCTCGGAGTTTAGGCCACACCCCCAGCAGTCAGGTGCTTTAAGTCCTATCTGGCCTGAATCAACCTCTCTCTGCTCCTGCTTCCTCTGAGAGATCTGAGGCCGGCTCCGCCCCCAGCAGTCACGTGCTTTAGGTCCTGTTTGTCTGAAGCACGCATCTTCACAGATATCTTTGAGTACAGTCTGTCTTACTCAAGACACGCGCACTGGCTCAGTGAGCAAGTTCAGTGCGGGGTTCATGACAGCGGTGATGACAGGAAACATTCATATAGACGGCCGGTGGTGATGGAGTCAGTGACGGACTGTGGCCAAATATGTTTCTAGAACCGTAGTAGAAGATGAAGATGTCGTTCCAGTGTCGGTAAATGAGACGAGAATTAGCGTTATGGAAGATGAGTCTATGAGGAACGTATTCAGCTGCCGACTCCGAGGAAGAAACTGCTTGTTGTCTGTGGCCTAAATATATAGGTTTTATTAGTAGATGTAAAGGAGAAAACTAAATACTGTAAAATAATAAATCTCCTCATATATTTCCCTTATTATCTCCAGTAATTGTATTATTACACAGGATTTTTATGATGTTACATCGGCTCATCTTCTCATTCAGGTCTCTACAATATCGGATCCTCTCAGTGAAGATCTTCTACATAAGAGCATATTATTGATTTACCCATCAAGGATGGATATGGACAGAGACAAGATGGCAGAGAAAATATTACACCTCACCCTAGAGATCCTCTTCCGGCTTACTGGAGAGGTGAGAGATTCTGATGATGTCACATTACATCATTCTTATCTATGGGAATAACAGATGGTCAGAACTGGAGAGGTGAGGACTCTGGAAATGTCTGTAGTGAGATTTCTTAATGTGTCTCTCCATAACCAGGATTACACAGTAGTGAAGAAGACCTCTAGTGAGCGCTGTCAGGACCCTGTGTCTGAGGGATGGGGAAGACTCCTGAGCCCAATCACGGGGCCTCCATCTCACCCCCTGATACATGGTGACATAAATGACCAGAAGATCCTAGAACTCATCTACAAGATGATTGAGCTGCTGACTGGAGAGGTGACACTGCTGGGAATGTTGGGACATTATACAGTAACGCTATGAAGGGATCGGGGGGAATTACGGTATCATTGTATGCAGGGCCGGATTAAGGTTGGTGGGGGCCCCTGGGCAGAAAATCTGGTGGGGGCCCCCATATCATTAACATTTTAGCCATAACAGTAGAGCGCGAACTGTAGCACTTAGATGTACAATCTAATCTTATCCTCTTGTTCTGCCACATTTCCACCACCACCATCATTGCATTCTCACCCACCACCCCATCATTGCCCTCTCGACCATCACCCCATCATTGTCTTCTCCCCATCACTGCCTTCTCCATCACCCCATCACTGCTTTCTCCCCATCACTCCCATCATTGCCTGCTCCATCACCCCATCACTCCCATCATTGTCTGCTCCATCACCCCCATCATTGCCTGCTCCATCACGCCATCACTCCCATCATTGCCTTCTCCATCACCCCATCACTGCGTTCTCCATCACCCCATCACTGCCTTCCCCCATCACTCCCATCATTGCCTGCTCCATCACTCCCATCATTGCCTGCTCCATCACCCCATCATTGCCTGCTCCATCACCCCATCATTGCCTGCTCCATCACCCCCATCATTGTCTGCTCCATCACCCCATAATTGCCTGCTCCATCACCCCATCACTCCCATCATTGCCTTCTCCATCACCCCATCACTGCATTCTCCATCACCCCATCACTGCCTTCCCCCATCACTCCCATCATTGCCTGCTCCATCACTCCCATCATTGCCTGCTCCATCACCCCATCATTGCCTGCTCCATCACCCCCATCATTGCCTGCTCCATCACCCCATCACTGCCTTCTCCATCACCCCCATCATTGTCTGCTCCATCACCCCATCACTGCCTGCTCCATCACCCCCATCACTGCCTGCTCCATCACCCCCATCATTGCCTGCTCCATCACCCCATAACTCCCATCATTGTCTGCTCCATCACCCCATCACTGCCTGCTCCATCACTCCCATAATTGTCTGCTCCATCACCCCATCATTGCCTGCTCCATCACCCCATCACTCCCCTCATTGCCTGCTCCATCACCCCATCACTGCCTTCTCCATCACCCCCATCATTGTCTGCTCCATCACCCCATCACTGCCTGCTCCATCACCCCCATCATTGCCTGCTCCATCACCCCATCACTGCCTTCTCCATCATCCCCATCATTGTCTGCTCCATCACCCCATCACTGCCTGCTCCATCACCCCATCACTGCCTGCTCCATCTCCCGGCCCCATCACTGCCTGCTCCATCACCCCCATCATTGCCTGCTCCTTCACCCCATCACTGCCTTCTAGACCATCACTCCTATGTCCCATCACTGCCTCTGCCTGCTCCATCATACACACAGATATACACACACACAGACATACATACATACATACACTGATACACACATACATACACACACAAGACACCACCTCTCTCCTCTCACCTGTCCTCCGCAGCATCGCCAGCGCTTCCTCCCTCACACAGCAGCGGCCGCTGAATAATGACGTGTGAAAACAGGAAGCGCGGCCTCCAGGCAGGAAGCAGGACGGACCCTTGCCGGCCGCTCCGTTCCTGCTATTCACTGACGGCGTCTAATATTTATCCTCGTGCTGCGTTGGCGGTCGCTGCCCAGTGGTGGGGGCCCCCTTAGAAGCTCTTGTGGTGGGGGCCCCGGGGCTGAAGTCCCGCCTGCCCCTCCTATAATCCGGCCCTGATTGTATGTGTCAGGTTCCTATAAGGTGTCAGGATGTCGCTGTCTATTTCTCCATGGAGGAGTGGGAGTATTTAGAAGGACACAAAGATCTGTACAAGGATGTCATGATGGAGGTTCCCCAGCCCCTCACATCACCAGGTAATAGGACTAAATACACACGGCCTATAATTATCTGTATGTAAAGAATGAATTCAGTCCCTGTATTTGTTTCCTCCAGTTCTATCCAGTAAGAGGGCAACACCAGAGAGATGTGCCCGTCCTCTTCTTCCACAGGTCTGTAAACAAGAAGATCCCAATGCTCCTCAGGATCCTCAGGTAGATGGAGAGAAGGTGTCATGAGATCTCCCCTATGATGTGTAGACGGCTGTGAAGGTCTTGTGCTCAGTCTTGTTTTATCCACCAGTATTATATGTTTTATACTTGTGTAATGAGAACGGTGGAGATGGCAGGATTAGAGATGATCATAGATGTGTCTTCTCCATCTGTCTGTGACTTTTACAATATTTGTTTCAGGGTGAAGATCTGACCCATATTAATACTGCAGAGCCATATGTGAGAGATGATGAGTGGTGTAAAGAGGAAATTCCTACATATGACTACCCAGGTGAGTAGTAACCAATAAATGCAGAGAAGACACAGATTCTTCTCAGTCACCGGCTGTGGCTGCTTTATCGGTGGTGTAGTCCGGCCGTATTACCATGGTCACCATTTTGCCTCCCAACTACAACATTCTATTCCACCAAAACTGCTCAAATGACTTTGGGCATTGAAAGCCCTTTTCTATAGAACTTACCACCTGGAGGATCCACCTACCCCCTGGGATTAGAAAACTCTGACCGTTACCTGCCCAGATCTGTAAACTACAAAGCCAAATGACAGCGTCCATAGAATGTGCTGACAAGTTAGAAAATGACTTAAAGAAAAGTATTATGATTGGTCTGTAAGAGAAAGCGGAGGGTAATGATGCTGTTGGCTTCCTAGATCCCTGATATCTTATTGGATAAATCTACCTTCTCTCCCTTCTGTTCTGCTGCATGTGCTCATATGGTCCCTACAAGACCAGATCCAGTCTTTCTGGGCAAATGAGACCAAGCGTGAATTTCTGTGCAATAATAACAGAGTTTCCCTTCATCCTGACATTTCAATTTGTATTAAAACTAATTTCTAGGAGGATTGTGATAAACTACATAAAACCATTACACCTGAGCCATGATATATCTCTTAGCTGTGCGTGGCTGGTGGCTTTAATATACATTTATTCTCACCTGCAGGAGATGTATTGGCATGGCTCGAGCCCTGGTTTCATGGATTCACTCCACATCATAAATTCCATTATGTTTTCGATCCTAAGGAATTCAGATTACTGCACAATATCTCCTGAAATGAGGAGCACTAATACTTTCTCTACTCTTTGGTCAAGACTCACAGTAGCTCCAATAGTAGATTATAAATGAGTGCAACTCTGGTTTAGTGTTGGAGATCTCCCTTCATATTTACGTTGTTGTGGATGTAACAGAGTAAAAAAATTGTCGTTTTTTTTTACCTGTTCATTCTGTATAAAAGTTTGATTGTGGTGGGATCGGCCTCACTTATGTGAGTCTGTAACTTCCTGATAGTCTTAAAAAAAGGCTCTCCATCGCCTCTTCTAAATGTCTAAATCTAAATTTAAAGTGAACCGGTCAGCAGGATTGTTCACAGTAACCTACAGACAATGTCAGGTCAGCGCCATTATACTGATTACAGCACAGCGATACCTGGTGATGAAATCCGTCTTGTGGTTGTTGTTTAGTCTTTATTTGTAGTTTTCAGTTAATGAGATTCTCGTGTTATGGGGCGGGGCTGTGGGCGGCCTGTGGGCAGCCTGTGGGCGGGGCTTTATGTGGTGCTCTGATTACATATGCATCTGTATTGGCTTATGACAGGTTACTGATCCCTCAGTGACCTGCCCCCTATTTTAGATAATACATATGATAGCGTTGATGTTCTTGTTGATAATGCCTATAATGTTGTGGTTATTGTGAGGCTTAGGAAAAAAATACATCCAGCAAAATGACACCGGCGGCGCCTGTCCATTAGCATCTATCTCTTAGTTATAGATTCTACTGCGCAGGTGCCACCATCACCGGTGATATTTTGCTGGATGTATTTTGTTTTCTAAGCCTCATAATAGCCACAATATTATAGGCATTATCAACAAGAACATCAACGCTGTTATATTTATTATCTAAAATAGGGGGCAGGTCACTGAGGGATCAGTAACCTGTCATAAGCCAATACAGATGCATATGTAATCAGAGCACCACATAAAGCCCCGGTCACAGCCCCGCCCCAGAATCTCATTAACTAAAAACTACTAATACAGATTAAACAACAACCACAAGACGGATTTAATCAACCAAGGTATCATTGTAATCAGTATAACGGCGCCGACCTGACAGTGTCTGTAGGTTACTGATCACAATCCTGGTATTAGATGGCAAGAAGAATAGTCCGGTACCTGGGTCAGAACCAGAAAGGCAGAATACAGAATCAGAAGACACAAGAGTAGTCAGTAAACAGGCCACGGTCACAACAGGAAACAAATACACAAGCCACAAGCTGAGCACAGAGGACTGAACCAGAGGAGAACAACGCTGTATCTAGCAGAATCCGGCAGTATGCTTTGAGCTTTAGTAGGGTGTGGTACTTTCCAACTGCCTGAAGTAGGGAGCAGATTACTCCAGCTGGACAGCAGGAACAGATCCCAGATGAGATTGGACACACCATATGCAGAAGCCCTAATATAACTAAATGACAGAAGGCCAGAATAGTCAAAATCCCCATAAAGGGATTCCATTTTATAAATTCACTGAGGGTTATAATCTATAGGAATGAATATTTTGACTCCACAGCCACTTTCCGGAAATTAACACGCAGTGGATATTGGAGAGTGAAAATTTCACATTTGCCATTTTACCCCACACATAGTGCCCAGAATGTGCTCCAGGAGACACACACCATAAATTAAGTGGGTTCTTCGCACTATAGTATTGCTAAATACAGGGATCCTAAATGTTGTTTGCGCACACTGCAAGACTCAGAAGTGAGAGCGGATTTTGCTGGATTGGTTTATGGAAACCTTGTTGCTTTTCAACAGCCTTTGAGCCACTAATAGTGTGGGAACCTCTGTTTTTCCATTGACAGATCATGGACCTGAGTGGAGACTTGTTTTTTTGTGAGATGAGAATTGGTATTGGTATTTTCACCTACGTAACATTGATTGGTTTCTTTTTATTCGATATTTGGGAGGCAGAATGAACAAACAGTTGAACACCACACACTACAGGTTCATCCAACAAGGTTTTCTATTAGACTGTGAACTGTCATTGTCTGGGTAAATAATTAAAGTTTCTTACGTAGCTTGCCATTTTTATGGACAGTTTAAATAGAAATGTTCAAAAATATAAAACTCAAGGATATTTTAATAAAAAATAATAATTATTTTTTATTTAAGCAGATGACTGTAACAGGAGATCAGAGGGACAGCTAACATCTTCAATTTTTAAATCTGATGATCTTGAGATCCTACAAGATACAACTGAAGTGACTGCTATTACTTCTGATATACCATCATCCATTCACAGCAAAGATTTGTCATCTGATACTATGAAACAGGTCCCATCTTCTGATTCATTACTGACTACTAAGGAAAATCAAAGTCACAAAAGAGGCATTAAAAAGCTAACTGCTCCTAATGCAATGAAGTCATTTTACTGTTCAGAATGTGGGAAATATTTTACATGGAAATCACATTTTGTTAACCACCAGAGAACTCACACAGGGAAGAAGCCTTTTTCCTGTTCAGACTGTGGGAAATGTTTTAACCAGAAATGCAATCTTGTTATACACCAAAGAACTCACACAGGGGAGAAGCCTTTTTCCTGTTCACAATGTGGGAAATGTTTTGCACATAAATCACATTTTGTCGAGCACCACAGAACTCACACAGGGGAGAGACCTTTTTCATGTTCAGAATGTGGGAAATATTTTGCACGTAAATCAAATTTTGTTACCCACCTGAAAACTCACACAGGGGAGAAGCCTTTTTCCTGTCCAGAATGTGGGAAATGTTTTATCCGGAAAGACCGTCTTGTTAAACATCGGAGAACTCATACAGGGGAGAAGCCTTTTTCATTTTCTTAATGTGGGAAGTATTTTACTTGTAAATCAACTGCTAATAAACATTAGAGAAGTCACATGGGGAGAAGCCTTTTTTATGTTCAGAATGTTGGAATCGTTTAACCAATATTGGATCTTCTTAAAGGGGTTACCTCTTGTCATTCCTCATGTTTGGTGACAAAAAGAGAAAACTAAATTTATTAATTCCAAATGTAAAACTATACCCATAATTCACCCCCTGAAGGTTAGTCAGAAGGTGACTAACAGAAAAACATATATCCCACATTTTAGTATATAGAGTGAGGTATACACACTCGCTCTCCAAGCCTCTCATTTCTACAGGTTTTGTCGTCCTCACCAAAGGCAACTCATCGGGAGACTTTATTTAATACTGTGACCTACAGTACAGACCAAAAGTTTGGACACACCTTCTCATTCAAAGAGTTTTCTTTATTTTCATGACTATGAAAATTGTAGATTCACTCTGAAGGCATCAAAACTATGAATTAACACATGTAGAATTATTTAATTAACAAAAAAGTGTGAAACAACTGAAAATATGTCTTATATTCTAGGTTCTTCAAAGTAGCCCCCTTTTGCTTTGATTACTGCTGTTAGGAATCTGTGTCCTGCCATACTTATGCAGAGATCCAGATCCTCACATTTGTCTCCAGAGGCTAAGTCCTTTCAGCCAGCTTCTGAGCATGCTCCTGGAATGAGCTCCCATTGGAGTTCAGGAGTCAGGTGCTCAGGTCCTGCTCCTGATTCCATTGGTTCAGCTCAGGGCTCTGGAGACTTCCGGAAGGTCCCGGTCACTGTAAAAAATGCGCATGGCTGTTCCGCCATGCGCCAGTATTTTTCATACTTGCTGCTGTGTGTTTGGTATTGGATGCTTGGACTGGTGAATGACTTATTATGAAACCCCTTCCCTCTGATATTACGATTGTTTGAGTGATTGGGCAGCCGCCAGTAGCAGCGCTAGCGCCAGCGCGCTCCAGCAATACCTTTTGCAGCAGCTAAGCATCCTGCATTGCGCCAGCGTCTTTGCAGCGCCTTGCTTGCGGCTCTGTTCACGCCGCGCTGCAGTTGCAGCCTCCCTGGTGTTCGCAGTTGCGACACCTCGTACCTTATTTTTTACGGTAGGTCTATAGGGGATAGTCCTGATGTTTAAGGCTATTTCTGTGACCTTTAATACCGTGTCCACATCGCTGAAGTCTGTGACCCTATACAGACTCAGCGGTATTTATGTTTTTGTTGGCAGCTCTGTGCATATAACAGAGTCTGCTTTAGTGGAAGGAGTGCAGCTAAAACCCTGTGCACATTACCGCCTGAGTGCCCTGCCTCTTTTAGCAGCAGTTACCCCATCTACCACACGGTGGACCCCGAACGGTGAACGCACTTTATTTTAATTTTATTTAGTGCGTTCCACCGCTCATTACAACTGCTTTGCACACTCTTGGCATTCTCTTGATGAGCTTCAAGAGGTAGTCACCGGAAATGGTCTTCCAACAGTCTTGAAGGAGTTCCCAGAGATGCTTAGCACTTGTTGGCCCTTTTTTGCCTTCACTCTGCGGTCCTGCTCACCCCAAACCATCTCGATTGGGTTCAGGCCTGGTGACTGTGGAGACAAAGTCATCTGGCGTAGCAGCCCATGACTCGCCTTCTTGGTCAAATAGCCCTTACACAGCCTGGAGGTGTGTTTGGGGTCATTGTCCTGTTGAAAAATAAATGATGGTCCAACTAAACACAAATCGGAAGAATAGTTTGCCGCTGCAAGATGCTGTGGTAGCCATGCTGGTTCAGTATGCCTTAAGTTTTGAATAAATCCCCAACAGTGTCACGCAAAGCACCCCCACACCATCACATCTCCTCCATGCTTCACGGTGGGAACCAGACATGTAGAGTCCATCCGTTCACCTTTTCTGCGTCGCACAAAGACACGGTGGTTGCAACCAAAGATCTCAAATTTGGACTCATCAGACCAAAGCACAGATTTCTACTGGTCTAATGTCCATTCCTTGTGTTCTTTAGCCCAAACAAGTCTCTTCTGCTTGTTGCCTGTCCTAAGCAGTTGTTTCCTAGAAGCTATTTTACCATGAAAGTCTGCTGCACAAAGTCTGCTCATAACAGTTGTTGTAGAGATGTGTCTGCTGCTAGAACTCTGTGTGGCATTGACTTGGTCTCTATTCTGAGCTGCTGTTAACCTGTGATTTCTGAGGCTGGTGACTCGGATGAACTTATCCTCCACAGCAGAGGTGGCTCTTGGTCTTCCTTTCCTGGGGTGGTCCTCATGTGAGCCAGTTTCTTTGTAGCGCTTGATGGTTTTTGCACTGCACTTGGGGACATTTGCAAAGTTTTCCCAACTTTTCGGACTGACTGACCTTTCTTTCTTAATGATGGCCACTTGTTTTTCTTTACTTAGCTGCTTTTTTGTTGCCATAATACAAATTCTAACAGTCTATTCAGTAGGACTATCAGCTGTGTATCCACCAGACTTCTGCACAACACAACTGATGGTCCCAACCCCATTTATAAGGCAAGAAATTCCATTTATTAAACCTGACAGGGCACACCTGTGAAGTGAAATCCATTTCCGGTGACTACCTCTTGAAGCTCCTCAAGAGCATGCCAAGAGTATGCAAAGCAGTAATCAAAGCAAAAGGTGGCAACTTTGAAGAACCTAGAATATAAGACATATTTTCAGTTGTTTCACACTTTTTTGTTAATTATATAATTCCAGGTGTTAATTCATAGTTTTGATGCCTTAAGAGTGAATCTACAATTTTCATAGTCATGAAAATAAAGAAAACTTTTTGAATGAAGTGTGTCCAAACTTTTGGTCTGTCCTGTATATTCAAGCGAGACTAGACAAAAAAAAAACTAAAATCATGAATCATGTAATCTTAAACAGCAGAAAACTAGCCACATACAGGCAGACCGCAGACTTCAAACAACCGTATATACTTGTGTGTAAGCCGAGTTTTTCAGCACATTTTTTTGTGCCGAAAACACCCCCTCTCGGCTTATACATGAGACACAGTCCCAGAAAGCCAGCAGGGGAGATGAGCAGCAGGTCACAGTGGTCGCCAGCTTCCAGAACACAATACTCACCTGCCTGCACGCCCTCGGTGGCACTGCATCTCGTTCTGGCTGCCGGAGCCTCCATCGGCATGCGGCCTGCGTGCCCTATCTTTAGCATTGGGTACGAAGGCCATGCCAATGTATGCAGATGCCTCTGCATGCATCGTTTTGACAGTGTATAGTGTACAGAAAATACAGTGATCACCAGAGACATTATACACAGGAGCACTCTATATATAGTGTCAGTGTACAGGTAATACAGTGAACACCAATGAGATTATACACAGGAACTCTGTATATAACGTATAGTGTAAAATAATACAGTGATCACCAATGACAATATACACAGAATATACACAGGAGCTCTGTATACAATGTACAGGTAATACAGTGATTAACAGTGACAATATAGACAGGAGTTCTGTATATATAATCAGTGTACAGGTAATACAGTAATCACCAATGTCCTTATATACAGAAGCTCTGTGTATAGTGTTAGTGTACAGTAATACAGTGTGCATGTACATGTAATACACTGAACTCACCAGTGACGTCTGTAGTTGAAGTCCTTTGTCTTCGCTTTTCTTCATCCAGCACAGACCATCGCTTCTTGCAGCCAGGGCTCGTCTCTGCAAAATATAACACAGCTGATCACTTCCAGAACACTTTCTCCACTTTTTTCCCCGACTTCAACACTATGTCAGATACAAAAAAGCAACATAGTGCCACACTGTATAGTAACAAGACCCTCATTTTGCTCCCTCCATGGAAAACAGTTTCCTAAAAAGTAAATTATATAACAGTAGTAATAATACTCCTCATTCTGGCCCCCAAAAAGTAGTTAAGTCCCTCTTTATTTAATAATCTCACCCAGCCTGGCACCCTTTATTTTATAATATGCCCCATCCTGGCCCCCCATGTCCCTTGTCTAGCCTGGCCCCAATATCTGCAGCCTGGGCCCCAGATATAAATCCATATGTCCATTGTCCTCCTCCCCCCATATATCTGTCCCTTGTGCTGCTCCCCCTATATATCAATCATGTGCCCATGTGCTGCCTCCCCCCATTTATCCATCCTAGCCTGTTGTGCTGCTCCCCCAATCTATCCATCCTGGCCCCTTGTGCTGCTTCCCCCAAATATCATCCAGGCCCCTTGTGCTGCTCCCACCATATATTCATCCTGGCCCCTTATGCTGCTTCCCCCCCATATATCAATCCTGACCCCTTGTGCTGCTTCCCCCATATATCCATTCTGGTCCATTGTACTGCTCCCTACATATATCCATCCTGGTCCTTTGTACTGCCACCCTCCCATATATATCCATCTTGGTCCCTTGTGCTGCCACCCCCATATATCCATTCTGGTCCCTTGTGCTGCTCCCCTCCATATATCCATCCTGGCCTTTTGTGCTGCCACCCCCATATATCCATCCTGATCCCTTGTGCTGCTCCCCTCCAAATATCCATCCTGATCCCTTGTGCTACCACCCCCCAAATATGCATCCTGGTCCCTTGTGCTGCCACCCCCATATATCTATCCTAGCCTTTTGTGCTGCTCCACCCCATATATCCATCCTGGTGCCATGTGCTGCTCCCCCCCATAAATATCCCATATATATATATATATATATATATGCATCCTGGCTCTACGATATATATGCATCCTGGCTCCCCCATACATCCATCTTGGCCCTCATATATCCATCCTGGACCACCAGCTCAGCACCTGTATATACATCACCAGCCCGGCACCTGTATACGTCTCCAGCCCCAGCCCCTGTATACGTCACCAGCCCAGCACCTGTATACACATCACCAGGACAGCCCCTGTATACGTCACCAGCCCCAGCCCAGCACCTGTATATACATCACCAGCCCAGGCTGCCCAGCCCCTGTATATGTCACCAGCCCTAGCCCAGCACCTGTATATACATCACCAGCCAGCACCTGTATACGTCACCAGCCCAATCCCTGTATACATCACCAGCCCAGCACATGTATATATATCACCAGCCCAGCAGCTGTATATACATCACCAGCCCAGTCCCTGTATACATCACCAGCCCCAGCCCAGCACATGTATATACACCACCAGCCTCAGCCCAGCAGCTGTATATACATCACCAGCCCATCCCCTGTATACGTCACCAGCACATGTATATAAACCACCAGCCTAAGCCCAGCAGCTGTATATACATCACCAGCCCCTGTATACGTCACCAGTCCCAGCCCAGCACATGTATATACATCACCAGTCCTAGCCCAACAGCTGTATATAGAACACCAACCCAGCCTCCAGCCCGGTCCCTGTATACGTCACCAGCCCAGCACATGTATATACACCACCGGCCTCAGCCCAGCAGCTATATATACATCACCATCCCAGCCCCTGTATACATCACCAGCCCCAGCCCAGCACATGTATATACACCACCAGCCTCAGCCCAGCAGCTGTATATACATCACCAGCCCAGCCCCTGTATACGTCACCAGCACATGTATATAAACCACCAGCCTAAGCCCAGCAGCTGTATATACATCACCAGCCCCTGTATACGTCACCAGCCCTAGCCCAGCACATGTATATACATCACCAGTCCTAGCCCAACAGCTGTATATAGAACACCAACCCAGCCTCCAGCCCGGTCCCTGTATACGTCCCCAGCCCAGCACATGTATATACATCACCAGCCTCAGCCCAGCAGCTGTATATACATCACCAGCCCAGCCTGCTATGAATAGGTCACCGTGGAGGATGGCAGAAATAGGCAAGGCCACCAGGAAACCAGAAAGGTTGGTCACTAGCGGATTGCAGACCCCTAGTCCTAACAAACAACTAACAGTAGCCGTGGAGAGTACCTACGATGCCCTAGATGCCTCGGCACAGCCGGAGAACTAATTAAGTCTAAAGCAAGAAAGGTGAAATCTAAACTGCCCTGGAGTATAACCCCAAAGAAATAGATAGCCCCTAAACATATATTGTCGGTGAGACAAGATGAGGTACAAACACAGGCAGAAAATAGAGTGAGCAAATGATGGGGCCCAAACTGTCTGACTAGGACAGGAAAGGAAAGACACTGTCTGCAATCACGCAAAAACCCTAAAAAATCCAACACATCTGATGTACAAAAAACACTGAGGTCTCACGACCTCTCCCCCACTGTATCAGCATTCTGATGTGAACTGGCAGCAAAGCAAAAGAGACTAATATAACAGGGGACTGAACAAACTGACACAAGCGGTAACATATGGAGTAGGGTCCAGCACAGCCCCAGCAGGGAGCACGCTGAACCCTCACAGCAAAGCAGAAAGAGGCAAAAACAATCAGATGCAAAGGATTAGCAAATGAACAACTTAACTTAAAAATGCAGGATCAGGCAGGAGACAGCAGACCTCAAGGTGCACAAGAAGAACTAATCACCAGCAACCACTGAGGGAATCCTGCTCACTTATATCCTGCCAGTCAGTAACCCCTGATTTCCAATCATCATCGTCAGGTGGCAGACTTTCAACCCGGCCAGCTCCACAACCCGCAGTAACCACCAGAGGGAGCCCTGTCTAAGAAGTCAGATCCAGAGAGTTCACAACAGTACCCCCCCCTTGATTGGGGGTCATCGAACCCTCATCCACGCCACCAGGCCGATCAAGATGGGCCCGGTGAAAAGCACGAACCAATCTCTCGGCATGAATGTCTGTTATGAATGAGTCACCATAGGAGGCAGAAACAGAAATACTAGCTAAGTCCAGAAAACCAGAGAAGTTGGCAGCTATCGGATTGCAGACCCCTGAACCTAACAACAACAACTAGCAGTAGCCGTGGGGGGTTCCTACGGTGCCCTAGATCCCTCGATCACAGCCAGAGAACTACATAACCTAAAGACAGAAAGGGAAATCTAAACTGCCCCAGAGCAGACCCCAAAGCAATAGGCAGCCCCCAACATATAATGACGGTGAAGCAAGATGAAAAAACACTCACACAGATAGAAAGATAGGCTGAGCAAATGATGGGGCCCAAGCTAACTAAATAGGACAGGATAGAAAAGCTGCTGTCTGCAATCCGCCAAAACCCTCTCAAAACAAGAGCCAACAGACTGATAGGAAAAAAGCCCTGAAGACGCTAGGCTTCAAAAAGACTATATCAGTACTCAGGTATTTTCTGAAGACAGAGCAAAAAGGAATTCAGCTTACCCAGCAGGGGAAGGCAGAAATCGAGAAAAACAAGGCAAAACAAAACCAAAACACAAATGCAAAAAGAAGAGCAGAAAACTTAGCTTTTGAGGAGCAGGAATCAGACTGGTCTCCTAGAATCCCTCAGAGAAATCACCCGCAAGGCAGAAGGGCGTCGGCTGCCTTATATCCAGTCAGCAATTCCAGTCACCCAGTCATCATCATTCTGCTCAGGTGCTTTGTAATCAGCCTCACTACCTTCCTTCACCAGAAGAGGGAGTTCATCAGACTTCAATGGTGAAGGGGAAAATGAACTCACTACAAATGTCAGAAGCAGAGACCCAAGAATTATTCTCCTGGCCATAACCTTTCCATTTGACCAAGTACTGGAGTCTATGTCTAGCCAGACGAGAATCCAATATCTTCTCTACCTCATACTCCAAATTACCCTTAACAAATACAGGGCCAGGGGGCGCCGCCATGGGAACTACTGGCTCCACAAACCTTTTCAACAAAGATTTATGAAAAACGTTATGAATCTTAAATGTAACTGGAAGAGCCAAACGGAAAGAAATGGGGTTAAGGATTTCCAAAATCTTATAAGGTCCAATGAACCTTGGCATGAATTTTGGAGACGCAACCTTCATAGGAATATTTTTTGAGGACAACCAAACCATATCACCCACTTTAAACCGGGGACCAATGGTCCTATGCCGGTTGGAAAACCATTGTGCCTTTTCCTGAGAGTGGGACAACTTATCCACTACTTGGTCCCAAATCTGCTGCATTCTCTCTACCACAGAATAAACACTTGGGCAGGCCAAAGCTTCCACCTGCCCCGAAGAAAATCGAGGATGAAACCCAAAGTTACAGAAAAAAGGAGACATCAAAGTGGCAGAACTAGCCCTATTGTTTAGCGCAAATTCGGCCAAGGGCAAAAATGAGACCCAGTCAACTTGATCAGTGTGGCGCCCCTGAGGCTCAGTCGCCACAGAGGTACTGCACCTTCTCCTAAGGTGTAGTGCCCCACCACCTAGGTAAGTTGGGAACTCCTTTCCGCACTCCAACACCTGCACCCACACACAGGATAGTTCAGCAATGGACCAGATTGCGGCTCCATGCTTAGAGGATAGCAGAGCACCTTTCGTGGGTCCTTGCTTCGTAACACGAGATGTGCTGGGAGGTGGGTGGAGTTAGATATAAAAGAGTGGGAAAGTTTAGAATTACAGTTCAGTCTGAGAGGTCAGTCTGACGGGAGGCCACTCGGGAGGAGTGGGGATCCCTGGAAGAAAGGATGGAGGAAGGAGTGGTGCAGCTGCCTCAGTGACCTGAGACAGCTGCCACGGGAAAGGAACAGAAGGAGAAGGATGTAGAACTGCAACCTAAGCTTCCATAAGAGAGAGAAGGAACAGCGCGGAACGAAGGAGTAGGAGAACAGAGAGGAGTTGTGGGTTGGAAGAGGAACCCTGCCTATAGGTTCTCAGCGCAAGACCGGGGCCCGGTCCCCGAGGTTGTATGGACACTTATGGTTCTGCAGCAGACACCGGTGGAGTAGTTGGCTGTAAATGCACTACTCCCATCCAAGACTTGAGGCACAACAGCAACTGAATAGAGAGCCAGGACTCTGGAGAAAGGAGTCCCCGAGAGAGGCTACAACTGTCTGTCATACAAGTAGAGTTGTTAGGAACATCTGACAGGAGGAACTTCAGAGTACCACGGTACTTGAGCTCTTCAAACTAAAAGGCGCAATAGAGGAGTCGTTCAGGAAAGGTACATGTTGGCGGAGTGTTGGAGAGGAGAATCCTGACTTGCCTGGGAGGTTGATTGAGTCTCTGCCCCGGAGGACACGGCACGGAGGTAAGCACCAGTGTGTACCATGAACTGTGAGTAAAGCTTTGGAACTACAAGCCCTGGTGTCTTCCAGTCATTGTGCGCCAACACCGTCAGCACCGCTACATCTGGGTATCCTCCGTTACACTACTTGCGCCTATACACTGCCCTGGGGTTACAGCTTCACCTGTAGAGAGCTACACCATCTATGCTGCAACACACCATCAGCCCCAGAGGATCTGCACGCAGCGTTGGCTTAACATCTTGCTTGCCAAACACCACAGGTGGCGTCACAAACTATTCCATTACACCATTACATTCCCCCATTACTTGGGCGCCCAGGGCCACGGACCGGGTCACTGCTGCTGTGACACATCCCACTGACACCGGCCCGGTACCGAGTACCCCACAGCCCTGGGAGGGTGACCCAATCAGCAGATATGAAACATCTCAAATAGGATTCCAAAGTCTAGTTTGTCCTCTTAGTCTGCCCATTGGTCTAAGGATGAAATGCAGAGGAGAAGGATAACTGAATTCCCAGTTTGGAACAAAAAGCTCTCCAAAATCTGGAAACAAACTGGACTCCTCTGTCTGACACAATGTTCTCAGGAATGCCGTGCAAACGAACCACCTGTTGTAAAAACAAGGGCACCAACTCAGAAGAAGATGGCAACTTTGGGAGTGGTACGAGATGGACCATCTTACAAAATCTATCACAGATCACCCAGATAACAGTCATTCTCTGAGAGACAGGGAGATCAGAAATAAAATCCATTGAGATATGGGTCCATGGTCTCCTGGGCACAGGCAGGGGCATCAACAAACCACTAGAAAGAGAACAGGGCTTGGACCGAGAACAAGTCCCACAGGACTGCACAAAATTCCTGACATCACGAGATAAGGCAGGCCACCAAAAAGATCGACTCACCAAATCTCTGGTACCAAAAATACCTGGATGACCAGCTAACGTGGAGCAATGAATTTCAGACATTACTCTTTTCCTCCAGTGGTCAGGGACATACAATTTTCCCATAGGGCATTGTTCAGTTTTGTCCTCCTGAAATTCCTCCAGGGAACATCTCAAATTGGGTGAGATGGCGGAAAGAACGACACCCTCATTTAGAATGGTAGTAGGCTTGGTCACATCAAGAGAATCAGCAAAGAAACTCCTAGAAAGGGCATCCGCCTTAACATTCTAAGGCTGTGTGCACACGCTGCGGAAAAGGTGCGGATTCATCCGCGCGGATTTTGTACAATCCGCAGGTGAAACCGCAGGTCAAAAGACCTGCGGTTTTACCTGCGGATTGCTCTGCGGTTTTGCCCTGCGGTTTTTCATCTCCTCAATGGAGGAGATGGCAAACCGCAGGAGAATCCGCAGAAAGAATTGACATGTCAATTCTTTCTGCGGATTGAAAACCGCAGATAATCCGCGCGGAAAATTCCGCACCGTCTGCACTGCGGTTTTTGATTCCCATAGGGAATCATTGTACTGTACACCGCAGCAAAAACTGCTGCGGGTCCGCAGCGGCCAAAACCGCTGCGGAACCGCAGCAAAATCCGCAGCGTGTGCACACAGCCTTAGTGCCCGGAAGAAAGGAGACCACAAAATTAAAGCTCGTAAAAAACAAGGCCCACCTAGCCTGTCTAGGATTCAAGCGCTTGGCTGATTCAAGTTAAATCAAATTCTTGTGGTCAGTGAGGACCACAACTTGATGTCTAGCTCCCTCCAACCAATGTCTCCACACTTCAAATGCCCACTTCATGGAAAACAATTCCCGATTCCCCATGTCATAGTTACATTCAGATGGGGAAAATTTTTGAGAAAAGAAGGCACAGGGATTCATCTTAGAAGTTACTGGATCTCTTTGAGACAAAACGGCTCCTGCACCAATCTCAGAAGCATCAATCTCCACCTGAAATGGAAGTGAAACATCAGGTTGCCGTAGAACCGGAGCAGAAGTGAATCTCTGCTTAAACTCCTGAAATGCTGAGACAGCCTCTGGAGACCAATTCACCACATCAGCGCACTTTTTGGTCAAATCCGACAGTGGTTGAACAATGCCAGAAAAATTACTTATAAATTTACGGTAGAAATTAGCAAAACCCTAAAAAACTTCTGGAGAGCCTTCAGAGAAGTGGGCTGATCCCAATCATAAGTGGCCTGTACCTTGGCCAGGTCCATTTCAATTGCAGACAGGGACAATATGAATCCCAAAAACGAAATCCTCTGTACACCAAAGAGACATTTCGATCCCTTAACATACAGAGTATTTCCCCTCAAAATCCCGCATACAGTCCGGACATGTTCCACATGAGAATCTCAATCACTGGAAAAGATCAAAATATCATCCAAATAAATGATCAAAAACTTATCCACAAAGTCCTGAAAAATATCGTTCCTAAAAGATTGGAAGATGGAAGGGGCATTAGTGACCCCTAAAGGCATCACCTAGTACTCAAAATGTCCCTCCGGAGTATTAAACGCTGTCTTCTATTCATCCCCGTGCTTGATACTAATAAGATTATAGCCCCCTGAGGTCAAGTTTGGTAAACCAACAAGCACTTTTAACTCTGGAAAATAATTCAGAAATCATGGGTAACGGGTACTGATATTTAACCTTGGTTTTGTTAAGGAAACGATAGTCAATACATGGCCTTAATGAGCCATCTTTCTTGGCCACAAAAAGAAGCCAGCACCTAAAGGTGAAGAGGACGGTCTGATATGACCTTTCTCCAATGACTCCTTGATATTAGATCGCATAGCATCATGTTCCGGTACAGATAAGTTGGAAAGCCAACCCTTGGGAAATTTACAACCGGGCACTAACTCAATTGCGCAGTCATAACTCCTATGAGGAGGCAAAGACGCAGACTTACTCTCACTAAATACATCAGAAAAATCAGCCAAATAGTCAGGAACATCATGAGACTGAGGAGAGGTGGAGAAAACAGGAGTGTTACTAAGAACATATTGACAACACCAACTCACCACAGACACAGATTTCCAATCCAAAACAGGATTATGGGTTTGCAACCAAGGAAAACCCAGTACAATAATATCATGTAAATTATGCAGCACCAAAAATTTACAATTCTCTTGGTGGTCCCAAAACTGGGGTTTATTCTCCGCCAAAGGGGTTTCATCAATACCCCCCAAAGGAATAGGGGTACGCAAGGGCACCATGGGAAAACCACAACGTTTGGCAAAGTCAAAATCCATCAGATTCAAAGCTGCTCCTAAATCAACAAAAGCCATAGCAGAAAAAGTAGACAAGGAGCAGATCAAGGTAACTGCCAACAGGAACGTTGGCTGTACACTACCTACCGCAAATGCATGAGCAAAACGTTTTTCTCGTTTAGGGCAGACAGAAATAGTATGAGAAGCGTCCCCACAAAAGAAGCACAACTTATTACGCCTTCTAAACTCTTGACGTTGCACCCTAGACAAAACCCCATCACATTGCATGGGTTCAGAAGTTTGTTTGAAAGGCAGCACCGCCTCTCATGTAGTTTTACGCTCATGTAAACGTCGATCAATTTGAATGGCCAATGACATGGAGTCGTCAAGACCAGAGGGGACAGGAAATCCCACCATAACATCTTTTACAGTTTCTGCCAGACCTTTCTGAAAGAGATCTGCTAGGGCATCATTATTCCATTTAGTAAGGACCACCCACTTTCGGAATTTTTGACAATATAACTCTGCAGAATCCTGACCCTGGTTCAATGCCAATAAGGTTCTTTCAGTTTGATCAATAGCATTAGGTTAATCATACAACAGCCCCAGGGCTTGAAAAAGCACATCCACATTAGCCAGAATAGGATCTCCAGGTGTCAGAGAAAAAGCCCAGTCCTGGGGATCACCGCACAGAAGGGGGATGACAATTTTAACCTGCTGCACCGAACTTCCTGATGAGTTAGGTTTCAAAGCAAAAAATAGTTTACAATTATTCTTAAAATTCAAAAATTCAGACCGATCCCCAGAAAACACATCAGGAGTATGGATTTTTTGTTCTACAGCAGCTGATTGAGCGAGATAGGCAGAAATTCCCCGCACTTCAGCAGCGAGCTGCTCAACACGATCGGACAATTACTTAGTCTCCATTAGAGAAAAAATGCTCCTACGGCCCAAGAGAAAAAGAGGAAAAAATATATAAAAAATTCTGACACACTTTTTTTTTTTTACAATTCTTTCCTTCTTTAGAGTACCCTAGAGTCTACAGTCTTGGGCTGGTGATTCTGTTTTGAATAGGTCACCAAGGAGGATGGCAGAAATAGGTGAGGCCACCAGGAAACCAGAAAGGTTGGTCACTAGCGGATTGCAGACCCCTTGTCCTAACAACACAACAGTAGCCGTGGAGCGTACCTACGATGCCCTAGATGCCTCGGCACAGCCGGAGAACTAATTAAGCCTAAAGCAAGAAAGGTGAAATCTAAACTGCCCCGGAGTAGAACCCCAAAGAAATAGATAGCCCCCAAACCTATATTCTTGGTGAGACAAGATGAGGTACAAACACAGGCAGAAAATAGACTGAGCAAATGATGGGGCCCAAACTGTCTGAATAGGGCAGGAAAGGAGAGACACTGCAATCATGCAAAAACCCTAAAAAATCCAACACGTCTGACGTACAAGAAACACTGAGGTCTCACGACCTCTCCCCCATTATATCAGCATTCTGGTGTGAACTGGCAGCAAAGCAAAAAAGACTAATATAACAGGGGACTGAACAAACTGACACAAGCTGCAACATGGAGCGGGGTCCAGCACAGCACCAGCAGGGAGCACTCTGAACCCTCACAGCAAAGCAGAATGAGGCAAAAACAGATCAGATGCAAAGGATTAGCAAATGAACAACTTAACTGAAAAATGCAGGATCAGGCAGGAGACAGCAGACCTCAAGGTGCACAAGAAGAACTAATCACCAGCAACCAATAAGGAAAGCCTGCTCACTTATATCCTGCCAGTCAGTAATCCCTGATTTCCAATCATTCTCGTCAGGTGGCAGACTTTCAACCCGGCCAGTTCCACTACCTGCAGTAACCACCAGAGGGATCCCCAACTCAGAAGTCAGATCCAGAGAATTCACAACACCAGCCCATGTATACGTCACCAGCCCCAGCCCAGCACATGCATATATATCACCAGCCCTAGCCCAACAGCTGTATATACATCACCAGCCCAGCTTCCAGCCCAGCCCCTGTATACGTCACCAGCCCCAGCCCAGCACAAGGACTGTGACAAGAACAAGGGGACATTCTCTTCGTTGGGAGGAAAGACGATTTCTGCACCAGCATAGAAGAGGGTTCTTCTTCTTCACGGTAAGAGCAGTGAGGCTCTGGAATTCTCTTCCTGAGGAAGTGTTGATGGCCAACTCACAGAATGAATTTAAGAAAGGAATGGATGCTTTTCTTGTGAGTAACAGTATAGAAGGTTATGAATAACAGAATATTATAGGTAGATGGTTGACCCAGCTTAGGGGAAGGAATTTTTTTCCCTATGGAGAAAATTGGCTTCTACTCTGTGGATTTTTTGCCTTCCCCAGGATCAACAATGCAGAACAGCTGCACTAAAAATAGGCTGAACTAGATGGACATAAGGTCTTCCTCCAGCCTTCAAAACTATGTTACTATGTATATACAACACCAGCCCTAGCCCAACAGGTGTATATACATCACCAGCCCAGCCCCTGTATACATCATTAGCCCCTGTATACGTCCCCAGCCCAGCACCTGTATATACATCACCAGCCCTAGCCCAACAGCTGTATATATATCACCAGCCCAGCACCTGTATACATCACCAGCCCCAGCCCAGCACCTGTATATACATCACCAGCCCTAGCCCAACAGCTGTATATATATCACCAGCCCAGCACCTGTATACATCACCAGCCCCAGCCCAGCACCTGTATATACATCACCAGCCCTAGCCCAACAGCTGTATATATATCACCAGCCCAGCACCTGTATACATCACCAGCCCCAGCCCAGCACCTGTATATACATCACCAGCCCTAGCCCAACAGCTGTATATATATCACCAGCCCAGCACCTGTATACATCACCAGCCCCAGCCCAGCACCTGTATATACATCACCAGCCCTAGCCCAACAGCTGTATATACATCACCAGCCCAGCACCTGTATATACATCACCAGCCCTACAGCTGTATATACATCACCAGCTCAGCACCTGTATACATCACCAGCCCCAGCACATGTATATACATCACCAGCCCAGCACACATATATACATCACCAGCCCTAGCCCAACAGCTGTATATACATCACCAGCCCAGCCTCCAGCCCAGTCCCTGTATACGTCACCAGCCCAGCACCTGTATATACATCAGCCCCACTGTATTACAGGTGTTGGCTGCTGGGAGCTGGGCTGATGTATTTTACTTTAAACATGTTTATGGGGTTAATTATTATTATACACATTTTCATAGTCATACACTCAGTCTGGGTGACTCACTCACCCACTCCCAGAGAGACCGGCGTCAGCGTCACTGTGATGTGATGGAATCAGATTCTGTGATGATAATACCCGGCGTCACCCTGCAGGCCGCAGGCGCCAGGCATGTGCGGGTAGGGAGGCTGCAGTGCTCACGACAGCTCACAACCAACTGCTCTGGAGGCCTGCAGCCAGGGGCGAGAGAGCAGAGCGTGCTCTCTCTGCTCACAAAGATCAGGACTTTCTTAACCCCTTATCCCTATAGCGTCGCAGCCAAGCACCTTTTATAGGGCCGGCAGAGAAAAAAAACGGCTGGGTGGCCCCTTCATGATAGTTGCGCGCGCAGCACGCCCCTGCTTCTGGGGGGGACAGCTTCCGCCCGCCCCACGGTAGGTACGCCCATGCCTGAGTCAATATCTGCCACGTCGAACCCCTGCACTCTGTCTCTCTCCATCCCCTCAGCTGTTGACCCTGAGCTGCTAGATAATAAATCCATGGGCTCGGGAGTGCCAGCCCCCCCTCATTTTTGGGCCTCTGTAATATCACCATTCTAATCATCGGTTGTTTTTTTCCCCCACACAAGATCCCTAAATATAGAATTGATTCTACAAAACCACCGCTTAGGTAACCATATGGGGGCATTGTGCAGCACGTACAACACCTGGGGCATAAGTACCATTTATATCAGATTTTTCCTTCCTACCACTGATAGATGTAATCTACACCACGCTCACACTTTGCTTCTGGACTTACCCAATAGTAGGTTTAAGTCTGTATAACTCGAGAGTGGGTGCGATACCTGAATGCCCAGGTACTTGAACTGCCGCACAACCGCCAGCCTATTACCATCCTCCGCTATCCTAAGATTTTCACCACTACCGTCCACAGGTAGAATATTGGATTTCTCCCAATTGATTTCCAGGCCCGATAAAGCCCCAAATCTCCCAATGATGCTCATCACACCCTGCAAGGATTCATCAGGGTCTTCCAGGAAAAGCAGCACATCATCTGCATATAAAGCTATTTTTTTCCTCTATAGGTCCATATTTAAACCCCCTGACGGAGGCTGCCTTTCTAATTGTCTGTGCCATGGGCTCCACCGTCAACGCAAAAAGCAGCGGAGACAGTGGACACCCCTGTCTGGTTCCCCTATGAAGAGCAAATTGCCTGGATGTCTGCCCATTAACCCTTGTGCGATGTAACTGGTGATTACCCTCTGTATTGAATGACTTATGCATATTGGACCTTTAACTTTGTGCTGTACTGTATATACTTTTGTTATATCCTATTCTATTTTATTTTGTATTTTTGTGATATCACGTTATATTCATTTGGTTTTATTTTGTCTACTGTTGTAGTAACTTAAGAAGGTCACAACAGACAGAAACGTTTTTTATGTGCTACAATAAATTTGTTTTTTCACGCATCTAAGTTGAGTGATAGGTTTATACTTAATTTACATATGGTTTGGGAACCTAACCTTAGCACCACCCCATAGTTGTGCTCACGGTGTTTTTGTATACGTGTCTTCCCGTATGTGTAAGCACACTATATGGTCACGACCACCACTACTTTCTCTTATAACGCAGAGGAAACCGCCAGTATCCTTGACCAATCCAAAATTCCCAGTGAATTTTTACAAATCGCCCTCATGATATACGTGGTAGGGATCTGGAACGAGAATTGAGATTTCTCACTAATACTGAATTACACTGTGCCTTGTCAGAATATCGAAGGGTCCAACGGATGCCTAGAGGTCTCCAGGCTCCTCTGCGCCCCACACTGTTCCGAGAATCACCTGACTTTTGTTCCACGTTCGAACAAATACTTAACAAGTGTTCTCTGCTCTGAACGGATCAAGGTTATTGAAACACAACTATGAACAACTGATACACCCGAGGAACTCGGCTCCCTGAAAGCAGAAATCCAGGACCGTATCAACCAGCATAAGCGGGACTGTTGTGAACTCATTTTCTGGTTTACCTCTGGCTTCTGGAGAGGGTGGTGGAGCTGGCTGTTTTGACAGAGGAGTCGTGAGTTCTCCATCCGGGCTCACTCTGGTGGTGACAGCAGGTAATGAAGCTGATCTAAATGGCAGAGACCTGCCACCTGAGGAGGAGGACTGTGAGTGGACATCAGGAGATTTGGTCTGTTACTCCCTGTTTTGTCCCTGATCAGATTGGTCTCTTTTTTGCTCTGTCTCCAGAATATACCAGAGTGCTGATATAGGGAATTGAAGTCTAGCGACTTCAGGGTTTTTATTATCAGAAAGTGTTGGACATTTTTTGGCAGGGTTTTGTGCGTGATTGCAGACAGCATCTTTCCTTTCCTGTCCTTACTAGTTAGTGTGGGCCCCATCGTTTCCTCAGCCTATTTTTCTATCTGTGTTTGTGTTTTCATCTTGTCTCACCGACAATACATGTTTGGGGGCTGTCTATTGCTTTGGGGTCTGCTCTGGGGCAGTTTAGATTTCCCCTTTTCCTGCTTTAGGCTTATTTAGTTCTCCAGCTGTGACGTGGCGTCTAGGATCATCGTAGGTACGCTCCATGGCTACTGCTAGTTGTGTGGATAGGATCAGGGGTTTGCAATCCACTTAGTTACCAAGCTCTCTGGTTTTCTGGGACTTAGCTTGTTTTTGTTTTTCCTCCTCGGTGACTCAATCATAACAGAATCACCAGCCATACCGCAGATTCTAGGGTACTCAAAAGCAGGAGAAAAAAAATTGTAGAAAAAAAAAAGTGTCAGAATTTTTTTTTTTATATGTATTTTTTCCTCTTTGTCTCTGGGGCCGTAGGAGGATTTTTTCCTTAATGGAGATTAAGCAATTGTTTGATCGTGTGGAGCAGTTCGCTGCTGAAGTGCGGGAAATTTCCGCCTATCTCGCTCAATCACATGCTGTTGAATGAAAAATCCCTACTCCTGATGTGTTTTCTGGGGATCGATCTAAATTTTTGAATTTTAAGAATAATTGCAAATTATTTCTTGCCTTGAAGCCTAACTCATCGGGGAGCTCTGCGCAGCAGGTTAAAATTGTCATCTCCTTGCTGCGCTGCGCTTTCTTTGACACCTGAAAATCCTATTCTGGCTAATGTGGATGCATTTTTTGAAGCCTTGGGGTTGTTGTATGATGAACCTAATGCTATTGATCAAGCTGAGAAAGCCCTATTGGCATTGAACCAGTGTCAGGATTCTGCAGAGTTATACTGTCAAAAATTCTGAAAGTGGGCGGTCCTTACTACATGGAATGATGGTGCCTTGGCAGCTCTCTTTCGCAAGGGTTTATCAGAAACTGTAAAAGATATTATGGTGGGATTTCCTGTTCCCTCTGGTCTTGACGATTCTATATCATTAGCCATTCAAGTTGATCTGCGTTTACGTGAACGTAAAACTACACGAGAGGTGTTGCCACCTTTTCAACAAATGTCTGAATCTATACAATGTGATAGAGTTTTGTCTAGGGTGCAATGTCAGGAGTATAGAAGGCGTAATAAGCTGTGTTTTTTCTGTGGAGACGCCTCTCATATTATTTCTGTCTGCCCTAAACAAGAGAAACGTTTTGCACACACATTTGCTGTGGGTGGCGTACAACCTAATTTTCTTTTGGCAATTACTCTGATCTGCTCCTTATCCACATTTTCCATCAAGGCTTTTGTGGATTCAGGAGCGGCTTTGAATCTGATGGATTTGGATTTTGCTAAACGTTGTGGTTTTCCCATGATACCTCTGCGGACGCCTATTTCTTTGAGGGGTATTGATGCTACTACTTTGGCGGAGAATAAACCTCAGTTATGGACCCAGGTGATAATGCGGGTCGCCCCAGACCACCAAGAAAATTGTAGATTTTTGGTACTGCATAATTTGCATGATACTATTGTTCTGGGTTTTCCCTGGTTGCAAATCCATAATCCAGTTTTGGATTGGAGATATGTGTCTGTGGTGAGTTGGGGTTGTCAGTGTGCTTTTGGTGACACTCCTGTTTTCTCCACCTCTCCCCAGTCTCATGATGTTCCTGACTATTTGGCTGATTTTTATGATGTATTTAGTGAGAGTAAGTCTGCGTCCCTGCCTCCTCATAGGAGTTATGACTGTGCAATTGAGTTGAGGCCTGGGTGTAAATCTCCCAAGGGTCGGCTTTTCAACTTATCTGTACCAGAACACGAGGCTATGCGATCCTATATTAAGGAGTCGTTGGAGAAGGGTCATATTAGACCATCTTCTTCACCCTTAGATGCTGGGTTTTTTTTCGTGGCTAAGAAAGATGGTTCATTAAGGCCTTGTATTGACTATCGTTCCCTTAACAAGATTAAATATCAGTATCCGTTACCCCTGATTTCTGATTTATTCTCCAGAGTTAAAGGTGCCTGCTGGTTTACTAGGCTTTAACTCAGGGGGGAGTATAATCTTATTTGCATCAAGCATGGAGATGAATGGAAGACAGCGTTTAATACTCTGGAGGGACATTTTGAGTACCTGGTGATACCTTTTGGGCTCACTAATGCACCTTCTGTCTTCCAATCCTTCATGAATGATATTTTTCGGGACTTTGTGGGTAAGTTTTTGATCATCTATTTGGATGATATTCTGATCTTTTCCAGTGATTTGGATTCTCATGTGGAACATGATCGGACTGTGTTCCGGATTTTGAGGGAGAATTCCCTGTATATTAAGGGATCAAAATGCCTTTTTGGTGTACAGAGGATTTCATTTTTGGGATTTATTTTGCCTCCGTCAACTATTGAAATGGACCCGGCCAAGGTACAGGCCATTTGTGATTGGGTTCCGCCCACTTCTTTGAAGGCTCTCCAGAAGTTTTTGGGTTTTGCTAATCTTTATCGTAAATTTATAGCTAATTTTTCTGGTATTGCCAAACCACTGACTGATCTGACCAAGATGGGCGCTGATGTGCTGAATTGGTCTCCAGAGGCTGTTTTGGCATTTCAGGAGCTGAAGCGGAGGTTCACTTCTGCTCCGGTTTTACGGCAACCTGATGTCTCACTTCCATTTCAGGTAGAGGTAGATGCTTCGGAGATTGGTGCAGGAGCTGTTTTGTCCCAAAAAGATCCGGTAACTTCTAAAATGAATCCCTGTGCCTTCTTTTCCCGAAAGTTCTCCCCATCTGAACGCAATTATGATGTGGGGAATCGGGAATTGTTGGCCATGAAGTGGGCATTCGAGGAGTGGAGACATTGGTTGGAGGGAGCTAGACATCAAGTTGTGGTCCTCACTGACCACAAGAATTTGATTTACCTGGAGTCAGCCAAATGCTTGAA
The DNA here is from genome assembly GCF_039654945.1 of Dendrobates tinctorius. Classification (NCBI taxonomy): domain Eukaryota; kingdom Metazoa; phylum Chordata; class Amphibia; order Anura; family Dendrobatidae; genus Dendrobates; species Dendrobates tinctorius. Next base: position 4,545,223 of record NW_027361893.1, on the reverse strand, counting down.
TACTAGACAGGCTAGGTGGGCCTTGTTTTTCACGCGTTTTGATTTTGTGGTCTCCTTTCTTCCGGGCACTAAGAATGTTAAAGCAGATGCCCTTTCTAGGAGTTTCTTTCCTATTGTGACCAAACCTACTACCATCCTAGGTGAAGGGGTAGCTCTTTCTGCCATCTCGCCTGATTTGAGACGTGCCCTGGAAGAATTTCAGGAGGACAAACCTGAGCGTTGTCCTATGGGAAAATTGTATGTTCCTGACCAGTGGAGGAAGAGAGTGATGTCTGAAGTTCATTGCTCCACGTTGGCTGGTCATCCAGGTATTTTTGGTACCAGAGATTTGGTGAGTCGATCTTTTTGGTGGCCCGCCTTTTCTCGTGATGTCAGGAATTTTGTGCAGTCCTGTGTGACTTGTTCTCGGTCTAAACCCTGTTCTCGTTCTAGTGGGTTGTTGATGCCCTTGCCAGTGCCCAAGAGGCCATGGACCCATATCTCAATGGATTTTATTTCTGATCTTCCTGTCTCTGAGAATGACTGTTATCTGGGTGATTTGTGATAGATTTTCTAAGATGGTCCATCTTGTACCACTCCCAAAGCTGCCATCTTCCTCAGAGTTGGTGCCCTTGTTTTTACAACAGGTGTTTCGGTTGCATGGGATTCCTGAGAACATTGTGTTGGACAGAGGAGTCCAGTTTGTCTCCAGATTTTGGAAAGCCTTTTGTTCCAAGCTGGGAATTCAGTTATCCTTCTCCTCTGCATTTCACCCACAGACCAATGGGCAGAGTGAGAGAACAAACCAGACTTTGGAGTCCTATTTGAGATGTTTTATATCTGCTGATCAGGATGATTGGGTCTCATTTTTGTCGTTTGCTGAATTTGCCCTAAATAGTAGAGCTAGTTCTGCTACATTGATGTCGCCCTTTTTCTGTAACTTTGGGTTTCATCCTCGATTTTCTTCAGGGCAAGTGGAATCTTCAGCCTGCCCAGGTGTTGACACTGTGGTAGAGAGAATACAGCAGATTTGGGACCAAGTGGTGGATAAGTTGTCCCTCTCTCATGAAAAAGCCCAGCGGTTTTCCAACCGACATAGGACCATTGGTCCCCGGTTTAATGTGGGTGATATGGTTTGGTTGTCGTCAAAAAATATCTCTATGAAGGTTGCGTCTCCAAAGTTCAAGCCAAGATTTATTGGGCCTTATAGGATTTTGGAGAAACTTAACCCGGTTTCTTTTCGACTGGCTCTTCCTGTTACGTTTAAGATCCATAACGTGCTTCATAAGTCTCTGTTGAAGAGGTTTGTTGAGCCAGTGGTTCCTATGGCGGCACCTCCTGACCCTGTGTTGGTTGAAGGTAATGTGGAATATGAGGTAGAGAAAATACTGGATTCTCGTCTGGCTAGACGGAGACTCCAGTATTTGGTCAAGTGGAAGGGTTATGGCCAGGAGGACAATTCTTGGGTCTCTGCCTCTGACATTCATGCCGATAGATTGGCTCGTGCTTTTCACCGGGCCCATCCTGATCGGCCTGGTGGCGTGGATGAGTGTTCGGTGACCCCTCCTCAAGGGGGAGTACTGTTGTGAACTCATTTTCTGGTTTACCTCTGGCTTCTGGGGAGGGTGGTGGAGTTGGCTGTGTTGACAGAGGAGTCATGAGTTCTCCATCCGTGTTCTGCTATTTTTTCACATGAGATTTGGTCTGGTTTACTCAGTTTTTGTGGTCAGCCAGCCCCTGCTGGGGCTGTGCTGGATTTCCATTCTTATGTCTCTGTTTATGCCAGTTTGCTTTTTGTCCCTGATCAGATTGGTCTCTTTTTTGCTCTGTCTTCAGAATTTACCAGAGTGCTGATATAGGGAATTGAAGTCTAGCGACTTCAGGGTTTTTGTTATCAGAAAGTGTTGGACATTTTTTGGCAGGGTTTTGTGCGTGATTGCAGACAGCATCTTTCCTTTACTGTCCTTTCTAGTTAGTGTGGGCCCCATCCTTTGCTCAGCCTATTTTTCTATCTGTGTTTGTGTTTTCATCTTGTCTCACCGACAATACATGTTTCGGGGCTGTCTATTGCTTTGGGGTCTGCTCTGGGGCAGTTTAGATTTCCCCTATTCTTGCTTTAGGCTTATTTAGTTCTCCAGCTGTGACGAGGCGTCTAGGATCGTCGTAGGTACCCTCCACGGCTACTGCTAGTTGTGTGGATAGGATCAGGGGTCTGCAATCCGCTTAGTTACCAACCTCTCTGGTTTTCTGGAGCTTAGCTTGTTTTTGTTTTTCCTCCTCGGTGACTCAATCATAACACGGGACATTGAAACCAGGAAGCGGAACAAATTTGCAAGGGACGCGGAAGACTATAAATCCAACTGGTAAAAAAGACAGCGCCTCAGACAGTGGTGAAAAAAGCCTTACATTTTATTCTGCCTCCTGTGGCGACGCTTCAGTCTGAAGACCTTTTTCAAGGAAGTGCTTGAAAATGGTCTTCAGACTGAAACGTCGCCACAGGAGGCAGAATAAAATGTAAGGCTTTTTTTTCACCACTGTCTTTTTTATCTATTGCTATGGAACTTGCTCCAGGATGGACTCCCTGGTCTTGACGTGCGCCTTTACAAATCTTTCTTAAAGACTTTGACGCTTATAGGGTGCGGTTTAACTTTTTGTTTTTTGTTATCTATAAATCCAACCGGGTCTCTAGATGGTAAGACAACTAGCAACATACCAACACCAGACCAAGTCATCAAGCATCCTAAGATTTTTCAACCTCTGGTGCCGATCAGGAACAGGGACTAACCTCTTCTACTTCAGGTCCTTTTTTAGGTCAACGCAGGCGATACAACTACAGAAAACAAGACGGGGACAGAGACACAAGAAGGGACCAGGACCAAGGACGAGTCACCCGGTCCATGGTACGGACAATTTGGTAATCAATATTTCTTCAAGAACACTGAGTATCACTGAATACTCTGTATTACAAAAGGGTCTTTCATTTTGCCCCTCCTATCATTGCCGTGCCTTCGATTTGGAAATGGACCTCCAACGTTTTTTTCGTCTAATAAAACTTTAGGCTCATTTCTCTACAACACCCTCACCTAATAAGGACAGCCCCCAAGTGGTTACTAACCCCAAACTATTGTCTTCCCTCAGCCTGGGCCTACGAAATAAGAGTTACTTTCGGCCTCCACATGCTTCGCATACAGTAGAAACGTTTGTCAGTTTCCTACAGAGTTCATTTCAATCTTTGAGGAATGACATAGACAGAGGTACTTTGTTCTACCCATCCCACCTTATGTTGGAGGAACAACATGCTTTAAAATCCCTATAGGAGGACAGTTCTATAATTATAAAACAGGCAGATAAGGGTGGGGCACTAGTAGTCATGGACAAGTCATTATATATAACAGAAATCACGCGACAGTTGAATGATGATTCAATATATCGCTTGCTAAAATAGGATCCCTGTTATGATATCAGTCACGAAATTGTTACCATTCTTCATAAATACTCTAGTTTAGGGGTCCTTGACCAAAAACCTGTGACTTTCTTACCAACAAAAATCCAATCACTCCAGTCTTTTATACCCTCCTGAAGGCACACAAAAATCTTGAGAAGCCCCCCCGGTAGACCCATTGTGGCGTCTACAGATTCGATTTTGTCACCCATTGCGATTTATTTAGAGAAAATTCTTACCCCTTTGATTAAGCAAACAAAATCTTTCCTCCTTGACACAGGCGCTTTTCTCAATACCATACCACAACTAGAAACAGTACCACAGGACGCACTACTAGTGACACTAGATGTAAAGGATCTATACACCTGCATTCCCCACTCTGACAGTATAAATTCTACATACCGGCTACTAGCCTCCACGAACATGGATGGGGGCCAAATACAATTATGTGTTGACCTCCTCAGGTTGGTCCTCACCTCTAATTACTTCCTTTTCCAAGATGACTTCAACCTCCAGCTATGCGGGACCACAATGGGCTCCAATGTAGCCCCCCTATGCAAATGCCTATATGGCCAATTTTGAGGAAAGCATCATTTATAACAATGATCTAATTCGCAACAATGTCATTATAAGGAAACGCTATATAGACATTTTCTGCATATGGGGGGGGGGCTTACTGGAGTCCCTACTTCTGCTTTTTGACATCTTGAATTCATCATGGCCGGGTATTGAATTCACTATGGGGCATGATCTTTGGCGCATGATTTTTTTTAGACACTATGGTCATTAAGGATTCTAGGGGGGCTCTGTTTACAGACCTCCACATTAAAAAAACGGATCGCAATAGCCTCCTTCATTTTCAGAGCCTTCACCCTCCCTCAACCAAACGGTCAATTCCGAAATCACAGTTTCATAGAGTGAGACGCATTGTCACAGACGCTAACATCAGAGACCAACGCCTACACAAGATGACCAACAAATTTTTGGAAAGAAGTTACACATCTTCAGTATTGGAAAAATCCAAGGCCATTACCAGTAAAGCACGTAAAAGTGTCACAAATCGCATACCGTTTGTCCATACGTTTCACCCCTTTGCCTACATTATCCACAAATCCATCCGTAAAAACTGGCACCTGTTATCTGCTACCCACCCTGTTATGATTGAGTCACCGTAGGAGGCAAAAACAGAAATGCTAGCTAAGTCCTGAAAACCAGAGAAGTTGGCAACTATCAGATTGCAGACCCCTGAACCTATCAACACAACTAGCAGTAGCCGTGGGGGGTTCCTACGATGACCTAGACCCCTCGATCACAGCCGGAGAGATACATAGGCCTAAAGAAGGAAAGGGGAAATCTAACTGCCCCAGAGCAGACTCCAAAGCAATAGGCAGCCCCCCACATATAATGACGGTGAAGCAAGATGAAAACACTTACACAGACAGAGAGACAGGCTGAGCAAAGACGGGGCCCAAAAACTACCTAGATAGGAACGGATAGGAAGGCTGCTGTCTGCAATCTGCCAAAACCCTATCAGAGACAAAAGCCAACAAGCTGATATAAAAATGGCCCTGAAGCAACTAAGCTTCAAAAACTAAATCAGCACTCAGGTACTTTCAGAAGACAGAGCTCAAGGAACACCGCACACTCCAGCAGGGAGTGGCAGAATCCAAAAAACAAGAAAAACAAAAACAAATCTTAGATGCAAAAAGGCAAAACAGAAAACTTAGCTTTAGGAGAGCAGGAATCAGACTGGTGTCCAAGAGTCCACAGAGAAATCACCCGCAGGGCAGAAAGGGCGTAGGCTGCCTTAAATCCAGTCAGTGACAGATTTTAAGGGATTCAGAAAGAGAATTGGAGGGATCCAATGGCTGGATATCCTTAAAGACAAAAATGTCCAGGAAGGATGGGAAATCTTGAAAAATGAAATTCTCAAAGCACAGTTGTTAACAATTCCGAAAAGAGGGAAGAATAGGAAGCATTTAAGGAAACCAGGATGGATGAACACAGAACTTAAGCACATGCTAAAAAGGAAGAAAAAAATGTTTATAAAATGGAAAGAGGGAGGCATATCTAAAGAAGAATATAATGCTGTCTGCAGAACCTGCAGGGCACAAATCAGATTAGCTAAAGCTGAAAATGAATTGAGGCTTGCAAGAGATGTCAAAAGCAATAATAAAGGATTTTGGGGATATGTCAAAAGTAAAAGAAAAGTCAAAGATGCTATAGGATTTTTACAGAATGAAAATGATGAAATGGTAAGACAGGATGTTGAGAAGGCTGAACTTTTAAATTCCTATTTTGCATCTGTTTTCTCTCAGAAAGGAAATGTAACATCAACTGTTATTCACTGTCCTATTAAGGGAGTAGAAGAATCCAGGATATCTATAAACAGAAAGATAGTGAGGAAACACTTAGCTAACCTAAATGAATTCAAGTCTCCAGGTCCAAATGAATTACACCCCAGAGTACTGAAGGAGATAGCAGAAGAAATTTTTGAACCCCTCTCCATAATCTTTGAAAATTCTTGGAGAACAGGAGAAGTGCCAGAAGACTGGAGAAGAGCAAATGTTGTTCCTATCTTCAAAAAGGGGAAGAAGGTGGACCCAGGCAACTATAGGCCGGTGAGTCTGACTTCTATACCAGGAAAGATCTTTGAACAAATTATTAAACAACATGTATGTCAATGCCTGGATAAGAATGAAGTGATTAAACAGAGTCAGCATGGGTTTGTAGCTAATAAGTCATGTCAGACTAACTTAATTTCCTTCTATGACGGTATCACTGATTGGGTGGATCAAGGAAATGCTGTAGATATAATATATCTTGACTTCAGCAAAGCATTTGACAAAGTCTCTCATACAATCCTTATTGAAAAAATGACTAAGTATGGAATGGACAAGGCAACTGTTAGGTGGATTCATAACTGGCTTAGTGATCGGACCCAAAGAGTGGTCGTAAATGGCTGCACATCCAGTTGGAAGAATGTCTCAAGTGGGGTACCACAGGGCTCTGTCCTGGGCCCTGTATTGTTCAACATCTTTATCAACGATTTAGATGAAGGAATTGAGGGTAAACTGATTAAATTTGCTGATGACACAAAGCTAGGAGGGATAGCTAATACTAGAGAAGAGAGAGAGAGGATTCAAAAAGATATAAATAAACTGGAGAAGTGGGCAGCAACTAACAGAATGGTTTTTAACAGGGAGAAATGCAAAGTACTACATCTGGGCAATAAAAATGAAAAAAGCATATATAGAATGGGAGGAATAGGGCTAAGTGACAGCACATGTGAAAAAGACTTGGGTATACTAATAGATCACAGACTGAATATGAGTCAACAGTGTGATGCAGCAGCAAAAAAGGCAAATGAAATTCTAGGATGTATTAACAGAAGCATACAGTCTGGATCCCGTGAAGTCATTATTTCCCTCTACTCCTCTTTGGTCAGACCTCATCTGGAATATTGTGTCCAGTTTTGGGCACCACATTTTAAAAAAGACATCAACAAACTGGAGCAAGTTCAGAAAAGAGCGACCAGAATGGTGACCGGTCTGCAAACCCTGTCTTATGAGGAAAGGTTGCAGGATTTGGGAATGTTTAGTTTGCAAAAGAGAAGACTGAGAGGAGACTTAATAGCTGTCTACAAATATCTAAAGGGCTGTCACATTGTAGAAGGATCAACTTTATTCTCATTTGCACAAGGAAAGACTAGAAGCAATGGGATGAAACTGAATGGGAGGAGACACAGATTAGATATTAGAAAAAACTTTTTGACAGTTAGAGTGATCAATGAGTGGAACAAGCTGCCACGAGAAGTGGTGAGTTCTCCTTCAATGGAAGTCTTCAAACAGAGGCTGGACAGACATCTGACTGGGATGATTTAGCGAATCCTGCTTTGAGCAGGGGGTTGGACCAGATGGCCCAGGAGGTCCCTTCCAACTCTACCATTCTATGATTCTATGATTCTATGACTCCACTCAGCCAATCGTCTTCATTAGTCCCAGGTGCCTGATAATCAGGCTCACTACCTTCCTTCACTAGAATAGGGAGTTCACCAGGCCTCAGTGACGGAGGGGAAAATGAACTCACAACACCACCCTGATATACCGGAAATCGGACAACTCTTTCTTCCGTGCTTCAAGCGAGCATCAAATTTGAAAGATACCCTAGTCAAAGCGGATATCGGTCCTAAATCTACCATCCAGAAACGATTTTTACAGAAACCAAAAATGGTGACTTTCCCTTGCTTACATTGTGTCCAATGTATTAACGTCTTTAAAGAGGAAAAATTAGTACATCCCCTAATCTAGGAAAAAGATTAAAATTCAAAATTTCTTTACATGCGATTCATCTGTGATTTACATCATAAAATGCGCCTGCGGTCTCCTGTATGTGGGAGAAACCTCACAGCCTATTCGGGATAGAATCTCGAAACATAAATCTACATTTAGGTGTAATAATCTCCTTCTCCCCCTTCCGCACCATTTTATTACCCATGGCCACAACATCTCCCAATTGCGATACAAGGTGATCGAACAAGGGGATCAACCTTAAAAAACGTGAAGTCTTTTGGATCCACACCCTGGATGCCATGAACCCTAAGGGTCTGAATAGGGAATGCAAGTTATCAGCATTTATGTGATACCCAATTTTTGTTACAGGCCCGCAATCAGTAAGGTCATTTTTGCAGTGATGTTGCCGTGAATTTAGGAGGCTGTTTGTTAACATGAATTTACTAATGTATTTTTTCTCTCTCATAGAGCAGTCTATACTAATGTCTGTGGATAGGACGTCACTACCACAAGTCTATCTTTCACACAAGTGGAATCTCATGTCAAGGTCACTGTCCCACAGACCTCTGGCTTAGATGAATATGTCTTACTGACTAGTAAATACTTACTATATACACCTTACCTCCTCTGTCTGTATAATTTGTATTGTGCATAATAAAAAAATGAATCACTGCCATTAGACTGTGTTCACACTGTCTTTGTGATCTCTCTTACTTAGGGACTGTTCTGGGCCGTTTCACCATTCTTTATGTATTCCCATTATCTTTAATTACAATCACCTAAGTGTTAATTGAATGATCTCCATTCTTAAATTCCATTTCCCCACTCACACCCCATACTGCTGCTATACATAACCGCTAACTTTATTATGCGTTCTGAAGGGTCCTTTATAGTTAATCCAGCATTTGTCTGCTGGAACACATGTATTACCGGATGTGGAACGCACCGTCATGCTGTTCCTGTTTGTTACTTCTGGCCAGGCAGCATTCACTATGTTATTGGCCATCCCCACATTAGGCCCGCCCCCCTTCCTCTCTTAACCCCGTGTGAGGTCCTGTACTGTCAGACTAGCAGTGGATACTGCATCCGGTGGCACAAGTGCCCAATCTTCATGCATGACTAAGGTACTATCTCCATCTTCCCTGTTACTTTATATGGTGGCAGTAGTCCTTTTTTCCTAGCGACGGCCATTACCACCTTTTTAGATATTTTGCAGCTCTTTATGCTCTCCTTCCAACACGGATCTCCTTTGTAAGTATTTCACCTGCATATATCTTTCACTAGCTATGTCATATACTCACCTGACCATATCTTCTCTCATAGATACTATAAAGCGCATCAGGTCTCGCATCACAGTGTTTTTGTATGCCCATTAACCCTGACCCTAGCAGTTGGGGATGTGTACAACAGCCGTATCCATGATATGAAGGTTGGTCCAAATCCCAAGCACTCCAACACCTTCCAAAGATAACTACATTCGGTACTGTTGAATGCTTTATGCGCATCCAATGATACTACTACTCTATGACCCCCGTTATCCGACAGCAGCTGCAGGTTAAGGTAGAGTTTACGTATGTTTATCGCTGTAGACCTATTCGACAGAAATCCAGATTGATCAGGGTGGACAAGGTCATGCACTACACTGGTTAATCGGTTGGCCATAATTTTTACATCCGCCGTCTGTAACAAAATGGGTCTGCAGTAGAGTTGAGCGAAACAGGTCGGTCAAATTCATAAGTCGCCGACTTTCGCTAAAGTCGGGTTTCATGAAACAAAACCTGACCATAGCGTGAGGTCGGCCATGAGGTCAGCGACCAGAGCACCAAAGTCACGTTTCAAATGATGCTTCCAGCGCCCTTTTTCAGCCAATGATGGAGGACGCACACTGTGGGCAACGCGATGACATGGGCAGGGGTCACCACCATCTTTGAGAAAGGCATGCAAGTGATTGGCTTGCTTTGTGTGGCGTCACAGGGGCTATAAAAGGGCGTGCACGCCGACCGCCATCTTACTTCTGCTGATCTTAGCATAGGGAGAGGTTGCTGCTGCTGATTCTGAATAAGGGAGAGCGTTAGGCAAGGAAGAAGAACAAAAAAACTGCTTCTGCTGGTAGCGATTTTCACTGTACAACACAACAGTTTGTGGGGAGGCTATATTTTTGTGCATCAGCTCTATTGGTTATTAGGCTGCCTTATAAGGCTCCCTGATAGCTGCATTGCTGTTTGCACACTGCTGTGCAAACTGCTTTTTTAAAAGCAAAATACTTTTCTTCCTCTTTTCTGCACAGTTACCAAGCATTCATTTTTCCACACTTTTGTGTGCAGCAGTCCTGCTTATTAGGCTGCCTGCTGCCATACTTGGACTGAGAGCATCATTGTCAGCCTCCTAAAATCTCTAGGGAGATTCAAGTTCTCCCCAATACTATATACACCTTGTACCATGTCATACACCAGCCAATTTCAGCCTGTTAAATTGAGGTGTAATCTATAGTGGGCCTGAGATAATTGTTCAGCCTCCTAAAATCTCTAGGGAGATTCAAATTCTCCCCAATACTATATACACCTTGTACCTTGTTTTACAGTACCATATAGCTGGTGGTATTTTGGGTACATTTTCCCAAAAATGAGGAAGTATAGTGGAAGAGGCCGTGAACGTGGGCGGTGGTTGCCAGCTGGTACTGATGGTGGTGGTGGTGGTGGTGCATCTGCTGGTAGTGGCAAAAGCACAATAGCACCTAAGGCAGGAGGTGTTGAGCCTGCGTCATCATTTGGCTCCACAAGGCCTTGAAGGCTCCCTTTTCTGGGAGTAGGTAAATCGCTTTTAAAGCCGGAGCTTCAGGAACAAGTTTTGGCTTACATTGCTAACACAGCCTCCAGGTCTATCGCCTCCTCTTCTAAAGTTTCAAAAAATAAAAGCACTGAATCATCAGTGGAGGCTCCTGGTCAGGAACAACACCTTTCCTTGTGTCCTTCACCCCTACTAAAAGTGAAGGATGCGGCAGGCCACACTACAGATTACTCCATGGAGCTCTTTTCACATACCATGCCTGGGTTATCAAGTCAAATCGTGAATTCCCCAGTCCAAGATGAATCTGACATGAAGTGCACTGATGCACAGCCACTGCTAGATTTTTCTGCTGGTACATTCACTCAGAGCACTACATTGTCCTCGCAGTGTACTGAGCCAGAATCTGACCCTGATGAAACTCAGGTGCCCCTTCCCACATACTATACCATCTTACACGGTGACACAGAGGAAGGTGCACATGAAATTGAAGAGGAGGTGATGGATGACTCAGTTGTTGACCCAGATTGGCATCCATTGGAGGAAGAGGGTGCCGCTGCCAATAGCTCAGAAGAGGAGGATGAGGATCCGCAGCAGGCATCGACATCGCAACAGCTGTTATCTGGCAGGCCCGTATCAGTCCAAAAACGGGTTACAAAAACCAAAGGAGTTGCAGGACAGCTTGGCCAGATGGTCAAATTAGCAGAGCTTGCAAGGCCTCAAAATGTCTTCTATAGTAGGAAGAGTGCAATGTGGCACTTTTTTGAACAAAATCCTAATGATCAGGCAAAGATTATCTGTAAGAAGTGCGCAAAGACCTTTAGCCAAGGGAAAAATCTGAGAAATTTGAATACCAGTTGCATGCTTAGACATTTAGCCACCATGCACTTGCAAGCGTGGACGGACTACCAAACCTCACGTACCACATGTGCACCTGCTCCGAATGAAGGTAGTCAGCAACGCTACATCGTTTCCCCCACTGTAAGCCCACCAGTTAGCACACCACCAGCAGCAAATGTTGAGGTGTCATCGCAAGGCCAAAGCAGTCAGGGAATCACAATGTTATTGCTAAGAAAGACTGAATCTAGGCCATCAGCAAGACCACCAACACCATCACCATCACCAACCCTCTCTCAATCCGCCATGTCCACCTCTAGTTCCACCATATGCAGCTCTCAAGTCGAGCTCACCCTACCAGAGACTCTGAGTAGTTCAAGAAAGTACTCATCCTCTCATCCGCGTACACTGTGTTTGAACGCCCACATTGCCAAACTAATCTCATTAGAGATGATGCCCTACCGGTTGGTTGAAAGCGAAGCTTTCCACGAGCTCATGGCCTACGCAGTACCACGCTATGACCTACCCAGTTGGCACTTCTTTTCTTGAAAAGCCATCCCAGCCCTCCACCTGCATGTGAAAGACCGCATTGTCCATGCACTCAAGCAATCAGTGAATGGAAAGGTGCACCTCATAACAGATGCATGGACCAGTAGGCATGGCCAGGGCCTTTATGTGTCCATCACTGCGCACTGGGTTAATGTGGTGGATGCAGGGTCCACAGGGGACAGCGGCGGTGGGACAGTGCTGCCTAGCCCATGGTATAGGAAACAGTTGGCTGTAGGCGTTCGACCCTCCTCCTCCTCCAGAAGTGAAAGCTCATCCACAGAGCACAGTCGCACGAGCACTCCATCTGCAGCTGCCAGTGTTGCACACGAGGTGTCCCACTATCGAACAGCTAGTGGTAAGCATCAGCAGGCTGTGTTGAAGATGAAGTGTTTGGGTGACAACAGACACACCACGGAGGTACTGGCCGACTACTTGCAGCAACAAACTGAGTCATGGCTGGGCAGTCTACATCTTGAGGCAGGCAAGGTAGTTTGTGATAACGGATGGAATTTTGTGGCAGCCATAGCCCTTTCAAAACTCACACACATACCTTGCCTGGCTCACACCTTGAACCTGGTGGTGCAGTGCTTCCTCAATAATTATCCGGAGTTAACAGCCCTGCTCCATAAGGTGCGAAGACTGTGCTCGCACATCCGCCATTCGCCCATACACTTCAGTCGTATGTAGAAGCTGCAGCGATTGCTCCACCTTCCCAAGCACCGCCTAATTATCGACATTGCAACAAGGTGGAACTCCACCCTGCACATGGTTGAGAGGCTGTGTGAACAGAGGCAGGCTGTAATGCATTTGTGGGAGGATACACGGGCAGGCAGTTTGAGGGCAGACACGGAGTTGTCTGGTGTGCAGTGGTCGAAGCTGAAAGACCTATGTAAAGTCCTTCACTGTTTTGAGGAATGCACATGGCTGGTAAGCGCAGACGATGCCATCATAAGCATGAGCATCTCACTTATGCGTCTGCTCATGCTAACTGTGATGCACATTAAGGAGCAGGCGTCTGCAGCCGAGGAGGAAGAGGAAGAGGGAAGCCTTGATGACAGTCAGCCATTGTCTGCTCAGGAAAGTCTCGTGGACGAGGTGGAGGAAGAAGAGGAGGATGATGGGGATGATTATTTAGGGGAGGAGGATGCTTCTCAGGGGGCAAGAGAAAATGTTGGCGTGGCAAGGTCAGGTACAGGGTTTGTGTGTGACTGGAGGGATGTGGATTTGCCAGAAAGTGCTCCTCCACCCAGCAGTCGCAGTGCATCATTGACACCTGGAACATTGGCCCACATGTGTGATTATGCCTTGCAGATCCTAAAAAGGGACCCCTGCATTGCCAAAATGATGAACGATGACGACTACTGGTTGGCCAGCATCCTGGATCCACGCTATAAAGGCAAATTCCAAAACATCATGCCACAGGAGAACCTAGAGCTAATATTGGCTAACAAACAAGCAACTCTGGTAAACCGTTTGTTTGAAGCATTCCCAGCACACAGCAGCAGTGATGGTTCCCACACGAGCCATAGGGGGCAACATGGAAGAGGTGTTCGTGGTGCACACATCCGAAGTGGTGTTGGAGACAGGGGTTTCATGACCATGTTGTGGACTGATTTTTCAAGTACCGCTCACACGACTGGTAATACTGCATCGATTGAAAGTGACAGGAGACAGCAATTGTCAACTATGGTTACAAACTACTTCTCCTCCCATATCGATGTTCTCCCTCACAGGTCATTCCCCTTTGACTATTGGGCTTGTAAACTGGACACCTGGCCTGAATTGGCACAATATGCCTTACAGGAGCTCTCTTGCCCTGCTGCTAGTGTGCTATCCGAAAGAGTCTTCAGTGCTGCTGGATCAATCCTGACAGAAAAAAGGACCCGTCTGTCGACCCAAAATGTTGATGATCTAACCTTCATTAAAATGAACCATGCATGGGTTTCAAAGAATTTTGTCCCACCTTCCCCTGCTGACACATAGGTTGCCAGAAAAATGGCTCTCTTTTGTCCTCCTCTTCCTCGGACTTCTCCAATTCCTCCATTTGCAGCTGCTGAATGTCCAACATCGACATTTGCCATTTTTTCAACCTCCCTAACTGGGCTGCCTCCCCCCCCAGGGCCGGGGTCACCACCTGGTGCACGCACCCGTGCGAGTGCCGTTGCCCTGGACAGGTGGGTGGGCCCACTCTTGGGCAACGGCACTGGCACAGGGTCCCTCATAGTACAATCAAGTGTCTCTGACGGTGGGGGTGCACACCCACCGTCAGACACACCGGCGCGCTATGAGTGGCCCTGTGCCAGTACCGCTGCCCACGAGTGGACCCCGCCGCTTGCTCAGGGCCGCAGCACTTGCAATACTTACCTCTCCCTGCTCCACCACTGTGTAGTCTGGGCTGTTAAATCCTTCACTGGGACTGCCACTACAAATTTGGTGAACTGATAGATGATGGACGTAGCTATGCCATGTCCTGCTGGGCTCTATCTTCAGATGATCAATGGCTCCCATTTGTTATGGACGTCGACTCACAATGAGATGCAGTGGTGGTTTATCATCAGCTTTCACAGCTTTCCTACTCACAGATGTGTGACATTCCTGCCCACATTTTTAAATGTGTCCTCTCATGCCAATCCAATAGAATCGCCTATGGCCTGTGGCTTCTGTCTTTTGCACTCCAAAGTTACCTGATAGATCATAATAGGCAGTGAGGACCATGTCTACATCTCTCCCTGTGATCACAATTTGATGGAGATGAGTAACGGTGATGGGATCCACGGTACTGCAACCCTTTCTTCACAAAGAACTGTTTTCGCTGTCTCCACAGACAAAGTAGTTGAGGGTCAGCATCGCCTCTGAGAATTCTCCCGGGAGTTTTTCCCGTGATTAGTAATTCCAAAATTTCTGCAATCACTCGACTTTCCGTCTGTACTTGTATCCATCTTGTTTCCTCTTGCAGAGAGTCTGGACTGTCTTACTGAGACTGACATATATATGAAGATTTAAAAATACCCCAACAGTGTATACTGGTGTACGCTTCGAATACATTACCCTTTTTCTGCTTTTTAGATTCTTGTCTAATCCATACTGAGGCTGGGAGTGTCTTTGTCAGACTCCGGAAATATACACAGAGATTTTTAATGTTTAAACTATGCTATAAATACCTATTATCCGGTGATTCTGTACCTTTTCTCAACATTCTACAATCTTGTCAAATCCATACTGGGCCTGAGACCATCTGAGTCTGCCTCCTGATATATACACATAGATTTTTAATGTTTAAACTGTGCTATATATACCTGGTATACGGTGATACTGTACCCTTTCTCAACTTTCTAAAATCTTGTCGAATCCATACTGGGCCTGAGACCATCTGAGTATGCCTCCTGATTAGAGATGAGCAGTGTTCGAGTGGAACTGTTCGCCAAGTTCAAATTCGAGCTGTTTTGGGCGGTGTTCGAGCCGTTCGTCGAACTCGAACACTGCTTAAAATTCGGCTGTTCGAGGTTCCGTTCGAGAACGGTTCGTTCACCAAAAGCGTAACTTTATTTTCACATTAATAATGGTTTTCAATGTTAATAGACACTTTCATGGCATAGCAGCGGTGTCTGGTAGCCAGCGGTGTAGTACACCTGTCAAGGAGCTACACCGTGTGTGTTTCTAATAATTTTTTACCGCATCTTGTCCAGAAACTCCTTTTGGGCCTTGTAGCACTGTCTGCTACTCAGCAGAGGAGCCCACCCGTGAACCTAGCTTTGCCACCAGTTTATGAAAGAACCAGTTTTTGACCGCATTTAGCCCAGTTAATACTTTGGGCCTAGTAATTGTGTCTGCTACTCAGCAGAGAAGCCCACCCGTGAACCAAGCTGTGCCGCCTGTTTATGTAAGAACTATTTTTTAACTCTATTTAGCCCAGTCAATACTTTGGACCTAGTACCTGTGTCTACTGCTCAGCAGAGGAGCCCACCCGTGAACCAAGCTATGCCGCCTGTTTATGTAAGAACTGTGTGCTACTCAGCAGAGGAGCCCAGCTGTTAAGCAAGCTACAGCACCTGTGGTTTGGACACTTAATTTTTGCACATTCTTTTGGGAATGCGGGTTAGGCCTAATTCTGGAATTCCGGTTGACCTGCACTTACTGGGAAATCCTCGTTCGCAGGGAAGAATTGGAATCCCAGATCCCCATCACTAATGGGGTTCAGCGGGTTATCCACACCTGTAAGGGACATACGCTGGTCCTTTCAGTGTAGCACGCGTGCAGCCCAGACATGTAAGGGCATGACAGACCTGTTATTGCTCGATCTCGCGTGCCAGAGCCTCGCGTGTCCCTCTAGTAAGCTGGACGCGGACCACGGGGGCATGCCGGAGTCTCGTTCGTTAACGGAATTAAGCTGACAAATCACTAGCACAACTAAAAACGGCCATGCACCACCACCCACAGAATCGAGAGAGCTTGCAATCTGTCCATCCTTTCCGTGGCTGGCATGGTTGAGGTTGCCCGTGTGGAGTCCAATTAAGCCGCAGGCTCCACTCCTTGTGGTGATGCCCTTCTGGACATTCCTTTAAGGTTCAGCTTTGCAACCATACTGCCCCCGTAAACCAAACACTTTGCCTTCATGGACGCTGTTTGGAGGGTCGTGGGAATAATGTCGCCCGATCGGCAGTTGGCATAATTTATGGTAGGAAGTCCGACGGTATATGATCGTCTTCGATTTTAGAATTTTTTTGGTATTTTAGATTTTTATTCCAGCCTTTCTTGACTTTATAAGGGCATGACATGCCTATATCTGTGTCTCCTCCTCCTCCTTTTACTCCTCCACCTCTTTTCTCTATGTAGTTGCCCTTTTCCATATGTTATTTGTGTCTTCTGAGCATTTTGTCTGCTTTGGGACACCTTTTAAAGTGTTTTGTAATTGTTTTCTATGTGTTTGCCTGCCATTGTTTTCAATGGGGTTAGACGGTGTTCGTCGAACGTTCGACGAACTAGCGGGGTGGCTCAACACTACTCCTGATATATAGACGTACATTTCTAATGTTTAAACTATGCTATATATACCTGGTATCTGGTGATACTGGACCTTTTCTGCTAGAAAGTCCTCCTCCACCCACCACTCTAAGTGTGTCATTGACACCTGGAACATTGGCCTTCATGTGTGATTATTTCTTGCGGATCTTCTTTTTATATTGTGGTGTGATCCATCCTGAGCGTGTGAGAGTCTGTGGGTTACTCCTGTAATTTATATGTAGATTTAAAAATTACCCCATCAGTGTATACAGCTCTACGCTTGTGATACATTACCCATTTACTGCTTTTTATATCCTGGTCTAATCCAAACTGACCAAGTGAGAGTCTGTTTCTGACTCTGGAAATAAATACTGAGATTGACTATGACCCCTACACTGTAAACAGCTGTACGCTTCAGATCCATTACCGTTTTACGATTTTTATATTGTGTTGTAATCCATACTGTGCCTGAGAGCGTCTGTGTCTGCCTCCTGAAATATATACGGAGATTTAGAATGTTTAATCTATACTATATATACCTGGTATCTGATGATACTGTACCCTTTTCTACTTTTTATATTCTTGTCTAATCCATACTGAGTCTGTGAGCGTCTCTGTGTGACTCATGAAATATATACGGAGATTTACAATTATCCTTTGACTGTATACAGCTGTACGCTTCTGATACAGTACCATATATCTGATGTTATTTTGGGTACATTTTCTCCAAAATTTGGAAGCATGGTGGAAGAGGCCGCGGACGTGGGTGCGGGGGGGCCAGCTGGTACTGATGGTGGTGGTGCATCTGCTGGTAGTGGCAAAAGCACAATAGCAGCTAAGGCAGGAGGTGTTGAGCCTGCGTCATGGTCTGGCTCCGGAAGGCCTGGAAGGCTACCTTTTCTGGGAGTAGGTTAACCGCTTTTAAAGCCGGAGCATCAGGAACTGGTTTTGGCTTACATTGCTGAAACAGACTACAGCTAATATGCCCTCCTCTTCTGAACTTTCCAAAAATGCAAGCACTGAGTCATCAAGTGCTGGCTCCTGGTCAGGAAGAACCCCTTTCCTTGTGTCCTTCACCCCCACCAAAAGTGAATGTTGCAGCAGGCCACACTTCACATTAGTCCATGTAGCTCTTTCTCACATACCATGCCTGGGTTATCAAGTCAAATCGTGAATTCCCCAGTTCAAGATGAATCTGACATGGAGTGTGGGTCGCCAGCCAGGGCTGTGGGGTTAATCGATACCGGGCCGGTGTCTCAGAGGGATGTGTCATGGTGGTGGTGACCCGGTCCGTGGCCCTGGGCGTCCATGCAAAGGGGTGAATAACGTTTATAGGTGAATGATACATGACGCCACCTGTAGTTTCTGATCAGATTGACCAGCGCTGCAGTGTCGCTTCTCTGGGAAAGATGTTGTGGTGCAGCTAAGATGTAGAAGCCCTGCACAGGTAGGGCCGTAGTCGCAGGGCAGATGAAAGATTTGGTAGATGGTGTGCAGTGCAGGATGTAGCAGAGCCGTACGCCAGGCGCAGGAGAAAGATGACAGACACAGTCTTGCAGTTCCTTTACCTGTACTTGGTAAGTGCCGTCCAGGACCCAGAGTACAGATGAAGGAGTTGGTCAGCCTGGAAGCAAATTAGGAATTCTCTCTCTGCAGATAGGTAGTGTGGCCTCTGTTTTAGCGCTTATCTGAGGTACTCGCAGTACTGAGTTCACTGAAGTTCCCCCTGTTGACTCTCTTTTGGAACTTTCTCGTATGGCAGGCAGCCGTAGTCTTTTCCTTCTGGCTCACACACGTTGCTGCTGGGGCCTCTGAGCTTTAGTTGGGAACAGATCATTTACAGATGTTACTTCCTCCGGTTTCTGCTGCAGGACCGTCAGTGTCCCTACACACTCGGAGACCGGAATCTGGACCATGCACTCCAGCTAGGTGTGAGCCTTAACTCTGCTCATCCTCCAGCTCCCCTTCTCACATCCACACACTTCCCCTTCCCTTCACAGACTGCCCTAACTTCCCTCCTCCCAACCACAGAGAGCAGCTCCTCAGCAGTCAGGTTCAGAGCTCTCCCTGCTGGCCTGGAGTGGGAACTGTGTTGTGTGTTGGTTTAACTGCTAGAGAGATCCTTCGCTGCTCCCAAGCATGACATCACACTCCCTAAGAGGAAGGTAATGCCACTGTGGCAACCGTACTCCTGGGGGCGCCACAAGTGCACTGATGCCCAGCCACTGCTAGATGATTCTGCTGGTACATTGACCCAGACCACTACATTCCCCTCACACTCTACACAGCCAGAATCTGACCCTGATGAATCTCAGGTTCCCCTTCCCGCATACTATACCAACTTACACGGTGACAAAGAGGAAGGTGCAGATGAAAGTGCAGGTTCCTTGAGCAGGTGGGGGGGCATACTCATGGGCGACGGCTCTGGCACAGGGCCCCTCATAATACGCAAAAGTGTCCCGTCAGACACACCGCTGTTGTGAGTTCATTCTCTGGTTCGGGAGGTGGTGCAGCTGGTTTGATTGGTGGAGATCTGCCACCTGAGAATGAGGATGACGATTGGATCTCAGGATTCTCAGATTGGATTTAAGACAGCCGACACCCTATTCAGTTGCTGGTGATTCCTTCTGGCTTGTCAGCTCTTGGTTTTCAGCTCTGTTCCAGTCATCTAAAGCTAAGTTTTTCTGCTAATGTTCACACTTGATTTTGTTGGTCTATTCAGTTTTTTGTGTGGTCTGTCAGCCCTGGCTGGGGGCTGTGATGAATTTCCACTCTTATTTATCAGTATTTTGCCAATTGGCTTTTTGTCCCTTACTAGTTCGGTCTCTTTTTACTCTGTCTCAGAATATTCCAGAGTGCTGATATAGTGGGAGAAGTCTAGTGACTTCAGGGTTAATTTTGCTATCAGAAGTGTTGGACATTATTTTTGTAGGGTTTTTTGCAGGTTGCAGACAGTGACTTGCATTTCCTTTCCTGTCTAGTTAGTTTGGGCCCCATCATTTGCTCAGCCTATTTTCCTGCCTGTGTTTGTGCCTTTATCTTGTTTCACCGTCAATACATGTGTGGGGGCTATCTATTCCTTTGGGGTCTGCTCTGGGGCAGTTAGTTTTCCCTTTTCTTGCTTTAGGCTTATGTAGTCCTCCGGCCGTGACGAGGCATCTAGGAACATCGTAGGCACGCTCCATGGCTACTGCTAGTTGTGTGGTAAGATCAGGGATCTGCAATCTGCATAGTTACCAACTTCTCTGGTTTTCTGTGGCTTAGATTGTTTTGTTTTTTTTCTCCTCTGTGACCCATTCATAACACACCGCCGTACTATGAGGGGCCCTGTGCCAGTGCCGTCGCCAACGAGTGGGCCCCCTGCTTGCTCAGGATCACAGCACTTGCAAAGTTGAAATACTTACCTCTCCCTGCTCCACTGCTGTGACGTCTTCAGCGTTTCCTAACAGTGACATTCTGGTCAGAGAGCGCGATCACATCATGTCTGTACACCCTCTGCCTAAAAAGTCCAAGTGCAGAGAGATGGAAGATGGGGACGACGAGGAGTCCAGAGTACAGGGATTCCATAGTGAGGAGACTTATTTAATTGTTTTAAAGGTTGGGAGCAATTTTTGGGGAGCACTATACTCTGGAGAAATATATATGTGGCCCACCATACACTGGAGCATTCCAAAGGTGGACATCAGACACTGGAGCAGCATTTACAGGGCCCATTATGCACTGGAGTATTAGAAATTGGGCCAATTATATATGGAACATGAGACAGTGGAGCTTCATCCATGGGGACCAACATATACTGTAGCATTATGTGGAGCTCATCATATACTGTATCGAACATTATATGGGACCAATGATTCTGTATGGAGAAATATATGGGCCTCATTACTCTGTATGGCACACTATGCGGTGACCATAATACTGTATGGAGTAATATACTGTCCGTTTTTGGAGGTATTGGAGAATTTAAAATGGATATCAGTCATGTGATGTAAGAAGTGAAGTATTTTTCATTGTACTATACCGCTATTTCTCTGCCGTATCAGAGGATCATGAATTGTGGCATGTGCTAAAGGAGCCCAGTGACACTCTTTGGCCCTGGGCCCACAAAAATCTGGAGCCAGCCCTACCCCCAACTTTAGCCAAATAACCCCCAGCTTTCAATGCCTAACTATTATTATAAAGTAAATTAAGGTTGACAAGCTTAAGTAATAAGAATTGATGTTTTTGGCATTAAAATGGGCACTGTAGGTGTGTTTCCTGTGCTCCACTCACTGCCGACTTTTCTTCCCCATTGACTTGCATTGGGTTTCGTGTTTCAGTCGGCCTTCGACTTTTCACGATAATCGGCCGATAGCGTTCGACCCGACTTTTCCGAAAAAAGGCAAAGTCGCTCATCTCTAGTCTGTAGGACTCTGCCAACTTCGGGTCTCTACCTTTCTTAGGGATGACCACTACCACAGCCTTCCTCATTGACGACGGCAGTGCACCACAGTCCACAGCCTCCTCAAAGACCGCCTTGTAGTTGCTACCATCTCAACCAACTGTTTATAGATCTCACCTGGAAGTCCGTCCGCCCCCGGAGCCCTATTATTTGTTATAGACATTATAGCTATTTCAACCTCTCTTGTGTTATCAGGCTCTTCCAATCTCCTTCTGTCACTCTCTACAATCCTTGGGAGTCCCACTGCCTCAAGAAACCCTTCCATCTCTGCAGATAAGGCTCCTGACTTAGAAGTATATAGCTGCTCGTAAAACTGACTAAAAACTTCCAGTATATCCTCTGTATCCACCACCTCCATCCCCTCATCCGTCTTCAGCTTGTATACAAATGAGGATTCCCTCTGTGCTGCCGCCACTACTGATAGCAAATACCCCACCCTTTCTCCCTCATCGTAGAATTGTGCCTTCTGGAAAGCTCTTTTCCTCTCTACTCTACTACTTCCGTATATTTGTAATACAATATTGAATCCTTGGTATCGAGTCTTTATACTATTTTATTTAGCGCCACTTGGACCTCTGTGCACACTCTGTATAGAGGCGTCTGTTTGATGTGCGGGCCGTCTCTCCCTCCTTACACGTCGGGCGGGGGAGTGGCTTGCATGTCCTCAGCGCCATCTTGCAACGTGGTGGGTTGCCATGGTTGCGCGTCGTCTCAGGCCCTCCTCATCTGTCTCCACATCGTGACGTGTGCGGTGGGAGTGGCTGAGGGGCCGGGAGGCGCGCGCCATGATGACGCCACATGCCGGGCGCCATTTCTTTCAGGTGCAAGAAATTTTTCGGTAACTATACTGCTATATATGCCCCCATACAGCGTCGGACTGGCCCACCGGGGAACCGGAGGATTCTCCGGTGGGCCCTGGCATCTGGTGGGCCCTGGCACCTGCAGGCATACAGGGCCAGCAGTTGCCTAGGGCCCCCGCTGCTCCAGGGGCCCCCAGCCAGTGGTGTGTCGCACACCATGCAGCTGCTATGGGGGCCCGTGCCAGCGGAGCAGCAGCGGGTGTCAGGAGGCAGGAGCCCCTGTCCCCGCTGCTAAAGAGAAATGAATATTCACTGCGAAGCAGTGAATATCATTTCAGGTCTCCACACCCCCCCAGAGGCCCCGCCCCCAGCCCAGTAAGCCGCTCTGCATCTGTAAATCAGGGCCGGCGCCGCCCTCAGGCCCCTCTGCTCCTGACTCACAGCCAGTGCGCGATGACGTCACTACATCGCGCACCCGCTGTGTGTCTGGCAGAGGGGGCAGCTCCTGACACTGAAGCCGGGATCAGCGTGGGAGCGAGGAGGAGAGGTGAGTATTGTGTTTTGTTTTTTTATATCTCTCTCGCTCTCTCTATCTGTCTCTCTCTATCTATCTATCTCTATTTCTCAATATATCTCTCTCTCTATCTCTCTTATATCTATCTATCTTTCTATCTCTATCTATTATCTATATCTATCTATCTCTATATCTATCTCTGTCTATTATCTATATCTATCTCTATCGCTCTATCTTTCTATCTCTACATCTATCTCTATATCTATCTATCTCTATATCTTTCTATATACACTCACTGGCCACTTTATTAGGTACACCTGTCCAACTGTGTGTTAAGACTTAATTTCTAATCAGCCAATCACATGGCGGCAACTCAGTGCATTTAGGCATGTAGACATGGTCAAGACAATCTCCTGCAGTTCAAACCGAGCATCAGTATGGGGAAGAAAGGTGATTTGAGTGCCTTTGAACGTGGCATGATTGTTGGTGCCAGAAGGGCTGGTCTGAGTATTTCAGAAACTGCTGATCTACTGAGATTTTCACGCACAACCATCTCTAGGGTTTACAGAGAATGGTCCGAAAAAGCAAAAAAATCCAGTGAGCGGCAGTTCTGTGGCCGGAAATGCCTTGTTGATGCCAGAGGTCAGAGGAGAATGGGCAGACTGGTTCGAGCTGATAGAAAGGCAACAGTGACTCAAATTGCCACCCGTTACAACCAAGGTAGGCAGAAGAGCATCTCTGAACGCACAGTGCGTCGAACTTTGAGGCAGATGGGCTACAGCAGCAGAAGACCACACTGGGTACCACTCCTCTCAGATAAGAACAGGAAACTGAGGCTACAATTTGCACAAGCTCATCGAAATTGGACAGTAGAAGATTGGAAAAACGTTGCCTGGTCTGATGAGTCTCGATTTCTGCTGCGACATTCGGATGGTAGGGTCAGAATTTGGCGTAAACAACATGAAAGCATGGATCCATCCAGCCTTGTATCAACGGTTCAGGCTGGTGGTGGTGGTGTCATGGTGTGGGGAATTTTTTCTGGGCACTCTTTGGGCCCCTTGGTACCAATTGAGCATCGTTGCAACGCCACAGCCTACCTGAGTATTGTTGCTGACCATGTCCATCCCTTTATGACCACAATGTACCCAACATCTGATGGCTACTTTCAGCAGGATAATGCGCCATGTCATAAAGGTCGAATCATCTCAGATTGGTTTCTTGAACATGACAATGAGTTCACTGTACTCAAATGGCCTCCTCAGTCACCAGATCTCAATCCAATAGAGCATCTTTGGGATGTGGTGGAACGGGAGATTCGCATCAGGGATGTGCAGCCGACAAATCTGCGCCAACTGTGTGATGCCATCATGTCAATATGGTCCAAAATCTCTGAGGAATGCTTCCAGCACCTTGTTGAATCTCTGCCACGAAGAATTGAGGCAGTTCTGAAGGCAAAAGGGGGTCCAACCCCTTACTAGCATGGTGTACCTAATAAAGTGGCCAGTGAGTGTATATCTCTATATCTATCTATCTCTATATCTATTATCTCTATATTTATTATCTATCTAGCTACCATCTATATCTATCTATCTTTATCTATATATATCTCTATCTAATATCTATATCTATCTATCTCTATACCTATCTATCTATTCGTTATCTATCTCTATATCTTTTCTCTGTATCTATCTATCTCTATATCTATATCTCTCTATCTCTATATCTATCTTTATATCTATATATCTATCTCTATCTATCTCTATATCTATCTCTATTTCTCTCTATATCTATCTCTATAGCTATCTATCTATATATCTCTATCTATCTCTCTATCTATCTTTCTATCTCTATATCTATATATCTATCTATCTTTATCTATTTATCTCTATATCTTTTCTCTGTATCTATCTCTCTATATCTATCTATCTCTATATATATCTATTATCTCTATATCTATATCTATTTCTCTCTATATCTCTCTCTATATCTATCTATCTATCTCTATATCGATCTCTCTGTATATCTATCTATCTTTCTCTATCTATCTATCTATTTATCTCTATCTATTATCTATATCTATCTCTATCTATCGCTCTATCTCTATATCTATCTTTCTATCTCTACATCTATCTCTATATCTATCTTTCTATCTATATCTATCTATTATGTCTATCTAGCTATCTCTATTATCTATATCTACCTATCTCTATATCTTTCTATCTTACTCTATCTCTATATCTATCTGTTATCTCTATATTTATTATCTATCTTTATCTATCTATCTCTATCTATTATCTATATCTATCTATTTATCGATCTCTGTATCTATCTCTCTCTATATCTATCTCTCTATCTACCGCTCTCTCTATCTCTATCTATCTTTATATCTATATCTATCTATCTCTATATCTATTATCTCTATATCTATCTACCTATCTATCTCTATATCTATCTATATATATATATCTGTTTCTCTCTATATCTATCTCTATATATCTCTCTCTATAGCTATCTATATATTATCTCTATATCTATCTATATATTATCTCTATATCTATCTCTATATCTATCTATCTCTATATCTATCTATCTATCTCTATATCTGTTATCTCTATATCCATATCTATCTCTATCTATCTCTATATCTATCTTTCTATCTAACACTATATCTCTATATCTATCTCTATATCTCATTATCTATCAATCTCTATCTCTCTCTTTATCTATCTATCTATTGATCTATCCATCTATCTCTATATCTATTATATCTATCTATTATCTCTATTATCTATATCTATCTATCCATCTATCTAGCTATCTCTATCTCTATATCTCTCTATATCTATCTTTGTAACTCTATATCTATCTATCTCTATACATATCTCTATATCTAGCTATTATCTCTATATCTATCTCTATATCTATCTTTCTATATCTATCTGTCTCTATATCTATCTCTATATCTATCTATCTATCTATCTCTATATCTATTATCTCTATATCTATCTCTATATATCTCTATATCTATTTTTATTTATAGCCATCTATCTATATATATTTATCTCTATATCTATCTATATATGTCTATATTATTATTATTATATCTGTATATCTCTATCTATTATCTATCTCTATCTATTATCTATCTCTATCTATATATCTATTTATCTCTATATCTTTCTATCTATAGCTATCTATCTCTATATCTATCTATCTATTATCTATCTATCTCTATATCTATCTACCTATCTATCTATCTATATTTCTTTCTATATCTATCTTTATATCTATCTCTATCTATCTCTATGAATCTTTCTATCTATATCTATCCATTATCTACTATCTATCTCTATATCTATCTATTTCTACATCTATCTTTCTATCTATTTCTATCTAACTCTATATCTATATATCTAAATAGCATTATACCCTATGAGGGGGTGCATTATTCCCTATGAGGGGGCAGCATTATACCCTATGAGGAGGCAGCATTATACCCTATGAGGAGGCAGCATTATACCCTATGAGGGGATGCATTATTCCCTATGAGGGGGGCAGTATTATACCCTATGAGGGGGGGCAGTATTATACCCTATGAGGGGGGCAGCATTATACCCTATGAGGGGGCAGCATTATTCCCTATGAGGGGATGCATTATTCCCTATGAGGGGGGCAGTATTATACCCTATGAGGAGGCAGCATTATACCCTATGAGGGGGTGCATTATTCCCTATGAGGGGGGCAGTATTATACCCTATGAGGGGGGCAGTATTATACCCTATGAGGGGGTGCATTATACCCTATGAGGGGATGCATTATTCCCTATGAGGGGGGCAGTATTATACCCTATGAGGAGGCAGTATTATACCCTATGAGGGGGGCAGCATTATTCCCTATGAGGGGGGCAGTATTATACCCTATGAGGGGGCAGCATTATACCCTATGAGGGGGCAGCATTATACCCTATGAGGGGGGCAGTATTATACCCTATGAGGAGGCAGCATTATACCCTATGAGGGGGTGCATTATTCCCTATGAGGGGGGCAGTATTATACCCTATGAGGGGGCAGCATTATACCCTATGAGGAGGCAGCATTATACCCTATGAGGAGGGCAGCATTATTCCCTATGAGGGGGTGCATTATACCCTATGAGGGGGTGCATTATACCCTATGAGGGGGGCAGTATTATACCCTATGAGGGGGCAGCATTATTCCCTATGAGGGGATGCATTATTCCCTATGAGGGGGCAGTATTATACCCTATGAGGGGGTGCATTATTCCCTATGAGGGGGGCAGTATTATACCCTATGAGGGGGGCAGTATTATACCCTATGAGGGGGCAGCATTATTCCCTATGAGGGGGTGCATTATTCCCTATGAGGGGGGCAGTATTATACCCTATGAGGGGGGCAGTATTATACCCTATGAGGGGGTGCATTATACCCTATGAGGGGGTGCATTATACCCTATGAGGGGGTGCATTATTCCCTATGCGGGGGGCAGTATTATACCCTATGAGGGGGGCAGTATTATATTCTATGAGATGGCTGCATTATATTCTATGAGATGGCTGCATTATACTATGTGAGGGGGCTGCTTTATATTCTATGAGGGGGCTACCCCAACTCCTGCTACATAATTAAGACATGTACAACCTTATATTATACCCGGATATTAGCGTGTTTTACCGCATAATTGGTGGTCTGGTATTTAACTCTATGCAGCTACATAGTGGGCCCCAAGAATGATTTTCTCTGGTGGGCCCAAGGTGTTCCAGTCCGACGCTGCCCCCATACACCTTAGATCCACTATCACTCACCTCCCAGGACGAAGCTAAGGCGAAACGCGCGTCGGGGATCGCGGTGTCACAGGTCATGTATATTCCTTCATGAGGGACTGTTATTACACCAACTTTATTGGGGAAAAACTTGTTTGTATTATGTCCCCTGATTTACCGTCAGGATGATGTCCACATTCAGGATTTTCTTTGTTCATTATTATAGCAGCATATGATATATGGGGGCACATGACTTTAGTAAATTATAATACAGCGCCCACATTATGATCATATTGCATTTTCTCTTTCTGGCGGTATAGCACTGTGTTTTGAGCCCCTATTTTCACTTTTGGATGCCATGTACTTGTGATACCCTGGTATACATATCTCCTTTTATCATGTATGTGTGTCTTATATGTACTTTAATAAAGCAATGTGTATTTTATGGCAACATGCTTCCTTAGTCTGTTTGGTTTATACATTTGGTGGGAAGCGCCATGTTTTCTAAGGCCCTTGTTGTGGTAATATATATACTAATTGGTTTCTGTACTTTGTTACAGTGTTGTGTGGCCATTATGGATACTAAAGTTAGAGATCAATGCTGGTTATCATCTATGGATACTGTTTTTAATGGAGATGGTAGATCCAGTAGCACTGCAGAGGGTGGGCAAAGCTCGGACCTGAAGAGTTCAATAAAAATCCTGTTAAAGAAAAGGACGAGGATGTGGTGGACTAAGGCATCATTAGAGAGTTACCTGGCAAAGAGTCTTATACCCCGAGGCCTAAGGGTTAGAATCATGCCATCATACCCAGTGGAGGATTCCACCTTCCGTACGAGATGGGAGGAGGTGTGCAATACATGCTCGAGATCACTTATAGAACTACTTATTGGGAATAATAAAAGGAGTCTGGATAAAGTAGACTTGGAAATTGAACATATTCGCACTAAGTTGCTTGAGAAATTATCTGGATCAGAGGTAGAGATCTTTAACAAGGAAATAGATGCCCAATTGAATATCTGGGAAAAAGAGGTCAAAGATATTAAGGCTAGGAAGTTTCAAAGAGATCTGAATGATCTTAAAAATGGCCACATGTACAGGTGGCAAACCATCAACAAAGACAGTCTGGAAACCTCCAGGTCATCTTCCATGTCATCTGTCTCTTCAAGAGAGGATGAATATAGATCTGATCATAGGGTATATAATTTAAGAAAGAACAACTTTAAGAGAAGGTATGAACAGCATAGAAAAAGAGAGAGGAAAGTGGATACCTTGGCTCCCTCTAGATTACAGGTAATTAATCTTTCAGATCTGCAGCTAACACAATCACAGATGGAAGTCCTGAGCTTAGGCCTTTCTTTTTCACCGACGGCTCCTTTTAACTGTTTTACAGCGGTAAAGGATCTCCATTTGTTTGCACGAAAATTAATACTTAAAAAGTTACATGATAAGGGCAATGATGGTGGAGTATGGAGCCCTAAAGAAATCGAGGCTATTGCTATTTTGGAGGAACTCAGTGATGAAAATGAGAGAACTACTAATATGGGTAAGTTTAGACCGCCGGTGCCAAAAAAGTTCCCCTCTTTGAATTTGTATTCGAACATTGAAATCTTTGTCCGTCTGGTCACTGATGAGTTTGAAAAAATTTCAAGACGCGTCTCACATGGCAATCTCACTTTTGCTCATAGAGAGGCGCTCAAGGAACTTAGCAAACTTAAAGAAGTGCTGATTAAACCCGCTGACAAAGGGGGAAATGTGGTGCTATGGCCTGTGGCAGCATATGAGAGAGAGGCGTTCAGACAGTTGAGGGACAGCCAGTGCTATCAAAAAATGACTTATAATCCCACGTTAGCCTACCAGCAAGAAATTAAGGCAATTTTAGATCGTGCCTTTCTTGATGGATTGATTAATCAAGAACTCAGGGACAATCTGGTACCTGAATTCCCCAAGGTAGCATGCATATATTTCATACCCAAAATCCATAAGAACTGCACCACCCCGCCAGGACGACCCATCGTGTCTGGAAACGGGAGTCTATGTGAGACTGTATCTAAATATCTAGACTTCTATATGAAACCTCTGGTCCATGATCTTCCATCATATGTGAAAGACACGAGCGATGTCCTCAGAAAAATTGAGGGCATCCCCATTGAGGACGACATGTGGCTAGTTAGCTTTGACGTGGAGTCCCTATACACTTCTATCCAACATTTGGATGGTGTACGGGCTACTCAGACCTATCTTATGATGTCTGACCATGATGAGAGATTTGTTCATTTATTAGTGACACTATTGAGATTTGCCCTTGAGCATAACTACTTTATGTTCAAGGAATCCATTTATTTGCAAAAACAAGGTACTGCTATGGGGGCGGCTTTTGCCCCCTCATATGCAAATTTATTTTTGGGCATGTGGGAAAGAGACATTTTCTTTACCCGGCCTGTTGCCTTTATTGAGAGGGTCCTGTTCTGGGCCCGCTATATTGATGACATACTCATGATATGGCAGGGAACAGAGCAGGACCTTCTCAGTTTTCTTGAGATATTGAATAGCAATTCTATCAATGTCAGGCTCACTTGTAAGTACAGTCAGTCTGACATAGATTTCCTGGATGTCAAAATCTTTAAAGGACATGATGGCTTTTTACATACGGACATGTTCCGAAAAGAAACTGCGGTAAATTCAATTTTACACGCTACATCCTCGCATCCTAAATCACTGGTGGAAGGAATTCCAACTGGTCAATTCCTCCGGGCAAAACGTATCTGCTCCAGTGAGGAAACATATCTAAGGCAAGCAGAAGATTTGACATCAAGGTTTGCATCTAGAGGCTACTCCAAACGCAGTATCCTCAGGGGAATGAGGAGAGCTAATCGGGCTAAACGGGTGGATCTACTTGTTCCCAAACAGAGATCCACATTGACACAAAAAGTAAGGTTCATCTCTCCGTACAATGATAAGTGGTTTGAGATGAAGCAGGCCTTGAATAAGTATTGGCCTATTCTTATGACAGACAAGACTTTGGAACAATATATTCCTAAATATCCCTCCATTACATATAAAAGGTCAAGTAATTTGCGAGATAAACTTGTGCATAGCTACTATGAGGGCCCAAGACCAGAGAAAGCATTTGGCTCTAAAGGCCCTAAATGGGGATTTTTTCCTTGCAGAGAGTATATTGCATGCCCCAACATGAAACAAGCGTCCTCTTTTGTATCCAGTGATGGTGGAACTACGTATAACATCACACAACATATTACTTGTAACACTAATGGTGTAATATATTATGCCGTATGTCCATGTGAAAGGATTTATGTTGGGATGACTTCTAGACCTCTGAGAGTCAGAGTGAGAGAACATCATAGGGACATTAAGAATGCCTCAAAGATAGAGGATGATATGATGCTCAAACCAATCCCGAGACACTTTAAGTTGTGCCATGAGAGTGATCCCAAACTACTCAAAGTCTGTGGAATAGATAAAGTTCACATTGACCATCGTGGTGGCAACTGGAGGAAGAAATTAGCTCAGAAAGAAGTCGAATGGATATACAAATTGGGTACGGTCCAACCCAAAGGACTTAATGAGGTCCTGAGCTTTGCCCCCTTTCTATAGGATGCTTTTGATATGGTGATGGATTTTTTTTTTTTAATTTATTTTATCTTTCAGTTTTATTCTAGTGTATTTACCTTTTCGTACTTTGGATGTGAAGGACATGGGGTGCATTGTGAACACTGGATTGGGATGCTGTCCACCAGCAACGGATAGGTGGATTTGTTACACCATCATCATTTCGAGAATAATCAGAAGATGTGTGGCCCATATTCGGGGAAAATCTGACTAACTTTGAGTTTTTGTACTTCAAAAATACATATTTACCTTCTAACCAATGTGATTTTATGGGCTACAATATGTACGATATATTTATCTTAGAGATTGGTTTGTACATTGTTATGTGCTGTTTAGTGGATAACTCTTGCACTATGATCCCTTACATATTGTTATGGAATAATTAGGCTATTTTATATATACAAAAACCCTCTTTATATTGTGTATTGGCAATTCATATTCTATTATAATATCGAGATGGCGTTGAACTCTTGATGCGTTACGTTACATATTTCTGTAACTGCATTTATTGGTATGGCACATATTTGTGCACATTTATATATGCATATTGGTGTGAGTATGCACTTGTATATATACGTCTAAGTCCTCATTTCTTTGAGGTGTGTTGTACTAGTCACTATATGTGCAGTTTGAACAGGATACTGCTCTCTGTGCATATTACCTTTAATATATTCCATATATGTATATCCTTGGTGGGAAGTGTTATAGCCCCCTTCTTTAAAGACTACAATACTATATTAAATTTGGATATATCGCCGTGCATTATGTAATATGCAGCACAGGTTCACATCTTCATCTCTTAGCATTCTCAAATATTTTCCAAAATATCATTTCAATCCTTCCGTATATTTGTAATACAATATTGAATCCTTGGTATCGAGTCTTTATACTATTTTATTTAGCGCCACTTGGAGCTCTGTGCACACTCTGTATAGAGGCGTCTGTTTGATGTGCGGGCCGTCTCTCCCTCCTTACACCTCGGGCGGGGGAGTGGCTTGCATGTCCTCAGCGCCATCTTGCAACGTGGTGGGTTGCCATGGTTGCGCATCGTCTCAGGCCCTCCTCATCTGTCTCCACATCGTGACGTGTGCGGTGGGAGTGGCTGAGGGGCCGGGAGGTGCGCGCCATGATGACGCCACACGCCGGGCGCCATTTCTTTCAGGTGCAAGAAATTTTTCGGTAATTATACTGCTATATATGCCCCCATACACCTTAGATCCACTATCACTCACCTCCCAGGACGAAGCTAAGGCGAAACGCGCGTCGGGGATCGCGGTGTCACAGGTCATGTATATTCCTTCATGAGGGACTGTTATTACACCAACTTTATTGGGGAAAAACTTGTTTGTATTATGTCCCCTGATTTACCGTCAGGATGATGTCCACATTCAGGATTTTCTTTGTTCATTATTATAGCAGCATATGATATATGGGGGCACATGACTTTAGTAAATTATAATACAGCGCCCACATTATGATCATATTGCATTTTCTCTTTCTGGCGGTATAGCACTGTGTTTTGAGCCCCTATTTTCACTTTTGGATGCCATGTACTTGTGATACCCTGGTATACATATCTCCTTTTATCATGTACAGTGCCTACAAGTAGTATTCAACCCCCTGCAGATTTAGCAGGTTTGATAAGATGCAAATAAGTTAGAGCCTTCAAACTTCACACAAGAGCAGGATTTATTAACAGATGCATAAATCTTACAAACCAAAAAGTTATGTTGCTCAGTTAAATTTTAATAAATTTTAAACATAAAAGTGTGGGTCAATTATTATTCAACCCCTAGGTTTAATATTTTGTGGAATAACCCTTGTTTGCAATTACAGCTAATAATCGTCTTTTATAAGACCTGATCAGGCCGGCACAGGTCTCTGGAGTTATCTTGGCCCACTCCTCCATGCAGATCTTCTCCAAGTTATCTAGGTTCTTTGGGTGTCTCATGTGGACTTTAATCTTGAGCTCCTTCCACAAGTTTTCAATTGGGTTAAGGTCAGGAGACTGACTAGGCCACTCCAACACCTTGATTTTTTGCCTCTTGAACCAGGCCTTGGTTTTCTTGGCTGTGTGCTTTGGGTCGTTGTCTTGTTGGAAGATGAAATGACGACCCATCTTAAGATCCTTGATGGAGGAGCGGAGGTTCTTGGCCAAAATCTCCAGGTAGGCCGTGCTATCCATCTTCCCATGGATGCGGACCAGATGGCCAGGCCCCTTGGCTGAGAAACAGCCCCACAGCATGATGCTGCCACCACCATGCTTGACTGTAGGGATGGTATTCTTGGGGTCGTATGCAGTGCCATCCAGTCTCCAAACTTCACGTGTGTGGTTGGCACCAAAGATCTCGATCTTGGTCTCATCAGACCAGAGAACCTTGAACCAGTCTGTCTCAGAGTCCTCCAAGTGATCATGAGCAAACTGTAGACGAGCCTTGACATGACGCTTTGAAAGTAAAGGTACCTTACGGGCTTGTCTGGAACTGAGACCATTGCGGTGGAGTACGTTACTTATGGTGTTGACTGAAACCAATGTCCCCACTGCCATGAGATCTTCCCGGAGCTCCTTCCTTGTTGTCCTTGGGTTAGCCTTGACTCTTCGGACAAGCCTGGCCTCGGCACGGGAGGAAACTTTCAAAGGCTGTCCAGGCCGTGGAAGGCTAACAGTAGTTTCATAAGCCTTCCACTTCCGGATGATGCTCCCAACAGTGGAGACAGGTAGGCCCAACTCCTTGGAAAGGGTTTTGTACCCCTTGCCAGCCTTGTGACCCTCCACGATCTTGTCTCTGATGGCCTTGGAATGCTCCTTTGTCTTTCCCATGTTGACCATGTATGAGTGCTGTTCACAAGTTTGGGGAGGGTCTTAAATAGTCAGAAAAGGCTGGAAAAAGAGATAATTAATCCAAACATGTGAAGCTCATTGTTCTTTGTGCCTGAAATACTTCTTAATACTTTAGGGGAACCAAACAGAATTCTGGTGGTTTGAGGGGTTGAATAATAAATGACCCTCTGAATAAACTTTTCACAATTTAAAAAAAAATTAAACAAAGAAATAACATTCTTTTTTGCTGCAGTGCATTTCACACTTCCAGGCTGATCTACAGTTCAAATGTCACAATGCCAAGTTAATTCCGAATGTGTAAACCTGCTAAATCTGCAGGGGGTTGAATACTACTTGTAGGCACTGTATGTGTGTCTTATATGTACTTTAATAAAGCAATGTGTATTTTATGGCAACATGCTTCCTTAGTCTGTTTGGTTTATACATTTGGTGGGAAGCGCCATGTTTTCTAAGGCCCTTGTTGTGGGAATATATATACTAATTGGTCTCTTTATATATAGCTTGTTGACTCCCTACTGAGCTTCCTTGAGCCCGTTCTGACTCTCCACTGATAGGTTCACT
Source organism: Dendrobates tinctorius (assembly GCF_039654945.1). Classification (NCBI taxonomy): domain Eukaryota; kingdom Metazoa; phylum Chordata; class Amphibia; order Anura; family Dendrobatidae; genus Dendrobates; species Dendrobates tinctorius. The sequence goes on along the minus strand of NW_027361893.1, from coordinate 4,510,772 downwards.
ATCAATTCTCTTTCCGTCCCTTCTAAAGCTTCCATCACTGCCCTGTATTCTGATCTAGTTTTAGACTTACATCTAGAAATTTCTCGAAACACCTCAAAGATGCCTTCATGGCATCCCACACCACTTGCCTGTCAGCACCACTATCATTAATCTGTCAATATTCGTCTAACTCCCCCTTTATTGCTTCCATATTAATATGTTCCAACCATAGTGGATGGAGCCTCCACCCACTCCCCTGTCTAGACCTTCCCCCCGTCTTTTTAATAAGCAACTCTAGAGGCTTATGGTCAGAGATCACTTTCGGAAGATATTCCACTCCACAAATCGATTGTGTCAACAATTCATTACCTAGCGCCAGGTCAATTCGCGAGAGAGATCCATGAGTAGCAGAATAGCAGGAGTAACACACCACAGCCTCATTTCTCACGCTCCACAGATCTATCATTCCAAGCTCTTTCACATAGTTCCCAAATGATGTCAATTTTCGGTCACCTTTTCCTATTCCCTGTTTATGTCTGTTCCATCCCACATCCATCACATTATTAAAATCACCAATAATTAACAACGGTAATCTCTTTTCTACAACTCTATCATCGCCTACATCTTCCCCGAGTACGGAGGTGGTATGTACATGGCCACTATACATAGCAATCGTACATAAATTTTACAAATTAAAAAAACGTATTGGCCTTCACTGTCGACATGGCTTTCAATTTCCTCAGAGGGTGTGGATGCTCCCCACCAACAACGAGACCCCCCCCAGCGTATGAGGAGTACGTGGAGCGATATGCCTTCCCGACCCATCTTCTCTTCAATATCTCCACATTCTCCTTAATCAAATGTGTCTCTTGAAGGCATATCACATCCGGCCCCCCTTCCTAATATAGTCCATAATCGCCTCTCTTCGCGTTCCATCTGGCAATCCCCTCACATTCCATCAGGGTTACCGGCACCAGCTCCACCGGACTCCGGGGTTATGGACGGAGATATTCGGAGAGAGAAGCCATGATTTGGAGAAGATGAGAGAATGTGTCCCATTATATAAGCCTCTATGGTGATGACCACAGATCGGAGGATGTGGCAATTATGGCTCAGATTCCAAGAGGAAATGGGAGACGGGTTTTCCTTGATGCCCCAGGAGGTTCCGGGAAAACATTCTTCATTAATCTGCTGCTCACAGAAATTCTCCCAATCACTAACATTGCTCCGGCCACTGCCTCGTCTGGGATTGTGGCCGCTCTCTAAGATGGAGCAGAGTCCTGCACACACTGAGGCCGCTGATCATGTGACCCCTGACTCCTCCCCTCCTGTGACCTCATCACAGGTCCTGTGCACAGAGAGCAGCCGTGGAGTGCAGCTCTGTGGGTGGAGGTAGGTGCTGGAGACTCCCAATTACTGAGCCTCTTTTGCGGTTTTTGTTGCCACTTTATAAGAATCATAAGGTTTCTGTTCTGTTTCCTGTAATATATACATACGACCCAACTATGGAAGACAGGAAGGGAGGAAACGGATTGTTCTCATAGTACAGGGCCCCTTTCTTGGCCTCACACAGTGTAATGCCCCCATTATGCTCCTTATGCAGTATATATGATGCCCCCACAGTGTAATTCCCCCATTATGCCCCTTATGCAGTATATATGATGCCCCCCACACAGTGTAATGCCCCCATTATGCCCCTTATGCAGTATATATGATGCCCCCACACAGTGTAATGCCCCCATTATGCCCCTTATGCAGTATATATGATGCCCCCACAGTGTAATGCCCCATTATGCCCCTTATGCAGTATATATGATGCCCCCACACAGTGTAATGCCCCCATTATGCCCCTTATGCAGTATATATGATGCCCCCCACACAGTGTAATGCCCCCATTATGCCCCTTATGCAGTATATATGATGCCCCCCACACAGTGTAATGCCCCCATTATGCTCCTTATGCAGTATATATGATGCCCCCACAGTGTAATTCCCCCATTATGCCCCTTATGCAGTATATATGATGCCCCCCACACAGTGTAATGCCCCCATTATGCCCCTTATGCAGTATATATGATGCCCCCACACAGTGTAATGCCCCCATTATGCCCCTTATGCAGTATATATGATGCCCCCACAGTGTAATGCCCCATTATGCCCCTTATGCAGTATATATGATGCCCCCACACAGTGTAATGCCCCCATTATGCCCCTTATGCAGTATATATGATGCCCCCCACACAGTGTAATGCCCCCATTATGCCCCTTATGCAGTATATATGATGCCCCCCACACAGTGTAATGCCCCCATTATGCTCCTTATGCAGTATATATGATGCCCCCACACAGTGTAATGCCCCATTATGCCCCTTATGCAGTATATATGATGCCCCCCACACAGTGTAATGCCCCCATTATGCCCCTTATGCAGTATATATGATGCCCCCCACACAGTATAATGCCCCCATTATGCCCCTTATGCAGTATATATGATGCCCCCACAGTGTAATGCCCCATTATGCCCCTTATGCAGTATATATGATGCCCCCCACACAGTATAATGCCCCCATTATGCCCCTTATGCAGTTTATATGATGCCCCCCACACAGTGTAATGCCCGTATTATGCCCCTTATGCAGTATATATGATGCCCCCACACAGTGTAATGCCCCCATTATGCCCCTTATGCAGTATATATGATGCCTCCCACACAGTATAATGCCCCCATTATGCCCCTTATGCAGTTTATATGATGCCCCCCACACAGTGTAATGCCCGTATTATGCCCCTTATGCAGTATATATGATGCCCCCACACAGTGTAATGCCCCCATTATGCCCCTTATGCAGTATATATGATGCCCCCACACAGTGTAATGCCCCCATTATGCCCCTTATGCAGTATATATGATGCCCCCACACAGTGTAATGCCTCCATTATGCCCCTTATGCAGTATATATGATGCCCCCCACACAGTGTAATGCCCCCATTATGTCCCTTATGCAGTATATATGATGTCCCCACACAGTATAATGCCCCCATTATGCCCCTTATGCAGTTTATATGATGCCCCCCACACAGTGTAATGCCCGTATTATGCCCCTTATGCAGTATATATGATGCCCCCACACAGTGTAATGCCCCCATTATGCCCCTTATGCAGTATATATGATGCCCCCACACAGTGTAATGCCCCCATTATGCCCCTTATGCAGTATATATGATGCCCCCACACAGTGTAATGCCCCCATTATGCCCCTTATGCAGTATATATGATGCCCCCACACAGTGTAATGCCTCCATTATGCCCCTTATGCAGTATATATGATGCCCCCACACAGTGTAATGCCCCCATTATGCCCCTTATGCAGTATATCTGATGCCCCCCACAGTGTAATGCCCCCATTATGCCCCTGTAAGAAGGTGACCGGATACAACACACAGACAAACCGGAAGTAACCAATATAATTATTTATTTCCCTGATAATGGGAATTGTGATCACTATGGCAACAGTGAATAATGCGAAACAGGGTGATTACGAGGTGAAATATACAATATCAGATATACAATGAATTCTCCGGCTCTCTCACTGTAATAGCAGCCTCTAACCAAATGTTACTTTACCTACTGACCAGGGTGATTTTCCTGATACATATAGTCGACAACACTGTCTCTTCTGTGAACAGGGGCCACAGCGGGGTCTTCACCTCTTCCTGTTAGGCCAGAAGTCCTCCTTACAAAGTCTATCAAGGCTCACTGGGTCGCATTCCCTTCAACCAGCTTTCACCTTGTCTGTTGTACTACCCTTTATGCCATTATTCTCTATGTGGAGTGCGGCTCTGCGGGTGGAGGTCGGTGCTGGAGGCTCCATTATTCTCTATGTGGAGTGCGGCTCTGCGGGTGGAGGTCGGTGCTGGAGACTCCATTATTCTCTTTGTGGAGTGCGGCTCTGCGGGTGGAGGTAGGTGCCGGAGGCTCCATTATTCTCTATGTGGAGTGCGGCTCTGCGGGTGTAGGTCGGTGCTGGAGGTTCCATTATTCTCTATGTGGAGTGCGGCTCTGCGGGTGGAGGTCGGTGCTGGAGGCTCCATTATTCTCTATGTGGAGTGCGGCTCTGCGGGTGGAGGTCAGTGCCGGAGGCTCCATTATTCTCTATGTGGAGTGCGGCTCTGCGGGTGGAGGTCAGTGCCGGAGGCTCCATTATTCTCTATGTGGAGTGCGGCTCTGCGGGTGGAGGTCGGTGCTGGAGGCTCCATTATTCTCTATGTGGAGTGCGGCTCTGCGGGTGGAGGTCGGTGCTGGAGGCTCCATTATTCTCTATGTGGAGTGTGGCTCTGCGGATGGAGGTAGGTGCCGGAGGCTCCATTATTCTCTATGTAGAGTGCGGCTCTGCGGGTGGAGGTCGGTGCCGGAGGCTCCATTATTCTCTATGTAGAGTGCGGGTCTGCGGGTGGAGGTCAGTGCCGGAGGCTCCATTATTCTCTATGTAGAGGGCGGCTCTGCGGGTGGAGGTCGGTGCCGGAGGCTCCATTATTCTCTATGTGGAGTGCGGCTCTGCGGGTGGAGGTCGGTGCTGGAGGCTCCATTATTCTCTATGTGGAGTGCGGCTCTGCGGGTGGAGGTCGGTGCCGGAGGCTCCATTATTCTCTATGTGGAGTGTGGCTCTGCGGGTGGAGGTCGGTGCCGGAGGCTCCATTATTCTCTATGTGGAGTGCGGCTCTGCGGGTGGAGGTCGGTGCCGGAGGCTCCATTATTCTCTATGTGGAGTGCGACTCTGCGGGTGGAGGTCGGTGCCGGAGGCTCCATTATTCTCTATGTGGAGTGCGGCTCTGCGGGTGGAGGTCGGTGCCGGAGGCTCCATTATTCTCTATGTGGAGTGCGGCTCTGTGGGTGGAGGTCGGTGCCGGAGGCTCCATTATTCTCTATGTGGAGTGCGGCTCTGCGGGTGGAGGTCAGTGCCGGAGGCTCCATTATTCTCTATGTAGAGTGCGGCTCTGCGGGTGGAGGTCGGTGCCGGAGGCTCCATTATTCTCTATGTAGAGTGCGGGTCTGCGGGTGGAGGTCAGTGCCGGAGGCTCCATTATTCTCTATGTAGAGGGCGGCTCTGCGGGTGGAGGTCGGTGCCGGAGGCTCCATTATTCTCTATGTGGAGTGCGGCTCTGCGGGTGGAGGTCGGTGCTGGAGGCTCCATTATTCTCTATGTGGAGTGCGGCTCTGCGGGTGGAGGTCGGTGCCGGAGGCTCCATTATTCTCTATGTGGAGTGTGGCTCTGCGGGTGAAGGTCGGTGCTGGAGGCTCCATTCTCTATGTGGAGTGCGGCTCTGTGGGTGGAGGTCGGTGCTGGAGGCTCCATTATTCTCTATGTGGAGTGTGGCTCTGTGGGTGGAGGTCGGTGCTGGAGGCTCCATTATTCTCTATGTGGAGTGCGGCTCTGTGGGTGGAGGTAGGTGCTGGAGGCTCCATTATTCTCTATGTGGAGTGCGGCTCTGCGGGTGGAGGTCGGTGTCGGAGGCTCCATTATTCTCTATGTGGAGTGCGGCTCTGCGGGTGGAGGTCGGTGCCGGAGGCTCCATTATTCTCTATGTGGAGTGTGGCTCTGCGGGTGAAGGTCGGTGCTGGAGGCTCCATTCTCTATGTGGAGTGCGGCTCTGTGGGTGGAGGTCGGTGCTGGAGGCTCCATTATTCTCTATGTGGAGTGTGGCTCTGTGGGTGGAGGTCGGTGCTGGAGGCTCCATTATTCTCTATGTGGAGTGCGGCTCTGTGGGTGGAGGTAGGTGCTGGAGGCTCCATTATTCTCTATGTGGAGTGCGGCTCTGCGGGTGGAGGTCGGTGCTGGAGACTCCATTATTCTCTATGTGGAGTGCGGCTCTGTGGGTGGAGGTAGGTGCTGGAGACTCCCCATTACTGAGCCTCTTTTGCGGTTTTTGTTGCCACTTTATAAGAATCTTAAGGTTTCTGTTCTGTTTCCTGTAATATATACATACGACCCAACTATGGAAGACAGGAAGTGAGGAAACGGATTGTTCTCATAGTACAGGGTCCCTTTCTTGCCCCCACACAGTGTAATGCCCCCATTATGCCCCTGTAAGAAGGTGACCGGATACAACACACAGACAAACCGGAAGTAACCAATATAATTATTTATTTCCCTGATAATGGGAATTGTGATCACTATGGCAACAGTGAATAATGCGAAACAGGGTGATTACGAGGTGAAATATACAATATCAGATATACAATGAATTCTCCGGCTCTCTCACTGTAATAGCCGCCTCTAACCAAATGTTACTTTACCTACTGACCAGGGTGATTTTCCTGATACATATAGTTGACAACACAGTCTCTTCTGTGAACACGGGCCACAGCGGGGTCTTCACCTCTTCCTGTTAGGCCAGAAGTCCTCCTTACAAAGTCTATCAAGGCTCACTGGGCCGCATTCCCTTCAACCAGCTTTCACCTTGTCTGTTGTACTACCCTTTATGCCATTATTCTCTATGTGGAGTGCGGCTCTGCGGGTGGAGGTAGGTGCCGGAGGCTCCATTATTCTCTATGTGGAGTGCGGGTGGAGGTCGGTGCTGGAGGCTCCATTATTCTCTATGTAGAGTGCGGCTCTGCGGGTGGAGGTAGGTGCCGGAGGCTCCATTATTCTCTATGTGGAGTGCGGGTGGAGGTCGGTGCTGGAGGCTCCATTATTCTCTATGTGGAGTGTGGCTCTGCGGGTGGAGGTCGGTGCTGGAGGCTCCATTATTCTCTATGTGGAGTGCGGCTCTGCGGGTGGAGGTCGGTGCTGGAGGCTCCATTATTCTCTATGTGGAGTGCGGCTCTGCGGGTGGAGGTCGGTGCTGGAGGCTCCATTATTCTCTATGTGGAGTGCGGCTCTGCGGGTGGAGGTAGGTGCCGGAGGCTCCATTATTCTCTATGTGGAGTGCGGGTGGAGGTCGGTGCTGGAGGCTCCATTATTCTCTATGTAGAGTGCGGCTCTGCGGGTGGAGGTAGGTGCCGGAGGCTCCATTATTCTCTATGTGGAGTGCGGGTGGAGGTCGGTGCTGGAGGCTCCATTATTCTCTATGTGGAGTGTGGCTCTGCGGGTGGAGGTCGGTGCTGGAGGCTCCATTATTCTCTATGTGGAGTGCGGCTCTGCGTGTGGAGGTCGGTGCTGGAGGCTCCATTATTCTCTATGTGGAGTGCGGCTCTGCGGGTGGAGGTAGGTGCCGGAGGCTCCATTATTATCTATGTGGAGTGCGGCTCTGCGGGTGGAGGTAGGTGCCGGAGGCTCCATTATTCTCTATGTGGAGTGCGGGTGGAGGTCGGTGCTGGAGGCTCCATTATTCTCTATGTGGAGTGCGGCTCTGCGGGTGGAGGTCGGTGCTGGAGGCTCCATTATTCTCTATGTGGAGTGCGGCTCTGCGGGTGGAGTTAGGTGCCGGAGGCTCCATTATTATCTATGTGGAGTGTGGCTCTGCGGGTGGAGGTAGGTGCCGGAGGCTCCATTATTCTCTATGTGGAGTGCGGGTGGAGGTCGGTGCTGGAGGCTCCATTATTCTCTATGTGGAGTGCGGCTCTGTGGGTGGAGGTCGGTGCGGGAGGCTCCATTATTCTCTATGTGGAGTACGGCTCTGCGGGTGGAGGTCGGTGCCGGAGGCTCCATTATTCTCTATGTGGAGTGCGGCTCTGCGGGTGGAGATCGGTGCTGGAGGCTCCATTATTCTCTATGTGGAGTGCGGCTCTGCGGGTGAAGGTCGGTGCCAGAGGCTCCATTATTCTCTATGTGGAGTGCGGGTGGAGGTCGGTGCTGGAGGCTCCATTATTCTCTATGTGAAGTGTGGCTCTGCGGGTGGAGGTAGGTGCCGGAGGCTCCATTATTCTCTATGTGGAGTGCGGGTGGAGGTCGGTGCTGGAGGCTTTATTATTCTCTATGTGGAGTGTGGCTCTGCGGGTGGAGGTCGGTGCTGGAGGCTCCATTATTCTCTATGTGGAGTGCGGGTGGAGGTCGGTGCTGGAGGCGCCATTATTCTCTATGTGGAGTGCGGCTCTGCGGGTGGAGGTCGGTGCTGGAGGCTCCATTATTCTCTATGTGGAGTGCGGCTCTGCCGGTGGAGGTCGGTGCCGGAGGCTCCATTATTCTCTATGTGGAGTGCGGCTCTGCGGGTGGAGGTCGGTGCTGGAGGCGCCATTATTCTCTATGTGGAGTGCGGCTCTGCGGGTGGAGGTCGGTGCTGGAGGCTCCATTATTCTCTATGTGGAGTGCGGCTCTGCGGGAGGAGGTCGGTGCCGGGGGCTCCATTATTCTTTATGTGGAGTGCGGGTGGAGGTCGGTGCTGGAGGCGCCATTATTCTCTATGTGGAGTGCGGCTCTGCGGGTGGAGGTCGGTGCTGGAGGCTCCATTATTCTCTATGTGGAGTGCGGGTGGAGGTCGGTGCTGGAGGCTCCATTATTCTCTATGTGGAGTGCGGCTCTGCGGGTGGAGGTCGGTGCTGGAGGCTCCATTATTCTCTATGTGGAGTGCGGCTCTGCGGGTGGAGGTCGGTGCCGGAGGCTCCATTATTCTCTATGTGGAGTGCGGCTCTGCGGGTGGAGGTCCGTGCCGGAGGCTCCATTGTTCTCTATGTGGAGTGCGGCTCTGCGGGTGGAGGTCGGTGCTGGAGGTTCCATTATTCTCTGTGTGGAGTGCGGCTCTGCGGTTGGAGGTCGGTGCCGGAGGCTCCATTATTCTCTATGTGGAGTGCGGCTCTGCGGGTGGCGGTCGGTGCTGGAGGCTCCATTATTCTCTATGTGGAGTGCGGCTCTGCGGGTGGAGGTCGGTGCCGGCGGCTCCATTATTCTCTATGTGGAGTGCGGGTGGAGGTCGGTGCTGGAGGCTCCATTATTCTCTATGTGGAGTGCGTCTCTGCGGGTGGAGGTTGGGGCTGGAGGCTCCATTATTCTCTATGTGGAGTGCGGCTCTGCGGGTGGAGGTCGGTGCCGGAGGCTCCATTATTCTCTGTGTGGAGTGCGGCTGGAGGTCGGTGCTGGAGGCTCCAATATTCTCTATGTGGAGTGCGGGTGGAGGTCGGTGCGGGAGGCTCCATTATTATCTATGTGGAGTGCGGCTCTGCGGGAGGAGGTCGGTGCTGGAGGCTCCATTATTCTCTATGTGGAGTGCGGCTCTGCGGGTGGAGGTCGGTGCTGGAGGCTCCATTATTCTCTATGTGGACTGCGGGTGCAGGTCGGTGCTGGAGGCTCCATTATTATCTATGTGGAGTGCGGCTCTGCGGGTGGAGGTCGGTGCTGGAGGCTCCATTATTCTCTATGTGGAGTGCGGCTCTGCGGGTGGAGGTCGGTGCTGGAGGCTCCATTATTCTCTATGTGGAGTGCAGCTCTGCGGGTGGAGGTCGGTGCTGGAGGCTCCATTATTCTCTATGTGGAGTGCGGCTCTGCGGGTGGAGGTCGGTGCTGGAGGCTCCATTATTCTCTATGTGGAGTGCGGCTCTGCGGGTGGAGGTCGGTGCTGGAGGCTCCATTATTCTCTATGTGGAGTGCGGCTCTGCGGGTGAAGGTCGGTGCCGGAGGCTCCATTATTCTCTATGTGGAGTGCGGGTGGAGGTCAGTGCTGGAGGCTCCATTATTCTCTATGTGGAGTGCAGGTGGAGGTCGGTGCTGGAGGCTCCATTATTCTCTATGTGGAGTGCGGCTCTGCGGGTGGAGGTAGGTGCTGGAGGCTCCATTATTCTCTTTGTGGAGTGCGGGTGGAGGTCGGTGCGGGAGGCTCCATTATTCTCTATGTGGAGTGCGGCTCTGCGGGTGGAGATCGGTGCCGGAGGCTCCATTATTCTCTATGTGGAGTGCGGCTCTGCGGGTGGAGGTCGGTGCTGGAGGCTCCATTATTCTCTATGTGGAGTGTGGCTCTGTGGGTGGAGGTCGGTGCTGGAGGCTCTATTATTCTCTATGTGGAGTGCGGCTCTGCGGATGGAGGTAGGTGCCGGAGGCTCCATTATTCTCTATGTGGAGTGCGGGTGGAGGTCGGTGCTGGAGGCTCCATTATTCTCTATGTGGAGTGCGGCTCTGCGGGTGGAGGTCGGGGCTGGAGGCTCCATTATTCTCTATGTGGAGTGCGGCTCTGCGGGTGGAGGTCGGTGCTGGAGGCTCCATTATTCTCTATGTGGAGTGCGGCTCTGCGGGTGGAGGTCCGTGCCGGAGGCTCCATTGTTCTCTATGTGGAGTGCGCGCTGCGGGTGGAGGTCGGTGCTGGAGGCTCCATTATTCTCTGTGTGGAGTGCGGCTCTGCGGGTGGAGGTCGGTGCCGGAGGCTCCATTATTCTCTATGTGGAGTGCGGCTCTGCAGGTGGAGGTCGGTGCTGGAGGCTCCATTATTCTCTATGTGGAGTGCGGCTCTGCGGGTGGAGGTAGGTGCCGGAGGCTCCATTATTCTCTATGTGGAGTGCGGGTGGAGGTCGGTGCTGGAGGCTCCATTATTCTCTATGTGGAGTGCGTCTCTGCGGGTGGAGGTTGGGGCTGGAGGCTCCATTATTCTCTATGTGGAGTGCGGCTCTGCGGGTGGAGGTAGGTGCCGGAGGCTCCATTATTCTCTATGTGGAGTGCGGGTGGAGGTCGGTGCTGGAGGCTCCATTATTCTCTATGTGGAGTTTGGCTCTGCGGGTGGAGGTCTGTGCTGGAGGCTCCATTATTCTCTATGTGGAGTGCGGCTCTGCGGGTGGAGGTCGGTGCCGGAGGCTCCATTATTCTCTGTGTGGAGTGCGGGTGGAGGTCGGTGCTGGAGGCTCCATTATTCTCTATGTGGAGTGCGGGTGGAGGTCGGTGCTGGAGGCTCCATTATTCTCTATGTGGAGTATGGCTCTGCGGGTGGAGGTCGGTGCTGGAGGCTCCATTATTCTCTGTGTGGAGTGCGGGTGGAGGTTGGTGCTGGAGGCTCCATTATTCTCTATGTGGAGTGCGGCTCTGCGGGTGGAGGTCGGTGCCGGAGGCTCCATTATTCTCTGTGTGGAGTGCGGGTGGTGGTCGGTGCTGGACGCTCCATTCTCTATGTGGAGTATGGCTCTGCGGGTGGAGGTAGGTGCTGGAGGCTCCATTATTCTCTTTGTGGAGTGCGGGTGGAGGTCGGTGCTGGAGGCTCCATTATTCTCTATGTGGAGTGCGGCTCTGCGGGTGGAGGTCGGTGCTGGAGGCTCCATTATTCTCTATGTGGAGTGCGGCTCTGCGGGTGGAGGTAGGTGCCGGAGGCTCCATTATTCTCTATGTGGAGTGCGGGTGGAGGTCGGTGCTGGAGGCTCCATTATTCTCTATGTGGAGTTTGGCTCTGCGGGTGGAGGTCTGTGCTGGAGGCTCCATTATTCTCTATGTGGAGTGCGGCTCTGCGGGTGGAGGTCGGCGCCGGAGGCTCCATTATTCTCTGTGTGGAGTGCGGGTGGAGGTCGGTGCTGGAGGCTCCATTATTCTCTGTGTGGAGTGCGGGTGGAGGTCGGTGCTGGAGGCTCCATTATTCTCTATGTGGAGTATGGCTCTGCGGGTGGAGGTCGGTGCTGGAGGCTCCATTATTCTCTGTGTGGAGTGCGGGTGGAGGTTGGTGCTGGAGGCTCCATTATTCTCTATGTGGAGTGCGGCTCTGCGGGTGGAGGTCGGTGCCGGAGGCTCCATTATTCTCTGTGTGGAGTGCGGGTGGTGGTCGGTGCCGGAGGCTCCATTATTCTCTATGTGGAGTGCGGGTGGAGGTCGGTGCTGGAGGGTCCATTATTCTCTATGTGGAGTATGGCTCTGCGGGTGGAGGTCGGTGCTGGAGGCTCCATTATTCTCTATGTGGAGTGCGGCTCTGCGGGTGGAGGTCGGTGCTGGAGGCTCCATTATTCTCTATGTGGAGTGCGGGTGGAGGTCGGTGCTGGAGATTCCCCATTACTGGGTTTGGGGGACATTAACCCCTTCAGCACTGAGGCTCCTTTGGGGTGTTGGTGTGGTGTGGACAGAATTCGGCTTCGCTGGTTCCCAGCTCCACATTAGATCCATTCAGACAACTGCAGGATGAGAGGACAGAAGCACAAAGAAGTTCTCACACAATGATAATAATAAATGTTATTTCTATAGCGCCGACATATTCCGCAGCACTTTACATTTCAGAGGGGATTTGTACAGACAATAGACATTACAGCATAACAATAATCACATAGATCATAACAGATACCAAGAGGAATGAGGGCCCTGCTCGCAAGCTTGCAATCTATGAGGAAAAAGGTAGACACGAAAGGCGTGTGGTAAAAATTGCCTTGATTGTTTGGACCAGCCATAATGTTAAGTGTGTGACAGTACAGACACAGAGGGCTAATAGATGCATAAAGCATGTTGGAAGATGATGCGGGGAACCTGGTTATGGTAAAACTTTTGACTGTGCCACACAGGGATAGATTAGGTTAATGTGTTGAGGCGGTAGGCCAGTCTGAATAAATGCGTTTTCAGGGCACGCTTAAAATTTTGGGGATTGGGGACTAATCGTATTGACCTGGGAAGTGCATTCCAAAGAATTGTCGCAGCACATGTATAGTCTTGGAGACGGGAGTGGGAGGTTCTGATTATTGAGGATGCTAACCTCAGGTCATCAGCAGAACGGAGGGCGCGGGTAGGGTGGTATACTGAAACAAGGGAGGAGATGTAGGATGGTGCTGAGCCATGGAGAGCTTCGTGGGTGATGGTAATAAGTTTGTACTGGATTCTGGAGTGGATGGGTAGCCAGTGTAATGACTGGCACAAAGTAGAGGCATCGGTGTAACAATTGGCGAGGAATATGATCCTGGCTGCAGCATTCAAGACAGATTGGAGGGGGGAGAGTTTGGTAAGAGGGAGACCGATTAGAAGAGAGTTACAATAGTCAAGATGAGAATGAATAAGGGAAACAGTCAGAGTTTTTGCAGAGTCAAAAGTAAGAAAAGGTCGAATTCTAGAAAAGCTTTTGAGGTGCAGATAACAAGAGCGAGCCAGTGATCGTATGTGGGGGACAAAGGAAAGCTCGGAGTCAAGCATGACCCCAAGACAGCGGGCATGTTGCTGGGGAGTAATAGTGGAAATAGCAATGTCGGGTATAGGTACATTAGTAGAGGAAGGAAACACCAGGAGTTCAGTCTTTGACAGGTTCAGTTTCAGATATAGTGAGGACATGATATTAGACACAGCGTTTAGACAATCGCTGGTGTTTTTTAGAAAGGCTGGCGTGATGTCAGGAGAAGAAGCGTATAATTGGGTGTCATCAGCATAGAGATGGTACTGGAAACCAAATCTACTGATTGACCAATAGGGGCAGTGTACAAAGAGAAGAGGAGAGGGCCTTATTTCTCTCCTAGCTCTGCTCCAGCACAATAATGTAGATACTAGTGATGAGTGAGCCGCTCTCCACTACTCGATCAGGCATCGGGAGCTCGGACAAGCTTGTTACTCGATTATCGCAGGTGATGGAGCTCCATGCTCGAGTTCCCAGCCAATAAACATGCGGGGATTGCCCGCCATACATGGTAATGCTGTGGCCATGTTGGTTACTGACATTACTGTGACTGTCCGGCCGCATCACGTTATCGGATGTATAGAAGACCCAGTGACGCGATGCTCGGCACACCGTCCTCAGGAGGCAGCTCAGGGAGAGTTGTTATAGGAGGGAGCTTAGATTATTGTCCGCCCCCTAAGTATTATAAAGTTGTAGCCTTTAGTGTTTTTGATGTGGCCCTATAGGGAGTATTTAACCCCTTCACCCAAAGCCGGTTTTCACCTTCCTGACCAGGCCAATTTTTTCATTTCTGACCACTGTCACTTTATAAAGTAATAACTCTGGACGCTTCAATGGATCAAGTGATTCTGTGACTGTTTTTTCATGACATATTGGACTTCATGATAACGGTAAGACTTATTTGATATGACTTTCATTTATTTGTGAAAAAATCAGAACATTTTGAAAATTTTAGCAATTTTCAAAATGTTATTTTGATGCCCTTAAATCAGAAAGTCATGTCACACAAAGTAGTTAATAAATAACATTTCCCACATGTCTACTTCACATCAGCACAATTTTTGAAACATATTTTTTTTTTTGTTAGGAAGTTACAGGTGCTTCTCACAAAATTAGAATATCATCAAAAAGTTAATTTTTTTTCAGTTCTTCAATACAAAAAGTGAAACTCATATACAGTTGTGGCCAAAAGTATTGACACCCCTGCAATTCTGTCAGATAATACTCAGTTTCTTCCTGAAAATGATTGCAATCACAAATTCTTTGGTATTATTATCCTCATTTAATTTGTCTTAAATGAAAAAACACAAAAGAGAATGAAGCAAAAAGCAAAACATTGATCATTTCACGCAAAACTCCAAAAATGGGCCAGACAAAAGTATTGGCACCCTCAGCCTAATACTTGGTTGCACAACCTTTAGCCAAAATAACTGCGACCAACTGCTTCTGGTAACCATCAATGAGTTTCTTACAATGCTTTGCTGGAATTTTAGACCATTCTTCTTTGGCAAACTGCTCCAGGTCCCTGATATTAGAAGGGTGCCTTCTCCAAACTGCCATTTTTAGATCTCTCCACAGGTGTTCTATGGGATTCAGGTCTGGGCTCATTGCTGGCCACCTTAGAAGTCTCCAGTGCTTTCTCTCAAACCATTTTCTAGTGCTTTTTGAAGTGTGTTTTGGGTCATTGTCCTGCTGGAAGACCCATGACCTCTGAGGGAGACACAGCTTTCTCACACTGGGCCCTACATTATGCTGCAAAATTTGTTGGTAGTCTTCAGACTTCATAATGCCATGCACACGGTCAATCAGTCCAGTGCCAGAGGCAGCAAAGCAACCCCAAAACATCAGGGAACCTCCGCCATGTTTGACTGTAGGGACCGTGTTTTTTCTTTGAATGCCTCTTTTTTTCTCCTGTAAACTCTATGTAGATGCCTTTGCCCAAAAAGCTCTACTTTTGTATCATCTGACCATAGAACATTCTTCCAAAACGTTTTAGGTTTTTTCAGGTAAATTTTGTCAAACTCCAACCTGGCTTTATTATGTCTCGGGGTAAGAAGTGGGGTCTTCCTGGGTCTCCTACCATACAGTCCCTTTTCATTCAGATGCCGACGGATAGTACGGGTTGACACTGTTGTACCCTCGGACTGCAGGGCAGCTTGAACTTGATTGGATGTTAGTCAAGGTTCTTTATCCAACATCCGCACAATCTTGCGTTAAAATCTCTTGTCAATTTTTCTTTTCCGTCCACATCTAGGAAGGTTAGCCACAGTGCCATGGGCTTTAAACTTCTTGATGACACTGCGCACGGTAGACACAGGAACATTCTGGTCTTTGGAGATGGACTTGTAGCCTTGAGATTGCTCATGCTTCCTCACAATTTGGTTTCTCAAGTCCTCAGACAGTTCTTTGGTCTTCTTTCTTTTCTCCATGCTCAATGTGGTACACACAAGGACACAGTACAGAGGTTGAGTCAACTTTAATCCATGTCAACTGGCTGCAAGTGTGATTTAGTTATTGCCAACGCCTGTTAGGTGCCACAGGTAAGTTACGGGTGCTGTTAATTACACAAATTAGAGAAGCGTCACATGATTTTTCGAACAGTGCCAATACTTTTGACCACCCTCTTTTTTTATGTTTGGTGTGGAATTATATCCAATTTGGCTTTAGGACAATTCTTTTAGTGTTTTTTCATTTAAGACAAATTAAATGAAGATAATAACAAAGAATTTGTGTTTGCAATCATTTTCAGGAAGAAACTGAGTATTATCTGACTGAATTGCAGGGGTGTCAATACTTTTGGCCACAACTGTATTCTATAGAGTCATAACACACAGAGTGATCTATTTCAAGTGTTTATTTCTGGTAATGTTGATGATTACGGCTTACAGCCAATGAAAACCCAAAAGTCATTATCTCACTAAATTAGAATACCTTATAACACCAGCTTGAAAAAATGATTTTAAACTCCAAAATGTTGACCTACTGAAATGTATATTCAGTAAATGCACGCAATACTTGGTTGGGGCCAAAACCATCGTTGATTGTGGGTACTTCACACTAGACCTTGGAAATCAAGGTCCCAGAGTCTGGAGGAGAGGCCACAATCCAAGCTGCTGGAGGTATAGTGTGAAGTTTCCCCAATCAGTGATGGTTTGGGGAGCCATGTCATCTGCTGGTGTAGGTCCACTGTGTTTTATCAAGACCAAGGTCATCACAGCCGTCTACCAGGAAATTTTAGAGCACTTCATGCTTCCCTCTGCTGACAAGCTTTTTGGAGATGGAAATGTCATTCTCCAACAGGACTTGGCACCTGACCACACTGCCAAAAGTACCAATACCTGGTTTACAAACAACAGTATGACTGTGCTTGATTGGCCAGCAAACTCGCCTGACCTTAACCCCATAGAGAATCTATGGGGTATTGTCAAGAGGAGGATGAGAGACACCAAACCCAACAATGCAGGTGAGCTGAAGGCTGCGATCAAAGCAACCTGGGATTCCATAACACCTCGGCAGTGCCACAGGCTGATCGCCTCCATGCCACGCCGCATTGATGCAGTAATTGATGCAAAAGGAGCCTCGACCAAATATTGAGTGCATTTACTGAACATACATTTCAGTAGGCCAACATTTCGGATTTTACAATCATTTTTCATGCTGGTGTTATAAAGTATTCTAATTTACTGAGATAAAGACTTTTGATTTTCATTGGCTGTAAGCCATAACCATCAACATTAACAGAAATGAACACGTGAAATAGATCACTCTGTTTGTAATGACTCTATATAATATGAGGTTCACTCTTTGTATGAAAGAACTGAAATAAATTTACTTTTTGACGATATTCTAATTTTGTGAGATGCACCTGTATAAGGGTTAAAGGGAATCTGTCACCCCATTTTAGCCCTATCAGCTGTGGCTACCGCCATCAGGGGCTTATCTACAGCCTTCTGTAATGCTGTAGATAAGCCCCCACCCCCGATGTATCCTGAAAGATAAGAAAAACAAGTTAGATTATACTCACCAGGGGGCGGGGGCGATGGGTGTCGCAGTCCGGTCCGGCACCTCCCATCTTCATATGATGCCATCCTCCTTCTGCCACGGCTCCTGCACAGGTGTACTCCTCTGCCCTGTTGAGGGCAGAGTAAAGTACTGCAGTGCGCAGGTGCCGGGAAAGGTCAGAGAGGTACTATATAGTATTGTCACATGACTACACGATGCCAAATGTCAGAACCAATACACTGTGGTAGATTGACTCACTCGGCTGCACACGGAGGTAGTCACTGGAACAAGTACAGCATAAGCCAAGGTCTTAAGCACAAAAATAAATATGTCCCTTGGGGTAAAACAGCAGAACAAAACGGTAGCACTTCGTGCAGTCCTTGCACTAGTTGGGGGGTCAGCCCACTCAGGGTTAACAATGTCCTTGCACAAACACTCTCCTGGAGTCTTCCTGTCCAGGCCTTCAGGACTAACCCAGGAGCTCAGCTATTTAAAGCCAGACCATGTGACTCTCCATCATGTGACTGATCGCATGATCCTGACATCACACAGGTCCTGTATGGAAACTGCAGGGGAGATACGTGGACATTCTCCCTCCCGCTCTATGAATGTCCACTAAAACCAGCCCATAATATAACTTACAATAAACCGTCCCAACACGCTGTGTGCTGGAGGAAACTATTCTGGTTTTACATCACTGAGGCCATCATGCGCAGTGACACGTATCTCCCCTCCATCACTTCACCAGTGACTCTGTCACAGCACATATGTGACATAAAGATAATAAAATGACACAAAAAAGCAACAAGGAAAAAGGAAAAGAAACAACCAACCACGGCATGTCCATAGAGTGACAGGATTATTACTTATTAATACTAGGAATATATCGCAGCCAATTCCTACAAGAAGAATCCTGGAAACACAGAATTAGAAATGATTCTTTCTCCGCAGTTTCTTTTTTTTTTTTTTTTTCTGGAAATCCCTGCACCTGCCGCCACGCTGCCAGCACTGCTGCATTTTTTGTCATTGCCTGAATCAAATGAAAATTAAAAAGGACTGAAGTATTTTCTAAAATGGGTGACTGCTGACTTTCTACATTCCGGTGTCTTGATTATAAATAGTCTCACGTCTATGAACAACCCTGAAGATTTATTGTAGTGGAGGTTGTAACATTGGTTCAAGGTGTCCATATCCTGGGTAAAAACTTTCTATTTGGTGCCTCAACACTTCACTATAATTATTTTTGGAATATTTTCACACCTATATTTTTTTTTTTTGGTTCTTTTCATGTACTATATGGAGGTCTACATGGAGACATTGACATCAATTATATCCTGTCTTGTTGTTCTTACAAAAAATCTTTTCTAAAAGCCTCAAACTTCTGTGTGTGACTCAGAGCTGAGATCTAACGTGATAGAAGATTACAGTGCGGGGAAGACGGGAAACCTTCATATAGACGGCCGGTGGGGATGGAGTCAGTGACGGACTCTGGCCAAATATGTTTCTAGAGCCGTAGTAGAAGATGAAGATGTCGTCCTCACCATGAAGTAGTTATTTCTCCTGTCACGTATAATGAATATCTCCTGCAGTATTGCTAATGCCGATTCCAGTGTTGGGAAATGAGATGAAAATTAGCGTTATGGAAGATGAGTCTATGAGGAACGTATTCAGCTGCCGACTCCGAGGAAGAAACTGCTTGTTGTCTGTGGCCTAAATATATAGGTTTTATTAGTAGATTTCAGGGAAAAAAACAGAATGTTGTTAAGTAATAAAAATACCATTGCTGCTTGGGTCCCCGCCAGTCTCTGCATTTCCTGCTCAGTCCTAACGAACTTGTAATTCCTACAGCTAATCAGCTCTCAAAGCAGTGAGTAACATAGGCAGTGACTGGGAGCATGGAGGAGATGTTTTGGAAAGCAATTCAGCTTTTGTTCCAGTCCATGCAAGACTAGAGAATACAACATCTACACGTTCTCTCTCCTGTTATGGTTTCCCTTATTATCTCCAGTAATTGTATTATTACACAGGATTTTAGATGTTACATCGGCTCATCTTCTCATTCAGGTCTCTACAACATCGGATCCTCTCAGTGAAGATCTTCTACATAAGAGCATATTATTGATTTACCCATCAAGGATGGATATGGACAGGGACAAAATGGTGGAGAGGGTATTACACTTCACCCTTGAAATCCTCTTCCGGCTTACTGGAGAGGTGAGAGATTCTGATGACGTCACATTACATCAGTCTTATCTATGGGAATAACAGATGGACAGAACTGGAGAGGTGAGGACTCTGGGAATGTCTGTAGTGAGGTTTATTAATGTGTCTCTCCATAACCAGGATTACACAGTAGTGAAGAAGACCTCTAGTGAGCGCTGTCAGGACCCTGTGTCTGAGGGATGGGGAAGACCCCTGAGCCCAATCACGGGGCCTCCACCTCACCCCCTGATACATGAGGACATCAATGACCAGAAGATCCTAGAACTCACCTACAAGATGATTGAGCTGCTGACTGGAGAGGTGACAGTGCTGGGAATGCTGGGACATTATACAGTAACGCTATGAAGGAATCAGGGGGATGATAGTATCATTGTATGTGTCAGGTTCCTATAAGGTGTCAGGATGTCGCTGTCTATTTCTCCATGGAGGAGTGGGAGTATTTAGAAGGACACAGAGATCTGTACAAGAACATCATGATGGAGGTACCCCAGCCCCTCACATCACCAGGTAATAGACAGGACTAAATACACACGGCCTATAATTATCTGTATGTAGAGAATGAATTCAGTCCCTGTATGTGTTTCCTCCAGTTCTATCCAGTAAGAGGACAACACCAGAGAGATGTCCCCGTCCTCTTCTTCCACAGACCTGTAAACAAGAAGATCCCAATGTTCCTCAGGATCATCAGGTAGATGGAGAGAAGGTGTCATGAGATCTCCCCTATGATGTGTAGATGACTGTGAAGATCTTGTGCTCCGTCTTGTTTTATCCACCAGTATTGTACAGTATGTTTTGTACTTGTATAATGAGAGCTGTGGAGATGGCAGGATTAGAGCTTATCATAGATGTGACTTCTCCATCTGTCTGTGACTTTTACAATATTTGTTTCAGGGTGAAGATCTGACCCATATTAATACTACAGAGACATATGTGAGGGGTGATGAGCAGTGTAAGGAGGAGATTCCTACATATGACTACCCAGGTGAGTAGTAACCACTAAATGCAGAGAAGTCACTGATTCTTCTCAGTCACCGGCTATAGCTGCTGTGGTGTAGTCCGGCTATATCACAATCATGTGATCAACATTTTGCCTCTAGACCACAACATTCTCCTTCACCCTAAACTGCACAAGTTACTATGGGCATTGAAAGTCCTTTTCTATAGAACTTACAACCTTTAGGATCCACCTACCCCCTTGGATTAGGAGACGCTGACCGTTATCTGCCCAGTTTTGTAAACTACAAAGCCAAATGACAGTGTACGTAGAATGTGCTGACAAGTTAGAAAATTACTTGAAGAAAAATATTATGATGGGCCTGTAAGAGAAAGTGGAGGGTAATGATGCTGTTGGCTTCCTAGAACCCTGATATCTTATTGGATGAATCTACCTTCTCTCCCTTCTGTGCTGCTGAATGTCTCATATGGTTCCTGCAAGACCAGGTCCAGTCTTTCTGGCCAAACTTGGCTTTTATGATCAACAACATTAAATGTGCAGTGAGGCCAAGTGTGAATTTCTGTACAATAACAACAGAGTTTCCCTTTATCCTGACTTTTCAATTTGTTTTAAAAGCAACTAACTTCAAGGAGGATTGTGATAACCTACAGGAAAAACATTACACCTGTGCCATGATATAAATCTAAGCTGTGCGTGGCTGATGGCTGTAATATACACTCACTGGCCACTTTATTAGGTACACCTGTCCAACTGTGTGTTAAGACTTAATTTCTAATCAGCCAATCACATGGCGGCAACTCAGTGCATTTAGGCATGTAGACATGGTCAAGACAATCTCCTGCAGTTCAAACCGAGCATCAGTATGGGGAAGAAAGGTGATTTGAGTGCCTTTGAACGTGGCATGATTGTTGGTGCCAGAAGGGCTGGTCTGAGAATTTCAGAAACTGCTGATCTACTGGGATTTTCACGCACAACCATCTCTAGGGTTTACAGAGAATGGTCCGAAAAAGAAAAAAAATCCAGTGAGCGGCAGTTCTGTGGCCAGGAAATGCCATGTTGATGCCAGAGGTCAGAGGAGAATGGGCAGACTGGTTCGAGCTGATAGAAAGGCAACAGTGACTCAAATTGCCACCCGTTACAACCAAGGTAGGCAGAAGAGCATCTCTGAACGCACAGTGCGTCGAACTTTGAGGCAGATGGGCTACAGCAGCAGAAGACCACACTGGGTACCACTCCTCTCAGCTAAGAACAGGAAACTGAGGCTACAATTTGCAAAAGCTCATCGAAATTGGACAGTAGAAGATTGGAAAAAACGTTGCCTGGTCTGATGAGTCTCGATTTCTGCTGCGACATTCGGATGGTAGGGTCAGAATTTGGCGTAAACAACATGAAAGCATGGATCCATCCTGCCTTGTATCAACGGTTCAGGCTGGTGGTGGTGGTGTCATGGTGTGGGGAATTTTTTCTGGGCACTCTTTGGGCCCCTTGGTACCAATTGAGCATCGTTGCAACGCCACAGCCTACCTGAGTATTGTTGCTGACCATGTCCATCCCTTTATGACCACAATGTACCCAACATCTGATGGCTACTTTCAGCAGGATAATGCGCCATGTCATAAAGCTCGAATCATCTCAGATTGGTTTCTTGAACATGACAATGAGTTTACTGTACTCAAATGGCCTCCTCAGTCACCAGATCTCAATCCAATAGAGCATCTTTGGGATGTGGTGGAACGGGAGATTCGCATCAGGGATGTGCAGCCGACAAATCTGCGCCAACTGTGTGATGCCATCATGTCAATATGGTCCAAAATCTCTGAGGAATGCTTCCAGCACCTTGTTGAATCTCTGCCACGAATAATTGAGGCAGTTCTGAAGGCAAAAGGGGGTTCAACCCCTTACTAGCATGGTGTACCTAATAAAGTGGCCAGTGAGTGTACATTTATTCACTCCTTCAGGAGATGTGTTGGCATGGCTCGAGCCCTGGTTTCATGGATTCACTCCACATCTTAAATTCCATTATGTTTTCGATCCTAAGGAATTCTGATTACTGCACAATCTCTCCTGAAATGGAGAGCAATATTATTTTCTCTAATCTTCTGGTCAGGACTCATAGTAGCTCCAATGGTCCATCATAAATGAGTGCAACTCCGGTTTAGTGTTGGAGCTCTCAATCATATGTTGGTGTTGCAACATAGAATAAAAAATTTCTTTTTTTATAGGTTCTTTGTATCTGATAGTTTGATTGTGGTGGGATCGGCCTGCCTCACTTATGTGAGACCCCATTTTTCACATCTGACGTGTGTCACTTTGTGGTGATAACTTTGGAGTTCTTCACGAAGGATAATATGAAACAGGTGGACCATACAAATTATTTTCAAAATTATCTTGAATCTTCTGGTTCCCATGTCTCCTCCATTACCAGCGCTGCCTGCAGAGTGAATAAGGCGGTTCCTGGTGACAAGATGTGACATTGCACAAGCAGATCCCAGAGGAGATGGGACACACTATGTGCAGAAGACCTAATGTGACAAAAGGGCAAAAAACCCTTTTGGAGCTTTAGCAATCCCCATAAAGTGACTCTATTTTGGAAATTATAACGCCAAATGAATTACGGTAATCTTTAGAAGTAGGGAATATTTTGACTCCACGGGCACTTTCCGGATATTAGCATGCAGTGGATGATGGAGAGTGAAAAATGCTCATTTGCAGTTTTGTTACCCAACACATAGTGCCCAGATTGTGCTCCAGGAGACACACACCATAAATTAAGTGTGTTTTTATCACTATAGTAATGCCAAACACATGAATGCTAAATGTGGTTTGGGCACACTGCAAGGCTCAGAAGTGAGGGGGAGATTTGACTTTGGGAGAGCGTGTAGGGAAGTTGGACTGACAGACAGATCTGCCTGTAGTGAGAGACAGAGGGATGGCACAGTGTAGGTGTGAAAGCGCTGAGATAAAGAGAAAGAGTGTCGTATTATAGTTTGACCATTAGAGGGCAGTGGAGAGTGTAAGTGTGGCGCCCCTGAGGGTTCAGTTGCCACAGAGGTACTGCACCTCCTCCTGAGGTGTGGTACACCACCATCAAGGTGAGTTGGAGGCTCCTAACCACGCTCCAACACTCTCATCCCACACAACACTGTAGTTCAGCAAAGCGACATTGCGGCTCCCTGCTCAGAGTGTAGCAGAGCACCTTTGGTGGCTCCCTGCTTGGAACACGAAACGTGCTGGGAGGAGGGTGGAGTTTAGAATACATAAAAGAGTGGGAAGGTTTAGGATTTCAGGTCAGTCAGTCGGAGAGTCACTCCGAGAGAAGTGAAGAAAGAGGATCCCTGGGAGAGGGATGGAGGAAGGAGGTGCTGAAGCAGACCTCAGTGACCTGGGTCTGCTGGCACGGGAAAGGAAAGAAGGAGAAAGGCATTGAACCGAAACCTGATCTTCCATAAGAAGGAAAGACTAGTACGGAACGTAGGAGTAAAAGGGAACAGAGGATGTGGGTTAGAGGAAGAACCCTGCCTAGAAGTTCTAAGCACAAGGCCGGGGCCCGTTCCCCGAGGTTGTATGGACACTAATGGTTCTACAGCAGACACCGATGGAGTAGTGGGCTGTAAATGCACTACTCCCATCTAAGACTTGGGGGCACAACAGCAACATTGATAGTGAGCCGGGATTCAGGAGTAAGGAGTCCCCGAAGCAGGCTACAGCTGTCTGCCGTACAAGTAGAGTTCTTGGGAACATCTGTTAGGAGGAACTCCAGTGTAACTCAGTACTAGGAGTACTTCACACTTAAAGGCGCTATAAGAGGAGACGTTCAGAAAGGCACATGTTGGCGGAGTGTTGGAAGGGAGTGTCCTATCTTGCCTGGAGGTCGACTGAGTCCCTGCCCCGTTGGACACGGCACAGAGGCGGGCACCGGTGTGTACTACAGACTGTGGGTAAAGCTTTGGAACTACAAGCCCCGTGTCCTCCATTCATTACTGTGCCAACACACCTGGTACCGCTACATCTGGGTACCAGCTTCTACACTGCCCGCGCCTCTCAGCTATCCCTACATCCACACTGCCCTGGGACTACAGCTCCACCTGTGGGGAGCTTCACCGTCTTGGCTGCAACACACCACCAATCCCAGAGGATCTGCATGCAGCGTCGGCTTAACATCTCCCTTGCCGAACACCACAGGTGGCGTCACGAACTATTCATCAATTCTATTTCATTGTTCTTTCACCCCCTTTTGCCATGGAAACCCAAGGCCATGGACCGGGTGACAGCTTCCGTGACAACTCCCATTGAGATCAACGGGCCCGGTGCCGAGTACCCCGATAGCCCTGGCCGGGCTCTCCATAAGACTGGGACTGAATAACTGCCATTGGTCAGAGAAACTGTCAGGTGATAGTGGGCGGAGCTACCAAGACTGGGAGGATAAAAGGCTGAGGGAAGGTTCTGGAAGGTCCAGTCAGTGAGGGGAGAACACTTGAGAGGAAGTTCTGCTGCGGGGATAGACACAGATTATCAGACAAAGACGGTCTATGGGTATTGGACGAACTGTGTACTCAGAATGGTGAAGCGCTGTGGTGGATGGGCCTAGGGCGGCCACAGTGAAAAGAGCCACAGAGGACCACACGGTTATAATAACAAAGGAAGTGAAGGTACCCGGGTTTGTACACAGAGAAGTGTAAACTGCTGGCATGAGCTGCGGAGGTCGTCATAAGGACGGCCAATAAAAACGGACCTGTTGAATACCACCTCTGTCTCAGTATTATTATTATTATTATTATTTATTGTTCTAGCGCCATTTATTCCATGGCGCTTTACATGTGAGGAGCGGTATACATAAAAACAAGTACAATAATCTTAAACAATACAAGTCATAACTGGTACAGGAGGAGAGAGGACCCTGCCCGCGAGGGCTCACAATCTTCAAGGGATGGGTGATAATACAGTAGGCGAGGGTAGAGCTGGTCGTGCAGCGGTTTGGTCGATCGGTGATCGTGTCTGTCTGTGACACGATCAGTATCGTGTCTGTCGGCGGCAAGAAGCGGGTCACCCCCCCATCCCTGTTGGTTAAACTCTTACCCATCCTACAAGCGGATATTGGTGGATTGGTTTATGGAAGCCATGTTGCTTTTCAAGAGCCTTTGAGCCACTAATATTGTGGGAACATCTGTTTTTCCACTTACAGATGATGGACCGGAATGGTGACTTATTTTTTGTGAGATGAGTAGGAGTTTTTATTGATATTATTTTTGACTATATATCATCGATGGGTGGCTTTTTATTTATTCTGTTTTGGAGGCAGAAAGAATAAACAGTTAAACATCACGCTCCACTGGTTCATCCTATGAGGTTTTCTATTACACTGAGAGCTGTCATTGTCTTGGTGAATAATTTAAGATTTTTACATAACTTGCTATTTTTACTGAGAGTTTAAATAGAAATGTTCAAAAATATAAAATTTAAGGATGTTTTATTCAAAACTAAATATTGGTTTTATTCTTGGCAGGTGACTGTACCAGGAGATCAGAAAGACAGCTGAAATGTTCAGTTTTTAAATCTGATGATCTTGAGATCCCACAGGATACAACTGAAGTGATTGCTGTTACTCCAGATATACCATCATCCCTTCACAGCAAAGATCTCTCATCTGATCCTTTGAAACAGGTCCCATCTTCTGATTCATTACCGACCACTAAGGACAATCGAAGTCATAAAATAAGTATTAAAACATGCATTGCTTCTAAACAAAGAAGCCATTTTCACGTTCAGAATATGGAAATAGTTTTCCCCTCAAAGTCTTTTCTTAAACATCAAAAAATTCACACAGGGAAGAATACCTTTTTTGTTCCGAGTGTGGGAAATGTTTTAACAAGAAAGCGCAGCTTGATAGCCACCAGAGAACTCACACAGGAGTGAAGCTTTTCTCATGTTCAGAATGTGGGAAATGTTTTAACCGGAAATGGATTCTTGTTAGACATCAAAGAACTCACAAAGGGGAGAAGCCTTTTTCACGTTCAGAATGTGGGAAATGTTTTAACCAAAAATTGTATTTTCTTAAAGGGATTATCCACTACTGGAATAACCCTTTGTCTGTCATTCCTCACTATAGCTATTTTTGGAATATTTTCACACCGGTTTTTTTTTTTTTTGTTGGTGTTTATCAGGTATTATATGGAAGTCTACATGGAGACATTGGCATCAATTAACTACTGTCTTGTTTGTTCTTACAAAAAACCTTTTCTAAAAGCCTCAAACTTCTGTGTGTGAATCAGACCTGAGATCTAACGTGATAGAAGATTACAGTGCGGGGAAGACGGGAAACCTTCATATAGACGGCCGGTGGGGATGGAGTCAGTGACGGACTCTGGCCAAATATGTTTCTAGAGCCGTAGTAGAAGATGAAGATGTCGTCCTCATCATGAAGTAGTTATTTCTCCTGTCACGTGTAATGAATATCTCCTGCAGTATTGCTAATGCCGATTCCAGTGTCGGTAAATGAGACGAGAATTAGCGTTATGGAAGATGAGTCTATGAGGAACGTGTTCAGCTGCCGACTCTGAGGAAGAAACTGCTTGTTGTCTGTGGCCTAAAATATATAGGTTTTATTAGTAGATGCCAGGAAAAATCAGGGAAAAACACAGTATGTTGTAAAATAATATAAAATACCATTGCTGCTTGGGTCCCCGCCAGTCTCTGCATTTCCTGGTCAGTCCTAACGATCTTGTAGTTCCTACAGCTAATCAGCTCCCGAAGCAGTGAGTAAGGGCCCCATCACACATAGCAACTCACCAGCGATCCCAACAATGATGTCAACGTGTCAGGATCGGTGGTTAGCCGCTACATGATCGCTGGTGAGCTGTCAAATAGACAGCTTCACCAGCGATCAGCACCAGCGACGCCGAGTGCGGTGCAGCTGTGTACTTTAGTTACCAGCGCGCTGATGCAGGGAGCTGGTAACTAAGGTACACATCGGGTTTCTAAGTGACGCACGCCCTTTAGATACCCGATGTGTACCTTAGTTACCAGCTGATCCCTGGTCTCCCACCTGTCACACGCAGCGTGCTGGCAAGCGGGAGACTAGCGATCAAAGAAATGTCCAGGGCTTTCCAAAAGTGATCAGCGATACCGGCAGGGGGGCCGGTCGCTGATCGCTGTCGCACACAGCGATCTCGCTGGTGAGATCACTGTTGTGTCACAAAACTTGTGACTCAGCAGCGATCTCGCTAGCGAGATCACTATGTGTGACAGGGCCCTAACATAGCCAGTGACTGGGAGCATGGAGGAGATGTTTTGGAAAGCAATTCAGCTTATGTTCCAGTCGATACAAGACTAGGGAATACAACATCTACACGTTCTCGCTCCTGATATGTTTCCCTTATTATCTCCAGTAATTGTATTATTACACAGGATTTTTATGATGTTACATCGGCTCATCTTCTTCTCATTCAGGTCTCTACAATATCGGATCCTCTCAGTGAAAATCTTATACGTAAGAGAATTTTCCTGATTTACCCATCAAGGATGGATATGGACAGAGACAAGATGGCGGAGAGGATATTACACCTCACCCTAGAGATCCTCTTCCGGCTTACTGGAGAGGTGAGAGATTCTGATGACGTCACATTACATCATTCTTATCTATGGGAATAACAGATGGACAGAACTGGAGAGGTGAGGACTCTGGAAATGTCTGTAGTGAGATTTATTAATGTGTCTCTCCATAACCAGGATTACACAGTGGTGAAGAAGACCTCTAGTGAGCGCTGTCAGGACCCTCTGTCTGAGGGATGGGGAAGACCCCTGAGCCCAATTACAGGGCCTCCACCTCACCCCCTGATACATGAGGACATCAATGACCAGAAGATCCTAGAACTCACCTACAAGATGACTGAGCTGCTGACTGGAGAGGTGACACTGCTGGGAATGCAGGGACATTATACAGTAACACTATGAAGGGATCGGGGGGATGACGGTATCATTGTATATGTCAGGTTCCTCTAAGGTGTCAGGATTTCGCTGTCTATTTCTCCATGGAGGAGTGGGAGTATTTAGAAGGACACAGAGATCTGTACAAGAACATCATGATGGAGGTTCCCCAGCCCCTCACATCACCAGGTAATAGACAGGACTAAATACACACGGCCTATAATTATCTGTATGTAGAGAATGAATTCAGTCCCTGTATGTGTTTCCTCCAGTTCTATCCAGTAAGAGGACAACACCAGAGAGATGTCCCCGTCCTCTTCTTCCACAGGACTGTAAACAAGAAGATCTCCATGTTCCTCAGGATCATCAGGTAGATGGAGAGAAGGTGTCATGAGATCTCCCCTATGATGTGTAGACGGCTGTGAAGGTCTTGTGCTCAGTCTTGTTTTATCCACCAGTATTATATGTTTTATACTTGTGTAATGAGAACGGTGGAGATGGCAGGATTAGAGCTGATCATAGATGTGACTTCTCCATCTGTCTGTGACTTTTACAATATTTGCTTCAGGGTGAAGATCTGACCCATATTAATCCTACAGAGACATATGTGAGGGGTGATGAGCGGTGTAAAGAGGAGATTCCTACATATGACTACCCAGGTGAGTAGTAACCACTAAATGCAGAGAAGTCACAGATTCTTCTCAGTCACCGGCTGTGGCTGCTTTATCAGTGGTGTAGTCCGGCTGTATCACAGTCGTGTGATCAACATTTTGCCTCTAGATCACAACATTCTCCTTCACCCCAAACTGCACAAGTTACTTTGGGCATTGAAAGCCATTTTCTATAGAACTTACCACCAGGAGGATCCACCTACCCCCTGCAGACCCTTACCTGCCCAGATGAAGCCAAATGACAGCGTACATAGAATGTGCTGACAAGTTAGAAAATCACTTGAAGAAAAATATTATGATGTGCCTGTAAGAGAAAGCGGAGGGTAATGATGCTGTTGGCTTCCTAGATCCCTGATATCTTACTGGATGAATCTACCTTCTCTCCCTTCTGTGCTGCTGAATGTGCTCATATGGTCCCTACAAGACCAGGTCCAGTCTTTCTGGGAAAACTTTGCTTTTATGACTGACAACATTAAATGTGCAGTGAGGCCAAGTGTAAATTTCTGCATAATAACAGAGTTTCTCTTTATCCTAACTTTTCAATTTGTTTTTAAAGCAACTAACTTCAAGGAGGATTGTGATAAACTACATAAAATACATTACACCTGAGCCATGATATATCTCTAAGCTGTGCCTGACTGATGGCTGTAATATACATTTATTCACGCCTGCAGGAGATGTGTTGGAATGACTCGAGCCCTGGTTTCATGGATTCACTCCACGTCATAAATTCCATTATATTTTCAATCCTAAGGAATTCAGATTACTTCACAATCTCTCCTGAAATGGGGAGCACTTTCTCTACTCTTCTGGTCAGGACTCACAGTAGCTCCAATGGTCCACCATAAATGACTGCAACTCTGGTTTAGTGTTGGAGCTCTCAATCATATGTTGGTGTTGCAACATAGAATAAAAAATGTCTTTTCTCCTTCGTCTCATTGGGGGACACAGATACTGTGGGTGTATGCTTCTGCCGCTAGGAGGCTGACACTAAGTGAAAAAAAGAGGTTAGCTCCTCCTCCGCAGTATACACCCTCGCCCCTATTGCGGGCTGAAATCAGGTTTTTGCTTAGTGTCCTATGGAGGCACACACAGTCTGGATCTCTCCAGACTATTTTTTTCTAGTTTACTATGAAGATGAGACAGGGGCGACGGATCCTATTGAAAGGGTCCGATCTCCCCAAACCATCAACGGGCGAGCACGCGTTGAGTATCGTCTCCGCGTATCCTTTCCCGCACCGAGGGACATCTCTTGGACTTTTCCCCAGACATCTATTTTTTTCTTTGTTTTTTATTTTATGAAGATAAGACAGGGGCAACGCATCCTATTGAAAGGATCCGATTTCCCCAA
Source organism: Dendrobates tinctorius (assembly GCF_039654945.1). Classification (NCBI taxonomy): domain Eukaryota; kingdom Metazoa; phylum Chordata; class Amphibia; order Anura; family Dendrobatidae; genus Dendrobates; species Dendrobates tinctorius. The sequence goes on along the minus strand of NW_027361893.1, from coordinate 4,480,690 downwards.
ACCATCAACGGGCGACCACGTGCGAGTATCCCTCCACGTATCCTCTCCCGCGACGTGGGACATTATGCCAGACTTAGCCCTGTCCACCCCTAGGTATTGAAACCATGGGCTTGCACAGAGGCACAAGACTAGTCTGTGCGGCCCCCACTGCTCCACCAACGCTAGACGGCGGTGCTGCAAGGTGGCGGACGGTCCCTCTCCTCACCCCCTGAAGGGGTTAGATGGAGCTAGGGTGCCTGCACCGTCCTATTTTTTATCAAAGACCCCCTCACATACCTGCGCTCAGGCTGAAGAAGATCATCGGTGAGGAGAGGGTCGGGGAGGGCTCCTGCGAAGATTTCGGGCTGGAGCCCACAGCCGCAGCACGCCTCACGGTGTCCACTAGCCATGCAAGAGAAGGGCTGGATCTGTCAGGACAGGAACACTGCGCCGGTCAGTAGCGCCACTTTTGGTACCGCGCCCCCCCCCCAGTCGGGTAGGGGAAAAATTGAGGCCGCGGCTTCGGCCGGAGCTAGGCCGCGGCCGGAAGTTCCGCCCTCAGGGCCGCGTGTCACTTCCGGCAGCCCGCCCCGCACTCGGTGGCGGTAAAAATCGAGGCCCCGGCTTCGGAGCACAGGCTAGGCTGCAAGGTGGGAGTACCGCCCCTAGAGCGATTTTACAGGCTGGTGCGCGCCACAGATGTCGGCGCGCGATTTAAAGGAAGCATCCAGGACAGGGGGCCGCAGGACTGGGGTAAGTGCTGCCCGAGAGGCTACCTCCTCCCCATATCCCCAGCAGCGGACAGATACAGCATGACCGAACAAAAGCAATGACGCACACGTTCTTTTACGCGGCATGCGCCGTTTCCGCGGGCGCAGAGCAGCATTTATGCGAAGCCAAACGCGCCCAGGAGCCCTCCCCTGCGATTGCGACCAATGTGTCAAATGCCCCGGAGTGGGCCCGATCACTGTCACAGTACATGGCGTCGCTTACGAGAGCAATAGAATCCCTTCAAGCCCCAGATAGGGACAGTGTCTCGCCACCTTCAGAGGAAACCTCCACCTCACAGGAGCCTCCGGCCTGCAGGGGCCGCTCTCACTCCAGGCAGACCCGGGGGAAACGAATCCACACGGTGTCGCCCAGTCCATCCGGTGCCTTCGGCATCCGTAAGATCTGCTTTTTGCTCCCCGTCACCAGTGGTTGATAGCGAGCAGACCTCAGATTGCGACTCAGACGAGCCCATGGACCTGGACACTCCAGGTTCACGTGAAACAGTGGACAGCCTCATAGAAGCCATCAATCAGACCCTGGGGATTGAGGATGACACCGCAGCGGCTAAGGGGTGTAAAGTGGCATGTAAACGGGTGAAGCGGCTGCACAGAATTTTTTCCTCTCATCCTGAGTTTGAGGACATAGTGCAGCGGCACAGAGAACGTCCAAAATTGCATTTTTCTCGGGTTAAAGGGCACTCAAAACGTTATCCGTTTGCTCCAGACCTCCGTAAACAATGGATGGAATCCCCGATAGTGGATCCTCTGGTTTCACGCCTGGCCACTAAGACTCTGTTATCTGTCCCTAAGGTTTCCTCGATTAAAGATCCCACGGACTGCCTTATTGAGAGCCTAGGTCGTTCAGTATATGAGGCATCAGGGTCTGCACTCGCTCCCTCGTTCGCAGCAACTTGGGTAGCCAAGGCTATGATATCATAGTCAGAAACATTAAACAAGGTCGCGCAGGAGCAGGATCTACCTGCAGAGATCTCGGAGGTCACATGTCAGATGACGATAGCCGGAGATTATGTATTGAATGCGTCTTTGGATGCGGCCAATTGTTCAGCACTTGCTGCCGCTAATGCAATCTCTATCTGAAGAGCCCTGTGGTTGAGGACATGGCGGGCCGATTCTACTTCCAGGAAGTCCTTGACTTCCCTGCCTTATCAGTGCGGCCGCCAATTTTTGTATCAATTTATCTCTGACTCCACAGGAGGAAAGAGCGGGTTTCTCCCTCAACAGAAGGTTAAATCGTTTTTTCGTCACCCGGCTCAGGCACGTTTTCGGGCCTTTCGCAGTGCCACCGGCCATTCTAGGCCGGGCGTGACGGCATTGGTCAGGTGGTGGCCGCTAAGCAGCCTGAGCCTGGTCCGGGACCCTAATAGGAGACCGGTCCGGGGTCATGCGTTAAAAGACTCCGGGTGGACTACGGGGCCCAATTCCACCACCTCAGGCCGCCCCAATCAGGATAGGGAGCGGCAGGTCATATAGAGCCAACCCATTGGGGAGAATGCGTGCTCAACAGGCCAGATCGAGGGAACCCAGATCCTAAGGTTCATCGGCCAAATGACTCGAGGTCTTTACCAGACGACACCAGCAAAGTGGGCGGCCGCCTACTCTGTTTTCACCACGTCTGGGCCAACATCGCTCACGACGCATGGGTAAAAGAATTGGGTGTCCTCCGGTTACAAAATAGAATTTGTCAGATACTCTCCAAGATGGTTTTTTCTTTCCCGGCTTCCCAGGGTGGATACCCAGGTAAGGGCTCTATTGGGAGCCATCAAGTCGCTCCTGCACAACGGAGTCATTGTTCCAGTGCTGGACAGAAGAGCTCAGGGATTTCATTCCAACCTTTTTGCGGTTCTCAAAAAGGACGGGTCTGTCAGGCCTGTTTTTTTGGACCTGAAGCTTCTGAACAAATTCATCAGGATCAGACATTTCCGGATGGAGTCTCCGTTCAGTCATAGCGGTCATGGAGCAGTGAGAATACTTGGCCTCAATTGACAGCCAGGACGCATTTCTGCATATTCCCATTTTTTCCTCCTCATCAGAGGCGGCTACGCTTCGCCATCAGCGTTCAGCATTTGCAGTTCGTAGCGCTACCCTTCGGGCTAGCCACGGCTCCCAGAGTGTTCACAAAGATTATGGCAATTGTCAGGGCCACACTACATTCTCGAGGCATAGTCATCTTGCCTTATCTGGACGACCTCTTCGTCAAGGGCCCGTCAATACGGGCATGTGAGGAAGGTGTCAACATCACGCTAGATACTCTTGCCGCTTAGATGGTTGGTCAATGCAAAGAAATCATCTCTTGTGCCAGCTCAGAGGATCTCCTTCCTAGGAATGATCTTCGACGCTTGCTGAAGGTTGATAATTCTCCCTCAGGAAAGGGCGCTAGTCTCCGGCAGGGAGTCCGGACACTATGCCAACCAGTCCCTCATACCATCCGATCCGCGATAAGGATCCTAGGGAAAATGGTGGCAGCAATCGAAGCGATAACTTTTGTCCAGTTCCATCCTTCACCCCCTGCAGCACGCCTCGTGTCAGCCTGGGACAAGAATCCTTTCACGCTCGATCGGCGGTGCAAACTGTCCTCTCAAGTCAGGCAGTCGTTCGGATGGTGGATAACCAGTTCTTCTCTGGCCTAGGGGAAACCTTTCCCCCATGTCATGGGCTGATAATGACAATCAATGTCAGTCTCCTCGGTTGGGGAGCGGTGTTTCGCCGCCACAGGAGGCACGCCTCCCGATCAACTTATTGGGGATACGAGCAATTCGGCTGGCTCTGCAGAAGTTTCATCACTTTCTAGCGGGCCGCCCCGTCCGGATTCCATCGGACATCGCCACGGCAGTGGTTTACATAATTTGTCAGGGGGGCACCCGCAGCAGAACAACCATGCACGAGGTGGAGCACATTCTTCAGTAGGCCGAAGCAAATCACTCGGTGATTTCGGCTGTCCACATCCCGGGCGTGGAAAATTGGGCGGCAGACTTCCTCAGCCGGCAGGGTCTTGCATCCGGAGAGTGGTCTCTACATCCCGAAGTTCTTCAACAGATTTGTCAACTGTGGGGAGCTCCGGATGTGGACCTGATGGTTTCCAGAGTGAATGCCAAGGTGCCCACATATGTCGCTCGGGCCAGGGACCCGCAGACATTTGCGGTGGACACGTTTGTTCTACCATGGAACCTGTATCGCCTCCCATATCTATTTTCCCCACTGCCACTACTCTCGAGAGTGAGCAAAGGGATCAAGACGGAAGGGGGGCCGGCGATTCTGCTGGCCCCAGACTGGCCCTGTCGAGCGTGGTACGCAGATCTAAGGCAGCTGCTCGCCGATGTTCCTGGGCGCCTGCTAGAGCGCCCAGATCTACCGCCTCAAGGGCTAATTTGCCACCCGAACTCAGGGACCCTGTGTTTGACGGCAGGGCCGTTGAATCTTGGATTCTAACCCAGGCAGGGTTCGGGAGCAAGGTGGTCGCTACAACGATTAGCGCCCGGAGGCCTGCTTCAGCATGAATTTACCACCACACCTGGAAGGTGTTCTTTGCTTGATGTCGAGGCCGCGGTGTTTCTCCGCTAAGATTCTCGATCTCCAACATCTTGGTTTTTCTCCAGTCGGGCTCAGAGAGCCCGGATAGCTCAGTCGGTGGAGCATTAGACTCGGGCTTTGCCCCAGGTTTCTGCAGGAGACAAATGTCGGCCTTATCCGTCCTGTTCCAGTGCAGGGTTGCTACCAATTTGCAGGTGAAAACTTTTCATCCGGGGAGTGTCCCACTTGATACCTTCCTATATGGCGCCGATGGACGCCTGGGTTCCTAACGTGGTCCTAAGTGTTCTGCAGGAAGCTCCATTGGAACTGCTTCAGGATATAGCTTTGAGGTACCTTTCCTGGAAAGTTGTTCCCCTAGTGGCCATCACTTCCATCAGGCGGGTTTCAGAGCTGGCGGCTCTATCCTGCCGAGCTCCGTTCCTCACTTTCCATAGGTATAGGGTGGTCTTCAGACCAGCCCCTCTTTTTCTGCCGAAGGTCGTGTCCTCTTTGTCACATCAATGAAGATGTTGCTTTGCCTTCATTTTGTCCAGCACCGGTGCACCGTGTGGAAGAAGGCTCTTCACACGTTAGACCTGGTAAGAGCCCTCCGGAGGTACGTGTCACGGACGGCACCCTTTCCTCAGATGGACACGCTGTTCGTGCTCCCTGAAGAACGCAGGAAGGGACTCACTGCCGCAAAGTCGACCATAGCCAGATGGATTCGTTTACTTATTTGATATAAGGGTGGTGTTTTTCCTTTGGACATGTACCTGTATTAAGGCTGATTTTTTTGTCCTCCTACTGCTTTGGCACCAAACTGATTTCAGCCCGCAATAGGGGCGAGGGTGTATACTGCGGAGGAGGAGCTAACCTCTTTTTTTCACTTAGTGTCAGCCTCCTAGCGGCAGAAGCATACACCCACAGTATCTGTGTCCCCCAATGAGCGTCTCGGAGAAAAGGATTTTACGGTGAGTACTCACAAAAATCCATATTTTTGGAGCATTAGAAATCCTATAAAGTGACTCTATTTTGGAAATTATACCACCGAATGAATTAATCTTTAGAAGTAGGGAATATTTTGACTCCACAGGCACTTTACGGATATTAGCACCCAGTGGATGTTGGAGAGTGAAAAATGCACATTTACAGTTTTATTGCCTGACACATAGTGCCCAGAATGTGCTCCAGGAGACACACACCACAAATTAAGTGGGTTCTTCTCACTATAGTAATGCCAAGCACATGGATGCTAAATATGTTTTGGGCACACTGCAAGACTCAGAAGCAAGGGGAAGATTTGACTTTGTGAGAGCGGATATTGCTGGATTGGTTTATGGAAGCCATGTTGCTTTTCAAGAGCCTTTGAGCCACTAATAGTGTGGAAACTTCTGTTTCTCCACTGACAGATGATGGACCTGAGTGGTGACTTATTTTTTGTGAGATGAGTAGGAGTTTTTATTGATATTATTTTTGACTACATATCATCGATGGGTGGCTTTTTATTTGTTCTTTCTGCCTCCAAAATATAATAAACAGTTAAACATCACGCTCCACTGGTTCATCCTATGAGGTTTTCTATTACACTGAGAGCTGTCATTGTCTTGTTGAATAATTTAAGATTTTTACATAACTTGTTATATTTACTGAGAGTTTAAGTAGAAATGGTCAAAAATATAAAATTTAAGGATGTTCTATTCAAAATTAAATATTGGTTTTATTCTTGGCAGGTGACTGTACCAGGAGATCAGAGAGACAGCTGAAATATTCAGTTTTTAAATCTGATGATCTTGAGATCCCACAGGATACAACCGAAGTGATTGCCATTACTCCAGATATACCATCATCCCTTCACAGCAAAGATCTCTCATCTGATCCTTTGAAACAGGTCCCATCTTCTGATTCATTACCGACTACTAAGGAAAATCGAAGTCATAAAATACGCATTAAAACAAGCATTGCTTCTAAAGCAAAGAAGCCATTTTCCCGTTCAGAATATGGAAATAGTTTTCCCCTCGAAAAGTCTTTTCTTAAAGATCAAAAAATTCGCACAGGGAAGAAAACCTTTTTTTGTTCTAAGTGTGAGAAATGTTTTAACCAGAAAGCGCAGCTTGATAGCCACCAGAGAACTCACACAGAGGAGAAGTCTTTTTCATGTTCAGAATGTGGGAAATGTTTTAACCGGAAATGGATGCTGGTTAGACATCAAAGAACTCACACAGGGGAGAAGCCTTTTTTATGTTCAGAATGTGGGAAATGTTTTAACAGTAAAGGGCATCTTGATAGCCACCAGAGAATTCACACAGAGACGAAACCTTTTTCATGTTCAGAATGTGGGAAATGTTTTAACAGGAAAGCGCATTTTGATAGACACTGGAGAACTCACACAGGGGAGAAGCCTTTTTCATGTTCAGAATGTGGGAAATGTTTTAAGCAGAAATCAGAATGTGTTATACACCAGAGAATTCACACAGGGGAGAAACCTTTTTCATGTTCAGAATGTGGGAAATGTTTTAAACGGAAATCAAATGTTGTTATACACCAGAGGACTCACACAGGGGAGAAGCCTTTTTGCTGTTCAGAATGTGGGAAATGTTTCCACCATAAACACGGTCTTGTTATTCACCAAATAACTCACACAGGGAAGAAGCCTTTTTCATGTTCAGAATGTGGGAAAAGTTTTAACCAGAAATCAGATATTGATAAGCACCAGAGAACTCACATAGGGGAGAAGCCCTTTTCATGTTCAGAATGTGAGAAAAGTTTTAACCTCAAAGAGCATCTTGATAGACATGAGAGAACCCACACAGTGTAGAAACCTTTTTATTGTTCAGAATGTGAGAAATGATATGTTAAGAAATCATCTCTTCTTAGTCACCAAAGAATTCACAAAAGGGAAAAGGCTTATTCATATTCTTAATGTAGCGAATGTTTTACACGGAAATCAACTCTTAATAAACTTCCAAAAGGTCACACACAGGTGAAGCCTTTTTCACGTTCAGAATGTTAGAAATGTTTAAACCAAATATTGTATCTTCTTAAAGGGATTATCCACTACTCGAACAATCCTTTGTTATTCCTCATGTTTGGCCTGATTAAAATAAAAACACTTGTTCTCTCGTTCCATTACGGCTCTATCCAGCGGTGTTGGGACTTGCATTCCGTGTCACAGTTATTGACACGGTACAGAGATTAGAGGATGATGTAATACAAGGCAAACAAGGTGTGGGCCATCATAATGCTAATAAACACTGTATCTTCACAGCCAGCAAATAAACATTGTGCTTAATATGGTTGATGACCAAGAAAATCACAATAATATCCAGATAAGGGGTATACCTGAAAGTATTAATACACAAACACTTATGGCAACTTTGCGGGCATTATTCAATAATATCCTTGTTGATCCTATTGATAAGGAGCTGGAGATTGACAAGGTGCACCATACACTAGGCAAACATGACTCATGTTGATTTAAATGGAAAATCAGATCTATCTTGAATGACACTTGGTAAAGGAAGGGTGCTGAAACCACTACTTGATGCCCTCTAGGAAAATGGGCAGATGTACTCCTAGGGGTGCCTCTTCCAGCTACAGGTCCAGAAAAATGGTACACTTTTTGTTTTGAAATATCCAAGCGACATGAGACCACTCTGTGATACCCTGGACATTCCCAGAATCCATATATCTGACTGGAGACCTGCGCCACCATTGCCACAGAGAGTTCCAGCACGTCACAGAAAAAGCTCAATGGATCAAGAATTTGATGACGATGCACCTAGACCAGCGATAGTGAGGCTTTTTGAGACCGAGTGCCAAACTGCAAACTAAAACCCAATTATTTATGACAAGGTGCCAACAGGGCCAGCAGTGCACAAAAGGAGAGTCTGCAGCTGCCAACTCTCTTCCCTGTACAGTTCTTGCCATCCCTAAACCCTGATGATCAAGTTTAATATGTAAACATCTCACTGATTTTAAACTTACCTTTGCAGTCTCTTCTTCTGTTCAGCAGGGGGGCTTCAAGCTCATGTGTGCTGATCACACACTGAAACTGAACCACTCACACTGACCTTTCCAGACACAGCAGTTGGATTGATGTTTATGGAAAAAATGCACGATATTAGATAGATTTTAGCATGGAATGCAAGCAGATTCCACGCTGAAATCCACTTCTACATTTCACAGTATGAATATCTCTAATCTCTAGCCACAGTCACACAAATGTGATAACACTTACTGTATCTGGCTGCTGCCGACTTCTGAATCCTGGCATGGAGATGGCTGGCTTGGGAAGCCAGCTGGCTTGTAGATGGCACCTGGCAAGAATGGCAGGCTAGGAGGCTTCACCGTGAACTGAAAAAGTATAAATATTTGCCTTGGCTCCACATTTCACAAAAATGTTAAAAAAAATGCTGGCGGGGCGTGGCTATGTAACGAGCGAGAGAAGACGCTTGCTAGGGGAGCTCCTCAGAATCCTGATATATCCTGGAATCTGGACCCTTTCTGCGCAACTCACCTGAGGCTATCTGGACCCCCTGGATGTCGGGATCCCCCTGGTGCCCCGCAGGAGGACGTGAGGTGGCTGTTGTAAGCGGACGGCCCTGGAGACCGGAGCGGGCGGCTGATCCTGCTCCCCCACGAGGCAGCAGCCATCTTGGACGCGCTGCTCTGCTACTGAGAGCTGCGGCGTCGGCTCACACCGCTGCACCGCCGGCAGTGAAGCCATTGGCTGGCAGATAGAGGGGACACGCGGTGAGTGCCCTGAAAGATTGGGCCCCGCGTGTTATTTCCCCTCCGTTAACTCCTCACTGCGCTGGCTGGCGCCATTACTGAGGGAGGCTCAGCGCACGCTCCCCCATTGCTGCTGTCTCTGTGGGGCCCCCTCTCCCTCCCCTGACCGCAAGGAACTCTCTTGGAATAGTGCTCACAATTTTATGTGGCCTCCTTTCTGCAGCCTGAGCTGGAACTATAATTATCTATTAATAGCCCTGCTGTGATTGCCCTCTGTGGTGGGAAGTGTCCGAGACACGCATTTCTGGCTGTATCATTGGATCTCACTGTAACCTGTCATGAGTCGATTTAAGGGGTCAGGAGCGGCAGAAAAACTAAAAGAGTTTGTAAGACCCGATCCCACAGAAATACTTCCTCTCAAGTCCAACGCAAAAATCGTCCATCTGGGGGGGAGGAAGAGACCCTTAAACAGGCGTCTGAGCAATTGATGCAGGCTCTCTCTCTGACCAGGATATCCCTGACCGAGAAAATTGAGGATGTTTACACGGAGGTGGGGAGACTTCGTCAGGATATGCAGGCCATGAAGGGACATATTACGGAGGTGGAGACGAGGGTGTCCAGGGTGGAGGATACCAATACACCTATGGAGGCTAAATTAACGAAGGTGGCGGGCTCCATGAATGCTTGGAAGCTAAAGGCGGATGACTTGGAAAACAGAATGCGTCGGAATAATATCCGCATCATTGGTCTGCCTGAACGCTCGGAAGGTCAGCATCCTGAGCAGTTTCTGGAAGGCTGGCTTAAAGCCTCCCTGGGAGATGAATTCTCCTCAATGTTTGCTATTGAAAGAGCTCATAGGGTCCCTACAAAACCCCTGCCTCCGGGGGCCCCGCCTCAGCCTTTCCTGGCGCGCCTCCTTAATTGTAAGGACAGAGATGCCATTCTGCGTCTTGCACGACTAAAAAGTCCCATCAAGTTCAATAATGCTGTAATCTCCATCTTTCCGGACTTTTCCATGGAACTACAGAAGCAGCGGGCACAATTCATTGAGGTCAAGAAATGGCTCAGGGACAGAAACATTGTGTACTCGATGATATATCCGGCCCGGCTTCGGGTTGTTCACGGGGGTACCTCCGTGTTTTTCACGGATCCAGCGGAGGCGACTGAATGGCTGCGGTCCCATGGGGGATCCCCTGCGAAGGAATCCTAATGTGACAGCTGTTAATTCGGATCCTTTCAGTTAAAGGTCTAATTGGAGCTCTCTCGGCGAGTATCCAGTTACCAACAGTACCGGACGCTGTGTTCAGTGATGGTATCCCCTTACCTATTTTTTGATGGGGGCCTGAGACTGTGCTCCTATATTACTAGGTTCTTGCTTTGTTTTTTATTTTTCAAAGGTTTTAATTTTTATAGTTATTTAGGTAAATGCCGCAGCCGATGCCAACTTTGTTCTCTAGGTGATATCTCTGCATTATGTTTGAGTACCATTGTGCAACATATCCAGATGGACGGGAATGGGTTCTGAGTTGATTTGTATGACCTGGAATGTAAGAGGCATAAAACCCCCCCCGAAAGAAAATTAAGGTGTTCTCACAAATTAGACAATATCGCCCTCACATTGTGGCTTTGGTTGAGACACACCTGACCAAGGATACGGTTCGGTGGGTGCAAAAACCATGGGTACAGTGGTTTATACATGCTTTTCACACTAGTTATTCAAGGGGTGTTTCACTATGAATACATAAAGATGTTCGGTGAGAGACCAGGGAGGCCTAGAAAGATCCTGAGGGACGGTTCGTGCTTGTACATGCGCTAAAATTAACGCTCAGAAATATGTTATTCTATGTATCTACAACCCCCCCCCCCCCCCCGGCCAATATGTCAATTATCCAGAAGGCACTGAGGTTTGCCCTGAATTACCCAGATGCACACGTCATTTGTATGGGAGATTTTGATTTGGTTGTGAATAATCATCTTGATAGATTGAGGCTAGGCGATGGAGTACAGATGGGACCCCCCCCCCCCGGATACATCCCAGCTGTCACAATTTATGGTGAGCAGCGGGTGGCTGGATCTATGGAAAATACGCCATCCTGAGACGAGGGAGTATACTTGCCATTCCTCCACTAGACACTCTCTGTCTCGCATAGACTACATTTTTTGATCCAGCAGCCTGGCGGTATGGGTAGATGACATTGAACATGGCAGTAGGGGGATTTCAGACCATAGTCCAGTTCTTAAACTTAAGTACGGCCCACCGACCAGTAGGATGACATGGAAATTGAACCCCTTTTGGCTGAAGTTGATAAAATCGCCCAACAGAACGATAGATCAGTTACGTTGCTTTATCTCATCCCACCCTGAACCCCGAAATGTTAATTTATTTTGGGACGCTCTTAAAGCTTATTTACAGGGTTGTTTATCCTCGACGATCTCTTATATTAAACGAGTGACATCGGAGGAGGATGGCGAGATGGAGCGGCGTCTGAAGGATTCGGAGACAGCCTACATATCTGATCAAACTAATAGTAATAGGGTGGAGTGGTTGACTGCTCAAAGGTTATATACTCAATATATTGACACTAAAACTAAACGTAAATTATTTTTCACCCGACAATCTTATTTTGAGGTGGGGAATCAAGCAAGTAAATTTTTGGCTTAGTATGACAGCATAATACAACTAACACAATTCTACAGGTTCGCAACTCAGATGGTACTTTGGTTTCTTCATCTGAGGAAATACTGAAATGTTTTTCTGAATATTATAGTTCATTGTATAATTCTAAGACTGATGTTGATGGCCCGGGGTGTCTAAATTATCTGTCAGACATAGAGTTTCCCACAGAGTCCTTCCCAGCAGGCCTATATTGGTGCTGAGTTTACTCTAGAGGAGGTAGAGGATGCCATAAAGGATATGGCCCCTGGGAAGGCCCCTGGGCCGGATGGATTCGCTATCGAACTGTATAGGAAATACCAGGAGATACTGGCGACCTTTTTGTTGACGGTGTTTCTTGGGTTTTTTGGAGCGGGGTTGCATGCCGGTTTCCTTCTATGAGGCTAATATAATAGTTTTAAAAAAGGAGGGGAAAGACCCTTTAGATTGTGGATCATATAGGCCCATATCATTGGTAAATGTGGATTATAAGATTTTTACCAAAATTTTGGCCAAAAGGTTGAATTCAGTCATATCAGACCTCATACACTCTGACCAAACTGGCTTTATGCCCGGTAAGAGCACCTCCATCAATATTAGACGAGTCCAGTCAGTGGTCCAATATAGCTCTCTGGTACCAGACAATGAATGGGCATTGGCATCGCTGGATGCGGCCAAGGCCTTTGACTATCTTGAATGGCCTTTTCTCCGTGCATGTTTGCAGAGGTATGGATTCGGTGATAGATTCCAAAAATGGGTCGGTATTTTATACATGAAGCCTAAGGCCTGGGTCATAGAATCGTAGAGTTGGAAGGGACCTCCTGGGCCATCTGGTCCAACCCCCTGCTCAAAGCAGGATTCGCTAAATCATCCCAGTCAGATGTCTGTCCAGCCTCTGTTTGAAGACTTCCATTGAAGGAGAACTCACCACTTCTCGTGGCAGCCTGTTCCACTCATTGATCACTCTAACTGTCAAAAAGTTTTTTCTAATATCTAATCTGTGTCTCCTCCCATTCAGTTTCCTCCCATTGCTTCTAGTCTTTCCTTGTGCAAATGAGAATAAAGTTGATCCTTCTACAATGTGACAGCCCTTTAGATATTTTTAGACAGCTATTAAGTCTCCTCTCAGTCTTCTCTTTTGCAAACTAAACATTCCCAAATCCTGCAACCTTTCCTCATAAGACAGGGTTTGCAGACCGGTCACCATTCTGGTCGCTCTTTTCTGAACTTGCTCCAGTTTGTTGATGTCTTTTTTAAAATGTGGTGCCCAAAACTGGACACAATATTCCAGATGAGGTCTGACCAAAGAGGAGTAGAGGGAAATAATGACTTCACGTGATCTAGACTGTATGCTTCTGTTAATACATCCTAGAATTGCATTTGCCTTTTTTGCTGCTGCATCACACTGTTGACTCATATTCAGTCTGTGATCTATTAGTATACCCAAGTCTTTTTCACATGTGCTGTCACTTAGCCCTATTCCTCCCATTCTATATATGCTTTTTTCATTTTTATTGCCCAGATGTAGTACTTTGCATTTCTCCCTGTTAAAAACCATTCTGTTAGTTGCTGCCCACTTCTCCAGTTTATTTAAATCTTTTTGAATCCTCTCTCTCTCTTCTCTAGTATTAGCTATCCCTCCTAGCTTTGTGTCATCAGCAAATTTAATCAGTTTACCCTCAATTCCTTCATCTAAATCGTTGATAAAGATGTTGAACAATACAGGGCCCAGGACAGAGCCCTGTGGTACCCCACTTGAGACATTCTTCCAACTGGATGTGCAGCCATTTACGACCACTCTTTGGGTCCGATCACTAAGCCAGTTATGAATCCACCTAACAGTTGCCTTGTCCATTCCATACTTAGTCTCTCATACAATCCTTATTGAAAAAATGACTATGTCAAATGCTTTGCTGAAGTCAAGATATACTATATCTACAGCATTTCCTTGATCCACCCAATCAGTGATTCTGTCATAGAAGGAAATTAAGTTAGTCTGACATGACTTATTAGTTACAAACCCATGCTGACTCTGTTTAATCACTTCATTCTTATCCAGGTATTGACATACATGTTGTTTAATAATTTGTTCAAAGATCTTTCCTGGTATAGAAGTCAGACTCACCGGCCTGTAGTTGCCTGGGTCCACCTTCTTCCCCTTTTTGAAGATAGGAACAACATTTGCTCTTCTCCAGTCTTCTGGCACTTCTCCTGTTCTCCAAGAATTTTCAAAGATTATGGAGAGGGGTTCAAAAATTTCTTCTGCTATCTCCTTCAGTACTCTGGGGTGTAATTCATCTGGACCTGGAGACTTGAATTCATTTAGGTTAGCTAAGTGTTTCCTCACCATCTTTCTGTTTATAGATATCCTGGATTCTTCTATTCCCTTAATAGGACAGTGAATAAAAGTTGATGTTACATTTCCTTTCTGAGAGAAAACAGATGCAAAATAGGAATTTAAAAGTTCAGCCTTCTCAACATCCTGTCTTACCATTTCATCATTTTCATCCTGTAAAAATCCTATAGCATCTTTGACTTTTCTTTTACTTTTGACATATCCCCAAAATCCTTTATTATTGCTTTTGACATCTCTTGCAAGCCTCAATTCATTTTCAGCTTTAGCTAATCTGATTTGTTCCCTGCAGGTTCTGCAGACAGCATTATATTCTTCTTTAGATATGCCTCCCTCTTTCCATTTTCTAAACATTTTTTTCTTCCTTTTTAGCATGTGCTTAAGTTCTGTGTTCATCCATCCTGGTTTCCTTAAATGCTTCCTATTCTTCCCTCTTTTCGGAATTGTTAACAACTGTGCTTTGAGAATTTCATTTTTCAAGATTTCCCATCCTTCCTGGACATTTTTGTCTGTAAGGATATTCAGCCATTGGATCCCTCCAATTCCTTTTCTGAATCCCTTAAAATCTGCCTTTCTGAAATCTAACCTTGACGTCTGAGTCTTCACAGGTCTTCCGCCTCTAGTTATCCAAAATTCTAAAATAGCATGGTCGCTACCTCCTAGGGTCCCAGCCACTTTTACCTCCTCAACCATTTCCTCCCTGTTTATAAGGATTAGATCCAAGGTAGCAGTTCCCCTTGTTTTCTCCCTTATCTTTTGGAAGATAAAGTTGTCAGCAAGAGAGGATAAGAATTTCCTTGACCTGTTAGTTTTGCCTGAGAGAGATTCCCAACAAATGTCTGGATAGTTGAAATCTCCCATGACAACTATGTCATATTTTTTGGAGAACTTGGCCATTTGATGCATAAAGAGTTCATCCATATCTTCAGCTTGCACAGGCGGCCTGTAGTAAATGCCTACAATGGTGTCCTTTCCATTGTTCTGTCCTTGTATTCTTACCCAAACAGTTTCCACAGAACTCCCAGTCTCTGAAGCTTCAATCTCTGTGCAGATATACGCGTTTCTAACATACAATGCGACACCCCCTCCTCGTTTATCAAGTCTGTTTCTTGCAAATAAGTTGTATCCTTCTAGTCTTGTATTCCAATCATGTGTATTGTCCCACCAAGTTTCAGTGATTCCAATGACATCATATTTCTTTTCCTGTGTTAGTAGTTCCAATTCTCCTTGTTTGTTGCCCATGCTTTGTGCATTAGTATAGAAACATTTTAGTTTGTGATTGGTTTCTCTTTCTCCAATATTTTTATTAATTAGATTCTTTCGTTTTTGTTCTTCCTTTCCACTTCTAATAGCAGAGTTCTCAATAGCATTTGTCAGGTGTATGGCTTTTTCTGGTCTTTTGCTTCCCTTCCCATGTTGTTCTAGTTTAAAGCTCTCCTTACAAGTGTAGCAAGGCGACTTCCAAATACATGCTTTCCAGTCTTTGTAAGGTGCACCCCATCTCTAGCAAGTAGTCCATCGTATAAGTAGTTCACTCCGTGATCCAGAAATCCAAATCGTTGCTGACGGCACCATCGACGTAGCCAGTTGTTCACCTGCAGAATCTTATTCCACCTCCTTGTTCCATGGCCATCCACTGGGAGGATGGAAGAGAAGACCACCTGCGCTCCCAGTTCTTTCACTTTCTTGCCTAAGTCTTCAAAGTCTTTGCAGATGGTTTCCAGGTCATTTCTTGCGGTGTCATTTGTCCCCACATGTAGTAGCAGGAATGGGTAGTCATCTGTAGGTCTGAAGAGTCCTGATATCCTGTCAGACACATCTTTAATTTTTGCACCTGGAAGACAGCACATTTCTCTTGAAGTTATATCCGGTCTGCAGATAGCGGCCTCTGTTCCTCTCAACAGGGAATCCCCCATGACCACCACTCTCCGTTTCTTCTTCACAACATTTTTCTTTCTCCATCCAGGAGGACTCTGAAGGCGTACAAGGTTGCTGTTTGTTGGCAAAGTCTTATCCTGATGTATTTCTTCATCGTTTTCCTGCGTGAGAGCCTGGTACTGGTTTCTGAGCAGTATGGGTGCTGACTGCCTCCTGATCCTCCTGCTTCTCTGGGTCACATGTCTCCATTCCTCTGTTTCTTCAGGTGCACTTCGAATTTCTTCTTTTTCTGTAACATGAAGAGATAATTCTGCTCTGTCCAAGAACTCTTCACCTTCCTTAATGATCTTCAACGTAGCTAACCTCTCTTCGAGATTTTGCAACTTTTCCTCCAACAGGGACACAAGCTTGCATTTGTGGCATGTGAAGTTTGGCTTTTCCACTGGTAAATCTGTGAACATGTAGCAAGAAATGCAGCTCACCAAATGGCTCCTGACCTCTTCCATCTTGAGATTTCTTAAAAACGATGAAAGATGAGCCAAAATTTGCTCGCCGATAGGCGCCCGTTTTTTCCGATTTCCTCTTTTCAGCTGCAACGGCCAAAACCCAGTGATCGTTGAGCTCGCGGAGACTCTTCACTTATCCCAGAAGGCACTGGGAATATGCAAATGATCTCCTCAAGACTCTTCCCCTGGTTTTCCGATTTCCTCTTTTCAGCTGCAACGGCCAAAACCCAGTGATCGTTGAGCTCGCGGAGACTCTTCACTTATCCCAGAAGGCACTGGGAATATGCAAATGATCTCCTCAAGACTCTTCCCCTGGTTTTCCGATTTCCTCTTTTCAGCTGCAACGGCCAAAACCCAGTGATCGTTGAGCTCGCGGAGACTCTTCACTTATCCCAGAAGGCACTGGGAATATACAAATGATCTCCTCAAGACTCTTCCCCTGGTAAATAATTCCATATCTGAGCCATTTTCATTACATAGGGGAACTCGTCAGGGGTGTCCCCTTTCCCCGGCCCTTTTTGCTCTTGCTATTGAGGCATTGGCAGTTCGTATAAGATCTTCCCCTAATATTGCTGGTATAGAAATAGCGGATTGGACAGACACCATAGGCCTATATGTTGACGATATGGTGATATTTATGGACAAAGCAGAGGAAACCTTACCAAGAGTAATCACTTTTATAAATAAATTCGGTAGATATTCTGGCCTATATATAAACTGGGAGAAATCTGCTTTGATGCCTCTTTCCCATGCTCCAATGCCACAACTTGAGACCCTCTCCCTGTTACCCATTGTAACCAGTTTTAAATACTTGGGTGTCCATATTTCTCAAGACAGTAAATTTGATCTGCAACTTAATATATATCCACTACAGGAGACTGTCAAAGCCAAATTCGCGATCTGGGGTAAACTTCCACTGTCTGTAGCCGGACGTATTAATATAATTAAAATTATATTACTCCCCAAGCTTAGTGTAACATCGGCCGTGCCCGCCGATGCCCCATCAGCGGCGGCACCCGCCACAGCATCCTCTCACCTGCCCGCCTCCGTCCGCGTGCGCGCCCGCCCTGACTTCCGTCCTACTGCGGTCACACGCGCCGGCCTTAGGTCATGGGCGCGTGTCTGCCCGTCCTCTTCCTCTGGCAGTGGTCGTCGCTGAGGGGCGGGGCTTGGGACGCATTTCCTGGCGCTAAGGTACTTCAGGCGTCCTCTCTATTAGGAGGGCGCCTGGTGATTGTGTGGATCCTCCGCACTGTTCTGGCCCCGTATTCTTCCTGTCTAGTGCCATTACCTGGTGTTCGTTTCTGTCCCTGCTCCGGTGCTGTTGCCGTCCTCCCTGTCTGCCTCCGTTCCCCCTGTCTGTTCTCCCCGCTCATTCTCTCTGAGTACCTTCTGGTTGTCGCTTCCCCTGGTCCGTCTCCTGCCTTCCTGGTTCCCCTGTCATACACTCATCTATCTATATATATATATATATATATATATATATATATATATATATATATATATATATATATATTTCCCCCTGGGGTTTCCTCGTCTGCTCTTCTCGTCTTCTGTGCCTCTCCCTGTAGCTCCTACGGGTATCTGTGCTGGGTTCTTTCCTCGCCTGATTTGCTCGGCTAGGTACCCTAGTCTCTCCCTGTTTTTCCTGCCTGCCTCTTGCCTTGCTTGTCCTGTAAGCCGTCCCTCTTGGTACCGGCTGTCGCGCTTCTGACCTCTGTGGTCTTGCCCCTAACGATCCCTGTACAGGGGTTGGTCATCACCTGGTGCGCTCGGCCCAGGGGTGCCAGATCCGCGACCCAGAGGGTCCACTCTCGGACGTAGTCTACTCCTGAGCGTCACAGTTAGCTACTTTCTCCAACATAGTGCTGTAGTGGTGCCCAGATCCTAATTTGAACTCACAGATCACATCTTTTATATGGGGGAAAACCAGACCCACACTTAAATTATTCACTCTGCAGAGACCCAAGAGGGGAGGGGGGGCAGCGTTACCCCATTTCTTTTTTTATTTGTCTGGGCAGGCCAAAGCCATAAGCACATGGATGCCCGGCGGCTGCCTCCCTAATCTGAAGATCATCTAGTCTATGCCGCACAAACTAGTTGCCGGTTGGGATTCTTGGAAATGAGGAAAGCAAATGTCTCAAGACTGTTACCCTTGCTTCGTCTGGCGCGATCACTATGGAAACAGATTAAAGGGGTGGTTGGATTTGAGGACATTATAGCTAAGATGCCCCTATGGAATAATGGTTACCTTCCGGCGTTACTTGAACATCCATCTGCCAAGTTTTGGGCTCAGTATAATGTCTCTACGATAGGTGATCTATATGATCATGGAACTTTGATCTCTTTTGAACAATTACAAGTTAATCGCAGTGTCCCGAGGTCCCAGTTCTTTCATTATTTACAATTAAGGTCAGCTCTTCAATCGCACATGAGATGTATAGGTATAGATAACGCTATTTCGTCTCTACCCTTGATAGGGGTATTTAAATCACAGGGCCCCCAGGGCCTCATCGCTTCTCTGTATACACATATGTTGTCAGTGGGGACAGAATCTACCATAGACTCCGTTAAGAAGAAATGGGAAAGGCTTATCTCAGATGCACAGGGAGAGGAGTGGGAAGAAATTCTAGAGTCATCAATTAAGGTATCTCCATCTGTTAATAGGATGATACAATTATATATTATAAATCAATCATATTTGACTCCAACTCGACTCTTTAAGATGGGCCGATACCAATCATCGGAATGTTTGAGATGTCATTCAATAGATGCAGACTTTATTCATATGATCTGGTGCTGTCCTGTTGTTGTGCAATACTGGGGGGAGGTGACATCACTATTGACATCTCTGGTACAAGTTCCTGTTCCCCTTGAGCCATTGGTCTGTCTATTTGGAATATGGGATGAGGTGACATGGGGTCAATATGATGGGATTTTCCTACGGGAGACACTGTTTATGGCATGAAAGGTGTTGGCATTGCGGTGGATGGGAAGTACATCTTCCTCTCTCGGGTCCTGGATCAATTTAGTGAATTCAATTATCCCGTATGAATGCACGTTATATCAAAACAGAGAGTGCCCAGGTAAATTCGAAAAGATTTGGGAGAGGTGGAATTCCTCTCACCTCACTTTGTAGAGTGGAGATGTCACATAATAAACAGCTAATAATTTGGAAGTAGGCTGCGGAATAGTTTCTGTTCTTGTAGATGTAGGTACGGTTTAGAAGTTAGGTAGATCTCATCACTGGAATAATAATGCAAGACCATTGTGATTTAATTGGCATTATGTTTTGCTTTATTTGTATACAACTGGTATGTACATTTTGCTTTATATTTTAATGTCGTATGAAGCACATGTATATTTTGTATTATGCTTAACATTATATGCCAGATTGTGTACTATACATCTGTTTATGGTTTAATAAACGAATTTAAAAAAAAAAAAATGCTGGCGGTCCAGGTGCTGAGATTGCAAACAACCGCCAAACTAGTAACAGGTACACACTTTATCTTTTAATTACTCTGCTCACCACCTGCCCAATTAGAATGGTCCCACAGCCAGTAGTTGTGTTCCCATCCTGATCTCCTTCTTGTAGTAATATGCCCCATCATTGTCCCTTTCTTTTAGTAATGTTCCCCATCATGCTCCAAAATGTCCCATCATGATCCTCTTCATGTAGAAATGTCCCATCATGATCCCTTTCATGTACAAATGTGCCCCATCATGATCCCTTTCATGTAGAAGTTGCCCATTCCACCACCTCCATCATTTCCTCCTCCGCACTACCCCATCATTGCCCTTTCGATCACCACCATAATTGCCCTTTCCACCACCCCCATCATTGCCTTCTCCCCCACCACCCCATCATTGCCCTCTCCGTCACCCCATCATTGCCTTCTGCACCACCCCATTATTGCCTTCTCCATCACCCCCATCATTGCCCTCTCCCCATCACTCCCATTGTTGCCTTCTCCATCACTCCCATCATTGCCTTCTTCATCACCCCTATCATTACACACACACCCCTCTTACACACACACACGCACACATACATACACCTCTTACACACACCTACACCTCTTACAAACACACACACCTCTTACACACACATGCACACACACACATACACCTCTTACACACACACAAACACCTCTTACACACACACACCTCTCTCTGCTCGCTTACTCACCGGCAGCTTCCTCCCACTGGCACAGTGGTCGCGGAGCTGAATGATGATGTCATCCAGCCGCACCGTTGACTGCCATGTGAGGCAGGAAGCTGCAGCTCCGGAACGAGGACACTTGCAGATGAGGCGATGCCATGTGCCAAAGGTTTGCCATCACTGACCTAGACTGTAAAGGAGCCTGATAATCATTGGAGCTCCTGAAATGAATCTGGTCTTCCCTGATGAGAGAGACAGTTTGCAGATGATTACTTATTTCTTGAGGCATATAATTAGATATAGCTAAATAGAGATTTATGCTCCTCTCTACCACTATATAGAAAGTCTTAGTTAATATCTTAGAACGGCATATCAGTTGAGTTCACATTACATTACTGTAATATCCGGCTGTATTACATTACTCTCTATATATTCCATGGTTCCCCCTAATAGGATCTCTAGAACTGAGAGTTTGACTTACGCCTGTAAAAACAATCACCAGTTAGGGACTTGCATTGGGGTCTGCTTGTTTCGCAGTTTCCTTGTGTTCGATATATTTACAATCTATAAGCATTAGACGCTACTATCTAACATCTATACTTCCTCCTGGCTCTTAATCTTTCTATCCTTTTTACTTTCCCCTTCGCTTTTTTCCATATAATATGGCACAACTTAAAACGTTCTCATTGAATGTCAGAGGACTTAATGTTCCAGAGAAAAGAGCTCCAGTGTTTTATCAGATGCATAAACTACACGGACATTTTCTCTCTCTGTAGGAGACCCTCTTTAGGGGCGATCATACACCTCTGCTACTGACCGATAGTATTAGTCTTGGAGCCACAGTACAAATGCTGTTTTGAGGTCTAAGGTGCTGAGTATGGGCCGAGGGGAGATGTGCGTTTGTTAAGATCTCCATCTACTCCAAAATTTTGACTTTGACAAACTTCTATCTCCTTAATTGTGACCAAACTAAGACATGCTGTAAGTATTTAATCCCTTCATGACATGCGCCATGTATGTACGGTGCATGTCAGGTCTCTCTCTTTGATGTGGGCTCCGGCGGCGAGCCCAGATATTTCCTAGCATATGTCAGCTGATTTGAACAGCTGACATGTGCCTCTAACAGCTGCGGGTAGAATCGCGATCCAACCTCGGCTGTTAACCTGTTAACTGCTGCTGTCAATCTCTGACAGCGGCATTTAAAGTGATCACTCCAGAAGTGCCACACTAATCTCACCCATCGGCACCCATGTCACATTACCGCGGGTCACCGATGGGTTGGATTGACAACCTGGGGTCGGCAGTAGACTCCCTGTGATTGTCATTGCCGGACTGCTATGATCGCTGCCCAGCGGTTGACGCTCATAGCAAGTGAATATTTCTGCTACATAGAGAAGGGCTGCAGCTCGGCTATATGTAGCACAAGCGATCGGATAATCGCAGCTTCTAGTCTACTAGGGGGATTATTGAAGCAAGTGAAAAGTAAAAAAAAAAAGTTTTTAATTATATAAAAAAATATAAAAGTTCAAGTCGCTCCCCATTTAAAATAAAACAATGAAAAATACACATATCTGGTATCACCGTGTTCAGAATCACCCGATCTATCAAGATATAAAAATAAACCGATCGGTAAACGTTGTAGTGAGAAAAAAAGTCAAAACGCCTTAATTTGTTTTTTTTGGGTCGCCGCAACATTGAATTAAAATGAAGTAATGGTCGATCAAAAGATCGTATCTGTACCAAAATGGTATCAATAAAAATTACAGCTCAGCACGCAAAAAATGAGCCCTCACTCAACCCCAGATCATGAAAATTGGAGACGCTACAGGTCTCGGAAATGGCACAATTTATTTTTCTTTATAAACTTTGGATTTTTTAACCACTTAAATAAAAAAAGAACCTAGACATGTTTGGTGTCTATGAACTCTTAATGACCTGGAGAATCATAATGACAGGTCAGTTTTAGCATTTAGTGAACGCGGTAAAAAAACAAAACAAAAAACAATGGTGGGATTGCAAATTTTTTGCAATTTCATCGCATTTGGATTTTTTTTCCCCTTTTTCCAGTACACAATATGGTAAAATCAATGGTGTCATTCAAAAGAGCAACTAGTCCTGCAAAAAAAACAAGCCCTCACATGGCCATATTGACAGAAAAATAAAAATGTTATGGCCGTGGGAAGAAGGGGAGAAAAAAATGGAAATGCATTAAGGGGGGTTAAGGAGTTACTATAACTTCACTGTCACTATAAATAAATGCAGCCGCACACTCCGGTCCCGAGTGCCGGCGTTTGTGTCGGGAATTGAGGTGCAAGACTCGTGTGAGTTTCTCGCAAGTATGACCCCCGGTCTAAGAGCGTGGAACATGTCTCCAAGGTTTTACTGATAAGAATCTTCTCCAGCACCGGACGCCGCACTGACTAATGTAGAAACCACATGGACAAATATCAGATATTAGAGGATAACACAAGTCATAATACAGAGAGGAGTGAGGGCCTGATCCCAGGAGCTACAGTCTGAGGAAAGGGCTAAAAAGCCTTCACTAGACCCCTGTATAGCTGTATAATGAGGTCCAGGCTTTATAGTGAAGGGACTGGAGGGAGAAAAGAGGAGAAAGGAGCAAGAAGAGCTGGACTGCCCATCACTAGACCCCTGTACAGCTGTATAATGAGACCCAGGCTTTATAGTGAAGGGACTGGAGGGAGAAAAGAGGGGAAAGAAGCAAGACGAGCCGGACTGCCCATCACTAGACCCCTGTACAGCTGTATAATGAGGCCCAGGCTTTATAGTGAAGAGACTGGAGGGAGAAAAGAGGGGAAAGGAGCAAGAAGAGCCGGACTGCCCATCACTAGACCCCTGTACAGCTGTATAATGAGGCCCAGGCTTTATTGTGAAGGGACTGGAAGGAGAAAAGAGGGTAAAGGAGCAAGAAGAGCCAGACTGCCCATCACTAGACCCCTGTACAGCTGTATAATGAGGCCCAGGCGTTATAGTGAAGGGACAGGAGTGAGGGCCTGTTCCCAGGAGCTAATGTGGTATCCCGCAAAGTGGCCATTTCTATGGGATACTGGATATATAGTGTTTTCATATAAATACTGTGAATTTTTATGTGGAATGTGCATTTTAAATTCATTGTGAGACCTGCTGACAGGCAGCACAAATAGGGTTAGTCTTTCCCTCCTAGGTTTGATCAGGTGACCGAGCTCTGTATTAATATGCAGAAGGTTCTGGAAAAACACCTCAGGGCAGTCAGCCAATGACTGCAGCTCTGCAGTCACATAGAAGGGGAGGAGCCAAGGCCTGGGAGATAGTTTTAAATTTGAAGTGGCAGTTACTTTTTAGACATCTTAAGATGAGGAAGCCATTTTGTTGGAAGAAGAATTACCTCAGGGCAGAAACAAGAGCACAGTGCTGAAGAGATATTCAGACGTAATAATACAAGAGGTTGCTAAGATCTGCCTGATTGCAGGTACACAGCAATCATAAACCGTGAGTGTAATCCTGTACCTCAGCTTACGGCTGTTTGTAAATAATAATTTTTCCCATTACCTTCAGTAAAAAGACTTCTGCTTCAAGTTCTTATGGCTGTCTCATGACTGGGACTCAAATGCACTAACTACTACCGCCATCATCATCTTCTGCCTAGAGGCAGTTACTGTGCAAACGTTGTATTGTGGAATTTCCTGTGTGCGTCTAATCTGAGAAGGAAAGACTTTTCTCCTGACAGAAAGCTTGGCCACCGTAAGATACATCATACCCTGTCAGGAGTACAACCCTCAGCCATACACCACATGGAAACGCCACAAGAATTTGGCGTCACGAACAGGATGAATGCTCTGTGCCTTATATTTATTGATGACTGAGTCAACAAAAATTGCTGATATTGAGGGAAGTTGAAGAGAAAATTACCTCAGAAAGTGTCAGTCTTTACTGCTGTGAAGAACTTATACTACACCACAGCTGTTGTTGAACTGTGCACATCCCATTGACTGCTTTATTGAGAATTATGATCTGATTTGACTGAAATACCCTGTGATTTATACTGTGCTTTCCAGTCCGGGCTCCAAACTACTGGTGAATGAATGAGATGCTGCCAATGCAGCCTCAGTGACTAGCGTTGACGTCACTGAGTCTGCGCTCCCTCACTGCCTGAACTGCGATGACCTCTTGAGCGTGGTAAAATGCCAGGTGATTTTCCCATGCTCCAGAGTTCAGCGCGGGTCAGGCTGTGAGGGAGCGCAGACTCAGTGACATCACCGCTATTCACTGAAGCTGTTCTTGCAGCCGGGCTGAACTGCTGTGACCTCATCCCTGGCAATTTCCCACATATATACTGTATGTATGTGTATATATATAATATATATATATATATATACACACTATATGCGTGTGTGTGTGTGTGTGTGTGTGTGTGTGTGTGTGTGTGTGTGTGTGTGTGTGTATATATATATATATGTATATTATATACATACAGCTCTGGCAAAAATTAAGAGACCACTGCAAAATTTTCAGTTTGTCTGATTTTTCTCTTTATAGTTATATTTTGAGCAAAATGTAAATTGATCCTTTATTCTATAAACTACTGTCTTCGAATTTTCAAGCACTAAATTTTGTATTTATTTTCAGAATATGAGAAATGGTCAAAAGAACAAAAAATGCAATGCTTGCAGACCTCAAATAATGCTAAGAAAACAAAAATGTAAGCAGTTCTTCTTTGTTTGATGGCTTATGACTATCCATCTTCCTCTTGATTGTATTCCAGAGTTTTTCAGTGGGGTTCATGTCTGGAGATTGGGCTGGCCATGACAGGGATTTGATGTGGTTGTCCTTCATCCGCACATTGATTGACCTAGCTGTGTGGCATGGCACATTGTCCTGCTGGAAAAACCAGTCCTCAGAGTTGGGGAACATTGCCTGAGCAAAAGGAATTAACTGTTTTTCCAGGATAACCATGCATGCGGCTTAATTCATACATCCTTCGCAAAGATTAACCTGCCCAATTCCAGCCTTGCTGAAGCATCCCCAGATCATTACCGATCCTTCACCAAATTTCACAGTGGGTGCAAGACACTGTAGCTTGTACACCTCTCCAGGTCTCCGTCTAACCATTAGACAACCAGGTGTTAGGCAAAGCTGAAAATAAGACTCATCAGAGAAGATGACCTTACTCGAGTCCTCTATGGTCCAATCCTTATGGTCTTTGACAAACTTAAGCCTGGCTCTCCTTTGCTTCTCATTGACAAAAGGCTTTTTCCTAGCTTTACATGACTTGAGCCCTGCCTCTAGGAGCCTGTTACAAACTGTTCTTGCCGTGCACTTCACCCCAGCTGGCATTTGTCATTCCTTTTGTAGGTCCCTTTGATGTCACCCTGCGGTTGCGGAGTGAGATTCAAATAAGATCTGTCAGTGGAGAGTCGTTTTCACCCTCTGCCGGTCTGTAGCTTTGTTGTCCCCAATATCTGCTGCTTGACCTTGTTGTAATGGACTGCTCTCTTTTAAGGATAGAGGCAACATGACGCTCACTGTATCCCTCTGCTAGTAAAGCCAGAATTGAGCCCTTCTTTTCCTCAATCAAGAATTTTCTTTTCAACTCCTTTGGCACAATTAAAAGTTATATTTTCATTCCTATTACTTATGGGATATTACTAGCACTTGTTTTGCCATCCACTTTGTCCTATTGGAAGAGAATTGTGAACACCACAGCAGGGTTTTTTATACTTTCCTTCGTTAAATAAGATTTGGTTCAGGTGATCACCTAATCAGAAGCACATTAAGTAGAATGAGGTGTACTCTGGTTGGAATTCAACTGACACTGGAATGGAATGGTTGTCAGACATGTAGAGAAGCTGATTTTTATTAAACTGTGCAGTGGTCTCTTAATTTTTGCCAGAGCTGTATATATATACAGTAATATATACTGAAGAGCCTGGCGTTGCCCGGGAATAGTAACTAACTGTGGTTAGTTCTAACAAATTATAATGATTATTCTCCATCCCATAGTCCCGTGCCCATATACCCATCATACGTATCCCGCCTCCCATAGTCCAGTGCCCATATACCTATCATACATATCCACCATCCAATTGATTGATTGTGATGTCATCAAATGATAGTCCCAAGCCCATATACCTAACATACAAAAAACGCCATCACATAGTTCCTTGCCCATATACCCATCATACATATCCTCCATCCCATAGTCCCGTGCCCATATACCCATCACACATCCTCCATCCCATGGTCCCGTGCCCATATACCCATCATACATGTCCGCCATCCCATAGTCCCGTGCTCATATACCCATCAAACATATCCTCCATCCCATCGATTGATTGTGATGTCATCAAATGATCATGACCTCATTGAATAATTATGACATCAAATGATTGACCTCATCAGTTGTTAATGACATCATCAAATGATTATTACATCATCAAATGATTATGACATCATTGAATAATTGTGACCTCAGTTGATTATGACATTATCGATTGATTGTGATATCATATGATTATGACATCGTCGATACACACACACACATACACTCAGCTTTATATACAGTGGGGAAAAAAAGTATTTAGTCAGTCAGCAATAGTGCAAGTTCCACCACTTAAAAAAATGAGAGGCGTCTGTAATTTACATCATAGGTAGACCTCAACTATGGGAGACAAACTGAGAAAAAAAAATCCAGAAAATCACATTGTCTGGTTTTTTTTCATTTTATTTGCATATTATGGTGGAAAATAAGTATTTGGTCAGAAACAAGCAATCAAGATTTCTGGCTCTCACAGACCTGTAACTTCTTCTTTATAAGTCTCCTCTTTCCTCCACTCATTACCTGTAGTAATGGCACCTGTTTAAACTTGTTATCAGTATAAAAAGACACCTGTGCACACCCTCAAACAGTCTGACTCCAAACTCCACTATGGTGAAGACCAAAGAGCTGTCAAAGGACACCAGAAACAAAATTGTAGCCCTGCACCAGGCTGGGAAGACTGAATCTGCAATAGCCAACCAGCTTGGAGTGAAGAAATCAACTGTGGGAGCAATAATTAGAAAATGGAAGACATACAAGACCACTGATAATCTCCCTCGATCTGGTGCTCCACGCAAAATCCCACCCCGTGGGGTCAGAATGATCACAAGAACGGTGAGCAAAAATCCCAGAACCACGCGGGGGGACCTAGTGAATGAACTGCAGAGAGCTGGGACCAATGTAACAAGGCCTACCATAAGTAACACACTACGCCACCATGGACTCAGATCCTGCAGTGCCAGACGTGTCCCACTGCTTAAGCCTGTACATGTCCGGGCCCGTCTGAAGTTTGCTAGAGAGCATTTGGATGATCCAGAGGAGTTTTGGGAGAATGTGCTATGGTCTGATGAAACCAAACTGGAACTGTTTGGTAGAAACACAACTTGTCGTATTTGGAGGAAAAAGAATACTGAGTTGCATCCATCAAACACCATACCTACTGTAAAGCATGGTGGTGGAAACATCATGCTTTGGGGCTGTTTCTCTGCAAAGGGGCCAAGACGACTGATCCGGGTACATGAAAGAATGAATGGGGCCATGTATCGTGAGATTTTGAGTGCAAACCTCCTTCCATCAGCAAGGGCATTGAAGATGAAACGTGGCTGGGTCTTTCAACATGACAATGATCCAAAGCACACCGCCAGGGCAACGAAGGAGTGGCTTCGTAAGAAGCATTTCAAGGTCCTGGAGTGGCCTAGCCAGTCTCCAGATCTCAACCCTATAGAAAACCTTTGGAGGGAGTTGAAAGTCCGTGTTGCCAAGCGAAAAGCCAAAAACATCACTGCTCTAGAGGAGATCTGCATGGAGGAATGGGCCAACATACCAACAACAGTGTGTGGCAACCTTGTGAAGACTTACAGAAAACATTTGACCTCTGTCATTGCCAACAAAGGATATATCACAAAGTATTGAGATGAAATTTTGTTTCTGACCAAATACTTATTTTCCACCATAATATGCAAATAAAATGAAAAAAAAACAGACAATGTGATTTTCTGGATTTTTTTTTCTCAGTTTGTCTCCCATAGTTGAGGTCTACCTATGATGTAAATTACAGACGCCTCTCATCTTTTTAAGTGGTGGAACTTGCACTATTGCTGACTGACTAAATACTTTTTTTCCCCACTGTATGTGTGTCACTGACATCTATATTTATACAGTATATGTGTATTCTATGTGTGTACAGTATATCTATTGTTTTTTAAGCTGTCAGTTTGATTTTACAGTTGCTGGACATGAATTGCTGGCTTTTCAAAGGACACCGGTGCATAAAAATCGGACAGAAGTTGCATGGTGAGAGTGTTGTGCGAATTTTTTTTTTCTCCCACCCATTGACTTGCATTGGGGACTCTCGTCCGAGATACGCAGCATGCTGCAATTTTTTTCTCAGTCCAATTTCAGCTGAGAAAAAATCTCAGATGAGATGTCACCCATTGCATAACATTGGTCCGAGTGCAATCCGATTTTTTTATTGGATTTTATCAGATTGCACTCATCCATATTTCTCGCGAGAATGAGCCCTAATTAATATAACGGCGCCGACCTGACCCTGTCTGTAGTTACTGAGCACAATTCTGCTGACAGGGGCACTTTAATTATGCTGTTTATGTCACACTGGACACACTGGGGCCGACATGTATCCACCGCATGGGACACGCCGGGGCCGACAAGTATCCACCAAACGGTATGCGTGTGTGTATAACACACGCACACTCACTCACTGTCATGCCCTCCATGTCCGTTATGCCTGTCATGTCCATCATGTCCACCATGTCTGTTATACCGCATGACCCCTGGAGCAGTGTGCACGTGCACGAACTATCATGCCCGCCATGTCTGTTATGCCGCATGACTCCTGGAGCGGTGTGCACATGCACTGAATTCTCATGCCGCTATGTCTCGTGCTGCAAGATGCCTGGAGCAGTGTGCACGCGCGCCTTACCTCATGGCTGCACGCCGTTGCTAGATAACCATCCGTTACAAACCAGACAGGCCCAAATGCATCTGCACTAATCCAGGGTGCAGCGGACCCAAGTAAAATGGCAGCTGCACAGGTGCATAAATACCAAATAAAACAGCCAGCCTACAATCAGGGATTGGCCATGTGGTACACCAGTGCAGAAAAAATAATCCGCATGTGGCAGTGTTCACACAGGGAATGCAGGGTAACCATCCGTCTCTGCTCTGATTCTGCAATCCTCTGTATTCCTGGAGCCCTGGTCATGTGACCTTTCCTATGTTCCAACGCTGTCTGATTCTGCAATCCTCTATGTATTCCTGGACCCCCGGATCATGTGACCTTTCCTATGTTCCAGCACTGTCTGATTCTGCAATCCTCTATGTATTCCTGGAGCCCTGATCATGTGACCTTCTCTATGGTTCTGCCCAGTCTGATCTAGCTACGCTCTCTATGATCCTGGAGGATCTGAACCAGAAGTCTTCCATGATCCTCACCCGGAAGTGCAGGTGCTATGGTGCTATATCAAACCGCTCCTTCCTATGGTCGTGGCCTGAGTATTGTGTTGCTTCTGTGTGTAGTTCCACTATTACTCCCCAGCAACATGCCCGCTGTCTTGGGGTCATGATTGACTCCGAGCTTTCCTTTGCATCTCATATTCGATCACTGGCTCGCTCTTGTCATCTGCACCTCAAAAACATTTCTAGAATTCGACCTTTACTTACTTTTGACTCTGCAAAAACTCTTACTGTTTCTCTTATTCATTCTTGTCTCGATTATTGTAACTCTTCTAATCGGTCTCCCTCTTACAAAACTCTCCCCTCTCCAATCTGTCTTGAATGCTGCAGCCAGGATCATATTCCTCACCAATCGTTACACCGATGCCTCTACCTTATGCCAGTCCTTACACTGGCTACCCATCCACTCCAGAATTCAGTATGAACTTATTACCCTCACCCACAAAGCCCTCCATGGCTCAGCACCACCCTGCATCTCCTCCCTTGTTTCAGTATACCACCCTACCCGCGCCCTCCGTTCTGCTGATGACCTGAGGTTAACATCCTCAATAATCAGAACCTCCCACTCCCATCTCCAAGACTTTACACGTGCTGCGCCAATTCTTTGGAATGCACTTCCCAGGTCAATACGATTAGTCCCCAATCCCCACAATTTTAAGCGTGCCCTGAAAACGCATTTATTCAGACTTGCCTATCGCCTCAACACATTAACCTAATCTATCCCTGTGTGGCACAGCCAAAAGTTTTACCATACCCAGGTTCCCCGCATCATTTTCCCACATGCTTTATGCATCCATTAGCCCTCTGTGTCCGTACTGTCACACACTTAACATTATGGCTGGTCCAAGCAATCGGGGCAACTGTTACCACCCACCTTTCGTGTCTACCTCTTTCCTCATAGACTGTAAGCTTGCGAGCAGGGCCCTCATTCCTCTTGGTATCTGTTATGATCTATGTGATTATTGCTATGCTGTAATGTCTATTGTCTGTACAAATCCCCTCTGAAATGTAAAGTGCTGCGGAATATGCCAGCGGTATAGAAATAAAATTTATTATTATTATTATTATTATTCCTTGCATGGCTGCTTGGTCTGCTCGGTCGCTCTCTGTATTCTGTGCCCCTGCACTCTGCCCTGTCGTGCGTCTCTGCACACGCTCTGTGCTTGTACTCTACCTCCTGTCTCGTGCCTTGTCTTGTGTTGTCTCTCGTGCCATGTTTTGTCCGTGTCATGCTTGGACTTGTAGTCCTTCCGATGTTCTCTGCCTTGCATGTTTTGCCATGTCTGATCTTTGCTATTCTGAGCCTTGTAGTGCTTCTCATGTTTCTTGTCTCTGCCTGGTTTTCCGTACTCTGTCCTATGGTGCTCTTTTGCACATTTCCATGTTTAGTCTCAAGGTGTTCCCTTGACCCAGCTCTGGGCTTCGGCCTACGCTCCGCTGCTAGACTCTGTCCTATCGTGCTCTCTTGCACATTTCCACGCTAGTCTCAAGGTTCTCCCTTGACCCGGCTCTGGGCTTCGGCCTACGCTCCGCTGCTAGCTCTGTTCTCGCTCTGACCTGACTCTGTGTTTCTGCCTACGTTCCGCTCCTGGTTCCATACCCTGCCTAGTCTTGCCTTGTTTCGTGCTTTGCCTTGCCTTGTTTCTTCGTGTGCCCTTTGCATGCGCCTGGCCTTCCTAGCCTCCTGCTTGTGCCTCAGCCGTGCCCGCCTCAGCCGTGCTCGTCGGTCAGTGACAGCTGTGTCGCCTGCTATGCCCCAGCCGGGTTCGCTGGAGTCTTACCCGCCTGTTTGTGCTGCAGCCCCTCCAGCTAGCCAGTGCCCCCAGCCGTGCTCTCTGTGCTGCCTTGCACCTACGCTGTCTCTGCACTGTGCTCTCCGTGCTTCTCTTAGCACGCGCAGGCCCTCGCCTGCCCCGTGGCATACCTCCCCATGCTTCTGTAAAAGTACTCCCAGGTCTTGCCATGTACCCTGTCGTGCCCTCTCGCACGCACAGGTCCTAGCCTGTACTCTGTCCCTGGCGTGCCCTCTGCACATGCAGGACTCTGCTTTTAACCCTGACCCTGGCGTGCCCTCTGCACGTGCAGGACTCTGCCTTGAACCCTGGGCACGGAGCTAGGAAGGCAACTCTCCCTCGGCTCCTTCGGTGTTTCACCCCCTTACAGATGTGCAGGACGCGGCCTCTGTACAGTAGACTGAGCAGCTCAGTAACTGTAAGGTGGAAGCTCCAGCTGATCGGCCGGACTCCACAGAACAGACAATGATCCTAAGATTATCAATGGTAAAGTCGTGGACACCTCTTTACACCTGTTACATGCAATACTACCTCAATGACCATTACTATAACATCACTGTCACTATAGCATGTAACCAGTGCTGCAGCCAGATTCTGTGTGACTTGCTGGGAATTGTAGTGCTGTGCACAACCAGCAGGGAACATTGGGAGCATTTTGACATCTTTGTTTCAAGTTGAAATAAACTCATTTTCCTATTTCATCTGCTTTGCTTCCATCCTGTAATCTGCATGTGTGCGGTGCAGAGATCAGAGTTACTATGTAAGAGCCTGGAACATGGCTCCAAGGACTTACTGATAAGAATCTTCTCCAGCGCCGGCCGATGTCACCGCACTGACTAAAGTAGAAACCACATGGACAAATATCAGATATTAGAGAATAACACAAGTCATAATACAGACAGGAGTGAGGGCCTGATCCTAGGAGCTACAGTCTGAGGAAAGGGCTAAAAAGCCTTCTCTAGACCCCTGTACAGCTGTATATTGAGGCCCAGGCTTTATAGTGAAGGGACTGGAGGGAGAAAAGAGGGGAAAAGGAGCAAGAAGAGCCGGACTGCCCATCACTAGACCCCTGTACAGCTGTATAATGAGGCCCAGGCTTTATAGTGAAGGGACAGGAGGGAGAAAAGAGGGAAAAGGAGCAAGAAGAGACGGACTGCCCATCACTAGACCCGTGTACAGCTGTATAATGAGGCTCAGGCTTTATAGTGAAGGGACTGGAGGGAGAAAAAGGGGGAAAGGAGCAAGAAGAGTCGGACTGCTCATCACTAGACCCCTGTACAGCTGTATAATGAGGCCCAGGCTTTATAGTGATGGGACTGGAGGGAGAAAAGAGGGGAAAGGAGCAAGAAGAGCTGGACTGCCCATCACTAGACCCCTGTACAGCTGTATAATGAGGCCCAGGCTTTATAGTGAAGGGACTGGAGGGAGAAAAGAGGGGAAAGGAGCAAGAAGAGACGGACTGCCCATCACTAGACCCGTGTACAGCTGTATAATGAGGCTCAGGCTTTATAGTGAAGGGACTGGAGGGAGAAAAAGGGGGAAAGGAGCAAGAAGAGCCGGACTGCGCATCACTTGACCCCTGTACAGCTGTATAATGAGGCACAGGTTTTATAGTGAAGGGACTGGAGGGAGAAAAGAGGGGAAAGGAGCAAGAAGAGCCAGACTGCCCATCACTAGACCCCTGTACAGCTGTATAATGAGGCCCAGGCATTATAGTGAAGGGACTGGAGGGAGAAAAGAGGGAAAAGGAGCAAGAAGAGCCGGACTGCCCATCACTAGACCCCTGTACAGCTGTATAATGAGGCCCAGGCTTTATAGTGAAGGGACTGGAGGGAGAAAAGAGGGGAAAGGAGCAAGAAGAGACGGACTGCCCATCACTAGACCCGTGTACAGCTGTATAATGAGGCTCAGGCTTTATAGTGAAGGGACTGGAGGGAGAAAAAGGGGGAAAGGAGCAAGAAGAGTCGGACTGCTCATCACTAGACCCCTGTACAGCTGTATAATGAGGCCCAGGCTTTATAGTGATGGGACTGGAGGGAGAAAAGAGGGGAAAGGAGCAAGAAGAGCTGGACTGCCCATCACTAGACCCCTGTACAGCTATATAATGAGGCCCAGGCTTTATAGTGAAGGGACTGGAGGGAGAAAAAGGGGGAAAGGAGCAAGAAGAGCCGGACTGCCCATCACTAGACCCCTGTACAGCTGTATAATGAGGCCCAGGCTTTATACTGAAAAGACTGGAGGGAGAAAAGAGGGGAAGGAGCAAGAAGAGCCGGACTGCCCATCACTAGACCCCTGTATAGCTGTATAATGAGGCCCAGGCTTTATAGTGAAGGGACTGGAGGGAGAAAAGAGGGGAAAGGAGCAAGAAGAGACGGACTGCCCATCACTAGACCCGTGTACAGCTGTATAATGAGGCTCAGGCTTTATAGTGAAGGGACTTGAGGGAGAAAAAGGGTGAAAGGAGCAAGAAGAGCCGGACTGCCCATCACTAGACCCGTGTACAGCTGTATAATGAGGCTCAGGCTTTATAGTGAAGGGACTGGAGGGAGAAAAAGGGGGAA
Organism: Dendrobates tinctorius; assembly: GCF_039654945.1. Taxonomy (NCBI): domain Eukaryota; kingdom Metazoa; phylum Chordata; class Amphibia; order Anura; family Dendrobatidae; genus Dendrobates; species Dendrobates tinctorius. The sequence goes on along the minus strand of NW_027361893.1, from coordinate 4,446,262 downwards.
AGGAGCAAGAAGAGTCGGACTGCTCATCACTAGACCCCTGTACAGCTGTATAATGAGGCCCAGGCTTTATAGTGATGGGACTGGAGGGAGAAAAGAGGGGAAAGGAGCAAGAAGAGCCGGACTGCCCATCACTAGACCCCTGTACAGCTGTATAATGAGGCCCAGGCTTTATATTGAAGGGTCTGGAGGGAGAAAAGAAGGGAAAGGAGCAAGAAGAGCCGGACTGCCCATTACTAGACCCCTGTACAGCTGTATAATGAGGCCCAGGCTTTATAGTGAAGAGACTGGAGGGAGAAAAGAGGGGAAAGGAGCAAGAAGAGCCAGACTGCCCATCACTAGACCCCTGTACAGCTGTATAATGAGGCCCAGGCTTTATAGTGAAGAGACTGGAGGGAGAAAAGAGGGGAAAGGAGCAAGAAGAGCCAGACTGCCCATCACTAGACCCCTGTACAGCTGTATAATGAGGCCCAGGCTTTATAGTGAAGGGACAGGAGGGAGAAAAAGGGGGAAAGGAGCAAGAAGAGCCGGACTGCCCATCACTAGACCCCTGTAAAGCTGTATAATGAGGCCCAGGCTTTATAGTGAAGGGTCTGGAGGAAGAAAAGAGGGGAAAGGAGCAAGAAGAGCCGGAGTGCCCATTACTAGACCCCTGTACAGCTGTATAATGAGGCCCAGGCTTTATAGTAAAGGGACAGGAGGGAGAAAAGAGGGGAAAGGGGCAAGAAGAGCGGGACTGCCCATCACTAGACCCCTGTACAGCTGTATATTAAGGCCCAGGCTTTATAGTGAAGGGACTGGAGCAGGGGTGGGATTCAAATTTTTAACAACAGGTTCTGTGTTTATGTGTAGGAAAACCACACCCATTTTTAAGCCACAACCACTTACATACACCTTTTCCTCAAACATATACAAGTAGGGATGCAGTCAAACAGTTAAATAAAATTAATTGGATGAGATCAGAACAGTGCACATTCCTGCCAGCGGCTCTCCTGACCCGAGTGTGATAGCTGCATATATTTCTATGCAGCTGTCTCACTTGACTGACCGGCTGTCCAGGATGTGCACTACATTCTGATATTAACAGTTCCCATCAAACACCAGATCACACATATAACCGGCAGCTTTTGTTCTGGCCAAAATAATTTTTAAGCTGATACCACGACACGGTAGACTCTTTCGGCCGGGCCCTACTCTACTCTAAACTATTAAAAATACATATATATTTCTGTATTTTAGTTCAAGGGATTGAGTCACATTCATTTACATTTTTTTTTTAAACAACCATTAATACCACATACAAGGGACAAATATCATCACACCATGACCAGACCACATATTACCACCACATAGTGACCGAATAATATCATATACAAGGGACAAATACCGCCGCACCATGGTCACTGGAGGGAGAAAAGAGGTGAGAAGAGCAAGAACATAGAGCTGGACTGCCCATCATTAATATCATTCAATGAGGCCCCTGATCATGTGACCACTGACTCCTCCCCTCCTGTGACCTCATCACAGGTCCTGTGCGCACAGAGCAGCCATATATGTGGAGTGCTGCTCTGCGGGTGGAGGTCGTTGCCGGAGGCTCCATTATTCTCTATGTGGAGTGCGGGTGGAGGTTGGTGCTGGAGGCTTCATTATTCTCTATGTGGAGTGTGGCTCTGCGGGTGGAGGTTGGTGATGGAGGCTTCATTATTCTCTATGTGGAGTGTGGCTCTGCGGGTGGAGGTCGGTGCCGGAGGCTCCATTATTCTCTATGTGGAGTGTGGCTCTGCGGGTGGAGGTCGGTGCTGGAGGCTCCATTATTCTCTATGTGGAGTGCGGCTCTGCGGGTGGAGGTCGGTGCTGGAGGCTCCATTATTCTCTATGTGGAGTGCGGCTCTGCGGGTGGAGGTCGGTGCTGGAGGCTCCATTATTCTCTATGTGGAGTGCGGCTCTGCCGGTGGAGGCCGGTGCTGGAGGCTCCATTTTCCAGGACGTCCACCTGACAGCACCATGGAGGACATCCTCCTCCTCCTTACAGGGACAGGAAAGCACATGAGAGGATAAAAGGCCCCATCCCACCCCTTTCCCTCAGTGTCTTTCCTGTCCCTGCACGGAGGGACATACGAGAGGAGCAGGAAGATTACCTGAGGGCGCAGGGGGATCGGGTGGCCGGTCCAATCCTTCCCCCTGTCAGGATGCCCAGGGCCGACACTTCCCGGTGTGGAGTCCCTCTGCCCCAAAGCCAGGAGCAGGACGTCGCTCCTGGAGGAAGCCGCTCCTCCCGGGGGGAGGCTCTCGGCTCCAGGCCGCGCGGCAATCGCCCGGGTCCCCGCAGGCAGCGAGCGATGCCGGCGCAACAACTTACAGACCGCGCGGCGGTCGCGGCTGGAAGCCGGGCCTCGCACGCAGCCGGCGGTGCGGGCGCCGGCGATAGAGAACCCGGGGCAGCTGGAGCCGGGTCCCCGCAGAAAGCCGGATGGGCGCCGCCATTGCAGGATGCCCGGTAGGCGGGGCTTCAGAGCAGGAAGCGGAAGTGGCCGGCACGCGGCGATGACGTCACGGGCCGATTTGAAAACAGCACGCCAGCAGCCTGGGCACGCTAGCAGCTCAGTGCACGCCAGCAGCCTGCCGCACGCCAGCAGCTCGCCACACGCCAGCAGCTCACCGCACATCAGCAGTTCACCGCACGCTAGCAGCTCACTGCATGCAACAGCTGCTTCAGTGGTATGGACCCAGAGGCGCCAGCCGACCGAGGGGTAAGTGCGCCTGGCGCAATCTAACCTCCACACGGCCTTCCCCGCAGCCCAGGACAACTGACCCGACTATCCCTGTTCTGTATCGTACAGGAGAAGGGTACCCCAGCCCCCCTGACAGAGGTTAAGGACTCGGTAAAGGCCACATCTAAGTCTGTCAGATGCCCGGTTTGCAGGGTAAAGCTGCCAGACAACTATACCAAGACTCTCTGCGGACCCTGCACTTCAAGGGTCGTAAGAGACGAGCAGCCGTCCCTCCTGGCCGAGATGCGATCCTTGATTCGGGAGGAATTACAGGCCTCCAGATCCAGTCTCTCACGGCAGCAGTCCCCTAGTCCGGGGCCAAGCCGGAAGCGGCCGAGGTGGGAGATGGAGCTAGCCTCGGAGACAAGCTCGCCTGAGGGGTCAGACCCCCGGGACTCGGATCCCGAGGAGGGGGAGATCCCGACTGACAGGAGGGACCAAGGCAGGAAATACCTGTTTAAGTTAGAGGACACCGAGGACTTGGTGCAGGCGGTAAGGAACACCATGCAGATAGAGGATGTTCCAAAACCGCAGTCCCGACAGGACCTGATGTTTGGGGGACTGGTCGCTCGGAAACAAACTGTGTTCCCCGTAAGCGAACACATTAAGACAATGGTCCTAGAAGAATGGAAAGAGGCAGAGCGGCGACTTGTACTGTCTCGGGACTTTAAGAGCCGACTGCCCTTTGACCCAGAGGAAACACGATTGTGGGAGGAAATTCCTAAAATCGATGTTCCTGTAGCTAGGGTGACCAAAAAAACCGCCATCCCCTTCGAGGACTCATCAAGTCTCAGAGACCTGATGGACCGGAAGGCGGATATTCTGTTAAAGAGGACATGGGAATCGGCAGCTGCCCTTACTAAGGTTAACATAGCAGCCACCTCAGTGGCCAGGTCCATGTTCCTATGGGTGGGGCAGTTGGAAGAGCATTTATCCAACAAGACCCCTAGATCTGAGATCCTAGCTTCCCTCCCTCTGATGAAATCAGCCACTGCGTTCCTTTCAGATACGTCGGCCGAGTCAGTAAGATTCGCAGCCAGAAACAGCTCCCTTTCCAACGCAGCTAGGCGAGCGGTTTGGCTGAAGTCTTGGTCCGGGGATAACCCTTCAAAGGCAAAGCTTTGCTCCATCCCCTTTTCAGGCTCAAGGGTGTTCGGGCCAGCTCTAGATAGCATCCTAGAGCAGGTGTCTGACAAAAACAAGGGGTTTCCAGAAGAAAAACCCAAGCGTCCCCAGTCCTTTCGTAGAGGGTCCTTTTTCAGGAGACAGACCGATTTTAGGAGCCAGGGTAGATCCAACAGGGGCTCCTTTAGAAACACTCAGAGCCAAGGGGGGAGAAGCAAGGCCCCTCTTTTCGCGTCATCCTCCAGGTCTAGAAGGCAATGACGCCATAGGTGTCGGGGGAAGACTGCGACGATTCGCAGCAAGGTGGCGCCAGGTAACCCAGAACCGGTGGGTCCTCAGAACCATCACAGAAGGGTACAGCATAGAATGTTATTCCCCTCCCCCCGACAGATACATCGCCCCCACCGTAGTCCCGGAAGACTACCATGTGGGCAGATCTACAGGACCTGCTCCAGTCAGAGGTCATAGTGCCAGTTCCGCAGCAGGAGAGGGGAAAAGGTCATTACTCTTCCCTATTCTCCATTACAAAACCATCTGGCGAGGCCAGAACAATCATAAACTTAAAACCCCTAAATGCCTGGGTGGTATACAAAAGGTTTCGAATGGAATCAATATGCTCAGCGATTCAACTTATAGACAGGGATGCCGTCATGTGTACTCTGGACCTGAAGAGGGCATACTATCAGGTCCCCATCCATCCCTCATCTCAAAGCTTATTAAGATTCGCAATCAGTCTACCATCCCGGACCTGCAACTTCCAGTTCCAGTGCTTTCCGTTCGGGCAGGCTTCGGCCCCCCGAATATTTACAAAGCTGGTAGCGGAGGTGGTAGCCTACCTGAGAAAGCAGGGAGTCATTATAATACCGTATCTAGACGACTTTCTCCTAGTCGCAGGATCAGAAGAAAGGCTCATCAGGACAGGAGCCGAACGATCAGAACACTGGAGTATCTCGGCTGGCTGATCAACGACCAGAAGTCAGACCTAAAGCCAGAAAGCAGGAAGATCTTCCTGGGAGTCCTTCTGGATTCAAGAGACAGAATATCCCGGCTACCGAGAAAAAAGCAGCAGACAATTCAAGACAGAGTCAAGGGACTACTGAGACATCGCTCCTCCATAAGAGGTGCAATGGAAGTTCTGGGTCTGATGACGGCTTGCATTCCATGCGTCAGATGGGGCCAGTCCAATTCGAGGTCCCTGCAAAAGGAAATCCTCGCAGGATGGAACAGGCGTCAGGATTCTCTCGACGTGCCCATATCCTTACCAGACACGGTAAGAAGATCCCTGCGGTGGTGGATACAGCCCCAGAACTTACAGGTGGGCGTGCTATGGACAACCTCGCCGTACGTGGTAATCACCACAGAAGCCAGTACGTGGGGATGGGGAGCCCACGTAGAAGGGAGAATTTTTCAGGGAAGATGGCCTGTCAGCATCAGAAGCAGATCCTCCAACTTCAGGGAGCGCTATGCGGTCTGGGAAGCCCTGCGTCAGAATCGGTCGGTAGTGAGAAATCGACATGTCCGGATATTGTCCGACAACACAACGGCAGTCTCATTCCTGAAGCACCAGGGAGGTCCGAGACATCGACCACTCCAGGCACTCGCAGGACGAATATTCGCCTGGGCAGAAGAGGTGGTCCTCTCCATAACGGCAATCCACCTAGAGGGTTCTCAGAACGTAGTAGCAGACTATCTAAGCAGACAGCGGGTCAGCCCGACATAGTGGGAACTAAACGAAGAAATCTTCCATCAGCTTTGTCAGCGTTGGGGGACCCCCAGTATAGACCTGTTTGCAAACCGGAAGAACTCAAAGGTCGCCAGATTCTACTCCTTGAACCCAGCAGACCACCCGGACGGAGTAGATGCCCTGAGCCAGGCCTGGACGGAACCCCTCTTGTATGCATTCCCACCACTGGCGCTGATACCGGTGGTACTCAGGAAGATCTGCGAGGACCGCGCGTCGGTGATATTAATAGTGCCATACTGGCCAAAGAGAAGCTGGTTTCCACTGCTAGGAGCCATGGCAGTAGGAAACCCAGTCGAGCTACCCCTGAAGGGAGATGTTATCCACCAGGAGCCGATTCGCCATCCAGACCCAGCAAGGCTACGCCTCTCGGCATGGATCCTGAAAGGGACATCCTGAGAGCAAAGGGCTTTTCTGAGCAGGTCATATCCACTCTACTGGCCAGCAGGAAATCGGTAACATCCGCAATCTACAGAAAAATATGGAAGAGATTCTGCCTGGAAGGTGGCAGGTCCGACCTCTCAGCAGGTACCCCTGACCTCCCTAGTGTCCTAGACTTTCTGCAGTAGGGATATAATAAGGGGCTTAAACCCAGCACGTTAAAGGTCCAGATCTCGGCTTTGAGCGCCTTCTTCGACTACCCTTTAGCCTCCCATCCTTGGGTGGTAAGATTCATAAAGGCCACGCAGCGACTTCGCCCCACAATTAGGCAGCTCACCCCGCCCTGGGACCTCGGCCTGGTACTCAGATCTTTATGTAGGGACCCCTACATTCCTAGTGATAGAATGTCCATTTCGACTCTCTCTCGAAAGACGGCTTTCCTCGTAGCCATCACCACGGCCAAAAGGATAGGGGAGATCCAGGCCCTGTCAACCAAGGATCCATATCTCCAGATCAGAGACGATCATATAACCTTAAGATTATTTCTGGCTTTTATCCCCAAGGTAGCCTCTTACCAGAATATAAATCAGGAGATAGTGCTACCATCCTTCTGCAGCAATCCCCGCAATGAGAAAGAACAGCGTCTCCACTCCCTAGACGTAAGACGGGCAGTTATAAGCTATCTAGAGGCCACCAATGACTGGCGTATTGACTCAAACCTGTTCATCCTCTTCAGGGGTAAAAATAGGGGGAGAAAAGCCTCTAAGGCGTCCATCGCAAGATGGATCACATTAGTAATTTCAGAAGCCTACCAGTCGGAAGGCGCCAACCCACCAGATACCTTAAGGGCCCACTCTACTAGGGCAGTTTCAGCCTCCTGGGCTGAGCGCGCAGGCACCTCAGTCGAGCAGATTTGTAGAGCGGCAACCTGGACCAGCCTGAATACATTTTGCAAGCACTACAAACTTGACGTGCTATCAGGCCAACATACCGCATTTGGGAGAAAAGTTCTCCAGGCGGTGATCCCACCCTGAGGAGGTGCTTTGGTACTCTCCATGGTGCTGTCAGGTGGATGTCCTGGAAAATAGGTATTAGACCTACCGGTAATGATGTTTCCAGGAGTCCATCCTGACAGCACGGGTAGTTCCCTCCCGGATAAGTTATGTTAAGTTATGTCATATGATGTAATATGATGATACCATTAAAAGAGTTATAGCATTATCCACGCTGTGGTACTTGTTAAGTCACTGAGGGAAAGGGGTGGGACGGGGCCTTTTAACCTCTCGTGTGCTTTCCTGTCCCTGTAAGGAGGAGGAGGACGTCCTCCATGGTGCTGTCAGGATGGACTCCTGGAAACCTCATTACAGGTAGGTCTAATACCTATTATTCTCTATGTGGAGTGTGGCTCTGCGGGTGGACGCTCCTCACCAGAACTGTAGCAGGTAAAGACCCCAATATCCTCAGGTGTCCCTTCTAATTGAGGGAAACTATCACCTCTAATAATCCTTGGACAGTTCTGACAAACACGGGAAAGTGACCCTTTATGGAGGTGACAGAAAGTCTGTTTAGGCACTTTAGCTTCATAGTATCAGCTCTAATCCAGTGGTGAGAGAGCGATTTACCCTGAAGAGTCACAAATTGTGGGTTTGTTATAAAATGTTCTATTTGGGTGTTCTGTGTTGTCTCCTTATAAGAATCACAATGGGTTTGTTCTTTTTCTGCTGATAGATACAAATGACCCAACTATGGAAGATGGGAACCAAGGAAACCTGTATTACTCTCATAGCACAAGGCGCCTTTCTTCGTCCCCAAACACTATATAATGGTAAAAAAGTAAAATATTGTAAAATAATAAAAATACCATTATGCTTGAGTCTCCAGCAGTCTCTATATTTTCCCTTCCCCATGACAGCACCGCACATGAGAGAATTCATCCACCCCCAGAAACAGGAAACCTGCAGCAGAGATAAAAGAAGGGGGCAGCACCTCTCTCCTCAGTTTTAGGTTTCCTGCTCCTACGAGTGGATGCCTGTGGCAGGCCTACGCACCTTCCAGGGGGATCCCCCTCTGATGTGTCCGGTCAGGAGGCCGAGGTCTGGGTAGGAGGAAAGGACAGCTGGACGCGGTCGCCCCTGTAACCCCAGCCGAGTGGGGGCTGTCAGTGCCGCGCTCATCCCCCTCCGCTGGACTCCCCGGCGGCCGCTCCTGGCAGGAGGCTGGGCCGGGAGGAGGCGTGCCCATCACGACGCTGGCGCCGACTGAATGGGGAACGACTTCCGGTGGCACTGGAAGTGACGTCACACGCGGGGGGGGAAACCGGTGTGCTGGACACTTCCGGGAGGGAGCTGATCCAGGAACACACACCGCTCCCCCATATAAAGAAACGGGACGCACTCAGTGGGTGGCAGCAGCTGGAAGCATGGCAGACCCCGCAACTGAAGTGCGCATGCCAGAAGATCCAGAGGCTTCCGTGGTACCCGAGGGGTGGGTGAGTGCCTTTGTAAGGCAAAACTGTGTGGGTAATGATTCCCGCTATGTCATGTCTCCCCCTAGGAAAAAAGGCCACCTCCAAAGAAAAAAGCAAAGCATGTGCTTTGTGCAAGAAAAATCTCCCTAAAGTATACGACAAGCGACTCTGTCGCTCATGTATTAGGAAAACAGCGGCTGAAGGATCACCATCCCTACTCCAGAATATAAGAAACATCATCTGGGATGAGGTCACAACCACTGTAAAGGAGCATTTAAAATCTGTGCTCAGCTCCGTCAAACCCACCTCACCCCCACCCCCTGCAGTGACCCAAACGGATGATGACTCAGATGAAGAGCCGAGGGAGTTAGGGTCCTCTGGTGACTCCAACCTGGACTCCTCGGACAAGGAGGAAGGTCACCCTTACTTTCTATCTGAGGACATCAGAAAATTACTTAAACTGGTTAGATCTACCATGGGGGTGAAAACGCCTAAAAAGCTACGTACAGTACAGGATTCTATGTTCAGTAATTTAGAAGTAAAGAAACGTAGAGTTTTTCCCTTCCACGATAATTTGCTAAATTTTTAATAAAAATGGAATGGAAAAAGCCCAACAAAAAGATGTCCATACCATAAGCACTTAAACAAAAATATCCGTTTGAAGAGGTATGTGAAAAGTAGGAAAAAGCTCCTAGACTGGATGCTGCTATCGCCAGTACCTCCAGAGGGATAGCCCTGCCATTTGAAGACATGGGTGCCTTAAAGGACCCCCTCGACAAAAAAGCGGATGCTTTTTTAAAATCTGCCTGGGAGGCCTCAGCGTGGTCATTTAAACCTGGGGTAGCCGCTACTTGCACAGCACGTGCTATGGTCAAGTGGTTAGAGGAACTCAGTGACAAAATAAATGCCTAAGGGAACGGCTGCTGGAAGCAATACCTTCCCTTCAGAAAGCGGCAGGATTCCTGGCAGATGCCGCAGTGGACTCCGTCCGAGGTGCCGCCCGTGCATGCGCCATTACTAACTCAGGTCGCAGAGCACTATGGCTAAAAAATTGGGCCGCAGATTTCGAGTCTAAGGTCAAGCTCTGTGCTGTCCCATGTGAGGGACAATACCTCTTCGGAAAGGCACTAGACGAAATCTTAGAGAAAGCGTGAGACAAAAAGAAATGGTTCCCACCACCCCCCATCTCTAAGCGCTGTTGGGGTGACGCCCGCTCGTCCTTTCGTGGAGCAGGGAATAGAGGGAGCCGGGGCCGCTCGGACGATAGATCCATGCGGGGCAGACCCTTGAGAGACAGGAAGGAAAACCACCCCAAAGTCCGACACCAAACACCAATGACTCCAGGATGGTGGTGGGGGGAAGACTTCATTTTTTTGTGCACCAGTGGGCAGCTTTACCCGCCTCAGAATGGGTAATCATTTTATTAGCTGAAGGTCTGCGACTAAGCTTTCGCAGCTCCCCACCACAACGAATAAAAATGACAAATGTCGCCAAAAAGAACCAGGTCATGTTAGAGAGGGAAGTTCAGCTCCTCATACAAAAGGAGGTGTTGGTAAAAGTACCACACCACCAAATAGGAAGGGGATTTTACAGCACCCTGTTCCTCACGCCAAAGCCGGACGGTTCGCTGAGAACAATATTCAACTTGAGAGCATTGAACCAGTATATCCGAGTGGAGAGCTTCAAGATGGAAACTCTAAAATCGGCAATAAGAATACTCGACTCAGGCTTCTGCATGGCGGTAATAGATCTGACCGATGCTTACTTCCATGTGCCCATATGGGAAGGAACATCAGCAATAACTAAGGTTGGTGGTGGAGATTGCTCAGGTCCCCACCTTCAATATCAATGCCTTCCCTTTGGCATGTCAGTGGCCCGTCGCATATTCACAAAGATCATTTCAGAGCTAGCATCTTTTGTGAGAAAACAAAACATACTGCTAGTACCCTATTTGGACAATTTCCTCGTCGTTGGGAACAACGAAGAAAATTGTCGAGAGGCAGTTACAAAAGTGTTAGAGATACTTTCCAAAGTAGGCTGGATGATAAACTTCAAAAAATCAAGATTAATTCTGGTCCAGAGACAAGAATTCCTTGGAGTTCAATTAGATTCAGTCAAACAGCAAAGAGGCCTCCCAGAAAGGAAGATTCGGGCTATTCATCAATTAATACAACAAATACATCCTGGTCAGGCCATATTAATAAGGGGGGCGATGTCACTTCTAGGTACCTTCACAGTAACAATCCCGGCGGTCCAGTGGGCACAAAGCCACACAAGAGAATTACAATGGCAGATCTAGGCCAAGCAGGGAAAAGGCCCTTGCAACTTAAATCGGAAGATAATCTTGTCACCACAAGTTCAGGACTCATTAAAATAGTGGCTGAGCACAGAAAATTTAAGCAGGGCAGTACCCTGGTCTGTTCAGAATCTGGTGGTGCTAACCACGGACGCAAGTCCATTAGATTGGGGGGGCACACCTAGGGGACCGGATCCTACAGGGCAAATGGGAGCCCTCAATGAGTACAGCATCTTCTAATTGAAAAGAACTGGCAGCTGTAAAGCGCGCATTTCTTCAGGCAAAGGAAGAAATCCAAGGCAAACATGTCGCAATTTTATCCGACAACAGTACGGCCATAGCCTACATTATCCAGCAAGGGTGTACACGGTCAACTTTGCTAATGGCAGAATCCAAAAAATTATTCAGGTGGGCAGAAAACAATCTTCTGTCCTTGACGGGGACACACTTGAAAGGGACAGACAATCTTCTGCCGGCATATATTACACCAGGGGGAGTGGTCCCTAAATCTGGAAATATTTGGGAAGGTTTGTGCCATCTGGGGCACACCAGAAGTAGACCTGTTTGCCACAAGAAGCAATCGGAAAGTAAACAGGTTCTACTCTCTAAACCCAAGAGAACACCCAGAAGTGGTGGATGCACTGCTACACCGCTGGGAATTTCGCCTAGCGTATGCATTTCCCCCGATTCTGCTAATCCCAATAGTCCTGAAAAAGATTCGGGAAGACAAGGCGCGAGTAATCCTTATCGCGCCCTTCTGGCCAAAAAGGGCATGGTTCACATGGCTCAGACGCATGTCTATCTCGGACCCATGGATCCTCCCGGATATCCCGAATCTCCTACACCAGGGCCCAGTACTACATCCTCAAGTGCACAGACTCCATCTCACCGCAAGGAACTTGAGAGGGGACTCATTTTGGCTAAAGGATTCTCAGGCCCCTTGGTGACCACCCTGCTCACTAGCAGGAAAGAGGTAACCTCAGTCAAGTACCAAAACATTTGGGAAAGGTTCCAGGAGTTCTCAGGTCGACAGTTATCCGAAACAAGCCAGGAAATTCCAATAAGGGAGATCCTGGAGTTCCTCCAAAAGGGGATAGAAAGAGGGTTGTCCACGAGCACACTGAAGTTGCAAGTATCTGCCTTGGGTGCTTTGACCAAAAACTTGCCGATCACCCCTGGGTCTATAGGTTCAATCGAGCCTCTATCACAACCAGACCCTTGAAATTACTGCCTATGGTAGCTCCCTGGGATCTAAATTTAGTATTAAATGCCCTAACATCTCCTCCTTTCGAGCCTATTACTTCTATTTCGGTAAAGGCATTAACATTGAAAACAGTACTCCTGGTTGCCCTGATGTCAGCTCGATGTGTCTGCGAGCTGCAAGCTATCTCTGTAAATCCCCCATATACTTCCTTTCTGGATGACAGAGTAATCATAAAAACTGACCCCGCCTTCCTCCCGAAGGTCAATTCCAAATTTCTTAGGGACCAGGAAATAATTTTGCTCTCGTTTTGTGCCAACCCAAAATCTGAGGGAGAGCAAACCTTTCATTGCTTGGATGTTAGACGTTGCCTACTCCAATATATAGAGGTCTCAAAATCATGGCGACAGTCTTCAGCCCTTTTTGTCTCATTCCAGGGGACAAACCGGGGTAAAAAGGCTTCAAAATCAACCATTGCATGATGGCTACGTATGGCTATTTCACTGAAGAAGGTGGATAATAGTGACTTAATTAAAATAAAAAATACATGTCAACTAATTAGGCGGTTACCTTGCATACTCTGAAACAAACTGAGGAGAGAGGTGCCGCCCCCTTCTTTTATCTCTGCTACAGGTTTCCTGTTCCTGGGGGCGGATGCCTTCTCTCATGTGCGTTGCTGTCATGGCTCTGGAAAATCAAATTGCCGGTAAATAATAATCATTTTTCCTACTTGTGATTCCTACAGCTAAGGAGCTGTCGAAGCAGTCAGTAACATAGCTAGTGATTGGGAGCATGGATGTGATGTGGTAGTCAGCAATTCTACTAATGTTGCAGGCAATAGAAAACTAGAGATTACAACATCTACACGTTCTATTTCCTGAAATGTTTACCCACATTACCTCTAGTAATTGTATTATTACACAGGATTTGTATGATATTACATTGTTTCATTTTCTCATTCAGGCCTCCACAATATCGAATCATCTCAGTGAAGATCTTCTATATAAGAGAATTTTCCTGATTTACCCATCAAGGATGGATATGGACAGAGACAAGATGGCGGAGAGGATATTACACCTCACCCTAGAGATCCTCTTCCGGCTTACTGGAGAGGTGAGAGATTCTGATGACGTCACATTACATCATTCTTATCTATGGGAATAACAGATGGACAGAACTGGAAAGGTGAGGACTCTGGGAATGTCTGTAGTGAGATTTATTAATGTGTCTCTCAATAACCAGGATTACACAGTGGTGAAGAAGACCTCTAGTGAGCGCTGTCAGGACCCTGTGTCTGAGGGATGGGGAAGACCCCTGAGCCCAATCACGGGGCCTCCACCTCACCCCCTGTTACATGAGGACATCAATCACCAGAAGATCCTAGAACTCGTCTACAAGATGATTGAGCTGCTGACTGGAGAGGTGACACTGCTGGGAATGCTGGGACATTATACAGTAACACTATGAAGGTATCGGGGGATGACGGTATCATTGTATGTGTCAGGTTCCTATAAGGTGTCAGGATGTCGCTGTCTATTTCTCCATGGAGGAGTGGGAGTATTTAGAAGGACACAGAGATCTGTACAAGGACATCATGATGGAGGTTCCCCAGCCCCTCACATCACCAGGTAATAGACAGGACTAAATACACACGGCCTATAATTATCTGTATGTAAAGAATGAATTCAGTCCCTGTATGTGTTTCCTCCAGATCTATCCAGTAAGAGGAAAACACCAGAGAGATGTCCCTGTCCTCTTCTTCCACAGAACTGTAAAGAAGAAGATCCCAATGTTCCTCAGGATCATCAGGTAGATGGAGAGAAGGTGTCATGAGATCTCCCCTATGATGTGTAGATGACTGTGAAGGTCTTGTACTCAGTCTTGTTTTATCCACCAGTATTATATGTTTTATACTTGGGTGATGAGAGCGGTGGAGATGGCAGGATTAGAACTGATCATAGATGTGACTTCTCCATCTGTCTGTGACTTTTACAATATTTGTTTCAGGGTGAAGATCTGACCCATATTAATACTACAGAGACATATGTGAGGGGTGATGAGCGGTGTAAAGAGGAGATTCCCAAATATGACTACCCAGGTGAGTAGTAACCACTAAATGCAGAGAAATCACAGATTCCTCTGTCACCGGCTGTGGCCGCTTTATCGGTGGTGTAGTCTGGTCGTATCACAATCATGTGATCACCATTTTGCTTCTAAACCACAACATTCTCCTCCACTCAAAACTGTTCAAATTACTTGGGCATTGAAAGCCCTTTCCTATAGAACTTAAAACCCAGAGGATTCACCTACCCCATGGGATTAGAAGATGCTGACCCTTACCTGCCCAGATCTGCAAACTACAAAGCAGTGCTGACAAGTTAGAAAATCACTTGAAGAAATATACTGCTCAAAAAAATAAAGGGAACACTACTCCATTTGCAACAGGCTGTTTGTGTTCCCTTTATTTCTTTTGAGCAGTATATATTATGATGGGCCTGTAAGAGAAAGTGGAGGGTAATGATGCTGTTGGCTTCCTAGATCCCTGATATCTTATTGGATGAATCTACCTTCTCTCCCTTCTGTGCTGCTGAATGTGCTCATATGGTCCCTACAAGGCCAGGTCCAGTCTTTCTGGCCAAACTTCGCTTTTATGATAGACAACATTAAATGTGCAGTGAGGCCAAGTGTGAATTTCTGTATAATAACAACAGTTTCCCTTCATCCTGAGTTTTCAATTTCTTTTAAAACCTGTTAAACTCAATAAGGATTGTGATAAACTACAGGAAACCATTACACCTGTGCCATGATATATCTCTAAGCTGTGCGAGACTGATGGCTGTAATATCCATTTATTCAGACCTGCAGGAGATGTGTTGGCATGGCGCGAGCCCTGGTTTCATTTTTTCACTTCACATCATAAATTACATTATGTTTTCTATTATAAGGAATTCAGATTACTGTAAAATATCTCCTAACATGGGGAGCACTAATATTTTCTCTACTCTTCTGGTCAGAACTCATAGTAGCTGCAATGATTCACCATAAATGAGTAGTGTTAGCATTCTCTCCCTCATACAAGTGCTTCTCACTAAATTAGAATATCATCAAAAAGTTAATTTATTTCAGTTCTTCAATAAAAAAGGGAAACTCATATTATATAGAGTCATTACACACAGAGTAATCTATTTCAAGTGTTTATTTCTGTTAATGTTGATGATTATGGCTTACAGCCAATGAAAACCCAAAAGTCATTAGCTCAGTAAATTAGAATACTTTATAACACCAGCTTGAAATATTTTAAAATCCAAAATGTTGGCCTACTGAAATGTATGTTCAGTAAATGCACTCAATACTTGGCTGGGGCTCCTTTTTCATCAACTACTGCATCAATGTGGCGTGGCATGGAGGCGATCAGCCTGTGGCACTGCTGAGGGGTTATGGAAGCCCAGGTTGCTTTGATAGCAGCCTTCAGCTCGTCTGCATTGTGGGGCCTGGTGTCTCTCATCTTCCTCTTGACAATTCACCATAGATTCTCTATGGGGTTAAGGTCAGGCGAGTTTTCTGGCCACTCAAGCACAGTGATACTGTTGTTTCTAAACCAGGTATTGGTACTTTTGGCAGTGTGGACAGGTGCCAAGTCCTGCTCGAGAATGACCTTTCCATCTCTAAAAAGCTTGTCGGCAAAGGGGGAAGCATGAAGTGCTCTAAAATTTTCTGGTAGACGGCTGTGCTGACTTTGGTCTTGATAAAACACAATAGACCACATCATCAGATGACATGGCTCCCCAAGCCATCACTGATTGTGGATACTTCACACTAGACCTACAGCAACTTAGATCGTGGCCTCTCCACTCTTTCTGAAGACTCTGAGACCTTGATTTCCAAATGAAATGCAAAATTTACTTTCACCTGAAAACAACATCATGGACCACTGAGCAACAGTCCAGTTCTTTTTCTCCTTGGCCCAGGTAAGACGCTTATGGCATTGTGTATTGGTCATGAGTGGCTTGAAACAAGCAATGCGACACTTGTAGCCCATGTCCTGGATACGTCTGTGTGTGGTGGCTTTTGAAGCAATGACTCCAGCAGCAGTCCCCTCCTTGTCAATGTCCCCCAAATTTTTGAATGGATTTTTCTTAATCCTTTCAAGGCTGCAGTTATCTCATTTTTTTTGTGCACCTTTTTCTACCACACTTTTTCCTTCCACACAACTTTCCATTAATATGCTTGGATACAGCACTCTGTGAACAGCCAGCTTCTTTAGCAATGGACCTTTTGTGGCTTATCCTCCTTGTGGAGTGTGTCAGTGACTGCCTTCTGGACATCAGTCAAGTCAGTAGTCTTCCCCATGATTGTGGAGCCTACTGAAACAGACTGAGGGACCTTTTAAACGCTTAGGAAGGCTTTGCAGGTGTTTTTTGCTAATTATTCTAATTTACTGGGAAAATGACTTTTGGGTTTTCATTGGCTGTAAGCCATAATCATCAACATTAACAGAAATAAACACGTGAAATAGATCACTCTGTGTGTAAGGGCTCTATATAATATGAGTTTCACATTTTGTAGTGTAGAACTGAAATCAATTAACTTTTTGATGAGCTAATATAGTCAGAAGCACTTGCATATATGTTGTGGATGTAACATATCTCTTTATTCTATGCCTTTTGTCATAGATTCATTCTGTGTATATATATATATATAATATATATATGCGTGTGTGTATGTATGTATGTGTGTGTGTGTATATGTATAATATAAATTTTTTTTTTATTGTGGTGGGATTGTCCTTCCTTATCTGTGTCTGGGGAAAAAAAAAAAAAAAGTCTCTTGATTACTCTTCCAAATGCCTGTGATCTAAGTTTAAGACACCTCAGCTCTGCACTATTATAAAAAGTTCCCTTTAAATGTCTAATATTTCTTCTTGAAATTCCTCTGACAGAAAATATTGGCCCTCACGATAGTTGACATTGCCAAGAGACACCGAGCCCCATACTCTAATTACCCCAGAGAGGTCTCACCACTAGTTACTCATTTATTACTGATGAAGACTGTTGGGTTTGATCATTTCAGTAGATGTTATTGTCTACAGTCACAGTTTTTGATTACTGTAGTTAGTGTCCAAAATACTCTGATTTAACCTCTTCCCGCAGCCAGTTTTGTGTTCATCATCAGGCCCCATTCTTCAAATCTGTCGTGTGTTACTTTATGTGGTGATAACTTTGGAATTCTTTACAAAGGATAATGGGAAACAAATGGACGTTACAAATTATATTCCAACTTCTCTTGTTTTCCTGTTTTAAACATCTTTTTATTGTTTTAACATAGACAAGAATAACAATATATGCGACAAGTACGAACAAGTATCAATGGCTTCATAGATTTTCGTCCGGACACTTCGAACAACTGTTAGCATCTCTTTTGTTGCTATTTGTAGCATTTTGCTATATGACAGAACGGACAATAGCTAGGTTATGAAAAACTTAAACTTGTAAGCCCAAGACAATAGTCGCATCAGAGTATAAACTTTCAATTAAATATAAAGATAGTAGTGAGAGAGAAGGGGAAAAATATAGAAAAGGAAAATATTTGGGGGCAGGGCGGGGTAGGAATTTCAACAGGAGTAGTGTCCCGTCGGTAGTTATTTTGCCCTGTTTGTCTGGTTAGTCAATCAGTGTTGCTTCAAGTTTAGCTGATCTTGGGGCAGATTGCTATGATTTACTGAGGGTTTAGTAAGTTTAAGTATGCATCTGTTTCTCTAAAGAGTGTCCACGGCGCCCAAGTCGAACTGAATTTATTCATCTTAAAGGTTGTACTGGCAATTATTTCTTCTATGTAATATATTTGGTTTACTTTGTGCAACCATTCTTTCAGGGTAGGGCAGTTCTGTGATAGCCTCCAACTTCTCTTGAATCCGACAATATACTGTATACAGTTGTACAATACTGTCTGGGCACATGGCAGAGTTCAGAAGGGAAGGAGCGCCATTTAGCTATTTGATTGTGTCTGCAAGCTATTCCAGCAAGATCTGCAATTTATTGGGGTCACTGTCCATGGACACCTGGTAGTTCAAAAGATGGCTACTACTAACAGGCTTAACACTATCTACTCCGGTTTCCACATCCTAGGGATTACCTTGCTCATCATCCTTTAACCCCTCTACATGGATCTGGACTTACACAGAGATCCCTAGCCTTGGGCAACGGTGCTACCTGCTGTTCTGTGGTGTGAGATGGGAAGAGTAGTCAGATAGCCAGGTCAGAACCAGGAGGGCAAAGAAAATAAAAAATCAGAAGACACAAGAGTAGTCAGTAAATGGGCCTGGGTCAGAATAGGAAATAAATACACTGAGCACACAGGACTGAACCAGAGGAGAACAAGACTGTATCTGCAAGCTTCCAGCAATATGCTTCCAGCTTTAGTATAGTGTGATGCTTTCCAATTGGCTGAAGTATGGCGCTTATTACTTCAGCTGGCCAGAACACACATCCGTACTGCCAGAATGGATGGTACTAAAGGTCCCAGGCACCCTAATCTCAGTGGCTGGCAGAGCCTGCGGCATCCAGAGTTTCTGGTTCTGTTGTCTCCTCCATTGTCGGCGCCGCCTGCAGAATGAACAAGGCAACTCTTGGTGACAGAAACAGATGTAGCAGGAGCAGATCCCAAAGGAGATGGGACACACTATTTGAAAAAATCTTACTATGACAAAATGACACAAGACCAGAACAGTAGAAATCCTCATAAAGTGACTCCATTTTGGAAATTATAACCCTCAGTGAATTAATCTGTAGGAGTAGTGACTATTTTGACTCCACAGCCACTTTCCGCAAAATAGAACTCGGTGGATGTTGGAGAGTGAAAACTGTACAAGGCTCAGAAGCAAGTTAGAGGTTTGATTTTGGGAGAGCAGATGTTGCTGGATTGGTTTATGGAAGCCATGTTGTATTTCAAGAGCGTTTGAACCTCTAATAATGTGGAAACTTCTATTTTTCCACTGACAGATGATGGACCTGAATGGGGAATTGTTTTTTGTTAGCGGAGTGGAAGTTCTTATTGGTATTATTTTTGCCTACATAACATTGTTTGGTGACTTTTTATTCCATATTTGGGAAGCAGAATAAACAAGTAGTTGAACACCACGCTCAACTGGTTCATGCTATGAGGTTTTCTATTAGACTGTGAACTGTCACTGTCTTGGTTAACAATTCAATATTTTTACATAACTTAACATTTTTAAGGACAGTTTAAGTAGAAATGTTCAAAAATATAAAATTCAAGGCTATTTTATTCAAAATCAATAATTGTTTTTATTTTTAGCAGATGACTGTACCAAGACATCAGAGGGACAGCTGACATCTTCAGTTTTTAAATCAGATGATCTTGAGATCCCACAGGATACAATTGAAGTGCATGCCATTATCCCAGATATACCATCATCCCTTCACAGCAAAGATCTGTCATCTGATCCTTTGAAACAGGTCCCATCTTCTGATTCATTACCGACTACGAAGGAAAATCAAGGTCACAAAATAAGCATTAAAAAACGAACTGCTTCTAAAGCTAAGAAGACCTTTTCATGTTCAAAATATGAAAATAGTTTTCCCTTCGATATGTCTTTTCTTAAACATCAAAAAATTCACACAGCAGAGAAAAGATTTTCATGTTCAGAATGTGGGAAATGCTTTAACCATAAATCAAATTTTGTTAGGCACCAGAAAATTCACAAAGGGGAGAAGCCTTTTTCCTGTTCAGAATGTGGGAAATGTTTTACAGAGAAATCAGGTTTTGTTAGACACCAGAGAACTCACACAGGAGAGAAGCCTTTTTCATGTTCAGAATGTGGGAAATGTTTTACACAGAAATCAGATTTTGTTAGACACCAGAGAACTCACACAGGGGAAAATCCTTTTTCATGTTCAGAATGTAGAAAATATTTTAAACATAAATGGGATCTTGTTAAACACCACAAAACTCACACAGGGGAGAAGGAGAAGCCATTTTCCTGTTCAGAATGTGGGAAATGTTTTACAGAGAAATCGACTCTTGTTACACATCTGCGTATTCACACAGGGGAGAAGCCTTTTTCATGTTCAGAATGTGAGAAATGTTTTAGCCAGAAATGTAATCTTGTTATGCACCAAAGAATTCATACAGGAGAGAAGCCTTTTTCATGTTCAGACTGTGGGAAATATTTTAACCGTAAATCATCTCTTTTTATGCACCAGAACATTCACACAGGAGAGAAGCCATTTTCATGTTTAGAATGTGAGAAATGTTTTAACCAGAAATCAGATTTTGTTAAGCACCAGAGAACTCACACAGAGAAGTCTTTTTCATGTTCTTAATGTAGGAAATGTTTTTCTCAGAAATCAACTGTAAATAAACAGCACAAAAGTCACACAGGAGAAGAAGCTTTTTTCATGTACAGAATGTTGGAAATGTTTTAACCAAAAATTGTATCTTCTTAAAGCGGATGTCCACTTCTAGGACAACCCTTTGTCTTTACTCATGTTTGGCCTCGATAAAATATAAACACTCGTGCTCTTCTTCCGTGACGGCGCCATTCCAACAATGTTGGAACTCGCATTCCCAGGGTTCACATGAGGTTGATACATCACGCAAGCCCTGTGCCCAATCAGCGGCGGTTTCACTGTCCCTGCCTTCGGATTCATTGAACATCAACAGTAAGGCAGTGCTACAGCTTATCCCTGACTTCCTCTTAATGGTTGAGTTGTCCAAAGGAAGGGATAGTGATGCCAGCACTGACTGGTTGCAGGGCTTATGTGGCGAATCAACATCCCTTAAGCTTTGGGAATGTTAGTGCTGTCATTGCTGGAATGGCCCCAGCATGGGTGGATGTGCTGGCTCCATATTTGGTGGAAGAACCTTATTATGACTTAGCCCTCCAGGATGCCAAAGAATACGCCAAATTAAAAACTGAAATGTAGCCTTGGAGTAACTATGTCAATTAAAGCACAGCGAGTCCAACCACTCCCTTTCCAGGCCAATACAGATCTGGGTTGCTCAGGGCGACCCTCAGAATGCAGATGACCTGGTTGGCTTGGTTGAGAGATACCAGGTTGTTGAGAAATCCTTCGGTAAACCACACATCGTCACTTCACTGTATTGAGATACCCAAAGATGGGCGGGCTCAACATGGAGGGTTGCTAAACCCACAAATGGGGGGCCGTCCCAATCCCACTGAAGGGTCTCCTATGGCTGTTATGAAGGACGTGGTCTGTTGGCGATGTCACAATCCTGGACATCTAGTTGTCTGGTGTCGTATGTCCCCTGAACCAATGGGCTGCAGCCTAGGTAGGCGCTACTCCTATTTTGCCTATCCGGCCTGCAATGTGGACTGTCAACCTGGCGAGGGGCCACAGTCATATACCATTTCCATCATTAGTGTAATGGTTTTTGGACTCTGGCAGTCTAATGACCCTGATCAGCACTTCAATACCCTACAAGTTGATCCTTAATAAGTTTGTGGGCTTTCGCTGCATACACAGATACCAAGGACTACCCTGTTGCCAAAGTGACCATGGGAACAGATTATTGTACTAAGTCCCATGAGGTTGGGATAGTAAAAAATTTGATACATCTTGTCATACTGGAGTGGGATTTTTTTTTACTGTTTTTATACTTGTGGTAAAAGGGGGGCTGCACAGAGTGTCCTGGACAAAAGCCAGGTCCCTCTGGAAGAAATTCCGTCAAAACTAAAGATGGAGGAGTTTCCCCTTTGTGTCCTCGCTGGAGAGGAGGATGAGACTGTGACAGAGGAGCATATCTTCCCTGAGTTATAAGTGCCTGAAGAGAACTTTGGGACTGCAAAACTTAGAGATCGTACATTGATGGGGGCCACAGTCATGTACCGTTTCCATCATTAGTGTAATGGTTCTTGAACTTTTGGACTCTGGCAGTCTAATGACCCTAATCAGCACTTCAATACCCTATGAGTTGATCCCTAATAAGTTTGTGGGCATTCGCTGCATACACGGAGATGCCAAGGACTACCCTCTAGCTAAAGTGACCATGGGAACCGACTGTGGTACTAAGACCCATGAGGTTGGGATAGTAAAAAAATCTTGATCCATCCTGTCATACTGGGGTGGGTGTTGTGAGTTCATTTTCCCCTTCACCATTGAGGTCTGATGAACTCCCTCTTCTGGTGAAGGAAGGTAGTGAGGCTGATTACCATGCACCTGGGCAGGGTGATGATGACTGGGTGATGGGAATTACTGACTGGATATAAGGCAGTCGACGCCCTTCTGCCTTGCTGGTGATCTCTCTGAGGGATTCTAGGAGACCAGTCTGATTCCTACTCCTCAAAAGCTAAGTTTTCTGCTCTACTTTTTGCATTTGTGTTTTGGTTTTGTTTTGCCTTGTTTTCCTTGATTTCTGCCATTCCCTGCTGGGGTGAGCTGAATTCCTTTTTGCTCTGTCTTCAGAAAATACCTGAGTACTGATAGTCTTTTTGAAGCCTAGCGTCTTCAGGGCTTTTTTCCCTATCAGCTGTTGGCTCTTGTTTTGATAGGGTTTTGGCGGATTACAGACAGCAGCTTTTCTATCCTGTCCTATCTAGTTAGCTTGGGCCCCATCATTTGCTCAGCCTATCTTTCTATCTGTGTGTGTTTTTTCATCTTGCTTCACCGTCATTATATGTTGGGGGCTGCCTATTGCTTTGGGGTCTGCTCTGGGGCAGTTTAGATTTCCCTTTCTGTCTTTAGGCTATGTAGTTCTCCGGCTGTGATCGAGGGGTCTAGGGCACCGTAGGAACCCCCCACGGCTACTGCTAGTTGTTGTTGATAGGTTCAGGGGTCTGCAATCCGATAGCTGCCAACTTCTCTGGTTTTCTGGACTTAGCTAGTATTTTTGTTTTTGCCTCCTATTTGACTCATTCATAACAGGTGGGATTTTTCACTGTTTCTTAACTTGTGGTAAAAGGGGGCTGCAGAGAGTGTCCTGGACAAAAGTCAGGTCCCTCTGGCAGAGACTCCGTCAAAATTAAAGATGGAGGAGTTTCCCCTATGTGTCCTCGCTGGAGAGGAGGACAAGACTGTGACAGAGGAGCACATCTTCCCTGAGTTAGAAATGCCTGAAGAGAACTTTGGGACTGCTCAACTTGGAGATCTTACATTGAAGGGTCATTTGATAATGTTACCGTACATAATGGGGTTGCTCAAGAGCAGGGGGTTGACACCAGGTTCCCTCACTTTGCAGTCAATGGCGATTTGTTGCATCAGTTGACCAAACTGATTGGAGGTGAAATAATGGAGCAGCTCTTAGTTCCGGGTCCCTACTGGCGGTGGGTTCAGACATGGTCCATTTGCATGTTTTGGGGGGGACATCTGTGGTGGAGAAAACTTGAGAGAGTCATGTGGAGGTTCTATTGGCCAGGATGTTACTGAGAGATTCTAAATTATTGTAGGTCCTGTCCCACCTGTCAGATAACCGCTCCTACTTTTCACTTCCGAAGCCCCTTAGTCTCATTGCCTGTGATAGAGGTCCCCTCAGAGAGGATTGCCATGGACTTAGTAGATCCCCTAGGTAACTGTGCACGGGTCATGGACTACTTGACCCGATACCCTGAAGCGGTGCCAGTAAGGAACTCCAGCTAACAGAATCGCCTGGGAGCTTGTCCATATCTTGCTAGGACGGGCCTGTCAAAGGATATTTTGATGTACCAGGGAATCCACTTTATGAGCAAACAGATTGCCCTGCTGTGAACCTCAGTTTACCATCTGCAGCCCTATGGCTTGGTTGAGCGCTTCAATAAGACCTTAAAGGCCATGCTCAAGAAGGTCGTTGAGAAGGACAGTCGAGTCTGGGACTATCTGCTTTCATTTCTGCTTTTTTCCATCAGAGAAGTCCCACAAGCCTTCACTGGCTTCTCGCTGTTCGAGCTCCTGTACAGTCGACATCCACAAAAGCTCTAGACATTGCTAAGGAAAGTGTCATTGAGTATGTCGCCCAGTTGCAGGAGAGGATGGTGCACATGATTCCTATCATAAAGGAATATCTCTAGGCACAGGCAAGGCTATATTCCAACAGTGGAGAGCAAGTTCCTGTCCAAGTGGCAAGGCCGATATGAGGTGGTGTAAAAACTGTGACATGAGTTACAAGGTAAACCAGTCTGGTCGCAGGAAGCCGCACCAGGTATACAAAGTGAATTTGCTCAAACCATGGCAAGCTCCTTGCCTGGGAGCCTGTCCCGAAGCCAAACTGGTGGAAGTCACAATTGCTGAGACACTAATGCCAGTCCAGAAGCAACAGTGTCGAGAACTGCTGCTGCGGAACCATGATATATTATCGGAGAAGCCATGGCATACAAAGGTGGTGGAACATGATGTGTTAACAGAGCCGCATATAAGTAAGAACCTCAAGCCCTATAGAATCCTCAAAGCACCCTGGGACATAATATCAAAGGAGGTGAAGAGGATGCTGGACCTCGAGGTGATTGAGGAGTCAAAAAGTGGATGGTCGAGTTTCATCATCCTCGTGCTGAAGCCCGACAGTGAGTGGCGATTTTGTAACAACTTCCACTGTCCAGCTTTAATGTGTATCCAATGCCCTGCATGGACAAATTCATTGAGCGACTTGGTCCCGCAAGGTACATCACAACCCTCCACCTGACAAAGAGGTACTGGCAGATCCCCATGTCCCAGAGTGCCAAGGAGAAGAGAGCCTTCTTGATGCCAGATGGGTATTTCCAGTACACCAGAATGCCCTTCAGACCTTGGCTCCACATAAGAATTATGTAGCTGCATACCTTGATGACATTGTTTTCAACCCTGACAGGAGTAGTCATCTACTAAAGGTATAAGTAATCCTGGATGCATTAAGGAAGAGGCCAGGTACTTGGGTTACATCGTTGGGAGAGGCGAAATCAAGCCACAGTTAAATAACATCGAAGTAATTGAGAAGTGGCTGCAACTGCTCTCCAAGAAGCAAGTGAGGGCATTTCTTGGAATTGTGGGGTTTACCGGCGGTTTATCCCAAATTGGCGATGGTGAAATTAACTCCTGACACAGAGGTGGTATTGCAGGAGGTTAATCGGGATCTGTGCAAGTGTCCGGATCTGGTCGCAATGGACTTTAGCAAAGAATTCATGGTCCACATAGATGCTTCAGAAGTAAATAATGGAGAAGAGCATCCCATCCTGTATCTGAGCCGGAAATTCTCTTTTTGCTAGAAAAATGACGTAGTTGTTTAGAAGGTGTACTCAGCCATTAAGTGGGCCGTGGACATACTGAAGTATTACCTTCTAGGCTGTAGGTTTACGCTAGTATCAGTCCATGAGAAGAAGGGTAAACATGCCCGGGTGACTAGGTGGTTTTTAGCCCTTCAAGTTTTCAGTTTCCACGTTGAGTATAGGCCAGGAAAGTTAGGCCGGTTTCACACTAGCGCATTTTCAACGCGCGCACGGCCGGGGGTAGCTCCGCCCCCGATCCGGCTCTCTGCCCGGCGTGCCCGCCCCTTCCTTGTAGCGCCGCCTCCTAGCGGACAGCGGCGCCTGCGATCGGCGCACCCTATCTTTAGCATAGGGTGCGCCGATCGTGCGCAGGTCGTGCGCTAGTTGCGCTTTGACCTGCGCTGCGCACTTTTGACGGTGCGCCGTGCGCGCCAAAATCCGAAAAGTTCGATTTTGGCGCGCACGGCGCACCGTCAAAAGTGCGCAGCGCAGGTCAAAGCGCAACTAGCGCACGACCTGCGCACGATCGGCGCACCCTATGCTAAAGATAGGGTGCGCCGATCGCAGGCGCCGCTGTCCGCTAGGAGGCGGCGCTACAAGGAAGGGGCGGGCACGCCGGGCAGAGAGCCGGATCGGGGGCGGAGCTACCCCCGGCCGTGCGCGCGTTGAAAATGCGCTAGTGTGAAACCGGCCTTACATGGTGATGCGGAGGCTCTCTCCCGAATCTCCTGTTTGGTGTCTGAAGGTGCCAAAACCCCGGGCTTTGGGCAGAGGACAGGAATATGTGACAGGGTCACTGGCACGATATATGAGGGGAGATATGTGTCACTGCAGTGCACATAATGGCGTCAGTGATGTGAAACCAGAGTAATTTCCTCCAGCATACTATGTGATGAGTTAAATTAAAGTTGTATACATGGGTGGGTTTTGTTGCATAGTTTGGTTGCAGAAGAAACTTGTGAGAGTAGATTATATGGGGTAATTAAGCTTTTATATTCACAGAACATGAGGTACATGCATCAGCTTCTTAATACAGTCTAAAAAAACTTTTACCAGTGAGAAAATAAAACCAAAGTACAAGAAGTATGTGCATTACGTTCAACAAAGCATATACCAGTAACAACATCGCCATCTACTGTTAGAAAACTCCACCTGCACACAAATAAGTCTGTATCTGTTACATATCTGCCAACACCCTTTCTCAACAGTAAGGACTTATTCAGTTAAGCCTAAATTATACATCAGTCTCTGATGTCTTTCAGCATTCAATGCCTTTGTGAAAATATCTGCTGTCATGTCTTCAGTTGGGCAGTACTCTAAATTTAGGATTCCTTGTTCCTGGTGATCCCTTAAGAAGTGAAACTTCACATTAATGTGTTTCGTTCTTGGATTAACTCTTTCCATCAGAGCAAGAACTAGACATCCTTGATTGTCCTCCTACATCTTTGTTGGTCCCAATTGTTGTTGTCCTAAGTCTGTTAGCAGTTGTCTTAACCATAGAACTTCTTGACTTGCATGTGCTGTGGCGACATATTCTGCTTCTGTTGACGATAGTATTACTATAGATTGTTTCTTACTAGTCCAGCTAATTGGTCCACCTGAGAACAAGAAAAGATAGCCACTGGTAGATTTCCTGTCAATTGGATCTCCAGCCCAGTCTGCATCAACGTATCAAGTTAAAATGCATTTCTCACTTGCAGGTAGTTTCAGTTTAACACAGCTAGTCCCTTTCAAATAACGGGTTACTCTCTTCACTGCATTCCAATCCATTTTGTTTGGCTTTGACATCTTTCTGCTTAAAATTCCCACTTCTGCTGCAATGTCTGGCCTTTTAACAGTCGCAAGATAATAATTTTCCCATTGCCTTTCTGTATTGTTCATTATTCGGTAACAGATTCTGTTCACTATTTATTTCCTTCAGATAGTTGGTTTCCATTGGAGAATTTACTGGTTTTTCATCTTTCAGTCCAAGTGTTTTGATTATGTCTTGAATCATGTGATTTTGATTAAGAAGGAACTCCCATCTTCTTCTCTTTCTACCTGTATTCCTAGGTACTGTTTCACATTTCGCAGATCTTTGATCTCGAAGTGTTGATCCAGAATTTTCACTATTTCTAGGGATGAGCGAGTAGTGATGTATTGGTACCAACCATATTGTAATACTCGGGTATTCGGTACGAGTAGCGAGTCCAATGTTAGTCAATGGAAAATGCGAGTAATTGTCTGCTGGACCCTACAAAGCAGTCTGGGGACTGAGGAAAAGGCTAAAAAATGTGTAAATGTTAAAAAAAAAATGTATGCTGTAAACAGGTCAGGGGCTGCATGAGTGGTTTTACACCACTGCTTCACTAGAATGTACAAACACAATTTGAAGTTGTCATTTTTTGCTGGCAGAGCAGGACTCATATTCCACTTACCCAGTGGCAGTGATATATCAGAAGTGCCGTAAGAGCGAATGATGATGGAGGCGATCTTCTGAAGTCAATGTGTAAATGGTGTAAGGAGAGCGATCTGCCCTAGGTTAACGCAGGAGGAAGAAGCACCCATCATCATCATCATAAGGGATTCACAATTATAAAGCTTGGACTACTGTCCTTGCTGTTCCACTGCCACTGCCCAATGTGTAGACATAGACATAGTGTCTTCAAAATATTAGACCTAGGGGCTGTCTCATGGTTGACGCAGGAAGGAAGCCTCCAGAGCCAGACAATTATAAAAATACTAGCACGATAGTTCCAGTGCCCAATGTGCAGGCATAGACATAGTGTCTTCAAGACATTAGCCCAAGGGGCTGTATCATGGTTGATAAAGGAAGCAGGGCAGGTCTGAAGGGCCAAACAATTATGAAGCCAGGACTACTAGCACAGTAGTTGCAGTGCCCAGTGTCCAGGTATAGCTATAGTGTCTCCAAAAATTAGCCCAAGGGGCTGTATCATATTTGATGAAGGAAGCAAGGCAGGCCTGAAGGGCCAAACAATTATGATGAAGCTAGGACTTCTAGCACAGTAGTTGCAGTGCCCCGTGTCTAGGCATAGCCATAGTGTCTCCAAAAATTAGCCCAAGAGGCTGTATCATATTTGATGAAGGAAGAACGGGCTCATCACAAGTGCCTCCTATGGGAAATATTAATTAACAGAACATTGTTTTTAGCTTATTCACCATGAGGTACATGTGGCAGAAGCAGGATTTCAAAACATGTATAAGAAGAAGAAAAGGGGCTTGTATGGGAAAGGATGGACGTGATCACCAATTGCAAAAAAATAATGTTTTGGGTGACTTTAGGTTGGGATACTGTCATCTGGAGGGCTTAAATACTGTTGCGAAATCCAGTCCTTGTTAAATTTTATCAGAGTCAGCCTGTCTGCATTCTCTTTAGTCAACTGTGTGCGTGTATCTGTGATGATTGCCCCAGCGGCACTGAAAACACGCTCTGACATCACACTAGCAGCATGGCAGGCCAGCACCTCCAAGGCATATAAGGAGAAGTCTGGCAAACTATGCAGCTTGGATACCCAGTAATTAAATGGAACAGAAGCGTCAGGAAAGATGCAGGTATGGTCACTTAGATAGTCGTTGACCATCGTGTTCAACTTCTCCTTCCTTGACGTTGTTACTGTTCCAGCTAGTCCTTGGTGATGAGCCGGTTTATTGAAGATGGCCCAGTTTGTGGCCATTTTATCACCACCTCTTTTGGACCTGCTTGGCGTGTCTCTCCCCATTAATGCATGCTGTTGCACAGAGCTGGTACCTCTGCTAGCAGCGGTGTCTGAGGGTGCTGTTGCCATCAAATGATTGATAACGGCCCTTTTGAAGGATTCCATTGTGAAACCCCTTGGTGACTGCAACAGTAGCGAAGGAAATTTGTCCTTGTACTGTGGGTCTAGAAAGGTGGCCAACCAGTATAGGTTGCTATTGAAAATGTGGATTGCGCGAGGGTCTTGGCACAGACCGTCAGATATGAAGTGTGCCATGTGTGCCAAGCTGCAAAGAGGCAAATCTTCTGTGACTCCAGAAGGAGGAACAATACCCATTCTCTCCTCACACTGACTCTCCTCCTCTCCAGCCCACCCATGTTGGACAGACATTAACTTGGGGTTGAGATTCCCCTCTGTAGAATGAGGGGTCTCCTCGGTTCCACTGAAAAAGAAGTCCTCTCCCTCCTCATTTTCATCATCATCTTCATCCCCCAATCTTGCCTGATGATATTGGCTGGGCTGGGTAGGATCACCCATTGTGAAATCTTGCTCCATACCCAGCTGCTGGCATGCAAAGATTCCATTTTTAGATTCTGCAGCGATTTTTTTTTTTTTTTTTTTTTCCAGCAGACATAGCATAGGGATGGTTACGCTGATAATAGCCTGATCACTGCTCACAAGCTTGGTGCAGTACTCAAAGTTATCAAGCACCTCACAAATATCAGCGATCCACACCCACTCGACAGTTGTTATGTGTCTTGGCTGAGTCTCAGTGTGACGGGCATGAATAAGCTGGTATTCAGCAAGTACCCTCTGCTGCTCACTTATCCTTGCCAACATATGATATGTTGAGTTCCACCGTGTTGGCAGGACGCAAATGAGTCAGTGGTTTGGCAAATTAAGTTGCTTTTGAAGCGCTGCAAGACCGGCAACAGAGTTTGAGGAATGGCGCAAATACGGCGCACCTTCTCAAGTAGGTACAGCAAGTCTGGGCATGTTTTTGTAAATTTCTGCAGCACTAGGTTCAGCATGTGAGCAATGCATGGCACGTGGACCAGCTTCCCGAGCTTTAAAGCCGCCACCAGGTTACGCCCATTGTTGCAGACAACCAGACCGGGTTGGAGTTGCAGTGGGGAGAGCCACTGATCAGTCTGTTGTTTTAGTCCTTTCCACAGCTCTGCTGCAATGCGTGGTGTTTCATCTAAGCAGATCAGCTTCAGCAGAGCATGTTGCTGCTTTGCCGATGCGCTGCTGCACAGCTCCCAACTTGGGAGTGATGTGGAGTGTTATGAATGGGTCACCGAGGAGGAACAACAAAAAGCTAAGTCCCAGAAAACCAGAGCGGTTGGTCACTATGCAGATTGCAGATCCCTGATCTTAACTACACAACTAACAGTAGCAGTGGAGTGTTCCTACGTTGTTCCTAGACGCCTCGTAACCGCCGGAGGACTACATAAACCTAAAGCAAGAAAAGGGAAAACTAACTGCCCCAGAGCAGACCCCAAAGGAAAAGACAGCCCCCACACA
Source organism: Dendrobates tinctorius (assembly GCF_039654945.1). Taxonomy (NCBI): domain Eukaryota; kingdom Metazoa; phylum Chordata; class Amphibia; order Anura; family Dendrobatidae; genus Dendrobates; species Dendrobates tinctorius. Next base: position 4,415,872 of record NW_027361893.1, on the reverse strand, counting down.
TGTATTGATGGTGAAGCAAGATGAAAACACATACACAGGCAAAAAAATAGGCTGAGCAAACGATGGGGACCGACTAACTAGAAAGAACAGGAAAAGAAAGCCACTGTCTGCAATCTGCCAAAAAACCCTACCAAAAATAATGTCCAACACGTCTGATAACAAAATTAACCCTGAAGTCACTAGACTTCTCCCACTATATCAGCACTCTGAAACATTCTGAAACAGAGCAAAAAGAGGCCAATCTAATAAGGGACAAAAAGGCAAATTGGCAAATACAGATAAGTAGGAGTGGAAGTTCAGCATAGCCCCAGCAGGGGGAAGCTGACCACATAAGAAACTGAATTGACCAACAAGCGCAAGTGTGAACATTAGCAAAAAACAAACTTAACTTAAGAAGACTGGAAGAGAGCTGAAGTCCAAGACCTGAGAAGCAGACTGAATCACCAGCAGCAGGATAGGGCGTCGGCTGTCTTATATCCAGTCTGATACTCCATAGATCCAATCGTTATCCGTCTCATCAGGTGGCAGATCACTACCACTTAAACCAACCTCACTACCTCCTGTCACCACCAGAGGGAGAACGGAAGAAGAACTCTCAACTGGAGGAGCAGAAAATGAGCTCATAACAGTGGAGGGTAATTCAGCATAGGATGACGAGGTGGAGGAGGAAGAGGGGAGACAGAATGTATATGATGAGGCGGAAACCCTGACTGAGGTTGGGCCCGCTATTTGTGGCATGGGTAAGATATGTGATGGTCCAGTTTGAGACTTTGTCCCACCCTCCACCAGGTTGAGCCAGTGTGCCGTGACAGAGATGTATCGTCCCTGGCCACAAGTAATTGTCCACTTGTCTGTTGTAAGGTGGACCTTCCCTGTTACGTCGTTGGTGAGAGCACACTTTAGATTGTTTAAGACGTGCTGGTGTAACGCTGGTATAACTTGCAGGCCTCCTTAAATACCAAAAATGTATCTCTCCCTCCAGAGAACCGGTCAGGGAGAGAGATTTTGGGTTCTGGTAGAGCCTGCAACTGAGCTGAGGCCCAGATCCTGGTCAACTGCTGTAGCTGCTGCACCACCTCACCACGCAACACCTTAAGCTCATCAGTGAGGGTCTGGAGCAGTTGAGCAAAGGCCTGCATCTGGGCCATGCCTCACCAGAAAAAATGGGAAGGTTGGTTATAATGTCACGGAGTGACTGTCCCTGTGTGACATGACCCAACAGTCGATAGGTCACTAAATGTTAAAACAAACAACGGAACACCGGGGACACAGTTACAACAGTGGGCCCTGCGATAGGGAACAGGGAAATGGACACCTCCTGCACTCTCCTGAGGATGTGCCCTGCTCTTACTAGCGTCCCTATACAGGTTCTTTCAACCTGTCACCGAGCAGGATACCATAGCCCTCACTTGCCCTGCACCCGTCCCTAAGTAGGGAATTGGCAAGTGAGGACATTGGTACCACCGCTGCACTAATGCAACACAAGGTAAGGATAGACAGGCAGAAAAAGGAACAGGGTAACAAAAAACACACCTAGCTTTCTCAGCTGCAATACACCGCACAGCAGAGTAAGGCACCAGATAACAGCATTCAGCTGAAGCAACACTGCACCAGCAACCTCCTGCCTTTAGCACGGTTGGTATCCAAAAGGACCTGTATAACCAACAGTCAACTGATGCATCAGGTGTCCTTTTAAAGGAAAGTGGGAGTGGTCAACACCTGCATCAACAAACTCACCAGCAATGTAATTACACCAGCGGCCACCGGGGGATAAAACAGACATTAACCCCCGATGGTCTGAAAGGAAAAAAGGTCAGTTGGATTCATCTTTTTAAGTGGGAGAACTTGCACAATTGGTGGCTGACTAAATACTTTTGATACACCCGGTCCCCGTCCTGGCGCTGCGCCCAGGTCTGCCACAGTTACACCTGGCCTCCGTCCTGGCGCTGCGTCCAGGCCTGCCGCTGCTCTCCGTTCTGGGCATTCACCTCGAGCCGCTCATGTTGCTGCTCAGCGTTCTGTCCTCCCTCTTGCCTCCTCCTCCTTGCGTCCTGTGAGGAGATCTGTAGCTAAGGCTATTAGGGCACGCCCGCCCGCTCTCTTGCCTTCTTAAAGGGGCGGTGTGCATTATTCAAAAAGTGCAATTAACCAATGGCAGCGCACTGGCTGCTATTTCTGGCCTCTCCTCCATAAGGAGAGCGCCGGAGCAGCGAGTATCTATCATTGCTACATCCGGTTCTCATGCTAACCTGTCTGCGCTGCATCTGCAGTCTCTGTGCATTGTCTAATGCTCTCTGTTTCCACAGCATATCAGTATCCTGTGTTACCTGGTTATATCATCAACCATCTGGGCCTAAGCCATCCCGTTCCGCCTACAGCCATCCAAGTCCAAGGACTGTGTGAAGGTCACTGGAACCCACTCCTTACCAGCTAACCGGATCCAGGACCCAGCGCATTACGGAATGTGCTGTATCTTTTGCTATCCCTTTTGGTCCCGCTGGGACAGCTGCCACGTGTTTGGGGTCTAACTGGGGGTAGCACCTGTGTCCTCCGGGTATTCCATTCTGGCCCTGCCTGAGGGGCTTTACTACGGGTGCCCGGGGCTCACTATTCATGCCCCCTTCGGAGCCCCCGGACCGTGGTCCCGAGGTTCCACTTAAAATATAAAAACGAATGTGAACTTCACCATCTCTGCCTCTGCTTCCATTCGTTACAACTTTTTTCCCCACAGTATTTTCCAAAACCTTTTTAACCTTTTTTGGAGTGGAGGGAAAAGTTTCTATTATTCCCTGTCAAGCCCCTGCATTGCTCCTGTCCTCAAGCACATTCCCCAAGTGTGTGCTGCTATTGGTTACCCACTATCACTGTGAATATTGTTGGTTTATACCTTCATAGAGACCGGAGAATACCTGACAATTGCAACCAGATATGACGAAACCAAGATGGCGCGGTCACTTCCAGGTGGCGTGCATTCCACGCGGTGGACCGCATGAGGCCACGCACCTGGTTATCCCGGCATGATGTGGCTTTAGTACCTCCCTAAAAGTTCCCATGGCACCTATGATGGTGTAGATACAAAACAGGGGATGAGGATATGACGTCACACGCTGAGGGCAGGAGGAATACAGAACGCCTCTATTTGAAGGACTCCTGATTGTGGCATCCATTTATGCCACTCACTTGTATATGGTTTGTGATGCAATTGGTCACACCTAGATAAGGGGTCTCCTGCCACTGCAGGGTCTCATTCTATATATTATACTAGATATACATATATCTTTTTCCTACTTGTTACATGATTTTTTGACTCCCCCCTGATGAATCCCCTCTATTGGGGAAGAAACGTGTAGGGAGAACACATTTTGGAGTGATGGTGGGTAACCCATAGCAGCACACACTTGGAGACTGTCCTTATGAGGACAGGAACAATGCAGGGGCACGACACGGAATAATAGAAACTTCTTCCCCTCCAAGAAAATGGATTTGGACCATATATCTAGCTCCTGTCTATGGTGAACCTACTACAGAAAACACCTATTGGTGAGACCAAACCAATTTTTAATTGAGCACTGTTATGCACGAGCACTTTATATATGTGGTATAATTGTTTTGTGTCACTTGATTCATTGGTCCGGAGGAAATTTTAAAATTAATAAAAGTTACATTTTATTTTATTAAACAGGGACTCTCCTAGCTATACCTCTACAGTCATGGCCAAAAGTATTGACACCCCTGCAATTCTGTCAGATAATACTCAGTTTCTTCCTGAAAATGATTGCAAACACAAATTCTTTGGTATTATTATCTTCATTTAATTTGTCTTAAATGAAAAAACACAAAAAGAATTGTCCTAAAGCCAAATTGGATATAATTCCACACCAAACATAAAAAAAGAGGGTGGACAAAAGTATTGGCACTGTGCGAAAAATCATGTGATGCTTCTCTAATTTGTGTAATTAACAGCACCTGTAACTTACCTGTGGCACCTAACAGGTGTTGGCAATAACTAAATCACACTTGCAGCCAGTTGACATGGATTAAAGTTGACTCAACCTCTGTCCTGTGTCCTTGTGTGTACCACATTGAGCATGGAGAAAAGAAAGAAGACCAAAGAACTGTCTGAGGACTTGAAAAACCAAATTGTGAGGAAGCATGAGCAATCTCAAGGCTACAAGTCCATCTCCAAAGACCTGAATGTTCCTGTGTCTACCGTGCGCAGTGTCATCAAGAAGCTTAAAGCCCATGGCACTGTGGCTAACCTCCCTAGATGTGGCCGGAAAAGAAAAATTGACAAGAGATTTCAACGCAAGATTGTGCGGATGTTGGATAAAGAACCTCCACTAACATCCAAACAAGTTCAAGCTGCCCTGCAGTCCGAGGGTACAACGGTGTCAACCCGTACTATCCGTCGGCATCTGAATGAAAATGGACTGTATGGTAGGAGACCCAGGAAGACTCCACTTCTTACCCCGAGACATAAAAAAGCCAGGCTGGAGTTTGCCAAAACTTACCTGAAAAAGCCTAAAACATTTTGGAAGAATGTTCTTTGGTCAGATGAGACAAAAGTAGAGCTTTTAGGGCAAAAGCATCAACATAGAGTTTACAGGAGAAAAAAGGCATTCAAAGAAAAGTACACGGTCCCTACAGTCAAACATGGCGGAGGTTCCCTGATGTTTTGGAGTTGCTTTGCTGCCTCTGGCACTGGACTGCTTGACCGTGTGCATGGCATTATGAAGTCAGAAGACTACCAACAAATTTTGCAGCATAATTTAGGGCCCAGTGTGAGAAAGCTGGGTCTACCTCAGAGGTCATGGGTCTTCCAGCAGGACAATAACCCAAAACACACTTCAAAAAGCACTAGAAAATGGTTTGAGAGAAAGCACTGGAGACTTCTAAGGTGGCCAGCAATGAGTCCAGACCTGAATCCCATAGAACACCTGTGGAGAGATCTAAAAATGGCAGTTTGGAGAAGGCACCCTTCAAATATCAGGGACCTGGAGTAGTTTGCCAAAGAAGAATGGTCTAAAATTCCAGCAGAGCAATGTAAGAAACTCATTGATGGTTACCGGAAGCGGTTGGTCGCAGTTATTTTGGCTAAAGGTTGTGCAACCAAGTATTAGGCTGAGGGTGCCAATACTTTGTCCGGCCCTCCAAGATTCTGGAGAATCGCGCCAAAGTCATCATGGTCGTCCCGTACTGACCGAGGAGGCGCTGATTCTCCCTGATGGGAGCCATGGCGATCGAGAATCCAGTCGAGCTTCCCCTAAGGGAGGTTGTCATCCACCAGGGCCCAATCCACCACCCGAACCAAGGAAGACTCCACCTCTCAGCCTGGATCCTGAAAGGGACATCCTGAAGGCCAAGGGCCTATCAGACCAGGTCATAGCCACTATCCAGGCCAGCAGGAAACCAGTCACTTCAGCAATTTACCCAAAAATTTGGAAGCGGTTCTGTCTGGAAGGTGGCAGGTCTGAATGTATCCCAGACATTCCTAGAATCCTAGATTTCCTTCAAGCAGGGTTCAATAAAGGGCATAGGCCCAGCACTTTGAAGGTCCAGATTTGAGCACTAAGCACATTCTTTGACTATCCTCTAGCATCTCACCAATGGATAGTGAGATTCATTCGAGCGACACAAAGGCTGCATCCTACTATTAGGCAATTCTCCCTGGCTCTGGGAAAAAGGGGAGCAAAAAATGAAAACACAAAAATGAAAATACCTCTGGGGATTAAAGGGTTAAAAATTATATCAATGGTGTCATATAAAACATGAGGAAAAATAGAAACAAACATGCGCATTTCGATCTATACGATCGTAATTATTGTTAGGCCGGGATCATACATGCGATAAACTCGGACGAGTCTCGCATGTTAATACCCGGCACTGCCGCCTGCACTAAGGAGTAGAGCGTGCAGCTGCATGTATTGCTATGCGGCCGCACGCTCCGATCCGAGTGACGGGTATTAACACGCGAGACTCGTCCGAGTTTCTCACATGTGTGATCCTGGCCTCTGTTTGTTTGTTTTTATTTTTCATCAAGTATCTGCCGGACGCGCACGCAGGGATAGAGAGAGGTGGGCATGACACTGGAAGGGAGTGAGTGATGATTGGGGGAAGCTGGGAGGCGAGGGGGAGGGGGGAGTGAAAGTCTAGCTAAAGGGCATTGGCTCGAGGGTAGGGAGCAAATGACATAGGGTAAAAGGAGGTGGGGTCTCAGGGAAAGGACTCAAAAGAACTGACCGAGGGGTGAGGGGCCCTTTTTGATCACGGACAGCTGGACAACAAGAAAAGAGAAGAAAGAATTCCGTGTCACAGTGGCGATCATCGGAAGCATTACCATGTCTACAATACCATAGACACAAGGAGTTGATTTGGCATTTTACCTTCTAAGCCTATGGGAAGGGCAATCTGTCGGCCATGGTTCCCTGGAGGTTTTCCCCCACAGAGCTTTTTTTATCTCCAGAGTGCTGTCGGATGACTCCTCGTGAGTCAAAGGGTCCTGCTACACTGAGTCTTTAATATCTTGAGGTGTTGCGGGGGTCCTCGAAGTTGGTGAAAAATTGGAAGGTTATGTGGTGGTGGTCTGGTGATATTTGGGTGATACCCAGCGATGGAACGTCGAGTTCACGTTAATGGTGTGGAGACAACCTCTTCCCTCGGTTTTGCAGTGGTTCTGAGCTGGGAAAAACTTGGCTAGGAGTAAGGCTGGGAGGAACGGGGCAATGCCATGGAAAATCACCAGACTTTTGTAGCTTCAAGGACCTCACCAAGTGTCTTTTAATTATTAATAAATTGGCTGCTGTGGCCGTTATTATCCAAAGAAAATGGTTGTTTGTCCTTTGTTTTATGGGGGAGAAGGGGAGAGGATCCTCCATAGAGAGGTGGGAGCGAGATTAAGGAGTAGGTCATAGAAAATCGACCTATCCAGAGTCATGTTTTATGACGCCATCATGGAAATAAGTTTTAAACTTTTGTAATAAACATGGACGGCTAAATGAGATTTTGTGGATACCGGCCTTGAATGGACTTCTGAATTTCCTTTGCTGCACAGTGAGCTTCCGTGCAATCAATACTCTCCAGGAAAGGTGAGCTGACAAATATATTATTCTTCAGATATAAAATATTCTTTACAATTTTAAGAAGCCCCAATAGCATCCAGTGCCAAACCTTAACCCCTTTCTGACATCTGACGTACTATCCCGTCCACGTTACCTGGGCCCGTATGACCGGGGACGGGCTAATATGTCAGCGCGATCAGCGGCGCTCACGGGGGAGCCGGGTGTCAGCTGATTATCACAGCTTACACTCGGCACTATTAACCCCTAGCACACTGTGATCAAACATGATCAAAGTCTACCGGGGGCACAGGGAAGAATCAGGCAGGGTGGGGGCTCCCTGCGTCCCTCCACACTGCAGGCCCCCGGATCCAATATGGCCGTGGGGGCCTTTGGGGTCCTGCAGGGAGGTGACTTCCTCAGTGCCTGCTGAGAGCAGGCACTGAGAAAGCCTACACAGTGCCTGTCAGATCTCTGCCTGTCAGCGATCTGACACTTTATAGTAATGTCCCACACTGGGAAAAAAAATAAATAAATCATGTGTAAAAATAATTTATAAAAAATCCCTAGATAAATTTAAAAAAAATTCCCTAATTTTTTTTTGTAAATAAATAAAAAAAATAAAAGTGCACATATTTAGTATCGCCACATCTGTAACGATGCACCCTCTAAAACTGTCCTACTAGTTAACCCCTTTAGTGAACCCCTTAAAAAAATAAAAACAAAGCAAAAAACAATGCTTTATCATCATACTGCCAAACAAAAAGTGCAATAACGTGCGATCAAAAAAACAAATATAAATAACTATGGTACCGCTGAAAACGTCATCTTGTCCTGCAAAAAAATGAGCCGCCATACAGCGTCATCAGCGAAAAAATAAAAAAGTTATAGTTCACAGAATAAAGCAATGCAAAAATAATTATTTTTTATATAAAATTGTTTTTATTGTATAAAAGCGACAAACAATAAAAAAAGATATAAGTGAGGTATCGCTGTAATCATACTGACCTGAAGAATAAAACCGCTTTATCAATTTTGCCACATGCAGAACAGTGTAAACGCACCCCCCAAAAAAGAAATTCATAAAATGCTGGCATTTGTTCATTCTGCATCCCAAAAAGCAGAATAAAAAGTGATCAAAAAATGTAGCGTGCCCGAAAATGGTACCAATAAAAACATCAACTCGTCCCGCAAAAAATAAGACCTCACATGACTCTGTGGATCAAAATATGGAAAAATTACAGCTCTCAAAATGTGCTGATGCAAAAACTATTTTTACAATAAAAAGCGTCTTTTAGCGTGACAGCCGCCAAACATAAAACCCCACCATAAATAGTAAATCAAACCCCCCTTTATCACCCCCTTAGTTAGGGAAAAATAATAAAATTTAAAAATTTATTTATTTCCATTTTCCCGTTAGGGCTAGGGTTAGGGTTAGGGCTGAGATTAGGGTTAGGGGTGTGTTGGGGTGAGGGTTGGAGTTAGAATTGGGGGGTTTCCACTGTTTGGGCACATCAGGGGCTCTCCAAATGCAATATGGCATCTGATCTCAATTCCAGCCAATTCTGTGTTGAAAAAGTGAAACGGTGCTCCTTCCCTTTCAAACTCTGCCATGCGCCCAAACAGTAGTTTATCCCCACATATCAGCGTGATCAGGACAAATTGTAGAACAATTTTTGGGGTCCAATTTCTCCTGTTACCCTTGGGAAAATAACTTGGGGCAAAAATATTTTTGTGGAAAAAAATGAGCTTTTTATTTTTACGGCTCTATGTTATAAACTTCTGTGAAGCACTTGGGGGTTCAAAGTGCTCACAACACATCTAGATAAGTTCCTTGGGGGGTCTAGTTTCCAAAATAGGGTCACTTGTGGGGGGTTTCAACAGTTGGGGGCTCTCCAAATGCGACATGACACCCACAGACCATTCCATCAAAGTCTGCATTCCAAAATGTCACTACTTCCCTTCCAAGCCCCGACGTGTGCCCATACAGTAGTTTTCTCCCACATATGGGGTATCAGCGTGTTCAGGATAAATTGGACAACACCTTTTGGGGTCCAATTTCTCCTGTTACCCTTGGGAAAATAAAAAAAATTGGGGACTAAAAGATCATGTTTGTGGAAAAAATATGATTTTTTTATTATCACGCCCGGGCGTTACAAACGTCTATGAAGCACTTGGGGGGTTCTAAGTGCTCACCCCACACCTAGATAAGGTCCTTGGGGGGTCTAGTTTCCCAAATGGGGTCACTTGTGGGGGGTTTCTACAGTTTATGCACATCAGGGGCTCTCCAAAGGCAACATGACACCCACAGACCATTCCTTCAAAGTCTGCATTCCAAAACGTCACTACTTGCTTTCCGAGCCTCGATGTGTGCCCATACAGTAGTTTTCTCCCACATATGGGATATCAGCGTAGATTAGGCTTAGGGGTGTGTTGGGGTTAGGGTTAGAGTTAGAATTGGGGGTTTCCACTGTTTAGGCACATTAAGGGTTCTCCAAACTCAACATGGCGTCGGATCTCATTTCCAGCCAATTCTGCGTTGAAAAAGTCAAACGGTGCTCCTTCCATTCCGAGCTCTGCCATGCGCCCAAACAGTGGTTTACCCCCACATATGGGGTATCAGCCTACTCAGGACAAATTGCTCAACAAATTTTGGGGTCCAATTTCTCCTGTTACCCTTAGGAAAATAAAAAATTGGGGGCAAAAATATTATCTGTGGAAAAAAATATGATTTTTTTATTTTTATGTCTCTACGTTATAAACTTCTATGAAGCACTTGGGGGGTTCTAAGTGCTCACCCCACATCTAGATAAGTTCCTTGGGGGGTCTAGTTTCCCAAATGGGGTCACTTGTGGGGGGTTTTTACAGTTTATGCACATCAGGGGCTCTCCAAAGGCAACATGACACCCACAGACCATTCCATCAAAGTCTGCATTCCAAAACGTCACTACTTGCTTTCCGAGCCTCGATGTGTGCCCATACAGTAGTTTTCTCCCACATATGGGATATCAGCGTAGATTAGGCTTAGTGGTGTGTTGGGGTTAGGGTTAGAGTTAGAATTGGGGGTTTCCACTGTTTAGGCACATTAGGGGTTCTCCAAACTCAACATGGCGTCGGATCTCATTTCCAGCCAATTCTGCGTTGAAAAAGTCAAACGGTGCTCCTTCCATTCCGAGCTCTGCCATGCGCCCAAACAGTGGTTTACCCCCACATATGGGGTATCAGCCAACTCAGGACAAATTGCTCAACAAATTTTGGGGTCCATTTTCTCCTGTTACCCTTGGGAAAATAAAAAATTGGGGGCAAAAATATTATCTGTGGAAAAAAATATGATTTTTTTATTTTTATGTCTCTATGTTATAAACTTCTGTGAAGCACTTGGGGGTTCAAAGTGCTCACCACACATTTAGATAAGTTCCTTGGGGGGTCTAGTTTCCAAAATGGGGTCACTTGTGGGGGGTTTCCACTGTTCAGGCACATCAGGGACTCTCCAAACGCGACATGGCGCCAGATCTCAATTCCAGCCAATTTTGCGTCAAACGGTGCTCCTTCCCTTCCGTGTTCTGCCATGCGTCCAAACAGTGGTTTACCCCCACATATGGGGTATCAGCGTATTCGGGACAAATTGCACAATAACTTTTGGGGTCCTGTTTCCCTTGGGAAAATAACAATTGGGGGTGAAAAGATCATTTTTGTGGAAAGAATATGATTTTTTAATTTTACGGCTGTACGTTATAAACTTCTGTAAAACCCATGGGGGTTCAAAGTTCTCCCCACACATCTAGATGAGTTCCTTGGGGGGGTCTAGTTTCTAATATGGTGTCATTTGTGGGGGGTTTCCACTGTTTAGGCACATAAGGGGCTCTCCAAACATGACATAGCGTCCGATCTCAATTCCAGCCAATTTTGCGTTCAAAAAGTCAAACGGCACTCATTCCCTTTCGAGCTCTGCCATGCGCCAAAACAGTGGTTCCCCCCCACATATCAGGTATCAGTGTACTCAGGACAAATTGTACAATAACTTTTGTGGTCTAATTTCTCCTGTTACCCTTGGTAAAATAGAAAAAAATTGGACCTGAAATAATTTTTTTGTGAAAAAAAGTTAAATGTTCATTTTTTTTAAACATTCAAAAAATTCCTTGAAGCACCTGAAGGGTTAATGAACTTCTTGAATGTGGTTTTGAGCACCTTTAAGGGTGCAGTTTTTAGAATAGTGTCACTTTTGGATATTTTCTATCCTATAGACCCCTCAAAGTGACTTCAAATGTGATGTCGTCCCTAAAGAAAAAATGTTGTTGCAAAAATGAGAAATCGTTGGTCAACTTTTAACCCTTATAACTTCCTAACAAAAAAAAATTTAATTTCAAAATTGTGCTGATGTAAAGTAAACATATGGGAAATGTTACTTATTGTAACGCCGGTGTGTTTGTACTTTGCTACCTCGTCGTTACTCTGCATGTCTCTGCATTAGCCCTTTGCTCCTTTCCCCCTAACTTGCAGCAATACTGTTCTCTGTTACCTATATGGATGCTGCTCAGTTCCCTGCTCCACTGCGTAGCCGTACATGCGTGTGGCTCCGCTGCTCTGCATGACGACTCGCGGTCCCTGGCTGCCGCTGTGGAAAGCTATCCGTGGATTAAAAGGTCCTCTGCACTGTGTATGGCTTGCCACGTGTGTTCAGGCTTGCAGCCCTGTCAGATGTCCTTTGCAATGCTGATTTATCTGGCTGTGCTTAGGGTGCACATGGCCACACCTCCCCTGCTTTTATGAGGAATGGGAGTGTGCTACAATTGCTGCTCCAGCCTATCACTGTGAGGCAGCGCCTATATAAAAGTTCCCTGCCCTGAGGGGCTGGGCCAGAGCATTGCCTTATGTCTCTGTAGTTTGCCATGTCTGTGGGGTGTCTAGCACCTGTCCTGCTTGCCTGCAGTTCTACATGAGCTGATGCCTGTCTTGCTGCCCTCCAGCAGCATATCCTGGCCCTTGATCCTGGCTGCCCTTCCAGGAGGCAGAATATCCTTGTAACAGCATCTTGCTATCTCGGGTACCTCCTTCAGTACCACCCCGTGTTTCCAGAGGTCCACTCTGCTTTGGCTGGAGTCTGAATGAAGGACGCTGGCTGGAATTCCTTGGTTACAATGGGCGCATATAAAAGATCACTGCTTCTCCACGTATTTCCAGTCTGACAACACTTTACTCACAGGACACAGAATATATCACACAGATACAGAGGGCAGGCCAATAGAAAAGCGGCAGGCCAGACATACATTACAATAGCCGCAGGTGGCTGGAGCCTGCCGATTTTTACTGTGGGAATTACAAAGGTGGGGGGGCGGCTGGGCACAGCCTGTGGGCTGATGCACTAGGGACATGCATCTCACATGGAACCTATTATACATACATATAACTGCACAACATATTCTGGGTGCTGAGTGGTTCCGTAACAAGTAACACGGCTCCCCTTTTCAGCGACGCGATCGGCATACACAGTCTGATCCTTAACGGATCGGTTTGGGGATGACCGAAGTTTATGGGGTTGGTACAAGTTCCGTTTTTCGACTTAGTCCATCGGCGTTACTGTTTTGTTTGCCGGGTCTGTAGTGGATGGTGAAGTCTAGAGGTTGTAGGGCTAAACTCCACCGCAGCAATCTGGCGTTGTCTCTGGAGACCCGATTAAGCCAGACTAGGGGATTATGGTCCGATAGGAGGGAAAACTGTTGTCCATACAATTATGGTTGCAACTTTTTGAGTGCCCATACTACCGCCAGGCACTCCTTCTCGATGGCCGCATAGCTTACTTCACGAGGCATTAGTTTCCGACTCAGGTAAGCTACCGGGTGTTCTTGGCCGTCCGGCCCGACTTGGCTCAGTGCTGCCCCCCAATCCAAACATAGAAGTGTCTGTGTGAACAAGGAAACGTTTAGTTGGATCGGGTCCGGCGAATACAGGGGTAATGGTGAGGGCGTCCTTTAGTTGGCAGAAGGCTTCCTCACACTCTGGGGTCCAGGTTACAAGGCGGGGGAGGTTCTTACTGGTCAGATCAGTGAGGGGCTTGGCTACGCTGCTGTAATTGGGAACGAATTTCCTGTAATACCCCGCTATCCCTAGAAACGCCATGACCTGGGTTTTAGTGTGTGGGGTGGGCCATTTGGCTATGGCCTCAATCTTGGCTGGTTCTGGTCGCTGTTTCCCACTTCCCACCCAATGCCCTAAATACTGAACCTCTGCTTTGCCCACGTGACACTTGTATGGGTTCAGGGTGATTCCGGCTTGGTGGATCCTGTCCAATACTGTCTCTAGGTGATATAGATGCTCTTCCCATGTCGCACTGTAGATGGCAATGTCGTCCAGGTAGGCACAAGCATAGTCCTGGAGACCATCCAGAAGCCGGTCAGCCAGCCTTTGGAAGGTCGCCGGGGCATTCTTCATCCCGAATGGCATAACTCGGAACTGGAATAAGCCAAACAGGGTGACAAATGCCGACTTGGGAATAGCATATCCCTGAGGAAGGTGCCAAGAAGGGCGCCGAAACGCGTAGGAGGAAATAAAGGAGTACACTGCTACAACATCTTGCATCCCAGGTGATTTGTGAATCTCGGCAGCGCGGACTGCAACACACCCTGCTTCACACAACTTTCTGAAGACTTGGGAATAGCGTCAGGACTAAGGGGAATCTGCCAGTAGACTTTGCATAGATCTATGGTGGTCAAATACTTTGCCCCCACCAGCCGGTTTAACAACTCATCCACACGCGGCATGGGATATGCATCCGTCACTGTTTTCTCATTGAGATTACGATAGTCTACACAAAACCGTGTGGTCCCATCCTTCTTGGGCACTAACACTACGGGGAATGCCCAGGGACTATCCGACTCTTCAATGACCCCTAAACGCAACATCTCTTGTACAGACTCAGGGACGCAGAAGGGGTTTTGTCGCAGGGGGGTCTGATCCTGGGCCATTTACCCCAACGGCTGATTATAGTCAAGGCTCCACTTGGTACACGTTGTACACACACAGCTCGGCTCTGTACACCTCATACACACACAGCTCCACTCCGCACATCTTGTACACACGCGGCTCCGCTCCGTACACATTGTAGACACACGGCTCCGCTTTGTACACTTCAAACACACACGGCTCCGCTCGGTAAATCTCGTACACACACGGCTCTGCTCTGTACACCTTGCATCCGCTTGGCTCTGCTCCGTTCACCTCGTACACACACGGCTCCGCTCTGTACACCTCGTACACATGCAGCTCCGCTCCGTACACCTCGTACACACAAGGCTCCACTCCGTACACATGCAGCTCTGCTCCGTACACTTCGCACACACGGATCTGCTCCGTACACCTCGTACACACACGACTAAGCTCCGTACACCTCGTACACACACGGCTCCGCTCTGTACACCTCGTACACACATGGCTCCGCTCCATACACCTCGTACACACGCAACTCCACTCCGTACACCTCGTACACACAAGATTCCGCTCTGTACACCTCGTACATACACGGCTCCGCTCCGTACACCTCGTACACACGCAGCTCCGCTCCGTACACCTCGTACACATGCGGCTCTGCTCCGTACACCTCGTACACATACAACTCCGCTCCGTACACCTCGTACACACACGAATCCGCTCCGTACACCTCGTACACACACGAATCCGCTCCGTACATCTCGTACACACACGGCTCCGCTCCGTACACCTCGTACACACGCAGCTCCACTCCGTACACCTCGTACACACGCAGCTCCGCTCCGTACAATTCATACACACACGGCTCCGCTCCGTACACCTCGTACACACACGGCTCCTCTCCGTACACTTCGTACACACACGGCTCTGCTCCGTACACCTCATACACACGGCTCTGCTCCGTACACCTCGTACACACACGGCTCTGCTCCGTACACCTCGTACACACACGGTTCTGCTCCGTACACCTCGTACACACGCGGCTCCGCTCCGTACACCTCGTACACACGCGGCTCCGCTCCGTACACCTCGTACAAACGCGGCTTCGCTCCGTCCACCTCGTACACACGCGGCTCCGCTCCGTACACCTCGTACACACGCGGCTTCGCTCCGTACACCTAGTACACACGCGGCTCCGCTCCGTACACCTCGTACACACACAGCTCCACACCGTACACACACGGCTCTGCTCCGTACACCTCGTACACACACGGCTCAGCTCCGTACACCTCGTACACACACAGCTCCACACCATACACACACGGCTCTGCTCCGTACACCTCGTACACACACGGCTCTGCTCCTTACACCTCGTACACACACGGCTCCGCTCCGTACACCTCGTACACACGCGGCTCTGCTCCGTACACCTCGTACACACACGGCTTCGCTCCGTACACCTCGTACACATACGGTTCTGCTACATCCACACTGTAAACCCCTCCTGACCCCACACATAAACGTCCCCTCATCCAGCACCATGACAACCAGCACAGCAGAGTCCTGCATACACTGAGGCCCCTGATCATGTGACCTCTGACTCCTCCCCTCCTGTGACCTCATCACAGGTCCTGTGCGCACAGAGCAGCCATATATGTGGAGGGATGTGGAGATTCCCCATTACTGGCGCATTAATACTAGAAGTATATTGCACCGTCTACAGCAGAGTGGCTGTGATGAGGAGTTCAGAATATCACCTCCAACCCACACACAGCTGCTTCCTTCCATCAGCCAGCAGATAACTCAGTCCCCGCCCCTTCCGGTGACGTCATCTCCTCACAGGAACCTCCAGCTGGAAACTCCTTTCTCATGTCCCGGTGTGCGGCTCTGCGGGTGGAGGTCAGTACTAATGTGCGGTCCGGCTCTGCGGGTGGAGGTCAGTACTGATGTGCGGTCCGGCTCTGCGGGTGGAGGTCAGTACTAGTGCATAGCTACCAACCATCCCGATTCTCGCGGGACAGTCCCGTTTTTGACACCCCCCACCCGTGTCCCGCCCTGGACTCTATTTCCCACATTGCACTGAGCCGCCACGCCCCCCCATGCACCGACCCCATCCTCGCCCTCCCAGAGACCCATTGCAGCCTGCAATGACGTTGTTGGCTGTTCTGTGGCTGCGCGCACTGGACCTGTGATGAGGTCACAGGAGGGGAGGAGTCAGGGGTCACATGATCAGGGGCCTCCTGTCTGCAGGACTCTGCTGTGCTGGTTGTCATGGTGCTGGATGGGATAAGTTTCTGTATGGGGTCAGGAGGGGTTTACAGTGTGGCTGGCAATCGCCACTTGTAAGAGAAAGTTCTTACTGAGAGAGCTGGAAGAGCCGGAAAAAGTTGTAGACAATCTTCTTATTGAGCTGAGGTCGAAGTTTATTGAGAGATACACGGCAGAACAGGACAGATAATCAGGAAAGTTGAAGCATGCAGGCAAAAAAAGGAATTCAGACGGGCAGAGATTCGCTGTGAAGTCTGGTGGTGAAAAGGCCCTTTAGCCTGGCCATGGTGAGGCACAGCGGCATGATGGCGGTGGAATGGCCCCGAGCAACAGTAACAGGGGATTTTTTTACATAATGCTAGCAATGAAAGCTGCATTTTGCCGCAGAGGGTGTCTACATTATCATTCTAAGGCATTTACATGATAATTCTAGAGAAACGTGTGCTTCACAACAAAGAATATAATGACATAATAAGAAGACATTAATTAACGTTTCCCCAAACACTAAAACTCATAGAATTCAATATTCTCTCTAGCTACTGTTATTAATCTTATCACTACTTTCAGGCTTGATCCATAAATTCATGCATTTGACATTTTAATGAGTTTGTTCTTTTTACCAACACTATCACGTATACACCCATTGACCATATATTTGGTAACCCTATTGATCCAATCTTGCTCTATGCACGTCTGCTGAGGTTGCTAAGAGACATGGTCTCATTTTCCATCCTCCATTTGAAGTACATTTTATTAGTTCTTTAGTAAAAGTGGAATCTTCTCCTAACTTCCACAAGATGGCTGCCTAGCTCATCATGGCCGCTCAGTATATTACAGCTGACCATTTTCTTACAAGTCCCCCTCTTGTACTCTATCCAGAGTACAACATACAGTACTGTAATATTCATGGGTGAATTATTGAAAATAAGAATATTGAGGTAATTCAGCACTTTATGCATGTGAGGGCAAAATTCCCTAAAAATAGCACAAACACATAATAAAAAAATAATTCAAATATTAGTCCCCAAAAGTAAATTGCACAATAATTAAGTCTATTGATCTTTTTCTTCTCATTCTTTGGCTTCTGGACTTTCCTGATCTTCTCCCCCTCTCACACTATCAGAGTCCCACTGTATAGTGTGAAACATCTTCTCCTGATCATCCAATAGGTCCATGGCCCCAGGAGTCGAATATGAAAATCTTCGGCTGACCTGAAGAAAATAGAAAAAAAAGTGGAGTATCAGTCCTTACCAGAAGTCTACACTGATTGGTATGAACAATTTTGACACCCTTGTCTCTTGATTTGCTACTTCTCCGTACTCCCAAAACTGTAGGACCTATGATCTGAGTGACAACAATTAGCTTCCCAGGGTCCTATCGTCCTGAAATTTTTAACCCTAACCTAAGCTTCTTTAACAAATGTAGACTTGTAGAATTGTCAGTGGGGTCTGGAAAATTAAGGAATCAAATCCCACTATATGTTTTACTTGATTCATAGTCCAGTGCACGCCCAGTAGGTGCTTCATGCACAAAGTGAATCCTTTCTCCACGGGTGTAAGCAACCTAGAGTAGTAACCTAGGGCATACAGCTGACTAGACACTTGTGGGCTTTCTTTGGGCCATTTTTGTAGAAGCACAGAAGAAATAGAGAAATCACCGGTGTGAGTGTGAATGTAAAATGGCTGGGAAGGGTCAGGATTATCCAATGCAGTAGCTGCCGTAAGGGCGCGCTTCAATCCCTCAAAAGCCTGTAAGGCTGCTCCCTCTATATTGACAGGGGCAAAGTCATCATCAACATTTTTCAATAAATCCTACAATGGTTTAGCCAGATAAGCGAAATCTTCAATATATTCTCTGGAAAAATTGATAAGACCCAAAAATTTTTGGAGCTCAGTAATATTAGTTGGTATGGGGACAGCTTGAATAGCTTTAACCCTGTCATGCATGGGTTTCTTTCCTTCTGCTGAGACAGACACACCCAGAAATTTAACCTCTGATTTCATCAATTGTACTTTGTCTAGACTCATTTTGAGTCCTACATCTTGTAAAGCCTGACAAACATTTCCAAGGGTTTCTCTGTGTTCACATTCATCGACAGTTTGAATCAATAAATCATCCACATACTGTAAGACTTTGTCCCCGTAGCCAAGGGGTTCTAACACCTGAGCCAATGCCTGATGGAAATACACAGGAGAACTGTGAAATCCCATGGGCAACCGCATGAACAAGTATTGCACATCCTCCAAAATGAATGCGAAGCGGAGGGCAGATTCAGGTGTTAGGGGTACTGAGAAAAAGCCATTTGAAATGTCCAAGCTAAAAAACACTTTACAATCACTCCTCAGCTGTGACATAACTTCAGGGACAGATGCAACAAGGTGAGCAGCTGAGGGAGTGTACTTATTTACAAGTCTCAGGTCTACTACCATTCGAAAACTGCCATCTTCCTTTTTACAGGTAG
Organism: Dendrobates tinctorius; assembly: GCF_039654945.1. Taxonomy (NCBI): domain Eukaryota; kingdom Metazoa; phylum Chordata; class Amphibia; order Anura; family Dendrobatidae; genus Dendrobates; species Dendrobates tinctorius. The sequence continues at coordinate 4,397,164 of NW_027361893.1, read as the reverse complement.
AATAGGACTGTTACATGGGGAATTACCTTTCACGACAACACCTTGCTTTTCCAATTCACTGACTGCAACCCTTATGTAAGGGATGGCGTCCTCAGGAATATGGTACTGACTAGTGTTGAGCATTCCGATACCGCAAGTATCGGGTATCGGCCGATACTTGCTGTATCGGAATTCCGATACCGACTTCCGATATTTTTTCAATATCGGAATTCGGCATCGGAATCGGAAGTTCAGTTGATTGACGGCCTGACGTCATCATGATGCGCGGTGTGTGCGCATCATGATGCGCCGTCATTTCGGGCCTTCCGGGGGTCTCTGCCGGCCTGCCGGGGGGCTGTGCCGGCCTGCCGGGGGGCTGTGTGGACTGCACGGGGTCTGTACCGGCCTGCCGGTGGTCTGTGCACCCTGTGGGGGTCTGTACCGGCCTGCCGGGGGGCTGTGCCGGCCTGCCGGGGGGCTGTGCTGATGTCCGGGGGTCTGTGCAAGCATCGTCCGATGGGACTACAAGTCCCATCGGGCGATGCCTGCTACCATGACAGTGATTGACACATTAGCCAATGATGGGACAGTAGTAGTCCCATCATCCGGCTAATGTGTTAAATGTTAAAAAAAAAAAAAAAATACTACATACATACTACATGCATGCTACATACATACTACATGCTACATACATACTACATATATACTACATACATACTACATACATGCTACATACATACTACATGCATGCTACATACATACTACATACATACTACATGCATGCTACATACATACTACATATATACTACATACATGCTACATACATACTGCATGCTACATACATACTACATACATACTACATGCATGCTACATACATACTACATATATACTACATGCATGCTACATACATACTACATGCTACATACATACTACATATATACTACATACATACTACATACATGCTACATACATACTGCATGCTACATACATACTACATACATACTACATACATACTACATGCATGCTACATACATACTACATGCATGCTACATACATACTACATGCATGCTACATGCATGCTACATACATACTACATGCTACATACATACCACATACATACTACATACATACTACATACTACATATATACTACATGCATGCTACATACATACTACATGCTACATACATACCACATACATACTACATACATACTACATACATACTACATGCTACATACATACTACATATATACTACATGCATGCTACATACATACTACATGCTACATACATACCACATACATACTACATACATGCTACATATATACTACATGCATGCTACATACATACTACATATATACTACATGCATGCTACATACATACTACATGCTACATGCATGCTACATACATACTACATACATACTACATGCTACATACATACCACATATATACTACATACATACAATACATTCATACAATACATACATAGACATACAGTACATATAACATAGAGTAACATACTTACCAATACTTGTCACATTGTTCCCCGAAGCCATTGTCTTTTCCGGAATAAATATTAACATAACAAACCACAAAAATACTCACCCACGATCCGAAGCAGTCCACGAGTGTGTCCCACGACGATCTTGGGTAGAGAACTGCAGCATCAGATGATGCTGCCGTTCTCTACGGGCTGCAGGAATCCAATGACGGAAGGTAGGTATCCTTCCGCACTGTATTCCTCCGCCACTTAAAAAAAAAAAAGTCCCTAGTCTCACTTTATGCCATTGCTGCGTGGGAATTTCCCACACAGCAATGGCATAAAGTGAGACTAGGGACTTTTTTTTTTTTTAAGTGGCGGAGGAATACAGTGCGGAAGGATACCTACCTTCCGTCATTGGATTCCTGCAGCCCGTAGAGAACGGCAGCAACAGCTGATGCTGCAGTTCTCTACCCAAGATCGTCGTGGGACACACTCGTGGACTGCTTCGGATCGTGGGTGAGTATTTTTGTGGTTTGTTATGTTAATATTTATTCCGGAAAAGACAATGGCTTCGGGGAACAATGTGACAAGTATTGGTAAGTATGTTACTCTATGTTATATGTACTGTATGTCTATGTATGTATTGTATGAATGTATTGTATGTATGTAGTATATATGTGGTATGTATGTAGCATGTAGTATGTATGTAGTATGTATGTGGTATGTATGTAGCATGTAGCATGCATGTAGTATGTATGTAGCATGCATGTAGTATATATGTAGTATGTATGTAGCATGTAGTATGTAGCATGCATGTAGTATATATGTAGTATGTATGTAGCATGTAGTATGTATGTAGCATGCATGTAGTATATATGTAGTATGTATGTAGCATGTAGTATGTATGTAGCATGCATGTAGTATGTATGTAGCATGCATGTAGTATGTATATGGTATGTATGTAGCATGTAGTATGTATGTAGCATGCATGTAGTATATATGTGTTATGTATGTGGTATGTATGTAGCATGCATGTAGTATGTATGTAGTATGTATGTAGTATGTATGTAGTATATATGTAGTATGTATGTAGCATGTAGTATATATGTAGTATGTATGTAGCATGTAGTATGTATGTAGTATGTATGTAGCATGCATGTAGCATGCAGTATGTATGTAGCATGCATGTAGTATATATGTAGTATGTATGTAGCATGTAGTATGTAGCATGCATGTAGTATATATGTAGTATGTAGCATGTAGTATGTATGTAGCATGCATGTAGTATATATGTGTTATGTATGTAGCATGTAGCATGCATGTAGTATGTATGTAGTATATATGTGGTATGTATGTAGCATGCAGTATGTATGTAGCATGCATGTAGTATATATGTAGTATGTATGTTGCATGTAGTATTTATGTAGTATGAATGTAGCATGTATGTAGTATGTAGTATGAATGTAGCATGTATGTAGTATGCATGTTGTATGTATGTAGCATGTAATTTATTTTTTTTTTTTTTATTTTTTTTTTTTTTTACATTTAACACATTAGCCGGATGATGGGACTACTACTGTCCCATCATTGGCTAATGTGTCAATCACTGTCATGGTAGCAGGCATCGCCCGATGGGATTTGTAGTCCCATCGGACGATGCCTGCACAGACCCCCGGAGCCTGCACAGACCACCGGCAGGCCGGCACAGCCCCCCGGCAGGCCGGCACAGCCCCCCGGAGCCTGCACAGCCCCCCGGCAGGCCGGCACAGCCCCCCCGGAGCCTGCACAGACCACCGGCAGGCCGGCACAGCCCCCCGGCAGGCCGGCACAGCCCCCCGGAGCCTGCACAGCCCCCCGGCAGGCCGGCACAGCCCCCCCCGGCAGGCCGGCACAGCCCCCCCGGAGCCTGCACAGACCACCGGAGCCTGCACAGACCCCCTGGCAGGCCGGCACAGCCCCCCGAAAGGCCCGTACAGACCCCAGAGAGGCTGTACAAGGGCAGGAAAGGGTTTTTCTTATTCCGATACCGGAAGTCCCATAGACTTGAATGGGACTTCCGGTATCGGAATCGGCGATACCGATACTTTTTTTAAAGATCGGCCGATACCATCCGATACGATACTTTGAAGTATCGGACGGTATCGCTCAACTCTAGTACTGACGCTGGAAAGGTGGCAGTTTTTCACCATCAATTTTAACCTGAGTTTGCATCAACCCACAATCAGTTTTCTTTGAGATCCACAATTCAGGGAACCTTTGCTTCAATTCATTTTTCAAAGCATCATTGTCAGCATTTTCAACATTTTCATCAGTACATACTCCAAAACTAGCAATGGGTAATTTGTGACTCCCCTCATCCTCCTCCACAGGTACAATCACAGAACAGATAGTGGCTTCCTTATTCCGCCACAAGACTTTGTTACATAAATCAACAATTCCCATTGCTCCCAAAACATCAGGACCCAAAATAGTGGACCGTAACTGTGGGTTTACCCAGAAAGCGCATCGAAAGACCCCTTTGTTTCGATCCCCCTGTGTCCTGAAATCTCAGGTTTACTGGACGACTTTTTACTGCTTGAATACAGGAGCCCTCAAATCCTACCAACGTGGTAGTCTCAGGCAGTCCAGGGGGTGACTGCAATTTGTGTCGTGTTATTGAAACTGAGGCTCCTGTATCGATGAGGATGTCTTCCCAAGGCAGCCCCTCTATTCGCCCTCTCACATAAGGTCTCCCATCATTGCCCAGGGAAAAGGTGGGCAAGGAGGGCAAGGGGAACAGGGGTACACCCCATCAGTGTTACCTGCCGTGGGAAGCCCGAAAAATCCATCATCCCCATCTGAACACGGCTTCCGTCAAACAGCTGCCACCTCCGCCCCAAAGAGATCCTTAGTCAGGGTCCGGTCCACATGTTCCGATAGCTCCCTAATCAGTGGAGCATAGGGACGAGGTGGAGTGACCCCTCCCTGAATAGCATGGACCTCCGGGTGCGGATGAGTGAGAGCTATCGGGTAAAGAGCAGGAGCAGAAGGCTCCTGTGAGACTGGGTTAACCATTTGAAGACCATTATACTGCTGCTACTGCCTAGGGTCATTCACTGTTGGATACGGAGGTCTAACTCCAAAAGGTGGTCTAGAGAACTCCCGGGGCCGTTGGGGGTTAAATGGCTCCCAGGGTTCTCGGGGTACAATCCCTGGCACAAGGTTGGGACAAAAACGTCTAAAGTGTCCTAACTGTCTGCAAAAATAACACAAGGGAGGACCTCTCATGGGATTCCGTGGGGGCTCTGCCGAAGGGACCTGCCCATTCTGGGCAGCTGGCCGTACCCCCCTGGAATTCCTGGCCTCCCTGAATCAGCAGATACACCCCGAGGTGAATGGTATGCAAAAACATTAGACTCATCACCCTTCACCTCGGATTGCATCGTCCTAACATTAGTTAATAAAGCCTCCACCACGTCCTCAATAGTTTCCGCATTTTGCAAAACTCCTGATTTAAAGACCCCTTCCAAGGGAACCTTTTTTACAAATTGTTCCATCATAGCATAATTATCACCCTGGTCAATAGTATCTAAGGTCTTATCAAACACAACACACCAGGCTGCAACACATTTATCTGCCTCTATCCAGAGATCACTCCCCTTTCTAATTTTAAAGGAATCTAACAATGCCAGAGAGGGCTTTCTCCCCCCTAACTTCTGTGAGATCACAAACTTCATTCTTCCCTGCGGTTCTGTCAGATCACACTGAACTCCCTTCGCTTGCTGGGCTCTAAGATGGGACATGAACTCAGGGGGCACAAAAGACATGAAATAACGGGAAGCATCTTCCTTAGATTTAATTTGAAATTTATCTAGCCATGACTCAAAACCAAGAACATTACAAAACACTCCCTTACTTTCCTCCCAATTAGGCAAATTTTTAACAAATTTGAGATGGACCAGGGATATTTGGCCGGGGATTTTTCTTGGGGCTGAAGCAGCAGCAGCGTTAAATTTAAAGTCTACCTGGGATGAATCATCTCTTTCCTCCTTCTGCCATCTCTTTAGTCAACTGTGTCTGCATGTGTTGAAGATGCCGGGACAATCTATCCTGTGTGTCTGTGTGTTCCCTCAGCCAGTCTCCTATCATTGATTTCCATTCTGAGACTGTTTCTGCATCAGCCCCGCACTTCTCCACTGCAGACTCCATCTGTGCTATAAGTGCTCTCAAAGGCTCCAACTCAACCCCCTCCCTCTGTGTTTCCTCTGCTTGTTTTAATGTCTCATTCAGCTTTTCTAATCTCTCCCCATGCACTGTCCCAGCCCGGGTGATCCCATATACAAACTGCGGTGTAGGCTGCCTATCAAGAGCCTGATCAAAAGTCATGACTGTCTTACACAAAGCCGCTACTCGGCTATTAGTCTTCCCTAGCGAATTCTTTCTATCTAGTTCCCTGTTCTCTTTGGTAACCCAATGCATACAATTTAACCACGTGGTTTCCACATTAACCCCCTCCAGCTGGGGTGTGCCAGCATATTTCTCTGCTTCCGTAACCACTCAATATTTACAGTGGCCTACAAAGACGAATTTTACTCTGTTCTAGTATCAACAAATGCAATTTAAGCAGAATTAGATACTCACACCTCTCTCGGATGGAAGACCTCGTTGCAGACTGGGTTGACCAAAAATATCAAAAGAGGTGCAGCCGTGATTCCAGCCTCACTCGTTACGCTTGCCAAGCATCTCCCCATGCCCTTTTAAAGCTTCTTGCTACCCGGCACAAAAAAGTTCTCATGTCCTTGTAGATAACTTCTTCTTCTTAGTTGCACATATATTTTTATAGTCTTTTTTCTGTAGTTTTCATATAAGTATCGGGCAGGCGGTCTCGGAGCGATCACGAGAGCTTCTACTTCAGGCTGGATTCCTTTGATCGGTTTCACATGTGGCCACACGCGTTTTTTTGTTTTTTCTTCACTCTTCCAACCTCAAAGCCCTCATCTGCAAATTCTTCCAATGGTTCTTCTGGAGGCAGCTCTCTGGAGCCGCTCCTCCTGGCTGGCAATCGCCACTTGTAAGAGAAAGTTCTTACTGAGAGAGCTGGAAGAGCCGGAAAAAGTTGTAGACAATCTTCTTATTGAGCTGAGGTCGAAGTTTATTGAGAGATACACGGCAGAACAGGACAGATAATCAGGAAAGTTGAAGCATGCAGGCAAAAACAGGAATTCAGACGGGCAGAGATTTGCTTTGAAGTCTGGCGGTGAAAAGGCCCTTTAGCCTGGCCATGGTGTGGCACAGCGGCATGATGGCGGTGGAATGGCCCCGAGCAACAGTAACAGGGGATTTTTATACATAATGCTAACAAAGCTGCATTTTGCCGCAGAGGGTGTTTACATTATCATTCTAAGGCGTTTACATGATAATTCTAGAGAAACGTGTGGTTCACAGCAGAGAATATAATGACATAATACGAAGACATTAATTAACGTTTCCCCAAACACTAAAACTCATATAATTCAATATTCTCTCTAGTTACTGTTATTAATCTTATCACTACTTTCAGGCTTGATCCATAAATTCATGCATTTGACATTTTAATGAGTTTGTTCTTTTTACCAACACTATCACGTATACACACATTGACCATATATTTGGCAACCCTATTCCCCTATTGATCCAATCTTCCTCTATGCACGTCTGCTGAGGTTGCTAGGAGACATGATCTCATTTTACATCCTCCATTTGAAGTACATTTTATTAGTTCTTTAGTAAAAGTGGAATCTTCTCCTAACTTTCACAAGATGGCTGCCTAGCTCATCATGGCCGCTCAGTATATTACAGCTGACCATTCTCTTACAGCACGTGTACGAGGTGTACGAAGCGGAGCCGCACGTGTACCGAGCGGAGCCAAGTGTGTACGAGGCATACAAAGCGGGCTTTTCCCACGGACACAGGAGTACATGGTGGAGCTCCGAGGAGCACTTTAAAACTCGCACATGACGGTCCACCGGAAGTGATGTGCTGGAAGCTGAACGGAAATTAGGTAATTTCACGAGGAGATTGTGACGGAACCATTAATGCTTCAGATCCATCACCGTGTCCTCCTCCGTCAGCGCGGACAGCAGGATTGCCTTGGAATCGGGGATGCACCGTGAGGCTCAGGTCGGCATTGCAATGGGAGCCGGACTGCTATAGTATCTTTATAGAATATTTCTTTCTTTCTTTCTCTGTTCTTTCTTTCTCTCTGTTTCTTTCTCATTCTCTGTTCTGTCTTTCCCTCTCTTTTTCTTTCTCTCTCTCTGTTCCTTCTCTCTCGAATCTTTCTTTTTTCTTTCTCTCTGTTCTTTCTTTCCCCTCTTTCTTTCTTTCTTTCTTTCTTTCTCTCTCTGCTCTTTCTCTGTCTCTCTCTGTTCTCTCTTTCTTTCCCAGCTTTCTTTCTCTCTGTTCTTTCTTTCCCCTCTTTCTTTCTCTCTCTAGTCTTTCTCTTTCTTTTTCTTTCTTTCTTTCTTTCTTTCTTTCTTTCTTTCTTTCTTTCTGTCTCTCTGTTCTTTCTTTCCCCTCTTTCTCTATTGCTCTGTTCTTTCTTTCTTTCCCCTCTTTCTTTCTTTCTTTCTTTCTCTGTTCTTTTTTCTTTCTTTCTCTATTCTTTTTCTTTCCCCTCTTTCTTTCTCTCTCTGTTCTTTCTTTTTGTCTTCCCCTCTTTCTTACTTTCACCTTTCTTTCTTTCTTTCTCTCTCTCTGTTCTTTCTTTCTTTCTGTTCTCTTTCTGTTCTTTCTTTCCCCTCTTTCTTTCTATCCCCTCTTTCTATTTCTGTTCTTTCTTTCTTTATCTCTCTCTCTCTGTTTTTTTCTGTCCCCTCTTTCTTTCTCTCTCTGTTCTTTCTTCCTCTTTCTTTTTCTCTGTTCTTTCTTTCCCTTCTTTCTTTCTCTCTCTTCTTTCTTTCCCCTTTCTGTCTCTCTCTCTGTGTTTTCTTTCCCCTCTTTCTTTATTTATACTTCTTTCTCCTCTTTATTTCTCCCTGGTCTTTCTCTTTCTTTACTTCTTTCTCTCTCTCTCTGTTCTTTCTTTCCCCTCTTTCTTTCCCCTCTTTCTTTAGCTCTCCCTCTGTTCTTTTTTTCTTTCCCCTCTTTCTTTCTCTCTTTTCTTTCTTTCCCCTTTTTTTCTTCCTTTGTTCTTTCTTTTGCTCTCTGTTCTTTCTTTCCCCTCTTTCTCTCTCTCTGTTCTTCCTTTCTCTTTCTCTGTTCTTTCTCTCTCTGTTCTTTCTTTCTTTTTCTCTGTTCTTTCATTATTTCCCCTCTTTATTTTTCTCTGTTCTTTCCCCTTTCTTTCACTCTCTCTGTTCTTTCTTTCTCTCTCTGTTCTTTCTTTCTTTTTCTCTGTTCTTTCATTATTTCCCCTCTTTATTTTTCTCTGTTCTTTCCCCTTTCTTTCACTCTCTCTGTTCTTTCTTTCGCTCTCTCTGTTCTTTCCCCTCTTTCTTTCTCTCTCTGTTCTTTCTTTCGCTCTCTGTTCTTTCTTTCCCCTCTTTCTTTCTTTCTCTGTTCTTTCTTCTCTCTCTGTTCTTTCTTCTCTCTGTTCTTTCTCTCTCTGTTCTTTCTTTCTCTCTCACTCTTCTTTCTTTCTTTTTCTCTCTCTGTTTTCTTTCTTTCTTTTCCTTAGTACCAGTCAGTGTGCCCACAGTACCAGCCACTGTGCCCATAATGCCAGTCACTGTGCCCTCAGTTCCAGTCAGTGTGATCAGCAGTGCTAAATGGGTGCGGTTGAGCGTAGACATGGGCGTGACTATTTGTGAAATGAGTGTGGTCGGGGCAGGGTCTAAAATTGCAGCGCTGCGTGCACCGCTGCCTTTGTCCCTCTTTCCCTTCAAAAGTTGGGAGGTATGCTAGTGACGGGTGGTCCGACTCTGTGGGTGGAGGTCTGTACTAGTGATGAGCGGTCCGGCTCTGCGGGTGGAGGGTTGTACTAGAGACGGGCGGTCCGGCTCTGCGGTTGGAGGTCAGTACTAGTGATGGGCGATATGGCTGGGCGGGTGGAGGTCTGTACTGGTGATGGGCGGTCCGGCTCTGTGGGTGTAGGTCAGTACTGGTGATGGGCGGTCCGGCTCTGCGGGTGGAGGTCAGTACTGGTGATGGGTGGTCCGGCTCTGCGGGTGGAGCTCAGTACTAGTGACGGGTGGTCTGTTTCTGGGGTGGAGGTCAGTACTAGTGATGGGCAGTCCAGCTCTGGATGAGTCTATGAGAAACTTATTCAGCTGCTGACTCCGAGGAAGAAACTGCTTGTTGTCTGTGGCCTAAAATATATAGGTTTTCTTAGTAGATGTAAAGAAGAAAACTAAATGCTGTAAAATAATAAATCTCCTCATGTTTCCCTTATTATCTCCAGTAATTGTATTATTACACAGGATTTTTATGATGTGACATCAGCTCATCTTCTCATTCAGGTCTCTACAATATCGGATCCTCTCAGTGAAGATCTTCTACATAACAAAATTTGCCTGATTTACCCATCAAAGATGGATATGGACAGAGAAAAGATGGCAGAGAAAATATTACACCTCACCCTAGAGATCCTCTTCCAACTTACTGGAGAGGTGAGAGATTCTGATGACGTCACATTACATCATTTTTATCTATGGGAATAACAGATGGACAGAACTGGAGAGGTGTGGACTCTGGAAATGTCTGTAGTGAGATTTATTAATGTGTCTCTCCATAACCAGGATTACACAGTAGGGAAGAAGACCTCTAGTGAGCGCTGTCAGGACCCTGTGTCTGAGGGATGGGGAAGACTCCTGAGCCCAATCACGGGGCTTCCACCTCACCCCCTGATGTATGAGGACATCAATGACCAGAAGATCCTAGAACTCACCTACAAGATGATTGAGCTGCTGACTGGAGAGGTGACACTGCTGGGAATGCTGGGACATTATACAGTAACGCTATGAAGGGATCTGGGGGATGACGGTATCATTGAATGTGCCAGGTTCCTATAAGGTGTCAGGATGTCACTGTCTATTTCTCCATGGAGGAGTGGGAGTATTTAGGAGGACACAAAGATCTGTACAAGGACGTCATGATGGAGGTTCCCCAGCCCCTCGCATCACCAGGTAATGGACAGGACTAAATACACACGTCCTATAATTATCTGTATGTAAAGAATTAATTCAGTCTTTGAATGTGTTTCCTCCAGATCTATCCAGTAAGATGACAACACCAGAGAGATGTCCCCGTCCTCTTCTTCCACAGGACTGTAAACAAGAAGATCCCAATGTTCCCCAGGATCATCAGGTAGATGGAGATCATCAGGTAGATGGAGAGAAGGTGTCAGGAGATCTCCCCTATGAAGTGTAGATGGCTGTGAAGGTCTTGTGCTCAGTCTTGTTTTATCCCCCAGTATTACATGTTTTATACTTGTGTAATGAGAACGGTGGAGATGGCAGGATTAGAGCTGATCATAGATGTGACTTCTCCATCTGTCTGTGACTTTTACAATATTTGTTTCAGGGTGAAGATCTGACCCATATTAATACTACAGAGACATATGTGAGGGGAGATGAGCGGTGTAAAGAGGAGATTCCCACATATGACTACCCAGGTGAGTAGTAACCACTATATGCAGAGAAGTCACAGATTCTTCTCAGTCACCGGCTGTGGCTGCTTTATCGGTGGTGTAGTTCGGCCCTATTACCATTGTGATCATGGCAGGTACGCGGGATGCAGTGACGAGACGCAAGACGGTTTGAACTTTAGGTAATAACTTTTATAGATTAATACCGGTAGGGTTAGTCTAAGCAACCAAACAAATAACAGAAATTGTCCTTGCAAGGACTCAGTATAAGCAAACATTGGTGTAGAACACAACTACTCCGGCAAAGGCAGGTCACTATAAGGCCGCGGTATGACCGACTACGGGTCCTTAACAATAATAATAATAATAATAATAATAATAATAATAATTTTTATTTCTATAGCGCCAACATAAGTTAAGACAATTTAAACAGTGACTTTAGGAGTGAGGTCCCTCCTCGCAAGCTTGCAATCTACAAGGAAATGGGGGGGGACACAGTAGGCGAAAAGTGCTTGTTAATTCAGGTCTGGCAATTATAATAGGGATTTTCATATGAAGCTGCATGTGCAGTTATCGTGTGCATGGAGGGTGTGGAGACAGATGAAGAGTAGGGTGCAGATTCAGAATAATATTTGGAAGGAGGGAACAAGGCAAAGTTAGTTTACTGAGTAGTTGATGTGGTAGGCTTGTTTGAAGAGATGGGTTTTCAAAGCGCGCTTGAATAGGTCGGGGCTAGGTATCAGTCTGATCGTCTGGGGAAGTGCATTCCAGAGAGCTGGAGCAGCACGAGAGAAGTCTTGGAGACGGAGGTGCGAGGTTCAGATTACGGGGGATGTTTGTCTTAGGTCATTTGTAGAACGGAGGGCACGTGTAGGGCGATAGACAGAGATGAGAGAGGAGATAAAAGGCGGTGCAGAACATTGGAGAGCTTTGTGGGTGAGAGAGATGAGTTTATACTGGACCCTGTAGCGAATAGGTAGCCAGTGTAATGACTGGCACAAGATGGAGGCATCGGTGAAGCGGCTGGACAGAAATATGACCTTGGCTGCCGCATTCAAAATGGATTGGAGAGGAGAAAGTTTGGTAAGAGGGAGACCTATCAGAAGAGAGTTGCAGAAGTCCAGACGAGAATGAATAAGAGCGACAGTAAGAGTCTTAGCAGTTTCAAAGGTGAGAAAAGGTCGGATTCTGGAGATGTTTTTAAGATGCAGGTGACAAGAGCGAGTGAGTGATCGGATATAGGGAGTAAAGGAAAGTTCAGTGTCAAATATGACCCCAAGACAGCGGGCATGCTGTTTGGGAGTTATGGTTGAACCCTCCAGGGTTATTTCGATGTTAGGTAGAGTGAGGTTAGTGGAGGGGAGAAACACACGAAGTTCAGTTTTGGAGAGATTTAGTTTCAGATAGAGGGAGGACATGCTGTTAGAGACAGCAGACAGACAATCCTTGGTATTTTGAATTAGGGTAGGGGTGATGTCAGGGGAAGAAGTGTATAATTGGGTGTCATCAGCATAGAGATGATACTGGAACCCAAATTTGCTGATTGTTTGTCCAATAGGGGCAGTGTATAGAGAGAAGAGGAGGGGGCCTAGGACTGAGCACTGTGGGATCCCGATAGTAAGGGGACGAGGAGAGGAAGAGGAGCCGGCAAAAGATACAGTGAAGGAGCGGTCAGAGAGGTAGGAGGAGAACCAGGAGAGGGCTGTGTCCTTGAGGCCTATAGAGCGGAGCATAGTGAGGAGGAGCTGGTGATCCACAGTGTCAAATGCGGCAGAGAGATCCAGGAGAATCGGCAGGGAGCAATGACCTTTCGATTTAGCTGTTATTATATCATTAGAGACTTTAGTGAGGACAGTTTCAGTAGAGTGTAAAGAGCGGAAACCAGATTGTAAGGGGTCGAGAAGAGAGTTATCTGAGAGATAGCTATCAGGTTCCTGACAGCGCCAGTGTACAGCCTCCGCTGAGCAGGGACTCACCTGTACTGTAGGGGCCCCGGGGACTGGAATAGCCGGAAAGTACAGATGCACAGGACCTGAACGCTGAAGCTTTAGCAAGCAGGCACAGGACCTATGGTCATGTGACAGCAAGGGGCGGGGCTTAGCGTCCTGCTATCAGAGATGGTAGAAAACTCAAAGTCGGGCAAAACGGAGGTTATACACAGTACGGGCAAACGAGGTACAGGAGGGATAAACAGACGGGAGGTCAGACAAAGCCAAAGGTCATACACAAGAGGGCGGTGCGGTACCAAAGAGACGAGCAGAGAGTAGTCGGGTCACAAGCAGAGAGTTATACACGAGAGAGCAGTGCGGTACAAGAGGGGCAGGCAGAACTCGTAACAGGGACAGAACCGGATCACAACCAAACAAGCAACAAGTTATCAGGCACAAGGCACAAGTGTACAAGAGGTCAACTAACTCAGCCGAGGGCAGGAGTATAACTGATACCGGACCTAGGTCCAGTGAGCATTAAATAGCCGCCCTCTGCCAGAGAGAGGCAGCACAATTAACCCACAGTCTGACCAGGACGGGCCAAAGCGAAATCCCGTCCTAGATCATGACAATAGCGGATTAGACGGGAGTGGACCAAGTGTTCCAGGAGTTTAGAGATGAAGGAAAGGTTAGACAGGTCTGTAGTTAGCAGTGCAGTTCTGGTCCAGGGATGGCTTTTTAAGTAAAGGGGTTATGATGGCATGTTTAAATGAGGAGGGAAATGTACCTGAAGAAAGAGAGAGGTTAAATATTTTAGTCAGGTGAGTGGTGACCACTGGTGAGAGAGACTGCAGGAGCTGTGAAGGAATGGGGTCACAGTTGCAGGTTGTAGGCCGAGCGGAAGCAAGGAGCTTGGAAACTTCTTCTGAAACAGGCTCAAAGATATCTAGTGAGCTTGAGGTGCGGCAGGGAAGGGGATCCAGGCACTGAGGAGATTGGGCTGAGATATCCTGATGGATGTGGTTGATTTTTTCTAGGAAATAAGTGGCCAGATCCTCACCGCTGAGGTTGGTGATGGGGGCCTGTACTTTAGGTTTCAGGAGGGAGTTTAAGGTTTCAAAAAGTCGTCTTGGGTAGTTGGATAGTGAGGTGATGAGGGTGGTGAAGTAGGATTGTTTGGCCAGATGAAGGGCAGAGTTATAGGTTTTGAGTATGAACTTATAGTGGATGAAGTCTTCTGCTAAGAGAGATTTTCTCCACTGCCGCTCTGCACACCTTGAGCAGCGCTGAAGAAAGCGTGTTTGCATTGTGTGCCAGGGCTGCCATTGTCTGTGTCGGGTCTTTCTGCGTGTAGAAGGTGCTGCTTGATCTAGGGCATTCTTCAGTGTATTATTGAAGTGTGACAATGCTATTTCTGGACAGGAGAGGGAGGAGATGGGGGATAAATATGTGTGGAGATTGTCCATAAGTTGCTGGGTATTAATGGTACGTGTATTCCGATAAGTGTGGTAAGTGGGGGTGTCCCGGGTGAGGAGACAATTCTTGACTGAGAAGGAAAGAAGATTGTGGTCCGAGAGTGGGAGAGGGGAGTTAGTAAAGTTGTGCAGTGAGCCGGGACGGGAGAAAACCAGGTCCAGAGTATTCCCGTCTTCATGTGTAGGAGAATTAGTAAACTGTGAGAGGCCGAATGAAGAAGTTAGAGAAAGAAGATGACAGGCAGATTGGGAGAGGGGATCATTGATGGGGATGTTAAAGTCTCCCATGATGAGGGTGGGGATGTCACAGGATAGAAAGTGAGTAAGCTAGGTGGCGAAGTGGTCTAGAAACTGGCGGGAGGAGCCTGGGGGGCAATAGACAACCGCCACTAGTAAGGAGAAGGGCTTAAAGAGTCTGACGGCGTGGACTTCAAAGGAAGGAAATGTAAGTGAGGGAACTGGGGGGATGACCTGGAAAGCACATTGTGATGAAAGGAGCAAACCAACACCTCCACCCTGTCTGTTCTCAGGTCTGGTGGTATGTGAAAATTTCAGCCCACCAAACGAGAGAGCGGCAGCAGCGGTGGTGTCTGAATGCTGGATCCAGGTTTCTGTAATAGCCAGAAGGTTAAGGGAATTAGAGAGAAAAGAATCGTGAATGTATGTGAACACACAGACCGTGCATTCCAGAGAGCACATTGTAAAGCGATAGGAGAAGGCATGCACTGAATGTTAATAAGATTAGCAGGGTTTCTATATGCAGCTGGAGGACAGTAATGTATGCTGGTGGAGGGAGGCCCAGGGTTGGGGGAGATGTCGTCTGCAACTAGTAAAAGGAGAAAAAACAGAAAGAGCAGGTGGTGGGATGATTTGTATGAACGTTTTGAGTGCTGCATGGAGGTATTGGATGGTTTGGAGTGTGTAAGAAATGTCAGTAGAGCCTCAGAGTTATACATGCGAGATTCGTAGTTATAGCCTTATCCTTAGTTATATAGTGTCACTTATCCATCCTGACGTCTCTCGGCATCCTGGACGGTGGTGTGTCGGCGTAGCAGCCGCTGGGCCCAGCTGCTGAGGATCTGGCGTAGTTTTTTGGCGTTCCGACACTCAGGCGAAGCAGGGGCACAACAGGCCCTAGAAGAGTTCTTTGGCGGAGGGTCCCCCAGCAGAGGCAGAAGGACACCGCCTGGGAGTGGGAGAGTCGAGGCCGCAGTCCCCGGACAGGGGCAAGCAGCAGCGGTGCTGGGTGGCGGTTGGTAGGCCACCGGCGCAGCCAGCGGCTGCACTAGGGGGTCCGCGGCCGGCGACGGCCCGGCTCTTGCCACGGACTGGATTGGGGCAATGGCAGCCGCAGGCGGCAATGAACAAGCCTGCGGTCGGGAGCGGAGCGACTGCGGGCAGCAGCGGGCAGGCCACAGCGGCGAGCTGGAGTGAGGCAGCAACGGCCGCGGGTGGCTGCGGGCAGGCCACAGCCGCGAGCTGGAGTGAGACGGCAACAGTCGCGGGCTGAAGCGAAGCATCGGTTCTCTGATGGTTGGCACGGCGCCATCTCTTTGCAGTCCACCGTGAGTCTCCCTCCTGCCTCTGTCCTCCTCTCTGGCTTCTGCTTATCGCGCTGGCTCCCAGGCGCTCCCACTATCTCCTGCTCCTTCTCTCATTCTGCTGACTCACTCTGACCAACGTCCTCCACCCCTTTTGTATAGGCTCCTCCCCTAACCAACCTGTCAGTCTCAGCGGTCCGTCCCTTAGCTCTGCTCTCCGGAAACAGACTCCCCCGGAACCTAGATGACGGTCCCCTTGGTTCCGGCTCGGACACTCGGTGGCGGCCCTTTCTCCCACACTTCCCCATCCTGTATGCTCGCCAGTCCTCGGGCGAGGGCTTTAGTAGACTCGGGTTATCCTTTGGAGGCGACAGTTCTTGTTGCCATACGAACTGGTCCTGTTCGTAACGTTCGGGGGGTTTGCCAGCTGTTGACCGCTCGGAGCGTCTGAGTTTGACTGTGGTGGAACTTTCTGGGGTGGTGGGTGGTGGTGGGCTGGTCGATTCTGGTGCGCTGAGAAACATGTGATGGTGTCTCCGTGGCTTGTGTTTTGCATATATTTACATATTTCCCATAAGGGTGGGGGCATTGCCCTAGAATCACTGCATTGAGAAACATGTGATGGAGTCTCCGCAGTGTTGGATGTTGATCTCCATGAGTTCATTCATCCTCAATTTTCACAGTCTTCTACTAGGCATTGTGTTATGAATGAGTCACCGTAGGAGGCAAAAACAGAAATACTAGCTAAGTCCAGAAAACCAGAGAAGTTGGCAGCTATCAGATTACAGACCCCTGAACCTATCAACAACAGCTAGCAGTAGCCGTGGGGGGTTCCTACGGTGCCCTAGACCCCTCGATCACAGCCGGAGAACTACATAGCCTAAAGACAGAAAGGGAAATCTAAACTGCCCCAGAGCAGACCCCAAAGCAATAGGCAGCCCCCAACATATAATGACGGTGAAGCCAGATGAAAAAACACTCACACAGATAGAAAGATAGGCTGAGCAAACGATGGGGCCCAAGCTGACTACAAAGGACAGGATAGAAAAGCTGCTGTCTGTAATCCGCCAAAACCCTATCAAAAGAGCCAACAGCTGATAGGGAAAAAAGCCCTGAAGACGCTAGGCTTCAAAAAGACTATATCAGTACTCAGGTATTTTCTAAAGACAGAGCAAAAAGGAATTCAGCACACCCCAGCAGGGAATGGCAGAAATCCAGAAAAACAAGGAAAAACAAAACCAAAACACAAATGCAAAAAACAGAGCAGAGAACTTAGCTTTTGAGGAGCAGGAATCAGACTGGTCTCCTAGAATCCCTCAGAGAGATCACCAGCAAGGCAGAAGGGCGTCGGCTGCCTTATATCCAGTCAGAAATTCCCGTCACCCAGTCATCATCATCCAGCTCAGGTGCTTGGTGATCAGCCTCACTACCTTCCTTCATCAGAAGAGGGAGTTCATCAGACCTCAATGGTGAAGGGGAAAATGAACTCACAACAGCATTACTCCTACTGGCCAGTTTCCTACTCCACACTGATGAGGGGCAATACCCCGAAACAGCTGTCTGTGGATGGATACCATGTTTTGGCATAGGTGGTTTCCATCATTGGAGACTGCCCTTCCCGTGGTTGTTCCCTCCCGGGGAAAGACCTGGCTAGTCATTGCTTGCGTTGAGAAATATGTGATGGTGTCTCCGCGGCTTGTGTTTTGCATATATTTACATATTTCCCATAAGGGTAGGGGCATTGCCCTAGAATCACTGCGTTGAGAAACATGTGATGGTGTCTCCGCAGTTTTGGATGTTGATCTCCATGAGTTCATTCATCCTCATTTTTCACAGTCTTCTACTAGGCATTGCTAATACTGGCCAGTTTCCTACTCCACACTGATGAGGGGCAATACCCCGAAACAGCTATCTGTGGATGGATACCATGTTTTGGCATAGGTGGTTTCCTTCATTGGAGACTGCCCTTCCCGTGGTTGTTCCCTCCCGGGGAAAGACCTGGCTAGTCATTGCTTGTGTTGAGAAACATGTGATGGTGTCTCCGTGGCTTGTGCTTTGCATATATTTACATATTTCCCATAAGGGTGGGGGCATTGCCCTAGAATCACTGCGTTGAGAAACATGTGAGGTGTCTCCGCAGTGTTGGATGTTGATCTCCATGAGTTCATTCATCCTCATTTTTCACAGATTCTGGTGGGCTGACTGGGCCTACTGAGATGTCATTTCTTGGAGGGCCCGCAGATACGGCTGGGAAGTCTTCGTCATCCAGGTCCCAGACCGTTGGCGGGGGGGTCGGGGACCTGAGGGGTCGGCTCGGGTCGCATGGAGTCAGCGGATGTACAGGGCCGCAACATACTATGGTGCACAGTACGAGTGGGAAATGCCCCGTCTTTTTCAGGTTGTACCTCGTGCACAAGCCCATCGGGGCTTATTCGGCGCAATACTCGGTAAGGGCTTTCTTCCCACCGAGATTCTAACTTGTTCTGGGGACGCTGGTCTAGTACGAGTACTCGATCCCCAGATTGGAAGTCAGTGGGTGGAGGCAGAGTCCCCCCTGGGTGTTCTAGGTCCTGGACCTTTGTATGGACGATTTGGTGGAGGGTTTGTAGCCGGTGCCAGTGGTTTCGGACCCATGATGATACCCCGGTCCAGGGTTGGGGTTCCTCCGTGTTCAATTCTACTTCTGTGATCCCTTTGCCTTCCCGTCCAAATAGCAGTGACTAGGGGGTATAGCCGGTAACCCGGTTGTTATAGACCCACACTAGTTCAGGGACAGCGGGCCTTCCAGTCACTCTCCAGGGTACGCAACATTTGAATTAGTGTCCGATTAAATCGTTCGCAGGCCTCGTTTCGCTGCGGGTGGTATGGCGTGGTTCGGGATTTATCGATACCATACAGACGATGTAATTCCTCCATGACTTTTCCCAGGAAGCATGCTCCCTGGTCTGAATGTATTAGTTGCGGGCAGCCGTACACTTGGATAAAGTTTTTGAAGATTGCATAGGCGGCTGACTCTGCAGTTTGATCTCGGGTGGGGGTTACCACGGCAAATTTGGTGAAATGATCCACCATGACGAGACAATGCTCATACCCCTGATATGTGGGACCAATGGTTAAATAGTCCACCGTTAAGGGCTCGAGGGGCGCTGATGTCACTATCGTTTGCACCAGGGCTCGTTGTGCAGGTGGTTTAGCGAGCTCGCATGGGCGGCAGGCCCGGCAAACTTCTTCCACAGCAGCATGCAAGAGCGGATGGTAAACTATCTGCTGCAACCATTGCAAGGTCTTTTGAGCTCCGAAGTGAGCCCCTTTTTCGTGGGCTTCCCGCGTTGGGCTCCGGGCACAACTACCTGCCAAGTTGTAGCAGACGTCGCCCGTGACACTGCCTTATGATACAATAATCCTTTCTTGATGACTGATTTCTCCCATTGGCGCAACATATCCTGAGTCAAAGTCTGTCTTTGAGAGTCGGTGGGCAGTTTGCCGGTGGTCACCCATCGGCGCAGGAGTCCAATTTCCCCATCTTCTTGCTGCTGTTGGATCCATCTGTCCCATAATTGTTCCAGCTTCCCCTGTGATGGTCCTGAATGGGATTCTCCTTGGGTGGCAGCTGTAAGCACGGCGGTGGTGAGGGCAAATGGCGTCTCTTCCCCTTCCAATTCGTCCCGACTTTTCCCTGGGGTTGTATGCCGGATCCTGGAGAGGGCGTCAGCGTGTACATTTTCTGCTCCCCTTTTATAGATGATCTTATAGTTGAACTTGGCCATCCGGGCCACCCATCGCTGCTCCAGAGCCCCCAGTTTGGCATTTTCTAAATGGGCCAGCGGGTTGTTGTCAGTCTGCACCACTACCTCGGAGCCCGCCAGGTACTCTGCGAACCGCTCCATCATGGCCCACACTACCGCAAGGAGCTCGAGCTTAAAGGAGCTGTAATTGTCATGGTTACGTTAGGAGTCATGAAGTGATCGGCTACCATAGGCGATCACTTTCTCTTGGCCGTCTTCAACCTGTGACAGCACAGCCCCTAGTCCGTGGAGGCTCCCGTCGGTGTGCAGTATGAACAGTTGCGAGAAATCTGCATAAGCTAACACCGGGGCACCCGAGAGTGCAGCCTTAAGGTCTTGAAAAGCATCTTCTTGCGGTTGTTGCCACTGGATTTTCCGCCCATTCGCCCCGGCAGGAGTCCCCTTTAGCAGATCCTGCAGGGCTCGGCGTGTAAAATTCTTTATGAACCGACGGTAGTAGCCGGCCAACCCCAGGAAGGCGCGCATGTCTTTTACCGTCTCAGGGGTAGCCATCCCTGGATGGTGGCAAACTTTTCCAGGGACGGTCTAACGCCCTTGGCCGAGACGATATGTCCCAGATATTCGATCTGGGTGCGAAACAGGTGGCATTTCTGGGGTTTTACCTTCAACCCGTACTTCTGCAGCTGGCCGAGCACCTGTCCCAACCACCAAAGGTGGTCCTCGAACATGGCGGAATAGATGATATCGTCCAAGTATATCAGCGTGGCTTCAAAGTTGAGATCTCCCAGACACCACTCCATCAGCCGCTGAAAGGTTCCCAGGGCGTTGGCCAGTCCAAACGGCATTCGATTGAACTCAAACAGTCCCATGGGGAGAATGAATGCCGTCTTGCCTCTGTCTTCCTCCGACATCGGCACCTGCCAGTATCCACTGGCCAGATCTAAAGTCGAGATGTACGTCACCTTCCCCAAGGCGGACAGAGACTCTTCTATGCGGGGCAGCGGGTACGAGTCTTTAATGGTGCAGGCGTTCAGCTTCCGATAATCTACACAGAAGCGTAGGGTACCATCCTTTTTGCGGACCAGCTTGATGGGAGCCGCCCAAGGGCTCTGGCTTTCTCGTATGACCCCTGTTATGAATGGGTCACCGAGGAGGAAAAAACCTCAACATGCTAAGCCCAGAAAAACCAGAGAGGTTGGTAACTATGCAGATTGCAGATCCCTGATCCTAACCACACAACTAGCAGCAGCCGTGGAGCGTACCTACGATGAACCTAGACGCCTCGTCACAGCCGGAGCACTAAATAAGCCTAAAGCAAGAAAAGGGGAAAACTAACTGCCCCAGAGCAGACCCCAAAGGAATAGCCCCCACACATGTATTGACGGTGAAACAAGATGAAAACACAAACACAGGCAGGAAAATAGGCTGAGCAAACGATGGGGCCCAAACTAACTAGAAAGGAGAGGAAAGGAAAGACACTGTCTGCAATCTGCCCAAAACCCTACAAAATAATGTACAACAGTTCTGATAACAAAATTAACCCTGAAGTCACTAGACTTCTCCCACTATATCAGCACTCTGAAATATTCTGAGACAGAGCAAAAAGAGGCCAATCTAATTAGGGACAAAAAGCAAATTGGCAAATACAGATAAATAAGGGTGGAAATTCAGCACAGCCCCAGCCGGGGCTGGCTGACCACACAAAAAACTGAATAGAACAACAAAATCAAGTGTGAACATTAGCCGAGAAACTTAGCTTGAGCTGACTGGAACAGAGCTGAGAACCAAGACCTGACAAGCAGAAGGAATCACCAGCACCAGAGTAGGGCGTCGGCTGTCTTAAATCCAATCTGAGATTCCTGAGGTCCAATCGTCATCCTCATTATCAGGTGGCAGATCTCTACTGATTAAATCAGCCTCACTACCTCCTGTTACCACCAGAGGGAGCCTGGAAGGAGAACTCACAACTGGTAGACCAGAAAATGAACTCACAACAGACCCCCTTCCGGAGCATTTGGCCCAGTAAAGTTTTCACCTCCTGGTATAGCTGTGGAGGGATTTGACGATATCGATCCCGGAGGGGGGCCGTTCCTGCTGTGGGAATTCGATACGCGATGGCTGTGGTGCATCCAAAATCATCCTCGTGGCTGGCGAATACCTCGTAATGCTGTCCGAGGGGTGTTTCTACCTGGAGTCAGGCCGGAGGGTTCGGCCCGCATTCTTTCCAGGATGTTTCGACCTTTCCCCTGGGTCGAGGTCAGTATGCAGAGTTCGAATAGTTACTGCCCAAGGGTCCTCGGGTTGCACCTTTAACTGGATCATAGGGGCTGGCAGCACCTCTTCCAAAGGTCTTACCAGCTTGGCCATTTCGGCCCGGGGCTTTAAGACGATCTCTTGGTCTTCTAGGTTGATGCAGTGCAGCAGGACGGTCCCTCCACGCACCGTGGTCAGGGAGCGAGCCACCAGTATGCCAGGATGCAGGCGTTCCGAGTAGCATGGCTCCACCTGCATCTCCACGCCCTCCAAAGGCACCGGGGCGTGGATCAGCGGGGCCACCACTGTCTGCCTGGGGGGGCAGCACGAGCGGGGGAGCCGCTGGTGCGATGACTTTGCCCAGTGCCTCGCCCTCCTAGCAGTCCTGGAGAACTCGCGCCTCCCGCACCAACTGCTGGAAGACCTGCCCTTGGGCCGTGTGTGAACCCCACTGGTTCAGGGTCTCTTGCATGGGGTCATTGAGGAGTAAATTGCCAAACCCCCGCAGTATGTTCATGCCCAGGATGACTGGATGATTGTTTTAGTTTCCTCTTGGGTCAGGATGACTCCCCGGCGACCGAGGGATTTGCCACACAGTGTAATCTGCAGCCAAACCACTCCGGCGACAGGGACCGGTTGTTGATTGGCGGCTACCAGTCTTATCATGGACCCCCACTGGGGTCTCGCTGCCTTGGGAAAATGCTGCCGAAAATAAGTTGCAGGCATGGTCGTTACTTGCGACCCTGTGTCCACTAGGCACCGTATGGCACGGCCCTCGACCTCTGCCCATACCACTGGACATTTTGTGACCTGATCTTTGGAACTTCCACCACCCTTTGTTGTGGCTTCTGGCTCTGAGCGGCCACCACCCCAGCTCGGAGCCCTCTAGTTTAATGGGCGCCGGGGTGGGCATCTCCCATGCCGCTGACACTCTCGTGCGAAGTGGCCCAGCCCCCCGCACTCATAACACCGGGGCTGCGAGGCCCGGCCACTCCGGACACTACAAGACCCCAGCGCCCGGGATTGAAACTAGGCCGCCCAGTCGTGAACTCGGTCCTTCTTTTCACTTCGGCCAACTTGCCCTTGATGTTCTTCAGCTCTTATTTCATCTCTTCTATCCATTGGGGTTCCCCGACAGCGTTTATGGAGGCCTCCATAC
Source organism: Dendrobates tinctorius (assembly GCF_039654945.1). Lineage (NCBI taxonomy): Eukaryota > Metazoa > Chordata > Amphibia > Anura > Dendrobatidae > Dendrobates > Dendrobates tinctorius. Next base: position 4,374,060 of record NW_027361893.1, on the reverse strand, counting down.
TCCGGACCTTTCCCACGGCGACCGTCATTCCCTGCTCCTGCTCTCGCACTCGCGCCTGACTCCCCACCTCAGAGAAGGCAATACATGGGTTCACTCGGACCTGCTCCTGCAATGCCTGCTTTATTAATGGGTCTCGGAGTCCAGTCACTAACAGGTCACGTAGGGTAATGTCAGTGGGTCCTACCCCTACACCGTCCTTCCGCTCGATGCCTGTGTATAACTCCTGGAGGACATTCATATACTGGGTGATGGTCTCCCCCTCTCCCTGCATTCAACTGAACAACCGGGTCCTCAACTCTCCCACGTTTGTCGGATCCCCATGGGTCTCTTCCAGAATCCACAAGACCCTAACAAAGGTGTTGCGGTGTCCCGGGGACCTCAACATTACTGAATTCTGGGCCTCCCCATCTAATGCCATGAGGGCTACCTTGGCTTCTAGGTCAGGGGTCATCGCATGCATGCGGAAGAGCCCTCGCATTCACTCTGTCCAGCTCCACAGCATGGTGTTGGAGCCGGAAAACCGTGGCAGGTTGCTTAGCATAGCCCCCAAAGAAATGCTAGACCGGGGGCCCTTGTTATCTGCTGCATCTACGGCCCCGCTTTGGTCTGGGGTGCCGTTGTCTGCGCTCGGAGACTGCATCCTGCCGACTACGCAAAATGTGGTCATGGCAGGTACGCGGGATGCAGTGATGAGACGCGAGACGGATTAAACTTTAGGTAATAACTTTTTATAGTCTAGTCTAAGCAACCAAACAAATAACATAAATTGTCCTCGCAGGGACTCAGTACAAGCAAACACTGGTGTAGGAGAACACGACTACGCCGGCAAATGCCGATCACTATAGGGCCGCGGTATGGCCGACTACGGGTCCTTAGTTATATAGTGTCACTTATCTGTCCTGTCGTCCCTCGGCGTCCTGAATGGTGGTGCGTCGGTGTAGCAGCCGCTGGGCCCAGCTGCTGAGGATCTGGCGAAGCAGGGGCACAACAGGCCCTAGAAGAGTTCTTTGGCGGAGGGTCCCCCAGCAGAGGCAGCAGGACACCGCCTGGGAGTGGAAGAGTCGAGGCCGCAGTCCTCAGACAGGGGCAAGCAGCGGCGGTGCTGGGGTGGCGGTTGGTAGGCCACCGGCGCATCCAGCGGCTGCACTAGGGGGTCCGGCGGGCGACGGTCCGGCTCTTGCCACGGACTGGAGCGAGGCAATGAACAAGCTGCAGCCGCGGTCGGGAGCGGAGTGGCTGCAGGCAGCAGTGGGCAGGCAGCAGCCGCGGGCTGGGGCGAGGCGGCAATGGCCGCAGGCTGGAGTGAGGCGGCAACGGCCGCGGGTGGCTGCGGGCAGGCCGCAGCCGCGAGCTGGAGTGAGGCAGCAACGGCCGCGGGCTGAAGCAGAGCAGCGGTTCTCTGACGGTCAGCTCAGCGCCGTCTCTCTCTGAGGTCCACCGTGAGTCTCTTTCCTGCCTCTGTCCTTCTCTCTGGCTTCTGCTAGTCGCTCTGGCTCCCAGGCGCTCCCATGGTCTCCTGCTCCTCTCTCGTTCTGCTGACTCACTCTGACCAGTGTCCTCCTCCCCTTTTATGTAGGCTCCTCCCCTAATCAACCTGTCAGTCTCAGCGGTCCGTCCATTAGCTCTGCTCTCCGGAAACAGACTCCCCCGGAACCTAGATGACGGTCCCCTTGGTTCCGGCCAGGACACTCGGTGGGGGCCCTTCCTACCACACCATTATCACTATTTTGCCTCCCGACTACAACATTCTCCTCCACACAAAACTGTTCAAATGACTTTGAGCATTGAAAGCCTTTTTCTATAGAACTTACAACCTGGAATATCCACCTACCCCCTGGGGTTAGAAGACTGACTGTTACCTGCCCAGATCTGTGAACTACAAAGCCAAATGACAGCGTACGTAGAATGTGCTGACAAGTTAGAAAATCACTTGAAGAAAAGTATTATGATGGTTCTCTAAGAGAAAGCGGAGGGTAATGATGCTGTTGGCTTCCTAGATACATGATATCTTATTGGATGAATCTACCTTCTCTCTCTTCTGTGCTGCTGAATGTGTTCATATGGTCCCTACAAGACCAGCTCCAGTCTTTCTGTCCAAACTTCACTTTTATGATCAACAACATTAAATGTGCAGTGAGGCGAAGTGTGAATTTCTGTGCAATAACAACAGAGTTTCCCTTTATCCTGACTTTCAATTTGTATTAAAACTAACAAATTTCAAGGAGAATTGTGATAGAGTACATAAAAACATTACACCTGTGCCATGATATATCTCTAAGCTGTGCGTGGCTTATAGCTGTAATATACATTTATTCACACCTGCAGGAGATGTGTTGGCATGGCTCGAGCCCTGGTTTCATGGATTCACTCCACGTCATAAATTCCATTATGTTTTCAATCCTAAGGAATTCAGATTACTGCACAATCTCTCCTGAAATGGGGGGCACTAATACTTTCTCTACTCTTTTGGTCAGGACTCACAGTAGCTCCAATAGTCCACCATAAATGAGTGCAACTCTGGTTTAGCGTTGGTGTTCTCCCCTCATATTTACATTGTTGTGGATGTAACATAATTTATTTGGACTCCAATGACAGCACCACAGAGAGGGGATCCGCCCTTCAGGAACAGGAAACTTACACACACAAAAAGGGTGGCACCTCTCCCACGCATCAGTTGGTTTCCTGTTCCTGTGGAGACTGGATCCTACAGATGATGGATCCCATGCTGGCTGGCTGACACAGGTAGCAGGGGGGTCTCCTACCTCGGCCGGTGCGGAGCTCCTGGAGACGCCACGGTAGGTCCTTGCTGGGCTGCGTGGCAGTGGCGTTCACAGCAGGGAGCGGAGTCCGGAGGATGTCCTCCTCCATAGAAGCCATAGCCGGGTGAATATACCCCGGGATCCTCTGTTCCAGCGGTGTGGGGGCTGACGGCGGTGTTTGGAGCGCGGCATGCGCTTCCGGGTCAGCGGCGCCACTGCGCAAGTGCAAAGAATCCAAGATGGCGGTTCCCATCGTAACGGGCGCCAAGGAACACGGGAGCCGCTGGGTGATGGCTGTGCCTGCTGGGGGTGGAGGGGCCAATCGGGGGGTGGCATGGCACGTCTGCTGCCGGGGGAGGGGTATAAAAGCATGGCACCAGGGAAGTTCTGTGCTTCTTGCCACATTATTTTATATAATAATGGAGAACGAGCAAGAGCAGCAGCAGCCCCTAGAGGAACATCAGCACGACATACAGAAGGCTCGGGGTCAGCAAAAATCCTGGGACAGCACAGAGCGTGGCAAGCGGAGTGACCAGTCCAGTCATAAGAGCTCCTCCAGATGGGGGTCAGGAGCATCGACTGAGAGAAATCCCCCTCATACTCCGGTACCTATTCGCTGCACTGGTAAGTGATCTAAGTGTATGTTCACTCAGTGATACGGCTTCCCCTTATGTTTTTATTTTAGGGGAAGAAGTGCATGGGTAAGGCAAAACACAGGGAATGCGCCCTCTGTAGATGCCCCCTACCTGATTCATGCCCTAAAACGTTGTGTACCCCCTGTATCCAGCAGACGGTGAGGTCTCTGGAAGGGGAAGGGGTGGAATGGCATTACGTCTAGATAGACCATATTGCCTTTTACTATCCTCCCTCAGGTAGCATAGGAATCACCTAATATCGCTGCAAGCCTGAAAGATATAGTCAGGGCGGAAGTAAGGGAATCCCTAAAGTCCCTTTCCCAAGCGGGAAGCTCAAAGTATGTGGCCCTTCTGGATTTAGACTCTTCGGCGGAATGGGGGTGAAATGAGGACTCCTCCGATTCATCCCTCTCGGCTTCTTCAGTGGAGGAAGACTCCGGTCATTTCTGCCTGCCCCTAGACTGAGTTGATAAGTTGGTAAAAGTGGTCAGGCGGATGATGGGGATAGAGGAACCCAAGCCACAGTTATCCATGCAGGATGTCATGTTCAAAGGGCTGGATCAGAGAAAGCGAAAGGCCTTCCCTTTAAATGAAAAAATCCAAGAGCTGATTCGCCGGGAATGGAAGAAACCAGAAAAGAGGGGTTCTTTACCTCCAGCTCTCAAGCGCAGATACCCCTTTGAGGATCCGGCAGTTAGTTAATACCTGGGACAAGGCCCCTAACTTAGATGTGGCAGTTACCAAGGCATCAAAAAGAGCCTCGCTACCCTTCGAGGATATGGGGACCCTTAAAGACCCTTCGACAGGAAGGCAGACACCTTCCTTAAAGGAACCTGGTAGATGGCGGGCGGTTCCTTAAGACCAGCGGTAGCATCAACGTGTACGGTCAGATCCATGATGGTCTGGTCGGACCAGCTGAAGTCTCAGTTAAAGGAAGAGGCTCCTAGAGAGACAATTCTGGGTGCCCTGCCAGTGATTCAGGGGGCCGGATGCCTCAGTTGATGCAGTTAGAATGGCTGCTAGAGCAGTAGGACTTTCCAATGCGGCCCGCAGAGCCTAGTGGTTAAAGTGCTGGCCAGGAGACATCTAAGCCAGATCAAAATTCTACGCTATCCCGTGCGAAGGGGAATATCTGTTTGGTCCAGTCTTGAATGAGTTGCTGGACAAGGCGGGGGATGACAAAAAGAAGTTCCCTAATTTGTGGTCCGCATCTTACCGACGTTCTTTCAATAGAAAGAAGTTTGGTCAAGAGAGAAGACGCATCCCATCACCTGCTAGAGACCGTCCCAAGTGGGAAGATAGAAGGAGAGGTGCAGTTTTTATGTTCAAACATTCTTCAAGAGAACGAAAGAAACCTGCCCAATGACTAGCAATTCCTGTGGGGGGTAAATTGTCAGCCTTCCTTCAAGCATGGTTATAAATCGCAAATAGTGACTGGGTGCGGAGAGTAATAGCCACCGGACTCAAGCTGGAGTTTAGTTACGTTCCGTGAGATAGTTTTAAGTTAACTCCCCTACGGTCTTCTCCACTTGAACAGTCAGCTTTGAAAGCGGAGGTTTTGAATTTATGCCTAAAAAAATGTCCTAGTGGAGATTCCGGAATCTGAGAGAGGTAGGGGTTTCTACTCTCCTCTGTTCCTGATCCAGAAGCCAGACAAGTAATTCAGAACGATTATTAATCTGTGGTCCCTTAATGAGTTTCTGATTAACTGAACCTTTAAGATGGAATCGATCGGCTCGGCAATAAAGATGTTGTTTGAAAACTGTTTCATGGCAGTCGTGGATTTGAAAGATGCATACTATCGTGTCCCTATCCACACAGATTTCCAGCGGTTCTTGAGGGTGGCAGTTTCAATGGGGGGTTTAGTCTGCCATTATCAGTTTAGGGCTCTCTCCTTTGGTCTCTCAGCAGCCCCCCGGGTATTCACAAAGATAGTTGCCGAAGTCATGGCTCATCTGCGGGAATCAAATATCCTTATTGTCCCCTACTTAGATGACTTTCTGATTGTGGGTAATTCAGTGAACCATTGTCAGTCTCCGATAGAAAGGGCTAGGTCCAGGCTGGAGCACCTAGGCTGGATAATAAATTATGAAAAATCCTGGTTACAGCCCTTAAAAGTCCAAAAGTTTCTAGGTCTGGTGTTAGATTCAGAGGTGCAACAGTGTCGTCTACCACCAGACAAGTTAACACACATTCAACAGCAGGTATTACGGGCAATTGATAAACCCTCCATGACCCTCAGGCAGGCCATGTCGCTATTGGGTTCCCTGACGTCGTGTATCCCGGCCATCAGGTGGGCTCAGTTTCACACTAGACCCCTTCAGAAGGATGTCCTAATTAGCGATAGGGCCTTGGGGGGTCCCTACAGGGTCAGATATCATTGAGCCCTTCGACCCTTGCATCCCTTAGATGGTGACTGGACAAGAACAACTAATCTTCAGGAGTTCCCTGGGTAATGCAGATGCATAATAACCACAGATGCTAGCCCCTCAGGTTGGGGGGCCCATATGGGGGGACATGGTGGTCCAGGGACAATGGGACTCCCAGGCAGGAACCTGATCCAACCAGAAGGAGCTGTTGGCAATAGAGCTGGCAGTTAAAAAACTCTTTGTGTGCCTACAGGGTCACCATGTCAGGATTCTCTTGGACAACCGGGTGGCGGAGGCCTACGTCAGCCACCAAGGTGGAACACGTTCCGAGGCCCTGATGCAAGTAGAATGCCTGTTTCAAACAGCCGAAAGACATTTTCAATCTTTGACAGCTCTCCATATCAGAGGGAAGGACAACGTAAAAGCAGACTTTCTAAGCTGCAATATTCTGAGGCAAGGAGAATGGTCGTTGAATACGGACATCTTCAACCAGATTGTCCGCAGATGGGGTCAGCTGGAGGAAGACCTCTTTGCAAGGAGGGAAAACAGAAAAGTATAAAGTTCAGTTCTCTGAATCCCAGGGAAAATCCGCTGGTAGTGGACGCCTTCCTAACAAAATGGAACTTCTCCCTGGCCTACGCATTCCCTCCATTAGCCCTGTTTCCTCTGGTAGTGAGGAAGATCAGGGAAGATCAGGCAAGGATCATACTAATTGCCCCATTTTGGCCCAGGAGGACCTGGTTCGCATGGCTGAGGACTATGTCGGTATGCGATCCCTAAATACTGCTGGACGTTCCGGATCTTCTCTACCAGGGGCCAATCAACCATCCACAAGTGACGGGGCTCCATTTGACAGCGTGGAGTTTGAAAGGTTATTGTTGAGGGATAGAGGGTTCTCCCCCAATTTAATTAACACCCTTCTGAAGAGTAGAAAACAAATTACAATGAATATCTATGCTAGAACCTGGAGACGATTCCTGACCACCTCTGAGTTTAATCTCAGGGATGGGATACCCACGAGACAGATTCTAGAGTTCCTTCAGAAGGGTCTCGAGTTACGTCTTTCCACAAGTACTTTGAAAGTGCAGATATCATCCCTGGGGGCTCTATTTACCTGTGATATTGCTAACAATAACAACTGGGTTTCTAGATTCATCAGAGCTGTTGGTAGATCTAGGCCAATACACAGGGATAAATGCATACCATGGGACCCAAATTTAGTCCTTACAGCTATGACAGAGGGCCCATCCGAACACCTGGATTTGGCCATGTTAAAAATTCTATCTATTAAAACGGCCTTTCTGGTAGCAATAATATACAGGCACTTTCCAGGCTTCCCCCTTATACAGAGTTCTTACATGACAAGGTAAACCTAAGACCGGGCCCAGCGTACTTGCCCAAAGTGGCATCACACTTTCACAGGTCACAAGAGATAGTGCTCCCTTCCCTTCTCCCTAATCCTTCTAACCCTAAAGAGGAGAAACTTCATGCATTGGACGTTAGGAGATGTCTTCTAAAGTATATCTCAGCTACTGATCCTTGGAGAAGGGATAATGCATTATTCTTATCCTTCCAAGGTCCTAAGAAAGGGCTTAGAGTATCAAAACGCACATTAGTGAGGTGTATTAGGGAGGCCATCTCTCTGGCTTATACAGCAGGTGGGAGTCCGGCTCCACAGAATCTGAGCCCGCATTCCACTTGTGCCATGGCGTCATCTTGGGCGGAGAGATCTGGAGTGTCAATTGACCAGATATGTAAGGCAGCCACTTGGTCATCTTCCACCTTTTTTAACAACTATTGGTTAGACATGGGTGCCTCCTCAGATCTCACCTTCGGGCTAAGGGTGCTGCAGGCTGTAGTCCCTCCCTAAGTTAGTTTACATCTCTGTAATTCTCTCGTGGTGCTGTCATGGGAGTCCAAATAAAGTATTAAGTTACTTACTGGTAATGGTATTTTTCGGAAGCCCTTGACAGCACCCATAATTCCCTCCCTTCACATGTGGGGATGCACTTCTTCCTCTTAGAAGTTTTCACGGGCGTTGCTTAATTTAGAATCAAACTTGTATATATTATGTATATATTTATGCCATTAACCATGGTAGCCTCTCAAACTCTGTAATCCAACTGATGCGTGGGTGAGGTGCCGCCCTTTTTGTCTGTAGGTTTCCTGTTCCTGAAAGGCGGATCCCCTCTCTCGTGGTGCTGTCATGGGCTTCCGAAAAATACTGTTACCGGTAAGTAACAATGCTTTTTACTCTGTCTTTTTTTACCAGTTCATTCTGTATGATAGGTTGATTGTGATGGGATCAGCCTCCCTGACTAATGTGAGTCTGTAACTCCCTGATAGTATCATGCTGCTGCAATGCAGGTAGGTGCAAGCTCCGCTTGATGGCAATAGAGTGGAAGGAGGGCTACACCTAGACAAAGCAGGCCTGTCATGCAGCAGCAAGGCTACTGGGTCGCCCTCACACCCAGGGCAGCGGGGTACTCTGTACCGGGCCGGTGTCAGGGGGAAGGTGTCACTGCAGCAGTGACCCAGTCCGTGGCCTGGATGCCCAATATCAATGGCGGTGATGTTAATGGTGTTAAAGTTTATTGGAATAGTTCGTGACGCCACCCGTGGTGTTTGGCAAGAGAGATGTTAAGCCAACACTGCATGCAGATCCGCTGGGACTGATGATATGTTGCAGCAAAGATGGTATAGCTCCCCACAGGTGGAGCTGTAGTCCCAGGGCAGTGTAGGTGCAATGGATGAGGAGAGGCGCAGAATGGTATAGATGCTGTTACCCAGATGTAGCGGTGCTGAAGGTGTTGACGGCGAATGAATGGAGGACACCAGGACTTGCAGTTTCAAAGCTTTACTCACAGTTCGTGGTACCCACTGGTGCCTGCCTCCGTGCCGTGTCCTCCGGGGTAGAGACTCAATCAACCTCCCGGGCAAGTCAGGGTTCTCCTCTCCAACACTCCGCCTTTCCTGAACGACTCCTCTATTGCGCCTTTTAGTGTGAAGAACTCCAGTACCTTAGTTCTCTAGAATTCCTTCTGTCAGATGTTCCTAGAACCTCACTTGTATGACAGACAGCTGTAGCCTCTATCGGGGACTCCCTTCTCAGGAGTCCTGGCTCTCTATCCAGTTGCTGTTGTGTCCCAAGTCTTTGATGGGAGTAGTGCATTTACAGCCAACTACTCCACCGGTGTCTGCTGCAGAACCATAAGTGTCCATACAACCTTGGGGACCGGGCCCCTGCCTTGCGCTGAGAACCTATAGGCAGGGTTCCTCTTCCAACCCACAACTCCTCTCTGTTCTCCCACTCCTTCGTTCCACACTGTTCCTTCTCTCTCTTATGGAAGCTGAGGTTGCAGGTCTATGTCTTTCTCCTTCTCTTCTCTTTCCCGTGCCAGCTGGCTCAGATCACTGAGGCAGCTACAGCACTCTTTCTAAACTAAACTCAAACTGAACTCAAAACTAACTTCAAAACTGAACTCCTCTCGCCTGACCTCCCGTCAGACTGACCTCCTATCCTCCACTTTCCCTCTCTTTTATACTAACCCCACCCACCTCCCAGCACATCTCGTGTTACGAAGCAGGGTTCCACGAAGGGTGCTCTGCTACCCCCTGCCTGAAGCTGCTAGGTTGACCTACTAATAAAAAACAATAAAAAACAAATCTGAACTGAGAAAGTAAGTTAATGTGTATGCACAATGTAAGTGCATATTAACACATGACCATTAACCAGAGAAAACAAAAAGCAAAAAACACAAATGTCCTGAACTAAAAAGTAAAAAATATACAGCAAATAATGCATAAAGGCAGTAATAATAATAAGGGTATTTAGTAAACATAATTTTGATCAAAATAATGTGCAAGCCATCCCGCCATGTCACAGCAACCATTGTGGGCCAGTCCCTACTCTAGTATTTAAAACCTTTTCACTTGCCAAGTGACGTGAATGTTAATAAGGATCGAGCGGCTGAACCACTAGTAACAGCTTAGGCCAGACTGGATGGCTTTCCCAGCTCAGAAAAAGGGCGGTCACACCCATATATGCACTGAATGCACAATGAAATGAATAAAAAACAAATCTGAACTGAGAAAGTAAGTTAATGTGTATGCACAATGTAAGTGCATATTAACACATGACCATTAACCAGAGAAAACAAAAAGCAAAAAACACAAATGTCCAGAACTAAAAAGTAAAAAATATACAGCAAATAATGCATAAAGGTAGTAATAATAATAAGGGTATTTAATAAACATAATTTTGATCAAAATTATGTTTACTAAATACCCTTATTATTATTACTGCCTTTATGCATTATTTGCTGTATATTTTTTACTTTTTAGTTCAGGACATTTGTGTTTTTTGCTTTTTGTTTTCTCTGGTTAATGGTCATGTGTTAATATGCACTTACATTGTGCATACACATTAACTTACTTTCTCAGTTCAGATTTGTTTTTTATTCATTTCATTGTGCATTCAGTGCATATATGGGTGTGACCGCCCTTTTTCTGAGCTGGGAAAGCCATCCAGTCTGGCCTAAGCTGTTACTAGTGGTTCAGCCGCTCGATCCTTATTCACATTCACGTCACTTGGCAAGTGAAAAGGTTTTAAATACTAGAGTAGGGACTGTCCCACAAGGGTTGCCGTGATGTGGCGGGATGGCTTGCACATTATTTTGATCAAAATTATGTTTACTAAATACCCTTATTATTACTACCTTTATGCATTATTTGCTGTATATTTTTTACTTTTTAGTTCAGGACATTTGTGTTTTTTGCTTTTTGTTTTCTTAGGTTGACCTACTGAACTATCCTGTGTGTGGGATGCAGATGTTGGAGTGTGGAAAGGAGTTCCCAACTTACCTAGTTGGTGGGGCACTACACCTTAGGAGAAGGTGCAGTACCTCTGTGGCGACTGAGCCTCAGGGGCGCCACACTACCACCAGGTGGCAGCAGAATAGTCAAACAAGCCAGGTAAAGCAACAACCTGTAGCACAGTACCAAAAGGAATAAACAAACTCAGGGTCCGAGACAAGCTGAGAAGATCAGTAACGGTCAGGAGCGGATAAGCTAAAGACAGAAGCAGGTCAGGATACAAGCCAAGTCAAAACCAGGGAGTCAACACACTAAAGGGAAACACTGAGTCAGGACGGGAATAGGGGAAAACAGAGACACGGGTTCTGGCAGCAAATGCAGCAGGACAAATCAGAGCAATCAGAGTCCGCTACAGCAGCCATAGGCAAAAAACTATAACTGACATCGCCTGCAGGAATCAGCGGCAATAAATAGCCAACCTGAACCCAAACTGAGACTGAGAAAGGTTAACCCCCTGACATCACCAGACCGGGAAAAAGGGAAAACAGGATTCAAAACCCAGTCTGGATCATGACAATAGTCTTTAAAAAAGTTCTCCATCACCTCTTCCAAATGCCTAAGATCTAAATTTAAAGTAAACCTGTCAGCAGGATTGTGCACAGTAACCTACACACAGTGTCAGGTCAGCGCCGTTATACTGATTACATTGATCCATGGATTGATGAAATCCGTCTTGTGGTTGTTTAATCTGTATTTGTAGTTTTCAGTTAATGAGATTCTTGTGCTCTGGGGCATGGCTTTATGTGTTGCTCTGCATACATATTCACATATTCATCTGTATTGGCTTATGACAGGTCATTGATCCATCAGTGACCTGCCCCCCATTTTTACATAATGCATATAATAGTGTTGATATTATTGTTGATAATGCCTATAATATTGTGGCTATTGTGAGGCTTACAAAAAAATTACATCCAGCAAAATGACACGGGCGGCGCCTGTCCAGTAGCATCTATGTCTTAGTTATAGATGCTACTGCGCAGGCGCCGCCATTGCCGGTGACATTTTGCTGATTGTAATTCAGTGTCCAAAATACTCGGATTTAACCTCTTCCCGCAGCCTGTTTTGTGTTCCTAATCAGGCCCCATTTTTAAAATCTGACGTGTGTCACTTTAGGTGGTGATAACTTTGAAATTATTCACAAAGGATAATAGAAAACAAATCGTTCTTACAAATTATTTTCCAACTTCGCACCATACCCTACACATGATTGTACACTACTGTCTGGGCACATGGCAGGGTTCAGAAGGGAAGGAGTGCCATCTAGCTATTTGAATGTAGATCTAACTGGAATAGTTTGCAGACACAATGTATTGGGTAACCTGGCAGCTCAAAAGATGTCCACCATGAACACGCTTGGCACTATCTTCTCTGCTTTCCATATCCCAAGGATTGCCTTGCTCATCGCCCTTTAACACCCTTACATGGACCAGGACTTACAGTGGGGCCCCTAGGCTTGGACTACGGTGTTACCTGCTATTCTATGGTGTAAGGCTAGTTTCACACTAGCGTTTCACTGACCTGTGTCGGTCTGCGCACGGCCGCCGCTAAACTCCGACCCCTGCCGCACCTCCTCCTGTTAGCTCCGCCTATGGGCACGTGACGCTGCATGCGACCTGTGTACCCTATCTTTAGCATTGTGTACTCAGGCCGTGTGCAGGTATGCGTTTGCCAGCACATGCGTCCTTTTGACAGTGCGCCGAGCGCACCAAAATGCAACACGGTGCGTTTGGCGCAGGTTGGCGCACCATCAAAAGGACTCATGCGCTGGCAAACGCATACCTGTGCACGGCCTGCACACCCAATGCTAAAGATAGGGTACGCAGGTCGCATGCAGCGTCATGCGCCCATAGGCGGAGCTAACAGGAGGAGGCACATAAGGGGGTGGAGCTTATCTGCGCCCGTGCACAGACCAACGCAGGTCAGTGAAACGCTAGTGTGAAACTAGCCTTAGATGGCAAGACGAATAGTCAAGTAGCTGGGTCAGAATCAGAAGACACGAGTAGTGAGTATAAGGACCACGGTCACAGCAGGGAAAAAAAATACACAAGCCGTGAGCTGAGCCCAGAGGATTGAACCAGAGGACAACAACGCAGTATCTGGCAGATTCCAGCCATATGCTTTGAGCTTTAGTAGGGTGTGGTACTTTCCAGTTGGCTGAAGTAGGGAGCAGATTACTCCAGCTGGAGACCAGGAACAGATCCCAGATGAGATTGGACACACCATATGCAGAAGCCCTTATATAACTAAATAACAGAAAGCCAGAATAGTCGAAATCCCCATAAATTGATTCAATTTTTATAAATTAATTCACTGAAGGTTGTTATCTATCGGAGTATGTGAATATTTTGACTGCACGGCCACTTTCCGGAAATTAACATGCAGTGGATGTTGGAGAGTGAAAATTTGCCATTTTATTTCCCAACACTTAGTGCCTAGATTGTGCTCCAGGAGATGCACACTGTAAATTAAGTGGATTCTTCTTACTATAATATTGCTAAATACAGGGATCCTAAATGTTGTTTGGGCACACTGCAAGACTCAGAAGTGAGAGTGTATATTGTTGGATTGGTTTATAGAAACCTTGTTGCTTTTTAGCAGCTTTTGAGCCACTAATAGTGTGGGAACCTCTGTTTATCCATTGACAGATGTTGCACCTGAGTGGGGACTTTTTTTGTGAGAGGAGAATTGGTATTATTTATGCCTACATAACATTGTTGGTTTCTTTTTATTCGATATTTGGGAGGTAGAATGAACAAACAGTTGAACACCACACACTACTGGTTCATCCAACAAGGTTTTCTATTAGGCTGTGAACTGTCATTGTCTTGGTAAACAATTAGTTTTTTACATAGCTTGCCATTTTTATTGATAGTTGAAGTAGAAATGTTAAAAAATATATAAAACTCATGGATATTTTATTAAAAATAATTATTTTTTATCTTGGCAGATGACTGTACCAAGAGACCAGAGGGACAGCTGACATCTTCAATTTTTAAATCTGATGATCTTGAGATTCTACAAGATACAACTGAAGTGAATGCTATTACTTCAGATATACCATCATCCATTCACAGCAGTGTTCTGTCATCTGATCATATGAAACAGGTCCCATCTTCTGATTCATTACCAACTACTAAGGAAAATCAAAGTCCCAAAAGAAGCATTAAAAAACAAACTGCTCTTAAAGCAAAAAAGTCATTCACAGGGGAGAAGCCTTTTTCCTGTTCAGAATGTGGGAAATGTTTTAACCAGAAATCATATCTTGTTAGTCACCAGAAAACTCACACAGGGAAGAAGCCTTTTTCCTGTTCAGAATGTAGGAAATGTTTTTCGCAGAAATCATATCTTGTTAGTCACCAGAGAGTTCACACAGGGGAGAAGCCTTTTTCCTGTTCAGAATGTGGAAAATGTTTTAACAGTAAATCAGTTTGTGTTAAGCACCAGAGAATTCACACAGGGGAGAAGCCTTTTTCATGTTCAGAATGTGGGAAATGTTTTAACCGGAAAGAGTATCTTGTTAGACACCACAGAACTCATACAGGGGAGAAGCCTTTTTCATGTTCAGAATGTGGGAAATGTTTTGCACGTAAATCACAATTTGTTGATCACCACAGAACTCACACAGGGGAGAAACCTTTTTCCTGTTCACAATGTGGGAAATGTTTTTACCAGAAATGTAATCTTGTTAGGCACCACAGAATTCACACAGGGGAGAAGCCGTTTTCCTGTTCAGAATGTGGGAAATGTTTTACATGGAAATCAGACCTTGTTAAACACCAGAGAAGTCACACAGGGGAGAATCCTTTTTCCTGTTCAGAATGTGGGAAATGTTTTAACCGGAAATCACATCTTGTTAGTCATCAGAAATCTCACACAGGAGAGAAGCCTTTTTGCTGAATGAGGGAAATGTTTTAACCAGAAAGAGCGTCTTGTTAAACATCAGAGCAGTCACACAGAGGAGAAGCCTTTTTAATTTTCTTAATGTGGGAAATATTTTACTTGGAAATCAACTGTTAATAAACATCAGAGATGTCACATAGAGAAGAAGCCTTTTTTTATGATCAGAATGTTGGAATGTGGGGTTTTCTTAACCCCTCTCTGCCATCTGATGTATTATTCCATCCATGTGACCTGGGCCTTACTTCCCATTCACGGAATAGTACATTATGCCCTTTAATGCAACACTGCGACCAAAGTTGCGGTTATCGCATGAAAATTCCAGTGCCTTCTTACCTGTGGGAAGATGGTGTCGGCATCCCGGGAGGTGTCTCCGCCCACCCATACTCATGATCACTGTGATTGGCTGTTCAATTCTGAACAGCCAATCGCAGCCTCTCATTGTTTCAGCTAATCAGACTGGCTGAAACTGTGATGGCCCAACCTAGATTCGAGTACTGATGTACTGGCAACCCCAGGTATTAGTGAAAACCTCTCAGATTGGCACAATCGGCAATCACATCGATCCAGCCAATCGCAGGGCACAGCGGTGGTGTCACCTCACTATGCCCTGCCGATAGCCTGCCTGGATCGGTGCTGTAAGAGCACCGATCTTAGACCAGTTCCTAGGAAAGGCCTAGCATGGCCTGCAGCTGCTGATTGGTGCGATAGACGCCAAACAACCCTGTTTGGCTTCCACTGGAGGAGCCAGTGGTATCCCCACGTGGCAGTACCAGAAGAAGTGGCAGTACCAGAAGAAGTGGCAATGGATGCTACAAACAGAGTGGGTCCACAGACAATGACGGAAAGGATATTCTTGCCCGCAATATCCAAGCGGAGATATCTGTTTGACGATGAGGATTTGGCCTCTTGGGCTAAGGCACCCAAGGTTGATGCGGCTGTAGCCTCCACTTCACGCCGATCTTCCCTGCCAGTGGAGGATTTGGGTATGCTGTCTGACACCTTAGATCGCAAAGCTGATACACTCCTCAAGAGGACCTGGGAAGCATGCATGTCAGCCTTCAAGCCAGCAATATAGGCCACATGTACTGAGAGATCCATGTTGATATGGTTAGACCAGTTGGAGGAGAATATAAAGAATGGAATGTCTAGAGACAAACTTCGTTCCTCCATTCCTCTAATCAGAGGTGCAGCTGCCTTCTTATCAGATGCCTCAGCCGACTCACTCCGACTAGCTGCCAGAACGGCAGGATTAACCAACGCAGCCCGTCGGACCTTGTGGTTGAAGGGGTGGAAAGGTGTTATGAATGAGTCACCGTAGGAGGCAAAAACAGAAATGCTAGCTAAGTCCAGAAAACCAGAGAAGTTGGCAGCTATCGGATTGCAGACCCCTGAACCTATCAACACAACTAGCAGTAGCCGTGGGGGGTTCCTACGATGCCCTTGACCCCTCGATCACAGCCGGAGGACTATATAGCCTAAAGACAGAAAGGGAAATCTAAACTGCCCCAGAGCAGACCCCCAAAGCAAAAGGCAGCCCCCAACATATAATGACGGTGAAGCAAGAAGAAAGAACACTAACACAGACAGAAAGATAGACTGAGCAAAGACGGGGCCCAAGCTAACTAGATACGAAAGGACAGGAAGGCTGCTGTCTGCAATCCGTGAAAAACCCTATGAAATTAAGAGCCAACAGACTGACAGTGAAAAAGGCCCTGAAGACGCTAGGCTTCAAAAAAGCTATGTCAGTACTCAGGAATATTCTGAAGACAGAGCAACCGGCAAAAGGAGATTCAGCTCACCCCAGCAGGGAATGGCAGAATCCAGAAAAGCAAGGCAAACAAAAACAAAACACAAATGCTAACAGGCAAAGCAGAAAACTTAGCTTTAGAGGAGCAGGAATCAGACTGGTCTCCTAGAACAGTGGTTTTCAACCAGTGTTCCGCGGCACACTAGTGTGCCTCGACACATGGTCGGGTGTGCCGCGTGTCCGCATGGCTAATTTACATGCGATGCAAATTAGCCATGTGGAGGCAAGCAGGGCGGTGGGTCGGAGAGGCAGCAGTCCCGTGTTCCTGTGTCGCTTCCTCCCTGACACAGCAGTCAGCGACGCGGCTGGATGACATCATCATTCAGCCCCGCGGCTGCTGTGCCAGTGAGAGGAAGCTGCCGGTGAGGAGAGGTGAGGGGTGTGTGTGTGTGTGTGTGTGTCTAGGTGAGAGGTGTGTGTTTGTGTGCGTGTGTAGGTGAGTTGATGGATGTGATGAGAAGCAATGATGGGAGTCATGGAGAAGGCGGTGATGGGGAGAGGGCAATGGAGAAGGCGGTGATGGGGGTGATAAGAAGGCGGTGGTGGGGAGAGGGCAATGATGGGGTTGTCGAAAGGGCAATAATGGGGTGGTGGGGAGAAGGAAATGATGGAGGTAGTGGAATGGGCAATTTCTACATGAAGGGGATTATGATGGGGCATATTACTACAAGAAGGTGATAATGATGGGGCATATTACTAAAAGAAGGGGATAAAGATGGGGCATATTACTAAAAGAAAGGGATAATTATGTGGCTCATATACTGCAATATAAAGGGGTACAATGAGAAATACTATGGCCATGAGGCTGGAGTACTAGCACCAGCTCATATACTATATATATATATGGTATATGCTGATAATTATGTGGCTCATATACGTGGGACTGTATGTATGACTTTACATGGGACTGTATATATATATATGGGACTGTATGTATGAGGTTACATGGGATTGTATATATGAGGGGGTTATCCTTTTTTATTTAACTTTTTTAAAATAAATAATTTATTGAAAGGACCTCTGCCAGGCATATTTCACTCTTGAGGGCTTAAAAAGCAGCTCTTGTGGTGATAAGAAGCTGATTTAAAACCTCCAAGAGTGAACTCCGTGAGAGCTGTATGTGTGGAATAATAAATGATATTTTGCCGGTCTTCAGCAGTCATGTCCTGCTTGAATTGTATTGAATTGTACTGTTTTAGTGTCATTTTGTGCCATTTTGGTTGGTGGTGTGCCCCGGGATTTTTTACGTATAAAAAGTGTGCCACGGCTCAAAAAAGGTTGAAAATCACTGTCCTAGAAGTCCACAGATAAATCACCCGCAGGGCAGAAGGGCGTCGGCAGCCTTATATCCAGTTCGTGACTCCACTCAGCCAGTCATCATCATTAGGCTCAGGTGCCTGATAATCAGGCTCATTACCTTCCTTTACCAGAATAGGGAGTTCACCAGACCTCAGTGACGAAGGGGAAAATGAACTCACAACAGTATCTCCCCCTTGAGGAGGGGTCACCGAACCCTCAACCACGCCACCAGGGCGATCAGGGTGAGCCCGATGAAAGGCACGCACCAATCTTTTGGCATGAATATCAGAGGCAGAGACCCAGGAATTATCCTCCTGACCATAACCCTTCCACTTAACCAAATACTGGAGTCTCCGTCTAGCCAGACGGGAATCCAGTATTTTCTCTACCTCATATTCCATGTTACCTTCAACCAATACAGAGTCCGGAGGTGCCACCCCAGGAACAACTGGTTCAACAAACCTCTTCAACAAGGACTTATGGAACACACTATGGATTTTAAATGTGACAGGAAGAGCCAAACGAAAAGAGACCGGATTAATAATCTCCAAAATCTTGTAAGGTCCGATAAATCTAGGCTTAAACTTAGGAGAAGCCACCTTCATAGCAATATTTTTTGATGATAACCACACCATATCACCAATCTTAAACTGGGGACCAATGGTCCTATGTCGATTGGAAAACCGCTGGGCCTTTTCCTGGGAGAGAGATAACTTATCCACCACTTGGTCCCAGATCTGGTGCATTCTCTCCACCACAGTGTCAACACCTGGGCAGGCAGAAGGCTCCACCTGCCCTGAAGAAAATCGAGGATGAAACCCAAAGTTACAAAAAAAAGGTGACATCAAAGTGGCAGAACTAGCTCTATTATTTAAAGCAAATTCGGCCAAGGGCAAAAATGAAACCCAATCATCCTGATCAGCGGAAATAAAACATCTCAAATATGACTCCAAGGTCTGGTTTGTTCTCTCTGTCTGCCCATTGGTCTGAGGGTGAAAAGCAGAGGAGAAGGACAACTGAATTCCCTGCTTGGAACAGAAAGTCCTCCAAAATCTAGACACAAACTGAACTCCTCTGTCAGATACAATGTTCTCAGGAATCCCGTGCAAGCGAACCACCTGTTGCAAAAACAGGGGCACCAACTCAGAGGAAGACGGCAACTTAGGGAGTGGTACAAGATGAACCATCTTAGAGAACCTATCACAAATCACCCAAATAACAGTCATTCTTTGAGAAACCGGCATATCAGAGATGAAATCCATTGAAATATGGGTCCATGGCCTCCTGGGGACCGGCAAAGGCATCAACAACCCACTAGAGCGAGAACAAGATTTAGACCGGGAGCAAGTCCCACAGGACTGCACAAAATTCCTGACATCATGAGACAAGGTGGGCCACCAAAAAGCGACTCACCAGATCTCTAGTACCAAAAATACCTGGATGACCAGCCAATGCAGAGCAATGAACTTCAGACATCACTCTCTTCTTCCACTGGTCAGGAACATACAACTTTCCACTGGGACAACGCTCAGGTTTGTCCTCCTGGAACTCTTGCAGAGCAAGTCTCAAATCGGGCGAGATGGCAGAAAGAACTACCCCTTCGCCTAAGATGGTAGCAGGCTTGGTCACCACAGGAAAATCAGCAAAGAAGCTCCTAGAGAGGGCGTCTGCCTTGACATTCTTAGTTTCAGGAACAAAAGAGACCACAAAATCAAAACGTGTAAAAAACAAGGCCCACCTAGCCTGTCTAGGGTTCAAGCGTTTAGCCGACTCTAGGTAAATCAAATTCTTGTGGTCAGTGAGGACCACAACTTGATGTTTAGCTCCCTCCAACCAATGTCTCCACTCCTCAAATGCCCATTTCATGGCCAACAGTTCCCGATTCCCCACATCATAGTTACGTTCAGATGGAGAGAACTTTCGGGAAAAGAAAGCACAGGGATTCATTTTAGATGTTACAGGATCCTTTTGGGACAAAACAGCTCCTGCACCAATCTCAGAAGCATCCACCTCTACCTGGAACGGGAGTGAGACATCCGGTTGCCGCAAAACCGGGGCGGAGGTAAATCTTCGCTTCAGCTCCTGAAAGGAAGCAACAGCCTCTGGAGGCCAATTCAACACATCAGCACCCTTTTTAGACAGATCAGTCAATGGCTTGGCAATACTAGAAAATTTTGCTATAAATTTCTGATAAAAATTAGCAAAACCCAAAAACTTCTGGAGGGCCTTCAAAGAAGTGGGCTGAACCCAATCATAAATGGCCTGTACCTTGGCCGGGTCCATTTCAATAGTTGACGGAGACAAAATAAATCCCAAAAATGAAATCCTCTGTACTCCAAAAAGGCATTTCGATCCTTTGACATACAGGGAATTCTCCCTCAAGATCCGGAACACAGTCCGAATATGTTCCACATGAGAATCCCAATCCTTGGAGAAGATCAAAATATCATCCAGATAGATAATCAAAAATTTATGGACAAAGTCTCGGAAAATATCGTTCATGAAGCACTGGAAGACAGAAGGGGCATTAGTGAGCCCAAAAGGCATCACCAGGTACTCAAAATGTCCCTCCGGAGTATTAAACGCCATCTTCCATTCATCCCCCTGCTTAATGCGGATAAGATTATACGCCCCCCTGAGGTCAAGCTTGGTAAACCAGCAAGCACCTCTAACTCTAGAGAATAGATCCGAAATCAGGGGTAATGGATACTGATATTTAATAGTAATTTTGTTGAGGGCATGATAATCAATACAAGGCCTTAAAGAACCATCCTTTTTGGCCACAAAAAAAAACAGGCACCTAAGGGTGAAGAGGATGGTCTAATATGACCCTTCTCCAACGCCTCCTTAATATAGGATCGCATAGCCTCGTGCTCGGGTACAGATAAATTGAAGAGCTGACCCTTGGGAAATTTACACCCCGGGCTCAGTTCAATTGCACAGTCATAACTCCTATGAGGAGGCAAAGATGCAGACTCATTCTCACTAAATACATCATAAAAGTCCGCCAAATAGTCAGGAACATCATGCGGAAGAGGAGAGGTGGAAAAAAACGGAGCCTCACTAAAGGCACACCGACAACCCCAACTCACCACAGACACAGATTTCCAATCCAAAACTGGATTATGAATTCGCAACCAGGGAAACCCCAGAACAACGGCATCATGCAGACCATGCAACACCAAAAATCTGCAATTTTCTTGATGGTCTTGGGCGACCCGCATGACCACCTGGGTCCAAAACTGAGGTTTATTTTTCGCCAAAGGAGTAGCATCAATCCCCCTCAAAGGGATAGGCGTTTGCAGAGGTGTCATCGGAAATCCACAACGTTTAGCAAAATCCAAGTCCATTAGGTTTAGCGCTGCTCCTGAATCCACAAAAGCCTTGGCGGAAAATGTGGACAGGGAGCAGATCAGAGTAATTGCCAGAAGAAACTTAGGTTGAACACCACCAACAGAAAACGTGTGTGCAAAGCGTTTCTCTCGTTTAGGACAAACAGAAATAATATGCGAGGCATCTCCACAGAAAAAACACAGCTTATTACGCCTTCTGAACTCCTGACGTTGCGCCCTAGACAAAACTCTATCACATTGCATAAGTTCAGACGTCTGTTCAACCGGTGGGAACATCTCTCGTGCAATCCTGCGTTCACATAAACGCCGATCAACCTGAATGGCTAATGACATAGAATCGTCCAGACCAGAGGGAACAGGAAATCCCACCATAGTATCTTTTACGGCTTCTGACAAACCCTTCCGAAAGACAGCAGCCAAGGCATTATCATTCCAGGTAGTAAGGACCGCCCACTTTCGGAACTTTTGACAGTACAACTCTGCAGAATCTCGACCCTGGTTCAATGCCAACAGGGTCTTTTCAGCTTGATCAATAGCATTAGGTTCGTCATACAACAACCCCAAGGCTTGAAAGAATGCGTTCACATTAGTCAGAATAGGATCATCTGGTTTCAAAGAAAACGCCCAATCCTGGGGATCGCCACGCAGCAAAGAGATGACAATTTTAACCAGCTGCGCGGAGCTCCCTGACGAGTTAGGCTTCAAGGCAAAAAATAATTTACAATTATTTTTTAAACTCAAAAATTTAGATCGATCCCCAAAAAATACATCAGGTGTAGGGATCTTTGGTTCAACAGCATGTGAACGAGCAAGGTAGGCGGAAGTTCCCCGCACTTCAGCAGCAAGCTGCTCCACCCAATCAGACAATTGCTTGATCTCCATTGAGAGAGAAAAAGAAAATTCCCCCTACGGCCTCAGAGATATAGAGGAAAGAATATACACACTTTTTTTTTTTTAAACACAATTCTTTCCTGCTATTGAGTACCCTAGGATCTGCGGTATGGCGGGTGATTCTGTTATGAATGAGTCACCGTAGGAGGCAAAAACAGGAATGCTAGCTAAGTCCAGAAAACCAGAGAAGTTGGCAGCTATCGGATTGCAGACCCCTGAACCTATCAACACAACTAGCAGTAGCCATGGGGGGTTCCTACGATGCCCTAGACCCCTCGATCACAGCCGGAGGACTATATAGCCTAAAGACAGAAAGGGAAATCTAAACTGCCCCAGAGCAGACCCCAAAGCAAAAGGCAGCCCCCAACATATAATGACGGTGAAGCAAGAAGAAAGAACACTAACACAGACAGAAAGATAGACTGAGCAAAGACGGGGCCCAAGCTAAGTAGATAGGAAAGGACAGGAAGGCTGCTGTCTGCAATCCGTGAAAAACCCTATGAAAATAAGAGCCAACAGACTGACAGTGAAAAAGGCCCTGAAGACGCTAAGCTTCAAAAAAGCTATGTCAGTACTCAGGAATATTCTGAAGACAGAGCAACCGGCAAAAGGAGATTCAGCTCACCCCAGCAGGGAATGGCAGAATCCAGAAAAGCAAGGCAAACAAAAACAAAACACAAATGCTAACAGGCAAAGCAGAAAACTTAGCTTTAGAGGAGCAGAAATCAGACTGGTCTCCTAGAAGTCCACAGAGAAATCACCCGCAGGGCAGAAGGGCGTCGGCAGCCTTATATCCAGTCCGTGACTCCACTCAGCCAGTCATCATCATTAGGCTCAGGTGCCTGATAATCAGGCTCATTACCTTTCTTTACCAGAATAGGGAGTTCACCAGACCTCAGTGACGAAGGGGAAAATGAACTCACAACAGAAAGGTGATACGCAGACTAAGTCAAAGCTCTGCGCTATACCCTGTCAGGGTGAGTACCTGTTTGGTGCAGTTCTAGATGAAATCCTGACCAAGGCAGGGGAAAGAAAAAAGGGGTTCCCTAACCCATATGTTCCGTTCTACAGGAGGGCCTTCAGGAAGCCTTCATTTGGCAAAAGAAAGGATTATAGGTCCCAAGACTGCTGGGGCAATATAGATCCCAAAAAAAAGGGAAACCTGTTTGGTAAATGTCCCTTCAGATCTGGAGACAAATCCCGGTAGCCCCAACCTACCGCTAGGTGGCAGGTTATTGTATTTTTGCCATCAACGGACGGCAATAACGTTTAACCTTTGGGCCACTGACATCGTGACATCTGGCTTGATATTATAATTTGTCCGGTACCCACCGGACTCCTTCCTATTGACTTCTCTGAAGTCCCCGGCTCAGTAGGAGGGGTTGGAATTAGAGATTACAGGCCTATTAACCAAACACGTTCTCATAGAGGTTCCAGCAGATGAAAGCAGAAAGGGATTTTACTCTCCCTTGTTTCTGTTCTCTAAGCCAGATGGCTCATATAGGACCATAATTAATTTAAAAAAGCTGAATACCTTTTAGAAGCCCCGATCCTTTAAGATGGAGTCTATTCCAACAGCTATAAAACTCTTGTTTCCCAGGTGCTACATGGCAGTCATGGATCTCAAAGATGCCTACTACCATCTTCCAATACACATGTGGCATCAACGGTTCCTCCGAGTGGCGGTCATGTTAAAAGGTCAGATATGTCATCTTCAGTTTACGGAGATTCCCTTCGGGTTGTCCATAGCACCCCGCGTCTTCACCAAATTGATGCTAGAGGTGACGTCACATTTACAATTAAAGGACACCGTAATAGTCCCGTACCTGGACGTTCTGCAGGTAGTGGGAAATTCTAGCTCTCAATGTAAGCAAAGACTAGCTGATATAATCTCATCTTTGCAGGCTCTTGGCTGGCTAATCAACTGGGAAAAGTCCAGACTTCACGTGGTAACCTGCCAGACGTTCCTAGGCCTTCATCTAGACTCAGTAAGTCTAAAATGCCTCCTGCCAGAAACAAAGAAAGTGGCTTTAATTAATAAAGTACGGACAGCAATCAGTAGGCCTAAAATGTCCTTGAGGGAGGGTATGTCCTTGCTTGGCTCTCTAACATCGTGTATTCTGGCAGTTCAGTGGGCCCAGTTCCATTCTAGAAAGTTGCAGTGGGCCATTTTGCAGGAGGTGGAAAGACTGCAGGGACAGTTGGAAGGTAGAATGTCCCTACCATCAGAGGTGATCAGCTCCCTAGCATGGTAGCTATATCCAGACAACCTCTTGGGAGGAGTCCCATGGGTGGTTGTTCCCTCGAAGATAGTCACAACGGATGCTAGCCCCTTTGGGTGGAGGGCCCATCTAGATGAGGACATGGTTCAGGGACAGTGGTCCGAGACCGAAGTCAAAGATTCATCAAATGTGAGGGAGTTAAAAGCTATATATTATGCCATATGTAAATTTGTCCCACAGCTGCAAGGAACCCATACAAGGATTCAGTCGGACAATACCACTTCAGTGGCATACCTAAACCGGCAAGGAGGCACACAATCATAGCCGCTCATGTCTATTGCAGAGATAATTCAAAATATGGCCGAAAGACATCTCCACTCCCTGTCTGCTCTCCATGTCAGAGGAGTGGACAACTCCAGAGCAAATTTTCTCAGCCACCATACCCTGCATCAAGGGGAATGGGTGCTCAGCCAGCGCATCTTCAGGATAACGGCAATGTGGGGCAGACCAGAGATATACCTGTTTGCCACAAGGGCCAACAGGCACGTCAAAAGGTTCGCTTCACTATACAGAGCAGACAATCCGGACATGCTCGATGCACTTCAAACACCCTGGTCGTTTCAGCAGGCCTATGCCTTCCCTCCAATGATACTGTTACCAACTGTCATCAGAAAGATAAGGGAAGAAGGAGCGAGAGTCATCTTAATAGCCCCATTTTGGCCCAAGAGGTCATGGTTTTCATGGCTGAGAGCCATGTCAATCTCCGACCCATGGATTCTCCTTCTGGATCGGGACCTACTCTTGCAAGGACCCTGTTACCACCCTCAGGTCAAAGGTCTATGCCTCACGGCATGGAATTTGAGAGGCAGTTACTGAAGCTAAGAGGATTCTCAGATAACTTAATTGATACCCTCTTACAGAGTAGGAAAGAAGCCACAACAAAAATCTATACCAGGGTGTGGGAAAAAATTTTAACTTTCCATTCAGCAGACCTTTCCATTGAGGTACCTATCCCTGCTATCTTAGAGTTCCTGCAGAAGGGGCGTGAGTTAAAGCTTTCAGTTAACACTCTGAAAATCCAAGTTTCGGGTCTGGGGCCTTGTATTATTATGACTTTGCCGGCAACAAATGGGTGGCTCGATTTATTTCGGCTTGCCAGCGGGCGGACCCGGTCCATATTCCTCTGCTACCGCCATGGGACCTTAGCTTAGTCCTAGATGCTTTCACACAGGCCACATTTGAGCCCTTATACTCGGCCTCAATAAAGTGCGTATCATTAAAACCTGCCCTATTGGTAGCTCTGGTATCAGCAAGAGTGAGTGATCTCCAGGCCCTGTCAGTAGATCCCCCCCTTCCTGTCAATATCCCAAGACAGATTAGTGTTAAAGATGGACCCATCCTATCTTCCTAAAAGACCTACTAAATTTCATAGATCCCAAGAAATCTACCTACCCTCCCTCTATGGTAGCCCACCACCAGAGGAGGAGAGGTATCACACCTTAGATGTGAAGACAGCAGTCTTAACCTACTTAGATAGGACTAGGCCCTGGAGGAAGAGGAGGGCTCTTTTTGTCTCCTTCCAGGGTAACAAGAAGGGATCTAGAGTTACCATCCAGGTGGATCAGGGATGCGATTACATTGGCATATTCGGCAAAAGGAGAAGACCCGCCACAGGGCGTGAGGCCACATTCCGTACGAGCCATATCTTCCTCCTGGGCTGAAAGGGCAGATGTCCCGATTGATCTAATATGTAAGGCCGCAACCTGGTCTTCACCTTCTACCTTTTATAGTCACTATAGGCTAGATTTATCTTCCTCCGCTGACTTAGCCTTTGGTAGATTAGTCCTTGACACGGTGGGCCCTCCCAGGTGATTTTCTCTGGAAATCTTTCTGTGGGTGCTGTCGTGGCAAAGAGAAAAAAACTGATTACTTACCGGTAATACTCTTTTATAGAGTCCACGACAGCACCCACTCACTTCTCTCCCTTAGTATATTTACACGTGGTTCACTCTGGTGGGTGAAGGATAGAGACGGTATATGAATATGTGAAATGTATATAGCAAGAAGATATAAATATGTATATACTTTAAATCGCTTACGGAGCAAAGTAACTAACGCTTGTGTAGCGGTTCCTCTTGTTCTCTGTAATCCAACTGAGGGAGCGAGGGGGACCGCCCCTTTTTTCTCTCTGTAAGTTTCCTGTTCCTAGGGGCAGATCTCCTCTCTCGGTGGATGCTGTCGTGGACTCTATAAAAGAGTATTGCTGGTAAGTAATCCATTTTTTTCTCCCTGGTTCTTTTCTTCTTTTAGCTTTTTCTTTTCAGACACGTTTGAACCAATCACTATCCTCCCCCCACACACATACAGTTATAAATAAAGTACTTAACACAAGCACCATACTCATAAAAAAGTCCCACCAGTGACGTTCGTCCCAACAGCACTATTCATTGGAGGAGGCATATGCTATCCTTGCCTCCGACACATAGCGAGGGAGAGGATCCCACATTTCTTCACTTTTCAGATTCTTCATCCTCAACCTCTTCCTCCCCATCTTCCTCCTTGGGTCCTATGGAACCGCCACGCACACGTCCCAGGACAAAAGATGAGGCAGCGCCCACCATTCCAGAAGATGAAGCTGAACCAGCGGACCCCGTATGGACCTTGCCCCCCGAAAATTACGAGCCACTGATTCCTGATTTTGTGGGAGAATCAGGAATCAAGTTTGACACCACCGGCCTCACAGAAATAGACTTTTTCAAAGTCTTTTTCTCTGAGTATTTTGTTAACCTCATAGTGGACCAAACTAATTTATATGCTCGTCAATTTTTGGCACACTGGTCTCCTGTAGACGCAGTTGAAATGATGCAGTTTTGTGGCCTGGTCCTTCACATGAGGATCCTGAAGATGCCAGAAATGTAGCAATATTGGAGTTTTGATATTTTATACAACACTCCAGTGTTCCGAATGATCATTACCCAGATGCGTTTTGAGGCCATCCACAAATTCCTGCATTATACCGATAATGCACAGTGTCCCCCACGAGATGACCCAAGCTTTGACCGTCTGTTCAAAGTTCGGCCGGTCATCGAACACTTCAACAAAAAGTTTGCTGAAGTGTACGTGCCCCAAAGGGACATCTGCGTGGATGAGTCCTTAGTTCGTTTTAAGGGAAGGCTCAAATTCCGTCAGTACCTGCCCAGCAAGAAGGCCAGGTACGGAATTAAATTCTACAATCTGTGAGAGTACACCGACAGGTTTAGAGTTTACAAAGAAATGGACACCAGGATTGAACCCTCCTGTCCTGGGAGTGAGTAGGAAAATTGTGTGGGATTTGGTGCACCCAGTGCTGGATAAAGGTTATCACTAGAGTTGAGCGATACCGTCCGATACTTCAAAGTATCGTATCGGATGGTATCGGCCGATCTTTAAAAAAAGTATCGGTATCGCCGATTCCGATACCGGAAGTCCCATTCAAGTCTATGGGACTTCCGGTATCGGAATAAGAAAAACCCTTTCCTGCCCTTGTACAGCCTCTCTGGGGTCTGTACGGGCCTTTCGGGGGGCTGTGCCGGCCTGCCAGGGGGTCTGTGCAGGCTCCGGTGGTCTGTGCCGGCCTGCCGGTGGTCTGTGCAGGCTCCGGGGGGCTGTGCCGGCCTGCCGGGGGGCTGTGCCGGCCTGCCGGGGGGCTGTGCAGGCTCCGGGGGTCTGTGCAGGCATCGTCCGATGGGACTACAAGTCCCATCGGGCGATGCCTGCTACCATGACAGTGATTGACACATTAGCCATGATGGGACAGTAGTAGTCCCATCATCCGGCTAATGTGTTAAATGTAAAAAAAAAAAATTACATGCTACATACATACAACATGCATACTACATACATGCTACATTCATACTACATACTACATACATGCTACATTCATACTACATAAATACTACATGCAACATACATACTACATATATACTACATGCATGCTACATACATACTGCATGCTACATACATACCACATATATACTACATACATACTACATGCATGCTACATGCATGCTACATGCTACATACATAACACATATATACTACATGCATGCTACATACATACTACATGCTACATACTACATATATACTACATGCATGCTACATACTACATGCTACATACATACTACATATATACTACATGCATGCTACATACATACTGCATGCTACATGCATGCTACATACATACTACATACATACTACATGCTACATACATACTACATATATACTACATACCTACTACATACATACTACATGCATGCTACATGCATGCTACATACATACCACATACATAACACATATATACTACATGCATGCTACATACATACTACATGCTACATACATACCATATACATACTACATGCATGCTACATACATACTACATGCATGCTACATACATACTACATGCTACATACATACTACATATATACTACATGCATGCTACATACATACTACATGCTACATACATACTACATATATACTACATGCATGCTACATACTACATGCTACATACATACTACATATATACTACATGCATGCTACATACATACTACATGCATGCTACATACATACTACATGCTACATACATACCACATACATACTACATATATACTACATGCATGCTACATACATACTGCATGCTACATGCATGCTACATACATACTACATACATACTACATGCTACATACATACCACATATATACTACATACATACAATACATTCATACAATACATACATAGACATACAGTACATATAACATAGAGTAACATACTTACCAATACTTGTCACATTGTTCCCCGAAGCCATTGTCTTTTCCGGAATAAATATTAACATAACAAACCACAAAAATACTCACCCACGATCCGAAGCAGTCCACGAGTGTGTCCCACGACGATCTTGGGTAGAGAACTGCAGCATCAGCTGTTGCTGCCGTTCTCTACGGGCTGCAGGAATCCAATGACGGAAGGTAGGTATCCTTCCGCACTGTATTCCTCCGCCACTTAAAAAAAAAAATGTCCCTAGTCTCACTTTATGCCATTGCTGTGTGGGAAATTCCCACGCAGCAATGGCATAAAGTGAGACTAGGGACTTTTTTTTTTTAAGTGGCGGAGGAATACAGTGCGGAAGGATACCTACCTTCCGTCATTGGATTCCTGCAGCCCGTAGAGAACGGCAGCATCATCTGATGCTGCAGTTCTCTACCCAAGATCGTCGTGGGACACACTCGTGGACTGCTTCGGATCGTGGGTGAGTATTTTTGTGGTTTGTTATGTTAATATTTATTCCGGAAAAGACAATGGCTTCGGGGAACAATGTGACAAGTATTAGTAAGTATGTTACTCTATGTTATATGTACTGTATGTCTATGTATGTATTGTATGAATGTATTGTATGTATGTAGTATATATGTGGTATGTATGTAGCATGTAGTATGTATGTATTATGTATGTAGCATGCATGTAGCATGTAGTATGTATGTAGCATGCATGTAGTATATATGTAGCATGTATGTAGTATGTATGTGGTATGTATGTAGCATGTAGTATGTATGTAGCATGCATGTAGTATATATGTAGTATGTATGTAGCATGTAGTATGTATGTAGCATGCATGTAGTATATATGTAGTATGTAGTATGTATGTAGTATGTATGTGGTATGTATGTAGCATGTAGTATGTATGTAGCATGCATGTAGTATATATGTAGTATGTATGTAGCATGCATGTAGTATATATGTAGTATGTATGTAGCATGTAGTATGTATGTAGCATGCATGTAGTATATATGTAGTATGTATGTAGCATGTAGTATGTATGTAACATGCATGTAGTATATATGTAGTATGTATGTAGCATGTAGTATGTATGTAGTATGTATGTAGTATGTATGTGGTATGTATGTAGCATGTAGTATGTATGTAGCATGCATGTAGTATATATGTAGTATGTAGTATGTATGTAGTATGTATGTGGTATGTATGTAGCATGTAGTATGTATGTAGCATGCATGTAGCATGCATGTAGTATGTATGTAGCATGCATGTAGTATGTATGTAGCATGCATGTAGTATGTATGTAGTATGTATGTAGTATGTATGTAGCATGCAGTATGTATGTAGCATGTATGTAGTATGTATGTAGTATATATGTAGTATGTATGTAGCATGTAGTATGTATGTAGCATGCATGTAGTATATATGTAGTATGTATGTAGCATGCATGTAGTATATATGTAGTATGTATGTAGCATGCATGTAGTATGTATGTAGTATGTATGTAGCATGCAGTATGTATGTAGCATGTATGTAGTATATATGTAGTATGTATGTAGCATGCATGTAGTATGTATGTAGCATGTAGTATGTATGTAGCATGCATGTAGTATGTATGTAGCATGTATGTAGTATGTATGTAGTATATATGTAGTATGTATGTAGCATGTAGTATGTATGTAGCATGCATGTAGTATGTATGTAGTATTTTTTTTTTTTTTTTTTTTTTAACATTTAACACATTAGCCGGATGATGGGACTACTACTGTCCCATCATTGGCTAATGTGTCAATCATCGTCATGGTAGCAGGCATCGCCCGATGGGACTTGTAGTCCCATCGGACGATGCTTGCACAGACCCCCGGACATCAGCACAGCCCCCCGGCAGGCCGGCACAGCCCCCCGGCAGGCCGGTACAGACCCCGGGCAGTCCACACAGCCCCCCGGCAGGCCGGCACAGCCCCCCGGCAGGCCGGCAGAGACCCCCGGAAGGCCCGAAATGACGGCGCATCATGATGACGTCAGGCCGTCAATCAACTGAACTTCCGATTCCGATGCCGAATTCCGATATTGAAAAAATATCGGAAGTCGGTATCGGAATTCCGATACAGCAAGTATCGGCCGATACCCGATACTTGCGGTATCGGAATGCTCAACACTAGTTATCACTTCTACACCGATAACTTTTATACCAGCATCCCACTCTAAAAATACCTCTTTGTGCGTGGTACCGCAGCCTGCGATACTGTCCGCAATAATCAGAGGCCTCCCGAAAACACTACTTGGGCAGATACTTAGAAGGGGTGACCGCAGAGCCCAATGTAGCGACCACCTGCTGGTGGTCAAGTATAAGGACAAGAGGGATGTCCTCTTGACCACCATTCACAGTGATGGCAGCGCCCTCAGCACTGTACGGGGTACCTCTACACAGTTCAGCAAACCAAACTGTGTACTGGGGTATAACAAAAACAAGGGGAGCATTGATCTCTCCGATCAACTCCTCCAAATGTACAGTGCTTTCAGAAAGGCAAGGGTGTGGTACAAAAAGTTGGTCGTGCACATCATACAAATAGCAATGCTCAACACTTTCCTGCTGTCACAATGTGCACGCCACACCGATATGTCGTACCTTCAGTTCCAGGAGGTAGTGGTTAAGGCCCTGATATTTGGCACTCAGGAACTGAAGGTGCTCGAATCGTACCAGGTCAGCATTTCCTAGGGGTGGTCTCGCCAACTGGAAGAAAACGTAAGCCGCAAAAAAAAGTACTGAGTGTGTTACAAAAAGGGAATACACAAGGACATCATTTATCAATGTGACACCTGCCCCGAAAAACCTGCCCTGCGTATGAAGGATTGCTTCCAATTGTACCACACCTCCATGCACTAATTTATTAAATTTACAGGAAACAGATTAGTTCCAATAAGGGGGCACATCTAGATTCTTAGGGGGTCTAGTTTCCAAAATGATGACACTTGTTTGTTTTTTTTTGTTTTTTTACTGTTTAG
The DNA here is from genome assembly GCF_039654945.1 of Dendrobates tinctorius. Taxonomy (NCBI): domain Eukaryota; kingdom Metazoa; phylum Chordata; class Amphibia; order Anura; family Dendrobatidae; genus Dendrobates; species Dendrobates tinctorius. The sequence continues at coordinate 4,342,135 of NW_027361893.1, read as the reverse complement.
GCACATCAGGGTGTTATGATTGAGTCACCATAGGAGGCAAAAATAGAAATGCTAGCTAAGTCCAGAAAACCAGAGAAGTTGGCAGCTATCGGATTGCTGACCCCTGAACCTATCAACACAACTAGCAGTAGCCGTGGGGGGCTCCTACGATGCCCTAGGCCCCTCGATCACAGCCGGAGGACTACATAGCCTAAAGACAGAAAGGGAAATCTAAACTGCCCCAGAGCAGACCCCAAAGCAAAAGGCAGCCTCCCACATATAATGACGGTGAAGCAAGAAGAAAGAACAAAACACAGACAGAAAGATAGACTGAGCAAAGATGGGGCCCACGCTAGCTTTAGATAGGAAAGGACAGGAAGGCTGCTGTCTGCAATCCGTGAAAAGCCCTATGAAAATAAGAGCCAACAAACTGACAGTAAAAAAGGCCCTGAAGACGCTAGGCTTCAAAAAAGCTATGTCAGTACTCAGGAATATTCTGAAGACAGAGCAACAGGCAAAAGGAGATTCAGCTCACCCCAGCAGGGAATGGCAGAATCCAGAAAAGCAAGGAAAAACAAAACACTAATGCAAAAAGGCAAAGCAGAAATCTTAGCTTTAGATGAGCAGGAATCAGACTGGTTTCCTAGAAGTCCATAGAGAAATCACCCGCAGGCCAGAAGGGCGTCGGCAGCCTTATATCCAGTCATTAACTCCAATCAGCTAGTCATCATCATCAGCCCCAGGTGTTTGACAATCAGGCTCACTACCTTTCTTCACCAGAAGAGGGAGTTCCTCGGGCCTCAGTAGTGAAGGGGAAAATGAACTCACAACAGTACCTCCCCCTTGAGGAGGGGTCACCGAACCCTCAACCACGCCACCAGGGCGATCAGGGTGAGCCCGATGAAAGGCACGCACCAATCTTTTGGCATGAATATCAGAGGCAGAGACCCAGGAATTATCCTCCTGACCATAACCCTTCCACTTAACCAAATACTGGAGTCTCCGTCTAGCCAGACGGGAATCCAGTACTTTCTATACCTCATATTCCATGTTACCTTCAACCAATACAGGGTCTGGAGGTGCAACCCCCGGAACAACAGGTTCAAAAACCTCTTCAACAAAGATTTATGGAACAAATTATGGATTTTAAATGTGACAGGAAGAGCCAAACGAAAAGAGACCGGATTAATAATCTCCAAAATCTTGTAAGGTCCAATAAATCTAGGCTTAAACTTAGGAGAAGCCACCTTCATAGCAATATTTTTTGATGATAACCACACCATATCACCAACCTTAAATTGGGGACCAATGGTCCTATGTCGGTTGGAAAACCGCTGGGCCTTTTCCTGGGAGAGAGATAACTTATCCACCACTTGGTCCCAGATCTGGTGCATTCTCTCCACCACAGTGTCAACCCCTGGGCAGGCAGAGGGCTCCACCTGCCCTGAAGAAAATCGAGGATGAAACCCAAAGTTACAAAAAAAAGGAGACATCAAAGTGGCAGAACTAGCTCTATTATTTAAAGCAAATTCGGCCAAGGGCAAAAATGAAACCCAATCATCCTGATCAGCAGAAATAAAACATCTCAAATATGATTCCAAGGTCTGGTTTGTTCTCTCTGTCTGCCCATTGGTCTGAGGGTGAAAAGCAGAGGAGAAGGACAACTGAATTCCCAGCTTGGAACAGAAAGTTCTCCAAAATCTAGACACAAACTGGACTCCTCTGTCAGATACAATGTTCTCAGGAATCCCGTGCAAGCGAACCACCTGTTGTAAAAACAGGGGCACCAATTCAGAGGAAGACGGCAACTTAGGGAGTGGTACAAGATGAACCATCTTAATGAACCTATCACAAATCACCCAAATAACAGTCATCCTTTGAGAGACAGGCATATCAGAGATGAAATCCATTGAAATATGGGTCCATGGCCTCTTGGGGACAGGCAAAGGCATCAACAACCCACTAGAGCGAGAACACGATTTAGACCGGGAGCACGTCCCACAGGACTGCACAAAATTCCTGACATCACGAGACAAGGAGGGCCACCAAAAAGACCGACTCACCAGATCTCTAGTACCAAAAATACCTGGATGACCAGCCAAAGCAGAGCAATGAACTTCAGACATCACTCTCTTCTTCCACTGGTCAGGAACATACAACTTTCCACTGGGACAACGCTCAGGTTTGTCCTCCTGGAACTCTTCCGAGCACGTCTCAAATCGGGCGAGATGGCAGAAAGAACTACCCCTTCGCCTAAGATGGTAGCAGGCTTGGTCACCACAGGAGAATCAGCAAAGAAGCTCCTAGAGAGGGCGTCAGCCTTGACATTCTTAGTTCCAGGAAGAAAAGAAACCACAAAATCAAAACGTGTAAAAAACAAGGCCCACCTAGCCTGTCTAGGGTTCAAGCGCTTAGCCGACTCTAGGTAAATCAAATTCTTGTGGTCAGTGAGGACCACGACTTGATGCTTAGCTCCCTCCAACCAATGTCTCCACTCCTCAAATGCCCATTTCATGGCTAACAGTTCCCGATTCCCCACATCATAGTTACGTTCAGATGGAGAGAACTTTCGGGAAAAGAAAGCACAGGGATTCGTTTTAGATGTTACAGGATCCTTTTGGGACAAAACAGCTCCTGCACCAATCTCAGAAGCATCCACTTCTACCTGGAACGGAAGTGAGACATCAGGTTGCTGCAAAACCGGGGCGGAGGTGAATCTTCGCTTCAGCTCCTGAAAGGAAGAAACAGCCTCCGGAGACCAATTTAACACATCAGCACCCTTCTTAGTCAAATCAGTCAATGGCTTGGCAATACTAGAAAATCTTGCTATAAATTTCCGATAAAAATTAGCAAAACCCAAAAACTTCTGGAGGGCCTTCAAAGAAGTGGGCTGAACCCAATCGTAAATGGCCTGTACCTTGGCCGGGTCCATTTCAATAGTTGACGGGGACAAAATAAATCCCAAAAATGAAATCCTCTGTACTCCAAAAAGGCATTTAGATCCTTTGACATACAGGGAATTCTCCCTCAAGATCCGGAACACAGTCCGAATATGTTCCACATGAGAATCCCAATCCTTGGAGAAGATCAAAATATCATCCAGATAGATAATCAAAAATTTATCGACAAAATCTCGGAAAATATCATTCATGAAGCACTGGAAGACAGAAGGGGCATTAGTGAGCCCAAAAGGCATCACCAGGTACTCAAAATGTCCCTCTGGAGTATTAAACGCCGTCTTCCATTCATCCCCATGCTTAATGCGAATAAGATTATACGCCCCCCTGAGGTCAAGCTTGGTAAACCAGCAAGCACCTTTAACTCTGGAGAATAGATCAGAAATCAGGGGTAACGGATACTGATATTTAACAGTAATTTTGTTGAGAGCACGATAATCAATACAAGGTCTTAATGATCCATCCTTTTTGGCTACAAAAAAAAAACCGGCACCTAAGGGTGACGAGGATGGTCTAATATGACCCTTCTCCAACGCCTCCTTAATATAGGACCGCATAGCCTCGTGCTCGGGTACAGATAAATTGAAGAGCCGACCCTTGGGAAATTTACACCCCGGGCTCAGTTCAATAGCACAGTCATAACTGCTATGAGGAGGCAGAGACGCAGACTCATTCTCACTAAATACATCATAAAAGTCCGCCAAATAATCAGGAACATCATGCGACTGAGGAGAGGGGGAAAACACCGGAGCCTCACTAAAGGCACACCGACAACCCCAACTCACCACAGACACAGATTTCCAATCCAAAACTGGATTATGAATTTGTAACCAGGGAAACCCCAGAACAATAGTATCATGCAGATTATGTAACACCAAAAACCTGCAATTTTCTTGATGGTCTGGGGCGACCCGCATTACCACCTGGGTCCAAAACTGAGGTTTATTTTTAGCCAAAGGAGTAGCATCAATCCCCCTCAAAGGGATAGGCGTCTGCAGAGGTGTCATCGGAAATCCACAACGTTTAGCAAAATCCAAGTCCATTAGGTTTAGAGCTGCTCCCGAATCCACAAAAGCCTTGGCGGAAAATGTGGACAGGGAGCAGATCAGAGTAATAGCCAGAAGAAACTTAGGTTGAACACCACCAACAGAAAACGTGTGTGCAAAGCGTTTCTCGCATTTAGGACAGACAGAAATAATATTCGAGGCATCTCCACAGAAAAGACACAACTTATTACGCCTTCTGAACTCCTGATGCTGCTCTCTGGAAAAAACTCTATCACATTGCATAGGTTCAGACATCTGTTCAACAGGTGGCAACACCTCTCGTGCAGCTCTGAGTTCGAGTAAACGCCGATCAACCTGAATGGTTAAAGACATAGAATCGTCAAGACCAGAGGGAACAGGAAATCCCACCATAGTATCTTTTATGGCTTCTGACAACCCCTTCCGAAAGAGAGCAGCCAAGGCATTATCATTCCAGGTAGTAAGTACTGCCCACTTTCGGAATCTTTGACAGTACAATTCTGCAGAATCACGACCCTGGTTCAATGCCAGCAGGGTCTTTTCAGCCTGATCAATGGCATTAGGTTCGTCATACAACAACCCCAAGGCCTGAAAAAATGCGTTCACATTAGTCAGAATAGGATCATCTGGTTTCAAAGAAAACGCCCAATCCTGGGGATCGCCACGCAGCAAAGAGATGACAATTTTAACTTGCTGCGCGGAGCTCCCTGACGAGTTAGGCTTCAAGGCAAAAAATAATTTACAATTATTTTTGAAATTCAAAAATTTAGACCGATCCCCAAAAAATACATCAGGTGTAGGAATCTTTGGTTCAGCAGCATGTGAATGAGCAAGGTAGGCGGAAATTCCCCGCACTTCCACAGCGAGCTGCTCCACACGATCAGACAATTGCTTTATCTCCATTGAGAGAAAAAGAAAAAAAAAAATTCCCCCTACGGCCTCAGAGATATAGAGGAAAAAATATACACACTTTTTTTTTTTTTTTTTATACAATTCTTTCCTGCTATTGAGTACCCTAGAATCTGCGGTATGGCGGGTGATTCTGTTATGATTGAGTCACCGTAGGAGGCAAAAATAGAAATGCTAGCTAAGTCCAGAAAACCAGAGAAGTTGGCAGCTATCGGATTGCTGACCCCTGAACCTATCAACACAACTAGCAGTAGCCGTGGGGGGCTCCTACGATGCCCTAGGCCCCTCGATCACAGCCGGAGGACTACATAGCCTAAAGACAGAAAGGGAAATCTAAACTGCCCCAGAGCAGACCCCAAAGCAAAAGGCAGCCTCCCACATATAATGACGGTGAAGCAAGGAGAAAGAACAAAACACAGACAGAAAGATAGACTGAGCAAAGATGGGGCCCACGCTAGCTTTAGATAGGAAAGGACAGGAAGGCTGCTGTCTGCAATCCGTGAAAAACCCTATGAAAATAAGAGCCAACAAACTGACAGTAAAAAAGGCCCTGAAGACGCTAGGCTTCAAAAAAGCTATGTCAGTACTCAGGAATATTCTGAAGACAGAGCAACAGGCAAAAGGAGATTCAGCTCACCTCAGCAGGGAATGGCAGAATCCAGAAAAGCAAGAAAAAACAAAACATTAATGCAAAAAGGCAAAGCAGAAATCTTCGCTTTAGATGAGCAGGAATCAGACTGGTTTCCTAGAAGTCCACAGAGAAATCACCCGCAGGCCAGAAGGGCGTCGGCAGCCTTATATCCAGTCATTAACTCCACTCAGCCAGTCATCATCATCAGCCCCAGGTGTTTGACAATCAGGCTCACTACCTTTCTTCACCAGAAGAGGGAGTTCCTCGGGCCTCAGTAGTGAAGAGGAAAATGAACTCACAACATCAGGGGCTCTGCAAACGTAATATGATGCCCACAGATCATCAAAGTCTGAATTCCAAAACGTCACTGCTTCCCTTCTGAGCCCCGACGTGTGCCCAGTTTTTTTTTCCCGTATATGGGGTACCAAAATACTCAGGACAAATTGGACAACAACTTTTAGGGTACAATTTCTCATGTTACCCTTGGGAACATTAAAAAAATAGGACTAAAAGAATTTTTGTGGGGAAAAATAGAATTTTTTACTTTCACGCCTGAGCATTATAAACTTTAGTGAAACACTTGGTGGTTCAAAGTGCTCACCACATATCTAGATAAGTTCCTTAGGCAGTCTAGTTTCCAAAATGGGGTCACTTGCAGGGGGTTTCCACTGTTTAGGCACACCAGTGACTTGGCGTCCAATCTCAATTCCAGCCAATTGAAGTTTGAAAAAGTCAAACGGCGCTCCTTCCCTTCCGAGCCCTGCCGTACGCACAAACATTGGTTCCCCCTTCATATGAGGTGTCAGCGTAATCAGGACAAATTGGGCAGCAACTTTTGGGTTCCATTTTCTCCTTTTACCCTTGACAAAATAAAAAAATTCTTGCTAAGGCTAGTTTCACACTAGCGTTTCTGCTAATGCAACATGGTGCGTTCGGCGTGCATCAGCGCACCGTCAAAAGGGCGCAGCGCACGCAAAATCCTACTAGCGCACGGCCAGCGCACGGTCTGCGCACCCAATGCTAAAGATAGGGTGTGAAGATCACATGCAGTGCTGTGCGACACTAGGCGGAGATGACCAGAGGGGGCGCGGCAGGGGGCGGGGCTTAGCTGCACCATGCGCTGCGTGCAGAAACGCTAGTGTGAAACTAGCCTAAAAGACCATTTTGTGACTAAAAAGTTAAATGTTCATTTTTTCCTTCCACGTTTCTACTGCTCCTTTAAAACACCTGAATCTAATATATAAAGCTCAAGTGTGTGCATGTATGTATGTAGGTCCGGGATTGGCATCCACACCGTCGCAGCTACAGCCACAAAATTTGGCACAGTCACACGTCTGGACCCCGAGAGTGTCCTAGGCTATGTTGTGAGGTGAAATTTTAACCCCACGCGTTCCAATTCACCAAACAATTTTGCCCCTATCTACATAATGGGGAAAAAGTGTGTGTGTGTGTCAAGCCCCACCCCTCATTATGATGTCATAATGGTTGCCATTGCGACGCTGATGTCATCATAGGTTGCAAGCCCCGCCGCTCATTATGATGTCATAATGGTTGACTATGAGATGGAGGATGTGTGATGGGTATATGGGCACTGGACTATGGGCTGGAGGATATGTATGACAGGTATATGGGCACGGGACTATGGGATGGAGGATGCGTGATGGGTATATGGGCACTGGACTATGGGATGGAGGATATGTATGATGGGTATATGGGCACGGGACTATGGGATGGCGGATATGTATTATGGGTATATGGGCACGGGATTATGGGATGGAGGATATGTATGATGGGTATATGGGCATGGGACTGTGGGATGAAGGATGTGTGATGGGTATATGGGCACTCGACTATGGGATGTTGAATATGTATGATGGGTATATGGGCATGGGACTATGGGATGGAGGATGTGTGATGGGTATATGTGCATGGGACTATGGGATGGAGGATGTGTGATGGGTATATGGGCACTCGACTATGGGATGGAGGATATGTATGATGGGTATATGGGCACGGGCCTTTGGGATCGTGGATATGTATGATGGGTATATGGGCACTGGACTATGGGATGGAGGATAATTATAATTTGCTATAACTAACTACAGTTAGTTACTATGCCCGGGCAGCGCTGGGCTCTTCAGCTAGTGGTTAATAAACTTCTTGAATGTGGTTTTGATCAGCTTAAGGGGTGCAGTTTTTAGAATGGTGTCATTTTTGGGTATTTTCTGCCATATAGATCCCTCAAAGTGACGTCAAATGTGATGTGGTCCTAAAACAATTTAATATTTCTCTATTTTAAGGGCACAAAAATTAAAAGTTTGAAAATTGCAAAATTTTCCATTTTTTACACAATTGCAGCCACCTTAGAATCTCCAAGATCCGTTGAAGCTTTCTGGAGTTACAGTATTACCTCATTAAGGGACAGTGGTCAGAATTGTAAAAATTGGCCCGGTCATTAACATGCAAACCACCCTTGGGAGGAAACCTCTTCCCAATAAACCCTGATAACCTTCTAAAGGGTCGCAACATTAAAAAACATGTTGGCCCCAAGCAGGCTAAAGAAAAAAGAGGATTCTAATGCCTCTGTAAAAAAGCTCAGACAAGGCTCCTATAGATGTGGCATCCCGAGATGCCTATGTTGCTCCAGTATCATTCATAATACGAAAAATTTTTTAACAGACATTGGAAATTTAGATGAGTTTCAAATCAAATACCATTGGACTTGCCAATCCAGTTTTGTCTTTTATGTCATGATATGTGAATGTAAGAAATTATATGTGGGTAGGACAACACAACAGCTACATAAAATAATAAACTCGCACAGGCATAATATAAAAGAAGGATTTCTACAGCATGGCCTTTCCAGGCATTATGTGATAAATCACACCAAAATTATCTCCTTTAGGGTGTTCCCTATTGACCATGTCCCCCATGATACCTCCAACCGAGTCCAGACCCTTAAAGGGAATCTGTCAACCCATTTTAGCCCTATCAGCTGCCAGCACCGCCATCAGAGGCATATCTACAGCATTCTGTAATGCTGTAGATAAGCCCCCGATGTAACCTGAAAGATAAGAAAAACAAGTTAGATTATACTCACCGGGGGGGTGGGTGCAGTGGGTGTCGCAGTCCGGTCCGGCGCCTCCCATCTTCATACGATGCCGTCCTACTTCTTAGGCCGGAGTCAGACTAGCGATTAAATCGGACGAATGCAATGCGATAAAAAATCGCATTGCATTCGTCCCAATGTTATTCTATGGTGCTGCTCCCATCATCCGTTTTTTTTATCGGATCCCTTCCTCGGACTGAGACAATCGCATGCTGCGATTGTCACCGATTTTCGGATCGGATTCGCCAATGCAAGTCTATGGATGCGATTAAAAATCGCATTGAAAACGCACCACACGTGTGACTTGCGATTAAATCGCAAGACTTCTCCTGGTCAACAGGAAAGAGCATCAGGCATTGGCATTGGATGTCAATTTGATGCTTAGATGCAAATAAAATCGGTTCATCGCCAGAAAATGGGATGACAGACGGATGCCTGGACAAGAAATCTTTGGGCGATTTCGTACAGTAAAAATTGGACCGATTTTTTAATGGTTGTATGTGACTCCAGCCTTACTTCTGCTGCGGCTCCGGCGCAGGCATACTTTATCTGTAAATGAGAACAAGGACCAAGGACTAAACCACCAATAAAAGCATAGGCCAGACAGGATGGATTTCCCAACTCAGAAACAGGGCGGTCACACCCTTATATGCAAAGAATGCACTTTGAACTGAATGAAAAACTAGGTCTGAACTGAAAAAGTAAATTAATATGTATGCAAAATGTAAATGCATATAAACACATGACCTTAAACACAGAGAAAGCAAAAAACAAATGTCCTAAAAATAAAGTAAAAATATTAATTGCAAAAATTGCTTGAAGATAGTAATAATAATATGGGTATTTAATAAACATAATTTTGATTAAAAGAATGTACAAGCCATCCCGCCATGTCACGGCAACCCTTGTGGGACAGTCCTAACTCTTGTATTTAAAACCTTTCCACTTGTCAAGTGACATAAATGTGAACAAGGACCGAAGGACTGAACCACCAGTAAAAGCATAGGCCAGACAGGATGGATTTCCCAACTCAGAAACAGGGCGGTCACACCCTCGGTCCTTGTTCACATTTGCGTCACTTGACAACTGGAAAGGTTTTAAATACAAGAGTTAGGACTGTCCCACTAGGGTAGCTGTGACGTGGTGGGATGGCTTGTACATTCTTTTGTATTTCTATGCAGCCGCATGCTCCTGTCCCAGTGCTGGCGGCTGTGCCAGGTTTTCATGCGAGAGACTCGTACCAGAATCGTGCCAGTCTCTCACAAGTGAGTATGAGCCCTTAGGAACAGAATGTGGGGTAAGGCCGGAGTCACACTGGCGAGGAATACGGGCGAGTGAGAGGCGCAAAAAGCACGCATTAGACACGGACAAATGATTTTCTATGGGGTCACTCGCACCAGGCGTATATTTCTCATCCGTATCCTACGCTCCGTGCCAATCGCAGCATGCTGCGATTGTCAGCGTACTACGTCCGTAGTACGCCAATGCAAGTCAATGGGTGCTCAAAAAATACGGATTACACACGGAACACACGTGTGACCTGCGAGCAATATGCAGGTCTTTTGGCTGGTGACAGGAAATGGGCCAATCCATCACCAGGAAGCCTAGACATGCAAATGAGCTCAAAAACCGCTCCAGACATCCAGGAAGTACGCCTCCACGGAGTACAGCAGCAGCATGGCGTCCACATACATTAATGTTGAGATGCTAATTGTGCTGGTGCAGGAGCGTCCCGAAATATGGGACCCACGCGATGCAAATTAAGCTAACCGGACAAGAAAGGAGGCGTCATGGAGGCGCATCTGTCGCCAGATGTACCATGACTTTGGTGACAGACCACGTGATGAGCAGCATAAAATTCGTAAGTGCAACCATAAAAACATCATTAACCTTAGCGCTCGCTAAAAAATGATTCTACAATCAGCACCCCCCCTTCCTGTGCATGTAATTTTATTAGCCTCATGAGGCCGTTACATTTGGATGTGACACGTGGCTTCACACAGCCATAATTTGGGGTTAGGCCACAAGCTCCTCATCCTCCTAGCCAATAAAATTAGTTTAAGTGTAGCTAATGAGACCCTGTGTATTGGCCCAATTACATATGCCACCATGGGTAGAAAGCACACCCCAGAAGGCCCCATGCCTAGACTACTGTTAGAAAATGTGACCTCTCAAATATGTGATTTTGACAATCTTTCCTGTCACATTGCAGTGGAAGATGTGATTAAACGCTGGCGAAGCATCCGGAACCAGTTCCGCCGGGAACGCCAGCAGCGGTCCAGGAGTGGGGATGCTGGGCATGTGAAAAGAAAATATATATACTATGACCGGCTGAACTTCCTCGCCCCAATTCTGGATCTGAGACCGTAAGTACATACCTCACACCACATTACACAAATACATTACACAAATAGTTTACAGGGACAAAAATATTGATGTATTTTTGCCTCTGTTCTATTTCATAACAGAACTCAATCCAACCTTACGGATCGAGGAACGGCCTCAGAGGCAGAGCCCATTATAGATCCTGTAGGGGATGAGGTGGCTGGCCCATCTTCTCCCCCTACAAGAAGGATGGCTGAAGATGAGGCATCACAAGACCACACAATGGCTGGCCTACACACCACACCACCAGGACTGTCTGCTGCTGCCACCTCACCCATCTTGGAAGAGCCGGGCAACTTGAGCAGCAGCCCAACTGCCCAGATCAGGTCCTCCCCACAGGCTGCTCTAGCATCACGGCGAACAAGAAGAAGGCGCCACGTCACTATTCAAGAGAGCAGGACCAATGTGGACACAGGGGTGCTCAATTATTTGTCCAGAGTAACTACAGATGATGGGGAGGAGGCCTATGCACGGAGCCTCACCCTTTATCTCCGTGCCCTTACCCGTGAGGTCAGGCTCCGTATTAGGGGATGTATTCAGATCCTGCTTGATGCAAGCACCCCCCCCCCCAATAACCCATATGAGGTTTTTGAATTTCTGGAGAGGTGGCAGCTCTCACCACGAAATTTAATGCGCATGAGACCATCCACACAGATGCTTGCTCAAGCAGGGTCTGAACAGCCCCTAATACGTGGGCCAACACCTCAACCCCTTCCTCCCCCTACCCAACCGTCTATTCCGCAGCCCCAAATGTCTTCCTCAAGCCAACCCCACCAATATGGCCACTTGTACCCACCCAGTGTTGGAGGCTGGTCCCAACCTGGTTGGGGACGATCTGGCTATCTTGGTGGGTATGAGCCACGGGCCTACCAGAGCCAACAAGAAGCCCCTCACCATCATCATTACTCTGGCCAGTATCCCCAACAGTCCCAGGAGGCTGGACAATTCCAGCATCATGGGCAACAGTATGGCCCCACACAGGGCGATGTTGGCCACAATGTCCAGCAGCACCCACAGGCTGTTCTTCCACGTTCCCCTTCCTCAACATATGAGGATTTATGATTCTGATGGGTGGAGATGTCCAGTGAGATGTAACTGGTGCTCCTAATATAAATGAAAAAACAGGTGTTCTCCTTCACCAACATTTAGAACATAATTTAACATTCACATTTTTAAACTATGTTTTCCAAACATATGAAACAATCCATCATGACAGGCAACGCTACCTCACACCTTTCAGACAGATATTACATGTGTGTAGAAAAGAGAATATTTAAATGCGCTATGCTGTAAAATGAAAGGATGAAAATACACTAATCACTTGCTAACACCTAGGAAAGGCGTGCTCGCCTTAGTTAAGTAGTCACCTTTTTTGTTAGCAATCTCTAGTACAAAATTTCTAGGCGACCAGCATTCAGAATATCACGCTCTCTCTATGTCTTAACAAGTGAGTTTTGTTTTTTCATCCTTTCAAGTATAGCATGGTTAAATATTCTCTGTTCCAAAGACAGGTAATATCTGTCTGAAAGCCGTGAGGTAGCCTTGCCTGTCATGGTGGAATCTTTCTATGATTGGATAACATTATGAGGAAATGTGAGTGTTATCTTGTTGCCTTTATTTTGGTGATGGAGCTCACCTTTTGTTGGCAAATCTAGGTTAATCTAGTCATGCAGCAATGTTGTTTTTGCCTAATGTTTGTTGCTGTTTTGTTATGTAATGTTCATTTTACAACAAGTTAAAGAAGGCACAAAGGGTCATTTTGGCCATTGCCAAATTTGTCTTATGGCAAAATTATGTTTGCCTTTAAGCGAAAAAAAAAAAAAAAAAAGGCAAAACTAAAAATTTGTCTACTCTAGTTAACGTCTCTGTGTGATTTTTCACAATCCCTCACAACATACTAACAGACACCAACCAATGCAATGAAACACTCATAGAATCATAAAGGCTTGAGTAATATATATTTAGACACACTTAAAGCACCAAATTATAACATAGACACAGCATGCTCTTGCCAAGAAGTTGCCCCCTCAGGTGAGATAAAGTAATTAGTGAAAATATCACGCACTTTGAGGCCAGAGAGCGGTCTATGTTGAGGGTTCATAGGTGGTCTCACCCTGCGCACATTGTCCGGCCTACGCACAACACCATCAGAGGAGGAACAATCATGTATCCTGGTGAAGTTATGCAGAACAACACAGGCTTTCACAACTTCATTCACATTTTGCTCACTCAACTGAATGGCAGACTGGAGTACCCGCCATTTGGCACAAAGAATCCCAAAGGAACACTCCACCAGTCGCCTAGCACATGATAGGCGCAAGTTAAAAATTCTGCGCCTGTGGTCAAGGTTGCGCCGGGGATATGGCCTCATGACATTGCGCGATAACTGAAAGGCCTCATCTGCCACAAGGACATAAGGGACTGATTGTTCGGGGGAGCCTGGTAGCTGGTGTGGTGGTGGTAGATCCAACTGGTTGGTGTGTAGCCGCCGAGCCATTATGGAAGTATTGAAGACTCTAGAGTCTCCCGTCCTTCCATAGGCCCCAATGTCGACAATTATAAACTTGTATTGAGGGTCTACCAGAGCCAACAATACAACAGAAAAGTATTGTTTATAATTGAAGAATTGGGAGCCTGAGTTTGGCGGCTTACGCACTCTGATATGTTTGCCATCCAGGGCCCCAATACAATTTGGAAACTGGCAGTCCTCCTCAAAGTCCCTTGATATCCTTAACCAGTCTTCCATCCTGGGCTCGGGCATGACCACTTGATGGAGTCTTGTCCAGATTTGTGCACATGTAGACCTCACTATGCCTGAAATGGTTGACTTTCCAATGAGAAACTCATGGTGGAGGGCGGCATAAGACAGGCCAGTGGACAGGAAGCTATAGAACAACAGAAATAGTAAAGTTTAGAATGTCTAAAGTAAAAAAAATCAGTTACATGCCGACCAAACTTGTTAGGAAATGAGAGAGAAGAACACACACATATTTGGTGGCACAATGACTAAGTGATATGCAGTACATATTAGATGTAACATTGTGCTGTGTCCGGTGAAACATATTTGGAGTAAGATGAGGGCATTAAACTTTGTTTAAACTTTGTTTGGCCAAGAAGGCCAAAAAACATAAATTAGCACACACATTATGAACATAGAGAATGTGGTTGTGTAGTACATACCATATTGTGAGTAGAAGTCGCTCCTCTGCAGATATGGCTTTGCGCATCCTTGTGTCCTGAAAGGTTATCCCAGGGCGCACTGTCTCCAAGAGTCGATCAAATGTGGAAATGCTCATGCGACAGTACTGGTAAAATTTCTCCGGATGCTCCCGCAGAGAAGAATAGAGGCGGTGAAAATGACCTCTTGTGAGTCGTTGCCTCAAAAGTGGATGGACCCACATGCGTCTCCTCCTCCGCGGATCCACTATCACAGGATATGGTTGCCCAAAGCGCTGTGACAAAAGCCAGGTAGAGAGAACCTGCTCAGTTGTATTGAATCGCAGACCCTCTGCCATGTTGCACAAAGAACACCAACACACCTCGTGAAAGCAAGGTGACAAATGTACAGAATGTAGGCAGCCACCTGTTTCTGAGTGTCTAAATAGGGTGCAGGCTAATGATTTAAATTGTTTGCAGGCCTCAAAACCGTTAAATGTCCATTTTGCAAGGCTGCGAGAAAATCTCGCCATACGGATTGCATACGGATGCCACACGGATTACATACGGATGCTCACATGTGCAAAATACGCGACCTCACCTTGCTTACGGATGACCTACGGAGCACTATTTAGTGGTCATTCATCCGTATTACGCAAGTAAACTACGGACCGTATTTTGCGCAGGTTAGTGTGACTCCGGCCTTAGGGTGAAATACGGAGCGTTTCATCCACTACCAAAATATACAAATCAGCTATTCGTAGAGGTAAATAATATTAGGCAGTACCAGCATGTACAAAACCATTTTTTGGGAGCTACATAATATTCCTGTGTAGCAGCATATAATTTTTTTTAACCGCAAAATAATATTTCTCACTGCCAGCATATAGTAAGCCTTTTTAAAAATCTAATTGCTAAATGCTGTTCCTAATCTATTGCTTAAATACCTAATATTTGTCTAGCAGTTATGCGACTGGCTCAAAACCTCTTGAGCTACGGAATCATCACTATTTATCATTAATTTCCCTGAGTCTGCAGTTGTTATGTCTCATAAAGGCAATGTAAAAAAATCCCCCCCCAAAATTATGTTTGTTAAAACAATAGCGCATCTTTATCTAGCAGTTGTGCGACTGCTGCAATCCATTCAGAGATGATCAAATGTGGCAATTTAGCAGTGGCAGTAATTTTCATAACTCCGCTGTTGCCTTGTGTCAGCAAGGCAATCTAAAAAAAAATTCATAATTTTCTATTCAGTTTAATAAATAGCGTATCTTTATCTAGCAGTTGTGTGACTGGCGCAAAGCCTGCAGACATACGCAAATGTCACTGTAATTTACGTCACTCTGCTATTGCCGTGTATAATAAAGCTGAGATATGAAAAAAATAGCCATACATTGCTAGATACAGTGAATTTGTACATAAGACCTTTGTGAGGGTACTTGTGAAAAATAAAGCCAGTATCTTTTTGTTTCATAAGCATAACACATTCCAGGTGAGAAAGGGTGATGTTAAGGGACGTGAATATGGTGGGGCCCGCCAAGGCCATGTGACAGATCTGAAGGTGACTGTATCTCGTTTTAGCTTCCCATCAAAATTTGGTCAGCGTGCTGTACCACTAGCAAACCCAGACAAGTGCGAGGATGTTGTGGGTTGGAGGGCAGACAAAGACTCCAGTGTGTTGACAAGCAGCCCATGAAGTCTTCCACATGGTCCAGTCTCAGTAGCCAAGAGGCTGGGCCTCTGAATCCTCAACCTGGTCTTTCTTCCTCGCACCATCAAGAGTTCCAAGAGACATATGACCCCAACGCTGACCACTCTGAGGAACTGTTTATGTTCCCTTGTAATTTATCAGGCCTCTCAACGTACACCGTTAAAAAGGGTAATGAGTTCTTTCGTTGGGGTAATAAACCTGTGCGCCTTTTGGCATCACTAATGAAACCCTTCAAAAAGGCTACTAAAATCACCAACATAAAACATCCTAATGGTTCCATTGTCCGTGACCCAGTTGAAATATTTGCGGTTTTTAGAGATTTTTATGCAGATCTCTATGGCCCACCCAACGATTCTCAGGAAGAAGGCTATAATTTCCTTCATAAGGTTGATCCACCAAAACTTTCCATCTCTCAAAGAGAAATTTTAAATAAACCTATCTCTCCTGGGGAAGTGGGATTGGTCATCCAGTCTCTTAAAATGCTTAAAGCCCCTGGCCTGAACAGTTACTCAACAGAATTCTATAAAATATTGCAACCATTACTTATACCCCACCTTACCTCTCTTTTTAATCATATTATAGATTCAAGTTCCCTTCCTGACTGCTTCAATGAAGCAAGCCTTTCATTACTACCAAAGCCAGGTAGAGACCCCTTCTCCCTGCCTCATACTGCCCAATCTCCCTTTTAAATGTAGATTTCAAATTGCTCACCAAAATTATGGCCAACAGATTACAATCTATACTTCCTAATATCCTCACCACGTCCCAAACAGGCTTTGTCCACTGCCGATCCATCACCTATAGTATTAGAATGGCATTAGCCACTGTTATTCATAGTCATCAAACCAAAGCTAAACAAAACATATTGGTTAGCCTTGACGCCGATAAGGCTTTTGGCCGGGTATCTTGGTCCCATCTCATCTCTTAAATACAGATTGTTTGGATATTCCTTTATCAATTTTATCCGGACGATTTACACCACTCCTCAGTCCTCAATATGACTCCATGGTATTCAGTCATCCCTTTTATCAATTTTCAGAGGTACGAGGCAGGGATGTCCTTTATCCCCCTTATTGTTTAATATTGCCCTACACCCTCTACTTAGATATCTGGAGAGGATTCCTTGCCTTGATGGAATTGGGATAGGTCACCTTACACTCAAGTCCTTGTAATTCGCCGACGACATACTACTCATGATAGCCAATCCTAAGGAGTCCATTCCTTTCATAATGGGGGCTTTCCATGAGTTTTGAGAAATCTCGGGATTCCGCATAAATTTTAACAAATCCAAGGCTTTAGCGATCTTCAGGGATGCTCGACAAAAGTGGCCCTTCCCTTTTCCATTTCAGTGGGGGCATGGTTCTTTACGATATCTTGGTATTCTTCTACCCTCCAACCCAGGTACTATTTACCAACTTAATATCAGACCCTTAATATCTGCCATTACTCGGGAAATACAGTCTTGGACGTCTTTTAAATTATCTTTCGCGGGTAAAGCTCACCTTATTAAAATGGTTTCCTTTCCTAAAATACTCTTCCCTTTACAAACGCTACCTATTCTATTATCTAAAGCTGATGATCAACTAAGATTTTTCGACAATTTATATGGGGCTCGAGGGGGAGATCTAGCATCAGAATGTTTAAATTGCAACAGGCTAAATCTTTGGGGGGGCCTCAATTTTCCAAATTTAAGATTGTGTAGTGTTGCAGCCATTTTCAGACATTCTCTTGATTGGATTTGGGCCCATAACAAATTTACCAACACCCCACTAGATGAAGCAATGTCTGGACCGATCAGTCTTCCTGCCTTACTCCATTTACAACAAAATAGAGTTTCCACTGCAAGCAGGGATAATCCTCTGCTATGGTCTGTGATATTGGCATGGCGTCATGCTAGAAGGATCAGCGGACTAGACCCTTATACCTCAATTTTCCTTCCCTTTCAAAGTAACCCTTTCTTTTTAGAAGACAGACCACCCCCAATTTACCGAGTGCTGGGGGAGAGAGGGTGCAGACTGGTCTGCGATCTTCTGACAACTGCTCAATGTCCTCTGTTGTGAGTTCATTTTCCCCTTCACCATTGAGGTCTGATGAACTCCCTCTTCTGGTGAAGGAAGGTAGAGAGGCTGATTACAAAGCACCTGAGCAGAATGATGATGACTGGGTGACTGAGATTGCTGACTGGATATAAGGCAGCCGACGCCCTTCTGCCTTGCGGGTGATTACTCTGAGGGATTCTTGGAGACCAGTCTGATTCCTCAAAAGCTAAGTTTTCTGCTCTACTTTTTGCATTTGTGTTTTGGTTTTGTTTTGCCTTGTTTTTCTGGATTTCTGCCTTTCCCTGCTGGGTGAGCTGAATTCCTTTTTGCTCTGTCTTCAGATAATACCTGAGTACTGATATAGTTTTTTTGAAGCCTAGCGTCTTCAGGGCTTTTTTCCTATCAGTCTGTTGGCTCTTGTTTTTGAGAGGGTTTTGGCGGATTGCAGACAGCAGCTTTTCTATTCTGTCCTATTTAGCTAGCTTGGGCCCCATCATTTGCTCAGCCTATCTTTCTATCTGTGTGAGTGTTTTTTCATCTGGCTTCACCGTCATTATATGTTGGGGGCTGCCTATTGCTTTAGGGTCTGCTCTGGGGCAGTTTAGATTTCCCTTTCTGTCTTTAGGCTATGTAGTTCTCCGGCTGTGATCGAGGGGTCTAGGGCACCGTAGGAACCCCCCACGGCTACTGCTAGTTGTTGTTGTTAGGTTCAGGGGTCTGCAATCCGATAGCTGCCAACTTCTCTGGTTTTCTGGACTTAGCTAGTGTTTCTGTTTTTGCCTCCTACGGTGACTCATTCATAACAGTCCTCTTTCTCTGGAGGGTATTTTCTCCAAATAGTCAGTCTTAGTGGGTAATATTTTTATTACTACTCAGATTAAGCATTACGTTGACTCGGTCTTCCGAGGCATACCAGACAGGGTCAGAACCTGTCCTCTCCATCTCATCTCCCTTAGCGCTCGTGCAGGAGTTTATTTGCTAAGTCTTATCTATAAATCAATCAAACACTCGGCTAGCTAACATGTCAAGGTTGCGTTGTTCCCCTGTATTCCTTCATACTAAACCACTGTAATTTGCAGCATCTGCTAAACCAAGCTGAGAAGAGGTAAGACTAACCTGAGCACCACCAGCATACAAAAGCACATGGCAACCAAGCACACAAGTAGGTCAGCCTGGGTATCAAATCTGTGTCTGATGGTGAAACCATTGCCCCTTCCCCTGTATTACGGCCTTCCCAATCTGTTGACCATGAAGCAGGTGCTGATGCCTCCTGCCCACATCCTGCACATACACAACAGTAAGCAACCACATCCGGTTCATTATCCCAGCGAAGCGTTCAGTTGTCCCTGCCCCATACATTTACCAGAAAGCAGAAATATTCACCCACCCACAGGTCCCAATGCTAAACACCCAGATTTCAACTTGTGGGAATTGAGTCTTTCCACAACCTCTTGGCGGTGGCAGCTCCATGGTGCTCGATTCCCAGCCACCACTATTTTTCCAGGTGTGCCATCCCACGTTACAAGCAAGTGTTACAAAATATCAGCCGTGCTCTGGCCATCACAGTAATAGTGAAGTTCCACCTAACCACAGACATGAGGAGAAGTTCTTTGTGGACAGCAACAATACAATTCCATGATGTCATGCTGGGATAACCTGGTGGTGTCTGGGACAGAGTCAGAGGCGGGACATCACACATCTTACCCACACCAAGAATAGCGGGCCCAACTTCCATCAGGGTTTGTCTCCTCATATTCCAGTTCCTTTCTCTCCTCCTCCTCCTCAACGGAACTATCCTCCCCATCACTCACCCGCAGGGAAGTCTGCATCACTGCCTTGGTGAAGTGGCAACATGCTCTGCTGAAGTTTATCTGTTTAGGTGATAAAGCTCACAATGCAGCAGAGCTGTTGAAATGGATCAAAGACCAGACTGATCAGTTGCTCTCTCAGCTGAACCTCCAACCAGGTATGGTTGGGTGCGATAATAGGCATAACTTGGTGGCAGCTTTAAAGCTCAGCAAGCTGGTACATGTTCCATGCATGGCCCACGTGCTGAACCATGTTATACAGTGGATTCTAAAAACAAACAATGACTTGCCGGACTTACGTGCCAAGGTACGCTGTGTCAATGCACATTTCCAAAAGTCATCTCAAGCTTTTGCTTATGCCTTGTCACCAATTGATTTGTGACTTGCCCACATGTTGGAATTCTACCTTTCATATGTTGGCAAGGTTCAGTGAGCAGCAGAGGGCAGTGTCTGAATACCAGCTTCTCACCTTCAGAGTAACTCAACCACCATACATAACTACTGCTGAGTGGGTGAGGATCGCTGACATGTGAGATTCTTCAAAACTGAGTACTGCACCAAGATGGTGAGCAATGATGATGCTACTATCCCACTGCTCTGTCGCTCTGTTGTTTACTGCACAATCTCAAATAGGAAGCTTTGAAAGCCGAGCAGGTGACTAGGGAGCAATATTTTACAGTGGCTGATACCACACAGCCCAGCCTCACACAATATTCTCAGGCCACATTGGGTGATGAGGAGGAACAGGAGTTTTTGGTCTATTATATTCACCTTACAGCAGCTTCACCCACTATAACAGTGGCTCCAATGGGATCCGGTGGCTAAAATGAACCGTGGAGCTCACAAAACTCATGTTTCATGGCACCTACTGGCTCTCTGAAAATGTGAAGCAAGGGACACATAATGACATGGCGGTGGACATGGTAGTGCTGTTGATGGGTGAAGCCCAAAATTCAAATGGACATGTTTTAGCTGGCATTGTAAAGTGATAGGGAATATGTTTTTCACTATCTTGCTAACTATTTTGAATGAGGGAGGGACCTCTCAAATGTAGGAGTGAGAGCCATCACAAATGCTAATGGAAAAACTAAAGCCAAAACGCTCCGTGTGAACATATGCTAAGGGGGAGGTATAATTTGTCTTTATTTTGCGTTATATACATGTAATTATGAAGGAAAAGATATTTGTTATAATTTTTCCCTTAAAAAAAATTTAGGCTTGGTTTGGTAGGTCTTTTTAAAAATACGCAATAGTCTGACAATATTGTTCCCAGATACCATATGTGAGTCAGAAAAGCATGCAGGCATCTTCTCCATGCTGTTCCCATTGAGTTTTAGCTCTTTCCCATCCATTTCAGCTTTTTTCTCAGGCCCCCAGACCTGTGTGTTGGGTGCAGTAGAAAAATATTCGGCTTTCCCATTGACTTGCCTTTGGAATGGTTATTCGGTACAACTACACGGATATTAGAGATTATTCCCAAATCTGAATATTTCACTATTTGCTCATCACTATCCAGAACGTAAGTAAATGTGATCACATCTTACTGAGGCCTCGCTCAAATGACTATAAATTGGAGAAGAGATTTCTTTACTTCTCTTGATGAAAATGTATTAGTTTTTTGTACGATGTTGCACATTTTGCAGGGGTGGTGTCCACATATATAAAAGTCTTTATAGGTCAACCAGGTTTTATTCTTGATTTCTCTATTACTGCTCAAATACAGACTGGGGGATAAGATATCCTGGATACTTTCCAAGAATTGATTGAGGGTGACCTGGTGGAATTGGATAGGGACTAATCTAATAAAGATGATAATTTGACTTTCTATGAGGGACAGGCTATGAAGGATTTATCTGCCAATAAGAATATTTTGGTGAGACAGGCTGACAAAGGAGGAGAAGTGGTTGTCCTTAATGCTGGGATCTATCACTTAGGAAATCTTAGAATTCTTAGTGATTCTACTACATATATCAAAATTTCCTGTGACCCAGCAGCAAAATATCAGAATGAATTAATTATATTATTAAAGGATGGTCTGGTTACGGGTGCGACTTCCCCAAAAATTTTTGATCATATTTCCATTAAACATCCGGTGACCCCCGATCTATCATGCCTTACCCAAAAGACATAAGAACGTTTTTCCTCCTCCCTTTAGAGAGCAATAGTTTCCGGTATACGTTCCCTCAACAAAAACCTAGGGGAATGGGTAGGTCATTATCTACAACCATTGGTGATAAACCTCCCTGGCTACATTAGGGATACTAAAATGGCTATTTCTGCTCTGGATGGCTACACTGTGTTACTAAGGTTTTGTCCCTCGGACAATTTTGAGTGTTCCTGATAGATTTTTTTCATGCTGATTTCAGAAATGACTTCAGATTTGTCCTAAGACGTAAGGTTTTTGAGAAATTATATGAAACATTATAATATTCTGTTATAATTCTAAAAACTCATATATGAACTTTTTCTCAAACAGTATATTCTGAATTTTCCACTGAAATTACATAAATCGCTGATCTACACATATGCAAGCAGTTATTATGCGAATTCCGCGCAGGCGCAGTGAATCATTCGGCTGACCGTGTATGGAGTATACCACATCTCCTGGGCAGGGGAGGAATCAAAAGACAATACTGACATACTTAGAGCATGGCTGAATGGATCACGAGCTTCAATGCCATTTGCTGTCCCAATGATATGGAGAGAGCAGAAAGATCATGTAACAGCTTGCTAGTTCTGCCTTACAAATGTAACAGGATATTCAGCAAAGAACAAGAAATCAATAGAATATCATAATCTTCCTTCAGCCATAAGACCAGTACCACATGATGAAAGTCCATGTTCCAAAGCCGCCCAAAGTATGGATAATGGAGGACGACGAAGATGAACTAACAATGTTAGTGGAAAATGAAACTGCTGCAGACTCAGACTTAGAGCCTTCTACATCTAATCCACATCTGTTCAGTCAAGCTGATCTGAGTGACTTGGTCAGAGATTTGAAATTGTCAAAGAGGCAGGCAGAATTATTGGGATCAAGGCTACAAGAACGGAATCTCTTATTACCAGTAACAAGAGTTTCTGTTTTTTGCAGTCGTCAAGAAGACCTTAATCAATTTTAACCATGTCGACAGTTTATCCTTTTGCAACGACATCTTAGGGTTGTTTGGTGCTCTTGGATGCGAACATGACCCGAAGGAATGGCGTCTGTTCATTGACTTGTCAGTTTTAAGGCTGAAGGCTGTTTTACTACACAATGGAAATATCTATCGTTCTATACCTAATGGACCTGTTGTACGCATGAAAGAAACGTATGAGAATATGGAGTTACTGTTGACCCACATTAATAGAAATTGTAACAGGAACATATGTGGTGATCTAAAAGTTGTTGCACTTCTTGGACTGCAGCTTGGATATGCCAAGTATTGTTTTATTTGTGAGTGGGACAGTTTTGCACGAGAAATGCACTATTTCAGAAAGGACTGCCCACTCCGCGAAAACCTGGTTGCTGAACAGAAGAATGTTAAACATAATCCTCTCGTTGATCCAGCAAAGATATTTCTCCCCCTTTGCATATTAAACTTGGGTTTATGAAGAATTTTGTCAAAGCAATGAACAAAGAATCGGAAGCTTTTTCTTACTTGTGACAGAAATTTCCAAGAATAAATGATGCAAAGATTAAAGAAGGTATTTTTATTGGCCCACAGATCAGAGATATAATGAATGACAGTAGCATTGATGGTCTTTTTCAAGGTGCTGAATAAGTGGCATGGAGAGCCTTTAAAGATGTGACCTTCAACTTCCTTGGCAACAATAGGGCACCGAACTTTGAACAACTCTTGGACAACATGCTCATGGCATATCATTTGATGAAATGCAATATGTCACTAAAAATGCATTTTCTACATTCTCACTTGGACTTTTTTCTAGGCAATCATGGTGCTGTTAGCGATGAACACGGTAAAAGATTTCACCAAGACATTGCGCTGATGGAGAAAAGGTGCCAGGGAAAGTGGAGTAGGTCATTGCTGGCTGACTAATGCTGGAATCTTATTCGAGAAGCATCTGACATGGATTATAAATGAAAGTTATCTGCAAAACACTTTTGTACAATTGTTTTTCTACTGACATTGATGCACTTGTATGTAGTGTCTCGGACGTCATAAAGTAGACTATAACCTGTTATTTCAAACCTTACGTGATACAGACTTTTGGAGTACGTATTCGTGTTTAGCATATCACTGTGTTTGCTGGGATTCTGGTCCCATGAAACACCACAGAGTCATAGTCTTTGTTCCAACGGTTAATCTTTACTAAATGGCAAGATATCCATCACATCCAGGGGTACAGTTCACACAGGTCAACATTTCCTATACTTTCCCTGCCTTTTCCCTGCCATCTCTACGGACCATTCGGGTCCCATCTGTTCATTGTGCGTCATCAGCTCCCATCCTGGTCTCAGGCCCCGAATTCTTCCTGGGGATGTTC
This sequence comes from Dendrobates tinctorius, assembly GCF_039654945.1. Taxonomy (NCBI): domain Eukaryota; kingdom Metazoa; phylum Chordata; class Amphibia; order Anura; family Dendrobatidae; genus Dendrobates; species Dendrobates tinctorius. The sequence goes on along the minus strand of NW_027361893.1, from coordinate 4,317,941 downwards.
CCGTTGAGCCAATGCCAGTTCCCACTGCTCTCCAGGCTTAGAGCAACTGTATCCCCCCATGACCAGGGAACTCTCTGTGCACACTGTTGCATACGTCCTGACCTGGGCAAGACTGCCGGGGTTTCTCCTCCCTACACAGGAAATGCTTCCCCTATACCCCTGTAGCTCTGCACTTTCACACTTTTACTCCTCCTTACTGCTTAAAGCCTATGTTACTCATACCTTACTAAAACTCTTTTCTATCCGAAAACTAATGCAAGACACATGACAAATACATTTACATTACAAAACACAGTAGTAATGTAAGGAGGTGGACCGGACCGTGGGTACCTGTGGGTCGCCCTCCGTCCCAGGGCTGTGGGGTACTCGGTACCGGGCCGGTGTCAGGGGGAGATGTGTCACAGCAGCGGTGACCCGGTCCGTGGCCCTGGGCGCCCAATATCAATGGCAGATGATGTTTGTAGTGTAGTTTATATGGAAAGTTTGTGACGCCACCCGTGGTGTTTGGCAAGTAAGATGTTACGCCAACGCTGCTTGCAGATCCACTGGGACTGATGGTGTGATGCAGCAAAGATGGTGTAGCTCCCCACAGGTGGAGCTGTAGTCCCAGGGCAGTGTAGGCACTGGATGAGGATAGGTGCAGGACGGTGTGGATGATGGTACCCAGATGTAGCGGTGCTGAAGGTGTTAGTGACAAATAAATGGAGGACACCAGAGCTTCCTCCTCTGGGACTCACCCCAGACTGACCTGTCATTCTAAACTTTCCCACTCTTTTATATGAATCTCAACTCCACCCGCCTCCCAGCACATCTCGTTACGAAGCAAGGAATCACCAGAGGTGCTCTGCTACCCTCTAAGCATGAGCCGCAATGTGATCAGTGCTGAACTATCCTGTGTGTGGGATGCAGGTGTTGGAGTGCGGAAAGGAGCTCCCAACTTACCAGGATGGTGGGGCACTACACCAGAGGAGAAGGTACAGTACCTCTGTGGCGACTGAGCCTCAGGAGCGCCACATACCCCCCTGTTAAACACAGCACATCAGCGGGCTGCAAGATAACAAAGCAGACAGCAAAGAAACATACAAAATTTTTCAATGCATAATAAACTTTTCTTATACTAATCTTCCTAGTATAGGAGGTACTCTTCTTTAGCGTTACAAACAATTCTATCTAAAATTTTTAATTCTAAGTGCAATTCTCAATTCAAAGTGCTATTCTCTGTAACACATTTTCCTTAGCATCTTTCTTTCTTTTCTTCTTTCCTTAGACGCAAGACGCTGACCGCAAATACCTGGTCCGTCACCTGTCTACTTTCAATTCTTTCTTCAAGTTACTCATCTCTATATCAGACATTCCTAATTCTTCTATAAAAGTCATTGCCCTCATAAAACACATTATCAAATACTTTACGGTAAAACATTCAACAGTTATTCTTCTAAGTGCTGGACACCACTCCCAGCCGGGATCTCTTGCAGTGTCCTTTGAGGTAGACATCATCTTCGAAAAGTGTCCATGCAAAAACATTATCTTCGCAAAGTATCTCTTATGTAAAACCAAGAAAGGGCACCTAAAGAGGCGCAACTATTTACAATTAAAGTTTTTGGATCACTCCAAGTTTATGATTGCTAGTTCAATATTGAAGAATCTGCCAATGAACGGGGCAACAAAAGTGCTACCAAACAAACAAAAACATGATGCACAAAAAAAAAAGAAAAAATAGAAGAAGGCACAACTGGTGCAACAAACCCTCCTGGGTAATGAGAAATTTGAAAAAGGTTACTAATTGTGGTCCCCTCCTGGGGTTCTGGAACCGTCTTCAGACATGGTACTGGAAATGTCCTCATCCTGTTGTTGGCTGGCTAACCGCATGTACTCTGCTTCCCACAGGGAGAGGTAAGGACTGGTCGGGGTAATGGAAAGGGCCATTGAAACATCAACTGCCGGTGGGGATGGCACATCCCCTGTGGGCACCACCGCCAGTTCCTCAGGGTCTGATTCTTCAGTATCCATTGGGGTCTCAGTCAGCGGTAACGCGGTCGGGGGTCTTCGGTGGAGGTCAACAGGGCCATTCCTATCCACAGGTGCCACTCCCAAAGCTATGGGCACCCCCAGGGCAGTAATCGTACCTGGCGGTTCCAGCCGCGGGTCCAGCTCCGGTTCCGGGTAGTAAATGGCGGCTGCCGCAACCCCCGGAGTGACGGACGGGACGGACCGCAGTTTTGCTCGAGCCGGGGCCAGACCAGTCTAGGCGGGGATCGTTGGTGGAGTTCAGCACAACCGCACCCGGTCCAGGCGGGGGCGCGGTCCCGGGCCTCCATTCTGCTCCAGCGCCCTCATGTATCTTCTCCGAACGGGACTCACCCAATGGCAGTATCGGGGGGTGACGTGGTGGCGGCCGCCGCTGGGGATGTATCAGCGGTCGCAGCCTCCGCGTGGGTGGCCTAGGGGTGAGTAATCCCTCCTCCCCCTGTTCTTCTGACTTCTCATATTCTCTCATCATGGCGTTCTCCTTCCTGCCTCGGCACCTTTCACCTTTCTTCTGCCCCTCCTTCAGGGGGCGGCGTCTTCTTCCAGCACCTCCATACCAAGCCAGTATACGAACCCCTCGGGGGGTGGGCCATGTATCTGTCACATAGTAATTCAGGCAGGGGAGGCCCAATACTCTTCGCGGTCTTTTTCTAGGACCTGCCATCTCTTCACGCCCTTCTTCGCACCAGCAGCCATTTCTAATGTCCATTTTACAGTCTATCAAATCAGGTCTTCTGCACATTTTCAAAAGCGTAAAGTCCAATAAATCTCAGGTGCACAGAACCCGATGGCATCGGGTCTCGTCATCCTGTTCGTGAAACCAAAATTGGGTTGCCCTCCTTCCCAGGGCTGTGGGGTACTCAGTACCGGGCCGGTGTCAGGGGGAGATGTGTCACAGCAGTGGTGACCCGGTCCGTGGCCCTGGGCGCCCAATATCAATGGCGGATGATGTTTGTAATGTAGTTTATATGGAAAGTTCGTGACGTCACCCGTGGTGTTTGGCAAGTAAGATGTTAAGCCAACGCTGCTTGCAGATCCACTGGGACTGATGGTGTGATGCAGCAAAGATGGTGTAGCTCCCCACAGATGGAGCTGTAGTCCCAGGGCAGTGTAGGCGCTATGGATGAGGATAGGTGCAGGACGGTGTGGATGCTGGTACCCAGATGTAGCGGTGCTGAAGGTGTTAGTGACGAATAAATGGAGGACACCAGAGCTTGCAGTTTCAAAGCTTTACTCACAGTTCGTGGTGCACACTGGTGCCTGCCTCCGTGCCGTGTCCTCCGGGGTAGAGACTCAATCAACCTCCCGGGCAAGTCAAGACTCTCTTCTCCAACACTCCGCCAACATGTGCCTTTCCTGAACGACTCCTCTATTGCGCCTTTTAGTGTGAAGAACTCCAGTACCGTGGTTCCCTGAAGTTCCTCCTGTCAGATGTTCCTAACAACTCTACTTGTATGACAGACAGCTGTAGCCTGCTTCGGGGACTCCCTTCTCCTGAATCCCGGCTCTCTAGTCGGTTGCTGTTGTGTCCCAAGTCTTTGATGGGAGTAGTGCATTTACAGCCAACTACTCCACCGGTGTCTGCTGCAGAACCATAAGTGTCCATACAACCTCGGGGACCGGGCCCCGGCCTTGCGCTGAGAACCTATAGGCAGGATTCCTATCCAACCCACTCCTCCTCTCTGTTCTCCTACTCCTTCTTTCCGCGCTGTTCCTTCTTTCTCTTATGGAAGCTTAAGTTGCAGGCCTACGTCTCCACCTTTCTTACTTTCCCGTGCCAGCTGGCTCAGGTCATTGAGGCAGCTGCAGCACTCCTTCCTCCATCCCTTCTTCCAGGGATCCCCACTCCTCACTGAGTGGCTTCCTACTCCGCCGACCTTCTGTCAGACTAAAACTGTAATTCTAAACTTTCCCACTCTTATATGAATCTCAACTCCACCAGCACATCTCGTGTTACGAAGCAAGGAATCACCAGACGTGCTCTGCTACCCTCTAAGCATGAGCCGCAATGTGATCAGTGCTGAGCTATCCTGTGTGTGGGATGCAGGTGTTAGAGTGTGGAAAGGAACTCTCAAATTACCAGGATGGTGGGGCACTACACCTTAGGAGAAGGTGCAGTACCTCTGTGGCGACTTAGCCTCAGGGGCGCCACACCTGCATGCCTGGTCCAGAACTGAAAAGGCTTCCGGGGGAAAGCCTGAAGGATGCAGACCTTCCCCTGCTGCAGGAGAGGAGAAGAGAGACAGAGTTTCCTGTGGACAAAAGGGGACGGGGAGAGCCTGAGGCGAGCACGCTGACACAGGGGGAGAGGAAGGAAAAGCGCGCACTGCAGGAGAGGTTGGTGCCAAGTAAGTGCAGTGCGCAGAGCAGAGAAGAGGGCGCTCTGCTTCCCCAACCCGAGTGTGCTGCTCCTGTGACAGGTCGTGCTGCTGCTGTCCAGAATAGAAGCTGTGGTGCTGGAGGGATTAGCCGTGCCAGTAGTGGAGAGCGGAGTGTGCGGAGCCATCTCAGCAAAGCGGAGCGTGCGGAAACCGTGTCAGCAGAGCGGAGTGAGCGAAGTTAAGCCAGGTGCCGTACACTATCAGACAGTACGCGGTGAGCACCCTTTGTGTGAACGTGGACCCGCCAGCCTCCATGACCGGAGGAGACTCCCCTGACAACTCTGAGACAGACACTAGTGCCTGCAGGCCTGGCGTGTGCAGTGACAGACCTGAGCCCCTGAGAGTAGTAGCTGGACTGACCGAGGAGTGTGGCATCGTTCCTGTGGTGACATGTTCTGAGTGTGGACTTGTGACTAAGAGTGGTGAGAGCAGGACCCCCTCTCACCGCCCAGCATCCTGTTGTTTTCCCCCAGAGGCCGTTTCTTCATCGTGGACAGAGACTTGAGAGACTGCACACGCCGCTGTTGTCGGTGCCACCGTTTGATCCCCGCCTGTCAGAGACTGCATCAAGACGACCCACGCCACTGCTGCCGGTGCCACCGTTGGAACCCTGAACTTCCTTGCGACAGAAGACTACAGTCCATTAAGTTTAACCTCTTTATTACTAAACTCTTGTTCGTCCCTCACCTACTCTGCCATCCTTCAAGTTCTGCCCCATTCCTTACCGTAACCCTACAATCCCTCACTCCCTGCGTGGAGGACATCCCCCTGTAAATAAACCTGTTTAACCCTTGCTCTGCTTCCCCGTGCATGACTGCATCCCACGTACCTGCAGGTTATTACAGTAAAACATTGAATAAACATCAGGACGCCGCAAGTGGCACAGATGAACAGTGTTCAGGAGAGGGGAGGTAATTGAGGGTCCACGCACCCTCCTTAAAGTGTGGCAGTCCTGCGGTGTGCGGTGGTGGTCCTGAGGTGGTGGTACGGCGGCGAGCTGTGGCCCTGCAGTGGTGGTACAGTGGCAAGCAGCAGCCACATGGCCGCCATTCTTCCAGCATCCGGCGTCTGGCCTCACTCGGCGCAGATAGAGGAAAGCCAAGATCTCCATCTACGCCTGCCTCTATACGATGTCTGTAGGAAATTAAGGCAGGTGCAGCACAGGCGCAGATGGAGCTCTTGACCCCGGCTCAATGACGTCACCGCCAGTCACTGAAGATGCACTCGCAGCAGCTCATTCAACAGTGGTTCTCAGCCTGGTCGGTCGCATCTTGGCAACGTCCAGGTTGAAAACTGTTTCTCCCCCAGACATGGATTACGCCGTGGGACAGAACGATAGACAGGTGTGATATATTGTTGTCATTTTGTTTTTGGTCTATTACAGGAGAACGAGAGCTTTGGTGGAATATGTGCTTGATGAATATAACTGTGTTTGATATTTTTAAATAAAAATGTAAAACTGTGTTTAGTCTTTAGGACTTTATTCTGGTTGTGTCTTTATTTACAATACAACTATAGGATTAGTAATGGATAGGTGTCGTATAGATGCCTCTCCATTACTAAGCCATGAGCTTGATGTCACCTGACAATATAAAGGTAACATCAACCCCCCAAATATGAACACCACTTGCCACCGCTACAGGGCAAGTGGGAAGAGTCGGGCAAAACGCAAGAATTGGCGTGTCGAATAGATGCGCCTTTTCTGGGCAGCTGCGGACTGCTATTTTTAGGCTGGGGAGGGCAATATCCATGGCTCCTTACCAGCCTGAGAATACCAGACCCCAACTGTGAGCTTTATCAAGGCTGGTTGTCAAAAATGGTGGGGACCTCATGCCTTTTTTTAATTATTTATTTAAATAATTAAAAATAAGGTGTGGGGACTCCTCTACTCTTGATAACCAATCTTGCTGAAGCTGACAGCTGAGGGTTGCAGCCCCCAGCTGTGAGTTTTGACTGGCTGGTTCTAGAAAATATGGGGGAACCCACACCGGGTTTTTCATTAATTTATTTAGTCATATCGCAAGCGGTGGGTGAGGAATACCCCCTTCATCCACTCCTGCTTTCAAAGTTATTAGTGGCAACAGGTGTAGGTTGATGGGAATAATAGTCGAAATAGCCCCCACCCGTTGTCATTGTTCTGACTTGAAAATAACTTTCATCATTCTCCTCTGCTCGTGCAGGTCGCTGGCAGCACAGGTGAGAATGATGAGAGCTGTCTTCATCACCGGGCGCTTATTGTAGCGCTTCTTCCTCAGTGCAGATGCGTGTCACACGGATGACATCCATATGTGTTCTCCATGTGCACATATGCTGAAATTTTGCTGCCTGTAAAAAATGGACATGTCTATGTGTGGGGCACATGGACTCAAGGTCCGTGGAAACACACTGCCATGTGAACAGACCCATTCATTTGAATAGGTCTATGTGTGCCAGTGTCTCCGATACGTATGAAAACTGTCACCAAATGTACCGGAGACATGGATGTGTGAAATTGGCCGAAAGCTGAGGAGGGAGAGAAGAGCAATTCTCCTCCTCTGCAGGGATGGATAGTGATTGATGGAGGGAACTGTCCCTGCACACATATCTGTCACTGCACACTATTTAATGTTACAATTACGGTATTCGCAAGTCCGGGTTTCTTATAGGAAAGGTGAGCAAAGAACTCCCATCATCCTTCAGAATATACTGTATAAATGGGTATATTCTGAAGGATGATGGGGGTTGTAGCCATATTTAGTGTAAATACAGTGTGTACGGAAAGTATTCAGACCCCTTTAAATGTTTCACTCTGTTTCATTGCAGCCATTTGGTAAATTCAAAATAGTTTATTTTTTTCTCATTAATGTACACTCTGCACCTCATCTTGACTGAAAAAAACAGAAATGTAGAAATGAACTTTTTTGAATTTCCCTAATGGCTGCAATGAAACAGAGTGAAACATTTAAAGGGGTCTGAATACTTTCCGTACCCACTGTATACACTATAATTTCAATTGTGACTACCACCTCCCTCATCTTTCAGAATACATCCATGTATACAGTAAATGGGTGTATTCCTGAGGATAAGGGAGGTGGTAGTCACAATATATGGTACTGTAGGCACTGTACTGTAATTCACAGATCCTCCATAAAAAAGTGTCATCCACAGATATGTAAGGAGATAGACCGGACCTCGAGTACCTGCACGCCGGGTCCAGAACTAGAAGGGCTGCATCCTCTGTTCCCAGGGGGAAGCCTGAGTGGGGCAGACTTCCCTCTGCGGCATGAGAGAAGCCTGAGAGAGACAGAGTTTCCTGATGACAGGAGAGGGCGGGGAGAGCCAGGCAGATAAAAGGAGAAAGTGCGCCAGAAGAGGCAGTCTGGCGCCGGTGAAGCGATGGCCGGGGAACCATCACGGTGCAGGTACACAAGATGAGGTGCAAGCAACAAAGGGTAAATTTATTGGAAGGCAAGAAATGAAGTGGATAAGGAAGGTGCAAACAGGGGTATGCAATGGCAAAAGATAGTTTACAAGAGTTTGCATTCTTTAGCTGGGCCGTCAAATAGCACGGTGTTCCAACTATTACAGGATCAATATATGTCACACAGGCAAAACCAAACAATAAACAAAGAATGAGTCTACTCTACGTATAACCTCCCTGGCCTCTACTAAACAGGCCACATGGCTACTGTGTTCTGTCTGTTGAAGCCTACACTATGCCCTGACATGTGCACAAGCGGGAACAAACTCACAGTGATGTTGGGGACTCAGGTCCAGTCCCAGGGGCCCCCGACAGTCTTGAACAGTGGTGCGCACATGTGCTTGGTAGATCCGTTAAACGTGGTCTTCGCCTTACTTCAGGGTCCTGGAGGTGCTCCTGGAAACTGTAAATCCCTTTCTCGGTCTCTTCGTGGCTTCTCAAAATAGCACAAGACAGCCACCTTTGCTACACCCGAAGAGTCTGCTCAATCTCCCAAGTCCACTAAGTCTCAGGCTTTGCGACTTTTTTGCACAGCTCCATACACAGCAGATCTCAGCAACAGCTTCCAGCTCACACACTCTCACAGGCTCAACGCCTCCCCTCCTCAGCCTCGGGCAGTTCATTAACACAGTCCTTTACAGGGGGAGCAGATCATTTCATCACACCAGACAAGGGGGTACTGTCTCTTAAAGTTGCAGCATGTTTCTTACTGTCCATAACAGCATCACGCCCTTACACCAACGTAGAGCAGTGCAGAGGGCAGCGCGCAGAGCGGTGAGCAGCGCGCTCTGCTTCCCCCATCAGAGTGTCCCGGTGTGGCCAGGAGCCATATAGAAGGAGCCCCAGTCACCTGCAGAGAAGAGCCGTGTCAGCAGAGCAGAGCTGTGTCAGCAGGGAGAGCCGTGTCAGGGGAGCAGAGCCGAGCCAGCAGTGAGAGCCGTGCAGAGCCGTGCACCCAGAGTGGAGGCGAGCGTCGCATTAGACCAAGAGAGGGGTGCTCCGGCCGGAAGTACCAGCGCCAGGTAGACCAGCATCACCCGCCGCCAACAGCGGGGACCAGATAGAGCTGGACGTTCGGTGTGTGTCCAGTGACAGCCAGAGAGTATAGGTGCTGTACACGACCTGACCGTGAGTACCTCACACGCGCTGCCTAAGAGAAACCACACAGGACTGACACTCGCACCCTGACATGGACACAGAATAACTGTCCTGACCTTTGTGACCTACAGTTAAGGCGCCACGTTGGGCTCGTACCGGTCTGTGGCCCGTGTCTTTAATAACCACAGCAGTATATGGACAAGGGGCAGTGGAAGGTACCGGAGACCGACCACTGTTACCATAAGATGGGGAATTATCGTCTACCTGACCCCACTAGAGAGGACACCGCGCCAGCTGTTGCGGTGCAATTGAGTTTGCAGTAGTTTAAGGACTGCCTTATATCTATGCTAAAGGACTGCTGCCATGTGAACCGTTGTTATATCCTTTGCCTTCATGTACCGTTTGTCTCCCCTGACTATAACCCTTTATCTCCTGACTGTTTAACTATTTACCTCCATGCGTGGAGTATTCCCCTGTAAATAAACCTGTTAACCCCTGCTCTGCCTGTGTCCTGTCGTTGCATCCCGTGTTCCTGCTTGTTATCTTACAGATAACAGATAATATTTTTGTAGTTTATTAAAGGTTTTTGCACACTATTTGGCCCAAAATATGTTTCTTATTTTCCTCTCTAAAATCTAGCTGCGTCTTATAATCAGGTGCGTCTTATAAAGTGAAAAATACGGTACGCCTGTAAAGACATCCCCCAGTTATGGACTTACATTGGGGTCTGCTTGTTTCGCAGTTTCCTAGTCTTCAATATATCCATAACTTATACCTCTTAGATGCTGAGAGGTAGACGTTACTATCTAACATCTATATTCCCTCGTTGCTCTTAGTCTTTCTATCCTTTTTTCCTTTCCCCCTCCCTTTTTTCCATATAGTATGGCACATCTCAAAACGTTCTCATTAAATATCAGAGGACTTTAGTGGTCCAGAGAAAAGAGCTCAAGTGTTTTATCAGATGCATAAACAACACAAACATTTTCTCCGTCTTCAGGAGACACACCTCAGTTACTAACAGATATTATTCATCTTGGCGCCAGAGTACAAATGCTGTTTCGAAATCTAAGGTGCTGAGTATGGGCCGACACAAATCACTACCACATACTATTTTAGAAACACTGTCTGACACGGAGGGAAGGTGTGTGTTTGTGAAGATCTCCATTCTAAGGGGTGCACGCTTGTGGGGTGCATGCATGCGTCCATGCAGAAAAGTATACCTGCAGCCAAGTATCCAGAAGCTGCAGTTATTTTAACTGCCGGTAATTAACATCCATCTCCTCTCCTCTCTTCACACATGTATAACACTGCTTGCTGTCTATCATCTGCTGATTTATCATCCTGCAACAATTTTTTACGGTATAACACGGCTTGCTGTCTATCATTTGCTGCTTTATCATCCTGCAACAATTTTTAATGGTATATAGTAGTGCCTGCTGAATCTTTGCTATAATTCATTTGTTGAATTGTACTCAATACTCACTGCTGTATATCCATGGTTGGGCTCACTATAGATTTTATTTGGTGAAAGCTGTTATAGCATATAGATGTAGCCAGGCCTAGCATCTTTGATCATCTATCCACCCCTGGTGTGCTGGCCAGCTGCTAATTTATCCCAAACCAGCTCCCACAATCCCTCTCACCTAATCCTCTACTCAGTCCTATAAACTTAGTAGCATTCTAAGGCGTGCATGCATGTGGGATGCATGCATGTGTCCCTGCATCAAAGTATACCTGCAGCTAAGTATCCAGAAGCTGCAGTTATTTCAACGGCAGGGAATTAGCATCCATCTCCTCTCTTCACACAGGTATAACACTGCTTGCTGTCTATCATCTGCTGATTTATCATCCTGCAACAATTTTTAATGGTATAACACTGCTTGCTGTCTATCATCTGCTGCTTTATCATCCTGCAACAATTTTTAATGGTATAACACTGCTTGGTGTCTATCATCTACTGCTTTATCATCCTGCAACAATTTTTAATGGTTTAACACGGCTTGTTGTCTATCATCTGCTGCTTTATCATCCTGCAACGATTTTTAGTGGTATATAACAGTGTATTCTGAATCTTTGCTATAATTCATTTGTTGCATTCGTGATGCAGTGACCCCTGTGACAGCTAGGGGGTGCTGTATGGGGGCATATCCATTATGGTAATGGGGAAACGATGAACGGCAGAATGGTAGATGACTGATATGTATCCCAGGGTGGGTGGCCCTGGGATAGAAGCTGAAATATGTGGTAATCAAGCAAAACCAAAGGAAAAAACAATGTGTGCATATACCCTAATAAAAATAAATAAGTAAAAAAGCAAGTGCATTAAATAACATAGGGTACTTGGTAAACACTATTTTGATCAAAAAAGTATAAAGCTGTCCCACCACGACAAGGTGTACCCATTTGAGACAGTAACTACACTAGCGGTTAAAACCTACCTAGTGTGAATAGTAGCAGAGTCTCTGGGTCCCAAACGGACACCCAGCTTCAGAGGGACTAAATAAACTACACAGCTCAGTAGAATGGAGGCCACACCCTATTTGTACTGAATACAAAAATGCTGAAGAAAAAACAAAAAAAACTGAACTGAAGTAGAATTGAATGACATGCATGATGTAAAAGCATGTTCACATTGGCCATAAAAGCAAGCAAAACCAAAGGAAAAAACAATGTGTGCATATACCCTAATAAAAATAAATAAGTAAAAAAGTAAGTGCATTAAATAACATAGGGTACTTGGTAAACACTATTTTGATCAAAAAATTATAAAGCTGTCCCACCACGACAAGGTGTACCCATTTGAGACAGTAACTACACTAACGGTTAAAACCTACCTAGTGTGAATAGTAGCAGAGTCTCTGGGTGTCAAACGGACACCCAGCTTCAGAGGGACTAAATAAACTACACGGCTCAGTAGAATGGAGGCCACACCCTATTTTTACTGAATACAAAAATTTATCATCCTGCAACAATTTTTTATGGTATAACACGGCTTGCTGTCTATCATTTGCTGCTTTATCATCCTGCAACAATTTTTAATGGTATATAGTAGTGCCTGCTGAATCTTTGCTATAATTCATTTGTTGAATTGTACTCAATACTCACTGCTGTATATCCATGGTTGGGCTCACTATAGATTTTATTTGGTGAAAGCTGTTATAGCATATAGATGTAGCCAGGCCTAGCATCTTTGATCATCTATCCACCCCTGGTGTGCTGGCCAGCTGCTAATTTATCCCAAACCAGCTCCCACAATCCCTCTCACCTAATCCTCTACTCAGTCCTATAAACTTAGTAGCATTCTAAGGCGTGCATGCATGTGGGATGCATGCATGCGTCCCTGCATCAAAGTATACCTGCAGCTAAGTATCCAGAAGCTGCAGTTATTTCAACGGCAGGGAATTAGCATCCATCTCCTCTCTTCACACAGGTATAACACTGCTTGCTGTCTATCATCTGCTGCTTTATCATCCTGCAACAATTTTTAATGGTATAACACTGCTTGCTGTCTATCATCTGCTGCTTTATCATCCTGCAACAATTTTTAATGGTTTAACATGGCTTGTTGTCTATCATCTGCTGCTTTATCATCCTGCAACGATTTTTAGTAGTATATAACAGTGCATTCTGAATCTTTGCTACAATTCATTTGTTGCATTCGTGATGCAGTGACCCCTGTGACAGCTAGGGGGTGCTGTATGGGGGCATATCCATTATGGTAATGGGGAAACGATGAACGGCAGAATGGTAGATGACTGATATGTATCCCAGGGTGGGTGGCCCTGGGATAGAAGCTGAAATATGTGGTAATCAGCAGAGGTACTGCTGAGTGTTTGTTACTAGTATCGGGGAGAGCTTCCAGGTGGCTTGGTGAGATGGATGGGATCAGTCACCTACAAACCCCGCCTAGGGCGTGTGTCTGAACGCCCATAGTAAACCTGTGTATGTGTGTGTATGACTGGGTGTCTGGAAAGGACCTGCAATGAGATCATAGCCATGTGATCCGGTGGGTGTGGCTACGGACCACATAAGGTGACCAGGGTAGGTCACAGGGGAGAGAGTGCCTGGATCTGATTGGTCCATGTAGAAGGTCCCGGAAGGCCGGCGTGTTGGAAGGGGTGCTGCCTTCCTGAAGAGCATGTGCGGAGGCCGTTGACCCGGGGAGGCCTGTGTATAATGGCCTGCGTGTGTGTGACAGTTCCCAGGGGGAATGGATGTCCATCCGGAATGAGAAGCAACTAAGAGGTAACCCTGGACAAGGGGGAATTAACTGTGAGACTTTAGAGCCTGTTTGTTGGACAAAGCACACCTGTGTGACCACAGGGCTAAGAGAGCGGAGCTCCTTTATGAACTTTCGTTTGGTCTGGTGTAAGACTGTTACCATTTCTTCATGCTGCCATGGTTTATGCCATGTAACAATAAACCGTATGGACTGGTTATGTTAAAAACCCGTGCCGGACCTGGTTAATCGCAGCCAAGTGAGTGTCCCCCAATACACTCAGTGAGCGCTACCTTACACATTGTACTCTATACTCTGCTGTATATCCATGGTTTGGCTCACAATACTGTAGATGTTATCTGGTGAAAGGTGTTATAGCAAAACAATGTAGCCAGGCCTAGCATCTTTGATCATTTATCCACCCCTGGTGTGCTGACAAGCTGCTAATTTATCCCAAACCAGTTCCCACAATCCCTCTCACCTAATCCTCTACTCAGCCCTATAAACTTAGTAACATTCTAAGGGGTGCACGAGTGTGGGGTGCATGCACGCATCCTTGCAGCAAAGTACATCTACAGGTAAGCATCCAGAAGCTGCAGTTATTTCAACGACGGTTAGTCACGGCAGGAGTAAGGACACCACACTATGTATCTGTCTCTTTTTGGGTATGTCTGCAGAGTAAGCACTTGGAAGTAGCTTTTCTTTTAACCCATCTTACTACTTCACCATGTTTACATATGCCCTTACAGTGTTTGCTCCACTAATCCTCACTCTCCAGCACCCTCTAACCAAATAATCATCTCCCCTTCCATGTTACCTCCCCACTTGACCTCCTCTGCTGACCTGCTTCTCAACCTCAGATCTCTCCTAATAAAACATAAAACAAGTCGGCCACTCTCTTTCTCCCACCTGCGCTCCCTCTCTCTTTGCTTCTCCTCACTGCTGGCAACATATCTCCCAATCCTGGACCCCCACAGCTAATACTTCCCATTAATTCCCCCTTCTACTGCTCTCTATCTCATATGAACTACCGCAATCTCTCCAACATAAAACTCATGCCCTAGACGCCCCCCCTCCCCTGCTCCCTCTCTCTGGAGCACTCTGGAATGCCTGCTCCATCTGCAATAAGCTTCATGTCATTCATGACCTCTTTCTCTCTTGCAATTTTGCCTTCCTTGGCCTCACAGAAACCTGTCTGACCCTTTCTGACACTGCCTCCCCTGCTGCGCTGTGTTACGGCGGCCTCCACTTCACCCACACTCACCTACACTCCTCGCCCAGGCAACAGACATGGTGGAGGAGTGGGTCTTCTCCTTTCTACTAACTGCCCCTTTAACACAATCCCACCTCTACCTTCCCTTATCCTCCCCTCTTTTGAAGTCCTCTCTGTCCGCATCTACTCTCCCTCCAACCTCCAAGTGGCCGTCATATACCAACCTCCGGGCCCGGCCACTCTCTTTATTGACCAATTCTCTACCTGACTTCTTCACTTTCTTTGCACTGACATTCCCACTATCATCATGGGTTACTTCAATATCCCTACTGATACCCTTCAATGAACTGCCTCCAAATTCCTCTCTCTTACTTCACCATTTGGACTTACTCAGTGGTCCTCCTCAGCCACTCACACAGATGGACATACATTAGACCTGATCTTCACCTGTCTCTCCTCTCTATCTAACTTCACAACCTCCCCTCTCCATCTGTCTGACCACCATCTACTCACTTTCTCATCCCTGTCCTCCTCACCTGTCACCTATGTCCAGCAACATGCACCACCCCGCAGAAACCTCGCACACTTTGACACCCACATGCTCTCTGACTCTATTCTACTATTGGCATCCATATCCTCACTCCACGACACAGACAGTGCCACTGCTTTCTACAATGCCACTCTTGCATCAGCTATTGATGCGGTCGCCCCTCTCATTCATGACAGAGTGCGACGTATCAATAGACAACCCTGGCATAATAACATCACTAAAAAGCTCCGGCAAGTGTCCAGGGTTGCAGAGCGGCATTGGAAGAAAACATTCGCAAGATGATTTCACTGCACTCGCTTTCAAATCTGCCCTCACCTCTCCTAAACAGACATACTTCACAACCCTCATAGCTTCCATATCCTTCAACTCCAAACATTTATTCAAAACTTTTAATTCCCTTTTCCCACCCACCACTGTCCCCTCCAACCTCCCTCATGTCTGCTGAGGACTTTGCCACACACTTCAAAAATAAGATCGACCAAACAAGGCAAGTCTTTATTGTTCAACCACCACAACCCCTTTGTATACCAGATCAATGCCTTTTACCTATAACCTCCCTTTCCACCATCACTGAAGGGGAGCTTAATTGTCTCCTCTCCAAATCACACCTCACCACTTTTGCACTAGACCCCATCCTATCCCACCTCCTCCCCAACCTCACCACATTTAACCCATCCCTTACCCATCGCTTCAACCTAACACTAACTTCTGGTACCTTCCCTTCTGCTTTTAAACATGTCACAATCACACCCATCCTTAAAAAGCCAACCCTCGACCCAACTGCTATGTCCAGCTATTGCCCAATATCGCTGCTCCCATTTGCTTCCAAAATCCTGGAGCAGCACATCCACAATGAACTTTCCCCTCATCTCAAATCTGACTTGCTCTTTGACAATCTACAATCTGGTTTCCGCCCCCATCATTCCATCTGCCCCCATCATTCCACTGAGACTGCCTTGACCAAAACTACTAACGACCTACTTACAGACAAAGCTAACAAACAATACTCTATACTCCTCCTTCTAGACCTGTCGTCTACTTTTGACACAGCTGACCACTGCCTCCTACTACAGATCCTCTCTTTCTTTGGCATCAAAGACCTCGCCTTATCGTGGATCTCCTCATAACTTTCCAACTGCACATTCAGAGTCTCCCACTCCCACACTATCTCCTCATCCCACCCTCTCTCTGTTGAAGTCCCCCAAAGCTCTGTTCTAGGACCCCTACTCTTCTCAATCTATACACTTGGCCTGGGACAACTCATAAAGTCCCATGGATTCCAGTACCACCTTTAGGGTATGTGCACATGCTGCAGATTCTTCTGCAGATCCGCAGCAGATTTGGCCCTGTTGATCCGCAGCAGATCCGTAAGCAATGTACAGTACCATGTTAGCCTATGGGATTTCAATACTGCAGTGCCCACGTAGCGGATTTTTCCTCGCGGATTTGCTGCGGCTTTAAATCCACAGCATGTCAATTCTTTCTGCGGATTCTGCAGTGGTTTGACACCTGTTCCATTGTCCAGGTGTCAAACCACAGGGGAAAAACGCTGGCAAATCCGCAGGAAAACGGCAGGTCACTTTACCTGCGGTTTTACCTGCAAATCCGCGCGGAAAAATCCGCAGGTGAATCCGTACTGTGTGCACTCACCCTCATGCTGATGAAACTTAGGCCTCTTTCACACATCAGGTTTTCGCCGTCAGGTGCGATCCGGCGCTTTTGACAGAAACCGGATCCGGCGAAATGCAATGCCGGATCCAGTTTCCCCCCCATTGACTTGCATTTGCGCCGGATCGCGCCGGATGGCCATGCGTTTCATCCGGTTTTCGCCGGATCCGGCAATGTGTCGCGATCCGGCGTCTGGAAAAAACGTCTACTGTAACGTTTTTTGTCTCCGGCGAAAAAGCCGGACACGCCGGATCCAGCGCGTCCGGCTTTTTCACACAATGAAAGCCTATGAGCGCCGCAATGCGCCGGATCCGGTTTTTTGGTCTGAGCATGCTCAGTAGCTCTGCCCACAGGAGATATATAAAAGCAAGACAATGGGACCCTCAGCCACACCCAACATGCCACCCAAGCCAAGAACCAGGAGCAGGAGAAGGCAGCAGACATCTGCAGCAGCAGCACCATCAGCACCACCCCAAATGGAGCAGCAAATGGAACATGCTGAGGAGGGGAGTCCAGCAGCAGATGAGAGACGGTAATTATCAAATCCCCCATTCCTCCAAACTAGGGCCATGGAATATCAAGATATTCATTGGCCCTTTGTTTCTCTTTATTCAACAGCCGCCAAAGAGATGCAGCAGCAGAAGCAGCAGAAATGGCATCACTGGCAGCAGCAACAGCAGCAGCAATACCCACAGCCATGGAGTCTGGCCATCAACAGGACAGCACATCTTCTTCTGGGAGCCCTCCCTCGCATCGTCAGCGTTTGACGGTAAGTTTTTATTTCCAAAATCCATCATCTCTGTAATATATGTCTATTCATTGACTTTTATTTCAAAACAGGAATCACAAGATGAAGAGGAGCTCCCAGAAGAAGAAGGAAGGGGTGGACAGACACCTTGAGTGGGCTCACAATTGGTAAGTTTTTTGCATCAAACGCAGAAACACAACATCACACTACACACAACACATAGAAAACAATGTTCTGCAGACCACACACAGCAAACAAATGCCTACATCCAAAGACATAACATTTTTTGTTTTCTTCTCTAGTCTTCCCAATCTGGTGCTCGGCCAAGAGGTCCTCGCAGTGCCTCCCAGGGTTGTCGGCGACAGCAACGCGGCGGTCACCAGCGTGTAAGTATAAATATTTTTGCTTTGTTTTTTTGCACTTTTTATTTCATTTCTTTTGTGGAGGCTAATTATGTTATTTTTGTCTTTTTCTTTAACAGCCTTCACAGCGTGCTCCCGACTCTGACGGTGAGGATGGAGGGATTGATGTGGACCACCTCATCGATATCGTCAGAGAAAGGGAGCCGCTCTGGAATATGGCTGACCGCCGCCACGCTGACCTGATCGTTACCCGACGACTCTGGGAGGAAATCTGTTCTCTCCTTGTGGGCCGCTGGGAGGACCTCGAAGCTCGGGCCCAGATTAAAGAGCGTAAGTATATACAGTACCGGTTGCTTGATGTAAACCAGTGTTTCCCGAACTCCAGTCCTCGTGGTCCCCACGGATCATGTGTTCAGGATTTCTATTTACTATGGAAATCCTGAAAATATGACCCCTGGGGACCATGAGGACTGGAGTTTGTGAAACACTGATGTTGTATACTAACCACTCCTTTCTCGTTTCAGGGAACAGAATTGTGAATCGGTGGCGGTCTGTGAGGGATCGTTTCAAGAAGGAGTTCAATAAAGAGATGCGGGCCCCGAGTGGATCTGGAGGACGCAGGAGCAAGTACAAGTACGCACAAGCCCTGTCGTTCCTCCGGGAAACAATGCTCACCAGAAGGTAAATATTACACACCACATGTGAAAAAAATGTTAGATGTAACTTTTTTTTTTCAGCCAGGGCCATACCATGTCAGTATTTTAATTGTTTTTTTTTCTCTTTATTCCACAGCACGGTGAGCAGCACTCGGGAGCCTGCACGATTGGACCCTTCTGAGGCGATCCCTGAGGAGACCGGCACCGAGGGACACTTCGACCGCCCCGGTACATCTGCACCTTCCCAGCCTTCCCACACATTTGACCCATCTGTCCCATCCACCAGCACAGGAGCATCGTGGCCGCCTACATTACATGAAGCTGCTGGTGAGGAGATCGCTTTCCCTTTACCCCACCCTTCTGCCCCTGCCACCTCTAGTACACCTGCGGGTAATGGGCGGCAGCGGCAGAGGGGTCAGGAAAAGAGTTATGCGCAAGAGTTCTTGCATCTGAATGCATCTTTCCAGAACTGTCTCAAAGTCTTGTCAGAGCAAATCTCCGCAGGCTTTCAGCAGATCAACTCCAGCATTCTGGAGGTGAAGACACTTCTGCAAACCATGCATTCAGAAGCAAGATCTTCGCCAAACCACACCTTTTTCAGGTCTGTTGTGGAGCGCATGGCAACACTATCTCCTACCCAGCAGATGCATGTAATGCATTCGTGCCACGGTGCTCTACAGCAGGTTACCTCCCAACCTCCACCTCCCACCACTGTAGTTCCTCCACCTGCACCCCCTCCAGCCACTTTCCATCCTCCCCCTCCTATTACATCTGCACCCCCTCCAGCCACTTTCCATCCTCCCCCTCCTATTACATCTGCACCCCCTCCAGCCACTTCCCATCCTCCCCCTCCTATTACATACCAGCAACCTCACCAGTACCAGCAACCTCCCCAGTACCAGACATCTCCCCACTTCCAGCAACCTGCCCCGTACCAAACTCCTTCCCCGTACCAAACTCCTTCCCCGTACCAAACTCCTTCCCCATACAACTTTCCATCAACATCATCTGCTCCTACAGTCCCTGCCCAACCCTCCACTCCACCGCCCACCACCTCTTCTGCCTCCCACATGTCCACCCATTCTGTAGCTTTTTCCACACCTTCACCTCTAACTGTTCCTTCCCCACCACGATCCCAGTCCTCTCTCCACACACCCAGTGTCGAAGTGTCCAGCAGCCCCTCCAGCAGTATTTCCACCCCACAGTACACAGATTTGTAATGTGTGTTTTTTGTAATAAAAATGCCCATTGGGTTTAAAAAAAACCTTTATTAAAAAAGTTTTTTGCACTTTAAAAACATTTTACAAAAAAAAAAAAAAATTTAAATAAAAGTTAAATTATCGTTTCACAATGGTTGTCTGTCATTTCTTTCTGCGGCGAACTATGTTTTAAAAAAAGGTTAAATACAGGGTATTTCAAAGGTAAAAAGGTATTCAAAACCAGGTATATAACTGTGGGTAAATTTTAGCTTTTTGCCACAGTTGTGTTCCTGGTTGTATTTGAAGCAAAGTATTTCACCTAAAAAGTTGTGTTTATCGTTGGTGATTTCCTACCAATGTACACAACTTTTGTTAAAAGGTGAAATACTTTGCATAAAACACAACCAGGTACACACCTGTGGCCTAAAGGTAAAAATAGTAAGACCATGACAAGATAGCCAACTTTGGTTGGCAAAGGTATATACTGTTGGTCCAGAAGGTACACAAGTTTAGGGCACAAATCTTTCACACTCTGTCATCCCAGTGTACTCTGCCTTGAGGTGACATAAAGAATAGTGGAAAATTGTCCCTGAAACCGTCACAGAACTTCTAGTGGTAATATTTCCAATGACAACATCCATCTTCGCGAGTAACTTGCTCTTCTCTCCAACCTGCACTTTCTTCTCTACAACCTGTCAAAGAAGGGCTGGAGGAACATGCTATATCTAGTTTTCCAGTAGCCAATCCCGTTCGGAAGGCCACAAGGGTCAATTTTAAAAACCGGATCCGGCGTAATCCGTCGAAAAACGGATAGAAAAACGGATGAACCGGATGAGACGGATCCGGTTTTGTCTGTCAAGAACAAGACGGATCCGGCAGAAAACCGGATCCGGCACTTCAGGTTTTACAAAACATTTGCCGGATCCGGCATTCCGGCACGACGCCGGATCGCGCCTGACGCCGAAAACCTGATGTGTGAAAGTAGCCTTAGATCTACCTCTCTGGCCCAGACATTACTTCTCTGCTGTCCAGAATCCTGGAGTGTCTATCACCCATATCCTCCTTCTCCTCTCGCTTCCTCAAACTCAATGTGGACCAATCTGAACTCATCATCTTTCCTCCATCTCACAGATCTTCCTTACCTGATCTATTACAATAAATGACATCACGCTTTCACCTGTACCGGAAGTCTGCTGCCTCGGAGTAAATCTTGACTCTGCCCGGTCCTTCAAACCGCACATCCAAGCTCTTTCCACCTCCTGTCGCCTCAAGCTCAAAAATATTTCCAGAATCCGTCCTTTCCTCAACCCTCAATCTACTAAAATGCTTGTGCATGCCCTTACCTCCCGCCTCGACTACTGCAACATCCTTTTCTGTGGCCCACTGGCGTAGCGTGGGGGGGGCGGGGGGGGCGGTCCGCCCCAGGCGGCATGTGTGTGGGGGCGGCGCGGCAGCAGCAATTCCACCCTGCAGTGCAGTGCAGCGGCGGGCAGGGAGCGATGCGATCACGGCAGCTCCGCTGCCTGCAAGAGTGAATAGCAGGAGCGGAGCTGCAATGGTCCGTCCTGCTTCCTGCCCGGAGGCCGCGCTTCCTGTTTCACACAGAGGAGCGCCGCTGAGTGACGTCATCATTCAGCGGCCGCTGCTGTGTGAGGGAGGAAGCGCGGGCGATGCTGCGGACAGGTGAGAGGAGAGAGGTGGTGTCTTGTGTGTATGTATGTATGTATGTCTATGTGTGTGTGTGTCTGTGTGTATGATGGAGCAGGCAATGATGGGAGTGATGGTCTAGAAGGCAATGATGGGGTGATGGAGCAGACAATGATGGGGTGATGGAGCAGGCAATGATGGGGTGATGGAGCAGGCAATGATGGGGTGATGGAGCAGACAATGATGGGGTGATGGAGCAGGCAATGATGGGGTGATGGAGCAGGCAATGAGGGGAGTGATGGGGGTGATGGAGCAGGCAGTGATGGGGTGATGGAGAAGGCAGTGATAGGGTGATGGAGCAGGCAATGATGGGGGTGATGGAGCAGGCAATGATGGGGTGATGGAGCAGGCAGTGATGGAGCAGGCAATGATGGGGGTGATGGAGCAGGCAATGATGGGGTGATGGAGCAGGCAATGATGGGGTGATGGAGCAGGCAATGATGGGGTGATGGAGCAGACAATGATGGGGTGATGGAGCAGGCAATGATGGGGTGATGGAGCAGGCAATGATGGGGGTGATGAAGCAGGCAATGATGGGGTGATGGAGCAGACAATGATGGGAGTGATGGGGTGATGGAGCAGGCAATGATGGGAGTGATGGGGAGAAGGCACAGTGATGGGGTGATGGAGAAGGCAGTGATGGGGAGAAGACAATGATGGGGTGATGGTCGAGAGGGCAATGATGGGGTGGTGGGTGAGAATGCAATGATGGTGGTGGTGGAAAGGGCAATAAATGGGGGTGGTGGAGGAGGAGGAAATGATGGAGGTGGTGGAATGGGCAATGATGGGAGTGGTGGGGGAGAAAGCAAAGATAGTGGTGGAGAAGAAAATGATGGAGGTGGGGGAGAGGACAATAATGGGATGCGAGGGGAGGAGGACAATGAGGGGTGTGGGGGATTGGGATGGGAGGAAGGGGGACTTATAATGGCCTTAGGAACAGGGGGAGGTGGAGGAAGACATTATCGTTTATTATGTCTAACACAGTCCCTTAGTATATAGTGTACTCACTAATTCTGTATAACACCATCCTTAGTTACATAGTTTCCTCTTTTATTATGTATAACACCGCCCCTTATTACCTACCATCCTCTCTAGTTATATATGGTGCCGTCCCTTATTATATAGCTTCCTCTGCTGTTATGTATAGTGCTGTCTCTTACATAGTGTATTTTTGTTATTTTTGTTATTCACAGCGCCCTCTTTTATTACATGGTCCCCTCTCTTGTTAGATATAAAATGACTGCTGATCGAGGAGCCGGTGACCAGACGACCAGTCCATCAGCTCCTCCATTAGAAAGGAAGCTTTCCCATGCTCCATCAGCCATCATTGCATTATACAGCTAACAAGACAGGACGGTATGTAATAAAAAACAGGGCTCTATATAATCCAATATGTAAGGGACAGAACTGTACATAACAAGAGAAGGCACTGTGTATGGGACAGCAATATACATAATAAAGGAGACTATGTAATATATACCTGTATGTGTGTGTGTGGCTATATAATATCAATAATCTATCTATCTATATATATATATACACACACACACGTAGCTTTGACGCCATAAAAGGAGGGGGGCCCGGACACATTTCTTGCACAGGGACCCCAAGCTGTCAGTGTCCGCCCCCTGTCCGCCAAAATAATTTGTACTTTCTGTTTTTTTTTCTGTCACATTATTAAAAATTATTATTAAAAAAAGCCATTAGGTCTTCATCCAGCATCATCAAGCTAATACATACATATATATAGAGAACTGCAAGAAGTTGAAAGTCTAGAAATTTAGAAATAATAGCAGAGTTAGTAGCAGACTAAAAATTAGATCTTTGAGTGTAGTGTGGGCTCTTCGGATGCTTCCGAATTATCAACGACCAAAGGGGCGGCAAATTTTTCGACCGCCCCGGGCGCCACAAACAGTTGCTACGCCACTGCTGTGGCCTCCCTTCTAACACTCTCGAACCTCTCCAGTCCATCCTTAACTCTGCTGCCCGACTAATTCATCTCTCTCCTTGCTACTCCTCTGCTTCTCCCCTCTGCAAATCTCTTCACTGGCTCCCATTCCCTCAGCATATCCAGTTCAAATTACTAATACTAATTTAAAAAAACTGACCATCACATCCAAGCATAAACAGTGTGAACAGGTGCTTAACCTAGAGTTACCAACTCATATCAATCAAACAAAAAAAGAAGCACACTGTAGCGCCATAACATGCAAACATGAAATATGGAAAATGAATTGCATTACTGCATTAGAAGTATGAAAAATTGAGAAAGTTTAGCACATAAAATGGCCAATTTATTTGTACCTGGAAGCCACGTTAAAGGGGTTGTCCGGGCTTTTCACATAATCTCAGTGCATACCTGGGCTGCAGAATGCTGACAATAAGCAATTTACCTTCTGTGGCCAGTTTGCAGCGTTTTCTAGATATCATCTCTTGCTTGTAAGAAAAACGTCCAGGGGGGATGTGTTCTGGCATTGAAATGAGAACTGGTCGTTTCCTCCTCACTAGTTTCACTTTCCATAGATCACTGTTCAGTGTGTGTCTGGGGGAGGAGCAGCGCGGTGGTTCTGCTCTCTGCACTGAGGCTGCTAGAGGGGATTTGTTACTGTGTGAGGAGGGCTTGTTCATGTGGTCTGGGAGGGCCTGTAGCTATGGTGGGTGGGGTTGTTGCTATAGAGGGCAGGTTTTTAGTCGAGTAGGAGGAAACGACCAGTTCTCATTTCAATGCCAGAACACACCCCCCCGGACGTTTTTCTTAAAAGCAAGAGATGATAGCTAGCAAACGCTGCAAACTGGCCACACAAGGTAAACTACTTATTGTCAGCATTCTGCAGCCCAGATATGCACTGAGATTATGTGAAAAGCCCGGACAACCCCTTTAAGGCGTTTCTCACTTTCCAGGACCCTAACCTAATGCCAATTCTTACTTAAACTAAAGTCTTCACCTGAATGGGAACCTACATTATGTAAATACTCTCCTTAGACTGAAATCTATATCGCTGCGGGGGGGGGGGGGGGTGATGGCCCTGCTTTAATTAAAAACTCCTGCGGCTAACAGGTGGAGTGCTCAATCAGAGGGTTAATGAATACAAATTTCAAAAAACTGACCGTCACATCAAAGCATAAACAGTGTCAACAGGCGCTTAGCCAAGAGTCACCAACTCATATACATTCAAACAAAAAAGGAAGCACACTGTAGCACCATAACATGCAAACATGAAATATGGAAAATGAATTGCATTACTGCATTAGAAATATGAAAAATTGAGAAAGTTTAGCGCATAAAATGGCCAATTTATGTGTACCTGTTGGCGTCCCGGCTCCACAAGGCAAGCCTCCAGGAGTGGACCCTCTGGATCGTGGCACCGAGGGGCCCCTGGGCGAGCAGCCAGGTGAAGCCGACCCCTATACAGGGACTGTTAGAAGCAAGCCCAGAGATTCGAGTACCACGATAGCCGGCTCTGAAAGGACTGGAGTAGGACTGTGTGTGATGACCACACAACAATGGGATGGTGCAGGGCATGGGAGGCAGGAATGGAGTGGGACTACGACACAACAGGAGACAGGACCATGGAGCAACAGAAAGCAGAACAGAACCATGAGACAATAGGACACGGGAGACAGGACCACAGTAGAGGACCACGGGCAGCAGGACGGAGCAGGATATGGGTTCGGAGTAGGGCAGCGGGTGTTAGGCGTCAGGTTCCGGGCACTGCACAGGAGGAATCCTGAGCTTTGCCTTTGGCGGTCTCCCATTCATCTCCAGCCGCAGTGGAGCCTGCTCAGCAGACTCGTCGATCCCAGTGCTCTGCTCACACCAGCACTGTGGGTTTGGTTGCTGCTGCTGCTGCGACCTCTGGTCCAGCTATAGCAACGCATGCTGGTCAGCAGCGAATGATTCCAGGGAATAAGTCCTCCTTTCGGTCCACTGAGCATGCCCGTGGGACGATCTCCCATTGGAGATCGGAGGTCACATGTTCAGGTCCTTCTCCAGCTCGGATTGGACCATCAGGAAGGTCCCGAAAGGACACGGCTATAAAAGGTTCGCATGGCCGCCCCACCATGCACTATGATAGACATTGAGTCTTTTGCTTTAGTGGTGTATTTGAAGATGGATGTATGATTCTGGTGACTGACTCATTATGATCCCCCTTCCTTGGTTGTGTGTGAGTTAGGGTCTTAGAGTTAGTCCCAGCTGCTAGCAGTAGTACTGCTTAGCGCCGCAGTACAGTTAGCTCAGGTTCCATTAGCGCCAGCGTGTGTCAGACATTGCCGACACCACAACCCTGCAGTTACCGCAGCGGTCATCCATGCGGCGCTGTGCACAGTTACTAGCGCTTTCCAGCACAGTCCTTATGCTGGTTAGTGGCGACTGCCAGGGTAGTCGTAGCACCCGCTCTGTGCGGTGTACTACTCCCACTCATGTCCTGTGACGCTTAACAGGGCACGGTTATATGCCGGCTAGTACGGACTCCGTGTGGTAACAGAGTCCGCTCTTGCAAGCATCGGGCCGTTGGTTGCCCGCCAGTGTCCAGCTTCCACCTGTGTTATTGTATCCATCATTGTCTAGCAGCAGTTTCCATCTCTGCACGGTGGACCCTGGGCTGAGAACGCTCCATATACCATCTTCTCTATCAGGTGCGTTCCGCTAGCCCTTAACATTATCATAGCGCCAGGGTCTGGCTAGCAATGACGGACGATCAGCGTCTGCAGAGATATGTCCAGCAGCTGGAAGGCAGGTTGTCAGCTCTCAAGTGGTCAGCTGCGGATGTCACTGCAGTCGCTGTTCAGGCAACTGCAGAAGCTGTCTCCCGCGCCTCCATGTCCATTCCTGCCCCGACGTTGTCCCGTCTCCCGCTGCCCGATAAGTTCTCGGGTGACAGCGCCTCCTGCAGGGGTTTAGTGAGCCAGTGCTCTATTCAGCTTGAGCTGCTGGCTACGCGATTCCCCTCAGAATGGGCTAAGGTGGGATTCATTATCTCCCTCCTGTCGGGCAGGGCTCTGGAATGGGCCACTCCACTGTGGCAGCGTGGTGACCCCGTGGTACAGAATGCCTCCCAGTTCCTGGTCTCTCTGAAACAGATCTTTCTGGGGCCA
Organism: Dendrobates tinctorius; assembly: GCF_039654945.1. NCBI lineage: Eukaryota > Metazoa > Chordata > Amphibia > Anura > Dendrobatidae > Dendrobates > Dendrobates tinctorius. The sequence continues at coordinate 4,291,555 of NW_027361893.1, read as the reverse complement.
CGGGTCACACATGGTATCGCAGTACTGTTGTTGGCACTGGTACAGGGTTCCTCCTCGGTCAGCCATTATGCCGTCCGGTTCCGGACACTGGCTTCCGAACTGGAATGGCCTGACAAGGTGCATATACCAGTGTTCTGGAGGGATTTGGAGGACCACGTCAAGGACGCTCTGGCCACCAGGGAGGTTCCCGTTAATCTGGAGGAGCTTATCACCATCTCCACCCGCAAACATCTCCGTTTCACAGAGCGCGGGTTGGAGCGCTCAGTCCAGATCGAGGGTTAGGTTGGCTCCCACCTTCTCTAAACCTCTGGACCCCCCCGATCAGGGGATCGAGCCTCCTGTGGCCATGGAGCTGTCTCGCACGTGCTCCAAGTCCCGCTCAGTGCGCACCCCCATACTCTGTTTCCAGTGTCGACAGCCTGGTCACCTGGCCAATAGGTGCCCACAGCGGTCGGGAAACGCCCGCTTCTAGTGGTGATCGGAGGAGGCCTACTAGACACTGAAACTTTCTCCTCCAAGCTGTCCTTTAAGGGCATGCTAGAGAGTGTTGCTTCTACCTTGGTGGTAGAGGTCTACGTGGACTCCGGGGCATAGGGCAATTTTGTGTCTTCAGCCTTCGCCCAATGGCACGCAGTCCCTTTGGTGCTGCTACCTCACCCCGTTACCATCAGGGTGGTGAACGTCTCGACACTACCCTCCCAAATTACACATCAGACTGCTCCCCTTAGGCCCTTGCTGTCTCCGTCCCACCACGAGACCTTATCTCTCCTCATTATGCCCGAGGGCATCGATCAGGTTCTCCTAGGAGTTCCCTGGTTGCGTTGCCCCTCTCCTCACATAGAGTGGTCCTCGGGGAGAATACTTGGCTGGAGCAAGTCCTGTAAGGGTAGATGCATGAGGGAGTGAATTCAGGTAGCTTCCACTGAGGTCCCAGCGGATCTTTCCTCACTCCCTAAGCAAGTATCAACAGTACGCGGATGTATTCTCTAAAAAGGGGGCAGAGACTCTTCCGCTGCATCGCCTGTTGTGAGTTCATTTTCCCCTTCATTACTGAGGCCCGAGGAACTCCCTCTTCTGGTAAAGAAAGGTAGTGAGCCTGATTGTCAAACACCTGAGGCTGATGATGACGACTGGCTGAGTGGAGTTACGGACTGGATATAAGGCTGCCGACGCCCTTCTGCCCTGCGGGTGATTTCTCTGTGGGATCCTTGGAGACCAGTCTGAATTCCTGCTCCTCCAAAGCTAAGTTTGCTGCTCGGCCTTTTGCTTTTGTGCTTTGACTTTGTTTTTGCTTTGTTTTTCTGGATTTCTGCCATTCCCTGCTGGGGTGTGCTGAATTCATTTAGCTCTGTCTTCTGAAAATACCTGAGTGCTGATTCAGTTTTTGAAGCCTAGCTGCTTCAGGGTCTTATTCATATCAGCTGGTTGGCTTATGTCTTTGATAGGGTTTTGGCAGATTGCAGACAGCAGCCTTCCTATCCTTTCCTATCTAGGTAGTTTTGGGGCCCCGTCTTTGCTCAGTCTATCTTTCTGTCTGTGTTAGTATTTTCATCTTGCTTCACCGTCATTATATGTTGGGGGCTGCCTATTGCTTTGGGGTCTGCTCTGGGGCAGTTTAGATTTCCCCTTTCTTTCTTTAGGCCTATGTATTTCTCTGGCTGTGATCGAGGGGTCTAGGGCATCGTAGGAACCCACCACGGCTACTGCTAGTTGTGTTGATAGGTTCAGGGGTCTGCAATCTGATAGTTGCCAACTTCTCTGGTTTTCTGGACTTAGCTTGTATTTCTGCTTTTGCCTCCTACGGTGACTCATTCAGAACAATCGCCCCTACGACTGTCCTATAGACCTTTTTCCAGGTGCGGAGCCTCCTCGGGGTCGAGTGTATCCCCTGTCTCTCCTGGAGACGGAGGCCATGCCGCAATATCTCAGGGAGAATCTGGCAAGAGGGTTCATTAGGAAGTTGATGTCACCAGCGGGGGCGGGATTCTTCTTCGTGCAGAAGAAGAGTGGAGAGCTGCGTCCTTGCAATGATTACAGGGGTCTTAACGCCATCACCGTTAAGAACAAATACTGTCTGCCCCTGATATCTGAGCTGTTCAACAGGTTGCATGGAGCGAGGATCTTCTCCAAACTAGATCTACAGGGGGCTTACAACCTGATATGTATTCGCAATGGGGACGAATGGAAGACGGCCTTCAACACCAGGGATGGCCACTATGAGTATCTGGTCATGCCCTTCGGCCTCTGTAATGCCCCAGCCGTCTTCCAAGACTTTGTGAATGATGTCTTCCGAGATATGCTCTCCACCTCGGTGGTGGTCTATCTGGATAACATCCTTATCTTCTCTCCAGACTTGGACTCCCACCGGAGAGACGTCTGCAAGGTCTTCGACAGCTTGCGAGCGAACTCCCTCTATGCCAAGTTAGAGAAGTGCCAGTTTGAGCAGGAGTCCTTGCCTTTCCTGGGCTATATCATCTCGGCCCAGGGTTTGGCTATGGATCCTGCCAAATTGCAGGCAGTAATGGACTGGCAAGAACCCCACTCCCTTAAGGCGGTGCAGCGCTTTTTGGGGTTCGTTAATTACTATCGCCAGTTCATTCCCCACTTTTCCACCTTGGTGGCTCCCTTGGTCGCCCTCACCAAAAAGGGAGCCAATAGGTATGGTCGGAACAGGTCTCCGAGGCCTCCTCGTCCATCAAGACCCATTTTGCTGGCGCTCCTATCCTCCACCGTCCCGATGTGGATAAACCCTTTATCCTAGAGGTAGATGCCTCGTCCGTCGGTGCCGGATCGGTCCTTTTTCAGAAGGACGCTCGAGGTCGGAAGCATCCCTGCTTCTTCTTCTCTAAGACCTTTTCATCGGCGGAGAGGAACTATTCCATCGGGGACAAGGAGCTGCTGGCAATGAAGTTGGCCTTTTCCAAGTGGAGACACCTCCTGGAGGGAGCTCGGTTCCCCTTCCAGGTGTACACCGACCATAAAAACCTGGTATACCTGCAAACGGCCCAGCAGCTGAACTCTCGCCAGGCCAGATGGTCGCTATTCTTCTCCCGCTTCCATTTCACCCTGCATTATCTTTCCAATGAGAGGAACGTCCGGGCCGATGCCCTCCCTCGCTCCGTGGTGTCAGCGGAGGAGGAGGAGTCTGAGCCTCAGCTAATCGACCAATCCGAGAGCCTGAGGACCGTGGCCCCGGTCGCTCTTGAGTCGGAGCCTTCGGGCAAGACCTTTGTCGCTCCTCATCTGCGATCAGAGATTCTTTCTTGGGCTCACGCGTCCAGGGTGGGCGGTCACTTTGGGACGAAGCGGACCACCGAACTCCTGGCAAGAACATATTGGTGGCCGCAAATGGCTCGGGACATGGGAGATTACATTCGGACATGCGTTTCCTGTGCCCAGAACAGGTCTTCTCGGCAGAGACCTGCTGGACTACTTTAACCCCTACCGGGGGCAGACAGACCTTGGGAGATGGTCGGCATGGACTTTGTGGTCGATCTGCCTAAGTCCAGCGGCAGCATGGTCATCTGGGTGGTCACCGATCATTTTTCTAAAATGGTGCACCTGGTGCCACTCTCGCGGCTACCTTCTGCACGGGGCCTGGCAGCATTGTTCATAAAACACGTATTCCGCTTGCAACGTATGCCAGACAAGATAGTCAGTGACCGGGGTCCCCAGTTCGTGTCTCGGTTTTGGAGGGAGCTCTGAAGTCTGCTCAGTATTGAGTTAAATCTTTCTTCGGCCTATCACCCCGAGACGAACGGGTTTTTTGAGAGAGCTAACCAAACCCTGGTCACGTACCTGCGACATTTTGTCTTGGCCAGGCAGGATGACTGGGCATCCTCACTACCATGGGCCTAATTTGCCTTGAACAACGCTGTGGCCAATTCCACCGGTCAGACTCCGTTCCTCCTTAACTTCGACCAGCATCCGCGTGTCCCTGTCCCGATGCCCGTGTCGTCCACTGATTCCAGGGTGGCAGACTGGGCAGTGGAGGCTCGTGACATTTGGGACCGCACTCAGGATGCCATCCGGGCCTCTAAGGTGAGAATGAGGGTGTCGCCGACATGCACCGGCGCCCCACTCTGACTTTTGCTCCTGGCGACTTAGTGTGGCTCTCTGCCCGTAATATCAGGCTGCGGGTCGAGTCCACTAAGTTTGCACCTCTCTACGTTGGCCCCTTCAAGGTTCATGAGCAGATAAATCCAGTGGTCTACCGACTGGCCCTTCCACCACACTTGGCTATCTCTGACACCTTCCACATGTCCCTCCTTAACCTGTTCACATATCCCGGTTCTCAGAGTCATCTGCCGGGACATCAGACCTGTCTTCGGATGAGTTTGAGGTCAATGCCATTGTGGGATGCAGGGTGTTGCGTGGTAAAAAGTTTCATTTGGTGGACTGGAAGGGTCATGGTCCAGAGGCTCAGACCTGGGAGCCAGTGGAGAACATCCATGCTCAGCTCCTTATTGCAGCATTTGAGGGTAGCGAGGCGGGGACCCTAGGAGGGGGGGTAATGTTAGGCGTTGGGCTCCGGGTACTGCACAGCAGTAATCCCGAGCTTTGCCTTTGGCGGTCTCCCATTCCTCTCCAGCCGCAGTGGAGCCTGCTCCCAGCACTCTGATCACACCAGCACTGTGGGTTTGGTTGCTGCTGCCACCTCTGGTTCAGCTATAGCAGCACATGCTGGTCAGCAGCGAATGATTCCAGGGACTAAGTCCTCCTTTCGGTCCAATGAGCATGCCCATGGGACGAGCTCCCATTGGAGATCGGAGGTCACATGTTCAGGTCCTTCTCCAGCTCGGATTGGACCATCAAGAAGGTCCCGAAAGGGCGCGGCTATAAAAGGTTCACATGGCCGCCCCGCCATGCGCTGATAGATGTTGAGTCTTTTGCTTTTGTGGTGTGTCTGAAGATGGATGTATGATTCTGGTGACTGACTCATTATGATCCCCCTTCCTTGGTTGTGTATGAGTTAGGTCTTAGAGTTAGTCCCAGCAGCTAGAACTAGTACTGCTTACCACCGCAGTGCAGTTAGCTCAGGTTCCATTAGCGCCAGTGTGCATCAGACAGTGCAGACACAACTCCGCAGTTACCGCAGAGGCTATCCGTGTGGCGCCGTGCACAGTTACTAGCGCTTTCCAGCATGGTCCTTACCCTGGTTAGTGGTGACCGCCAGGGTAGTCGTAGCACCCGCTCTGTGCGGTGTACTACTCCCACTCGTGTCCTGTGACGCTTAACAGGGCACGGTTATATGCCGGCTAGTACGGACTCCATGTGGTAACAGAGTCCGCTCATGCAAGCACCGGGCCAGTGGTTGCCCGCCGGTGTCCGGCTTCCACCTTTGTTATTGTATTCGTCATTGTCTAGCAGCAATTTCCATCTCTGCACGGTGGACCCCAGACTGCGAACGCTCCATATACCATCTTCTTTATCTGGTGCATTCCTCTAGCCCTAAATAGCAGGAGAGGACCATGAGACAACAGGATGGAGCGGAACGGAGCAGGGACACAGGAGGCAGGACAGGAGTAGGACTGCAGGGACACAAGCAATGGGTATATGAACTCAGAAGGCAATGGGTTGCGGGCCTAACTTGCATAGAAACACAAAGATCAGGCGCCTCCATTACAGGAGGGCGGCCTGATATACTCCGCTATTAGCCTCCCATTGGTCCGGTGGTGCTTCCGGGTCAGTTCAAGGAGGAGAAGGGAGACACGGCGGTGGCCTAAGGCGCATGCGCATAGCATGCAGTGACACCGTCGGCCGCGGACCAGACAGAGCAGGAGGACGCCACGGCTGGCGGGCGGTGAGAGGCTGCGGCGCAGGAGCGGGGAGGTAAGCATACAAAGGCGCGACGGGGGCCGTGACAGTACCTGGAAGCCACGGTAAGGCATTTCTCGTTTTCCAGGACCCTAACTTAATGCCAATCCTCACTTAGACTAAAGTCTTCATCTAAATGGGAACCTATGTAAATCCTCTCCTTAGACTGAAATCTATATCTCTGTGGAGGGGTGGTGACCCTGCTTTAACTAAAAACACCTGCGGGTAACAGGTGGAGTGCTCAGTCAGAAGGTTAATGAATACAAATTTCAAAAACTGACCATCACATCCAAGCATAAACAGTGTGAACAAGTGCTTAACCTAGAGTCATCAACTCATATTAACCTTCTGACTTAGATTTCAGTCTAAGGAGAGGATTTACATAGGTTCCCATTCAGATGAAGACTTTAGTCTAAGTGAGGATTGACATGATGTTAGGGTCCTGGAAAATGAGAAATGCCTTACCGTGGCTTCCAGGTACACATAAATTGGACATTTTATGCACTAAACTTTCTCAATTTTTCATACTTCTAATGCAGTAATGCAATTCATTTTCCATATTTCACATTTGCATGTTATGGCGCTACAGTGTGCTTCCTTTTTCGTTTGAATTCAAATTACTAATAATGACCTAACAAAGCCATCCATAACCTATCTCCTCCATATATCTCTGAACCAATCTCCCTACACTGTGTTCCAAATTATTATGCAAATGATATTTTTCTCTGATTTTCCTAAATAGTCAGTACAAATGACAGTCAGTCTAATAAAAGTCATCACCCGTTAGAGTATGCATCGAATTTTATTGAAGAAACCTCCCAATGATAACAGTATAATCTCCAAAATGAATAAAAACTCAAATTGCACTGTTCCAAATTATTATGCACAAGTAGAATTTCTAAACATTTGATATGTTTTAAAGAACTGAAAATGCTCATTTGTGGAATTTGCAGCATTAGGAGGTCACATTCACTGAACAAAAAAGCTATTTAACTCCAAAACATCCTAACAGGCCAAATTACATGTTAACATAGGTACCCTTCATTGATATCACCTTCACAATTCTTGCATCCATTGAACTTGTGAATTTTTTGGAGAGTTTCTGCTTCTATTTCTTTGCATGAAGTCAGAATAGCCTCCCAGAACTGCTGTCTTGATGTGAACTGCCTCCCACCCTCATAGATCTTTTGCTTGATGATACTCCAAAGGTTCTCTATAGGGTTGAGGTCAGGGAAAGATGGTGGCCACACCATGAGTTTATCTCCTTTTATGCCCGTAGCAGTCAATGACTCAGAGGTATTCTTTGCAGCATGACATGGTGCAGTGTCATGCATGAAGAGGATTTTGCTCCTGAAGGCACATTTCTGCTTTTTATACCATGGAAGACAGCGGTCAGTCAGAAACTCTATATACTTTGCAGAGGTCATTTTCACACCTTCAGGAACCTTAAAGAGCACTACCAGCTGTTTCCCCATGATTCCGGCCCAAAACATGACTCCTCCACCTCCTTGCTGACGTCGCAGCCTTGTTGGGACATAGTGGCCATCCACCAACCATCCACTACTCCATCCATCTGGACCATCCAGGGTTGCTCGACACTCATCAGTAAACAAGACTGTTTGAAAATTAGTCTTCATGTATGTCTGGGCCCACTGCAACCATTTCTGCTTGTGAACACTGTTTAGGGGTGGCCGAATAGTTGGTTTATACACCACAGCATGCCTTTGAAGGATCCTACACCTTGAGGTTCGAGGGACTCCAGAGGCACCAGCAGCTTTAAATATCTGTTTGCTGGTTTGCAATGGCTTTTTAGCAGCTGCTCTCTTAATCCGATGAACTTGCCTGGCAGAAACCTTCCTCATTCTGCCTTTATCAGCACAAACATGTCTGTGCTCAGAATCAACCACAAATCTCTTAACAGTACAATGATCATGTTTAAGTTTTTGGGAAATATCTAATGTTTTCATCTCATGACCAAGGCATTGCACTATTTGATGCTTTTCAGCAGCAGAGAGATACGTATTCTTTCCTAAATTCCTTGAAACCTGTGCCCTGCTTAATAATGTGGAACATCATTCTTGAGTAGTTTTCCTTTAATTGGGCTCACCTGGTAAACTAATTATCACAGGTGTTTGAGATTGATTTCAGTGATCCAAAGAGCCCTGATACACAATAGCATCTATGAGTTTATTTGAAAAACAAAAAATTACATCTTTATGACACTTAAATCCAATTTGCATAATAATTTGGAACGCAGTGTATATCTTCCATCACGTGATCTCCGGTCCTCCCAAGACTTCCTTCTCTCCTCCACACTTATTCGATCCCCACCTAATCGCCTCAAGGACTTCTCCCAAATATCCCCATCCTCTGGAATTCTGTGCTCCAACACGTCCAACTATCAACCACATTCGGATCCTTCAGATGGAACCTGAAAACCCACCTCTTCAAGAAAGCCTACAGCCTGCAATGACCCCATTGCCTCACCAACCCCGGAGCTGCTGCAACCCACCAACCTACTGCCTCCTTCCCCACCATCCTATAAAATGTAAGCCCACAAAGGCAGGGTCCTCTCCCCTCTGTATCAATCTGTCATTGTTTGCTTATTGTAAGTGATATCTGCAATTTGTATGTAACCCCTTGTCATGAACAGCACCATGGAATCAATGGTGCTATATAAATAAATATCTAATATATAAATGCCAATTGGCTCTGTCACAGCTTCCGGCGATTGTGTCGCTATCCCACAATCCACCACACCGCATTGGAAGTACACCGACCGCCATATTGGAATACCCAAGTGATGGGTATTCCAATATGGCACCCGCTGGTGGTACGAGGCCCTTGTGCAGTACCACAAGCAGGACCCCACCGGGACACTTGCTGCCACCAGACCCCCGCCGCCGGACCCCCATCGGGACACCCACCACCGCCGCCGCTGGACCCCCAGCGGGACACCCGCCGCCGGACCCCCGCTGGGACATCCACCTTCGCCGGACCCCCACCACCGCTGCCGGACCCCCACTGGGACCCCCGCCGGACGCCCGCCGTCGCATCCCGCAGCTGCCTGCCCACCCACCTCTGTGCAGTCACAGCTGGCAGGAAAGACCGCGGCTTGCGGCCTGTGCTGGAGATGAGGTGCTGGTGCCCTCCGGTGGCACCGCACCCCATCTCCAGCACACACTGCAAACCTCCATCTTTCTTGCCTGCTATGACTGCACGGAGGTGGGTGGGCAGGCAGCGGCAGGACACACACACTACACACACACTACAGACATGAATGTACACAAACATGAATGTACACACTCACATACATACATGTACTCACATATATACACACATAGACATGCATACATATACACACATTATAATGTCTCCACACGCAATTACACATGCACGCACTTACACACAAACACGCATACACAGACACATACACAGAGTATAATGTCCCCATATACACACATAAGCATGCACATACACTCACGTGCATATACACTTGCATATATATACTGTACATGCAGATACACACATGCGCACACCCACATACATACGCATACATTCACACATACACACATGCACATACACAAGTGCGCACATACAGACACACATATGTGTACATACACATGCACATACATACACGCGCACACATGCAGCATACATACAAGCATACATGCACACATACGCATACACACGCGGACGCCATCTTTGGACACTCAGATATACAAAGATGGTGGCCGCGTGACACATCACACCACCACCCCCAGTGCCACAGAGCTGCCCCATCGTGATGTCACTGCATTCAATCAACATGCATTCAGATTAAATTAATTATATAAAACTGTGCTATAAAGAATTAAAGAGACAGTAATATATCATCAGGTAAAGTGACATGTGCAAAACTGCATATCACAATGCGTCTACATATAAACCAATTTAATTAAATTAGAATGTCCCATAAGGGGTCAAGTATAAGAGAGGATATAAAATATATACTCAGGACGCAAAATTAAAGTGCAGTAGTGCAAATTTCACGTAAATAAACATGTATCCAAGTTCAGTCATTAGTATAAAACTGTATATATGTCATGAGTTGTGAAGAGGTTAATGTTATCATTATTTTGTGCAAGAAATGTCCGACCACAGTTTTACCGTGTGTGCCCAGTGTCCATTCCACAGTTTGATAAAAAGCCGCGGGGTCTGTGACTGAAGCGGGGGGTATACAGGTGTATACAGTATACACACAGAGGGGTCGGTACACAGAGGAGTCCATACACAAGCAGCTCAGCTCCATACACCTCGTACACACACGGCTCCGCTCCATACACCTCGTACACACACGGCTCCGCTCCGTACACCTCGTACACACACGGCTCCGCTCCTTACACCTCGTACACACGCGGCTCCGCTCCGTACACCTCGTACACACACGGCTCCGCTCCGTACACCTCGTACACACACGGCTCCGCTCCTTACACCTCGTACACACGCGGCTCCGCTCCGTACACCTCGTACACACACGGCTCCGCTCCTTACACCTCGTACACACGCGGCTCCGCTCTGTACACCTCGTACACACGCGGCTCCGCTCCGTACACCTCATACACATGCGACTCTGCTCCGTACACCTCGTACACACGCGGCTCCACTCCGTACACCTCGTACACACGATTCCTCTCCGTACACCCCGTACACACACGGCTCTGCTCCGTACACCTCGTATACACACGGCTCCGCTCCGTACACTTCGTGCACACACGGCTCCGCTCGGTACACTTCATACACACACGGCTCCGCTCAGTACACATGCGGCTCTGCTCGGTAGACCTCATACACATACGTCTCCTCTCCGTACACCTCGTACACACACGGCTCCGCTCCGTACACCTCATACACACACGGCTCCGCTCCGTACACCTCGTACACACACGGCTCCTCTCCATACACCATGTACACACAGCTCCGCTCCGTACACCTCGTACACACACGGCTCTGCTACATCCACACTGTAAACCCCTCCTGACCTCACACATAAACTTCCCCACATCCAACACCATGACAACAAGCACAGCAAAGTCGGACTCCCGCATACACTGAGGCCCCTGATCATGTGACCCCGAACTCCTCCCCTCCTGTAATCTCATCTCAGGTCCTGTGCGGCTCAGAAGGTGGAGGTATGTGGACAGGGTCAGTGTCAGCACCTGGGCAAGTGCCGGGGCTCTGAGCAGGGAGAGAGCCCACTTGCTATTGAGTACACTGGCACACTATGGTGGCCCGGTGCCTGTGCCCACGAGTGGCCCCCATCCACTTGCTCAGAGCTCCAGCATTTGCGCTACATGCCTCTCCCCGCTCCACCGCTGCGGTGTCCTCTGACTGTGACGTTCAGCGCCATCTGCTCTGGACAGTCACAGTGCAGAGAGCCAGAAGACACCGATGATGAGGAGTCCAGAAAAGAGCAGCGGCCAGCAAGGAAAGGGGAGGATTTCACTTTTTTTCCTTTTTGAAGTATCATATGGGGCCCAACATATACTGGAGCATTATATATGGGGCTCATTATGTATGAAGTATTATATAGGGCCCATCATATACTGGAGCATTATGTATGGGGCCCATCATATTTTGTGTGGAGCATTATATTGAGCCCGTAATTCTGTATGGAGTATTATATGGGGATCATTATTCTGTATGGAGCAACACATGGGGCTCATTATTCTGTATGGAGTATTATATGGGGTTCATTATACTGTATGGAGTATTATATGGGGCTCATTATACTGTATGGAGCATTATATGGGGATCATGATTCTGTATGGAGCAATAGATGGGACTCATTATTCTGTATGGAGCAATATGGGGCTCATTATACTGTATGGAGCATTATATGAGGCTCATTATTCTGTAAAGAGCAATATATGGGGCAATATATGGAGCTTATTCTGTATGGAGCAATACACGGGCCTCATTATTATTATTATTTATTATTTTATCGCCATTCCTTGGCGCTTTACATGTGAGGAGGGGTATGCATAATACATACAAGTTCAGTAATTTTAAGCAATGCAAGTCACGACTGGTAAAGGATGAGAGAGGACCCTGCCCGCGAGGGCTCACAATCTACATTATACTTTATGGAGTATTATATGGGGCTCATTATACTGTATGGAGCACTATATGGTACACACATGGCTCTGCTCAGTACACCTCGTACATGCACGGCTCCGCTCCACACACCTCGTACACAAACTGTTCTGCTCCCTACAACTCGTTCACACACGACTCTGCTCCATACGCCCAGTACACATACGGCTTTGCTCCATACACCTCGTACTTACACGGCTCCGCTGTATACACCTCTAAGGCTGGAGTCACACTAACCTGCGTAAAATACGGTCAGTATTTTACATGCGTAATACGGATGACAGACCCCTAAACAGTGCTCCGTATGTCATCCGTAATCAAGGTGTGGTCGCGTATTTTGCGCATGTCAGCATCCGTATGTAATCCGTATGGCATCCGTATGGTGAGATTTTCTCGCAGGCTTGCAAAATGGACATATAATGGAGCCCTATGACAGTTTTAATAAAGAAATGAAAGAATAGATATAGACACATAGAATGCATATATATATATATATATGCAATGTGTCTATATCTATTCTTTCATTTCTTTATTAAAACAGTCAGTGTGAGTTTACTGTATCGTGCACTGAATTGCCGGCTTTGCTAAAAGACACCGGGTGCGTATTTCTCGCAGGTCACATGTGTGCTCCGTGTGTAATCCGTATTTTTTGCGCACCCATAGACTTGCATTGGCGTATTACGGGTGTAGTACGCTGACAATCGCAGCATGCTGCGAGTGGCACGGAGCATAGGATACTGAGGAGAAATATACGCCTGGTGCGAGTGACCCCATAGAGAATCATTGGTCCGTGTGTAATGCGTGCTTTTTGCGCCTCTCACGCACCCGTATTCCTCGCCAGTGTGACTCCGGCCTTACACACATGGCTCCGCTCTGTACATCTTTTACACCTGCTGCTCCGCTCTGTATATTTCACGTACACATGGCTCCGCTCTGTACACCTTGTACACACCACATGCCACCGCTCCATACACCTCGTACACACACAGCTCCGCTCCGTATACTTCGTCTACACACATAGCTCCATTCCGTACACCTCATACACATACAGCACAGCTCTGTACACCTCGTACACACACGGCTCCGCTTTGTACAACTTGTAGACACACGGCTCCGCTCCGTACACTACTGTACACACACGGCTCCACTCCGTACACACACGGATCCGCTTTATACACCTTGTACACAAACGCTCTGCTCCATACACCTCGTACACTCAAGGCTCCGCTCCGTACACCTCGTACACACAAGGCTCCGCTCCGTACACCTCGTATACACAAGGCTCCGCTCCGTACACCTCGTACACACATGGATCCGCTCCGTACACATCGTGCACACACACGGTTCCGCTCCGTACACATCGTGCACACACACGGCTCCGCTTCGTAGACCTCGCACACACACTGCTCCGCTCCGTACACCTTGTACACACACGGCTCCGCTCCGTACACCTTGTACACACATGGCTCCGCTCCGTACACCTCGTACACACACGGCTCCGCTCTGTACACCTCTTACACACATGGCTCTACTCCGTACACCTTTTACACCTGCTGCTCCGCTCTGTATATTTCGTGTACACATGGCTCCGCTCTGTACACCTTGTGCACACCAAATGCCACCGCTCCATACACCTCGTACACACACAGCTCCGCTCCGTATACTTCGTGAACACACATAGCTCCATTCCGTACACCTCATACACATACAGCACAGCTCTGTACACCTCGTACATGCACGGTTCCGCTCCGTACACACACGGCTCCGCTTTGTACAACTTGTACACACACGGCTCTGCTCCGCACACACACGGCTCCGCTTTATACACCTTGTACACATACTCTCCGCTCCATACACCTCGTACACACACGGCTCCACTTCATACACTCGTACACACAAGGCTCCGCTCTGTACACCTGGTACACACATGGATCCGCTCCGTACACCTGGTACACACATGGATCCGCTCCGTACACCTCGTACACACACGGCTCTGCTCTGTACACCTCGTACACACACGACTCCGCTTCGTACACCTCGTACGCACACGGCTCCACTCCGCAGACCTCGCGCACACACGGCTTCGCTCCGTAGACCTCGTGCACACACGTCTCCTCTCCGTACACCATGTACACACAGCTCCGCTCCGTTCACCTCGTACACACACGGCTCCGCTCCGTACACCTCGTACACACACGGCTCTGCTACATCCACACTGTAAACCCCTCCTGACCTCACACATAAACTTCCCCACATCCAACACCATGACAACAAGCACAGCAAAGTCGGACTCCCGCATACACTGAGGCCCCTGATCATGTGACCCTGGACTCCTCCCCTCCTGTGATCTCATCTCAGGTCCTGTGCGGCTCAGAAGGTGGAGGTATGTGGACAGGGTCAGTGTCAGCACCTGGGCAAGTGCAGGGGCTCTGAGCAGGGAGAGAGCCCACTTGCTATTGAGTACACTGGCACACTATGGTGGCCCGGTGCCTGTGCCCACGAGTGGCCCCCATCCACTTGCTCAGAGCTCCAGCATTTGCGCTACATGCCTCTCCCCGCTCCACCGCTGCGGTGTCCTCTGACTGTGACGTTCAGCGCCATCTGCTCTGGACAGTCACAGTGCAGAGAGCCAGAAGACACCGATGATGAGGAGTCCAGAAAAGAGCAGCGGCCAGCAAGGAAAGGGGAGGATTTCACTTTTTTTCCTTTTTGAAGTATCATATGGGGCCCAACATATACTGGAGCATTATATATGGGGCTCATTATGTATGAAGTATTATATAGGGCCCATCATATACTGGAGCATTATGTATGGGGCCCATCATATTTTGTGTGGAGCATTATATTGAGCCCGTAATTCTGTATGGAGTATTATATGGGGATCATTATTCTGTATGGAGCAACACATGGGGCTCATTATTCTGTATGGAGTATTATATGGGGTTCATTATACTGTATGGAGTATTATATGGGGCTCATTATACTGTATGGAGCATTATATGGGGATCATGATTCTGTATGGAGCAATAGATGGGACTCATTATTCTGTATGGAGCAATATGGGGCTCATTATACTGTATGGAGCATTATATGAGGCTCATTATTCTGTAAAGAGCAATATATGGGGCAATATATGGAGCTTATTCTGTATGGAGCAATACACGGGCCTCATTATTATTATTATTTATTATTTTATCGCCATTCCTTGGCGCTTTACATGTGAGGAGGGGTATGCATAATACATACAAGTTCAGTAATTTTAAGCAATGCAAGTCACGACTGGTAAAGGATGAGAGAGCACCCTGCCCGCGAGGGCTCACAATCTACATTATACTTTATGGAGTATTATATGGGGCTCATTATACTGTATGGAGCACTATATGGTACACACATGGCTCTGCTCAGTACACCTCGTACATGCACGGCTCCGCTCCACACACCTCGTACACAAACTGTTCTGCTCCCTACAACTCGTTCACACACGACTCTGCTCCATACGCCCAGTACACATACGGCTTTGCTCCATACACCTCGTACTTACACGGCTCCGCTGTATACACCTCTAATGCTGGAGTCACACTAACCTGCGTAAAATACGGTCAGTATTTTACATGCGTAATACGGATGACAGACCCCTAAACAGTGCTCCGTATGTCATCCGTAATCAAGGTGTGGTCGCGTATTTTGCGCATGTCAGCATCCGTATGTAATCCGTATGGCATCCGTATGGTGAGATTTTCTCGCAGGCTTGCAAAATGGACATATAATGGAGCCCTATGACAGTTTTAATAAAGAAATGAAAGAATAGATATAGACACATAGAATGCATATATATATATATATATATATATATGCAATGTGTCTATATCTATTCTTTCATTTCTTTATTAAAACAGTCAGTGTGAGTTTACTGTATCGTGCACTGAATTGCCGGCTTTGCTAAAAGACACCGGGTGCGTATTTCTCGCAGGTCACATGTGTGCTCCGTGTGTAATCCGTATTTTTTGCGCACCCATAGACTTGCATTGGCGTATTACGGGTGTAGTACGCTGACAATCGCAGCATGCTGCGAGTGGCACGGAGCGTAGGATACTGAGGAGAAATATACGCCTGGTGCGAGTGACCCCATAGAGAATCATTGGTCCGTGTCTAATGCGTGCTTTTTGCGCCTCTCACGCACCCGTATTCCTCGCCAGTGTGACTCCGGCCTTACACACATGGCTCCGCTCTGTACATCTTTTACACCTGCTGCTCCGCTCTGTATATTTCACGTACACATGGCTCCGCTCTGTACACATTGTACACACCACATGCCACCGCTCCATACACCTCGTACACACACAGCTCCGCTCCGTATACTTCGTCTACACACATAGCTCCATTCCGTACACCTCATACACATACAGCACAGCTCTGTACACCTCGTACACACACGGCTCCGCTTTGTACAACTTGTAGACACACGGCTCCGCTCCGTACACTACTGTACACACACGGCTCCACTCCGTACACACACGGATCCGCTTTATACACCTTGTACACAAACGCTCTGCTCCATACACCTCGTACACTCAAGGCTCCGCTCCGTACACCTCGTACACTCAAGGCTCCGCTCCGTACACCTCGTACACACAAGGCTCCGCTCCGTACACCTCGTATACACAAGGCTCCGCTCCGTACACCTCGTACACACATGGATCCGCTCCATACACATCGTGCACACACACGGTTCCGCTCCGTACACATCGTGCACACACACGGCTCCGCTTCGTAGACCTCGCACACACACTGCTCCGCTCCGTACACCTTGTACACACACGGCTCCGCTCCGTACACCTTGTACACACATGGCTCCGCTCCGTACACCTCGTACACACACGGCTCCGCTCTGTACACCTCTTACACACATGGCTCTACTCCGTACACCTTTTACACCTGCTGCTCCGCTCTGTATATTTCGTGTACACATGGCTCCGCTCTGTACACCTTGTGCACACCAAATGCCACCGCTCCATACACCTCGTACACACACAGCTCCGCTCCGTATACTTCGTCTACACACATAGCTCCATTCCATACACCTCATACACATACAGCACAGCTCTGTACACCTCGTACACACACGGCTCCGCTTTGTACAACTTTTAGACACACGGCTCCGCTCCGTACACTACTGTACACACACGGCTCCACTCCGTACACACACGGCTCCGCTTTATACACCTTGTACACAAACGCTCTGCTCCATACACCTCGCACACACACAGCTCCGCTTCATACACTTGTACACTCAAGGCTCCGCTCCGTTCACCTCGTACACACAAGGCTCCGCTCCGTACACCTCGTATACACAAGGCTCCGCTCCATACACCTCGTACACACATGGATCCGCTCCGTACACCTCGAACACACACGGTTCCGCTCCGTACACCTCGTGCACACACACGGCTCCGCTTCGTAGACCTCGCACACACACTGCTCCGCTCCGTACACCTTGTACACATACGGCTCCGCTCCGTACACCTTGTACACACACGGCTCCGCTCCGTACACTTTGTACACACACGGCTCCGCTCCGTACACCTCGTACACACACGGCTCCGCTCTGTACACCTCTTACACACATGGCTCTACTCCGTACACCTTTTACACCTGCTGCTCCGCTCTGCATATTTCGTGTACACATGGCTCCGCTCTGTACACCTTGTGCACACCAAATGCCACCGCTCCATACACCTCGTACACACACAGCTCCGCTCCGTATACTTCGTGAACACACATAGCTCCATTCCGTACACCTCATACACATACAGCACAGCTCTGTACACCTCGTACATGCACGGTTCCGCTCCGTACACACACGGCTCCGCTTTGTACAACTTGTACACACACGGCTCTGCTCCGCACACACACGGCTCCGCTTTATACACCTTGTACACATACTCTCCGCTCCATACACCTCGTACACACACGGCTCCACTTCATACACTCGTACACACATGGATCCGCTCTGTACACCTGGTACACACATGGATCCGCTCCGTACACCTGGTACACACATGGATCCGCTCCGTACACCTCGTACACACACGGCTCCTCTCCGTACACCTCGTACACACACGACTCCGCTTCGTACACCTCGTACGCACACGGCTCCGCTCCGCAGACCTCGCGCACACACACGGCTTCGCTCCGTAGACCTCGTGCACACACGTCTCCTCTCCGTACACCATGTACACACAGCTCCACTCCGTACACCTCGTACACACACGGCTCCGCTCCGTACACCTCGTACACACACGGCTCTGCTACATCCACACTGTAAACCCCTCCTGACCTCACACATAAACTTCCCCACATCCAACACCATGACAACAAGCACAGCAAAGTCGGACTCCCGCATACACTGAGGCCCCTGATCATGTGACCGCGAACTCCTCCCCTCCTGTAATCTCATCTCAGGTCCTGTGCGGCTCAGAAGGTGGAGGTATGTGGACAGGGTCAGTGTCAGCACCTGGGCAAGTGCCGGGGCTCTGAGCAGGGAGAGAGCCCACTTGCTATTGAGTACACTGGCACACTATGGTGGCCTGGTGCCTGTGCCCACGAGTGGCCCCCATCCACTTGCTCAGAGCTCCAGCATTTGCGCTACTTGCCTCTCCCCGCTCCACCGCTGCGGTGTCCTCGGACTGTGACGTTCAGCGCCATCTGCTCTGGACAGTCACAGTGCAGAGAGCCAGAAGACACCGATGATGAGGAGTCCAGAAAAGAGCAGCGGCCAGCAAGGAAAGGGAGGATTTCACTTTTTTTCCTTTTTGAAGTATCATATGGGGCCCAACATATACTGGAGCATTATATATGGGGCTCATTATGTATGAAGTATTATATAGGGCCCATAAATATACTGGAGCATTATGTATGGGGCCCATCATATTTTGTGTGGAGCATTATATTGAGCCCATAATTCTGTATGGAGTATTATATGGGGATCATTATTCTGTATGGAGCAACACATGGGGCTCATTATTCTGTATGGAGTATTATATGGGGTTCATTATACTGTATGGAGTATTATATGGGGTTCATTATACTGTATGGAGTATTATATGGGACTCATTATACTGTATGGAGCATTATATGGGGATCATGATTCTGTATGGAGCAATAGATGGGACTCATTATTCTGTATGGAGCAATATGGGGCTCATTATACTGTATGGAGCATTATATGAGGCTCATTATTCTGTAAAGAGCAATATATGGGGCAATATATGGAGCTTATTCTGTATGGAGCAATACACGGGCCTCATTATTATTATTTATTATTTTAGCGCCATTCCTTGGCGCTTTACATGTGAGGAGGGGTATGCATAATACATTCAAGTACAGTAATTTTAAGCAATACAAGTCAAGACTGGTAAAGGATGAGAGGGGACCCTGCCCGCGAGGGCTCACAATCTACATTATACTTTATGGAGTATTATATGGGGCTCATTATACTGTATGGAGCACTATATGGTACACACATGGCTCTGCTCAGTACACCTCGTACATGCACGGCTCCGCTCCACACACCTCGTACACAAACTGTTCTGCTCCCTACAACTCGTTCACACACGACTCTGCTCCGTACACCCAGTACACACACGGCTTTGCTCCATACACCTCGTACTTACACGGCTCCGCTGTGTACACCTCTTACACACATGGCTCTACTCCGTACATCTTTTACACCTGCTGCTCCGCTCTGTATATTTCGCGTACACATGGCTCCGCTCTGTACACCTTGTACACACCACATGCCACCGCTCCATACACCTCGTACACACACAGCTCCGCTCCATATACTTCGTCTACACACATAGCTCCATTCCGTACACCTCATACACATACAGCACAGCTCTGTACACCTCGTACATGCACGGTTCCGCGCCGTACACACACGGCTCCGCTTTGTACAACTTGTACACACACGGCTCCGCTCCGTACACTACTGTACACACACGGCTCCACTCCGTACACACATGGCTCCGCTTTATACACCTTGTACACACACGCTCTGCTCCATACACCTCGCACACACACGGCTCCGCTTCATACACTTGTACACTCAAGGCTCCGCTCCGTACACCTCGTACACACAAGGCTTCGCTCCGTACACCTCGTATACACAAGGCTCCGCTCCGTACACCTCGAACACACACGGTTCCGCTCCGTGCAACTCGTACACACACGACTCCGCTTCGTAGACCTCGCACACACACGGCTCCGCTTCGTAGACATCGCACATACACGGCTCCGCTCCGTACACCTTGTACACACACGGCTCCGCTCCGTACACCTTGTACACACACGGCTCCGCTCCATACACCTTGTACACACACGACTCCGCTCCGTACACCTTGAACACACACGACTCCGCTCCGTACACCTTGAACACACACGGCTCCGCTCCGTACACCTCGTACACACACGGCTCCGCTCTGTACACCTCTTACACACATGGCTCTACTCCGTACACCTTTTACACCTGCTGCTCCGCTCTGTATATTTCGTGTACACATGGCTCCGCTCTGTACACCTTGTGCACACCAAATGCCACCGCTCCATACACCTCGTACACACACAGCTCCGCTCCGTATACTTCGTGAACACACATAGCTCCATTCCGTACACCTCATACACATACAGCACAGCTCTGTACACCTCGTACATGCACGGTTCCGCTCCGTACACACACGGCTCCGCTTTGTACAACTTGTACACACACGGCTCCGCTCCGTACACTACTGTACACACACGGCTCCACTCCGTACACACACGGCTCCGCTTTATACACCTTGTACACACACACTCTGCTCCATACACCTCGCACACACACGGCTCCGCTTCGTAGACCTCGCACAGCACTGCTCCGCTCGGTACACCTTGTACACACACTGCTCCGCTCGGTACACCTTGTACACACACTGCTCCGCTCGGTACACCTTGTACACACACTGCTCCGCTCGGTACACCTCGTACACACACAGCTCCGCTCCGTACACCTCGTACACACACGGCTCCGCTCTGTACCCCTCGTACACACATGGCTCTACTCCGTACACCTTTTACACCTGCTGCTCCACTCTGTATATTTCGTGTACACATGGCTCCGCTCTGTACACCTTGTGCACACCAAATGCCACCGCTCCATACACCTCGTACACACACAGCTCCGCTCCGTATACTTCGTTAACACACATAGCTCCATTCCGTACACCTCATACACATACAGCACAGCTCTGTATACCTCGTACATGCACGGTTCCGCTCCGTACACACACGGCTCCGCTTTGTACAACTTGTACACACACGGCTCCGCTTCGCACACACACGGCTCCGCTTTATACACCTTGTACATATACTCTCCGCTCCATACACCTCGTACACACACGGCTCCACTTCATACACTCGTACACACAAGGCTCCGCTCCGTACACCTGGTACACACATGGATCCGCTCAGTACACCTGGTACACACATGGATCCGCTCCGTACACCTCGTACACACACGACTCCGCTTCGTACACCTCGTACGCACACGGCTCCGCTCCGTAGACCTCGCGCACACACACGGCTCCGCTCCGTAGACCTCGTGCACACACGTCTCCTCTCCATACACCATGTACACACAGCTCCGCTCCGTACAGCTCGTACACACAGCTCCCCTCCGTTCACCTCGTACACACACGGCTCTGCTACATCCACACTGTAAACCCCTCCTGACCTCACACATAAACTTCCCCACATCCAACACCATGACAACAAGCACAGCAAAGTCCGACTCCCGCATACACTGAGGCCCCTGATCATGTGACCCCGGACTCCTCCCCTCCTGTGATCTCATCTCAGGTCCTGTGCGGCTCAGAAGGTGGAGGTATGTGGACAGGGTCAGTGTCAGCACCTGGGCAAGTGTCGGGGCTCTGAGCAGGGAGAGAGCCCACTTGCTATTGAGTACACTGGCACACTATGGTGGCCCGGTGCCTGTGCCCACGAGTGGCCCCCATCCACTTGCTCAGAGCTCCAGCATTTGCGCTACATGCCTCTCCCCGCTCCACCGCTGCGGTGTCCTCTGACTGTGACGTTCAGCGCCATCTGCTCTGGACAGTCACAGTGCAGAGAGCCAGAAGACACCGATGATGAGGAGTCCAGAAAAGAGCAGCGGCCAGCAAGGAAAGGGGAGGATTTCACTTTTTTCCTTTTTGAAGTATCATATGGGGCCCAACATATACTGGAGCATTATATATGGGGCTCATTATGTATGAAGTATTATATAGGGCCCATCATATACTGGAGCATTATGTATGGGGCCCATCATATTTTGTGTGGAGCATTATATTGAGCCCGTAATTCTGTATGGAGTATTATATGGGGATCATTATTCTGTATGGAGCAACACATGGGGATCATTATTCTGTATGGAGTATTATATGGGGTTCATTATACTGTATGGAGTATTATATGGGCCTCATTATACTGTATGGAGCATTATATGAGGCTCATTATTCTGTATGGAGCAATACACGGGGCTCATTATTATTATTATTTATTATTATAGCGCCATTCCTTGGCGCTTTACATGTGAGGAGGGGTATGCATAATACATACAAGTACAGTAATTTTAAGCAATACATGTCATGACTGGTAACGGATGAGAGAGGACCCTGCCCGCGAGGGCTCACAATCTACATACAGTATGGAGCACTATATGGTACACACATGGCTCCGCTCCGTACACCTCGTACATGCACGGCTCTGCTCCACACACCTCGTACACAAACGGTTCTCCTCCCTACAACTCGTTCACACACGACTCTGCTCCGTACACCTCGTACTTACACGGCTCCGCTGTGTACACCTCGCACACACATGGCTCTACTCCGTACATCTTTTACACCTGCTGCTCCGCTCTGTATATTTCGTGTACACATGGCTCCGCTCTGTACACCTTGTACACACCACATGCCACCGCTCCATATACCTCGTACACACACAGCTCGGCTCTGTATACTTCGTCTACACACAGCTCCATTCCGTACACCTCATACACATACAGCACAGCTCTGTAAACCTCGTACATGCACGGTTCCGCTCCGTACACACACGGTTCCTCTTTGTACAACTTGTACACACATGGCTCCGCTCCGTACACTACTGTACACACACGCTCTGCTCCTTACACCTCATACACACAAGGCTCCGCTCCATACACCTTGTACACACACTGCTCCACTCCGTACACCTTGTACACACACGGCTCCGATCCGTACACCTCGTACACACATGGCTCCGCTCTGTACACCTCTTACACACATGGCTCTACTCCGTACATCTTTTACACCTGCTGCTCCTCTCTGTATAATTCGTGTACACATGGCTCCGCTCTGTACACCTTGTGCACACCAAATGCCACCGCTCCATACACCTCGTACACACACAGCTCCGCTCCGTATACTTCGTGAACACACATAGCTCCATTCCGTACACCTCATACACATACAGCACAGCTCTGTACACCTCGTACATGCACAGTTCCGCTCTGTACACACACGGCTCCGCTTTGTACAACTTGTACACACACGGCTCAGCTCCTTACACTACTGTACACACACGGCTCCACTCCGTACACATACGGCTCCGCCTTATACACCTTGTACACACACGGCTCCGCTCCATACACCTCGTACACACACGGCTCCGCTTCATACACTCGTACACACAAGGCTCCGCTCAGTAAACCTCGTACACACATGTCTCCGCTCCGTACACCTCATACACACACGGCTCCGCTCCTTACACTACTGTACACACACGGCTCCACTCCGTACACATACGGCTCCGCCTTATACACCTTGTACACACACGGCTCCGCTCCATACACCTCGTACACACACGGCTCCGCTTCATACACTCGTACACACAAGGCTCCGCTCAGTAAACCTCGTACACACATGTCTCCGCTCCGTACACCTCATACACACAAGGCTCCGCTCCGTACACCTCGTACACACACGGCTCTGCTCCGTAGACCTCCCACACACATGGCTCCGCTCCGTACACCTTGTACATACGCAGCTCCGCTCCGTACACCTCGTACACACACGGCTCCGCTCCGTACACCCCGTGCACACACGGCTCCGCTCCGTAGACCTCACACACATATGGCTCCGCTACATCCACCCTGTAAACCCCTCCTAACCCCACATATAGACTTCCCCTCATCCAGCACCATGACAACCAGCACAGCAGAGTCCTGCACACACTGAGGCCCCTGATCATGTGACCTCTGACTCCGCCCCTCCTGTGACCTCATCACAGGTCCTGTGAGCACAGAACAGCCATATGGTTGAGCCTAGACTGTATGGGCTCCTTCCAGGTGTATATCCTTGAAGATGGCAGACATTATGAGCTGCGGCCTGGACCTGACTGAAGCCCATACAGTGTAGCCGACTTACGGGTGAAGACACTAGACTGTACGGGCTCCTGTCAGGTATATATTATTGTAGATATAGACTGTATGGGCTCCTGTCAGGTATATATTATTGTAGATATAGACTGTACGGGCTCCTGTCAGGTATATATTATTGTAGATATAGACTGTATGGGCTCCTGTCAGGTATATATTATTGTAGATATAGACTGTACGGGCTCCTGTCAGGTATATATTATTGAAGATATAGACTGTATGGGCTCCTGTCAGGTATATATTATTGTAGATATAGACTGTACGGGCTCCTGTCAGGTATATATTATTGTAGATATAGACTGTACGGCCTCCTGTCAGGTATATATTATTGTAGATATAGACTGTACGGCCTCCTGTCAGGTATATATTATTGTAGATACAGACTGTACGGGCTCCTGTCAGGTATATATTATTGTAGATATAGACTGTACGGGCTCCTGTCAGGTATATATTATTGTAGATACAGACTGTACGGGCTCCTGTCAGGTATATATTATTGTAGATATAGACTGTACGGGCTCCTGTCAGGTGTATATTATTGTAGATATAGACTGTACGGCCTCCTGTCAGGTATATATTATTGTAGATAGTATGGCTCCTGTCAGGTATATATTATTGTAGATATAGACTGTACGGGCTCCTGTCAGGTATATATTATTGTAGATACAGACTGTACGGGCTCCTGTCAGGTATATATTATTGTAGATATAGACTGTATGGGCTCCTGTCAGGTATATATTATTGTAGATACAGACTGTACGGGCTCCTGTCAGGTATATATTATTGTAGATATAGACTGTACGGCCTCCTGTCAGGTATATATTATTGTAGATAGTATGGCTCCTGTCAGGTATATATTATTGTAGATATAGACTGTACGGGCTCCTGTCAGGTATATATTATTGTAGATACAGACTGTACGGGCTCCTGTCAGGTATATATTATTGTAGATATAGACTGTACAGGCTCCTGTGAGGTATGTATTATTGTAGATACAGACTGTACGGGCTCCTGTCAGGTATATATTATTGTAGATATAGACTGTATGGGCTCCTGTCAGGTATATATTATTGTAGATACAGACTGTACGGGCTCCTGTCAGGTATATATTATTGTAGATATAGACTGTATGGGCTCCTGTCAGGTATATATTATTGTAGATACAGACTGTATGGGCTCCTGTCAGGTATATATTATTATAGATATAGACTGTACGGGCTCCTGTCAGGTATATATTATTGTAGATACAGACTGTACGGGCTCCTGTCAGGTATATATTATTGTAGATATAGACTGTACGGCCTCCTGTAAGGTATATATTATTGTAGATACAGACTGTACGGGCTCCTGTCAGGTATATATTATTGTAGATATAGACTGTACGGGCTCCTGTCAGATATATATTATTGTAGATATAGACTGTATGGGCTCCTGTCAGGTATATATTATTGTAGATACAGACTGTACGGGCTCCTGTCAGGTATATATTATTGTAGATATAGACTGTACGGGCTCCTCTCAGGTATATATTATTGTAGATATAGACTGTACGGGCTCCTCTCAGGTATATATTATTGTAGATATAGACTGTACGGGCTCCTGTCAGGTATATATTATTGTAGATATAGACTGTATGGGCTCCTGTCAGGTATATATTATTGTAGATACAGACTGTACGGGCTCCTGTCAGGTATATATTATTGTAGATATAGACTGTACGGGCTCCTGTCAGGTATATATTATTGTAGATACAGACTGTACGGGCTCCTGTCAGGTATATATTATTGTAGATACAGACTGTACGGGCTCCTGTCAGGTATATATTATTGTAGATACAGACTGTATGGTCTCCTGTCAGGTATATATTATTGTAGATATAGACTGTACGGCCTCCTGTCAGGTATATATTATTGTAGATACAGACTGTACGGGCTCCTGTCAGGTATATATTATTGTAGATACAGACTGTACGGGCTCCTGTCAGGTATATATTATTGTAGATATAGACTGTACGGGCTCCTGTCAGGTATATATTATTGTAGATATAGACTGTACGGGCTCCTGTCAGGTATATATTATTGTAGATATAGACTGTATGGGCTCCTGTCAGGTATATATTATTGTAGATATAGACTGTACGGGCTCCTGTCAGGTATATATTATTGTAGATACAGACTGTACGGGCTCCTGTCAGGTATATATTATTGTAGATATAGACTGTACGGCCTCCTGTCAGGTATATATTATTGTAGATACAGACTGTACGGGCTCCTGTCAGGTATATATTATTGTAGATATAGACTGTATGGGCTCCTGTCAGGTATATATTATTGTAGATACAGACTGTACGGGCTCCTGTCAGGTATATATTATTGTAGATACAGACTGTACGGGCTCCTGTCAGGTATATATTATTGTAGATATAGACTGTACGGCCTCCTGTCAGGTATATATTATTGTAGATACAGACTGTACGGGCTCCTGTCAGGTATATATTATTGTAGATATAGACTGTATGGGCTCCTGTCAGGTATATATTATTGTAGATACAGACTGTACGGGCTCCTGTCAGGTATATATTATTGTAGATATAGACTGTATGGGCTCCTGTCAGGTATATATTATTGTAGATATAGACTGTACGGGCTCCTGTCAGGTATATATTATTGTAGATACAGACTGTACGGGCTCCTGTCAGGTATATATTATTGTAGATATAGACTGTACGGCCTCCCGTCAGGTATATATTATTGTAGATATAGACTGTACGGGCTCCTGTCAGGTATATATTATTGTAGATACAGACTGTACGGGCTCCTGTCAGGTATATATTATTGTAGATACAGACTGTACGGGCTCCTGTCAGGTATATATTATTGTAGATACAGACTGTACGGGCTCCTGTCAGGTATATATTATTGTAGATACAGACTGTATGGGCTCCTGTCAGGTATATATTATTGTAGATATAGACTGTACGGCCTCCTGTCAGGTATATATTATTGTAGATACAGACTGTACGGGCTCCTGTCAGGTATATATTATTGTAGATATAGACTGTATGGGCTCCTGTCAGGTATATATTATTGTAGATATAGACTGTACGGGCTCCTGTCAGGTATATATTATTGTAGATATAGACTGTACGGGCTCCTGTCAGGTATATATTATTGTAGATATAGACTGTATGGGCTCCTGTCAGGTATATATTATTGTAGATATAGACTGTACGGGCTCCTGTCAGGTATATATTATTGTAGATATAGACTGTATGGGCTCCTGTCAGGTATATATTATTGTAGATACAGACTGTACGGGCTCCTGTCAGGTATATATTATTGTAGATATAGACTGTACGGGCTACTGTCAGGTATATATTATTGTAGATATAGACTGTACGGGCTCCTGTCAGGTATATATTATTGTAGATATAGACTGTATGGGCTCCTGTCAGGTATATATTATTGTAGATATAGACTGTACGGGCTCCTGTCAGGTATATATTATTGTAGATATAGACTGTATGGGCTCCTGTCAGGTATATATTATTGTAGATACAGACTGTACGGGCTCCTGTCAGGTATATATTATTGTAGATACAGACTGTACGGGCTCCTGTCAGGTATATATTATTGTAGATACAGACTGTACGGGCTCCTGTCAGGTATATATTATTGTAGATACAGACTGTACGGGCTCCTGTCAGGTATATATTATTGTAGATACAGACTGTATGGGCTCCTGTCAGGTATATATTATTGTAGATATAGACTGTACGGCCTCCTGTCAGGTATATATTATTGTAGATACAGACTGTACGGCCTCCTGTCAGGTATATATTATTGTAGATATAGACTGTATGGGCTCCTGTCAGGTATATATTATTGTAGATATAGACTGTACGGGCTCCTGTCAGGTATTTATTATTGTAGATATAGACTGTACGGGCTCCTGTCAGGTATATATTATTGTAGATATAGACTGTATGGGCTCCTGTCAGGTATATATTATTGTAGATATAGACTGTACGGGCTCCTGTCAGATATATATTATTGTAGATATAGACTGTACGGGCTCCTGTCAGGTATATATTATTGTAGATACAGACTGTACGGGCTCCTGTCAGGTATATATTATTGTAGATATAGACTGTACGGGCTCCTGTCAGGTATATATTATTGTAGATATAGACTGTACGGGCTCCTGTCAGGTATATATTATTGTAGATATAGACTGTATGGGCTCCTGTCAGGTATATATTTTTGTAGATATAGACTGTACGGGCTCCTGTCAGGTATATATTATTGTAGATACAGACTGTACGGGCTCCTGTCAGGTATATATTATTGTAGATATAGACTGTACGGCCTCCTGTCAGGTATATATTATTGTAGATACAGACTGTACGGGCTCCTGTCAGGTATATATTATTGTAGATATAGACTGTATGGGCTCCTGTCAGGTATATATTATTGTAGATACAGACTGTACGGGCTCCTGTCAGGTATATATTATTGTAGATACAGACTGTACGGGCTCCTGTCAGGTATATATTATTGTAGATATAGACTGTACGGCCTCCTGTCAGGTATATATTATTGTAGATACAGACTGTACGGGCTCCTGTCAGGTATATATTATTGTAGATATAGACTGTATGGGCTCCTGTCAGGTATATATTATTGTAGATACAGACTGTACGGGCTCCTGTCAGGTATATATTATTGTAGATATAGACTGTATGGGCTCCTGTCAGGTATATATTATTGTAGATATAGACTGTACGGGCTCCTGTCAGGTATATATTATTGTAGATACAGACTGTACGGGCTCCTGTCAGGTATATATTATTGTAGATATAGACTGTACGGCCTCCCGTCAGGTATATATTATTGTAGATATAGACTGTACGGGCTCCTGTCAGGTATATATTATTGTAGATACAGACTGTACGGGCTCCTGTCAGGTATATATTATTGTAGATACAGACTGTACGGGCTCCTGTCAGGTATATATTATTGTAGATACAGACTATACGGGCTCCTGTCAGGTATATATTATTGTAGATACAGACTGTATGGGCTCCTGTCAGGTATATATTATTGTAGATATAGACTGTACGGCCTCCTGTCAGGTATATATTATTGTAGATACAGACTGTACGGGCTCCTGTCAGGTATATATTATTGTAGATATAGACTGTATGGGCTCCTGTCAGGTATATATTATTGTAGATATAGACTGTACGGGCTCCTGTCAGGTATATATTATTGTAGATATAGACTGTATGGGCTCCTGTCAGGTATATATTATTGTAGATATAGACTGTACGAGCTCCTGTCAGGTATATATTATTGTAGATATAGACTGTATGGGATCCTGTCAGGTATATATTATTGTAGATACAGACTGTACGGGCTCCTGTCAGGTATATATTATTGTAGATATAGACTGTACGGCCTCCTGTCAGGTATATATTATTGTAGATACAGACTGTACGGGCTCCTGTCAGTTATATATTATTATAGATATAGACTGTATGGGCTCCTGTCAGGTATATATTATTGTAGATACAGACTGTACGGGCTCCTGTCAGGTATATATTATTGTAGATATAGACTGTATGGGCTCCTGTCAGGTATATATTATTGTAGATATAGACTGTACGGGCTTCTGTCAGGTATATAGTATTGTAGATACAGACTGTACGGGCTCCTGTCAGGTATATATTATTGTAGATATAGACTGTACGGCCTCCTGTCAGGTATATATTATTGTAGATATAGACTGTACGGGCTTCTGTCAGGTATATATTATTGTAGATACAGACTGTACGGGCTCCTGTCAGGTAGATATTATTGTAGATACAGACTGTACGGGCTCCTGTCAGGTAGATATTATTGTAGATACAGACTGTACGGGCTCCTGTCAGGTATATATTATTGTAGATATAGACTGTATGGGCTCCTGTCAGATATATATTATTGTAGATACAGACTGTACGGGCTCCTGTCAGGTATATATTATTGTAGATACAGACTGTATGGGATCCTGTCAGGTATATATTATTATAGATATAGACTGTACGGGCTCCTGTCAGGTATATATTATTGTAGATATAGACTGTATGGGCTCCTGTCAGGTATATATTATTGTAGATATAGACTGTATGGGCTCCTGTCAGGTATATATTATTGTAGATATAGACTGTACGGGCTCCTGTCAGGTATATATTATTGTAGATATAGGCTGTACGGGCTCCTGTCAGGTATATATTATTGTAGATATAGACTGTATGGGCTCCTGTCAGGTATATATTATTGCAGATACAGACTGTACGGGCTCCTGTCAGGTATATATTATTGTAGATATAGACTGTACGGCCTCCTGTCAGGTATATATTATTGTAGATACAGACTGTACGGGCTCCTGTCAGGTATATATTATTGTAGATATAGACTGTATGGGCTCCTGTCAGGTATATATTATTGTAGATATAGACTGTACGGGCTCCTGTCAGGTATATATTATTGTAGATACAGACTGTACGGGCTCCTGTCAGGTATATATTATTGTAGATATAGACTGTATGGGCTCCTGTCAGGTATATATTATTGTAGATATAGACTGTACGGGCTCCTGTCAGGTATATATTATTGTAGATACAGACTGTACGGGCTCCTGTCAGGTATATATTATTGTAGATATAGACTGTACGGCCTCCTGTCAGGTATATTTTATTGTAGATACAGACTGTACGGGCTCCTGTCAGGTATATATTATTGTAGATATAGACTGTACGGGCTCCTGTCAGGTATATATTATTGTAGATAAAGACTGTATGGGCTCCTGTCAGGTATATATTATTGTAGATACAGACTGTACGGGCTCCTGTCAGGTATATATTATTGTAGATACAGACTGTACGGGCTCCTGTCAGGTATATATTATTGTAGATACAGACTGTAAATGCTCCTGTCAGGTATATATTATTATAGATATAGACTGTACGGGCTCCTGTCAGGTATATATTATTGTAGATATAGACTGTATGCGCTCCTGTCAGGTAAATATTATTGTAGATATAGACTGTACGGGCTCCTGTCAGGTATATATTATTGTAGATATAGAATGTACGGGCTCCTGTCAGGTATATATTATTGTAGATATAGACTGTACGGGCTCCTGTCAGGTATATATTATTGTAGATATAGACTGTACGGCCTCCTGTCAGGTATATATTATTGTAGATACAGACTGTACGGGCTCCTGTCAGGTATATATTATTGTAGATATAGACTGTATGGGCTCCTGTCAGGTATATATTATTGTAGATATAGACTGTACGGGCTCCTGTCAGGTATATATTATTGTAGATATAGACTGTACGGGCTCCTGTCAGGTATATATTATTGTAGATATAGACTGTATGGGCTCCTGTCAGGTATATATTATTGTAGATATAGACTGTACGGGCTCCTGTCAGATATATATTATTGTAGATATAGACTGTATGGGCTCCTGTCAGGTATATATTATTGTAGATACAGACTGTACGGGCTCCTGTCAGGTATATATTATTGTAGATATAGACTGTACGGGCTCCTGTCAGGTATATATTATTGTAGATATAGACTGTACGGGCTCCTGTCAGGTATATATTATTGTAGATACAGACTGTACGGGCTCCTGTCAGGTATATATTATTGTAGATACAGACTGTACGGGCTCCTGTCAGGTATATATTATTGTAGATACAGACTGTAAATGCTCCTGTCAGGTATATATTATTATAGATATAGACTGTACGGGCTCCTGTCAGGTATATATTATTGTAGATATAGACTGTATGCGCTCCTGTCAGGTATATATTATTGTAGATATAGACTGTACGGGCTCCTGTCAGGTATATATTATTGTAGATATAGAATGTACGGGCTCCTGTCAGGTATATATTATTGTAGATATAGACTGTACGGGCTCCTGTCAGGTATATATTATTGTAGATATAGACTGTATGGGCTCCTGTCAGGTATATATTATTGTAGATATAGACTGTACGAGCTCCTGTCAGGTATATATTATTGTAGATATAGACTGTATGGGATCCTGTCAGGTATATATTATTGTAGATATAGACTGTACGGCCTCCTGTCAGGTATATATTATTGTAGATACAGACTGTACGGGCTCCTGTCAGGTATATATTATTGTAGATATAGACTGTATGGGCTCCTGTCAGGTATATATTATTGTAGATATAGACTGTACGGGCTCCTGTCAGGTATATATTATTGTAGATATAGACTGTACGGGCTCCTGTCAGGTATATATTATTGTAGATATAGACTGTATGGGCTCCTGTCAGGTATATATTATTGTAGATACAGACTGTACGGGCTCCTGTCAGGTATATATTATTGTAGATATAGACTGTACGGCCTCCTGTCAGGTATATATTATTGTAGATATAGACTGTACGGCCTCCTGTCAGGTATATATTATTGTAGATTCAGACTGTACGGGCTCCTGTCAGGTATATATTATTGTAGATACAGACTGTACGGGCTCCTGTCAGGTATATATTATTGTAGATATAGACTGTACGGGCTCCTGTCAGGTATATATTATTGTAGATATAGACTGTACGGGCTACTGTCAGGTATATATTATTGTAGATATAGACTGTACGGGCTCCTGTCAGGTATATATTATTGTAGATATAGACTGTATGGGCTCCTGTCAGGTATATATTATTGTAGATATAGACTGTACGGGCTCCTGTCAGGTATATATTATTGTAGATACAGACTATACGGGCTCCTGTCAGGTATATATTATTGTAGATATAGACTGTACGGCCTCCTGTCAGGTATATATTATTGTAGATACAGACTGTATGGGCTCCTGTCAGGTATATATTATTGTAGATATAGACTGTATGGGCTCCTGTCAGGTATATATTATTGTAGATATAGACTGTACGGGCTCCTGTCAGGTATATATTATTGTAGATACAGACTGTACGGGCTCCTGTCAGGTATATATTATTGTAGATATAGACTGTACGGGCTCCTGTCAGGTATATATTATTGTAGATGCAGACTGTACGGGCTCCTGTCAGGTATATATTATTGTAGATATAGACTGTGTGGGCTCCTGTCAGGTATATATTATTGTAGATATAGACTGTACGGGCTCCTGTCAGGTATATATTATTGTAGATGCAGACTGTACGGGCTCCTGTCAGGTATATATTATTGTAGATATAGACTGTACGGGCTCCTGTCAGGTATATATTATTGTAGATACAGACTGTACGGGCTCCTGTCAGGTATATATTATTGTAGATATAGACTGTACGGCCTCCTGTCAGGTATATATTATTGTAGATCCAGACTGTACGGGCTCCTGTCAGGTATATATTATTGTAGATATAGACTGTATGGGCTCCTGTCAGGTATATATTATTGTAGATATAGACTGTACGGGCTCCTGTCAGGTATATATTATTGTAGATATAGACTGTACGGGCTCCTGTCAGGTATATATTATTGTAGATTCAGACTGTACGGGCTCCTGTCAGGTATATATTATTGTAGATATAGACTGTATGGGATCCTGTCAGGTATATATTATTGTAGATACAGACTGTATGGGCTCCTATCAGGCATATATTATTGTAGATATTGTAGATATAGACTGTATGGGCTCCTGTCAGGTATATATTATTGTAGATATAGGCTGTACGGGCTCCTGTCAGGTATATATTATTGTAGATACAGACTGTACGGGCTACTGTCAGGTATATATTATTGTAGATATAGGCTGTATGGGCTCCTGTCAGGTATATATTATTGTAGATATAGACTGTATGGGCTCCTGTCAGGTATATATTATTGTAGATATAGACTGTACGGGCTCCTGTCAGGTATATATTATTGTAGATATAGACTGTACGGGCTCCTGTCAGGTATATATTATTGTAGATATAGACTGTACGGGCTCCTGTCAGGTATATATTATTGTAGATACAGACTGTACGGGCTCCTGTCAGGTATATATTATTTTAGATATAGACTGTATGGGCTCCTGTCAGGTATATATTATTGCAGATACAGACTGTACGGGATCCTGTCAGGTATATATTATTGTAGATATAGACTGTACGGGCTCCTGTCAGGTATATATTATTGTAGATATAGACTGTACGGGCTCCTGTCAGGTATATATTATTGTAGATACAGACTGTACGGGCTCCTGTCAGGTATATATTATTGTAGATATAGACTGTACGGCCTCCTGTCAGGTATATATTATTGTAGATATAGACTGTACGGGCTCCTGTCAGGTATATATTATTGTAGATACAGACTGTACGGGCTCCTGTCAGGTATATATTATTGTAGATACAGATTGTACGGGCTCCTGTCAGGTATATATTATTGTAGATACAGACTGTACGGGCTCCTGT
The DNA here is from genome assembly GCF_039654945.1 of Dendrobates tinctorius. Classification (NCBI taxonomy): domain Eukaryota; kingdom Metazoa; phylum Chordata; class Amphibia; order Anura; family Dendrobatidae; genus Dendrobates; species Dendrobates tinctorius. The sequence goes on along the minus strand of NW_027361893.1, from coordinate 4,256,624 downwards.
CAGGTATATATTATTGTAGATACAGACTGTATGGGCTCCTATCAGGTATATATTATTGTAGATATAGACTGTACGGCCTCCTGTCAGGTATATATTATTGTAGATACAGACTGTACGGGCTCCTGTCAGGTATATATTATTGTAGATACAGACTGTACGGGCTCCTGTCAGGTATATATTATTGTAGATATAGACTGTACGGGCTCCTGTCAGGTATATATTATTGTAGATATAGACTGTACGGGCTCCTGTCAGGTATATATTATTGTAGATATAGACTGTACGGGCTCCTGTCAGGTATATATTATTGTAGATATAGACTGTATGGGCTCCTGTCAGGTATATATTATTGTAGATATAGACTGTACGGGCTCCTGTCAGATATATATTATTGTAGATATAGACTGTATGGGCTCCTGTCAGGTATATATTATTGTAGATACAGACTGTACGGGCTCCTGTCAGGTATATATTATTGTAGATACAGACTGTAAATGCTCCTGTCAGGTATATATTATTATAGATATAGACTGTACGGGCTCCTGTCAGGTATATATTATTGTAGATATAGACTGTATGCGCTCCTGTCAGGTATATATTATTGTAGATATAGACTGTACGGGCTCCTGTCAGGTATATATTATTGTAGATATAGAATGTACGGGCTCCTGTCAGGTATATATTATTGTAGATATAGACTGTACGGGCTCCTGTCAGGTATATATTATTGTAGATATAGACTGTACGGCCTCCTGTCAGGTATATATTATTGTAGATACAGACTGTACGGGCTCCTGTCAGGTATATATTATTGTAGATATAGACTGTATGGGCTCCTGTCAGGTATATATTATTGTAGATATAGACTGTACGGGCTCCTGTCAGGTATATATTATTGTAGATATAGACTGTACGGGCTCCTGTCAGGTATATATTATTGTAGATATAGACTGTATGGGCTCCTGTCAGGTATATATTATTGTAGATATAGACTGTACGGGCTCCTGTCAGATATATATTATTGTAGATATAGACTGTATGGGCTCCTGTCAGGTATATATTATTGTAGATACAGACTGTACGGGCTCCTGTCAGGTATATATTATTGTAGATATAGACTGTACGGGCTCCTGTCAGGTATATATTATTGTAGATATAGACTGTATGGGCTCCTGTCAGGTATATATTATTGTAGATACAGACTGTACGGGCTCCTGTCAGGTATATATTATTGTAGATACAGACTGTACGGGCTCCTGTCAGGTATATATTATTGTAGATACAGACTGTAAATGCTCCTGTCAGGTATATATTATTATAGATATAGACTGTACGGGCTCCTGTCAGGTATATATTATTGTAGATATAGACTGTATGCGCTCCTGTCAGGTATATATTATTGTAGATATAGACTGTACGGGCTCCTGTCAGGTATATATTATTGTAGATATAGAATGTACGGGCTCCTGTCAGGTATATATTATTGTAGATATAGACTGTACGGGCTCCTGTCAGGTATATATTATTGTAGATATAGACTGTATGGGCTCCTGTCAGGTATATATTATTGTAGATATAGACTGTACGAGCTCCTGTCAGGTATATATTATTGTAGATATAGACTGTATGGGATCCTGTCAGGTATATATTATTGTAGATATAGACTGTACGGCCTCCTGTCAGGTATATATTATTGTAGATACAGACTGTACGGGCTCCTGTCAGGTATATATTATTGTAGATATAGACTGTACGGGCTCCTGTCAGGTATATATTATTGTAGATATAGACTGTACGGGCTCCTGTCAGGTATATATTATTGTAGATATAGACTGTACGGGCTCCTGTCAGGTATATATTATTGTAGATATAGACTGTATGGGCTCCTGTCAGGTATATATTATTGTAGATACAGACTGTACGGGCTCCTGTCAGGTATATATTATTGTAGATATAGACTGTACGGCCTCCTGTCAGGTATATATTATTGTAGATATAGACTGTACGGGCTCCTGTCAGGTATATATTATTGTAGATACAGACTGTACGGGCTCCTGTCAGGTATATATTATTGTAGATACAGACTGTACGGGCTCCTGTCAGGTATATATTATTGTAGATACAGACTGTACGGGCTCCTGTCAGGTATATATTATTGTAGATACAGACTGTATGGGCTCCTGTCAGGTATATATTATTGTAGATACAGACTGTACGGGCTCCTGTCAGGTATATATTATTGTAGATACAGACTGTACGGGCTCCTGTCAGGTATATATTATTGTAGATATAGACTGTATGGGCTCCTGTCAGGTATATATTATTGTAGATATAGACTGTACGGGCTCCTGTCAGGTATATATTATTGTAGATATAGACTGTACGGGCTCCTGTCAGGTATATATTATTGTAGATATAGACTGTATGGGCTCCTGTCAGGTATATATTATTGTAGATATAGACTGTACGGGCTCCTGTCAGGTATATATTATTGTAGATACAGACTGTACGGGCTCCTGTCAGGTATATATTATTGTAGATACAGACTGTACGGGCTCCTGTCAGGTATATATTATTGTAGATATAGGCTGTATGGGCTCCTGTCAGGTATATATTATTGTAGATATAGACTGTATGGGCTCCTGTCAGGTATATATTATTGTAGATATAGACTGTACGGGCTCCTGTCAGGTATATATTATTGTAGATATAGACTGTACGGGCTCCTGTCAGGTATATATTATTGTAGATATAGACTGTACGGGCTCCTGTCAGGTATATATTATTGTAGATACAGACTGTACGGGCTCCTGTCAGGTATATATTATTTTAGATATAGACTGTATGGGCTCCTGTCAGGTATATATTATTGCAGATACAGACTGTACGGGATCCTGTCAGGTATATATTATTGTAGATATAGACTGTACGGGCTCCTGTCAGGTATATATTATTGTAGATATAGACTGTACGGGCTCCTGTCAGGTATATATTATTGTAGATACAGACTGTACGGGCTCCTGTCAGGTATATATTATTGTAGATATAGACTGTACGGCCTCCTGTCAGGTATATATTATTGTAGATATAGACTGTACGGGCTCCTGTCAGGTATATATTATTGTAGATACAGACTGTACGGGCTCCTGTCAGGTATATATTATTGTAGATACAGATTGTACGGGCTCCTGTCAGGTATATATTATTGTAGATACAGACTGTACGGGCTCCTGTCAGGTATATATTATTGTAGATACAGACTGTATGGGCTCCTATCAGGTATATATTATTGTAGATACAGACTGTACGGCCTCCTGTCAGGTATATATTATTGTAGATACAGACTGTACGGGCTCCTGTCAGGTATATATTATTGTAGATACAGACTGTACGGGCTCCTGTCAGGTATATATTATTGTAGATATAGACTGTACGGGCTCCTGTCAGGTATATATTATTGTAGATATAGACTGTACGGGCTCCTGTCAGGTATATATTATTGTAGATATAGACTGTATGGGCTCCTGTCAGGTATATATTATTGTAGATATAGACTGTACGGGCTCCTGTCAGATATATATTATTGTAGATATAGACTGTATGGGCTCCTGTCAGGTATATATTATTGTAGATACAGACTGTACGGGCTCCTGTCAGGTATATATTATTGTAGATACAGACTGTAAATGCTCCTGTCAGGTATATATTATTATAGATATAGACTGTACGGGCTCCTGTCAGGTATATATTATTGTAGATATAGACTGTATGCGCTCCTGTCAGGTATATATTATTGTAGATATAGACTGTACGGGCTCCTGTCAGGTATATATTATTGTAGATATAGAATGTACGGGCTCCTGTCAGGTATATATTATTGTAGATATAGACTGTACGGGCTCCTGTCAGGTATATATTATTGTAGATATAGACTGTACGGCCTCCTGTCAGGTATATATTATTGTAGATACAGACTGTACGGGCTCCTGTCAGGTATATATTATTGTAGATATAGACTGTATGGGCTCCTGTCAGGTATATATTATTGTAGATATAGACTGTACGGGCTCCTGTCAGGTATATATTATTGTAGATATAGACTGTACGGGCTCCTGTCAGGTATATATTATTGTAGATATAGACTGTATGGGCTCCTGTCAGGTATATATTATTGTAGATATAGACTGTACGGGCTCCTGTCAGATATATATTATTGTAGATATAGACTGTATGGGCTCCTGTCAGGTATATATTATTGTAGATACAGACTGTACGGGCTCCTGTCAGGTATATATTATTGTAGATATAGACTGTACGGGCTCCTGTCAGGTATATATTATTGTAGATATAGACTGTATGGGCTCCTGTCAGGTATATATTATTGTAGATACAGACTGTACGGGCTCCTGTCAGGTATATATTATTGTAGATACAGACTGTACGGGCTCCTGTCAGGTATATATTATTGTAGATACAGACTGTAAATGCTCCTGTCAGGTATATATTATTATAGATATAGACTGTACGGGCTCCTGTCAGGTATATATTATTGTAGATATAGACTGTATGCGCTCCTGTCAGGTATATATTATTGTAGATATAGACTGTACGGGCTCCTGTCAGGTATATATTATTGTAGATATAGAATGTACGGGCTCCTGTCAGGTATATATTATTGTAGATATAGACTGTACGGGCTCCTGTCAGGTATATATTATTGTAGATATAGACTGTATGGGCTCCTGTCAGGTATATATTATTGTAGATATAGACTGTACGAGCTCCTGTCAGGTATATATTATTGTAGATATAGACTGTATGGGATCCTGTCAGGTATATATTATTGTAGATATAGACTGTACGGCCTCCTGTCAGGTATATATTATTGTAGATACAGACTGTACGGGCTCCTGTCAGGTATATATTATTGTAGATATAGACTGTACGGGCTCCTGTCAGGTATATATTATTGTAGATATAGACTGTACGGGCTCCTGTCAGGTATATATTATTGTAGATATAGACTGTACGGGCTCCTGTCAGGTATATATTATTGTAGATATAGACTGTATGGGCTCCTGTCAGGTATATATTATTGTAGATACAGACTGTACGGGCTCCTGTCAGGTATATATTATTGTAGATATAGACTGTACGGCCTCCTGTCAGGTATATATTATTGTAGATATAGACTGTACGGGCTCCTGTCAGGTATATATTATTGTAGATACAGACTGTACGGGCTCCTGTCAGGTATATATTATTGTAGATACAGACTGTACGGGCTCCTGTCAGGTATATATTATTGTAGATACAGACTGTACGGGCTCCTGTCAGGTATATATTATTGTAGATACAGACTGTATGGGCTCCTGTCAGGTATATATTATTGTAGATACAGACTGTACGGGCTCCTGTCAGGTATATATTATTGTAGATACAGACTGTACGGGCTCCTGTCAGGTATATATTATTGTAGATATAGACTGTATGGGCTCCTGTCAGGTATATATTATTGTAGATATAGACTGTACGGGCTCCTGTCAGGTATATATTATTGTAGATATAGACTGTACGGGCTCCTGTCAGGTATATATTATTGTAGATATAGACTGTATGGGCTCCTGTCAGGTATATATTATTGTAGATATAGACTGTACGGGCTCCTGTCAGGTATATATTATTGTAGATACAGACTGTACGGGCTCCTGTCAGGTATATATTATTGTAGATACAGACTGTACGGGCTCCTGTCAGGTATATATTATTGTAGATACAGACTGTACGGGCTCCTGTCAGGTATATATTATTGTAGATACAGACTGTATGGGCTCCTGTCAGGTATATATTATTGTAGATACAGACTGTACGGGCTCCTGTCAGGTATATATTATTGTAGATACAGACTGTACGGGCTCCTGTCAGGTATATATTATTGTAGATATAGACTGTATGGGCTCCTGTCAGGTATATATTATTGTAGATATAGACTGTACGGGCTCCTGTCAGGTATATATTATTGTAGATATAGACTGTACGGGCTCCTGTCAGGTATATATTATTGTAGATATAGACTGTATGGGCTCCTGTCAGGTATATATTATTGTAGATATAGACTGTACGGGCTCCTGTCAGATATATATTATTGTAGATATAGACTGTATGGGCTCCTGTCAGGTATATATTATTGTAGATACAGACTGTACGGGCTCCTGTCAGGTATATATTATTGTAGATATAGACTGTACGGGCTACTGTCAGGTATATATTATTGTAGATATAGACTGTACGGGCTCCTGTCAGGTATATATTATTGTAGATATAGACTGTATGGGCTCCTGTCAGGTATATATTATTGTAGATATAGACTGTACGGGCTCCTGTCAGGTATATATTATTGTAGATACAGACTATACGGGCTCCTGTCAGGTATATATTATTGTAGATATAGACTGTACGGCCTCCTGTCAGGTATATATTATTGTAGATACAGACTGTATGGGCTCCTGTCAGGTATATGTTATTGTAGATATAGACTGTATGGGCTCCTGTCAGGTATATATTATTGTAGATACAGACTGTACGGGCTCCTGTCAGGTATATATTATTGTAGATATAGACTGTATGGGCTCCTGTCAGGTATATATTATTGTAGATATAGACTGTACGGGCTCCTGTCAGGTATATATTATTGTAGATACAGACTGTACGGGCTCCTGTCAGGTATATATTATTGTAGATATAGACTGTGTGGGCTCCTGTCAGGTATATATTATTGTAGATATAGACTGTACGGGCTCCTGTCAGGTATATATTATTGTAGATACAGACTGTACGGGCTCCTGTCAGGTATATATTATTGTAGATATAGACTGTACGGCCTCCTGTCAGGTATATATTATTGTAGATCCAGACTGTACGGGCTCCTGTCAGGTATATATTATTGTAGATATAGGCAGTACGGGCTCCTGTCAGGTATATATTATTGTAGATATAGACTGTACGGGCTCCTGTCAGGTATATATTATTGTAGATTCAGACTGTACGGGCTCCTGTCAGGTATATATTATTGTAGATATAGACTGTACGGGCTCCTGTCAGGTATATATTATTGTAGATATAGACTGTACGGGCTCCTGTCAGGTATATATTATTGTAGATTCAGACTGTACGGGCTCCTGTCAGGTATATATTATTGTAGATATAGACTGTATGGGATCCTGTCAGGTATATATTATTGTAGATATAGACTGTACGGGCTCCTGTCAGGTATATATTATTGTAGATTCAGACTGTACGGGCTCCTGTCACGTATATATTATTGTAGATATAGACTGTATGGGATCCTGTCAGGTATATATTATTGTAGATACAGACTGTATGGGCTCCTGTCAGGCATATATTATTGTAGATATAGACTGTATGGGCTCCTGTCAGGTATATATTATTGTAGATATAGGCTGTACGGGCTCCTGTCAGGTATATATTATTGTAGATACAGACTGTACGGGCTCCTGTCAGGTATATATTATTGTAGATATAGGCTGTATGGGCTCCTGTCAGGTATATATTATTGTAGATATAGACTGTATGGGCTCCTGTCAGGTATATATTATTGTAGATATAGACTGTACGGGCTCCTGTCAGGTATATATTATTGTAGATATAGACTGTACGGGCTCCTGTCAGGTATATATTATTGTAGATATAGACTGTACGGGCTCCTGTCAGGTATATATTATTGTAGATACAGACTGTACGGGCTCCTGTCAGGTATATATTATTTTAGATATAGACTGTATGGGCTCCTGTCAGGTATATATTATTGCAGATACAGACTGTACGGGATCCTGTCAGGTATATATTATTGTAGATATAGACTGTACGGGCTCCTGTCAGGTATATATTATTGTAGATATAGACTGTACGGGCTCCTGTCAGGTATATATTATTGTAGATACAGACTGTACGGGCTCCTGTCAGGTATATATTATTGTAGATATAGACTGTACGGCCTCCTGTCAGGTATATATTATTGTAGATATAAACTGTACGGGCTCCTGTCAGGTATATATTATTGTAGATACAGACTGTACGGGCTCCTGTCAGGTATATATTATTGTAGATACAGATTGTACGGGCTCCTGTCAGGTATATATTATTGTAGATACAGACTTTACGGGCTCCTGTCAGGTATATATTATTGTAGATACAGACTGTATGGGCTCCTATCAGGTATATATTATTGTAGATATAGACTGTACGGCCTCCTGTCAGGTATATATTATTGTAGATACAGACTGTACGGGCTCCTGTCAGGTATATATTATTGTAGATACAGACTGTACGGGCTCCTGTCAGGTATATATTATTGTAGATATAGACTGTACGGGCTCCTGTCAGGTATATATTATTGTAGATATAGACTGTACGGGCTCCTGTCAGGTATATATTATTGTAGATATAGACTGTACGGGCTCCTGTCAGGTATATATTATTGTAGATATAGACTGTATGGGCTCCTGTCAGGTATATATTATTGTAGATATAGACTGTACGCGCTCCTGTCAGGTATATATTATTGTAGGTACAGACTGTACGGGCTCCTGTCAGGTATATATTATTGTAGATACAGACTGTACGCGCTCCTGTCAGGTATATATTATTGTAGATACAAACTGTACGGGCTCCTGTCAGGTATATATTATTGTAGATACAGACTGTATGGGCTCCTGTCAGGTATATATTATTGTAGATATAGACTGTACGGCCTCCTGTCAGGTATATATTATTGTAGATACAGACTGTACGGGCTCCTGTCAGGTATATATTATTGTAGATATAGACTGTATGGGCTCCTGTCAGGTATATATTATTGTAGATATAGACTGTACGGGCTCCTGTCAGGTATATATTATTGTAGATATAGACTGTACGGGCTCCTGTCAGGTATATATTATTGTAGATATAGACTGTATGGGCTCCTGTCAGGTATATATTATTGTAGATATAGACTGTACGGGCTCCTGTCAGATATATATTATTGTAGATATAGACTGTATGGGCTCCTGTCAGGTATATATTATTGTAGATACAGACTGTACGGGCTCCTGTCAGGTATATGTTATTGTAGATATAGACTGTACGGCCTCCTGTCAGGTATATATTATTGTAGATACAAACTGTATGGGCTCCTGTCAGGTATATATTATTGTAGATATAGACTGTATGGGCTCCTGTCAGGTATATATTATTGTAGATACAGACTGTACGGGCTCCTGTCAGGTATATATTATTGTAGATATAGACTGTATGGGCTCCTGTCAGGTATATATTATTGTAGATATAGACTGTACGGGCTCCTGTCAGGTATATATTATTGTAGATACAGACTGTACGTGCTCCTGTCAGGTATATATTATTGTAGATATAGACTGTATGGGCTCCTGTCAGGTATATATTATTGTAGATATAGACTGTACGGGCTCCTGTCAGGTATATATTATTGTAGATACAGACTGTACGGGCTCCTGTCAGGTATATATTATTGTAGATATAGACTGTACGGCCTCCTGTCAGGTATATATTATTGTAGATCCAGACTGTACGGGCTCCTGTCAGGTATATATTATTGTAGATATAGACTGTATGGGCTCCTGTCAGGTATATATTATTGTAGATATAGACTGTACGGGCTCCTGTCAGGTATATATTATTGTAGATATAGACTGTACGGGCTCCTGTCAGGTATATATTATTGTAGATATAGACTGAATGGGCTCCTGTCAGGTATATATTATTGTAGGTATAGACTGTACGGGCTCCTGTCAGATATATATTATTGTAGATATAGACTGTATGGGCTCCTGTCAGGTATATATTATTGTAGATACAGACTGTACGGGCTCCTGTCAGGTATATATTATTGTAGATATAGACTGTACGGGCTCCTGTTAGGTATATATTATTGTAGATAAAGACTGTATGGGCTCCTGTCAGGTATATATTATTGTAGATACAGACTGTATGGACTCCTTTCAGGTATATATTATTGTAGATACAGACTGTACGGGCTCCTGTCAGGTATATATTATTGTAGATACAGACTGTAAATGCTCCTGTCAGGTATATATTATTATAGATATAGACTGTACGGGCTCCTGTCAGGTATATATTATTGTAGATATAGACTGTATGCGCTCCTGTCAGGTATATATTATTGTAGATATAGACTGTACGGGCTCCTGTCAGGTATATATTATTGTAGATATAGAATGTACGGGCTCCTTTCAGGTATATATTATTGTAGATATAGACTGTACGGGCTCCTGTCAGGTATATATTATTGTAGATATAGACTGTATGGGCTCCTGTCAGGTATATATTATTGTAGATACAGACTGTACGGGCTCCTGTCAGGTATATATTATTGTAGATAGAGACTGTACGGGCTCCTGTCAGGTATATATTATTGTAGATACAGACTGTACGGGCTCCTGTCAGGTATATATTATTGTAGATACAGACTGTACGGGCTCCTGTCAGGTATATATTATTGTAGATACAGACTGTATGGGCTCCTGTCAGGTATATATTATTGTAGATATAGACTGTACGGCCTCCTGTCAGGTATATATTATTGTAGATACAGACTATACGGGCTCCTGTCAGGTATATATTATTGTAGATATAGACTGTATGGACTCCTGTCAGGTATATATTATTGTAGATATAGACTGTACGGGCTCCTGTCAGGTATATATTATTGTAGATATAGACTGTACGGGCTCCTGTCAGGTATATATTATTGTAGATATAGACTGTATGGGCTCCTGTCAGGTATATATTATTGTAGATATAGACTGTACGGGCTCCTGTCAGATATATATTATTGTAGATATAGACTGTATGGGCTCCTGTCAGGTATATATTATTGTAGATACAGACTGTACTGGCTCCTGTCAGGTATATATTATTGTAGATATAGACTGTACGGGCTCCTTTCAGGTATATATTATTGTAGATATAGACTGTATGGGCTCCTGTCATGTATATATTTATGTAGACACAGACTGTACGGGCTCCTGTCAGGTATATATTATTGTAGATACAGACTGTACGGGCTCCTGTCAGGTATATATTATTGTAGATACAGACTGTAAATGCTCCTGTCAGGTATATATTATTATAGATATAGACTGTACGGGCTCCTGTCAGGTATATATTATTGTAGATATAGACTGTATGCGCTCCTGTCAGGTATATATTATTGTAGATATAGACTGTACGGGCTCCTGTCAGGTATATATTATTGTAGATATAGAATGTAGGGGCTCCTGTCAGGTATATATTATTGTAGATATAGACTGTACGGGCTCCTGTCAGGTATATATTATTGTAGATATAGACTGTATGGGCTCCTGTCAGGTATATATTATTGTAGATATAGACTGTACGAGCTCCTGTCAGGTATATATTATTGTAGATATAGACTGTATGGGATCCTGTCAGGTATATATTATTGTAGATACAGACTGTATGGGCTCCTGTCAGGTATATATTATTGTAGATATAGACTGTATGGGCTCCTGTCAGGTATATATTATTGTAGATATAGAAAGTACGGGCTCCTGTCAGGTATATATTATTGTAGATACAGACTGTATGGGCTCCTGTCAGGTATATATTATTGTAGATATAGACTGTACGGGCTCCTGTCAGGTATATATTATTGTAGATATAGACTGTACGGGCTCCTGTCAGGTATATATTATTGTAGATATAGACTGTATGGGCTCCTGTCAGGTATATATTATTGTAGATATAGTCTGTACGGGCTCCTGTCAGGTATATATTATTGTAGATATAGACTGTATGGCTCCTGTAAGGTATATATTATTGTAGATACAGACTGTACGGGCTCCTGTCAGGTATATATTATTGTAGATACAGACTGTACGGGCTCCTATCAGGTATATATTATTGTAGATATAGGCTGTACGGGCTCCTGTCAGGTATATATTATTGTAGATACAGACTGTACGGGCTCCTGTCAGGTATATATTATTGTAGATACAGACTGTATGGGCTCCTGTAGGTATATATTATTGTAGATATAGACTGTACGGGCTCCTGTCAGGTATATATTATTGTAGATATAGACTGTACGGGCTCCTGTCAGGTATATATTATTGTAGATATAGTCTGTACGGGCTCCTGTCAGGTATATATTATTGTAGATATAGACTGTACGGGCTCCTGTCAGGTATATATTATTGTAGATATAGGCTGTGCGGGCTCCTGTCAGGTATATATTATTGTAGATACAGACTGTATGGGCTCCTGTCAGGTATATATTATTGTAGATATAGACTGTATGGGCTCCTGTCATGTATATATTATTGTAGATATAGACTGTACGGGCTCCTGTCAGGTATATATTATTGTAGATATAGACTGTACGGGCTCCTGTCAGGTATATATTATTGTAGATATAGACAGTACGGGCTCTTGTCAGGTATATACTATTGTAGACATAGACTGTACGGGCTCCTGTCAGGTATATATTATTGTAGATATAGACTGTATGGGCTCCTGTCAGGTATATATTATTGTATATATAGACTGTACGGGCTCCTGTCAGGTATATATTATTGTAGATATAGACTGTACGGGCTCCTGTCAGGTATATATTATTGTAGATATAGACTGTACGGGCTCTTGTCAGGTATATATTATTGTAGATATAGACAGTACGGGCTCTTGTCAGGTATATATTATTGTAGACATAGACTGTACAGGCTCCTGTCAGGTATATGTTATTGTAGATATAGACTGTATGGGCTCCTGTCAGGTATATATTATTGTAGATATAGACAGTACGGGCTCTTGTCAGGTATATATTATTGTAGATATAGACTGTACGGGCTCCTGTCAGGTATATATTATTGTAGATATAGACTGTATGGGCTCCTGTCAGGTATATATTATTGTAGATATAGACTGTACGGGCTCCTGTCAGGTATATATTAGTGTAGATATAGACTGTACGGGCTCCTGTCAGGTATATATTATTGTAGATATAGACTGTACGGGCTCCTGTCAGGTATATATTATTGTAGATATAGGCTGTACGGGCTCCTGTCAGGTATATATTATTGTAGATATAGACTGTACGGGCTCCTGTCAGGTATATATTATTGTAGATACAGACTGTACGGGCTCCTGTCAGGTATATATTATTGTAGATATAGACTGTACGGGCTCCTGTCAGGTATATATTATTGTAGATATAGACTGTACGGGCTCCTGTCAGGTATATATTATTGTAGATACAGACTGTACGGGCTCCTGTCAGGTATATATTATTTTAGATATAGACTGTATGGGCTCCTGTCAGGTATATATTATTGCAGATACAGACTGTACGGGATCCTGTCAGGTATATATTATTGTAGATATAGACTGTACGGGCTCCTGTCAGGTATATATTATTGTAGATATAGACTGTACGGGCTCCTGTCAGGTATATATTATTGTAGATATAGACTGTACGGGCTCCTGTCAGGTATATATTATTGTAGATATAGACTGTACGGGCTCCTGTCAGGTATATGTTATTGTAGATATAGACTGTATGGGCTCCTGTCAGGTATATATTATTGTAGATATTGACTGTATGGGCTCCTGTCAGGTATATATTATTGTAGATATAGACTGTACGGGCTCCTGTCAGGTATATATTATTGTAGATATAGACTGTATGGGATCTTGTCAGGTATATATTATTATAGATATAGACTGTACGGGCTCCTGTCAGGTATATATTATTGTAGATACAGACTGTACGGGCTCCTGTCAGGTATATATTATTGTAGATATAGACTGTACGGGCTCCTGTCAGGTATATATTATTGTACATATAGGCTGTATGGGCTCCTGTCAGATATATATTATTGTAGATATAGACTGTACGGGCTCCTGTCAGGTATATATTATTGTAGATACAGACTGTATGGGCTCCTGTCAGGTATATATTATTGTAGATATAGACTGTACGGCTCCTGTCAGGTATATATTATTGTACATATAGGCTGTATGGGCTCCTGTCAGATATATATTATTGTAGATATAGACTGTTCGGGCTCCTGTCAGGTATATATTATTATAGATATAGACTGTACGGGCTCCTGTCAGGTATATATTATTGTAGATATAGGCTGTACGGGCTCCTGTCAGGTATATATTATTGTAGATATAGACTGTATGGGCTCCTGTCAGGTATATATTATTGCAGATACAGACTGTACGGGCTCCTGTCAGGCATATATTATTGTAGATATAGACTGTACGGCCTCCTGTCAGGTATATATTATTGTAGATACAGACTGTACGGGCTCCTGTCAGGTATATATTATTGTAGATATAGACTGTACGGGCTCCTGTCAGGTATATATTATTGTAGATATAGACTGTATGGGCTCCTGTCAGGTATATATTATTGTAGATATAGACTGTTCATGCTCCTGTCAGGTATATATTATTGTAGATATAGACTGTACGGGCTCCTGTCAGGTATATATTATTGTAGATATAGGCTGTACGGGCTCCTGTCAGGTATATATTATTGTAGATACAGGCTGTACGGGCTCCTGTCAGGTATATATTATTGTAGATATAGACTGTATGGGCTCCTGTCAGGTATATATTATTGTAGATACAGACTGTATGGGCTCCTGTCAGGTATATATTATTGTAGATATAGACTGTATGGGCTCCTGTCAGGTATATATTGTAGATATAGACTGTACGGGCTCCTGTCAGGTATATATTATTGTAGATATAGACTGTACGGGCTCCTGTCAGGTATATATTATTGTAGATATAGACTGTACGGGCTCCTGTCAGGTATATATTATTGTAGATATAGACTGTATGGGCTCCTGTCAGGTATATATTATTGTAGATACAGACTGTATGGGCTCCTGTCAGGTATATATTATTGTAGATATAGACTGTATGGGCTCCTGTCAGGTATATATTATTGTAGATATAGACTGTACGGGCTCCTGTCAGGTATATATTATTGTAGATATAGACTGTACGGGCTCCTGTCAGGTATATATTATTGTAGATATAGACAGTACGGGCTCTTGTCAGGTATATATTATTGTAGACATAGACTGTACGGGCTCCTGTCATGTATATATTATTGTAGATATAGACTGTATGGGCTCCTGTCAGGTATATATTATTGTAGATATAGACTGTACGGGCTCCTGTCAGGTATATATTATTGTAGATATAGACAGTACGGGCTCCTGTCAGGTATATATTATTGTAGATATAGACTGTACGGGCTCCTGTCAGGTATATATTATTGTAGATATAGACTGTACGGGCTCCTGTCAGGTATATATTATTGTAGATATAGACTGTACGGGCTCCTGTCAGGTATATATTATTGTAGATATAGACTGTATGGGCTCATGTCAGGTATATATTATTGTAGATATAGACTGTACATGCTCCTGTCAGGTATATATTATTGTAGATATAGACTGTACGGGCTCCTGTCAGGTATATATTATTGTAGATATAGACTGTATGGGCTCCTGTCAGGTATATATTATTGTAGATATAGACTGTACATGCTCCTGTCAGGTATATATTATTGTAGATATAGACTGTATGGCTCCTGTCAGGTATATATTATTGTAGATACAGACTGTACGGGCTCCTGTCAGGTATATATTATTGTAGATACAGACTGTACGGGCTCCTGTCAGGTATATATTATTGTAGATATAGGCTGTACGGGCTCCTGTCAGGTATATATTATTGTAGATATAGACTGTACGGGCTCCTGTCAGGTATATATTATTGTAGATATAGGCTGTATGGGCTCCTGTCAGGTATATATTATTGTAGATATAGACTGTACGGGCTCCTGTCAGGTATATATTATTGTAGATATAGACTGTACGGGCTCCTGTCAGGTATATATTATTGTAGATATAGACTGTACGGGCTCCTGTCAGGTATATATTATTGTAGATATAGACTGTACGGGCTCCTGTCAGGTATATATTATTGTAGATACAGACTGTACGGGCTCCTGTCAGGTATATATTATTTTAGATATAGACTGTATGGGCTCCTGTCAGGTATATATTATTGCAGATACAGACTGTACGGGATCCTGTCAGGTATATATTATTGTAGATATAGACTGTACGGGCTCCTGTCAGGTATATATTATTGTAGATATAGACTGTACGGGCTCCTGTCAGGTATATATTATTGTAGATACAGACTGTACAGGCTCCTGTCAAGTATATATTATTGTAGATACAGACTGTATGGGATCCTGTCAGGTATATATTATTATAGATATAGACTGTACGGGCTCCTGTCAGGTATATATTATTGTAGATATAGACTGTATGGGCTCCTGTGAGGTATATATTATTGTAGATATAGACTGTATGGGCTCCTGTCAGGTATATATTATTGTAGATATAGACTGTACGGGCTCCTGTCAGTTATATATTATTGTAGATATAGACTGTATGGGATCTTGTCAGGTATATATTATTATAGATATAGACTGTACGGGCTCCTGTCAGGTATATATTATTGTAGATACAGACTGTATGGGCTCCTGTCAGGTACATATTATTGTAGATATAGACTGTACGGGCTCCTGTCAGGTATATATTATTGTAGATACAGACTGTACGGGCTCCTGTCAGGTATATATTATTGTAGATACAGACTGTATGGGATCCTGTCAGGTATATATTATTATAGATATAGACTGTACGGGCTCCTGTCAGGTATATATTATTGTAGATATAGACTGTATGGGCTCCTGTCAGGTATATATTATTGTAGATATAGACTGTATGGGCTCCTGTCAGGTATATATTATTGTAGATATAGACTGTACGGGCTCCTGTCAGGTATATATTATTGTAGATATAGACTGTACGGGCTCCTGTCAGGTATATATTATTGTACATATAGGCTGTATGGGCTACTGTCAGGTATATATTATTGCAGATACAGACTGTACGGGATACTGTCAGGTATATATTATTGTAGATATAGACTGTACGGGCTCCTGTCAGGTATATATTATTGTAGATATAGACTGTATGGGCTCCTGTCAGGTATATATTATTGTAGATACAGACTGTACAGGCTCCTGTCTTGTATATATTATTGTAGATATAGACTGTACATGCTCCTGTCAGGTATATATTATTGTAGATATAGACTGTACGGGCTCCTGTCAGGTATATATTATAGATATAGACTGTACGGGCTCCTGTCAGGTATATATTATTGTAGATATAGACTGTACGGGCTCCTGTCAGGTATATATTATTGTAGATACAGACTGTACGGGCTCCTGTCAGGTATATATTATTGTAGATATAGACTGTATGGGATCCTGTCAGGTATATATTATTGTAGATACAGACTGTATGGGCTCCTGTCAGGTATATATTATTGTAGATATAGACTGTATGGGCTCCTGTCAGGTATATATTATTGTAGATATAGACAGTACGGGCTCCTGTCAGGTATATATTATTGTAGATACAGACTGTATGGGCTCCTGTCAGGTATATATTATTGTAGATATAGACTGTACGGGCTCCTGTCAGGTATATATTATTGTAGATATAGACTGTATGGGCTCCTGTCAGGTATATATTATTGTAGATATAGACTGTATGGCTCCTGTCAGGTATATATTATTGTAGATACAGACTGTACGGGCTCCTGTCAGGTATATATTATTGTAGATACAGACTGTACAGGCTCCTGTCAGGTATATATTATTGTAGATATAGGCTGTACGGGCTCCTGTCAGGTATATATTATTGTAGATATAGACTGTACGGGCTCCTGTCAGGTATATATTATTGTAGATATAGTCTGTACGGGCTCCTGTCAGGTATATATTATTGTAGATATAGACTGTACGGGCTCCTGTCAGGTATATATTATTGTAGATATAGGCTGTACGGGCTCCTGTCAGGTATATATTATTGTAGATACAGGCTGTACGGGCTCCTGTCAGGTATATATTATTGTAGATATAAGCTGTATGGGCTCCTGTCAGGTATATATTATTGTAGATACAGACTATATGGGCTCCTGTCAGGTATATATTATTGTAGATATAGACTGTATGGGCTCCTGTCAGGTATATATTATTGTAGATATAGACTGTACGGGCTCCTGTCAGGTATATTTTATTGTATATATAGACTGTACGGGCTCCTGTCAGGTATATATTATTGTAGATACAGACTGTTCGGGCTCCTGTCAGGTATATATTATTGTAGATATAGACTGTATGGGCTCCTGTCAGGTATATATTATTGTAGATACAGACTGTATGGGCTCCTGTCAGGTATATATTATTGTAGATATAGACTGTATGGGCTCCTGTCAGGTATATATTATTGTAGATATAGACTGTACGGGCTCCTGTCAGGTATATATTATTGTAGATATAGACTGTACGGGCTCCTGTCAGGTATATATTATTGTAGATATAGACAGTACGGGCTCTTGTCAGGTATATATTATTGTAGACATAGACTGTACGGGCTCCTGTCAGGTATATATTATTGTAGATACAGACTGTACGGGCTCCTGTCTGGTATATATTATTGTAGATACAGACTGTACGGGCTCCTGTCAGTTATATATTATTGTAGACATAGACTGTACGGGCCCCTGTAAGGTATATATTATTGAAGATACTGACTGTACGGGCTCCTGTCAGGTATATATTATTGTAGATACAGACTGTACGGGCTCCTGTCAGGTATATATTATTGTAGATACAGTCTGTACGGGCTCCTGTCAGGTTTATATTATTGTAGATATAGACTGTACGGGCTCCTGTCAGGTATATATTATTGTAGATATAGACTGTACGGGCTCCTGTCAGGTATATATTATTGTAGATACAGACTGTACGGGCTCCTGTCAGGTATATATTATTGTAGATATAGACTGTATGGGCTCCTGTCAGGTATATATTATTGCAGATACAGACTGTACGGGATCCTGTCAGGTATATATTATTGTAGATATAGACTGTACGGGCTCCTGTCAGGTATATATTATTGTAGATATAGACTGTATGGGCTCCTGTCAGGTATATATTATTGTAGATATAGACTGTATGGGCTCCTGTCAGGTATATATTATTGCAGATACAGACTGTACAGGCTCCTGTCATGTATATATTATTGTAGATATAGACTGTACGTGCTCCTGTCAGGTATATATTATTGTAGATATAGACTGTACGGGCTCCTGTCAGGTATATATTATTGTAGATATAGACTGTACGGGCTCCTGTCAGGTATATATTATTGTAGATATAGACTGTATGGGCCCCTGTAAGGTATATATTATTGAACATACAGACTGTACGGGCTCCTGTCAGGTATATATTATTGTAGATACAGACTGTACGGGCTCCTGTCAGGTATATATTATTGTAGATACAGTCTGTACGGGCTCCTGTCAGGTATATATTATTGTAGATATAGACTGTACGGGCTCCTGTCAGATATATATTATTGTAGTTATAGACTGTACGGGCTCCTGTCAGGTATACAGTGGGGCAAAAAAGTATTTAGTCTGTCAGCAATAGTGCAAGTTCCACCACTTAAAAAGATGAGAGGCGTCTGTAATTTACATCATAGGTAGACCTCAACTATGGGAGACAAACTGAGAAAAAAAAATCCAGAAAATCACATTGTCTGTTTTTTTTTTCATTTTATTTGCATATTATGGTGGAAAATAAGTATTTGGTCAGAAACAAAATTTAATCTCAATACTTTGTGATATATCCTTTGTTGGCAATGACAGAGGTCAAACATTTTCTGTAAGTCTTCACAAGGTTGCCACACACTGTTGATGATATGTTGGCCCATTCCTCCATGCAGATCTCCTCTAGAGCAGTGATGTTTTTGGCTTTTCGCTTGGCAACACGGACTTTCAACTCCCTCCAAAGGTTCTCTATAGGGTTGAGATCTGGAGACTGGCTAGGCCACTCCAGGACCTTGAAATGCTTCTTACGAAGCCACTCCTTCGTTGCCCTGGCGGTGTGCTTTGGATCATTGTCATGTTGAAAGACCAAGCCACGTTTCATCTTCAATGCCCTTGCTGATGGAAGGAGGTTTGCACTCAAAATCTCACGATACATGGCCCCATTCATTCTTTCATGTACCCGGATCAGTCGTCCTGGCCCCTTTGCAGAGAAACAGCCCCAAAGCATGATGTTTCCACCACCATGCTTTACAGTAGGTATGGTGTTTGATGGATGCAACTCAGTATTCTTTTTCCTCCAAACACGACAAGTTTTGTTTCTACCAAACAGTACCAGTTTGGTTTCATCAGACCATAGGACATTCTCCCAAAACTCCTCTGGATCATCCAAATGCTCTCTAGCAAACTTCAGACGGGCCCGGACATGTACAGGCTTAAGCAGTGGGACACGTCTGGCACTGTAGGATCTGAGTCCATGGTGGCGTAGTGTGTTACTTATGGTAGGCCTTGTTATATTGGTCCCAGCTCTCTGCAGTTCATTCACTAGGTCCCCCCGCGTGGTTCTGGGATTTTTGCTCACCATTCTTGTGATCATTCTGACCCCACGGGGTGGGATTTTGCTTGGAGCACCAGATCGAGGGAGATTATCAGTGGTCTTGTATGTCTTCCATTTTCTAATTATTGCTCCCACAGTTGATTTCTTTACTCCAAGCTGGTTGGCTATTGCAGATTCAGTCTTCCCAGCCTGGTGCAGGGCTACAATTTTGTTTCTGGTGTCCTTTGACAGCTCTTTGGTCTTCACCATAGTGGAGTTTGGAGTCAGACTGTTTGAGGGTGTGCACAGGTGTCTTTTTATACTGATAACAAGTTTAAACAGGTGCCATTACTACAGGTAATGAGTGGAGGAAAGAGGAGACTCTTAAAGAAGAAGTTACAGGTCTGTGAGAGCCAGAAATCTTGTTTGCTTGTTTCTGACCAAATACTTATTTTCCACCATAATATGCAAATAAAATTAAAAAAAACAGACAATGTGATTTTCTGGATTTTTTTTCTCAGTTTGTCTCCCATAGTTGAGGTCTACCTATGATGTAAATTACAGACGCCTCTCATCTTTTTAAGTGGTAGAACTTGCACTATTGCTGACTGACTAAATACTTTTTTGCCCCACTGTATATTATTGTAGATACAGACTGTATGGGCTGCTGTCAGGTATATATTATTGTAGATATAGACTGTATGGGCTCCTGTCAGGTATATATTATTGTAGATATAGACTGTATGGCTCCTGTCAGGTATATATTATTGTAGATATAGACTGTATTGGCTCCTGTCAGGTATATATTATTGTAGATTTAGACTGTACGGGCTCCTGTCAGGTATATATTATTGTAGATATAGACTGTATGGGCTCCTGTCAGGTATATCTATTATTGTAGATACAGACTGTACGGGCTCCTGTCAGGTATATATTATTGTAGATATAGACTGAACAGGATCCTGTCAGGTATATATTATTGTAGATATAGAATGTACGGGCTCCTGTCAGGTATATATTATTGTAGATATAGACTGTACGGGCTCCTGTCAGGTATATATTATTGTAGATATAAACTGTACGGGCTCCTGTCAGGTATATATTATTGTAGATATAGACTGTACGGGCTCCTGTCAGGTATATATTATTGTAGATACAGACTGTACGGGCTCCTGTCAGTTATATATTATTGTAGATATAGACTGTACGGGCCCCTGTAAGGTATATATTATTGAAGATACAGACTGTACGGGCTCCTGTCAGGTATATATTATTGTAGATATAGACTGTACGGGCTCCTGTCAGGTATATATTATTGTAGATACAGACTGTATGGGCTCCTGTCAGGTATATATTATTGTAGATACAGACTGTACGGGCTCCTGTCAGGTGTATATTATTGTAGATACAGACTGTATGGGATCCTGTCAGGTATATATTATTATAGATATAGACTGTACGGGCTCCTGTCAGGTATATATTATTGTAGATATAGACTGTACGGGCTCCTGTGAGGTATATATTATTGTAGATATAGACTGTATGGGCTCCTGTCAGGTATATATTATTGTAGATATAGACTGTACGGGCTCCTGTCAGGTATATATTATTGTAGATATAGACTGTATGGGATCTTGTCAGGTATATATTATTATAGATATAGACTGTACGGGCTCCTGTCAGATATATATTATTGTAGATACAGACTGTATGGGCTCCTGTCAGGTATATATTATTGTAGATATAGACTGTACGGGCTCCTGTCAGGTATATATTATTGTAGATACAGACTGTACGGGCTCCTGTCAGGTATATATTATTGTAGATACAGACTGTATGGGATCCTGTCAGGTATATATTATTATAGATATAGACTGTACGGGCTCCTGTGAGGTATATATTATTGTAGATATAGACTGTACGGGCTCCTGTCAGGGATATATTATTGTAGATATAGACTGTATGGGATCTTGTCAGGTATATATTATTGTAGATATAGACTGTACGGGCTCCTGTCAGGTATATATTATTGTAGATTTAGACTGTATGGCTCCTGTCAGGTATATATTATTATAGATATAGACTGTACGGGCTCCTGTCAGGTATATATTATTGTAGATACAGACTGTACGGGCTCCTGTCAGGTATATATTATTGTATTTATAGGCTGTACGGGCTCCTGTCAGGTATATATTATTGTAGATATAGACTGTACGGGCTCCTGTCAGGTATATATTATTGTAGATATAGTCTGTACGGGCTCCTGTCAGGTATATATTATTGTAGATTTAGACTGTATGGGATCTTGTCAGGTATATATTATTATAGATATAGACTGTACGGGCTCCTGTCAGGTATATATTATTGTAGATATAGACTGTATGGCTCCTGTCAGGTATATATTATTGTAGATATAGACTGTACGGGCTCCTGTCAGGTATATATTATTGTAGTTACAGACTGTATGGGCTCCTGTCAGGTATATATTATTGTAGATATAGACTGTATGGGCTCCTGTCAGGTATATTTTATTGTAGATATAGACTGTACGGGCTCCTGTCAGGTATATATTATTGTAGATATAGACTGTACGGGCTCCTGTCAGGTATATATTATTGTAGATACAGGCTGTACGGGCTCCTGTCAGGTATATATTATTGTAGATATAGGCTGTACGGGCTCCTGTCAGGTATACAGTGGGGCAAAAAAGTATTTAGTCAGTCAGCAATAGTGCAAGTTCCACCACTTAAAAAGATGAGAGGCGTCTGTAATTTGCATCATAGGTAGACCTCAACTATGGGAGACAAACTGAGAAAAAAAAATCCAGAAAATCACATTGTCTGTTTTTTTTTCATTTTATTTGCATATTATGGTGGAAAATAAGTATTTGGTCAGAAACAAAATTTCATCTCAATACTTTGTGATATATCCTTTGTTGGCAATGACAGAGGTCAAACGTTTTCTGTAAGTCTTCACAAGGTTGCCACACACTGTTGATGATATGTTGGCCCATTCCTCCATGCAGATCTCCTCTAGAGCAGTGATGTTTTTGGCTTTTCGCTTGGCAACACGGACTTTCAACTCCCTCCAAAGGTTTTCTATAGGGTTGAGATCTGGAGACTGGCTAGGCCACTCCAGGACCTTGAAATGCTTCTTACGAAGCCACTCCTTCGTTGCCCTGGCGGTGTGCTTTGGATCATTGTCATGTTGAAAGACCCAGCCACGTTTCATCTTCAATGCCCTTGCTGATGGAAGGAGGTTTGCACTCAAAATCTCACGATACATGGCCCCATTCATTCTTTCATGTACCCGGATCAGTCGTCCTGGCCCCTTTGCAGAGAAACAGCCCCAAAGCATGATGTTTCCACCACCATGCTTTACAGTAGGTATGGTGTTTGATGGATGCAACTCAGTATTCTTTTTCCTCCAAACACGACAAGTTTTGTTTCTACCAAACAGTACCAGTTTGGTTTCATCAGACCATAGGACATTCTCCCAAAACTCCTCTGGATCATCCAAATGCTCTCTAGCAAACTTCAGACGGGCCCGGACATGTACAGGCTTAAGCAGTGGGACACGTCTGGCACTGTAGGATCTGAGTCCATGGTGGCGTAGTGTGTTACTTATGGTAGGCCTTGTTATATTGGTCCCAGCTCTCTGCAGTTCATTCACTAGGTCCCCCCGCGTGGTTCTGGGATTTTTGCTCACCGTTCTTGTTATCATTCTGACCCCACGGGGTGGGATTTTGCGTGGAGCACCAGATCGAGGGAGATTATCAGTGGTCTTGTATGTCTTCCATTTTCTAATTATTGCTCCCACAGTTGATTTCTTTACTCCAAGCTGGTTGGCTATTGCAGATTCAGTCTTCCCAGCCTGGTGCAGGGCTACAATTTTGTTTCTGGTGTCCTTTGACAGCTCTTTGGTCTTCACCATAGTGGAGTTTGGAGTCAGACTGTTTGAGGGTGTGCACAGGTGTCTTTTTATACTGATAACAAGTTTAAACAGGTGCCATTACTACAGGTAATGAGTGGAGGAAAGAGGAGACTCTTAAAGAAGAAGTTACAGGTCTGTGAGAGCCAGAAATCTTGTTTGCTTGTTTCTGACCAAATACTTATTTTCCACCATAATATGCAAATAAAATGAAAAAAAAACAGACAATGTGATTTTCTGGATTTTTTTTTCTCAGTTTGTCTCCCATAGTTGAGGTCTACCTATGATGTAAATTAGAGACGCCTCTCATCTTTTTAAGTGGTAGAACTTGCACTATTGCTGACTGACTAAATACTTTTTTGCCCCACTGTATATTATTGTAGATACAGACTGTATGGGCTCCTGTCAGGTGTATATTATTGTAGATATAGACTGTATGGGCTCCTGTCAGGTATATATTATTGTAGATATAGACTGTACGGGCTCCTGTCAGGTATATATTATTGTAGATATAGACTGTACGGGCTCCTGTCAGGTATATATTATTGTAGATATAGACAGTACGGGCTCTTGTCAGGTATATATTATTGTAGACATAGACTGTACGGGCTCCTGTCAGGTATATATTATTGTAGATACAGACAGTACGGGCTCTTGTCAGGTATATATTATTGTAGACATAGACTGTACGGGCTCCTGTCAGGTATATATTATTGTAGACATAGACTGTACGGGCTCCTGTCAGGTATATATTATTGTAGATACAGACTGTACGGGCTCCTGTCAGGTATATATTATTGTAGATATAGACTGTATAGGCTCCTGTCAGGTATATATTATTGCAGATACAGACTGTACGGGATCCTGTCAGGTATATATTATTGTAGATATAGACTGTACGGGATCCTGTCAGGTATATATTATTGTAGATATAGACTGTATGGGCTCCTGTCAGGTATATATTATTGTAGATACAGACTGTACAGGCTCCTGTCAGGTATATATTATTGTAGATATAGACTGTACGTGCTCCTGTCAGGTATATATTATTGTAGATATAGACTGTACGGGCTCCTGTCAGGTATATATTATTGTAGATATAGACTGTACGGGCTCCTGTCAGGTATATATTATTGTAGATATAGACTGTACGGGCTCCTGTCAGGTATATATTATTGTAGATACAGACTGTACGGGCTCCTGTCAGGTATATATTATTGTAGATACAGTCTGTACGGGCTCCTGTCAGGTATATATTATTGTAGATATAGACTGTACGGGCTCCTGTCAGGTATATATTATTGTAGATACAGACTGTACGGGCTCCTGTCAGGTATATATTATTGTAGATATAGACTGAACAGGCTCCTGTCAGGTATATATTATTGTAGATATAGACTGTATGGGCTCCTGTCAGGTATATATTATTGTAGATATAGACTGTATGGCTCCTGTCAGGTATATATTATTGTAGATATAGACTGTATTGGCTCCTGTCAGGTATATATTATTGTAGATATAGACTGTACGGGCTCCTGTCAGGTATATATTATTGTAGATATAGACTGTATGGGCTCCTGTCATGTATATTATTGTAGATACAGACTGTACGGGCTCCTGTCAGGTATACACTCACTGGCCACTTTATTATGTACACCATGCTAGTAAGGGGTTGGACCCCCTTTTGCCTTCAGAACTGCCTCAATTCTTCGTGGCAGAGATTCAACAAGGTGCTGGAAGCATTCCTCAGAGATTTTGGACCATATTGACATGATGGCATCACACAGTTGGCGCAGATTTGTCGGCTGCACATCCCTGATGCGAATTTCCCGTTCCACCACATCCCAAAGATGCTCTATTGGATTGAGATCTGGTGACTGAGGAGGCCATTTGAGTACAGTAAACTCATTGTCATGTTCAAGAAACCAATCTGAGATGATTCGAGCTTTATGACATGGCGCATTATCCTGCTGAAAGTAGCCATCAGATGTTGGGTACATTGTGGTCATAAAGGGATGGACATGGTCAGCAACAATACTCAGGTAGGCTGTGGCGTTGCAACGATGCTCAATTGGTACCAAGGGGCCCAAAGAGTGCCCAGAAAAAATTCCCCACACCATGACACCACCACCACCAGCCTGAACCGTTGATACAAGGCAGGATGGATCCATGCTTTCATGTTGTTTACGCCAAATTCTGACCCTACCATCCGAATGTCGCAGCAGAAATCGAGACTCATCAGACCAGGCAACGTTTTTCCAATCTTCTACTGTCCAATTTCGATGAGCTTGTGCAAATTGTAGCCTCAGTTTCCTGTTCTTAGCTGAGAGGAGTGGTACCCAGTGTGGTCTTCTGCTGCTGTAGCCCATCTGCCTCAAAGTTCGACGCACTGTGCGTTCAGAGATGCTCTTCTGCCTACCTTGGTTGTAACGGGTGGCAATTTGAGTCACTGTTGCCTTTCTATCAGCTCGAACCAGTCTGCCCATTCTCCTCTGACCTCTGGCATCAACATGGCATTTCCGGCCACAGAACTGCCGCTCACTGGATTTTTTTTCTTTTTCGGACCATTCTCTGTAAACCCTAGAGATGGTTGTGCGTGAAAATCCCAGTAGATCAGCAGTTTCTGAAATTCTCAGACCAGCCCTTCTGGCACCAACAATCATGCCACGTTCAAAGGCACTCAAATCACCTTTCTTCCCCATACTGATGCTCGGTTTGAACTGCAGGAGATTGTCTTGACCATGTCTACATGCCTAAATGCACTGAGTTGCCGCCATGTGATTGGCTGATTAGAAATTAAGTCTTAACACACAGTTGGACAGGTGTACCTAATAAAGTGGCCAGTGAGTGTATATTATTGTAGATATAGACTGAACAGGCTCCTGTCAGGTATATATTATTGTAGATATAGAATGTACGGGCTCCTGTCAGGTATATATTATTGTAGATATAGACTGTACGGGCTCCTGTCAGGTATATATTATTGTAGATATAAACTGTACGGGCTCCTGTCAGGTATATATTATTGTAGATATAGACTGTACGGGCTCCTGTCAGGTATATATTATTGTAGATACAGACTGTACGGTCTCCTGTCAGTTATATATTATTGTAGATATAGACTGTACGGGCCCCTGTAAGGTATATATTATTGAAGATACAGACTGTACGGGCTCCTGTCAGGTATATATTATTGTAGATATAGACTGTACGGGCTCCTGTCAGGTATATATTATTGTAGATACAGACTGTATGGGCTCCTGTCAGGTATATATTATTGTAGATATAGACTGTATGGGCTCCTGTCAGGTATATATTATTGTAGATATAGACTGTACGGGCTCCTGTCAGGTATATATTATTGTAGATATAGACTCTACAGGCTCCTGTCAGGTATATATTACTGTAGATATAGACTGTATGGGCTCCTGTCAGGTATATATTGTAGATATAGACTGTACGGGCCCCTGTCAGGTATATATTATTGTAGATGTAGACTGTTTGGGTTCCTGACAGGTATATAGATATAGACTGTACGGGCTCCTGTCAGGTATATATTACTGTGGATATAGACTGTACGGGCTCCTGTCAGTTACAGTGCGTTGCAAAAGAATTTCCCCCCCTGGAACTTTTCTATTTCGCCTCATTTGGGGGACACAGAGACTGTGGGTGTATGCTTCTGCCGCTAGGAGGCTGACACTAAGTGAAAAAAAGAGGTTAGCTCCTCCTCCGCAGTATACACCCTCGCCCCTATTGAGGGCGGAAATCAGTTTTTTGCTTAGTGTCCATGGAGGCACACGTCTGGTTTTTCTCTCCAGACTTTTTTCGTCTTTTTCCCATGAAGATGTGACAGGGGCAACGGATCCTATTGAAAGGGTCCGATTTCCCCAAACCAACAACGGGCGAGCACGTGCGAGTGTCCCTCCACATATCCTCTCCCGCGTTGTGGGACACAATGCCGGACTTAGCCCTGACCACCCTTAGGTATTGAAACCATGGGCTGTACAGAGGCACAAGACTAGTCCGTGCGCCCCCCCCACTGCTCCACCAATGCTCAGACTGCGGTGCTGCAAGGTGGCAGATGGTCCCTCTCCTCACCCCCTGAAGGGGTTAGATGGAGCTAGGGTCCCTGCACCGTCCTATTTATTTTCAAAGACCCCCTCACATACCTGCGCTCAGGCTGAAGAGGATCATCGGTGAGGAGAGGGTCTGGGAGGGCTCCTGCGAAGACTTCGGGCTGGAGCCCACAGCTCGACCACTAGCCATGCAAGAGCAATCCATCAGGCAGCAGCCTGGGTCAGCCTGGGTCAGGAACGCCGCGCCGGTCAGTAGCGCCTTTTTTTGTGGTACCGCGCCCCCCCCGGTCGGGTAGGGGAGAATTGAGGCCGCGGCTTCGGCCGGAAGTTCCGCCCCTGGGGCCGCGCATCACTTCCGGCGGCACTGGGCGGCGCTAAAAATCGAGGCTTCGGAGCGCGGCTAGGCCGCAAAGCGAAAGTACCGCCCCTAGAGCGGTTTTTACAGGCTGGCGCGCACCACAGATGTCGGCGCATGATTTAAAGGAAGCATCCTGGTCGGGGGGGGCGCAGGACTGGGGTAAGTGCTGTCTCGAGGTCTTTACCAGACGACACCTGCAAGGTGGGCGGCCGCCTACTCTGTATACACCACGTCTGGGCCATCATCGCTCACCACGCATGGGTTAAAGAATTGGTGTCCTCAGGTTACAAAATGGAATTTATCAGAGACCCCCCAAGATGGTATGTTAGCGTGGGTGGTCAGGAGCGGGAGCTCCGAGAGTGGACCCTCTGGACCGTGGCACCGAGGGACCCCGGGCGAGCTGCCAGGTGGAACCGACCCCTATACAGGGACCGTTAGGAGCAGGCCCAGGGGTTCGAGTACCACGGTAGCCGGTACCGAGAGGGGCGGCTCAGGATGGACCGGAGTAAGACTGAGACTGGAGTAGGACGGCAGGAGCACTGAAGACAGGACTGGAGTAGGACGGCAGGAATACTGAAGGCGGGACTGGAGTAGGACGGCAGGAACACAAGGCAGGACTGGAGTAGGACGGCAGGAACACAAGGCAGGACTGGAGTAGCTGCTGTGAGGAGCAGCCGAGGCAGGAACTGCAGGAGCAGAGTGTGCACGATGGAGCGAGGCCAGAGTGTCAGGAAACACAACGATCAGGCGCCTCCCTCAGGAGGAAGCGGCCTGATATGGCCCCGTCTGGTCAGCCATTGGTCCAAATGTGCTTCCGGGTCAGGGCACAGCCGGAGCATAAGAAGCAGGAAGGAGGCGCGGCCGCGGCCTATGGCGCATGCGCATAGCATGCAGGGAAGGCATCGGTCGCGGGTCTGTCTCAGATGACCGCCGCGGCCGTCAGGTGGAGAGAGGCTGCGGCGTGGGAGCGGAGGCCGGGTGAGTATGGCGGAGCGGTGTAACAGTACCCCCTCCCCTAAGCCGCCCCCCCCGGAGATTAACAAGAAACCTCTTGAGGATACGGGGAGCATTAATATTCTCCCGAGGCTCCCAGGATCTCTCCTCAGGACCAAAGCCCTTCCAATCAACGAGAAAGAAAGTCCTACCTCTAACCCTTTTCACAGCGAGGATGTCCTGCACTTCAAAAACGTTGTCGGCACCCACCGGCTGAGGACCAAGATCAAGCGAGGAATGGAAACGATTCAGCACCACAGGCTTCAGGAGAGAGACGTGAA
Source organism: Dendrobates tinctorius (assembly GCF_039654945.1). NCBI lineage: Eukaryota > Metazoa > Chordata > Amphibia > Anura > Dendrobatidae > Dendrobates > Dendrobates tinctorius. Next base: position 4,226,363 of record NW_027361893.1, on the reverse strand, counting down.
AGGTGTTCGGGATCCGGAGCGAAGCAGGCAACCTCAATTTGTAGGCAACTTCGTTAATACGTCCCAGAATTTCAAACGGACCGATGTAGCGTGGACCCAACTTGTAGGAGGGCAGTTTTAGTCGGACGAATTTGGAGGAGAGCCAGACCTTGTCGCCAACACGATACGGAGGAGAATCCAACCTCTTTTTGTCTGCATAGTTCTTCATCTGATCAGCGGATCTCTTGAGTGATGTGTTGGTCTCAGCCCAAATCTTAGAAAATTCCGAGGACAAGGCATTGGCCGCGGGTACCTCAGAGGCGGGGGTTATCGGAAGAGGAACACCAGGATGTCTGCCAAAAACAATGAAAAACGGAGACTTGGCCGAAGACTCACCAGCATGGTTGTTATAAGCGAACTCTGCCCAGGGGAGTAAGCTGACCCAATCGTTCTGGTGGGCGTTAGAGAAGTGGCGTAAGTATCCCGTAAGCGTCTGGTTGGTACGCTCTACTTGTCCGTTGGACTGTGGATGGTAGGCCGAGGAGAAGTCGAGGGAAACGTTCATAAGCTTACAAAGCGAATGCCAGAACTTGGAGGTAAACTGAACCCCTCGATCAGACACAATGCGTCGAGGTAGTCCATGAAGCCTGAAGACTTGATGAATGAAGATCTCGGCCAGCTCCGGCGCTGAGGGAAGACCGGGCAGAGGGATGAAGTGAGCCATCTTGGAAAAACGATCCACCACCACCAGAATGACTGAGCAGCCCGCAGAGCAGGGTAGGTCGGTGATGAAATCCATGGCGATGTTCTCCCAAGGAACCGTAGGGACAGGCAACGGAAGCAACAAGCCAGACGGAGATCTCCGTGGTACCTTGTTCTTTGCACAGGATGGACAAGAAGCCACAAAATCGAGTACATCTTGGCGAAGTGAGGGCCACCAGTAGTGACGTTTGATAAGATCAAGGGTCTTCTTAGTTCCGGCATGGCCGGCCAGTTTGGAGGAGTGCCCCCATAGAAGAACCTTTTGCTTGAGATTCTCTGGCACAAGCGTCTTGCCAGGCGGAGGAGTAAGCCAGTTCACTGGAGCCACGGTGATGATCCTAGTGAGATCAATGATATGTGACGGTTCCTCCGTGGATTCGTGTGGTTGGAAGACCCTGGACAGGGCGTCGGCTTTGGAATTCTTGTTGCCGGGACGGAATCGGAGCTCGAAATCAAATCTGGCAAAAAATAAAGACCATCTGGCCTGGCGAGGGTTTAGTCTCTGGGCAGACTGGAGATAGGCCAGATTCTTGTGGTCCGAGAAGATGACAAAAGGATGGACAGCTCCTTCCAGGAGGTGGCGCCATTCCTCCAAGGCCAACTTGATGGCCAAAAGTTCCCGGTCACCGATCGAGTAGTTACACTCGGATGGAGAAAAGGCCTTCGAGAAGAAGCCACAAGGGTGCAGGCGACCGGAGGCGGTTCTCTGGGACAGCACCGCCCCGGCACCAGTCGAGGAAGCGTCCACCTCGAGTACAAAAGGTCGAACGCTCTCAGGGCGATGCAGGACCGGAGCCGTGGAGAAAGCCCGTTTTAGGGACAGAAAGGCCTCCTCTGCCTCAGGAGACCAATCCTTGGAAGTAGACCCTTTACGGGTGAGCACAGAAATGGGTCTTGTGATCGCGGAGAAGTGGGAGACAAATTGCCGGTAATAGTTGGCGAACCCGAGGAATCGTTGTATCGCCTTTAATCCGACGGGGCGAGGCCATTTGAGGATGGCAGACAACTTCTCGGGATCCATCCTTAGACCAGCGTCAGAGATAATGTATCCCAGAAATGGCAGAGAGGTCTGTTCGAAGAGACATTTCTCGATCTTTGCATACAGACGGTTCTCCCGAAGACGCTGAAGCACCAGGCGGACACTCTTTCTGTGGGACGAGAGGTCCGGCGAGAAGACGAGGATGTCGTCTAAGTACACGACCACACAGGAGTACAAGAGATCCCGGAAGATCTCGTTGACGAACTCTTGAAAGACTGCAGGAGCATTGCAAAGACCGAAGGGCATGACCAGGTACTCGTAATGGCCATCTCGAGTGTTGAAAGCGGTCTTCCACTCGTCACCTGCACGGATACGGACCAGATTGTAGGCTCCTCTGAGGTCCAGCTTGGTAAAGACCCGAGCCCCTCTGAGATGGTCAAACAGTTCCGGAATGAGTGGAAGAGGGTACCTGTTCTTGATGGTAATCTCATTCAAGCCCCTATAGTCAATGCATGGCCGTAGAGTCCCGTCCTTCTTTTTGACGAAGAAGAACCCGGCTCCCGCGGGCGAAGAGGATTTCCGTATAAAGCCTTTGGCGAGGTTCTCTCGGACGTACTCGGACATGGCGGTGGTCTCCACGGGAGACAGAGGGTAGATTCTGCCCCTTGGGGGGGTTGAACCAGAAACAAGTTCAATTGGGCAGTCAAACGGCCGGTGTGGAGGGAGGACCTCTGCTTCCTTCTTATCAAAAACATCGGCGTAGGAGCTGTAAGCTGGAGGAAGACCCGGGAGGTCTGGAGGTGACCGTGGAGCGGCCGCCAGGCGGACAGGAGTCAGACAGGGAGCTTGGCACGGGTGCCCCCAGCGGAGTATCTCCCCAGAAGACCAGTCGAGAACAGGCTGATGAGTCCTTAACCATGGAAGACCGAGTAGAATGGCGTGAGAGAGCTTAGGTAAAACGTAAAAGGCTATCTTCTCTCGATGTAAGGCTCCGACTTGCAATTCCACCTCTTCAGTGACCAAGGTGACGGTCACCTGTAGCGGTTTGCCATCCACGGTGGCAATCTGAATTGGGTTAGATAGAGTGACTACAGGAATTTGGTATTTGTCTACCTCTTCCGGCCGAATGAAGTTACCCGCTGAGCCCGAATCCACGTAGGCCACCTCGGAACCACGCCTCCCTCCTGAAACCAAAAGCACAGAAATCGTAAGGGGTTGAGAGGAATCATCATCATCACCTAGGAAGGCCTCTCTTACCTGACCTAGGTGGAGTCGTTTCCCTGTCTCTTAGGACAGGTGCGGATATAGTGTGACGAATGACCGCAATAGAGGCACAGACCTTGTGCTCGTCTCTCTCTCTGACGTAACTCGGCCAACCTGAGATGATCTATCTGCATGGGCTCACCCGAAGAGAGGGAAGAAGATCCGACTGAACGTGAGCTGGCCGACTGAGTGAAAGGAGGAACTGACCTGGAGGAGCGCCTGTCTCTCACTGACTCCCGAGCGCGCTCCAGGAGGCGCAGGTCAATGCGGGTAGCCAGCGAGATAAGGTCCTCTAAGGTGGACGGGGTATCTCGACCAGCGAGTTCATCCTTTATTTTACTAGAAAGACCGCGCCAGAATGCCCCCACCAAAGCTGCGTTATTCCAGCCGAGCTCAGAGGAAATAGTGCGAAAGCGAATAGCGTACTGTCCGACCGTGAGAGAGCCCTGGTGTAAGTTAAAGAGTGACTCAGTGAGAGAGGCTAACCGGCCCGGCTCATCGAAAACCTTACGAAACGTATCCAGGAAAACCGGGAGACTCGAAACGACCGGGTCGTCACGTTCCCAGAGCGGGTTTACCCAAGAAAGGGCCTCTCCCTCCAGATGGGACATGATGAAGGCCACTTTGGCCCGGTCCGAGGGATATTGCTGCGGCAGCCATTCAAAGTGGAGACTACACTGATTTAAGAACCCCCTACAGAGCTTGGGATCCCCGGTGAAACGAGGCGGCTTGGCGAGGCGGGGCGTCGGATGAGCAGCAGACGCAGGGGGAGGAGTCGGCACTGCAGCGGCAGCCTGGAGGGCCGACAAGCGACTATCAAAGGAGGCCATGTAGGACAAAATGTGGGTTTGAGTATCTTGCTGCTGACCCAGCTCCTGTTGGAGACTGGCCAGCTGAGTGGCATTTCCAGGATCGGCCACCTGTAAGGCCGACAAACGGGTGTCCATCGACTTCATGATTGACATAATGCGCCCCTGATTCTCCCGTAGGAATAGCAACTCTTTCTGGGTAGCAGCCGTAGTACCGGCGGAGTCCATGGCCTGATCGTACTGTTAGCGTGGGTGGTCAGGAGCGGGAGCTCCGAGAGTGGACCCTCTGGACCGTGGCACCGAGGGACCCCGGGCGAGCTGCCAGGTGGAACCGACCCCCTATACAGGGACCGTTAGGAGCAGGCCCAGGGGTTCGAGTACCACGGTAGCCGGTACCGAGAGGGGCGGCTCAGGATGGACCGGAGTAAGACTGAGACTGGAGTAGGACGGCAGGAGCACTGAAGACAGGACTGGAGTAGGACGGCAGGAATACTGAAGGCGGGACTGGAGTAGGACGGCAGGAACACAAGGCAGGACTGGAGTAGGACGTCAGGAACACAAGGCAGGACTGGAGTAGCTGCTGTGAGGAGCAGCCGAGGCAGGAACTGCAGGAGCAGAGTGTGCACGATGGAGCGAGGCCAGAGTGTCAGGAAACACAACGATCAGGCGCCTCCCTCAGGGGGAAGCGGCCTGATATGGCCCCGTCTGGTCAGCCATTGGTCCAAATGTGCTTCCGGGTCAGGGCACAGCCGGAGCATAAGAAGCAGGAAGGAGGCGCGGCCGCGGCCTATGGCGCATGCGCATAGCATGCAGGGAAGGCATCGGTCGCGGGTCTGTCTCAGGTGACCGCCGCGGCCGTCGGGTGGAGAGAGGCTGCGGCGTGGGAGCGGAGGCCGGGTGAGTATGGTGGAGCGGTGTAACATGGTATTTTCTTTCCCAGCTTCCCAGGGTAGATGCCCAGGCAAGGGCTCTATTGGGAGCCATCAAATTGCTCCAGCACAATGGAGTTATTATTCCAGTACCAGAACACAAAAGGGCTCAGGGTTTCTATTCCAACCTTTTTTGCGGTTCCCAAAAAGGACGGGTCTGTCAGGCCTGTGTTGGACCTGAAGCTTCTAAACAGATTCCTCAGGATCAGACATTTCCTGATGAAGTCTCTCCATTCAGTCATATCGGCCATGGAGTAGGGAGAATACTTGGCCTCAATAGACATCCAAGATGCATATCTGCATATTCCCATTTTTCCTCCTCATCAGAGGTTCTTACGCTTCGCCATCAACGGTCGACATTTTCAGTTCATAGCGCTACCCTTCGGGCTAGCCACAGCTCCCAGAGTGTTCACAAAGGTTTTGGCAGTTGTCATGGCCATACTGCATTCTCGAGGCATAGTCGTCTTGCCTCCTCTGGACGACCTCTTGGTCAAGGGCCCGTCAATAAGGGCATGCGAGGAAAATGTCAGTATCACGCTGGATACTCTTGCCCGCTTAGGCTGGTTGGTCAATGCGAAGAAGTCATCCCTTGTGCTAGCTCAGAAGATCTCCTTCTTAGGAATGATCTTCGACACTTGCCGAGGATTGGTGATTCTCCCTCAGGAAAAGGTACTAGCTCTCCGGCAGGGAGTCCGGACACTTCGCCAACCAGTCCCTCATACCATCCGATCTGGGATGAGGATTCAAGGAAAAATGGTGGCAGCAATGGAAGCAATACCTTTCGCCCAGTTCCATCTTCGCCCCCTGCAGCACGCCCTCTTGTCAGCCTGGGACAAGAACCCTTTCACGCTCGATCGGCGGTGTCGTCTGTCCTCTCAAGTCAGGCAGTCGTTCGGATGGTGGATAACCAGTTCCTCTCTGACCCAGGGGAAACCCTTTCCCCCAGACCATTGGCTGGTGGTGACAACCGACGTTACTCTCCTCGGCTGGGGAGCGGTGTTTCACCACCACACAACCCAGGGACGGTGGTCGCCACAGGAGGCATGCCTCACGATCAATTTATTGGAGATACGAGCAATCCGGCTGGCACTGCAGGAGTTCCATCACTTTCTAGCAAGCCGCCCTGTCCGAATTCAATCGGACAATGCCATGGCGGTGGCTTACATAAATCACCAAGGGGGCACTCGCAGCAGAGCAACCATGCGCGACGTGGGGCGCGTTCTTCAGTGGGCCGAAGCGAACCACCCGGTGATTTCGGCAGTTCACATCCCGGGCATGGAAAACTGGGCGGCAGACTTTCTCAGCCGGGAGGGTCTTGCGTCCGGAGAGCGGTCTCTACATCCCGAGGTCTTTCAGCAGATTTGTCAATGGTGGGGAACTCCGGATGTGGACTAGATGGCTTCCAGAGTGAACGCCAAGGTGCCCACGTATGTCGCTCGGGCCAGGGACCCAAAGGCAATCGCTGTGGATGCGTTGGTTCTGCCATGGAACCAGTTTCGCCTCCCATATCTATTTCCCCCGCTACCACTACTTCCGAAAGTCGTCAAGAAGATCAAGACGGAAGGGGTCCAGGCAATTCTGCTGGCCTCAGATTGGCCCCGTCGAGCGTGGTACGCAGATCAAATGCTGCTGTGCTCGCCGACGTCCTTTGGCGCCTACCAGAGCGCCCGGATCTACTCTCTCAAGGGCCGATTTGCCACCCGAACTTAGGGGCCCTGTGTTTGACGGCATGGCCGTTGAATCTTGGATTCTAACCCAGGCAGGGTTCGGGAGCAAGGTGGTCGCTACAACGATTAGCGTCCGGAAGCCTGCTTCAGCACGAATTTACCACCACACCTGGAAGGTGTTCTTCGCTTGGTGTCGAGGCCGCGGTGTTTCTCCGCTGAGATTCTCGATCCCCAACATCTTGGCTTTTCTCCAATCGGGGCTAGACTCGGGCTTGGCCCCAAGTTCCCTCAGGAGACAAATATTGGCCTTATCCGTCCTGTTCCAGCGCAGAATTGCTACCAATCTGCAGGTGAAGACTTTCATCCAGGGAGTCTCCCACTTGGTACCTCCCTATAAGGCGCCAATGGACGCCTGGGACCTTAACCTGGTCCTAAGTGTTCTGCAGGAAGCTCCTTTTGAACCGCTTCAGGATGTCTCTTTGAGGTACCTTTCCTGGAAAGTGGTGTTCCTAGTGGCCATCACTTCTATCAGGTGGGTTTTAGAGCTGGCGGCCCTATCCTGCCGAGCTCCGTTCATCACTTTCCGTAAGGCTAGGGTGGTGCTCAGACCAGCCCCTCCGTTTCTGCCGAAGGTCGTGTCCTCTTTTCACATTAATGAAGATGTTGTCTTGCCTTCTTTTTTGTCCAGCACCGATGCACCGTGTGGAAAAGGCTCTTCACACATTAGACCTGGTTAGAGCCCTCCGGAGGTACCTGTCGAGGACGGCACCCTTTCGTCAGACGGACATGCTGTTCGTGCCCCCCGAAGGGCGCAGGAAGGGACTTGCTGCCTCGAAATCGACCATAGCCAGATGGATCTGTTTGACTATTCAGGAATCCTACCGCATTAGAGGCACGTCGATTCCAGCAGGGATCAGTGCGCACTCTACTTGGGCAGTGGGCGCCTCTTGGGCGCTTCGGCATCAGGCTTCGACGGAACAGGTTTTCAAGGCAGCAACCTGGTCCAGCCTGCACACATTTGCCAAACATTATAATATCCATACTTAGGCCTCAGCGGATGCGAACCTGGGTAGAGGGATTCTCCAAGCAGCAGTGGCGCACCTTTAAACAAGAGGTGCATGTAGCTTGGATCGGTGAGTTAACTCCCACCCAGGGACTGCTTTAGGATGTCCCACAGTCTCTGTGTCCCCCAATGAGGCGAAGGAGAAGCAGGGATTTTTGCGATAAACTCACCGTAAAATCCTTTAGCCAGTTGGCTCTTGTTTTGTTTAAATTAATATGTGTCTACTTATTTGATATAAGGGTGGTGTTTTTCCTTTGGACATGCCTGTATTGGGGTTGATTTTGTTGTCCTCCTACTGCTTTGGTACCAAACTGATTTCCGCCCGCAATAGGGGAGAGGGTGTATACTGCGGAGGAGGAGCTAACCTCTTTTTCCAGGTCACCACCTGACAGCACACCTGGAGGACGTCGTTCTCATCTGCAGTGGGACAGGAAACCACAAGAGTTTAAAAGGACCCTCCCCTTACCATCCCACAGTGTTTTTCCTGTCCCACTGCGGATAGGAACGACGAGAGGAAGATCCAGCCGTTCCGCGCAGAGGGTCAGGATCAGGGGGCCCAGCCTTTCCTTTCCTACCTGGAAAACTCTGCGAGCTGAAACCCGGCACAGGGTCCCTCAGCCCCTCCAGTGTAGCGCTGCTCCTGGAGAAGGGGTCGCTTCCTCCCGACGGAGGCTCTCGACCCCGGACGCCACTGCCACCACCGATGTAGGTACCGGGGCCGCCTCTACGGACTCCACGTGCCCTGCAAGCGGACCCCGGCAGAGGATCGCTGCACCTCTCCCCCTTCCCGCTGTAAGACGCGGTAGCCCAAGGCCTGGGACCAGAGTGCGCTACTTCCGCCCATAACAGCAGGGCGTGCGCGTCATCCAGGACGGGCGGGACTTCCGACCCTGACGCACTTCCGGTCGCGTCACCGGGCCCGGACGTCACTTCTGGTCGCGTCACCGGGCCCGGACGTCACTTCTGGCCTCGTCATTTAAGGCGACAGCCCGGCATTCAGGAAGTGCCGGCACCATCTCTGAGAGGGGGCAAACTCGGCGGTGGAGCGGATCGGCAGTGCGGCTGGAGAGAGAGCAGACAGCGGTATGCAGGGCCCTGCAGTGTAAGAACCGGATACCACCTCCCGGCCACTTACACGTTTTTGTGTCTCCGCAGGTAGACAGCCACAAGGAACCTTATCTATCAAAGATGGAGGACCAGGCGAAGACGAAGACAGGAACGGAGAGCCTGGGTCACGTGAGTAGCCTCATATAAGGTCATGGCAGGGCCCCAGTAAGACAGACCCCACAGAACACGTACTTTATGTGTTCCAGGGGGGAACCTCCACCTCAGAAAGGAAGAAGGATAAGAAGTGTCCAGTCTGCTCTAAGAAGCTAAAGGACACATGGCAAAAAACCCTCTGCGACGCATGTACAAAGCGCATAATGGGGGAAGATCAGGCTACGCTCATGTCGAACATGAGGGCAATAATTAGAGAGAAAGTACAGGCCTCGGTATCCCTAGCCATGTCCCAAACCCCGCAGATGAACCCTCAGGCATCCAGAAAGAGGCAGAGGGAGTCGGGCATGTCTTCTGAGGACATCCTGTCCGAATCAGACGCAGAGGAGGAGGAGGAGATCAGAGAGCACCCGGAGAGGGGAAGAAAGTACCTCTTTGCATCCGGCGATACGGACGAGCTATTAGGGGCAGTCCGGCAGACTATGCAGATAGAGGAACCCCCGACTACCCTCTCGATACAAGATGAGATGTTCGGGGGGGCTGCGCTCCCAGACCTCAATGGTCTTCCCAGTAAATACCCATATACGGGCCATGATATTGGATGAATGGGAGGAAACAGAAAAAATTGACTATCCCCCGAGACTTCAGGCTTCGCCTGCCGTTTGACCCAGAAGAGGTCAAGGTCTGGGAAGAGGTCCCTAAAATCGATATCCCAGTAGCGAGGGTATCAAAAAAGACAGCCATTCCGTTTGAGGACTGGCCACACTTGAAGAGAGCCTGGGAAAGTTCAGCGGCAGTCATAAAGACAAATATAGCCGCGACATCAGTTGCATGCTCAATGCATCTATGGATAGATGATTTAGAGGAGCATTTATCAGATAGAACTCAGAGGGACACTATTCTAAAATCCCTTCCCTTGCTAAAATTAGCCACGGGGTTTTTGGCTGACGCCTCAGCAGAGTCCGTTAGATTTATGGCCAGAACCTAATCATTGTCCAACACAGCCAGAAGAGCTATCTGGCTTAAAAGTTGGTCGGGTAACATGCAGTCAAAGAATAAACTGTGCTCAATTCCCTTCTCGGGAGGTAGAGCCTTCGGACCTGTGCTTGACGATATCTTAGAGAAGGCGTCAGATGAAAAAAAGGGAAGAGAAATGTAAAAGGTATCAGCCCTTTCGTAGACCCCGTTACAACCAGAGAACAGACTACAGAGGGAAGGGGAAGTCAGGTCGATGGAGCTACCCCAAAGGGGGTGAGGGTAGGAATAGGAGCAGAGATACCATCTTCTCCGGCCCAGGGTCTAGCTCCCGGAAGAAATGACGCCACCAGTGAAGGGGGTCAACTGCTCAGGTTCAGGGAAGAATGGCGAGAGGTTACTACCAGCCCCTGGGTACTGCAAGTAATTTCTCAAGGATACTAGATAGAATTTGATTCCCTACCCTCGAACAGGTGCCTAGTGACCAGCTCTCGACTCGGTCCGACCTCCCCCATGTGGTTAGATATCCAGGACCTCCTAGAAATGGAGGCAATCATACCAGTTCCCATGCAAGAAGAGGGAAGGGGACACTACTCGAGCCTCTTCGCGATAAAAAAAACCGTCAGGGGAGACCAGGACCATAATAAATCTCAAACCCTTAAACAAGTGGGTATCATACAAACGCTTCAAGATGGAATCAATAAGATCCACGATTCCGCTCCTGGGAGAAGCGGTGATAATGTGCACGTTAGATCTAAAAAGCGCATATTACCATGTCCCCATCCACCCAGACCACCAAAAATACCTCAGGTTTGCGGTTGAAAAGGAGGGCAGGGTTCACCACTACCAGTTTCGCTGTCTCCCCTTCGGCCTAGCATCAGCCCCAAGAGTTTTCACGAAGGTAATGGTAGAGGTCATGGCCTACCTAAGAGCCCAAAACATCACGGTGGTCCCGTACTTAGACGATTTCCTGATCGTATTCAAACTAAAGGAACAAAAAGCGCAATAGGGTCTTATCCGGGTTATAACTGGAGAAATAGATTAGAATTTACTCACCCTTTTTAGGAGAGGTTCAGGCATGTGGGATCAGTAATCTGCTTGCTGCACGTCCAAAGGTCAGCTCTGCGACCGCTTGAAACATCAGATTTCGGAATAAATTCTTGGACTTTTGTGCGCTACCAGATAAATTCACTAATCCAGTGTTAGGAGAAAGAATAATCCATTTTATTTCCCCGGATTATTCTTTCTCCTAACACTGGATTAGTGAATTTATCTGGTAGCGCACAAAAGTCCAAGAATTTATTCCGAAATCTGAGATTTCCTGATCGTAGCAGACTCAGCAGCCCAGCTCAGAGTCGACTGTCAGTCCTCAATCGCCACACTGCAAAGGTTGGGTTGGATAATAAATTGGTCAAAATCAGATCTTGTACCCAAGCCCAGAATAAAATTTTTAGGGGTCGTGCTAGATTCGGAAAGAAGAATGTCCTGTCTTCCAGAAGAAAAGCAGACCAGCATACCAAAAAAGATCCGCCAGTTCTCAAAGAACCGGGTGTCGATCAGAGACGCAATGAGGATTCTGGGGCTGATGACTTCGTGTATCTCCTGTGTCAGGTGGAGTCAGTTCCACTCCCGCAGACTACAACGGGCAGTCCTAGCATCCTGGGACAGGAGGCAAGGCTCACTAGACAAGAAGATGCAATTAATTCCCCAGGTCAAAAGGTCGCTGCTGTGGTGGACCGTCCCGGGAAACCTAAAAACCAGTGTCTCATGGATTCAGTCCCCAGAGATCGTAGTAACCACGGACGCAAGTCTGTATGGCTGGGGGGGACATATCGGAGGAGAGTACTATCAGGGGCGATGGAGTTGGGAGGACAGCAACAGGTCCTCCAACTTCAGAGAGCTACTTGTGGTCTGGAAGGTACTACTCGTTGCCTGGCCTCGGGTGAAGAACAAGCACGTCAAGATGTTTTCGGACAATATCACGACAGTAGCCTTTCTCCGCCATCAGGGCGGACCGAAACACCCGGCACTACAGGGCTTAGCAGAGCAGATCTTTAGATGGGCGGAAAGAGAGGTCCTCTCAATCTCAGCAGTACATCTGGAGGGCACCAGCAACCAGGTGGCGGACTTTCTCAGCAGAAGAAGAATAACCGCAACGGATTGGGAACTCAACGAAGAGGTGTTCAGCAGCCTGTGCGATCACTGGGGACAACCAGAAATAGACCTGTTTGCGGACAAGGGGAATACAAAGGTCATAGCCTTCTAGTCCCTAAACCCGGCAGGAAACCCGACAGGGATAGATGCTCTATCGCAGTCCTGGAACAGGGGCCTACTGTACGCCTTCCCGCCTCTAGCTCTCATCCCAAGGGTTCTCAGGAAGATCTACGAGGACAAAGCCAGGGTCATATTGGTGGTTCCCTATTGGCCAAGAAGAAGCTGGTTTCCTCTGCTCAGGAAGATATCACGGGAAGATCCCATTCTTCTGCCAAAAAGAGAAGACCTTCTTCACCAGGGTCCGGTCTTCCACAAAAGGCCAGAAGCCCTCAAGCTATCAGCCTGGATCCTGAGCGGCAGGTCCTAAGAACAAAGGGTCTATCGGATGAAGCTATATCCACTCTACAAGCAAGTAGGAAGCCCGTAACAGCAGCAATATATAACAAAATTTTGGAAAAAATTTAGCAGCTTTTGTGGAGAGGCGACAGTCGAAACTGACCAACCCCAGATCCCGAAGATCCTTGACTTCTTACAGGCAGGGTTCAAGAAGGGCCTCAGACCCAGCACCCTGGGAGTGCAGATTTCGGCCTTAAGCGTGTTCTATGACACAACCCTATCGTCTCACCCCTGGATAGCCCGGTTTTCAAGGGCTGTGCAGAGACTTAAGCCCTTGATAAGAAGGACCGTCCCTCCTTGGGACCTTAACCTAGTCCTTAACGCGCTATGTAGACAGCCATACCAGCTAGGGGTAGAAATAACTATCGGTAACCTCTCTCTGAAGACAGCGTTCTTAGTGGCTATTACGTCAGCCAAAAGATATGGGGAACTTCAGGCCCTATCGGTTCAGGATCCCTACTTACAAATATTCGACGACCGGTTAGTCCTAAAACTCGACCCGGCTTTTGTCCCCAAGGTGATCTCAGACTCGAACATGAATCAAGAGGTAGTGCTCCCCTCATTTTGTCAGTTTCCTAAGAATAGCAAAGAGAAAGCTTACCATAACCTGGATGTCAGGGAAACAGTGCTCAGGTACCTGGACGCAACCAGGCCTTGGAGGCAGGATAGTAATCTCTTTGTCCAGTTCAGAGGCCCTAATAAGGGGAAAAAGGCATCAAAATCCACAATAGCAAAGTGGATTAAATCCGTTATTAGCACAACGTATAGAGCACAGGGTCAGAGCCCCCCGGGGAGCCTTAGAGCCCACTCAACTAGGGCCAGAGCCACATCATGGGCAGAGAGGGGTGGAGCCTCGGCAAAACAAATTTGCAGAGCCGCATCTTGGGCCAGTCTCAGTATGTTCTCTAAACAGTATAAATTAGACGTGGCCTCCGCACAATTGGCATTTGGGAGAAAGGTACTCCACGCAGTAGTCCCACCCTAAGACCAATATTCTTTGGTACTACTCCAGGTGTGCTGTCAGGTGATGACCTGGAAAACGGTAATTAGACCTACCTGTAATTGTGTTTCTAGGAATCCATCCTGACAGCACTATTAGTTCCCTCCTGACAAACGCATCCATGCAATTGTGATGTAACATGTGTATGAAAAATGTTGGTTAAATAAAAAAAATTTTTTGAATCCATCCGGAGGTGTTACTTTGTGAAATCACTGTGGGATGGTAGGGGGAGGGTCCTTTTAAACTCTTGTGGTTTCCTGTCCCACTGCGGATGAGAAGGACGTCCTCCAGGTGTGCTGTCAGGATGGATTCCAGGAAACACAATTACGGTAGGTCTAATTACCGTTTTTTCACTTAGTGTCAGCCTCCTAGTGGCAGAAGCATACACACACAGTCTCTGTGTCCCCCAATGAGCGTCTCGGAGAAAAGGATTTTACGGTGAGTTTATCACAAAAATCCCTGTTTCAACCTTTTCCCACGTATCATGCTTCAAACATAAAGACACCAAATGTAAATTTTTGGTGAAGAATCAACAAGTGGGACACAATTGTGAAGTTGAACGAAATGTATTGGTTATTTTAAATTTTTGTGGAAATTCAAAAACTGAAAAGTGGGGCGTGCAATATTATTCAGCCCCTTTACTTTCATTTCGACAAACTCACTCCAGAAGTTCATTGTGGATCTCTGAATGATCCAATGTTGTCCTAAATGACTAATGATGATAAATATAATTCACCTGTGTGTAATCAAGCCTCCGTATAAGTGCACCTGCTCTGTGATAGTCTCAGGGTTCTGTTTGAAGAACAGACAGCATCATGAAGACCAAGGAACACAACAGGCAGGTCAGTGATACTGTTGTGGAGAAGTTTAAAGCTGGATTTGGAAAGAAAATGATTTCCAAAACTTTAAACATATTGAAATGGAAAGAGTATCATACCACTGCAAATCTACCAAGACCTGGCTGTCCCTCTAAACTTTCATCTTAAACAAGGAGAAGACTGATCAGAGATGCAGCCAAGAGGCCCATGATCACTCTAGATGAACTGCAGAGATCTACAGCTGAGGTGGGACAGTCTGTCCATAGGACAACAATCAGTCGTAAACTGCACAAAGCTGATCTTTATGGAAGTGGCAAGAAGAAAGCCATTTCTCAAAGATATCCATAAAAAGTGTTGTTTAAAGTTTGCAATAAGCCACCTGGGAGACACACCAAACATGTGGAAGAAGGTGCTCTGGTCAGATGAAACCAAAATCGAACTTTCTGGCAAAAATGCCAAACGATATGTTTGGCGTAAAGGCAACACAGCTCATCACCCTGAACACACCATCCCCACTGTCAGACATGGTGGTGGCAGCATAATGGTTTGGGCCTGCTTTTCTTCAGCAGGGACAGGGAAGATGATTAAAATTGATGGGAAGATGGATGGAGCAAATACAGGACCATTCTTGAAGAAAACCTGTTGGAGTCTGCAAAAGACCTGAGACTGGGACGGAGATTTGTCTTCCAACAAGACAATGATCCCAAACATAAAGCTAAATCTACAATGGAATGGTTCACAAATAAATGTATCCAGGTGTTAGAATGGTCAAGTCAAAGTCCAGACCTGAATCCAATCGAGAATCTGTGGAAAGAGCTAAAAACTGCTGTTCACAAACGATCTCCATCAAACTACACTGAGCTCGAGCTGTTTGCCAAGGAAGAATGGCCAAGAATTTTTGTCTCTCGATGTACAAAACTGATAGAGACATACCCCAAGCGACTTGCAGCTGTAATTGCAGCAAAAGGTGGCGCAACAAAGTATTACGTTAAAGGGGCCGAATAATATTGCATGCCCTACTTTTCAGTTTTTGAAGTTCCACAAAAATTTAAAATAACCAATAAATTTCATTCAACTTCACAATTGTGTCCCACTTGTTGATTCTTCACCAAAAATTTACATTTGGAATCTTTATGTTTTGAAGCATGATATGTGGGAAAAGGTTGAAAAGTTCCAGGGGGCAGAATACTTTCGCAACGCACTGTGCAGCATCTAAACGTTCTATCTCCTGTTATGTTTTCCCTTCTTATCTCCAGTAATTGTATTATTACACAGGATTTTTATGATGATACATCGGCTCATCTTCTCATTCAGGTCTCTACAATATCGGATCCTCTCAGTGAAGATCTTCTACATAAGAAAATTTTCCTGATTTACCCATCAAAGATGGATATGGACAGAGACAAGATGGCGGAGAGGATACTACACCTCACCCTAGAGATCCTCTTCCGACTTACTGGAGAGGTGAGAGATTCTGATGACGTCACATTACATCATTCTTATCTATGGGAATAACAGATGGACAGAACTGGAGAGGTGAGGACTCTGGGAATGTCTGTAGTGAGATTTAGTAATGTGTCTCTCCATAACCAGGATTACACAGTAGTGAAGAAGACCTCTAGTGAGCACTGTCAGGACCCTGTGTCTGAGGGATGGGGAAGACCCCTGAACCCAATCACGGGGCCTCCACCTCACCCCCTGATACATGAGGACATCAATGACCAGAAGATCCTAGAACTCGCCTACAAAATGATTGGGCTGCTGACTGGAGAGGTGACAGTGCTGGGAATGCTGGGACATTATACAGTAACACTATGAAGGGATCAGGGGGATGATGGTATCATTGTATATGTCAGGTTCCTATAAGGTGTCAGGATGTCTCGGTCTATTTCTCCATGGAGGAGTGGGAGTATTTAGAAGGTCACAAAGATCTGTACAAGGACGTCATGATGGAGGTTCCCCAGCCCCTCACATCACCAGGTAATAGACAGGACTAAATACACACGGCCTATAATTATCTGTATGTAAAGAATGAATTCAGTCCTTGTATGTGTTTCCTCCAGATCTATCCAGTAAGATGACAACACCAGAGAGATGTCCCCGTCCTCTTCTTCCAAAGGACTGTAAACAAGAAGATCCCAATGCTCCTCAGGATCATCAGGTAGATGGAGAGAAGGTGTCATGAGATCTCCCCTATGATGTGTAGACGGCTGTGAAGGTCTTGTGCTCAGTCTTGTTTTATCCACCAGTATTATATGTTTTATACTTGTGTAATGAGAACGGTGGAGATGGCAGGATTAGAGCTGATCATAGATGTGACTTCTCCATCTGTCTGTGACTTTTACAATATTTGTTTCAGGGTGAAGATCTGACCCATATTAATACTACAGAGACATATGTGAGGGGTGATGAATGGTGTAAAGAGGAGATTCCCACATATGACTACCCAGGTGAGTAGTAACCACTAAATGCAGAGAAGTCACAGATTCTTCTCAGTCACCGGCTGTGGCCGCTTTATCTGGATGTAGTCTGGCTGTATCACAATCGTGTGATCACTATTTTGCCTCTAGACCACAATATTCTCCTCCATCCAAAACTGTTCAAATGATTTTGAGCTTTAAAAGCCCTTTTCTATACATGTATAGTCTGGAGGATCCACCTACCCCCTAAAATTAGGAGACGCTGACCGTAACCTGCCCAGGTTTAAAAACTGCAAAGCCAAATGACAGCGAACGTAGAATGTGCTGACAAGTTAGAAAATCCAAGGAACAATAGAAGAAAAAACGTAGCACTCACCAGCATAAATCAGTTCCAATAGTCCTTTATTCACATAAGTGCCATGGATAGCAATTGGACAAGCAGGACTTGTGAGACGTGCGGGGAAGAGAGGACGACGACCTTTTCGCGATTACTCGATTCTAGGCGTCCAGGTGCAATAATGAACCTCAGGTCAATTCCTTTATAGAGATCAAGACCTTAACAAGCTGTGCAAACTTACACCGACATTCACAAATATAACAATACATAAAACCATATCATGATTGCTACTATGTGCAGCATGTCAATTCTTTGTGCGGATCCGCAGCGTTTTGACACCTGCTCCATTATAGGAATCTGCAGGTGTCAAAACGCAGGGGAAATCCACACAAAATCTGCACTAAATTCGCAGGTAAAACACAGGTCATTTTACCTGCGGATTTAGCCAAATCGGCGCTGAAAAATCCGCAGGGTAAGCCGCAACGTGTGCACATACTCTTAGGCAGCTTCTAGTTTCCCATGGAGACTATTGAAGCATGCCAAAAGTTAAAAAAAAGTTTTTAAAAATTTAAAAAATAAAGTTTAAATCACCCCCCTTTCACCCTATTCAAAGTAAAAAAATCAAACACACACATATTTGATATTGCCGCATTCAGAGTCACCCGATATATCAATATAAAAAAAATAACCTTATCGCTAAACGGCGTAGCAAGAAAAAAAAGCCAAAAAGCCAGAATTATGTTTTTTTGGTCGCAACGACGTTGCATTAAAATGCAATAACTGGTGATCAAAAGATCATATCTGCACCAAAATGGTATCATTAAAAATGTCAGCTCGGTGCACAAAAAAAATCAGCCCTCCCCAACCCAAGATCACGAAAAATGGAGAAGTTACAGGTATCGGAAAATGGCGCAATTTATTTTTTTAACAAAGTTTGGAATTCTTTTTTCACCACTTAAATATAAAAGAACCTAGACATGTTTGGTGACTATTAGTGATGAGCAAGTGTACTCGTTGCTCGGGTTTTCCCGAGCATGCTCTGGTGTCCTCCGAGTATTTTAGCGTGCTCAGAGATTTAGTTTCTGTCGACGCAGCTGCATGATTTGCGGCTGCTGGACAGCCTGAATACATGTGAGGAATGCCTGTTTGTTAGGGAATCTCCACATGTATTCAGGCTGTCCAGCAGCCGCAAATCATGCAGCTGAGGCGACGAAAACTAAATCTCTGAGCACGCCAAAATACTTGGAGGACTCCTGAGCATGCTCGGGAAAACCCAAGCAACGAGTATACTCGCTCATCACTAGTGTCTATTAATTCGTAATAACCTGGAAAATCCATAATGGCAGGTCAGTTTTAGTATTTAGTGAACATAGTAAAAAGGCTAAGCAAAAAACTACTGTGGGATTGCACGTTTTTTGCAATTTCACCGCACTTGCAATTTTCTTTCCCGTTTTCCAGTATACGATATGTTAAAATCAATGCCTCTGTTCAAAAGTACAACTCAACCAACAAAAAATAAGCCCTCACATGACCATATTTACCAAAAAATAAAAAAGTTTTGCCTCTGGGAAGTATGGGAACGAAAAATGAAAATGCAAAATCAAAAATAGCTCTGGTCGTTAAGGGGTTAAAAAAAGTCTCCATTGCCTCTTCCAAATGCTTGAGATGTTAATTTATCACACGTCAGCTCTGCACTATTAGGCTATGTGCACACAATGCGTTTTTGCTGCATTTTTTTACTCGCTGTGATGTACCAACTAGTGGTATTCTCAGAGACAGGTGTGTATCGCACAGACAGAGGTTGCTGGGTTTTGTAGTCCCACAAGCCTGTATCTTTAGTAAAGGTCTGGATTTAGGGTTATCCAGAAGTGACCGGAGGAAGTTATGCGTCTTTCCAACGTACTGACCTGACATCACCTTAAGTGTATCACTGCATGACTGGTGGTGATGTGGTAGCTAAAAACAGTGAAGCTGACACCAAGTTAGAGAGCGAATTGGGGTTCACCATACTGTGGGGTGTGACACAGACTCTGGGGGTGACTGTGACTCTAAGAAAGGAATGCAGTACAGTAATGAAGGGCCCAACAAGGATGGCAAATCCTCCCATCACCAAAGGAGCAAGTACCACAAGGAAGCTGCCCAAGTGACCCATGCTGATAATAGAATGTGGTGTTCCATCTGTGGGTTCTCTTCCAGACACGGAGGAGATCAGGAAGGAGATGAAGTGTCGTTGCCAGTAGCAACCGTTGGGGCTGAGACAGATATTGTGCTGTCAGAGGAACTGACACAGTGTAGCGCCCATGCGCCACAAGAGGAAGCAGGGAGATGGAACCAGCCAAGAAGATGGTGTGGGTGTCCTCTCCGACTTCTGCGCAAGCAGCTGATGGTCTGTCAATGGGTGGCATTATGGGAGAATAAATCCCAGTAAGTGCTGGTGGAGTAGGAGTCCGTGATGCTCAGGAAGAGCAGATCACTGGTGGATCCACCTCTAGGGGGGAGCGAAGGCCTTCGAAGGTGACACGGCTGAGACCCAAGAGAGGGCTGAAGATGACACTGCTGAGACCCAGGTGAAGGCCGAGGGTGCTGAAATGGAGGAAGCCACCAAAGAATTGAGGCCTGAAGCAGGTACCTCGTTGAGTGATGGAAGCTCACCCAGTCCAGAAGGTGGAAGAAGCGAGCTAAGGAGGCTCAAGAAGACTATACAAGCTCATTTAAAGCAGGCGAAGCTGCGGTCGCCTGGCAAAAAGGAGCCCTGAAGAAAATGGAGCTACAGGTGTCTGTTCTGGCCAAGCTTCTCAAAGAGGTGGAAGTTCAGAGAGAGGCGATGCTGGAAACTGAGCCGACGATCATCTCGGTGCAGTGGAGAAGGGTGAGAATCTATTGTTCAAGTGCCTTGTAGAGGTTTCGGAAGACCTGAGGGAAGAGTGTGCCAGAGATTCAGTGCATGACGGTCTTAAGAAAGCCGTGGAAGCCTGTAGTGTGTACTGGTCCCCAGAAGCTAAACAGAGAATATGTGTGTGTGTTGGCGGAGAATATCTGCATGTGTGTGTGTGTACCCAGGCGTCGTCTGATGGGACTACTACTCCCATCCGGCTATGTCTTTTGTCACATATAACAAAGACAGCAGGAGCCGATGATGGGAGAATAGTCTCATCATCCAGCGCCTGTGTTCAATTGTATATCAAAACATTTACATATTTACATACAAAATATATACTCGCCGAACGCCTAATCCCCGATGTCCGCGTCTCCTGCAAACAATCAAAAATAGTAAACCAACATATACTCCCTGTCCTCCGTAGTCCATTTAATACGTAGTGTCCCATGGCGATCTCACGGGAGATATGACTGCTCTACACAGCCGCAGGCAATACACTGACAGGAGATAATTGCTCCCGCAGTGTATCACTGAGCCGCCGTGAGAGTTCACCGGAGATCATCAGCTGATCAGCTCCGATGCGCTCACGGCATCGCTGCATGGGAAAGTTCTCACACAGTGGTAGTGCCGTGAGAGCACCGGAGCTGATGAACTCCAGTGAACTTTCACGGCAGCGCAATGATACACTGCGGGAGCGATTTACCTCCTGCCAGTTTATCGCCAGAGGCCGGGTAGAGCAGTCACATCTTTTGATATGACTTCTACACATGAGATTGCCGTGGGACACTCTTTATTAAATGAACTACAGCAGACAGGATAGTATTGTATTTTGCTTTATTATTTTTTGATTGTCGGGGTGAGTGAGTCGGGGATTAGTGTTATGAATGAGTCACCGTAGGAGGCAAAAACAGAAATACTAGCTAAGTCCAGAAAAGTTGGCAGCTATCGGATTGCAGACCCCTGAACCTATCAACAACAACTAGCAGTTGCTGTGGGGGGGTTCCTACGGTGCCCTAGACCCCTCGATCACAGCCGGAGAACTAAATAGCCTAAAGACAGAAAGGGAAATCTAAACTGCCCCAGAGCAGACCCCAAAGCAATAGGCAGCCCCCAACATATAATGACAGTGAAGCAAGATGAAAAAACACTCACACAGATAGAAAGATAGGCTGAGCAAATGATGGGGCCCAAGCTAACTAAATAGGACAGGATAGAAAAGCTGCTGTCTGCAATCCGCCAAAACCCTATCAAAACAAGAGCCAACAGACTGATAGGGAAAAAAACCCTGAAGACGCTAGGCTTCAAAAAGACTATATCAGTACTCAGGTATTTTCTGAAGACAGAGCAAAAAGGAATTCAGCTCACCCCAGTGGGGAATGGCAGAATTCCAGAAAAACAAGGCAAAACAAAACCAAAACACAAATGCAAAAAGCAGAGCAGAAAACTTAGCTTTTGTGGAGCAGGAATCAGACTGGTCTCCTAGAATCCCTCTGAGAAATCACCAGCAAGGCAGAAGGGCGTCAGCTGCCTTATATCCAGTCAGCAATTCCAGTCACCCAGTCATCATCATCCTGCTCAGGTGCTTGGTAATCAGCCTCACTACCTTCCTTCACCAGAAGAGGGAGTTCATCAGACCTCAATGGTGAAGGGGAAAATGAACTCACAACAGTACCTCCCTCTTGAGGAGGGGTCACCGAACCCTCATCCACGCCACCAGGGCGATCAGGGTGAGCCCGATGAAAGGCACGCACCAATCTTTTGGCATGAATATCAGAGGCAGAGACCCAGGAATTATCCTCCTGACCATAACCCTTCCACTTAACCAAATACTGGAGTCTCAGTCTAGCCAGACGGGAATCCAGTATCTTCTCTACCTCATATTCCATGTTACCTTCAACCAATACAGGGTCCGGAGGTGCCACCCCAGGAATAACTTGTTCAACAAACCTCTTCAACAAGGACTTATGAAACACATTATGGATTTTAAATGTGACAGGAAGAGCCAAACGAAAAGAGACTGGATTAATAATCTCCAAAATCTTGTAAGGTCCAATAAATCTAGGCTTAAACTTAGGAGAAGCCACCTTCATAGCGATATTTTTTGATGATAACCAAACCATATCACCAACCTTAAACTGGGGACTAATGGTCCTATGTCGGTTGGAAAACCGCTGGGCCTTTTCCTGGGAGAGAGAGAACTTATCCACCACTTGGTCCCAGATCTGGTGCATTCTCTCCACCACAGTGTCAACACCTGGGCAGGCAGAAGGCTCCACCTGCCCTGAAGAAAATCGAGGATGAAACCCAAAGTTACAAAAAAAGGTGACATCAAAGTGGCAGAACTAGCTCTATTATTTAAAGCAAATTCGGCCAAGGGCAAACATGAAACCCAATCATCTTGATCAGCGGAAATAAAACATCTCAAATACGACTCCAAGGTCTGGTTTGTTCTCTCCGTCTGCCCATTGGTCTGAGGGTGAAAAGCAGAGGAGAAGGACAACTGAATTCCCAGCTTGGAACAGAAAGTCCTCCAAAATCTAGACACAAACTGAACTCCTCTGTCAGATACAATGTTCTCAGGAATCCCGTGCAAGCGAACCACCTGTTGCAAAAACAGGGGCACCAACTCAGAGGAAGATGGCAACTTAGGGAGTGGTACAAGATGAACCATCTTAGAGAACCTATCACAAATTACCCAAATAACAGTCATTCTCTGAGAGACAGGCATATCAGAGATGAAATCCATTGAAATATGGGTCCATGGCCTCCTGGGGACCGGCAAAGGCATCAACAACCCACTAGAGCGAGAACAAGGTTTAGACTGGGAGCAAGTCCCACAGGACTGCACAAAATTCCTGACATCACGAGACAAGGCGGGCCACCAAAAAGACCGACTCACCAGATCTCTAGTACCAAAAATACCTGGATGACCAGCCAATGCAGAGCAATGAACCTCAGACATCACTCTCTTCTTCCACTGGTCAGGACCATACAACTTTCCACTGGGATCACGCTCAGGTTTGTCCTCCTGGAACTTTTCCAGAGCACGTCTCAAATCGGGCGAGATGGCAGAAAGTACTACCCCTTCGCCTAAGATGGTAGCAGGCTTGGTCACCACAGGAGAATCAGCAAAGAAGCTCCTAGAGAGAGCGTCAGCCTTGACATTCTTAGTGCCAGGAAGAAAAGAGACCACAAAATCAAAACGTGTAAAAAAACAAGGCCCACCTAGCCTGTCTAGGGTTCAAGCGTTTGGCCGACTCCAGGTAAATCAAATTCTTGTGGTCAGTGAGGACCACGACTTGATGTTTAGCTCCCTCCAACCAATGTCTCCACTCCTCAAATGCCCATTTCATGGCTAACAGTTCCCGATTCCCCACATCATAGTTATAATAATAATAATAATTTTTATTTATATAGCGCCAACATATTCCGCAGCACTTTACAATTAAGCGGGGACATGTACAGACAATAAATTCAATACAAGTTAAGACAATTCAAACAGTGACATTAGGAGTGAGGTCCCTGCTCGCAAGCTTACAATCTACAACGGGAAAAGAAAGCACAGGGATTCATTTTAGATGTTACAGGATCCTTTTGGGACAAAACAGCTCCTGCACCAATCTCAGAAGCGTCCACCTCTACCTGGAATGGGAGTGAGACATCAGGTTGCCACAAAACCGGGACAGAAGTGAATCTTCGCTTCAGCTCCTGAAAGGAAGAAACAGCCTCCGGAGACCAATTCAACACATCATCACCCTTCTTAGTCAGATCAGTCAATGGCTTGGCAATACTAGAAAATTTTGCTATAAATTTCCGCTAAAAATTAGCAAAACCCAAAAACTTCTGGAGGGCCTTCAAAGAAGTGGGCTGAACCCAATCATAAATGGCCTGTACCTTGGCCGGGTCCATTTCAATAGTTGACGGAGACAAAATAAATCCCAAAAATGAAATCCTCTGTACCCCAAAAAGGCATTTCGATCCTTTGACATACAGGGAATTCTCCCTCAAGATCCGGAACACAGTCCGAACATGTTCCACATGAGAATCCCAATCCTTGGAGAAGATCAAAATATCATCCAGATAGATTATCAAAAATGTATCCACAAAGTCCCGGAAAATGTCGTTCATGAAGCACTGGAAGACAGAAGGGGCATTAGTGAGCCCAAAAGGCATCCCCAGGTATTCAAAATGTCCCTCCAGAGTATTAAACGCCGTCTTCCATTCATCCCCATGCTTAATGCGGATAAGATTATACGCCCCCTGAGGTCAAGCCTGGTAAACCAGCAAGCACCTTTAACTCTGGAGAATAGATCCAAAATCAGGGGTAGCGGATACTGATATTTAATAGTAATTTTGTTGAGGGCACGATAATCAATACAAGGCCTTAATGAACCATCCATTTTGGCCACGAAAAAAAAAATGACACCTAAGGGTGAAGAGGATGGTCTAATATGAACCTTCTCCAACGCCTCCTTAATATAGGATTGCATAGCCTCGTGCTCGGGTACAGATAAATTGAAGAGCCGACCCTTGGGAAATTTACACCCCGGGATCAGTTCAATTGCACAGTCATAACTCCTATGAGGAGGCAAAGACGCAGACTCATTCTCACTAAATACATCATAAAAGTCCGCCAAATAGTCAGGAACATCATGCGACTGAGGAGAGGTGGAAAAAAACGGAGCCTCACTAAGGGCACACCGACAACCCCAACTCACCACAGACACAGATTTCCAATCCAAAACTGGATTATGAATTTGCAACCAGGGAAACCCCAGAACAATGGTATCATGCAAATTATGCATCACCAAAAATCTGCAATTTTCTTGATGGTCTGGGGCGACCCGCATTACCACCTGGGTCCAAAACTGAGGTTTATTTTTCGCCAAAGGAGTAGCATCAATCCCCCTCAAAGGGATAGGCGTCCGCAGAGGTGTCATCGGAAATCCACAACGTTTAGCAAAATCCAAGTCCATTAGGTTCAGGGCTGCTCCCGAATCCACAAAAGCCTTGGCGGAAAATGTGGGTGGACAGGGAGCAGATCAGAGTAATTTCCAGAAGAAACTTAGGTTGAACACCACCCACAGAAAACGTGTGTGCAAAACGTTTCTCTCGTTTAGGACAGACAGAAATAATATGCGAGGCATCTCCACAAAAAAACACAGCTTATTACGCCTTCTGAACTCCTGACATTGCTCCCTGGACAAAACTCTATCACATTGCATAGGTTCAGACACTTGTTCAACAGGTGGCAAAACCTCTCGTGCAGTCCTGCGTTCACGTAAACGCCGATCAACCTGAATGGCTAATGACATAGAATCGTCAAGACCAGAGGGAACAAGAAATCCCACCATAGTATCTTTTACGGCTTCTGGCAAACCCTTCTGAAAGAGAGCTGCCAAGGCATTATCATTCCAGGTAGTAAGGAGCGCCCACTTTTGGAATTTTTGACAGTACAATTCTGCAGAATCTCGACCCTGGCTCAATGCCAACAGGGTCTTTTCAGCCTGATCAATAGCATTAGGTTCGTCTTACAACAACCCCAAGGCTTGAAAAAATGCGTTCACATTAGTCAGAATAGGATCATCTGGTTTCAAAGAAAACGCCCAATCCTGGGGATCGCCACGCAGCAAAGAGATGACAATTTTAACCCGCAGTGCGGAGCTCCCTGACGAGTTAGGCTTTAAGGCAAAAAATAATTTACAATTATTTTTGAAATTCAAAAATTTAGACCGATCCCCAAAAAATACATCAGGAGTAGGGATCTTTGGTTCAGCAGCATGTGAATGAGCAAGGTAGGCGGAAATTCCCCGCACTTCCGCAGCGAGCTGCTCCACACGATCAGACAATTGCTTTATCTCCATTGAGAGAAAAAAAATTCCCCCTACGGCCTCAGAGATATAGAGGAAAAAATATACACACTTTTTTTTTTTTTTTTTACAATTCTTTCCTGCTATTGAGTACCCTAGGATCTGCGGTATGGCTGGTGATTCTGTTATGAATGAGTCACCGTAGGAGGCAAAAACAGAAATACTAGCTAAGTCCAGAAAACCAGAGAAGTTGGCAGCTATCGGATTGCAGACCCCTGAACCTATCAACAACTAGCAGTAGCCGTGGGGGGGTTCCTACGGTGCCCTAGACCCCTCAATCACAGCCGGAGAACTAAATAGCCTAAAGACAGAAAGGGAAATCTAAACTGCCCCAGAGCAGACCCCAAAGCAATAGGCAGCCCCCAACATATAATGACGGTGAAGCAAGATGAAAAAACACTCACACAGATAGAAAGATAGGCTGAGCAAATGATGGGGCCCAAGCTAACTAAATAGGACAGGATAGAAAAGCTGTTGTCTGCAATCCGCCAAAACCCTATCAAAACAAGAGCCAACAGACTGATAGGGAAAAAAACCCTGAAGACGCTAGGCTTCAAAAAGACTATATCAGTACTCAGGTATTTTCTGAAGACAGAGCAAAAAGGAATTCAGCTCACCCCAGCAGGGAATGGCAGAATTCCAGAAAAACAAGGCAAAACAAAACCAAAACACAAATGCAAAAAGCAGAGCAGAAAACTTAGCTTTTGAGGAGCAGGAATCAGACTGGTCTCCTGGAATCCCTCTGAGAAATCACCAGCAAGGCAGAAGGGCGTCGGCTGCCTTATATCCAGTCAGCAATTCCAGTCACCCAGTCATCATCATCCTGCTCAGGTGCATGGTAGTCAGCCTCACTACCTTCCTTCACCAGAAGAGGGAGTTCATCAGACCTCAATGGTGAAGGGGAAAATGAACTCACAACAGATTAGGCATTCAGTAAGTATGGTACATTTTGATTCAGTAAAGGAGTCTGTTATTATTTCAAATAAAGGACTTTGTTCTGGGTGTCTGTGTTTTATACAATATCACTATGGGTTTAGTAATGGATAGATGTCTTATAGACGCCTCTCCATTACTAACCTGTGGGCTTGATGTCACCTGACAATACAAAGGTGCTATAGGGCAAGTGGGAAGAGCGAGAATTGGCACATCTATATATGCACCATTTCTGAGGCGGCTGAGAGCTGATGGTTTTAGCCTGGGGGATGCCAATATCCATGGCCCCTTCCCAGGCTATTAATATCAGCCCACAGCTGTCTGCCTAGCCTTTGCTAGTTCGATTTTATAGGGGGACCCCATGTCAATATTTTTTCTGGGGTTCCCCTGTAAACTAGCCAGTAAAGGCTAAGCAAACAGCTGTGAGCTGATATTAATAGCCTGGGATCCTTTGGCTATTGGCTCCTTCCCAGAATATTAACATCAGCTGTCGGCTTTCCCTCTGCTGGTTATGAAAATTATGCGGGAGCACACGCAATTTTTTTAAATTTTTTTGAAAAATAAACATTGCATTTCACGCAGATTTCTGTCAATTGCTTTTTTGTTACAGCATATGTAGGCTAATTATGTTAATGCTTCTACATAGGCTGGTGTGTGTGTCTTTATTTAATATTAATGAGGGTATCTGGCTGAAAATGTTGAATAAGGAAATTACATCACAATTATTATTTTTTAATATATCTTTATTTAGCTCTATAGATTTACAAAAACGCATAAAAAAGCCCGTATTGTCAGCTGCGTTTTTCTGCCAAGAGATGCAGAAACCTTGCAGAAATTTCTGCAAGCAAATACGCAACGTGCGCACACAGCCTTATAAATAGTTCTATTTAAAAGTATATTTCTTGTTGAAATTGTGATAGAAAATATTGGCCTTTATGATAGTTTATATTGCTAAGAGCCACTGAGACCCATACTCTAATTACCACCAAGAGGTTTTACCATTAATTACTCATTTTTTTTATACTGAAAAAGACTGTTCAGCTTGATTATTTCAATAGATGTGTTATTGTCTATAGTCACAGTTTTGCACATCATCCTTTAACTTCTTTTAACCCGCTACATTTGGACTTATACACAGACCCCTAGGCTTGGGCCACGTTGATACTTGCTTTTCTGTAGTATCAGATGGCAAGAAGAATAGTCAGGTAGTCTGACTACAACTGGGAGGGCAGAGAAAATCTAAAATCAGAAGATGCTGGGAGCTGAGTACAGAGGACTGAACCAGAGGAGAACAAGCCTGTATCTCGCAGCTTTCAGCAATATGCTTCAAGCTTTAGTAGGGTGAGGTGCTTTCCGGTTGGCTGAAGTAGGGAGCAGATTACTCTAGCTGGACAGCGTACACGCCTAAAATGCCAGAATAGATGGTATCACAGGGCGTAGGCACCTTAATCTTAGTGGCAGGACAGAGTCTGCACCCCCAGAGCTTCTGGTTCTCATGTCTCCTCCATTACCATCACCGCCTACAAAATGAATAAGCAGACGTCATAGGAGCAGATCCCGGAGGAGATGGGACACAGCATTTGTAGAAGCCCTAATATGACAAAAGGTCAGAAAACCAGAGAAGTAGAAATGCCCATAACGTGACTCCATTTTGGACATTTTAACCCTCAGTGAATTAATCTATAGGAGTAGTGACAATTTTGACTCCACAGCCACTTTCCAGTAATTAGCGCGCAGTGGATGTTGGACAGTGAAAATTGAAAATATACCATTCTATTACCCAACACATAGTGCCCAGATTGTGCTCCAGGAGACACACACACCATAAATTAAGTGGGTTCTTCTCGCTATAGTAATGCCAAATACATGGATGCTATATTTGGTTCGGGCACACTGCAAGGCTCAGAAGTGTGGGGTAAATTTGACTTTAGGAGAGCGGATTTTGCTAGATTGGTTTATGGAAGCCATGTCGCTTTTCAAGCCACTAATAATGTAGAAATCTCTGTTTCTCCATTGAGAGATGATGGACCTGAGTGGGGACTTGGTTTTTATAAGATGAGTAGAACTTTTTGTATTTTTTTTCTACATAACTTTGGTGGCTTTTTATTCCATATTTGGGAGGCAGAATCAACAAATAGTTGAACATCACACTCCACTGGTTCATACCATAAGGTTTTCTATTAGACTGTGAACTGTCATTTTTTCGTGAATAATTCAAATTTTTTTACATAACTTGCCATTTTTAATGACAGTTTAAGTAGAAATGTTTACAAATATTAAGTTTGAGGCTATTTTATTGAAAAATAATTGGTTTTATTCTTAGCAGATTACTGTACCAGGAGATCAGAGGGACAGCTGACATCTTCAATTGTTAAATCAGATGATCTTGAGATCACACAGGATACAATTGCAGTGAATGTCATTACGCCGGATATACCATCATCCCTTCACAGCAAAGATCTGTCATTTGATCCTTTGAAACAGGTCCTGTCTTCTGATTCATTACAGATTACTAAGGAAAATCAAAGTCACAAAATAAGCATTAAAAAACGAACTGCTCCTAAATCAAAGAAGCTGTTTTCACCTTCAGAATATGGAAATAGCTTTCCCCTTGAAAAGTATTTTCTTAAACATCAAACAATTGACACAGCAGAGTACATATTTTCTTGTTCAAAGTGTGGGAAATGTTTTAACCAGAAATCAGATTTTATTTTACACCATAGAATTCACACAGGGGAGAAGCCCTTTTCATGTTCAAAATGTGGGAAATGTTTTCACCAGAAATCAGATTTGCTTAAGCACCAGAAAACCCACACAGTGGAGAAGCCTTTTTCATGTTCAGAATGTGGGAAATGTTTTAACCAGAAATCAGTTCTTGATAGCCACCAAAGAACCCACACAGGGGAGAAGCCTTTTTCTTGTTCAGAATGTGGGAAATGTTTTAATGAGAAATCATATCTTGTTATACACCAAAGAACTCACACAGGGGAGAAGCTTTTTTCCTGCTCAGAATGTGGGAAATGTTTTAACCAGACATCAGATTTGCTTAAGCACCAGAGAACCCACACAGGGGAGAAGCCTTTTTCATGTTCAGAGTGTGGGAAATGTTTTAATGAGAAATCACGTCTTGTTATACACCAAAGAACTCACACAGGGGAGAAGCCTTTTTCCTGCTCAGAATGTGGGAAATGTTTTAACCAGACATCAGATTTGCTTAAGCACCAGAGAACCCACACAGGGGAGAAGCCTTTTTCATGTTCAGAATGTGGGAAATGTTTCAGCCAGAAATCAGTTCTTGATAGCCACCAGAGAACCCACACAGGGGAGAAGCCTTTTTCATGTTCAGAATGTGGGAAATGTTTTAACCAGAAATCAGTTCTTGATAGCCACAAGAGAACCCACACAGGGGAGAAGCCTTTTCCATGTTCAGAGTGTGGGAAATGTTTTAATGAGAAATCACGTCTTGTTATACACCAAAGAACTCACACAGGGGAGAAGCCTTTTTCCTGCTCAGAATGTGGGAAAAGTTTTAACCAGACATCAGATTTGCTTAAGCACCAGAGAACCCACACAGGGGAGAAGCCTTTTTCATGTTCAGAATGTGGGAAATGTTTCAGCCAGAAATCACATCTTGCTAAACACCAAAGAACTCACACAGGGGAGAAGCCTTTTTCATGTTCAGAGTGTGGGAAATGTTTTAACCAGAAATCAGTTCTTGATAGCCACCAGAGAACCCACACAGGGGAGAAGCCTTTTTCATGTTCAGAGTGTGGGAAATGTTTTAATGAAAAATCACGTCTTGTTATACACCAAAGAACTCACACAGGGGAGAAGCCTTTTTCCTGCTCAGAATGTGGGAAATGTTTTAACCAGACATCAGATTTGCTTAAGCACCAGAGAACCCACACAGGGGAGAAGCCTTTTTCATGTTCAGAATGTGGGAAATGTTTCAGCCTGAAATCACGTCTTGTTAAACACCAAAGAACTCACACAGGGGAGAAGCCTTTTTAATGTTCTTAATGTGGGAAATATTTTGGTATTTTCTTAAAGGGTTGTCATCATATTTGGCCTTGTTAAAATAAAAAAAATCATATTCACCTTCCGTGCTGGTGCTGTTCCAGTGGTATCGTCACTCGCGTTTCAGGGGCTCATATGAGGTTGTCGCATCACACGAGCCCTTTGTCCAATCAGCGGCAGCTTCACTGCCCCCGCCCTAAGACGTATTGAACATCAACAGGAAGCCAGGGCTGTGATACAATAATCATGATATTTAGAACATAATATCTATTTATTGGAATACAACTTTAGAACACAAAACTGTAATAAATTGTAAATATGTAATACACTGTATAATATCGATTACATACATACGGTACAGACCAAAGTTTCGACACACCTTCTCATTCAAAGAGTTTTCTTTATTTTCATGACTATGAAAATTGTAGGTTCACTCTGAAGGCATCAAAACTATGAATTAACACATGTGGAATTGTATAATTAACAAAAAAAGTGTGAAACAACTGAAAATATGTCTTATATTCTAGATTATATATTCAAAGTAGCCACCTTTTGCTTTGATTACTGCTTTCCACACTCTTGGCATTCTCTCGATGAGCTTCAAGTGGTAGTCATTGGAAATGGTCTTCCAACAGTCTTGAAGGAGTTCCCAGAGATGCTTAGCACTTGTTGGCCCTTTTGCCTTCACTCTGCGGTCCAGCTCACCCCAAACCATCTCGATTGGGTTCAGGTCTGGTGACTGTGGAGGCCAGGTCATCTGGCGTAGCACCCCATCACTCTCCTTCTTGGTTGCATCACACGAGCCCTTTGCCCAATCAGCGGCAGCTTCACTGCCCCAGCCCTAAGATGTATTGAACATCAACAGGAAGCCAGGGCTGTGACTTCTCTTTGACTTCCTCTTATTGTTTGATTTGTCTGAAGGTGAGTACAGTGATGCCAGCGCTAATTGGATGTAGGGCTCATATGACAAAACAACCTGAGCCCTGAAATGCAAGTGCTGACACCGCTGGAAGTGTTTTTATTTTAACAAGACCAAATATGAGGAACGAGAAGTCAAAATCCCGCACAGAG
Organism: Dendrobates tinctorius; assembly: GCF_039654945.1. Lineage (NCBI taxonomy): Eukaryota > Metazoa > Chordata > Amphibia > Anura > Dendrobatidae > Dendrobates > Dendrobates tinctorius. The sequence continues at coordinate 4,194,765 of NW_027361893.1, read as the reverse complement.
GAGAAGCCATTATCATATACCTAGAGTGTGAAAAATGAATTACTGGAAAATAGTATTTTGTTGACCATCAAAAATAACTCAAACTACGTACGTCGTTGACAAATTGTACAAAAACATATAACAGACAGACGTATAATTGAATGAGAAAGGGAAATTACTTTAGAACTTACCATATTTCTTGGACTAGAAGACACTCTTTTTTTTATTACATCATTTTTTAAGAAAATTCCACAATAAAGTTTTTACAAAGAGACATCAGTAGAGCAAAGATATTTTCAATATTACTTGGTGTCATTATATGTTATTGTTATACATAAAATACAATAAAGTTGTCATCTGCCAAGGATTTGATTTTTTTCATTCAAACTAATACAACCCACCCTCCCTTGATAACACTCCAAAGAAATCTGTATTCATATTATTGTTTTTTTTTTGTGATGTGTATACATTAGAATGTCTGCCATTCAGTTATCATAATTAGTTTTCATGTGTAATGGCCCTACTTGTATCATTTAACCTGGATTGATCATACTACATGTGTTCCTGAAGCCAGACATTGCCATATGTTATCTCTCAGGAGTACTCCATATGGTAGGCCTGGAACATTCAACCAGGATCCCAAGGTGTTGTCAAATTTCCAACCAAACAATATTGTTTTGCTTATTTATTAACTGTCGGTGGTTGAGCGTCTAGCCAATAATGTGCAATACGTTTGCGAGCTTGATACAATGTTTGCGAAAGACCTACAGCCATTGGGGATTCAAAACTTCCATAATCAGTCTCACATCTGCTTCCTATTGTAATGTAGCTGTCAGGGGATGGTCTCCTATGCGAGACTGTGAGGTCTGAAATTAAACTGGTTGTGTATTTTGCCACTGCTATTGAGTCTGGTAAATATTTTTTCTGTATATCCGGTGCCGCAGCGCTAAACTGAGTTAGATATGCAGGTTTAAGTTGTAGGTATCAAAAGAAGAGGCCATAAGGCAATCCAAAATCTTGTTGTAGTTTGTTAAACTTTTAAGTGTTCCATTTCTTAATAACTAATCAAAAGACTGAATTCCCCTTGATTCCTAAACTCCTATAATTGCCAGTTGGCCGCTGTCCCCGAATCCCATAAGGCACCTTGGCAGTGTCACTTGCGCAGGCGCAGTTCGTGGTCGCAAGGCCACAAACTGCGCCTGCGCAAGTGACATACGAATAGAAGCAAAGAAGCGCCAAATACGTTCTTAGAAACAGTTGGCGGTAGCAAGTGTGGGTGAACCGCCATATTAATGTAAATTCCACTCCATATATACTAGGAAACCAGGAGAGAAAACGGAGGAAAAGGATTCAATGTAATATAAAAATTACTAATTTTATTAGTCACAATATAATCTTAAATAGAATAAACCAGAATAGAAGAAAAGTGGGCTTTATTTGTTGGGAAATATGGGGTATAGTTTGCCGTTACCTTTTGTACAGCCAGTCACATTTTGTGATTAGCGATATGGCTGATTCCACTGGTATGTGATATTATGCATGGGTTCTTCCCTCTGTGTCTGTCCTGTGATTTGCAACTATGCTGTTTTATTCTATTTAAGATTATATTGTGACTAATAACATTTGTAATTTTTATATTACATTGAATCCTTTTCCTCCGTTTTTTCTCCTGGTTTGCAAGTGACATACGGTACATACTCGAGTATAAGTCAGCAAGCCAGCGGGGGAGGGGGAGCGGCAGGAGAGAGCATCTGTGACAGCATACTCACCCACTCCTGGCGCGATGGCTGCAACGTCCACGCATCTCTCTCTGTTTTCCCGGCTTTCAGCAGCACTTCCGGTATTCAGCGGTCACGACATACTGCTCATTAAAGTAATGAATATGGACGCGTCTCCACACCGATAGGTGTGGAGCGCATACTCATGGAGGACGAGTGAGGACTGGGGAGGTTGAGTGAGGACCGGGGGAGCTGAGCCAAGGCAAGCCATGCATACAGGATGGGACCAGGGAGCCATACATACAGGAGGGAGAGCCACACATACCAGGATGGAACCAGGGAGCCATGCATACAGGATTGGACCAGGGAGCCATACATACAGGAGGGGGAGCCACACATACCAGGATAGGACCAGGTAGCCATACATACAGGAGGGGGAGCCACACATAGCAGGACAGGGTTGGGGGGGAGCTAAACATACCATGACAGGGACGGGGGGAGCCACACATAGCAGGACAGGGACGGGGGGGAGCCACACGTAGCAGGACAGGGAGTGGAGAGAGCCACACATAGCAGGACAGGATGGGGGGACAATGCATACCCGGCTTATACTCGAGTCAATAAGCTTACCCAGTTTTCCGTGGAAAAATTACGTGCCTCGGCTTATACTCGGGTATATACGGTACACGTCTCCGCTATTCCCACGCAGTCACAGTAACAGCCACGTCGTTAACACACATGCATGGGAATAGCAGTGACGTTTATGTCACTTCCACAGGCGCAGTTCGTGGCCACAATTCCCGCGCATGCGCAATAACAGCCACAACTGCGTGCTCTACACTGTCCTGTCAGCACCACTAAGCATACACAGATGTTAATTTCACTGCACTCCCGATGCGATAGCATCGGTCCTATTTCTAGTGTATATATATTTGTCTGACTCAGAAGGCATATTTAGTTTGTCAATTTGTCTGCAAATAGACCAAAAGTCTGTATTTCTCACTTACTAATCCCTATCTAACTCAGGAAATTTCCCTCTAGTGACCCAGGTAACTCAGAATGAGGTCTTCCACACAGTAAGATGGACCTCACACAATATGATGGTCGAAACAGCACCTCACACAGAATTATGTTCACCACAGCCTGCTACAAAATTTAAGGACTGCCACTCAGTATGGAGGGGCTTGCGGTACTGTGGGAACATTATACTGTGAATGGGGGGGGTGATGGTACTTTGGTAACATTGTACTCTATGTAGGTGGATAGCGGTACTATGGGGACAGTATACTGTGGAGGAAACACGGAAATTACTTACTGGTAATGTGATTTTCGTAACCTATGATGGCATCGCGAGAGAAGGGATTCGCCCTTCAAGGACAGGAAGCCTTCAAGATAAAAAGGGCGGCTCCTCGCTCCGCATCAGTTGGTTTACAGAGCATGAGAGGAAACTTCCAGGTTAGTGTACACACACAAAACATATACTCGTACTCCTACTCAATCTTGACTACAAACACTCAAAAAGAGTGCATGAACCAAAACAAAACATCCATTGAACCAAAAAGAGTTATTAGGGAGTGACTATAAAGGTGCTGTCATGGGTTACAAAAAAACACATTACCGGTAAGTAATATCCGTGTTTTCTCTAATCCCCTCCACGACAGGACATAGGAGGTTGCCTCCCCATCCTGATTAGGGACAGAGATGAGGTTAAATAGCCCTCCCCTTCCTCTAATCCCCAGTGTTTTCCTGTCCCTAAACAGGAATGAAGAGGTGCTATGTGCTCCGTGGATGGGGCCGGCGACATCCCTGGGTTCTCCTTACCATGAGCTGGGCAGCCGGGGTCGATTGTCCTGCACCTTCCTCCCCGTTCCTGCTCCCGCCGCTGGCGGAACCCGCACCATCCTCCGGCGCTTTGGCAACGCTGGATGGTGAAGTGGGGCTGGGGGCCTCCCGTAGCTCCGCAGCCTGGTATTCGCTCCCCCCCACGCGCCACATGCCTGTCTCTCCTGAGCGGCATGCACCGGAAGTGATGCACACCACGAGGCCGGAGACGCGACGTCGCTTCCTCCTTGCATTCCAAAGTGGAACGCACCACCATTTTGGTGGGAAATTTAAAAAAAAAAAAGCGGGAAGAAAGTGGCGCCAGGAACTTGAGGGGGAGCGATCTCATCCGATTGGATGAGGAAAAGGAAGCTGGATCTCGGTTCCTATTTAAAGGACCCTGATGGAAGATGCCATAAGGTAGGACAAACGTCTGCATAATGGATGCGCCTTCCCTGAAAGTTGCGTCTGCAGAGCCCAGCTCAAACCCTGGCCCAGTGAGTACACTCGGAAAAGGGTATATACATTTTTGGTTTAGGACCCATTCTTAGGGGCCCCCTCCTCTCTCTTTCAAGGAGACGGACCCTACACCAAAAACGGAAGAAAAACCTACAAGCCGAAAATGTGCCATCTATAGGAAAAAACTCTCCTCCGATTATGAAAAGACATTGTGCCAGCAGTGCACGACAAAAATCGTACGGGAGGAACAACCATCCCTGATAGAGGAATTAAGAGGGATGATGCGACAGGAAATCCAGTCGTCCCTGTCTACCTTCTCCTAGTCATCTGGGGGGGGGCCCTCAACCTCAAGGCAGAGGAAATACATCCCTGAGGACATCTCAGATTCAGAATCCGAATCATCGGTTTTGGCGGACTGGAGGGAAGAGGGTGAACTAACCCCAGTCCAGTCAGAAGATGATATGAAGTGGTTCTTTTCCTCAGACGATATGAAGGAACTACTCTCAGCAGTCAGGAACACAATGGGAGTAGAAGAAGATAGGTCATCCTGCACTGAGCGGGATGGCCTATTTGGCGGCCTGAAATCCAGGAAGAAAATGGTTTTCCCTATCCATGATAATATCCAGAGTCTAATCCTGGAAGAATGGGAACTCCCGGAAAAGAAGCTAAGTATTCCGGGCGAAATGAAGGATCGATTTCCCCTGGACGAAGAAGCCGCGAAACCTTGGACTGAGATTCCAAAAGTGGATATACAGGTAGCCAGAGTAGCTAAAAACACTACGCTACCCTTCGAGGACTCCTCACAGCTGAAAGACCCGCTGGACCGGAAGATGGATAGCCTATTGAGAAAGTCCTGGGAAGCCTCAGCGACTTCCTTGAAAACAAAAGTTGCATCGGCCTGTGTAACCAGGACCCTGTACCTCTGGCTTCAGCAGTTAGGAGACCATATAAAAAGGGGAACTTCGAAGGAAGATCTCCTAGCCTCTCTACCACTTCTACAGAAGGCAGCCGCCTTTTTAGCAGACTCCTCGGCGGAGTCGGTCCGTATTGCATCAAGAACGTCCGTGCTCTCTAACACCACCCGAAGAGCCCTATGGCTAAAAATGTGGAGTGGAGATATCCTATCAAAGTTATGCTCTATCCCATTCAAGGGCGAATACGTATTTGGGGCGGCATTGGAGAAGGTGACCGACAAGAAGAAAAACCTTCCTGAGCCAAAACCACCAAAGAAAAAACCCTATCATCCACCCCAGACTCAAACCCCACAATACAGGGGTAAAGGGAAAACGGGACATTGGAGCTACCCAAAAGGCGGAAGAGGCAGGAATATTTTTCACGATTCCCGTTCAGACAGAGACAAAAAATGACGCCAAGCAAGTAGGGGGCAGAATTGCAGATTACTTCCCAAGCTGGCAGGAGATAACAATGAACCAAAAAATCCTGGACTCAGTCAGATGGGGAGAAAAAATAAAATTCTCCTCCAGCCCCCCACAAAACTTGGAAGTTACACATCTTCCGTCAGCAAAACTGCAAAAGGTTCTACACGACGAGCTCCAAAAGATGCTATCATCAGCAGTAATCTCTCCAGTCCCAGAACTGGAACAAGATTAGGGTCACTACTCACGACTGTTCTTAGTAAAAAAAAAGCCAAGTGGGAAATACCGGTCATCATCAACCTGAAGAAGCTAAACAAATACGTCCGGTACCAACGCTTCAAGATGGAATCAATAAAGGCTACGATACCAATGATTGGACGAGACTTTGCCATGGCCACCATAGATCTCCAAGAGGCCTATTACCACGTTCCCATCCATCCATCCCATTGGCAATATCTAAGGTTCGCAGTCACTCTAGACATGGAAGTGCACCACTTCCAATTCAGAGTTCTACCCTTCGGCATCTCTTCGGCACCCCAAACATTTACAAAGATAATGGCAGAAGTGGTAGCATTCCTCAGAGGCAAGGATATATGTGTCGTCCCTTACTTAGACGACCTCCTGGTCTTGGATCCCTCCAACACCATTCTAAAACAACACCTACAAACAGTCCTGCAGACCCTGATGTCCCTGGGCTGGATGGTAAACATGGAAAAATCAGACCTGAATCCCTCAACCAGGAATATCTTTCTAGGGATACTCCTGGATTCCCACAACCAAATATCCTTTCTTCCGTCCACCAAGCGGGTGGGTGTGAGATCAAAAGTTCGGACTCTAAAAAGTCAGAAAAGTGACCATAAGGTTTGCCATGTCAACATTGGGGTCAATGACTTCGTGCATCCAAGCAGTCCCCTGGGCCCAGGCCCACTCAAGGATACTCCAGAGATATATCCTTTCCCGCTGGAACAAAGACCCGGAGACCCTCAATACGAGAATCTCCCTACCCCAGCACGTAAAGCTGTCTCTCAACTGGTGGCCCAACCAGGGAAATCTAGCGAAAGGGACACCCTGGATACAAGATCCCATGACGTCAATCACAACAGACACCAGCAAACGCGGCTGGGGAGCAGTATCATCTCAGGGAATCTTCCAGGGACTCTGGCCCAGAGACATGGAAAAACAATCTTCAAACTACAGAGAGAACTGAGAGCGGTAGAAGAAACCCTAAAGGCAGCAGAAACATTAGTCCAGGGAACTCATGTCCGAATTTACTCCGACAATATGACCACTGTGGCCCATCTACGTCATCAGGGCAGCACAAAATACGGAAGTCTGCATAACGTTTCGGCACGGATATTCAGCTGGGCAGAACACAATCTCCAATCCCTTTCAGGTCTCTACCTAAAAGGATCTGACAACACCGAGGCAGACTTCCTAAGCAGGACAGACTTAGATCCAGGGGGATGGAGCCTCAATGCCAGAGTATTCCATACCTTAACCAAAAAATGGGGTCTCCAAGAGGTAGACCTATTTGCGAGCTGGAGAATGCCAAAACAAAGTATTACTTCTCCATAGGGCCAAACGAGAAACACTCAAGAGTAGACGCCTTCGCTCACCCGTGGAACTTCGGACTGGCATACGCCTTTCCGCCGATTCCCCTAATACCAAGAACTCTGCAAAAGGTCAAGACAGACGGGGTTATCACTATCCTGATTGCCCCTCTCTGGCCAAAAAGGAGTGGGTTTGGAGCCCTAAAACTGATGAACTCAGAGGGTCCCCTGATCCTGCCCACGGACCGCGACCTTCTACATCAAGGTCCCATACTTCACCCGGCTCCCCACAGCCTAAGCTTGGCAGCCTGGTTTCTGAAACCACAATTCTGAAAGCCAGAGGCCTCTCTGATGCAGTGATAGCTACACTTCAAAAAAGTAGGAAACCTATCACAAATGCCATATATTCCAAAATATGGAAAACCTTTTCAGCATGGTACGGATCCACTCCCATATATCCCTTTCACCCCAACATGTCAAAGATCCTAGACTTCTTACAGGACGGGTTATCCAAGGGTCTGAAACCAAGCACCTTGAAGGTACAAATATCAGCCCTAAGTTCTTTCTTCGATCAAAGCCTGGCAGAGCATTGATGGATCAAGAGGTTTGTCAGCAGCTTCCAGAATCCATCCAAATAAACCCAACATGGCCCTGACATGGGACCCGAATATAGTACTAAAGGGTCTAACGAACCCTCCATTTGAACCTATCGACCAGGCCCAGATAGATAAACTATCCTGGAAAACAGCACTACTCGTAGCCCTTACAATGGCAAGGAGAGTGGGAGAAATTCAGGCTCTGTCCATCAGAGAACCCTATCTAAAAATTCTGGACAATAGGCTAATTCTTCGGCTAGACCCTTCCTTTGTGCCAAAAGTGTCTTCAGATTTCCACAGATCCCAGGAAATAATACTACCCTGCTTCTGTGATAGCACGAGGGACGAGAGAGAAAGAGGATTCCTTTCACTGGATGTCCGGCGAGCAGTTCTGACCTATTTGGAAAAGACAAAACTTTGGAGGAAAGATCAGAATCTCTTTGTTCAGTATGGTGGACCAAACAAGGGGAAGAAAGCGTCCAAAAGCTCCTTGGCTAACTGGATCAAAAAAGCGATAATGTCCGCTTATAAAAGCCAGGATCTACCTCCTCCGGTATCCCTGAAAGCCCACTCCACCAGATCTGTCTCCGTCTCCTGGGCAGAAAAAGCTGATGCATCCATTGAACAGATCTGCAAGGTCGCGACCTGGTCTTCAGTCCATACCTTCACGAGGCATTATAAATTAGATCCTATGTCAGTATGAGATCTAGCCTTTGGCAGGAAAGTCCTGCAAGCCGTGGTCCCTCCCTAAACCATTATTCTTTGGTATACCTCCTATGTGCTGTCGTGTAGGGGATTAGAGAAAATAGAACTACACTTACCGGTAGTTGGGTTTCTAAGACCCTCCACGACAGCACGGGTAGTTTCCCCCCCTAACAAAATTTTGTTCATGTGACTTATGTGAATAAATAATATTTCAAGCATTCACTCTATGTGGTCATTGGAAAACACTGGGGATTAGAGGAAGGGGAGGGCTATTTAACCTCTTGTTTCCTGTCCCTAATCAGGATGGGGAGGCAACCTCCTATGTGCTGTCGTGGAGGGGATTAGAGAAAATAGAACTACACTTACCAGTAGTTGGGTTTCTAAGACCCTCCACGACAGCACGGGTAGTTTCCCCCCCTAACAAAATTTTGTTCATGTGACTTATGTGAATAAATAATATTTCAAGCATTCACTCTATGTGGTCATTGGAAAACACTGGGGATTAGAGGAAGGGGAGGGCTATTTAACCTCTTGTTTCCTGTCCCTAATCAGGATGGGGAGGCAACCTCCTATGTGCTGTCGTGGAGGGTCTTAGAAACCCAACTACCGGTAAGTGTAGTTCTATTTTCTCAGTCACCCATGACATCACCTCAAAAGAATTTCAGAGTCTTATATTCTTAGGGAGGGACCACAACCTGTAGAACCCTTCTCCTGAATGTGAGGTCAGAGGAGGCAGACAGATCCAGCCTATAGTGTTTAAAGAAGGTGGATGGAGAGGACCAAGTGACTGCCTTACTAATCTGGTCGAGGGAGACATCTGCTTTCTCCTCCCAGGACATCGCCACGGCTCTTGTAGAATGGGCTTTCAGACATTCAGGAATGGCCCTACCTGCACTAACATAAGCTAGTTTGATAGCCTCTTTAACCCATCTCGCTATGGTCATTTAGATACTTTAAGGCCCTTTCTAGCCCCTTGAAAGGATACAAACAGGGCCCTCTATTTCCTCAAGGGTTCTGTCACCTCTAGATATCGCAGTAAGCACTTCCTAACGTCTAGGGTGTGCAGCTTTTCCTCCTTTTGGTTGCTGGGATTAGATCAAAAAGATGGCAATACTCTTTCCTGAGCCCTGTGGAATTTTGTAACCACCTTATGGAGGTAAGCTGGGTCTAACCTTAAAACCACCATATCTTCCATGAACTGAGTGTAAGATGGGTCTACTGGCAAAGCTTGTATGTCACTTATTCTGAGGGCTGATGTAAGTGCCACCAGTAGGGATGTCTTTAAAGAGATTACTTTCTCTGAGATGGAGAGCAACGGCTCAAAGGGGCTCTCCGTTAATGCGGTTAATCCTAAATTCAGGTCCCATGGCGGGGTTCTACAGGACGGAACCAACCTGGCTCTACCACAGGTTTTAACCCCTTAATGACCGGAGCTTTTTTCGCTCCCCTTCTTTCCAGAGCCATAACTTTATTTTTTCGTCAATATGGCCATGTGAGGACTTATTTTTTGTGGGACGAGTTGTACTTTTGAATGACACCATTGGTTTTACCATATAGTGTACTCGAAAATGGGAAAAAAATTCCATGTGAGGTAAAATTGCAAAAAAAAAAGTGCACTCCCACACTTGTTTCTTGTTTGACTTTTTTGCTAGGTTCACTAAATGCTAAAACTGACCTGCCATTATGATTCTCCAGGTCATTACGAGTTCATAGACACCAAACATGTCTAGGTTCTCTTTTATCTAAGTGGTGAAAAAAGAATTCCAAAAGTTTGCTAAAAGAATTGCACCACTAATCCCTCCAAATGAATAGTAGGAAGAAGAAGAGATCCCAAATCATAAAAAGCAATTTTATTTAATCAATTTAAAATACATAAAAAAGCAAAATGCCGTGGGGGACACCACAATATAACCACTTATATACAAAGGAGAATGATCTCCATAATGTGTCAACTTGCAAAACAAAGGTTTACTGGAAAAATGAATATGAAATATATATGTTTGTGAAAACATCGTACAATAACTCCCACTGGAATAATAGGAGTAAACCTATTCCTTCTTCCGGAAGAAGCAGGAGCGAAACACGCGTCGGGGTGAGGGGACACCACGCTTACCACCACCGCCACTTAGGTAATAATTTCCCTCCTTTTATTTTGCATTTTATTGGGCTATAGATTGTGATATTTTGCATTCAGTGCTTGTCATTCACTACATGCCGTCTCTTACCTAGGAGAGGCTTTTGGATATGCACCTCAGGTTCTGGTTCTTATTTTCATTCAGAGGGGAGGTGTGGGTCATTGGGTGATTTGATATTTTTTGGAGCACTTAACCATTGTTAGGGGGGTTTCCTATGGTGGGATATGTGTTGAGGTTACTTTGATATTTATGTTTACGCCTATTATTCCAGTGGGAGTTATTGTACGGATGTTTTCACAAACATATATTTCATATTCATTTTTCCAGTAAACCTTTGTTTTGCATTATGGAGATCTTTTTCTTTTGTATATAAGTGGTTGTTACGTGTTACAGAACCACTCAGCACCCAGAATATGTTGTGCAGTTATATGTATGTATAATAGGTTCTATGTGGGATGCATGTCCCTAATGCATCAGCCCACAGGATGCGCCCCTGGGCAGAGGGGACACGATATTCTCTTTTTGTCCGCCCTCCCCCCACCTTTGTAATTCCCACAGTAAACATCGGCAGGCTCCGGCCACCTGCGGCTATTGTAATGCATGTCTGGCCTGCCGCTTTTCTATTGGCCTTCCCTCTGTATCTGTGTGATATATTCTGTGTCCTGTGAGTAAAGTGTTGTCAGACTGGATATACGTGGAGAAGCAGTGATATTTTATATGCGCCCATGTAACGAAGGAATTCCAGCCAGCGTCATTCATTCAGACTCCAGCCAACGCAGAGCGGACCTCCGAAAACACGGGGTGGTGCTGAAAGAGGTACCCCAGCTTGGGTAGACCCAATTACAGTGGTTATATTGTGGTGTCCCCCACGGCATTTTGCTTTTTTAGGTATTTTAAATTGATTAAATAAAATTGCTTTTCATGATTTGGGATCTCTTCTTTTTCCTACTATTTATTTGGTGGGATTAGTGGTGCTATTGTTGTGAAGTGCCCCTGTATAAGGACATTGGTTGATTTAAAAGAAAGAACTGCACCATTTTCCGAGACCCGTAGCATCTCCATTTTTCGTGATCTTGGGTTGGGCGAGGGCTTATTTTTTTTGCGCGCCGAGCTGACATTTTTAATGATACCACTTTTGTGCAGATAAGTTCTTTTGTTCGCCGTTATTGCATTTTAATGCAATGTCGCGGCGACCAAAAAAACGTAATTCTGGCGTTTTGATTTTTTTCTTCGCTACGTCGTTTAGCGATTTGGGTTAATCCGTTTTTTTATTGACAGATCGGGCGATTCTGAACACCAAACATGTGTATGTTTGATTTTTTTTTATTTTCAATGGGGCAAAAGGGGGGAAAGTGTCATCTGAGAGATTCCACTCATCTCATTCAACTTTTACAGGAAGTCTGCTGGGAACCCAACTATATGTTTCTCACATTAGATGTGGCAGCATTGTATTCAAACATACCACATCACATCGGTTTAAAGTGCTTTTCAGAACATCTATTAAAAGATAATAGACTATCAATTGAACAAAAACAATTTATTCACACAGGTTTATCCTTTATTCTTGAAAATAATCATTTCACTTTTGAGGGCACCCACTACCATCAAAGAAAAGGCACCGCAATGGGTTCAAAAGTTGCATCTACATACGCAAATCTATTTATGGGCATATTTGAAGAAATATTCCATCACCAATAATAAATGGGAAAAACACAATCCTCTATAAAAGATTTATAGATTACCTTTTCTTCATATGGGATGATACAAATAAAAATGTAACATCCTTGAACTAAACAGTAATAATTGGGGGTCTCTCGTTTTCACCTGTTTGGGATTCCCTAACCATCAATTTTTTGGATATCACTATCCCTGCAATAAATGGGACAATCATCACAAAAACCTTCTTCAAGAACGTGAACACAAACAGCTATATCCACTACAGAAGTGGACACCGTGCCAAATGGCTGGATAATATACCATATAATCAATTTAAAAGAATTGCAGCAGATATGACGACTTTAAAGCACAAGCAAATTTAAAAAAATAAATTTTCAGCACAGAAATATCTTTGTAAACTAGTGAAGTGGGCTTTCGCTGATTCCATGAAGATAGATCAGAAAACACTCCTGGAAAAGAAAGTAAGAACTGAAACGAATACAACTCCAGTTACAAAGAAATACGCCAAATCTTCCAGACCCACTGGCACATCCTACAGAGTGATCCCATCCTGGGAAAAACCCTCCGCAGAAACCCGAAAACCACTTTTCGCAGAGCACCGGACAATCAAAACTATTTTAGCTCCTAGCCGACTCAAAACAATTCTATCGGATAAAACAGGTCATCCAATTAATAAGCCAAAGGGTATTTTTAAATGATACTCCAAGAACTGTCTTTGCTGTAGATCTATCAATCATGGCACAACGACTATTTTCTCGACCTCTATAGGTGAGGCTTTTTCTATAAATCAATTTCTTACATGTAGCACTGAATTTGTAATTTGGGTTATTGACTGCATCTGCAGGAAACAATACGTTGGTTGGGCCACACAGGCACTCCATAATTGAAGGAATTCTCATAGATCAAATATACGAAATGGCTTTTGGAAACACGGCCTTTCAAGGCACTGTGAATTAAAACATAATAAAGAATATAAACACCTAGAAATCAGCCCAATAGAACACATCCCAACAGAAACACCCAATCATGTACAAAGCCTGAATAGGAAAGAAATATACTGGATGTATAAATTAAACACCCTGAAACCCCATGGACTCAACGAGATAACTGAGGCTTTTCTCTAGTGGCATGCATCATTGAATCTGCAGAAAATTCAGTAATAAAAATAGCACAAATTAAATTATTTTAAAGGTATATAACATAAGAAAACTTTTGACTTTTAATAATGATCTATATTAAAGGAAGTTTTAAATATTATTAATTTATTAGGTAAACTGTAATCTTGACTCTGATTCAGATGATCCTCTCACCCGTACTAATCAGCCAGTATCAGACAGAATAGCTGGCAAGGTAGCGAAGCAGGACACTGAACATGTTTTTTGACAATTGCATCAAGGGTTCAATACCAAAGCAAAACTCCTATGTATTTTTAATAAGATATTTTTCTTTTTTCTGTTATAATCTTTTTTGGACCATTTCTAACAAGCATATGTAATCTATTGTATGTGAATTTTTATTAATCTTGCACATTTAACACAAAAAGACCAGATACGCTCACATTGAACTTGGACACAACCTGAATCGGCAGGTGGTATCTTTTTGCCGCCTAGATTCAAGACGTGCACCTACAAGAATCCACCGGTGTATCTACTATGTACATGTGGTCCTTCATTTTCCTGTGGAAGAAGTTCCTGTAACTTCGAAACGCATAGAATAAAGCCACAATTTCTCATTACACCACACATGGGCTGAAGTCTCTTCAATCGTTCAGCAGCGCAGAGGATCTTCACTAAATAATTCTTCTGGATAAGAGTCAGGTTACATCGTAACCCATGGATCTGCAGCAGCTGTAACTACATGCGAAAAAGAAGCCTAAACAGGTTAGCACAATCTAACACCTATACCCCTACTTTTATGTGGATAAAACCCTATTTTGGTGCCATATTCTCTCCCCAGCACATTTTTTTAACCTCATAAAATGACAGTGGTCAGAACTGTAAAAATTGGCCTGGTCATTAAGCTGCAAATTGGCTCTGTCACTAAAGGGTTAAGTAAAATTCCATTGTTCAATTACCCTGCATCACTGTCTTCTAAAGATAGTAGACAGTAAGTTGTAGAAGCTGATATAAGAGGCAAACATTAGCTATTCAAAATTCATCAATGACCAACTGAAGAACAAACGCATAAATTCAAAACTCAACATATAGATAACAGTCTATTCCTCCTGGCTAACAGAAAATAAACGTGTGGATAATTAAAATAAATGCTGTGTCGTCACACCAGATTTATATTTTTTTTTTGTTTGGCTGCTGTCACACACAGAGACGCTTTTTATTGCAAAAATTGCATCGCCATATTTTGAGAGCTATAATTTGTCCTTAGTTTTGCTGACAGACTCATGTGAGGGCTTGTTTTTTGCAGGACGAGTTGACATTTACTTGTATAATTTTTGGACACATGACATTTTTTGATCTGTTTTAATACACGATTTTTGGAAGGCAGAATGAACAAAAAAAAGTAATTATTGTTTTTTTTATGCTGCTCCGCATATAGTAAAATTGATAAAGCAGTTTTATTCTTTGTATCTGTACTATTACAGCAATATCTCATTTATATTATTTATGTTTTAATGCTTTTACACAATAAAAACTATTTTATTAAAAAAAATTGCTTGGTTTTGAGAGCTATAACTTTCTTAATTTTCTGCTGAGGGACCCATATGGCGGTTTGTTTTTTGCAAGACAAGATAACATTTTCAGTTGTATAATTTTTATATACATTGCTTTTTTTTTTTATTGTGGATTTTTCCACTTTTTGTTCAGCAATATGATAAAGCATGTTTTTTTTGCCTTTTTTTGTTTGTTTTTACAGTGTTCACTGAAGGGGACAGTTTCATGTGGACTAGTGGAACAGTTTTATAGGTCGGGTCGTTCCAGGAGAGGAGATACCAAATAAGTGTACTTTGTATTTTATCTTAAACATAAACAAATGTATTTATTGGATTAATATTTTTTCTTTTTTTTGTTCTTTATCTTGAGATTGTTTAAAAAAAAAAATATTTGTACAATTTATTAACTTATTTATTTATTTTTTTTTTACTCTTTTACATTGTCCCCGGACGGGACATTAACTGTATAACAGCAGATCACTGATCTAGCTGGTCACAGCACCAAATCTATATGGCGGTTTGCGGGAACACAGCTCCTGCGGCGCCTTATATATGCAGCGCAAGTCGGGAAACGATGCTGTCTATGAATGGACAATGAGCCAAGTTGTGCCCTTTCACATACTCGTCTCAGACAATAGGAAATATTCCTTCTACTACAGACCATTTGCTATCCCCCTCTAAGCTAAGAATACAGGAGCCAATGGGCCAGGATTGACACCTACCTCCAGCAAAAGCGCCTTTGTGCTTACAATACTGGTATATCCAGTTTCACTCTTATGTCAACTAAATGTAACTCTACTGCCTTAGTGATTTCCATTATTATTTATTTCCTTCACACTCTACATGAGCTTTTAGATGATGATGAAGAAGATATGATTCCCAGGAGTAACATTTCCCACATTCTGAACATAAAAAAAGGTTTCTACCCTGTATGAGTTCTCTGATGTGCTCCAAGCTTTGAACTGGTAGCATAACATTTCCCACATTCTGGACATGAATATGGCTTCTCTCCTGTGTGAATTCTCTCATGCTTAAGAAGATATGATTTGTAGTTAAAACATTTCCTGCATTCTTGACATAAATGTGGCTTCTCCCCTGTGTGATTTCTCTGATGTACACGGAAATGTGATTTCTGGTTAAAACATTTCCCACATTCTGGACATGAATATGGCTTCTCTCCTGTGTGGATTCTTCGATGTTTAACAAGATCTGATCTCTGGATAAAACATTTTCCACATTCTGGACATGAATATGGCTTCTCTCCTGTGTGGATTCTTCGATGTTTAACAAGATCGGATCTCTGGATAAAACATTTCCCACATTCTGGACATGAATATGGCTTCTCTCCTGTATGGATTCTTTGATGTTTAACAAGATCTGATCTGTGGATAAAACTTTTCCCACATTCCAAACATGAAAATGACTTTTCTCCTGTGTGAATTCTTTGATGATTGACAAGACATGATTTCTCTGTAAAACATTTCCCACATTCTGAACATGAAAATGGCTTCTCCCCTGTGTGAATTCTCTCATGTGTAAGCAATTTAGATTTATATTTAAAATATTTCCCACATTCTGCACAGCAAAATTGTTTCTTCTCTGTGGGAATTATTTGATATTCAAAAATCACTTTTGCTGCTTTCATTTTGCTTAACAGTCCGTGATGAATCCAAACAGGTGACTGACTGAAGAGGCTCTGATGCTTGATTTTTTCTCTGAAGGGCTGGAAATACAGCTGGAATAATGGCATGCTTTTCATAGGTATCTGGCTTGACACCACAGTCATCTGCCAAGAACAAAACTGATTTTATTATATTTCAGTATAAATGCCTTATATTTTATGCAATTTCTATATACATAATTCTATACAACTCAAAGTATAATGAAACTATAACCTAAGACAGTGGTGAGCCACCTGTTCACAAATCCCATGGTACTGAACCTCTAAAGTACAATAGACAAACATAATACACAAACGCAGAAAAGTTTGAAGCAATAAAGAGAGGAATAAAAATAAGCTTTATTACATTACAATCTATAGCAACAAAAAAAATATACACCATAAAAATATGTAAGGTTCTTAAAGGGGTACTCCCATCTCTGATCATCCATCCCAATATGTAATAGGTGTAATAATAATATTAGGAAATATGCAGTATAGTTCTTCTAACTCGCTATGTTGCTCACTCCATTTGCAGAGCATTGCATTAGCTGGTTATCCACAAGAAGAAGAAAGTTCGTTCGGCACACCGGCATAAATGAAAAAAAAAACTTTATTAGGCTAATATGCCATATTAAAATGCAAAACACACCTGACGCGTTTCTGGTGCACAAAGGCACCCTTAGTCATAGGTAAATAAAAACAATATGCGTAGAAAAATATATACAGGTTACAAACCAATCACAAAGCTTGCAATTAATTACAAAAAGTGGCAACACATGAAAGGAAAAGTGAGCGGTTCCTTGCAATGATACAGATCACTCCAGGATTGAAGTTCCCAAGGAAAAAAATAAATAAATAAATCATACAGTCAAACATATAATTAGTCGATATTAGACAGATCATACTTGAATTTTATACAACTGGAGAATTTAATTGTACATAGAGAAAAAAAATATAAAAAAAAAAAAAAAAAAAATTTTTTTTACAATAATATAAATGGATCTATCTAAAAGTAATTAAATAACTCCAAAATGATCTTCCAAGGGAAAATGGATTTTCTGCGCAGAAATAAATGATTTCATGCAAAGGGTGTGAATGAGTGCCTACGGACAATATATAGAATTAGTCACAAAAAAAAAACCGTTTTTTTTTTTTACTTAAAAAATAATTTATAGCTATGCAGGAATAAAAGGTTCCATGCAAGAGGTGTGAATGAGTGCCTACAAACAGTATATAAACTTGGTGACAATCAAATGGAATTTTTAGCACATAAAAAATAAAAAATAAGTTATAGACACATAGCAATCAATGGTGGAACTATTGCAGAATGCTTGATAAACATATGAATAAAATAGGAGCTATGAGGTAAATTCTATGCTTTCCCACTATAACAAAATAAATGCACAAAATAAACTAAACGCGGATCAAAGTAAGATTATTTTTGCTAGAAAAAACTAATAAGTACATAAATTTAATTAATAAATATAGAGCAAATCGTTCCTAAAATTCATACCGTTTGGAGATTTAGGCCGGGGTCACACTAGCGATTAAATCGGACGAATGCAATGCGATAAAAAAAATTAAAAAAAATCGCATTGCATTCGTCCCAGTGTTATTCTATGGGGCAGCTAACATCATGCGATTTTTGATCGGATCCGATCCTCGGACCGAAACAATTGCAGCATGCTGCGATTGTCACCAATTTTCGGATCGGATTCGACAATGCAAGTCTATGGGGGCGAGAAAAAATTGGATTGCAAATTAACCCGATGTGTGAGTTGCGGTAAAATCGCACCAAAAGCCGGCAATTTTTTTTTTTCAAATACAGTAAAATCACAGAGACGGGTTAAATAAAGAAACGAATTAATAGATCTAGACACACACATATATATATATATTTTAGACATGTCATAGAGACACATTTATATATATATTTCGAATTCATACAGTTCATCATAGCAGTATAGCCGCAGAAACATTTGCCGGCTTTTGTACAATTATTCTCCTGCCCGACATGAAATGACACATGGTTTACATATAGTTAACCATTTCATTTCATGTTTTTTTTTTTATGTCTATCACTATTAATTATATGAGGGTTTGTGGGTAAAATTATGGAGTTGTAGGGGTTCATTTAAGGGGTTAATTCGTTGTATTAAATTGCGGGGACTCCCTGCAGCCTCAGTGACGTCAGCTGGGAGTCCCAGCAATTTAATACAACGAATTAACCCCTTAAATGAATTCGTTTGTGTGGGGAAACCTGTCATTGGGCTCCATTATATGTCCATTTAGCTATCCTGCGAGAAAATCTCGCCAGACGGATGTCAAAAGGATCCTTACATGCGATTAAAATCGCATCGATGAAGAAAAATCGCATCAAAAACGGATCACTGGTTAAGATACCTTTGTGCAATTTCGGAGCGTTAAAATGGGACCTTTTTTTAATCGTTGTGTGTGACTCCAGCCTTAGTGTCTAATTTTAATATCCAAAAAGCTTCACGTATATTTAATAGCTTGTGTCTGTCACCACCTCGTGCAGGAGCTTTAACCTTTTCTAGACCATAGAAGGCAAATGAATCCATATTGCTATGATGAGCATGAACGAAGTGTTTTACCGCTCCTGAATAGGAAGCGTTTCTTTGTTCTATATTTCTGATATGTTCGGCTATTCTTTTTTTTAGTTTGCGTCTAGTACAGCCGATATACTGAATCTTACACTCTGTGCAACAAATGCAATAAACGACAAACTGGCTGTCACAATTGATAAAAGATGTAATTTGTTGAGAAAAACCTTGGTAGGAAAAAATAAATTTGGATTTGTCTATTGCATATGTGCAAACATTGCACCTGGAACCAGCACATTTGTAAAATCCAGTGGGAGTCATCCAAGTACGAATTTTTTCTGGTGATTTTAAAAGACTGGGAGAAAGATAATTCGCCAAACTGGTTCCCCTTCGGGCAACATAACGGCAGCCAGATTGTATGATTTGTCTTAATTTAGTGTCTTGGTTTGTGACGGGCAGATATTTTTTCACAATTTCTTTAATTTGATTGAATTGGGGGCTGAATGGCGTTGAAAAAGTCACCATATGATCAGCACAAGCTGAGGATTTTTCCTTTAAACTGGTAAATCTTGGTTTGTTCATCACTTTGTGGAATGCATTGCTGACAATTTGATAATTGTAACCTCGATCAAAAAGATGTTTTTTTCTGACTTTACTTTCTTGTAAAAACAAGGCATTGTCTGAACATAAACGTTTAGCCCTATTGAATTCCCCATAAGGGATGGACTGGATGGTATGTTGGGGATGACATGAAGAAGAAAGTAAAAGTGAATTACCTGCAGTTTCCTTTCTATAAATGGTAGTGTGAACTTTGCCATCCATGGTTACTACCACTCGCGTAGTGACTTAGTTGCTAGTGGTCATAACCATGGATACCTAAGCTACTGCAATACCCTGAACATAAGGTAAGCGACAAAGAATCAGGAAAACTATACCACATTTCTAATTGGAAGTATTTGCTATTATTATTACACCTAATATATTTTGGGATAGGATCTTGGAAATGAGCATACCCCCTTAAAGCCTCCTTTACACATCAGTGTGTCCGGTACATGTGGCAACAGTTTTCATACTCACCAGAGACACTTAAACACGTAGACCCATTCAAGTGCATGAATCTGTGCACATGTCAGTGTGTTTCCCCGGACCGTGTATCTGTGGGCAAGGCACGCTGATATGACTGTTTTTTTAGCAGAACGGGCCACAAAATGACTCGCACACATGGACGACATCCTTGTGTCATCAGTTTGACATGTACCGGCATCTGGGAATCAGCAGTACTGTTCGCACTGATCCCTGTCTCCAGGTGTTGAAAACAGCTCACATCATTGTACCCTGCTCTGCCTGTGATCAGCACAAGCAGGGGACTATGTTGAGAGTTGTATTTGGCCCCTGCTGTCTACATAATTTTACTCTAAGTATAAAATAAAAATAAAAAAATCACATTATATTCACCTTAACACCTAATCCAGTGAAGCCATTACCCCCAGTAAAGAAATGAAAAAACAACAACAATATCCCTCACCTGTCCAAAGCTGAAAGAATCCAAAATGTCCCACGTCATAATCCATCTGTGCAACATTTGCATATCAGCTGTGATACAGTGTCCGGCTTTGTTGTAAATGGCCGGTATGTGTCGCAGTGGAGGAGGTCCTCTGCGCTGTAAGCCTGTTATGTTGCTCTGGGACCTGTAGTTCCATGAGCCTTGTTTTTGTTTATACTAGGGGGGCTTACAGGGTTAGCCGGAGAGCTGGGCTGGCTAACCACACACATCTCCCACAAAAACAAATGCGCCATTTTCCGAGATTCGTAGCATCTCCATTTGTCGAGATCTCGGGTTGGGTGAGGGCTTATTTTTTGGTGTGCCTAGCTGACGTTTTTAATTATACCATTTTGGTGCAGATACAATCTTTTGATTGCCAGTTATTGCATTTTAATGCAATGTTGTGGCAACCAAAAAATGTAATTCTGGCATTTTGACTTTTTTTCTCGCTACGCCATTTAGCGATCAGCTAAATCCTTTTTTTGTTGCTAGATCGGGCGATTCTGAAAGCCAACCATGTGAATGTTTGATTTTTTTAATTTTATTTTGAATGGGGAACAAGGTGGAAGGATTTACACTTATTTTTTTTATTTTTTTAAATTTATTTATTTTTTTACTTTTGGCATGCTTCAATAGGCTCCATGGGAGACTAGAAGCTGCCATAACTCGATTGGCCCTGGTACATACAGGCGATGATCAGATCGCCTGTATGTAGCAGAATATTGCAAGCCGGCAGTGACAACCATAGAGGTCTCCACGAGACCTCTGGTTGTCATGCCAACCCATCAGTGACCCAAGATCGTCACCAATGGGCGGATTTCCGGTCCGATGGCCAGAAGCGTGTTAAATGCTGCTGTCAGAGTTTGACAGAAGCGTTTAAAAGGTTAATAGCCATGGGTGGATCGAGATTCCACCTGTGGCTGTTCCAGGCACATGTCAGCTGTACAAAACAGTTGACATATCCTGGGAAAAATGTGAGCTCACCGCCGGACTAGTACGGCACATGTTGCGAAGGGGTTAAAGTAAACCGGTCAGCAGAAATATCGTTGTTAACCTGCAGATATTAAATCAATCTGCAGGTTAACAGTTATTATGCAGCCTTGGTGTCCGCACACAGCCGAATGCAGAGGGGAGAAAATTACCGTATCTTTATTCTTAGCAGTATGGTCATTTCCAAAAAGTTTGCTCATTTTTGCTTCAAGATAAGTGTTCATTCTTCCCAAGTGAGCTCATACAAGAAACACATCACGTAAAGTAGGGTATCAATAATTAATTGTGTACAGAAGGTATAGAGCAGAGGTCTCAAACTGCATTCCTCAAGGGCTGCAAACAGGTCATGTTTTCAGAATTTCCTTGTTTCGCACAGGTGATAATTTAACAACATTCACTATTTGTTAGCCATTAAAAGGTATCATACCCACAAGATTCCTATTTTGTTTCTCTCACTGAGAGCACTTTATATAATTTAATCACCTGCACAGATAATGATTCCAGCACCTTGTGCAATGCTAAGGAAATCTCAAAAACAGGCATGGTTTGCGACCCTCGAGGAATGCAGTTTGATACCCATGGTATAGAGAAACACCTTTGTACATAGAAGAACTTCATATCCTGTCATGTCACATCTAACCATGACTACTCTGTAATGTTCTTGTACTGGCATGCTCCTGCTCTGTCACTTTTCTAACCAGCCATCGCAATATAGTCCATGGTTGCGCTGGCGGAGACGCTGCACTAAATTCACAGGGTCACTTTGTTCAATGTGTAGGAGTCAAATTAGCCAATCTGCTATTACTAGAGCTAAGTTGTTACCCGGTTTTGAGTAGATTATTACCGGACCCTACTTCTAAATCCTTTCCTGATCGGCCTACATATTTCTTGTTGACCTCAAAACAGTTTGGCTTCTCACTTGACGGTCCTTCCAGGAATGGTACGGCCGGTAGAAATTCAAAAAATAATTACAGTACAATCTGTGACTTCTCTGCATTTAGTGGTCACTACTCACCTGGGTAGTCATATGTAGGAATCTCCTCTTTACACCGCTCATCACCCCTCACATATGTCTCTGTAGTATTAATACGGGTCAGATCTTCACCCTGAAACAAATATTGTAAAAGTCACAGACAGATGGAGAAGTCACATCTATGATCAGCTCTAATCCTGCCATCTCCACCGTTCTCATTACACAAGTATAAAACATATAATACTGGTGGATAAAACAAGACTGAGCACAAGACCTTCACAGCCGTCTACACATCATAGGGGAGATCTCATGATACCTTCTCTCCATCTACCTGAGGATCCTGAGGAACATTGGGATCTTCTTGTTTACAGACCTGTGGAAGAAGAGGACGGGGACATCTCTCTGGTGTTGTCCTCTTACTGGATAGAACTGGAGGAAACACATACAGGGACTGAATTCATTCTTTACTTACAGATAATTATAGGCCATGTGTATTTAGTCCTGTCTATTACCTGGTGATGTGAGGGGCTGGGGAACCTCCATCATGACGTTCTTGTACAGATCTTTGTGTCCTTCTAAATACTCCCACTCCTCCATGGAGAAATAGACGGCGACATCCTGACACCTTATAGGAACCTGACGCATATAAAGATACCGTCATCCCCCCAATCCCTTCATAGCATTACTGTATAATGTCCCAGCATTCCCAGCAGTGTCACCTCTCCAGTCAGCAGCTCAATCATCTTGTAGAAGAGTTCTAGGATCTTCTGGTCATTGATGTCCTCATATATCAGGGGGTGAGGTGGAAGTCCCGTGATTGGGCTCAGGGGTCTTCCCCATCTCTCAGACACAGGGTCCTGACAGCGCTCACTAGAGGTCTTCTTTACTACTGTGTAATCCTGGTCATGGAGAGATATCAAATCTTATGGAACTTATTTTTGGACTTCCATGCGCTGCTTGACATAATACATGATTGCAGTTATAATAGAAGATTACCGTATTTTTCGGACTATAAGACACACCGGACCATAAGACGCACCCCAATTTTCAGAAGGAAAATAGGGAAAAAAATAATAATGTGTCAAATGGGGGTCCGTCTTACAGTCCGAATTCAGCTTACCTGGGAAGGGATCCGGCACAGGTGGAGTAGTCGTCACAGGGGTCATTCAGTGGTCCAGGCTCGTGCGGTGGCGGCTCTGTGCTGGGGCAGGTTGATTATGCTGGGGCAGCTGCGCTGGGGCTGGGGCAGGTGGGCTGTGCTGGGGCAGATGGGCAGAGGCAGCTGTGCTGGGGCTGGGGCAGCTGTGCTGGGTCAGCTGTGCTGTGCTGAGCTGGGGCAGGTGGGCTCTGCGGTGCGTTGGTGGCGGCGGGCTGTGCTCCGGTGCAGGGGCGGTGGCTCCGCCGGCATTTCCTCGCAGCCCGGAGGCCCCTGCACATCCCTTGCTGGCCGCCGCCATGTTGCGGTAGCCTCCGGGAACATGGACGCCGGGAAGATGGCCGCCGGTCCGGGGACGGCGCATGCGCAGGTTCAGATCTCGTCCCGAACATGGACGCCGGCGGCCATCTTCCCGGCGTCCATGTTCCCGGAGGCCACCGCAACATGGCGGCGGCCAGCAAGGGATGTGCGGGGGCCTCCGGGCTGTGAGGAAATGCCGGCGTAGCCGCCGCCCCTGCACCGGAGCACAGCCCGCCGCCACCACCGCACCAGAGGTTGGTATATTGCGACCATAAGATGCACCCCCCTGTTGTGAGTTCATTTTCCCCTTCATTACTGAGGCCCGAGGAACCCCCTCTTCTGGTAAAGAAAGGTAGTGAACCTGATTGTCAAACACCTGAGGCTGATGATTGTGACTGGCTGAGTGGAGTTACGGACTGGATATAATGCTGCCGACGCCCTTCTGCCCTGCGGGTGATTTCTCTGTGGGATCCTTGGAGACCAGTCTGAATTCCGGCTCCTCCAAAGCTAAGTTTGCTGCTCGGCCTTTTGCTTTTGTGCTTTGACTTTGTTTTTGCTTTGTTTTTCTGGATTTCTGCCATTCCCTGCTGGGGTGTGCTGAATTCATTTAGCTCTGTCTTCTGGAAATACCTGAGTGCTGATTCAGTTTTTGAAGCCTAGCTGCTTCAGGGCCTTTTTCATAGCAGCTGGTTGGCTTATGTCTTTGATAGGGTTTTGGCAGATTGCAGACAGCAGCCTTCCTGTCCTTTCCTATCTAGGTAGTTTTGGGGCCCCGTCTTTGCTCAGTCTATCTTTCTGTCTGTGTTAGTATTTTCATCTTGCTTCACCGTCATTATATGTTGGGGGCTGCCTATTGCTTTGGGGTCTTTCTTTAGGCCTATGTATTTCTCCGACTGTGATCGAGGGGTCTAGGGCATCGTAGGAACCCCCCACGGCTACTGCTAGTTGTGTTGATAGGTTCAGGGGTCTGCAATCTGATAGTTGCCAACTTCTCTGGTTTTCTGGACTTAGCTTGTATTTCTGCTTTTGCCTCCTACGGTGACTCATTCATAACACCCCCCACAATTTTGGGGGAAAAAAGTGCGTCATATGGTCGGAAAAAGACGGTAGTAATTTATTCCCAACGCGTTTCGAAGTAAGAACTACTTCTTCCTCAGGGGATGACAGACATAAAAGAAATAGCGCTGTTTCCACACTAAATACACTCCAAATTTGAAAATTGGCGCTAAATTCTCTTGTGCAACCTTTATAAATCCTTTTTATATTTATTATAATTATTTAATTTTATCCGTTAAGTTTTACTTCTAAATTCTCATGTGTGACTTTTTGTTTTAAATTTCTGTGTGCAGTCAGATGCGATTTTATCATGTATTTAATTATTTATATTATTATATTTATAATATTTCCTGGAGTGATATGTGTTTGTGGAGGGAGCGATTGTGGTTTCTCCTGTGATGCCGACTTGGTTGTGGGTCGGATTCTTATTTTTGATGCTATAATGAGTTCTTGATATTTTGGCTAGTGAAAAGTTCATGGAGGTATTTATATACATACATAAAATACATATAGATTTATAATTTTTTTTTTTTTTTCATTTGAATTTTTGGAGCGATATTTTCTTGCATGGTGAGCGATCCTGGCTTCATCTGCAGCGCTTTCTCGGTTGTGAGTCGGATCCTTATCTTGGATGCCACAATTTGTGTTGAGCTTCTTGCCAGTGAAAAGTTAACTGATATATTCTTTTATGTGATCTGAGTCTTTCAGTAAGATCAAGCTTGCTGGTATAATTAGGAGAAATAAATTGACACACTTATCCTTATTGAAATATATATATATTTTTTTTTATTTCTCGGGTTGACACACAAATTCATATAAAATAAATTTTTTTATTAAATATATATTTATTTTTTTCTTTTTTAATATATATATTTTTAGGAGTGTCTTGTTTATACACTTATAAATTACTTTTCTTTCTTTGAGAGTTGTTCTTTTCCTGGTGTAGTGGATAAAGTGGTTTGCCGTTTGTTTCTTTTTCTATTCCCTTTTGCTTTTTTTCAGCATGCTCGCATTTTCTTTGATGTATTTTCGTTTTTTTCTTTTATTCTTTATCTGTAATATAATAAAGGAATTTTATCATGTAGAGATTAATGATTGTATTATTCTGTTTGATCCATTTCGTCATAGTATGAACTTTGACATCTTGTAAAAGAGCATGTGACTGTTGGCGCCAATTTTCAAGTTTGGAGTGTATTTAGTGTGGAAACAACGCTATTTCTTTTATGTCTGTCGTCCCCTGAGGAAGAAGTAGCTCTTACTTCGAAATGTGTTGGGAATAAATTATTAATCTTCTATTATAACTGCAATCGTGTATTATGTCAAGCAGCGCATGGAAGTTCAAAAATAAGTTCCATAAGATTTGATATATCAGCGGTCACTTGTTTGACCATTGGAAGTGCAGCAGCTGACTACCAATTTTATATGCGTGATCTCTCCTATAGCAGGTGAGTGGATTTCTTACATTTCTTAATATTATCATCGGATAAGACCCTGTTTGCGCTTCCAGAGTCCTCACCTCTCCAGTTCTGTCCATCTGTTATTTCCATAGATAAGAATGATGTAATGTGACGTCATCAGAATCTCTCACCTCTCCAGTAAGCCGGAAGAGGATCTCTAGGGCAAGCTGTAATATCCTCTCGGCCATCTTGTCGGTAGCCACCGTTAATGTTTAAAGTAAATTTTCTAGAGGATAATCATTATAACGATTGTATCTGCCAGGATCCTAAAGGGAAGGAAGATCAGCTGATGAAGAATCATACAAAATACCATGGGAAAACAAGATACAGGCGCAGTGATGCTGGTATAGTGCAAGGACAGGTGCACACCGTGTCTTTTCAGATGGACACGTCCTGTAACCAATCCGAAAAAGTGCAAGAGTTGGAATGCACAAAAATGAAAAACAACTTGCTGTTCATACTTTCCTTTCAACAACTTCTATTAACCCCTTCAGGTTTCTAAAGCTGCAAAACAGTTACAACAAGTGACTTGAAAACAGCAGTTAAGACGCCAAAAAAATCAAAAAAATGGCATCTCAGGAACCCATCCGTTCTGAGGACCAGAGACAGTGCCTATAGTGAGGTCACAAGACTCATTCTGTTACAAGTCCATGGAAAAAAAAAAAAAGATTGTCCAGGAAGGCATCCATGTGCAGTGTACGATACGGGGAGTAGACATGTGCGAACTTGTCGGAAAACGTTCCCCATTCTCAATTTCGGCATGAGTGTAGCACATTTGGATTCGTGTTCCCGAGCAAAGTTTGAAAACACTTTGGTATATGATCGCATTTCCAATAATGCTTTGTTAGGTGTCATGGGGTTACCGCAACAGAGAGTAGCCAGAACACTGCAACATCTGATTGCTCCTACTTTTGTGCTGAAAAGCACTTCTTTTTAATGGTGCTTATTTCTTTTGGCAGACCAGGGGTTAATCGACCATGTTGAAAACTCTGAGCTCTCAGCTGTGCTCGGTTAGCCACTCCGATGCCCTTTATAATCTGGGTCATGATTCAAACCCATGTCAGAGCTAGCATTTCTTTCATGGCTTAGGAGGAGACGTGTTCACATGAGGAGTTTTGGAGGAGATATCTGTGACCGTTTCGTGGTTTGCAAGTGTGGTAATTCCAGTGCATTCCAGTTTGTGTGGAGACTGCCATTGTTCAAACTCGGCCTGGATAGCAGTCCACAACTCTTAAGCTGTGTGACTGCCATTTCCAAGGCATATTAATTTAAACACTGCCTGATTGTGGTGAGACCGAGCTGCGTACTACGGAGGAAGGGGGGAAATGTTGGAATGCGTGTCTCATTAAGAGAGAGATTGAAGGTGCAGGTGGAGGCCCTGCAAGAGGTGGAGGAGGAAAAAGCAGTGGAGGAAGTGTTAGATACAGAGGTTTGTCCCACAAGCCTTGTACAAGGCTGTAGATGAGTGCGTCCCGCATGCTCTGTGACTCGAGTCAACCCTGGACTCTGATCTCTCCTTCAAAATACATATCCATGCTTTTTCCAACTCCTACGGACTACAACTGAAAAATACATGTATTTTCCGGATCCGTACTTTCCTTATTCAAGAATCTGCAAGAACCCTAGTCCATGCATTCATCATCTCCTGTCTCGACTACTGCAGGCTCCTGCTTTGTGCCCTCCCTCCTAACAGTCTTGTACCCCTCCAATCCATTTTAAACTCTGCTGCCCTACTAATCCACCTAACCCCCACCCACTATTTCCCAGCCTCTCCCCTATATCATTCCCTACACTGACACCCCATTACCCAGAGACTCTAGTTCAAAATCCTAACCATGGCATACAAAGCTATTCAAAACCTGTGTCCTCCATACATCTGTGACATAGTCGCTCAGTACTTACCTGCAGGCAACCTCCAATCCTCATAAGATCTCCTTCTCTACTCCCCTCTTATCTCTTCTTAATATAATTGCATTCAAGATATCTCCAGTGCATCCCCCCTATTCTGGAACTCTCTACCCCAACATACCATACTCTTGTCTACTGTAGAAACCTTCAAAAGGAACCTGAGGAACCACCTCTTCTGACAAGCCTACAACCTGCAGTAACCATCTCTCCACCATACCGCTGTACAAGCAGATTCATCCTCACCTATTGTATCCTCACTCAGCCCTTGTAGACTGTGATCCCTCACGGGCAAGGTCCTCTCTCCTTCTGCATCAGTCGGTGACGTGTATTGTTTAAGATTATTGTACTTGTTTTTATTATGTACACCCCTGTACACATAAATGGTGCTATAACAAATACTACTACTAAGCGGCTGCCAAAGAAAGGGAGTGGAGTAGCCCATCCAGTAACAGAAAATGTCAAAATGCTGCACAATTATACTATTCCTACTGTGAGGAAATTGATGCCACTTTGGGCAGGTGTGACAATCTTCTGATATATGGAGACTCCAAAGGATCTAGTGACGTAGTGTAGACTGTTATTCACCATTGCTGTCTCCTCAGATTGTCAGCTCTTGTGATCAGACCCCTGGTTCTCGCTCCGGTCTCTCCTGTACAGTGAGGCCTCATTATACACCTGTATAAGGATCTAATGACGCAGTGTGGACTGTTATTCAGCATTGTTGTCTCTTCAGATTGTCAGCTCTTGTGATCAGGCCTCTGCTCCTCGCTCCGGTCTCTCCTGTACAGTGAGGCCTCATTATACCCCTGTATAAGGATCTAGTGACGCAGTGTAGACTGTTATTCAGCATTGCTGTTTCCTCAGATTGTCAGCTCTTGTGATCAGGCCCCTGCTCCTCGCTCCGGTCTCTCCTGTACAGTGAGGCCTCATTATACCCCTGTATAGGCCTCATTATACTCCTGTATAAGGATCTAGTGACGCAGTGTAGACTGTTATTCAGCATTGCTGTTTCCTCAGATTGTCAGCTCTTGTGATCAGGCCCCGGCTCCTCGCTCCGGTCTCCTGTACAGTGAGGCCTCATTCTACACCTGTATCAGTATCTAGTGACGCAGTGTAGACTGTTATTCAGCATTGCTGTGTCCTCAGATTGTCAGCTCTTATGATCAGGCCCCGGCTCCTTGCTCCGGTCTCCTGTACAGTGAGGCCTCATTATACCCCTGTATAAGGATCTAGTGACGCAGTGTAGACTGTTATTCACCACTGCTGTCTCCTCAGATTGTCAGCTCTTGTGATCAGGCCCCTGCTCCTCGCTCCGGTCTCTCCTGTACAGTGAGGCCTCATTATACTCCTGCATAAGGATCTAGTCACGCAGTGTAGACTGTTATTCAGCATTGCTGTGTCCTCAGATTGTCAGCTCTTGTGATCAGGCCCCGGCTCCTCGCTCCGGTCTCCTGTACAGTGAGGCCTCATTATACCCCTGTATCAGTATCTAGTGACGCAGCGTAGACTGTTATTCAGCATTACTGTGTCCTCAGATTGTCAGTTCTTGTGATCAGGCCCCCGCTCCTTGCTCCGGTCTCTCCTGTACAGTGAGGCCTCATTATACACCTGTATAAGGATCTAGTGACGCATTGTAGACTGTTATTCAGCATTGCTGCTTCCTCAGATTGTCAGCTCTTGTGATCAGGCCCCGGCTCCTCGCTCCGGTCTCCTGTACAGTGAGGCCTCATTCTACACCTGTATCAGTATCTAGTGACGCAGTGTAGACTGTTATTCAGCATTGCTGTGTCCTCAGATTGTCAGCTCTTATGATCAGGCCCCGGCTCCTTGCTCCGGTCTCCTGTACAGTGAGGCCTCATTATACCCCTGTATAAGGATCTAGTGATGCAGTGTAGACTGTTATTCAGCATTGCTGTCTCCTCAGATTGTCAGCTCTAGTGATTAGGCCCCTGCTCCTCGCTCCAGTCTCTCCTGTACAGTGAGGCCTCATTATACCCCTGTATAGGGATCTAGTGACGCAGTGTAGACTGTTATTCAGCATTGCTGTTTCCTTAGATTGTCAGCTCTTGTGATCAGGCCCCGGCTCCTCGCTCTGGTCTCTCCTGTACAGTGAGGCCTCATTATACCCCTGTATAAGTATGTAGTGACGCAGTGCAGACTGTTATTCAGCATTGCTGTTTCCTCAGATAGTCAGCTCTTGTGCTCAGGCCCCTGCTCCTCGCTCGGGTCTCTCCTGTACAGTGAGGGCCTCATTATACCCCTGTATAAGGATCTAGTGACGCAGTGTAGACTGTTATTCAGCATTGCTGCTTCCTCAGATTGTCAGCTCTTGTGATCAGGCCCCTGCTCCTCGCTCTGGTCTCTACTGTACAGTGAGTACCCATTATACCCCTGTATAAGGATCTAGTGATGCAGTGTAGACTGTTATTCAGTATTGCTGTGTCCTCAGATGGTCAGCTCTTGTGATCAGGCCTCTGCTCCTCGCTCCAGTCTCTCCTGTACAGTGAGGCCTCATTATACCCCTGTATAAGGATCTAGTGACGCAGTGTAGACTGTTATTCAGCATTGCTGTTTCCTCAGATTGTCAGCTCTTGTGATCAGGCCCCGGCTCCTCGCTCCGGTCTCCTGTACAGTGAGGCCTCATTATACCCCTGTATCAGTATCTAGTGACGCAGTGTAGACTGTTATTCAGCATTACTGTGTCCTCAGATTGTCAGTTCTTGTGATCAGGCCCCCGCTCCTTGCTCCGGTCTCTCCTGTACAGTGAGGCCTCATTCTCCACCTGTATAAGGATCTAGTGACGCAGTGTAGACTGTTATTCAGCATTGCTGTTTCCTAAGATTGTCAGCTCTTGTGATCAGGCCCCGGCTCCTCGCTCCTGTCTCTCCTGTACAGTGAGGCCTCATTATACACCTGTATAAGGATCTAGTGACGCATTGTAGACTGTTATTCAGCATTGCTGCTTCCTCAGATTGTCAGCTCTTGTGATCAGGACCCGGCTCCTCGCTCCGGTCTCCTGTACAGTGAGGCCTCATTCTACACCTTTATCAGTATCTAGTGACGCAGTGTAGACTGTTATTCAGCATTGCTGTGTCCTCAGATTGTCAGCTCTTATGATCAGGCCCCGGCTCCTTGCTCCGGTCTCCTGTACAGTGAGGCCTCATTATACCCCTGTATAAGGATCTAGTGATGCAGTGTAGACTGTTATTCAGCATTGCTGTCTCCTCAGATTGTCAGCTCTAGTGATCAGGCCCTTGCTCCTCGCTCCAGTCTCTCCTGTACAGTGAGGCCTCATTATACCCCTGTATAAGGATCTAGTGACGCAGTGTAGACTGTTATTCAGCATTGCTGTTTCCTTAGATTGTCAGCTCTTGTGATCAGGCCCCGGCTCCTCGCTCTGGTCTCTCCTGTACAGTGAGGCCTCATTATACCCCTGTATAAGTATGTAGTGACGCAGTGCAGACTGTTATTCAGCATTGCTGTTTCCTCAGATAGTCAGCTCTTGTGATCAGGCCCCTGCTCCTCGCTCCGGTCTCTCCTGTACAGTGAGGCCTCATTATACCCCTGTATAAGGATCTAGTGACGCAGTGTAGACTGTTATTCAGCATTGCTGCTTCCTCAGATTGTCAGCTCTTGTGATCAGGCCCCTGCTCCTCGCTCCAGTCTCTCCTGTACAGTGAGGCCTCATTATACACCTGTATAAGGATCTAGTGACACAGTGTAGACTGTTATTCAGCATTGCTGTTTCCTCAGATTGTCAGCTCTTGTGATCAGGCCCCCGCTCCTCGCTCCAGTCTCTCCTGTACAGTGAGGCCTCATTATACCCCTACATAAGGATCTAGTGATGCAGTGTAGACTGTTATTCAGCATTGCTGTTTTCTTAGATTGTCAGCTCTTGTGATCAGGCCCCGGCTCCTCGCTCCGGTCTATCCTGTACAGTGAGGCCTCATTATACACCTGTATAAGGATCTAGTGATGCAGTGCAGACTGTTGTAATGTATAATAATTAGATCTGTCTCTTTAAGCAAGCCAGACTTATGGGACTTGGGGGGTGGAGACAAGAGGGAGAAGGGAAGTTTCAGTTTCACTTCTGTGTAGCATGGGGAATGCAAGTGTTATGCTGTGTGCTGGAGGACGAAGAATAAAACATATCTAAAGTTTAATACCTTGAATTCTTCATAACGTGTGGATATTACAACTGGCGACGAGGATGGGATATAATCACCTACTGCTGTGAGTACGGACTCTATTTTACCGCTTCACACGCCAGCACCACTG
This sequence comes from Dendrobates tinctorius, assembly GCF_039654945.1. Lineage (NCBI taxonomy): Eukaryota > Metazoa > Chordata > Amphibia > Anura > Dendrobatidae > Dendrobates > Dendrobates tinctorius. The sequence continues at coordinate 4,162,193 of NW_027361893.1, read as the reverse complement.
AGAGACTCTATCATGGCTGACTACTTGCACACATTCCCACAGTTTGATATGACTGATGTCATTAATCTCTCCCATAACTGGAGAAAATGGCTAAACAGATTTGAGAATTTCCTAGAAGCCATGGACATAAAGGAGGAGAAAAGAAAGAGAGCTTTGCTCCTGCATTGTGCAGGCACAGGAGTCTATGATATATACAGTACGTTACCTGCAGCAGAAACAGACACATACAGCAACTGCACTAAAGCTCTCACTGGCTACTTCAACCCCAAATAGAACATCAGATATGAAAGATATAAATTCAGGATTGCCAAGCAGCTTCCAGAAGAGTCCATAGACACTTATGTCACACGGCTGAAAGAGTTAGCACATGAATGTGCCTTTACAGATGTAGATGATGAAATCCTAACTCAAATAATTGTCACCTGCTCGTCTAATAACCTAAGGCGTAAGGCTCTGCAGCAGGATATCTCTCTACATGATTTGCTCAAAATGGCCCGTGCTATAGAAATAGCAGATCATCAGGCTACCGTAATGGAGAATGGGGATAAATTACATGTGCATAATCTCAAACAGAAAAATTTACCAGACAAACAAGCCCAGACACAGAAGAAATGTTATAGATGTGGACAGGATTTCCCTCACCACCAGAACAAATGTCCAGCTATGGGACAAACCTGCAGTAAATGTGGAAAAGGGAATCATTTTGCAGCTGTTTGCAAATCAGCGCACTACAAGCCTCCGCTGCCTATGACAAAACCTGCAGATGTAAAAGTGATAAATCAGGACACAGAAGAAATGTCTGCGACTGAGAACTATGTGTTCACTACCTCTGTCACTGGTTCAGTACAGTCTCCCTGTGTTACACTCTCAATCTGCAACACTGACATTACCTTTACAATAGATACAGGAGCTTCAGTGGATATCATAGATGGCACTACATATGAACAATTGAAAACAAGGCCAGTCTTACAACAAGTGCAGACTAAAATTTTTCCTTATGGATCTAAAACACCTCTAGCTATAATGGGACAATTTGATGCTGAAATTAGATATAAAGAAAACAGGCAGAAAACCACTTTCCACACATTACAAGGATCGGGAGGATGTCTTCTCAGCTATCACACTGCCTTGGAGCTCGGGCTCATCCAGATTATTCATACCATAACTGACCCTGCGGATATGGATGTACAAACTATGGTGAACAGCTTTCCCTCCCTATTTAGTGGTTTGGGAAAACTAAAGGACTCTCAAGTACACCTTCATGTGGATGACAATGTTCGTCCAGTAGCCCAGCCTCACAGGCGTATTCCATTTCACCTGAGACAGAAGGTAGAAAAGGAACTCCAATTGCTCATGGATGAGGACGTTATTGAAACTGTTACTGGTCCCACTCCGTGGGTCTCTCCACTTGTGGTAGTTCCAAAACCAAAGACTCCTGATCAAGTGAGACTGTGTGTTGACATGCGCCTGCCCAACACCGCTATCCAGAGGGAAAGACATATCTCACCTACGATTGATGACATTATTCATTTATTAAATGGAGCCACCGTCTTTTCAAAGCTCGACCTCAATAAGGGATATCATCAATTAGAACTGAGTCCAGAGTCCCGATATTTGACCAGATTTTCCACTCATGTGGGCCTCAGAAGATACAAAAGATTGACTTTTGGAGTCTGCTCAGCAGCAGAAATTTTTCAGGATGCAATAAGGAGTGTCATTCAACACATCCCAAATGCCTTTAATTACAGTGATGACATATTGGTTTTTGGTAAAAAAGCTGAGCATAATCGTGCTCTATATGCTATCTTCGAATGCCTGCTTTCTGCTGGACTCACTTTAAACAAAGAGAAGTGCGAGTTTGACAAGGGTTCATTAGAATTCTATGGTCACATCTTCTCGGCAAAAGGAGTACAACCAGACCCCAAGAAAGTGGAAGCTATCAGAACAGCCTCAATTCCACAGGATGCTAGTGAAGTGCGTTCTTTCCTTGGAATGGCAAGTTACTGTGCTAGATATATTCCGAATTTTTCAACAATCAGCAATCCACTACGGGAACTTACAAAACAAAGTTGTATTTTTCAATGGTCTCAAGGCTGTCAGGCCTCTTTTGAAACAATTAAAAATGAACTCTGCTCGACAACCACTATGGCTTATTTTGATCCAGCTCTTCGAACTGAACTGATTGTGGACGCCAGTCCCGTGGGACTGGGTGCTATTCTAGCGCAATACAAGGATAACAATCAAAATCCTCACATCATTTCTTATGCAAGTAAGAGCTTAACAAACACTGAAAGAAAATATTCTCAACCTGAAAAAGAAAGCTTGGCAGTTGTCTGGGGATGTGAACACTTTCACTTATTTCTATATGGAGCTCCCTTCACCATTGTCACAGATCATCAAGCACTTCTTACAATTTTTGGAAATCCCAGAGCTAAAATGCCTGCACGAATTGAACGATGGGGCCTACGTCTACAGGACTACAACTATAAAATTGTTCACAAACCTGGAAAATACAGCAATCTGGCTGATTATCTTTCAAGACATCCTACTAATGATGATATACCTGTGCATTCCTCCATTGAAGAATACCTACGTTTTGTTACAGATCATGCCGTGCCAAAAGCACTTTCTCTTGATCAGTTTATAAATGAAACAACAAAAGACAAGACACTCTGTGCCCTAATACAAATCATCCAAAATCGAAGGTGGCATGAAATTCAAAAAGAAAAATTTCCTGATTCTGAGATTGATCTGAAAGAGTTAAAACTATTCTCAAACGTACGTGAGGAATTATCAGTCACTGAAGAACACCTCATTCTTCGAGGTACCAAACTAGTCGTACCTAAGACTTTGCGTAACTTAGTCATACAGATAGCACATGAAGGTCACTTAGGAATTGTTGGCACAAAGAAGTTACTCAGAGAAAAAGTGTGGTTCCCAAATATGGATCACTTGGTGGAAGAAAAGATTAGACGCTGTTCTACTTGTCAATTAATCACTCCATCATCAACCTTAGAGCCATTACAAATGTCTCCGTTACCCACTGCTGTCTGGGAGGAAGTGGCAGTCGATATATATGGACCATTGCCAAATGGCCAATACATTCTCGTAACAATTGATGAATATTCTCGATACCCTGTCATTTCATTTATCTCTTCAACATCTGCTAATAATGTCATACCAGAGCTGGACGACATTTTCTCGGCATATGGTATTCCAAAAGTGGTCAAAACAGACAATGGACCTCCATTCAATGGACATGTGTTTACACAATTTTCTGAATACTTGGGATTCAATCACAGGAAAATCACACCTTGCTGGCCGCAAGCCAATGGAATTGTGGAACGTTTTATGCGCACTCTGGGGAAACGTATCAAGGCAGCGAGTCTGGAGCACATCCCACTGAAACAGTCATTATACAAATTCATGCGTAATTACCGCAATACGCCACACTCCACTACTAATGCTGCTCCAGCTCATTTAATGTTCAGCAGAACCCTGCGTATACGTCTCCCTGATGTGACCAGCCATCCTCGACCGAGTGACTCCTCAGTGAGATCCACAGATTTCTCCAACAAACAAGCCATGAAACGTTATGCAGACAGAAGGCGAAGGACACAGTCAAGTGCCATCGAAAGAGGGGATGTACGTCAAAGACCAACCAACAAGACCTCACCTGTATATGGTCCTGCTAAATATTATGTTACCAAAAGGAAAGGCAGCATGATCACAGCTGAACGAGATGGACACTCCATAACGCGAAATTCTTCATATTTTAAAGTCATACCGCAGAATGATGACAATGAACTCTCTTTGGTGGAAGATTTGGTATCCGATGGTGGAGAGGACCAACAAGAGTTAGCTGATCCATCAACAATGAACTCTCTCAATGAGCCCAGACGTTATCCTACACGAGAGAGAAGAGCTCCATCAAGGCTTATTGAAGAAGTGTAACTACAGTTTTTTTTTGTTTTTTTTGTTGTTGTTTGTTTCTCTGGTTTTAGAATTGAACAAATAAGACAAAACGGACATATGATTTCTTTGGACGTTTTCATGTTGTTGCATTTATCAGTAATATAGATTATTTATAAAAAAAAAAAAAAGGGGATGATGTAATGTATAATAATTAGATCTGTCTCTTTAAGCAAGCCAGACTTATGGGACTTGGAGGGTGGAGACAAGAGGGATGAGAAGGGAAGTTTTCAGTTTCACTTCTGGTAGCATGGGAATGCAAGTGTTATGCTATGTGCTGGAGGACGAAGAATAAAACATATCTAAAGTTTAATACATTGAAATCGTCATAACGTGTGGATATTACAACTGTCATTCAGCATTGCTGTCTCCTCAGATTGTCAGCTCTTGTGATCAGGCCCCGGGTCCTCGCTCCGGTCTCTCCTGTACAGTGAGGCCTCATTCTACACCTGTATCAGCATCTAGTGACGCAGTGTAGACTGTTATTCAGCATTGCTGTTTCCTCAGATTGCCAGCTCTTGTGATCAGGCCCCTGCTCCTCACTCCGGTCTCTCCTGTACAGTGAGGCCTCATTATACACCTGTATAAGGATCTAGTGACGCAGTGTAGACTGTTATTCAGCATTGCTGTGTCCTCAGATTGTCAGCTCTTGTGATCAGGCCCCTGCTCCTCACTCCGGTCTCTCCTGTACAGTGAGGCCTCATTATACACCTGTATAAGGCTCTAGTGACGCAGTGTAGACTGTTATTCAGCATTGCTGTGTCCTCAGATTGTCAGCTCTTGTGATCAGGCCCCGGCTCCTCGCTCCAGTCTCTCCTGTACAGTGAGGCCTCATTATACCCCTGTATAAGGATCTAGTGACGCAGTGTAGACTGTTATTCAGCATTGCCATTTCCTCAGATTGTCAGCTCTTGTGATCAGGCCCCTGCTCCTCGCTCCGGTCTCTCCTGTACAGTGGGGCCTCATTATACCCCTGTAGAAGGATCTAGTGACGCAGTGTAGACTGTTATTCAGCATTGCTGTGTCCTCAGATTGTCAGCTCTTGTGATCAGGCCCCGGCTCCTCACTCCGGTCTCTCCTGTACAGTGAGGCCTCATTATACACCTGTATAAGGATCTAGTGACGCAGTGTAGACTGTTATTCAGCATTGCCATTTCCTCAGATTGTCAGTTCTTGTGATCAGGCCCCTGCTCCTCGCTCCAGTCTCTCCTGTACAGTGGGGCATCATTATACCCCTGTATAAGGATCTAGTGACGCAGTGTAGACTGTTATTCAGCATTGCTGTGTCCTCAGATTGTCAGCTCTTGTGATCAGGCCCCGGCTACTCACTCCGGTCTCTCCTGTACAGTGAGGCCTCATTACACACCTGTATAAGGATCTAGTGACGCAGTGTAGACTGTTATTCAGCATTGCCATTTCCTCAGATTGTCAGCTCTTGTGATCAGGCCCCTGCTCCTCGCTCCGGTCTCTCCTGTACAGTGAGGCCTCATTATACTCCTGTATAAGGATCTAGTGACGCAGTGTAGACTGTTATTCAGCATTGCTGTTTCCTCAGATTGTCAGCTCTAGTGATCAGGCCCCTGCTCCTCACTCCGGTCTCTCCTGTACAGCGAGGCCTCATTATACCCCTGTATAAGGATCTAGTGACGCAGTGTAGACTGTTATTCAGCATTGCTGTTTCCTCAGATTGTCAGCTCTTGTGATCAGGCCCCTGCTCCTCGCACCAGTCTCTCCTGTACAGTGAGGCCTCATTATACCCCTGTATAAGGATCTAGTGACGCAGTGTAGACTGTTATTCAGTATTGCTGTTTCCTCAGATGGTCAGCTCTTGTGATCAGGCCCCTGCTAATGGCTCCAGTCTCTCCTGTACAGTGAGGCCTCATTATACCCCTGTATAAGGATCTAGTGACGCAGTGTAGACTGGTATTCAGCATTGTTGTCTCCTCAGATTGTCAGCTCTTGTGATCAGGCCCCTGCTCCTCGCTCCGGTCTCTCCTGTACAGGGAGGCCTCACTCTACACCTGTATCAGTATCTAGTGACGCAGTGTAGACTGTTATTCAGCATTGCTGTTTCCTCAGATTGTCAGCTCTTGTGATCAGGCCCCTGCTCCTCACTCCGGTCTCTCCTGTACAGTGAGGCCTCATTATACCCCTGTATAAGGATCTAGTGACGCAGTGTAGACTGTTATTCAACATTGCTGTTTCCTCAGATTGTCAGCTCTTGTAATCAGGCCCCTGCTCCTCACTCCGGTCTCTCCTGTACAGTGAGGCCTCATTATACACCTGTATAAGGATCTAGTGACGCAGTGTAGACTGTTATTCAGCATTGCTGTGTCCTCAGATTGTCAGCTCTTGTGATCAGGCCCCGGCTCCTCGCTCCAGTCTCTCCTGTACAGTGAGGCCTCATTATACCCCTGTATAAGGATCTAGTGACGCAGTGTAGACTGTTATTCAGCATTGCCATTTCCTCAGATTGTCAGCTCTTGTGATCAGGCCCCTGCTCCTCGCTCCGGTCTCTCCTGTACAGTGGGGCCTCATTATACCCCTGTAGAAGGATCTAGTGATGCAGTGTAGACTGTTATTCAGCATTGCTGTGTCCTCAGATTGTCAGCTCTTGTGATCAGGCCCCGGCTCCTCACTCCGGTCTCTCCTGTACAGTGAGGCCTCATTATACACCTGTATAAGGATCTAGTGACGCAGTGTAGACTGTTATTCAGCATTGCCATTTCCTCAGATTGTCAGCTCTTGTGATCAGGCCCCTGCTCCTCGCTCCGGTCTCTCCTGTACAGTGAGGCCTCATTATACCCCTGTATAAGGATCTAGTGACGCAGTGTAGACTGTTATTCAGCATTGCTGTTTCGTCAGATTGTCAGCTCTTGTGATCAGGCCCCTGCTCCTCGCTCCGGTCTCTCCTGTAGAGTGGGGCCTCATTATACCCCTGTATAAGGATCTAGTGACGCAGTGTAGACTGTTATTCAGCATTGCTGTCTCCTCAGATTGTCAGCTCTTGTGATCAGGCCCCGGCTACTCACTCCGGTCTCTCCTGTACAGTGAGGCCTCATTACACACCTGTATAATGATCTAGTGACGCAGTGTAGACTGTTATTCAGCATTGCCATTTCCTCAGATTGTCAGCTCTTGTGATCAGGCCCCTGCTCCTCGCTCCGGTCTCTCCTGTACAGTGAGGCCTCATTATACCCCTGTATAAGGATCTAGTGACGCAGTGTAGACTGTTATTCAGCATTGCTGTTTCGTCAGATTGTCAGCTCTTGTGATCAGGCCCCTGCTCCTCGCTCCGGTCTCTCCTGTACAGTGAGGCCTCATTATACCCCTGTATAAGGATCTAATGACGCAGTGTAGACTGTTATTCAGTATTGCTGTGTCCTCAGATGGTCAGCTCTTGTGATCAGGCCCCAGCTCCTCGCTCCAGTCTCTCTTGTACAGTGAGGCCTCATTATACCCCTGTATAAGGATCTAGTGACACAGTGTAGACTGTTATTCAGCATTGCTGTCTCCTCAGAGTGTCAGCTCTTGTGATCAGGCCCCGGCTCCTCGCTCCGGTCTCTCCTGTACAGTGAGGCCTCATTATACCACTGTATAAGGATCTAGTGACGCAGTGTAGACTGTTATTCAGCATTGCTGTCTCCTCAGATTGTCAGCTCTTGTGATCAGGCCCCTGCTAATGGCTCCAGTCTCTCCTTTACAGTGAGGCCTCATTATACCCCTGTATAAGGATCTAGTGACGCAGTGTAGACTGTTATTCAGCATTGTTGTCTCCTCAGATTGTCAGCTCTTGTGATCAGGCCCCTGCTAATGGCTCCAGTCTCTCCTGTACAGTGAGGCCTCATTATACCCCTGTATAAGGATCTAGTGACGCAGTGTAGACTGTTATTCAGCATTGTTGTCTCCTCAGATTGTCAGCTCTTGTGATCAGGCCCCTGCTCCTCGCTCCGGTCTCTCCTGTACAGGGAGGCCTCACTCTACACCTGTATCAGTATCTAGTGACGCAGTGTAGACTGTTATTCAGCATTGCTGTTTCCTCAGATTGTCAGCTCTTGTGATCAGGCCCCTGCTCCTCACTCCGGTCTCTCCTGTACAGTGAGGCCTCATTACACCCCTGTATAAGGATCTAGTGACGCAGTGTAGACTGTTATTCAACATTGCTGTTTCCTCAGATTGTCAGCTCTTGTAATCAGGCCCCTGCTCCTCACTCCGGTCTCTCCTGTACAGTGAGGCCTCATTATACACCTGTATAAGGATCTAGTGACGCAGTGTAGACTGTTATTCAGCATTGCTGTGTCCTCAGATTGTCAGCTCTTGTGATCAGGCCCCAGCTCCTCGCTCCAGTCTCTCTTGTACAGTGAGGCCTCATTATACCCCTGTATAAGGATCTAGTGACGCAGTGTAGACTGTTATTCAGCATTGCTGTCTCCTCAGATTGTCAGCTCTTGTGATCAGACCCCGGCTCCTCGCTCCGGTCTCTCCTGTACAGTGAGGACTCATTCTACACCTGTATCAGCATCTAGTGACGCAGTGTAGACTGTTATTCAGCATTGCTGTTTCCTCAGATTGTCAGCTCTTGTGATCAGGCCCCTGCTCCTCGCTCCAGTCTCTCCTGTACAGTGAGGCCTCATTATACCCCTGTATAAGGATCTAGTGACGCAGTGTAGACTGTTATTCAGCATTGCTGTTTCCTCAGATTGTCAGCTCTTGTGATCAGGCCCCTGCTCCTCACTCCGGTCTCTCCTGTACAGTGAGGCCTCATTATACCCCTGTATAAGGATCTAGTGACGCAGTGTAGACTGTTATTCAGCATTGCTGTTTCCTCAGATTGTCAGCTCTTGTGATCAGGCCCCTGCTCCTCACTCCGATCTCTCCTGTACAGTGAGGCCTCATTATACACCTGTATAAGGATCTAGTGACGCAGTGTAGACTGTTATTCAGCATTGCTGTGTCCTCAGATTGTCAGCTCTTGTGATCAGGCCCCTGCTCCTCGCTCCAGTCTCTCCTGTACAGTGAGGCCTCATTATACACCTGTATAAGGATTTAGTGACGCAGTGTAGACTGTTATTCAGCATTGCCATTTCCTCAGATTGTCAGCTCTTGTGATCAGGCCCCTGCTCCTCGCTCCAGTCTCTCCTGTACAGTGGGGCCCCATTATACCCCTGTATAAGGATCTAGTGACGCAGTGTAGACTGTTATTCAGCATTGCCATTTCCTCAGATTGTCAGCTCTTGTGATCAGGCCCCTGCTCCTCGCTCCGGTCTCTCCTGTACAGTGAGGCCTCATGATACTCCTGTATAAGGATCTAGTGACGCAGTGTAGACGGTTATTCAGCATTGCTGTTTCCTCAGATTGTCAGCTCTTGTGATCAGGCCCCTGCTCCTCGCTCCGGTCTCTCCTGTACAGTGAGGCCTCATTATACCCCTGTATAAGGATCTAATGACACAGTGTAGACTATTATTCAGTATTGCTGTGTCCTCAGATGGTCAGCTCTTGTGATCAGGCCCCAGCTCCTCGCTCCAGTCTCTCTTGTACAGTGAGGCCTCATTATACCCCTGTATAAGGATCTAGTGACGCAGTGTAGACTGTTATTCAGCATTGCTGTCTCCTCAGAGTGTCAGCTCTTGTGATCAGGCCCCGGCTCCTCGCTCCGGTCTCTCCTGTACAGTGAGGCCTCATTATACCCCTGTATAAGGATCTAGTGACGCAGTGTAGACTGTTATTCAGCATTGTTGTCTCCTCAGATTGTCAGCTCTTGTGATCAGGCCTCTGCTCCTCGCTCCGGTCTCTCCTGTACAGTGAGGCCTCATTATAACCCTGTATAAGGATCTAGTGACGCAGTGTAGACTGTTATTCAGCATTGCTGTTTCCTCAGATTGTCCGCTCTTGTGATCAGGCTCCAGCTCCTCGCTCCGGTCTCTCCTATACAGTGAGGCCTCATTATACCCCTGTATAAGGATCTAGTGACGCAGTGTAGACTGTTATTCAGCATTGCTGTGTCGTCAGATTTTCAGCTCTTGTGATCAGGCCCCGGCTCCTCGCTCACAGTCTTTCCTGTACAGTGAGGCCTCATTATACTCCTGTATAAGAATCTAGTGACGCAGTGTAGACTGTTATTCAGCATTGCTGAGTCCTCAGATTGTCAGTTCTTGTGATCAGGCCCCCGCTCCTCGCTCCAGTCTCTCCTGTACAGTGAGGCCTCATTCTCCACCTGTATAAGGATCTAGTGACGCAGTGTAGACTGTTATTCAGCATTGCTGTTTCCTCAGATTGTCAGTTCTTGTGATCAGGCCCCGGCTCCTCGCTCCGATCTCCTGTACAGTGAGGCCTCATTCTACACCTGTATCAGTATCTAGTGACGCAGTGTAGACTGTTATTCAGCATTGCTGTGTCCTCAGATTGTCAGCTCTTATGATCAGGCCCCGGCTCTTTGCTCCGGTCTCCTGTACAGTGAGGCCTCATTATACCCCTGTATAAGGATCTAGTGACACAGTGTAGACTGTTATTCACCATTGCTGTCTCCTCAGATTGTCAGCTCTTGTGATCAGGCCCCTGCTCCTCGCTCCGGTCTCTCCTGTACAGTGAGGCCTCATTATACTCCTGTATAAGGATCTAGTGACGCAGTGTAGCCTGTTATTCAGCATTGCTGTGTCCTCAGATTGTCAACTCTTGTGATCAGGCCCCGGCTCCTCGCTCCGGTCTGCTGTACAGTGAGGCCTCATTATACCCCTGTATCAGTATCTAGTGACGCAGTGTAGACTGTTATTCAGCATTACTGTGTCCTCAGATTGTCAGCTCTTGTGATCAGGCCCCCGCTCCTTGCTCCGGTCTCTCCTGTACAGTGAGGCCTCATTCTCCACCTGTATAAGGATCTAGTGACGCAGTGTAGACTGTTATTCAGCATTGCTGTCTCCTCAGATTGTCAGCTCTTGTGATCAGGCCCCGGCTCCTCGCTCCTGTCTCTCCTGTACAGTGAGGCCTCATTCTACACCTGTATAAGGATCTAGTGACGCATTGTAGACTGTTATTCAGCATTGCTGCTTCCTCAGATTGTCAGCTCTTGTGATCAGGCCCCGGCTCCTCGCTCCGGTCTCCTGTACAGTGAGGCCTCATTCTACACCTGTATCAGTATCTAGTGACGCAGTGTAGACTGTTATTCAGCATTGCTGTGTCCTCAGATTGTCAGCTCTTATGATCAGGCCCCGGCTCCTTGCTCCAGTCTCTCCTGTACAGTGAGGCCTCATTATACCCCTGTATAAGGATCTAGTGATGCAGTGTAGACTGTTATTCAGCATTGCTGTTTCCTTAGATTGTCAGCTCTTGTGATCAGGCCCCGGCTCCTCGCTCTGGTCTCTCCTGTACAGTGAGGCCTCATTATACCCCTGTATAAGTATGTAGTGACGCAGTGCAGACTGTTATTCAGCATTGCTGTTTCCTCAGATAGTCAGCTCTTGTGATCAGGCCCCTGCTCCTCGCTCGGGTCTCTCCTGTACAGTGAGGGCCTCATTATACCCCTGTATAAGGATCTAGTGACGCAGTGTAGACTGTTATTCAGCATTGCTGCTTCCTCAGATTGTCAGCTCTTGTGATCAGGCCCCTGCTCCTCGCTCCGGTCTCTCCTGTACAGTGAGGCCTCATTATACACCTGTATAAGGATCTAGTGACACAGTGTAGACTATTATTCAGCATTGCTGTCTCCTCAGATTGTCAGCTCTTGTGATCAGGCCCCTTCTCCTCGCTCCGGTCTCTCCTGTACAGTGAGGCCTCATTATACCCCTGTATAAGGATCTAGTGACGCAGTGTAGACTGTTATCAGCATTGCTGTTTTCTTAGATTGTCAGCTCTTGTGATCAGGCCCCGGCTCCTCGCTCCGGTCTATCCTGTACAGTGAGGCCTCATTATACCCCTGTATAAGTATGTAGTGACGCAGTGCAGACTGTTATTCAGCATTGCTGTCTCCTCAGATTGTCAGCTCTTGTGATCAGGCCCCTGGTCCTCGCTCCGGTCTCTCCTGTACAGTGAGGTCTCATTCTACACCTGTATAAGGATCTAGTGACGCAGTGTAGACTGTTATTCAGCATTGCTGTCTCCTCAGAGTGTCAGCTCTTGTGATCAGGCCCCGGCTCCTCGCTCCGGTCTCTCCTGTACAGTGAGGCCTCATTATACCCCTGTATAAGGATCTAGTGACGCAGTGTAGACTGTTATTCAGCATTGTTGTCTCCTCAGATTGTCAGCTCTTGTGATCAGGCCTCTGCTCCTCGCTCCGGTCTCTCCTGTACAGTGAGGCCTCATTATAACCCTGTATAAGGATCTAGTGACGCAGTGTAGACTGTTATTCAGCATTGCTGTTTCCTCAGATTGTCCGCTCTTGTGATCAGGCTCCAGCTCCTCGCTCCGGTCTCTCCTATACAGTGAGGCCTCATTATACCCCTGTATAAGGATCTAGTGACGCAGTGTAGACTGTTATTCAGCATTGCCATTTCCTCAGATTGTCAGCTCTTGTGATCAGGCCCCTGCTCCTCGCTCCGGTCTCTCCTGTACAGTGAGGCCTCATTATACTCCTGTATAAGGATCTAGTGACGCAGTGTAGACGGTTATTCAGCATTGCTGTTTCCTCAGATTGTCAGCTCTTGTGATCAGGCCCCTGCTCCTCGCTCCAGTCTCTCCTGTACAGTGAGGCCTCATTATACACCTGTATAAGGATTTAGTGACGCAGTGTAGACTGTTATTCAGCATTGCCATTTCCTCAGATTGTCAGCTCTTGTGATCAGGCCCCTGCTCCTCGCTCCAGTCTCTCCTGTACAGTGGGGCCCCATTATACCCCTGTATAAGGATCTAGTGACGCAGTGTAGACTGTTATTCAGCATTGCCATTTCCTCAGATTGTCAGCTCTTGTGATCAGGCCCCTGCTCCTCGCTCCGGTCTCTCCTGTACAGTGAGGCCTCATTATACTCCTGTATAAGGATCTAGTGACGCAGTGTAGACGGTTATTCAGCATTGCTGTTTCCTCAGATTGTCAGCTCTTGTGATCAGGCCCCTGCTCCTCGCTCCGGTCTCTCCTGTACAGTGAGGCCTCATTATACCCCTGTATAAGGATCTAATGACACAGTGTAGACTATTATTCAGTATTGCTGTGTCCTCAGATGGTCAGCTCTTGTGATCAGGCCCCAGCTCCTCGCTCCAGTCTCTCTTGTACAGTGAGGCCTCATTATACCCCTGTATAAGGATCTAGTGACGCAGTGTAGACTGTTATTCAGCATTGCTGTCTCCTCAGAGTGTCAGCTCTTGTGATCAGGCCCCGGCTCCTCGCTCCGGTCTCTCCTGTACAGTGAGGCCTCATTATACCCCTGTATAAGGATCTAGTGACGCAGTGTAGACTGTTATTCAGCATTGTTGTCTCCTCAGATTGTCAGCTCTTGTGATCAGGCCTCTGCTCCTCGCTCCGGTCTCTCCTGTACAGTGAGGCCTCATTATAACCCTGTATAAGGATCTAGTGACGCAGTGTAGACTGTTATTCAGCATTGCTGTTTCCTCAGATTGTCCGCTCTTGTGATCAGGCTCCAGCTCCTCGCTCCGGTCTCTCCTATACAGTGAGGCCTCATTATACCCCTGTATAAGGATCTAGTGACGCAGTGTAGACTGTTATTCAGCATTGCTGTGTCGTCAGATTTTCAGCTCTTGTGATCAGGCCCCGGCTCCTCGCTCACAGTCTTTCCTGTACAGTGAGGCCTCATTATACTCCTGTATAAGAATCTAGTGACGCAGTGTAGACTGTTATTCAGCATTGCTGAGTCCTCAGATTGTCAGTTCTTGTGATCAGGCCCCCGCTCCTCGCTCCAGTCTCTCCTGTACAGTGAGGCCTCATTCTCCACCTGTATAAGGATCTAGTGACGCAGTGTAGACTGTTATTCAGCATTGCTGTTTCCTAAGATTGTCAGTTCTTGTGATCAGGCCCCGGCTCCTCGCTCCGATCTCCTGTACAGTGAGGCCTCATTCTACACCTGTATCAGTATCTAGTGACGCAGTGTAGACTGTTATTCAGCATTGCTGTGTCCTCAGATTGTCAGCTCTTATGATCAGGCCCCGGCTCTTTGCTCCGGTCTCCTGTACAGTGAGGCCTCATTATACCCCTGTATAAGGATCTAGTGACACAGTGTAGACTGTTATTCACCATTGCTGTCTCCTCAGATTGTCAGCTCTTGTGATCAGGCCCCTGCTCCTCGCTCCGGTCTCTCCTGTACAGTGAGGCCTCATTATACTCCTGTATAAGGATCTAGTGACGCAGTGTAGCCTGTTATTCAGCATTGCTGTGTCCTCAGATTGTCAACTCTTGTGATCAGGCCCCGGCTCCTCGCTCCGGTCTGCTGTACAGTGAGGCCTCATTATACCCCTGTATCAGTATCTAGTGACGCAGTGTAGACTGTTATTCAGCATTACTGTGTCCTCAGATTGTCAGCTCTTGTGATCAGGCCCCCGCTCCTTGCTCCGGTCTCTCCTGTACAGTGAGGCCTCATTCTCCACCTGTATAAGGATCTAGTGACGCAGTGTAGACTGTTATTCAGCATTGCTGTCTCCTCAGATTGTCAGCTCTTGTGATCAGGCCCCGGCTCCTCGCTCCTGTCTCTCCTGTACAGTGAGGCCTCATTCTACACCTGTATAAGGATCTAGTGACGCATTGTAGACTGTTATTCAGCATTGCTGCTTCCTCAGATTGTCAGCTCTTGTGATCAGGCCCCGGCTCCTCGCTCCGGTCTCCTGTACAGTGAGGCCTCATTCTACACCTGTATCAGTATCTAGTGACGCAGTGTAGACTGTTATTCAGCATTGCTGTGTCCTCAGATTGTCAGCTCTTATGATCAGGCCCCGGCTCCTTGCTCCGGTCTCCTGTACAGTGAGGCCTCATTATACCCCTGTATAAGGACCTAGTGATGCAGTGTAGACTGTTATTCAGCATTGCTGTCTCCTCAGATTGTCAGCTCTTGTGATCATGCCCCGGCTCCTCGCTCTGGTCTCTCCTGTACAGTGAGGCCTCATTATACCCCTGTATAAGTATGTAGTGACGCAGTGCAGACTGTTATTCAGCATTGCTGTTTCCTCAGATAGTCAGCTCTTGTGATCAGGCCCCTGCTCCTCGCTCGGGTCTCTCCTGTACAGTGAGGGCCTCATTATACCCCTGTATAAGGATCTAGTGACGCAGTGTAGACTGTTATTCAGCATTGCTGCTTCCTCAGATTGTCAGCTCTTGTGATCAGGCCCCTGCTCCTCGCTCCGGTCTCTCCTGTACAGTGAGGCCTCATTATACACCTGTATAAGGATCTAGTGACACAGTGTAGACTATTATTCAGCATTGCTGTCTCCTCAGATTGTCAGCTCTTGTGATCAGGCCCCTGCTCCTCGCTCCGGTCTCTCCTGTACAGTGAGGCCTCATTATACCCCTGTATAAGGATCTAGTGACGCAGTGTAGACTGTTATCAGCATTGCTGTTTTCTTAGATTGTCAGCTCTTGTGATCAGGCCCCGGCTCCTCGCTCCGGTCTATCATGTACAGTGAGGCCTCATTATACCCCTGTATAAGTATGTAGTGACGCAGTGCAGACTGTTATTCAGCATTGCTGTCTCCTCAGATTGTCAGCTCTTGTGATCAGGCCCCTGGTCCTCGCTCCGGTCTCTCCTGTACAGTGAGGTCTCATTCTACACCTGTATAAGGATCTAGTGACGCAGTGTAGACTGTTATTCAGCATTGCTGTCTCCTCAGAGTGTCAGCTCTTGTGATCAGGCCCCGGCTCCTCGCTCCGGTCTCTCCTGTACAGTGAGGCCTCATTATACCCCTGTATAAGGATCTAGTGACGCAGTGTAGACTGTTATTCAGCATTGTTGTCTCCTCAGATTGTCAGCTCTTGTGATCAGGCCTCTGCTCCTCGCTCCGGTCTCTCCTGTACAGTGAGGCCTCATTATAACCCTGTATAAGGATCTAGTGACGCAGTGTAGACTGTTATTCAGCATTGCTGTTTCCTCAGATTGTCCGCTCTTGTGATCAGGCTCCAGCTCCTCGCTCCGGTCTCTCCTATACAGTGAGGCCTCATTATACCCCTGTATAAGGATCTAGTGACGCAGTGTAGACTGTTATTCAGCATTGCTGTGTCGTCAGATTTTCAGCTCTTGTGATCAGGCCCCGGCTCCTCGCTCACAGTCTTTCCTGTACAGTGAGGCCTCATTATACTCCTGTATAAGAATCTAGTGACGCAGTGTAGACTGTTATTCAGCATTGCTGAGTCCTCAGATTGTCAGTTCTTGTGATCAGGCCCCCGCTCCTCGCTCCAGTCTCTCCTGTACAGTGAGGCCTCATTCTCCACCTGTATAAGGATCTAGTGACGCAGTGTAGACTGTTATTCAGCATTGCTGTTTCCTCAGATTGTCAGTTCTTGTGATCAGGCCCCGGCTCCTCGCTCCGATCTCCTGTACAGTGAGGCCTCATTCTACACCTGTATCAGTATCTAGTGACGCAGTGTAGACTGTTATTCAGCATTGCTGTGTCCTCAGATTGTCAGCTCTTATGATCAGGCCCCGGCTCTTTGCTCCGGTCTCCTGTACAGTGAGGCCTCATTATACCCCTGTATAAGGATCTAGTGACACAGTGTAGACTGTTATTCACCATTGCTGTCTCCTCAGATTGTCAGCTCTTGTGATCAGGCCCCTGCTCCTCGCTCCGGTCTCTCCTGTACAGTGAGGCCTCATTATACTCCTGTATAAGGATCTAGTGACGCAGTGTAGCCTGTTATTCAGCATTGCTGTGTCCTCAGATTGTCAACTCTTGTGATCAGGCCCCGGCTCCTCGCTCCGGTCTGCTGTACAGTGAGGCCTCATTATACCCCTGTATCAGTATCTAGTGACGCAGTGTAGACTGTTATTCAGCATTACTGTGTCCTCAGATTGTCAGCTCTTGTGATCAGGCCCCCGCTCCTTGCTCCGGTCTCTCCTGTACAGTGAGGCCTCATTCTCCACCTGTATAAGGATCTAGTGACGCAGTGTAGACTGTTATTCAGCATTGCTGTCTCCTCAGATTGTCAGCTCTTGTGATCAGGCCCCGGCTCCTCGCTCCTGTCTCTCCTGTACAGTGAGGCCTCATTCTACCCCTGTATAAGGATCTAGTGACGCATTGTAGACTGTTATTCAGCATTGCTGCTTCCTCAGATTGTCAGCTCTTGTGATCAGGCCCCGGCTCCTCGCTCCGGTCTCCTGTACAGTGAGGCCTCATTCTACACCTGTATCAGTATCTAGTGACGCAGTGTAGACTGTTATTCAGCATTGCTGTGTCCTCAGATTGTCAGCTCTTATGATCAGGCCCCGGCTCCTTGCTCCGGTCTCCTGTACAGTGAGGCCTCATTATACCCCTGTATAAGGACCTAGTGATGCAGTGTAGACTGTTATTCAGCATTGCTGTCTCCTCAGATTGTCAGCTCTAGTGATCAGGCCCCTGCTCCTCGCTCCAGTCTCTCCTGTACAGTGAGGCCTCATTATACCCCTGTATAAGGATCTAGTGATGCAGTGTAGACTGTTATTCAGCATTGCTGTTTCCTTAGATTGTCAGCTCTTGTGATCAGGCCCCGGCTCCTCGCTCTGGTCTCTCCTGTACAGTGAGGCCTCATTATACCCCTGTATAAGTATGTAGTGACGCAGTGCAGACTGTTATTCAGCATTGCTGTTTCCTCAGATAGTCAGCTCTTGTGATCAGGCCCCTGCTCCTCGCTCGGGTCTCTCCTGTACAGTGAGGGCCTCATTATACCCCTGTATAAGGATCTAGTGACGCAGTGTAGACTGTTATTCAGCATTGCTGCTTCCTCAGATTGTCAGCTCTTGTGATCAGGCCCCTGCTCCTCGCTCCGGTCTCTCCTGTACAGTGAGGCCTCATTATACACCTGTATAAGGATCTAGTGACACAGTGTAGACTATTATTCAGCATTGCTGTCTCCTCAGATTGTCAGCTCTTGTGATCAGGCCCCTGCTCCTCGCTCCGGTCTCTCCTGTACAGTGAGGCCTCATTATACCCCTGTATAAGGATCTAGTGACGCAGTGTAGACTGTTATCAGCATTGCTGTTTTCTTAGATTGTCAGCTCTTGTGATCAGGCCCCGGCTCCTCGCTCCGGTCTATCCTGTACAGTGAGGCCTCATTATACCCCTGTATAAGTATGTAGTGACGCAGTGCAGACTGTTATTCAGCATTGCTGTCTCCTCAGATTGTCAGCTCTTGTGATCAGGCCCCTGGTCCTCGCTCCGGTCTCTCCTGTACAGTGAGGTCTCATTCTACACCTGTATCAGCATCTAGTGACGCAGTGTAGACTGTTATTCAGCATTGCTGTCTCCTCAGAATGTCAGCTCTTGTGATCAGGCCCCAGCTCCTCGCTCCGGTCTCTCCTGTACAGTGAGGCCTCACTCTACACCTGTATCAGTATCTAGTGACGCAGTGTAGACTGTTATTCAGCATTGCTGTTTCCTCAGATTGTCAGCTCTTGTGATCAGGCACCTGCTCCTCACTCCGGTCTCTCCTGTACAGTGAGGCCTCATTATACCCCTGTATAAGGATCTAGTGATGCAGTGTAGACTGTTATTCAGCATTGCTATGTCCTAAGATTGTCAGCTCTTGTGATCAGACCCCGGCTCCTCGCTCCAGTCTCTCCTGTACAGTGAGGCCTCTTTATACCCCTGTATAAGGATCTAGTGACGCAGTGTAGACTGTTATTCAGCATTGCCATTTCCTCAGATTGTCAGCTCTTGTGATCAGGCCCCTGCTCCTCGCTCCGGTCTCTCCTGTACAGTGGGGCCTCATTATACCCCTGTAGAAGGATCTAGTGACGCAGTGTAGACTGTTATTCAGCATTGCTGTGTCCTCAGATTGTCAGCTCTTGTGATCAGGCCCCGGCTCCTCACTCGGGTCTCTCCTGTACAGTGAGGCCTCATTATACACCTGTATAAGGATCTAGTGACGCAGTGTAGACTGTTATTCAGCATTGCTGTTTCCTTAGATTGTCAGCTCTTGTGATCAGGCCCCGGCTCCTCGCTCTGGTCTCTCCTGTACAGTGAGGCCTCATTATACCCCTGTATAAGTATGTAGTGACGCAGTGCAGACTGTTATTCAGCATTGCTGTTTCCTCAGATAGTCAGCTCTTGTGATCAGGCCCCTGCTCCTCGCTCGGGTCTCTCCTGTACAGTGAGGGCCTCATTATACCCCTGTATAAGGATCTAGTGACGCAGTGTAGACTGTTATTCAGCATTGCTGCTTCCTCAGATTGTCAGCTCTTGTGATCAGGCCCCTGCTCCACACTCCGGTCTCTCCTGTACAGTGAGGCCCCATTATACTCCTGTATAAGGATCTAGTGATGCAGTGTAGACTGGTATTCAGCATTGCTGTTTCCTTAGATTGTCAGCTCTTGTGATCAGGCCCCGGCTCCTCGCTCTGGTCTCTCCTGTACAGTGAGGCCTCATTATACCCCTGTATAAGTATGTAGTGACGCAGTGCAGACTGTTATTCAGCATTGCTGTTTCCTCAGATAGTCAGCTCTTGTGATCAGGCCCCTGCTCCTCGCTCGGGTCTCTCCTGTATAGTGAGGCCTCATTATACCCCTGTATAAGGACCTAGTGATGCAGTGTAGACTGTTATTCAGCATTGCTGTCTCCTCAGATTGTCAGCTCTAGTGATCAGGCCCCTGCTCCTCGCTCCAGTCTCTCCTGTACAGTGAGGCCTCATTATACCCCTGTATAAGGATCTAGTGACGCAGTGTAGACTGTTATTCAGTAATTGCTGTTTCCTTAGATTGTCAGCTCTTGTGATCAGGCCCCGGCTCCTCGCTCTGGTCTCTCCTGTACAGTGAGGCCTCATTATACCCCTGTATAAGTATGTAGTGACGCAGTGCAGACTGTTATTCAGCATTGCTGTTTCCTCAGATAGTCAGCTCTTGTGATCAGGCCCCTGCTCCTCACTCGGGTCTCTCCTGTACAGTGAGGGCCTCATTATACCCCTGTATAAGGATCTAGTGACGCAGTGTAGACTGTTATTCAGCATTGCTGCTTCCTCAGATTGTCAGCTCTTGTGATCAGGCCCCTGCTCCTCGCTCCGGTCTCTCCTGTACAGTGAGGCCTCATTATACACCTGTATAAGGATCTAGTGACACAGTGTAGACTATTATTCAGCATTGCTGTCTCCTCAGATTGTCAGCTCTTGTGATCAGGCCCCTGCTCCTCGCTCCGGTCTCTCCTGTACAGTGAGGCCTCACTCTACACCTGTATCAGTATCTAGTGACGCAGTGTAGACTGTTATTCAGCATTGCTGCTTCCTCAGATTGTCAGCTCTTGTGATCAGGCCCCTGCTCCTCGCTCCGGTCTCTCCAGTACAGTGAGGCCTCATTATACCCCTGTATAAGGATCTAGTGACGCAGTGTAGACTGTTATTCAGCATTGCTGTGTCCTCAGATTGTCAGCTCTTGTGATCAGGACCCTGCTCCTCGCTCCGGTCGCTCCTGTACAGTGGGGCCTCATTATACCCCTGTAGAAGGATCTAGTGACGCAGTGCAGACTGTTATTCAGCATTGCTGTGTCCTCAGATTGTCAGCTCTTGTGATCAGGCCCCGGCTCCTCACTCCGGTCTCTCCTGTACAGTGAGGCCTCATTATACACCTGTATAAGGATCTAGTGACGCAGTGTAGAATGTTATTCAGCATTGCCATTTCCTCAGATTGTCAGCTCTTGTGATCAGGCCCCTGCTCCTCGCTCCAGTCTCTCCTGTACAGTGGGGCCTCATTATACCCCTGTAGAAGGATCTAGTGACGCAGTGTAGACTGTTATTGAGCATTGCTGTGTCCTCAGATTGTCAGCTCTTGTGATCAGGCCCCGGCTCCTCACTCCGGTCTCTCCTGTACAGTGAGGCCTCATTACACACCTGTATAAGGATCTAGTGACGCAGTGTAGACTGTTATTCAGCATTGCCATTTCCTCAGATTGTCAGCTCTTGTGATCAGGCCCCTGCTCCTCGCTCCGCTCTCTCCTGTACAGTGAGGCCTCATTATACTCCTGTATAAGGATCTAGTGACGCAGTGTAGACTGTTATTCAGCATTGCTGTTTCCTCAGATTGTCAGCTCTTGTGATCAGGCCCCTGCTCCTCACTCCGGTCTCTCCTGTACAGTGAGGCCTCATTATACCCCTGTATAAGGATCTAGTGACGCAGTGTAGACTGTTATTCAGCATTGCTGTGTCCTCAGATTGTCAGCTCTTGTGATCAGGCCTCTGCTCCTCGCTCCGGTCTCTCCTGTACAGTGAGGCCTCATTATACCCCTGTATAAGGATCTAGTGACGCAGTGTAGACTGTTATTCAGCATTGCTGTGTCCTCAGATTGTCAGCTCTTGTGATCAGGCCCCTGCTCCTCGCTCCGGTCTCTCCTGTACAGTGAGGCCTCATTATACACCAGTATAAGGATCTAGTGACGCAGTGTAGACTGTTATTCAGCATTACTGTTTCGTCAGATTGTCAGCTCTTGTGATCAGGCCCCCGCTCCTCGCTCCGGTCTCTCCTGTACAGTGAGGCCTCATTATACTCCTGTATAAGGATCTAGTGATGCAGTGTAGACTGTTATTCAGCATTGCTGTTTCCTCAGATTATCAGCTCTTGTGATCAGGCCCCTACTCCTCGCTCCGGTCTCTCCTGTACAGTGAGGCCTCATTATACTCCTGTATAAGGATCTAGTGATGCAGTGTAGACTGTTATTCAGCATTGCTGTTTCGTCAGATTGTCAGCTCTTTTGATCAGGCCCCGGCTCCTCACTCCGGTCTCTCCTGTACATTGAGGCCTCATTATACTCCTGTATAAGGATCTAGTGATGCAGTGTAGACTGTTATCAGCATTGCTGTTTCGTCAGATTGTCAGCTCTTGTGATCAGGCCCCTGCTCCTCACTCCAGTCTCTCCTGTACAGTGAGGTCTCATTATACACCTGTATAAGGATCTAGTGACGCAGTGTAGACTGTTATTCAGCATTGCTGTGTCCTGAGATTGTCAGCTCTTGTGATCAGGCCCCGGCTCCTCGCTCCAGTCTCTCCTGTACAGTCAGGCCTCATTATACCCCTGTATAAGGATCTAGTGATGCAGTGTAGACTGTTATTCAGTATTGCTGTGTCCTCAGATTGTCAGCTCTTGTGATCAGTCCCCTGCTCCTCGCTCCAGTCTCTCCTGTACAGTGACGCCTCATTATACCCCTGTATAAGGATCTAGTGATGCAGTGTAGACTGTTATTCAGCATTGCTGTTTCCTCAGATTGTCAGCTCTTGTGATCAGGCCCCTGCTCCTCGCTCCAGTCTCTCCTGTACAGTGAGTCCCCATTATACCCCTGTTTAAGGATCTAGTGATGCAGTGTAGACTGTTATTCAGCATTGCTGTTTCCTCAGATTGTCAGCTCTTGTGATCAGGCCCCTGCTCCTCGCTCCGGTCTCTCCTGTACAGTGAGGCCTCATTATACCCCTGTATAAGGATCTAGTGACGCAGTGTAGACTGTTATTCAGCATTGCTGTGTCCTCAGATTGTCAGCTCTTGTGATCAGGCCCCTGCTCCTCGCTCCGGTCTCTCCTGTACAATGAGTCCCCATTATACCCCTGTATAAGGATCTAGTGATGCAGTGTAGACTGTTATTCAGCATTGCTGTGTCCTCAGATTGTCAGCTCTTGTGATCAGGCCCCTGCTCCTCGCTCCGTTCTCTCCTGTACAGTGAGGCCTCATTATACCCCTGTATAAGGATCTAGTGATGCAGTGTAGACTGTTATTCAGCATTGCTGTTTCCTCAGATTGTCAGCTCTTGTGATCAGGCCCCTGCTCCTCGCTCCAGTCTCTCCTGTACAGTGACGCCTCATTATACCCCTGTATAAGGACCTAGTGATGCAGTGTAGACTGTTATTCAGCATTGCTGTCTCCTCAGATTGTCAGCTCTAGTGATCAGGCCCCTGCTCCTCGCTCCAGTCTCTCCTGTACAGTGAGGCCTCATTATACCCCTGTATAAGGATCTAGTGACGCAGTGTAGACTGTTATTCAGTAATTGCTGTTTCCTTAGATTGTCAGCTCTTGTGATCAGGCCCCGGCTCCTCGCTCTGGTCTCTCCTGTACAGTGAGGCCTCATTATACCCCTGTATAAGTATGTAGTGACGCAGTGCAGACTGTTATTCAGCATTGCTGTTTCCTCAGATAGTCAGCTCTTGTGATCAGGCCCCTGCTCCTCACTCGGGTCTCTCCTGTACAGTGAGGGCCTCATTATACCCCTGTATAAGGATCTAGTGACGCAGTGTAGACTGTTATTCAGCATTGCTGCTTCCTCAGATTGTCAGCTCTTGTGATCAGGCCCCTGCTCCTCGCTCCGGTCTCTCCAGTACAGTGAGGCCTCATTATACACCTGTATAAGGATCTAGTGACACAGTGTAGACTATTATTCAGCATTGCTGTCTCCTCAGATTGTCAGCTCTTGTGATCAGGCCCCTGCTCCTCGCTCCGGTCTCTCCTGTACAGTGAGGCCTCACTCTACACCTGTATCAGTATCTAGTGACGCAGTGTAGACTGTTATTCAGCATTGCTGCTTCCTCAGATTGTCAGCTCTTGTGATCAGGCCCCTGCTCCTCGCTCCGGTCTCTCCAGTACAGTGAGGCCTCATTATACCCCTGTATAAGGATCTAGTGACGCAGTGTAGACTGTTATTCAGCATTGCTGTGTCCTCAGATTGTCAGCTCTTGTGATCAGGACCCTGCTCCTCGCTCCGGTCGCTCCTGTACAGTGGGGCCTCATTATACCCCTGTAGAAGGATCTAGTGACGCAGTGCAGACTGTTATTCAGCATTGCTGTGTCCTCAGATTGTCAGCTCTTGTGATCAGGCCCCGGCTCCTCACTCCGGTCTCTCCTGTACAGTGAGGCCTCATTATACACCTGTATAAGGATCTAGTGACGCAGTGTAGAATGTTATTCAGCATTGCCATTTCCTCAGATTGTCAGCTCTTGTGATCAGGCCCCTGCTCCTCGCTCCAGTCTCTCCTGTACAGTGGGGCCTCATTATACCCCTGTAGAAGGATCTAGTGACGCAGTGTAGACTGTTATTGAGCATTGCTGTGTCCTCAGATTGTCAGCTCTTGTGATCAGGCCCCGGCTCCTCACTCCGGTCTCTCCTGTACAGTGAGGCCTCATTACACACCTGTATAAGGATCTAGTGACGCAGTGTAGACTGTTATTCAGCATTGCCATTTCCTCAGATTGTCAGCGCTTGTGATCAGGCCCCTGCTCCTCGCTCCGCTCTCTCCTGTACAGTGAGGCCTCATTATACTCCTGTATAAGGATCTAGTGACGCAGTGTAGACTGTTATTCAGCATTGCTGTTTCCTCAGATTGTCAGCTCTTGTGATCAGGCCCCTGCTCCTCACTCCGGTCTCTCCTGTACAGTGAGGCCTCATTATACCCCTGTATAAGGATCTAGTGACGCAGTGTAGACTGTTATTCAGCATTGCTGTGTCCTCAGATTGTCAGCTCTTGTGATCAGGCCTCTGCTCCTCGCTCCGGTCTCTCCTGTACAGTGAGGCCTCATTATACCCCTGTATAAGGATCTAGTGACGCAGTGTAGACTGTTATTCAGCATTGCTGTGTCCTCAGATTGTCAGCTCTTGTGATCAGGCCCCTGCTCCTCGCTCCGGTCTCTCCTGTACAGTGAGGCCTCATTATACACCAGTATAAGGATCTAGTGACGCAGTGTAGACTGTTATTCAGCATTACTGTTTCGTCAGATTGTCAGCTCTTGTGATCAGGCCCCCGCTCCTCGCTCCGGTCTCTCCTGTACAGTGAGGCCTCATTATACTCCTGTATAAGGATCTAGTGATGCAGTGTAGACTGTTATTCAGCATTGCTGTTTCCTCAGATTATCAGCTCTTGTGATCAGGCCCCTACTCCTCGCTCCGGTCTCTCCTGTACAGTGAGGCCTCATTATACTCCTGTATAAGGATCTAGTGATGCAGTGTAGACTGTTATTCAGCATTGCTGTTTCGTCAGATTGTCAGCTCTTTTGATCAGGCCCCGGCTCCTCACTCCGGTCTCTCCTGTACATTGAGGCCTCATTATACTCCTGTATAAGGATCTAGTGATGCAGTGTAGACTGTTATCAGCATTGCTGTTTCGTCAGATTGTCAGCTCTTGTGATCAGGCCCCTGCTCCTCACTCCAGTCTCTCCTGTACAGTGAGGTCTCATTATACACCTGTATAAGGATCTAGTGACGCAGTGTAGACTGTTATTCAGCATTGCTGTGTCCTGAGATTGTCAGCTCTTGTGATCAGGCCCCGGCTCCTCGCTCCAGTCTCTCCTGTACAGTCAGGCCTCATTATACCCCTGTATAAGGATCTAGTGATGCAGTGTAGACTGTTATTCAGTATTGCTGTGTCCTCAGATTGTCAGCTCTTGTGATCAGTCCCCTGCTCCTCGCTCCAGTCTCTCCTGTACAGTGACGCCTCATTATACCCCTGTATAAGGATCTAGTGATGCAGTGTAGACTGTTATTCAGCATTGCTGTTTCCTCAGATTGTCAGCTCTTGTGATCAGGCCCCTGCTCCTCGCTCCAGTCTCTCCTGTACAGTGAGTCCCCATTATACCCCTGTATAAGGATCTAGTGATGCAGTGTAGACTGTTATTCAGCATTGCTGTTTCCTCAGATTGTCAGCTCTTGTGATCAGGCCCCTGCTCCTCGCTCCGGTCTCTCCTGTACAGTGAGGCCTCATTATACCCCTGTATAAGGATCTAGTGACGCAGTGTAGACTGTTATTCAGCATTGCTGTGTCCTCAGATTGTCAGCTCTTGTGATCAGGCCCCTGCTCCTCGCTCCGGTCTCTCCTGTACAATGAGTCCCCATTATACCCCTGTATAAGGATCTAGTGATGCAGTGTAGACTGTTATTCAGCATTGCTGTGTCCTCAGATTGTCAGCTCTTGTGATCAGGCCCCTGCTCCTCGCTCCGTTCTCTCCTGTACAGTGAGGCCTCATTATACCCCTGTATAAGGATCTAGTGATGCAGTGTAGACTGTTATTCAGCATTGCTGTTTCCTCAGATTGTCAGCTCTTGTGATCAGGCCCCTGCTCCTCGCTCCAGTCTCTCCTGTACAGTGACGCCTAATTATACCCCTGTATAAGGATCTAGTGACGCAGTGTAGACTGTTATTCAGAATTGCTGTTTCCTCAGATTGTCAGCTCTTGTGATCAGGCCCCTGCTCCTCGCTCCAGTCTCTCCTGTACAGTGAGTCCCCATTATACCCCTGTATAAGGATCTAGTGATGCAGTGTAGACTGTTATTCAGCATTGCTGTGTCCTCAGATTGTCAGCTCTTGTGATCAGGCCCCTGCTCCTCGCTCCGGTCTCTCCTGTACAGTGAGGCCTCATTATACCCCTGTATAAGGATCTAGTGACGCAGTGTAGACTGTTATTCAGCATTGCTGTGTCCTTAGATTGTCAGCTCTTGTGATCAGGCCCCTGCTCCTCGCTCCAGTCTCTCCTGTACAGTGAGGCCTCATTATACACCAGTGTAAGGATCTAGTGACGCAGTGTAGACTGTTATCAGCATTGCTGTTTCGTCAGATTGTCAGCTCTTGTGATCAGGCTCCTGCTCCTCGCTCCGGTCTCTCCTGTACAGTGAGGTCTCATTATACACCTGTATAAGGATCTAGTGACGCAGTGTAGACTGTTATTCAGCATTGCTGTGTCCTCAGATTGTCAGCTCTTGTGATCAGGCCCCTGCTCCTCGCTCCGGTCTCTCCTGTACAGTGAGTCCCCATTATACCCCTGTATAAGGATCTAATGACGCAGTGTAGACTGTTATTCAGTATTGCTGTGTCCTCAGATTGTCAGCTCTTGTGATCAGGCCCCTGCTCCTCGCTCCGGTCTCTCCTGTACAGTGAGGCCTCATTATACCCCTGTATAAGGATCTAGTGACGCAGTGTAGACTGTTATTCAGCATTGCTGTGTCCTCAGATTGTCAGCTCTTGTGATCAGGCCCCTACTCCTCGCTCCGGTCTCTCCTGTACAGTGAGGCCTCATTATACCCCTGTATAAGGATCTAGTGACGCAGTGTAGACTGTTATCAGCATTGCTGTTTCGTCAGATTGTCAGCTCTTGTGATCAGGCTCCTGCTCCTCGCTCCGGTCTCTCCTGTACAGTGAGGTCTCATTATACACCTGTATAAGGATCTAGTGACGCAGTGTAGACTGTTATTCAGCATTGCTGTGTCCTCAGATTGTCAGCTCTTGTGATCAGGCCCCTGCTCCTCGCTCCGGTCTCTCCTGTACAGTGAGGCCTCATTATACCCCTGTATAAGGGTCTAATGACGCAGTGTAGACTGTTATTCAGTATTGCTGTGTCCTCAGATTGTCAGCTCTTGTGATCAGGCCCCTGCTCCTCGCTCCGGTCTCTCCTGTACAGTGAGGTCTCATTATACACCTGTATAAGGATCTAGTGACGCAGTGTAGACTGTTATTCAGCATTGCTGTGTCCTCAGATTGTCAGCTCTTGTGATCAGGCCCCTGCTCCTCGCTCCGGTCTCTCCTGTACAGTGAGTCCCCATTATACCCCTGTATAAGGATCTAATGACGCAGTGTAGACTGTTATTCAGTATTGCTGTGTCCTCAGATTGTCAGCTCTTGTGATCAGGCCCCTGCTCCTCGCTCCGGTCTCTCCTGTACAGTGAGGCCTCATTATACCCCTGTATAAGGATCTAGTGACGCAGTGTAGACTGTTATTCAGCATTGCTGTGTCCTCAGATTGTCAGCTCTTGTGATCAGGCCCCTGCTCCTCGCTCCGGTCTCTCCTGTACAGTGAGGCCTCATTCTCCACCTGTATAAGGATCTAGTGACGCAGTGTAGACTGTTATTCAGTATTGCTGTGTCCTCAGATTGTCAGCTCTTGTGATCAGGCCTCTGCTCCTCGCTCCAGTCTCTCCTGTACAGTGAGTCCCCATTATACCCATGTATAAGGAGCTAGTGACGCAGTGTAGACTGTTATTCAGCATTGCTGTTTCCTCAGATTGTCAGCTCTTGTGATCAGGCCCCTACTCCTCGCTCCGGTCTCTCCTGTACAGTGAGGCCTCATTATACCCCTGTATAAGGATCTAGTGACGCAGTGTAGACTGTTATCAGCATTGCTGTTTCGTCAGATTGTCAGCTCTTGTGATCAGGCTCCTGCTCCTCGCTCCGGTCTCTCCTGTACAGTGAGGTCTCATTATACACCTGTATAAGGATCTAGTGACGCAGTGTAGACTGTTATTCAGCATTGCTGTGTCCTCAGATTGTCAGCTCTTGTGATCAGGCCCCTGCTCCTCGCTCCGGTCTCTCCTGTACAGTGAGGCCTCATTATACCCCTGTATAAGGGTCTAATGACGCAGTGTAGACTGTTATTCAGTATTGCTGTGTCCTCAGATTGTAAGCTCTTGTGATCAGGCCCCTGCTCCTCGCTCCGGTCTCTCCTGTACAGTGAGGTCTCATTATACACCTGTATAAGGATCTAGTGACGCAGTGTAGACTGTTATTCAGCATTGCTGTGTCCTCAGATTGTCAGCTCTTGTGATCAGGCCCCTGCTCCTCGCTCCGGTCTCTCCTGTACAGTGAGTCCCCATTATACCCCTGTATAAGGATCTAATGACGCAGTGTAGACTGTTATTCAGTATTGCTGTGTCCTCAGATTGTCAGCTCTTGTGATCAGGCCCCTGCTCCTCGCTCCGGTCTCTCCTGTACAGTGAGGCCTCATTATACCCCTGTATAAGGATCTAGTGACGCAGTGTAGACTGTTATTCAGCATTGCTGTGTCCTCAGATTGTCAGCTCTTGTGATCAGGCCCCTGCTCCTCGCTCCGGTCTCTCCTGTACAGTGAGGCCTCATTCTCCACCTGTATAAGGATCTAGTGACGCAGTGTAGACTGTTATTCAGTATTGCTGTGTCCTCAGATTGTCAGCTCTTGTGATCAGGCCTCTGCTCCTCGCTCCAGTCTCTCCTGTACAGTGAGTCCCCATTATACCCATGTATAAGGAGCTAGTGACGCAGTGTAGACTGTTATTCAGCATTGCTGTTTCCTCAGATTGTCAGCTCTTGTGATCAGGCCCCTACTCCTCGCTCCGGTCTCTCCTGTACAGTGAGGCCTCATTATACCCCTGTATAAGGATCTAGTGACGCAGTGTAGACTGTTATGCAGCATTGCTGTTTCCTCAGATTGTCAGCTCTTTTGATCAGGCCCTGGCTCCTCGCTCCGGTCTCTCCTGTACAGTGAGGCCTCATTATACCCCTGTGTAAGGATCTAGTGATGCAGTGTAGACTGTTATTCAGCATTGCTGTTTCCTCAGATTGTCAGCTCTTCTGATCAGGCCTCTGCTCCTCGCTCCGATCTCTCCTGTACAGTGAGGTCTCATACCTCTGTATAAGGATCTAGTGACGCAGTGTAGACTGTTATTCAGCATTGCTGTTTCCTCAGATTGTCAGCTCTTGTGATCAGGCCTCTGCTCCTCGCTCCGGTCTCTCCTGTACAGTGAAGCCTCATTATACTCCTGTATAAGGATCTAGTGTCGCAGTGTAGGCTGTTATCCAGCATTGCTATTTCCTCAGATTGTCAGCTCTTGTGATCAGGCCCCTGCTCCTCGCTCCGGTCTCTCCTGTACAGTGAGGCCTCATTATACACCTGTATAAGGATCTAGTGACGCAGTGTAGACTGTTATTCAGCATTGTTGTCTCCTCAGATTGTCAGCTCTTGTGATCAGGCCCCCGCTCCTCGCTCCGGTCTCTCCTGTACAGTGAGGCCTCATTATACCCCTGTATAAGGATCTAGTGACGCAGTGTAGACTGTTATTCAGCATTGCTGTTTCCTCAGATTGTCAGCTCTTGTGATCAGGCCCCTGCTCCTCGCTCCGGTCTCTCCTGTACAGTGAAGCCTCATTATACTCCTGTATAAGGATCGAGTGTCGCAGTGTAGGCTGTTATCCAGCATTGCTGTTTCCTCAGATTGTCAGCTCTTGTGATCAGGCCCCTGCTCCTCGCTCCGGTCTCTCCTGTACAGTGAGGCCTCATTATACCCCTGTATAAGGATCTAGTGTCGCAGTGTAGACTGTTATTCAGCATTGCTGTGTCCTCAGATGGTCAGCTCTTGTGATCAGGCCCCTTCTCCACCCTCTGGTCTCTCCTATACAGTGAGGCCTCATTATACCCCTGTATAAGGATCTAGTGACGCAGTGTAGACTGTTATTCAGCATTGCTGTCTCCTCAGATTGTCAGCTCTTGTGATCAGGCCTCTGCTCCTTGCTCCAGTCTCTCCTGTACAGTGAGGCCTCATTATACCCCTGTATAAGGATCTAGTGACGCAGTGTAGACTGTTATTCAGCATTGCTGTCTCCTCATATTGTCAGCTCTTGTGATCAGGCCCCGGCTCCTCGCTCCGGTCTCTCCTGTACAGTGAGGCCTCATTATACCCCTGTATAAGGATCTAGTGACGCAGTGTAGACTGTTATTCAGCATTGCTGTGTCCTCAGATTGTCAGCTCTTGTGATCAGGCCCCGGCTCCTCACTCCGGTCTCTCCTGTACAGTGAGGCCTCATTATACACCTGTATAAGGATCTAGTGACGCAGTGTAGACTGTTATTCAGCATTGCTGTTTCCTTAGATTGTCAGCTCTTGTGATCAGGCCCCGGCTCCTCGCTCTGGTCTCTCCTGTACAGTGAGGCCTCATTATACCCCTGTATAAGTATGTAGTGATGCAGTGCAGACTGTTATTCAGCATTGCTGTTTCCTCAGATAGTCAGCTCTTGTGATCAGGCCCCTGCTCCTCGCTCGGGTCTCTCCTGTACAGTGAGGGCCTCATTATACCCCTGTATAAGGATCTAGTGACGCAGTGTAGACTGTTATTCAGCATTGCTGCTTCCTCAGATTGTCAGCTCTTGTGATCAGGCCCCTGCTCCACACTCCGGTCTCTCCTGTACAGTGAGGCCCCATTATACTCCTGTATAAGGATCTAGTGATGCAGTGTAGACTGGTATTCAGCATTGCTGTTTCCTTAGATTGTCAGCTCTTGTGATCAGGCCCCGGCTCCTCGCTCTGGTCTCTCCTGTACAGTGAGGCCTCATTATACCCCTGTATAAGTATGTAGTGACGCAGTGCAGACTGTTATTCAGCATTGCTGTTTCCTCAGATAGTCAGCTCTTGTGATCAGGCCCCTGCTCCTCGCTCGGGTCTCTCCTGTATAGTGAGGCCTCATTATACCCCTGTATAAGGACCTAGTGATGCAGTGTAGACTGTTATTCAGCATTGCTGTCTCCTCAGATTGTCAGCTCTAGTGATCAGGCCCCTGCTCCTCGCTCCAGTCTCTCCTGTACAGTGAGGCCTCATTATACCCCTGTATAAGGATCTAGTGACGCAGTGTAGACTGTTATTCAGTAATTGCTGTTTCCTTAGATTGTCAGCTCTTGTGATCAGGCCCCGGCTCCTCGCTCTGGTCTCTCCTGTACAGTGAGGCCTCATTATACCCCTGTATAAGTATGTAATGACGCAGTGCAGACTGTTATTCAGCATTGCTGTTTCCTCAGATAGTCAGCTCTTGTGATCAGGCCCCTGCTCCTCACTCGGGTCTCTCCTGTACAGTGAGGGCCTCATTATACCACTGTATAAGGATCTAGTGACGCAGTGTAGACTGTTATTCAGCATTGCCATTTCCTCAGATTGTCAGCTCTTGTGATCAGGCCCCTGCTCCTCGCTCCGCTCTCTCCTGTACAGTGAGGCCTCATTATACTCCTGTATAAGGATCTAGTGACGCAGTGTAGACTGTTATTCAGCATTGCTGTTTCCTCAGATTGTCAGCTCTAGTGATCAGGCCCCTGCTCCTCACTCCGGTCTCTCCTGTACAGTGAGGCCTCATTATACCCCTGTATAAGGATCTAGTGACGCAGTGTAGACTGTTATTCAGCATTGCTGTCTCCTCAGAGTGTCAGCTCTTGTGATCAGGCCCCGGCTCCTCGCTCCGGTCTCTCCTGTACAGTGAGGCCTCATTATACCCCTGTATAAGGATCTAGTGACGCAGTGTAGACTGTTATTCAGCATTGTTGTCTCCTCAGATTGTCAGCTCTTGTGATCAGGCCTCTGCTCCTCGCTCCGGTCTCTCCTGTACAGTGAGGCCTCATTATAACCCTGTATAAGGATCTAGTGACGCAGTGTAGACTGTTATTCAGCATTGCTGTTTCCTCAGATTGTCCGCTCTTGTGGTCAGGCTCCAGCTCCTCGCTCCGGTCTCTCCTGTACAGTGAGGCCTCATTATACCCCTGTATAAGGATCTAGTGACGCAGTGTAGACTGTTATTCAGCATTGCTGTGTCGTCAGATTGTCAGCTCTTGTGATCAGGCCCCGGCTCCTCGCTCACAGTCTTTCCTGTACAGTGAGGCCTCATTATACTCCTGTATAAGGATCTAGTGACGCAGTGTAGACTGTTATTCAGCATTGCTGAGTCCTCAGATTGTCAGTTCTTGTGATCAGGCCCCCGCTCCTCGCTCCAGTCTCTCCTGTACAGTGAGGCCTCATTCTCCACCTGTATAAGGATCTAGTGACGCAGTGTAGACTGTTATTCAGCATTGCTGTTTCCTCAGATTGTCAGTTCTTGTGATCAGGCCCCGGCTCCTCGCTCCGGTCTCCTGTACAGTGAGGCCTCATTCTACACCTGTATCAGTATCTAGTGACGCAGTGTAGACTGTTATTCAGCATTGCTGTGTCCTCAGATTGTCAGCTCTTATGATCAGGCCCCGGCTCCTTGCTCCGGTCTCCTGTACAGTGAGGCCTCATTATACCCCTGTATAAGGATCTAGTGACACAGTGTAGACTGTTATTCACCATTGCTGTCTCCTCAGATTGTCAGCTCTTGTGATCAGGCCCCTGCTCCTCGCTCCGGTCTCTCCTGTACAGTGAGGCCTCATTATACTCCTGTATAAGGATCTAATGACGCAGTGTAGCCTGTTATTCAGCATTGCTGTGTCCTCAGATTGTCAACTCTTGTGATCAGGCCCCGGCTCCTCGCTCCGGTCTGCTGTACAGTGAGGCCTCATTATACCCCTGTATCAGTATCTAGTGACGCAGTGTAGACTGTTATTCAGCATTACTGTGTCCTCAGATTGACAGCTCTTGTGATCAGGCCCCCGCTCCTTGCTCCGGTCTCTCCTGTACAGTGAGGCCTCATTCTCCACCTGTATAAGGATCTAGTGACGCAGTGTAGACTGTTATTCAGCATTGCTGTCTCCTCAGATTGTCAGCTCTTGTGATCAGGCCCCGGCTCCTCGCTCCTGTCTCTCCTGTACAGTGAGGCCTCATTCTACACCTGTATAAGGATCTAGTGACGCATTGTAGACTGTTATTCAGCATTGCTGCTTCCTCAGATTGTCAGCTCTTGTGATCAGGCCCCGGCTCCTCGCTCCGGTCTCCTGTACAGTGAGGCCTCATTCTACACCTGTATCAGTATCTAGTGACGCAGTGTAGACTGTTATTCAGCATTGCTGTGTCCTCAGATTGTCAGCTCTTATGATCAGGCCCCGGCTCCTTGCTCCGGTCTCCTGTACAGTGAGGCCTCATTATACCCCTGTATAAGGACCTA
Source organism: Dendrobates tinctorius (assembly GCF_039654945.1). Taxonomy (NCBI): domain Eukaryota; kingdom Metazoa; phylum Chordata; class Amphibia; order Anura; family Dendrobatidae; genus Dendrobates; species Dendrobates tinctorius. The sequence goes on along the minus strand of NW_027361893.1, from coordinate 4,128,578 downwards.
GTGATGCAGTGTAGACTGTTATTCAGCATTGCTGTCTCCTCAGATTGTCAGCTCTAGTGATCAGGCCCCTGCTCCTCGCTCCAGTCTCTCCTGTACAGTGAGGCCTCATTATACCCCTGTATAAGGATCTAGTGATGCAGTGTAGACTGTTATTCAGCATTGCTGTTTCCTTAGATTGTCAGCTCTTGTGATCAGGCCCCGGCTCCTCGCTCTGGTCTCTCCTGTACAGTGAGGCCTCATTATACCCCTGTATAAGTATGTAGTGACGCAGTGCAGACTGTTATTCAGCATTGCTGTTTCCTCAGATAGTCAGCTCTTGTGATCAGGCCCCTGCTCCTCGCTCGGGTCTCTCCTGTACAGTGAGGGCCTCATTATACCCCTGTATAAGGATCTAGTGACGCAGTGTAGACTGTTATTCAGCATTACTGTTTCGTCAGATTGTCAGCTCTTGTGATCAGGCCCCCGCTCCTCGCTCCGGTCTCTCCTATACAGTGAGGCCTCATTATACTCCTGTATAAGGATCTAGTGATGCAGTGTAGACTGTTATTCAGCATTGCTGTTTCCTCAGATTATCAGCTCTTGTGATAAGGCCCCTACTCCTCGCTCCGGTCTCTCCTGTACAGTGAGGCCTCATTATACTCCTGTATAAGGATCTAGTGATGCAGTGTAGACTGTTATTCAGCATTGCTGTTTCGTCAGATTGTCAGCTCTTTTGATCAGGCCCCGGCTCCTCACTCCGGTCTCTCCTGTACATTGAGGCCTCATTATACTCCTGTATAAGGATCTAGTGATGCAGTGTAGACTGTTATCAGCATTGCTGTTTCGTCAGATTGTCAGCTCTTGTGATCAGGCCCCTGCTCCTCACTCCAGTCTCTCCTGTACAGTGAGGTCTCATTATACACCTGTATAAGGATCTAGTGACGCAGTGTAGACTGTTATTCAGCATTGCTGTGTCCTGAGATTGTCAGCTCTTGTGATCAGGCCCCGGCTCCTCGCTCCAGTCTCTCCTGTACAGTGAGGCCTCATTATACCCCTGTATAAGGATCTACTGACGCAGTGTAGACTGTTATTCAGCATTGCTGTTTCCTCAGATTGTCAGCTCTTGTGATCAGGCCTCTGCTCCTTGCTCCAGTCTCTCCTGTACAGTGAGGCCTCATTATACCCCTGTATAAGGATCTAATGACGCAGTGTAGACTGTTATTCAGCATTGCTGTCTCCTCATATTGTCAGCTCTTGTGATCAGGCCCCGGCTCCTCGCTCCAGTCTCTCCTGTACAGTGAGGCCTCATTATACCCCTGTATAAGGATCTAGTGACGTAGTGTAGACTGTTATCAGCATTGCTGTTTCGTCAGATTGTCAGCTCTTGTGATCATGCCACTGCTCCTCGCTCCGGTCTGTCCTGTACAGTGAGGCCTCATTATACCTCTGTATAAGGATCTAGTGACGCAGTGTAGACTGTTATTCAGTATTGCTGTGTCCTCAGATTGTCAGCTCTTGTGATCAGGCCTCTGCTCCTCGCTCCGTTCTCTCCTATACAGTGAGGCCTCATTATACCCCTGTATAAGGATCTAGTGACTCAGTGTAGACTGTTATTCAGCATTGCTGTTTCCTCAGATTGTCAGCTCTTGTGATCAGGCCTCTGCTCCTCGCTCCGTTCTCTCCTATACAGTGAGGCCTCATTATACCCCTGTATAAGGATCTAGTGACGCAGTGTAGACTGTTATTCAGCATTGCTGTTTCCTCAGATTGTCAGCTCTTGTGATCAGGACCCCGCTCCTCGCTCCGGTCTCTCCTGTACAGTGAGGCCTCATTATACCCCTGTATAAGGATCTAGTAACGTAGTGTAGACTGTTATCAGCATTGCTGTTTTGTCAGATTGTCAGCTCTTGTGATCAGGCCACTGCTCCTCGCTCCGGTCTCTCCTGTACAGTGCGGCCTCATTATACCCCTGTATAAGGATCTAGTGACGCAGTGTAGACTGTTATTCAGTATTGCTGTGTCCTCAGATAGTCAGCTCTTGTGATCAGGCCTCTGCTCCTCGCTCCGGTCTCTCCTGTACAGTGAGGTCTCATTATACCCCTGTATAAGGATCTAGTGACGCAGTGTAGACTGTTATTCAGCATTGCTGTCTCCTCAGATTGTCAGCTCTTGTGATCAGGCCCCGGCTCCTCGCTCCAGTCTCTCCTGTACAGTGAGGCCTCATTATACCCCTGTATAAGGATCTAGTGACGTAGTGTAGACTGTTATCAGCATTGCTGTTTCTTCAGATTGTCAGCTCTTGTGATCAGGCCACTGCTCCTCGCTCCGGTCTCTCCTGTACAGTGAGGCCTCATTATACCTCTGTATAAGGATCTAGTGACGCAGTGTAGACTGTTATTCAGTATTGCTGTGTCCTCAGATGGTCAGCTCTTGTGATCAGGCCTCTGCTCCTCGCTCCAGTCTCTCCTGTACAGTGAGTACCCATTATACCCCTGTATAAGGATCTAGTGACGCAGTGTAGACTGTTATTCAGCATTGCTGTTTCCTCAGATGGTCAGCTCTTGTGATCAGGCCCCGGCTCCTCGCTCCGGTCTCTCTTGTACATTGAGGGCCTCATTATACCCCTGTATAAGGATCTAATGATGCAGTGTAGACTGTTATTCAGCATTGCTGTTTCCTCAGATTGTCAGCTCTTGTGATCAGGCCTCTGCTCCTCGCTCCAGTCTCTCCTGTACAGTGAGTCCTCATTATACACCTGTATAAGGATCTAGTGACGCAGTGTAGACTGTTATTCAGCATTGCTGTTTCAGCAGATTGTCAGCTCTTGTGATCAGGCCCCTGCTCCTCGCTCCGGTCTCTCCTGTACAGTGAGGCCTCATTATACACCTGTATAAGGATCTAGTGACACAGTGTAGACTATTATTCAGCATTGCTGTCTCCTCAGATTGTCAGCTCTTGTGATCAGGCCCCTGCTAATGGCTCCAGTCTCTCCTGTACAGTGAGGCCTCATTATACCCCTGTATAAGGATCTAGTGACGCAGTGTAGACTGTTATTCAGCATTGCTGTCTCCTCAGATTGTCAGCTCTTGTGATCAGGCCCCTGCTCCTCGCTCCGGTCTCTCCTGTACAGTGAGTACCCATTATACCCCTGTATAAGGATCTAGTGACGCAGTGTAGACTGTTATTCAGCATTGCTGTCTCCTCAGATTGTCAGCTCTTGTGATCAGGCCACTGCTCCTCGCTCCGGTCTCTCCTGTACAGTGAGGCCTCATTCTCCCCCTGTATAAGGATCTAGTGACGCAGTGTAGACTGTTATTCAGCATTGCTGTTTCCTCAGATTGTCAGCTCTTGTGATCAGGCCCCGGCTCCTCGCTCCAGTCTCTCCTGTACAGTGAGTCCCCATTATACCCCTGTATAAGGATCTAATGACGCAGTGTAGACTGTTATTCAGTATTGCTGTGTCCTCAGATTGTCAGCTCTTGTGATCAGGCCCCTGCTCCTCGCTCCAGTCTCTCCTGTACAGTGAGTCCCCATTAAACCCCTGTATAAGGATCTAGTGATGCAGTATAGACTGTTATTCAGCATTGCTGTCTCCTCAGATTGTCAGCTCTTGTGATCAGGCCCCTGCTCCTCGCTCCGGTCTCTCCTGTACAGTGAGGCCTCATTATACCCCTGTATAAGGATCTAGTGACGCAGTGTAGACTGTTATTCAGCATTGCTGTCTCCTCAGATTGTCAGCTCTTGTGATCAGGCCCCTGCTCCTCGCTCCGGTCTCTCCTGTACAGTGAGGCCTCATTATACCCCTGTATAAGGATCTAGTGACACAGTGTAGACAGTTATTCAGCATTGCTGTGTCCTCAGATTGTCAGCTCTTGTGATCAGGCCCCGGCTCCTCGCTCCGGTCTCTCTTGTACATTGAGGGCCTCATTATACCCCTGTATAAGGATCTAATGATGCAGTGTAGACTGTTATTCAGCATTGCTGTTTCCTCAGATTGTTAGCTCTTGTGATCAGGCCTCTGCTCCTCGCTCCAGTCTCTCCTGTACAGTGAGGCCTCATTATACACCTGTATAAGGATCTAGTGACGCAGTGTAGACTGTTATTCAGCATTGCTGTTTCGTCAGATTGTCAGCTCTTGTGATCAGGCCCCTGCTCCTCGCTCCGATCTCTCCTGTACAGTGAGGCCTCATTATACCCCTGTATAAGGATCTAATGACGCAGTGTAGACTGTTATTCAGCATTGCTGTGTCCTCAGATTGTCAGCTCTTGTGATCAGGCCCCTTCTCCTCGCTCCGGTCTCTCCTGTACAGTGAGGCCTCATTATACCCCTGTATAAGGATCTAGTGACGCAGTGTAGACTGTTATTCAGCATTGCTGTTTCCTCAGATTGTCAGCTCTTGTGATCAGGCCTCTGCTCCTCGCTCCGGTCTCTCCTGTACAGTGAGGCCTCATTATACCTCTGTATAAGGATCTAGTGACGCAGTGTAGACTGTTATTCAGCATTGCTGTTTCCTCAGATTGTCAGCTCTTGTGATCAGGCCCCTGCTCCTCGCTCCGGTCTCTCCTGTACAGTGAGGCCTCATTATACTCCTGTATAAGGATCTAGTGACGCAGTGTAAACTGTTATTCAGCATTGCTGTCTCCTCAGAATGTCAGCTCTTGTGATCAGGCCCCAGCTCCTCGCTCCGGTCTCTCCTGTACAGTGAGGCCTCACTCTACACCTGTATCAGTATCTAGTGACGCAGTGTAGACTGTTATTCAGCATTGCTGTTTCCTCAGATTGTCAGCTCTTGTGATCAGGCACCCGCTCCTCACTCCGGTCTCTCCTGTACAGTGAGGCCTCATTATACCCCTGTATAAGGATCTAGTGATGCAGTGTAGACTGTTATTCAGCATTGCTATGTCCTAAGATTGTCAGCTCTTGTGATCAGACCCCGGCTCCTCGCTCCAGTCTCTCCTGTACAGTGAGGCCTCTTTATACCCCTGTATAAGGATCTAGTGACGCAGTGTAGACTGTTATTCAGCATTGCCATTTCCTCAGATTGTCAGCTCTTGTGATCAGGACCCTGCTCCTCGCTCCGGTCTCTCCTGTACAGTGGGGCCTCATTATACCCCTGTAGAAGGATCTAGTGACGCAGTGTAGACTGTTATTCAGCATTGCTGTGTCCTCAGATTGTCAGCTCTTGTGATCAGGCCCCGGCTCCTCACTCCGGTCTCTCCTGTACAGTGAGGCCTCATTATACACCTGTATAAGGATCTAGTGACGCAGTGTAGACTGTTATTCAGTATTGCTGTGTCCTCAGATGGTCAGCTCTTGTGATCAGGCCTCTGCTCCTCGCTCCAGTCTCTCCTGTACAGTGAGTACCCATTATACCCCTGTATAAGGATCTAGTGATGCAGTGCAGACTGTTATTCAGCATTGCTGTTTCCTCAGATAGTCAGCTCTTGTGATCAGGCCCCTGCTCCTCGCTCGGGTCTCTCCTGTACAGTGAGGGCCTCATTATACCCCTGTATAAGGATCTAGTGACGCAGTGTAGACTGTTATTCAGCATTGCTGTTTCCTCAGATTGTCAGCTCTTGTGATCAGGACCCCGCTCCTCGCTCCGGTCTCTCCTGTACAGTGAGGCCTCATTATACCCCTGTATAAGGATCTAGTAACATAGTGTAGACTGTTATCAGCATTGCTGTTTTGTCAGATTGTCAGCTCTTGTGATCAGGCCACTGCTCCTCGCTCCGGTCTCTCGTGTACAGTGAGGCCTCATTATACCCCTGTATAAGGATCTAGTGACGCAGTGTAGACTGTTATTCAGTATTGCTGTGTCCTCAGATGGTCAGCTCTTGTGATCAGGCCTCTGCTCCTCGCTCCAGTCTCTCCTGTACAGTGAGTACCCATTATACCCCTGTATAAGGATCTAGTGACGCAGTGTAGACTGTTATTCAGCATTGCTGTTTCCTCAGATTGTCAGCTCTTGTGATCAGGCCTCGGCTCCTTGCTCCGGTCTCTCCTGTACAGTGAGGCCTCATTATACCCCTGTATAAGGATCTAATGACGCAGTGTAGACTGTTATTCAGTAATTGCTGTTTCCTTAGATTGTCAGCTCTTGTGATCAGGCCCCTGCTCCTCGCTCCAGTCTCTCCTGTACAGTGAGTCCCCATTAAACCCCTGTATAAGGATCTAGTGACGTAGTGTAGACTGTTATCAGCATTGCTGTTTCCTCAGATTGTCAGCTCTTGTGATCAGGCCTCTGCTCCTCGCTCCAGTCTTTCCTGTACAGTGAGGCCTCATTATACCCCTGTATAAGGATCTAGTGACGCAGTGTAGACTGTTATTCAGCATTGCTGTTTCCTCAGATGGTCAGCTCTTGTGATCAGGCCCCTTCTCCTCGCTCCGGTCTCTCCTATACAGTGAGGCCTCATTATACCCCTGTAAAAGGATCTAGTGACGCAGTGTAGACTGTTATTCAGCATTGCTGTTTCGTCAGATTGTCAGCTCCTGTGATCAGGCCACTGCTCCTCGCTCCGGTCTCTCCTGTACAGTGAGGCCTCATTATACCCCTGTATAAGGATCTAGTGACGCAGTGTAGACTGTTATTCAGTATTGCTGTGTCCTCAGATGGTCAGCTCTTGTGATCAGGCCTCTGCTCCTCGCTCCAGTCTTTCCTGTACAGTGAGGCCTCATTATACCCCTGTATAAGGATCTAGTGACGCAGTGTAGACTGTTATTCAGCATTGCTGTTTCCTCAGATTGTCAGCTCTTCTGATCAGGCCTCTGCTCCTCGCTCCGGTCTCTCCTATACAGTGAGGCCTCATTATACCCCTGTAAAAGGATCTAGTGACGCAGTGTAGACTGTTATTCAGCATTGCTGTTTCGTCAGATTGTCAGCTCCTGTGATCAGGCCACTGCTCCTCGCTCCGGTCTCTCCTGTACAGTGAGGCCTCATTATACCCCTGTATAAGGATCTAGTGACGCAGTGTAGACTGTTATTCAGCATTGCTGTTTCGTCAGATTGTCAGCTCCTGTGATCAGGCCACTGCTCCTCGCTCCGGTCTCTCCTGTACAGTGAGGCCTCATTATACCCCTGTATAAGGATCTAGTGACGCAGTGTAGACTGTTATTCAGTATTGCTGTGTCCTCAGATGGTCAGCTCTTGTGATCAGGCCTCTGCTCCTCGCTCCAGTCTCTCCTGTACTGTGAGTACCCATTATACCCCTGTATAAGGATCTAGTGACACAGTGTAGACTGTTATTCAGCATTGCTGTTTCCTCAGATTGTCAGCTCTTGTGATCAGGCCCCGGCTCCTCGCTCCGGTCTCTCCTGTACAGTGAGGCCTCATTATACCCCTGTATAAGGATCTAGTGACGCAGTGTAGACTGTTATTCAGCATTGCTGTCTCCTCAGATTGTCAGCTCTTGTGATCAGGCCACTGCTCCTCGCTCCGGTCTCTCCTGTACAGTGAGGCCTCATTCTCCCCCTGTATAAGGATCTAGTGACGCAGTGTAGACTGTTATTCAGCATTGCTGTTTCCTCAGATTGTCAGCTCTTGTGATCAGGCCCCGGCTCCTCGCTCCAGTCTCTCCTGTACAGTGAGTCCCCATTATACCCCTGTATAAGGATCTAATGACGCAGTGTAGACTGTTATTCAGTATTGCTGTGTCCTCAGATTGTCAGCTCTTGTGATCAGGCCCCTGCTCCTCGCTCCAGTCTCTCCTGTACAGTGAGTCCCCATTAAACCCCTGTATAAGGATCTAGTGATGCAGTGTAGACTGTTATTCAGCATTGCTGTCTCCTCAGGTTGTCAGCTCTTGTGATCAGGCCCCTGCTCCTCGCTCCGGTCTCTCCTGTACAGTGAGGCCTCATTATACCCCTGTATAAGGATCTAGTGACGCAGTGTAGACTGTTATTCAGCATTGCTGTCTCCTCAGATTGTCAGCTCTTGTGATCAGGCCCCTGCTCCTCGCTCCGGTCTCTCCTGTACAGTGAGGCCTCATTATACCCCTGTATAAGGATCTAGTGACACAGTGTAGACAGTTATTCAGCATTGCTGTGTCCTCAGATTGTCAGCTCTTGTGATCAGGCCCCGGCTCCTCGCTCCGGTCTCTCTTGTACATTGAGGGCCTCATTATACCCCTGTATAAGGATCTAATGATGCAGTGTAGACTGTTATTCAGCATTGCTGTTTCCTCAGATTGTCAGCTCTTGTGATCAGGCCTCTGCTCCTCGCTCCAGTCTCTCCTGTACAGTGAGGCCTCATTATACACCTGTATAAGGATCTAGTGACGCAGTGTAGACTGTTATTCAGCATTGCTGTTTCAGCAGATTGTCAGCTCTTGTGATCAGGCCCCTGCTCCTCGCTCCGGTCTCTCCTGTACAGTGAGGCCTCATTATACACCTGTATAAGGATCTAGTGACACAGTGTAGACTATTATTCAGCATTGCTGTCTCCTCAGATTGTCAGCTCTTGTGATCAGGCCCCTGCTAATGGCTCCAGTGTCTCCTGTACAGTGAGGCCTCATTATACCCCTGTATAAGGATCTAGTGACGCAGTGTAGACTGTTATTCAGCATTGCTGTCTCCTCAGATTGTCAGCTCTTGTGATCAGGCCCCTGCTCCTCGCTCCGGTCTCTCCTGTACAGTGAGTACCCATTATACCCCTGTATAAGGATCTAGTGACGCAGTGTAGACTGTTATTCAGCATTGCTGTCTCCTCAGATTGTCAGCTCTTGTGATCAGGCCACTGCTCCTCGCTCCGGTCTCTCCTGTACAGTGAGGCCTCATTCTCCCCCTGTATAAGGATCTAGTGACGCAGTGTAGACTGTTATTCAGCATTGCTGTTTCCTCAGATTGTCAGCTCTTGTGATCAGGCCCCGGCTCCTCGCTCCAGTCTCTCCTGTACAGTGAGTCCCCATTATACCCCTGTATAAGGATCTAATGACGCAGTGTAGACTGTTATTCAGTATTGCTGTGTCCTCAGATTGTCAGCTCTTGTGATCAGGCCCCTGCTCCTCGCTCCAGTCTCTCCTGTACAGTGAGTCCCCATTAAACCCCTGTATAAGGATCTAGTGATGCAGTGTAGACTGTTATTCAGCATTGCTGTCTCCTCAGATTGTCAGCTCTTGTGATCAGGCCCCTGCTCCTCGCTCCGGTCTCTCCTGTACAGTGAGGCCTCATTATACCCCTGTATAAGGATCTAGTGACGCAGTGTAGACTGTTATTCAGCATTGCTGTCTCCTCAGATTGTCAGCTCTTGTGATCAGGCCCCTGCTCCTCGCTCCGGTCTCTCCTGTACAGTGAGGCCTCATTATACCCCTGTATAAGGATCTAGTGACACAGTGTAGACAGTTATTCAGCATTGCTGTGTCCTCAGATTGTCAGCTCTTGTGATCAGGCCCCGGCTCCTCGCTCCGGTCTCTCTTGTACATTGAGGGCCTCATTATACCCCTGTATAAGGATCTAATGATGCAGTGTAGACTGTTATTCAGCATTGCTGTTTCCTCAGATTGTCAGCTCTTGTGATCAGGCCTCTGCTCCTCGCTCCAGTCTCTCCTGTACAGTGAGGCCTCATTATACACCTGTATAAGGATCTAGTGACGCAGTGTAGACTGTTATTCAGCATTGCTGTTTCGTCAGATTGTCAGCTCTTGTGATCAGGCCCCTGCTCCTCGCTCCGATCTCTCCTGTACAGTGAAGCCTCATTATACCCCTGTATAAGGATCTAATGACGCAGTGTAGACTGTTATTCAGCATTGCTGTGTCCTCAGATTGTCAGCTCTTGTGATCAGGCCCCTTCTCCTCGCTCCGGTCTCTCCTGTACAGTGAGGCCTCATTATACCCCTGTATAAGGATCTAGTGACGCAGTGTAGACTGTTATTCAGCATTGCTGTTTCCTCAGATTGTCAGCTCTTGTGATCAGGCCTCTGCTCCTCGCTCCGGTCTCTCCTGTACAGTGAGGCCTCATTATACCTCTGTATAAGGATCTAGTGTCGCAGTGTAGACTGTTATTCAGCATTGCTGTTTCCTCAGATTGTCAGCTCTTGTGATCAGGCCCCTGCTCCTCGCTCCGGTCTCTCCTGTACAGTGAGGCCTCATTATACTCCTGTATAAGGATCTAGTGACGCAGTGTAAACTGTTATTCAGCATTGCTGTCTCCTCAGAATGTCAGCTCTTGTGATCAGGCCCCAGCTCCTCGCTCCGGTCTCTCCTGTACAGTGAGGCCTCACTCTACACCTGTATCAGTATCTAGTGACGCAGTGTAGACTGTTATTCAGCATTGCTGTTTCCTCAGATTGTCAGCTCTTGTGATCAGGCACCTGCTCCTCACTCCGGTCTCTCCTGTACAGTGAGGCCTCATTATACCCCTGTATAAGGATCTAGTGATGCAGTGTAGACTGTTATTCAGCATTGCTATGTCCTAAGATTGTCAGCTCTTGTGATCAGACCCCGGCTCCTCGCTCCAGTCTCTCCTGTACAGTGAGGCCTCTTTATACCCCTGTATAAGGATCTAGTGACGCAGTGTAGACTGTTATTCAGCATTGCCATTTCCTCAGATTGTCAGCTCTTGTGATCAGGACCCTGCTCCTCGCTCCGGTCTCTCCTGTACAGTGGGGCCTCATTATACCCCTGTAGAAGGATCTAGTGACGCAGTGTAGACTGTTATTCAGCATTGCTGTGTCCTCAGATTGTCAGCTCTTGTGATCAGGCCCCGGCTCCTCACTCCGGTCTCTCCTGTACAGTGAGGCCTCATTATACACCTGTATAAGGATTTAGTGACGCAGTGTAGACTGTTATTCAGCATTGCTGTTTCCTTAGATTGTCAGCTCTTGTGATCAGGCCCCGGCTCCTCGCTCTGGTCTCTCCTGTACAGTGAGGCCTCATTATACCCCTGTATAAGTATGTAGTGATGCAGTGCAGACTGTTATTCAGCATTGCTGTTTCCTCAGATAGTCAGCTCTTGTGATCAGGCCCCTGCTCCTCGCTCGGGTCTCTCCTGTACAGTGAGGGCCTCATTATACCCCTGTATAAGGATCTAGTGACGCAGTGTAGACTGTTATTCAGCATTGCTGCTTCCTCAGATTGTCAGCTCTTGTGATCAGGCCCCTGCTCCACACTCCGGTCTCTCCTGTACAGTGAGGCCCCATTATACTCCTGTATAAGGATCTAGTGATGCAGTGTAGACTGGTATTCAGCATTGCTGTTTCCTTAGATTGTCAGCTCTTGTGATCAGGCCCCGGCTCCTCGCTCTGGTCTCTCCTGTACAGTGAGGCCTCATTATACCCCTGTATAAGTATGTAGTGACGCAGTGCAGACTGTTATTCAGCATTGCTGTTTCCTCAGATAGTCAGCTCTTGTGATCAGGCCCCTGCTCCTCGCTCGGGTCTCTCCTGTATAGTGAGGCCTCATTATACCCCTGTATAAGGACCTAGTGATGCAGTGTAGACTGTTATTCAGCATTGCTGTCTCCTCAGATTGTCAGCTCTAGTGATCAGGCCCCTGCTCCTCGCTCCAGTCTCTCCTGTACAGTGAGGCCTCATTATACCCCTGTATAAGGATCTAGTGACGCAGTGTAGACTGTTATTCAGTAATTGCTGTTTCCTTAGATTGTCAGCTCTTGTGATCAGGCCCCGGCTCCTCGCTCTGGTCTCTCCTGTACAGTGAGGCCTCATTATACCCCTGTATAAGTATGTAATGACGCAGTGCAGACTGTTATTCAGCATTGCTGTTTCCTCAGATAGTCAGCTCTTGTGATCAGGCCCCTGCTCCTCACTCGGGTCTCTCCTGTACAGTGAGGGCCTCATTATACCCCTGTATAAGGATCTAGTGACGCAGTGTAGACTGTTATTCAGCATTGCTGCTTCCTCAGATTGTCAGCTCTTGTGATCAGGCCCCTGCTCCTCGCTCCGGTCTCTCCAGTACAGTGAGGCCTCATTATACACCTGTATAAGGATCTAGTGACACAGTGTAGACTATTATTCAGCATTGCTGTCTCCTCAGATTGTCAGCTCTTGTGATCAGGCCCCTGCTCCTCGCTCCGGTCTCTCCTGTACAGTGAGGCCTCACTCTACACCTGTATCAGTATCTAGTGACTCAGTGTAGACTGTTATTCAGCATTGCTGCTTCCTCAGATTGTCAGCTCTTGTGATCAGGCCCCTGCTCCTCGCTCCGGTCTCTCCAGTACAGTGAGGCCTCATTATACCCCTGTATAAGGATCTAGTGACGCAGTGTAGACTGTTATTCAGCATTGCTGTGTCCTCAGATTGTCAGCTCTTGTGATCAGGACCCTGCTCCTCGCTCCGGTCGCTCCTGTACAGTGGGGCCTCATTATACCCCTGTAGAAGGATCTAGTGACGCAGTGCAGACTGTTATTCAGCATTGCTGTGTCCTCAGATTGTCAGCTCTTGTGATCAGGCCCCGGCTCCTCACTCCGGTCTCTCCTGTACAGTGAGGCCTCATTATACACCTGTATAAGGATCTAGTGACGCAGTGTAGAATGTTATTCAGCATTGCCATTTCCTCAGATTGTCAGCTCTTGTGATCAGGCCCCTGCTCCTCGCTCCAGTCTCTCCTGTACAGTGGGGCCTCATTATACCCCTGTAGAAGGATCTAGTGACGCAGTGTAGACTGTTATTGAGCATTGCTGTGTCCTCAGATTGTCAGCTCTTGTGATCAGGCCCCGGCTCCTCACTCCGGTCTCTCCTGTACAGTGAGGCCTCATTACACACCTGTATAAGGATCTAGTGACGCAGTGTAGACTGTTATTCAGCATTGCCATTTCCTCAGATTGTCAGCTCTTGTGATCAGGCCCCTGCTCCTCGCTCCGCTCTCTCCTGTACAGTGAGGCCTCATTATACTCCTGTATAAGGATCTAGTGACGCAGTGTAGACTGTTATTCAGCATTGCTGTTTCCTCAGATTGTCAGCTCTAGTGATCAGGCCCCTGCTCCTCACTCCGGTCTCTCCTGTACAGTGAGGCCTCATTATACCCCTGTATAAGGATCTAGTGACGCAGTGTAGACTGTTATTCAGCATTGCTGTCTCCTCAGAGTGTCAGCTCTTGTGATCAGGCCCCGGCTCCTCGCTCCGGTCTCTCCTGTACAGTGAGGCCTCATTATACCCCTGTATAAGGATCTAGTGACGCAGTGTAGACTGTTATTCAGCATTGTTGTCTCCTCAGATTGTCAGCTCTTGTGATCAGGCCTCTGCTCCTCGCTCCGGTCTCTCCTGTACAGTGAGGCCTCATTATAACCCTGTATAAGGATCTAGTGACGCAGTGTAGACTGTTATTCAGCATTGCTGTTTCCTCAGATTGTCCGCTCTTGTGATCAGGCTCCAGCTCCTCGCTCCGGTCTCTCCTGTACAGTGAGGCCTCATTATACCCCTGTATAAGGATCTAGTGACGCAGTGTAGACTGTTATTCAGCATTGCTGTGTCGTCAGATTGTCAGCTCTTGTGATCAGGCCCCGGCTCCTCGCTCACAGTCTTTCCTGTACAGTGAGGCCTCATTATACTCCTGTATAAGGATCTAGTGACGCAGTGTAGACTGTTATTCAGCATTGCTGAGTCCTCAGATTGTCAGTTCTTGTGATCAGGCCCCCGCTCCTCGCTCCAGTCTCTCCTGTACAGTGAGGCCTCATTCTCCACCTGTATAAGGATCTAGTGACGCAGTGTAGACTGTTATTCAGCATTGCTGTTTCCTCAGATTGTCAGTTCTTGTGATCAGGCCCCGGCTCCTCGCTCCGGTCTCCTGTACAGTGAGGCCTCATTCTACACCTGTATCAGTATCTAGTGACGCAGTGTAGACTGTTATTCAGCATTGCTGTGTCCTCAGATTGTCAGCTCTTATGATCAGGCCCCGGCTCCTTGCTCCGGTCTCCTGTACAGTGAGGCCTCATTATACCCCTGTATAAGGATCTAGTGACACAGTGTAGACTGTTATTCACCATTGCTGTCTCCTCAGATTGTCAGCTCTTGTGATCAGGCCCCTGCTCCTCGCTCCGGTCTCTCCTGTACAGTGAGGCCTCATTATACTCCTGTATAAGGATCTAATGACGCAGTGTAGCCTGTTATTCAGCATTGCTGTGTCCTCAGATTGTCAACTCTTGTGATCAGGCCCCGGCTCCTCGCTCCGGTCTGCTGTACAGTGAGGCCTCATTATACCCCTGTATCAGTATCTAGTGACGCAGTGTAGACTGTTATTCAGCATTACTGTGTCCTCAGATTGTCAGCTCTTGTGATCAGGCCCCCGCTCCTTGCTCCGGTCTCTCCTGTACAGTGAGGCCTCATTCTCCACCTGTATAAGGATCTAGTGACGCAGTGTAGACTGTTATTCAGCATTGCTGTCTCCTCAGATTGTCAGCTCTTGTGATCAGGCCCCGGCTCCTCGCTCCTGTCTCTCCTGTACAGTGAGGCCTCATTCTACACCTGTATAAGGATCTAGTGACGCATTGTAGACTGTTATTCAGCATTGCTGCTTCCTCAGATTGTCAGCTCTTGTGATCAGGCCCCGGCTCCTCGCTCCGGTCTCCTGTACAGTGAGGCCTCATTCTACACCTGTATCAGTATCTAGTGACGCAGTGTAGACTGTTATTCAGCATTGCTGTGTCCTCAGATTGTCAGCTCTTATGATCAGGCCCCGGCTCCTTGCTCCGGTCTCCTGTACAGTGAGGCCTCATTATACCCCTGTATAAGGACCTAGTGATGCAGTGTAGACTGTTATTCAGCATTGCTGTCTCCTCAGATTGTCAGCTCTAGTGATCAGGCCCCTGCTCCTCGCTCCAGTCTCTCCTGTACAGTGAGGCCTCATTATACCCCTGTATAAGGATCTAGTGATGCAGTGTAGACTGTTATTCAGCATTGCTGTTTCCTTAGATTGTCAGCTCTTGTGATCAGGCCCCGGCTCCTCGCTCTGGTCTCTCCTGTACAGTGAGGCCTCATTATACCCCTGTATAAGTATGTAGTGACGCAGTGCAGACTGTTATTCAGCATTGCTGTTTCCTCAGATAGTCAGCTCTTGTGATCAGGCCCCTGCTCCTCGCTCGGGTCTCTCCTGTACAGTGAGGGCCTCATTATACCCCTGTATAAGGATCTAGTGACGCAGTGTAGACTGTTATTCAGCATTACTGTTTCGTCAGATTGTCAGCTCTTGTGATCAGGCCCCCGCTCCTCGCTCCGGTCTCTCCTATACAGTGAGGCCTCATTATACTCCTGTATAAGGATCTAGTGATGCAGTGTAGACTGTTATTCAGCATTGCTGTTTCCTCAGATTATCAGCTCTTGTGATAAGGCCCCTACTCCTCGCTCCGGTCTCTCCTGTACAGTGAGGCCTCATTATACTCCTGTATAAGGATCTAGTGATGCAGTGTAGACTGTTATTCAGCATTGCTGTTTCGTCAGATTGTCAGCTCTTTTGATCAGGCCCCGGCTCCTCACTCCGGTCTCTCCTGTACATTGAGGCCTCATTATACTCCTGTATAAGGATCTAGTGATGCAGTGTAGACTGTTATCAGCATTGCTGTTTCGTCAGATTGTCAGCTCTTGTGATCAGGCCCCTGCTCCTCACTCCAGTCTCTCCTGTACAGTGAGGTCTCATTATACACCTGTATAAGGATCTAGTGACGCAGTGTAGACTGTTATTCAGCATTGCTGTGTCCTGAGATTGTCAGCTCTTGTGATCAGGCCCCGGCTCCTCGCTCCAGTCTCTCCTGTACAGTCAGGCCTCATTATACCCCTGTATAAGGATCTAGTGATGCAGTGTAGACTGTTATTCAGTATTGCTGTGTCCTCAGATTGTCAGCTCTTGTGATCAGTCCCCTGCTCCTCGCTCCAGTCTCTCCTGTACAGTGACGCCTCATTATACCCCTGTATAAGGATCTAGTGATGCAGTGTAGACTGTTATTCAGCATTGCTGTTTCCTCAGATTGTCAGCTCTTGTGATCAGGCCCCTGCTCCTCGCTCCAGTCTCTCCTGTACAGTGAGTCCCCATTATACCCCTGTATAAGGATCTAGTGATGCATTGTAGACTGTTATTCAGCATTGCTGTTTCCTCAGATTGTCAGCTCTTGTGATCAGGCCCCTGCTCCTCGCTCCGGTCTCTCCTGTACAGTGAGGCCTCATTATACCCCTGTATAAGGATCTAGTGACGCAGTGTAGACTGTTATTCAGCATTGCTGTGTCCTCAGATTGTCAGCTCTTGTGATCAGGCCCCTGCTCCTCGCTCCGGTCTCTCCTGTACAATGAATCCCCATTATACCCCTGTATAAGGATCTAGTGATGCAGTGTAGACTGTTATTCAGCATTGCTGTGTCCTCAGATTGTCAGCTCTTGTGATCAGGCCCCTGCTCCTCGCTCCGGTCTCTCCTGTACAGTGAGGCCTCATTATACCCCTGTATAAGGATCTAGTGATGCAGTGTAGACTGTTATTCAGCATTGCTGTTTCCTCAGATTGTCAGCTCTTGTGATCAGGCCCCTGCTCCTCGCTCCAGTCTCTCCTGTACAGTGACGCCTCATTATACCCCTGTATAAGGATCTAGTGACGCAGTGTAGACTGTTATTCAGCATTGCTGTTTCCTCAGATTGTCAGCTCTTGTGATCAGGCCCCTGCTCCTCGCTCCAGTCTCTCCTGTACAGTGAGTCCCCATTATACCCCTGTATAAGGATCTAGTGATGCAGTGTAGACTGTTATTCAGCATTGCTGTGTCCTCAGATTGTCAGCTCTTTTGATCAGGCCCTGGCTCCTCGCTCCGGTCTCTCCTGTACAGTGAGGTCTCATTATACCCCTGTGTAAGGATCTAGTGATTCAGTGTAGACTGTTATTCAGCATTGCTGTTTCCTCAGATTGTCAGCTCTTCTGATCAGGCCTCTGCTCCTCGCTCCGATCTCTCCTGTACAGTGAGGTCTCATACCTCTGTATAAGGATCTAGTGACGCAGTGTAGACTGTTATTCAGCATTGCTGTTTCCTCAGATTGTCAGCTCTTGTGATCAGGCCTCTGCTCCTCGCTCCGGTCTCTCCTGTACAGTGAAGCCTCATTATACTCCTGTATAAGTATCTAGTGTCGCAGTGTAGGCTGTTATCCAGCATTGCTATTTCCTCAGATTGTCAGCTCTTGTGATCAGGCCCCTGCTCCTCGCTCCGGTCTCTCCTGTACAGTGAGGCCTCATTATACACCTGTATAAGGATCTAGTGACGCAGTGTAGACTGTTATTCAGCATTGTTGTCTCCTCAGATTGTCAGCTCTTGTGATCAGGCCCCCGCTCCTCGCTCCGGTCTCTCCTGTACAGTGAGGCCTCATTATACCCCTGTATAAGGATCTAGTGACGCAGTGTAGACTGTTATCCAGCATTGCTGTTTCCTCAGATTGTCAGCTCTTGTGATCAGGCCCCTGCTCCTCGCTCCGGTCTCTCCTGTACAGTGAGGCCTCATTATACCCCTGTATAAGGATCTAGTGTCGCAGTGTAGACTGTTATTCAGCATTGCTGTGTCCTCAGATGGTCAGCTCTTGTGATCAGGCCCCTTCTCCTCGCTCTGGTCTCTCCTATACAGTGAGGCCTCATTATACCCCTGTATAAGGATCTAGTGACGCAGTGTAGACTGTTATTCAGCATTGCTGTCTCCTCAGATTGTCAGCTCTTGTGACCAGGCCCCCGCTCCTCGCTCCGGTCTCTCCTGTACAGTGAGGCCTCATTATACCCCTGTATAAGGATCTAGTGACGCAGTGTAGACTGTTATTCAGCATTGCTGTCTCCTCATATTGTCAGCTCTTGTGATCAGGCCCCGGCTCCTCGCTCCGGTCTCTCCTGTACAGTGAGGCCTCATTATACCCCTGTATAAGGATCTACTGACGCAGTGTAGACTGTTATTCAGCATTGCTGTTTCCTCAGATTGTCAGCTCTTGTGATCAGGCCTCTGCTCCTTGCTCCAGTCTCTCCTGTACAGTGAGGCCTCATTATACCCCTGTATAAGGATCTAATGACGCAGTGTAGACTGTTATTCAGCATTGCTGTCTCCTCAGATTGTCAGCTCTTGTGATCAGGCCCCGGCTCCTCGCTCCAGTCTCTCCTGTACAGTGAGGCCTCATTATACCCCTGTATAAGGATCTAGTGATGTAGTGTAGACTGTTATCAGCATTGCTGTTTCGTCAGATTGTCAGCTCTTGTGATCAGGCCACTGCTCCTCGCTCCGGTCTCTCCTGTACAGTGAGGCCTCATTATACCTCTGTATAAGGATCTAGTGACGCAGTGTAGACTGTTATTCAGTATTGCTGTGTCCTCAGATTGTCAGCTCTTGTGATCAGGCCTCTGCTCCTCGCTCCAGTCTCTCCTGTACAGTGAGTACCCATTATACCCCTGTATAAGGATCTAGTGACGCAGTGTAGACTGTTATTCAGCATTGCTGTTTCCTCAGATTGTCAGCTCTTGTGATCAGGCCTCTGCTCCTCGCTCCGTTCTCTCCTATACAGTGAGGCCTCATTATACCCCTGTATAAGGATCTAGTGACGCAGTGTAGACTGTTATTCAGCATTGCTGTTTCCTCAGATTGTCAGCTCTTGTGATCAGGACCCCGCTCCTCGCTCCGGTCTCTCCTGTACAGTGAGGCCTCATTATACCCCTGTATAAGGATCTAGTAACGTAGTGTAGACTGTTATCAGCATTGCTGTTTTGTCAGATTGTCAGCTCTTGTGATCAGGCCACTGCTCCTCGCTCCGGTCTCTCCTGTACAGTGCGTCCTCATTATACCCCTGTATAAGGATCTAGTGACGCAGTGTAGACTGTTATTCAGTATTGCTGTGTCCTCAGATAGTCAGCTCTTGTGATCAGGCCTCTGCTCCTCGCTCCGGTCTCTCCTGTACAGTGAGGTCTCATTATACCCCTGTATAAGGATCTAGTGACGCAGTGTAGACTGTTATTCAGCATTGCTGTCTCCTCAGATTGTCAGCTCTTGTGATCAGGCCCCGGCTCCTCGCTCCTGTCTCTCCTGTACAGTGAGGCCTCATTATACCCCTGTATAAGGATCTAGTGACGTAGTGTAGACTGTTATCAGCATTGCTGTTTCTTCAGATTGTCAGCTCTTGTGATCAGGCCACTGCTCCTCGCTCCGGTCTCTCCTGTACAGTGAGGCCTCATTATACCTCTGTATAAGGATCTAGTGACGCAGTGTAGACTGTTATTCAGTATTGCTGTGTCCTCAGATGGTCAGCTCTTGTGATCAGGCCTCTGCTCCTCGCTCCAGTCTCTCCTGTACAGTGAGTACCCATTATACCCCTGTATAAGGATCTAGTGACGCAGTGTAGACTGTTATTCAGCATTGCTGTTTCCTCAGATGGTCAGCTCTTGTGATCAG
The DNA here is from genome assembly GCF_039654945.1 of Dendrobates tinctorius. Lineage (NCBI taxonomy): Eukaryota > Metazoa > Chordata > Amphibia > Anura > Dendrobatidae > Dendrobates > Dendrobates tinctorius. Next base: position 4,109,268 of record NW_027361893.1, on the reverse strand, counting down.
GCCCCTTCTCCTCGCTCCGGTCTCTCCTATACAGTGAGGCCTCATTATACCCCTGTATAAGGATCTAGTGATGCAGTGTAGACTGTTATTCAGCATTGCTGTTTCCTCAGATTGTCAGCTCTTGTGATCAGGACCCCGCTCCTCGCTCCGGTCTCTCCTGTACAGTGAGGCCTCATTATACCCCTGTATAAGGATCTAGTAACATAGTGTAGACTGTTATCAGCATTGCTGTTTTGTCAGATTGTCAGCTCTTGTGATCAGGCCACTGCTCCTCGCTCCGGTCTCTCGTGTACAGTGAGGCCTCATTATACCCCTGTATAAGGATCTAGTGACGCAGTGTAGACTGTTATTCAGTATTGCTGTGTCCTCAGATGGTCAGCTCTTGTGATCAGGCCTCTGCTCCTCGCTCCAGTCTCTCCTGTACAGTGAGTACCCATTATACCCCTGTATAAGGATCTAGTGACGCAGTGTAGACTGTTATTCAGCATTGCTGTTTCCTCAGATTGTCAGCTCTTGTGATCAGGCCCCGGCTCCTTGCTCCGGTCTCTCCTGTACAGTGAGGCCTCATTATACCCCTGTATAAGGATCTAATGACGCAGTGTAGACTGTTGTTCAGTATTGCTGTGTCCTCAGATTGTCAGCTCTTGTGATCAGGCCCCTGCTCCTCGCTCCAGTCTCTCCTGTACAGTGAGTCCCCATTAAACCCCTGTATAAGGATCTAGTGACGTAGTGTAGACTGTTATCAGCATTGCTGTTTCCTCAGATTGTCAGCACTTGTGATCAGGCCCCGGCTCCTCGCTCCGGTCTCTCCTGTACAGTGAGGCCTCATTATACCCCTGTATAAGGATCTAGTGACGCAGTGTAGACTGTTATTCAGTATTGCTGTGTCCTCAGATGGTCAGCTCTTGTGATCAGGCCTCTGCTCCTCGCTCCAGTCTTTCCTGTACAGTGAGGCCTCATTATACCCCTGTATAAGGATCTAGTTACGCAGTGTAGACTGTTATTCAGCATTGCTGTTTCCTCAGATGGTCAGCTCTTGTGATCAGGCCCCTTCTCCTCGCTCCGGTCTCTCCTATACAGTGAGGCCTCATTATACCCCTGTAAAAGGATCTAGTGACGCAGTGTAGACTGTTATTCAGCATTGCTGTTTCGTCAGATTGTCAGCTCCTGTGATCAGGCCACTGCTCCTCGCTCCGGTCTCTCCTGTACAGTGAGGCCTCATTATACCCCTGTATAAGGATCTAGTGACGCAGTGTAGACTGTTATTCAGTATTGCTGTGTCCTCAGATGGTCAGCTCTTGTAATCAGGCCTCTGCTCCTCGCTCCGGTCTCTCCTATACAGTGAGGCCTCATTATACCCCTGTATAAGGATCTAGTGACGCAGTGTAGACTGTTATTCAGCATTGCTGTTTCGTCAGATTGTCAGCTCCTGTGATCAGGCCACTGCTCCTCGCTCCAGTCTTTCCTGTACAGTGAGGCCTCATTATACCCCTGTATAAGGATCTAGTGACGCAGTGTAGACTGTTATTCAGCATTGCTGTTTCCTCAGATTGTCAGCTCTTCTGATCAGGCCTCTGCTCCTCGCTCCGGTCTCTCCTATACAGTGAGGCCTCATTATACCCCTGTATAAGGATCTAGTGACGCAGTGTAGACTGTTATTCATCATTGCTGTTTCCTCAGATTGTCAGCTCTTCTGATCAGGCCTCTGCTCCTCGCTCCGGTCTCTCCTGTACAGTGGGGCCTCATTATACCCCTGTAGAAGGATCTAGTGACGCAGTGTAGACTGTTATTCAGCATTGCTGTGTCCTCAGATTGTCAGCTCTTGTGATCAGGCCCCGGCTCCTCACTCCGGTCTCTCCTGTACAGTGAGGCCTCATTATACACCTGTATAAGGATCTAGTGACGCAGTGTAGACTGTTATTCAGCATTGCTGTTTCCTTAGATTGTCAGCTCTTGTGATCAGGCCCCGGCTCCTCGCTCTGGTCTCTCCTGTACAGTGAGGCCTCATTATACCCCTGTATAAGTATGTAGTGACGCAGTGCAGACTGTTATTCAGCATTGCTGTTTCCTCAGATAGTCAGCTCTTGTGATCAGGCCCCTGCTCCTCGCTCGGGTCTCTCCTGTACAGTGAGGGCCTCATTATACCCCTGTATAAGGATCTAGTGACGCAGTGTAGACTGTTATTCAGCATTGCTGCTTCCTCAGATTGTCAGCTCTTGTGATCAGGCCCCTGCTCCACACTCCGGTCTCTCCTGTACAGTGAGGTCCCATTATACTCCTGTATAAGGATCTAGTGATGCAGTGTAGACTGGTATTCAGCATTGCTGTTTCCTTAGATTGTCAGCTCTTGTGATCAGGCCCCAGCTCCTCGCTCTGGTCTCTCCTGTACAGTGAGGCCTCATTATACCCCTGTATAAGTATGTAGTGACGCAGTGCAGACTGTTATTCAGCATTGCTGTTTCCTCAGATAGTCAGCTCTTGTGATCAGGCCCCTGCTCCTCGCTCGGGTCTCTCCTGTATAGTGAGGCCTCATTATACCCCTGTATAAGGACCTAGTGATGCAGTGTAGACTGTTATTCAGCATTGCTGTCTCCTCAGATTGTCAGCTCTAGTGATCAGGCCCCTGCTCCTCGCTCCAGTCTCTCCTGTACAGTGAGGCCTCATTATACCCCTGTATAAGGATCTAGTGACGCAGTGTAGACTGTTATTCAGTAATTGCTGTTTCCTTAGATTGTCAGCTCTTGTGATCAGGCCCCGGCTCCTCGCTCTGGTCTCTCCTGTACAGTGAGGCCTCATTATACCCCTGTATAAGTATGTAGTGAGGCAGTGCAGACTGTTATTCAGCATTGCTGTTTCCTCAGATAGTCAGCTCTTGTGATCAGGTCCCTGCTCCTCACTCGGGTCTCTCCTGTACAGTGAGGGCCTCATTATACCCCTGTATAAGGATCTAGTGACGCAGTGTAGACTGTTATTCAGCATTGCTGCTTCCTCAGATTGTCAGCTCTTGTGATCAGGCCCCTGCTCCTCGCTCCGGTCTCTCCAGTACAGTGAGGCCTCATTATACACCTGTATAAGGATCTAGTGACACAGTGTAGACTATTATTCAGCATTGCTGTCTCCTCAGATTGTCAGCTCTTGTGATCAGGCCCCTGCTCCTCGCTCCGGTCTCTCCTGTACAGTGAGGCCTCACTCTACACCTGTATCAGTATCTAGTGACGCAGTGTAGACTGTTATTCAGCATTGCTGCTTCCTCAGATTGTCAGCTCTTGTGATCAGGCCCCTGCTCCTCGCTCCGGTCTCTCCAGTACAGTGAGGTCTCATTATACCCCTGTATAAGGATCTAGTGACGCAGTGTAGACTGTTATTCAGCATTGCTGTGTCCTCAGATTGTCAGCTCTTGTGATCAGGACCCTGCTCCTCGCTCCGGTCGCTCCTGTACAGTGGGGCCTCATTATACCCCTGTAGAAGGATCTAGTGACGCAGTGCAGACTGTTATTCAGCATTGCTGTGTCCTCAGATTGTCAGCTCTTGTGATCAGGCCCCGACTCCTCACTCCGGTCTCTCCTGTACAGTGAGGCCTCATTATACACCTGTATAAGGATCTAGTGACGCAGTGTAGAATGTTATTCAGCATTGCCATTTCCTCAGATTGTCAGCTCTTGTGATCAGGCCCCTGCTCCTCGCTCCAGTCTCTCCTGTACAGTGGGGCCTCATTATACCCCTGTAGAAGGATCTAGTGACGCAGTGTAGACTGTTATTGAGCATTGCTGTGTCCTCAGATTGTCAGCTCTTGTGATCAGGCCCCGGCTCCTCACTCCGGTCTCTCCTGTACAGTGAGGCCTCATTACACACCTGTATAAGGATCTAGTGACGCAGTGTAGACTGTTATTCAGCATTGCCATTTCCTCAGATTGTCAGCTCTTGTGATCAGGCCCCTGCTCCTCGCTCCGCTCTCTCCTGTACAGTGAGGCCTCATTATACTCCTGTATAAGGATCTAGTGACGCAGTGTAGACTGTTATTCAGCATTGCTGTTTCCTCAGATTGTCAGCTCTTGTGATCAGGCCCCTGCTCCTCACTCCGGTCTCTCCTGTACAGTGAGGCCTCATTATACCCCTGTATAAGGATCTAGTGACGCAGTGTAGACTGTTATTCAGCATTGCTGTGTCCTCAGATTGTCAGCTCTTGTGATCAGGCCTCTGCTCCTCGCTCCGGTCTCTCCTGTACAGTGAGGCCTCATTATACCCCTGTATAAGGATCTAGTGACGCAGTGTAGACTGTTATTCAGCATTGCTGTGTCCTCAGATTGTCAGCTCTTGTGATCAGGCCCCTGCTCCTCGCTCCGGTCTCTCCTGTACAGTGAGGCCTCATTATACACCAGTATAAGGATCTAGTGACGCAGTGTAGACTGTTATTCAGCATTACTGTTTCGTCAGATTGTCAGCTCTTGTGATCAGGCCCCCGCTCCTCGCTCCGGTCTCTCCTATACAGTGAGGCCTCATTATACTCCTGTATAAGGATCTAGTGATGCAGTGTAGACTGTTATTCAGCATTGCTGTTTCCTCAGATTATCAGCTCTTGTGATCAGGCCCCTACTCCTCGCTCCGGTCTCTCCTGTACAGTGAGGCCTCATTATACTCCTGTATAAGGATCTAGTGATGCAGTGTAGACTGTTATTCAGCATTGCTGTTTCGTCAGATTGTCAGCTCTTTTGATCAGGCCCCGGCTCCTCACTCCGGTCTCTCCTGTACATTGAGGCCTCATTATACTCCTGTATAAGGATCTAGTGATGCAGTGTAGACTGTTATCAGCATTGCTGTTTCGTCAGATTGTCAGCTCTTGTGATCAGGCCCCTGCTCCTCACTCCAGTCTCTCCTGTACAGTGAGGTCTCATTATACACCTGTATAAGGATCTAGTGACGCAGTGTAGACTGTTATTCAGCATTGCTGTGTCCTGAGATTGTCAGCTCTTGTGATCAGGCCCCGGCTCCTCGCTCCAGTCTCTCCTGTACAGTCAGGCCTCATTATACCCCTGTATAAGGATCTAGTGATGCAGTGTAGACTGTTATTCAGCATTGCTGTTTCCTCAGATTGTCAGCTCTTGTGATCAGGCCTCTGCTCCTCGCTCCGTTCTCTCCTATACAGTGAGGCCTCATTATACCCCTGTATAAGGATCTAGTGACGCAGTGTAGACTGTTATTCAGCATTGCTGTTTCCTCAGATTGTCAGCTCTTGTGATCAGGACCCCGCTCCTCGCTCCGGTCTCTCCTGTACAGTGAGGCCTCATTATACCCCTGTATAAGGATCTAGTAACGTAGTGTAGACTGTTATCAGCATTGCTGTTTTGTCAGATTGTCAGCTCTTGTGATCAGGCCACTGCTCCTCGCTCCGGTCTCTCCTGTACAGTGCGGCCTCATTATACCCCTGTATAAGGATCTAGTGACGCAGTGTAGACTGTTATTCAGTATTGCTGTGTCCTCAGATAGTCAGCTCTTGTCATCAGGCCTCTGCTCCTCGCTCCGGTCTCTCCTGTACAGTGAGGTCTCATTATACCCCTGTATAAGGATCTAGTGACGCAGTGTAGACTGTTATTCAGCATTGCTGTCTCCTCAGATTGTCAGCTCTTGTGATCAGGCCCCGGCTCCTCGCTCCAGTCTCTCCTGTACAGTGAGGCCTCATTATACCCCTGTATAAGGATCTAGTGACGTAGTGTAGACTGTTATCAGCATTGCTGTTTCTTCAGATTGTCAGCTCTTGTGATCAGGCCACTGCTCCTCGCTCCGGTCTCTCCTGTACAGTGAGGCCTCATTATACCTCTGTATAAGGATCTAGTGACGCAGTGTAGACTGTTATTCAGTATTGCTGTGTCCTCAGATGGTCAGCTCTTGTGATCAGGCCTCTGCTCCTCGCTCCAGTCTCTCCTGTACAGTGAGTACCCATTATACCCCTGTATAAGGATCTAGTGACGCAGTGTAGACTGTTATTCAGCATTGCTGTTTCCTCAGATGGTCAGCTCTTGTGATCAGGCCCCTTCTCCTCGCTCCGGTCTCTCCTATACAGTGAGGCCTCATTATACCCCTGTATAAGGATCTAGTGATGCAATGTAGACTGTTATTCAGCATTGCTGTTTCCTCAGATTGTCAGCTCTTGTGATCAGGACCCCGCTCCTCGCTCCGGTCTCTCCTGTACAGTGAGGCCTCATTATACCCCTGTATAAGGATCTAGTAACATAGTGTAGACTGTTATCAGCATTGCTGTTTTGTCAGATTGTCAGCTCTTGTGATCAGGCCACTGCTCCTCGCTCCGGTCTCTCGTGTACAGTGAGGCCTCATTATACCCCTGTATAAGGATCTAGTGACGCAGTGTAGACTGTTATTCAGTATTGCTGTGTCCTCAGATGGTCAGCTCTTGTGATCAGGCCTCTGCTCCTCGCTCCAGTCTCTCCTGTACAGTGAGTACCCATTATACCCCTGTATAAGGATCTAGTGACGCAGTGTAGACTGTTATTCAGCATTGCTGTTTCCTCAGATTGTCAGCTCTTGTGATCAGGCCCCGGCTCCTTGCTCCGGTCTCTCCTGTACAGTGAGGCCTCATTATACCCCTGTATAAGGATCTAATGACGCAGTGTAGACTGTTGTTCAGTATTGCTGTGTCCTCAGATTGTCAGCTCTTGTGATCAGGCCCCTGCTCCTCGCTCCAGTCTCTCCTGTACAGTGAGTCCCCATTAAACCCCTGTATAAGGATCTAGTGACGTAGTGTAGACTGTTATCAGCATTGCTGTTTCCTCAGATTGTCAGCACTTGTGATCAGGCCCCGGCTCCTCGCTCCGGTCTCTCCTGTACAGTGAGGCCTCATTATACCCCTGTATAAGGATCTAGTGACGCAGTGTAGACTGTTATTCAGTATTGCTGTGTCCTCAGATGGTCAGCTCTTGTGATCAGGCCTCTGCTCCTCGCTCCAGTCTTTCCTGTACAGTGAGGCCTCATTATACCCCTGTATAAGGATCTAGTGACGCAGTGTAGACTGTTATTCAGCATTGCTGTTTCCTCAGATGGTCAGCTCTTGTGATCAGGCCCCTTCTCCTCGCTCCGGTCTCTCCTATACAGTGAGGCCTCATTATACCCCTGTAAAAGGATCTAGTGACGCAGTGTAGACTGTTATTCAGCATTGCTGTTTCGTCAGATTGTCAGCTCCTGTGATCAGGCCACTGCTCCTCGCTCCGGTCTCTCCTGTACAGTGAGGCCTCATTATACCCCTGTATAAGGATCTAGTGACGCAGTGTAGACTGTTATTCAGTATTGCTGTGTCCTCAGATGGTCAGCTCTTGTGATCAGGCCTCTGCTCCTCGCTCCAGTCTTTCCTGTACAGTGAGGCCTCATTATACCCCTGTATAAGGATCTAGTGACGCAGTGTAGACTGTTATTCAGCATTGCTGTTTCCTCAGATTGTCAGCTCTTCTGATCAGGCCTCTGCTCCTCGCTCTGGTCTCTCCTGTACAGTGAGGCCTCATTATACCCCTGTATAAGGATCTAGTGACGCAGTGTAGACTGTTATTCAGCATTGCTGTCTCCTCAGATTGTCAGCTCTTGTGATCAGGCCCCTGCTCCTCGCTCCGGTCTCTCCTGTACAGTGAGTACCCATTATACCCCTGTATAAGGATCTAGTGACGCAGTGTAGACTGTTATTCAGCATTGCTGTCTCCTCAGATTGTCAGCTCTTGTGATCAGGCCCCTGCTCCTCGCTCCGGTCTCTCCTGTACAGTGAGTACCCATTATACCCCTGTAGAAGGATCTAGTGACGCAGTGTAGACTGTTATTCAGCATTGCTGTCTCCTCAGATTGTCAGCTCTTGTGATCAGGCCACTGCTCCTCGCTCCGGTCTCTCCTGTACAGTGAGGCCTCATTCTCCCCCTGTATAAGGATCTAGTGACGCAGTGTAGACTGTTATTCAGCATTGCTGTTTCCTCAGATTGTCAGCTCTTGTGATCAGGCCCCGGCTCCTCGCTCCAGTCTCTCCTGTACAGTGAGTCCCCATTATACCCCTGTATAAGGATCTAATGACGCAGTGTAGACTGTTATTCAGTATTGCTGTGTCCTCAGATTGTCAGCTCTTGTGATCAGGCCCCTGCTCCTCGCTCCAGTCTCTCCTGTACTGTGAGTCCCCATTAAACCCCTGTATAAGGATCTAGTGATGCAGTGTAGACTGTTATTCAGCATTGCTGTCTCCTCAGATTGTCAGCTCTTGTGATCAGGCCCCTGCTCCTCGCTCCGGTCTCTCCTGTACAGTGAGGCCTCATTATACCCCTGTATAAGGATCTAGTGACGCAGTGTAGACTGTTATTCAGCATTGCTGTGTCCTCAGATTGTCAGCTCTTGTGATCAGGCCCCGGCTCCTCGCTCCGGTCTCTCTTGTACATTGAGGGCCTCATTATACCCCTGTATAAGGATCTAATGATGCAGTGTAGACTGTTATTCAGCATTGCTGTTTCCTCAGATTGTCAGCTCTTGTGATCAGGCCTCTGCTCCTCGCTCCAGTCTCTCCTGTACAGTGAGGCCTCATTATACACCTGTATAAGGATCTAATGATGCAGTGTAGACTGTTATTCAGCATTGCTGTCTCCTCAGATTGTCAGCTCTTGTGATCAGGCCCCTGCTCCTCGCTCCGGTCTCTCCTGTACAGTGAGGCCTCATTATACCCCTGTATAAGGATCTAGTGACGCAGTGTAGACTGTTATTCAGCATTGCTGTGTCCTCAGATTGTCAGCTCTTGTGATCAGGCCTCTGCTCCTCGCTCCAGTCTCTCCTGTACAGTGAGGCCTCATTATACACCTGTATAAGGATCTAGTGACGCAGTGTAGACTGTTAATCAGCATTGCTGTTTCGTCAGATTGTCAGCTCTTGTGATCAGGCCCCTGCTCCTCGCTCCGATCTCTCCTGTACAGTGAGGCCTCATTATACCCCTGTATAAGGATCTAATGACGCAGTGTAGACTGTTATTCAGCATTGCTGTGTCCTCAGATTGTCAGCTCTTGTGATCAGGCCCCGGCTCCTCGCTCCGGTCTCTCTTGTACATTGAGGGCCTCATTATACCCCTGTATAAGGATCTAATGATGCAGTGTAGACTGTTATTCAGCATTGCTGTTTCCTCAGATTGTCAGCTCTTGTGATCAGGCCTCTGCTCCTCGCTCCAGTCTCTCCTGTACAGTGAGGCCTCATTATACACCTGTATAAGGATCTAGTGACGCAGTGTAGACTGTTAATCAGCATTGCTGTTTCGTCAGATTGTCAGCTCTTGTGATCAGGCCCCTGCTCCTCGCTCCGATCTCTCCTGTACAGTGAGGCCTCATTATACCCCTGTATAAGGATCTAATGACGCAGTGTAGACTGTTATTCAGCATTGCTGTGTCCTCAGATTGTCAGCTCTTGTGATCAGGCCCCTTCTCCTCGCTCCGGTCTCTCCTGTACAGTGAGGCCTCATTATACCCCTGTATAAGGATCTAGTGACGCAGTGTAGACTGTTATTCAGCATTGCTGTTTCCTCAGATTGTCAGCTCTTGTGATCAGGCCTCTGCTCCTCGCTCCGGTCTCTCCTGTACAGTGAGGCCTCATTATACCTCTGTATAAGGATCTAGTGACGCAGTGTAGACTGTTATTCAGCATTGCTGTTTCCTCAGATTGTCAGCTCTTGTGATCAGGCCCCTGCTCCTCGCTCCGGTCTCTCCTGTACAGTGAGGCCTCATTATACTCCTGTATAAGGATCTAGTGACGCAGTGTAGACTGTTATTCAGCATTGCTGTTTCCTCAGATTGTCAGCTCTTGTGATCAGGCCCCTGCTCCTCGCTCCGGTCTCTCCTGTACAGTGAGGCCTCATTATACCCCTGTATAAGGATCTAGTGACGCAGTGTAGACTGTTATTCAGCATTGCTGTTTCCTCAGATTGTCAGCTCTTGTGATCAGGCCCCTGCTCCTCGCTCCGGTCTCTCCTGTACAGTGAGGGCTCATTATACCTCTGTATAAGGATCTAGTGACGCAGTGTAGACTGTTATTCAGTATTGCTGTGTCCTCAGATGGTCAGCTCTTGTGATCAGGCCTCTGCTCCTTGCTCCAGTCTCTCCTGTACAGTGAGTACCCATTATACCCCTGTATAAGGATCTAGTGACGCATTGTAGACTGTTATTCAGCATTGCTGTTTCCTCAGATTGTCAGCTCTTGCGATCAGGCCCCGGCTCCTCGCTCCGGTCTCTCCTGTACAGTGAAGCCTCATTATACCCCTGTAAAAGGATCTAGTGACGTAGTGTAGACTGTTATTCAGCATTGCTGTTTCCTCAGATTGTCAGCTCTTGCGATCAGGCCCCGGCTCCTCGCTCCGCTCTCTCCTGTACAGTGAGGCCTCATTATACCCCTGTATAAGGATCTAGTGACGCAGTGTAGACTGTTTTCAGCATTGCTGTTTCGTCAGATTGTCAGCTCTTGTGATCAGGCCCCTGCTCCTCGCTCCGGTCTCTCCTGTACAGTGAGGCCTCATTATACCTCTGTATAAGGATCTAGACGCAGTGTAGACTGTTATTCAGCATTGCTGTTTCCTCAGATTGTCAGCTCTTGTGATCAGGCCTCTGCTCCTCGCTCCAGTCTCTCCTGTACAGTGAGGCCTCATTATACCCCTGTATAAGGATCTAGTGACACAGTGTAGACTGTTATTCAGTATTGATGTTTCCTCAGATTGTCAGCTCTAGTGATCAGGCCCCAGCTCCTCGCTCCGGTCTCTACTGTACAGTTAGGCCTCATTATACACCTGTATAAGGATCTAGTGACGCAGTGTAGACTGTTATTCAGCATTGCTGTTTCCTCAGATTGTCAGCTCTTGTGATCAGGCCTCTGCTCCTCGCTCCAGTCTCTCCTGTACAGTGAGTCCCCATTATACCCCTGTATAAGGATCTAGTGACGCAGTGTAGACTGTTATTCAGCATTGCTGTTTCCTCAGATTGTCAGCTCTTGTGATCAGGCCCAGGCTCCTCAGTTGTAGCCTTACCATGTATTGTGGCATTTTTTGTTAATGTCCTTTGTGAATTAGTAAGTGCTGTGATATGTGTCGGTGCACCTGATGCATCCTGATCCTGATGCAAACGCAGGTCCGTGCGTCCCTCTGTTAAGTATAGGGATCTAATCTGGATGAGGATTGCTACGCATCACAACGCACCGTACCAAAACACTGGTGGGCTGTATCATACCATGCTGGGGGTCTATATACCATGCTGGGGGGCTATATACCATGCTGGGCTGTATTATACCATGCTGGGGGGGGCTATATGCCATGTTGGGCTGTATTATACCATGCTGGGGAGGGCTATATGCCATGCTGGGCTGTATTATACCATGCTGGGGGGCTATATACCATGCTGGGCTGTATTATACCATGCTGGGGAGGGCTATATACCATGCTGAGCTGTATTATACCATGCTGGGGGGCTATATACCATGCTGGGCAGTATTATACCATGCTGGGGGGCTATATACCATGCTGGGCTGTATTATACCATGCTGGGGGGGCTATATACCATGCTGGACTGTATTATACCATGCTGGGGGCTATATGCCATGCTGGACTGTATTATACCATGCTGGGGGGGCTATATACCATGCTGGGCTGTATTATACCATGCTGGGGGGCTATATACCATGCTGGGGGGCTATATACCATGCTGGGCTGTATTATACCATGCTGGGGGACTATATACCATGCTGGGGGGGCTATATACCATGCTGGGCTGTATTATACCATGCTGGGGGCTATATACCATGCTGGGGGGCTATATACCATGCTGGGCTGTATTATACCATGCTAGGGGGCTATATACCATGCTGGGCTGTATTATACCATGCTGGGGGGGCTATATACCATGCTGGGCTGTATTATACCATGCTGGGGGGGCTATATACCATGCTGGGCTGTATTATACCATGCTGGGGGGGCTATATACCATGCTGGGCTGTATTATACCATGCTAGGGGGCTATATGCCATGCTGGGCTGTATTATACCATGCTGGGGGGGGCTATATGCCATGCTGGACTGTATTATACCATGCTGGGCTGTATTATACCATGCTGGGGGGGCTATATACCATGCTGGGCTGTATTATACCATGCTGGGGGGCTATATGCCATGCTGGGCTGTATTATACCATGCTGGGGGGGGCTATATGCCATGCTGGACTGTATTATACCATGCTGGGGAGGCTATATACCATGCTGGGCTGTATTATACCATGCTGGGGGGGTTATATACCATGCTGGGCTGTATTATACCATGCTGGGGGCTATATACCATGCTGGGCAGTATTATACCATGCTGGGGGGCTATATACCATGCTGGGCTGTATTATACCATGCTGGGGGGCTATATACCATGCTGGGCTGTATTATACCATGCTGGGGGGCTATATACCATGCTGGGCTGTATTATACCTTGCTGGGTTGTATTATACCATTCTGGGGGGCCATATACCATATTGGGCTGTATTATACCATGGTGGGCTATATACCATGTGGCTGTGTTATATACCATGGGGGTACATTTTACATTATATTCTGTAAGGGGAGGCTGTGTTATATAATATGGGGGGGCTACATTATATTCTATGGGGAGGTGGGCTGTATTATATTCTATTTGGGGCTACATTATATTCTATAGGGGGGTTGTATTATATTTATTATATTCTATGGGGGCTGCATTATATTCTATGGAGGGGCTACATTATACTATATAAGGGGCTGCATTATATCCTATGAGGGGGCTGCATTATACTATATGGGGGGGACTGCATTATATTCTATGGGCGGTTACATTATATTCTATACAGATATTATATCCAGCCCTTTATAGACTCAATATCAGATAACAAATAACTTTGTTGCCCTATGAAGGGGGGGGCCACTACAGTGTATGTCCGCCCCTGCACTAGTGTGAACGCAGCCCCACTCGTTCAGCCCCTAACCAGGTGCCCCCATGTTATATACATGCTCCCAATACATTTTATTATCATTACCACACTATAACACAGGGCACAAGCCCTTCTAGTGAGGCGGGAAAGATCACTGTATGACAGAGCAGCATGCGGACATAGTCTATATTATATCTGCAGTCTGGTCCCATACAGTGTCATCACCTTCCCATACAGCACATCCCTCGCTTCCGAGCATGCTCAGTGCCGCAAAACAGATCCCTGCACATGGATCCGTGTTGTCCTGGATCTGTGCTCCATGTTGGATTTTTGGAAGCGGCAAAAATCCGGCAAATTTACGCAGTCATGCGCATGTGGATGAGTGCGTCAAAAAAACGCATTGCTGTCTATGGAAACGCATACGTTTATTTAATGAGTTGGTCCAGGAAGTGATTCAGCCACTTGCTAATTGATAGCTCTATAAAAGGAAGTGTGGACACTGCAAGGCCATAACTCTCTGGATGATACCACACCACTGGCTAAGTAAGTATACAACCTTAGAAAATGTCATCCTCCCTCACTGCCGTTTGTACTTTCTATTAATTTTTTTTTTCTGTTTACTTTTAGACGTGTCGAGTGTCCTGGTACAGTGGTTGGCTCCTGGTGCAGCGGGTTTCTCCATTTCGTCTCCTGGTGCTGCTTTCTGTCGTGGTGAGGACAACACTGTCTATGTAAGTATAGAAGCTTTGGAAATGTCTGTCTCTCTCGCTGCTTTTTCTGTTCCTTTTAGACTGGGTGATTCTCTCTGGCGCCATGGGCGTCTCCTGCTGCAGCGATTTTCTCCATTTCGTCTCCTGGTGCTCTGCTGTCTGTCCCTGGCCTGTGCTGACTGCTGTGTTGTTGGACTACTGCCTGTAATGTAAGTATTGTTGTCCTTTTTTTTTGGGTCTACATTGTTTTTTGATCTCTACAATTTTAATTTTTCTTCTGATTTATTCTGCAGTGTTTCACTTGGCTGCTGTCTGCTCTTCCTCAACTGAAGAACACACCTAGCACACACGGCTCCACTCCGTACACCTCCTACAAACAAGGCTCCGCTCCGTACACTTCCTACAAACAAGGCTCCGCTCCGTACACCTCATACACATGCGGCTCCGCTCCATACACCTCGTACACACGCGGTTCCGCTCCGTACACCTCATACACCCACGGTTCCGCTCCGTACACCTCGTACACACGCGGCTCCGCTCTGTACACCTCATACACACACGGCTCCGCTCCGTACACCTCGTACACACACGGCTCAGCTCCGTACACCTCATACACACAGTGTAGACTGTTTTCAGCATTGCTGTTTCGTCAGATTGTCAGCTCTTGTGATCAGGCCCCTGCTCCTCGCTCCGGTCTCTCCTGTACAGTGAGGCCTCATTATACCTCTGTATAAGGATCTAGACGCAGTGTAGACTGTTATTCAGCATTGCTGTTTCCTCAGATTGTCAGCTCTTGTGATCAGGCCTCTGCTCCTCGCTCCAGTCTCTCCTGTACAGTGAGGCCTCATTATACCCCTGTATAAGGATCTAGTGACAGTGTAGACTGTTATTCAGTATTGATGTTTCCTCAGATTGTCAGCTCTAGTGATCAGGCCCCAGCTCCTCGCTCCGGTCTCTACTGTACAGTGAGGCCTCATTATACACCTGTATAAGGATCTAGTGACGCAGTGTAGACTGTTATTCAGCATTGCTGTTTCCTCAGATTGTCAGCTCTTGTGATCAAGCCCCGGCTCCTCGCTCCGGTCTCTCCTGTATAGTGAAGCCTCATTATACCCCTGTATAAGGATCTAATGACGCAGTGTAGACTGTTATTCAGTATTGTTGAGTCCTCAGATGGTCAGCTCTTGTGATCAGGCCTCTGCTCCTCGCTCCAGTCTCTCCTGTACAGTGAGTCCCCATTATACCCCTGTATAAGGATCTAGTGACGCAGTGTAGACTGTTATTCAGCATTGCTGTGTCCTCAGATTGTCAGCTCTTGTGATCAGGCCCCGGCTCCTCAGTTGTAGCCTTACCATGTATTGTGGCATTTTTTGTTAATGTCCTTTGTGAATTAGTAAGTGCTGTGATATGTGTCGGTGCACCTGATGCATCCTGATCCTGATGCAAACGCAGGTCCGTGCGTCCCTCTGTTAAGTATAGGGATCTAATCTGGATCAGGATTGCTACGCATCACAACGCACCGTACCAAAACACTGGTGGGCTGTATCATACCATGCTGGGGGTCTATATACCATGCTGGGGGGCTATATACCATGCTGGGCTGTATTATACCATGCTGGGGGGGGCTATATGCCATATTGGGCTGTATTATACCATGCTGGGGAGGGCTATATGCCATGCTGGGCTGTATTATACCATGCTGGGGGGCTATATACCATGCTGGGCTGTATTATACCATGCTGGGGAGGGCTATATACCATGCTGAGCTGTATTATACCATGCTGGGGGGCTATATACCATGCTGGGCAGTATTATACCATGCTGGGGGGCTATATACCATGCTGGGCTGTATTATACCATGCTGGGGGGCTATATACCATGCTGGACTGTATTATACCATGCTGGGGGGCTATATGCCATGCTGGACTGTATTATACCATGCTGGGGGGGGCTATATACCATGCTGGGCTGTATTATACCATGCTGGGGGGCTATATACCATGCTGGGGGGCTATATACCTTGCTGGGCTGTATTATACACCATGCTGGGGGGCTATATACCATGCTGGGCTGTATTATACCATGCTGGGGGACTATATACCATGCTGGGGGGCTATATACCATGCTGGGCTGTATTATACCATGCTGGGGGCTATATACCATGCTGGGGGGCTATATACCATGCTGGGCTGTATTATACCATGCTGGGGGGCTATATACCATGCTGGGCTGTATTATACCATGCTGGGCTGTATTATACCATGCTGGGGGGGCTATATACCATGCTGGGCTGTATTATACCATGCTGGGGGGGCTATATACCATGCTGGGCTGTATTATACCATGCTGGGGGGGCTATATACCATGCTGGGCTGTATTATACCATGCTGGGGGGCTATATGCCATGCTGGGCTGTATTATACCATGCTGGGGGGGCTATATGCCATGCTGGACTGTATTATACCATGCTGGGCTGTATTATACCATGCTGGGGGGGCTATATACCATGCTGGGCTGTATTATACCATGCTGGGGGGCTATATGCCATGCTGGGCTGTATTATACCATGCTGGGGGGGGCTATATGCCATGCTGGACTGTATTATACCATGCTGGGGAGGCTATATACCATGCTGGGCTGTATTATACCATGCTGGGGGGTTATATACCATGCTGGGCTGTATTATACCATGCTGGGGGGCTATATACCATGCTGGGCAGTATTATACCATGCTGGGGGGCTATATACCATGCTGGGCTGTATTATACCATGCTGGGGGGCTATATACCATGCTGGGCTGTATTATACCATGCTGGGGGGCTATATACCATGCTGGGCTGTATTATACCTTGCTGGGTTGTATTATACCATTCTGGGGGGCCATATACCATACTGGGCTGTATTATACCATGGTGGGCTATATACCATGTGGCTGTGTTATATACCATGGGGGTACATTTTACATTATATTCTGTAAGGGGAGGCTGTGTTATATAATATGGGGGGGCTACATTATATTCTATGGGGAGGTGGGCTGTATTATATTCTATTTGGGGCTACATTATATTCTATAGGGGGGTTGTATTATATTTATTATATTCTATGGGGGCTGCATTATATTCTATGGAGGGGCTACATTATACTATATAAGGGGCTGCATTATATCCTATGAGGGGGCTGCATTATACTATATGGGGGGGACTGCATTATATTCTATGGGCGGTTACATTATATTCTATACAGATATTATATCCAGCCCTTTATAGACTCAATATCAGATAACAAATAACTTTGTTGCCCTATGAAGGGGGGGGGCCACTACAGTGTATGTCCGCCCCTGCACTAGTGTGAACGCAGCCCCACTCGTTCAGCCCCTAACCAGGTGCCCCCATGTTATATACATGCTCCCAATACATTTTATTATCATTACCACACTATAACACAGGGCACAAGCCCTTCTAGTGAGGCGGGAAAGATCACTGTATGACAGAGCAGCATGCGGACATAGTCTATATTATATCTGCAGTCTGGTCCCATACAGTGTCATCACCTTCCCATACAGCACATCCCTCGCTTCCGAGCATGCTCAGTGCCGCAAAACAGATCCCTGCACATGGATCCGTGTTGTCCTGGATCTGTGCTCCATGTTGGATTTTTGGAAGCGGCAAAAATCCGGCAAATTTACGCAGTCATGCGCATGTGGATGAGTGCGTCAAAAAAACGCATTGCTGTCTATGGAAACGCATACGTTTATTTAATGAGTTGGTCCAGGAAGTGATTCAGCCACTTGCTAATTGATAGCTCTATAAAAGGAAGTGTGGACACTGCAAGGCCATAACTCTCTGGATGATACCACACCACTGGCTAAGTAAGTATACAACCTTAGAAAATGTCATCCTCCCTCACTGCCGTTTGTACTTTCTATTAATTTTTTTTTTCTGTTTACTTTTAGACGTGTCGAGTGTCCTGGTACAGTGGTTGGCTCCTGGTGCAGCGGGTTTCTCCATTTCGTCTCCTGGTGCTGCTTTCTGTCGTGGTGAGGACAACACTGTCTATGTAAGTATAGAAGCTTTGGAAATGTCTGTCTCTCTCGCTGCTTTTTCTGTTCCTTTTAGACTGGGTGATTCTCTCTGGCGCCATGGGCGTCTCCTGCTGCAGCGATTTTCTCCATTTCGTCTCCTGGTGCTCTGCTGTCTGTCCCTGGACTGTGCTGACTGCTGTGTTGTTGGACTACTGCCTGTAATGTAAGTATTGTTGTCCTTTTTTTTTGGGTCTACATTGTTTTTTGATCTCTACAATTTTAATTTTTCTTCTGATTTATTCTGCAGTGTTTCACTTGGCTGCTGTCTGCTCTTCCTCAACTGAAGAACACACCTAGCACACACGGCTCCACTCCGTACACCTCCTACAAACAAGGCTCCGCTCCGTACACTTCCTACAAACAAGGCTCCGCTCCGTACACCTCATACACACGCGGCTCCGCTCCATACACCTCGTACACACGCGGCTCCGCTCCATACACCTCGTACACACGCGGTTCCGCTCCGTACACCTCATACACCCACGGTTCCGCTCCGTACACCTCGTACACACGCGGCTCCGCTCCGTACACCTCGTACACACACGGCTCCGCTCCGTACACCTCATACACACACGGCTCCGCTCCGTACACCTCATACACACACGGCTCCGCTCCGTACACCCCGTACACACACGGCTCCGCTCCGTACACCTCGTACACACGCGGCTCCGCTCCGTACACCCCGTACACACACAGCTCCGCTCCGTACACCTCGTACACACACGGCTCCGCTCCGTACACCTCGTACACACACGGCTCCGCTCTGTACACCCCGTACACACACGGCTCCGCTCCGTACACCTCGCACACACGGCTCTCCTACATCCACACTGTAAACCCCTCGTGACCCCACATATAGACTTCCCCTCATCCAGCACCATGACAACCAGCACAGCAGAGTCCTGCATACACTGAGGCCCCTGATCATGTGACCCCTGACTCCTCCCCTCCTGTGACCTCATCACAGGTCCTGTGCGCACAGAGCAGCCATATATGTGGAGTGCGGCTCTGCGGGTGGAGGTCAGTGTCGGAGGCTCCATTATTCTCTGTGGGGAGTGCGGCTCTGTGGGTGGAGGTCAGTGCCGGAGGCTCCATTATTCTCTATGTGGAGTGCGGCTCTGCGGGTGGAGGTCAGTGCCGGAGGCTCCATTATTCTCTATGTGGAGTGCGGCTCTGCGGGTGGAGGTCGGTGCTGGAGGCTCCATTATTCTCTATGTGGAGTGCGGCTCTGCGGGTGGAGGTCGGTGCCGGAGGCTCCATTATTCTCTATGTGGAGTGCGGCTCTGCGGGTGGAGGTCGGTGCTGGAGGCTCCATTATTCTCTATGTGGAGTGCGGGTGGAGGTCGGTGCTGGAGGCTCCATTATTCTCTATGTGGAGTGCGGCTCTGCGGGTGGAGGTCGGTGCTGGAGCCTCCATTATTCTCTATGTGGAGGGTGGCTCTGCGGGTGGAGGTCGGTGCTGGAGGCTCCATTATTCTCTATGTGGAGTGCGGCTCTGCGGGTGGAGGTCGGTGCCGGAGGCTCCATTATTCTCTATGTGGAGTGCGGCTCTGCGGGTGGAGGTCGGTGCTGGAGGCTCCATTATTCTCTATGTGGAGTGCGGCTCTGTGGGTGGAGGTCGGTGCTGGAGGCTCCATTATTCTCTATGTGGAGTGCGGCTCTGCGGGTGGAGGTAAGTGCCGGAGGCTCCATTATTCTCTATGTGGAGTGCGGCTCTGCGGGTGGAGGTCAGTGCCGGAGGCTCCATTATTCTCTATGTGGAGTGCGGCTCTGCGGGTGGAGGTCAGTGCCAGTGGCTCCATTATTCTCTGTGGAGTGTGGCTCTGCGGGTGGAGGTCGGTGCTAGAGAATAATGGAGCCTCCAGCACCGACCTCCACCCTCAGAGCCACACTCCACATAGAGAATAATGGAGCCTCCATGTGGAGTGTGGCTCTGCGGGTGGAGGTCGGTGCTGGAGGCTCCATTATTCTCTATGTGGAGTGTGGGTGGAGGTAGGTGCTGGAGGCTCCATTATTCTCTATGTGGAGTGCGGCTCTGCGGGTGGAGGTAGGTGCTGGAGGCTCCATTATTCTCTATGTGGAGTGCGGCTCTGCGGGTGGAGGTCGGTGCTGGAGGCTCCATTATTCTCTATGTGGAGTGCGGCTCTGCGGGTGGAGGTCGGTGCCGGAGGCTCCATTATTCTCTATGTGGAGTGCGGCTCTGCGGGTGGAGGTCGGTGCCAGAGGCTCCATTATTCTCTATGTGGAGTGCGGCTCTGCGGGTGGAGGTCGGTGCTGGAGGCTCCATTATTCTCTATGTGGAGTGCGGCTCTGCGGGTGGAGGTAAGTGCCGGAGGCTCCATTATTCTCTATGTGGAGTGCGGCTCTGCGGGTGGAGGTCAGTGCCGGAGGCTCCATTATTCTCTATGTGGAGTGCGGCTCTGCGGGTGGAGGTCAGTGCCAGTGGCTCCATTATTCTCTGTGGAGTGTGGCTCTGCGGGTGGAGGTCGGTGCTAGAGAATAATGGAGCCTCCAGCACCGACCTCCACCCGCAGAGCCACACTCCACATAGAGAATAATGGAGCCTCCATGTGGAGTGTGGCTCTGCGGGTGGAGGTCGGTGCTGGAGGCTCCATTATTCTCTATGTGGAGTGTGGGTGGAGGTAGGTGCTGGAGGCTCCATTATTCTCTATGTGGAGTGCGGCTCTGCGGGTGGAGGTAGGTGCTGGAGGCTCCATTATTCTCTATGTGGAGTGCGGCTCTGCGGGTGGAGGTCGGTGCTGGAGGCTCCATTATTCTCTATGTGGAGTGCGGCTCTGCGGGTGGAGGTCGGTGCCGGAGGCTCCATTATTCTCTATGTGGAGTGCGGCTCTGCGGGTGGAGGTCGGTGCCAGAGGCTCCATTATTCTCTATGTGGAGTGCGGGTGGAGGTCAGTGCTGGAGGCTCCATTATTCTCTGTGGAGTGTGGGTGGAGGTCGGTGCTGGAGGCTCCATTATTCTCTATGTGGAGTGTGGGTGGAGGTCGGTGCTGGAGGCTCCATTATTCTCTATGTGGAGTGTGGGTGGAGGTAGGTGCTGGAGGCTCCATTATTCTCTATGTGGAGTGCGGCTCTGCGGGTGGAGGTCGGTGCTGGAGGCTCCATTATTCTCTATGTGGAGTGTGGGTGGAGGTCAGTGCTGGAGGCTCCATTATTCTCTATGTGGAGTGTGGGTGGAGGTAGGTGCTGGAGGCTCCATTATTCTCTATGTGGAGTGCGGCTCTGCGGGTGGAGGTAGGTGCTGGAGGCTCCATTATTCTCTATGTGGAGTGTGGATCTGCGGGTGGAGGTCAGTGCCAGTGGCTCCATTATTCTCTATGTGGAGTGTGGCTCTGCGGGTGGAGGTCGGTGCTGGAGGCTCCATTATTCTCTATGTGGAGTGTGGGTGGAGGTAGGTGCTGGAGGCTCCATTATTCTCTATGTGGAGTGCGGCTCTGCGGGTGGAGGTCGGTGCCGGAGGCTCCATTATTCTCTATGTGGAGTGTGGCTCTGCGGGTGGAGGTCGGTGCCAGAGGCTCCATTATTCTCTATGTGGAGTGCGGGTGGAGGTCAGTGCTGGAGGCTCCATTATTCTCTATGTGGAGTGCGGCTCTGCGGGTGGAGGTCGGTGCTGGAGGCTCCATTATTCTTTATGTGGAGTGTGGCTCTGCGGGTGGAGGTCGGTGCCGGAGGCTCCATTATTCTCTATGTGGAGTGCGGCTCTGCGGGTGGAGGTCGGTGCCAGAGGCTCCATTATTCTCTATGTGGAGTGCGGGTGGAGGTCAGTGCTGGAAGCTCCATTATTCTCTATGTGGAGTGTGGCTCTGCAGGTGGAGGTCGGTGCTGGAGGCTCCATTATTCTCTATGTGGAGTGCGGGTGGAGGTCGGTGCCGGAGGCTCCATTATTCTCTATGTGGCGTGCGGCTCTGCGGGTGGAGGTCGGTGCTGGAGGCTCCATTATTCTCTATGTGGAGTGCGGCTCTGCGGGTGGAGGTCGGTGCTGGAGGCTCCATTATTCTCTATGTGGAGTGCGGCTCTGCGGGTGGAGGTTGGTGCCGGAGGCTCCATTATTCTCTATGTGGAGTGCGGCTCTGCGGGTGGAGGTCGGTGCTGGAGGCTCCATTATTCTCTATGTGGAGTGTGGCTCTGCGGGTGGAGGTTGGTGCTGGAGGCTCCGTTATTCTCTATGTGGAGTGTGGGTGGAGGTAGGTGCTGGAGGCTCCATTCTCTATGTGGAGTGTGGCTCTGCGACTGGAGGTCGGTGCTGGAGGCTCCATTATTCTCTATGTGGAGTGCGGCTCTGTGGGTGGAGGTCGGTGCCGGAGGCTCCATTATTCTCTATGTGGAGTGCGGCTCTGCGGGTGGAGGTCGGTACTGGAGGCTCCATTATTCTCTATGTGGAGTGTGGCTCTGCGGGTGGAGGTCGGTGCTGGAGGCTCCATTATTCTCTATGTGGAGTGTGGCTCTGCGGGTGGAGGTCAGTGCTGGAGGCTCCATTATTCTCTATGTGGAGTGTGGCTCTGCGGGTGGAGGTCGGTGCTGGAGGCTCCATTATTCTCTATGTGGAGTGTGGCTCTGCGGGTGGAGGTCGGTGCTGGAGGCTCCATTATTCTCTATGTGGAGTGCGGCTCTGAGGGTGGAGGTCGGTGCTGGAGGCTCCATTATTCTATGTGGAGTGCGGCTCTGTGGGTGGAGGTCGGTGCTGGAGGCTCCATTATTCTCTATGTGGAGTGTGGCTCTGCGGGTGGAGGTCGGTGCTGGAGGCTCCATTATTCTCTATGTGGAGTGCGGGTGGAGGTCGGTGCTGGAGGCTCCATTATTCTCTATGTGGAGTGTGGCTCTGCGGGTGGAGGTCGGTGCTGGAGGCTCCATTATTCTCTATGTGGAGTGCGGGTGGAGGTCGGTGCTGGAGGCTCCATTATTCTCTATGTGGAGTGCGGCTCTGCGGGTGGAGGTCGGTGCCAGAGGCTCCATTATTCTCTATGTGGAGTGCGGGTGGAGGTCGGTGCTGGAGGCTCCATTATTCTCTATGTGGAGTGCGGCTCTGCGGGTGGAGGTCGGTGCTGGAGGCTCCATTATTCTCTATGTGGAGTGTGGGTGGAGGTAGGTGCTGGAGGCTCCATTATTCTCTATGTGGAGTGGGGCTCTGCGGGTGGAGGTCGGTGCTGGAGGCTCCATTATTCTCTATGTGGAGTGCGTCTCTGCGGGTGGAGGTCGGTGCTGGAGGCTCCATTATTCTCTATGTGGAGTGCGGCTCTGCGGGTGGAGGTCAGTGCTGGAGGCTCCATTATTCTCTATGTGGAGTGCGGCTCTGCGGGTGGAGGTTGGTGCCGGAGGCTCCATTATTCTCTATGTGGAGTGCGGCTCTGCGGGTGGAGGTAGGTGCTGGAGGCTCCATTATTCTCTATGTGGAGTGTGGCTCTGCGGGTGGAGGTCGGTGCTGGAGGCTCCATTCTCTATGTGGAGTGTGGCTCTGCGGGTGGAGGTCGGTGCTGGAGGCTCCATTATTCTCTATGTGGAGTGTGGGTGGAGGTTGGTGCTGGAGGCTCCATTATTCTCTATGTGGAGTGTGGCTCTGCGGGTGGAGGTCGGTGCTGGAGGCTCCGTTATTCTCTATGTGGAGTGTGGGTGGAGGTAGGTGCTGGAGGCTCCATTATTCTCTATGTGGAGGTTGGTGCTGGAGGCTCCATTATTCTCTATGTGGAGTGCGGCTCTGCGGGTGGAGGTCGTTGCCGGAGGCTCCATTATTCTCTATGTGGAGTGCAGCTCTGTGGGTGGAGGTCGGTGCTGGAGGCTCCATTATTCTCTATGTGGAGTGCGGCTCTGCGGGTGGAGGTAGGTGCTCGAGGCCCCATTATTCTCTATGTGGAGTGCGGCTCTGTGGGTGGAGGTCGGTGCTGGAGGCTCCATTATTCTCTATGTGGAGTGCGGCTCTGCGGGTGGAGGTCGGTGCTGGAGGCTCCATTATTCTCTATGTGGAGTGCAGCTCTGCGGGTGGAGGTCGGTGCTGGAGGCCCCATTATTCTCTATGTGGAGTGCGGCTCTGTGGGTGGAGGTCGGTGCTGGAGGCTCCATTATTCTCTATGTGGAGTGCGGCTCTCCAGTTGGAGGCTCCACACAAGTCCTGTAGCAGGTAAAGACCCCAATATCCACAGGTGTCCCTTCTAATTGGGGGAACTATCACCTCTAATAATCCTCGGACAGTTCTGACAAACACGGGAAAGTGCCCCTTTATGGAGGGGACAGAAAGTCTGTTTAGTCCCTTTAGCTTCATAGTATCCGCACTAATCCAATGGTGAGAGAGCGATTTAACCTGAAGAGTCACAAATTGTGGGGTTGTTATAAAATGTTATGTGTTGGGGTTTTGTGTTGCCGCCAGGGCCGGTTTTAGACAAAATTGGGTCCTGGGCAAAATTCAAAGTGGGGCCGGCAATCCTGAAATATTCCGCCAACAACACTGTTAACGCCCTCGTCACATCTCCATATAAAACACGTACGTGTTACACGGATATCAGTGTCACCAGTGTTTTCAGTCAGTGTGTCGTCCATGTGCCATCCGTGTTTTTCCAGTGTGGATTATGGAAATGAAATTACAAAGCTTCTCATATACTTTCCATGTTAAACACGTACAGCACACGGACGGCATGTTTACAGGGACCCATAGACTTGTATTGCCCCTTGTCATCTGTGCTGCTGGGAAAACACGGACATGAGTGCAGCACCGTAGGTCAAATAGGGGACACGTGGCATCTGTGAATAACCTGATCGGTCTTGTGAAGGGGCCGTACAGTCACATAATAGAAAACAGTAGAATTGCCGTCTTTTTCTACATCCTACCTCACAAACAGCAGAATAAAAAGCAATACGAAAATGTCACCTCAAACTACTCTAAGTCCCCTCTGGCTCTGAGGTTGATGGTTTGGGGTCCCTGACGGTTATTATTCACTTTGCTATAATATAAGGTGCTGCCACAAGATGACTGCAGCCCAGTGCTGAGACTGGCAGAGACCCCGGAGCCACAAGACCCCTGGAGCCCAGTGCTGAGACTGGCAGAGACCCCCGGAGCCACAAGACCCCTGCAGCCCAGTGCTGAGACTGGCAGAGACCCCCAGAGCCACAGGACCCCTGGAGCCCAGTGCTGAGACTTGCAGAGACTCCTGGAGTCACAAGACCCCTGGAGCCCAGTGCTGAGACTGGCAGAGACTCCTGGAGTCACAAGACCCCTGCAGCCCAGTTCTGAGACTGGCAGAGACCCCCGGAGCCACAAGACCACTGCAGCCCAGTGCTAAAGCTGACGGAGACCCCCGGAGCCACAAGACCACTGCAGCCAAGTGCTAACACTGAGGCTATGTGCCCACGTATGCAGAAATTTCCTGAGCAAAACCTGATTCCTTCACAGGAAATCCGCATTTTTATTTTTCGCGTTTTTGTCGTGTTTTTTTGCATGTTTTTTTCCGGAGCATCCACATTCTCATTGAATATAGTTTGAGATGCGTTTTTTTCAGCAAAATTAATGAACATTCTGCGTTTTTTTCCGCGATGCGTTTTTTATGCGGAAAAAAACACATCATGTGCATAAAAATTGCAGAATGCATTATAAGAATGGGATGCTTAATGTATGCGTTTTTTAAGCATTTTTGCATGGAAAAAACGCTTAAAAACGTGAAAAAATGCTTACGTGGGCACACAGCCTGACGGAGACCATGCTGCAGCGACAGTTATTTAGGATGGTGTCCTTTAATAGTCCCACCAGATAAGCCTCGCTAGCCTCTTGTAGGGCCATCACTGCCGAGCTCTGGAAGCGCAGGTCGGTCTTGAAGTCCTGGGTGATCTCCCTCACCAGGCACTGAAAGGGAAGCTTACGGATCAGCAGCTCGGTGGACTTCTGATAGCGGCAGATCTCACGGAGAGCAACTGTTCCAGGGTTGGTAAAGGTGTGGCTTCTTCACTCCACCAGTGGCGGGAGCACTCTTCCTGGTGGCTTTAGTGGCCAGCTGCTTACAGGGAGCTTTCCCCCTGTGGAAATACGAGTGGTCTGCTTAGTTCTGGCCATAGCTCTGTACAGAAGAGAACAGATGTAATCACTTGTGTATGAGGAGCAGAAGGAGATGACAGTCCTGGAATAAGGTGCTCCATTTGGGCAGTGCCATTATCATGGGCGAGTCCAGGTGACGCAGGCAGTTTTAGAAGCTATAACAATACTGTCCTTATTACTAATTAACCTGATTTCGGAGAGGCAGCAAATGCTTGGGGGCTACACTTGTTCATTACAATTCCAACAATTTCTCTTGCACATGCATGAACAGGGAAACCGAAAATGCCAACACCTGTAGCGGGAATTGTCAAGGTCTCTATCTGCTCACTAATATTCGCATACTCCAAAATGCGAGTTGTTGTTGAGTACTAACGTCTGGATGAATAGGGTCAAAAATAGGGGTCACAGTGTGTATGATCATTCTACAGGGAAGATAGCGGTGACTAAATCTGGCAATGTCCCCAACAGCTATCTGACTCAACAATGATTCAACTGTCAGCTTGAATAGTCGCCCCTCCTACTTCCACTATAGCTCTAGCCACACCTCCAATGTGCTCTAACTCAGAATTGGCTGCATTAACAATAGCTTTAGTTTCCATTGTTATGTCACCCTTACCCACAACTAACAAGGGTCCCTCAGGATGTTCTTTTTCAAAAATAGGTTGCTAACATTCTCTCCCCTTTGTGCTTCCTGTGAAGTTGGTACCCCCTTCCCAGATTGAGTCCCCCCCCCCCCCCCCTGATACCGTTGCCACCGTCCCGTACAGGTGTGTGCTTGGCTGCGAGAGAGCCTGTGAGGTACTGGGTATGGAAGTGACAGTAGAAAAGGTCGGTGCCGGGTATGATCCAGGTGGATGGATTGTTGGGTTCACCACAGGAGTGATAGGGGAAAGGGTCAGTAATCCACTGGACCTCATTGTAACAGGGAACGTGGGTAAAGCATGTTTACTTCTCGAAGGAATATAGTATTGGCCGTTAGTGGTCATTACTGGGTAACAAGGATTTGGTGGTGTGGTGTGTTGCCTTAATCTAAGATGTTCATCACTGGAAGGTGTGTGTGTCTTCCTGAATTGTGTTCTTGCTACCTGGTCCCTGTCTGATATCAGTGTTCCGTAGTTTACAAAAATTACCTTGTATTAATCAAATTACCAGGCCCTCCAGTGCCGAGTCAACTCGCTCCAGGTCACATGGCAAACCTCAATTTATTAGCTACGCACTGAGTCCGTCACTCTAGACCTACTTTCTCCTATACAGAACTGAAAATTGTATCACAGGCAACAACCTGTTAAGGACTGGCAGAAGGCACCAAATAATAAAGGTGGTATGAGGTGCGTTCACAGCCCGGGGTCCACCTTGCAGAGATGGAAACCTGCTGCTCAGTAATGGCGGAGACTATACGGCAAATAATAAAGGAACACACACGGGTTAGCGTCACCTGGTGTGTATGGGAGCGAGTTCTGTTGATTCACAGAACCGCGGTGCCGCACAATGTACATGCCAAATCCTGTTGAGCTCAGCCGGATGAACGCTAGTATACAGACACAGGACTCCGCCCCAAGGACATGAGGTTAGAGTCCCTCTAGTCGACTATCGCTCGGCACCACTGCAGCGGAGCCAGCAAGAGACCAACAGAGAAATAACGCACCAGTGTGCACTGTACCACTCTGGCAGACGCCACTAACCACCCAGAGTGGGGAGGAAAGCGCTAGAGTTGCGCACGGCGGCTCACTGGCGGCTACTGCTACCTGGCGTGGTATGACAGTGCCCTGAGCAGAGAGACACAATTGGACACTAGCAAGTGCAGAGGACTGGGATGCACTGTGGCATATAGCCTAGCCACTGACAGGCGCTGACTCTAACCACTAGACCCTAGCAACATACACAACCAAGGGTAGGGGTTTCATAATGAGTCAGTCGCAGTATCAAGCATCCGTCATCATACACACCATAAGCCACAAGAATATACTAGCGCATGGCCGAGCAGCAATGCAACATTTATAGCAGTGTCCTTCCGGGACCTTCTCAGTGGACCAATCCGAGCAGGAACGGGACCTGCGCATGTGTTCTCCGACCTCCAATGAGAAGTCGTCCCATGGGCATGCTCAGTAGGGGAAAAGCAGGAGCTTCTGCTTGCTGCTGACTCATGCATGATACAATAGCAGAGCCAGGAGGAGCAACCAGACTCCTAGCATTTTCTCTATATAGACTTTCAGAGACTCTTTCCCATGCCCTAGCAGTAGACAGCAATCCATTATCTTCTAGGATACCTTTCCTTTCAAGACAACCTTCCCCCTTCTGGCATTCCACACAACTTCATAAGCTTTTTACATTGTTTTACATTACTTTTTCCTTCACGAATCGTGACTAATGTACACGGGTCTAATTTTCCATCTGAATTTGGCTTAATGCCAATACGGCAGAATTGCATTAATTTCTCCATGTTTCTATATCTCAAGATAACAAAAACAGCAAACGGACAATAAGATAGGAGAGATGACTCAAAACTGAGATTCTAAAGATAACTGAGGATGCAGCACACACTTTTTTTTATTCGTTCTTGCTACATGGTCCCTGTCTGATTTCCGTGTGGTGTAGTTTACAAAAATTACCTTGTATTAATCAAATTATTAATCAAATTACCAGGCCCTCCGGTGCCGACTCTAGGTCACGCAACAAACCTACAATTTATTAGGCTACGCAGTGAGTCAATCACTCCAAGTCACGTTCCCCAATAGGTCGAGTCCGTCCCTCCAGACAACAACCATGTACTGTGCTACAGACAATGTCCCCTTTTTTTTTTTTTTTGTTTTTGATTAGGAAAATTTTTATTGAACATTTTCAAAATTCAAAAGACATGTAATCAAACACAGGATGATTCCTGAACAGTATTACATACGCACCCTAGAAACCCATAAAATCCCCCACCCAACAAAAGTCTCTCTCCCGATGTATTTAGTCTCCTTACAGCTACAATTCTCCATTGCAGATGATCAAATTTGCAAACGGTTCCTTAACGTCTGTACTGTCCGTTCCAAATCCCGGGCTGTTAGCGTAACCTCAAGAGCCACCTCTGCATTAACATTCACCATAATACTTTTATAAATACTTTTCCACATCAATAGTATTATTAACTGCATTAGTGACCTCCGTGATTGTAGGTACACAGGATCCCATCCATTGAGCCGCCACTTTCATATAAGCTTAATATTGTATACATGAGATTGCCAACTGGTGTCCCTCCGAAAGTGGCAGATTCGCCACCTGACCCAAAAGGGGCTATTTTAGGGTCCAGTACCATTTGACATTGATAAGTAAATCAGCCACATCGCCTCCAAAATCTACGTAGCCGGGGACAGTTCCAGGTCAAGTGAATCAAGTCTGCATTAGGCATACCACAGAAACATAAGGGGAGTTCCAGCTGATAAAATTTCTTGCTTTATTGAAAAGTAATCTGTGATAAAGACCCATGTAGGGTCGAAATGTGTAGTTGTTGTCTCAGTGCCTCATAGCACATCCATCCACTCCTGAGGAGTAGACCGTTGTACTATTTTAATTTTTCAATAAAGCAAGACATTTTATCAGCTGGAACGCCCTTATGTTTCTGTCTACTATCAACTATCGTTGGGTCCAGATGAGGTTCTGCGCTGTGGTTGGTGAGCTGGCAAGGGCTTTTTTAGCCCTTTTTTTTCTTCTATTTGTGCTATTAGGCATACCACAGTTCCAACAATCAGCCTCTCTAGCATAACCCATTCTCAACAAGCGTACAGGGGTTCAATATACCCAGTGAAGCACAAAAAGATGTGACACTCTCTGCACCTCACTAACCGACACTGACTTCTTGCAATATATCATCCCACTCATCGTCTGTGAAGTCTCCCACAGTCAATGTGTTTCAAAAGCATACCGTAGCTGTAAATATTGAAAAAATCTTGCATTAGGAATGGAAAATGTCTTTGAGATCCTCAAAAGATCGAAGTTCCCCATTCAAATAAAGTTCCAATATTAATTTAAGGCTTCTTCTCTCCCACAGCTCGAAGCCCTCTTAATTTATTGAGCTCTGCACAAATCGAGTTTCTCCAGATCAGGGCATGTCTCGTAACCCCATGTATACCAAGTAGTTTCTTGGCCATATTCCACACCTTATCCACACAGTTCATTGTCGGAATATTGAGAGCAATACCTTGACGAAACCGCCCCGAGTCCAAAGATTGTACCAGCAAGTAATTTCCTACTACACATGCGAGCATATGCCCCTAGGAACTTCGCAGAGTGGAGTCCTCTTCCCCCCACATCCTCTGAAATGTTGCACTTGTGCCGAGAGATAGTAAAGAAATGGAAAAATGAAAAAAAAACAGACAATGTGATTTTCTGGATTTTTTTTTCTCAGTTTGTCTCCCATAGTTGAGGTCTACCTATGATGTAAATTACAGACGCCTCTCATCTTTTTAAGTGGTGGAACTTGCACTATTGCTGACTGACTAAATACTTTTTTGCCCCACTGTATCTAACCAAACTAGCGGTAACAGGACTGAGTGGTTGGCTGCTCAGAGGTTATATGCTCAGCATAAGGACACTAAGTCCAAGCGTAAACTATTCTTTACTCGCCAGTTGTATTTTGAGCTGGGAAACCAGGCAAACAAACTCTTAGCCTATTTGGTGCGCCAACATAACACCTCAAATACAATACTACAGATTCGTAAGCCGGATGATTCATTGGTATCTTCAACCGAAGAAATCCTTGGCTGTTTTTATGATTATTACAGGTCATTATATGAATCTAAAAGTGACTGTGACAGCTTGGGGTGTTTAGACTATTTGTCAGATGTGACATTCCCTACATTAGATCCTGAACAACGGGCCCTTATGGACGCTGAATTTACTGCAGAGGAGATAGAAAATGCCATAACAGACATGGCCTCTGGGAAGGCCCCAGGGCCGGATGGATTCCCTATTGAAATGTACATGAAATATAGGGATATATTAACGCCACTTTTGGTTAAAGTATTTCGGGGAATTTGGGAAGGGAAATCTATGCCTGAATCCTTTTATGAAGCTAATATCATAGTGCTTAGGAAGGAGGGGAACGACCCTTTGGAATGTGGATCCTACCGCCCTATCTCGTTAGTAAATGTGGACTATAAAATTTTTACTAATATTCTAGCTACCAGACTGAATTCGATTATATTGAGCCTTATACAATCTGATCAAACAGGTTTTATGCCTGGTAAGAGCACTTCCATTAACATCAGACGGGTCCAGTCAATAGCCCAATATAGCTCTCTAATGCCAGACAACAAGTGGGCACTGGCATCGCTAGATGCTGCCAAAGCGTTTGGCTCTTGAGTGGCCTTTCCTCTCCGCGTGCTTACAAAGATATGGCTTTGGGGATAAATTTATAAAATGGATCAAAATGCTATATATGAAGCCCAAAGCCCGTATTATAGTGAACAACTCCGTCTTTGAGTCTTTTCCATTGCATAGGGGGACTCGTCAAGGGTGCCCCCTATCCCCGGCCCTATTTGCTCTTGCGATTGAGGCATTGGCAATACGTATTAGATCTTCCCCTGGTATTAAAGGTATAAATATAGCGGGTCGGGTAGACACCATTGGTCTATATGCTGACGATAGGTGATATTCATGGATGAAGCTGAGGAGACTCTACCACAAGTAATTGCCATTATAGATAGATTCAGTAAATACTCAGGTCTATATATAAATTGGGAGAAGTCCGCTCTGCTACCCCTTTCTCACGCCCCAACTAGAAGCTCTCTCCTCGCTGCCTATTGTATCTAGTTTTAAATATTGGGGTGTGTGTAATATATATATCAAAATAGTATGCTTGACTCACAGCTCAATATTCACCCACTGCTGGAACTAGTTAAAATGAAATTCACAACTTGGAGCAAACTCCCGCTGTCTGTGGCTGGATGTATAAACCTAATTAAAATGATATTACTCCCCAAGCTTAGCTACTCCCTTCAGCATAGTGCTGTAATAGTACCCAAATCCTTCTTTGTTAATCTCGATTCACAGATCATATCTTTCATCTGGGGGAAAACTAGGCCCAAACTTAAATTGACCACCCTGCAGAGACCAAAAAAGGAGGTTGGGCGGCCTTACCAGATTTTTTCTTATACTATTTGGCTGGGCAAGCTAAAGCTTTAAATAAATGGATGCCGGGTAGTTGCCTCCCCAATTCGGAAAGCCACCTACTCCATGCTGCGCGAACTGACTGTCCACTAGGTTTCCTTGAGTTGGAGAGGACTAATGTCCCTCGTCTACTACTCTTACTCCGACTGGTGGGATTAGTATGGAGACAGATTAAGAAAGCGATTGGGTTTAAAGATTTTATAGCTGATATGCCCCTATGGAATAATGACTATTTCCCAGAACTACTGAACCACCCATCCACTGTTTTTCGGATGCAACATAATGTTTCCTCGATGGGAGACTTGTATGACCAGGGGACCTTGGTGTCTTTTGAGCATTTACAGGTTGCACATGATATTCCGAAATCCCAGTTTTTCCGTTATTTGCAGCTGAGATCTGCTCTTCAATCACACATAATATGTGGGGGTGTGGTCCGTATTATTTCATCTTTGCCTCTGATAGGAATCCTTAATTCACAGGGTCCCCAGGGTCTCATCTCCTCTTTATACACGTACATGCCGTCGGTGGGAATGGAATCTGCTATAAGCTCTATTAAAAGGAAATGGGACAGACTCATCCCTGATACTCAGGGAGAGGAGTGGTAGGAGATCCTGGAATCTCCGATCGGAGTATCACCATCTATTAATAATAGAATGATACAGCTGTATATAATAAATCAATCATACTTGACTCCGACACTACTTTTCAGGATGGGTCGATTTCAATCATCAGAATGTCTGCGATGTCATTCACCAGATGCGGATTTTGTTCATATGATCTGGCAATGTCCCATTATTTTACAGTACTGGAAAGAAGTGACCCTGCTTCTGTCATCCTTGATGTGAGCCCCAGTTCCTCTTGAGCCACTGGTCTGCTTGTTTGGGGTATGGGATGAGGAGATTTGGGGTCATTATGATATGCTTTTTCTGCGTGAAGCACTATTTATGGCACGGAAGGTGTTGGCACTACGGTGGATGGGGGGGGGTTTAATGTTCCTCCCTTAGAATGTGGATTGACCTGGTGAACTCGATTGTTCCATACGAACGTACACTTTATCAAAATAGGGGATGCCCGGGCAAGTTTGAGAAGCTCTGGGAGAGGTGGAACGTCTCTCACCTTACTTTGCAAAATTGAGACATCATATGTGAGATAACATGATATAAGATATTAGGCTGCAGAGTAGTAGGCACCAGTTGATATAGTTGTAGTTTAGGAATGTTCTTTATTATCTGAATGAATAATATGATAACAGCTGGTGAAAGTCAACTGATATACATGTTTCACGATGTAGAACCGGTTGGCTGTTTTCTGTATACTTGAAAGGCTAATGTTCTTTATTATCTGCATGAACAATATGACTATTTTGTAAGTTACTTGTTACTACTATAATTATATAATGTTTGCTTGCCCTCATATGCCCATTCCTGGTCACTGAATATACGATGTGGACATACTGACACCCGGTGATGTATTTTTGCATCTGCACTTTTACTATTTTACCTAACATATTTCATCCAGTGTATTTAGCATTTTTGGACACACTTATACTTGGTTGTGTATTTTGCACTTTACTATTTTTTGTGTGTGATTTTCCTAAACTCAATTTTTTCCATATGATATATATATATATATATATATATATATATATATATATATATATATATATATATATGTGTGTGACAAAACACTCCGGGATCGCCTTTGCTGGGGTCAAAGGTCACGTGCGTTCAGCATGAAACTCAGGCGCAGAGCTGGGATTCGGATATAACTGACACTGGGTCAGGTTTATTAAAGGTGAAAGCAATGCAAAAAGGAAATAAAACATAAAACAAATCCTTGCCTGTCCGGCACTAACTAAACAATGGACAACCTAACTACCAACTGGCGGGCTTCTCCGGTCCAGCCAAACCACAGTTGCCGTGGGCACTGCTTTCACTCACGTGTGTCTCTCACACAGACAGGCTCTCTGTGTTCCCAGGCTGAGACACTCACCCAACCACCTGACATCCTTTTATATCCACCTCCCATTATTCATTAGCAAGCAGGTGCGATACCGACCAGACTAGGCCACACAGGAAAGGAATCTGGGCGAGATATACCTGCCCTCATCCACTATTCCCACATGATTCTCACAATATATAAATATATATATACCGTATATACTCGAGTATAAGTCGAGTTTTTCAGCCCCCTTTTGGGGCTGAAAAAGACCCCCCCCCCCCCCCCTCAACTTATATTCGGGTCACGGTGCCAACTTACCTGGTCCCCGTCATCTCCGCGGTCCCCGGTGTTCGTCTGCGGTCCCCTGCAGCGTCCTGGCGGCGGCGGTGGGTGATGATAGGGCCGCGGCGGCGTTCAAAATCTCTGCGCGCCGCTCTCCCATCCTCCGGCAGTGACGTGCAGGGGGCGCAATGACGTGGAAAGCACGCGCCCTCTGCCTGAGTCACTGAAGAGCCGGCGACACTCAGGAGCAGCTGTCATCAACGTAGGTGAGTATATAGTGTTTTTTTTTTTTTTTTTTTTTTTTTTAAATTCCAGCAGGGGCAGCGGCAGCAGCATGATAGGATTACCAGTAATCCTATCACTTTGGGGGCAGCATTACGGTATTTGGGCCACCATTCACGTGCAGCATTTATGGGGGCATATGTTGTGCAGCGTTATTTGGGCCAGCATTCACTGTGCAGCATTTATGGGGGCATACTGTATGTTGTGTAGCATTATTTGGGCCAGCATTCACTGTGCAGCATTTTGGGGGCATACTGTATGTTGTGCAGCATTATTTGGGCCAGCATTCACTGTGCAGCATTTATGGGGGCATACTGTATGTTGTGTAGCATTATTTGGGCCAGCATTCACTGTGCAGCATTTTGGGGGCATACTGTATGTTGTGCAGCATTATTTGGGCCAGCATTCACTGTGCAGCATTTATGGGGGCATACTGTATGTTGTGTAGCATTATTTGGGCCAGCATTCACTGTGCAGCATTTTGGGGGCATACTGTATGTTGTGCAGCATTATTTGGGCCAGCATTCACTGTGCAGCATTTATGGGGGCATACTGTATGTTGTGTAGCATTTGGGCCAGCATTCACTGTGCAGCATTTTGGGGGCATACTGTATGTTGTGTAGCATTTGGGCCAGCATTCACTGTGCAGCATTTTGGGGGCATACTGTATGTTGTGTAGCATTATTTGAGCCAGCATTCACTGTGCAGCATTTTGGGGGCATACTGTATGTTGTGTAGCATTATTTGGGCCAGCATTCACTGTGGAGCATTTTGGGGGCATACTGTATGTTGTGCAGCATTATTTGGGCCAGCATTCACTGTGCAGCATTTATGGGGGCATACTGTATGTTGTGTAGCATTATTTGGGCCAGCATTCACTGTGCAGCATTTTGGGGGCATACTGTATGTTGTGTAGCATTATTTGGGCCAGCATTCACTGTGCAGCATTTATGGGGGCATACTGTATGTTGTGTAGCATTATTTGGGCCAGCATTCACTGTGCAGCATTTTGGGGGCATACTGTATGTTGTGTAGCATTATTTGGGCCAGCATTCACTGTGCAGCATTTTGGGGGCATACTGTATGTTGTGTAGCATTATTTGGGCCAGCATTCACTGTGCAGCATTTTGGGGGCATACTGTATGTTGTGCAGCATTAACTTTACCAGTATCTTCGGCAATTCCCACACTAGACTTATACTCGAGTCAATAAGTTTTCCCAGGTTTTTGAGGCAAATTTAGGGGGGTCGACTTATACTCGGATCGACTTATACTCGAGTATATACGGTACTATTTTTTGTGCACTATTTATATCACATATATATTATTGACACCTTCGTTAATTTTCTAATTTTTTTTTTTTTATATATGTATTTTTTTTTTACACTGTGATATATCCACATCTATTTTATACAAACTGGATAAGAGCGCCCCATTTTTCTAGAAGCATACAGATATGCATTGTAATTTTTACTAAATTTACTAATTTATTAATTTCTGACCTCATATCACTTTTTAACCTGGTATACTAATAAAAATAAAAAAAGTTATAATTTTGATACTCTGAACTTTTAGTCAGCTCTTTTTCTTGTGGTTTCATGTTGGTTCTTTCCGATTTGTTTAATTTTTTTTATTAGGGTCCATTTTCGCAGTAGTGCTAATCAAATGTGGTATTTCATTTTATTTATATTTTGATTTACTATACTCATATAGCAATAACTCCACTTTTTTTTGACACTCTGGGTTGGAGTTCCCCTTTTTTCTTTAGTTTTATTGTTCAGGATTTTGGCTCATCTTCTCATTCAGGTCTCTACAATATCGGATCCTCTCAGTGAAGATCTTCTACATAAGAGAATTTTCCTGATTTACCCATCAAAGATGGATATGGACAGAGACAAGATGGCGGAGAGGATATTACACCTCACCCTAGAGATCCTCTTCCGGCTTACTGGAGAGGTGAGAGATTCTGATGACGTCACATTACATCATTCTCATCTATGGGAATAACAAATGGACAGAACTGGAGAGGTGAGGACTCTGGGAATGTCTGTAGTGAGATTTATTAATGTGTCTCTCCATAACCAGGATTACACAGTAGTGAAGAAGACCTCTAGTGAGCGCTGTCAGGACCCTGTGTCTGAGGGATGGGGAAGACTCCTGAGCCCAATCACGGGGCCTCCACCTCACCCCCTGATACATGAGGACATCAATGACCAGAAGATCCTAGAACTCGCCTACAAGATGATTGAGCTGCTGACTGGAGAGGTGACACTGCTGGGAATGCTGGGACATTATACAGTAACACTATGAAGGGATCAGGGGATGACCATATCATTGTATGTGTCAGGCTCCTATAAGGTGTCAGGATGTCGCTGTCTATTTCTCCATGGAGGAGTGGGAGTATTTAGAAGGACACAAAGATCTCTACAAGGACGTCATGATGGAGGTTCCCCAGCCCCTCACATCACCAGGTAATAGACAGGACTAAATACACACGGCCTATAATTATCTGTATGTAAAGAATGAATTCAGTCCATGTATGTGTTTCTTCCAGATCTATCCAGTAAGAGGACAACACCAGAGAGATGTCCCCGTCTCCTTCTTCCACAGGACTGTAAGCAAAAAGATCCCAGTGTTCCTCAGGATCATCAGGTAGATGGAGAGAAGGTGTCATGAGATCTCCCCTATGATGTGTAGACTGCTGTGAAGGTCTTGTGCTCAGTCTTGTTTTATCCACCAGTATTATATGTTTCATACTTGTGTAATGAGAACGGTGGAGATGGCAGGATTAGAGCTGATCATAGATGTGACTTCTCCATCTGTTTGTGACTTTTACAATATTTGTTTCAGGGTGAAGATCTGACCCATATTAATACTACAGAGACATATGTGAGGGGTGATGAGCGGTGTACAGAGAAGATTCCTACATATGACTACCCAGGTGAGTAGTAACCACTAAATGCAGAGAAGTCACAGATTCTTCTCAGTCACCGGCTGTGGTTGCTTTATCGATCGCCTATTCCGGTCATATCACAATCGTGTGATCACCATTTTGCCTCTAGACCACAACATTCTGTTCCATTTGGAAATGTTGAAATTACTTTGTGAAATTGTTAAATCCTTTTCTATACAACTTACAACCTGGATTATCCACCTATCCACTGGGATTAGAAGACGCTGACAGTCACCTGCCCAAATCTGTAAATTAGAAAGCCAAATGACGTAGAATGTGCTGACAAGTTAGAAAATTACTTACAGACCCATCACAATATTTTTCTTTAAGAGAAAGCGGAGGGTAATGATGCTGTTGGATTCCTAGAACCCTGATATCTTATTGGATTAATCTACCTTCTCTCCCTTCTGTGCTGCTGAATGTTCTCATATGGTCCCCACAAGACCAGGTCCAGTCTTTCTGGCTGAACTTCACTTTTTCCATTCTACATGACGGCACCACGAGAGAGAGGATCCGCCCAATGAGGACAAGAAACTTTCAAGATAAAAGGGGCGGCTCCTCTCTCCGCATCAGTTGGTTTCCTGTCCTCAATGGGAAACCCTTAAGATGAAAACCTCTTGAAGATTCTGGAAGAAAGAGGATGCCTGGGTCGGGTGATTACTGGCAGGCACCGGTCTGCTACACCCGTCGCCAGGTGCCGGTAGTCGCCTCAGGGGCCATATGTTCCTATGCCCCTCCGAGCGAGTGAATGGCCACAGCCCGCGAGGCAATTGCCCGGGTGAAGTTTGATGCCTCGGAGACCACATTGGGTGCACCCTCCCAGATGCCAACATACCCCATAGAAGTCCATGGAGGCCACTTTTGTGCTCCCTCCCTGTTGACGTGTGGTGGCCATGCAGCCTGGGAAGCACATTGGTGCCCGGGCAGAGGTAAGACTCCTTGTAGGACCCTCTTGGAATCCCTCCCTGTGGAGCCCAGGATGCCGGTCACCGTTTGGGCCATAAAGAAGAAGCAGTACCTGCAGAACAGTGGTGGCCAGCGGCGTGATCACTCCCTCCAGGTAAAATCCAGCACAGGTATGGAGGAGGTGGAGGTGACCGGGCGTCTTGGTAGCCAGGGGTGGTGCAGCGTTATTGCCCCCTCCGGGCAGGGTAGGGAGGGGGTGGCGGTACCGGGTGTCATGGCGGCCGGGCATCAGGAGAACGCCGGGCGCGCACCGGAAGTGACGCGCACCAGGAACTGGCCAGAAAGACTCCCCAAGCAAAGAAAGGGAGCGCGCATCCGGGGGAAAAGCTGGCATTTTCCGGGGCATGCACGGGGAGGAGATCAGCGCACACCAGTAGTGGTTACTGGGGGGTGCAAACAAGTCAGATGTAGTGCGCATGTGGATAACACCCAGGAAGCGCAGGTGACAAGCAGGTGCAGGATCAGCCAGGTGATCAGTTAATTAAAAAAAAAAAAATGGGGTAATGCTGTCAGAAGTGCTGCCAGGGGTCACCAACCATTCTAGGTTGAATGTGACTGTTCTCATCTGAAAGCGACAGCTACAGTCATGGCCAAAAGTATTGACACCCCTGCAATCCTGTCAGATAATATTCAGTTTCTTCCTGAAAATGATTGCAAACACAAATTCTTTGGTATTATTATCTTCATTTAATTTGTCTTAAATGAAAAAACACAAAATAGAATGAAGCAAAAAGCAAAACATTGATCATTTCACACAAAACTCCAAAAATGGGCCGGACAAAAGTATTGGCACCCTCAGCCTAATATTTGATTGCACAACCTTTAGCCAAAATAACTGCGACCAACCGCTTCCGGTAACCATCAATGAGTTTCTTACAATGCTCTGCTGGAATTTTAGACCATTCTTCTTTGGCAAACTACTCCAGGTACCTGATATTTGAAGGGTGCCTTCTCCAAACTGCCATTTTTACATCTCTCCACAGGTGTTCTATGGGATTCAGGTCTGGACTCATTGCTGGCCACCTTAGAAGTCTCCAGTGCTTCCTCTCAAACCATTTTCTAGTGCTTTTTGAAGTGTGTTTTGGGTTATTGTCCTCCTGGAAGACCCATGACCTCTGAGGTAGACCCAGCTTTCTCACACTGGGCTCTAAATTATGCTGCAAAATTTGTTGGTAGTCTTCTGACTTCATAATGCCATGCACACGGTGAAGCAGTCCAGTGCCAGAGGCAGCAAAGCAACCCCAAAACATCAGGGAACCTCCGCCATGTTTGACTGTAGGGACCGTGTACTTTTCTTTGAATGCCTCTTTTTTCTCCTGTAAACTCTATGTTGATGCTTTTGCCCTACAAGCTCTACTTTTGTCTCATCTGACCAGGGAACATTCTTCCAAAATGTTTTAGGCTTTTTCAGGTAAGTTTTGGCAAACTCCAGCCTGGCTTTTTTATGTCTCGGGGTAAGAAGTGGGGTCTTCCTGGGTCTCCTACCATACAGTCCCTTTTCATTCAGATGCCGACGGATAGTACGGGTTGACACAGTTGTACCCTCGGACTGCAGGGCAGCTTGAACTTGTTTGGATGTTAGTGGAGGTTCTTTATCCAACATCCGCACAATCTTGCGTTGAAATCTCTTGTCAATTTTTCTTTTCCGGCCACATCTAGGGAGGTTAGCCACAGTGCCATGGGCTTTAAACTTCTTGATGACACTGCGCACGGTAGACACAGGAATATTCAGGTCTTTGGAGATGGACTTGTAGCCTTGAGATTGCTCATGCATCCTCACAATTTGGTTTCTCAAGTCCTCAGACAGTTCTTTGGTCTTCTTTCTTTTCTCCATGCTCAATGTGGTACACACAAGGACACAGGACAGAGGTTGAGTCAACTTTAATCCATGTCAACTGGCTGCAAGTGTGATTTAGTTATTGCCAACACCTGTTAGGTGCCACAGGTAAGTTACAAGTGCTGTTAATTACACAAATTGGAGAAGCATCACATGATTTTTCGAACAGTGCCAATACTTTTGTCCACCCTCTTTTTTAAGTTTGGTGTGGAATTATATCCAATTTGGCTTTAGGACAATTCTTTTTGTGTTTTTTCATTTAAGACAAATTAAATGAAGATAATAATACCAAAGAATTTGTGTTTGCAATCATTTTCAGGAAGAAACTGAGTATTATCTGACAGAATTGCAGGGGTGTCAATACTTTTGGCCATGACTGTAACTTGTTAAGATTGAGAGCCTTTTTTGCCAGAGCACTTACAGCCACGCCAGGAGGTGCAGGAGACGCGGTCTCGCTAAGATGAGAAGAGCCAGACGCGCCATAACTACAGTGGAAGCCGAACGGACAGCGTACAGGAGGATCGTCATGGTGTTAACAAGGAGGGGTCCACAGTCCCGATGGGAGTCGTGTACAGACCAGTCAGCCTCCAGATCCGGTACCCGTCTTGTGAAGCGTCTGAGTGGTGAGTGACCTTCGAGAAAGTCCAGTACGATAATGTCTGTTCACTTTCTCTCTCTCGTCTCCTCTCTCCCCTCTTTTTAGATACATTGGTGGGGTAGAGCATTGGAGGTCCCTAAAAAAGGGGTAAATGAAAAGCTAGGAATAAGGAATATTCCTTATGTAAGAAAAGAAAAAAAAAAGTCCCTTAGAAATAAGGGGTTGTGTCAGACCTGTACAGTCATGGCCAAAAGTTTTAAGAATGACACAAATATTATATTTTCACATGATCTGCTGGCCTCTGGTTTTTATGTGTGTTTGTCAGATGTTTTTATCACATACAGAAATATAATTGCAATCATATTATGAGTAGCAAAAGGTTATATTGACAGTTAGAATGAGTTAATGCAGCAAGTCAATATTTGCAGTGTTGACCCTTCTTCTTCAGGACCTCAGCAATTCTCCCTGGCATGCTCTCAATCAACTTCTGGATCAAATCCTGACTGATAGCAGTCCATTCTTGCAAAATCAATGCTTTTATTTTGTCTGAATTTGAAGGTTTTTGTTTGTCCACCCGTCTCTTGATGATTGACAACAAGTTCTCAATGGGATTAAGATCTGGGGAGTTTCCAGGCCATGGTCCCAAAATCTCTATGGGTACCGTTACACCTAGCGACTCACCAGCGATCCCGACCAGCGATATGACGTGGTCAGGATCGCTGGTGAATCGCTGGGTGGTCGCTAGTGAGCTGCCACTCAGGCAGATCTCACCAGCGACATCGCAGGGGACGGGGATCGCTACTTACCTGTCAGACGCGGCGATCCTGTGTCCTCCCGACCGGCTCCACGCGTCGCTCGTCGTCACAGCAGGAAGCGCCGCAGGAAGTGGACGACGAGGAATGATCCAGCAGCTTCTCGCGCGATCAGCGATAACCAGCGGGGGAGCCGGTCGGAGGTAAGTATCACATGTAGCAATATCGCTAGTAATATCGCTGTAACGTCACAAAATCGGTGACTTTACAGCGATATTGCTAGCGATATCGCAGTGTGTAACGGGGGCTTATGTTTTGTTCCCTGAGCCATTTAGTTATCACCTTTGCTTTATGGCAAGGTGCTCCATCATGTTGAAAAAGGCATTGTTGATCGCCAAACTTCTCTTGGACGGTTGGGAGAAGTTGCTCTTGGAGGACATTCTGATACCATTCTTTATTCATGGCTGTGTTTTTAGGCAAGACTGAGAGAGAGCCCATTCCCTTGGCTGAGAAGCAACCCCACACATGAATGGTTTCAGGATGCTTGACAGTTGGCATGAGACAAGACTGGTGGTAGCGCTCACCTGGTCTTCTCCGAATAAGCCGTTTTCCAGATGTCCCAAACAATCGAAAAGGGGATTCATCAAAGAAAATGACTTTACCCCAGTCCTCAGCAGTCCACTCCCTGTACCTCTTGCAGAATATCAGTCTGTCCATGAT
This sequence comes from Dendrobates tinctorius, assembly GCF_039654945.1. NCBI lineage: Eukaryota > Metazoa > Chordata > Amphibia > Anura > Dendrobatidae > Dendrobates > Dendrobates tinctorius. The sequence continues at coordinate 4,067,028 of NW_027361893.1, read as the reverse complement.
GTTTTTTCTGGAGAGAAGTGGCTTCTTTGCTGCCCTCCTTGAGACCAGGCCTTGCTCCAAGAGTCTCCGCCTCACAGTGCGTGCAGATACACTCACACCTGCCTGCTGCCATTCCTGAGCAAGCTCTGCACTGCTGGTAGCCCGATCCCGCAGCTGAAACACTTTTAAAAGACGGTCCTGGCGCTTGCTGGTCTTTCTTGGGCGCCCTGGAGCCTTTTTGGCAACAAGGGAAACTCTCTCCTTGAAGTTCTTGATGATGCGATAGATTGTTGACTGAGGTGCAATCTTTCTAGCTGCGATACTCTTCCCTGTTAGGCCATTTTTGTGCAGTGCAATGATGACTGCACGTGTTTCTTTAGAGATAACCATGGTTACCAGAAGAGAAACAATGATTCCAAGCACCAGCCTCCTTTTAAAGTGTCCAGTGGTGTCATTCTTACTTAATCATGACAGACTGATCTCCAGCCCTGTCCTCATCAACACCCACACCTGTGTTAATGGAGCAATCACTGAAACGATGTTAGCTGGTCCTTTTAAGGCAGGGCTGCAATGATGTTGAAATGTGTTTTGGGGGATAAAGTTCATTTTCTAGGCAAATATTGACTTTGCAAGTAATTGCTGTTAAGTTGATCACTCTTTATAACATTCTGGAGTATATGCAAATTGCCATTAGAAAAAATGAAGCAGTAGACTTTGTAAAAATTAATATTTGTGTCATTCTCAAAACTTTTGGCCATGACTGTACTGTTAGAACAGTAGCGGAAGAGACACTCGCTCTGCTGAGAGCTGGAGATCCCTGATTGTCAGAAGTCTACAATCAGGAAGGGCTTTGCAGTCAACAAACATGGATAACAAAGCAAGGGATGGACCAGCCCCTCATTGATCTCTCAGGAAGACCATAGGGATCATAGGAGGACTCTTAAATCTCACTACTGAGAAGGTAGCTCAGATGAGAAAGATATGTTCCTAGTAGAGGATACAGTATGGACAAGCTTATTAAAAGCAGTCTGACCTACCGTGGGGCTGGTAGATGCAAAAGCCATAGAACTTATGTTCGACATGCTTGCTATGAGGAAAATGTAAAGCCTTCCCAATTTTTGGCAATGACTCATTAAAAAGGAATGGGAAAAACCAGAGAGGAAGTCCCATAATCAATTCCCTGTAAAGGAGGTACCCTTTTGATGAAGAGGCATCCTCATCCTGGGATGAGGCTTCGAAATTGATGTAGCGATATCAAAGGTCGCCAGAAAGTCCTCCCTGCTCCTTTAAGGATTTAGGTTCCCTGAAAGAACTTCTTATAGAAAGACAGATAATTGTCTTAAAACAGCCTGGGAGACCTCAGCTGAAACACTTAGACCGGCCATCGCAGCCACTGGTGTGGTTAGATCCCTTAAGATATGGATCAATAACCTAGAGGATCAGCTAGAGCAAAGAATCCCCAGGGAGACTATCCTAGAGGCAATACCAGCCATAAGAGCAGCGGCAGTATTCCTAGCTGAATCTTCAGCAGGATTCAGCAAGGCTATACAGCAAATTAGGCCACCGGCCATTCTAGGCTGAGCGTGACTGCATATGTCAGGTGGCGTCCACAATGCAGCTTGAGTCTGGGCTGGGACCGGAAGGGGAGACATGCCCGCAGGCGCAAAGAACTTTAGCTAATATAGAACGCTGTGCAGGATGGCTTAAATGCTGGCTGGGGGACACACAGGCATAGATGTAACTCTGCCCTTTACCGTGTGAAGGAAATTTCCTATTTTGGTCAGACACTGGATGACGTATGAGGGAAAACCGACAACAAAAAAGAAAATTTTCCCAAAAGACAGCCATCTTCAGGCCTCTTTCGGCGCTCCTTTCAGAAGGGCCGGAAATCCAGGAGATGGCAATATAAGGATCGAGACAGAAACAGCTCTGACAAACGATCCATAGGTGGGAGAGGCTTCTATTTTAGCAAACCCTCCAAAGACACCAAAAAACCCTTCCAGTGACAGGCATTCTCAGGTGCACTTCCTCCCAGCTTGGGAGAGGTTCTCGTCCAACACCTGGATCCGGCAAATTGTGGGATCAGGTCTGGAGTTAAGGTTCCACCACTGGCTTCCAAGAGGACATATGCAATCCTCTCAAAGAAAGACGGTCTGGAAGGGGAAACAACCTCACTCCTAGACAAACATGTCCTGGAAAAGATTTCGATAGAAGTCCTAGATAAGTTCCTGGAGGTCAATTATAATTCTGAAAAGACCTCAATAGGTATCTGATAATCACGGTGTAGACGATAAGGCCAGCAGTAGAATTTCTCCTTCCTTGAATGTTATATAGCAGTTCCGAGATCTCATGAACACTTATCACCAGATCCGGCAATAAGGCCATATACGTCTCAGAGTGACAGTCCGGATGGGTCTCAGTAGTGTCACTTCCAATACAGGGCCTTGCCCTGTGCAGTAGTGATAGCCCTCAAGTTTTCACAAGGCTAATTGCAGAAATCACAGCGCACCTCAGAGGGAAAGATGCTCTGATGATACCCTATCGGGACAACTTCTTGATAATAGGGAAGAAATCTCCCTTACTGTCAAGATCAAGTCAGAATAGTGAGGAAAACACTATAGATGCTAGGATGGCAGCTGGACCTCAAAAAAAAAAAAAAAATCCAAATTGGAACTAGCAATGATCTAGAAATTTTTGAGGTTAACAATGAACTCAGTGGAGCAGGAGCATCACCTCCCAGAGGAAGACAAGGGAGATAAAAAAGCCAGAGATAGCTCTGGACCATGTTGGTGTTGGGGTCCCTCACCTCCTGCATACCAACAGTGAAATGGGCCCAGTTCCACAAAAAGGAACTGTAAAGGTGTGTGCTGCAGAACAACAGGGAACTGCAGGGAAGGTTAGAGCAAAAGCTCACCCTTCCGGACTTTGTACTCCAGTCACTCAGGTGGTGGTTACAGATAGTCCTCTCCGAGGGGAGTACCCGGCACACACACACTGCCTCCAAGGTGGTCACTAGTCCTTGGCGGTGGGGAGCCCACCTAGACACATTATGGCTCCAGGATCCCTGGTCCCAGGAGGAAAAGAATTTATCCTCGAACGATTGAGAACTTCTAACAATTGAAAAAACGCCAGAGGAATTGTTACCACACTTAAAGTGGACACCATGTGAGAGTCCTATCCTGATAGCAACAACTAAGCAGTGGTTGCATAGGTAAACCACCAGGGAGACACCCGTTCTCAGTTCTTGAGGCACATAATCACCGGCCCTTTCAGGCTGAAGGTGACTGCTCTTGTCAAAGGGCCTCCGCTAAACCGCTTGAGGCCGGATCATGACTGGCAGAACACCAGTCCCTCTCCTTATCGGCCCTGCATATCCGAGGTATAGACAACCTGAAGGCAGACTGTCTGAGCAGGAACCACTTGAGGCAAGGAAAATATTACCAAAAAGAATTAGTTTTTCAACAGATAGGACATATGTGGGAAAATCCCAGTATAGATCTCTCTGCCTCAAAAAAGCCAACAGGAAGGTTCAGAAATTCTGCTCCCTAAGTCCAGCGGACAGACCATTGGCAGTAGACGCCTTCAGGATAGAGTGGACATCAGGTCTCCTGTATGCCTCATACCAGCGGTTCTGAGGAAGATCAGGGAGGACAGAGCCAGAGTGATTTTGATAGCCCTTTTTTTTGGCCGATAAGGCCATCGTTCTATTGGCTGAGAGTAATGTCAGTGACAGAGGTCTAGGACCCTCTGACACAGCGTCCCTCAGAGATCTGGGCTGCAGTTGACAGCCTGAAATTTAAAAGGTCACTACTAGAGGAAAAGGGATTCTCAGTAGCTTTAATATCCGCCTTACTCAGGAGCTGAATACCAGTGACTACAAAAAATTTGGTAGGAGGATATGTGAAAATTCTTATCTACCTCAGACCCAATACGGGAAGGGAACGTCCCGATAGTGGCAATACTGGAATTTTCTGCAGAAAGGTTTAGGATTGGGGTTAGCTGTCAGTACCCTCAAAGTACACATCTCAGCCCTGGCAGCCTTATTCAGCTGCGACCTGACAAACACTAGGTGGGTGGCCAGGTTTATCCAGGCCTGTACTAGAGCTGACTCTGTCCGTCCTCTACTCCTCCTCCTCCTTGGGATCTAAATTTAGTCCTGTCATCTTTGACAGAGTCCGTTGGAACCATTTAAAAACACAACATTAGATAGGGATTCTAACTTTAAACAGCCTTATTAAAGGCGCTCGCGTCGGCCAGTAGGTTGAGGAGTTACTCGCATTATCAACAAGACCCTCTCTACACTCAGGCCATAGATGATAGAGTTGTGTTAAAAATTAGATCCAGCATACCTTCTCAAGGTGATATCAAAATTCCATAAGGGCTCAGGAGATAACGTTACCATCTCTTTTGTCCTGACCCTGATGACCAGAAGAAGGAGAGGCTTCATGGCCTAGATATGAGGAGATGTCTCCTGCAGTATTTGGAGGTAACGAGACCTTGGAGAAAACAGGAGGCATTATTTGTCTCATTCCAAGGAGCAAAGAGGGGCGTTAAAAGCCTCTAGACAAACTATAGCTAGATGAGTGCGAGGTCATTATGCCAGCAGATGACAGTGCAGGCAGGACTATTCCAGAAGGCTTAATAGCCCACTCCACAAGGGCCGTGACGACTTCCTGGACGGAGAGAGCAGACGCTCCCATTTACCAATTCAGTAAAGCGGCCACTTGGTCCGCTCCGTCTACCTTTGTCAGACATTATAGGTTAGACCTATTTGCTACCTCTGATCTCATATTTGGGAGAAGAATGTTACAAGCAGTGATCTCTCCCTAAGAGAATACAAATCTCTGTAACTCTCTCGTGGTGCCATCATGTAGAATGGAAAAACACTGGTATTACATACCTGGTAATGTGTTTTTTCATGAGACATGACGGCACCCTTATATTCCCTCCCTATTGATCACATCATTAGTTGGGTGCATTATTAGCATTATACACTCCCTTGGGTGTGGGAAATTTAGTAGTGTAAAGGATGTATTATTTATATGTACACTAACCTGCGGAGTTCCTCTCGTTCTCTGTCAAACAACTGATGCGGAGAGAGGAGCCGCCCCTTTTATCTTGAAGGTTTCCTGTCCTCATTGGGCGGATCCCTTCTCTCGTGGTGCCGTCATGTCTCATGAAAAAACACATTACCTGGTATGTAATACCCGTGTTTTATGATCGACAACATTAAATGTGCAGTGAGGCCCAGTGTGAATTTCTGTACAATAGCAGAGTTTCCCTTTATCCTGACTTTTCAATTTAGTTTAAAACTAACTAACTTCAAGGAGGATTGTGATAAACTACATAACAAACGTTACACCTGTGCCATGATATATCTCTAAGCTGTGCGTGGCTGATGGCTGTGATATACATTTATTCACCCCTGCAGGAGATGTGTTGGCATGGCTCGAGCCCTGGTTTCATGGATTCACTCCACATCATAAATTTCATTGTTTTCAACTCTAAGGAATTCAGATTACTGCACAATCTCTCCTGAAATAGGGAGCACTAATACTTTCACTACTCTTTTCTTTGACTATCTAATATATTTCTTCTTGAAACTCATCTGACAGAAAATATTGTCCCTTACGATAATTTAGATGGCCAAGAACCACCAAGCCCCATACAGTAACTACCCCAGAGAGGTTTCACCACTAGTTTGTTGAGTTTGATCATTTCAGTAGATGTTTTATTGTCTATAGTCAGTTTTTGACTTCAGTACTTAGTTCCCAAAATACTCTGATAACCTCTTCCTGCAGCCAGTGTTGTGTTCCTAATTGGGGCCCATTTTTCTAATCTTACATGTGTCACTTTATTTGATGATGATTTTAGAATTCTTCACAAAATATAAGCCCCAATTTTTTCACTTTCACAAACGGTAATGGCAAACAGATGGACCTCACAAATTATTTTACAGCTTCTCTTGTATCCGACAATACCCTATGTACGGTTGTACATTACTGTCTGGGCAAATTTCAGGGTCGAGAAGGGAAGGAGCGCCATTTAGCTATTTGAATCCAGATCTTACTGGAATAGTTTGCAGACACAATATATTAGGGTACGTGCACACGTTGTGGATTTTGCTAAATCCACAGGTGAAATGACCTGCGTTTTGCCTCTGGAGTTAGTGGAGATTATCTGCAGATTTTGTGCGGATTTCTATAATGGAGCAGGTGTATAACGCAGTGGAATCCGCACAAAGAATCGACATGCTGCAGAAATGAACCCGCAGATTCTCCACGGCATGCGCAAGGCGTTTTTTGTTTTACATTGGATAGAATGGTACTGTACAACGCAAGAGATTCTGCTGTGGATCCGCAAGGCCAAATCCACTGCGGATCCTCACCAGAATCAGCAACGTGTTCACATACCCTTAGGAGCAGTGTGGCCACCTGGCAGCTCAAAAGATGGCCACCACTAACAGGCTTGGCGCTATCTACTCTATTTTCCTGATCCCAGCGATTGTCTTGCTCATTAACTTTCAACACTTCTACATGGATCTGGACTTACATAGAGACTCCCCTGGCTTGAGCCACAGTGCTGCCTGCTGTTCGGTGGTGTGAAATAGGAAGAGCAGTTGTCAGGTAGCCGGGTCAGAACCAGTAAGGCAGGGAAAATACAAAATCAGAAGACGTAAGAGTAGTCAGCAAACAGGATCGGGATCACAACAGGAAATAAATATACAAGCCATGAGGACTGAACCAGAGGAGAACAAGGCTGTATCTGGCAGCTTCCTTCAATATTAAATACAGATGACAACTAGTGTTGAGCATTCCGATACCGCAAGTATCGGGTATCTGCCGATATTAGCTGTATCGGAATTCCGATACTTAATTCCAATACTTTTTTCATATCGAATACCGGAATCGGAAGTTCCCATAATGCTAGGAGCCCGCTCGATTTGATTCAGCCAATGGGGATCCTCAGAAGTGTGGGCACATCCTGTTAGGCATGTAAGCATGTTAACTACTGGCATGGCTGTGATTGGCTGCTGAAATGATGTCATGATGCACTATAAAAAGCGCTGCAGCCGCCATTTCTGGTCTCTCTGCTGTGAATTCAGTTAGGGACAGGCTGCTGTTGAAGACTGTGAGGGACAGTTAGAAATAGCGATTCCACAAAACATATAGTGCTTAACCCAGGCTACATAAACCACCACTGTAGCTTGCTTTTCCCTAGCAGCGCTGTTTTCACAGCTGTCTGCAAGGGCTGTGTGAGTGCAGACCCACGCTGTGTAGTGTGTCCTGCAGGCACGTCTGCTTGTAGGCCGCCCAGCGTGTGTCTCTGCCTCATACACATTTTTCTTTTATTGCTGCTTTTTTTCTCCTGTATAGTGTGCTTCCATACGTATCCAAATACGTTGGTTGCAAACACTAAAGGAGTGGACAGCGGAGCCTTTCAGAAGCCTTTCAGTGCTATAGCCCATTTCTCTGCACTGTTTTTGGCTGTCTGATAGGTCTCTCTGTGTGTGAGTGCAGCTCACGTTGCAGTGTGTTCTACAGCCACCGCTAGCTGTAGTCCGCCCAGCGTGCGTCACTGCCTCATACATAGTCCTTTTTTTGCAGCTAATTTAGCCAGATTTTTGCTCCTATATTAGTGTGCTTCCAACCGCATCCATTGTCATTGGTTGGTTGCAAACACTATATAGGATTAGATAGAGGAGCCTTTTTGCTGGCTTGTGCCCTTCAGGGCCAGCCAGGCTAGTTTCACCCTATTTTTTTGGAGCCTCATCAATTGCATTGTAGGTTAGCTTCCTGCATTGTAATCGCTCCAAAAAGTTTGTGATACTATAGCTTTCAAACTTTGGTCACATCCTTTCCTCCCCCCCCCCCCCCCCCCCCCACAAAAAAAAGGAAATAAAGTTCACCAAACACTCCACTTTACAGTTGTCTAGGCCACATTTAGATCATATTAAAGTGTAGTACACACACTCTTAGCCAAATTAGTGTTTCTTATACTGGTTAGCAGGTGTTCAGAAATAAGAACACTAAGCCACCCCTTTTTTACTTTTCTGCCTATCTTTATCAGTCTACCAAGATGAAGAAGGCAGGGAGTAAGGCACGTGGTCGTGGAGTTTCAGCAGGGAGAGGACGGGGGGATTCAGCAGGGAGAGGACGTGGGGATTCGGTGTCTGCTGCGGCCACCAGTGACCCGGCATCCCCCACTTTTACCAGGCAGCAGTCCTTCATGCGCAGCTTTGTAGGACCTCGCCGTACCCCACTGCTGCGTGACGAACAAATTGAAGCCGTTGTCGGATGGATGGCAGCTAACGCATCCACTTCAATGACTTCCGCATCCTCCCAAGGCCAGAGCACTGAAGAGCAACCATCTGTCTCTTCACCACCTGCCAAATTGCCCAGGCAGTCTGAGAGCCCTGGACAGGAGCCATCTCAATCTTTACTTCTGTTCTCAGAATCCGTTGGCTTGGAAAGAGGTGGCCAGCCAAGCAGCATTCTAGAGCGTGAAGAAGAGGGAGTATGCAGTGATGCGCAACTGCTTTGTCCCTCTGAATCTGAAGAGGCGGGTGGGCCAGTGCCTATTGTCAGCACACCTCAGTGCTCATCTGATGATGATGAGACTCAGTTGCCAATTTCTGGTGCGTACGGTGCTGGCGAGACAACCCAGGACCAGCCGGTGCTTGAAGAGGGGAGTGGAGATGATGAGGTCCTTGACCCATCATGGCGTCAGCCACAGGAAGGTGGTGGGAGCAGCTCTGAGGAAGAGATACCCCGAACGGCCAAAAGAGGAGGGAGAGGGCGGGGGCAGACTTGGTTGCCTGTAGCCTCCACTTTGGCACCCATGAGGAGCAATCCTCTTCCAAAACACAAAACGGGCGCTCCCAGGACTTGCAGTGCGTGGTCTTTTTTTGGCACAGTTGCAGATGACATTTGCTTTGTCAAATGCAAGCTGTGTCATCAGAAAGTGAAACGAGGGAAAAATGTGACCAACCTCAATACCACAAATATGTGGAAACATGTGCGTACCAAGCACGAGGTGGAGTTACACAGACACACTGAAGATGTAGGCCAACCTTCAGCAGCACCTACCACCTCTTTCAGCTCGTGTTGGGGCCTCTTCCTCCAGCTCTCACACAGCTGGTTCGGCTTCCTCACTGGAACGCCATGGAAGAACCACTGCCACTGTTGTCCAGAGACCCAGTGAAATTCCACCCACTGAACCACGTTCGCAGTCATCAACACACTCCCAGGCCACTCGCCAGCAATCGGTAGCACAGGCATGGGAGAAAAAGCGGCCATACTCGGCAAACCATCCCCGAGCACTGGCTCTGAATGCCGGCATTGCCAAACTACTGGCCCTTGAGATGCTGTCATTCAGGCTGGTGGAGACTGACACCTTCCGGAACTTTATGTCATTGGCAGTTCCACAATACAATGTGCCCAGCCGCTTTTATTTCAGCAGGCAAGCTGTCCCTGCCCTGCAAAAGCATGTGGAGGGAAAAATTAAAAATGCGCTACTAAATGCCGTCAGTAGCAAGGTCCACCTGACCACCGATGCGTGGACCAGTAGCCATGGACAGGGACGATACCTTTCCCTCACTGCCCATTGGGTCAATGTTGTGGAGCCTGGTACAGATCTGGAGAGTGGCTCTGTACATATTCTGCCAACTCCAAGGATTGCAGGAATGCAGTCTGTACATATTGAGTCCTCCTCCTACTCTAGTTCCTCGGAATCAGCACTGCATGAGCCTGTTAGGCCAGATATGAGCACAGGTGTGGCCAAACGTCAACAGGCCGTCCTTAAATTAATTTTTTTGGGGAATCGGAGCCACACAGCACAGGAGCTCTGGAATGCCATCAAGCAGGAGAGCGATGTGTGGCTTGTGCCAGCGAATCTCCAGCCAGGTTTGGTAGTGAGTGACAATGGCCGAAATCTAGTGGCAGCTCTGGGCCTAGGCAACCTCACTCACATACCATGTCTGGCACACGTGCTCAATTTGGTCGTGCAGAGCTTTCTGAGGGACTATCCGGATCTTGATGCACTGCTGCACAAGGTTCGCCTAGAGTGTGCTCACTTGCGGCGTTCCAGCATGGCAAGATCGCGCATTGCATCTCTGCAACGCCGATTCCGCCTGCCAGAACATCGCATCATATGTGACCTCCCCACCAGGTGGAATTCAACGTTACATATGTTGAAGCGGTTGTGTGAGCAGCAGGCAGCAGTAATGGAGTACCAGCTGCATCAGGCGCAAACAAGTCGCACTGTGCGCCGGACACACTTCACCACCACTGAGTGGGCCACTATGAGGGACATCTGCCAAGTTTTGCGTGCCTTCGATGACTCCACGCGGATGGCCAGTGCAGATGATGCACTAATCAGCATGACTGTCCCCCTCATCTGTCTGCTTCAAAAAACCTTACAAGCACTAAGTGAGGAAGTTTTTGAAGAGGTCGAGGATGAGCAGTCAGAAATGCCATCTGCTTCTGGCAAGTCTGCGCAACGTGCTTCCACACAAAGGCCCAGGCAGGGGACACTTAGTGAGGAGGATGACGAGGAGTCAATGGAGGAGGAGGAAGAACACATCTCTCCAGAGGAGGGAGGTACACAAGGCTCTAGTAGTCAGTGTGTACAGCGAGGGTGGGGTGATGCTGAGCAGGCAGAGATGCTGCCTCAAGCTGGGGACAGCGTTTCCGGTCCAGTTGGCAGTCTGCAGTGCTTGTTAAATGACCGCTGCATCGCCAACATTCTCCACACGGCTGATTATTGGGTGTACACCCTCCTAGATCCTCGCTACTGGGACAACTTACAAAGCATCATACCACAGTTGAACCAGGAGCGAAAAATGCGGGAGTACCAAGAAACACTTGTGCAGGCCATCATGTTCTCCATTCCCCCCACAAGTGGTGCTGGTAGTGCTTTTCAAAGCAGCCATGTGGGTAGAGGCAGTGGAGGAAGCTCTGCACAAAGAGGTAGCAGAGGCAGTGCCGCAGGACAAGGCAAGGCCAGTATGGCCCAAATGTGGAAAAGTTTTGTGGGACCGCCACAAACGGCTACACCATCACAGACGGCTCCAGTCAGCAGGAGGCAACGTTTCCGTCAGATGGTGACAGACTACTTGTCGTGCCCTGTTAGTGTTCTCCCAGACGGCTCTTCCCCGTTCAAGTATTGGGTCTCTAAGCTGGATACATGGCCAGAGCTTAGCCAGTATGCATTGGAGGTGCTGGCTTGCCCTGCTGCCAGTGTATTATCGGAACGTGTCTTTAGTGCTGCAGGTGGTGTGGTAACAGACCATCGCACGCGACTATCCGCCGATAATGTTGACCGGCTTACTTTTGTGAAAATGAACAAGGCCTGGATCTCACCTGAATTTGCCAGTCCTCTTCCAGAATAAATAATTGGCTGGCAACAGGATCCAGGTCTCCTGTTGTGTTCATGTTTCTATGACCTGAACTTTATTTCCTGGGCTACAGCAACGCCCGTTGTTGCTCAGAAGTGCTGTCCACACAGACAAAACACTCGCTCATGTGTAAGTGGGGTTCGGTAACGTCAGCTGATCCCCTGCTGTGTGTATGGCAAAGTGTCCTGCTCCCTCCACAGTCAAACAACCTCAGATTTACACCTGGCACCAAGTAGGCCTCGGCCTACTACCTGATTTTCCCTGGGCTCCGACACCGCCAGTTGGTGCTCAGAAGTGCTGTCCGCACAGACAAAACACTCGCTCAAGTGTAAGTGGGGTTCGGTAACGTCAGCTGATCCCCTGCTGTGTGTACAGCAAACTCTCCTGCTGCCTACAACTTCTGACTACCTCTGATTTAATATGTTCTCTGATTTGCCCTCTGTCTCCACTCTGTTTTGAGTATTTCCTCCGGCCTACAACACCGCCTGTTTCTGCTCTCAAGTGCCATCTGCACAATCCACACTTGTTCCTGTGGTACCTGGGTCCTGTAACATCTGCTCATCTCCAGAGTTGAGCACGGCAATGTCTCCTGCTTTGTCTACATTCCCACTACTTGTAGTGGAAATGTGGACAGAGCAGGAGACATTGCCTGACTCACCTCTAGGGAGAAGCTGCTGTTACAGAACCCCAGTAACACAGGAACAAGTGTGGGTTGTGCAGACGGCATTTCAGAGCAGCAACTGGCGTGGTTGGAAGCCAGAGGAAATACTCGAAACAGAGTGAAGACAGAGGCCTAATTGGAGTACGTTGACAGTTGGTAGTAGTCTAGAAACAATCGCAAACTGCCACCAAGTAGGCCTCGGCCTACTACCTGATTTTCCCTGGGCTCCGACACCGCCAGTTGGTGCTCAGAAGTGCTGTCCGCACAGACAAAACACTCGCTCATGTGTAAGTGGGGTTCAGTAACGTCAGCTGATCCCCTGCTGTGTGTATGGCAAAGTGTCCTGCTCCCTCCACAGTCAAACAAACTCTGATTTACACCTGGCTCCAAGTAGGCCTCGGCCTACTACCTGATTTTCTCTGGGCTCCGACACCGCCAGTTGGTGCTCGGAAGTGCTGTCCACACAGAAAAACACACTCGTTCATGTGAAAGTGGGGTTCGGTAACGTCAGCTGATCCCCTGCTGTGTGGAGGGCAAACTGCTGCTGCCTCCAAATTGTAACTACTTCAGATTTAAACATTCTCTGATTTGGCCTCTGTCTCTAGTATTTCCCCTGACCTCCAACACCGCCAGTTCCTGCTCACAGTTGCCGTCCACGCATTCCACACTTGTTCCTGGTGTTCTGTAACGTGAGCTGATCCCCCAATGTGTGTCCGGCACTGTCTCCTGCGCTGTCCACCTTCCCACTGCAAGTGGTGGGAATGTGGACAGAGCAGGAGACATTGGCAGACAAACATCAGGGGATCTGCTGACATTACAGAACACCAGTAACACAGGAACACGTGTGGATTGGGCAGACGGCTACTGTACGCATAAACTGGCGGTGTTGGTGGTCACGTGAAATCCTGGAAACAGAGTGGAGACAGATGCCTAATTGGAGCATGTTGACAGTCTGTTGTAGCCTACAAACAATCTAAAACTGCCACCAAGTAGGCCTCGGCCTGCACCCTGGTTCTCCCTGGGCTCCAACAACGCTAGTTGGTGCTCGGAAGTGCTGTCCACACAGAAAAACACACTCGTTCATGTGAAAGTGGGGGTCAGTAATGTCAGCTGATCCCCTGCTGTGTGGAGGGCAAAGTGTCCTGCTCCCTCCAAAGTCAAAATACCTCAGCTTTATACCTGGCTCCTAGTAGGCCTCGGCCTGCACCATGATTGTCCCTGGGTTCCAACAACGCTAGTTGGTGCTCGGAAGTGCTGTCCACACAGAAAAACACACTCGTTCATGTGAAAGTGGGGTTCGGTAACGTCAGCTGATCCCCTGCTGTGTGGAGGGCAAACTGCTGCTGCCTCCAAATTGTAACTACTTCAGATTTAAACATTCTCTGATTTGGCCTCTGTCTCCACTCTGTCTCTAGTATTTCCCCTGACCTCCAACACCGACAGTTCCTGCTCACAGTTGCCGTCCACGCATTCCACACGTGTTCCTGTGTTACTGGGGTTCTGTAACGTCAGCAGATCCCCCAATATGTGTCCGCCACTGTCTCCTGCGCTGTCCACCTTCCCACTGCAAGTGGTGGGAATGTGGACAGAGCAGGAGACATTGGCAGACAAACATCAGGGGATCTGCTGACATTACAGAACACCAGTAACACAGGAACACGTGTGGATTGGGCAGACGGCTACTGTACGCATAAACTGGCGGTGTTGGTGGTCACGTGAAATCCTGGAAACAGAGTGGAGACAGATGCCTAATTGGAGCATGTTGACAGTCTGTTGTAGCCTACAAACAATCTAAAACTGCCACCAAGTAGGCCTCGGCCTGCACCCTGGTTCTCCCTGGGCTCCAACAACGCTAGTTGGTGCTCGGAAGTGCTGTCCACACAGAAAAACACACTCGTTCATGTGAAAGTGGGGGTCAGTAATGTCAGCTGATCCCCTGCTGTGTGGAGGGCAAACTGCTGCTGCCTCCAAATTCAAACAACGTCTTATCTTAAACTGCCTCCAAGTAGGCCTCAGCCTACAAAATGACTATCCCTGGGCTCCAACATCGTCAGTTGTTGCTCGGAAGTGCTGTCCACACAGAAAAACACACTCGCTCATGTGAAAGTGGGGTTCGGTAACGTCAGCTGATCCCCTGCTGTGTGGAGGGCAAAGTGTCCTGCTCCCTCCAAAGTCAAAATACCTCAGCTTTATACCTGGCTCCTAGTAGGCCTCGGCCTGCACCATGATTGTCCCTGGGTTCCAACAACGCTAGTTGGTGCTCGGAAGTGCTGTCCACACAGAAAAACACACTCGTTCATGTGAAAGTGGGGTTCGGTAACGTCAGCTGATCCCCTGCTGTGTGGAGGGCAAACTGCTGCTGCCTCCAAATTGTAACTACTTCAGATTTAAACATTCTCTGATTTGGCCTCTGTCTCCACTCTGTCTCTAGTATTTCCCCTGACCTCCAACACCGACAGTTCCTGCTCACAGTTGCCGTCCACGCATTCCACACGTGTTCCTGTGTTACTGGGGTTCTGTAACGTCAGCAGATCCCCCAATATGTGTCCGCCACTGTCTCCTGCGCTGTCCACCTTCCCACTGCAAGCGGTGGGAATGTGGACAGAGCAGGAGACAGTGGCAGACACACATCAGGGGATCTGCTGATATTACAGAATCCCAGTAACACAGGAACATGTGTGGATTGGGCAGACGGCTTCTGTACGCATAAACTGGCGGTGTTGGTGGTCACGTGAAATCCTGGAAACAGAGTGGAGACAGATGCCTAATTGGAGCACGTTGACAGTCTGTTGTAGCCTACAAACAATCTAAAACTACCACCAAGTAGGCCTCAGCCTACACCATGATTGTCCCTGGGCTCCAACAACGCCAGTTGGTGCTCGGCAGTGTCTTTGGCACGGGTACTCCCTGTTGCCCAGCCTGGTTCCAGCACGCCTGCTGTTTCCGGGTAGTGTCAAGGTCACTATGCCACCAATCCGTTGTCCTGTCGTCTTGCGGCTGGGTTAGCCGACTCTACGGTGCCTGCAGTTTAGGTGACTCCTATGTGGCCGGCTTGCGGCCTGGCTACTTTGCTTTGAATGGGTACCTTCTGCTACCCACCCGGGTTCCAGCACTGTCTGCTGGTTCTCGCCAGAGCCTTTGGCCTAGGTGCCTCCATCTCGGTATCCGAGGTCCAGCACCGTCAGCTGGTCCTTGGTAGTGCTTTCTAGCACAGGTACCTCCTGCCTAGTAACCGTGGTCCAGCACCGTCAGCTGTTCCTCGGTAGTGCCATTGGCTCTTGTAGCTTTTGCTACCCATCTGGGTTCCAGCACCGTCAGCTGGTTCTCGGCAGTGTCTTTGGCAGGGTACTCCCTGTTGCCCAGCCTGTTTTCAGCACGCCTGCTGTTTCCGGGTAGTGTCAAGGTCACTATGCCACCAATCCGTTGTCCTGTCGTCTTGCGGCCGGGTTAGCCGACTCTACGGTGCCTGCAGTTTAGGTGACTCCTATGTGGGCTGCGGGAACTGGCACTGAAGGCTGGATCCGTAGTGCCAATGGGACATGGACCCCCTGTAGGACTGTGGGTTTCGGTAACCGGCCAGCTCGCGGCCTGGCTACTTTGCTTTGAATGGGTACCTTCTGCTACCCACCCGGGTTCCAGCACTGTCTGCTGGTTCTCGACAGAGCCTTTGGCCTAGGTGCCTCCATCTCGGTATCCGAAGTCCAGCACCGTCAGCTGGTCCTTGGTATTGCTTTTTAGCACAGGTACCTTCTGCTTAGTAACCGTGGTCCAGCACCGTCAGTTGGTCCTCGGTTGTGCCATTGGCTCTTGTTCCTTCTGCTACCCATCCGGGTGCCAGCACTGTCTGCTGGTTCTCGCCACAGCCTTTGGCCTAGGTGCCTCCATCTCGGTATCCGAGGTCCAGCACCGTCAGCTGGTCCTTGGTAGTGCTTTTTAGCACAGGTACCTTCTGCTTAGTAACCGTGGTCCAGCACCGTCAGTTGGTCCTCGGTAGTGCCATTGGCTCTTGTTCCTTCTGCTACCCATCCGGGTGCCAGCACTGTCTGCTGGTTCTCACCAGTTTCTCAGCCTTCTTGTACCTTCTGCTACATTTCCAAGATCAAGCTTTTTGAAATTGTCTTTGGTAATCCTTATTGATCTCCATGACGACGACCCTGATGACGATGACCCTGAAGATCACACCAAAGAAGACCAGAAATATGACCCTAAATAATAAGACCAAGAGGACAAAGAACATGAAGCCAACCACCAAGATACAGAACAAAAGACAGAAGAAGCAAAAGCAGAAGAAGCAAAAGCAGAAGAAGCAAAAGCAGAAGACTAAAAATCAGCATAGAAGAAATCAAAATTATAAGCAGAAGAAGACTAAGCAGTAAATGGTGGTGAGTCCGTTCCTCCTCGTGGTGCCCCTGGAAAATGCCTGCTGCTGCAGGCCAAACTGAACGCGGACAAATCCTGTTGTAAATCTTTAGTGACAGGCAGAACGTAAGGTGTAATCTTATAACTTTTATAGATAAGTACTACAGGAATGCCTGTCACCATAAGAAAATGAAGACCAAGAAGAATAGGAAGAAGATGAAGAAATAGCATATTAAAATTGATAATAGCTGAATAAGAAGAATATGAAGAATGGGAAAAAAAAATTAATGGGAAGAAGATGAATAAGGTGAAGAAAAAGTTGATGAAAAAAATGCTACTGCTGCGGATCATGAAGGAGAAAGTGTGGGAGAAGTACAAAAGAACGTGAAGAGCATGGAAGTTGTGAAACATACATATCTGACAAAATATAAAAAAGGTTAACATAGTCAATATCTTTTTAACTCCGAACGTACTGAAAAAAAAAAATTGGAATTGATGCTATGCGATGTGATTTGAATAAACCACTATGCTTTTAATGTCTCCTCCACCTCCCACAATACATTCTACATGATTCTTATTTGTTTTCAATTATGTAGAATTAGCCAACAAAGAAATAAAGGGCTTTTTTTAATTCCGATACCGGAAGTCCCATTGACTTGAATGGGACTTCCGGTATCGGAATCGGCGATACCCGATATTTTTTTCGTATCGAGCGATACCATCCGATACGATATTTTTGGGTATCGAACGGTATCGCTCAACACTAATGACAACACAAAAAGCTGGGAAGCCATAACACCATATTTAAAAGAATTCAGAAGGTGAACACAACAGCTCATAGCAAGGACAGTGTAGGACACACTGAAATAAAGGTACAAACCAAAGAGGACAAGCAGTGCAAAAAAGTCCAAGTAGTCAAATGGTAAAATTACCAAAACTTTATTAATGAACCAAGCAAAATAGACAATGTAGCTAAAAAGTGACATGTAGACAAGCAGCAGCGTGATGGTGCACAGAGCCCAAAGATAAACTCAAATGAGTATAGACCTATGCCAACAGCTTTTATGAAAAGTATGGGGAATGTCCCAAGCTGGCCAGTAAAGAGTGATAGTATACATCATATCACAACCAAATGAACATAATAAACTGGATAAACCACACACCAGGATAGGGAGGGGGGCACCGTACACCCACGCCGCTGACCCCGATGCGCGTTTCGGATAGAAGTTCCTTCCTCAGGGGGCGTGTGAATGTACAAACGCGTATTCTATTTAAAGCTATCATGCATATGTACAGTTGTGGCCAAAAGTATTGACACCCCTGCAATTCTGTCAGATAATACTCAGTTTTTTCCTGAAAATGATTGCAAACACAAATTCTTTGGTATTATTACCTTCATTTAATTTGTCTTAAATGACAAAACACAAAAAGAATTGTCCTAAAGCCAAATTGGATATAATTCAACACACAACATAAAAAAGAGGGTGGACAAAAGTATTGGCACTGTTTGAAAAATCATGTGATGCTTCTCTAATTTGTGTAATTAACAGCACCTGTAACTTACCTGTGGCACCTAACAGGTGTTGGCAATAACTAAATCACACTTGCAGCCAGTTGACATGGATTAAAGTTGACTCAACCTCTGTCCTGTGTCCTTGTGTGTACCACATTGAGCATGGAGAAAAGAAAGAAGACCAAAGAACTGTCTGAGGACTTGAGAAACCAAATTGTGAGAAGCATGAGCAATCTCAAGGCTACAAGTCCATCTCCAAAGACCTGAATGTTCCTGTGTCTACCGTGCGCAGTGTCATCAAGAAGTTTAAAGCCCATGGCACTGTGGCTAACCTCCCTAGATGTGGATGGAAAAGAAAAATTGACAAGAGAATTCAACGCAAGATTTTGCGGATGTTGGATAAAGAACCTCGACTAATATCCAAACAAGTTCAAGCTGCCCTGCAGTCCGAGGGTACAACATCGTCAACCCGTACTATCCGTCGGCATCTGAATGAAAAGGGACTGTATGGTAGGAGACCCAAGAAGACCCCACTTCTTACCCCGAGACATAAAAAAGCCAGGCTGGAGTTTGCCAAAACTTACCCAAAAAAGCCTAGAATGTTTTAGAGAATGTTCTCTGGTCAGATGAGACAAAAGTAGAGCTTTTTGGGCAAAGGCATCAACATAGAGTTTACAGGAGGAAAAAAGAGGCATTCAAAGGAAAGAACACGGTCCCTACAGTCAAACATGGCGGAGGTTCCCTGATGTTTTGGGGTTGCTTTGCTGCCTCTGGCACTGGACTGCTTGACCGTGTGCATGGCATTATGAAGTCTGAAGACTACCAACAAATTTTGCAGCATAATGTAGGGCCCAGTGTGAGAAAGCTGGGTCTCCCTCAGAGGTCATGGGTCTTCCAGCAGGACAATGACCCAAAACACACTTCAAAAAGCACTGGAAAATGGTTTGAGAGAAAGCACTGGAGACTTCTAAGGTGGCCAGCAATGAGTCCAGACCTGAATCCCATAGAACACCTGTGGAGAGATCTAAAAATGGCAGTTTGGAGAAGGCACCCTTCAAATATCAGGGACCTGGAGCAGTTTGCCAAAGAAGATTGGTCTAAAGTTCCAGCAGAGCATTGTAAGAAACTCATTGATGGTTACCGGAAGTGGTTGGTCGCAGTTATTTTGGCTAAAGGTTGTGCAACCAAGTATTAGGCTGAGGGTGCCAATACGTTTGTCTGGCCCATTTTTGGAGTTTTGTGTGAAATGATCAATGTTTTGCTTTTTGCTTCATTCTCTTTTGTGTTTTTTCATTTAAGACAAATTAAATGAAGATAATAATACAAAAGAATTTGTGTTTGCAATCATTTTCAGGAAGAAACTGAGTATTATCTGACAGAACTGCAGGGGTGTCAATACTTTTGGCCACAACTGTATGGACAAATGAGAAAGCGGCATAGAAAGGATCAGCCCCGCTCCCCCCTGCGCCACCGCAATTGCCAGTAGGTCCAGTCCAACCCCCCTGGCCACAACCGCCAGCTTCCTTCAATATGCATGAGCTTTCGTAGAATAGGGTGCTATCCAATTGGCTGGATCAGGGAGCAGATTAATTCATATGGTCAGCACATACACCCATACTGCCAGACTGGTTGGTACTACTTGACCCAGGCACCCTAATCTTAGTGGCTGAATCGAGCCTATGTCGTACAGAGTTTCTGGTTCCAACGTCTACTCCATTACCAGCAGATCCCAGAAGAGATGTGACACACCATCTGCAGAAGCCTTAATGTGACAAAATTTCAGAAAATCAGAGCTGTAGAAATCAACATAAAATGAATCCATTTTGGAAATTATAACCCTCAGAGAACTAATCTTTTGGAGTACTGACTATTTTTGATCCCACAGGTACCTTCCGGAAATTAGCACACAGTGGATGTGGGAGAAAAAAATTGCAAATATACATTTACCCAACACATAGTGCTCTGATTGTGCTCCAGGTGACTCATGCACCGTAAATTAAGTGGGTTCTTCTCACTATAGTAATGCCAAATACATGTGGTATGGGTAGACTGAAAGGCTCGGAAGCGAGGGGGAAATTTGACTTTGGGAGAGTGGTTATTGCTGTATTGGTTAATGAAAGCCATGTTGCTTTTCAAGAGCCTTTGAGCCACTAATAATGTGGAAACCTCTGTTTTTCCACTGACAGAGGATGAACCTGAGGGGGGACTTGTTTTTTGTTAGATGAATAGAAGTTTTTATTGGTATTATGTTCGTCAACATAATATTTCTTTGTGTTTTTTTTTGTTCCATATTTTGGGAGGCAGAATGAACAAACAGTTGAACACCAGGCTCTACTGGTTCATCCTATGAGATTTTCTATTAGACTGTGAACTGTCATTGTCTTGGTGAAGAATTCAATATTTTTACATAACTTGCCATTTTTACAGACATTTTTAGTAGAAATGTTAAATGACATTCAAAGATATGTTATTCAAAAATAATAATTGGTTAATATCTTAGCAGATGACTGTACCAGGAGATCAGAGGGACAGCTGACATCTTCAATTTTTAAATCTGATGATCTTGAGATCCCACAGGATACAATTGAAGTGAAAGCCAATACTCCAGATATACCATCATCCCTTCACAGCAAAGATCTCTCATCTGATCCTTTGAAACAGGTCTTGTCTTCTGATCCATTAGCGACAACTAAGGAAAATCCGAGTAAAGAAATAAACATTAAAAACAGAAATACTCCTAAACCAAAGAAGCCATTTTCATGTTCAGAATATGGAGACAGTTTTCCCATCGAAAAGTCTTTTCTTAAACATCCAATAATTCACACAGTGGAGAAAAGATTTTCTTGTTCCAAGTGTGGGAAATGCTTTAAGCACAAATCACATCTTGTTATACACCAAAGAACCCACACAGGGAAGAAACCTTTTTCCTGTTCAGAATGTAGGAAATGTTTTAACCTTAAAGCGCATCTTGATTGCCACCTGAGAACCCACACAGGGGAAAAGTCTTTTCCATGTTCAGTATGTGGGAAATGTTTTACACAGAATTCAGATCTGGTTAAGCACCAGAAAACTCACACAGGGGTAAAGCCTTTTCCATGTTCAGAATGTGGGAAATATTTTAACGAGAAATCAGCTTTGGTTAACCACCAGAGAACTCACACAGGGAAGAAGCCTTTTTCATGTTCAGAATGTGGGAAATGTTTTAAACAGAAAAGCATTCTTGTTGTACACCAAAGGACCCACACAGGGGAGAAGCCTTTTTCCTGTTCAGAATGTGGGACGTGTTTTACACAGAAATCAGATTTGGTTAAGCACCAGAGAACTCACACAGGGGTAAAGCTGTTTTCATGTTCAGAATGTGGTAAATGTTTTAACCGGAAAGCGCATCTTGATAGCCACCTGAGAACCCACACAGGGGAAAAGCCTTTTCCATGTTCAGAATGTGAGAAATGTTTTACACAGAAATCAGATTTGGTTAAGCACCAGAAAACTCACACAGGGGAGAAGCTGTTTTCATGTTCAGAATGTAGGAAATGTTTTAACCGGAAAGCGCATCTTGATTGCCACCTGAGAACCCACACAGGGGAGAAGCCTTTTCCATGTTCAGAATGTGGGAAATGTTTTAACGAGAAATCAGCTTTGCTTAAGCACCAGAGAACTCACACAGGGAAGAAGCCTTTTTCCTGTTCAGAATGTGGGAAATGTTTTAAACAGAAATGCAATCTTGTTGTACACGAAAGGACCCACACAGGGGAGAAGCCTTTTTCATGTTCAGAATGTGGGAAATGTTTTAACGAGAAATCACATTTGGTTAAGCACCAGAGAACCCATACAGGGGAGAAGCCTTTTTCATGTTCAGAATGTGGGAAATGTTTTGCACAGAAATCACATTTGGTTAACCACCAGAGAACCCATACAGGGGAGAAGCCTTTTCCATGTTCATAATGTAGGAAATGTTTTGCGCTAAAATCAACTCTTTAACATCAGAAAAGTCACAAAGGGGGTGGAGCCTTTTTCATGTTCAGAATGTTGGAAATGCTTTAACCAAAAAGTGTATTTATTAAAGGGGTTGTCCATTACTAGGACAACCCCTTGTCATTTTTCATGTTTGGCCTATTTCAAATAAAAATATTCATACTCCCTTTCCGTGCCAGTGCCGTTCCAGTGGTCTTGACAGTAACGTTCCTGGGGCTCATGTGAGGTTGTTACAAAATCAGCACTGGCTTCAGTGTTCCTGCCTTTGGATGTATTGAACATCAACAAGAAGCTAGGGCCACCGCTGCGAGTCTCTCGCATGAAAACCTGGCACTGCCGCCGACACTCGGACCGGAGCGTGTATTTCTATGCAGGCACACGCTCCGGTCCGAGTGCCAGCGGCAGCGCCAGGTTTTCATGCGAGAGAATCATGCGAGTCTCTCTCAAGTGAGTATGAGCCCTTAGTCCTATTGTTTGATATGTCGAAAAGTGGAGACAGTAAACCAGGCTTAAGAACGCACTTGCTTTTGAAACGCATTTGGTATTCTATTAGTCTTTTCCCTATGTTCCCTAAATACATTTTTACTACATGTTTCAACCAAGAAAGAAAAAAAAGACTTTTGGATATGACTATAGTTTTTAAATAATTTTAAACATGTCTTGGGTTTGTAGAGTAGAAACTGCATTAATCTTTCCATTTCAAGTGAGTAGGGATTGTCAAAGTAGTGGACATCTCCTTTAAACATCAAAAATCCCACACAGAGAGAAACCATCATCATATATACAGTAGAGAGTGAAATATAAATTACTAGAAAATCGTATTTTGTTGACCGTCAAAAATATCTCAGACGGGGAGACTCTACATATGTTATTGACAAATTGTATAAAAAACATAACAGTCATACAATTAAATAAGAAAGGATAATTACTAGGGATGAGTGAACGTGCTCAGTGATACTCTGATATCACTTGAGTATCTGGGTGCTTGGAAATACTCGGTGAGCATTAGCCGTTGCTCGGATTTGAAGTTCGAATCCCCACTCTACATGTTTGGTGTCTGTTACACAGCTAATAAACATGCAGGGGATTGCCTGCCAGTCACTAATGCCGTAGCCATCTCAGTAGTGGCATTACTGTGATTGGCCGGCCGTATTATATAATCATATACCATATTTTTCGGATTATAAGACTCACTCCAAATTTTGAGGAGAAAAATAGGAAATTTAAAAAAAATAAAAATAAAATGGTGGTGCTTCTTATAATCCATGCGTCTTATTGCTTACAGGGGGGTGTAATGGCTGCATTGAAGTTGGGTCCCAGGGTCGCTGCTGGAGGAGGCAGGAGTGGAGTGATGCGCAGGCTGGGATGAGGGGGTGTTCCGAAGTGCAGTGCGCCGCTGTGGGTGCCCGGCGGTGCTGTGGGGTGTCTCCAACACTGCTGTTTTGGTCTCCGGTGCTGCGGAGGGGCCTGCCGACATTTTGTGAAAGGCCAGAGCCTCCGCAGTTCCATGGTTTCCCTTGCGGTGGACTCCGGTAAAATGGCCGCCAGGGGCAGAGCAAGCACTGATGGAGATCTCGGCATCAAGATCTCAAGATGAGATTTCAGCATTACAAGGAGAACTTTTAAAATTAAATTTTAATATTATGTATCATTATGGTGCTTACTATTATGTTCATTCTTTTATTTTCTTTTCTAAAAATTTTTTTTTTTTTTTTTTTTTGCTATTCATTAGAATTTATTGCTGCCCCCTGTTTACTTATATATGGCTTCTCTTGCAGGAATTTAAAGTCCTCTTTTATCTGACTCAGCCATCTATTATAGTCTCTATGTATTATATACTTTGACTATGTCCGCCTGGTGGGACGCACCACGGACTCTTTTGTAATGCAAACGATCTCATTGCGCAGCTGCGGTGACATTTTTCTGGTGCTGAAGCACATCCCGCGCATGTTTGAATGGCCGGTACTTTATGTATAATGGACGCCGCACCCACTGAGCAGGCGTTTTATTAGTAATTGCTGGACCAAGTGTTCTGTGATTGACGCTAACTGGTTTCTGTGATCATGAGAACTGCAGTAAGTGCACTTACTAGGATATATATAACTGACTTCCCCTGATGAAGCTACATGTGTTAGCGCCACGCGTTGGGACTTTTTGGGCCTCATTACACTCCTGGTTGTGGCAAGTATATGTCTGTGTACATTTTCTGCAGCTATCAGCATGGGTGAATGTGTGATGATGCAAATTGCTTACAGCAATTGTTTACCAACTCTGGTGTCTCTATTTTAGACTTTTAATTATTTAGTATTTTTCCTTCCCCCTCCTTTCCTTTTTTCCTTGGATTGTGCAATATCTTTGCTGCTATAAATTGATTTAAAAGGGATTGCTTAGGAGACATACATATTGCAGCTGTTCACACCATGGCCAGATGCTTATGTACAGTTGTGGCCAAAAGTATTGACACCCCTGCAATTCTGTCAGATAATACTCAGTTTCTTCCTGAAAATGATTGCAAACACAAATTCTTTGGTATTATTATCTTCATTTAGTTTGTCTTAAATGAAATAACACAAAAAGAATTGTCCTAAAGCCAAATTGGATATAATTCCACACCAAACATAAAAAAGAGGGTGGACAAAAGTATTGGCACTGTTTGAAAAATCATGTGATGCTTCTCTAATTTGTGTAATTAACAGCACCTGTAACTTACCTGTGGCACCTAACAGGTGTTGGCAATAACTAAATCACACTTGCAGCCAGTTGACATGGATTAAAGTTGACTCAACCTCTGTCCTGTGTCCTTGTGTGTACCATATTGAGCATGGAGAAAAGAAAGAAGACCAAAGAACTGTCTGAGGACTTGAGAAACCAAATTGTGAGGAAGCATGAGCAATATCAAGGCTACAAGTCCATCTCCAAAGACCTGAATGTTCCTGTGTCTACCGTGCGCAGTGTCATCAAGAAGTTTAAAGCCCATGACACTGTGGCTAACCTCCCTAGATGTGAACAGAAAAGAAAAATTGACAAGAGATTTCAACGCAAGATTGTGCGGATGTTGGATAAAGAACCTCGACTAACATCCAAACAAGTGCAAGCTGTCCTGCAGTCCAAGGGTACAACAGTGTCAACCCGTACTATCTGTCGGCGTCTGAATGAAAAGGGACTGTATGGTAGGAGACCCAGGAAGACCCCACTTCTTACCCCGAGACATAAAAAAGCCAGGCTGGAGTTTGCCAAAACTTACCTGAAAAAGCCTAAAACGTTTTGGAAGAATGTTCTCTGGTCAGATGAGACAAAAATAGAGCTTTTTGGGCAAAGGCATCAACATAGAGTTTACAGGAGAAAAAAAGAGGCATTCAAAGAAAAAAACATGGTCCCTACATTCAAACATGGCAGAGGTTCCCTGATGTTTTGGGGTTGCTTTGCTTCCTCTGACACTGGACTGCTTGACCGTGTGCATGGCATTATGAAGTCTGAAGACTACCAACAAATTTTGCAGCATAATGTAGGGCCCAGTGTGAGAAAACTGGGTCTCCCTCAGAGGTCATGGGTCTTCCAGCAGGACAATGACCCAAAACACACTTCAAAAAGCACTAGAAAATGGTTTGAGAGAAAGCACTGGAGACTTTTAAGGTGGCCAGCAATGAGTCCAGACCTGAATCCCATAGAACACCTGTGGAGAGATCTAAAAATGGCAGTTTGGAGCAGGCACCTTTCAAATATCAGGGACCTGGAGCAGTTTGCCAAAGAAGAATGGTCTCAAATTCCAGCAGAGCATTGTAAGAAACTCATTGATGGTTACCGGAAGCGGTTGGTCGCAGTTATTTTGGCTAAAGGTTGTGCAACCAAGTATTAGGCTGAGGGTGCCAATACTTTTGTCTGGCCCATTTTTGGAGTTTTGTGTGAAATGATCAATGTTTTGCTTTTTCCTTCATTCTCTTTTGTGTTTTTTCATTTAAGACAAATTAAATGAAGATAATAATACCAAAGAATTTGTGTTTGCAATCATTTTTAGGAAGAAACTGAGTGTAGTGTAGTGTAGCAAAGCACCCTTTGTTGGCTCCCTGCTTGGAACATGACGCGTGCTGGGAGGCGGGTGGAGTTTATTTTGCACCAAAAGAGCGGGAAGAGTTTAGGATTTAGTCAGTCTGAGAGGAGATCCCCGGAGTGGGATGGATGGAAGGAAGTGCTGCAGCCGACCTCAGTGACCTGGGTCCGCTGGCACAGGAGAGGAACAGTGATAGAAAGCCTGACTCTCTATAAGAAGGAAAGGATTAGTACGGAACATGAGGAGAAGAAGAGAACTAAGGATTAGGGTTAGAGGAGAACCCTTCCCAAGTTCTAAGCGCAAGGCCGGGGTCCGGTCCCCGAGGTTGTATGGATACTAATGGTCCTGCAGCAGACACCGGAGGAATAGAAGTCGTCACCACTTTATTCCCACACAAGACTTGGGGGCACAACAGCAACGTGAGTGAGCCGGGACTTAGTAGCAAGGAGTCCCCGAAGCAGGCTACGGCTGTCATCATAAGCACACTGAACATTCCCCTTTTACAATGGGCGCCCAGGGCCACGGGTCGAGTCCCAGCTGCCGTGACATTTCCCATTGAAGACCAACTTGGCGTCACGAACAGGATGACGAAGCCTGGTGCCACCGGGTTCAGTGTGCTTAAGATTTATTGCACTTAAAGATTGCTGACAATGTGCAGAATAACCAAATTGATAGACTGTAAAATGGACTCTAAAAATGGCCGCCTATGCGGAGAAGAAGGGTGTGACAACACGGGTGGTCCTAAGAAAAGACCGTGAACTGTCCTGGGCCTCCCCTGCCTGAACTATGCAACTGCAACATGGCCCACCCCCGAGGGGTCCGTATACTGGCTTGGTATGGAGGAGTAGGAAGAAGGCGCCGCTGTTGTGAGTTCATTTTCCCCTTCATTACTGAGGCCCGAGGAACTCCCTCTTCTGGTAAAGAAAGGTAGTGAGCCTGATTATCAAACACCTGAGGCTGATGATGATGACTGGCTGAGTGGAGTTACTGACTGGATATAAGGCTGCCGACGCCCTTCTGCCCTGCGGGTAATTTCTCTGTGGGATCCTTGGAGACCAGTCTGAATTCCTGCTCCTCTAAAGCTAAGTTTGCTGCTCGGCCTTTTGCATTGTTGCTTTGACTTTGTTTTGCTTTGTTTTTCTGGATTTCTGCCATTCCCTGCTGGGGTGTGCTGAATTCCTTTAGCTCTGTCTTCTGAAAATACCTGAGTGCTGATTTAGTTTTTGAAGCCTAGCTGCTTCAGGGCCTTTTTCATATCAGCTTGTTGGCTTATTTCTTTGATAGGGTTTTGGCAGATTGCAGACAGCAGCCTTCCTGTCCTTTCCTATCTAGGTAGTTTTGGGCCCCGTCTTTGCTCAGTCTATCTTTCTGTCTGTGTTAGTGTTTTCATCTTGCTTCACCGTCATTATATGTTGGGGGCTGCCTATTGCTTTGGGGTCTGCTCTGGGGCAGTTTAGATTTCCCCTTTCTTTCTCTAGGCCTATTTAATTCTCCGGCTGTTATCGAGGGGTCTAGGGCATCGTAGGAACCCCCCACGGCTACTGCTAGTTGTGTTGATAGGTTCAGGGGTCTGCAATCTGATAGTTGCCAACTTCTCTGGTTTTCTGGACTTAGCTTGTATTTCTGTTTTTGCCTCCTACGGTGACTCATTCATAACTCGCCGCCCTCAGAAGGAGGAGCAAGAGCCGGTGGCGGGAAAAGAGTCCAGACAGGAAGAAGGAGAGAACGCCATAATGGAGGACGGGCAGAGGTCAGGAGAACGCGATGGGAGAAAAACCACTTGCTCCCAGGCAGCCCCTGCGGGGCATACAGCCACTGCGATACCATCTACAGCGCCCACCTCCAAACCGGTGCTGCCACTGGATGCGGCCTGCCAGAAGGAGATACATGAGAGTCCCGGAGCAAGCGGTGGAGCAGGGGCTGAGGCCCCACCCAGACCTGGCGCGGCCGCGCATGTCCACCCCGGAGGTCTTGGCGGACGTCGACCCTGCACCAGTACAGACCCAGCTGCCATCCGTCTACCAGGCAGCCTCGGGGGTTATGGCTGCCATCGTTCGCCACCCTGTACCCGCGCAGGAACCGGAGCTTCATCGAGAAGCACCAGGTACGGTCACTGCCCCGACCATGATCCTGGTGCTAGGGATGGCGCCCATAGACAGAAATGGTCCAGTGATTGCTCAGGCATCTAGCGACAGCACTTAAATGGCGCTATACCAGCAGCAACAGATAGTAGTGCCGCTAACTGTGGTACCCCCTGAAATTGAGGAACAACATTCCTTGGTACCAGCTGCAACTCCTGCAGAATCACAGGCAACAGAGATATCACCAGCAGCAGTTGATGTGCTACCTATACAGGCAGATGCCAACCTCACTCCAGGAGAAAAGGAGTACCTGCAATTTGTGGCCAGTCAGGAAGTGGATGTTTGCAAGTTCTTCCCTGGAAGCAGCCCAAGTCATCAGCTTCCAATACCCCAGGAGGGGAACACCAACACTAGAGATCACTAACTAACTCTGTTACCCAGGAGAGTATTTGCACCATTGTGCCTGTTTTTTCTGTTTTTTCTATTTTTGTTATCATGATGTTTTCCCTGTTGATTCCAGTTTTGTTGCCCAGTTTTATTGGCAGCATTTTTCTTACTGAACTGTGGAGATCATGGACACTGAATGATCCAGAACTGTAATGTATATAGTTGCACCTCTTTAGGTGCCCTTTCTTGGTTTTACAAAAGTCTTTTAAGAATAAGGACTACCTCACTAATAATAAGGACATTTCAAGACATCTTGGCTGGATCAATGTCTATATTGTACTTATTAATAATGTTTAGCATTTTTGATAGAAAAAGTAAATAGTGAATGCTTTATAGAGTTTAGACTAATGCTAATATTTGAATAAAGATTTAAAATTTGCAGGTGACAAACCAGGCATCAGCGGTTGTCACTTAAGGTTAACAATAGGAAGTAGAAAATGTGAAAGAAGAGATGATGAAGAAATGTGATAATGATAATACTTGAAGTGGTAGTGAGTTGCTGCCAATAGCACTTTGAAATAGGTACTGTAATAGGACATAGATAATTAGTTAAAAATTGTTTGCAACGTTCAAGAGTGAGTGCCTCCCCCATTGGGAAGTTTAGATAAGAACTGTTTATTTAGCATTATAAAAATTTTGTATGTTCCTGTATTTGTCCATCTTTGCTTCTTTTGCAGCCCGCGGGCGTGCTGTGTTTAACGGCGGGGTATGTGGTGCCCCTGAGGGTTCAGTCACCACAGAGGTACTGCACCTCCTCCTGAGGTGTGGTATCCCACCATCCAGGTAAGGTGGAGACACCTGACCACACTCCAACACCTGCATCCCACACAACATAGTAGTGTAGCAAAGCACCCTTTGGTGCTCCTTGCTTGGAACACGAAGTGTCAACCTGCTCAGCATTGCTACATCCCCCTGCGCCTGACACTACACCATCTACTTGTCACTTCACCTACTCTGCCCTGGGACTACAACCCTGCCTGTGGAGGGCTATAACATCATTGCTGCACCACACCATCTGTCCCAGAGGATCTGTCTGCAGCATCGGCTTAACATCTTCATTGCCGAACACCACAGGTGGCGTCACTACTCGTTCATTCATAAACTATAATCAGTCTGTGAGAGGAGATCCCCGGAGTGGGATGGATGGAAGAAAGTGCTGCAGCTAACCTCAGTGGCCTGGGTCCGCTGGCACAGGAGCGGAACAGTGATAGAAAGCCTGACTCTATAATGGTCCTGCAGCAGAAACAGGAGGAATAGAAGTTGTCACCACTTTATTCCCACACAAGACTTGGGGGCACAACAGCAACGTGAGTGAGCTGGGACTTAGTAGCAAGGAGTCCCCGAAGCAGGCTACAACTGTCTGCCGGACAAGTAGAGTTCATAGGAACATCTGATAGGAGGAACTCCAGTGTAACTCAGTACTGTGAGTAGTTCACTCTAGGCGCTAAGAGGGAGACGTTCAGAAAAGGCACATGTTGGCGGAGTGTTGGAAAGGAGTATTTCATCTTTCCTGGAAGTTGGCTGAGCTCCTGACCCAGAAGATGCAGCACAGATGCGGGTCCTTGTACCACAACAGACTGTGAGTAAAGCTTTGGAACTACATGTCCTGGTGTCCTCCACTTATTCCTGCATCAACCTGGTCAGCACTGCTACATCCCCCTGCACCTGACACTACACCATCTACGTGTCACTTCACCTACTACAGACCTGCCTGTGGAGGGCTATAACATCATTGCTGCATCACACCATCTGTCCCAGAGGATCTGTCTGCAGCGTCGGCTTAACATCTTCATTGCCGAACACCACAGGTGGCGTTACGACTCATTCATTCATAAACTCTAATCATCATAAGCACACTGAACATTCCCCTTTTACAATGGGCGCCCAGGGCCACGGGCCGGGTCCCAGCTGCCGTGACATCTCCCATTGAAGCTCATTGGGCCCGGTACTGAGTACCCCGCCAGCCCTGGGAGGGCGACCCATATACATATAACATACAGAACATATAACATACAGAACATACATAGAACATACAACACATAACATACAGAACATATAACATCCAGAACATACATATAACATACAGAACATACATACAACACATAACATAGAGTACGTACTCACCGCACACACCTAATTCCCCGAAGCCATCGATCACCTGTAATAAAAATAAAATAATAAACCAACCTATACTTACCTTTCCGCCATAATCCAATTAATAACGAAGGTCCCACGACGATCTCCGATGGAGAGCTGCCACATCAGCTGATGCGACTGCTCTCCAGGGGCTCCAGCAATGAAATGACAGGCGGAGGATTACCTCCGCTGTGTATCCCTCCCACGGGAAAGAGGTCCTGTAACCCTAATTCTCACGTAGCAGTGCTGTAAAGTGAGACTCTGAACTCAGGTAACCTCAGTGATGTACTGCAGGAGGCATTGTCTTCTGTCAGTTCATCACTGGGAGGCCCTATAGAGTGGTCACATCTGCTAATATCATTGTTCTGTAGGGGAGATCATCGTGGGACCCTCGTTATTAATTGGACTGCGTTGGACAGGGAGTATACGGTTGGTTTATTATTTTTCTTTTTTTTTTAGGAGACCAGGGTGTCGCTTGGATCTGGGAGTTAATTAAAAAGATGAAATCCGTGTTGTGTTTTATTTCATTAAAAGACTTTATTCTTATGGGTGTGGGTTTTTTAACCCTTTCAAAAGATTAATAATGGAAAGGCGTCTTATTGACGCCATTCCATTATTAACCGGGCATAATGTCACCTTCCAATAGCAAGGTTACATTAACCCCTTATTACCCCATATCACACCGCTACACGGGAGTGGGAAGAGAGGGGCTAAGTGCCAGAACCTTATAGATGCGCCATTTCTGGGGTGGCTATGGGCTGGCATTTGTAGCCAGGGGGGCCAATATCCATGGCCCCTTCCTAGGCTATGAATATTAGCACGCAGCTGTCTGCATAGTCTTTCTGGCTATAAAATATAGGGGGACCCCCACATCATTTTTTTGGGGGGGTCCCCCTATTTTAATAGTAAAGGCTACGCAGACAGCTGCGGGCTGATATTCATAGCCTGGGAAGGGGCCATGGGTATTACCCCCTTCCCAGGCTACAAATATTGGCCCTCAGCTGTCGGCTTTCCCCTTCTGGCGCAGAAAATTGTGAGGGAGCCCACGCCATTTTTTCAGGTTTTTTTTTTAAATATACAGTATATGGCTATATATCTTTAGATATATCTATGCATACATCTATAGATATATCTATGGAAATATCTATGGATATATCTATAGATAGATGGATATGGGATAGATAGTTAGATAGATAAATATGGGATAGATATATCCATATATCTATTATCTATCTATCCCATATTTATTTATCTATTATCTATCTATCTGTCTGTGTAATGGAGTGTGGGTTGGACAGAAATGACATCACAAATCTTTTTTTTTGTTAAATAACATCTTTATTTAGCTAACAAAAACACATACAAACCTCAGGCAAATCCGCATCAAAAATGCACCTGTGTTTTCTGCCAAGAGCTGCGTTTTTTGTGCGGAAAAATCCGTGGGAGACTCCACAACGTGTGCACATAGCCTTATAGTACCTAGCATGGTAAGTTGTCTTTTTCGCAACATCTGGCCCAGTTGGTAGGATGTGAAAAAGTTGTAAAGATATGTATTGACAGCTCGGTGTCCTCTCTCACAGAACTGGAAGAGAAATGACTGGCTGAGCACTTGCTCACTGATAAGAACAGTGAAACCTCCACCCTTTGGAATAATGAGATGAAGTACACAGGAAAACAAATACATTTTGCAGGCAGAAATAATTAGCGACCTGTTGAACAGTATAAAATATTATCGGATCATATTGACCCGAACAGTACAAGTGTAACAATCAGTGTGTAGCAAAAAGTAAGCTAAAACAAAAAACCACTCATATTAAGAATGGTCAATTAATCACAAGTTTCAGATCCGCATAATAAATAATCTGCATGGTCTTAAATTTCATTTTGGGTCATATGGACCAGAACAGTAGGGTTAAACCAGAAGTTCTGGATGACATGGGCTCGGTCAAGCCACTAATATTAGGGTGCCTGCAACCATTAGTACCATCTATTCTGGCAGTATGGGTGTGTGTGCTGTCCAGCCGAATTAATCTGCTCCCTGATTCAGCCAATTGGAAAGCACCATATTCTACTAAATCTCAAAGCATATTGAAGGAAGCTGCCAGATACAGCCTTGTTCTCTGTCCCAGACAACTTACTGACTACTCTTACATCTTCTGATTTTGTATTTTCTCTACCCTACTGGTTCTGACATGGCTATCTGACTATTCTTCTTCCCGTCTCATACCACCGAACAGCAGTCAACACTGTGGCCCAAGCCTAGGGGGTGTCTATGTAAGTCCAAATCCATGTAGAGGGGTTTAAGAGAACTTGTCAGCAGGATTGTGCACAGTAGGGTGACAGGATCTCATATGGGGGGGAAAAAATGTCAGAATCTTGTTCGTCTGGACCCCACAAAACGATTCCCCTTTCCAGATATTGAGAGAGCCAAAATTTGAGCTCGATCAAACGACGTTAACCCGTGCCGCTCGTCGCTCAAAGTTTGAAAAAATCCAAATTGAGGTATTTTAAGATTTAGGTATTTTGCATAGTCTGTTAGACTATAAAGAATGTGACAACAACATTGCAGAAATAGCCCTGACCAAATTTTCGAACCATTTGTGGTATTTGAATGCAGAGTTGGTGGGATTATCGTTTTTTGATCCCACCATTACAGACAATGAAAAGTTGTTAATGGCTAATAAATTGCTCAGTAGCACAAATGAACCATCAGAGCACGCTAACCTACATGAGTTGATAATTTTACATAGTTATCTAATCTATTCTGGAGCTTTAGTTAAAGTAGTTTTTGAAACGTCAGAATATAATGCTCGGCATTTGCTTACAACTTGCAGGACATATTGCTTTTGTTCTTCATCTTTTGTCAGAAGGTCGTTAAAGTCGGTTACTTCCTACCTCTTTTAATTTTTCTTTCCTAACTTTTGGATTTACAACCCTAGCGTGCTCTGATGGTTCATCTGTGCTACTGAGCAATTTATTAGCCATTAACAACTTTTCATTGTCTGTAATGGTGGGATCAAAAAACGATAATCCCACCAACTCTGCATTCAAATACCACAAATGGTTCGAAAATTTGGTCAGGGCTATTTCTGCAATGTTGTTGTCACATTCTTTATAGTCTAACAGACTATGCAAAATACCTAAATCTTAAAATACCTCAATTTGGATTTTTTCAAACTTTGAGCGACGAGCGGCATGGGTTAACGTTGTTTGATCGAGCTCAAATTTTGGCTATCTCAATATCTGGAAAGGGGAGTCGTTTTGTGGGGTCCAGATGGACAAAATTCCGACATCGATTTTTTGCGGTCACCCTAGTGCACAGTAACCAACAGACACTGTCAGCTCGTTACCGTTATACTGATTAAAATGACACCTGGATTGATTAAATCCGTCTTGTGGTTGCTGTTTAATCTTTATTTTCAGATTTGAGTTAATGATATGCTCGTGCTGCGGAGCGGCCTGTGTGCGGGGTCTTCATGTGGTGCTCTGCTTAGGTATTTGTGGCGCCCCTGAGGCTAAGTCACCACAGAGGTACTGCACCTTCTCCTAAGGTGTAGTGCCCCACCATCCAGGTAAGGTGGGAACTCCTTTCCACACTCCAACACCCGCACCCCACACACACACAGGGTAGTTCTGCACAACCACATTGCGGCTCAGAGAGTAGCAGAGCACCTTTGATGGTTCCCTGCTTGGAACACTGGACGTGCTGGGAGGTGGGTGGAGTTAGAATACATAAAAGACTGGGAAGGTTTAGAATTACAGGTCAGTCTGCGGGGGCAGTCTGCGAGAGCAGTCCCCTAGGAAAGTAGGAGAAGGAAGCCACTCGGGAGGGGAGTGGGGATCCCTGGAAGAAGGGATGGAGGAAGGAGTGCTGCAGCTGCCTCAGTGATCTGAGCCAGCTGGCACGAGAAAGGAGAAAGACGTAGAACTGTAACCTAAGTTTCCATAAGAAAGAGAGTCAAGTACGGAACGAAGGAGTAGAGAACAGAGAGAAGTGGGTTGGAAGAGGAACCCTGCCTATAGGTTCTCAGCGCAAGTTCGGGGTTGTATGGACACTTATGGTTCTGCAGCAGACACCGGTGGAGTAGTTGGCTGTAAATGCACTACTCCCATCTAAGACTTGGGGCACAACAGCATCTGTATAGAGAGCCGGGACTCAGGAGAAGGGAGTCCCTGAAGCGGGCTACAGCTGTCTGCCATACGAGTAGAGAACACAGGAACATCTGTAAGGAGGAACTCCAGCGTAACAGTGCTAGGAGATCTTCACACTTAAAGGCGCAATAGAGGAGACGTTCAGAAAGGCACATGTTGGCGGAGTGTTGGAGGGGAGTCTTTCATCTTGCCTGGGGGTTGACTGAGTCCCTGACCCGGAGGACACAGCACGGAGGAAGGCACCTGTGTGCCCTGCTGACTGTGAGTAAAGCGTTGGAACTACAGACCCTGGTGTCCTCCATTCATTATCGCGCCTACACCCTCAGCACCACTACATCTGGGTACGCTCCTACACTGCCTGTGCCTCTGCTCATCTATTAATACTACACTGCCCTGGAGCTACAGCTTCACCTGTGGGGAGCTACACCATCTATGCTGCAACACAC
This sequence comes from Dendrobates tinctorius, assembly GCF_039654945.1. NCBI lineage: Eukaryota > Metazoa > Chordata > Amphibia > Anura > Dendrobatidae > Dendrobates > Dendrobates tinctorius. The sequence continues at coordinate 4,031,833 of NW_027361893.1, read as the reverse complement.
CACCAGCTCCAGAGGATCTGCATGCAGCGTCGGCCTAAAATCCCACTTGCCGAACACCACGGGTGGCGTCACAAACTATTACACTACAAACCGCAACCGCCATTGATTTGGGTGCCCAGGGTCATGGACCGGGTCGCTGCTGCTGTGACACTTCCCGCTGACATTGGCCCGGTACCGAGTACCCCACGGCCCTGGGAGGGTGATCCATATTCATAATGCAGACTGCTGACAGATCATTGATCCCTCAGGGATCTGCCCTCTAGTTTACATAATGAATATTATTTTTTCTTAAGTAACATGGCGCTGCTGGCACCTGCACAATGGCAGCTATTGGACCACTGATAGCTGCTACTGCGCAGGTGTGGCCAGCACCATTTGCCAATAGATGATTTTTTTAACTTCAGGAGAACAGCAAAGAAATATATATATAATTCATGACATATGCGATCATGATACAGGACCATTCTTGAAGAAAACCTGTTGGAGTCTGCAAAAGACCTGAGACTGGGCCGGAGATTTGTCATCCTACAAGACAATGATCCCAAACATAAAGCAAAATCTATAATGGAATGGTTCACAAATAAACGTATCCAGGTGTTAGAATGGCCAAGTCAAAGTCCAGACCTGAATCCAATCGAGAATCTGTGGAAAGAGCTGAAAACTGCTGTTCACAAACGATCTCCATCAAACCTCACTGAGCTTGAGCTGTTTGCCAAGGAAGAAGGGGCAAGAATTTCAGTCTCTCGATGTACAAAACTGATAGAGACATACCCCAAGTGACTTGCAGCTGTAATCGCAGCAAAAGGTGGCACAACAAAGTATTAAGTTAAAGGGGCCGAATAATATTGCACGCCCCACTTTTCAGTTTTTGAATTTCCACAAAAATGTAAAATAACAAATAAATGTTGTTCAACTTCACAATTGTGTCCCACTTGTTGTTGATTCTTCACCAAAAATTAACATTTGTTATCTTTATGATTGAAGCATGATATGTGGGAAAAGGTTCAAAAAAGTTCCAGGGGGCCGAATACTTTCGCAAGGCACTGTATATACACGTCAGTGTCACACACATGTATATATAGAATATATACACATATAATAAATATAGGTAAAATATATCTAATATATATTTACATAATATATATATATATATATACACATAAAATAATATATATATAATATATTGAAGATAGAGAATATATGTACATATAATATATATATATATAATATATGTAATATATTATACATTTAATATAGTAATATTTTATATATATACATATATATATAATATAAATATAATAAAAATATAATATATATATAATATAACCAGCTAAGCATCACTCTGTCCAAAGCCTTTATAGACTACACAAGCGCGCCTGCGCAGTCTGGCTCCAGACAGAATGAGGCAGCACGGTGAGGAGTGTGTATGGCGTCGGAGATGGTGGTACGCATACACACTGCATACCGCTATGTCCGGCGCCATACTTACATACTTACCTGACCGGGAGGAGCGTTGCTTCTCTTCAGCCAGAGACCGGGGCAGGAGAGCGGCCGGAATCGCGCATGCGCATAGCGCATTCTGGCGCCATTTTACTGAAGACACATTTGCAGTGTGTCTTCAGCAATATGGCGCCGGACAGTGCTATGGGCATGCATACCAATATTGGGGGGTGAGGGGACCATGCATACCATGAAAGGGGGGTGAGGGGACCACGCATACTAGGAAAGGGGGGTGAGGGGACCACGAATACCAGGAAAGGGGGGTGAAGGGACCACGCATACCATGAAATGAGGGTGAGGGGACTACGCATACCACGAAAGGGGGGTGAGGGGACCATGCATACCACGAAAGGTGGGTGAGGAGACAATGCACACGATGAAAAGGGGGGTGAGGGGACCATGTATACCAGGATTGGGGGGTGAGAGGACAATGCATACCAGGATTGGGGGGCGAGGGGACCATGCATATCAGGATAGGGGGTGAGAGGACCATGCATACAAGGATAGGGGGGGTGAGAGGACCATGCATACCAGGATAGAGGGGGTGAGAGGACCATGCATACCAGGATAGGGGGGGTGAGGGGGCCATGCATACCAGGATAGAGGGGGTGAGAGGACCATGCATACCAGGATAGGGGGGGTGAGAGGACCATGCATACCAGGATAGAGGGGGTGAGATGACCATGCATACCAGGATTGGGGGGTGAGAGGACCATGCATACCAGAATAGAGGGGGTGAGAGGACCATGCACACCAGGAATGGGGGGTGAGGGGGCCATGTATTCCAGGATAGGGGGGTGAGGGGACCATGCATACCACGAAAAGGGGGGTGAGGGGACCATGTATACCAGGATTGGGGGTGAGGGGACCATGCATACCAGGATTGGGGGGCGAGAGGACCATGTATACCAGGATAGGGGGGTGAGAGGACCATGCATTCCAGGATTGGGGGTGAGGGGACCATGCATACCAGGATATGGGGGTGAGGGGACCATGCATGAGGGGACCATGCATTCCAGGATTGGGGGGTGAGAGGACCATGCATACCAGGATTGGGGGAGGGTGAGGGTACCATGCATACCAGGATAGGAGGGGGGCAGCACATACCAGGATGGGAGACCATATACCAATAAAAATGCCCACCACCCGGGAGTAGAACGGGTTCATAGCTAGTATATATCTACATGTTAGTGACAAATGCAATTATTCTAGTGGAGGTTCTAAATTATGTATTTAATTAATAAATGATTATTAAAGTTTTACCATAACCAGGTTCCCTGCATCATGTTCCCATATGCTTTATGCATCCATTAGCCCTCTGTGTCTGTACTCTCACACACTTAACATTATGGCTGGTCCATACAATCAGGGCAACTGTTACCACCCGCCTTTCGTGTCTACCTCTTTCCTCATAGACTGTAAGCTTGCGAGCAGGGCCCTCACTCCTCTTGGTATTTGTTATAATCTACTGTATGTGATTATTGTTATGCTGTAATGTCTATTGTCTGTACAAATCCCCTCTGAAATGTAAAGTGCTGCGGAATATGTCGGCGCTATAAAAATAAAATTTATTATTATTATAATTTATTATAATGATTATTTAACCCCTTAACCCCAAAGGGTGGTTTGCACGTTCATGACCGGGCCAGTTTTTACAATTCTGACCACTGTCCCTTTATGAGGTAATAACTCTGGAACGCTTCCATGGATCCTGGTGATTCTGAAACTGTTTTCTCGTGACATATTGTACTTCATGTTAGTGGTAAAATTTCATTCATATAACTTGCGTTTATTTGTGAAAAAAACAGAAATTTGGCAAAAATTTTTAAAATTTCGCAATTTTCCAACTTTGAATTTTTATGCCCTTAAATCACAGAGATACGGCACACAAAAAACTTAATAAGTAACATTTCCCACATGTTTGCTTTACATCAGCACAATTTTGGAGCCAAAATTTTCTTTTGTTAGGAAGTTATAAGGGTTAAAAATTGACCAGCGATTTCTCATTTTTGCAACACCATTTTATTTTTACGACCACATCACATTTGAAGCCACTTTGAGGGGTCTATATGATATAAAATACCCAAAAGTGACACCATTCTAAAAACTGCACCCCTAAGGCTGAGTTCACACGTGGCGTTTTTTTCGCGTTTCCGCGGCTGTTTTAACCGCGCGATTTTGCAGCGAAAACGCAAAAAATAAGCATCCCATGCATTCCTATGGGATTCCGCAATGCTGTGCTAATGCTGCAGTTTTCACCGCGGCGGAATCGCTTCGCGGTAAAAACCGCAGCATGCTCATTAATTTGCGGAATCGCGGCGATCCCGCACCCATAGGAATGCATTGTTCCGCTTACTTCCCGCATGTGGCTGTGCACACCATGGGGAAAGTAAGCAGAACATTTGCGGATGGTACCCACGGTCCGGAGGAGAGGACACTGTCCTCCGGGCTTTGGGTACCATATCCCTGTAAAAAATAGAATTTAAAAATAAAAAATATTGTTATTCTCACCCTCCGACGTCCCGCGCAGTCTTTCCGCTTCTCTTCACGCTCCCGTTCCCAGTAGTCCTTTGCGAAAATGCCCGCGATGGCGTCCGTTCTCGCGGGATCGCGAAGTCTCGCGGTAATTCGCGATGACGTCGCGCGAATGACCGCGAGATATCGCGATCCCGCGAGAACGGACGTCATCGCGGGCATTTTCGCAAAGGATTACTGGGAACGGCTGCGCGGGACGTCGGAAGGTAAGAATAACACCATTTTTTATTTTTTTTTACATTTTATCTTTTACTACTGATGCTGCATAGGCGGCCTCAGTAGTAAAAAGTTGGTCACACTCATCAAACACTATGTTTGACGAGTGTGACCAACCTGTCAATCAGTTCTCCCAGCGATGCTACAGGTTGCTTGGAGAACGCTAGCATTTTGCAAGCTAAGTACGCTTGCAAAATCCTAGTTTTTCCGCGGGAAAATCGCGGGAATTTAAAATGCGATTTTCCCGCGGACTGGAATTCCGGAATTCTCGCGGTAATTTCCGCGAGAGTTCCGGTATGTGTGCACTTAGCCTTAAGGTGCTCAAAACCAAATTCAAGAAGTTTATTAACCCTTTAGGTGCATCACAGGAATATTTTGAATATTTAAAAAAATGAACATTTAACTTTTTTTCACAAAAAAATACTTCAGGTTCAATTTTTTTATTTTACCAAGGGTAACAAGAGAAATTGGACTGCAAAAGTTATTGTGCAGTTTGTCCTGAGTACGCTGATACCTGATATGTGGGGGGAACCACTGTTTTGGCGCATGACAGAGCTCAGAAGGGAAGGAGCGCTGTTTGACTTTTTCAATGCAAAATTGGCTGGAATTCAGATCGGATGCCATGTCACGTTTGGAGAGCCCCTGATGTACCTAAACAGTGGAAACCCCCCAAGTGACCCCATTTTGGAAACTAGACCCCCCAAGGAACTTATCTAGATATGTGGTGAGAACTTTGAACCCACAAGGGCTTCACAGAAGTTTATAACGTACAGCGGTACAATTAAAAATCATATTTTTTCCACAAAAATGATCTTTTCACCCCCAATTTTTATTTTCCCAAGGGTAACAGGACCCCAAAAGTTATTGTGCAATTTGTCCTGAGTACGCTGATACCCCATATGTGGGTGTAAACGACTATTTGGTCGCATGGCAGAGCTCGGAAGGGAAGCAGCGCCATTTGACTTTTTTGGCTGAAATTGAGATCGGACACCATGTCACGTTTGGAAAGGCCCTGATGTACCTAAACAGTGGAAATCCCCCACAAGTGACCCCATTTTGGAAACTAGACCCCCCAAGGAACTTATCTAGATATGTGGTGAGAACTTTGAACCCACAAGGGCTTCACAGAAGTTTATAACATACAGCGGTACAATTAAAAAATCATATTTTTTCCAAAAAAATGATCTTTTCACCCCCAATTTTTTATTTTCCCAAGGGTAACAGGACCCTAAAAGTTATTGTGCAATTTGTCTTGAGTACGCTGATACCCCATATGTGGGGGTAAACCACTATTTGGGCGCATGGCAGAGCTCGGAAGGGAAGCAGCGCCATTTGACTTTTTTGGCTGGAATTGAGATCGGACACCGTGTCGCGTTTGGAAAGCCCCTGATGTACCAAAACAGTAGAAACCCTCAACAAATGACAACTTTTTGGAAACTAGACCCCCCCAAGGAACTTATCTAGATGTGTGGTGAGAACATTGAACCCCCAAGGGCGTCACAGAAGTTTGTAACGTACAGCCGTACAATTAAAAAATCATATTTTTCCACAAAAATGATCTTTTCACCCTCAATTCTTACTTTTCCAAGGGTAAAAGGACCCTAAAAGTTATTGTGCAATTTGTCCAGAGTACGCTGATACCCCATATGTGGGTGTAAACGACTATTTGGGCGCATGGCAGAGCTCGGAAGGGAAGAAGCCATTTGACATTTTTGGCTGGAATTGAGATCGGACACCATGTCGCGTTTGGAAAGCCCCTGATGTACCTAAATAGTGGAATCCCCCCACAAGTGACCCCATTTTGGAAACTAGACCCACTAAGGAGCTTATCTAGATGTGTGGTGAGCACTTTAAACCCCCCAGTGCTTCACAGAAGTTTATAATGCCCAGGCGCGAAAATAAAAAAATCGTATTTTTTCCACAAACATGATCATTTAGTCCCCAATTTTTTTATTTTGCCAAGGGTACCAGGAGAAATTGGACCCCAAAAGTTGTCCAATTTGTCCTGAGTACCCTGATACCTCATATGTGGGAGAAAACTACTGTATGGGCACACGTCGGGGCTCGGAAGGGAAGGAGTTATGTTTTGGAATGCAGACTTTGATGGAATGGTCTGCGGGTGTCATGTCCGTTTGGAGAGCCTCTGATGTGCCTAAACTATTGAAACTCCCCACAAGTGACCCCATTTTGGAAACTAGACCCCCCACGGAACTTATCTAGATGTGTGGTGAGCACTTTGAACCCCCAAGTGCTTCACAGAAGTTTATATCGCCCGGGTGTGAAAATAAAAAAATCATATTTTTTTTTCACAAAAATGATATTTTTGCCCCCAATTTTTTATTTTCCTAAGGGCAACAGGAGAAATAGGACCCCAAAAGTTGTTTTGCAATTTGTCCTGAGTAGGGTGATACCCTATATGTGGGGGTAAAACACTGTTTGGGCGCATGGCAGAGCTTAGAAGGGAAGGAGCACCATTTGACTTATTCAACGCAGAATTGACTGGAATTGAGATCAGACGCCATGTTGCGTTTTGAGAGCCCCTGATGTGCCCAAACAGTGGAAACCCCCCAATTATAACTCCAACCCGAACCCCAACACACCCCTAACCCTAATCTCAGCCCTAACTCTAGCCCTAATGGGAAAATGGAAATAAATACATTTTCTTTTAATTTTATTATTTTTCCCTAACTAAGGGGGTGATAAAGGGGGGTTTGATTTACTATTTATGGCGGTTTTTATGTTTGGCGGCTGTCGCACGCTAAAAGACGCTTTTTATTGTAAAAAATAGTTTTTGCATCACCACATATTGAGAGCTATAATGTTTCCATATTTTGATCCACTGAATCATGTGAGGTCTTATTTTTTGCGGGATGAGTTGACGTTTTTATTGGTACCATTTTCGGGAACGTGACATTTTTTGATCGCTTTTTATTCCGATTTTTGGGACGCAGAATGAACAAAAACCATCGTTTCATGAATTTCTTTTGGGTGGTGCGTTTACACCGTTCCGTTGGCGGTGAAATTGATAAAGCGGTTTTATTCTTCGGGTCAGTACGGTTACAGCGATACCTCATTTATGTCTTTTTTTATGTTTTGGCGCTTTTATGCAATAAAAACTATTTTATATAAAAAAGAATTATTTTTGCATCGCTTTATTCTGCGAGCTATAACTTTTTTATTTTTTCTCTGATGATGCTGTATGATGGCTCGTTTTTTGCGGGACAAGATGTCGTTTTCAGCGGTACCATGGATATTTATATGCATCTTTTTGATCGCGCGTTATTGCACTTTTTGTTCGGCGGTATGATAATAAAACATTTTTTGCTTCGTTTTTTATTTTTATTTTTTAAGGGGTTCACTAAAGGGGTTAACTATTGGGACAGTTTTATAGGGCAGGTCGTTACGAACGCGGCGATACCAAATATGTGTACTTTTATTGTTTTTGGTTTTTTTATTTCCAAAAAATGAATTTATTAGGGAATATATTTTTTTTGTATTTATTTAGCGATTTTTTTTTAAATTATTTTTACACTTTTTTTTTTTTAACTTTATTAGGTTGTCCCAGGGGGGACATCACTGTGCTATGACAGATCGCTGATCTGTCACAGGCATTGAAGAAGACTTCCTCTTGCCTGCGCTTTGCAGGCACTGAGGAAGACAGCTCCCTGAAGGCCCCCGTCGCCATCTTGAATCTGGGGACCTGCAGGGATGGAGCCCCCCACAGCAGCGCTGCACATTGCGCTGCTGTGGGGGGCTCAGGGAAGCACAGAGGGAGCCCCCTCCCTGCCGATGCTTCCCTTTAACCCCCGGTACACCGCGATCATGCTTGATTGCGGTGTGCAAGGGTTAATGTGTCAGGGGCGGTCCGTGACCGCCCCTGACACATTGTGCCGGGTGTCAGCTGTGATAATCAGCTGATACCCGGCCGTGATCAGCGGCGCTCACCACGTGGGCGCCGCTGATCGCTGTGACGTACTATCCCGTCCCTGGGAATTAAGTCCAGGGTCACATGGACAGAATATTACGTCCATTGTAGGAAAGGGGTTAACGGAACAAAATGGTGCAGGGTCCCCCTAAAATTTACAGACAGCAACACTATACTATGGTAATTGTATTTGTCACTGACATATATATATTATATATCTTATATATATCATATGCATGTATAATATATACAGAATATATATATATATTACATGTACAATACATATATATTTATATTGCACAGTAAGATTGAACAAAAGTCGTTGGGGTGTTCTATAGCGCAGGCCCATTTTTTGTTTGTTATAAAGCCGTTAATTCATTTGTCGGCTTCTGTGAAATCATTACAGAACCTGACAAGATATGATTTACATACAGTAAACCATAGCATATCCATAATTTTTTGTATATGTCCCTCACCAATAATGTTAGTAGTGTCTGGGTGTAAAATTTTGGTGTTGTAGGTCTCAAATTAAAGGATTAATTCACGGGAAAAAATTGCGTGGGCTCCCATGGTAATTTCTCAAATAGAGAGGGAAAGCCAGTGAGTGAGGGCAGATATTAATAGCCTAGGAGAGGGACCATTGTTTTTGCCCCTCCCCCCGCTAAATAAATCTGCCCCCAGACACCCCAGAAAAGGCACATCTATAAGATGCGCCTTTTCTGGCACTTAGCCTCTCTATCCCCATTGCCCTGTAAAGGTGGCTGATGGCTTAATAATAATGGGTTTATGTCACCTTGCTATTGGAAGGTGACATTAAGTCGGGTTAATATTGGAGAGGTGTCAATAAGACACCTCTCCATTATTAACCCTAGAATAGGAAAGGGTTAAAAAAATACACACAGACATTAATTAAAAATTCTTTATTTTAATCTCTTTTTATTGTTTTATTCAGAAAAGACAATAATATACCAACATACAAGCATTAATGAACTAGAATCAGTACATGGTGTATGAACATGTTGGACAAATCAGTCCGCATTTTCTTTAATCTGTTTTTGTTAAATTTTAGCAACTAGGGAGACAGGTACAAACAGTTACAGTATGTTCATAACATTGAACCATAATCCAACCTTTTTCCTTTTCCCTCCCCTCCCTTTCCTGCGAATGTCATCATTTGAAGAGATTCTTTAACCCCTTTACCCCCAAGGGTGGTTTGCATGTTAATGACCGGGCCAATTTTTACAATTCTGACCACTGTCCCTTTATGAGGCTATAACTCTGGAACGCTTCCATGGATCCCGGTGATTCTGACATTGTTTTCTCATGACATATTGTACTTCATGTTAGTGATAAAATGTAATTCATATATCTTGCGTTTGTTCCCAAAAAATGGATTTTTGGCGAAAATTTGGAAAATTTTGCAATTTTCAAACTTTGAATTATTATGCCCTTAAATCACAGAGATCTGGCACACAAAAAACTTAATAAGTAACATTTCCCACATGTTTACTTTACATCAGCACAATTTGGGAACAAAATTTTTTTTTTGTTAGGAAGTTATAAGGGTTAAAAGTGACAAGCGATTTCTCATTTTTACAACACCATTTTATTTTTAGGGACCACATCACATTTGAAGTTACTTTGAGGGGTCTATATGATAGAAAATACCCAAAAGTGACATCATTCTAAAAACTGCACCCCTCAAGGTGCTCAAAACCACATTCAAGAAGTTTATTAACCCTTCAGGTGCTTCACAGGAATTTTTTGATTGTTTAAAAAAAAATTGAACATTTAACTTTTTTTCACAAAAAATACTTCAATTTCAATTTTTTTTATTTTACCAAGGGTAACAGCAGAAATTGGACTGCAAAAGTTATTGTGCAATTTGTCCTGAGTACGCTGATACCTGATATGTGGGGGGGGGAACCACTGTTTCGGCACATGGCAGAGCTCAGAATGGAAGGAGCGCCGTTTAACTTTTTCAATGCAAAATTGTCTGGAATTCAGATCGGATGCCATGTTACGTTTGGAGAGCCCCTGATGTACCTAAACAGTGGAAACCCCCCACAAGTGACCCCATTTTGGAAACTAGACTCCCCAAGGAACTTATCTAGATATGTGGTGAGAACTTTGAACCCCCAAGGGCTTCACAGAAGTTTATAACGTACAGCCGTACAATTAAAAAATCATTTTTTCCACAAAAATTATCTTTCCACCCCCAATTTTTATTTTCCCAAGGGTAACAGGACTCCAAAAGCTTTTGTGCAATTTGTCCTGAGTACGCTGATACCCCATATGTGGGGTAAACCACTATTTGGGCGCATGGCAGAGCTCAGAAGAGAAACAGTGCCATTGACTTTTTTTGGCTGGAATTGAGATCGGACGCCATGTCGCGTTTGGAAAGCCCATTGAGGCGCAATGTTACTTATGGCAGGTGGCAACAGCATAAGATGAGTATCAATATCTATATGGCTATAACAAGCAGTTTTCTTTTGAGGCGTGTATATATGGTCTCTGCAAAGAATTGAACTCTTGAAGTTATCTGGCATATACTACGCAGTTTATAGGTTAAACTAGTGGTATAGAGATATTCAGGATTTTAATATCCTGATATGGATTGGAATTTTGTTATCTGATTAATATCTGTTTAACTTAGAGTGAAGTTTGACATATGGTATCATTGCCAAAAGTCTTTTATTCTAATAGCAGCACACAGTGGTTGCAAGGCATTTTCGATATATATACTGCATGCTCAGAAACCACTTCCAAGTTAAATTTTGCTACTAAAGGAGTTTTTACTCGACATATTTGTTATATTAACTACTGTGGAAGAGAAATATATTTGTCACCGATTGCCTATGTGTTCTATCATTTTTTACATTGGGGTTTAGGGTCCTCTTATAGTTGTAGGATTGATCTTTGTTTATCTGTAGGGGTTCCTTCAGCATATCAGGCAGAAGGGTTCCCCTAGTTGCTGTAGGGTGTTACAGGACTCCCAGGGATAGCCATCATGGAGCGGGGGCGCCACAATGTTCCCCCCTAGGGTGCCAACCTCCGCAGCCAGGAAGGTAAAAGTATAGTGGACATAAGAGGGACTTCTAGTTATCCCCATTTTATGGGGAAATACTGGAACACGTTTGTTTTTATTTTTGTGTATGCACTTTGGTGTGAACAATTGTTTTAACTTAATAAAGTGAATTTTTAGGGATTACATATGATTTATTGTTTGATACCCTAGTTGGATCATAGCTTGAATATATTGAAAGCCCCTGATGTGCCAAAACAGTGGAAACCCCCCACAAATGACCCCATTTTGGAAACTAGACCCCCCCCAAGGAGCTTATCTAGATGTGTGGTGAGCACTTTGAACCCCCAAGTGCTTCACAGGTTATAACGCCAGGGCGTGAAAATAAAAAACTCATATTTTTTCCACAAACATATTTAGTCCCCAATTTTTTATTTTCCCAAGGGTAACAGGAGAAATTGGACCCCAAAAGTTGTTGTCCAATTTGTCCTGAATACGCTGATACCCCATATGTGGGAGAAAACTACTGCATGGGCACACGTCGGGGCTCGGAAGGGAAGTAGTGACGTTTTGGAATACAGACTTTGATGGAATGGTCTGCGGGTGTCATGTTGCCTTTGGAGAGCCCCTGATGTGCCTAAACTGTGGAAACCCCCCACAAGTGACCCCATTTTCGAAACTAGACCCCCCAAGGAACTTATCTAGATGTGTGGTGAGCACTTTGAACCCCCAAGTGCTTCACAGATGTTTAGAACGTAGAGCCATAAAAATAAAAAAATCATTTTTATCCACAAAAATGATATTTTTGCCCCCAATTTTTTATTTTCCCAAGGGTAACCGGAAAAATTGGACCCCAAAATTTGTTGGCCAATTTGTCCTGAGTATGGACATGAGAATAGTGTGAAAAGTCCTTATCAGTGGGATGCTGCCACCTCCATATATCCGTCAGCCCCAAATAATCCATCAGTTTCTGAATGAGACCTTCATGTATTGTATCTTCATGGTTGTGTGGACCTGATCTATCCATAGATATATCATGTGCCTCATTAAAGTCCCCTACAATTATCAAATTGGCTGTGTCCCAACCTGCCAACTTAGAGAGTAAGGGTCCCGTTACATTTAGCGATGCACCAGCGATCCCGACAACGATACAACTCGGTCAGGATTGCTGGTGCATCGCTAAATGGTCGCTAGCGAGCTGCCAAACAGGCAGATCTCACCAGCGATGCAGCAGTGGTCGTTACTTACCTGTCAGACGCGGCGATGATGACGTCCTACGCCCGTGTCCACGCGTCGCTCATCCGGCGCCAGCAGAAAGCCGCCGCAGAGAAACGGACCAGGACGTTCTCGCGCAATCAGCGATAACCAGCAGGAGAGCCGGTCGGAGGTAAGTATCACATGTAGCGATATCGCTAGCAATATCACTGCTGCGTCACAAAATCGGTGACGCTTTAACGATATTGCTAGCGATATCGCTGTGTAAAGCCCCCTTAACTGAGTCTGGACCATTGGGTGCATATATATTAACCAAATTATAGCGAACTCCTATATTTATGTTAACTATTAAAATTCTCCCCATTAGATCTTCCAAAGTATCTAGGATATCGTAATTAAGACATTTATTGATAAGTATCGCCACCTCCCCCCCCGTTTCTTGGAATATGATGCCTCAGCACACAAATATTTCTTACTAAATAAAGATGGATGTTTATCCCTTACCCAATGAGTTTCTTGTAGAAAAATTACATGAAAGTTAGAACGTTGTAAGTAATGCATAACCTATTTCCTCTTGACTGGGATATTTAGCCCATTTACATTCCAAGAGCACCAATATAATGAATGCATTGTGGACAGAGAAGTACTACCATTATCTATCATTTAACCAATACCGGAACATGGTGCAATCTTCCTGAATAATATCAGATGCATATAAACCCCACACCCATCCCAGCGAGTGGGTGTAGAGTCCACATTAACAAAAAGGTGAGATGACCACGCGCAGGAACCCACCCACCCCAACCTTAACAATCTAAACCTGCTAAGAACCATGCTACGAATAGAAGGGTGAACCTGTTTGAGAAAAAAGAGATTAATATCTCAACAAAATAAAACACAACAGCGACAAAAGTGACAGAAGCGACGCCACCCTGCTAGGTGACAAAGTGATAAAGAACGTCATCTATATTCATCAGGTCTCATCTGAGGTCTGCACTGCAGCTTGAATATCTGCTTGAAGATGTTCCAAAGCCTTTTCTGGCTCTGTGAAGATCCAATTTTTTCCACTCAAAGAAAAGCGTAGGATTGCAGGAAATTGTAGCCCAAAGCGAATATTTTTCCCTGCCAAAATGGCACATGCGGGATTAAATGCTTTACGTTTTACTCAGCCAAGTAATCCTGGAAAGAAACAGTCTGTGATCATAGGATAATGGTTGCTTCTTCCTGTAGCTGACTTTGCTTTGGAAATCTAGGACTCTGAAAATTACTGGATGTGGTCTGGAATCCGTATCATTCCTAGGAGGACCCAGGCGATGAACCCTCTCACTCTTTAGCACACCTGAATGTAGAGGTAAATTTAGTGCTTTTGGGAGCCATTCCGACGCTATTCCCATTAAATCATTAAATTTTGATCGATTCGGGGAGACTGACAAGTTTCAAGTTATTAAGACGAGATCTGTTCTCTAGATCCTCAACTTTATCCAGAAGAAATGTGACATTTTTATCCCTCCGGTCTAACTTCCCGAGAGCTCTGTAACCATGTCTTCCAGATCTGACACTCTTTGTTCTGCAGCTGTTATAACATAATAATTTTATTTCGATAGCGCCAACATATTCCGCAGCACTTTACATTTCAGAGGGGGCTTCACAGACAATAGACATTACAGCATAACAATAAACACATAGATCATAACAAATACCAAGAGGAATGAGGGCCTTGCTCGCAAGCTTACAGTCTATGAGGAAAAAGGGAGACACGGAAGGTGGGTGGTAACAATTGCTTTTATTGTGTGGACCAGCCATAGTGTAAGAATCGGGTGTTCCTTTTGCTGCATGAACCAGTTAACAGTCTAAATATGTAACAGTACAGACACAGAGGGCTATTAAATGCATAAAGAATGTGAGACCATGATGTGAGGAACCTGGTTATGGTAAAAAATTTTGAAATCAGCCACATAGGGATATTTAGTTTAATGCGTTGAGGCGATAGGCCAGTCTGAACAATTGCGTTTGTTATGCGTGCCCCTTGTGTGTTAACCTGAGTGGCAATAGCATCCAGAGTAGACAAATGCCACCAGCCTGGAGTCTATTTTCGGCATTAGAATATCAGTAATGGCCTGAGCAATAGATTACGTATCCTCCCTTTCCATATCGGCAGTTATCTTTGGTGGAGAGGTAGTGTTCGAGGATCTATTAGATTTCCCAGATTTGGCACGTATTTTTCCATAGTGAATGAGGGACCTAATGGTTTTTCGGTGAGAGTACAGGGAGATTGGTTGAGCTTTTTTCTTTTAAGGCTGACATTGAGAGGAGAAGATGGTGCAGGACTTACAGGCTTGAACTGTCAGGCATCATGAGGGATAAGACTGCTTTTTTTTCTACGCTGAGGTGAGGCAGTAATGGCTCTGGAGCGGGAAGATGACCCATTCAATAAAAAAGGCTTCTACCCTGTGTGAATGCTCTGGTGACTAAGAAGAAAGGATTTCTTCACAAAACATTTTCCACATTCTGAACAGGAAAAAGGCTTCTCCCCTGTGTGAGTTCTCTGGTGTACAACAACATCATATTTCTGGTTAAAAAGTTTCCCACATTCTGAACACGAAAAAGGCTTCTCCCCTGTGTGAATTCTTTGGTGCCTAACAAGTTCTGCTTTCCGGTTAAAACATTTCCCACATTCTGAACATAGAAATGGCTTCTCCCCCGTGTGAATTTTCTGGTGGCTATCAAGATGTGCTTTCTGATTAAAACATTTCCCACATTCTGAACATGAAAAAGGCTTCTCCCCTGTATGAGTACTCTGGTGTCTATTAAGAATCAATTTCCAGCCAAAACGTTTTCCACATTCTGAACATGAATAAGGCTTCTCCCCTGTGTGGGTTCTCTGGTGGCTAACAAGTTGCATTTTCCGGTTAAAACATTTCCCACATTCTGAACACGAAAAAGACTTCTCCCCTGTGTGAGTTCTCTGGTGTCTATTAAGAAGCGCTTTCTGATTAAAACATTTACCACATTCTGAACATGAAAAAGGCTTCTCCCCTGTGTGAGTTCTCTGGTGGTTATCAAGAAGCACTTTCTGATTAAAACATTTCCCACATTCTGAACATGAAAAAGGCTTTTCCCCTGTATGAGTACTCTGGTGTCTATTAAGAAGAAATTTCCAGCCAAAACATTTTCCACATTCTGAACATGAAAAAGGCTTCTCCCCGGTGTGGGTTCTCTGGTGGCTAACAAGTTGCGTTTTACGGATAAAACATTTCCCACATTCTGAACATGAAAAAGGCTTCTCCCCCGTGTGAGTTCTCTGGTGTCTATCAAGATGCGCTTTCTGATTAAAACATTTCCCACATTCTGAACAAGAAAAAGGCTTCTCCCCTGTATGAGTTCTCTGGTGGTTATCAAGATGCGCTTTCTGATGAAAACATTTCCCACACTTGGAACAAGAAAATCTATTCTCCTCTGTGTGATGTTTAAGAGAAGACTTTTTGAGGGGAAAACTATTTCCATATTTTGAAAGTGAAAATGGCTTCTTTGCTTTTGGAGCAATTCGTTTTTTAGTGCTAAGTTTGTGACATTGATTTTCCTTAGTAATCAGTAAAGAAGCAGAAGACAGGACGTGTTTCAAAGGATCAGATGACAGATCGTTGCTGTGAAGAGATGACGGTATATCTGGAGTAATGGCATTCATTTCAATTGTATCCTGTGGGATCTCAAGATAATCTAATTTTAAAATTGAAGATGTCAGCTGTCCCTCTGATCTCCTGGTACAGTCATCTGCCAAGAATAAAACCAATTATTATTTTAGAATAAAAAATTCTTGAATTTCACATTTTCCTAACATTTCTACTTAAACTGTCAGTAAAAATGGCAAGCTATGTAAAATGATTCAATTATTCACCAGGACAATGACAGCTCACAGTCTAATAGAAAACCTCATAGGATGAACCAGTGGAGCCTGGTGTTCAAATGTTTGTTAATTCTGCCTCCCAAATATTGGAATAAACAGCCACCAAACAATTTTATGTAGGTGAAAATAACACCAATAAAATCTTGTACTCATCTCGCAAAAAAAAAAAGAAAAGAAAAAAGACCCCACTCAGGTCCTTGAGTGGGGACTCAAAAGTCTTAGTTACTTACCGGTAACAGGATTTTTCTAAACCCATGACAGCACCACGAGAGAGGGGATCTGCCCACCAAGCACAGGAAACCTACAGGCTAAAGAGGCGGCACCTCTCCCTCGCATAAGTTGGATTACACAGCGTGAGGGGACTGCAATGGTTTATTAATAAAAACATCATAAAACAACTAACACCAAGGGATGCATTAAAAGAGGCATAATTTTAACTCTATACAAGTCAGTAGTGCGAACACACTTAGAATACTGTGTATAGTTCTTGTCTCCAGTGTATAAGACATAGCTGAACCGGAGTGGGTGCAGAGAAGAGCGACCAAGGTTATTAGAGAACTGGGGGGTCTACAATACCAAGACAGGTTATTACTAGTGATGAGCGAGTATACTTGTTGCTCGTGTCTCCCCGAGCATGCTCAGGTGGTCTCCGAGTATTTTGGGGTGCTCAGAGATTTAGTTTTCATCGCCTTAGCTACATGTTTGGCGACTGCTAGACAGCTTGAATACATGCTTGGAATGCCTGCTTGTTAGGGAATTCCCACATGTATTCAGTCTGTCTACAAGTCACAAATCATGCAGCTGAGATGAAAAATAAATCTCTGAGCACGCCAAAATACTCGGAGCATGCTCAGGGGGGCCCGAGCAAGAATGCTACTCGCCGATCACTAGTTATTACACTTGGGGTTATTTACTTTGGAAAAACGAAGGCGAAGGGGTGATCTTATTTTAATGTATAAATATATGAGGGGACAGTACAAAGACCTTTCTAATGATCTTTTTACTCATAGACCTGAGAGAGGGACAAGGGGGCATCCTCTACGTCTGGAGGAAAGAAGGTTTAAGCATAATCACAGACGTGGATTCTTTACTGTAAGAGCAGTGAGACTATGGAACTCTCTGCCATATGATGTTGTAATGAGTGATTCCCTACTAAAATTTAAGAGGGGACTGGATGCCTTTCTTGAAAAGTATAATATTACAGGGTATATACACTAGTTTCCTTGATATTGTGTTGATCCAGGGAACTAGTCTGATTGCCGTATGTGGAGTCGGGAAGGAATTTTGCCACATGGGTTTTTTTTTGCCTTCCTCTGGATCAACATGTTAAGACATATTAGGTTATGATATGGGTTGAACTAAATGGACTTAAAGTCTTCCTTCAACCTTAATAACTATGTTACTATGTTACCACCTAATAAACTAAAGGTGTGGAAACACAACACTAGCGAAAGTAGTGCTCACGCTCACGTAAAGGGAGGGAATATAAGGGTGCTGTCATGGGTTCTGAAAAATCACATTACCAGTAAGTAACTAAGACTTTATCAATCACCTATGACAGCACAATGAGAGATTCACAGAGAAATATAATCTAAGGTGGGACTACCACCTGGAGCACCCCTGCCCGAAGGTGAGGTTGGAGGACACATATACAATCTATAGTGCATATAGAAGGTAGAAGGAGAGGAACAGGTTGCTGCCTTACAGATGTCTTCTAATGAGTCATATGACCTCTCTGCCCAGGAGGATGCTACAGCTCGAGTAGAATGAGCTTTGAGACGTTACGGGGCCATCTTGCCACTTGCTAAGTAGGCTAGAGAAATGGCCTCTGTAATCCACCTAACAATTGTGGGTTTTGAGGCTCTAAACCCTTTCCTAAAACTCTGGAGGGATATGAACCAAGACCTATCCTTTTTCCAGTGTTTCATCAAAGTGGACAGGTATCCAATTACACATCTCCTATCATACAACTTACAAAATATGCTGTTTTTCCTCCTTCTGGTTCTTTCGATTGGAACAAAAGGAGGGAGGTCGAATTCTTGCAGCCTGGAATCGCGACGCTACTTTGTAAATTTAGGCTGGATTGGGCTTAAAGATTACCCTATCGTCTAGGATTTGGGTGAATGGTGGGGCTATAGAAAGAGCCTGAATATCACTGACTATTCTGGCTGATGTCAATGCTACCAGCAGACCTGTTTTGAGCAAAAGAACCTTCAAGGATGCCGATTCCATGGGTTCAAAAGGATCATCCGTTAAGGCCGGTTTCACACGTCAGTGGCTCTGGTACGTATAGTGACAGTTTCCTCACGTACCGGAGACACTGACACACGTAGACACATTAAAATGAATGTTTCTCTGCACATGTCAGCATGTTTTCACAGACACATGTTACAAGTATATCGTGGCACAACTGTGTTGGTGCACAAAAGAAGGTTCCCACACCAGAATAGATACCAGATAAAAAATTTTGGCACTCAACTTTTTGTCATAAGTGAAGAGTTTTATTTGCAGTCACATAAACGTTTCGGCTGTAACAGTAAGCCTTCATCAGTACACTGCAAGGTCAATAAAAATATATACAGACAAATCAGATGCTACAAATAGGATCAGTAACCAAATGAAAAACAAAACAAAAGAAAAAACTTTAATCAGTGCACAGTGCATTAGTGCTTGGGAGGATGGGTTAAACCATAAAAGGTGAGGTTTGGACAAAGGAAGAGAAAGAACAAAGCGGACCTACCAAGACTGCTCTTGTTCACTAAACTGCTGAACGTCTGAAAATAAAAGTCAGCACAAATGTATCAAATATTTATGTCATCATATCTGAGATTATGGATGAGGCTCATACAGAAGTAAACCAACATATACTCACTAAGATAGGGAGCCACTGTAAAAGATAAACTTATAGATCAACATAAACGGGACACAGAGCAGAGGAAGAGGATTAAATTCCAGAGAGACACAGAAGATTATAATAATAATAGGGTGTACCATTGGCGTTATAATATCACCTCTCGATCTAACTCCTCCAGGTTTGATCATCAATCCTCTAACGATCCTTCAACGTCAGGCTCGGAGACAGAAAGAAGAGATTTTCGTTCAGGATCATCACATTTTTTAGATCAACGCAGAAGACGCCCACGCAGAAGAGGGTCCGCCGGAGCCAACGGCGGAAGAGGCTCAGATTCCGACAGGATAACGAGATCCCAGGTACAGATTCCCTAGTAATTAATATCTCTTCTAGGTCTCTCAGTATTGCAGAAAATAATCTTCTGCAAAAGGGTTTATCTTATTGCCCTTCATTCATAATGAGTACTTTTCAAATGGACATGGACCTACAACGGTTTTATCGCCGTATAAGACTCTTAGTATATTTTGCCAAAAAGGACAAAGAGGTATTTCCTCCTCTATCTATTACTCCTTGTCCTATCTCTATCGACCGTCTGGGGCTCCGCATTAGGAGCACATACCGACCTCCACTTGGCTCACATGCGATGGAATCCTTTATCGATAAAGCATTCTTCAAACTACGTCAGGACATCGAGAATGGGAGACTACATGTTTCCCCTAACCTCGATGTAGTAGATTTTCAAGCATTAGAAGCCCTTCGGAGAGACCCCAACATCATTATTAAACCCGCCGATAAAGGCGGGGCAATTGTTGTAATGGACAGACAGGACTACTTGAAAGAGGTGATGCGCCAACTCAGTGACAGTTCAGTCTATACAATTTTACCACATGATCCCATAAAAAGTGTTAGACATTCTATTAACACTATTATTACTGATTATACCCTCAGCGGGGTGATTGACACAAAAACACGTGACTTCCTGACAAAAACGGATCCCATTACTCCAGTGTTTTACATTCTTCCAAAGGTACATAAGAGATTGGAGTGTCCATCGGGCCGACCCATAGTGGCGTCGACAGAATCCATTCTGTCACCACTGTCTATACACTGTCTATTAGATGCGCCTATTCTGTAGCTTTGTCGGGTTCTTTCCACTTGCCCTGTAGCGGTGGCAAGTGGGGTAATAAGGGGTTAATGCTTTCTATTGTAAGGTGGCATTAAGCCCGGGTTAGTAATGGAGAGGTGTCAATAAGACACCTATCCATTACTAATCCTAAGGTAATTAAAAAGTTAAATAAACACACACACACACAATAAGAACAAAGAATTTTAATGAAAGGATACACTACACAGTTTTAAAATCTTTATTACACTCCTAATTTCATAGCGATGCCATCGTTCTCCTGTAAAAATTTTTAAAAAATAAACCAAAATTATACATTAGCTGTCCGGCGCGCTCAGTCACGTCCCACGGCATAATCCATCTCGGGGGGTTAATCAGTTTACAGGTGGAGCGCTGCTAACGCAGCCCCTCCCACTGTAAACTACTGTAGAAGAAATGGAAGCAGCCGGCGCATGCTCAGTAACTAGCGGTGATGTCACCGCTCAACACTGAGTCTGCGCTCTGCTTCCATTCATTCTACAGTAGTTTACAGTCAGAGCGGCTGTGTTAGCAGCACTCCGCCTGCAAACTGATTAACGCCTGAGATGGATTTACGCCGTGGGACGTGACTGAGCGCCAGACAGGTAATGTATAATTTTGGTTTATTATTTTTGTAAACTTTTTTTTACAGGAGAACGATGGTGTCGCTATGGAATTTGGAGTGTAATAAAGATTTTAAAACTGTGTGTAGTGTATTCTGTATGATTGAAGATTTCATGACTCAGCTCCCACTTCCTTTGATTTATATAAGCCACTGATAATTGATTGTCCAAGAGGATTGACATGACATGCAGGCTCTGTAGGGATACAAGACATTTATTTACAGCCTTCTCTACTGCCAGCAATTCCTTTGCATTTGACGAGCGTTTTCTCACTCCTGGTCCATACTCCCTGAACCACCTCTCTTCCTAGATGAACCCTGTGGAGACATGGTGGTCAATGGGTGCACTCGTCCGCTGGCCCGGCTGTCTTTAAAAAGACTGCATGGACCAGGGCTCATACCACTGAACACCCACGCTCTCTCCCAGTGGGCAGAACACTACTCAGGCAACACAGGGTATGGGAAAAAAGTATGGCAATTTATTGAACCAACACACAATAGCTTACAGAACAGTCCCAGCAAATAGACAACATGGTACAAATTACAGAGGCTCACCCTTCTGCTGACTAGCTGGGATTAGAGCTGCTTCCAGTGCCAAATACCCCCACCAGAGGCTCCAAGCCTTTGGCAGGCCCCCACAAAGAGGCGGTAACGACTAGTTTAGGAAGCTAAACGAAAGCAGTGAGGTATGTGGCCAGGTGACCCGATTGTCCCAACCTGGATTCTTTAAGACATCTCTGGGGTTTCAGTAATGGTCAGTGAGGCAGTCCTGTGGTTTTCCAGCCAGGGCCGTAGTCCCCTAACCTAATCTCCTGTAGGGTGACATGGACCAGAAGAAAAAAAGTCTGTTTACATAGTTCACAACTTGCCTTCCACCAGCATCCAGAGATCAGAGAAAGATGTGAATGAGGCCAACGGGCATTGTTTGTGTAATCTATTTGCATAGTTTTTCCTCTGTTTGGGAATGCCAACAAAATGTCTAGCATGGACAATGTATGTAATCAACATATCAGCAAACATTGTTCAGTAACCATGCATTACTTTTTTGCGAAGATAACAGAAAATAAACTGTAGGAGATATTAGAAGTAAATATTCATCCCACAAGAAGAGTCAATACTTCAGACAACAGTTTATGATTCTGGGTCTACACAATTTACATCTGGCATACTTAGGAAGAAATGTTGTGTCCTCACATTCCTTCCCCTTCTTAATTAGCTTTGAAGACTGCTGGATCCTGTAATGGGTCGCTGTTGAAGGGGCTTCCAGACGTGATAGGCTTCCAGTCATCCTTCTTTACTTGTTGGGACAGTCCATCGGAATTTCCATGATCTTTTCCCTTTTTATGGGAGACAGAAAAATTATTGGACTGTATGGCCAGACTCCATCTAAGTAAACCTCTCTTGTCCCAAGGAGTCCGATTTAGCCAACTTAAAGGATTATAGTCGGTTAGGACACTGAACTCCTTGCCGTAAAGGTACGGCTGCAATTTCTTTAGGGCCCAGACTATGGCCAAGCATTCTTTTTCTATTGTGGCGTATGCCCTCTCTCGGTCCAACAGCTTCTGGGTGTTCCTGACAATCGCATCGTCCCCCCTTGACTGAGTACAGCTCCCAATCCGATGTAACTATTTAGACAATGAACCGATGAAACTATTTAGACAATGAACCGACGGTGGAAATCAGAAGCAGTCAGGACTGGGCTTTGGGCTAGCTGGGTTTTCAATTGGAGGAATGTAGACTTGCACTCTTGGGTCCAGATGAGATTGCGGGCATATCGTTTGGTGGTAAGGTCGGTGAGGGGCTTTGCTACTGTACTGTAATTGGGGCTAAAGTTTCGATAATAGTTTGCGGTCCCTAGGAAGGCACGTACCTGTTTTTGGTTGGCTGGGCGAGGCCACTGGTTAATGGCTTCTACTTTTGCAGGTTCGGGACGAATACACCCACTTCCCACCCGATATCCAAGGTATAGTACCTTGGCCATCCCCATCTGGCACTTGTCAGATCTGATGGTAAGCTAGGCTTTTGCTATCCTCTGCAGCACCTGGGACACATGTTAAAGCTGCTCTTCCCAGGTATCGCTGAAGATAGCGATGTCACCGAGGTAGGCCAGGGCATACTCTTGACATCCTAATAACTGGTCCATCATCCTTTGGAAGGTAGTCAGGGCATTTTTCATCCCAAATGGTAGGCTGGTAAAGTCATACAGGCCAAAGGGGGTGATTAATGCAGACTTCTCTTGAACTAGTATCTCTTGCTCAAATCGATGGTAGATATGAACCGAGATCTGCCTAATCTATTAGTTCATCCACCCGAGGCATGGGGTACACGTCTGTAACGATGACCTCATTAAGTCACCTATAGATCACACAGAAGTGAGTACTCGTCTTTCTTGGGTACCAACACCTCACTGGCTGCCCATGGGCTTTGGGAAGGAACTATGACCCCCATATTCAACATGTCAACCACTTCAGCCTTCATTTCCAACACTGGAGGTGTCACCTGGTAGGCAGGTTGTCTGAGTGAAGTAGCTACCTCTGTGTTAATATGATGCTGGAGCAAGGGAGTTCGACCAGGCCGACTCGTGAACAGGAAGTCATATGTTCCAAGCAGTTTTGTTTATTGCTGCTTCTGTGATGGACCAAGCCGCTCCCCCAATGGGATCTCCGTTATCCCCATTCTTCTTTTGGATTCCACCAATAAGTCCGGGATCTGGTCCAGATCTAGGTCATCTAAAGGGGGACAACAAACTGCTAGGTTGGTAACTTCCCTTTCATCATAAGCTTTTAGCCTGTTAACATGATAGGTCCATTCATGCAAACCTGCTTAATCCAAGGCCACGGTGTAATCAGTCTCCCCGCATTTTCTAGTGATGGTAAACAGACCTGTCCATATGGCTTGCAGCTTGTTTTTGCATACTGGTACTAGTACTAGAAACTATTATCCACAGGAAATTCTTGGAATCTGGAAGCATAATTGTAACACCATTGTTGACTTCACTGTGCTACTTCTAAATTCACAAGGGCTAAGGTCGTGAGGTACCTCATCTTCTCCCTAAACTTTTGGACATACTCTAGAATGGGAACCTCTTCTGTGGGAAAAGTGCCCTCCCAACTCGCTCTTACAAGCTCCAATGACCCTCATACTTTTTTGCCGTACAGCAATTCAAAAGGAGAGAACCCGGTAGAATCCTTCGGAACCTCCCGGTAGGCTAACATGAGCTGCTGTAGGTTTTTCTCCCAGTCCCCCCTCATACTCCACATACCGACTAATGAAGCTGCTCTTTAGTTTTGGGGTGGTACGCATGGGGAAGACATCAGGTTTCTCCCAGAGGGTCTGAATCAGCTCGCTTTGGAACTGGGTCGCCTGGTCAGTCAATATCTTCTGTGGAAACCCTACTAGAATAAAAATTTACAGTAGAGCTTGAGCCACGTGCTCCACATCTATGGATGACAGGGCAACGGCTTCCAGATAGCGGGTAGCAAAGTCAACTACAGTAAGGATGAACCTCTGCGTGTGGCAGGCGGGAGACCAGCGATCAGTGAGCTGGTGCAGGGAGCTGGTAACCAAGGTTAATATCGGGTTTCTAAGTGCCACGTGCCGCTTAGAAACCCGATGTTCAAAACTATGATGTGTACCTTGGTTACCAGCTCCCTGCACCAGCGCGCTGGTAACTAAGGTACACAGTGGGTAACTAAGCAACGTGCGTTGTTTGCTACCCGTATTGTCGCTGGTGCTGATCGCTAGTGAAGCTGCCTGTTTGGCAGCTCACCAGCGATCATGTAGCAACATACCAGCGATCCTGACAAGATCATATCGTTGTCGGGATTGCTGGTGCTTCGCTATGTGTGACGGGGCCCTAAGACTACACATCAGACTCCTCAGTGTGAACAGAATCCGAAGCCGGCATGACAGCTACCTATTCTCGAATTTCTGGGGCCATTTTCTCCAAAAGTTGCTCAAGCACAATTACATCCCGAAGGGCAGCAGCGGAGTGGGCAGCCCTTACGTCAAGCCAGCGGTTGCAGTGGCGCTGGAGTGGACTGACAAAGGGGACCCTCTGGCGAGACAATGTCCGGAACTGAGGTGCAATATCTCTCGGGGGTGATGGTAAAAAGTGACAGCAGGGTGTCCTTAATAGTTCCATAGACCAGGCGGTATTGAGGCCCAAGTGACCGGGCAGCATCCCGTGCTCAACCAGTCAAACTACTCAACAGGTATTTAGCCCAATCAGCTGTGGGCACCTGATGCATCAGCAATAGAGTCTCAAAATCTTGCAGATGTTCATCAACTTCAGTGTTTGACTCATTAAACACTAGAACGTCTCTGTAGTAGAGCCAAATGCCTTGCAGGGGGACTATCATGGGGATAGGGTCTAGTGCTGGCTGTGGTTAAACTGGAACTCCCAAAAGTGATTCCATTGCACAAGCTTTCCCCACTTGAGACTCCAGGTCCCAATGCAGCCATCATCTCCTGGATTTGGGATGCAGGTGACTGGGTTGATTCCAGACCGGCACTAGGTCCTTGCTCTGGCAATTCCTTTGGATCCATTCCAGCAGTGCTTTCGTCATCCCCCACAACGTTCTGGTCATCCCAATGAACCAATTCCTTGATCAAATCCGACGGAGTATCTTTGGTCGGGTATTCAATCCGGCGGTAGTTGTCGTTTCTTGTTGCGACTATACATCCACTCTTCCCAAGGCCGAATTGGCGGGGATGGACATGGTGGAGTCTGAAGCATACTGTATATGCCTCATCAATGATCTGCTGGATCTGTCGGAATGCCTCCCTGGTCGTGGATCCCTGGACGGTGTCTACAAACACCAGCTCCCTGCACCTCCCCCGGTTCCACTAGGCTGAGTAGTATCCCACTTGCTGCCACCAAGTGTGGAGACATGGGGGTCAGTGGATGCTCGTCTGCTGGCTGGGCTGTCTTTAGCCACATACCTTACTGTTCGGATCACCTAGCCACATATCTTACTGCTCTTGGTTAGCTTCCTAAGCTTATTGTTACCTCCTCGCTGTGGGGGCCCGATAAAAGTGGGGAGCCACTGGTGTGGGTATTCGGCATTGGAAGCAGCTCTAATCTCGGTTAGTCAGCGGAAGGGTGAGACTCTGTAATTTACACCATCTTGGGTGTTTGCTGGGACTGCTATGTATGCTATTGTGTGTTGATGGTTCAAATAATTGCCACACTGTTTTACCCTCACCCTGAGTTGTCTGAGCAATGTTCTGCCCATGGGGAGAGATCAGGCATTCAGTGGTATGAGCCCTGGTCCATGGAATCTTTCTAAAGAGAGCCAGGCTAGCAGATGAGAGCACCCACTAAACCTGTATCTCCATAACATCCCACTGCAGAGTTCTGGAGTGGAATTGGGCCCACAGAACTGCGAAAAAGAACAACGTCAAATACCCAAGAGGTACATTGTCCTCCTAAGGGACATGGAGTGGACCTCTGTGAAGGGTTAATACTAAAATCAGAGCTGAAGTTTCACTTCTCCATTTTTCCTGAAGGTTTCGCTTCTCTGTTTTTGTTGCTGTAAGATAAATTTTGTAATTAGGTAAAAGTTCAAACTGTCATGAAACCAAACTGTTCCCATCAGGTGCAAGATAAGGGAACCCGGGGTGTAAAACTCTGAAGAATATGCCATTATACTACTTTCTATTTGGATACGGACATATATGTAGTTTCCGGTTTTCTTGCAATATTATTGGCTTATAAAGTGAAATGATGTTATTGGTAGTTGAGAACTTTGCATAATTAAGCAAAAGATTATAAAAGAAGTGACTAAAATAAAGGGGCTTGGTGATCTGTCTCGATCCTCCCGTACAGAGACCCCCGTCTCCGTGTGGTCATTTGAGTTGCTAGCAACACTCTGTGGACATCACTGGATCAACCGTGAAGGGTTAATTTAGCCCTCCCTAAATAGCCACCCCGACACCTCTATAGCTTTCTCCACCTGGCACTGGATCTTTTTTTATCTTAGACACTTACAGGTGACACACCTGCACTTCCGAGTTCAAAAAGAGCTCCAGGAAATCCTGAATCTTCCAGGGGACTAATCTGGATTTTTTTAATAGTAGAAAACAGCAAGGCACTCAAAAGTCAATAGTTTTTTGGAAGGTACACAAGTAGGGTCTCCAGCCCATAATATAAGTGATAAACAACTTGGCACTCAAAATTGTGAAAAAATTGTTTCATATTTATTGGCATTCAGATAACATATACTCTAAACGTTTTCGGCCCCAACATAGGACCTTCATCAGAGATTGTATCGAGATTTTCAGTCTCGGATAGTAGAGACTGGTCCGTGAGGGTACGCATCATATAGTCTTTCCGTGCAATTATACAGTTGTGGCCAAAAGTATTGACACCCCTGCAATTCTGTCAGATAACACTCAGTTTCTTCCTGAAAATGATTGCAAACACAAATTCTTTGGTATTATTATCTTCATTTAATTTGTCTTAAAAGAAAAAACACAAAAGAGAATGAAGCAAAAAGCAAAACATTTATCATTTCACACAAAACGCCAAAAATGGGCCAGACAAAAGTATTGGCACCCTCAGCCTAATACTTGGTTGCACAACCTTTAGCCAAAATAACTGCGACCAACCGCTTCCGGTAACCATCAATGAGTTTCTTACAATGCTCTGCTGGAATTTTAGACCATTCTTCTTTGGCAAACTGTTCCAGGTCCCTGATATTTGAAGGGTGCCTTCTCCAAACTGCCATTTTTAGATCTCTCCACAGGTGTTCTATGCGATTCAGGTCTGGCCTCATTGATGGCCACCTTAGAAGTCTCCAGTGCTTTCTCTCAAACCATTTTCTAGTGCTTTTTGAAGTGTGTTTGGGGTCATTGTCCTGCTGGAAGACCCATGACCTCTGAGGGAGACCCAACTTTCTCACACTGGGCCCTATATTATGCTGCAAAATTTGTTGGTAGTCTTCAGACTTCATAATGCCATGCACACGGTCAAGCAGTCCAGTGCCAGAGGCAGCAAAGCAACCCCAAAACATCAGGGAACCTCCGTCATGTTTGACTGTAGGGACCGTGTTCTTTTCTTTGAATGCCTCTTTTTTTTTCTCCTGTAAACTCTATGTTGATGCCTTTGCCCAAAAAGCTCTACTTTTGTCTCATCTGACCAGAGAACCTTCTTCTTCCAGAACGCTTTAGGCTTTTTCAGGTAAGTTTTGGCAAACTCCAGCCTGGCTTTTTTATGTCTCGGGGTAAGAAGTGGGGTCTTCCTGGGTCTCCTACCTTACAGTCCCTTTTCATTCAGACGCCAACAGATAGTACGGGTTGACACTGTTGTACCCTCGGACTGCAGGGCAGCTTGAACTTGTTTGGATGTTAGTCGAGGTTCTTTATCCAACATCCGCACAATCTTGCGTTGAAATCTCTTGTCAATTTTTCTTTTCCGTCCACATCTAGGGAGGTTAGCCACAGTGCCATGGGTTTTAAACTTCTTGATGACACTGCGCACGGTATACACAGGAGCATTCAGGTCTTTGGAGATGGACTTGTAGCCTTGAGATTGCTCATGCTTCCTCACAATTTGGTTTCTCAAGTCCTCAGACAGTTCTTTGGTCTTCTTTCTTTTCTCCATGCTCAATGTGGTACACACAAGGACAAGGACAGAGGTTGAGTCAACTTTAATCCATGTCAACTGGCTGCAAGTGTGATTTAGTTATTGCCAACACCTGTTAGGTGCCACAGGTAAGTTACAGGTGCTGTTAATTACACAAATTAGAGAAGCATCACATGATTGTTCGAACAGTGCCAATACTTTTGTCCACCCTCTTTTTTAGGTTTGGTGTGGAATTATATCCAATTTGGCTTTAGGACAATTCTTTTTGTGTTTTTTCATTTAAGACAAATTAAAAGAAGATAATAATACCAAAGAATTTGTGTTTGCAATCATTTTCAGGAAGAAACTGAGTATTATCTGACAGAATTGCAGGGGTGTCAATACTTTAGGCCACAACTGTATAAGTGCTCCACAGTGCTAGGTGCAATATGTGCCCATTTCAATTAAGTAAACGGTAGCGCTTGTGCTATATGTGATCTGAATATGCTGGTCCTCCTGGATGTTGTAGGTAGAGAGCGCTATAGTATAGCGATTTATATCGCTGTGGAATGGCGCTGAGGTGCAGCCTCGTCCTGCGTGCGATATGTCTCCTATCATCAAGGCTCAGCATCTCAGGCAGACTGTGAATATATTATTAGTCCCACTATAAATACAGGGACGAGGCGACACTGCCGAGGTGTGACAGAGACTATCATCAAGGCTCAGCATCACAGGCAGACTGTGAATATATTATTAGTCCCATTATAAATACAAGGACGAGGCGACACTGCCGAGGTGTGACAGAGCCTATCATCAAGGCTCAGCATCACAGGCAGACTGTGAATATATTATTAGTCCCATTATAAATACAGGGACGAGGCGACACTGCCGAGGTGTGACAGAGCTTACCATCCAGGCTCAGCATCTCAGGCAGACTGTGAATATATTATTAGTCCCATTATAAATATAGGGACGAGGCGACACTGCCGAGGCGTGACAGAGCCTATCATCAAGGCTCAGCATCACAGGCAGACTGTGAATATATTATTAGTCCCATTATAAATACAAGGACGAGGCGACACTGCCGAGGTGTGACAGAGCCTATCATCAAGGCTCAGCATCACAGGCAGACTGTGAATATATTATTAGTCCCATTATAAATACAAGGACGAGGCTACACTGCCGAGGTGTGACAGAGCCTATCATCAAGGCTCAGCATCTCAGGCAGACTGTGAATATATTATTAGTCCCATTATAAATACAAGGACGAGGCGACACTGCCGAGGTGTGACAGAGCCTATCATCAAGGCTCAGCATCACAGGCAGACTGTGAATATATTATTAGTCCCATTATAAATACAGGGACGAGGCGACACTGCCGAGGTGTGACAGAGCCTATCATCAAGGCTCAGCATCACAGGCAGACTGTGAATATATTATTAGTCCCATTATAAATACAAGGACGAGGCGACACTGCCGAGGTGTGACAGAGCCTATCATCCAGGCTCAGCATCACAGGCAGACTGTGAATATATTATTAGTCCCATTATAAATACAGGGACGAGGCGACACTGCCGAGGTGTGACAGAGTCTATCATCAAGGCTCAGCATCTCAGGCAGACTGTGAATATATTATTAGTCCCATTATAAATACAAGGACGAGGCGACACTGCCGACGTGTGACAGAGCCTATCATCAAGGCTCAGCATCACAGGCAGACTGTGAATATATTATTAGTCCCATTATACATGCAAGGACGAGGCGACACTGCCGAGGTGTGACAGAGCCTATCATCAAGGCTCAGCATCACAGGCAGACTGTGAATATATTATTAGTCCCATTATACATGCAAGGACGAGGCGACACTGCCGAGGTGTGACAGAGCCTATCATCAAGGCTCAGCATCACAGGCAGACTGTGAATATATTATTATTCCCATTATAAATACAGGGACGAGGCGACACTGCCGAGGTGTGACAGAGTCTATCATCAAGGCTCAGCATCACAGGCAGACTGTGAATATATTATTATTCCCATTATAAATACAGGGACGAGGCGACACTGCCGAGGTGTGACAGAGCCTATCATCAAGGCTCAGCATCACAGGCAGACTGTGAATATATTAGTCCCATTATAAATACAAGGACGAGGCGACACTGCCGAGGTGTGACAGAGCCTATCATCAAGGCTCAGCATCTCAGGCAGACTGT
Source organism: Dendrobates tinctorius (assembly GCF_039654945.1). Taxonomy (NCBI): domain Eukaryota; kingdom Metazoa; phylum Chordata; class Amphibia; order Anura; family Dendrobatidae; genus Dendrobates; species Dendrobates tinctorius. The sequence continues at coordinate 4,001,122 of NW_027361893.1, read as the reverse complement.
GAATATATTATTAGTCCCATTATAAATACAGGGACGAGGCGACACTGCCGAGGTGTGACAGAGCCTATCATCAAGGCTCAGCATCACAGGCAGACTGTGAATATATTATTAGTTCCATTATAAATACAAGGACGAGGCGACACAGCCGAGGTGTGACACAGCCTATCATCAAGGCTCAGCATCTCAGGCAGACTGTGAATATATTATTAGTCCCATTATAAATACAGGGACGAGGCGACACTGCCGAGGTGTGACAGAGCCTATCATCAAGTCTCAGCATCACAGGCAGACTGTGAATATATTATTAGTCCCATTATAAATACAGGGATGAGGCGACACTGCCGAGGTGTGACAGAGCCTATCATCAAGGCTCAGCATCTCAGGCAGACTGTAAATATATTATTAGTCCCATTATAAATACAAGGACGAGGCGACACTGCCGACGTGTGACAGAGCCTATCATCAAGGCTCAGCATCACAGGCAGACTGTGAATATATTATTAGTCCCATTATACATGCAAGGACGAGGCGACACTGCCGAGGTGTGACAGAGCCTATCATCAAGGCTCAGCATCACAGGCAGACTGTGAATATATTATTATTCCCATTATAAATACAGGGACGAGGCGACACTGCCGAGGTGTGACAGAGTCTATCATCAAGGCTCAGCATCACAGGCAGACTGTGAATATATTATTATTCCCATTATAAATACAGGGACGAGGCGACACTGCCGAGGTGTGACAGAGCCTATCATCAAGGCTCAGCATCACAGGCAGACTGTGAATATATTAGTCCCATTATAAATACAAGGACGAGGCGACACTGCCGAGGTGTGACAGAGCCTATCATCAAGGCTCAGCATCTCAGGCAGACTGTGAATATATTATTAGTCCCATTATAAATACAGGGACGAGGCGACACTGCCGAGGTGTGACAGAGCCTATCATCAAGGCTCAGCATCACAGGCAGACTGTGAATATATTATTAGTTCCATTATAAATACAAGGACGAGGCGACACAGCCGAGGTGTGACACAGCCTATCATCAAGGCTCAGCATCTCAGGCAGACTGTGAATATATTATTAGTCCCATTATAAATACAGGGACGAGGCGACACTGCCGAGGTGTGACAGAGCCTATCATCAAGTCTCAGCATCACAGGCAGACTGTGAATATATTATTAGTCCCATTATAAATACAGGGATGAGGCGACACTGCCGAGGTGTGACAGAGCCTATCATCAAGGCTCAGCATCTCAGGCAGACTGTAAATATATTTAGTCCCATTATAAATACAGGGAGGAGGCGACACTGCCGAGGTGTGACAGACCCTATCATCAAGGCTCAGCATCTCAGGCAGACTGTGAATATATTATTATTCCCATTATAAATACAGGGACGAGGCGACACTGCCGAGGTGTGACAGAGCCTATCATCAAGGCTCAGCATCTCAGGCAGACTGTGAATATATTATTAGTCCCATTATAAATACAGGGACGAGGCGACACTGCCGAGGTGTGACAGAGCCTATCATCAAGGCTCAGCATCTCAGGCAGACTGTGAATATATTATTATTCCCATTATAAATACAGGGACGAGGCGACACTGCCGAGGTGTGACAGAGCCTATCATCAAGGCTCAGCATCTCAGGCAGACTGTGAATATATTATTAGTCCCATTATAAATACAGGGACGAGGCGACACTGCCGAGGTGTGACAGAGCCTATCATTAAGGCTCAGCATCACAGGCAGACTGTGAATATATTATTAGTCCCATTATAAATACAGGGAGGAGGCGACACTGCCGAGGTGTGACAGAGCCTATCATCAAGGCTCAGCATCACAGGCAGACTGCGAATATATTATTAGTTCCATTATAAATACAAGGACGAGGCGACACTGCCGAGGTGTGACACAGCCTATCATCAAGGCTCAGCATCACAGGCAGACTGTGAATATATTATTAGTGCCATTATAAATACAGGGACGAGGCGACACTGCCGAGGTGTGACAGAGCCTATCATCAAGGCTCAGCATCACAGGCAGACTGTGAATATATTAGTCCCATTATAAATACAAGGACGAGGCGACACTGCCGAGGTGTGACAGAGCCTATCATCAAGGCTCAGCATCTCAGGCAGACTGTGAATATATTATTAGTCCCATTATAAATACAGGGACGAGGCGACACTGCCGAGGTGTGACAGAGCCTATCATCAAGGCTCAGCATCACAGGCAGACTGTGAATATATTATTAGTTCCATTATAAATACAAGGACGAGGCGACACTGCCGAGGTGTGACACAGCCTATCATCAAGGCTCAGCATCACAGGCAGACTGTGAATATATTATTAGTGCCATTATAAATACAGGGACGAGGCGACACTGCCGAGGTGTGACAGAGCCTATCATCAAGGCTCAGCATCACAGGCAGACTGTGAATATATTATTATTCCCATTATAAATACAGGGACGAGGCGACACTGCCGAGGTGTGACAGAGCCTATCATCAAGGCTCAGCATCACAGGCAGACTGTGAATATATTAGTCCCATTATAAATACAAGGACGAGGCGACACTGCCGAGGTGTGACAGAGCCTATCATCAAGGCTCAGCATCTCAGGCAGACTGTGAATATATTATTAGTCCCATTATAAATACAGGGACGAGGCGACACTGCCGAGGTGTGACAGAGCCTATCATCAAGGCTCAGCATCACAGGCAGACTGTGAATATATTATTAGTTCCATTATAAATACAAGGACGAGGCGACACTGCCGAGGTGTGACACAGCCTATCATCAAGGCTCAGCATCACAGGCAGACTGTGAATATATTATTAGTGCCATTATAAATACAGGGACGAGGCGACACTGCCGAGGTGTGACAGAGCCTATCATCAAGGCTCAGCATCACAGGCAGACTGTGAATATATTAGTCCCATTATAAATACAAGGACGAGGCGACACTGCCGAGGTGTGACAGAGCCTATCATCAAGGCTCAGCATCACAGGCAGACTGTGAATATATTATTATTCCCATTATAAATACAGGGACGAGGCGACACTGCCGAGGTGTGACAGAGTCTATCATCAAGGCTCAGCATCACAGGCAGACTGTGAATATATTATTAGTCCCATTATAATACAGGGATGAGGCGACACTGCCGAGGTGTGACAGAGCCTATCATCAAGGCTCAGCATCTCAGGCAGACTGTGAATATATTATTAGTCCCATTATAAATACAGGGACGAGGCGACACTGCCGAGGTGTGACAGAGCCTATCATCAAGTCTCAGCATCACAGGCAGACTGTGAATATATTATTATTATTATTATTATTATTATTTATTGTTATAGCGCCATTTATTCCATGGCGCTTTACATGTGAGGGGGGTATACATAAAAACAAGTACAATAATCTTAAACAATACAAGTCATAACTGGTACAGGAGGAGAGAGGACCCTGCCCGCGAAGGCTCACAATCTACAGCGGGATGGGTGATAATACAGTAGGCGAGGGTAGAGCTGGTCGTGCAGCGGTTTGGTCGATCAGTGGTTACTGCAGGTTATAGGCTTGTCGGAAGAGGTGGGTCTTCAGGCTCTTTTTGAAGGTTTCGATGGTAGGCGAGAGTCTGATATGTTGTGGTAGAGAGTTCCAGAGTAGGGGTGATGCGCGAGAGAAATCTTGTATGCGATTGTGGGAAGAGGAGATAAGAGGGGAGTAGAGAAGGAGATCTTGTGAGGATCGGAGGTTGCGTGCAGGAAAGTACCGGGAGACGAGGTCACAGATGTATGGAGGAGACAAGTTGTGGATGGCTTTGTATGTCATGGTTAGGGTTTTGTAATGGAGTCTCTCGGCAATTGGGAGCCAGTGAAGGGATTGACAGAGGGGAGAAGCTGGGGAATAGCGGGGGGACAGGTGGATTAGTCGGGCAGCAGAGTTTAGAATAGATTGGAGGGGTGCGAGAGTGTTTGAGGGGAGGCCACAGAGCATGAGGTTGCAGTAGTCAAGGCGAGAGATGATGAGGGCATGGACTAGGGTTTTTGCAGATTCTTGGGTGAGGAATGAACGGATGCGTGAAATATTTTTGAGTTGAAGTCGGCAGGAAGTGGAAAGGGTTTGGATATGTGGTTTGAAGGAGAGATCAGCATCAAGGATTACTCCGAGGCAGCGAGCTTGTGGGACTGGGGAGAGTGGGCAGTCATTTACTGTAATTGATAGGTTCGTAGGGGGGGTCACGTGAGATGGGGGAAAGATGATGAATTCTGTTTTGTCCATGTTGAGTTTCAGATATCTAGTGGAGAAGAAGGATGAAATAGTGGACAGACATTGAGGGATTCTGGTTAGTAGGGAGGTGATATCTGGTCCAGAGATGTAGATCTGTGTGTCATCAGCATAAAGATGATACTGAAAGCCATGAGATTCTATGAGCTGTCCCAGGCCAAAGGTGTAAATAGAGAACAGCAGGGGCCCTAGGACTGAACCTTGTGGGACTCCGACAGATAGGGGGCGAGGTGAGGAGGTGGTGTGTGAGTGGGAGACGCTGAATGTCCGGTCTGTTAGGTATGATGAGATCCAGGAGAGGGCCAAGTCTGTGATGCCGAGGGATGAGAGGGTCTGTAATAATAGGGAATGGTCCACTGTGTCAAAGGCAGCCGACAGGTCCAGGAGGAGGAGGACGGAGTAGTGTCGCTTGCTCTTGGCAGTTAAGAGGTCATTGGTGACCTTAGTAAGGGCAGTTTCAGTGGAGTGGTGTGACCGGAAGCCAGATTGTAAGCGGTCGAAGAGGGAGCAAGAAGAGAGATGGGAGGACAGTTCAAGGTAGACGTGTTGTTCCAGTAGCTTGGAGGCGTATGGGAGAAGTGATATAGGGCGATAGCTAGATACAGAGGATGGGTCAAGAGAGGGCTTTTTGAGGATAGGTGTGATGGAGGCATGTTTAAAGCTTGAGGGGAAAACACCAGTTGTTAGTGATAGGTTGAAGAGATGGGTTAGGGTTGGGATGAAGACTGTGGTGAGGTTTGGGATGAAGTGGGATGGGATCGGGTCGAGTGCACAGGTGGTGAGATGTGATCTTGAGAGTAGAGTGGAGAGTCGATCTTCTGTAATGGTGGAGAAGTTGGTTTTGAAGGTGGAGGGCTGGGAAGTCGGGAGGAAGGGCTCTGGGGGTTGTTGACCAAAACTGTCCCTGATGTTATCAATTTTCTGCTTGAAAAATGAGGCAAAGTCTTCAGCTGAGATGAGTGGGGAGGGAGGAGGTGCTGGGGGGCGGAGGAGAGAATTGAAGGTGTTGAATAACTGTTTAGGGTTGTGAGACAGGGAGGATATGAGAGATGAGAAGTAGGTTTGTTTAGCTGTGGCGAGTGTGGTCTTGAAAGTAGTGAGGGACTGTTTGAATGCGATGAAATGCTCGTTGGAGTGGGATCTTTTCCATCTGCGCTCAGCAGCCCTGGAAGCTCGCCTCAGCTCTTTGGTCAGGCTGGTGTGCCAGGGCTGTCTGTTAATTTTGCGAGTTTTGGTATGTGTAAGTGGGGCAGCGGATTCCAAAGCTACAGCTATTGTGGTGTTATATAGAGCGGCAGCGTCATCCGCATTGTGTAAGGAACTTATATCTGTAAGAGGGAGGAGGGATTCGGAGAATGAGTGTAGGTCAAGGTGTTTAAGATTCCTGCGAGGGTGTGAAAGTTTGTGGGGTGGGGATTGTAGGCATGGAGTGAAGAGGGAAGAGAATGTGAGCAGGTTGTGGTCAGAGAGAGGAAGAGGTGAGTTAGAGAGGTTAGATAGGGAGCAGAGGCGGGTGAAGATGAGGTCCAGTGTGTGGCCATCTTTGTGGGTGGCTGTAGAAGACCATTGAGTGAGGCCGAAGGAGGAAGTGAGAGATAGAAGTTTAGTGGCAGCTGAGAGGGAAGTGTCAATGGGGATGTTGAAGTCGCCCATGATGATAGTAGGGATGTCCGCGGAAAGGAAATGAAGTAACCAGGTGGTGAAGTGGTCAAAGAAGGTGGTGGCTGGCCCTGGGGGGCGGTAGATGACAGCCAGTTGGAGGTTGGAGGGGGAGTAGATGCGCACAGAGTGCACCTCAAAGGAAGGGAGGGTAACAGAGGGTGGCAGTGGGATTGGGGTGAAGGAGCAGGTATCTGACAGGAGAAAACCAACTCCTCCACCATGTTTGCTGCTGGGGCGGGGGGTGTGAGAAAGGTGGAAGCCGCCATACGAAAGTGCAGCAGGAGAGGCTGTGTCAGAAGGGGTGAGCCAGGTTTCGGTGATGGCGAGGAAGGAGAGTTTGGTAGTAACAAAAAGATCATGGATGTAGGAAAGCTTGTTGCAGACAGAGCGAGCGTTCCACAGAGCTCCTGTTAGTGGGACTGGGGAAGCGGGGGCTGGGTGAATGGGTATAAGGTTGGAGAGGTTACGGAAGGTTGTGATAGAGCGTGGATGGGAGGTAGAAATGGCTGTGGGAATGTGGTGAGGAGGACCAGGATTTGGAGAGATATCACCAGCAGTGAGAAGGAGCAGAGAAAGTGTTAGCAGGTGGGAGCAGGAGAGGGCATGAGGGGGCTGTCTGTGTTTGGAGACAGAGGATTGTATGTTAAGGAACAGTTTTGAGGCGGAGGTGAGGTGGATGGGGAGGATTGAAGAAGAGATGAACAGTTCCTTACTAGGAGTAGGGATTAGGGGAATTAGCAGAAAGTGAAGGATTATTGGGGTGAAAGTGAAAACAAACAGAAACATTGTTTACAGTGACTGTGTCCAGTTACCTTCAGTTCCCTTCTGGTTCAATTCTGGTTTTAATTCTTAAATTAATCTTCACACTTCTAGCACACACTTATAGCAATCACAATGCAGACTGAAGTCTATGCAGACTTGTACTCTGCAATATATGTACAACTAAGTGCAGTCAGGTGTGAAGCAGAGAGGAGTGGTCTCTGCTCATCTTGGCCAGACAATTAAGAGTGGACCAGATGTATATGATCAAGCCAGAGTAAACAAGGTCATAAATAACACTGGGGTAAGCTGGGGTTAGCTGAAAGGCATACCATGTGAATGCTAGGTGCAGAGGCAAGTCTATGTGCAAAGCTGGGTGACGCACTGCGTGTCCTTCATAGACAGACAGCAGGAGAGCAGGAGAGCTGGGTGGATGGACATACCATGTGAATGCTAGGTGCAGAGGCAAGTCTATGTGCAAAGCTGGGTGACGCACTGTGTGTCCTTCATAGACAGACAGCAGGAGAGCAGGAGAGCTGGGTGGATGGACATACCATGTGAATGCTAGGTGCAGAGGCACCATTATATTATAAGGCACCATTAGTCCCATTATAAATACAGGGATGAGGCGACACTGCCGAGGTGTGACAGAGCCTATCATCAAGGCTCAGCATCTCAGGCAGACTGTAAATATATTATTAGTCCCATTATAAATACAGGGACGAGGCGACACTGCCGAGGTGTGACAGACCCTATCATCAAGGCTCAGCATCTCAGGCAGACTGTGAATATATTATTATTCCCATTATAAATACAGGGACGAGGCGACACTGCCGAGGTGTGACAGAGCCTATCATCAAGGCTCAGCATCTCAGGCAGACTGTGAATATATTATTAGTTCCATTATAAATACAGGGACGAGGCGACACTGCCGAGGTGTGACAGAGCCTATCATTAAGGCTCAGCATCACAGGCAGACTGTGAATATATTATTAGTCCCATTATAAATACAGGGAGGAGGCGACACTGCCGAGGTGTGACAGAGCCTATCATCAAGGCTCAGCATCACAAGCAGACTGTGAATATATTATTAGTTCCATTATAAATACAAGGACGAGGCGACACTGCCGAGGTGTGACACAGCCTATCATCAAGGCTCAGCATCACAGGCAGACTGTGAATATATTATTAGTGCCATTATAAATACAGGGACGAGGCGACACTGCCGAGGTGTGACAGAGCCTATCATCAAGGCTCAGCATCACAGGCAGACTGTGAATATATTAGTCCCATTATAAATACAAGGACGAGGAGACACTGCCGAGGTGTGACAGAGCCTATCATCAAGGCTCAGCATCTCAGGCAGACTGTGAATATATTATTAGTCCCATTATAAATACAGGGACGAGGCGACACTGCCGAGGTGTGACAGAGCCTATCATCAAGGCTCAGCATCACAGGCAGACTGTGAATATATTATTAGTCCCATTATAAATACAGGGACGAGGCGACACTGCCGAGGTGTGACAGAGCCTATCATCAAGGCTCAGCATCACAGGCAGACTGTGAATATATTATTAGTTCCATTATAAATACAAGGACAAGGCGACACTGCCGAGGTGTGACACAGCCTATCATCAAGGCTCAGCATCACAGGCAGACTGTGAATATATTATTAGTGCCATTATAAATACAGGGACAAGGCGACACTGCCGAGGTGTGACAGAGCCTATCATCAAGGCTCAGCATCACAGGCAGACTGTGAATATATTAGTCCCATTATAAATACAAGGACGAGGCGACACTGCCGAGGTGTGACAGAGCCTATCATCAAGGTTCAGCATCTCAGGCAGACTGTGAATATATTATTAGTCCCATTATAAATACAAGGACGAGGCGACACTGCCGAGGTGTGACAGAGCCTATCATCAAGGCTCAGCATCACAGGCAGACTGTGAATATATTATTAGTCCCATTATAAATACAGGGATGAGGCGACACTGCCGAGGAGTGATAGAGCCTATCACCAAGGCTCAGCATCACAGGCAGACTGTGAATATATTATTAGTCCCATTATAAATACAGGGACGAGGCGACACTACAGAGATGTGACAGAGCCTATCATCAAGGCTCAGCATCACAGGCAGACTGTGAATATATTATTAGTCCCATTATAAATACAGGGACGAGGCGACACTGCCGAGGTGTGACAGAGCCTATCATCAAGTCTCAGCATCTCAGGCAGACTGTGAATATATTATTAGTCCCATTATAAATACAAGGACGAGGCGACACTGCCGAGGTGTGACAGAGCCTATCATCAAGGCTCAGCATCACAGGCAGACTGTGAATATATTAGTCCCATTATAAATACAAGGACGAGGCGACACTGCCGAGGTGTGACAGAGCCTATCATCAAGGTTCAGCATCTCAGGCAGACTGTGAATATATTATTAGTCCCATTATAAATACAAGGACGAGGCGACACTGCCGAGGTGTGACAGAGCCTATCATCAAGGCTCAGCATCACAGGCAGACTGTGAATATATTATTAGTCCCATTATAAATACAGGGATGAGGCGACACTGCCGAGGAGTGATAGAGCCTATCACCAAGGCTCAGCATCACAGGCAGACTGTGAATATATTATTAGTCCCATTATAAATACAGGGACGAGGCGACACTACAGAGATGTGACAGAGCCTATCATCAAGGCTCAGCATCACAGGCAGACTGTGAATATATTATTAGTCCCATTATAAATACAGGGACGAGGCGACACTGCCGAGGTGTGACAGAGCCTATCATCAAGGCTCAGCATCACAGGCAGACTGTGAATATATAATTTGTCCCATTATAAATACAGGGACGAGGCGATACTGCCGAGGTGTGACAGAGCCTATCATCAAGGCTCAGCATCACAGGCAGACGGTGAATATATTATTAGTCCCATTATAAATACAGGGACGAGGCGACACTGCCGAGGTGTGACAGAGCCTATCATCAAGTCTCAGCATCACAGGCAGACTGTGAATATATTACTTGTCCCATTATAAATAGAGGGACGAGGCGACACTGCCGAGGTGTGATAGAGCCCATTAATACGGCTCAGCACCTCTGGCAGACTGTGAATATATTACTCCCATTTCAATAAAGGGACAGCACGCGCCTATGAGGGGAGGCGTCTAGGGACCGAGTGTGAGGTGATCCATTCAGTGACTGGATGTCATTCTCTTGCCTCATTTGGGCAAAGGAGCCTTTAGTTGTAGTCGACATACTGACACTGTATCAGGGAGACTTGTTATTCCGATGGGGACAATGTGCAATAACATAAGCACTTTAGTTTCCTGACAGTCTACTTTTGAATTAGCTGTCAGTAATTCGGAATAATGTATTGTTATATCGCCAGGATAAGGGTATAGTGTAATAATTATTAATCACTTCCCTTCAGAAAGGATGCCTAGCGATACTCTCCCATATCATCAGAAAAATAGTAAGGTGGAGGATGATTATTGGGAGAGGCTCATATTGGGGGGTGTCCATGAATCTGAGAATATAATGTCATATATATATATATATATATATATATATATATATATATATATATATACATACACTTTATTTATATTAGTGTCCTCTGTGATCCCCCTCTAATAGGGGTCTGTTGGAGAGACTGCATACAAGCACGGTAGATGATTTAATGAATTTATTCACAATACTATTAAAAGGTTTATTATTTTTCCACCGCAGTCAGTGGGTTTTGTATAATTTTGTGGGATACTTATTTGGTATAAGGGTGCCAATTCAATGATAACGTGTCTACCTGACCCCCATCTCTCCCTGATCCGGCTGCCCCCTGTACTGACTGACGCTCCACTTGCTCCTGGGGCTCCCATGCTGCCGCTGTTGAGGCTGCTGCTGCTCCAAATCTGTCTCCATGTTAATGAGGACAGGTGAGCTAGAACACCCTGAGCAGAGGTGCCAGCTTACATTTATACTGGCACCTGGGTCACCAGTATCCCTGGCATTTCGGGGTTGCGTGGCTCCTGTCTGACCCACCTCCTGGTGTCGTCATCATCACCCCCCCCCTCCAGCAGGAAGAGCCTTCTGAATCAGTCACACACCTTGCGGTGTGACTCTCCGATGCAGATACCCACTAGGCAACATTGGGGGCGTCCTGAGAACGTCATGATCTGCGCCCCTCCAATCAGGGGACGCCGCTAACCTTGCACCTGCTCACATGTGAAGCCCCCTTGTACTCACGGTGACATTTCCAGGCATCCTACACCTGCCGAGGCAGAGAAAGGATCCCTGCCTAAGCCGGTTAGCCAGGTCTGGGAAGGAAACTTCCTCTTTTATTTCTTCACAGGTAAGCATGCCCAGGTTCACCCATCAAGGACAAAAAATAAACAACTGATGCGAGGGAGAGGTGCAGCCCTTTTTAGCCTGTAGGTTTCCTGTCCTTGGTGGGCGGGTCCCCTCGCGCATGGGTGATCAATAAAACAGAGGTTTCCACATTATTAGTTTCACAAAGGCTTATGAAAAGCAACATGGCGTCCATAAACCAGTCCAGTAATATCTGTTCTCCCAAAGTCAAATCTTTTCCTCGCTTCTAAGCCTTGCAGTGTTACCAAACCACATTTAGCATCCATGTATTTAGTATTACCATAGTGAGAAAGACCCAGTTAGTTTACGGTAATAAAATGGCAAATGTGAAATTTTCACTGTCCAACATCCACTTCATGCTAGTTTCCAGAATGTGGCTGTAGAGTCAAAATAGTCACTACTCCTATACATTAAATCACTGAGGGTTATAATTTCCAAAATGGAGTCACTTTTTGGGGATTTCTACTGCTCTGGTTTTCTGCCATTTTGTCATATTAGGGCTTCTGCAAATGGTGTGTCCCATCTACTCTGGGATCTGCTCATGCGACGTCTGTTTCTGTCACCGGACATCGCCTTATTTATTCTGGAGGCGGCACTGGTGATTAAGGAGACTTCGGAACCTCTGGGTGGCGCAGGATCTGTCCAGCCACTAAGATTAGGGTGCCTAGGACCAGTAATCTCATCAAGTCTGGCAGTATGGATGAGTGCGGTTCAGCTGAAGTAATCCAATTCCTGACTCAGCCAAGTGGAAAGCACCACACCCTACTAAAGCTCAAAGCATAATGCCAGAAGCTGCCAGATACAGCCTTGTTCTGATTCAGTCCTCTGTGCTCCGCTCCCAAATTGTATTATTTGCTTCCTTTTGTGGCCCCAGCCCGTTTACTGACTACTCGTGTTTTCTGAGTTTGACCCGGCAACCAGACTATTCTTCTTGCCATCTTACACTACTGTACATAACAGCAGGCCACACCGTGGCCCAAGCCTAGGGGTCTGTGCCAAGATCCATGTAGAAAGGTTACAGTAGTTGAAGGGTGATGGGCAAAACTGTGAGTACAGACAATAACATCTCCTGAAATTGTAGGGAAGGTGACCTGACGGACGGACGGACTAGTCTGAGTGAAGAAGGAAAGGTTTGCACAGTGTAGGTAGGTGTACAGTGTGAAAACAGCTAGGAAAGTGTAGTGGACGTGCAGTACCTTGGGTTGACCATTAGATGGCAGGGAGGAGTGTGAGGAAAGGACTTGACATCAGCTTAGGGCTTTAGAAACCGTTGGTCATGGGGGCGTGGTGACAGTGACAGTTTCAAGGAACCGGGTTAGCTATAAATACTGAGGGAGGGTTCCAGAAGGTTCCAGTCCCCAGGGGGAGCCGCAGTGACAGGAGGACTGCGACGGTCTGTGCGCTGTGAGGTGAATCCAGACCAGGGGGACTGAGGAGAGAGAACAGGGGGGTGGTCCTGACAGATACACCGCAACAGAGACGAGTTAAAAGGGAATAGGCACACCGTTTAGAGTACGACGTCTGACCAGTGAACGGACTGTTGGTGAGTTGGCTTAGGGCAGCCACAGTGTCGGAAGCTGTAACTACGTCAGGAAAGGAGAAAGGACAGGACGTATATATACGTCCCCGGCGAGAAACACGGTGTGTGAAGCGGCTCTAGATATAGAGGGCCATGAGTGAGGTAGTGTGCTGTGTCGTGAAGCGGCTCTGGATGCGGAGGGCCGAGAGAGAGCGATATGGCGATGTGTTGCGAGGGCCGTCAGACGGACGGCGCGCAGAAATAAACTTGGACCTGTTGTACCCAGTACCTCCATCTTGTCTCTGTTTCGTCTCTGCGCGGTAAGAAGAGGGACCATCCCCCCAGCTCGCCCCACCAACCCTACATTTGGCGTAGTCGGCAGGATCGCCGCCGCTAATACATCATCTTCTGCGGCAGGCCTGCCTCAAAGAATGGAAAAGGACTTGGACTACTCTGTTTGGATTACAATTACCTGTGGATTACAATTGGCTTATTTGTGGATTACAAATTGGGAGCGCTGTGGTGACTCCGTGGTGCTGACAGAAGATCCGGGGCGGTATCAGGAGCTGCGCAAGATGGCGGCATTACTACAGCGCAGGGGAGAGGTCCGGGTGTTTGCAGTCGTGTTGAATGGACTGGGACCCCCTCCAACGTACCCCCGTGGACAGCAGTATGTGCCCGGAGGCCGACGCTCCCATGTACTGGACCCTAGCAGATGGGTGGAAAGGCCTGCCAATGTCCCACCCAGCAGGAGGAGTGGCACAGAAGAAGGACTTGGCTGTGTCTGTTTGGCGCCATTCGATTGCTGCCCAACGGACGGTATGAGACGCTGCGGGTGCCGGGGCATCGGCCGCCTGGAGTGGCAATGGAGGCGAGAGATGGAGCAGAAATTGCCCTCAGAGCCACGGGTGAACCGCAGAATACTGAGCTGGGGAGCGGAGCCTGAGCGGAGTCAGCGAGAGCGGCTGCCACCAATACCAGCAGAGAGCTTCACAGCGGAGCTCCCGAGTCCGGAGGAACGGCCCGCCGGACAGTGGAGCAAGGAACGGAGGCTGCGGGGGCCACCGCGTGATGATGGGACGGAGGCTGCAGCGCCGGGGAAGGTGAGAGAACCCCCGGCCCTATCAGTGCCTCCGCAGGCGGCCCCCACCATTCTGCTGCAGCACGCGGCCCCCTGCGCACCGGAAGGCCTAGTCACCACGGGCCCCGTGGCGTATACGGAACTGAGCGAGGCCCCCGCTCAAGTCCCTGAGATACCCTGCCCGGAGCTATCAGTGCGGCGTACAGCCGAAGAAGACGCTACTGTGCTCCCCTTGTCAAGAGCTGCCTTGCTAGAACCGGCCGTTACTTCGACTCCGTTAGAAGTTTTGGATGCGGCCTATCCTGCGGCCGCGGAATTGCCAGCGTTAGAACCGGCTGCGGCCTGTTTGACAGATCCTGTTACTCCAGCCCTCAAGGACCCGGCTGTCCTCACCCGCCACCTGGCCCCAGCGGCTGCTGGGCCGCAGATTTCACCAGCCGCCTCTGCCCCACGCGCTTTTACAGCGACGTCCCGCCCAACGGACTCTGGGACTGGCTCGGCACCCTCCGTTTGGGTCGCGGAGGTGATCAAGCAAAAGAAAGTTCGGGAGCAGGAGGTATGCAGCCTGCTCCACTCAAAGGGGGAGGCTGGCATGGCGGTGGAAAGGTCCCGGGGACGGCTGGTATACACCAACATCGATAGAGGATACGGTTTTATCCGGGATGAGACTGGACAAAAGGTCTATATTAATGTGGCATCAATTCGTCACGGCCGGGCTCTACATGAAGGGGACTGGGTGTCGTACTACAAAGAGTACTACCCCCATGGCTACTACGCGGTAGCTGTGGTTGCTGAGCCAGAGGACCGTGAACCCCCGTAGTAAGAACTCCTAGGACACTCCCTATACCCCGGGCGCTCCACGGCTGTGGGGTCCCTCGCTGCCAGCCGTCTGAGAGTGGTTTGAACTCTCGAAATTTCGTTGCACCGTTGTGACAGTTGTATAAGAAGTTAAAGTTGTTGGTTGCATAAAATCTGACAGAGTGGGGTGTCAAGAAGCGAGGGAGTGCATATGTCCAAGGAAGGGGGAGGAGAAAGAAGACTTGCAATGTTTTTTTTTCTGTTATATGTTGGGTTTAAAAGCAAGAGAAAAAGAAAAAAAAAAATTATAAAAATGGGTACTTGTGCTATTATAAAGTTGTTTGATGTATAATATGCCAAGGTAATATACAACAGGTCCGGGTAAGTGAAGGTCTGCGGGACCAAAGGAAAGTGTGAGATCCGGTAGGGATCTAAGAGTTGAGGAGGTCTGGGAAACCGGGACGCCGACCATGACTTGTTATTGAAAGAAAGGAAAATGAGTTGGAAGACGTGAGGAAGACAGCCGTCCTAGGTCAGGTCCCCAACACCACAGACACCCCTGAAGGAGGAAGGCGGGCGCTGGTAATGATCTGGAAGGTAAGAGACCTCGATCATGGCGTACCGAATAGATAGAATAATAATAATAATAATAATAATAATAATCTTTATTTATATAGCGCCAACATATTCCGCAGCGCTTTACAGTTGAACAGTTTCGAATAGAATATGAATCGAATAGAATATGGGTGTACCTAGCCCAATTTGAAAGACGTTGTCATGTGGCGTGCACGCTGGTGAGTAGCAGTAGGCTGCTCAGAGCATAGTGCTCCCAGTATGGTTCGGCCCCTGCAGATAGTGGGTTTGGCTCAACAGCTGGTCCGACAACAGAATGTAGGTGTAGCTTCAGAACGACGAAGGCAGGGATGACGATTGTCGAGGACGACAATGGATAAAGGAAGGGGGAGTGTAGGGAATGTGACCTGACGGACGGACGGACTAGTCTGAGTGAAGAAGGAAAGGTTTGCACAGTGTAGGTAGGTGTACAGTGTGGAAACAGCTAGGAAAGTGTAGTGGACGTGCAGTACCTTGGGTTGACCATTAGATGGCAGGGAGGAGTGTGAGGAAAGGACTTGACATCAGCTTAGGGCTTTAGAAACCATTGGTCATGGGGGGCGTGGTGACAGTGACAGTTTCAAGGAACCGGGTTAGCTATAAATACTGAGGGAGGGTTCCAGAAGGTTCCAGTCCCCAGGGGGAGCCGCAGTGACAGGAGGACTGCGACGGTCTGTGCGCTGTGAGGTGAATCCAGACCAGGGGGACTGAGGAGAGAGAACAGGGGGGTGGTCCTGACAGATACACCGCAACAGAGACGAGTTAAAAGGGAATAAGCACACCGTGTAGAGTACGACGTCTGACCAGTGAACGGACTGTTGGTGAGTTGGCTTAGGGCAGCCACAGTGTCGGAAGCTGTAACTACGTCAGGAAAGGAGAAAGGACAGGACGTATATATACGTCCCCGGCGAGAAACACGGTGTGTGAAGCGGCTCTAGATATAGAGGGCCATGAGTGAGGTAGTGTGCTGTGTCGTGAAGCGGCTCTGGATGCGGAGGGCAGAGAGAGAGCGATATGGCGATGTGTTGCGAGGGCCGTCAGACGGACGGCGCGCAGAAATAAACTTGGACCTGTTGTACCCAGTACCTGCCTCCATCTTGTCTCTGTTTCGTCTCTGCGCGGTAAGAAGAGGGACCACCCCCCCAGCTCGCCCCACCAACCCTACAAAATGATCAAGCTGAACAGTCTTCGATAAAAAAAATAATTAACTAGTGATGAAACCTCTCTGGAGTAATTAGAGTATGGTGCTTCGTGGTTCCTAAAAATCTAAACTATTGTAAGGGCGTATATTTTCTGTCAGATGTGTTTCTTGAAGAAATACATTCAAAGAGAACTTTTTATAATAGTGCAGAGCTGAGATGTCTTAGGGTACGTTTCTACGGTACGTCTTCTTAGTGCTTTGGACGGAGCGGAAAACCAGCATCGCCCTAAGCGCCGCCCTCGTCTGGCCACACAGTGATTCCGGATGTGCTCAGTGAACACATCCGGAATCACCGCAGGTTAGCCATAGTGTAGGCAGTTTACCTTGCGGAGACTAAGCGACTCCGCAAGGTAAACCAACATGCTGCGGTCTGGAGAGACACGCAGCATGTCCGATTACGCGGGTGTGTCACCCGCGTAATCGGACGCATAGTGGAGTTGGGATTTCATAAAATTCCCTCCACTATGCAGGAACAACTGGACGCTGCGGATTAAACGCTGCGGGAGGACGCAGCGTTCAATCCACAGCAATTTCTGATTGTTTCCGCTATGTGGAAACACACCCTTAGATTTAGATCTCAGGCATTTGGAGGAGGTAATGGGGACCTTTATTTAAAGAATACAAGGGAGTTGCAGACTCGCATAAATGATTCAGGGAATTCCCACCACAAATCATATAAAATGAAAAACTATAGACAAAATAAAAAAAGTTACATCCCTAACAACAATGTATGTATGAAGGGAGAATTCAAAATTCAACCGGACTTCCACTCATTAATGGTGGACCATTGGAGCTACTATGAGTCCTGACCAGAAGATTAGAGAAAGTATTAGTGCTCCCAATTGCAGTAAAGATTGTACAGTAATTTGAATTACTTAGAATTGAAAACATAACGTCATTTATGACGTGGAGTGAATCCATGAAACCAGGGCTCGAGCAAAGCCAATACTTCTCCTGCCGACATGAATAAATGTATATTACAGCCATCAGCCACGCACAGCTTAGAGATATATCATGGCACAGGTGTAATGTATTTCATGTTGTTTATCGCGATCTGGTTTGAAGTTAGCTGGTTTTAAAAGAAACTGAAAAGTCAGGATAAAGGGACTTGTAGGGACCAAATGAGCACATTCAGCAGCACAGAAGGGAGAGAAGGAAGATTCATCCAATAAGATATCAGGGATCTAGGAAGCCAACAGAATCATTACCCTCCACTTTCTCTTACAGGCCCATCATAATACTTTTCCTCAAGTGATTTTCTAACTTGTCAGCACATTCTACGTACACTGTCATTTGGCTTTGTAGTTTACAGATCTGTGCAGGTAACTTTCAGTGTTTGCTAATCCCACGGGGGTAGATGAATCCTCTAGGCTGTAAGTTCTATAGAATAGGGCTTTCAATACCCAAAGTCACTTGAACTGATTTGGGTGGAGGAACATTTTGTGGTCTAGAAGCAAAATGGTGATCACATGACTGTGATACAACCAGACTACACCACCGATAAAGCAGCCACAGCCGATGACTTAAGAAGAATCTGTGACTTCTGCATTTAGTGGTTACTACTCACCTGGGTAATCATATGTAGGAATCTCCTCTTTACACCGCTCATCACCCCTTACATATGTCTCTGTAGTATTAATATGGGTCAGATCTTCACCCTGAAACAAATATTGTAAAAGTCACAGACAGATGGAGAAGTCACATCTATGATCAGCTCTAATCCTGCCATCTCCACCATTCTCATTACACAAGTATAAAACATATAATACTGGTGGATAAAACAAGACTGAGCACAAGACCTTCACAGCCGTCTACACATCATAGGGGAGATCTCATGACACCTTCTCTACATCTACCTGATGATCCTGAGGAACATTGGGATCTTCTTGTTTATACTCCTGTGGAAGAAGAGGACGGGGACACCTCTCTGGTGTTGTCCTCTTACTGGATAGCTCTGGAGGAAACACATACAGGGACTGAATTCATTCTTTACATACAGATAATTATAGGCCGTGTGTATTTAGTCCTGTCTATTACCTGATGATGTGAGGGGCTGGGGAACCTCCACCATGACATCCTTGTACAGATCTTTGTGTCCTTCTAAATACCCCCACTCCTCCATGGAGAAATAGACAGCGACATCCTGACACCTTATAGGAACCTGACACATACAATGATACCGTCATCCTCCCGATCCCGTCAGTGTTACTGTATAATGTCCCAGTATTCCCAGCAGTGTCACCTCTCCAGTCAGCAGCTCAATCATCTTGTAGATGAGTTCTAGGATCTTCTGGTCATTGATGTCCTCATGTATCAGGGGGTGAAGTGGAGGCCCCGTGATTGGGCTCAGGGGTCTTCCCCATCCCTCAGACACAGGGTCCTGACAGCGCTCACTAGAGGTCTTCTTCACCACTGTGTAATCCTGGTTATGGAGAGACACATTAATAAATCTCACTACAGACATTCCCAGAGTCCTCACCTCTCCAGTTCTGTCCATCTGTTATTCTCATAGATAAGAATGATGTAATGTGACGTCATCAGAATCTCTCACCTCTCCAGTAAGCCGGAAGAGGATCTCTAGGGTGAGGCGTAATATACTCTCCGTCATCTTGTCTCTGTCCATATCCATCCTTGATGGGTAAATCAGGAAAATTCTTATAGAAGCTCTTCACTGACAGTATCTGATATTGTAGGGACCTGAATAGAAAGACGATGTAACATCATAAAAAATTCTATATAATACAATTACTGACAAAAATTAGAAATGAAGGCAGCACTCCATATTTTGCACTGTGGAAAAAAGATGGACTTCATTCAGACCCACATGTCAGGGCTACGTTTCTTCTCACACTGAGCCCTTCTCAGAGGTCATGGGTCTTCCAGCAGGACAATGACCCAAAACACACTTCAAAAAGCACTAGAAAATGGTTTGAGAGAAAGCACTGGAGACGTCTAAGGTGGCCAGCAATGAGTCCAGACCTGAATCCCATAGAACACCTGTGGAGAGACCTAAAAATGGCAGTTTGGAGAAGGCACCCTTCTAATATCAGGGACCTGGAGCAGTTTGCCAAAGAAGAATGGTCTAAAATTCCCGCAGAGCATTGTAAGAAACTCATTGATGGCTACCGGAAGCGTTTGGTCGCAGTTATTTTGGCTAAAGGTTGTGCAACCAAGTATTAGGCTGAGGGTGCCAATACTTTTGTCTGGCCCATTTTTGGAGTTTTGTGTGAAATATTCAATGTTTTGCTTTTTGCTTCATTCTCTTTTGTGTTTTTTCATTTAAGACAAATGAAATGAGGATAATAATACCAAAGAATTTGTGTTTGCAATCATTTTCAGGAAGAAACTGAGTATTATCTGACAGAATTGCAGGGGTGTCAATACTTTTGGCCACAACTGTATGTGTGTTTGTCACTTACATGTAATATATATGTATTCTATGTGCATATATCTATTCTATCTTTTCTATTCTATTATAACCTGTCAGTGTGATTTTACAGTAGCCGCATATGAATTGCCGGCTTTTCAAAGGACACCAGTGTGTAAAAATCGGACAGCAGTCGCATGGTGCGAGTGTTGTGCGATTTTTTCCTCGCACCCATTGACTTGCATTGGCGAGTCTTGTCTGAGATATACAGCAATACGCAACATGCTGCGATTTTTTTTCTCAGTCCTACTTCAGCTGAGAAAAAAAAATTGCAGATGAGATGTCACCTATTGAATAACATTGGTCTGAGTGCAATCTGATTTTTTGATTGGATTGCACTCGTCCGTATTTCTCGCATATGGGTATGAGCTCTAATCAATGGTAAAGTCGTGGACACCTCTTCACACCTGTTCTACATGCAATTCTACCTCAATGATCATTACTATAACGTCACTGTAACTATAGTATGTAACCAGTGCTGCAGCCAGATTCTGTGTGGCTTGCTGGGAATTATTATTATTTTTTACCGTATGCACTCGTGTATAAGCCGACCCCCCTTATTTTGCCACAAAAAAACTTATTGACTCGCGTATAAGCCGAGGGTGGAATCCATAAACTATGCCCTCATATGCAGCTCCATAGTTTATGCCCCATATGCTGCTCCATAGAATATGCTCCCCATATGCTGCCCCATAGAATATGCCCCATATGCTGCTCCATAGTTTATGCCCCCCATATGCTGCCCCATAGAATATGCCCCCATATGCTGCCCCCCATATGCTGCCCCATATATTATGCCCCCCATATGCTGCCCCATAGATTATGCCCCCATATGCTGCTCCATAGTTTATGCCCCCCATATGCTTCCCCATAGAATATGCCCCCATATGCTGCCCCATATATTATGCCCCCCATATGCTGCCCCATATATTATGCCCCCCATATGCTGCCCCATATATTATGCCCCCCATATGCTGCCCCATAGATTATGCCCCCATATGCTGCCCCATAGAATATGCCCCCATATATTATTCCCCCCATATGCTGCCCCATAGATTATGCCCCCATATGCTGCTCCATAGAATATGCCCCCATATGCTGCCCCATATATTATTCCCCCCATATGCTGCCCCATAGATTATGCCCCCATATGCTGCCCCATAGATTATGCCCCCATATGCTGCCCCATAGATTATGCCCCCATATGCTGCCCCATAGATTATGCCCCCATATGCTGCTCCATAGAATATGCCCCCATATGCTGCCCCATATATTATGCCCCCCATGTACTGCCCCATAGATTATGCCCCCATATGCTGCTCCATAGAATATGCCCCCATATGCTGCCCCATAGATTATGCCCCCCATATGCTGCCCCATAGATTATGCCCCCCATATGCTGCCCCATAGATTATGCCCCCATATGCTGCCCCATAGAATATGCCCCCATATATTATTCCCCCCATATGCTGCCCCATAGATTATGCCCCCATATGCTGCTCCATAGAATATGCCCCCATATGCTGCCCCATATATTATTCCCCCCATATGCTGCCCCATATATTATGCCCCCCATATGCTGCCCCATAGATTATGCCCCCATATGCTGCCCCATAGATTATGCCCCCATATGCTGCCCCATAGATTATGCCCCCATATGCTGCCCCATAGATTATGCCCCCATATGCTGCTCCATAGAATATGCCCCCATATGCTGCCCCATATATTATGCCCCCCATGTACTGCCCCATAGATTATGCCCCCATATGCTGCTCCATAGAATATGCCCCCATATGCTGCCCCATAGATTATGCCCCCCATATGCTGCCCCATAGATTATGCCCCCCATATGCTGCCCCATAGATTATGCCCCCATATGCTGCCCCATAGAATATGCCCCCATATATTATTCCCCCCATATGCTGCCCCATAGATTATGCCCCCATATGCTGCTCCATAGAATATGCCCCCATATGCTGCCCCATATATTATTCCCCCCATATGCTGCCCCATATATTATGCCCCCCATATGCTGCCCCATAGATTATGCCCCCATATGCTGCCCCATAGATTATGCCCCCATATGCTGCCCCATAGATTATGCCCCCATATGCTGCTCCATAGAATATGCCCCCATATGCTGCCCCATAGATTATGCCCCCATATGCTGCTCCATAAGATGCTCCATATATTATGCTCCCATATGCTTCCCCATATTTTATGCCCCCATATGCAGCTCCATAGAATATGCCCCCCATATGCTGCTCCATAGACTATGCCCCCATATGCTGCTCCATAGACTATGCCCCCATATACTGCAAAAAAAAAATTGCCATACTCACCTCTCCTGGGTCCATCGCCGCTGTCTGCCGCTTCTTGTGTCGGTGACTGTTCAGCCAGCAGAGGGGTGGCACGCACTAACCACATCACCGCGCCCCCTGCTGCCTAGACGTCACTGACACAGGATGCAGCAGAGACAGCGTTGAGCAGCGATGGACCGGGGGACAGGTGAATATCGCCATACTCGCCCATCCTGCCGCGGTCTCTGTCTGCAGCCTCGCTTCTCCACTGTCTCCCTTCCTGTCTTCAGCGGTCACCTGGTACCGCTCATTACACTCATGAATATGCGCATATTCATGAGTGGTAATGAGCGGTACCAGGTGACCGCTGAAGACAGGAAGGGAGACAGTGGAGAAGCGAGGCTGCAGATAAAGCGGCAGGACAGGTAAGTATGATCTCTGACACCCCCGCTCCCCCTCCGACCCCCAGGTATATGACCCGTGTATAATCCGAGACAGGGACTTTCAGTAAAAAAAAAATGGGCTAAAAATCTCGGCTTATACACGAGTATATACGGTATATAGCGCCATTAATTCCATGGTGCTGTACATGGGAAGGGGGGTTACATACAAAGTTATAGATATCATTAACAGTAAACAAATTTACAATGACGGACTGGTACAGAGGAGAGAGGACCCTGTCCTTGCGGACTTACATTCTACGGGATAGTGGGGAAGAGACAGAAGGTCGGGGGTGCAGCAACTATGGTGGTTTTGAGGCGGCGGCTCGGGCGGTGGTGAGGCGGCAGAATGGTTATTACAGGCTGTAAGCTTTCCTGAAAAGATGGGTTTTCAGGTTCCGTTTGAAGGATCCGAGGGTGGTGGATAATCCGATGTGTTGAGGCATGGTATTCCAGAGGATACGGGATATTCGGGAGAAATCTTGGAGGCGGTTGTGTGAGGAATGAATAAGTGTGGAGGAGAGTAGGAGGTCTTGGGAGGATCGAAGAAAACGTGAGGGAAGATATTGGGAGATTAGTTCAGAGATATAAGTAGGGGAAAGGTTGTGGATGGCTTTGTAGGTCAGTGTTAGTAGTTTGAACTGGATTCGTTGGGGAATTGGGAGCCAATGGAGGGATTTGCAGAGGGGAGAGACAGGGGAGTAGCGAGGAGAGAGGTGGATTAGTCGGGCAGCGGAATTGAGGACAGACTGGAGTGGTGCAAGAGAGTTGGCAGGGAGGCCACAGAGTTGCAGTAGTCAAGGCGGGAGATGATGAGGGCATGTACAAGAGTTTTAGTAGATTGAGGACTGAGGAAGGGATGGATTCTGGAAATATTTTTGAGTTGGAGGCGACAGGAGGGGGCAAGAGTTTGGACATATGGTTTAAGGACAGGGCAGAGTTGAGAGTTACTCCGAGGCAGCGGATTTCAGGTGTCGAGAGTGCATGATGCCGTTTACCATAATAGATAGATCGGGTAGGGAAGATACGTGATATGGAGGAAAGATAATGAGTTCAGTTTTGTCTACGTTGAGTTTTAGGAAGCGAGAGATGAAAAAGGAGGATATGGCTGATAGACACTCCGGGATTCTGGACAGCAGAGAGGCGACATCTGGGCCAGAGAGGTAGATCTGAGTGTCATCTGCATACAGGTGGTACTGGAAGCCATGGGACTTTATGAGTGGTCCTAGTCCAAGAGTATAGATGGAAAAAAGTAGGGGCCCCCGGACATAGCCTTGGGGGACTCCAACAGAGAGGGGGCGGGATGAGGAGGTAGTGTGGGAGTGGGAAACGCTGAATGTGCAGTCAGAAAGGTATGAGGAAATACAGGACATGGCAAGGTCTTTTATGCCAAGGGAAGAAAGAATCTGTAGCAGTAGGCAGTGGTCAACTGTGTCAAAGGCAGAGGACAGGTCAAGAAGGAGGAAGATGGAGAACTGTCTGTTAGCTTTGGCTGTGAGTAAGTCATTAGTAATTTTGGTCAGGGCAGTTTCAGTGGAGTGGTGGGGGCGGAAACCAGATTGCAGGATGTCAAGGAGGGAGTAAGATGAGAAGTGGGAGGAAAGTTGAGCATGGACATGCTGATCGAGGAGTTTGGAAGCAAACGGGAGCAGTGACATGGGGCGATAGCTGGGCATAGCAGTTGGGTCAAGGTTTGATTTTTTGAGGATTGGTGTGATGGTGGCATGTTTGAAGGCAGAGGGGAAGGTACTAGAAGCTAGGGATAGGTTGAAGAGATGGGTTAGGGCTGGAGTGATCATGTTAGGCTAGTTTCACATTAGCGTTTACGGCCGTAGCATCGGGCTGCGCACGGCCGCCGCTAAGCCCCGCCCCCTGCCGCGCCTCCGCCGGTAGCTCCGTCTACGGACGCATTACGCTGCATGCGTCCCCTATCTTTAGCACTGGGGACGCTGGCCGTGCGCAGTATGCATTTGGCGGCGCATGCGTCCTTTTGACGCTGCTCCGACCAGCGCCAAACGCAACAGGCTGCAATTTGGTGCGCTCGGCGCAGCGTCAAAAGGACGCATGCGCCGCCAAACGCGTACTGCGCATGGCCTACGTCCCCAGTGCTAAAGATAGGGGACGCAGGATGCATGAAGCGTCATGCGTCCATAGGCGGAGCTACCGGCGGAGTCGCGGCAGGGGGCAGGGCTAAGCGGCGGCCATGAGCAGCCCAATGCTGCGGCCATAAATGCTAAGGTGAAACTAGCCATAGTGAGGTTGGGGAGCAGGTGGGAAGGGATGGGGTCAAGTGCACAGGTGGTGAGGCGTGATTTGGAAAGGAGACGAGTAAGCTCTCCTTCAGTGATGTTGGAGAAGGAGGTTATTAGGGAAGGGCAGAGGTCTGGTATGTGGAGTGGTTGGGGAGGAACTGTAAAGGTTTGCCTTGTTTGGTCGATCTCGCTTTTGAAGTAGGTGGCAAAGTCCTCAGCAGAGATGAGGGGAGTTGGAGGTGGCAGTGGTGGGCCGAGGAGAGAGTTAAATATGCTGAACAGTTGTTTTGGGTTGTGGGATAATGAAGATACAAGGTTTGTGAAATAGGTATGTTTAGCAGAGGTGAGGGCTGATTTAAAGGCAAGTGTAGCTTGTTTGAAAGCAGGGAAGTCGTCTGGCAGGCGTGTTTTCTTCCAACGCCGCTCCGCACCCTGGATGCTTGTCAAAGTTTTTTGGTGAGGTTGTTGTGCCAGGGTTGCAGGGGAATTGTAGTGCTGTGCACAACCAGCAGGAAATTTCATCTGCTTTGCTTCTATCCTCTGATCTGCATGTGTGTGATGCAGAGATCAGTTACCCTGTAACACCCTGGAACATAGCTCCAAGGATTTACTTACTGTATATACTTGAGTATAAGCCGACCAAAGTATAAGCAGAGGCACCTAATTTTGCCACGGAAAACTGGGTAAGCTTATTGACTCGAGCATACAGTTGTGGCCAAAAGTATTGACACCCCTGCAATTCTGTCAGATAATACTCAGTTTCTTCCTGAAAATGATTGCAAACACAAATTCTTTGGTATTATTATCTTCATTTAATTTGTCTTAAATGAAAAACCACAAAAGAGAATGAAGCAAAAAGCAAAACATTGATCATTTCACATAAAACTCCAAAAATGGGCCAGACAAAAGTATTGGCACCCTCAGCCTAATACTTGGTTGCACAACCTTTAGCCAAAACAACTGCGACCAACTGCTTCCGGTAACCATCAATGAGTTTCTTACAATGCTCTGCTGGAATTTTAGACCATTCTTCTTTGGCAAACTGCTCCAGGTCCCTGATATTTGAAGGGTGCCTTCTCCAAACTGCCATTTTTAGATCTCTCCACAGGTGTTCTATGGGATTCAGGTCTGGACTCATTGCTGGCCACCTTAGAAGTCTCCAGTGCTATCTCTCAAACCATTTTCTAGTGCTTTCTGAAGTGTGTTTTGGGTCATTGTCCTGCTGGAAGACCCATGACCTCTGAGGGAGACCCAGCTTTCTCACACTGGGCCCTACATTATGCTGCAAAATTTGTTGGTAGTCTTCTGACTTCATAATGCCATGCACATGGTCAAGCAGTCCAGTGCCAGAGGCAGCAAAGCAACCCCAAAACATCAGGGAACCTCCGCCATGTTTGACTGTAGGGACCGTGTTCTTTTCTTTGAATGCCTCTTTTTTTCTCCTGTAAACTCTATGTTGATGCCTTTGCCCAAAAAGCTCTACTTTTGTCTCATCTGACCAGAGACCATTCTTCCAAAACGTTTTAGGCTTTTTCAGGTAAGTTTTGGCAAACTCCAGCCTGGCTTTTTTATGTCTCGGTCTAAGAAGTGGGGCCTTCCTGGGTCTCCTACCATACAGTCCCTTTTCATTCAGACGCCGACGGATAGTACGGGTTGACACTGTTGTACCCTCGGACTGCAGGGCAGCTTGAACTTGTTTGGATGTTAGTCGGCGTTCTTTATCCAACATCCGCACAATCTTACGTTGAAATCTCTTGCAATTTTTCTTTTCCGTCCACATCTAGGGAGGTTAGCCACAGTGCCATGGGCTTTAAACTTCTTGATGACACTGCGCACGGTAGACACAGGAACATTCAGGTCTTTGGAGATGGACTTGTAGCTTTGAGATTGCTCATGCTTCCTCACAATTTGGTTTCTCAAGTCCTCAGACAGTTTTTTGGTCTTCTTTCTTTTCTCACACACAAGGACACAGGACAGAGGTTGAGTCAACTTTAATCCATGTCAACTGGCTGCAAGTGTGATTTCGTTATCGCCAACGCCTGTTAGGTGCCACAGGTAAGTTACAGGTGCTATTAATTACACAAATTAGCGAAGCATCACATGATTTTTCGAACAGTGCCAGTACTTTTGTCCACCCTCTTTTTTATGTTTGGTGTGGAATTATATCCAATTTGGCTTTAGGACAATTCTTTTTGTGTTTTTTCATTTAAGACAAATTAAATGAAGATAATAATACCAAAGAATTTGTGTTTGCAATCATTTTCAGGAAGAAACTGAGTATTATCTGACAGAATTGCAGGGGTGTCAATACTTTTGGCCACAACTTTAAGCTGGGTGTCAATTGTCCCCTCATCCCTATCCTGCTATGTGTGGCACCCCCAGTCGTTGTGTGCAAGGCTCGCTCCCCCGGGTCGCTGCGCACACGGCTCGCTCCCCCCGGTCGTTGCATGCACGGCTCGCTCCCCCTGGTCGACGCATGCACCGCTCACACTCCCCCTGTCCTACTCACCACCCTCCTCGCGCCGTCGCTGCATCTCCGTCCCGGCATGGCAGCTCTTCCTGGGCTGAGTAGTCACATGGCACCGCTCATTAAGGTAATGAATATGGGCTCCATGCCAATGGGAGCAGAGACGTGTGCATGTTCATTACCTTAATGAGCGGTACCACGCGACCGCTCAGCACAGGAGGAGCTGCCGGCGCTGGGACAACAGAGATGTAGCGACGGCTCCATTATTCTCTATGTGGAGTGCGGCTCTGTGGGTGGAGGTATGATGTCTTCACAGCCACCGGCTCCTGACGATGCTCCACCGTTCCCCCTACCCCGTCGGCTTTCTGGACAATGACTCGTGTCTAAGCCGAGGGGAGCGTTTTCAGCACAAAAAAAATGTGCTGAAAATCTCGGCTTATACACAAGTATATAAGGTATAAAAATCTTCTCCAGCACCGGCAGATGCAGAAACCACATGGACAGATATTAGAGGATAACACAAGTCATAACACAGACAGGAGAGAGGGCCTGTTCCCAGGAACTACAGTCTGAGGAAAGGGCTAAAAAGCTTTCACTAGAGCCCTGTATAGCTGTATAATGAGGCCCAGGCTTTATAGTGAAGGGACAGGAGGGAGAAAAGAGGGGAAAGTAGCAAGAGCCAGACTGCCCATCACTAGAGCCCTGTACAGCTGTATAATGAGGCCCAGGCTTTATAGTGAAGGGACTGGAGGGAGAAAAGAGGGGAAAGGAGCAAGAAGAGCCAGACTGCCCATCACTAGAGCCCTGTACAGCTGTATAATGAGGCCCAGGCTTTATAGTGAAGGGACAGGAGGGAGGAAAGAGGGGAAATTAGCAAGAAGAGCCGGACTGCCCATCACTAACCTGCAGAGCTGCACTCCACATACTGTAGAAAGTAATGGAGCCTCCAGCACCCACCTCCACCCACAGAGCCGCACTCCACAAAGAGAATAATGGAGCCTCCAGCATCTACCTCCACCCGCAGAGCCACACTCCACATAGAGAATAATGGAGCCTCCAGCACTGACCTCCACCCGCAGAGCCGCACTCCACATAGAGAACAATGGAGCCTCCGGCACCGACTTCCACCTGCAGAGCCACACTCCACATAGAGAATAATGGAGCCTCCGGCACCGACCTCCACCCACAGAGCCGCACTCCACATAGAGACAAATGGAGCCCCCGGCACCGACCTCCACCCGCAGAGCCGCACTCCACATAGAGAATAATGGAGCCTCCGGCACCGACCTCCACCCTCAGAGCCGCACTCCACATAGAGAATAATGGAGCCTCCGGCACCGACCTCCACCTTCAGAGCCGCACTCCACATAGAGAATAATGGAGCCTCCAGGACCGACCTCCACCCGCAGAGCCACACTCCACGGAGTGTACAGAGCGGAGCCATGTGTGGACGAGGTGCACGGAGCAGAGCCACTTGTGTACGGGGTGTACGGAGCGAAGCCCCTTCTTTACGGGGTGTACGAGGTGTACGGAGCGGAACCGCGTGTGTACGAGGTGTACGGAGCCTTCACTAGAGCCCTGTATAGCTGTATAATGAGGCCCAGGCTTTATAGCGAAGGGACAGGAGGGAGAAAAGAGGGGAAAGGAGCAAGAAGAGAAGGACTGCCCATCACTAGACCCCTGTACAGCTGTATAATGAGGCCCAGGCTTTATAGTGAAGGGACTGGAGGGAGAAAAGAGGGGAAAGGAGCAAGAAGAGCCGGACTGCCCATCACTAACCTACAGAGCTGCACTCCACATACTGTAGAAAGTAATGGAGCCTCCAGCACCGACCTCCACCCACAGAGCCACACTCCACATAGAGAACAATGGAGCCTCCAGCACCGACCTCCACCCGCAGAGCCGCACTCCACATAGAGAATAATGGAGCCTCCTTCACCGACCTCCACCCGCAGAGCCGCACTCCACATAGAGAATAATGGAGCCTCCTTCACCGACCTTCACCCTCAGAGCCGCACTCCACATAGAGAATAATGGAGCCTCCGGCACCTACCTCCAACCGTGGAGCCGCACTGCACCTAGAGAATAATGGGGCCTCCGGCACCAACCTCAACCCAGAGCCGTACTCCACATAGAGAATAATGGAGCCTCCGGCACCGACCTCCACCCGCAGAGCCGCACTCCACATAGAGAATAATGGAGCCTCCGGCACCTACCTCCACCCTCAGAGCTGCACTCCACATAGAGAATAATGGAGCCTCTGGCACCGACCTCCACCAGTAGAGCCGCACTCCACATAGAGAATAATGTAGCCTCCAGCACCTCCTACCTCCACCCGCAGAGCCACACTCCACGGAGTGTAGGGAGTGGAGCCACTTGTGTACGAGGTGTGCGGAGCCGAACCGCGTGTGTACGAGGTGTACGGAGCCGAACCGCGTGTGTACGAGGTGTACGGAGCCGAACCGCGTGTGTACCAGGTGTACGGAGCCGAACCGCGTGTGTACCAGGTGTACGGAGCCGAACCGCGTGTGTACAAGGTGTACGGAGCCGAACCGCGTGTGTACAAGGTGTACGGAGCCGAACCGCGTGTGTACAAGGTGTACGGAGCCGAACCGCGTGTGTACAAGGTGTACGGAGCCGAACCGCGTGTGTACAAGGTGTACGGAGCCGAACCGCGTGTGTACAAGGTGTACGGAGCCGAACCGCGTGTGTACAAGGTGTACGGAGCCGAACCACATGTGTACAAAGTGTACGAAGCGGAGCCAGGTTTATTTATACGAGGTGTACGGAGCGGAGCCGTGTTTGTACGAGGCATACGGAGCGGAGCCGCGTGTGTCCTATTGGGGGTGATTCATGTACAGAGCCACGTGTGTCCTATTGAGGGACGATTCATGTACAGAGCGGAGACGCGTGTGTCCTATTGGGGGGCGATTCATGTACGGAGCCGAGTGTGTCCTATTGGGGTGATTCATGTACAGAGCCGCGTGTGTCCTATTGAGGGACGATTCATGTACAGAGCGGAGCCGTGTGTGTCCTATTGGGGGCGATTCATGTACGGAGCCGCGTGTGTCCTATTGGAGACGATTCATGTACAGAGCGGAGCCGCGTGTCCTATTGGGGATGATGCATGTATGGAGCGGATCCACGTGTGTCTTATTGGGGACGATTCATGAACGGAGCGGAGCCGCTTGTGTCCTATTGGGGATGATTCTTGAACAGAGCGGAGCCGCGTGTGTCCTATTGGGGACGATTCTTGAACAGAGCGGAGCCGCGTGTCCTATTGGGGACGATTCATGTACAGAGCGGAGCCGCGTGTGTCCTATTGGGGACGATTCATGTACAGAGCGGAGCCGCGTGTGTCCTATTGGGGACGATTCATGTACAGAGCGGAGCCGCGTGTGTCCTATTGGGGACCATTCATGTACAGGGCGGAGCCGCGTGTGTCCTACTGGGGACGATTCATGTACAGAGCGGAGCCGCGTGTGTCCTATTGGGGACGATTCATGTACAGAGCGGAGCCGCGTGTGTCCTATTGGGGACGATTCATGTACAGAGCGGAGCCGCGTGTCCTATTGGGGATGATGCATGTACGGAGCGGATCCACGTGTGTCTTATTGGGGTCGATTCATGTACGGAGCTGAGCCGCGTGTGTCCTATTGGGGGCGATTCATGTACGGAGCGGAGCCGCGTGTGTCCTATTGAGGACGATTCATGTACAGAGCGGAGCCGCGTGTCCTATTGGGGATGATGCATGTACGGAGCGGATCCACGTGTGTCTTATTGGGGTCGATTCATGTACGGAGCTGAGCCGCGTGTGTCCTATTGGGGACGATTCATGTACAGAGCGGAGCTGCGTGTGTCCTATTGGGGACGATTCATGTACAGAGCGGAGCCGCGTGTCCTATTGGGGATGATGCATGTACGGAGTGGATCCACGTGTGTCTTATTGGGGTCGATTCATGTACGGAGCTGAGCCGCGTGTGTCCTATTGGGGACGATTCATGTATGGAGTGGAGCCGTGTTTGTCCTATTGGGGGCGATTAATGTACGGAGCGGAGCTGCGTGTGTACTATTGGGGACGATTCAAGTACGGAGCGGAGCCGCGTGTGTCCTATTGGGGGCGCTGCTCGCAGTGCAGGGCTGCCGGTGTCAGTGAGGCCGCAGCTCCCAGAAGGAGGACTAACCCCGTATCAGTCGGATAACAGCGCTATCCCATGTGACAGCTTCCCGGATACAAATAACAGAAAACTGACAGCACATCAAGGACTAGTCTGAATAGGTGCAAACCAATACAGGCTCTACCAAGTCATTAGCCCGAGGTGTTCACACTAGGCAGTCAGGGCAGGGACCCATTCGATGAGATCACCTTGACGTTGGTGAATGGGCTCACAATTTTTGGCCAAATTTTGTGCAAAGCATCTCATGTGTTTTTCCTAAGTTTCAGAAGGGATTCCGCTATCCTCACTTCATTATTTCACATTGATATGGCTTAATGCAACTGAGTGCAACCATTTCCTTATTTTGACATGTAAGCTTCCCGGATACAGATAGAAAGCGGAACATCACACATTGGAAAACCGAGTGTTTGTGTATGAAGAACGGACGAGTGTGAACAGTAGTGATTGGGTAGTTCTTGAGTGAGTAGTTCAAAATGAACTACGGTAATCTTCAGAGTGAACTGGTTCACCATCCTGACAGAGATTAGTTCATTATGAACTAAACAGCAAGTGGGAGGAGACAGAGAGTGACCCCTCCTCCAGCTCCAGGACGCTCCCTGCTCTGTCTCACACTTGCTCTTTATAGCTCCTGATGCTGGAAAGGAAGGTAGTAAAGCACTATACCACACATCAGATACAAACATAATAGTAATACTAATATTATTAATAAAAACTGAAATTGCACAGTAAACAGACACAGCTCATATGTGTGTATGAGAGAGTGTTTCTGTGTGTGGTTCCTGCCCCTCACCTCTCTTTGTGATAAGATCAGCCTCCTGTAGCCTAGATCAGTCTTGCTAAAATCTTTACCGCTGGCTCCTGTCCTGTTCTCACAATGGTGGATGCTGAACTGCTTCTCCGCTCCCTCATACACAATCATTAGGAGTCAGTACTCTACACTACCACAGGGGGCGCTGCTGGGCTCAGTGAGAGGCATCAGCTTGAACTAGGCTGTCCTGACTCATTTAGTTCACAGGTCACATGGTGCATTTCCTATCAGCTCCTCACAGGACAGGGTGGAGAATGATCAGGCTGGCTTATAGGAAGATTGGCTTTGCCCCATAGTAGCCAATCACAGGTCAGCTTTCTGAGATTGCTCTGGCAGGTGAAATCTGATGAAAGTTATACATTTAAAAATAAAAGTAATAAGCTTTCCAGTCCTTCTCCGCTGCTGTGTGCCGGGCGCCATGTCATCTTCCCCGTCTGACACCGAGCTCCTGGCAGCCTGACATTCTGTGGGACACACAGCAGCTGAGAAGGACTGGGAGAAAAAAAAAGGAAATTACTAACGTGAAGAAATAACTTTTGAATTTTTTTCTCCAGACTGCGTCCCCCTTTACCAAGAGTTTGTTATATAATGATCAGATGGATTAACTATTTCTGATCATTTTAACAAAAACTAGAACTCATCCTTGGAGCCTCAGCTTCTGTGTGACGGACTAGAACCGATCAATCTCCTCTCAGCGGAATCCAGAGAAATACTGAACGAAAGGAACTAGTCACCAAAAGGAACAGCAACAATCCTCACTGAGGAGAACAGAGACCTTACACCTACCTGCACCGCAGCGACTAGACGGAAGTCAATTTTGTGAGTGAATGACGTCACTGGAAGGGGCGGGGCCTCAGTCCTCCGCCGTCCAATGGCAGGAAGCAGCTGTGTCTGGTATTAAGGTGAGATTCTGCTCTGTGCGCACAGGACCTGTGATGAGGTCACAGGAGGGGAGGAGTCAGGGGTCACATGATCAGGGGCCTCAGTGTGTGCAGGACTCTGCTGTGCTGGTTGTCATGGTGCTTGATGTGGGGATGTTTATGTGTGGGGTCAGGAGGAGTTTACATGGTGGATGTAGCGGAGCCGTGTGTGTGCGAGGTGTACGGAGCGGAGCCGTGTGTGTACGAGGTGTACCGAGCGGAGCCGCGTGTGTACGAGGTGTACGGAGCGGAGCCGTGTGTGTGCGAGGTGTACGGAGCGGAGCCGTGTGTGTGCGAGGTGTACGGAGCGGAGCCGTGTGTGTGCGAGGTGTACGAGGTGTACGGAGTGGAGCCATGTGTGTACGAGGTGTACGGAGTGGAGCCGCGTGTGTACGAGGTGTACGGAGCGGAGCCGTGTGTGTACGAGGTGTACGGAGTGGAGCCGCGTGTGTATGAGGTGTACGGAGCGGAGCCGTGTGTGTGTATGAGGTGTACAGAGCGGAGCCGTGTGTGTGTATGAGGTGTACGGAGCGGAGCCGTGTGTGTACGAGGTGTACGGAGCTGAGCCGCGTGTGTATGAGGTGTACAGAACGGAGCGGAGCCGTGTGTGTACGAGGTGTACGGAGCGGAGCCACGTGTGTACGAGGTGTACGGATCGGAGCCGCGTGTGTACGAGGTGTACGGAGCGGAGCCGTGTGTGTGCGAGGTGTACGGAGCGGAGCCGTGTGTGTGCGAGGTGTACGGAGCGGAGCCGTGTGTGTGCGAGGTGTACGAGGTGTACGGAGTGGAGCCATGTGTGTACGAGGTGTACGGAGTGGAGCCGCGTGTGTACGAGGTGTACGGAGCGGAGCCGTGTGTGTACGAGGTGTACGGAGTGGAGCCGCGTGTGTATGAGGTGTACGGAGCGGAGCCGTGTGTGTGTATGAGGTGTACAGAGCGGAGCCGTGTGTGTGTATGAGGTGTACGGAGCGGAGCCGTGTGTGTACGAGGTGTACGGAGCTGAGCCGCGTGTGTATGAGGTGTACAGAACGGAGCGGAGCCGTGTGTGTACGAGGTGTACGGAGCGGAGCCACGTGTGTACGAGGTGTACGGATCGGAGCCGCGTGTGTACGAGGTGTACGGATCGGAGCCGCGTGTGTACGAGGTGTACGGATCGGAACCGCGCGTGTACGAGGTGTACGGATCGGAGCTGCACGTGTACGAGGTGTACGGAGCGGAGCCCTGTGTGTACGAGGTGTACGGAGCGGAGCCCTGTGTGTATGAGGTTACGGATTGGAGTCGCGTGTGTACGAGGTGTACGGATCGGAGCCGCGCGTGTACACGATATATGGAGGGGAGCCGCATGTGTACGAGGTGTACGGAGCAAAGCCGCGTGTGTACGAGGTGTACAGAGTGGAGCCGCGTGCGTGCGAGGTGTACGGAGCGGAGCCGTGTGTGTACAAGGTGTACGGATCTGAGCCACGTGTGTACGAGGTGTACAGAGTGAAGCCGCGTGTGTACGTGGTGTACTGAGCGGAGCCGCGTGTGTACGAGGTGTACGGAGCCGAAACGTGTGTGTACGAGGTGTACGGAGCGGAGCCGCGTGTGTACGCGGTGTACGGAGCGGAGCCGCGTGTGTACGAGGTGTACGGAGCGGAGCCGCGTGTGTACGAGGTGTACGGAGCGGAGCCGCGTGTGTGTAAGGTGTACGGAGCAGAGCCGCATGTGTACAGAGCGGAGCCGCATGTGAACGAGC
Source organism: Dendrobates tinctorius (assembly GCF_039654945.1). Classification (NCBI taxonomy): domain Eukaryota; kingdom Metazoa; phylum Chordata; class Amphibia; order Anura; family Dendrobatidae; genus Dendrobates; species Dendrobates tinctorius. The sequence continues at coordinate 3,966,288 of NW_027361893.1, read as the reverse complement.
TGCGTGTGTACGAGGTGTACGGTGCGGAGCCGCGCGTGTACGAGGTGTACGGTGCGGAGCCGCGCGTGTACGAGGTGTATGGAGCGGAGCCCTGTGTGTACGAGGTTACGGATCGGAGTCGCGTGTGTACGAGGTGTACAGAGCGGAGCCGCGTGTGTACCAGGTGTACGGATCGGAGCCGCGCGTGTACACGATATATGGAGGGGAGCCGCATGTGTACGAGGTGTACGGAGCAAAGCCGCGTGTGTACGAGGTGTACAGAGTGGAGCCGCGTGCGTGCGAGGTCTACGGAGCGGAGCTGTGTGTTTACAAGGTGTACGGATCTGAGCCACGTATGTACGAGGTGTACAGAGTGGAGCCGCGTGTGTACGTGGTGTACTGAGCGGAGACGCGTGTGTACGAGGTGTACAGAGCGGAGTCGTGTGTGTACAAAGTGTACGGAGGGGAGCCGCATGTGTACGAGGTGTGCGGAGGGGAGCCGCGTGTGTACGAGGTGTACGGAGCGGAGCCGCTTGTGTACGAGGTGTACGGAGCGGAGCCGTGTGTGTTCGGGGTATACAGAGTGTAGCCGCATATGTATGAGGTGTACGGTGCGGAGTGATGCTGATGACATTACAACATTCTTATCTATGGGAATAACAGATGGACAGAGCTGGAGAGGTGAGGACTCTGGAAATGTCTGTAGTGAGATTTATTAATATTTCTCTCCATAACCAGGATTACACAGTGGTGAAGACGACCTCTAGTGAGCGCTGTCAGGACCCTGTGTCTGAGGGATGGGGAAGACCCCTGAGCCCAATCACGGCACCTCTACCTCACCCCCTGATACATGAGGACATCAATGACCAGAAGATCCTAGAATTCACCTAAAGATGATTGATTTTGATTAATTGGGCGGAGCCATGTGTGTACGAGTTGTACGGAGCAGAGCCCTGTGTGTACGAGGTGTACGGAGCCACATGTGTAGAAAGGTGTACGGAGCGGAGCCGCGTGTGTACGATGTGTACGGAGTGGAGCCGTGTGTTTACAAGGTGCATGGAGCAAAGCCGCATGTGTGAGGTGTACAGAGCGGAGCCGTATGTACAAGGAGTGTGGAGCAGAGCCGTGGGTGTACGGAGCTGAATCACAAGTGTATGAAGCAGAGCCATACGTGTTGGAGATGTACAGTGAGGAGCTGCATGTGTACGCTGTGTACGAAGCAGAGTCGTGTGTGTACGTGGTGTACGGAGCAGATCCGTGTTTGTACGAGGCAGAGGTGTAGCTAGGGTTTTGGTTCAGGGGGAACGAAACTTCTGAGTGGGCCCCTAACCAGGTAACCTTGATTACGAACCCTAAGGCTATGTGCACACGTATGCAGAAAATTACTGACTGAAAACCAGACTCCTTCCCAGAAAACGCACGTTTTTGCACAAAAAACGCACGTGTTTTAAGTGTTTTTTTCCGGAGTGTCCCCAGTCTCATAGAAAATAGCTAGAAATGCGAATTTTTCCGCAAAAATAATGAGCATGCTGCGTTTTTAGCGCGATATTTAAGCGTTTTATTTGGTAAAAACGCTTAAAAAACGCGAAAAAAACGCTTACGTGTGCACACACCCTAATAATGGTGGAGAACCTCAGCAGATGACTGCGCTGTTACTGAAAATAATCTCTATATGAAGCCCAACATGGATATTACCACCATATGGTCAGTGGTAGATATCAGTCCTAAGGAACATATAAGATTATAGCACAGTTAGGCTATGTGCACACGTATGCAGAAAATTTCTGCATAAAAACAGGACTCCTTCCCAGAAAACGCGCGTTTTTGCCATGATTTTTGCGCGTTTTTTGCAGCAATTTTTTATGCGCGTCCCCAGACACATAGAAAATAGCCAGAAATGCGGAATTTACCGCGAAATTAATGAGCATGCTGCGTTTTTTACCGCAAAGCGTTTTTTTCGCAGTAAAAAGCGCATCAATATGCACAAAAAGTGCAAAATGCATTAAAATGAATGGGAAGCTTCTTTTATGCGTTTTTTGAGTGGATTTTTTGGTAAATCCGTGGGGAAAACGCGAAAAAAGCGCTGTGTGTGAACACAGCCTTATAGTTGGTGACTTACCGCTGACTGATCCATCTTTCTGATGGAATCGTTCACTTTTCCATCTGGCCCACACTGACACTTCTTCCACCCAGGACTCAGCTGCAGAGATTACAACAAAAACACATTTCACTTCTCATATTCCAGCCCCATCACCATCTATTCCCAACCTGCACAAACCCCTCATCCTACTGAGCTTCTGCCGTATGTGTCCCGATTACTTCACCTGCTGTGTGGTTCTATGTGCCCTCTAATTTCTAAAGCAAACCTCTAGAATATAGTAATGCCAAGTGCAAGTGCCCTAGAAAACAGTGCGCACATTTTGTCCCCTAGAGAGTAATAATGCACTGTGTGTGTCCCTTTGACAGTCACAGTAACCTGAGTTCCCCTATAACAATAAGTGCCCATTTTACATTTAATAATATCCCTCCTCTCACCCTTTAAAGCTCTCCTCTACACAATATGACTCTCTCTTATACAGTCTAATGCTCCCTCACTGTGACATCGGCGGTCGTGCCCGCCGATGCCCCATCAGCGGCGGCATCCGCCGCAGCCTCCTCTCACCTGCGCACCTCCGTCCGTGCGCGCGCCCTTCCTGTCTTCCGTCCTGCTGCGGTCGCACGCGCCGGCCCGTCCTCGTCATCTGGCGGTGGGCGTCGCTGAAGGGCTGGGCTTGGGAAGCACTTCCTGGCGCTAAGGTACTTCAGGCGTCCTCCCTAAGGTACTTCAGGCGTCCTCCCTAGGAGGAGGACGCCTGGTGATTGTGTGGAACTCCCGCACTGTTCTGGCCGTATTCTTCCTGTCTAGTGCTACTACTTGGTGCTCGTCTCTGCCCTTGTTCCTGTGTTGTTTCCGTCCTCCCTGCCTGCCTCTGATCCTCCTGTCCATTCGGTCATCACTGTGTGTCCCTACCTTCCTGCTGGTATTCATTTCCCCTGGTCCGTCTCCTGCCTTCCTGGTCTCCCTGTCATACACCCATCCGGATATATATACATAACCCCCCTGGGGTTTCCTCGTCTGCCCTCCTCTCCTCTGTGCCTCGTCCTGTTGCCCCTATGGGCATTTCTGCTGGGTTCCTTCTTCCTCTGATACTCTCATCTAGGTACCCTGGTCCGTATTCCCTGTCCCGCCTCTTGCCTTGCTTCTCCTTGAGCCGTCCCTCTTGGTACCGGCTGTCGCGGTTCTGAACTCTGTGGTCTTGCCCCTAACGATCCCTGTACAGGGGTTGGTCATCATCTGGTGCACTCGGCCCAGGGGCTCCAGATCCGCGATCCAGAGGGTCCACTCTCGGACGTAGTCTGCTCCTGAGCATCACAGTATCACCAGGCCATGGACCCCGCCGGTGCCGCGGCCGCTACGCAGAAGGAACTGCTTTTCTTACAAGAGAATCAGACCCGGATAATGTCCTTCATGAAATCTATGGACACCCGGCTTTCCGCCCTGCAGACCTCTAACCCAGGGCATGCTCCCCTCTTAGCCAGTCTCCAGCAGGAGCTCGCGCAGCAGCGCGATGTTCAGTCCCACATCCTGGGGTACATGGGGTCCATTGATGATCGACTGCTTGCTCTGCAGTCCTCTGCGACCGCTTCAACCCTACCTCGGGACGCAGTTTCGTCCTCGCCTCCCCGTCTGGGAAAGCCTTCCAGGTATAGCGGGGATCCTAAGCTTTGTCGGGGTTTTCTAAATCAGGGCAGATTGCACTTTGAGGCCGGGGTCGCACTAACCGACGCAAAATACGGTCCGTAGTTTACATGTGTAATACGGATGAATGACCCCTAAATAGTGCTCCGTATGTCAACCGTAAGCAAGGTGTGGTTGCGTATTTTGCGCATGTCAGCATCTGTATGTAATCCGTATGGCATCCGTATGCAATCCGTATGGCAAGATTTTGTTGCAGCCTTGCAAAATGGACATTTAACGGTTTTGAGGCCTGCTAACTATTTAAATCATTAGCCTGCACCCTATTTATTGCCTCAGGAACAGGTGGCTGCCTCCATTCTGTCCATTTGTGACCTTGCCTTCACTAGGTGTGTTGGTGTTGCATGTGCAACATGGCAAACAGTCTGAGTTTCAACACAACTGAGCAGGTTCTCTTCAACTGGCTTTTGTCACGCCGCTTTGGCCAACCATACCCAGTGATAGTGGATCCGCGGAGGAGGAAACGCATGTGGGTCCATCCACTTTTTAGGCAACGACTCAGAAGAGGTCATTTTCACTGCCTCTTTTCTTCTATGCGTGAGCATCCTGTAAAATTCTACCATTACTGTCGCATGAGCCTTGCAACATTTGATCGACTCTTGGAGACAGTGCGCCCTTGGATAACCTTTCAGGACACAAGGATGCGCAAAGCTATATCTACAGAGGAGCGACTTCTACTCACAATACGGTATGTACTACACAACCACATTCTCTATGTTCATAATGTGTTGGCCAAAGTATGTATTTTTGGCTTATTGGACTAAGTTTAATGCCCTCATCTTAGTCCACATATGTTTCAACTTACAGACCAGAATGTTGTGTGTAATATGTGATTATCACTTAGTAATTGTGCAACCAAATATGTGTGTGTTAGTCGCACTGAATTCCTAACAAGTTTGGTATGTATGTACCTGTTTTTTTGGAATTTGTGCATTCTAAAATCTTCCTTTTCTGTTATTCTTCAGCTTCCTGTCCACTGGCCTGTCTTATGCCGCCCTCCACCATGAGTTTCTCATTGGAAGATCTACCATTTCTGGCATAGTCAGGTCCACGTGTATTGAAATCTGGACAAGACTACATCAAGTCGTCATGCCCGAGCCCAGGATGGAAGACTGGTTGAGGATATCAAGGGACTTTGAGGAGGAATGCCAGTTTCCTAATTGTATTGGGGCCCTTGATGGCAAACATATCCGGGTGCGTAAGCCGCCGAACTCTGGCTCCCAATTCTTCAATTATAAACAATACTTTTCTGTTGTATTGTTGGCTCTGGCCAACCCTCAATACAAGTTTATAATTGTTGACATTGGGGCCTATAGAAGGACGGGAGACTCTCGAGTCTTCAATACTTCCATTATGGCTCGGCGGCTACGCACCAACCAGTTGGATCTACCACCACCACGCCATCTACCAGGCTCCACTCAAGAATCAGTCCCTTATGTCCTTGTGGCAGATGAGGCGTTTCAGTTAACACGCAATGTCATGAGGCCATATCCCCGGCGCAACCTTGACCACAGGCGCAGAATTTTTAACTTGCGGCTATCACGTGCTCGGCGACTGGTGGAGTGTCCATTTGGCATTCTTTGTGCCAAATGGCAGGTACTCCAGTCTGCCATTCAGCTGAGTGAACAAAATGTTAATGAAGTAGTTAAAGCCTGTGTGGTTCTTCATAACTTCACCAGGATACATGATTGTTCCTCCTCTGCTGGTGTTGTGCGTAGGCCGGACAATGTGCATAGGGTGAGACCACCTATCAACCCTCAACATAGACCGCTCTCTGGGCTCAAAGTGTGTGATATTTTCACTAATTACTTTGTCACCTGAGGGGGAAACTTCTTGGCAAGAGCATGCTGTATCTATGTTATTATTTTTGGTTTTATGTGTGTCTAAATATATATATTTCTACCCCTTCTGATTCTATGACTGTTTAATTGCATTGGTAAGCGTATGTTAGTATGCTGACATGGTTTTTGAGAATTGAGACAGAGACGTAAACTGTAGTAGACAAATTTTTACTTTTGCCTTTTTTTTTTTTAAAGGCAAACATATTGCCATATGATAACTGGGGCAATGGGCCAAATTGGCCTTTTTGCAGATGTGAACGTTTTAGAAAAATACAATTTTCACACATACCCAAACAGAATGCAATAACAAAATTGCTACATTAGACATTTTGAATCCAAAGGAAAAAAGAGGTGGTCTCCATCAGCAAAATTATATAAAAAAGATAAAACTCACATTTATTAGGAAGGTTTTGAAATCATATTAATAAGCCACCATGACAGGCAAGGCTACCTTACGCGTTTCTGACACATATTACATGTCTGTAAAAAAGACAATATTTCACCGCGCTATCGCTCACTAAGGCCGGTTTCACATTAGCGCTTTTTAAGCGCGCGCACGGCCGGGGGTAGCTCCGCCCCCGAGCCGGCTCTCTGCCCGGCGTGCCCGCCCCTTGCTTGTAGCGCCGCCTACTAGCGGACAGCGGCGCCTGCGATCGGCGCACCCTATCTTTAGCATAGGGTGCGCAGATCGTGCGCAGGCCGTGCGCTAGTTGCGCTTTGACCTGCGCTGCGCACTTTTGACGGTGTGCCGTGCGCGCCAAAATCAAACTTTTCGGATTTTGGCGCGCACGGCGCACCGTCAAAAGTGCGCAGCGCAGGTCAAAGCGCAACTAGCGCACGGCCTGCGCACGATCTGCGCACCCTATGCTAAAGATAGGGTGCGCCGATCGCAGGCGCCGCTGTCCGCTAGTAGGCGGCGCTACAAGCAAGGGGCGGGCACGCCGGGCAGAGAGCCGGCTCGGGGGCGGAGCTACCCCCGGCCGTGCGTGCGCTTAAAAAGCGCTAATGTGAAACCGGCCTTATCAAGTGAGTAGTCTATTTTGATCCTTTGACTTTCCCAGAATAGCGCGGTGAAATATTGTCTTTTTTACAGACATGTAATATTTGTCAGAAACGCGTAAGGTAGCCTTGCCTGTCATGGTGGCTTATTAATATGATTTGAAAACCTTCCTAATAAATGTGAGATTTATTTTTTTATATAATTTTGCTGATGGAGACCACCTCTTTTGTCCTTTGTATTGGGATTTAGAGCACCAGTTGAACCACACTGGACATCTTTTGGCATCAGACCACTTATGGACACTGATGTACGGTATGCGTAAAGAATTTGCATGTGTTTATGCTCTTATAAATTGTGGTAAGTTGGGGAAGGAGAAGGCGGAAGAGCAGCCTGTGGTTGCTGCTGGCTACTTTGCCCAACATCGCCCTGTGTGGGGGCATACTGTTGCCCATGATGTGGGTAGTGTCCTTCCTCCTGGGATTGTTGGGGGTACTGGCCAGAGTAAAAGTGAAGAGGGGCATCTTGTTGGCTTGGGTAGGCCCGTGTCTCATACCCACCAATATAGCCATGTCGTCCCCAACCAGGTTGGGACCAGCCTCCAACACTGGATGGGAAAAATTGGCCATATTGGTGGGGTTGGCTAGAGGCAGACATATGTTGCTGGTGTAGTAAAGGTTGGGTAGGGGGAGGAAGGGGGTGAGGTGTAGGCCCACGTATTTGAGGATCCTCAGAGCCTGCTTGAGCAAGCATCTGTGTGGGTGGTCTCATGCACATTAGATTTCTGGGGGAAAGCTGCCACCTCTCCAGATATTCAAACAGCTCATATGGGGTATTGGGGGGGTGTGCTTGCATCAAGCAGGATCTGAAAACATCCTCGAATACGGAGCCTCACCTCATGGGAAAGGGCACGGAGAAAAAGGGCCAGGCTACGTGAGTATGCCTCCTCGCCATCATCTGTATTCACTCTAGCCAGATAGTTGAGAACCCCTGTGTCCACATTGGTCCGGGTATCTTGGGCAGGGATCTGGCGCCTTCTTCGTCCTCGCCGGGATAGTCCAGCAGGCTGTGGGGAGCCCCGGATCTGGGCAGTTGGGCTGCTGCTCATGTTGCCATGCTCCTCCAGGATGGGTGATGGTGCAGCAGCAGACAGTCCTGGTGGTGGGGTTTGTGTCGCAGGCAATGGGTTCTCCTGAGAGGATTCTTCACCCATGCTTCTTGTAGGGGGAGAAGATGGGCCAGCCACCTCATCCCCTACAGGATCAATGATGGGCTCTGTATCCAAGCCCGTTCCTCTATCCGTAAGGTTTGACTGAGTTCTGTTATGAAATAGAACAGAGCCAAAAATAAATCAATAGTTTTGGCCCTGTAAAATATCTGTGTAATGTGGTGTGAGGTATCTACTTACGGTCTCAGATCCAGAATAGGGGCGAGGAAGGAGAGGCGGTCGTAATAGATGTATTTTCTCTTTATGTAGCCCGCATCACCACTCCTGGAACCGCTGCTGACGTTCCCGCCTGTATTGGTCGCGGATGCTGCGCCACCATCTCATCACATCTTCCACTGCAATGTGACAGGAAATATTATCAATTTCACATATTTGATATGTCAAATTTGCTACCAGTAGCCTAGGCATGTGGCCTTCTGGGGTGTGCTTTCTACCCAGGGAGGCATATCTAATTGGCCCATCCAGCCCAGATACACAGGGTCACAATAGTTCATGTATCAAGTAACTACACTTAATAACTTGGTTGGCTAGGAGGATGAGGAGCTTGTGACCTGTGCCAAATGATGGCAGTGTAAAACCATGGGTCACATCAAAATCTACTCACCTCATGAGGAAAAAAGTACAAGCACAGGAAGGGGGGGTGGCCGATTCTATATGCATCTTTTGATGTGAGGTATTTTTAAACTGTTTTTGGGTTGTACTTACTCAGTTTCTGCTGCTCCACACGTGGCCGATCACCAAAATCATGGAACATCTGGCGACATATGCGCCTCCATGACGCCTCCTTTCTTGCCCGGTTGGCATAATGGGCATCACGTTGGTCCCAGAGTTCTGGCCGCTCCTGCACTAATACTATAAGCATCTCCACAGTAAGGAAATATGGTGCCATGACGCTGCTGTACTCCGTGGAGGCGTACTTCCTGGATGTCTGGAGCGCTTTTTGAGCTCATTTGCATGTCTAGGCTTCCTGATGATGGATTGGCCCATTTCCTGTCACCAGCCAAAAGACCTGCGTATTTCTCGCAAGTCACACGTGTGGTCCGTGTGTAATCCGTATTTTTTGCGCACCCAGAGACTTGCATTGGCGTAATACGGCCGTAGTACGCTGACAATCGCAGCATGCTGCGATTGGCACGGACCGTAGATTACGGCCGAGAAATATATGGCTGTTGGGAGCTGCCCCATAGAGAATCATTTGTCCGTGTGTAATGCGTGCTTTTAACACCTCTCACTCGTCCGTATTTCTCTCTAGTGTGACCCCGGCCTGAGCTTGTGCCTCAGCAGTATCCCACTGATCGCGCCAAGGTGGCGTTCATAGTGTCCCATCTCGAGGGCGAGGCTCTGGCCTGGGTGAACCCTTTGTAGGAGAGGGATGACCATGTAGTTTCCAGAAACCAGAATTTTATTGAGGTATTCCGCAAGGTGTTTGACAAGCCTGGTCGCTTGGCATCCACTACGGAGGCTCTTTTTAATCTCCGCCAGGGTTCCCTTACTGTAGGACAATACGCCATCCGCTTTCGGACCCTGTCTTCGGAACTGGGGTGGAATAATGAGGCTCTTGTGGGTGCCTTTTGGAGGGGCCTCTCAAGTAAAATCAAGGACGAGCTGGCCGGGCGAGACACTCTCACCACCCTGGAAGATCTCATTTCTCTGGTCACCCGCATAGATCTGCGGTTTTTTGAACGTGCTCGAGAGTCAGCTAGGGAGAAAAGGCCCTTTAGGCTGTATCAAGCTCCTATTCCGCATTCCTTTGCATCCCCTATTAACACCGCTCCCGAGCCCATGCACATAGATCGTATCAGGCTGTCCGAGCAGCAGCGCAGGGAAAGGATGACGAATGGACTCTGTCTGTACTGCGGTGGAGCCAACTACTTCGTGCGCACCTGCCCTGAGAAACCGGGAAACGCTTCCACCTAGGTCAGGTAAGAGAGGACCTCCTAGGTGATCATAATTCCTCTCTGCCCCTTACCCTTTCAGCTTTGATTATTGCAGGTTGGGGGCGTAGATCTGTGGAGGCGTATGTGGACTCGGGCGCAGCTGGTAATTTAATTCGCCAAGAAGAGGTTGATGAACTCCAGATCCCGGTGGTCATCCTAAGAGACCCGCGTGCTATTACCTCCGTCGATGGCAAACCTCTACCCGAGCTCATCACCACGGTTACCGCCGAAGTAGATCTTCAAATTGGGGCACTCCTGTTGTGAGTTCGTTTTCCCCTTCACCGTTGATGTCTGATGAACTCCCTCTGCTGGTGAAGAGAGGTAGTGAAATTGATTGGGTTGGGAAGAACCTGTCATCTGAACAGGTGGAGCCTGATTGGACACCCGGAATCACTGAGTGGATATAAGGCAGCCGACGCCCTACTGGGGTGCTGGTGATCCTTTCTGCTCTGAGCTCTTGCAAACCAGTTCACTACCTGTCTTCTGAAAGCTAAGTATTTGCTCTCTTATTTTTCCATGAGATATTGTCTGTTTACTTAGTGTTTGTGTTCTGCCTGCCCTTGTTGGTACAGGCTGAGCTCCATTTTTGTCTCTGGTCAAGTTGATCTTTTGCTCAGTCTTCAGAATATACCTGAGTGTTGATATAGTGTTTTTGAAGTCTAGTGACTTCAGGGCCTTTTTTCTATCAGACGTGTTGGACATTATTTTGGCAGTATTTTTGCGGATTGCAGCCAGCATCTTTTTTGTCCTTTCCTATTTAATTAGTTGGGCCCCATCATTTGCTCAACCTGTCTTTCTGTCTGTGTTTGTGTTTTCATCTGCTTTTCACCGTCATTATTTGTTGGGGGCTGTCTATTGCTTTGGGGTCTGCTCTGGGGCAGTTTAGATTTCCCCTTTCTTTCTTTAGGCTTATTTAATTCTCCGGCTGTGACCGAGGGGTCTAGGGCACCATAGGAACCCCCCACGGCTACTGTTAGTTGTGTGAATAGGATCAGGGGTCTGCAATCCGATAGCTACCAACCTCTCGGGTTTTCTGGACTTAGCTTGTATTTTTGTTTTTTCCTCCTTCGGTGACTCATTCATAACAGAATCACCAGCCATACTGCAGATTCTAGGGTACTCAATAGCAGGAAAGAATTGTAAAAAAGAAAAAAAAAGTGTCAGAATTTTTTTTTTGTTTTTGTGTGTATTTTTTCCTCTATGTCTTTGAGGCTGTAGGGGGAATTTTTTTTCTTCTCAATGGAGATGAAGCAATTGTCTGATCGTGTGGAGCAGCTCACTGCTGAAGTACAGGGAATTTCCACCTATCTTGCTCATTCACATGTTGCTGAACCAAAGATCCCTACTCCTGATGTGTTTTTTGGGGATCGGTCTAAATTTTTGAACTTTAAGAATAATTGTAAATTATTTTTTGCCTTGAAGCCTAACTCATCAGGGAGCTCCGCGCAGCAGGTTAAAATTGTCATCTCTTTGCTGCGCGGTGATCCTCAGGATTGGGCGTTTTCTTTGAAACCTGATGATCCTATTCTAGCTAATGTGAACGCATTTTTTCAAGCCTTAGGGCTGTTGTATGATGAACCTAATGCTATTGATCAGGCTGAAAAGGCCCCGTTGGCATTGAGCCAGTGTCAGGATTCTGCAGAGTTGTACTGTCAAAAATTCCGAAAGTGGGCGGTCCTTACTACTTGGAATGATGGTGCCTTGGCAGCTCTCTTTCGGAAGGGTTTGTCAGGAACCGCAAAAGATACTATGGTGGGATTTCCTGTTCCCTCTGGTCTTGACGATTCTATGTCATTAGCCATTCAGGTTGATCGGCATTTGCGCGAACGCAAAACTGCACGAGAGGTGTTGCCACCTGTTGAACAAATGTCTGAACCTATGCAATGTGATAGAGTTTTGTCTAAGGCGCAACGTCAGGAGTTCAGAAGGCATAATAAGCTGTGTTTTTTCTGTGGAGATGCCTCGCATATTATTTCTGTCTGCCCTAAACGAGAGAAACGTTTTGCACATACATTTGCTGTGGGTGGTGTTCAACCTAAGTTTCTTCTGGCAATTACTCTGATCTGCTGTCCACATTTTCCGCTAAGGCTTTCGTGGATTCGGGAGCAGCTCTGAACCTGATGGACTTGGATTTTGCTAAACGTTGTGGATTTCCTATGACACCTCTGCGGACACCTATCCCTTTGAGGGGTATTGATGCTACTCCTTTGGCGAGGAATAAACCTCAGTTTTGGACCCAGGTGGTAATGCGGGTCGCCCCAGATCATCAAGAAAATTGCAGATTCTTGGTGTTGCATAATCTGCATGATACCATTGTTCTGGGGTTTCCCTGGTTACAAATCCATAATCCAGTTTTGGATTGGAAATCTGTGTCTGTGGTGAGTTGGGGTTGTCGGTGTGCCCTTAGTGACGCTCCTGTTTTCTCCACCTCTCCCCAGTCGCATGATGTTCCTGACTATTTGGCTGATTTTTATGATGCATTTAGTGAGAATGAGTCTGCATCTTTGCCTCCTCATAGGAGTTATGACTGTGCAATTGAGCTGAGCCCTGGGTGTAAATTTCCCAAGGGTCGACTTTTCAATTTATCTGTACCCGAGCACGAGGCCATGCGATCCTATATTAAGGAGTCGTTGGAGAAGGGTCTTATTAGACCATCCTCTTCACCCTTAGGTGCTGTTTTTTTTTTCATGGCCAAGAAGGATGGTTCATTAAGGCCTTGTATTGACTATCGTTCCCTCAACAAAATTACTGTTAAATATCAGTATCCGTTACCACTGATTTCTGATCTATTCTCTAGAGTTAAAGGTGCTTGCTAGTTTACCAAGCTTGACCTCAGGGGGGCGTATAATCTTATTCGCATTAAGCATGGGGATGAATGGAAGACGGCGTTTAATACTCCAGAGGGACATTTTGAGTACCTGGTGATGCCTTTTGGGCTCACTAATGCCCCTTCTGTCTTCCAGTGCTTCATGAATGATATTTTCCGAGACTTTGTGGATACATTTTTGATCATCTATCTGGATGATATTTTGATCTTTTCCAAGGATTGGGACTCTCATGTGGAACATGTTCGGACTGTGTTCCGGATTTTGAGGGAGAATTCCCTGTATGTCAAGGGATCGAAATGCCTTTTTGGGGTACAGAGGATTTCATTTTTGGGATTTATTTTGTCTCCGTCAACTATTGAAATGGACCCGGCCAAGGTACAGGCCATTTATGATTGGGTTCAGCCCACTTCTTTGAAGGCCCTCCAGAAGTTTTTGGGTTTTGCTAATTTTTATCGTAAATTTATAGCTAATTTTTCTGGTATTGCCAAACCCTTGACTGATTTGACTAAGAAGGGTGCTGATGTGCTGAATTGGTCTCCGGAGCCTGTTTCTTCCTTTCAGGAGCTGAAGCGAAGGTTCACTTCTGCTCCGGTTTTGCGGCAACCTGATGTCTCACTCCCGTTTCAGGTAGAGGTGGACGCTTCTGAGATTGGTGCAGGAGCTGTTTTGTCCCAAAAAGATCCGGTAACATCTAAGATGAATCCCTGTGCTTTCTTTTCCCGAAAGTTCTCCCCATCTGAACGTAACTATGATGTGGGGAATCGGGAACTGTTGGCCATGAAATGGGCATTTGAGGAGTGGAGACATTGGTTGGAGGGAGCTAAACATCAAGTCGTGGTCCTTACTGACCACAAGAATTTGATTTACGTGGAATCGGCCAAACGCTTGAATCCTAGACAGGCTAGGTGGGCCTTGTTTTTCACACGTTTTGATTTTGTGGTCTCTTTTCCTCCAGGCACTAAGAATGTCAAGGCGAGTTTCTTTGCTGATTCTCCTGTTGTGACCAAGCCTACTACCATCTTAGGTGAGGGGGTAGTTCTTTCTGCCATCTCGCCTGATTTGAGACGTGCTCTGGAAGAGTTTCAGGAGGACAAACCTGAGCGTTGTCCCATTGGAAAATTGTATGTTCCTGACCAGTGGAGGAAGAGAGTGATGTCTGAAGTTCATTGCTCTGCATTGGCTGGTCATCCAGGTATTTTTGGTATTAGAGATTTGGTGAGTCGGTCTTTTTGGTGGCCCGCCTTGTCTTGTGATGTCAGGAGTTTTGTGCAGTCCTGTGGGACTTGCTCCCGGTCTAAACCTTGTTCTCGCTCTAGTGGGTTGCTGATGCCTTTGCTGGTGCCCAGGAGGCCATGGACCCATATTTCAATGGATTTTATCTCTGATATGCCTGTCTCTCAGAGAATGACTGTTATTTGGGTGATTTGTGATAGATTCTCTAAGATGGGCCATCTTGTACCACTCCCTAAGTTGCCATCTTCCTCTGAGTTGGTGCCCTTGTTTTTGCAACAGGTGGTTCGCTTGCACGGGATTCCTGAGAACATTGTATCTGACAGAGGAGTTCAGTTTATTTCTAGATTTTGGAGGACTTTCTGTTCCAAGCTGGGAATTCAGTTGTCCTTCTCCTCTGCGTTTCACCCTCAGACCAATGGGCAGACGGAGAGAACAAACCAGACTTTGGAGTCGTATTTGAGATGTTTTATTTCTGCTGATCAGGATGATTGGGTTTCATTTTTGCCCTTGGCCGAATTTGCTTTAAATAATAGAGCTAGTTCTGCCACTTTGATGTCACCTTTTTTTTGTAACTTTGGGTTTCATCCTCGATTCTCTTCAGGGCAGGTGGAGTCTTCTGCCTGCCCAGGTGTTGACACTGTGGTGGAGAGAATGCACCAGATTTGGGACCAAGTGGTGGATAGGTTGTCTCTCTCCCAGGAAAAGGCCCAGCGGTTTTCCAACCGTTATAGGACCATTGGTCCCCAGTTTAAGGTGGGTGATATGGTTTGGTTGTCATCAAAGAATATCTCTATGAAGGTGGCTTCTCCAAAGTTTAAACCTAGATTTATTGGACTTTACAAGATTTTGGAGATTCTTAATCCTGTCTCTTTTCGATTGGCTCCTCCTGTTACATTTAAGATCCATAACGTGTTTCATAAGTCTCTGTTAAAGAGGTTTGTTGAGCCAGTAGTTCCTGTGGTGGCATCTCCTGACCCTGTATTGGTGGAAGGTAATGTGGAATATGAGGTTGAGAAGATACTGGATTCTCGCCTGGCTAGACGGAGACTCCAGTATTTGGTTAAATGGAAGGGTTATGGCCAGGAGGATAATTCTTGGGTCCCTGCATCCGATATTCATGCCGAAAGATTGGTTCGTGCTTTTCATCGGGCCCATCCTGATCATCCTGGTTGCGAGGATGAGGGTTCGGTGACCCCTCCTCAAGGGGGAGGTACTGTTGTGAGTTCATTTTCCCCTTCACCGTTGATGTCTGATGAACTCCCTCTGCTGGTGAAGAGAGGTAGTGAAATTGATTGGGTTGGGAAGAACCTGTCATCTGAACAGGTGGAGCCTGATTGGAAACCCGGAATCAGAGTGGATATAAGGCAGCCGACGCCCTACTGGGGTGCTGGTGATCCTTTCTGCTCTGAGCTCTTGCAAACCAGTTCACTACCTGTCTTCTGAAAGCTAAGTATTTGCTCTCTTATTTTTCCATGAGATATTGTCTGTTTACTTAGTGTTTGTGTTCTGCCTGCCCTTGTTGGTACAGGCTGAGCTCCATTTTTGTCTCTGGTGAAGTTGATCTTTTGCTCAGTCTTCAGAATATACCTGAGTGCTGATATAGTGTTTTTGAAGTCTAGTGATTTCAGGGCCTTTTTTCTATCAGACGTGTTGGACATTATTTTGGCAGTATTTTTGCGGATTGCAGCCAGCATCTTTTCTGTCCTTTCCTATTTAGTTAGTTGGGCCCCATCGTTTGCTCAACCTGTCTTTCTGTCTGTGTTTGTGTTTTCATCTGCTTTTCACCGACATTATTTGTTGGGGGCTGCCTATTGCTTTGGGGACTGTTCTGGGGCAGTTTAGATTTCCCTTTCTGTCTTTAGGCTATTTAGTTCTCTGGCTGTGATTGAGGGGTCTAGGGCACCGTAGGAACCCCCCACGGCTACTGTTAGTTGTGTGAATAGGATCAGGGGTCTGCAATCCGATAGCTACCAACCTCTCGGATTTTCTGGACTTAGCTTGTATTTTTGTTTTTTCCTCCTTCGGTGACTCATTCATAACACACTCCACTGCGAGAAAATAGCCTTTTACGTTCTGCCTCGATTGTCCCATGCTGTTCTCCTAGGATTACCCTGGCTCAGACAGCACGAGCCAGTTGTCAACTGGCGCTCAGGGGAGATTTTGCATTGGGGTCACTCCTGCCATGAACGCTGTCTGCGGGCCCTTGTTCGTCCTCATTCTCTGCCTAAGCCAGTCGATCTTCCGGGCCTTCCCGCACCGTACCATGCATACGCCGATGTTTTCAGCAAGAAGGAAGAGGATTCTCTGCCACCGCATCGGTCTTATGACTGCCCTATCGACCTGATCCCTGGTGCCACCCCTCCCAGAGGGAGAACGTATCCTCTGTCCCCAGCAGAGACCACGGCTATGACAGAATACATACAGGAAAACCTGACCAAGGGGTTTATTCGGAAATCCTCATCCCCTGTAGGCGCAGGTTTTTTCTTTGTCCGGAAGAAAGACGGATCACTGCGACCATGTATTGACTACCGGGGCCTGAACAACATCACCGTTAAGAATCGGTATCCGCTCCCGCTGATTCCAGAACTCTTCGACCGGCTGAGGGGGGCCCGGATCTTCACGAAGTTGGATCTGCGGGGAGCCTACAATCTAATCCGGATCTGCGCAGGGGATGAGTGGAAGACTGCCTTCAATACCCGTGATGGGCATTATGAATATTTAGTCATGCCGTTTGGTCTCTGCAATGCTCCGGCAGTGTTTCAAGAATTTGTTAATGAAGTGTTCTGGGATCTACTCTATTCCTGCGTGGTGGTGTACTTAGATGATATTCTCATCTTCTCGCCTGATCTGTCCTCTCATCGGAGAAGCGTACGCATGGTTCTCCATCGCCTTCGAGAAAATCATCTCTACTCCAAAATTGAAAAGTGCATCTTTGATCAAACGTCGTTACCCTTCTTGGGATATATCATCGCAGATTCCGGTCTGAAGATGGATCCAGAGAAATTCTCTGTGGTACTCAAGTGGCCTCGTCCCGTTGGCGTAAAAGCCATCCAGCGTTTCCTCGGATTCGCTAACTATTACCGACAATTTGTGCCTCATTTTTCTACAGTTACCAAGCCCATCACGGCCCTGACCCGTAAAGGAACAAGGTCTAACAGATGGTCTCCCGAAGCTGAAGACGCCTTCCTTGCTCTGAAGCGCTCTTTTGCATCAGCTCCGATCTTACATCGTCCGGTAGCCAGTAGGCCCTTCGTCCTAGAGGTGGATGCCTCCTCCACTGGAGCCGGGGCTGTTCTTTCCCAGCAGGCTCCATCTGGGTGTCTGGTTCCCTGCGGGGTTTTTTTGTAAGTCCTTTTCGCCTGCGGAGTGCAATTACTCCATTGGAGACCGGGAATTGCTAGCCATTAGGATGGCCCTGGAGGAGTGGCAAATCCTGCTCGAAGGGGCAGTACACCCCTTTACTATCTTCACGGACCAAAAGAATTTGGCCTGTCTGCAGTCCGCTCAAAGACTCAATTCCAGACAGGCCAGATGGGCTCTGTATTTTTCTCGTTTTGATTTTAAGCTCCACTTCCGACCTGGCAATAAGAACATCAAAGCGAATGCACTTTCCAGGTCTTTGCAGTCGCCGGAGGGGGATGAGGATCCATCGTATATTATCGAGCCTGCTAAAGTTATCACCGTGGCTCCTGTGAGTTTCTCTACTCCTCCGCCAGGCAAAACCTTCGTTCCGCAGAACAAGCGTTCGGAGGTGCTACGCTGGGGGAATTCCTCCAAGGTCGCTGGGCACGTTGGGACTAAGAAGACTCTCTTGCTTCTCTCCCGTCACTACTGGTGGCCCTCCCTTCACCAAGACATGATGGACTATGTAGCCTCTTGCACAACCTGTGCTCAGAACAAGGTTTCTAGGACCCAGCCTTCCGGTCTCCTTCACCCGTTACCCGTTCCGGAAGCTCCTTGGCAGCAAATCGCCATGGATTTTGTGACTGATCTGCCCCGTTCAGCTGGATGTACTACCATCTTAGTCGCAGCAGATCGCTTCTCTAAGATGTCTCATTTCATTCCCTTGCCCGGACTGCCGTCAGTCCCAAGGTTGGACGATATCTTCAACAGATCTTCAGGCTGCATGGCCTTCCTCAGCGGATCGTGTCTGATCGGGGGGTCCAGTTTACATCTCGATTCTGGAGGGCTCTCTGTCGGCTTGTGGGCATGTCTCTCGACTTCTCCTTTGCATATCATCCTCAGACCAACGGGCAAGTGGAGCGGATTAATCAAGTTTTGACAACCTTCTTACGTCACTTTTCCAACACCCAACAGGACAATTGGGTCTCTCTCTTACCTTGGACAGAATTTGTGCATAATAATCATCCCAGCGAATCTACCGCCAAGTCACCATTCCTTGTGGTAACAGGTCAGAATCCTGGTGTCCCGCTGCCCTTTTCCACTTCGTCAGGAGTTCCCACAGCAGATACTCTCGCCAAGAAATTTTCGCAAATCTGAAGGGAGACCAGAGAGGCGCTCGAGAAGGCCAGTAACCGAATTAAGAAACATGTGGACAAGAGATGGAAGGATCTTCCTCCGTACCATCCTGGCGACAAGGTCTGGCTTTCGACTAAGCATATCCGCCTGAAGGTCCCTTCTTACAAGTTAAGTCCCCGATACATCGGGCCTTTTGAAGTGCTTAGACGCATTAATGAGGTGGCTTATAAACTGAGGTTGCCTGCTTCGCTCAGAGTCCCTAACACCTTCCATGCCTCGTTCCTGAAACCTGTGGTTCTTAATCGGTTCCAACCAGCTTCCATTACCCCTCCTTCGCCAATTGGCTCGGATGACGTTTTAGAAGTAAAGGACATTTTGGCCATGAAAAAAGTCAGGGGAAAAAAAAATTTTCTTATCGATTGGAGGGGTTTTGGCCCCGAGGAGAGGTCCTGGGAGCCTCGAGAGAATGTTAATGCTCCTCTTATTCGGAAAAAATTTCTGGCCAATCTCAGAAGGGGAGGACGTAAGGAGGGGGGTACTGTGACATCGGCAGTCGTGCCCGCCGATGCCCCATCATCGGCGGCACCCGCCGCAGCCTCCTCTCACCTGCGCGCCTCCGTCCGTGCGCGCGCCCGTCCTGTCTTCCGTCTTGCTGCGGTCGCACGCGCCGGCTTTAGGTTGCGGGTGCGCGCCCGTCCGTCCTCATCATCTGGCAGTGGGCGTCGCTGAAGGGCTGGGCTTGGGAAGCACTTCCTGGCGCTAAGGTACTTCTGGCATCCTCCCTAGGAGGAGGACGCCTGGTGATTGTGTGGAACTCCCGCACTGTTCTGGCCGTATTCTTCCTGTCTAGTGCTACTACTTGGTGCTCGTCTCTGCCCTTGTTCCTGTGTTGTTTCCGTCCTCCCTGCCTGCCTCTGTTCCTCCTGTCCGTTCGGTCCTCACTGTCTGTCCCTACCTTCCTGCTGGTATTCATTTCCCCTGGTCCGTCTCCTGCCTTCCTGGTCTCCCTGTCATACACCCGTCCGGATATATATACATAACCCCCCTGAGGTTTCCTCGTCTGCCCTCCTCTCCTCTGTGCCTCGTCCTGTTGCCCCTACGGGCATTTCTGCTGGGTTCCTTCTTCCTCTGATACTCTCATCTAGGTACCCTGGTCCATATTCCCTGTCCCGCCTCTTGCCTTGCTTCTCCTTGAGCCGTTCCTATTGGTACCGGCTGTCACGGTTCTGACCTCTGTGGTCTTACCCCTAACGATCCCTGTACAGGGGTTGGTCATCACCTGGTACGCTCGGCCCTGGGGCTCCAGATCCGCGATCCAGAGGGTCCACTCTCGGACGTAGTCTGCTCCTGAGCGTCACACTCACTGTATATTTACTGAACCCTTAGTATCCCCCAAACTGTTTGATAGCTCCAACACGAATCTCCACACTGTATTATGGCCCCCTAGATAGCCTCCATATAGTATAATACACCAGACAATCCTCAATATGGTATAATGCACTTCCCATAGGCCTCAAAAATAGTATAAGGCACGCCCCATAGGCATCCATGTAGTATAATGCACTCCCTATAGGCCCCAAATATAGTATAATGCACTCCCCATAGGCAGCCTATATAGTATAATGCACCACCATAGGCAGCCTGTATAGTATAATTATTATTTATATAGCACCATTAATTCAATGGTGCTGTACATGAGAAGGGAGGTTACATACAAAGTTAAAGATGTCGCTAACAGTAAACAAATTTACAATGACAGACTGGTGCAGAGGAGAGAGGACCCTGTCCTTGTGGATTTACATTCTACAGGATAGTGGGGAAGAGACAGAAGGTTGGGGGTGCAGCAGCTCTGGCGGTGATGAAGCGGCGGCTCAGGCGTTGGTGAGGTGGCAGAATGGTTATTGCAGACTGTAAGCTTTCCTGAAAAGATGTTTTTTCAGGTTCCGTTTGAAGGATCTGAGGGTGGTGGATAATCAGACGTGTTGAGGCATGGAATTCCAGAGGATGGGGGATATTCGGGAGAAATCTTGGAGGCGGTTGTGTGAGGAACAAATAAGTGTGGAGGAGAGTAGGAGGTCTTGGGAGGATCGAAGATTACGTGAGGGAAGATATTGGGAGATTAGTTCAGAGATATAGAGAGGGGACAGGTTGTGGATGGCTTTGTAGGTCAGTGTTAGTAGTTTGAACTGGATTTGTTGGGGAATTGGGAGCCAGTGGAGGGATTTGCAGAGGGGAGAGACAGGGGAGTAGCGAGAAGAGAGGTGGGCAGCAGAATTGAGGACAGACTGGGGTGGTGCAAGAGGGTTAGCAGGGAGGCCACAGAGGAGAGTGTTGCAGTAGTCAAGGCGGGAGATGATGAGTTTTAGTAGATTGAGGGCTGAGGAAGGGACGGATTCTGGAAATATTTTTGAGTTGGAGGTGGCAAGAGTTTGGACGTGTGATTTGAAGGACAGGGCAGAGTCAAGAGTTACTCCGAGGCAGCGGATTTCAGGTGCAGGAGAGAGCGTGATGCCATTTACCATAATAGATCAGGTAGGAAAGATACGTGAGATGGAGGAAAAATAATGAGTTCAGTTTTGTCTACATTGAGTTATAGGAAGCGAGAGGTGAAACAGGAGGATATGGCTGATAGACCCTCCGGGATTCTGGACAGCAAAGAGGTGACATCTGGGCCAGAGAGGTAGATCTGAGTGTCGTCCGCATACAGGTAGTACTGGAAGCCATGGCAATTTATGAGTTGTCCTAGGCCAAGGGTATAGATGGAAAAAAGTAGTGGCCCCAGGACAGAGCCTTAGGGGACTCCAACAGAGAGAGGGCGGGATAAGGAGGCAGTGTGGGTGTGGGAAACGTTGAATGTGCAGTGAGAAAGGTATGAGGCAATCCAGGACATGGCAAGGTCTTTGATGCCAAGGGAAGAAAGAGTCTGTAGCAGTAGGCAGTGGTCGACTGTGTCAAAGGCAGAGGACAGATCGAGAAGGAGGAGGATGGAGAACTGTCTGTTAGCTTTGGCTGTGAGTAAGTCATTAGTAATTTTGGTCAGGGCAGTTTCAGTGGAGTGGTGGGGGCGGAAGCCAGATTGGAGGATGTCAAGGAGGGAGTTGGATGAGAGGTGGGAGGAAAGTTGAGCATGGACATGCTGTTCAAGGAGTTTGGAAGCAAACGGGAGCAGTGATATGGGGCGATAGCTGGGCATAGCAGTTGGGTCAAGGTGTGTCGGACTCAGCTCCTGCTGAGCCCATTTTTTGAGTGGACCCTCTAGGTCGTGGCACCCACCCACCGAGGGCGAGCTAACCTTGTGAGAATCCACCCCCTATACAGGGAGTGTCAGGGGCAAGACCAAGGGGGTGAGCCACCACGACTGCTGGGACCAGACGGCCAGCTCAGGGGACACTAGACGAGTGTCTGACGACAAGGACGAGCAGGAAGCAAGACGAGACAAGACGTAGGTGCAAGGTATCTTCATTAGAATAACTCAGGATCACATACAGTGTAAACAAGCAAAACGTGCAAAGTGCATGCGTGGGCACGCCAAGGTCCATAACATGGTACATGCCAGGTGGCACGTCTAGGTACAGGTAATGGCATGATGGCATCGGACTCCGGACTGCTGGCAACGATCGACATCATCAAGGCATCAGGCTGCAGACATCAGCTCCGGAGGTCAGGCCGCAGTCATCCAGCTCGTGATCTCTGGCAGCGATCGACAGGTTCCGGGCATCCGGCAGGCAAACCAGGGTTCAGGCAAGGAGGCACGAAGATATCCAGGCAGGGCGCGTTAGAGAACACGCCAAGGTCCAAGGCTAGGTGCGTGTGTAGGGGACACGCCAGGGGTCAAGGCTAAGTGCGTGTGTAGGGGACACGCCAGGGTTCAAGGCTAGGTGCGTGTGTAGGGGACACGCCAAGGTTCACAAACGAGACAGGGTGCGTGTGTAGAGCCATGTCAAAGAATAGGATAAGACAGAGTGCGTGTAGAGACACGCCAAGGCACAAGGTACAAGACTGAGTGCGTGTAGAGACACGCCAAGGCACAAGGTACAAGACTGAGTGCGTGTAGAGACACGCCAAGGCACAAGGTACAAGACAGAGTGCGTGTAGAGACACGCCAAGGTACAAGACAGAGTACGTGTAGAGACACGCCAAGGCACAAGGTACAAGACAGGGTGCGTGTAGAGACACGCCAGGGTCCATGGTACAAGACAGAGTGCGTGTAGAGACACGCCAAGGTTCAAGGCAGGGTGCGTGCTAGGAGCGATGCCAGGGTTCAAGGCAGGGTGCGTGCTAGGAGCCACGCCAGGGCACAAGGAAGGGCTGCGTGCTAGGAGCCACGCAGGGGGCACGCCACACTGGCCAGTGCACATGGCTGTACACAAACACGTGGCACTTACCACGGCACAGGAGACGGCCAAGGGGAACCCACGCTGGGGTTAAATGCAAGGACAAGGCAGGGAACAAAGCAAGGAACAAGCAGAAACAGAGCCAGGTCAGAGCGAGGACAGAGTCTAGCAGCGGAGCGTAGGCAGAAGCCCAGAGCCGGGCCAAGGGAAGACCTTGGGACTAGACATAGAAACGAGCACTAAGGAGAGGAGAAATGGTGCGCCACAGGAGAGAGAGACCATAGGGAGGAACACAAAGCAAAGCATAGCAAAAGCAAGACATGGCAAAACAGGTGAGGCAGAGAACACAGGAAGGACTACAAGTCAAAGCATAGCTAAAGCAAGACATGGCAAAACAGGCGAAGACAGAGAACAGCAGAAGGACTACAAGGCAAAGCAAGGCAAAGACAAACATGGCACGAGAGACAACACAAGACAAGAGGCGGAATACGAGCACGGAGCGTGTGCAGAGACGCACTACAGAGCAAAGTGCAAGGGCACAGAATAGAGGGAGCAACCCCACAGACCCAGAGCCTTGCAGGGAAGCAACACAATAATCAGGCACTGAGCATAGGAAGAGGCGGCCTGATATAGGGCATAGCACCTCCTCCTCCAGGTCAGGACCAGGGGAGCACTTCCGTGATTCTGGACATGACGAGATGATAGCAGAACCAGACAGTGCAGGATCTTAGGAAACGTCACATGATCAGGGTTTCAGACATGAAGAGATGATCACCGAACCAACCAGTGCAGGATCCTAGGAAGAACACATGATCCGGGATTCTAGACATGACGAGATGATTGCAGAACTAGACAGTGCAGGATCTTAAGAAATGTCACATGATCAAGGACTCCAGACATGACGAGAAGATCACAGAAGGCAGAGCAGAAACGCAGGCATCCTGTAGCTCAGACATGAGGTGAGTGTGCACACTGCTCTAGGGGACATGCAGGACAGCAGACAAAGCATGCGCATGCACATAGCTCCAGGAGTTCTTGAGACAAACAGACATGGCGGACGTGATACAAGGTTTGTTTTTTGAGGATGGGTGTGACGGTGGCATGTTTGAAGGCAGAGGGGAAGGTACCAGAAGATAGAGATAGGTTGAAGAGATGGGTTAGGGCTAGGATGAGTGTGTTAGTGAGGTTGGGGAGCAGGTGAGAAGGGATGGGGTCAAGTGCACAGGTGATGAGGTGTGATTTGGAAAGGAGACGAGTAAGCTCTCCTTCAGTGATGTTGGAGAGGGAGGTTATTAGGGAAGGGCAGAGGTCTGGTATGTGGAGTGGTTGGGGTGGTGGAACAATAAAGGTTTGCCTTGTTTGGTCGATCTTGTTTTTGAAGAAGGTGGCAAAGTTCTCGGCAGAGATGAGGGGAGTTGGAGTTGGCAGTGGTGGGCAGAGGAGAGCGTTAAATGTGCTGAACAGTTGTTTTTGGGTTGTGGGATAATGAAGATACAAGGTTTGTGAAATAGGTCTGTTTAGGAGAGGTGAGGGCTGATTTGAAGGCCAGTGTAGCTAGTATAATGCATCCCCATAGGCAGCCTGTATATTATAGTGCACCCCCATAGGCAGTCTGTATAATATACTTTATCCCCATAGGCAGCCTGTATAGTATAATGCATCCCCATAGGAAGCCTGTATAGTGCTTCCCCATAGGCAGCCTGTATAATATAGTGCATGGGTCTCAAACTGCAGGTCATGTTTTCAAGATTTCCTTAGCATTGCACAAGGTTCTAGAATCATTATCTGTGCAGGTGATTAATTTATCACCTGTGCAATACAAGGAAATCCTGAAAACATGACCTGTTTGTGGCCCTTGAGGAATCCAGTTTGATACCTCTGATATAATCGATTCTCCCTGCTCTGCCGCAGAATGCAACTGTATCGGCGTGCTGAGCACGCCGATACAGTTACAATAGCATAGCTCCAGGTGGCCCCCTCAGAGCACGGGGCCCGGGACGATAGCCCCCTCTACCTCCTGGTAGCTAAACTACTGGTTTGAGGTGTAAAAAGCTGAGCCATATGTGTATAAAGTGTACATACAGAACCATGTGTGTATGACGTGTACGGAGCAGAGCAGTGTGTCTACAAGGTGTGGAGCAGAGCCGTGTGCATACGAAGCGGACCCGTGCGTGTATGAGATTTACAGAGCAGAGCCGTGTGTGTACAACGTGTACGCAGCCGTGACTATGATCAGCTTTTGGGGGCTAAATGGCTTTCTGTACTTGACATTAGAGGGGCTGATTATTTGATACACATCAAGAAGGGTAAAGAGTAGGGATGTGCAAACCCGAAAATTATAGTTTGGGATCCGTATTGAACACCCACTGTTCAGGCATGGACTCCGAACACGGACTTCACCAGGTAGTCCGTTTTACTGTTTCGTTTTATCACCCTGAACATCGGGCGTTTCTTGCGCTGTCATGCAGATGTGACTTTGATTCGCGGTTAATACCACCTGTGAGAGCACTTCGGCTCCCTCGCTATCAGATGACAGCGTGAGTCAGCAGATATGATCGGATCTATAAAGTTTACTTACCTCTGGTCACTGGCGTCGGCTGATGGGACAACTACTCGAATCAGCACACACCTGTTGCCACTAATAACAGCATCAACAGGCGGCGTCTGATGTTAGTATTCATCAGCTGGCACCTGCTCTATAAATGAATAATTAAAAAAATAAACATTGTGAGTTCCAGCCAGGCAAAACTAATCTTTACGGGTTGGAACCCTCAGCTGTCAGCGTTAGCAAGGCTGGTTATCAAGACTAGAGGGGTTCCCACGCTGTTTTTTAAAAGTTATTTAAATAAATAATTTTAAAAGTCAGTGTGGGGTCCCCCATTTTACAACCAGCCAAGCTAAAGCAGACAGCTGGAGGCTGGTATTCTTTGGCTGGTATGGGGCCATGGATACTGGCCCCCATCCCAGCCCAAATATAGCCCGCAGCCGCCCCAGTAAAGACGCATCTATGAGATACGCCAATTCTGGCACTTTGCCCTGTTCTTCCCACTTGCCCTCTGACTGTGGCAAGTGGGGTCCATATCTATGGGGTTGATGTTACCTTTGTATTGTCTAGTGACATCAAGCCCATCGATTAGTTATGGAGAGGTGTATATAAGATACCTATCCATTACTAATCCTATAGTTATATTGTAAATAAACACACTGCCAAAATAAAGTACTTTTATTCAAATTAAATAAACACACTTTTACGTTTTTATTTAAAAATAACAAACACAGTTGTAGTATTCACCTAACGCCCATTACATTGAAGCCCTCATCTCCTGTAAAAAATATATATATATATATATATATATCCTTCAACTGTCCATCGTTTTGTACCTCGACATAATCCATGTGTGGGATAAATAGTTTTCAACGTGTACGGTGCTAAGATGCGTCCGTTCAGGCTGAGAACCACTGACGAATGAGCTGCTGTGGGCTCAGCGTCAGTGACTGGCGGTGACATCATTGAGGTTACCGCCGATCTCTAAAGCTGCTTTCTCAGCTGGGCTGAACTGAGGTGACCTCGGTGAGATCACCGTTAACACCGTGAGAAAAAGTCTGATGGGGCAGCGTTGAGCTTAGTGATTTCACTGCAGTTCAGGGGCCCAGCATGGAACGCAGCCTCAGTGATCCGCGGTAACCTAGATGAAGTCACTGAGGTTGAGCTCACAACAGCTCAATCTTCAGTGGTTTTCAGCCTTGACGGTCACATCTTGGCATCGTCCAGATTGAAAACTATTAGCTGCAGCAGGCATAGGCTAATGGGAGTACTAGTCCCATCATCTGATGCCAGTGACTAGAGGTAAACTTTTTACTTATGGTCACAGCTGCGGGCTCACTCTATCATTTACATGGGAGCCGAGGTTTTCTGACCAGCGGTAACCATTTTACGGCCAATCAGAGGCAGTATTTGCCGCACTGTCATGTACATGACACCTTGTCAAACAACAGATGTTCAGGCCCCCCAATTTAAGTGAATGTATTTCGGATGCGGGTACTGTTTTCAGATGTTTGGTCGAACATACCGGACCCAAACATCCAGGGGTTCATCCATCACTTCTGCGCCCCTGAGGCTCAGTCGCCACAGAGGTACTGCAACTCCTCCTGAGGTGTAGTGCCCCACCATCCAGGTAAGGTGGAGATTCCAGACCACGCTCCAACACCTGCACCCCACATCACAAAGTAGGGTAGCAAAGCACCACCGTCTGCGCCTGAGGCAGGAGGCCTTATGGAGGTTGAGCAGGCAGCACGCCCAAGAGGGGCCTACACCACCGGGAACCTCTGGACCCGGTACCTTCACCAGTGGTACCTGTCACCGCTGAACCGGACTGTCCCCAGGCAGCGCAAGTATACACCTCCACGCTGTCTATACGGCTAGCTGCGGCCTGTCCGGGAGGGTCACCGGAGACCCCGGGAGCTGAGGCCGTGCTCCCGCCTGGACCTGACGCGGCTGCGCAGGTCCCACCGGAGGCCCCTGCGGACCCGGAGCCGCCATCTGCTCCACCACCACCGGCACCCGGACCAGCCATTCTGGTGGATATCCCTGCATCTGCCCACCGTCTCAAGCCTGCACCGTAACACCGCCAGGAGGCCCCAGGTATGTCTGCTGCCCCTGCACCTGGGAAGGCCCTGGGGTGTACGCCCGTGGCAGCGTCAGGACAGGTCGTGCTGGACCTTGTCTGGGATTGGGACGCTGAACCCTGGGGGGAGACATCCAAATCCCCGGCGGCGGCACCCTTGCCCACCATGGGTAAAAGCCGGTCCTGGGAGGAGGAAGAGGAGACAGAGTCCTATTGTCAGCAGACCCTCCGCCAGCTGGCAGCGGAGCAGAGGGAGAGGGAACAGCGGAGACTGGCTGTGTTGTGTCCTGATCTGGACCAGAAGGAGAAGGTCCGTGCTGGTCACTATGGTCCCCGGGATGCAGCTGGATGGGGGCAAGTTTTAAACGTGAACCACGAGAGAGGTTTCGGATTCATTGCAGACCCCAAAAGAATTAGTGACCTTTTCTTTAATCGGCGGGATGTGGAGTCGCACCTGAGGAAGGGGCACCCTGCTAGAGACCTGCAGCCAGGGGAGTACGTGACTTTCACCCGGCATAAGGGGTTGAGAGGTTGGTACGCAATGAATATCCGCCGCATACCTGAAGTGCTACTGGCAACCTATACAGGAAAGAAGATATATGTACCCCCAGGTGCCACCACCACTTCTTCTCATGTGAATCCAGCAGCAGGAAGAGATTGTCAAGAAGTTCTTCCCTGGAAGCAGCAGCCCAAGTCAACAGCTTCCAGTACCCCAGGAAGGGACAACTAGCCAGAACCTGCAAAATAACTAACTTTGTTGCCCAGGAAGGTATTTGCACCGTTGTGCCTTTTTCTAATATTGTTCATCATGTTTTTCTGTTCGCACTTTTGTTGCCCAGTTTGATTGGCAGCGTTTCTTCATTTGGAACTGTGGAGATCATGAACGCTGAATGATCCAGAACTGTGTTTGTAAATAGTTGCACCTCTTTAGGTGCCCTCTCTTGGATTTACATAGACACTTTGCAAAGATAAAGTCTACCTCATCGGGAGCATGACTCCAATCAAAGGACACTGCAAGAGATCCCGGCTGGGAGCGGTGTCCAGCACTTACAAGAATTATTGAAGGTTATAATGTGAAGTATTTGATAATGTGTCTTATGACAGCTTTTATATAAGATTTAGGAATGTTTTAATAAAGAGATGAGAGATTTGAATAAAGAATGAAGATTTGGAAAATGTAGATGATGAACCAGATATCAGCGGTTATCACTTTAAGCTAATGATAGAAAAGTAGAAAATGTGAAAAAGGAAAGATGATGAAGAAATATGTTGGTGATGAATCTTGCACTTTTGAATTAAGACTTTAGATAGTTAATTAAGAATTGTTTGCAACATTCAAGAATGAGTGTCTCTCACATTGAGAAGACATGCTGTGTTTAATGGGGGGGTATGTGGCGCCCATGAGGCTCAGTCGCCACAGAGGTACTGCACCTCCTCCTGAGATGTGGTGCCCCACCATCCAGGTAAGGTGGAGACTCCTGACCACGCTCAAACACCTGCACCCCACATCACAAAGTATTGTAGCAAAGCACCTTCGGCAGCTCCCTGCTTGGAGTATAGCAAAGCACCCATTGGTGGCTCCCTGCTTGGAACACGAAACATGCTGGTAGGTGGGTGGAGTTAGATTACATTTCAAGGAGCGGGAAGAGTTTAAGTCAGTTAGTCAGTAGTTGGTTGGAGAGAGAAGAAGATCCCTAGAGAGAGGGATAGATGGATGGAAGTGTTGCAGCAGTTCCCAGTGATCTGGGTCTGCTGGCACGGGAAAGAGAAAGAGAGAGCAACATAAGCTGAAAGCTTGACTCTCCATAGAAAGAAAGGCTTAGTACGGAACGTGAGGAGTAAAAGAGAACAGAGGACGTGGGTGAGAAGAGAACCCTTCCTAAAAGTTCTAAGCGGAAGGCCGGGGCCCGGTCCCCGAGGTTGTACGGATACTAATAGTCCTGCAGCAGACACCGGAGGAATAGAAGTAGTGACCACTTTATTCCCACACAAGACTTGGGGGCACAACAGCAACCGGATAGTGAGCCGGGACTTAGTAGCAAGGAGTCCCCGAAGCAGGCTACAGTTGTCTGCCGTACAAGTAGAGTTCATAGGAACATCAGACAGGAGGAATTCCAGTGTAATGCAGTAATAGGAGTACTTCATCTAAAGGCGCTATAAGAGGAGACGTTCAGAAAGGCACAAGTTGGTGGAGTGTTGGAAAGGAGTATTCCATCTGGCCTGGGGGTTGACTGAGTCCCAGACCCGGAGGACACGGCACGGAAGCGGGCACCTGTTTGTACAACAGACTGTGAGTAAAGCTTTGGAACTACATGCCCTGGTGTCCTCCACTTATTCCAGCATCAGCCTGCCCGGCACTGCTACATCCCCTGCGCCTGACACTACACCACCTAAGTGTCACCATATCTACTCTGCCCTGGGACAACAGCCCTACCTGTGGAGGGCTATACCATCACTGCTGCACCACACCATCTGTCCCAGAGGATCTGTCTGCAGCCTCGGCCTAACATCTACATTGCCTAACACCACAGGTGGCGTCACGACTTATTCATTCACACTGAACATTTACAATGGGCGCCCAGGGCCACGGGCCGGGTCACAGCTACCGTGACAACTTCCATTGAGTTCCACCGGGCCCGATACTGAGTGTACCCCACAGCCCTGGGTGTGAGGGCGTCCCATCACAACTCAGGAAAAACTGCAAAATCTATTTTGAGGTTCATTTTCTTCTGTTAGCATTGTGAAAAACAAAAATTGGGGGCCATAAGATTATTTCAGCTGAAAAATTTAGATTTTTTTTTTTCCACTGCTCAACCTTATAAACCTCTGTGAAGCACCTTGGGGGTTCAAGGTGCTCATCACACATCTAGATAAGTTCCTTCAGGGGTCTAGATTCCAAAATGGGGTCACTTTCAGGGATTTCCACTCTTTAGGCACTTCAGGGGCTCTCCAAATGCGACATGGTGTCCGCTAATGATTCCAGCAATTTTTTGGATTCAAAAAGCAAAATGGCGCTCCTTCCCTTCCAAGCCCAAACAGTAGTTTTCCTCCTGATGTGGGGTGTCAGTGCACTCAGGAGAAATTGCACAGAAAATTGTATGGTGCATTTTCTCCTGTTACACTTGTAAAACTAAAAAAATTAGGGCTAAAAGAATATTTCTGGGAAAAATATTTTTTTTTACTTTCACAGCTCAGCATTATAAACTTCTGTGAAGCACCTGGGTGTTCAAGTTGCTGACTGTACATCTAAATAAGTTCCTTAAGTGGTCCAGTTTCCACAATATGGTCACTTGTGGGGTATTTCCTCTCTTTAGGCACATCAAGGGTTCTCCAAAAGTGACATGGCGTCCGCTAATGATACCAGCAAATTTTGCAGTCAAAAAGTCAAATGGCGCTACATCCCTTCCGTGCCCTGTTGTACGCCCAAACAGTAATTTTCCCCCACATATGGGGTACCAGTGTGCTCAGGAGAAAATGCACAAATATTTTTGCAGTTTGTTTTCTCCTGGTACCCTTGTGAAAATAAAAAAAAAATTGGGTCTAATGTAAAATTTTTGTGAGATAATAAACTTCCTGACCGTGGTTTTGAGAACCTTGAGGGGTGCAGTCTTTAGAATGGTGTCACTTTTGGGTATTTTCTGTCATATAGGCCCCTCAAAGTCATTTCCAATGTGAGGTGGTTCCTAAAAAATGGTTTTGTAAATTTGTTGGTAAAAATAATAGAAATTTCTGGTGAACTTTTAACCCTTCTAACTTCTCAACAGCAAAAAATGTTTCCAAAATTGGGCTGATGTAAAGTAGACATGTGGGAAATGTTATTTATTAACTATTTTGTGTGACATGACTCTCTGATTTAAAGACACAAAAAGTAAAAGATTAATTGTGACATTTTCAAAATTTTCACCATATTTCTGATGTTTTTTCACAAGCAAATGCAAGTCATATCAAAGAAATGTTACCACTATCATAAAGTACAATAAGTCACGAGAAATATGCCGCCATATAGTAGCTGTCCGGTCACTGGTGATAATTCCCTCATGTGTGGGGTCTATTTGTCTCCAGAGAAATCACACGTTACATTCCACACACAACACTGTGTAGAAAAGGCGGCGCGGGGTAATTGTGCCAGTAGTGAGGGGGAATAATGGCGGGAAGGTCACTGACTGAGGAGAAGTCTCCATGTCTGCACTCCGGAGATCATGTGACCCCTGACTCCTCCCCTCCTGTGACCTCATCACAGGTCCTGTGCGCACAGAGCAGCCATATATGTGGAGTGCGGCTCTGCGGGTGGAGGTAGGTGCTGGAGATTCCCCATTACTGAGTGCGGGGGACAGTAACCACTTCAGCACGGAGACTCTTTGGGGTTTTTGTTGCCACTTTATAAGAATCATTGCATTTTTGTTCTGTTTTCTGTAATAGATACATACGACCCAACTATGGAAGACAGGAAGGGAGGAAATGGATTGTTTTCATAGTACAGGGCCCCTTTCTTGGCCCCCACAGTGTAATGCCCCTTAGGCTGGGGTCAGACATGCGAGAAACTCACACGAGTCTCGCATGTCAATACCCGGCACTGCCGCTGGCACTAGGGACCAGAGTGTGCAGCTGCATAGAAATACATGCAGCTGCACGCTCCTGTCCGAGTTTCTCGCATGTCTGACCCCGGCTTTATGCAGTATGTAAAATGCTTCCCAAACAGTATAATGTTCTCCCAGAACCTCCATCCCCCACACACAGTGTAATGTTCCCACAGTACCACCATCCCCCACACACAGTAAAATTGTTATGGAACTGCAACAGAGGACTAGGGTAGGAGGGGGAAAACTGACCTTGCACTGCAACTAGGCTAATGCCCTACGATGGAGTGGGCGACCCATTCCTTGCGAATAGACCCACCTACGATCCTAGTTTAATTTCAAGCGAAGACCTATAGATAGGGGGAAGGGGGTCCCTGAAAGATCTAAGGACTGGGTACAAAAACGGGTCACCTCCTAATAGAAAACACAGAGAAGGCTGCAGAAACAAACTGAAAACAGAAACTAAGACTAGCAGAACCAGAGGTCCCAGCGCTGTACTAATTAAACACACAGAAGGCAAAGCAAAGCTCCAAGCCAGAACTCAAGCAGATTAACACTGTTGTCCAGCAAGGACTGGGAGACAGGTGCAGGTTAATAAAGGGTGATACAATCACCTGACCCAAGACAAACCCAGCACCAGAGGAAAAAGACCAGCAGCCAGAACACTACAAGAAAATGGCGGATAGTCACAAACTAAACAGATTCTAACAATAATATTCGCACAGTACCGCCATCCCCCCACACACAGTATAATGTTCCCACAGTACCGCCATCCCCCACACACAGTATAATGTTCCCACAGTACCGCCATCCTCCCACACACAGAATAATGTTCCCACAGTACCGCCATCCCCCCACCCACAGTATAATGTTCCCACAGTACCGCCATCCCCCACACACAGTATAATGTTCCCACAGTACCGCCATCCCCCACACACAGTATAATTTTCCCACAGTACCGCCATCCTCCCACACACAGAATAATGTTCCCACAGTACCGCCATCCCCCCACCCACAGTATAATGTTCCCACAGTACCGCCATCCCCCACACACAGTATAATGTTCCCACAGTACCGCCATCCCCCACACACAGTATAATTTTCCCACAGTACCGCCATCCTCCCACACACAGAATAATGTTCCCACAGTACCGCCATCCCCCCACCCACAGTATAATGTTCCCACAGTACCGCCATCCCCCACACACAGTATAATGTTCCCACAGTACCGCCATCCCCACACACAGTATAATGTTCCCACAGTACTGCCATCCCCCCACCCACAGTATAATGTTACCACAGTACCACCATCCCCCCACACACAGTATAATATTATTATTATTATTATTATTATTATTTATTTATAAAGCACCATTGGTTCCATGGTGCTATAAATGAGAAGGGGTTACATACACATTACAGATATCACTTACAGTAAAAAAACTAACAATCAAAGACTGATATAGAGGGGAGTGAGGACCCTGCACTTTCGGGCTTACATGCTACAGGATGGTGGGGAAGGAGACAGTGGGTTGGGGGGTTGCAGCACCTCCAGTGATTATGAGGCGGTAGCTCCAGTAGTGGTGGAGGTAGTGGGGTCATTGCAGGCTGTAAGCTTTCCTGAAGAGGTGGGTTTTCAGGTTCCGTCTGAAGGATCCGAGTGTGGATGATAGCCGGACATGTTGGGGCAGGGAATTCCAGAGGATGGGGGTTATTTTTCTGGAGAAGTCTTGGAGGCGGTTAGGTGAGGAGCGAATAAGTGTGGAGGAGAGAAGGAGGTCTTGTGAGGATGCGAGGGAAGGTATCGGGAGATTAGTTTAGAGATGTATGGAGGAGACAGGTTATAGATGGCCTTGTAGGTCAGTATTAGTAATTTGGATTGGATACACTGAGGGAATGGGAGACAGTGAAGAGATTTGCAGAGGGGAGAAGCGGAGGAGTAGCGAGGAGGGAGATGAATTAGTCGGGCAGCAGAGTTGAGGATGGACTGGAGAGGTGCAAGGGTGTTAGCAGGGAGGCCACAGAAAAGGATGTTGCAGTAGTCGAGGCGGGAGATGATGAGGGCTTGCACAAGTAGTTTAGTAGATTGAGGGTTGAGGAAGGGACGGATTCTGGAAATATTTTTGAGCTGGAGGCGACAGGAGGTGGAGAGAGCTTGGATGTGCGGTTTGAAGGACAGGGCAGAGTCAAGGGTTACTCCGAGGCAGCAGACCTCCGGTACGGGGGAAAGCGTGATGTTGCCAATTGTTATAGAAAGGTCGGGTAAGGAAGATCTGTGAGATGGGGGAAAGATAATTAGTTCAGATTTGTCCATATTGAGTTTGAGGAAGCGAGAGAAGAAGGAGGATATGGCTGATAGACACTCGGATTCTGGAGAGCATAGAGGTGACATCTGGGCCAGAGAGGTAGATCTGAGTATCATCGGCATAAAGATGGTACTGGAATCCGTGGGACTTTATGAGTTGCCCCAGGCCAAGTGTATAGATTGAGAAGAGTAGGAGTCCTAGAACAGAGCCTTGGGGGACTCCAAAAGAGAGAGGGTGGGATGAGGAGGTAGTGTGGGAGTGGGAGATGCTGAATGTGCGGTTGGAAAGGTATGAGGAGATCCAGGATAGGACGACATCTTTGATGCCAAAAGAGGAGAGGATCTGTAGTAGGAGGCAGTAGTCAACTGTGTCGAAAGCAGAGGACAGGTCTAGAAGGAGGAGTATAG
Source organism: Dendrobates tinctorius (assembly GCF_039654945.1). Lineage (NCBI taxonomy): Eukaryota > Metazoa > Chordata > Amphibia > Anura > Dendrobatidae > Dendrobates > Dendrobates tinctorius. The sequence continues at coordinate 3,931,721 of NW_027361893.1, read as the reverse complement.
AGTATTGTCCGTTAGCTTTGGCTGTAAGTAGGTCGTTGGTACTTTAGGTCAGGGCTGTCTCAGTGGAATGATGGGGGCGGAAGCCAGATTGTAGGTTGTCAAAGAGCAAGTTACATGAGAGGTGGGAGGAAAGTTCAGCGTGGACATGCTGCTCCAGGAGTTTAGAAGCGAATGGGAGCAGCGATATTGGGCGATAGCTGGACGTGGCTGTTGGATCGAGGGTTGGCTTTTTAAGGATAGGCGTGATTGTGGCATGTTTGAGAGCAGAAGGGAAGGTACCAGAAGTTAGTGATAGGTTGAAGAGGTGGGTTAGGGATGGGATAAGAGTGGTGGTGATGTTGGGGAGGAAGTGGGATGGGATCGGGTCAAGTGCACAAGTGGTGAGGTGTGATTTGGAGAGAAGATGAGCAAGCTCCGATTCAGAGATATTAGATAAGGAGGTTATGGGGTTTGGGCATTGGTCTGGTATGCAAAGGGGTTGTGGTGGTTGAGCAATAAAGACTTGCCGTGTTTGGTCTATCTCGTTTTTGAAGTGTGCAGCAAAGTCCTCACAGAGGTTAGGGAAGTCGGAGGGGGCAGTGGTGGGTGGAGGAGGGAGATAAAAGTATTGCACAACTGTTTGGGGTTGTGGGATAAGGAAGATACAAGGGATGTAAAGTAGGCCTGTTTAGCAGAGGTGAGGGCAGATTTGAATGCAAGTGTTGCTTGTTTGAGTGTGGTGAAGTTGTCTTGCGAATGCGTTTTCTTCCAGCGCCGTTCTGCAATTCTGGATGCTTGCCGAAGCTTTTTAGTGATGTTATTGTGCCAGGGTTGTCCATTGATTCGTCGCACTCTGTTATGCGTGACAGGGGCGACCGAGTCGATGGTTGATGCAAGAGTGGCATTGTAGAAAGTAGTGGCAGTGTCAGTGTTGTGGAGTGAAGATATGGAGGACAATGGTAAAATAGAGTCAGAGAGTGTGCGAGTGTCTAGATGTGCGAGGTTTCTGCGAGGGTGTGCATGCTGCTGGACATGGGTGACAGGTGAGGAGGACATGGGTGAGAAAGTGAGTAGATGGTGGTCAGATAGAGGAAGAGGGGAGGTGGTGAAGTTTGAAAGAGAGCAGAGGCGGGTGAAGATCAGGTCTAATGTATGTCCGTCTGTGTGGGTGGCTGAGGAGGACCACTGAGTAAGTCCAAAAGATGAAGCAAGGGACCTGGAGTTTGGAGGCAGCTGACTGGTGAGTGTCAATGGGGATGTTGAAGTCACCCATGATGATGGTGGGAATGTCAGCAGAGAGGAAGTGAAGGAGCTAGGTAGAGAATTGGTCAATGAAGGCAGTGGTCGGGCCCGGAGGTCGGTATATGACGGCCACTTGGAGGTTAGAGGGAGAATAGATGCGGACAGAGTGGACTTCAAAAGAGGGGAGGATGAGGGAGGGTAGAGGTGGGATTGGGTTGAAGGTGCAGTTGGAAGAAAGGAGAAGGCCCACTCCTCCGCCATGTCTGTTGCCAGAGCGAGGGGTGTGGGTGAAGTGGAGTCCGCCATAACTAAGTGCAGCAGGGGAGGCGGTGTCAGAGGGTGTCAGCCATGTTTCAGTGAGGCCAAGGAAGGAAAAATTACGAGAAGTAAAGAGGTCATGAATCACATGGAGTTAATTGCAGACGGAGCGGGCATTCCAGAGTGATCCAGAGAGTGGGAGCAGGGTGGTGGTTTTCATGGGCATGGATTTGAGGTGGGAAAGATTTCTGGTGTTTGTTTTGGTTTTGGAACAATAGAAGGGGGTAATAATGGGAGGTATGGGCTGTGGGGGTCCAGGGTTGGGAGATATGTCGCCAGCAGTGAGGAGAAGCAGAGAGAGGGAGAGCATGTGGGAGAAGGAGGGTGGGTGGCTTGTTTTGTATTTTATTAGGGGAGCTCTGAGGTTGAGGAGCAGTTCAGCAGAGGAGGTAAGGTGGGGAGGCAAGATGGAAGGAGAGATTACTATTTGGTTAGCGGGTGCTGGGGTTTGCGGACAGCGAAGGAGAGTGAGGATTAATGGAGCCAAACCTGTTAGAGCGTATGTCAGCATGGTGAGAGTAGGTTTGAAGACAAAAGAAGTTTAGTACATATATACACAGCGGTTAGTCGTACCTTCTGGTCACTTCAGGCTCATTTCAGGCATTATTTCAGATTATCCTTTGAAGACTTCCTTGGAATGACATTCAAGCAAAAGAAGCACACTGTAGCGCCAAACCATGCAAACATGAAAAATGAATAATGAATTGCATTACTGCATTAGAAGTATGAAAAATTGAGAAAGTTTAGCGCATAAAATGGCCAAGTTATGTGTAGGTTAAGCACCTGTTCACACTATGCTTATGTTTGGATGTGACGGTCAGTTTTTGAAATTTCTATTCATTTACCTTCTGACTGAGCACTCTACCTGTTAGCTGCAGGCGTTTTTCATCAAACCAGGGCCATTTCCCCTCCACAGAGATATAGACTTCAGTCCTAACAGAGGATTTTTCATAGGTTCCCATTCAGATGGAGACTACAGTCTTCTTAGTGAGGATTGGCATAGAATAGGGAGCTGGAAAACGAGAAATGCCTTAACGGGGCTTCCAGGTACACATAACTTGGCCATTTTATGCGCTAAACTTTCTCAATTTTTCATACTTCTAATGCAGTAATGCAATTCATTATTCATTTTTCATGTTCGCATGGTTTGGCGCTACAGTGTGCTTCCTTTTTTGCTTGAATGTATATGAGTTGGTGACTCTTGGCTAAGCACCTGTTCACACTATGCTTATGCTTGGATGTGACGGTCAGTTTTTGAAATTTGTATTCCTTGGAATGACAGACAGACAACAGTACCAACAACCTCCCCCACACAGAGTATAATATTCCCACAGTGCCGTCATCACCCCACACAGTATAATGTTCCCACAGTACCTCCATCTCCCACACAGTATAATGTTCCCACAGTACCGCCATCCCCCCCACAGTATAATGTTCCCAAAGTACCACCATCCCCCCAGAGTAAAATGTTCCCACAGTACCGCCATCCTCCCACACACAGTATAATGTTCCCACAGTACCGCCATCCCCACACACAGTATAATGTTCCCACAGTACCGCCATCCCCACACACAGTATAATGTTCACACAGTACCACCATCCAACCATCCCCCCACACACAGTGTAAAGTTCCTACAGTACCGCCATCCCCCCCACAGTATAATGTTCCCAAAGTACCACCATCCCCCCAGAGTAAAATGTTCCCACAGTACCGCCATCCTCCCACACACAGTATAATGTTCCCACAGTACCACCGTCCCCACACACAGTATAATGTTCCCACAGTACCACCATCCCCACACACAGTATAATGTTCCCACAGTACCACCGTCCCCACACACAGTATAATGTTCCCACAGTACCGCCATCCTCCCACACACTGTATAATGTTCCCACAGTACCACCGTCCCCACACACAGTATAATGTTCCCACAGTACCGCCATCCTCCCACACACTGTATAATGTTCCCACAGTACCACCGTCCCCACACACAGTATAATGTTCCCACAGTACCGCCATCCCCACACACAGTATAATGTTCACACAGCACCACCATCCCACCACACAGTATAATGTTCCCACAGTACCGCCATCCCCACACACAGTATAATGTTCCCACAGTACCACCATCCCACCACACAGTATAATATTCCCACAGTACCACCATCCAACCATCCCCCCACACAGTATAATGTTCCCACAGTACCGCCATCCCCCACACACAGTATAATGTTCCCACAGTACCACCGTCCCCACACACAGTATAATGTTCCCACAGTACCGCCATCCTCCCACACACTGTATAATGTTCCCACAGTACCACCGTCCCCACACACAGTATAATGTTCCCACAGTACCGCCATCCCCACACACAGTATAATGTTCACACAGCACCACCATCCCACCACACAGTATAATGTTCCCACAGTACCGCCATCCCCACACACAGTATAATGTTCCCACAGTACCACCATCCCACCACACAGTATAATATTCCCACAGTACCACCATCCAACCATCCCCCCACACAGTATAATGTTCCCACAGTACCGCCATCCCCCACACACAGTATAATGTTCCCACAGTACCACCGTCCCCACACACAGTATAATGTTCCCACAGTACCGCCATCCTCCCACACACTGTATAATGTTCCCACAGTACCACCGTCCCCACACACAGTATAATGTTCCCACAGTACCGCCATCCCCACACACAGTATAATGTTCACACAGCACCACCATCCCACCACACAGTATAATGTTCCCACAGTACCGCCATCCCCACACACAGTATAATGTTCCCACAGTACCACCATCCCACCACACAGTTTAATATTCCCACAGTACCACCATCCAACCATCCCCCCACACAGTATAATGTTCCCACAGTACCACCATCCTCCCACACACAGTATAATGTTCCCACAGTACCACCGTCCCCACACACAGTATAATGTTCCCACAGTACCACCATCCCCACACACAGTATAATGTTCCCACAGTACCACCGTCCCCACACACAGTATAATGTTCCCACAGTACCGCCATCCTCCCACACACTGTATAATGTTCCCACAGTACCACCGTCCCCACACACAGTATAATGTTCCCACAGTACCGCCATCCCCACACACAGTATAATGTTCACACAGCACCACCATCCCACCACACAGTATAATGTTCCCACAGTACCGCCATCCCCACACAGTATAATGTTCCCACAGTACCACCATCCCACCACACAGTATAATATTCCCACAGTACCACCATCCAACCATCCCCCCACACAGTATAATGTTCCCACAGTACCACCGTCCCCACACACAGTATAATGTTCCCACAGTACCGCCATCCTCCCACACACTGTATAATGTTCCCACAGTACCACCGTCCCCACACACAGTATAATGTTCCCACAGCACCACCATCCAACCATCCCCCCACACAGTATAATATTCCCACAGTACCACCATCCAACCATCCCCCCACACAGTATAATGTTCCCACAGTACCACCGTCCCCACACACAGTATAATGTTCCCACAGTACCACCGTCCCCACACACAGTATAATGTTCACACAGCACCACCATCCCACCACACAGTATAATGTTCCCACAGTACCGCCATCCCCACACACAGTATAATGTTCCCACAGTACCACCATCCAACCATCCCCCCACACAGTATAATGTTCCCACAGTACCGCCATCCCCCACACAGAGTGTAATGCCCCCATTTTGTCCTTATATTGAGTGACCAGATACAACACACAAACAGAAGGCAGAAGTAATCAATATTATTATTTCCCTGATAATGGGAATTGTGATCACTATGGCAACAGTGAATAATACAGTAAGGGTGATTACAATGTGAAATATACACTATCATAAATATAATGAATTCTCCGGCTCACTCTGACTGTAATAGCAGCCTCTAATCATATGTTGCGTTAGCTACTGACAAGGGTGATGGTCCCAACACATATAGGCCTCAACACTACCTCGTCTGTGAATACAGGCCATAGCGGAGGTCTCCGGTTCTTCCCGTTAGGCCACATGTACTCCTGACAGTCTTTTAAGGCTTGCTGAACTGCCTTCAGTTCAATCTGCCCCTGTCCTGACTGTTGTACTAATGAAAATAAAGTAAAAAAGCAAGTGCATTAAATAATTAACATATGGTACTTAGTAAACACTGTTTTGATCCAAAAAGTATAAAGCTGTCCCACCACGGCAAGGTGTACCCATTTGAGACAGTAACTACACTAACGGTAAAACCTACCTAGTTTGAATAGTAGCAGAGAATCTCCGGGTCCCAAACGGACACCCAGCTCAAAGGAAAGGTGCCGCAATTTTATATAATTTGCAAAAAAAGAGTAAGGGTATGTGCACACGCTGCGGATTCTGCTGCGTTGTACAGTACCTTTATTTCCTATGGAAATAAAAAAAAGCTGTGCACATGCTGCGTTTTTTTCCGCGCGGTTTACAATCCGCAGCATGTCAATTGTTTGGTGCAGAAACGCTGCGGTTTTACACCTCATCCATTATGAGGTGTAAAACCGCAGAAAAAACGCAGATAATCCGCAGAAAAAACGCAGCACTTTGTCCTGCGGATTTCCTGCGGTTTTCTCTACAAAATCCGCAGAGACTAAAAACTACGTGTGCACATACCCTAAGTAACAAAACATGTTGTTTCAGCAAATGTTGTACTAACCAGGATTTATGGTTTGTTTGTAATAATGTTTTAATGTAGCCACTGGGCGCTGCCATCTTGATTTGCAGATCTGTGGAGGACTCATACAGTCTGCAAATATGGCCGTCCCTGGACATAGGAGACTGCGGTCGGCTCCCGACCCCACTGCAGCCTCATTAGCAGAGAACTGGGCACGCCCCTGTGGGCTGCACCATTCACTGCTGTAGGTGTGGCTGGGCGCCATTTTACTGTAGCCCAGTGCTATCTGCTGAGCTCCACTTTCTGCACCGTGCTTCCTGCTCCACTGTCCTCCTGCTCTGTCTCCGCCTCCTCAGACGCAGCCCCAGTGATCTCCGGTAATCTGACACCTTTGCTTTTATGGCTGTCTGAGGAGGACAGTGACATATACAGCCCATAGTCTAGTGTATAATTGGGGGGGCTGGAAGTTTCACCAGTGTGGGCATATCTGTAATACTGTCTTGTGTGATACTTCCTGCTGAGCCGTGTATCTAATCCTCTCCTGTGATACTGTCTGCTGAGCCGTGTATCTAATCCTCTCCTGTGTGATACTGACTGCTGAGCCATGTATCTAATCCTCTCCTGTGTGATACTGACTGCTGAGCCGTGTATCTAATCCTCCTGTGTGATACTGACTGCTGAACCGTGTATCTAATCCTCTCCTGTGTGATGCTGACTGCTGAGCCGTGTATCTGATCCTCTCCTGTGTGATACTGTCTGCTGAGCCGTGTATCTAATCCTCTCCTGTGTGATACTGTCTGCTGAACCGTGTATCTAATCCTCCCCTGTGTGATGCTGACTGCTGAGCCGTGTATCTAATCCTCTCCTGTGTGATACTGTCTGCTGAGCCGTGTATCTAATCCTCTCCTGTGTGATACTGTCTGCTGAGCCGTGTATCTAATCCTCCCCTGTGTGATGCTGACTGCTGAGCCGTGTATCTAATCCTCTCCTGTGTGATGCTGACTGCTGAGCCGTGTATCTAATCCTCTCCTGTGATACTGTCTGCTGAGCCGTGTATCTAATCCTCCCCTGTGTGATGCTGACTGCTGAGCCGTGTATCTAATCCTCTCCTGTGTGATGCTGACTGCTGAGCCGTGTATCTAATCCTCTCCTGTGATACTGTCTGCTGAGCCGTGTATCTATTCCTCTCCTGTGTGATCCTGACTGCTGAGCCATGTATCTAATCCTCCCCTGAGTGATACTGACTGCTGAGCTGTGTATCTAATCCTCTCCTGTGTGATACTGACTGCTGAGCTGTGTATCTAATCCTCTCCTGTGTGATACTGCCTGCTGAGCTGTGTATCTAATCCTCTCCTGTGTGATGCTGACTGCTGAGCCGTGTATCTAATCCTCTCCTGTGATACTGTCTGCTGAGCCGTGTATCTAATCCTCTCCTGTGTGATACTGTATGCTGAGCCGTGTATCTAATCCTCTCCTGTGTGATGCTGACTGCTGAGCCGTGTATCTAATCCTCTCCTGTGATACTGTCTGCTGAGCCGTGTATCTAATCCTCCCCTGTGTGATGCTGACTGCTGAGCCGTGTATCTAATCCTCTCCTGTGTGATGCTGACTGCTGAGCCGTGTATCTAATCCTCTCCTGTGTGATGCTGACTGCTGAGCCGTGTATCTAATCCTCTCCTGTGATACTGTCTGCTGAGCCGTGTATCTATTCCTCTCCTGTGTGATCCTGACTGCTGAGCCATGTATCTAATCCTCCCCTGAGTGATACTGACTGCTGAGCTGTGTATCTAATCCTCTCCTGTGTGATACTGACTGCTGAGCCGTGTATCTAATCCTCTCCTGTGTGATACTGCCTGCTGAGCTGTGTATCTAATCCTCTCCTGTGTGATGCTGACTGCTGAGCCGTGTATCTAATCCTCTCCTGTGATACTGTCTGCTGAGCCGTGTATCTAATCCTCTCCTGTGTGATACTGTCTGCTGAGCCGTGTATCTAATCCTCTCCTGTGTGATACTGTCTGCTGAGCCGTGTATCTAATCCTCCCCTGTGTGATACTGACTGCTGAGCCGTGTATCTAATCCTCTCCTGTGTGATACTGACTGCTGAGCCGTGTATCTAATCCTCTCCTGTGTGATGCTGACTGCTGAGCCGTGTATCTAATCCTCTCCTGTGTGATACTGACTGCTGAGCTGTGTATCTAATCCTCTCCTGTGTGATACTGACTGCTGAGCCGTGTATCTAATCCTCCCCTGAGTGATACTGACTGCTGAGCTGTGTATCTAATCCTCTCCTGTGTGATGCTGACTGCTGAGCCGTGTATCTAATCCTCTCCTGTGATACTGTCTGCTGAGCCGTGTATCTAATCCTCTCCTGTGTGATACTGTCTGCTGAGCCGTGTATCTAATCCTCTCCTGTGTGATACTGTCTGCTGAGCCGTGTATCTAATCCTCCCCTGTGTGATACTGACTGCTGAGCCGTGTATCTAATCCTCTCCTGTGTGATACTGACTGCTGAGCCGTGTATCTAATCCTCTCCTGTGTGATGCTGACTGCTGAGCCGTGTATCTAATCCTCTCCTGTGTGATACTGTCTAATGAGCCGTGTATCTAATCCTCTCCTGTGTGATACTGTCTGCTGAACCGTGTATCTAATCCTCCCCTGTGTGATGCTGACTGCTGAGCCGTGTATCTAATCCTCTCCTGTGTGATACTGTCTGCTGAGCCGTGTATCTAATCCTCCCCTGTGTGATGCTGACTGCTGAGCCGTGTATCTAATCCTCTCCTGTGTGATGCTGACTGCTGAGCCGTGTATCTAATCCTCTCCTGTGATACTGTCTGCTGAGCCGTGTATCTAATCCTCTCCTGTGTGATTCTGACTGCTGAGCCGTGTATCTAATCCTCCTGTGTGATACTGACTGCTGAACCGTGTATCTAATCCTCTCCTGTGTGATGCTGACTGCTGAGCCGTGTATCTGATCCTCTCCTGTGTGATACTGTCTGCTGAGCCGTGTATCTAATCCTCTCCTGTGTGATACTGTCTGCTGAACCGTGTATCTAATCCTCCCCTGTGTGATGCTGACTGCTGAGCCGTGTATCTAATCCTCTCCTGTGTGATACTGTCTGCTGAGCCGTGTATCTAATCCTCTCCTGTGTGATACTGTCTGCTGAGCCGTGTATCTAATCCTCCCCTGTGTGATGCTGACTGCTGAGCCGTGTATCTAATCCTCTCCTGTGTGATGCTGACTGCTGAGCCGTGTATCTAATCCTCTCCTGTGATACTGTCTGCTGAGCCGTGTATCTAATCCTCCCCTGTGTGATGCTGACTGCTGAGCCGTGTATCTAATCCTCTCCTGTGTGATGCTGACTGCTGAGCCGTGTATCTAATCCTCTCCTGTGATACTGTCTGCTGAGCCGTGTATCTATTCCTCTCCTGTGTGATCCTGACTGCTGAGCCATGTATCTAATCCTCCCCTGAGTGATACTGACTGCTGAGCTGTGTATCTAATCCTCTCCTGTGTGATACTGACTGCTGAGCTGTGTATCTAATCCTCTCCTGTGTGATACTGCCTGCTGAGCTGTGTATCTAATCCTCTCCTGTGTGATGCTGACTGCTGAGCCGTGTATCTAATCCTCTCCTGTGATACTGTCTGCTGAGCCGTGTATCTAATCCTCTCCTGTGTGATACTGTATGCTGAGCCGTGTATCTAATCCTCTCCTGTGTGATGCTGACTGCTGAGCCGTGTATCTAATCCTCTCCTGTGATACTGTCTGCTGAGCCGTGTATCTAATCCTCCCCTGTGTGATGCTGACTGCTGAGCCGTGTATCTAATCCTCTCCTGTGTGATGCTGACTGCTGAGCCGTGTATCTAATCCTCTCCTGTGTGATGCTGACTGCTGAGCCGTGTATCTAATCCTCTCCTGTGATACTGTCTGCTGAGCCGTGTATCTATTCCTCTCCTGTGTGATCCTGACTGCTGAGCCATGTATCTAATCCTCCCCTGAGTGATACTGACTGCTGAGCTGTGTATCTAATCCTCTCCTGTGTGATACTGACTGCTGAGCCGTGTATCTAATCCTCTCCTGTGTGATACTGCCTGCTGAGCTGTGTATCTAATCCTCTCCTGTGTGATGCTGACTGCTGAGCCGTGTATCTAATCCTCTCCTGTGATACTGTCTGCTGAGCCGTGTATCTAATCCTCTCCTGTGTGATACTGTCTGCTGAGCCGTGTATCTAATCCTCTCCTGTGTGATACTGTCTGCTGAGCCGTGTATCTAATCCTCCCCTGTGTGATACTGACTGCTGAGCCGTGTATCTAATCCTCTCCTGTGTGATACTGACTGCTGAGCCGTGTATCTAATCCTCTCCTGTGTGATGCTGACTGCTGAGCCGTGTATCTAATCCTCTCCTGTGTGATACTGACTGCTGAGCTGTGTATCTAATCCTCTCCTGTGTGATACTGACTGCTGAGCCGTGTATCTAATCCTCCCCTGAGTGATACTGACTGCTGAGCTGTGTATCTAATCCTCTCCTGTGTGATGCTGACTGCTGAGCCGTGTATCTAATCCTCTCCTGTGATACTGTCTGCTGAGCCGTGTATCTAATCCTCTCCTGTGTGATACTGTCTGCTGAGCCGTGTATCTAATCCTCTCCTGTGTGATACTGTCTGCTGAGCCGTGTATCTAATCCTCCCCTGTGTGATACTGACTGCTGAGCCGTGTATCTAATCCTCTCCTGTGTGATACTGACTGCTGAGCCGTGTATCTAATCCTCTCCTGTGTGATGCTGACTGCTGAGCCGTGTATCTAATCCTCTCCTGTGTGATACTGTCTAATGAGCCGTGTATCTAATCCTCTCCTGTGTGATACTGTCTGCTGAACCGTGTATCTAATCCTCCCCTGTGTGATGCTGACTGCTGAGCCGTGTATCTAATCCTCTCCTGTGTGATACTGTCTGCTGAGCCGTGTATCTAATCCTCCCCTGTGTGATGCTGACTGCTGAGCCGTGTATCTAATCCTCTCCTGTGTGATGCTGACTGCTGAGCCGTGTATCTAATCCTCTCCTGTGATACTGTCTGCTGAGCCGTGTATCTAATCCTCTCCTGTGTGATTCTGACTGCTGAGCCGTGTATCTAATCCTCCCCTGAGTGATACTGACTGCTGAGCTGTGTATCTAATCCTCTCCTGTGTGATACTAACTGCTGAGCCGTGTATCTAATCCTCTCCTGTGTGATACTGTGTGCTGAGCCGTGTATCTAATCCTCCCCTGTGTGATACTGACTGCTGAGCCGTGTATCTAATCCGCTCCTGTGTGATACTGACTGAGCCGTGTATCTAATCCTATCCTGTATGGCGGCATTATGTGTGAAGTATATGGCGGTATTATGTGAGAACACTATGGCAGTATTATCTGCTAAAAGCATTCTAGGGTGGTTCTGGCTGAGCACCTGCACACGGGTCAGGGGTAATAGGTGCAGTCAGGGGAGGGCTGGTGAGGCAGCTGAAGAGAGGGGGTCTCATTTTTATCGCTACTGAATGGCTACATTTCCCCCAGCCTGCTTCCCAGCGTCACCCCGGACTGCGCCTGTCGCCTCGCTTTCACACATCGCCAGGACAGGATCTGAGGAGGGGAATGGGATCTTTGCATGCAAAGTATGGATCAGAACAGGCCATCAATCAGCAGAAATGTTTCCTGGATTTCTGTGGTGCTGTCACCCTGCTCCTCCCCCATATATCTCCCTCTGTGCCCCCCATAGACCAGCACACTGCTCTCCTGAAATACTCTGTGCTGCTGTCACCCTGCTCCTCCCCCATATATCTCCCTCTGTGCCCCCCATAGACCAGCACACTGCTCTCCTGAAATACTCTGTGCTGCTGTCACCCTGCTCCTCCCCCATATATCTCCCTCTGTGACCTCCATAGACCAGGACACTGCTCTCCTGAAATATTCTGTGCTGCTGTCACCCTGCTCTTCCACCATATATCTCCTTCTGTGCCCCCATAGACCAGCACACTGCTCTCCTGAAATACTCTGTGCTGCTGTCACCCTGCTCCTCCCCAAATATCTCCCTCTGTGCCCCCCATAGACCAGCGCACTGCTCTCCTGAAATACTCTGTGCTGCTGTCACCCTGCTCCTCCCCCATATATCTCCCTCTGTGCCCCCCATAGACCAGCACACTGCTCTCCTGAAATACTCTGTGCTGCTGTCACCCTGCTCCTCCACCATATATCTCCCTCTGTGCCCCCCATAGACCAGCACACTGCTCTGAAATACTCTGTACTGCTGTCACCCTGCTCCTCCGCCATATATCTCCCTCTGTGCCCCCCATAGACCAGCACACTGCTCTTCTGAAATACTCTGTGCTGCTGTCACCCTGCTCCTCCCCCATATATCTCTCTTTGTGCCCCCCATAGACCAGCACACTGCTCTCCTGAAATAATCTGTGCTGCTGTCACCCTGCTCCTCCCCCATATATCTCCCTCTGTGCCCCCCATAGACCAGCACACTGCTCTCCTGAAATACTCTGTGCTGCTGTCACTCTGCTCCTTCCACCATATATCTCCCTTTGTGTCCCCCATAGACCAGTACACTGCTCTCCTGAAATACGCTGTGCTGCTGTCTCCCTGCTCCTCCCCCATATATCTCCCTCTGTACCCCCCATAGACCAGTACACTGCTCTCCTGAAATACTCTGTGCTGCTGTCACCCTGCTCCTCCCCCATATATCTCCCTCTGTGCCCCCCATAGACCAGCACACTGCTCTCCTGAAATACTCTGTACTGCTGTCACCCTGCTCCTCCGCCATATATCTCCCTCTGTGCCCCCCATAGACCAGCACACTGCTCTCCTGAAATACTCTGTGCTGCTGTCACCCTGCTCCTCCACCATATATCTCTTTGTGCCCCCCATAGACCAGCACACTGCTCTCCTGAAATACTCTGTGCTGCTGTCACCCTGCTCCTCCCCCATATATCTCCCTCTGTGCCCCCCATAGACCAGCACACTGCTCTCCTGAAATACTCTGTGCTGCTGTCACTCTGCTCCTTCCACCATATATCTCCCTTTGTGCCCCCCATAGACCAGTACACTGCTCTCCTGAAATACGCTGTGCTGCTGTCTCCCTGCTCCTCCCCCATATATCTCCCTCTGTGCCCCCCATAGACCCGCACACTGCTCTCCTGTAATACTCTGTGCTGCTGTCACCCTGCTCCTCCCCCATATATCTCCCTCTGTACCCCCCATAGACCAGCACACTGCTCTCCTGAAATACTCTGTGCTGCTGTCACCCTGCTCCTCCCCCATATATCTCCCTCTGTGACCTCCATAGACCAGCACACTGCTCCCCTGAAATACTCTGTACTGCTGTCACCCTGCTCCTCCCCATATACCTCCCTCTGTGCCCCCCATAGACCAGTACACTGCTCTCCTGAAATACTCTGTGCTGCTGTCACCCTGCTCCTCCCCCATATATCTCCCTCTGTGCCCCCCATAGACCAGCACACTGCTCTCCTGAAATACTCTGTACTGCTGTCACCCTGCTCCTCCGCCATATATCTCCCTCTGTGCCCCCCATAGACCAGCACACTGCTCTCCTGAAATACTCTGTGCTGCTGTCACCCTGCTCCTCCACCATATATCTCTCTTTGTGCCCCCCATAGACCAGCACACTGCTCTCCTGAAATACTCTGTGCTGCTGTCACCCTGCTCCTCCCCCATATATCTCCCTCTGTACCCCCCATAGACCAGCACACTGCTCTCCTGAAATACTCTGTGCTGCTGTCACCCTGCTCCTCCCCCATATATCTCCCTCTGTGACCCCCATAGACCAGCACACTGCTCTCCTGAAATACTCTGTACTGCTGTCACCCTGCTCCTCCGCCATATATCTCCCTCTGTGCCCCCCATAGACCAGCACACTGCTCTCCTGAAATACTCTGTGCTGCTGTCACCCTGCTCCTCCACCATATATCTCCCTCTGTGCCCCCCATAGACCAGCACACTGCTCTCCTGAAATACTCTGTGCTGCTGTCACCCTGCTCCCAGAATCCTTCCTGCCTGCCATCCTCAGTGACCGAAGACCCCATTCCTCTCCTCAGATCCTGTCCTGGTGATGTGTGAAAGTGAGGCAACAGGGGCCTGATATATGGTGGAAGGAGCAGAGTGACAGCAGCACAGAGTATTTCAGGAGAGCAGTGTGCTGGTCTATGGGGGGCGCCCTGTTCGGTGCCAGGGATTGTACATAGAGCGCTGTGTTTTATACACATGGATGGACCGTCTGCTTGTCTGCTCCACAGAAATCCAGAAAACATGTCTGCTGATTGATGGCCTGTTCTGATCCAGACTTTACATGCAAAGACAGTCAGTAACTTTGCAGGCCCCATCAAAATGGCTGCTCACTGTGTTCCTAGATATCATAGGTTTTTGTGCCAGATTTCAGTAGCTGCTCCCCCTAGTGTTAACAAGTGGAAATGCCAAACTTTTTAAAATTATTTTTCATATTTTGCAAAATTAAAAACAAATGATAATATTTTTTAAGAAAATGTAAACATTAATTCTTTACATTTTTTCAATTGCTGAAAAAAAATTTTTTGGATGGCACCTTCCCTTTAAAATTATTTTTCATATTTTGCAAAATTAAAAAACAAATGATAATATTTTTTAAGAAAATGTAAACATTAATTCTTTACATTTTTTCAATTGCTGAAAAAAATGTTTTTGGATGGCAACTTCCCTTTAAGACGGACTATAAGTGAACTGCACAGCTCAGTAGAAAGGAGGCCACACCCTATTTGTACTGAATACAAAAATACTGAAGAAAAACAAAAAGACTGAACTGAAATTCAGTATTTTTGTATTCAGTACAAATAGAGTGTGGCCTCCTTTCTACTGAGCCTTTGGTTTTGACTGTTATACTATCCCGGATCGACCTCTGAACTGTATGTCAGTGCTGCAAGCAGCGGCCCAGCTCATCATTATTATTATTATTATTATTATTATTATTTATTTATATAGCGCCATTAATTCCATGGTGCTGTACATGAGAAGGGGGGTTACATACAAAGTTATAAATATCGTTAACAGTAAACAAATTTACAATGACGGACTGGTACAGAGGGGAGAGGACCCTGTCCTTGGGAACTTACATTCTATGGGATAGTGGGGAAGAGACAGAAGGTCGGGAGTGCAGCAGCTCTGGTGGTTTTGAGGCGGCGACTCGGGCGGTGGTGAGGCGTCAGAATGGTTATTGCAGGCTATAAGCTTTCCTGAAAAGATGGGTTTTCAGGTTCCGTTTGAAGGATCCGATGGTGATGGATAATCGGACGTGGTGAGGCATGGAATTCCAGAGGATAGGAGATATTCGGGAGAAATCTTGGAGGCGGTTGTGTGAGGAACGAATAAGAGTGGAGGAGAGTAGGAGGTCTTGGGAGGATCGAAGATTACGTGAGGGAAGATATTGGGAGATTAGTTCAGAGCTATAGGGAGGAGACAGGTTGTGGATGGCTTTGCAGGTCAGTGTTAGTAGTTTGAACTGGATTCGTTGGTGAATTGGGAGCCAATGGAGGGATTTGCAGAGGGGAGAGACAGGGGAGTAGCGAGGAGAGAGGTGGATTAGTCGGGCAGCAGAGTTGAGGACAGACTGGAGTGGTGCAAGAGAGTTAGCAGGGAGGCCACAGAGGAGAGTGTTGCAGTAGTCAAGGCGGGAGATAATGAGGGCATGTACAAGAGTTTTAGTAGATTGAGGGCTGAGGAAGGGACGGATGCTGGAAATATTATTGAGTTGGAGGCGACAGAAGGTGTCAAGAGTTTGGACGTGTGGTTTGAAGGACAGGGCAGAGTCGAGAGTTACTCCGAGGCAGCGGATTTCAGGTGCGGGAGAGAGCGTGATGCCGTTTACCAAAATAGATAGATCGGGTAGGGAAGATACGTGAAATGGAGGAAAGATTATAAGTTCAGTTTTGTCTACATTGAGTTTTAGGAAGCGAGAGGTGAAAAAGGAGGATATGGCTGATAGACACTCCGGGATTCTGGACAGCAGAGAGGTGACATCTGGACCAGAGAGGTAGATCTGAGTGTCGTCTGCATACAGGTGGTACTGGAAGCCATGGGACTTTATGAGTTGTCCTAGACCAAGAGTATAGATAGAAAAAAGTAGGGGCCCCAGGACAGAGCCTTGGGGGACTCCAACAGATAGAGGGCGGGATGAGGAGGTAGTGTGGGAGTGGGAAACACTGAATGTGCGGTCAGAAAGGTATGAGGCAATCCAGGACAGGGCAAGGTCTTTGATGCCAAGGGAAGAAAGAATCTGCAGCAGTAGACTGTGGTCGACTGTGTCGAAGGCAGAGGACGGGTCAAAAAGGAGGAGGATAGAGAACTGTCTGTTAGCTTTGGCTGTGAGTAAGTTATTATTATTGCTATTATTATTATGCATTTATATAGCGCCATTTATTCCATGGCGCTTTACATGTGAAAAGGGGAAATATAGACAGGTACAATAAACATGTGTAAGACAAGCGACACACAAGTACATAAGGAGAGGGGACCCTGCCCGCGAGGGCTCACAGTCTACAGGTTATTAGTAATTTTGGTCAGGGCAGTTTTAGTGGAGTGGTGGGGGCAGAAGCCAGATTGGAGGATGTCAAGGAGGGAGTTGGATGAGAGGTGGGAGGAAAGTTGAGCATGGACATGCTGTTCAAGGAGTTTGGAAGAAAACGGGAGCAGTGATATGGGGCGATAGCTGGGCATAGTCCAAAAAATAATCCAAGCTCATTCGCACCTCCTGCTGTTCACTACAGGTGAATACTCCTGAGCAGAATCTCCTCTCGGATCTTCAGTGCTTGACCAATTGTGGACATCTCTCGTACCTGAAGTAGTGAGGGCTGGGACTTGGCTGTTGCCTGGAGTTGTATGGACTCTGGGTATTGTCTGGCACAGGTCTGTTTCTTAGCCTGGATTCTGGGACCGATCTGGTGCCGCCTTCGTTCTGCTTCCTGGCATGCCTCAACCCGCTGCCTTGGGCATTTTACCATGGCCTGGTACCTCGGCCTCAGTTTCTTCCCTGGCTCACGTCCTACCCGTTCTTTGCTTGCCACCAAATTTGCTCCTTTTTTTTGGACTGGCCTTTTATATCAAAAAACTGCATCATCAAGGTACCATCTAGACTTTTCCTTGCTGAAATTCTCCGTCTTCCCATTGATTCCTCAGGATCCCGCCTGGATAGCAGATGGCAGTCGTCTTGTACAAATGCCGCACAGTGCTGAGAAGTCCCACTTCCTATGACACCTTTTTACACCTCTTATGCAGTATGTATGATGCCCCTCACACATTATAATGTTCAAACAGTGCTGACATCTGACACAAAAGATATTTCCATGGTATCACCACCCCCCTACACACAGTATAATGTTCTCATAGTACCACAAGTCCACCACACAGTATAATCTCCTCACAGTACCACTATTCTCTCCACACAGTATAATGTTCTCACACCAAAACCATACCCCCACACACAGCATTCAGTAATCTTCTCACCGTATCGTCATTCCCTCCTCACAGTATAATATTCCCACAATACCACTGTTCCCCTAGAGACAGAATAACCTTCCCACAGTACCGCCATTCCACCATGCACAGTATAATGCTCCCACAGTACGGTCATTTCCTCCACACAGTATACTGTCC
Organism: Dendrobates tinctorius; assembly: GCF_039654945.1. Lineage (NCBI taxonomy): Eukaryota > Metazoa > Chordata > Amphibia > Anura > Dendrobatidae > Dendrobates > Dendrobates tinctorius. Next base: position 3,913,836 of record NW_027361893.1, on the reverse strand, counting down.
CCATAGTACCGCTATCCCCTTACACATAGTACAATGCTACCAAAGTACCATCATTTCCCCCACACACACAGTATAATGTTCCCACAGTACCGCAATCCCCTCCATACTGAGTGGGGGTCCTTATTTTGTGGAGCAGGCTGTGGTGGCCATAGTACGGTGTGAGGTGCTGTTTGGGCCATCATATTGTGTGGGAGATGTCATACTGAGTTATCTGGGTCACCAGAGGGAAGATTTCCTGGTGAGTGTGACAGGGATTAGGGAGAAATACAGACATTTGGTCCATCTAGTTGCAGACTTTAACAAAGGCAGCATGCGGTCTGCAGAGAGTATATAATGTCTGTGTATCTTTTTCCTTTAAGTTGCGGGGGCCATATTCCAGCCATTGCTGTGGGATCTCTGATTTCTATCTACTCCACTGTGTATAGGATAATGGAGGATAATAAAGTAGTTATGGACGTGACGTAACTCACATTATGCAGTGACTCTGTTTTCTATATAGTGACGGATATTCTTGTTGCTAAACTGTGATTTTTTTCACTTTAAACTTTTTTTAACCTTTTTTAAACCCCTCTGATCAGTGCGATCATACAACATACAAGCCTCTGATGGCTCCGGTGATGCACTGTACTACAGTAGTGCCGTGTATCATCACTGCCTGTCAGTGTAATACTAATGGCCCCATATACATGAGATAAGTGTTGGCTGAACGGTCATTTGGCAGACGGCTATCTCTCCCGACTCCCCCATACACACATATTCCAGCTTTCCTGTGGTCTGTATGAGAGTCGCCTCCAGACTCCTCTTGAGGAGGATTATCTACAGGAAGAACAAACGGATTATCCTCTGAAATTCAGGATGCCAGATCCTTCTCTGCCCTGACATCATCTGTCGGGAGGCTCTGAAATACATTATATGGTCTCCCAAACCCCCCGAAATCAGTGATTTCATGTAACTTTATAGTAATGTGTATGGAGGCGATAAAAGGTAACTGTCATGATCCAGGACGGGATTTCGCTTTGACCCGTCCTGGTTAGACTAGGGGTTAATTGTGCTGCCTCTCTCTGGCAGCAGGAGGCTATTTAGTGCTCACTGGACCTGGGTCCGGTGTCAGTTATACTCTTGCCCTCGGCTGAGTTAAGTGACCGCTTGTATACGTGTGCCTGATATCTTGCTTGCTTGTTCGGTTGTGATCTGGTTCTGTCCCTGTTACGAGTTCTGCCTGACCCTCTTGTACTGCGCTACCTCTCGTGTATGACTCTCTGCTTGTGACCCGACTTCTCTCTGCTCGTCCCCTTGGTACCATGTCGCCCTCTTGTGTATGACCTTTGGCTTTGTCTGACTACCCATCTGTTTGTCCCTCCTGTACCTCATTTGCCCGTACTGCTGTGACCTCTGTTTTGCCTGACTCTGAGTTGTTGTATGGTGTCCTGTCCTATCTGAATGCAGGACGCTAAGCCCCGCCCCCTTGCAGTCACATGACCATAGGTCCCGTGCACATTATTCAGTTTCAGTGTCCGCAGGTCCTATACATCTTTACTTTCCAGCACTGACCGGAACCTGACACTGTTAGCCTGAAGCACGCATGGTCACCTCTGCTGCCCTGCTCCCCGGGTAACTCTTAGCACTGCTTCTGTTCTCAGGACACGTGCACTGGCTCTATGAGCAAATGCAGTGCGGTGTCTCTGACATTATAACTGACCCATACCATTTTTTTTTCTCTGCTCCCATTCACCTGTGTGTGTGATGGATCCTGTGCACACTCTTTCTGAGCAGGTTAAGCATCTGACACAGATGTCTCAGAAACTCTTTGGAGAACAAAGAGTCCTGGCTCAGTCTCAGCAGCTGATCGCTGACACTGTGCAGGGGGTTCTTTCATTGGGGGCTCGGGATGTTACATTAATTTCCCCTGAGTCTCCAGTGAAGTTACCAGATACCTTTTCTGGAGATAAAAATGACTTCAGAGTTTTCAAGGAGGGCTGTAAGCTTTTTTTTTCCTTAAGACCACACTCTTCTGGGGATGAAAGTCAGAGAGTGGGGGTCATTATGTCTCTGTTAAGGGGAGCCCCCCAAGCTTGGGCTTTCTCCCTTCCTACCACGGCCCCTGAGCGTATGACTCTGGATGCATTTTTTGAGGCCCTGGGGCTTATTTATGATGAGCCTGATCGGGTGCGTATGGCTGAGGACAGGCTGATGAATGTTTGCCAGGGGAAACACTCAGCCGAGTGGTTTTGCTCAGAGTTCAGACGCTGGGCTGCTGAGGTCTGCTGGAACGACGCTGCTCTCCAGGTGTTGTTCCGTAGAGGCCTGTCTGAGCATCTGAAAGACGCCTTGGCTCTCCACCCCCCACCTGATGCCCTGGAGGAAGCTATGACACAGGCCGTCCGAATGGATCGCAGGTTACGGGCAAGGGGAGTGATACAAACCGAGACATCATTGTTCTCCCAAGGAAGGGGAGCCAGTTCTTCACTGAAAATCACGGCGATGGGAACCATCAACCGTAAGGAGGAAGAAAGGAGGCAACGGCACGTGAGAAAATGCTGTGTTCACAGTGGCGAGTCTGGACATGGGAAAAAGGATTGCCCCTCCCGGCCACTAACCAGCAAGCGACTGAGCCCGGGTGATTATCGTGGAGTTCACCCAGGCTCTCAGGTACCCTTTTCTGCATTTTCTAAAATGTCATTCCAAGTGGAACTTTGTTGTGGGGGTGTCTCCACATCCACAACTGCCTTCGTGGATTGCGGTTCATCATTGAACTTTATTGACTCTGACTTGGTGGCCAGGTGTAAGTTAGGGACAGTTAGGTTGGAGACTCCGATTCACCTTGTTGCTATTGACAAAACACCACTGGGTAAGAATGACATTGTGTTTTGTACTGAAGAGTTTCTCCTTAAAGTGAGTTCCTTACATCAGGAACGTATTTCATGTTTTGTAATGAACAACCTGCCTGCGGGACTGGTGTTGGGGTTCCCCTGGTTACAGCTGCATAATCCTGTGATTAATTGGGAATCTCGGGATATTGTTAAATGGGGTCCCTATTGCTCTGAGAAATCTCTTGTTTCTGTGTCTGTGTCGTCCGTGGGTCTAGAAGGCATTCCGGAGTGCCTGATAGATTATACTGACGTTTTCTCCGAAAAAGAGGCTGAGGTTTTACCACCACACCGCCCATTTGATTGTGCCATTGACCTGGTTCCAGGTGCTAAATTGCCCAAAGCCCGCCTGTATAACCTCTCGGGTCCGGAACGGGCTGCGATGAAGGAATATATTTCCGAGAGCCTCCGTAAGGGACATATTCGTCCTTCTGTTTCTCCTGTGGCGGCAGGGTTCTTTTTTGTAAAAAAAAAAAGACGGTGGTTTGCGCCCATGCCTCGATTTTCGTGAGTTAAATAAAATAACTGTGAGGAATACTTATCCCCTTCCACTTATTCCTGATTTATACAATCAGTTGTCCGGAGCTAAGTGGTTTTCGAAATTAGACCTACTGGGAGCGTATAACCTTATCCGAGTCCGGGATGGAGATGAATGGAAGACCGCCTTTCTCACTACTGAAGGGTTGTTTGAAAATTTGGTCATGCCCTTCGGCCTGACCAACGCTCCAGCGGTCTTCCAAAATTTCATAAATCATGTGTTCTCCGATTTGATTGGACGTTTTATGGTGGTGTATTTGGATGACATTTTAATCTACTCGCCTGATAAACAGACTCACATTGGTCATGTTCGGGCAGTTCTCCAAAGGCTCAGGGAGAACTGTCTGTTTGCTAAACTTGAAAAATGTTTATTTTTTGTTCAGGAACTGTCCTTTCTGGGGTTCATCGTGTCTGCTGAAGGGTATCGCACGGATCCTAATAAGGTGCAGGCCATTCTCGAGTGGGTTCAACCGTGTGATTTGAAGGGTCTGCAACGTTTCCTAGGGTTCGCTAATTATTATCGGAAATTTATAAGGGGGTTCTCACAGGTGGTTAAACCCCTCACAGACATGACTCAAAAGGGGGCCGATATCAAGAATTGGTCAACCGCAGCGGTAGCGGCATTTCAGTTTTTGAAAAAATGTTTCATGTCGGCCCCGGTTCTTATCCAACCGGACCCCTCTGAACCATTTATTGTTGAGGTAGACGCCTCAGAGGTGGGGGTGGGGGCGGTATTGTCCCAGGGACCCGCCACTTTGACCCATTTAAGACCTTGCGCCTTTTTCTCAAAGAAGTTCTCTCCGGCAGAGAGAAACTATGATGTGGGGAATCGGGAACTTCTGGCCGTAAAATTGGCTTTTGCAGAATGGAGGCATTTTTTGGAGGGGGCTGTCCATCCTATAACGGTAATCACGGACCACAAAAACCTAGCTTACATCGAGTCTGCTAAAAGGTTGACTCCCAGACAGGCTAGATGGTCACTTTTTTTTTCTCGATTCAACTTCTCGATCACTTTCCGACCAGGATCCAAGAATATCAGAGCGGATGCGTTGTCACGCAGTCTTGATCCGGTGTCCCCCCCGGAACCTCCATCCTCCATTCTTCAGCCTGGGGTGGTGGTGGCAGAGGTTTCTAATGTGTTGGAACGAGAGATTCGAGAAGCCCAGGCTCTTGCACCTCCAGCTAAGCCGGTGGATAAACTTTATGTGCCAGCTCAGTTTCGTCTCAAGGTCCTCCAGGAGTTCCATGACTCAGTTCTGGGTGGACATCCAGGGATCTCAGCGACCCGGAAGGCCATTGCTAGAATGTTCTGGTGGTCTTCTTTAGCCTCTGATGTTGGGGAGTATGTGTCTGCGTGTGAGGTTTGTGCCCGTGCGAAAACTCCCCATAACCGGCCGGCCGGGGAATTGGTACCACTGCCAATTCCTGAGAGACCATGGACTCATCTGTCCATGGATTTCATCACCAACCTTCCCCCTTCCAAGGGTAATACCGTGGTCTGGGTCGTAGTGGACAGGTTTAGTAAGCAGGCACATTTTGTACCTTTGGCAGCTCTACCTAATGCGGAAACATTGTCCAGATTGTTTGTGGAGCATGTGGTGCGGTTGCATGGGGTACCCCTGAATGTGGTGTCTGATAGGGGAGTGCAATTTGTGTCCAGATTTTGGAGAGCTTTTTGTAGGAGGTTGGGTATTAGTCTGTCCTTTTCATCCGCCTACCATCCAGAGACTAATGGGCAGACTGAGCGGACCAATCAGTCTCTGGAGCAAATTCTGCGTTGTTTGACCTCAGCCCGACAGGATGATTGGTGTTCTGTGTTACCATTGGCTGAGTTTGCTTTTAACAACCGCACTAACCAGTCTACGGGTACATCTCCTTTTTTTTGCAATTATGGGTTTCATCCTCATTTTGGAGAATTTTCCCGCTTGAATTCTGGGTGTCCTGGGGCGGACGAGTCGATCCAGCGGTTGGGGGAGGTATGGCGGGAGGTCCAGAATAACATTACGAAGGCCCAGGACAAATTTAAATTTTTTGCGGACAAAAAACGATCCGTGGGTCCAGTGTTTCAGGTCGGGGATAAGGTATGGTTATCCACCAAAAATATAAGGCTCAAGGTCCCCTCTGCGAAGCTTGGACCCAAGTTTATAGGTCCCTATGTAATTACCGAAGCAGTTAACCCGGTGGCTTTTCGGTTGCAGCTCCCGCCATCTATGCGGATCCCAAATGTTTTCCATAAGGCCCTTTTGAAACCTGTGAGGTCCAGTGGGGAGGGATCATCATCTTCCCCGACACCGGTTCTGGTAGATGGGCAGGCTGAGTACGAGGTGGAACGAATTGTCGACTCCAGGTTGGTCCGTCGCGCCCTTCAGTGTTTGATACATTGGAAGGGCTACGGTCCTGAGGAACGCTCGTGGGTTCCTGCTCGATCGGTTCATGCGGATCGGTTGATCCTAGCCTTTCACGACAAGTACCCTGAGAGACCTGGGGGTCCGGTGGCCCCCCATTGAGAGGAGGGTACTGTCATGATCCAGGACGGGATTTCGCTTTGACCCGTCCTGGTTAGACTAGGGGTTAATTGTGCTGCCTCTCTCTGGCAGCAGGAGGCTATTTAGTGCTCACTGGACCTGGGTCCGGTGTCAGTTATACTCCTGCCCTCGGCTGAGTTAAGTGACCTCTTGTATACGTGTGCCTTGTGCCTGATATCTTGCTTGTTTGTTCGGTTGTGATCTGGTTCTGTCCCTGTTACGAGTTCTGCCTGACCCTCTTGTACTGCGCTACCTCTCATGTATGACTCTCTGCTTGTGACCCGACTTCTCTCTGCTCGTCCCCTTGGTACCACGTCGCCCTCTTGTGTATGACCTTTGGCTCTGTCTGACTACCCGTCTGTTCGTCCCTCCTGTACCTCGTTCGCCCGTACTGTGTGTGACCTCTGTTTTGCCTGACTCTGAGTTGTTGTATGGTGTCCTGTCCTATCTGAATACAGGACACTAAGCCCCGCCCCCTTGCAGTCACATGACCATAGGTCCCGTGCACATTATTCAGTTTTAGTGTCCGCAGGTCCTATGCATCTTTACTTTCCAGCGCTGACTGGAACCTGACACTATTAGCCTGAAGCACGCATGGTCACCTCTGCTGCCCTGCTCCCCGGGTAACTCTTAGCACTGCTTCTGTTCTCAGGACACGCGCACTGGCTCTATGAGCAAGTGCAGTGCGGTGTCTCTGACAGTAACTTATTGGACGCTGCCTCTGGCCTGGCCTAATAGATCTTTGTACATTGCAGGCCAGACACCATTATTAGGCATGTAAGCAGGGCCGGACTGGCCATCTGGCAATTCTGGCAAATGCCAGAAGAGCCTGTCTGGTCATGGGCTGCATTGTCTGATACGTCGCTAACAGAATAAGTGTTCTCAAGACACTCATACTGTTAAGAGTTGTCATGGAGCACCAAGTCGCTGACTCCGTCACTTACCCCAGCAGACCAAAGGTATCATTAGACATATTGGTCTTGTAGTAAATCTTGCTTTCCTCCATCCAGGGTAATATTAGTAATATATCCCATCTGGTGCTTGGGGATGGAAACAGCATGGGCCTGTGTGATTTCAAATGCCTGGGCTGAATTTCAGCCTCAGTCCGTACCTGCATGTAAGTATCGTAGTAACTAGGCCGCCCCATACTATCGAGTACTTGGGGGCGGAGGGCAATCAGCCAAACTCAGTCACTCCTTCTTAGATGCCATGTTTGCTTTTGACAGCAGCAAGTGATGAAACTGCCAGGGTTTTTGTTGCAGCCGCCCCTGTGCTGTCCCTGCGGTGTACATCGATGTTCTGGGGCCCAAGAGAGTTTTAAAAAAAAAAAATAAAAGACAAATGTTTGACATGTTAAAAAAAATAACAAACTGTGTCTTCTGCTTTTTTATTTTGTTCCCTTTTTACAAGAATTATTGATGACAATTTCCTTTAGAAACATTTTAATATCTGTTTTTTTTTCTGGTGTTTTTCTTGTAGTATAGGAAAGTCTGAGACCAGAAATAAACCCCATAAATCACTGTACATGGAGACTTTGGGATCAGATCATTCCTGTCTGCTGTGTTTGTGCAAACAAAAAATCTTTTCTAAAAGCCTCAATCTTCTGTGTGTGACTCAGAGCTGAGATCTAACGTGATAGAAGATTACAGTGCGGGGAAGACGGGAAACCTTCATATAGACGGCCGGTGGGGATGGAGTCAGTGACGGACTCTGGCCAAATCTGTTTCTAGAGCCGTAGTAGAAGATGATGTCGTCCTCATCATGAAGTAGTTATTCCTCCTGTCACGTGTAATGAATATCTCCTGCAGTATTGCTAATGCCGATTCCAGTGTCGGTAAATGAGACAAGAATTAGCGTTATGGAAGATGAGTCTATGAGAAACGTATTCAGCTGCCGACTCCGAGGGAGAAACTGCTTGTTGTCTGTGGCCTAAATATATAGGTTTTATTAGTAGATGTAAAGAAGAAAACTAAATACTGTAAAATAATAAATCTCCTCATATGTTTCCCTTATTATCTCCAGTAATTGTATTATTACACAGGATTTTATGATGTTACATCGGCTCATCTTCTCATTCAGGTCTCTACAATATCGGATCCTCTCAGTGAAGATCTTCTACATAAGAGAATTTTCCTGATTTACCCATCAAAGATGGATATGGACAGAGACAAGATGGCGGAGAGGATATTACACCTCACCCTAGAGATTCTCTTCCGGCTTACTGGAGAGGTGAGAGATTCTGATGACGTCACATTACATCATTCTTATCTATGGGAATAACAGATGGACAGAACTGGAGAGGTGAGGACTCTGGAAATGTCTGTAGTGAGATTTATTAATGTGTCTCTCCATAACCAGGATTACACAGTAGTGAAGAAGACCTCTAGTGAGCGCTGTCAGGACCATGTGTCTGAGGGATGGGGAAGACCCCTGATCCCAATCACAGGGCCTCCACCTCACCCCCCGGTACATGAGGACATCAATGACCAGAAGATCCTAGAACTCGCCTACAAGATGATTGAGCTGCTGACTGGAGAGGTGACACTGCTGGGAATGCTGGGACATTATACAGTAACGCTATGAAGGTATCGGGGGATGACAGTATCATTGTATGTGTCAGGTTCCTATAAGGTGTCAGGATGTCGCTGTCTATTTCTCCATGGAGGAGTGGGAGTATTTAGAAGGACATAAAGATTTATACAAGGACGTCATGATGGAGGTTCCCCAGCCCCTCACATCACCAGGTAATAGACAGGACTAAATACACATGGCCTATAATTATCTGTATGTAAAGAATAAATTCAGTCCCTGTATGTGTTTCCTCCAGATCTATCCAGTAAGATGACCACACCAGAGAGATGTCCCCATCCTCTTCTTCCACAGGATTATAAACAAGAAGATCCCAATGTTCCTCAGCATGATCAGGTAGATGGAGAGAAGGTGTCATGAGATCTCCCCTATGATGTGTAGACGGCTGTGAAGGTCTTGTGCTCAGTGTTGTTTTATCCACAAGTATCATATGTTTTATGCTTGGAATATAACTGAAACTATGATTCTATTGCTCCTCGGGTTTTCATGTGTAAATTGTAAAAAGGATGATCCCTCTACACTGTGACATACCTTCAAATATTTGTAGACACCTATTAAGTCTCCTCTTAGCCTCCTTTTTGCAAGGTAAACATTCCCAAACACTTTAACCGTTCCACGTAGGACATAGTTGGCTGTCCGCTCACCATCCTGGTAGCTCTTCTCTGAACTTGCTCCTGCTTTTCAAAGTTTTTTTTTTTTAATTGTGGTGCCCAGAACTGGACACACTATTCCAGAAGAGATCTGACCAAGGAGGAGTAGACAAAAATAATTACTTGACGTGATCTAGACTCTATGCTTCTCTTATTACATCACATAACTTGTGTAATGAGAACTCTGGAGATGGCAGGATTAGATCTTTTTAGGGCACATGCAGTGCCTGTGTTCTTGCCTTAGTTGTCTGCTGCCAGAGTTTTACAATATCACAGGACATGGACAGTGAGTCGTGTCTCAAATGAATTCTGGTTTATTGGTTGAAATGTAACCTCATTGCCTTATCTCATAATTATTGCTAGTCTTTGCTGACATCTGTCGCTCCTATGTCATTATCTATATTACTCCAATGCTTAATCAATTAGGTCAAGCTGACATCTTGTCGTGCACATAATCTTCAAAGTCAATCGATATGGTCAGCAATAAAGTTTTGTCAATGTAAGAATCAATAAGGTTTTCCCATTTGCACAGTTGCACACAGCATGTTGATCTTTGATCACCATGAGCCGAGTGGTACAGCGTGTTATGGGTGTAGGTACGTGTGCCGACTGGGGGGGTCCCTTTTTTGCCGCGAACAGACTGGAGACAGAAACCAATGCACGTTCAACAGGTCCTCTTTATTGGCCGTCCTCCCGACGACCACAGCAGCACGACAGCTTCTGTACACACAGGCCCGGGTACCTTTAACCTTCTTCTCTTTCCATAAATTGACGTCCATCGCGGTTCTATCGCTGTGGCTGCCCTAGGCCTACCACCACAGCACTTCGCCTGTCTGAGTCCGTCCGTCTGGTACCCCCGGGCTTCCTCTGTCCTGCGGCTCTCCTGTCAGGGCCTCCCCCTGACTGTTTCTCCTTCCAGTCCCTCCCGGAGTTCTTCCTCTCTGTCTCTTCCTTCTTCAGTCTTCTCCTCTGCTGAACTTCTCCTCCTGGACTGGCTTCCTTCTGGAACTCTCTCTGCCTTTTTATTCCCCTCCCTGGGAATTCCCCTCTCGAGTCCCCTTAACTCCGCCCACCATGACTATGAGGTTTCCTAGCCTTAAGCTGCTGTTAAGCCCTTTTCTCTCTGCTTCGATCTTGTGGCCAAGCCTTAGTACTGCACCGTTTCCTTTTCCTGCTGTTCTTGGTCTCCCCCTAGTGGCCAAAACCCAGTACGTTACCATCTTTCACTGTCTCTAGCTGTCTCCCCACATGTAAACACCAGTTCACGTCAAGTATATTTACTGTATATCTTACATTCACTTTCCTGCTTCAGACAGGTCCATAGGTCAGTCCACTTCCCTACATGGGCATACTGGGTCTTTTTAACCCCTTTACCACCGAGGGTGGTTTGCACGTTAATGACCGGGCCAATTCTTACAATTATGACCACTGACCCTTTATGAGGTAATAACTCTGGAATGATTCCATGGATCCCAGAGATTCTGTTTGCTTTCTAAAGACATATTGTACTTCACGATAGTGGTAAAATTTCTCTGATATGAATTGCAGTTACTTGTGAAAAAAATGGAAATTTGAAAAAAAAAATGTAAAATTTTGCAATTTTCTAACATTCAATTTTCATGTCCTTAAATCGCAGAGATTTGTCACACAAAATACTTAATAAGTAACGTTTCCCACATGTCTACTTTATATCAGCACAATTTTGGAACTTTTTTTGTTAGGAAGTTATAAGGGTTAAAACTTGACCAGCGATTTCTCATTTTTACAACAACATTTTTTTTTTTTTAGTGGCCACATCATATTTTGAAGTCACTTTGAGGGGTCTATATGATACAAAATACCAAAAAGTGAGACCATTCTAAAAACTGCACCCCTCAAGGTGCTCAAAACCACATTCAAGAAGTTTGTTAACCCTTCAGGTGCTTCACATGAATTTTTGGGATGTTTAAAAAAATTACTTCAGATCCAATTTTTTTTATTTTTCGAAGGGTAACAGGGGAAATTCAACCTCAAAAGTTGTTGTGCAATTTGTCCTGAGTACGCTGATACCCCATATGTGGGGGTAAACCACTGTTTGGGCGCATGGCAGAGCTCAGAAGGGAAGGAGCGCCATTTCATGCAAAATTGGCTGGAATTGAGATCGGACGCCATGTCGCGTTTGGAGAGCCTTTTTCCACAAAACTGATCTTTTTGCCCCCAATTTTTTATTTTCCCCAAGGGTAGCAGGAGAAATTGGACTCCAAACTTGTGCAATTTCTTTTGAGTTCGTCGATACCCCTTATTTAGGGGATTACTACTTTTGAGGCACAGTGCAAAGCTCAGAAGGGAAAAGGCACCATATTGGATTTCAGATTTTGCTGGAATGGTTTGAGGGTGCCATGTCACATTGGCAGAGCCCCTGAGGTGCCAGAACAACAGAAACCCCCTATATGTGAACTCATCTTACAAACTACACTCCTCATTGAATTCATCTAGGGTGTGCAGTTATCATATTAACACCACATGTGCCTCACAGAATATCATACCACTGAGCGGTGAAGAAAGAATAAATTACATTTTTACCTCTAAAACAGGGGTCCCCAACCTGTAGCTCGGAAGCCACATGTGGCTCGCGGTCCCATGAATTGTGGCTCGCGACTGTCTACCAGCTTGGAGCATTAGGTCCAGGTCTAGCAAACAGGTATGAAGAGTACATCTCAAAATGGTGAATTTTGTGAGTAGCCCTGCAAAGAAGAGCAGATCTGGATGCACATCTACTGGTCTTAGGGGTTTAGAGATGTTTTAGGTATGGTACGCTGGAGGATGGTGCTTCCTGTTATAGGAGGTGCTCAAAGCTGGATGTGACAGTGTGTTGGGAGTCCTTGATGGGAGAATACTGAATGGGGGTATTGTGGGAACCCCTGGATCTCAGTGTGATGCTTTGGAGTGATTTATATGGTTATCATTATACCTATAATGGGGGCTTTTGTTGACACTACTTTGAAGGTGGTGGGAGCTGGATGTGGCTCGCAACCCTCTCTCAGTGCTGAATGTGGCTCACAACCCTCTCTCTAAAGGGCCTGTCACACTAAGCGATATCGCTAGCAATATTGCTATAAATTGTGACGTAATAGCGATATTGCTAGCGATATCACTATGTGTGATACTTACCTACAACCCGCTCCCCCGCTGCTTATCGCTGATCGCGTGAGAACGTCCAAGGCTGTTTCTCGTTGTCAGCTTCCTGCGGCGCTTCCTGTGGAGAGACGAGCGACGAGCGTGGAGCCGGGCGGGAGGACGCAGGATCGCCTAGTGTGACAGGTAAGTAGCGACCCCCGTCCCCAGCGATGTCGCTGGTGAGATCTGCCTGTGTGGCAGCTCACTAGCGACCACTTAGCGATGCACCAGCGATCCTGACCGCGTCATATCGCTGGTCGGGATCGCTGGTACATCGCTAAGTGTGACAGTACCTTTAGCCGAATGTGGCTCTAAAGGTCAGAAAAATGCTGTGTATAAAGGAGGAGCGTGAGGTGCAGGAGGAATAAGGCACGTTAACTGCCGCCGTTAAAAGTCATATCGACAGTCGTTAAGGGCTTAATATTGTGTTAAAAAAAAAATTTGCTTCAACAAAATGGTGCCGGTTGTGTTCCGTGTACCATAGCAGGAGCATTGCTATGTTCAATGCCTGGGCAACGCCGTTCTCTTCAACTAGTAATTAAAGAATATCAAATACATATCTTTAACAGTCCCCCTTTGGAGACATGCAAAATCAAAACCCTAATCTTGTCGAGCCTATCGATCAGTCCTTGTGCACTTTAAGGATTTCTTCACCGCGTACAAGACGACCCATCTCTAGTAGATGGACCCCTTCCTAATGGACTTGTGCAGAAGGAAGTAAGATCCTACTCTCTCCCTAGTATTCCGGGTGAGGTGGATTTGGCATTCTTCTCATGGTTTCACAGCAGCATCTTTTCATCTAGGAGATCATCGAAGTCGGCGTGCATGGTCATCACTGTGGTTTTCATCATTTTCTTAAGGCATGGAGCTATGCAGCATGGAATTAAGGCTTTATACAATCAAAAACACATAGAATAGCTACTGCAAATTTAATGGGTCAATAAGGCCCTTTTATGGCATCCTCAGTGGATTCTGTAAACCATTGTTGATTATTAGTAAGGTAACTTATCCATTTTGCATTCTTGCCTATCCCAATCATGGGCATGATGGATTCAAATCCAACTGCTATCTTGATTCTGGCTTTGAATCTATCAGGTACTCCCTGTGAGACCCCAATGGCATCTTTGTTCCTTAACCAAAATTTACGCATTTCGTCACCTTTCCCCTTCCCCTCCAAGTTTAGTACTAGAGCCTATTACATATAACCCTTGGTCATTCTCTGAGGGATTGTCAGTGGTGAGGTACAGAACTATGCATCCTTCCTTGCGGCAATGAGTAGTGGAAGGGATGGGAAGTATTGAACCCGGAATGCCCCTCTGGCCCTTAAAGGGGGTTTGGTCAGGGTCATGTGGGTTAATAGGCTGGGGCCCCATTGGTCTCTGCGTTGCAGACTGGTTGATATACCCAGTCACTTTCACAAGAGTGCCACCCAACAAGTGACCAATCCTCACAGTTTGAACTTTTCCCTGTTTCAGCAGTGGTGACACAGATAAATTGTGTGCCTAACCAGATGTCAGACTGTGCCATGGGGCCTGGACATTCTACTGTGCGAAAGTGGTCAAATTGATATGTTACTCTTGGGGTGAAGACATTATACCAGAAAGTCACTATACCCTCCTCATGAGTGCAGAGAAAACTGCAAAAAATATTTATGAACACGGAGAACCGTGGAAACTACAAAAACCAATAAAGAAGAAAGTCCTCCAGAAGATACATTAAAAAGTTCCTTTATTGAACCATGTCAAAAGATAAAAAGGGAAAAACACATACAGGAAAAAACAGTGCACACATTGACCAGACGAACAAGTTCAGCCCACAGCAGACATAAATAGAAAAAAATCCCTGTATAATACACATAGATAAATTAAGGGCTAGAACAAATCCTAAGGGACAATAACTGGGATATTGTAGTACAAGCTCATAGAACAATATGGGCCTACTTATAAAAGAAACGAATTCATCATTAGTAATTTAACAGTAGATTGAATAAAGATTTCTTTTATACCATGGCCAGTAGTTAAATGCTAAATAGCAAGTAAAAACACAATTGGAAAGAGCTAAGATTAAACATATTTACCCAGAGACCACACTGCTGCAATGTACCCCTTGACGCGCGTTTCGGAATCTTCCTCAGAAGGGGTAACTGGCTACACCTTGGGCTAGATAAAGGATAAGTGTTAGATGGATGAAGAGTGGCAGCCGCCACTGGCCTCAGGATCTGGCATCCCCTTGCAGTGGGAAGGGTGGATCCATTGACTGCTGTGGTAGTAGACAGGTCGTGTAACGGACTGTCATCTCTAGTCTCGAGGGTACGTCTGTTGAAACTCTTGGCGAGGAGGACCCAGTCACCCGACTGGATCTGATGGGCTCCTTCTAAGTCCTTAACTTAACAACAAACTTAGTCTGCATATGGACAACTATAGTGGGAAAGTATAATCCTATACTGTGAGTTTTTACAAATACGATTTTATAAGGGCTCATTTTTGTTAGACCTGCTAGTGTGTGTGTGTAAGACTAAAACTCTTATGCTATGATTCCCCCGTTTCCTGTCCAGCATTAAGGGTGTGGGGGTTTTTGTTCCGAGGCCTTAAATTTTCTTTATTCATCATTGGGCGTCTTTCATCGTGTGTGGCTCCTTCTTGGGTCCATTTCTCCTTTTCTTCTTTGGATCTTTGCTTCTGGGGTGTCAGCGCATCTTTTTCCAGAGTTGTCCCTTTTCCTCTGATTCCGGTCCAGAGAGAGTACTTATGAGATGTTTCTGTGTCAAGTGGTATCATTGCTGCTTCATTTTGCTGTTGCGCCAGACAGTCTGTTGCCCACTGCTTACCTTGAGGTTTCTCTAGTGTGTGCCTTGACATTTAGCACCACAAATCTTTCTGTCATCAATAAGGACTCCATCAGCTCTTGTATTGCGTAGTGGTGCCTGACAGGCGACCCATTAGCCGTGATGAAGTCTCTTGCTATCCAGATTGGTCGTAGCTTTGTGTTGAGCAGACATCTTGCATGCTTCTGTCAAGGCCTGCAATTCTGCCTCCTGATGGAGGCAGTTGGTTTGCTAGCAGCATGGTATCTTCTGTGACTACTGCTCTACCAGTGTGCGAGTGGCCTTCTGGTCTGTACACCTTGATCCATCCACAAAAAGCATCAGGTCAGGATCTTCCAAAGGTACATCAGTGATTGAGTCAATTCCGGAGGTTACTTGTCTCATGACAGCAAAACAGTCGTGTTTAGCCATTTCAGAGTCAACTACCTCTTCCACTGGTGTGTCAGAGATGTGATCGTAATTTCCCCCCCCCCCCCTTGGCAGAGGTAGAAGAGTAGCTGGGTTAAGGACAGCACATCTGGAGATGGTGACGTCATCTGGAATCAGAATAGGGCATTGCATTGTTTTGTCTGTGTCTGGCCAGAATGGCAGTAATGTCATGGGATGCCATTATCTTCAACTGGTGGACCAGAATGATGTCAGAGGTCTTATCCAGCAAACAGGTGGGTTGCACACACGGCTCTCATGCAGGTTGGTGCTTCATGGGCCACTGAGTCAAGTCTGGCAGAGTAGTACCCAATAGGGCATTGTCTTCCTCCGTGAAGCTGTGTCAGTACTCCAGTTGCATGGCCTTGCTTAACAAACGGGCAGAACAGTTTGTTGTAGTCTGGTAGTTCTAGAGCAGGAGAGGATGTGATTGCAGCCTTTAGTATGTAGAATCCATCTATAACTTCCTTGGTTAGGCAGAAGGGAGTGTCCTTGAGACAATCATTCAGGGGTTGCATGTGTAGAGGGGCACCAGGATCCTGGGACGGCAGTAGGGTGCAGTCCAAGAAGGGACTGTAGCTATGTTGGCTTGGAGTTTTGACAGTAGGTCTGCTGAAACTAGTAGACACTTTTGGCTGCGGGACCCACCAGAAAATTGAGGAATTTATACTCAACCTCTATCTGGGTGGTAGATGTTGGTCCTTTTGCTGTTCTTGTGGACTGTAAGAGTATACGTACTTTCTTCGTTTCTGGATTCAGTATGCCAATATCCTATTATGTATAAATTGAATATACATCACATCATTAGTCTAATAGGGCTAGGAACTAACTCACATACAGCGTGGTTCCCCCATAGTCAGACAAAAAGTACAAGTGTGGAGTACTCCCAATAGCACAAGAACAAAGAAAAAAATGGAGTACCCGTAAAACACAAAAAAATAATAAAAGCAAACATTTTATTTATACATAATCAATAAAAAAACCATATACATACAGTATGTATGTCTGACTTTATGCAACATATGTATATGATTTTTTATTGATTATGTATAAATAAAATTTGCTTGCTATTATTATTTTTCTTGTGGTTTACGGTTACTCCGGTTTTTTCTTTGTTCCTGCAATATCATAGAATCATAGCATGGTAGAGTTGGAAGGGACCTCCTGAGTCATCTGGTCAAACCCCCTGCTCAAAGCAGGATTCAGATTCACTAAATCATCCTAGACAGATGTCTGTCCAGCCTCTGTTTGAAGACTTCCA
This sequence comes from Dendrobates tinctorius, assembly GCF_039654945.1. Taxonomy (NCBI): domain Eukaryota; kingdom Metazoa; phylum Chordata; class Amphibia; order Anura; family Dendrobatidae; genus Dendrobates; species Dendrobates tinctorius. Next base: position 3,897,001 of record NW_027361893.1, on the reverse strand, counting down.
TTGAAGGAGAACTCACCACTTCTCGTGGCAGCCTGTTGCACTCATTGATCACCCTCACTTTCAAAAAGTTTTTTCTAATATCTAATCTGTGTCTCCTCCCATTCAGTTTCATCCCATTGCTTCTAGTCTTTCCTTGTTTTTTTTAAATCTGATACATTTTTATTTACCCAAATTCAAGGTACAAAACAATAGAACAAAAATCGCAATGAGAACAACATTACCAATTGTCATTAGATTCAGAAATTCCCTCCCTCCCTTCCCCTCCTCCCATTACATACAAGAGCAGAAAATAATGCATGGTGTAACCTAAGTTCAGGGTCTTCTTCTCTCCACCCAAGGTGTCCACAGTGTCTCAAATGTCCTTATGCCTACATAATACATCATCTGCACTAATAGCTAACCAGGGGAGAACTAGCTAAACAGGCTAATTTGAGACGAGAATTAGATACAAGAAGCATAATGATGTATGATGATAAAGCATTGTTTTCTGCTTTGTTTTTTATTTTTATTTTTTAAAGGGTTCACTAAAGGGGTTAACTAGTGGGACAGTTTTATAAGGCGGGTCGTTACGGACGCGGCGATACTAAATATTTCCAAAAAATGAATTTATTAGGATATATATATATATACTAGATTATGGCCCGATGCTATCGCATCGGGAGGATGCGATAGCATCACACCTCTTGCCATGTTAACCCTCAACACACACACTCCTCTCACCTTTCCCCATCTCCACTCACTCTTTCACTCCACATACAACCCCTTCTCTCATTCCATCTCTCATACTCACGCTGTCATCGCCGCTGCTCCACGATCCCCGACATCTTCTTCCGCCGGCGCCATCCTGGATCCAGACGTTGTCCACGCCGGTGACATCATCTTGAGTATAGTGAAATCCCGCAATACTAAAGATGGCGTCGCCGGAAGAACATGTCGCTGGCGTGGACGACGTCGGGATCCAAAATGGCGTCGGCGAAATCTCGCGAGTTTTCGCCGACGCCATTTTGGATCTCGACGTCGTCCTCACCGGCGACATGTTCTTGTGGCGACGCCATCTTGACTATTGCGGGATTTCGCCGATCCAAAATGGCGTCGCCGCAAGAACATGTCGCCGGCGTGGAGGACGTCTGGATCCAGGATGGCGCCAGCGGAAGAAGATGTCGGGGATCGTGGATCAGCGGCGATGACGGCGTGAGTATGAGAGACGGAGTGAGAGAAGGGGTCGTATGTGGAGTGAAAGAGTGAGTGGAGATGGTGAAAGGTGAGAGGAGTGTGTGTGTTGAGGGTTAACATGGAAAGAGGTGTGCGGTGACGTCACCGGTTACAACTGGACGGAAGTTGTTACAACCGGAAGCTGCTTAGGGCATTTATTATTATAGATAGATATATATATATATATATTTTATTTATTTAGGGATTTTTTATAAATTATTTTTACACTTTTTTTTTACTTTATTTTATTGTCCCGGGGGGACATCATTATATAGTGTCAGATCGCTGATCTGACAGGCGCTGCTGCAGGCTTTTTCGGAGCCTGCTCTTAGCAGGCACTGAAAAAGACGCCTCCTTGCAGGCCCCTGATCGCAGTGTACTGGGGAATTAGGGAAGCATCGGGCAGGGAGCGGACTCCCTGTGTGCTTCCCTGAGACCCTCCGAACAGCGCAGCACATCGCGCTGCTCGGGGGGGTCTCAGGGAAGCATGCAGGGAGCCCCCTCCCTGCCCGATGCTTCCCTAATCCCCCTGTACACTGCGATCATGTTTAATCGCAGTGTTCCAGGGGTTAACATGCCGGGGGCAGTCCGTGACCGCCCCTGGCACATAGTGCCTGGTGTCAGCTGTGATAATCAGCTGACATCCGGCCGCGATCAGCAGCGCTCCCCCTTGGGGGCGCCGCTGATCGCGATGATGTACTATCCCGTCCCCGGTCATACGGGCCCAGGTACCGTGGATGGGATAGTACGTTAGATGTCAGAAAGGGGTTAAGTCAAGCCATTTCACAGCCTCCTCCGGTGTTTGGAAAAAATGCACTGTTCCCCGGGCCACAACGCTGAGCTTTGCCCAATATAAGGTAGAGTAAGCCAAAGTCAAGTCTCTCAGTCTTTTCTTCACTGCACCATATTGCATCCTCTGCTTTTGCACCTCGGCTGAGTAATCAGGATAAATGGAAATCTTTTGGCCATTAAAGCACAGATTTTTGGCTGTTCTTGCTTTCCTTAGTATAATAAATCTGTCTCTATAATTAAGGATTCTAGCAAGGATAGTACAGGGGGGATCCCAGTGGGAGGGATCTCATGGGAACGTGGTGCGCTCTTTCCATCGCATAAAGTTTGGTCAAGTTATCGGCGCCAATTTTAGTGCGGAGCCAGTCCTCAATAAATGCTGTAGGATCAGTCCCTTCCGCCTTCTCGGGGATGCCCACTAATCTCACATTATTCGACCTTGAGCGGTTTTCCAAGTCATCATTTTTATCAGCCAAGGCAGCACATCTCTGCAAACATTGATTGTGCAACTTCTGCTTTTTAGAAAGTTGGTCTTCCAGCACACTCACTCTCTCCTCCACTGCCCCGCACCCTGGCATCAGCTTTATTTATGGCTGCCTTCACGCTGGACATTTCTTCTTTAACCCCATCAACTCTTTGTAAGGGTTGTTAGTGCAGTCTTACAAAATCTAACCAAGTCATATACATCCTTCAATGTTGTCTCCCCTATAACAGGCTCTTCCATTTCTTCCTGCTCCACACTCTCCTTTTCCCACCGTTCATCCTCACCCATTAACCCCTCCTATACGAATCAACCTCTGAGTCTTCTTTCTCCTTCTCCTCAGTCTCCCCTTCTCCCCCTTCAGACATCACCTTTACTGCTCCTTCCAGCCTCGCAAACTTCTCCAATTTGGCTGCTATCTCCAGTCTTCGTGCGTAGGAGGCATTTGCTGTGTCTGCCTTCTCAGCTGCCTCCACGCTCTTGGTGCCATCTTCAGCCCGGCTACCAGCTTCTGTCCTCGCATCCTGCTGCCGTCTCCTCACCAGGACCTCGGGTGACCACAGCACAGCGTGTCGGGGTCTGCCTCCTCTCCCCACCACCACCTGCACAGATTGTTATCAGCGCTCCAGAGGGACTTTGAACAGGATAAATGAAGATATGCAGCGGAGAGGTCACAGGAGCCGTCCGCTCACATCGAGTGCTAGGCCACGCCCCCCTATTCTTTCCTTGTGCAAATAAGCATAAAGATGATCCTTCTACAAGTGATAGCCCTTGAGATATTTGTAGACAGTTATTAAGTCTCCTCTCAGTCTTCTTTACTGCATGCTAAACATTCCCGAATCCTGTAACTATTCCACATAGGAGCGTATATCGTAATATCCTATTACGGTCTGGAGCTCGGGGATGGTGGTCCTAGTTGGGTCGCCCTTCCAGGGCTGTGGAGTACTCGGTACTGGGCCGGTGTCAGGGGAATGTGTCACAGCAGCGGTGACCCGGTCCGTGGCCCTGGGCGCCCAATATCAATGGCGGTGGTGTTAAAGGTGTTAGAGTTTATTGGTATAGTTCGTGATGCCACCTGTGGTATTTTGCAAGTGAGGTGTTAACCAATGCTGCGTACAGATCCTCTGGGACTGATGGTGTGGTGCAGCAGAGATGGTATAGCTCCCCACAGTTGGAGCTGTAGTCCCAGGGCAGTGTAGGAGCAATGGATGAGGAGAGGCACAGGATGGTGTAGATGTTGTTACCCAGGTATAGCGATGCGGGAATAACTGGAGGACACCAGAGTATGCGGTTCCAAAGCTTTACTCACTGTTTGCAGTTCACACCACTGCCTGCCTCCGTACTGTGTTCTCCAGGTCAGGGCTCCAGCCAACCTCCAGGCAGGATAGGATTCTCCCTTCCACACTCCGCCAATATGTACCTTCACTGAACGACTCCTCAAATGTGCCTTTAGGTGCGAAGCACTCCAGTACTTAGTTACCCTGGAATGCCTCTCTCTATATGTTCCTAGTCGTTACTTATATGACAGACAGCTGTAGCCTGCTTCGGGGACTCCTCTCCTGAGTCCCGGCTCTCTATCCGTTTCGCTGTTGTGTCCCAAGTCTATGGTGGGAGTAAGGCGTTAGCGGCTCACTACTCCTCCGGTGTCTGTTGCCGGATACAAAGATCCTATCAACCTCGGGGACCGGGCCCCGGCCTTTGCGCTGAGAACCTATAGGCAGGGTTCCTATCCAACCCACTGCTCCTCTCTGTTCTCCTTCTCCTTCGTTTCGATCTGTTCTATCGCTCTCTTATGGAATCTGTAGTCTTCAGTCTACGTCTCTTTCTCCTTCTCTTCCTTCCCTGAGAAGCTCGCTCCACTAAGACCAGTCCTCAGACTCTCCTGTCTGACTGTCTTCCTCTCAGGCTGACCTGCTGTCAGCCTGCTCTCTTCTCTGGGTCTCTCCCCAGACTGACCCCTTCTGGGTCTCTCCCAGACTGACCTCTGTCAGACTGACCTCCAATCCTACACTTTCTCTCTCTTTTATATCATCTAACTCCACCTGCCTCCCAGCACATCTCGTGTTACGAAGCAGGGTTCCACGAGGGTTGCTCTGCTAACCCCCAGCCTGAAGCTGTTAGGTGGCCTCACTGAACTAACCTGTGTGTGGAATGCAGGTGTGGAGCGTGGTCAGGAGTTCCCACCTTACCTGGATGGTGGGGCACTACACCTTAGGAGAAGGTGCAGTACCTCTGTGGCGACTGAAGCCTCAGGGGCGCCACATAGCAGTGGCTGATGCTGGTGTCAAAGCTTTTCCACTTGGGGACTAACTTTACTTTCAAATCTGATATCCTGAAACTTTTGATTAAATCGGTGGAAGATACTATCCACAGATTCTCCTTTTCCCTGCATGACATCCTGGAGAGTGGGGGTCTGGGCTGGTAGGTGGTTCTTAGCTCAGACGTAAAACTTACGGAGGAAATCTTCTCTGGATACACGTGATTTAAGCCATTCTTCATGCAGATTGTTGGGTTCAAGGGCTAGTCGCATCCTTGGCCAAAAGGAATATCCTGCTTTAATTTGAGTGAGCCTCTCTAATTCTGCATATGAGGCAAAATGCGCCTTCTGTATTTGATGAATCCTTTTATAAAATGGCATAGGATGTTTTACTGGGTCTGGCAAGCTGTCCACTAGAGTATCTGTCTCCTGGTATTTCCAGGAGTCCTTGTGGGGAACAGGATGTGTGTCAGAGTGTAAGCTTTGGGGATTACTTCGGCAGGATAAAGACGATGATGATTATGATGTTCCCCAACCATATAGTGGTGGATGCTGGATCTTGTTCATGGGATGCTGTGGATTATGAGTCTGAGCTGTCGATTCCTGTCTTCCCTGTTCTCCTTGACCATGCACCTCCATGTCATGCTCCTCTTTTTCTTAATTTTTCTCTGTATAGACTTCATTAATTAATGGAGCTACAGTGGATGGGGCGCCATCTACATAAATAACCGGGAATGGTGTAGAACTATTTGGGTTGGTCATCTGACAGTCCAAACAAGTCTCATGATATTCTGCGTTTGACAGCGGGCACATGTCCAGTCGTTGGGAATGTATATAGGAGGTATCAATTGCTGTAATGCCGCTGCTGCAACTGCCACATTTTCCTTAGGCGCCTGATCGGCGTAACATTCAGTAACATTGTCCTATTCCTCGCTCCATACCTGCTTTCTCACTTTCTTTACCATCTTATAAAATGTTTCAGGGTCCTGTAAGACCTCAAAATTCCTGAGGTTGGGACGCTGCTTTTTTCTCAACACATTGTTCCATTCCTTCTTGTCTAATCTTCCTCCCTTACGGTTCGGAGGATTTTTTTTCTCACATGCGTTTTTTTTTTTATTTGCTTCGCTGCTGGCTTCATGGGTCGTGTCTGTCTTGTGTGTGTTGACTGATTACTCCCACCCATTCTATCATCTGACTTCTGAAGGCATCTGAAGGACAAGTATGTGTCTATTTCTTAAGACAGAATTCCCACGGGTTTTTTTTTTTTAATTTATCTTTTTAGTCACTGGACTCGTTCCTTCTGGGTTAGGTTGCCGAACGTGAGTACTGTTCATCTACCATCTAGGGCTGGAACCAGGGCGATTGTTTGGTGTTAATCTGTAAAGGCCCCGTCTCGCATAACAAGATCGTTAGCGAGATCGCTGTTGTGTCACCGATTTTGTGATGCAACAGCGATCTCACCAGCGTTCTTGCTACGTATGACACATAGCGGCGACCGCCGAGGTCATTATACGGATCGTTGCTGCGTCGTTGAAGAGATTTGCCTGTTTGACAGCTTACTAGCGACCATTTAGCGACGCACCAGCGATCCTAACCAGGTCATATCGTTATTGGGATTGCTGGTGTGTCGCTTAGTGTAATGGAACCCTAACTCCTCTTGTTCTGTTTTAACAGCCCTTGTGCAGTATGGTATCACTATGACCGGACACTAGACATACCCTGTTGCTTGGTCAGATAAAGCACAAAGATACCCAGACAATTAGGGAATATGTCTGCAAACAAACAAAACAGTAAAGCGGAGAGACAAAACAGATAAGGGAGCCAACTAAGGAAATCATGACCAGGGTGGATTTTTGGTGCCACAACTTATCAGCGATCGGTCACTATGTCTGAGTCTGACAGCCGACAGACCTTTATCTCAGCATGGAGAGACTGGAGGGTGATGGATAAGATAAATAATTTGCTTACCTATAGGAGGGACACTCTCCACCCTCAAGTGGTCCGTTCTAAGATTGGAGGTCTTGTTTGCTGCTGGTCATCTCCTAACATCTCATCCTAGCCCCACGTTTGGACGCCAAAATGTTAGGTCTCACGAGATGCGTGTGTTGTTACCTTAATTTCCTGCTGCCAAATTGTATCTTGGAGTTTTACGGCCAGAGAAAGCACAGGACAAGAGTGGGTCGTGTCACAAATGATTTCTGTTTTATTAGTCAAGATGCACAGTATTTATAGAGAGAAATCAGGCGTTTTCCACACATTACATCATTGCTTACTAGTTACTGCTAGTCATTGGTGATTCCTGTCACCCACATGTCTTTATCTTTGTCATTATCTTTATTATGATGGTTATTACTCGAATGGTTATTGCTGTAATGGTCATTGCTGCAATGTCTTTAGCTGTAATGGCTATTGGTGGGTCAAGCTGACATCTGTCTTGCACGTATTATATTGATCTTTGGTTTATGAGGGGAGTAATATCATCTGGTGCAGGTACATTTACTCTGATAAGTGCAATGGGTTATATAATAATGTCAGAGTCCACTGAATGGTTTTACCTAACCTGCTAGAGCACACATAAGTACTTCATTTGATACGTATTTAGCAAAGCGTCCATGTTGAATGTTAGTGTCCATTTTCTATATCTTCATAATTAAATAATATCAAATACATTTCCTTAACAGCAGAATTAACAAAAATCAGCATTTCACGAATTTCTTTTAGGGGGTTGTTATGTCGTTCCATGTGTGGTAAATTGAAAAGACAGTTTTATTCTGGTCAGTACGATTTACAGCGATACCTCCTTTATATCGTTTTCTGTTTTGGCGCTTTTAAGCAATAAAAAACTATTTTATAGAAAAAAATAATTATTTTTGCATCACTTTTTATTCTGAGAGCTATAACTTTTTTTTTTTTATTTTTCCCCTAATGGAGCTGTATGGCAGCTTCTTTTTTGTGTGACAAGGTGACGTTTTCAGCGGTACCATGTTTATTTATATCCGTATTTTTGATCACGTGCTTTTCCACTGTTTGTTTGGCAATCTGATGATAAAGCATTGTTTTTTATTTTATAGTGTTCACTAAAGGGATTAACTAGTGGGACAGTTTTATAGGACTGGTCATTGCGGATGCGGCGATGCCAAATATGTACACTTTTATTACTATTTTTTTTCAGTCAAATATTTATTTAGAGATAGAATATGTATTGATTTTTTTTCTTTTTTTAAAATATTTTTACAATTATTTAAAGTTTTTTTTTTTCACTTTTCGCTAACTTTTTTACTTTGTCCCACTATGGAACAATCATTTATTGCAGGCTGATCACTTCTATAACATATAAATGAAACAGCATCTGCATGTTATAGAAACTGTCAGCTCTGCACTGACATACTTGCTGATCATGCACTGCTCATGATCAGCAAGTTTTCTAGCTCTGGTGACCCGGATGTCATCATGATGAATTCGGGTCACCATGGCAAGGATCAGACCCCCGCGTCACGCTGCCGGGTCTCCGATCCAAAGGCAGGGCTGTCAGTCCTCTGTCAGCTTCCGGAATGCTGCGATCGTATTCGATCGCAGTATTTCGAGGGTTAATGTACCGGGGGAGGACTGTGACCACTCCTGGCATCTAGTGCCAGGTATCAGCTGTCAGACTCAGCTGACACCTGGTGGCGATCACCCGCACACACCCCATGATTGCGGGCGATCGCTATGATGTAATGTTCTGTCCATGGTCAAATAGGCCCAAGTCACATGGACGGAATTTTAAGTCCAATGTCAGAAAGGGGTTAACATTATTCAGTATTATTCATTACTAGATGGAGGCCCGATGCTATCGCATCGGGAGGGTGGTAATGTCACATTGGGAGCAGGCTTTGCAGTGTTGAGAACCCCCCCCCCCCACGTGCTCACCCACCTATCCACTCTTTCTTTCACCATCTGCTGTCTTTTCCTCTCATATGATCTCTTCTTTGACGTGTACCCCATGTGCTCTCCCCCTTGTCTGCTCTCTCTCTCCACCACTGTGCTGTCTTCTTCCCTCACGTGTTCTCTCGTTTGAGCTGTCTCTCCCTGTGTGTCCTCTTTCCTATGTGCACTCACCCGTCCCCCTGTGTTAAAATGAAAACAAAGTAGGTAAAGGTAACATTGTATTAACATTGAAAAAAAAATTGTCTGTCTGAACGTGTACAGAACATACCACAGCTCCTGGGCAGGGGAGGAAGCAAAAGACAATACTGACATTACAGCAGGAGATCGCAGAGGATACATTTTGTGAGGTAAAATATTGTTTAAAAACAGTCAGTGAAATATTTTACCTCACAAAACAGACAATTTTTAAAAGGAACTTTCGTTCTTGGGAAAACCCCTTAAGGCTATGTGCACACGTAGCGGAACTTTCGCGGAAATTACCGCGAGAATTCTGGATTCCATTCCGCGGGAAAATTGCATTTAAATTCCCGCGGAAAAACTAGCGTTTTGCAAGCGTAATTAGCTTGCAGAATGCTAGCGTTTTCCAAGCGATCTGTAGCATCGCTTGGAGAACTGATTGACAGGTTGGTCACACTCGTCAAACATAGTGTTTGACGAGTGTGACCAACTTTTTACTATTGAGGCTGCCTATGCAGCATCAATAGTAAAAGATAGGATGTAAAAAATAATTAAAAAAATAAAAAATATTGTTATTCTTACCTTCCGGCGTCCCGCGTAGCCTTCCCGCCTCTATCCACTTTCCCGGTCCCAGAAATCCTTTGCGTGAATGACCGCGAGACTTTGCGCTCCCGCAACGTCACCGCGAATGACCGCGAGACGTCGTGCTTCCGTGAGATCGCGACGTCATCTCGGTCATTCTCGCAAAGGATTACTGGGACCGGGAGCGTGGAGAGAGGCGGGAAGGCTGCGCGGGACGCTGGAAGGTAAGAATAACAATATTTTTTATTTCAATTCTATTTTTTACAGGGATATGGTACCCAAAGCCCGGAGGACAGTCTCCTCTCCTCCGGACCGTGGGTACCATCCGCAAATGTTCTACTTACTTTTCGCATTGTGTGCACAGCCACATGCGTAAAGTAAGCAGAACAATGCATTCCTATGGGTACGGGATCGCCGTGATTCCGCTAAATTAATGAGCATGCTGCGTTTTTTACCGCGAAGTGATTCCGCCTCGGAAAAAAACGCAACATTAGCACAGCATTGCGGAATCCCATAGGAATGCATGGGATGCTTATTTTTCACGGCAAAATTGCGCGTTTAAAACTGCCGCGAAAACGCGAAAAAAAACGCGACGTGTGAACATAGCCTTAATGTGACCGGTTTCCTCTGGCTGTAGACACGTTGCGCATCTGCTGCTGGGATCAGCCTTATGATTCACTGCACGAAATTCGCGCAGGCGCAGTAAATCAGACCGCCACCATCTTTGTGCAGACAGATAGTGGCGGTCACATTAAAACTGCGCATGCGCTCTTCCTGTACAAAGATGGTGGTGGTCAGTGAATAATTCGGTTGAGCACGGCGGCGGCGTGTTCGCAACGGTGTTCCGCTGGTGGTACCGCACAAGAGGCTGCGTACGGCGTATGCAGTGTGTGTGTGTTTGGTGCATACGGCGTATACAGTGTGTGTGGTGCAACGATGTTGCGCTGGTGGTACCGCGCAAGAGGCTGGTACCACCAGCAGTTTCCATATTGAGACACCCACCACCTGGGTGTCCCAATATGGCGGTCGGTGAACTTCCTCCACTTGGAATTCTGGATCCGGTCACATCTGGACGGAACAGGATGTGAAGACATTACAAGGTAATTATATTAATAGATGCAGTATCTGTGATTCTTATATATATATAATCAGCAAAGCGTCCATGTTTGAATATCTCCAGAATATATACATATCCTTAACAAGTTGATCATAGATGTGACTTCTCCATCTGTCTGTGACTTTTACAATATGTTTCAGGGTGAAGATCTGACCCATATTAATACTACAGAGACATATGTGAGGGGTGATGAGCGGTGTAAAGAGGAGATTCCTACATATGACTATCCAGGTGAGTAGTGACCACTAAATGCAGAGAAGTCACAGATTCTTCTCAGTCACCGGCTGTGGCCGCTTTATCGGTGGTGTAGTCCGGCTGTATCACAATTGTGCGATCACCAGTATTCCTCTAAACCACAACATTCTCCTCAGTCAAAAACTGTTCAAATGACTTTGGACATAGAAAGCCCTTTTTTATAGAATTTACAACATGGAAGATCCATATACTTAAAATAGAAAACTCTGACTGTTACCTCCCCAGATCTGTAAACTACAAAGCCAAATGACAGCATACGTAGAATGTGCTGACAAGTTAGGAAATCATTTGAAGAAAAGTAATATGATGGGTCTGTAAGAGAAAGCGGAGGGTAATGATGCTGTTGGCTTCCTAGATCCCTGATATCTTATTGGATGAATCTACCTTCTCTCCCTTCTGTGCTGCTGAATGTGCTCATATGGTCCCCACAAGACCAGGTCCAGTCTTTCTGGCCAAACTTCGCTTTTATGATCATGAACAGTAAATGTACAGTGAGGCCAAGTGTGAATTTCTGCACTATAACAGAGTTTCCCTTTATCCTGAGTTTTCAATTTCTTTAAAAACTGACTATCTTCAAACAGGATTGTGATAAACTACATAAAACACATTACACCTGTGCCAGGGTTGGTGCAGTGCAAAATAGTCAGGGACCACATAACATTTCAAAGAAAATGTCTTTTAATGTCCAAAACTCACAAAATAAACCGCACACGGTATACTCCGGATTGCAGCCGGGCGTCACAACAGTCCTTATGTGAGACCAGTTGCTGAGGGCAACTGCACCACCGTGTCACGCTCAGGGGGGCCCGGCCTTTTGGCTTCGCTTGGCTCCATGTTACTTCACACAGGCTAAAACCAAGACTGACACACCCAATCCTTTGCTGCAGAGTTTTAAATGGAATCTGTGGCCAAGGGCCACTTGTAAGACCTAGCCTGGAGGGAGCAAACCGCCCCACAACCATCCTGCAGGTCGCTTCAAAAATAAAAGCCTATGCCGGGTTTCCTTAAATCTGCCTTGGGCAAATAGCTTGTCCAAGACCACACTTTTATTTTGCACTAGCTGAAGAGCCCGGCGCTGCCCGAGTATAGTAACTAACTACGGTTAGTTATAACAAATTATAATGATTATATCTATATATAAAGCTGAGTGTAGAGCCCCGCCCACTCTGCATAGCCACACTCACTATAATATCCCACATCATCTTGTCGGCCAGAGCCACCGGACTACTACCCATAATATCTCACATCATCCTGTCAGCCAGAGCTACCGGACTACTACCCCTAATATCCCACATCATCCCGTCAGCCAGAGCCACCGGACTACTACCCCTAATATCCCACATCATCCCATCAGCCAGAGCCACCGGACTACTACCACTAATATCCCACATCATCCCATCAGCCAGAGTCACCGGACTACTACCCCTAATATCCCACATCATCCCATCAGCCAGAGCCACCGGACTACTACCCCTAATATCCCACATCATCCCGTCAGCCAGAGCCACCGGACTACTACCACTAATATCCCACATCATCCCGTCAGCCAGAGCCACCGGACTACTACCACTAATATCCCACATCATCCCGTCAGCCAGAGCCACCGGACTACTACCCCTAATATCCCACATCATCCCGTCACAGTCACCGGACTACTACCCCTAATATCCCACATCATCCCCTCAGCCAAAGCCACCGGACTACTACCACTAATATCCCACATCATCCCGTCAGCCAGAGCCACCGGACTACTACCACTAATATCCCACATCATCCCGTCAGCCAGAGCCACCGGACTACTACCACTAATATCCTACATCATCCCGTCAGCCAGAGCTACTGGACTACTACCACTAATATCCCACATCATCCCGTCACAGCCACCGGACTACTACCCCTAATATCCCACATCATCCCCTCAGCCAGAGCCACCGGACTACTACCACTAATATCCCACATCATCCCGTCAGCCAGAGCCACCGGACTTACTACCACTAATATCCCACATCATGCCGTCAGCCAAAGCCACCGGACTACTACCCCTAATATCCCACATCATCCCGTCAGCCAGAGCTACCGGACTACTACCCCTAATATCCCACATCATCCCATCAGCCAGAGCCACCGGACTACTACCCCTAATATCCCACATCCTCCCGTCAGCCAGAGCCACCGGACTAATACCACTAATATCCCACATCATCCCGTCAGCCAGAGCCACCGGACTACTACCACTAATATCCTACATCATCCCGTCAGCCAGAGCTACCGGACTACTACCCCTAATATCCCACATCATCCCGTCAGCCAGAGCCACCGGACTACTACCACTAATATCCTACATCATCCCGTCAGCCAGAGCTACCGGACTACTACCACTAATATCCCACATCATCCCGTCACAGCCACCGGACTACTACCCCTAATATCCCACATCATCCCCTCAGCCAGAGCCACCGGACTACTACCACTAATATCCCACATCATCCCGTCAGCCAGAGCCACCGGACTTACTACCACTAATATCCCACATCATGCCGTCAGCCAAAGCCACCGGACTACTACCCCTAATATCCCACATCATCCCGTCAGCCAGAGCTACCGGACTACTACCCCTAATATCCCACATCATCCCATCAGCCAGAGCCACCGGACTACTACCCCTAATATCCCACATCCTCCCGTCAGCCAGAGCCACCGGACTAATACCACTAATATCCCACATCATCCCGTCAGCCAGAGCTACTGGACTACTACCCATAATATCTCACATCATCCTGTCAGCCAGAGCTACCGGACTACTACCCCTAATATCCCACATCATCCCGTCAGCCAGAGCCACCGAACTACTACCCCTAATATCCCACATCATCCCATCAGCCAGAGCCACCAGACTACTACCCCTAATATCCCACATCATCCCATCAGCCAGAGCCACCGGACTACTACCACTAATATTCCACATCATCCCATCAGCCAGAGCCACCGGACAACTACCACTAATATCCCACATCATCCCATCAGCCAGAGCTACCGGACAACTACCCCTAATATCTCACATCATCCTGTCAGCCAGAGCTACCGGACTACTACCCCTAATATCCCACATCATCCCGTCAGCCAGAGCCACCGGACTACTACCCCTAATATCCCACATCATCCCATCAGCCAGAGCCACCGGCAACTACCACTAATATCTCACATCATCCCGTCAGCCAGAGCTACCGGACAACTACCCCTAATATCCCACATCATCCCGTCAGCCAGAGCTACCAGACTACTACCCCTAATATCCCACATCATCCCGTCAGCCAGAGCTACCGGACTACTACCACTAATATCCCACATCATCCCGTCAGCCAGAGCCACCGGACTACTACCCCTAATATCCCACATCATCCCGTCAGCCAGAGCCACCGGACTACTACCCCTAATATCCCACATCATCCTGTCAGCCAGAGCCACCGGACTACTACCCCTAATATCCCACATCATCCCCTCAAAGCCAGTAAAAGTAGAATAGTGAAATTGCACAGAAGCATGGTTCACTAAAGACCCCGTTACACACTGCGATATCGCTAGCAATATCGCTGTAAAGTCACCGATTTTGTGACGTAGCGGCGATATTGCTAGCGATATCGCTGCATGTGATACTTACCTCCGACCGGCTCCCCCGCTGGTTATCGCTGATCGCGCGAGAAGCTCCTGGACCATTCCTCGTCGGTCACTTCCTGCGGCGCTTCCTGTGGCGCCGACGAGCGACGAGTGGAGCCGGGCGGGAGGACGCAGGATCGCCGCGTCTGACAGGTAAGTAATGACCCCCGTCCCCAGCGATGTCGCTAGTGAGATCTGCCTGTGTGGCAGCTCACTAGCGACCACCTAGCGATGCACCAGCGATCCTGACCGCGTCATATCGCTGGTCGGGATCGCTGGTGCATCGCTAGGTGTAACGGTACCCTAAGATCCCTGGTTTTCTACTGATCAGGCTGATATTCTCACTCATCTGCCACCATAAATATCACAGTCATGCTTTTCACCAATGGACAGGCACAAACCTTATACATTAGTACAGTAGAGAAACCTTCACACACATTTTCATGCACCGTCAACTTGTAATTTGTCCGGCTGAGTTGCTCATGGATGTACAGCATCTGTATGCAGTATAGTATCATATTTAATGGGTTGTTATGGGAAAAGCATTACGTGTTATATGGGTATATTCAGGTGAATTATGGGGAAAGTAGCACTTTAAAAAAACTCACAGCATCAGAGCACAGTGACACATCAATAATGCATAAAAGTGTCTGTGAGAAAATATTAAATCCACATGACATTTAATATGTGCACTTTACTACATTCATGTGTGTCACTTAATAATACCACACAGGAGAGGGGGATTCATTTCTGTCATGTACTCACTGCTCCTTTCTGGGGGACAGACGATGGCTGGGAGCTTATGTTCCTGGGGATGCTAGATTCCTCCCACCATGTCGGTGTCTGCTGAGGTGTTATCAAGTGGGAAAACTTGCGCATAGCAACCAATCACAGCTCAGCTACTTTTAACCAGCTCTGGTGAAATGAGAGATGCTTAGTGATTGGTTGCAAAGAAAACTGTTGGTCATAGCAAACAATCACAGCTTCTTTTGAACAGCTCTGGTGAAATGAAAGATGCTTCGTGATTGGTTGGTGATAACACAGACACACACACACACACATTGATTTTTATATACAGTGGGGCAAAAAAGTATTTAGTCAGTCAGCAATAGTGCAAGTTCCACCACTTAAAAAGATGAGAGGCATCTGTAATTTACATCATAGGTAGACCTCAACTATGGGAGACAAACTGAGAAAAAAAAATCCAGAAAATCACATTGTCTGTTTTTTTTTCCTTTTATTTGCATATTATGGTGGAAAATAAGTATTTGGTCAGAAACAAAATTTCATCTCAATACTTTGTGATATATCCTTTGTTGGCAATGACAGAGGTCAAACGTTTTCTGTAAGTCTTCACAAGGTTGCCACACACTGTTGTTGGTATGTTGGCCCATTCCTCCATGCAGATCTCCTCTAGAGCAGTGATGTTTTTGGCTTTTCGCTTGGCAACACGGACTTTCAACTCCCTCCAAAGGTTTTCTATAGGGTTGAGATCTGGAGACTGGCTAGGCCACTCCAGGACCTTGAAATGCTTCTTACGAAGCCACTCCTTCGTTGCCCTGGCGGTGTGCTTTGGATCATTGTCATGTTGAAAGACCCAGCCACGTTTCATCATCAATGCCCTTGCTGATGGAAGGAGGTTTGCACTCAAAATCTCACGATACATGGCCCCATTCATTCTTTCATGTACCCGGATCAGTCGTCCTGGCCCCTTTGCAGAGAAACAGCCCCAAAGCATGATGTTTCCACCACCATGCTTTACAGTAGGTATGGTGTTTTATGGATGCAACTCAGTATTCTTTTTCCTCCAAACACGACAAGTTGTGTTTCTACCAAACAGTTCCAGTTTGGTTTCATCAGACCATAGGACATTCTCCCAAAACTCCTCTGGATCATCCAAATGCTCTCTAGCAAACTTCAGACGGGCCCGGACATGTACAGGCTTAAGCAGTGGGACACGTCTGGCACTGCAGGATCTGAGTCCATGGTGGCGTAGTGTGTTACTTATGGTAGGCCTTGTTACATTGGTCCCAGCTCTCTGCAGTTCATTCACTAGGTCCCCCCGCGTGGTTCTGGGATTTTTGCTCACCGTTCTTGTGATCATTCTGACCCCAGGTCGAGGGAGATTATCAGTGGTCTTGTATGTCTTCCATTTTCTAATTATTGCTCCCACAGTTGATTTCTTCACTCTAAGCTGGTTGGCTATTGCAGATTCAGTCTTCCCAGCCTGGTGCAGGGCTACAATTTTGTTTCTGGTGTCCTTTGACAGCTCTTTGGTCTTCACCATAGTGGAGTTTGGAGTCAGACTGTTTTAGGGTGTGCACAGGTGTCTTTTTATACTGATAACAAGTTTAAACAGGTGCCATTACTACAGGTAATGAGTGGAGGAAAGAGGAGACTCAAAAAGAAGAAGTTACAGGTCTGTGAGAGCCAGAAATCTTGATTGCTTGTTTCTGACCAAATACTTATTTTCCACCATAATATGCAAATAAAATGAAAAAAAAACAGACAATGTGATTTTCTGGATTTTTTTTTCTCAGTTTGTCTCCCATAGTTGAGGTCTACCTATGATGTAAATTACAGACGCCTCTCATCTTTTTAAGTGGTGGAACTTGCACTATTGCTGACTGACTAAATACTTTTTTGCCCCACTGTATAGAGACTAGCTGACGAGCCCGGTGTTGCCCAGGCATAGTACCTAACTGTGGGTCCCGCTGTCTTCCTTAACATTCCCGCTCTTCATCCGCCGTCCCGTTCTATCCCTCCACAGCCGCGCTCTTTATCCATGTCCCGATGTCCCTCTACAGCCCTGCTCACTTCTTCCACAGCCCCGGGCTCTTCGTTCACAGCCCTGCTCTCCCGCTCTCTACCTCCACAGCCCCGGTCTCTTCCTTCACAGCCCTGCTCTCCCCATCCACAGCCCCGTTCTCTTCCTTTACAGCCCTGCTCTCCCGCTCTCTCCGTCCACAGCCCCGTTCTTTTCCTTCCTCCACAGCCCCGCTCTCCATGCACCACACGCGGTGACGCCGGGACCAGGAGAGAGAAGTGTGCAGATTGTTCGTTTGGGCGGAGCTAGAGTGGAGCTGCAGCGTATGTGATTGGGCGGCCTGCGGGGGCGTGGCCTAGTGCGGGCGGCCAGAGTGGGTGGAGCCGGCTGGAGTGGGCGGAGCTAGAACTGAGCTGCAGCACGTGTGATTGGGCGGCCTGTGGGGGGGCGTGGCCTAGCACTGTAGTAGGCCGCAGTAGAAGCCGGGGACTAAATTTAGGCCGGGAAGCTGCAGGAGAGAGGGGGGGATAGCGCAGTTGGTGACGGGGAGCGCCGACTGAGCCGGGACAGGGCTGGGAGGGTGCCTGCACTATTCGGCCCCTGTCCTGAAGACTGTCTTTCTCACAGCCCCGCTCTCCATGCACTGTCCTGCTGTATCTGTCCTCAGCCCTGCTCTCCAACCGCGCCCACTCTGCCGCTTCGTGATTGGTTGGTGATACACACACACATATTCAGATTTATATATAGAGATTGCAACCACAGCTATATCTGTGACTGCAATGTACTCCAGCAGCCTTAATATACTTCTTTTTGCATCCTGGGGGACATATGGCGACCTTCTCTTATAATACCTGTCACTGCCTCACATATGATATATCTCTAAGCTGTGCGTGGCTGATGGCTGTAATATACATTTATTCACGCCTGCAGGAGATGTGTTGGCATGGCTCGAGCCCTGGTTTCATGGATTCACTCAACGTCATAAATTCCATTATGTTTTCCCAATACAGAGAGCAAAAAATAATTTCAGAACTCAGTAGCTCTAATGGTCCATCATAAATAAGTGCAACACCAGTTTAGTGATGGAGCTTTCCCCCAAACATATGTTGTTGTTGTGGATATAACATTTTTTTTATTCTATGTCTTTTTTACAGGTTCATTTTGTATGGTAGTTGAATAATGGTGGGATTGGCCTGCCTCACTTATGTGAGTCTGCAACTACCTTTAAAAGAAGGTCTCCATTACCTGTTCCAAATGCCTGAGATCTAAATTTAAGACACCTCCGCTCTGCACTATTATAAAACGTTCTCTATGAATGTCTAATATTTCTTCTTGAAAATCTTCTGGCAGAAAATATTGGCCCTTAGTTAAGATTGCCAAGAGCCACCAAGCTACATTGCTCTGATTACCCAGAGAGTTTTCATCAGGAGAACAGGAAACCAATAGACCTTACAAATTATTTTCCAACGTCTCTTGAATCTGACAATACCTTATATATGTTTCTACACTACTGTCTGGGCACATGGCAGGGTTTAGAAAGGAAGGAGCGCCATTTAGCTATTTGAACATAGATCTTGCCGGAATAGTTTGCAGACACTATGTATTGGGAGCACTGTTGGTGATTACCTGGCAGATCAAAAGATGGCCACCACGAGAAGGCTTGGCTCTATCTACTCCATTTTCTAGATCCCAGGGATTGCCTTGCTCATCACACTTTAACCCCTCTACATGGATCTGGACTTACACAGAGATCCCTAGGCTTGGGCCTTGGTGTTACCTGCTATTCTGTGGTGTCAGATGGTAAGAAGAATAGTAATGTAGTTGGGTCAGGACCAGGAGGGCAGAGAAAGTACAAAATCAGAAGACGCAAGAGTAGTCAGTAAGCGGTCTGGGATCACAACAGGAAACGAATACACTAGCAGGGAGCGGAGCACAGAGGACAGAACCGGAGGAGAACAAGGCTGTATCTGGCAGCTTCCGGCAATATGCTTCAAGCTTTAGTAGGGTTTGGTGCTTTCCAGTTGGCTTAAGGAGGTAGCAGATTGCTCCAGCTGGACAGGACACAAACCCATACTGCCAGACTGGATGGTACTACTGGTCTCAGACACCCTAATCTTAGTGGCTGGACAGAGCCAGTGCCATCCAGAGCTTCTGGTTTTCGACGTCTCCTCTATCACCAGCAACGCCTGCACAATAAATAAGGCACTAGACCAAAAAGAGCAAAGAGGACATACAAAGTAGCAGGGATCACCTTAGAAAAATAACAATTTTATTTCATAGGACATACAAAACACCACAAAAAAATATAAAAACACATAACATATACAATGGTTACCAAACGTAACCTGTATAAAAGAGAGCATCACATAGCCCTATACCATAATTGTATAATGTATAGATTCCTAAATGGAAATCGGTACAGTGTACAGCCTGTCAATTACAGAAATCTACAATAAATGAACATATAGTTATACAGCTCTATTACTGGGAGGTAGGATATAAGGGCCGTAATGTGGACCAAAACACGTAACTATGGTCAGAGTTGGCACCAAATAACAGTCTACAAGTGCACTGGTCCGTGCACTAACCAATGCTCAATAGGGTTAAATGTACCACTTAGATCAGAAAGTATAAGGAGGGTTAGAATAGAAATCCAAATATCCACAAAAATGATAGTCCCCCATTATACTTTACCACCCAAGGCTGCAGACAAGAGAAGGAAATGCTCACTGAACACGAGTACTCATTGGCAATATGTGGCTATGAAAGAGCAAAGTGCCGCTCCCATAACCCGACGCGTATGGTCACCGTTGTGACTTCATCAGGGGGAGGAGAACATGGTGAGGCTTGTAAGTCCCCTCAGTATATATATATATACACACACACAAATACAATTGTTAAATCATTAGACTCACCGCATGGAGGACGCGCCTGGCAACAGCGTGTAACCGCTGGACCGGAAGTCACGGGCGCGTGAGCAAGGCTGGAGTCATAGAAACAGCAGACGCTTAGTAACACGCCACATAGTAAGTCTGCCCGCTGGAGCGGGAATAACGAGCGCATGAGCAGGAGTGATGTCACGGAGATCAGAGACGCTGAGTACCGCGTCTGCGCATTAAGACTGCAGGTCCTGCCCCTATCGTCTGTATAGACAAGGCGTCTGCGCAGAGCTCAGTCACATGGGCTTAGACAAGGTCCTTATGATCCCCTAGTAGGATATAGCACAGTCAGTGTATACTTTTTTCCTTACTATAGCTATTTTAGCAAGATAACTGCAAACACTGATAACAAATTTTCTCTTTTTCCCTTTTTTCCTCTCAAATATTATAGTGGAAATAAATCTATCCAGATAGATAACTAGATATGAAGAATAGTCACCATAAAGAAAACACACCTGCCAGATGATAATATAACACAATGACCAGATTTCACTGAATATTAGGTTTAATGCGATAAGAAAACACATATCCATTATCCATATTAACATGGAATTTGTGCAGATATGCAGAATATGATCTCAGAGAACAGGAAAAAGGAAAGGAGACAACATATACCTATAATAGGGATTCCACGGTAAGTAAGTAGTTGATCATTTACTATGTCTATTTGACATTTTACCATTAGGGACCCAAATGGTGGAAAGCGTTATCGACATATAACTCTTGTATACACAAACACTTATTGGCAATAGCCATCCACTAAGGGTATTACCCATTTTCTCAGACCAAGTGGAGTCAAACCAGAGTAAACCAGTATAAATAGTGGATAAAGAGCGGGGGAAAAGATTTATTACTCTCTTAATTATTTCCCTATGGCATATATTATACTCTCTGATACTCTAATATTAACAAGATGTTAAATATATACAGAATTCTCTTATACATATAGTGAGATATTATTTTTAGGATGTCAAGTCATTCCAAATCTAGAACCCCCTGAGCCCAGAGGGAATTTAATACATAGGATATAGACAAGTTGTCATGGAGATTATATTTCCTAAAAGATGAGGAAATTAATAGACACCCAACTACAATCTTATAGAGGCATCAAGATTGTATAAAAGATCATACAGATTCAGTCACAGCCATATTAAGGGTGGAACCCCCCCTCAGCTACTTATTGCTAGCATAGTCGTGACTCAATGAGATCATTGGGGTTCACACCACCACGATATTGTATTTATATGGTGAAGACCTATTTACATGTACGCACTATGTTGCAATAATAGTGAGTAAACACCTTCACAAACAACCAGAGGCATAGACTCATAAAAGAAAACCCATCTTAATAGTTTTAGGGTAGTGTTTCCTCCTCTGATGTTGGTGTTGACCGACTCCAAACCCATAATCTTGAGTCCTTTAGTGCTGCTTCCATGTAGGTACAGAAAGTGAGCTGCTACAGACGAAATTGTTTTATTTTTCTCTCGATCTTATTTGGCCATGGAGATGTTGGATAAATGTTGTTCAGTACGTCTTCTTAACTCCTGGGTAGTTTGGCCCACATAGGATTTTGGACATCCACAAATCAGTAAATACACCAGGTTTCTGGACCTGCAATTAAAGAAATGTTTAGGCCTTATATGAGATGGCAATTTGGGGATATAAAAGCCGTCCTGTGCAATCATGTACTGGCATACATTGCATCCACTACATGCATAGGTGCCATAAATTCTAGTACCCCTCCCAATCTTGGCTATAGGTCTTTGATAATGACTATGGCACAACTGGTCTTTCAAATTTTGTGCCCTTCTAGCCACCATTTTGGGAGTAGAGGAGATGTAATTTGAAAGTCTCGGTACACTCAATAAAATATTCCAATTATTGGAAAGAATTTTGTGGACATCGGTCCACTGATTATTATATGTCGTGATTAAAGAGAGGCCTCCTCTTGTATCCCGTGGGCATTTCTGAAGTAAATTAGATCTTTCTACACCATTAGCATGTTGGAAAGCTCTTGAAATAATCTTTCTCAGATAGTTTCTATTCATAAACCGTGAAGAGAGGTCATTAGCCAATAGTCGGAAATCGTCCTTAGAACTACAATTTCTGTGAAGTCTTAAGAACTGACCTTTGGGGATTCCGTTTCTTAAGTGTCGTGGGTGGAAGCTGTCATAGTGGAGGAGACTGGTGGTTGCAGTGGCCTTATGATAGAGACAAAACTTGATATTCTCCCCTTGAATCGTGAGCTTGATGTCCAGAAAGTCCATTGAGGTTTCTGAAAACGTAGAAGTTAATTTAATGTTTAATATATTATTATTCAGATCCTCAATAAACCTTCTACACTCCTCTAGAGAGCCTGTCCAAAGTAGTACAATGTCGTCTATATAGCGTCTCCAAGAGAACACCTTGTCAGAGAAAAGATCATGTCTATAAACCACTAGGTCCTCCCACCAACCTAAAAATAGATTTGCATAAGAGGGCGCACATCTCGACCCCATTGCTGTTCCTGAAATCTGCCTATAAAATTTCCTATCGAAGGTGAAGTAGTTTTTATCTAGGATGAAGTATAACAGCTCTAAAATAAATCTGTTATGCTCACCATCCACCGCAAGTTGCTTGTCAAGGAAATAAGAGATGGCTTCTGTTCCAAGGTCATGTGCAATGTTGGTATATAACGATTCCACATCTAAATCCACCAAAATGGTCCCCTCTGAGATGGTGAGTTCCTCCAAATTAGACATAAGATGTGGTGAGTCCCTGATAAAATAATACAAAGATGAAGCCAAAGGTTGGAGAAAGTGGTCAAGGTAGATACAGGGGCATTCCATCAAGCCCCCGATCCCTGACACTATTGGCCTACCTGGAGGGTTTGTAGGCGACTTATGCACCTTCGGTAAGATGTAAATGTTGGCATTACCGGGTAGTGGGAAGTCAAGAAGTCAGCCTCTTTCTTAGTTAGGATGTTGTTGTCAAACTCTCTCCGTATCAACAGGTCCATTCTGTCTTTAAAATTACTGATAGGATCTAAGGGTAAAACCAGATAGTGGTTAGTATTGTTGAGGTGTTTAAAAACTTCGCAAGTGTAGAGTTCATGTGGCCATAGAACAATGTTGCCGCCTTTGTCGGCTTCTCTTACAGTAAACTCATTATTGTCACGAAGTTTCTTTAGAGCCTTTCTCTCTTCAAAATTTAGGTTATTTTGCCTGTTCCTGTCCAGCCTAAGTTTGTCAATGTCTCTACAAACACTGTAAAAAATATTTGCACTACCGGAAATAGAGATAGCGATGGTGTTGCCTGTGAAGGAGATCTTCTGGTAAATCTTCTACTGTGCGGAGGGCGTTCATTTTCTTGGAGAAGTTCAAGTAAGTCCTGGAACACTTGCTTCTCATTGTCCGGAAATGTATCAACTAAGGATGGTTGGTGGTACAAAAGTTTAAATGTAATCTGTCGGTAAAATAAATACAAATCCTTTACCAAAATAAACTTATTTAAAGTATTTGTGGGTGCGAATGTTAGGCCTTTAGTTAGTACCGATATTTCAAGATCTGAGAGCGTATATGAGGAGAGGTTGAATATTTGAAGACTACCAGTAGACATAGATATGGAGGTAGAGGGTTGAGGGTTTACCATCTCCGGTTGTATCTAGTTTCCCTCTGGTGTAATGGAGACCAATTCCTGTAATTTCTGCATTTCATCTTTGTGTTTGTACTGTTTCCGCCTCCTCCGCCTCCCCCTTCTATGTCGCTTGGTTCTGGACTTATATGGAAGCAGCACTAAAGGACTCAAGATTATGGGTTTGGAGTCGGTCAACACCAACATCAGAGGAGGAAACACTTCCCTAAAACTATTAAGATGCAAATCCAAATGGATATATGACTTGCAGAGTCTTGCTCCACTTGGTTTGAATGAAGAATTTCTATCCACTGGCTTTTACAAGCAATTTTAATGGACTAGATTATGTGAAGATAATGAGTTCGTTTGCCTCCCTGTTAAACATCTTGGGAAAAGGTGGCATATCTGTTGTGAGGGGATGGTTGTTTTTTACATCATAGGGTTGTTGTCCTCAACGGGATCTTTTTACCCTTGTTCTATGGTTCAGGCTTTTTTTCATCTAGGTTATATTACTATAGATTGGTCCACCATTTTATCTTGTCTGAATCCTACAAGTTGGATTGGCACCAAATACAGTCCATCTACAGTTGCAGTGATATTGCTCACTGCACATCCATTCTTTAATCATTTTTGATATGTGCACATACTAAGACTGTGATATTTCATGTATATCTAAATACACCATCATTACCCAAATATAACATCTTGGTGGGGATAACTATACTGTAACATCTTATTAGATGTGTGATGTAAGAAGAGGGTTGGTCTGTATTCAGAATATTATCTTTGAAGGTTGAGTGGCACCAAATACAGTCCTTCTACAGCCACCTTCTAATGAACCCCCCCCCATGTATTCCATCTTTGTGAACAACTTTACCTCACTATTGGGTAGTGATATTGCATTTTGGTGGCTTTAGATTGGTCCTCCTATGCTCTCCGACCAGGTTTTCTGGCATGAGTCAATGCCTTTAACTGTTCGTGTATGTGTCTATCTACTATTATTGTCACATGGTATGGGTATATGTAAATAGCCCTCTACCAATTAAATACAATATCCAGGTGGTATCAACCCTAATCATCAAATTGAGTCGTGACCGTGTTATCAATAAGTGGCTGTGGATGTTTTTCACTCTTAACACCACTGTGAGTTATCTTATATTATCCTTTACATCATTTTGATGCTTCTATAAGATTTTAGCTTGATATCTACAGCCACTTTATAACAAACTACTCTGGGTGGTTTATCTCCATGAACAAATCCATTTATGTAACGGAGTCAGCTTACGCTGAGTCGTTTTCTTTAGAGTGGACCCTCTGGGTCGTGGCACCCACCCACCTAGGGCGAGCTGACCTTGTGAGGAACCACCCCCTATACAGGGAGTTTCAGGGGCAATACCAAGGGGGTGAGCCACCACAACAGCTGGGACCAGACGGCCGGCTCAGGTAGACACTAAGTACGAGTGTCTGGCGACAAAGGATGTGCAGGAAACAAGACAAGACGTGAATTCAAGGTATCTTCATTAAGGCAAACTCAGGGTAACATCAGGTGCAAAACTTGATAACAGGCAAAACACAGCAAGGTGCGTGCGTGGCACGCCAAGGTCCACGGCATGGTACGTGCCAGGTGGCACGCCTGGGTACAGGCAAGGGCTCAATGGCATCGGACTCCGGACAACTGGCAACGATCGACAGGATCAGGGCATCAGGCTGACAATCTCTGGCAGCGATCGGCAGGTTCCGGGTATCTGGCAGGCAAACCAGGGTTCATGCAAGGAGGCACGACAGATCTCCAGACATGGTGCGTGTTGGGGAACATGCCAAGGTCCAAGGCAAGGTTCCAGGCAGGCTGCGTGCTAGGGGCACACCAGGGTACAGGGCAAGGTGCGTGAGTAGGGGTGACACGCCAGGTTCAAAGTACAAAACACGGTGCGTGTGTAGGGGACACGCCAGGGTTCAAAGTTCAAAGTGCAAGACATGGTGCGTGTGTAGGGACACGCCAGGGTTCAAGGTCCAAGGCAAGGTCCTGCGCGTGCCGAGGGACACGCCAGGGTCCGGGTTCAATGCAAGGTCCTGCGCGTGCCGAGGGACACGCCAGGGTACAAGCTAGGGCCTGTGTGTGCTTTTACAGAAGCACGGGGAGGAATGCCAAGGGGCAGGCTAGGGCCTGCGCGTGCTATTAGAGAAGCACGCAAAGCACAATGCAGAGACAGCGTGGGTGCAAGGAAGCAAAGATAGCACGGCTGGGGCACTGGCTAGCTGGTCGGGCTGAGGCACAGACAGACGGGCAAGACTGAGGCAAACCCGGCTGAGGCATAACAGGCGACACAGCTGTCACTGGCCGTCGAGCACGGCTGAGGCACAAGCCGGCGGGCACGGCTAGGGCGGGCATGGCTGAGGCACAAACAGGAGGCTAGGGAAGGCCAGGCGCATGCAAAGGGCACACGAAGAAGCAAGGTAAGGCAAGGATAGGTGTTATGAATGAGTCACCGTAGGAGGCAAAAACAGAAATACTAGCTAAGTCCAGAAAACCTGAGAAGTTGGCAGCTATCGGATTGCAGAACCCTGAACCTAACAACAACAACTAGCAGTAGCCGTGGGGGGTTCCTACGGTGCCCTAGACCCCTCGATCACAGTCGGAGAACTACATAGCCTAAAGACAGAAAGGGAAATCTAAACTGCCCCAGAGCAGACCCCAAAGTAATAGGCAGCCCCCAACATATAATGACAGTGAAGCAAGATGAAAAAACACTCACACAGATAGAAAGATAGGCTGAGCAAATGATGGGGCCCAAGCTAACTATATAGGACAGAATAGAAAAGCTGCTGTCTGCAATCCGCCAAAACCCTCTCAAAAACGAGCCAACAGACTGATAGGGAAAAAAGCCCTGAAGGCGCTAGGCTTCAAAAAGACTATATCAGTACTCAGGTATTATCTGAAGACAGAGCAAAAAGGAATTCAGCTCACCCAGCAGGGAAAGGCAGAAATCCAGAAAAACAAGGCAAAACAAAACCAAAACACAAATGCAAAAGGTAGAGCAGAAAACTTAGCTTTTGAGGAGCAGGAATCAGACTGGTCTCCAAGAATCCCTCAGAGTAATCACCCGCAAGGCAGAAGGGCGTCGGCTGCCTTATATCCAGTCAGCAATCCCAGTCACCCAGTCATCATCATTCTGCTCAGGTGCTTTGTAATCAGCCTCACTACCTTCCTTCACCAGAAGAGGGAGTTCATCAGACCTCAATGGTGAAGGGGAAAATGAACTCACAACAGATAGGGAAAGTACAGAACAAGGAGCAAAACATAGGCAGAAGCACAAAGCGGGGTCAGAGAGAGTAAAGGGCTAGCAGCGGAGCCTACCCCGAAGCCCAGAGCCGGGTCAAGGCAGAACCTTGAGACTAGACATAGAATGTGCAAGAGAGCACCATAGGGCAGAGTAAGGAAAACCAGGCAGAGACAGAGAATGTGGAAGCACTACAAGGCTCAGAATAGCCAAGGCCAGACATGGCAAAACAGGCAAGGCAGAGAACAAAGGAATTACTACAAGGCAAAGCGTAACAAGGACAAGACTTAGCAAAACAGGCTAAGGCAGAGAACACAGGAAGGACTACAAGTCTAAGAATAACAAGGAAAAACATGGCACAAAAGACAACAAAAAACATGGCACGAGACAAGAGGCAGAATACAAGCACAGAGCTTGTGCAGAGACGCACAACAGGGCAGAGTGCAGGGGCACAGAATACAGGGAGCGACCGAGCAGACCAAGCAGCGATGCAGGGAAGTAACACGATACTCAGGCCCCGACCATAGGAAGGGGCGGTCTGATATAGGGCATTAGCAACTGCACTTCCGGGTCAGGACCAGGAGAAGACTTCCGGTTCAGTTCCCTCAGGATCATAGCATTGCTAGATCAGACTGGGCTGGACCATAGAGAAGGTCACATGATCAGGGCCTCCAAGACCATTGAGAGGATTGCTGCATCACAGTGCTGGAACTAGGATAGGTCACATGATCAGGGGCTCCAGAAACACAGGGAGGACTGCTGCAGGCAGAGCAGAGACGGCTGGTCACACAGCAACGGCATGTAGCCATGAGGTAAAACACACATTCGCACTGGCAATGGCAGGCAGCCATGAGATGAGGCGCATGTGCACACTGCTCCAGGCATCTTGTAGCACAACAGTCACGAGGTGTGTGTGCACACTACTTCCAGGGATCTTGCAGCATAAGACATAACGGGCATGATAGTTCATTGCGCGTGCACTACTCCAGGAGTCATGCGGCATAACAGACATGGCGGGCATGATAGTTCGTTGCACGTGCACACTGCTCCAGGGGTCATGCGGCATAACAGACATGGCGGGCATGACAATTTCACTATTGATACGTGGTTGAGGGTATTTTCACACTCCCAGCATTGTGTTGATAAATTTTTTTATGATCTTCTCATACATCTATGATGCTGTTATAAGATTCTAGTTAGATATCTACAGCCACCTTCTAATGAACCTCTGTGTATACTCTAACCTTGTGAGCTTCTGTATCTGATTATTGGGCAGCGCTGCTGCTCTTTGGCGTCTTATTTGATGTAGCCTATGGGGCTTCAGATTGGTCCTTATGCATTGACCGAATGGGTTTTCTTTTATGAGTCTATGCCTCTAATTGTTTTGAAGGTGTTTACTCACTATTATTGCAACATAGTGCGTACATGCAAATAGGTCTTCACCATATAAATACAATATCGTGGTGGTGTGAGCCCCAGTGATCTCATTGAGTCATGACTATGCTAGCAATAAGTAGCTGGGGGGGGTTCCACCCTTAATATGGCTGTGACTGAATCTATATGATCTTTTATACAATCTTGATGCCTCTATAAGATTGTAGTTGGGTGTCTATTAATTTCCTCATCTTTTAGGAAATATAATCTCCATGACAACTTGTCTATATCCTATGTATTAAATTCCCTCTGGGCTCAGGGGGTTCTAGATTTGGAATAACTTGACATCCTAAAAATAATCTCACTATATGTATAAGAGAATTCTGTATATATTTAACATCTTGTATCAGAGAGTATAATATATGCCATAGGGAAATAATTAAGATCGCTCTTTATCCACTATTTATACTGGTTTACTCTGGTTTGACTCCACTTGGTCTGAGAAAATGGGTAATACCCTTAGTGGATGGCTATTGCCAATAAGTGTTTGTGTATACAAGAGTTATATGTCGATAATGCTTTCCACCATTTGGGTCCCTAATGGTAAAATGTCAAATAGACATAGTAAATGATCAACTACTTACTTACCGTGGAATCCCTATTATAGGTATATGTTGTCTCCTTTCCTTTTTCCTGTTCTCTGAGATCATATTCTGCATATCTGCACAAATTCCATGTTAATATGGATAATGGATATGTGTTTTCTTATCGCATTAAACCTAATATTCAGTGAAATCTGGTCATTGTGTTATATTATCATCTGGCAGGTGTGTTTTCTTTATGGTGACTATTCTTCATATCTAGTTATCTATCTGGATAGATTTATTTCCACTAAAATATTTGAGAGGAAAAAAGAGAAAATTTGTTATCAGTGTTTGCAGTTATCTTGCTAAAATAGCTATAGTAAGGAAAAAAGTATACACTGACTGTGCTATATCCTACTAGGGGGATCATAAGGACCTTGTCTAAGCCCATGTGACTGAGCTCTGCGCAGACGCCTTGTCTATACAGACGATAGGGACAGGACCTGCAGTCTTAATGCGCAGATGCGGTACTCAGCGTCTCTGACCTCCATGACATCACTCCTGCTCATGCGCTCGTTATTCCCGCTCCAGCGGGCAGACTTACTATGTGGCGTGTTACTAAGCGCCTGCTGTTTCTATGACTCCAGCCTTGCTCATGCGCCCCTGTGACTTCCGGTCCAGCGGTTACACGCTGTTGCCAGGCGCGTCCTCCATGCGGTGAGTCTAATGATTTAACAATTGTATTTGTATGTGTATATATATATATATATATATATATATATATATATATATATACTGAGGGGACTTACAAGCCTCACCATGTTCTCCCTCCCCTGATGAAGTCACGACGGTGACCATACGCGTCGGGTTATGGGAGCGGCACTTTGCTCTTTCATAGCCACATATTGCCAATGAGTACTCGTGTTCAGTGAGCATTTCCTTCTCTTGTCTGCAGCCTTGGGTGGTAAAGTATGATGGGGGACTATCATTTTTGTGGATATTTGGATTTCTATTCTAACCCTCCTTATACTTTCTGATCTAAGTGGTACATTTAACCCTATTGAGCATTGGTTAGTGCACGGACCAGTGCACTTGTAGACTGTTATTTGGTGCCAACTCTGACCATAGTTACGTGTTTTGGTCCACATTACGGCCCTTATATCCTACCTCCCAGTAATAGAGCTGTATAACTATATGTTCATTTATTGTAGATTTCTGTAATTGACAGGCTGTACACTGTACCGATTTCCATTTAGGAATCTATACATTATACAATTATGGTATAGGATTATGTAATGCTCTCTTTTATACAGGTTACGTGTGGTAACCATTGTATATTTTATGTGTTTTTATATTTTTTTGTGGTGTTTTGTATGTCCTATGAAATAAAATTGTTATTTTTCTAAGGTGATCCCTGCTACTTTGTATGTCCTCTTTGCTCTTTTTGGTCTAGTGCCTTATTTATTGTGCAGGCGTTGCTGGTGATAGAGGAGACGTCGAAAACCAGAAGCTCTGGATGGCGCTGGTTCTGTCCAGCCACTAAGATTAGAGTGTATGAGACCAGTAGTACCATCCAGTCTGGCAGTATGGGTTTGTGTGCTGTCCAGCTGGAGCCATCTGCTACCTCCTTAAGCCAATAAGAAAGCACCAAACCCTACTAAAGCTTGAAGCATATTGCCGGAAGCTGCCAGATACAGCCTTGTTCTCCTCCCGTCAGTCCTCTGTGCTCCGCTTCCTGCTAGTATATTCGTTTCCTGTTGTGAGCCCAGACTGCTTACTGACTACTCTTGCGTCTTCTGATTTTGTACTTTCTCTGCCCTCCTCCTTCTGACCCAACTACCTTACTATTCTTCTTACAATCTGACACCACAGAATAGTAGGTAACACCATGGCCCAAGCCTAGGGGTCTCTGTGTAAGTCCAGATCCATGTAGAGGGGTTTAAGTGTGATGAGCAAGGCAATCCCTGGGATCTAGAAAATGGAGTAGATAGAGCCAAGCCTTCTCGTGGTGGCCATCTTTTGATCTGCCAGGTAATCACCAACAGTGCTCCCAATGCATAGTGTCAGCAAACTATTCCAGCAAGCTCTATGTTCAAATAGCTAAATGGCGCTCCTTCCTTTCTTAACCCTGCCATGTGCCCAGACAGTAGTGTAGAAACATAT
This sequence comes from Dendrobates tinctorius, assembly GCF_039654945.1. Taxonomy (NCBI): domain Eukaryota; kingdom Metazoa; phylum Chordata; class Amphibia; order Anura; family Dendrobatidae; genus Dendrobates; species Dendrobates tinctorius. Next base: position 3,865,833 of record NW_027361893.1, on the reverse strand, counting down.
ATAAGGTATTGTCAGATTCAAGAGACGTTGGAAAATAATTTGTACGGTCCATTGGTTTCCTGTTCTCCTGATGAAAACTCTCTGGGTAATTGGAGCATGTAGCTTGGTGGCTCTTGGCAATCTTAACTAAGGGCCAATATTTTCTGCCAGATGAGTTGCAAGAAGAAATATCAGACATTCATAGAGAACTTTTTATAATAGTGCAGAGCGGAGGTGTCTTAAATTTAGATCTCAGGCATTTGGAAGAGGTAATGGAGACCTTCTTTTAAAGGTAGTTGCAGACTCACATAAGTGAGGCAATATAACAAAATTACAGAAAACTATAGCAGTAAAAATCCCCATAAAATTACTCCATTTTTGAAAATATAACCCTCAGTGAATTATTCTATGGGAGTAGTGACTATTTAGACTCCACAACCACTTTACAGAAATTAGCTCGCATTGGATGTTGCAACGTGAAAATTGCACATTTGCCATTTTTTATCCAACACATAGTGCCCAGATTGTGCTCCAGGAGGCGCACACACCGTTAATTAAGTGGGTTCGTCTCACTATAGTAATGCCAAATATATGGATGCTAAATGTGGTTTGGTCACACTGCAAGGCTCAGAAGCGAGTGGAAATTTGACTTTGGGAGATTGGATATTGCTGGATTGGTTGATGGAAGCCATGTTGCTTTTTAAGAGCTTTTGTGCCACTAATAATGTGGAAACCTCTGTTTTTTTCACAAGACAGATGATGGCCCTTAGTTGTGTCTTGTATTTTGTGAGGTAAGTTTCACCTACATAACATTGTTTGGTGGCTTTTTATTCCATGTTTGGGAGGCAGTATGAACAAACTGTTGAACACCACGATCCACTGGTTCTTGCTATGAGGCTTTCGATTAGGCTGTGAACTGTCATTGTCTTGATGAATAGTTCAATATTCAATATTTTTACATAATCTGTCCGTAAAAATTACAAGTTAAGTAGAAATGTTCAAAAGTATAAAATGTAAGGATGTTTTATTAAAAATTAATAACTGGTTTTATTCTTAGCAGATGACTGTACCAGGAGATCAGAGGGACAGCTGACATCTTCAGTTTTTAAATCGATTGATCTTGAGATCGTACAGGATACAGTTGAAATGAATGCCATTACTCCAGATATACCATCATCACTGCACAGCAATGATCTGTCATCTGATCCTTTGAAACAGGTTCTGTTTTCTGGTCCATTACCAACCACTAAGGAAGATCAAAGTAACAATATAAGCATTAAAAAACAAATTGATTCTAAAGGAAAGAAGCCATTTTCATATTCAGAATATGGAAATAGTTTTCTCAAAAAAACTTTTCTTAAGCATGGAAAAATTCACTCAGCAGAGAATAGATTTTCATGTTCAGAATGTGAGAAATGTTTTACACGCAAATCATATTTTATTATACACCAAAGAATTCATACAGGGGAGAAGCCTTTTTCATGTTCAGAATGTGGGAAATGTTTTAACAGCAAATCAAATTTTGTTATACACCAAAGAATTCACACAGGGGAGAAGCCTTTTTCATGTTCAGAATGTGGGAAATGTTTTAACCGCAAAGCGCATCTTGATATCCACCAGAGAACCCACACAGGAGAGAAGCCTGTTTCATGCTCAGAATGTGGGAAACATTTTAACCAGAAATCAGATTTGGTTAAGCACCAGAGAACTCACACAGGGGAGAAGCCTTTTTCCTGTTCAGAATGTGGGAAATGTTTTAACCACAAAGCGCATCTTGATATCCACCAGAGAACCCACACAGGAGAGAAGCCTGTTTCATGCTCAGAATGTGGGAAACATTTTAACCAGAAATCAGATTTGGTTAAGCACCAGAGAACTCACACAGGGGAGAAGCCTTTTTCCTGTTCAGAATGTGGGAAATGTTTTAAACAGAAATCAGATTTGGTTAAGCACCTGAGAATTCACACAGGGGAGAAGCCTTTTTCCTGTTCAGAATGTGGGAAATGTTTTAACCGAAAAGCAAATCTTTTTAAGCACCAGAGAATCCACACAGGAGAGAAGCCTGTTTCATGCTCAGAATGTGGGAAACATTTTAACCAGAAATCAGCTTTGGTTAATCACCAAAGAATTCACACAGGGGAGAAACCTTTTTGCTGTTCAGAATGTGGAAAATGTTTTAACCGGAAAGAAAGTCTTGTTAGCCACCAGAGAACCCACACAGGGGAGAAGCCTGTTTCATGCTCAGAATGTGGGAAACATTTTAACCAGAAATCAGATTTGGTTAATCACCACAGAACTCACACAGGGGAGAAACCTTTTTGCTGTTCAGAATGTGGAAAATGTTTTAACCGGAAAGCAAATCTTGTTAGCCACCAGAGAACACACACGGGAGAGAAACCTTTTTCATGTTCAGAATGTGGGAAATGTTTTAGCAAGAAATCACGGCTTGTTATACACCACAGAACTCATACAGGGGAGAAGCCTTTTTCCTGTTCAGAATGTGGGAAATGTTTTAAACAGAAAACAGATTTTGTCAATCACCAGATAATTCACTCGGGGGAGAAGCCTTTTTCCTGTTCAGAATGTGGAAAATGTTTTAACCGGAAATCAAATCTTGTTAGCCACCGGAGAACTCACACGGGAAAGAAGCCTTTTTCATGTTCAGAATGTGGAAAATGTTTTGTGAAGAAATCATCTCTTCTTAGTCACCAAAGAAATCACACAGGGAAGAAGCCTTTTTCATGCTCTTAATGAGGGAAATATTTAAACTGAAAATTGTATCTTCTTAAAGTGTTGACCACTACTAGGACAACCCCTTGTCATTCCTCATATTTTGCCACATTAAAATGAAAACACTAATTGTACGAGAATGATCAATACTAAATATGTTGAACAGCCATGTCGGACTGAGCTGCCATCGTGGAAAAACTTTCGCCAACTAACTTTGCAGCTAATGAGATGCCATTATGGGAGCTGTAGCCAGAATGGAGACATAAAATGACATCAGAGCCATTAGCCGGTATGGTTAGCATACACAAAGGTTAATAGGAGTAGCTGCAGGGCACTGTGAGAGTAAATAAGTGGTGTCATATGGTAGTAAGTAGTGTCTGTGACAAGGACAATAGTTGTCAATATGTGAAGAGTTTAGTGAGTAACATTAGTTAACCCCTTCCCGACTTGTGACACAGTGTGTGCGTCAGTAAAGTCGGTGCCAATCCGACCTATGACGCATATGCTGTGTCATGAATTGATCGCGCTCCTGCAGTTCGGGTGTCCGAGGTCAATGAAAGGTCACCCAACCCACAGGTACAATGAAACTTGGTGTAATATTACAATCCAGCCATGGCCAATGCTGCAATATCATTGACCATTGCTGGAGACCATGGGCGATCTGCCGCCGTCAGTATTTGTTCCCCCCCGCCTTCCGATTTCCCCCCCTTGGTACCTCCAAAATCCCGATGTCCCTCTGTCTTCCTCCATGGGCTCCGCCATCTTCCAAAATAGTGGGCGCATGCGCAGTGCCCCCACCGAATCGGCAGGCAGATTGGTTCATTACAGGTACATTTTGATCACTGTGATAGACCCTATCACAGTAATCAAAATAAAAAAAATAGTAAATAATCCCCCTCTTTATCACCCCCATAGGTAGGGAAAAATAAAATAAAGAAAATATATTTATTTTTATTTTTCCATTAGGGCTAGGGTTGGAATTAGGGTTAGGGTTGGAATTAGGGTTGTGGTTATGGTTAGGTTTGTGACTAAGATTAGGGTTGTGTTGGGTTAGGGTTGGAGTTAGAATTGAGGGGTTTCCACTGGTTAGGTACATCAGGTGCTCTCCAAACGTGACATGATGCCACTATTGATTCCAGCCAATTTTGCATTCAAAAAGTCAAACAGTGCTCCCTCCCTTCCGAGCCCCGACGTGTACCCAAACAGTGGTTTACCTCAACATATGGGGCATCAGTGTACTCAGAAAAAATTGCACAACAACTTTGGGGGTCTAATTTCTTCTGTTACACTTTGGAAAATAAAAAAATGGGGGGCTAAATAATTAATTTTGTGGATTTTTTTTTAAATTTTCACGGCTCTGCGTTATAAACTTCTGTGACGCACTTGGGGATTCCAAGTGCTCACCACACATCTAGATAAGTTCCTTGGGGTTCTAGTTTCCAAGATGGGGTCACTTGTGGGGGAGCTCCAATGTTTAGGCACACAGGGGTTCTCCAAACGCGAATGGCAACCGCTAATGATTGGAGCTAATTTTCCATTCTAAAAGTCAAATGGCGCTCCTTCCCTTCCGTGCCCTGCCGTGCATCCAAACAGTGGTTTATGACCACATATGAGGTATCGATGTACTCAGGAGAAATTGCCCAACAAATATTAGGATCCATATTATCTTATTGCCCATGTGAAAATGAAAAAATTGAGGCTAAAAGAAAATTTTGGTTGGAAAAATTGAAATGTCCATTTTTTCCTTTCATGTTGCTTTAGTTCCTGTGAAGCACCTGATGGGTTAATAATCTTCTTGAATGTAATTTTGATCAGCTTGACGGGTGCAGTTTTTAAGAATGGTGTCACTTTTGGGTATTTTCTGCCATATAGACCCCTCAAAGTGACTTCAAATGTGAGGTGGTCCCTAAAAAAAAAAAATGGTTTTGTAAATTTTGTTGTAAAAATGAGAAATCGCTGGTCAACTTTTAATCCTTATAACTTCCTAACAAAAATGTTTCCAAAATTGTGCTGATGTAAAGTAGACATGTGGGAAATGTTATTTATTAACTATTTTGTGTGACATAACTCTCTTGTTTAACAGAATAAAAATTTCAAAATTTGAAAAATGTGAAATTTTCGTCAAATTTCTGATTTTTTTCACAAACACAAAAATTATCGACTTAAATTTACCACTAACATGAAGCCCAATATGTCAGGAAAAAACTCTCAGAATCGCTTGCACCAGTTGAAGCGTTCCTGAGTTATTACCTCATAAAGGGACACTGGTCAGAATTGCAAAAAATGGCCAGGTCATTAAGGTCAAAATAGGCTGGGTCATAAAGGGGTTAAAAGGGACATGGGGATTTATGGATTGTAGTGGAGTTTGGTGAGATACTCCTAAATATTGTCATGTTGTATTAGCACCAGTACCGTAGCTAGTGGGGGGGGCAGAGAGGAACGTCGCCCCACGACCTGTCGCATGAAGGAGCCCACCGGGAGCCGGAGCCACTGCTGTGATGAGGCAGAACACTACACAGCAGTAGAGCAGCAAAATGCCTGCTCCCCAGCTTGATGGAGACTCTGCATGCTGGCAGCACAGTAGCCAGTTGCAGAATCTCCCTCCTGCAGTGTAGGCTTCACTGACCTGAGGAGCATCTGCTCTGCCTGCTGGGTTGCCATTTTATGCATGGGACGCTTGGATTGTCTCAGGCATGCTGGGTCCTAGTGCTGACCCTTCATTTCACTCAGACACTTCCTGGTCCTGGTTCACTGCCAGTGCCTGCAAACTTCATCGGTAAGTGGGGAATAAATGTTTTAGATTGACTCGCAGCTATGTGTCCTTTACACCAACCTAACGGGGGGAAGGGAAGCATGTGTGGGTGTTGAGCTGGCATGTCATAAGCAGGTCACGTACATCTAGCTCTGTTACAATAAAGAACCAAATACGTCATATTTCCTGACAACATATGGTTCCTAGCGATGACTATGCAGGGAAGAAGTGGGGAAAGCATCTTATTGGAGCACACACCGGAGGTCACAGTGGCTCGCCTGCGCAGAAGATCCCAGGATGCAGTGCCCACAGAAGGGAGGATGAGGGATGTATTCCTGAGGCAGAAAGAACAAAAGAGAAAAGCAATATATCTACATATGGGAACTCCACAAAATGTACAAAAGGTAAATTTCATTTATACATCAATACCTGACACATACACAAAACAGCAAAAAACATTAAAAACAGATTAAAGGATGCATCTCAAATCATGATATGATGATACTCCCACAGCAGAAAAACCCCACATAGGGTAAATATCAAACAAGCCACCTCAACACATGGAATATTGCAAACATTGTATGTAAAATAGTGTAGTCATACATAGACCAAAAGGTCTGTGTATGTGAGATGTAAAAAGCCGCTATTCACAGCACCATATAAGCCAAAAAAGAGTTAACAGGGCAAAAAAAAAAAAAAAAGCCCACACAATTGTTCAATACCTGACCCAAAAAAGGAAAGCTTATAGACCCTGTAGATGCATAGGGACCAGACGATATTCAGCATAAAGATATATAATGCCAGAAATTGCTGGAAGCAGCTGGTGGGGTAAGGGAGTGGGGGGAGCAAGGTCCCACGCGTATCGCCACACGCTGTGTGGCTTCTTCAGGGGAGATAAAGCGCTGTAGGAAAGTATGTGCCATATATATATATATATATATATATAGTGCAGTCACACATGATACATAATTACCAAAATCAAAGACTGATACTAACCCATGAGGCAGATAGACGCTGCATGGCCGCGGCCATCTTGTCAGCGTTACTCACAGAACAATAAAGCTTGTTGAAAATCAATGATATCACCGGGCAAGATGAACGCCTGCGCAATCGAAACAGGGGAGACAAACAGTACGAATGCGTCCAAAGTATATGCCAGACATAGTATGGTGAATGGTATCACCGAGCATGATCAATGCCTGCTCAATGAAAGCAAATAAACCAACACCGCGTGTATAGCCAGGGGTATGTCAGGCGTGGTGCAGTCATTGCTAACTTGATCAAATATTTAAGCAGCAAATACGGTATAATGGCGCTATCAAATGAAAGGCACCCGCACAATGAAGGCACCTGAAATACCGTATTTTTCCGACCATAAGACGCACTTTTTTCCCCAAAAATTTTGGGGGAAAGTGGGGGGTGCGTCTTATGGTCGCAATGTACTAACCTCAGGGGCTTTGCGGTGCGGTGGTGGCAGCGGGCTGTGCTCCAGTGCAGGGGCGGCGGCTCCGCCGGCATTTCCTCGCAGCCCGGAGGCCCCGCACATCCCTTGCTGGGCGCCGGGACGAGATCTGAACCTGCGCATGCGCCGTCCCCGGACCGGCGGCCATCTTCCCGGCGTCCATGTTCCCGGAGGCCACCGCAACATGGCGGCGGCCACCCTCACCCCGCAGAGCCCACCTGCCCCAGCTCAGCACAGCCCAGCTGCCCCTGCCCCAGCACAGCTGCCCCAGCACAGCCCACCTGCCCCAGCGCAGCTGCCCCAGCACAACCAACCTGCCCCAGCACAGAGCCGCCACCGCACGAGCCTGGACCACTGAATGACCCCTGTGACTACTCCTCCACCTGTGCCGGATCCCTTCCCAGGTAAGCTGAATTCGGACTGTAAGACGGACCCCCATTTGACACATTATTTTTTTCCCTATTTTCCTTCTGAAAATAGGGGTGCGTCTTATGGTCCGGTGCGTCTTATAGTCCGAAAAATACGGTAGGGGCATACATTCAAGATGTACTATATTGAGTAATGTGAAATATATGAAGCAAAGGAGCTAAATGTGACATTAGTCAACCTATTACCATGATAAAGCGCAACTGAGATATTTAATGAAACTCCTATAATGCCACCAGCGCCGCATACAAAGAAGGGGCCTATCTGGAAAAAAGCAAAAATAGGCTGAATGCATATGTAATCGCGTGAAAGGTGTATAAAATGCAAAAAATACATATACTGGATTCGCCCGTTGGTCCCTTGTTCTAATCCCAACCCAGCTACACACTACTTAGCAAATGACATTGGGCAGGAGCACTGATGCACAGCCTATAAGAGCCGCTGGCACGAAAAATCATAATCAAAAAAGACATGTTTGGAAATAATACCCATAAGCATAATATCCTTAACAAGGCTGCCAGCTCGAAAATGGGGGTTATTGGCAGCCTATTCAGTAACTGTCATTGGGGGTTTTTGGTCCGCTTTCCCTTATTGTACCTGCATCAAGTCCTAAATTTATATCTCTATAGACACTATCCCTATATCTTATGTGCGAGGTGCTCAACAACAGTGTAGCATTTTAAACATGCCTATCTTATATTCCATCTATGGCTATGTATCCTCACCTTACAACATATGCCTTGTTATGGATATTATGCTTATGGGTATTATTTCCAAACATGTCTTTTTTGACTATGACTTTTCATGCCTGTATAATATAGTGCATTCCCATAGGCAGCCTGTATAATATAATGTACCACCATAGGCAGCCTGTATAGTATAATGTACCACCATAGGCAGCCTGTATAGTATAATATACCACCATAGGCAGCCTGTATAGTATAATATACCACCATAGGCAGCCTGTATAGTATAATATACCACCATAGGCAGCCTGTATAGTATAATGTACCACCATAGGCAGCCTGTATAGCATAATATACCACCATAGGCAGCCTGTATAGTATAATATACCACCATAGGCAGCCTGTATAGTATAATATACCACCATAGGCAGCCTGTATAGTATAATATACCACCATAGGCAGCCTGTATAGCATAATATACCACCATAGGCAGCCTGTATAGTATAATGTACCACCATAGGCAGCCTGTATAGCATAATATACCACCATAGGCAGCCTGTATAGTATAATATACCACCATAGGCAGCCTGTATAGTATAATATACCACCATAGGCAGCCTGTATAGTATAATATACCACCATAGGCAGCCTGTATAGTATAATATACCACCATAGGCAGCCTGTATAGTATATTATACCACCATAGGCAGCCTGTATAGTATAATATACCACCATAGGCAGCCTGTATAGTATAGTGGATCACCATAGGCAGCCTGTATAATATAATATATGTCACGCCGTGCTCACCTGGGGGCGGGACCTCGGTCCCGACGTCATCTCTTCCGGAGCTGCGGTCACTCCGGGGGTCCCGTAGGGTGCGCACGCGCAGCTCCCATCCCCGGGCCTCCTCCTACATGTCACGTTTGCGCTTGCGCGCTCCTGTCAGTGCTGTATAGGGCTCGGTCCTCTCTATGGTAATGGAGGACCTGACCCGGAACCTGTAGTGGTCATGTGCTTTCTGGCTAGTTCCTGACCCGGAACCAGTAGTAGTCATGTGCTATATCAGACGACCTCCCCCTAGGGGAGGTGCCTGATTATTGTTGTGCTTCCTGGCTTGGTCTGCCGTGTCCCTGCCTGGCTGTGCGCTGTACTCAGGTCCTCTGCCTTGCACTCTGTTGTGCCTCTTGGCACACGCTCTGAATCTGCACTCTGCTTTGTACTTGGTTGTGCCTCCTGGCACACGCTCTGACCCTGTGTTCTGTCTCGTACTCGGTTGTGCCTCCTGGCACATGCTCTGACACTGTACTCTGTCTCATACTCGGTTGTGCCTCCTGGCACACGCTCTTACCCTGTACTCTGTCTTATACTCAGTCGTGCCTCCTGGCACACACTCTGATTCCGTGCTCTGTCTTATACTCAGTTGTGCCTCCGGGCACACACTCTGATCTTGTACTCAGTCTCTTACTCTGTTACACCTCCTGGCACACCTGCTGCCTGACTCAGTGCTCTGACGTGCTCCTTGCACGCTTCCTGCTTCACTCACACCCGGACGAACGAAGTCTCTGTATACCACGTGTTCCCGTGTCCACACTTTACACGTTCCTGCAGACACTCTCACCCACTCGTGTCTCCTGTGAGCCGGCCGCCTGGTGCCAGCAGTTGTGGTGCCTCACCCCCTGGGGCTTGCCCCTGACACTCCCTGTATAGGGGGTGGTCTTCACTAGGTCAGCTCGCCCTGGGAGGGTTGGTGTCACGACCCAGAGGGTCCACTCCAGGAGTCGTCACAGTATAATCAGGCCATGGACCCCGCTGGTGCCACCACCTCCATCCAAAAGGAACTGGTGTTCCTACGGGAGAGTCAGACCAGGATTATGGTCTTTTTGAAATCCATGGAGTCTCGTTTGTCGGCCATACAATCCGTTTCTGCCCAGTCCTCGGCCCCGCACCCGATGCCGCGCCTCGGCAAGCCACCCCGATATAGCGGGGACCCTAAGTTTTGTCGAGGATTTCTGAACCAATGCCGGTTACATTTTGAGCTTTTGCCGCAGCACTATCCCACTGAGCGTGCCCAAATTGCCTTTATTGTTTCACACTTAGAGGGGGAGGCATTAGCATGGGTGAACCCCCTCTGGGAGCGCAATGACCCACTCGTCTCTCGGCTTTCCACCTTTTTGGACACCTTCCGCAAGGTGTTCGACAAGCCGGGTCGGCTGGCCTCTATCACCGAGTCCCTCTTTAACCTCCATCAGGGTACGCTACCGGTAGGACAGTATGCCATCCGTTTTCGTACCTTGGCCTCCGAACTCGGTTGGAACAACGAGGCTCTCATAGGGATCTTTTGGCGTGGCCTGTCCAGTCGGATCAAAGACGTACTGGCAGGTCGGGATACTCCCACCTCTTTAGAGGATCTGATCTCACTGGCGACACGCATCGACCTGCGGTTTCAGGAACGTGCCCGTGAATTAGCCAGAGAGAGGAGCTCCTCTCACCTCCTCCGTTCCTGCTCCAAGAAGCCGGGAAACTTCTCCGCCTAGGGTTGATAGGAGAGGCCTCCCTAGGTGTACGTGATTCCTCTCCTCCCCTGCTCGTGTCCGTATTATTGAATCTCGGTGCCAAGCGTTATTCTGAGGAGGCTTTCCTGGATTCTGGCGCGGAGGGGAATTTTATCACACTCGAGGCGGTTAAAAAATACCGGATTCCTGTCAGATCCCTGGAGACTCCTCGGTCGATTGTTTCGGTCAATGGTACGTCCGTGCTGGAGTCCGTTACCCAGGCCACCGAAGAGATCGAGCTGCAGATCGGAGCCCTGCACCTGGAGAAGATCTCCTTCTTCGTCTTGTCCACCATGTCTCACGCACTTCTTCTAGGCCTCCCTTGGCTACGGACTCATGAGCCAACCCTGGACTGGCGGTCGGGCGAGATACTCCGGTGGGGACCGTTCTGTCAGGAGAAGTGCCTGTTGCCCGTCCGTCTGATGAACTCTGCCGGTCCATCCCCGGCACCTACAGGTCTGCCGTCGGCTTACTGGTCCTTTGCAGATGTTTTCGACAAGAAGGAGGCCGAGACTCTGCCCCCCCATCGGCCGTATGACTGTCCGATTGACCTCATTCCTGGTTCTACGCCACCCAGGGGTAGGATATACCCGCTATCCCCTGCTGAGACCCAAGCTATGTCTGACTATATCCAGGAGAACCTTGCTAGAGGTTTCATCCGTAAGTCCTCCTCGCCCGCGGGAGCGGGATTTTTCTTTGTAAAAAAGAAGGACGGCTCCCTCCGTCCTTGCATAGACTACCGAGGCCTGAACAATATCACGGTCAAGAACAAGTACCCATTGCCATTGATCCCGGAGCTCTTTGACCGACTTAGAGGAGCTCGAATTTTCACCAAACTGGATCTTCGTGGGGCCTACAACTTGATCCGCATTCGTTCCGGGGATGAGTGGAAGACCGCCTTTAACACCAGAGACGGTCACTACGAGTACTTGGTCATGCCCTTCGGCCTCTGCAACGCCTCAGCGGTTTTCCAGGAGTTCGTGAATGACGTCTTCCGGGATATGCTGTACTCCTGCGTGGTAGTCTATCTGGATGACATCCTCGTTTTTTCTCCAGACCTCTCCGCCCACAGAAAGAACGTGCGTCAAGTCCTCCAGCGCCTGAGGGAGAACCGCCTTTATGCCAAGCTCGAGAAATGTGCCTTCGAGCAAACGTCCCTGCCATTCTTGGGGTACATTATCTCAGAATCAGGTCTATGCATGGATCCGGCAAAAGTGTCCGCCGTCCTCGATTGGCCACAGCCCCATGGGGTGAAGGCAATCCAACGCTTCCTTGGTTTTGCGAACTACTACCGACAGTTCGTTCCTCATTTTTCCTCGTTGGTTCGCCCCATCTCGTCCCTTATCTGCAAGGGAGCTAACCCAAAGGCTTGGCCCTCTGAGGCTGAAGAGGCCTTCCAGTCGTTGAAACAAGCCTTCGCCGCTGCTCCGGCGCTTCACCGACCTGAGGTTACTAGACCTTTCACTCTCGAGGTAGACGCATCCTCTACTGGGGCTGGCGCAGTCCTTCTGCAGAAATCCTCTTCTGGACGTTTTGTCACCTGTGGCTTCTTTTCTAAAGTATTTTCCTCCACTGAGCAGAACTACTCCATTGGCGACAAAGAGCTATTGGCCATTAAGTTGGCCTTGGAGGAGTGGAGGTACTTACTGGAGGGTGCCATACATCCATTCAAGATCTTCACAGACCATAAGAACCTGGCGTACATCCAGTCCGCACAGAGGCTCAATCCTCGGCAAGCCAGGTGGTCCCTATTCTTCGCCCGCTTTGACTTTGAGCTACATTTTCGGCCCGGCGATAAGAACGTTAGAGCGGATGCATTGTCAAGATCATTCCTGTCGTCTGATGCAGAGGAAGAACCCTCTCATATCATTGATTTATCCAAAGTAATTACTGTGGCTCCTGTCAAGTTAACCACGTTATCTCCGGGAAGAACCTTTGTGGCTGAGAATAACCGAAAACGAGTGCTAAATTGGGGACATTCGTCCAAGATTGCCGGCCACGTTGGTGTCAAAAAGACTTTGGACTTAATCTCTCGCCATTATTGGTGGCCTTCACTCTCCCAGGATGTTAAAGACTTTGTAGCATCTTGCCCGTCCTGTGCCCAGAACAAGATACCCAGACAACCACCCTCCGGTCTTCTGTTCCCGCTTCCCATTCCGTCGGCTCCATGGCAGCACACAGCCATGGATTTCATTACTGATCTGCCTTGTTCTTCCGGTTGTACTGTGGTCTTGGTGGTTGTAGACCGATTTTCAAAGATGGCTCACTTCATTCCTCTTCCCGGACTACCCTCTGCTCCTGACTTGGCGAAGATCTTCATTTCCCATATCTTCAGGATTCACGGCTTCCCCCAGCACATCGTGTCGGATAGAGGGGTCCAATTCACCTCCCGGTTCTGGAGAGCTCTATGCGGACTCATGAAAGTGTCATTGGATTTCTCTTCCGCCTATCACCCCCAAACCAATGGGCAGGTGGAACGTACCAACCAGATCCTTACATCCTATCTCCGGCATTTTTCTAATGCTCATCAGAATGACTGGGTCGGTCTACTTCCTTGGGCTGAGTTAGCCTACAATAATCACTCCAGTGAATCGTCTACCAAGTCTCCTTTCTTCATCGTCTTTGGACAGCATCTCAATGTGCCTCTACCGGTACTTCCTGTCTCGGGGGTACCTGCTGCCGATTCTCAGTCTGTGGAGTTCTCCAGGGTATGGCAGGAGACCAAAACCGCTCTCGAGAAAGCACGGGACAGAATGAAATTACACGCTGACAAGAGGCGCCTGGACGTTCCTCCATTTCTCCCTGGTGACAAGGTGTGGCTCTCCACCAAATACGTCCGCCTTAAGGTACCATCTTACAAACTGGGTCCCCGTTACATTGGTCCTTTTGAGGTCCTCAGGCGGATTAATGATGTTGCTTACAAATTGAAGCTGCCTCCTTCACTCCGTATTCCCAATTCCTTCCATGTGTCTCTCCTAAAACCTGTGGTTCTTAACTGATTTCATCCTTCTCCAGGCCACACACCCCAGCCTGTTGGCTTGGGGGATGAGTTTGAGGTGAATGACATTTTGGCCATGAAGAAGGTAAGAGGGAGAACCATGTTCCTGGTCGATTGGAAGGGTTTTGGCCCCGAGGAGAGGTCATGGGAACCCAGGGAGAATATCCACGCACCCCATATTTTGTCTAAGTTCCTCTCCAGTTTTAGAAAGAGGGGGCGTAAAGGGGGGGTACTGTCACGCCGTGCTCACCTGGGGGCGGGACCTCGGTCCCGACGTCATCTCTTCCGGAGCTGCGGTCACTCCGGGGGTCCCGTAGGGTGCGCACGCGCAGCTCTCGTCCCCGGGCCTCCTCCTACATGTCACGTTTGCGCTTGCGCGCTCCTGTCAGTGCTGTATAGGGCTCGGTCCTCTCTATGGTAATGGAGGACCTGACCCGGAACCTGTAGTGGTCATGTGCTTTCTGGCTAGTTCCTGACCCGGAACCAGTAGTAGTCATGTGCTATATCAGACGACCTCCCCCTAGGGGAGGTGCCTGATTATTGTTGTGCTTCCTGGCTTGGTCTGCCGTGTCCCTGCCTGGCTGTGCGCTGTACTCAGGTCCTCTGCCTTGCACTCTGTTGTGCCTCTTGGCACACGCTCTGAATCTGCACTCTGCTTTGTACTTGGTTGTGCCTCCTGGCACACGCTCTGACCCTGTGTTCTGTCTCGTACTCGGTTGTGCCTCCTGGCACATGCTCTGACACTGTACTCTGTCTCATACTCGGTTGTGCCTCCTGGCACACGCTCTTACCCTGTACTCTGTCTTATACTCAGTCGTGCCTCCTGGCACACACTCTGATTCCGTGCTCTGTCTTATACTCAGTTGTGCCTCCGGGCACACACTCTGATCCTGTACTCAGTCTCTTACTCTGTTACACCTCCTGGCACACCTGCTGCCTGACTCAGTGCTCTGACGTGCTCCTTGCACGCTTCCTGCTTCACTCACACCCGGACGAACGAAGTCTCTGTATACCACGTGTTCCCGTGTCCACACTTTACACGTTCCTGCAGACACTCTCACCCACTCGTGTCTCCTGTGAGCCGGCCGCCTGGTGCCAGCAGTCGTGGTGCCTCACCCCCTGGGGCTTGACCCTGACACTCCCTGTATAGGGGGTGGTCTTCACTAGGTCAGCTCGCCCTGGGAGGGTTGGTGTCACGACCCAGAGGGTCCACTCCAGGAGTCGTCACAATATACCACCATAGGCAGCCTGTATAGTATAATATACCACCATAGGCAGCCTGTATAGTATAATATACCACCATAGGCAGCCTGTATAGTATAATGTGCCACCATAGGCAGCCTGTATAGTATAATGTACCACCATAGGCAGCCAGTATAATATAGTGCATCTCCATAGGCAGCCTGTATAGTATAGTGCACCCCCATAGGCAGCCTGTATAGTATAATATACCACCATAGGCAGCCTGTATAGTATAATGTACCACCATAGGCAGCCTGTATAGTATAGTGCATCTCCATAGGCAGCCTGTATAATATTGTGCGCCCCCATAGGCAGCCTGTATAATATAGTGCATCCCCATAGGCAGACTGTATAATATAGTGCATCCCCATAGGCAGCCTGTATGATATAGTGCATCCCCATAGGCAGCCTGTATGATATAGTGCATCCCCATAGGCAGCCTGTATAATATTGTGCACCCCCATAGGCAACCTATATAGTATAGTGCATCCCCATAGGCAGCCTGTATAGTATAATGTACCACCATAGGCAACCTGTATAGTATAGTGCATCCCCATAGGCAGCCTATATAGTATAATGTACCACCATAGGCAACCTGTATAGTATAGTGCATCCCCATAGGCAGCCTGTATAATATAGTGCATCTCCATAGACAGCCTGTATAATATTGTGCACTCCCATAGGCAGCCTGTATAATATAGTGCATTCCCATAGGCAGCCTGTATAGTATAGTGGATCACCATAGGCAGCCTGTATAATATAATGTACAACCATAGGCAGCCTGTATAGTATAATATACCACCATAGGCAGCCTGTATAGTATAATATACCACCATAGGCAGCCTGTATAATATAGTGCATCTCCATAGGCAGCCTGTATAGTATAATGTGCCACCATAGGCAGCCTGTATAGTATAATGTACCACCATAGGCAGCCAGTATAATATAGTGCATCTCCATAGGCAGCCTGTATAGTATAGTGCACCCCCATAGGCAGCCTGTATAGTATAATATACCACCATAGGCAGCCTGTATAGTATAATGTACCACCATAGGCAGCCTGTATGGTATAGTGCATCTCCATAGGCAGCCTGTATAATATTGTGCGCCCCCATAGGCAGCCTGAATAGTATAATATACCACCATAGGCAGCCTGTATAGTATAATATACCACCATAGGCAGCCTGTATAGTATAATGTGCCACCATAGGCAGCCTGTATAGTATAATGTACCACCAAAGGCAGCCAGTATAATATAGTGCATCTCCATAGGCAGCCTGTATAGTATAGTGGACCCCCATAGGCAGCCTGTATAGTATAATATACCACCATAGGCAGCCTGTATAGTATAATATACCACCATAGGCAGCCTGTATAGTATAATGTACCACCATAGGCAGCCTGTATAGTATAGTGCATCTCCATAGGCAGCCTGTATAATATTGTGCGCCCCCATAGGCAGCCTGTATAATATAGTGCATCCCCATAGGCAGCCTGTATAATATAGTGCATCCCCATAGGCAGCCTGTATGATATAGTGCATCCCCATAAGCAGCCTGTATAATATAGTGCATCCCCATAGGCAGCCTGTATAATATAGTGCATCTCCATAGGCAACCTATATAGTATAGTGCATCCCCATAGGCAGCCTGTATAGTATAATGTACCACCATAGGCAACCTGTATAGTATAGTGCATCCCCATAGGCAGCCTGTATAATATAGTGCATCTCCATAGGCAGCCTGTATAATATTGTGCACCCCCATAGGCAGCCTGTATAATATAGTGCATTCCCATAGGCAGCCTGTATAGTATAGTGGATCACCATAGGCAGCCTGTATAATATAATGTACCACCATAGGCAGCCTGTATAGTATAATATACCACCATAGGCAGCCTGTATAGTATAATATACCACCATAGGCAGCCTGTATAATATAGTGCATCTCCATAGGCATCCTGTATAGTATAATGTGCCACCACAGGCAGCCTGTATAGTATAATGTACCACCATAGGCAGCCAGTATACTATAGTGCATCTCCATAGGCAGCCTGTATAGTATAGTGCACCCCCATAGGCAGCCTGTATAGTATAATATACCACCATAGGCAGCCTGTATAGTATAATGTACCACCATAGGCAGCCTGTATGGTATAGTGCATCTCCATAGGCAGCCTGTATAATATTGTGCGCCCCCATAGGCAGCCTGAATAATATAGTGCATCCCCATAGGCAGCCTGTATAGTATAATATACCACCATAGGCAGCCTGTATAGTATAATGTGCCACCATAGGCAGCCTGTATAATATAGTGCATCTCCATAGGCAGCCTGTATAGTATAGTGCACCCCCATAGGCAGCCTGTATAGTATAATATACCACCATAGGCAGCCTGTATAGTATAATGTACCACCATAGGCAGCCTGTATAGTATAGTGCATCTCCATAGGCAGCCTGTATAATATTGTGCGCCCCCATAGGCAGCCTGTATAATATAGTGCATCCCCATAGGCAGCCTGTATAATATAGTGCATCCCCATAGGCAGCCTGTATGATATAGTGCATCCCCATAGGCAGCCTGTATAATATAGTGCATCCCCATAGGCAGCCTGTATAATATAGTGCATCTCCATAGGCAACCTATATAGTATAGTGCATCCCCATAGGCAGCCTGTATAGTATAATGTACCACCATAGGCAACCTGTATAGTATAGTGCATCCCCATAGGCAGCCTGTATAATATAATGCATCTCCATAGGCAGCCTGTATAATATTGTGCACCCCCATAGGCAGCCTGTATAATTTAGTGCATCTCCATAGGCAGCCTGTATAATATAGTGCACCCCCATAGGCAGCCTGTATAGTATAATGTACCACCATAGGCAACCTGTATAATATTGTGCACCCCCATAGGCAGCCTGTATAATATAGTGCATCTCCATAGGCAGCCTGTATAATATTGTGCACCCCTGTAGGCAGCCTGTATAATATAGTGCATCCCCATAGGCAGCCTGTATAGTATAATGTACCACCATAGGCAACCTATATAGTATAGTGCATCCCCATAGGCAGCCTGTATAGTATAATGTACCACCATAGGCAACCTGTATAGTAAAGTGCATCCCCATAGGCAGCCTGTATAATATAGTGCATCTCCATAGGCAGCCTGTATATTATAGTGCATCTCTATAGGCAGCCTGTATAATATAGTGCATCTCCATAGGCAGCCTGTATAATATAGTGCATCTCCATAGGCAGCCTGTATAATATAGTGCACCCCCATAGGCAGCCTGTATAATATAGTGCATCTCCATAGGCAGCCTGTATAATATAGTGCACCCCCATAGGCAGCCTGTATAATATAGTGCATCTCCATAGGCAGCCTGTATAATATAGTGCACCCCCATAGGCAGCCTGTATAATATAGTGCATCTCCATAGGCAGCCTGTATAGTATAATGTACCACCATAGGCAACCTGTATAGTATAGTGCATCCCCATAGGCAACCTGTATAGTATAGTGCATCTCCATAGGCAACCTGTATAGTATAGTGCACCCCCATAAGCTGCCTGTATAATATAGTGCATCTCCATAGGCAGCCTGTATAATATAGTGCATCTCCATAGGCAGCCTGTATAATATTGTGCACCCCCATAGGCAGCCTATATAGTATAGTGCATCCCCATAGGCAGCCTATATAATATTGTGCACCCCCATAGGCAGCCTATATAGTATAGTGCATCCCCATAGGCAGCCTGTATAATATTGTGCACTCCCATAGGCAGCCTGTATAATATAGTGCATCCCCATAGGCAGCCTGTATAGTATAGTGCACGCCCATAGGCAGCCTGTATAATATAGTGCATCTCCATAGGCAGCCTGGATAATATTGTGCACCCCCATAGGCAGCCTGTATAATATAGTGCATCCCCATAGGCAGCCTGTATAATATAGTGCATCTCCATAGGCAACCTGTATAGTACAGTGCACCCCCATAGGCAGCCTGTATAGTATAATGTACCACCATAGGCAACCTGTATAGTATAATGTACCACCATAGGCAGCCTGTATAATATAGTGCATCTCCATAGGCAGCCTGTATAATATAGTGCATCTCCATAGGCAACCTGTATAGTATAGTATAGTGCACCCCCATAGGCAGCCTGTATAATATAGCGCATCCCCATAGGCAGCCTGTATAATATAGTGCACCCCCATAGGCAGCCTGTATAATATAGTGCATCCCCATAGGCAGCCTGTATAATATAGTGCATCTCCATAGGCAGCCTGTATAATATAGTGCACCCCCATAGGCAGCCTGTATAATATAGTGCATCTCCATAGGCAGCCTGTATAATATTGTGCACCCCCATAGGCAGCCTGTATAATATAGTGCATCTCCATAGGCAGCCTGTATAATATAGTGCATCCCCATAGGCAGCCTGTATAGTATAATGTACCACCATAGGCAACCTATATAGTATAGTGCATCCCCATTGGCAGCCTGTATAATATAGTGCATCTCCATAGGCAGCCTGTATAATATTGTGCACCCCCATAGGCAGCCTGTATAATATAGTGCATCCCCATAGGCAGCCTGTATAATATAGTGCATCTCCATAGGCAGCCTGTATAATATAGTGCACCCCCATAGGCAGCCTGTATAATATAGTGCATCTCCATAGGCAGCCTGTATAATATTGTGCACCCCCATAGGCAGCCTGTATAATATAGTGCATCCCCATAGGCAGCCTGTATAGTATAATGTACCACCATAGGCAACCTATATAGTATAGTGCATCCCCATAGGCAGCCTGTATAATATAGTGCATCTCCATAGGCAGCCTGTATAATATTGTGCACCCCCATAGGCAGCCTGTATAATATAGTGCATCCCCATAGGCAGCCTGTATAGTATAATGTACCACCATAGGCAACCTATATAGTATAGTGCATCCCCATAGGCAGACTGTATAATATAGTGCATCTCCATAGGCAGCCTGTATAATATTGTGCACCCCCATAGGCAGCCTGTATAATATAGTGCATCTCCATAGGCAGCCTGTATAGTATAATGTACCACCATAGGCAGCCTGTATAATATTGTGCACCCCCGTAGGCAGCCTGTATAATATAGTGCATCTCCATAGGCAGCCTGTATAGTATGATGTACCACCATAGGCAGCCTGTATAATATAGTGCACCCCCCATAGGCAGCCTGTATAATTTAGTGCATCTCCATAGGCAGCCTGTATAGTATAGTGCATCCCCATAGGCAGCCTGTATAGTATAGTGCATCCCCATAGGCAGCCTGTATAATATAGTGCATCCCCATAGCCAGCCTGTATAATATAGTGCATCCCCATAGGCAGCCTGTATAATATAGTGCATCCCCATAGGCAGCCTATATAATATTGTGCACCCCCATAGGTAGCCTATACAGTATAGTGCATCCCCATAGGCAGCCTGTATAATATTGTGCACTCCCATAGGCAGCCTGTATAATATAGTGCATCCCCATAGGCAGCCTGTATAGTATAGTGCACCCCCATAGGCAGCCTGTATAATATAGTGCATCTCCATAGGCAGCCTGGATAATATTGTGCACCCCCATAGGCAGCCTGTATAATATAGTGCATCCCTATAGGCAACCTGTATAGTATAGTGCACCCCCATAGGCAGCCTGTATAGTATAATGTACCACCATAGGCAGCCTGTATAGTATAATATACCACCATAGGCAGCCTGTATAGCATAATATACCACCATAGGCAGCCTGTATAGTATAATATACCACCATAGGCAGCCTGTATAGTATAATATACCACCATAGGCAGCCTGTATAGTATAATATACCACCATAGGCAGCCTGTATAGTATAATATACCACCATAGGCAGCCTGTATAGTATAATATACCACCATAGGCAGCCTGTATAGTATAATATACCACCATAGGCAGCCTGTATAGTATAGTGGATCACCATAGGCAGCCTGTATAATATAATATACCACCATAGGCAGCCTGTATAGTATAATATACCACCATAGGCAGCCTGTATAGTATAATGTGCCACCATAGGCAGACTGTATAGTATAATGTACCACCATAGGCAGCCAGTATAATATAGTGCATCTCCATAGGCAGCCTGTATAGTATAATATACCACCATAGGCAGCCTGTATAGTATAGTGCATCTCCTTAGGCAGCCTGTATAATATTGTGCATCCCCATAGGCAGCCTTTATAATATAGTGCATCCCCATAGGCAGCCTGTATCATATAGTGCATCCCCATAGGCAGCCTGTATGATATAGTGCATCCCCATAGGCAGCCTGTATAATATTGTGCACCCCCATAGGCAACCTATATAGTATAGTGCATCCCCATATGCAGTCTGTATAGTATAATGTACCACCATAGGCAACCTGTATAGTATAGTGCATCCCCATAGGCAGCCTGTATAATATAGTGCATCTCCATAGGCAGCCTGTATAATATTGTGCACCCCCATAGGCAGCCTGTATAATATAGTGCATCTCCATAGGCAGCCTGTATAGTATAATGTACCACCATTGGCAGCCTGTATAATATAGTGCACCCCCATAGGCAGCCTGTATAATATAGTGCATCTCCATAGGCAGCCTGTATAGTATAGTGCATCCCCATAGGCAGCCTGTATAATATAGTGCATCCCCATAGGCAGCCTGTATAATATAGTGCATCCCCATAGGCAGCCTATATAATATTGTGCACCCCCATAGGCAGCCTATACAGTATAGTGCATCCCCATAGGCAGCCTGTATAATATTGTGCACTCCCATAGGCAGCCTGTATAATATAGTGCATCCCCATAGGCAGCCTGTATAGTATAGTGCACCCCCATAGGCAGCCTGTATAATATAGTGCATCTCCATAGGCAGCCTGGATAATATTGTGCACCCCCATAGGCAGCCTGTATAATATAGTGCATCCCCATAGGCAACCTGTATAGTATAGTGCACCCCCATAGGCAGCCTGTATAGTATAATGTACCACCATAGGCAGCCTGTATAGTATAATATACCACCATAGGCAGCCTGTATAGTATAATATACCACCATAGGCAGCCTGTATAGTATAATATACCACCATAGGCAGCCTGTATAGTATAATATACCACCATAGGCAGCCTGTATAGTATAATATACCACCATAGGCAGCCTGTATAGTATAGTGGATCACCATAGGCAGCCTGTATAATATAATATACCACCATAGGCAGCCTGTGTAGTATAATATACCACCATAGGCAGCCTGTATAGTATAATGTGCCACCATAGGCAGCCTGTATAGTATAATGTACCACCATAGGCAGCCAGTATAATATAGTGCATCTCCATAGGCAGCCTGTATAGTATAATATACCACCATAGGCAGCCTGTATAGTATAATGTACCACCATAGGCAGCCTGTATAGTATAGTGCATCTCCATAGGCAGCCAGTATAATATTGTGCGCCCCCATAGGCAGCCTGTATAATATAGTGCATCCCCATAGGCAGCCTGTATAATATAGTGCATCCCCATAGGCAGCCTGTATCATATAGTGCATCCCCATAGGCAGCCTGTATGATATAGTGCATCCCCATAGGCAGCCTGTATAATATTGTGCACCCCCATAGGCAACCTATATAGTATAGTGCATCCCCATAGGCAGTCTGTATAGTATAATGTACCACCATAGGCAACCTGTATAGTATAGTGCATCCCCATAGGCAGCCTGTATAATAAAGTGCATCTCCATAGGCAGCCTGTATAATATTGTGCACTCCCATAGGCAGCCTGTATAACATAGTGCATTCCCATAGGCAGCCAGTATAGTATAGTGGATCACCATAGGCAGCCTGTATAATATAATGTACCACCATAGGCAGCCTGTATAGTATAATATACCACCATAGGCAGCCTGTATAGTATAATATACCACCATAGGCAGCCTGTATAATATAGTGCATCTCCATAGGCAGCCTGTATAGTATAGTGCACCCCCATAGGCAGCCTGTATAGTATAATATACCACCATAGGCAGCCTGTATAGTATAATGTGCCACCATAGGCAGCCTGTATAGTATAATGTACCACCATAGGCAGCCAGTATAATATAGTGCATCTCCATAGGCAGCCTGTATAGTATAGTGCACCCCCATAGGCAGCCTGTATAGTATAATATACCACCATAGGCAGCCTGTATAGTATAATGTACCACCATAGGCAGCCTGTATAGTATAGTGCATCTCCATAGGCAGCCTGTATAATATTGTGCGCCCCCATAGGCAGCCTGTATAATATAGTGCATCCCCATAGGCAGCCTGTATAGTATAATGTGCCACCATAGGCAGCCTGTATAGTATAATGTACCACCATAGGCAGCCAGTATAATATAGTGCATCTCCATAGGCAGCGTGTATAGCATAGTGCACCCCCATAGGCAGCCTGTATAGTATAATATACCACCATAGGCAGCCTGTATAGTATAATGTACCACCATAGGCAGCCTGTATAGTATAGTGCATCTCCATAGGCAGCCTGTATAATATTGTGCGCCCCCATAGGCAGCCTGTATAATATAGTGCATCCCCATAGGCAGCCTGTATGATATAGTGCATCCCCATAGGCAGCCTGTATAATATAGTGCATCCCCATAGGCAGCCTGTATAATATAGTGCATCCCCATAGGCAGCTTGTATAATATAGTGCATCTCCATAGGCAACCTATATAGTATAGTGCATCCCCATAGGCAGCCTGTATAGTATAATGTACCACCATAGGCAACCTGTATAGTATAGTGCATCCCCATAGGCAGCCTGTATAATATAGTGCATCTCCATAGGCAGCCTGTATAATATTGTGCACCCCCATAGGCAGCCTGTATAATATAGTGCATCTCCATAGGCAGCCTGTATAATATAGTGCACCCCCATAGGCAGCCTGTATAGTATAATGTACCACCATAGGCAACCTGTATAATATTGTGCACCCCCATAGGCAGCCTGTATAATATAGTGCATCTCCATAGGCAGCCTGTATAATATTGTGCACCCCCGTAGGCAGCCTGTATAATATAGTGCATCCCCATAGGCAGCCTGTATAGTATAATGTACCACCATAGGCAACCTATATAGTATAGTGCATCCCCATAGGCAGCCTGTATAGTATAATGTACCACCATAGGCAACCTGTATAGTATAGTGCATCCCCATAGGCAGCCTGTATAATATAGTGCATCTCCATAGGCAGCCTGTATAATATAGTGCATCTCTATCGGCAGCCTGTATAATATAGTGCATCTCCATAGGCAGCCTGTATAATATAGTGCATCTCCATAGGCAGCCTGTATAATATAGTGCACCCCCATAGGCAGCCTGTATAATATAGTGCATCTCCATAGGCAGCCTGTATAATATAGTGCACCCCCATAGGCAGCCTGTATAATATAGTGCATCTCCATAGGCAGCCTGTATAGTATAATGTACCACCATAGGCAACCTGTATAGTATAGTGCATCCCTATAGGCAACCTGTATAGTATAGTGCATCTCCATAGGCAGCCTGTATAATATAGTGCACCCCCATAGGCAACCTGTATAATATAGTGCATCTCCATAGGCAACCTGTATAGTATAGTGCACCCCCATAAGCTGCCTGTATAATATAGTGCATCTCCATAGGCAGCCTGTATAATATAGTGCATCTCCATAGGCAGTCTGTATAATATTGTGCACCCCCATAGGCAGCCTATATAGTATAGTGCATCCCCATAGGCAGCCTATATAATATTGTGCACCCCCATAGGCAGCCTATATAGTATAGTGCATCCCCATAGGCAGCCTGTATAATATTGTGCACTCCCATAGGCAGCCTGTATAATATAGTGCATCCCCATAGGCAGCCTGTATAGTATAGTGCACCCCCATAGGCAGCCTGTATAATATAGTGCATCTCCATAGGCAGCCTGGATAATATTGTGCACCCCCATAGGCAGCCTGTATAATATAGTGCATCCCCATAGGCAGCCTGTATAATATAGTGCATCTCCATAGGCAACCTGTATAGTATAGTGCACCCCCATAGGCAGCCTGTATAGTACAATGTACCACCATAGGCAACCTGTATAGTATAATGTACCACCATAGGCAGCCTGTATAATATAGTGCATCTCCATAGGCAGCCTGTATAATATAGTGCATCTCCATAGGCAACCTGTATAGTATAGTATAGTGCACCCACATAGGCAGCCTGTATAATATAGTGCATCCCCATAGGCAGCCTGTATAATATAGTGCACCCCCATAGGCAGACTGTATAATATAGTGCATTCCCATAGGCAGCCTGTATAATATAGTGCATCTCCATAGGCAGCTTGTATAATATAGTGCACCCCCATAGGCAGCCTGTATAGTATAATGTACCACCATAGGCAACCTGTATAGTATAGTGCATCCCCATAGGCAACCTGTATAGTATAGTGCATCTCCATAGGCAGCCTGTATAATATAGTGCACCCCCATAGGCAGCCTGTATAATATAGTGCATCTCCATAGGCAACCTGTATAGTATAGTGCACCCCCATAGGCAGCCTGTATAATATAGTGCATCCCCATAGGCAGCCTGTATAATATAGTGCACCCCCATAGGCAGCCTGTATAATATAGTGCATCCCCATAGGCAGCCTGTATAATATAGTGCATCTCCATAGGCAGCCTGTATAATATAGTGCACCCCCATAGGCAGCCTGTACAATATAGTGCATCTCCATAGGCAGCCTGTATAATATAGTGCATCCCCATAGGCAGCCTGTATAGTATAATGTACCACCATAGGCAACCTATATAGTATAGTGCATCCCCATTGGCAGCCTGTATAATATAGTGCATCTCCATAGGCAGCCTGTATAATATTGTGCACCCCCATAGGCAGCCTGTATAATATAGTGCATCCCCATAGGCAGCCTGTATAATATAGTGCATCTCCATATGCAGCCTGTATAATATAGTGCACCCCCATAGGCAGCCTGTATAATATAGTGCATCTCCATAGGCAACCTATATAGTATAGTGCATCCCCATAGGCAGACTGTATAATATAGTGCATCTCCATAGGCAGCCTGTATAATATTGTGCACCCCCATAGGCAGCATGTATAATATAGTGCATCTCCATAGGCAGCCTGTATAGTATAATGTACCACCATAGGCAGCCTGTATAATATTGTGCACCCCCATAGGCAGCCTGTATAATATAGTGCATCCCCATAGGCAGCCTGTATAGTATAATGTACCACCATAGGCAACCTATATAGTATAGTGCATCCCCATAGGCAGCCTGTATAATATAGTGCATCTCCATAGGCAGCCTGTATAATATTGTGCACCCCCATAGGCAGCCTGTATAATATAGTGCATCCCCATAGGCAGCCTGTATAGTATAATGTACCACCATAGGCAACCTATATAGTATAGTGCATCCCCATAGGCAGACTGTATAATATAGTGCATCTCCATAGGCAGCCTGTATAATATTGTGCACCCCCATAGGCAGCATGTATAATATAGTGCATCTCCATAGGCAGCCTGTATAGTATAGTGCATCCCCATAGGCAGCCTGTATAATATAGTGCATCCCCATAGGCAGCCTGTATAATATAGTGCATCCCCATAGGCAGCCTGTATAATATAGTGCATCCCCATAGGCAGCCTATATAATATTGTGCACCCCCATAGGCAGCCTATACAGTATAGTGCATCCCCATAGGCAGCCTGTATAATATTGTGCACTCCCATAGGCAGCCTGTATAATATAGTGCATCCCCATAGGCAGCCTGTATAGTATAGTGCACCCCCATAGGCAGCCTGTATAATATAGTGCATCTCCATAGGCAGCCTGGATAATATTGTGCACCCCCATAGGCAGCCTGTATAATATAGTGCATCCCCATAGGCAACCTGTATAGTATAGTGCACCCCCATAGGCAGCCTGTATAGTATAATGTACCACCATAGGCAGCCTGTATAGTATAATATACCACCATAGACAGCCTGTATAGCATAATATACCACCATAGGCAGCCTGTATAGTATAATATACCACCATAGGCAGCCTGTATAGTATAATATACCACCATAGGCAGCCTGTATAGTATAATATACCACCATAGGCAGCCTGTATAGTATAATATACCACCATAGGCAGCCTGTATAGTATAATATACCACCATAGGCAGCCTGTATAGTATAGTGGATCACCATAGGCAGCCTGTATAATATAATATACAACCATAGGCAGCCTGTATAGTATAATATACCACCATAGGCAGCCTGTATAGTATAATGTGCCACCATAGGCAGCCTGTATAGTATAATGTACCACCATAGGCAGCCAGTATAATATAGTGCATCTCCATAGGCAGCCTGTATAGTACAATATACCACCATAGGCAGCCTGTATAGTATAGTGCATCTCCATAGGCAGCCTGTATAATATTGTGCGCCCCCATAGGCAGCCTGTATAATATAGTGCATCCCCATAGGCAGCCTGTATAATATAGTGCATCCCCATAGGCAGCCTGTATCATATAGTGCATCCCCATAGGCAGCCTGTATGATATAGTGCATCCCCATAGGCAGCCTGTATAATATTGTGCACCCCCATAGGCAACCTATATAGTATAGTGCATCCCCATATGCAGTCTGTATAGTATAATGTACCACCATAGGCAACCTGTATAGTATAGTGCATCCCCATAGGCAGCCTGTATAATATAGTGCATCTCCATAGGCAGCCTGTATAATATTGTGCACCCCCATAGGCAGCCTGTATAATATAGTGCATCTCCATAGGCAGCCTGTATAGTATAATGTACCACCATAGGCAGCCTGTATAATATAGTGCACCCCCCATAGGCAGCCTGTATAATTTAGTGCATCTCCATAGGCAGCCTGTATAGTATAGTGCATCCCCATAGGCAGCCTGTATAATATAGTGCATCCCCATAGGCAGCCTGTATAATATAGTGCATCCCCATAGGCAGCCTATATAATATTTTGCACCCCCATAGGCAGCCTATACAGTATAGTGCATCCCCATAGGCAGCCTGTATAATATTGTGCACTCCCATAGGCAGCCTGTATAATATAGTGCATCCCCATAGGCAGCCTGTATAGTATAGTGCACCCCCTTATGCAGCCTGTATAATATAGTGCATCTCCATAGGCAGCCTGGATAATATTGTGCACCCCCATAGGCAGCATGTATAATATAGTGCATCTCCATAGGCAGCCTGTATAGTATAATGTACCACCATAGGCAGCCTGTATAATATTGTGCACCCCCATAGGCAGCCTGTATAATATAGTGCATCCCCATAGGCAGCCTGTATAGTATAATGTACCACCATAGGCAACCTATATAGTATAGTGCATCCCCATAGGCAGCCTGTATAATATAGTGCATCTCCATAGGCAGCCTGTATAATATTGTGCACCCCCATAGGCAGCCTGTATAATATAGTGCATCCCCATAGGCAGCCTGTATAGTATAATGTACCACCATAGGCAACCTATATAGTATAGTGCATCCCCATAGGCAGACTGTATAATATAGTGCATCTCCATAGGCAGCCTGTATAATATTGTGCACCCCCATAGGCAGCATGTATAATATAGTGCATCTCCATAGGCAGCCTGTATAGTATAATGTACCACCATAGGCAGCCTGTATAATATTGTGCACCCCCATAGGCAGCCTGTATAATATAGTGCATCTCCATAGGCAGCCTGTATAGTATAGTGCATCCCCATAGGCAGCCTGTATAATATAGTGCATCCCCATAGGCAGCCTGTATAATATAGTGCATCTCCATAGGCAGCCTGTATAATATAGTGCATCCCCATAGGCAGCCTGTATAATATAGTGCATCCCCATAGGCAGCCTATATAATATTGTGCACCCCCATAGGCAGCCTATACAGTATAGTGCATCCCCATAGGCAGCCTGTATAATATTGTGCACTCCCATAGGCAGCCTGTATAATATAGTGCATCCCCATAGGCAGCCTGTATAGTATAGTGCACCCCCATAGGCAGCCTGTATAATATAGTGCATCTCCATAGGCAGCCTGGATAATATTGTGCACCCCCATAGGCAGCCTGTATAATATAGTGCATCCCCATAGGCAACCTGTATAGTATAGTGCACCCCCATAGGCAGCCTGTATAGTATAATGTACAACCATAGGCAGCCTGTATAGTATAATATACCACCATAGGCAGCCTGTATAGCATAATATACCACCATAGGCAGCCTGTATAGTATAATATACCACCATAGGCAGCCTGTATAGTATAATATACCACCATAGGCAGCCTGTATAGTATAATATACCACCATAGGCAGCCTGTATAGTATAATATACCACCATAGGCAGCCTGTATAGTATAATATACCACCATAGGCAGCCTGTATAGTATAGTGGATCACCATAGGCAGCCTGTATAATATAATATACAACCATAGGCAGCCTGTATAGTATAATATACCACCATAGGCAGCCTGTATAGTATAATGTGCCACCATAGGCAGCCTGTATAGTATAATGTACCACCATAGGCAGCCAGTATAATATAGTGCATCTCCATAGGCAGCCTGTATAGTACAATATACCACCATAGGCAGCCTGTATAGTATAGTGCATCTCCATAGGCAGCCTGTATAATATTGTGCGCCCCCATAGGCAGCCTGTATAATATAGTGCATCCCCATAGGCAGCCTGTATAATATAGTGCATCCCCATAGGCAGCCTGTATCATATAGTGCATCCCCATAGGCAGCCTGTATGATATAGTGCATCCCCATAGGCAGCCTGTATAATATTGTGCACCCCCATAGGCAACCTATGTAGTATAGTGCATCCCCATATGCAGTCTGTATAGTATAATGTACCACCATAGGCAACCTGTATAGTATAGTGCGTCCCCATAGGCAGCCTGTATAATATAGTGCATCTCCATAGGCAGCCTGTATAATATTGTGCACCCCCATAGGCAGCCTGTATAATATAGTGCATCTCCATAGGCAGCCTGTATAGTATAATGTACCACCATAGGCAGCCTGTATAATATAGTGCACCCCCCATAGACAGCCTGTATAATTTAGTGCATCTCCATAGGCAGCCTGTATAGTATAGTGCATCCCCATAGGCAGCCTGTATAATATAGTGCATCCCCATAGGCAGCCTGTATAATATAGTGCATCCCCATAGGCAGCCTATATAATATTGTGCACCCCCATAGGCAGCCTATACAGTATAGTGCATCCCCATAGGCAGCCTGTATAATATTGTGCACTCCCATAGGCAGCCTGTATAATATAGTGCATCCCCATAGGCAGCCTGTATAGTATAGTGCACCCCCATAGGCAGCCTGTATAATATAGTGCACCTCCATAGGCAGCCTGGATAATATTGTGCACCCCCATAGGCAGCCTGTGTAATATAGTGCATCCCCATAGGCAACCTGTATAGTATAGTGCACCCCCATAGGCAGCCTGTATAGTATAATGTACCACCATAGGCAGCCTGTATAGTATAATATACCACCATAGGCAGCCTGTATAGTATAATATACCACCATAGGCAGCCTGTATAGTATAATATACCACCATAGGCAGCCTGTATAGTATAATATACCACCATAGGCAGCCTGTATAGTATAATATACCACCATAGGCAGCCTGTATAGTATAATATACCACCATAGGCAGCCTGTATAGTATAATATACCACCATAGGCAGCCTGTATAGTATTGTGGATCACCATAGGCAGCCTGTATAATATAATATACCACCATAGGCAGCCTGTATAGTATAATATACCACCATAGGCAGCCTGTATAGTATAATGTGCCACCATAGGCAGCCTGTATAGTATAATGTACCACCATAGGCAGCCAGTATAATATAGTCCATCTCCATAGGCAGCCTGTATAGTATAATATACCACCATAGGCAGCCTGTATAGTATAATGTACCACCATAGGCAGCCTGTATAGTATAGTGCATCTCCATAGGCAGCCTGTATAATATTGTGCGCCCCCATAGGCAGCCTGTATAATATAGTGCATCCCCATAGGCAGCCTGTATAATATAGTGCATCCCCATAGGCAGCCTGTATCATATAGTGCATCCCCATAGGCAGCCTGTATGATATAGTGCATCCCCATAGGCAGCCTGTATAATATTGTGCACCCCCATAGGCAACCTATATAGTATAGTGCATCCCCATAGGCAGTCTGTATAGTATAATGTACCACCATAGGCAACCTGTATAGTATAGTGCATCCCCATAGGCAGCCTGTATAATATAGTGCATCTCCATAGGCAGCCTGTATAATATTGTGCACTCCCATAGGCAGCCTGTATAATATAGTGCATTCCCATAGGCAGCCAGTATAGTATAGTGGATCACCATAGGCAGCCTGTATAATATAATGTACCACCATAGGCAGCCTGTATAGTATAATATACCACCATAGGCAGCCTGTATAGTATAGTGCATCTCCATAGGCAGCCTGTATAATATTGTGCGCCCCCATAGGCAGCCTGTATAATATAGTGCATCCCCATAGGCAGCCTGTATAGTATAATATACCACCATAGGCAGCCTGTATAGTATAATATACCACCATAGGCAGCCTGTATAGTATAATGTGCCACCATAGGCAGCCTGTATAGTATAATGTACCACCATAGGCAGCCAGTATAATATAGTGCATCTCCATAGGCAGCCTGTATAGCATAGTGCACCCCCATAGGCAGCCTGTATAGTATAATATACCACCATAGGCAGCCTGTATAGTATAATGTACCACCATAGGCAGCCTGTATAGTATAGTGCATCTCCATAGGCAGCCTGTATAATATTGTGCGCCCCCATAGGCAGCCTGTATAATATAGTGCATCCCCATAGGCAGCCTGTATGATATAGTGCATCCCCATAGGCAGCCTGTATAATATAGTGCATCCCCATAGGCAGCCTGTATAATATAGTGCATCCCCATAGGCAGCCTGTATAATATAGTGCATCTCCATAGGCAACCTATATAGTATAGTGCATCCCCATAGGCAGCCTGTATAGTATAATGTACCACCATAGGCAACCTGTATAGTATAGTGCATCCCCATAGGCAGCCTGTATAATATAGTGCATCTCCATAGGCAGCCTGTAAAATATTGTGCACCCCCATAGGCAGCCTGTATAATATAGTGCATCTCCATAGGCAGCCTGTATAATATAGTGCACCCCCATAGGCAGCCTGTATAGTATAATGTACCACCATAGGCAACCTGTATAATATTGTGCACCCCCATAGGCAGCCTGTATAATATAGTGCATCTCCATAGGCAGCCTGTATAATATTGTGCACCCCCGTAGGCAGCCTGTATAATATAGTGCATCCCCATAGGCAGCCTGTATAGTATAATGTACCACCATAGGCAACCTATATAGTATAGTGCATCCCCATAGGCAGCCTGTATAGTATAATGTACCACCATAGGCAACCTGTATAGTATAGTGCATCCCCATAGGCAGCCTGTATAATATAGTGCATCTCCATAGGCAGCCTGTATAATATAGTGCATCTCTATAGGCAGCCTGTATAATATAGTGCATCTCCATAGGCAGCCTGTATAATATAGTGCATCTCCATAGGCAGCCTGTATAATATAGTGCACCCCCATAGGCAGCCTGTATAATATAGTGCATCTCCATAGGCAGCCTGTATAGTATAATGTACCACCATAGGCAACCTGTATAGTATAGTGCATCCCTATAGGCAACCTGTATAGTATAGTGCATCTCCATAGGCAGCCTGTATAATATAGTGCACCCCCATAGGCAACCTGTATAATATAGTGCATCTCCATAGGCAACCTGTATAGTATAGTGCACCCCCATAAGCTGCCTGTATAATATAGTGCATCTCCATAGGCAGCCTGTATAATATAGTGCATCTCCATAGGCAGCCTGTATAATATTGTGCACCCCCATAGGCAGCCTATATAGTATAGTGCATCCCCATAGGCAGCCTATATAATATTGTGCACCCCCATAGGCAGCCTATATAGTATAGTGCATCCCCATAGGCAGCCTGTATAATATTGTGCACTCCCATAGGCAGCCTGTATAATATAGTGCATCCCCATAGGCAGCCTGTATAGTATAGTGCACCCCCATAGGCAGCCTGTATAATATAGTGCATCTCCATAGGCAGCCTGGATAATATTGTGCACCCCCATAGGCAGCCTGTATAATATAGTGCATCCCCATAGGCAGCCTGTATAATATAGTGCATCTCCATAGGCAACCTGTATAGTATAGTGCACCCCCATAGGCAGCCTGTATAGTATAATGTACCACCATAGGCAACCTGTATAGTATAATGTACCACCATAGGCAGCCTGTATAATATAGTGCATCTCCATAGGCAGCCTGTATAATATAGTGCATCTCCATAGGCAACCTGTATAGTATAGTATAGTGCACCCCATAGGCAGCCTGTATAATATAGTGCATCCCCATAGGCAGCCTGTATAATATAGTGCACCCCCATAGGCAGACTGTATAATATAGTGCATTCCCATAGGCAGCCTGTATAATATAGTGCATCTCCATAGGCAGCCTGTATAATATAGTGCACCCCATAGGCAGCCTGTATAGTATAATGTACCACCATAGGCAACCTGTATAGTATAGTGCATCCCCATAGGCAACCTGTATAGTATAGTGCATCTCCATAGGCAGCCTGTATAATATAGTGCACCCCCATAGGCAGCCTGTATAATATAGTGCATCTCCATAGGCAACCTGTATAGTATAGTGCACCCCCATAAGCTGCCTGTATAATATAGTGCATCTCCATAGGCAGCCTGTATAATATAGTGCATCTCCATAGGCAGCCTGTATAATATTGTGCACCCCCATAGGCAGCCTATATAGTATAGTGCATCCCCATAGGCAGCCTATATAATATTGTGCACCCCCATAGGCAGCCTATATAGTATAGTGCATCCCCATAGGCAGCCTGTATAATATTGTGCACTCCCATAGGCAGCCTGTATAATATAGTGCATCCCCATAGGAAGCCTGTATAGTATAGTGCACCCCCATAGGCAGCCTGTATAATATAGTGCATCTCCATAGGCAGCCTGGATAATATTGTGCACCCCCATAGGCAGCCTGTATAATATAGTGCATCCCCATAGGCAGCCTGTATAATATAGTGCATCTCCATAGGCAACCTGTATAGTATAGTGCACCCCCATAGGCAGCCTGTATAGTATAATGTACCACCATAGGCAACCTGTATAGTATAATGTACCACCATAGGCAGCCTGTATAATATAGTGCATCTCCATAGGCAGCCTGTATAATATAGTGCATCTCCATAGGCAGCCTGTATAATATAGTGCATCTCCATAGGCAACCTGTATAGTATAGTATAGTGCACCCCCATAGGCAGCCTGTATAATATAGTGCATCCCCATAGGCAGCCTGTATAATATAGTGCACCCCCATAGGCAGACTGTATAATATAGTGCATCCCCATAGGCAGCCTGTATAATATAGTGCATCTCCATAGGCAGCCTGTATAATATAGTGCACCCCCATAGGCAGCCTGTATAATATAGTGCATC
Source organism: Dendrobates tinctorius (assembly GCF_039654945.1). Taxonomy (NCBI): domain Eukaryota; kingdom Metazoa; phylum Chordata; class Amphibia; order Anura; family Dendrobatidae; genus Dendrobates; species Dendrobates tinctorius. Next base: position 3,831,275 of record NW_027361893.1, on the reverse strand, counting down.
TCCATAGGCAGCCTGTATAGTATAATGTACCACCATAGGCAACCTATATAGTATAGTGCATCCCCATTGGCAGCCTGTATAATATAGTGCATCTCCATAGGCAGCCTGTATAATTTGTGCACCCCCATAGGCAGCCTGTATAATATAGTGCATCCCCATAGGCAGCCTGTATAATATAGTGCATCTCCATAGGCAGCCTGTATAATATAGTGCACCCCCATAGGCAGCCTGTATAATATAGTGCATCTCCATAGGCAGCCTGTATAATATTGTGCACCCCCATAGGCAGCCTGTATAATATAGTGCATCTCCATAGGCAGCCTGTATAGTATAATGTACCACCATAGGCAACCTATATAGTATAGTGCATCCCCATAGGCAGCCTGTATAATATAGTGCATCTCCATAGGCAGCCTGTATAATATTGTGCACCCCCATAGGCAGCCTGTATAATATAGTGCATCTCCATAGGCAGCCTGTATAATATAGTGCACCCCCATAGGCAGCCTGTATAGTATAATGTACCACCATAGGCAGCCTGTATAATATTGTGCACCCCCATAGGCAGTCTGTATAATATAGTGCATCTCCATAGGCAGCCTGTATAGTATAGTGCATCCCCATAGGCAGCCTGTATAATATAGTGCATCCCCATAGGCAACCTATATAATATTGTGCACCCCCATCAGCAGCCTATATAGTATAGTGAATCCCCATAGGCAGCCTGTATAATATTGTGCACTCCCATAGACAGCCTGTATAATATAGTGCATCCCCATAGGCAGCCTGTATAGTATAGTGCACCCTCATAGGCAGCCTGTATAATATAGTGCATCTCCATAGGCAGCCTGGATAATATTGTGAACCCTCATAGGCAGCCTGTATAATATAGTGCATCTCCATAGGCAGCCTGTGTAATATAGTGCATCTCCATAGGCAACCTGTATAGTATAGTATAGTGCACCCCCATAGGCAGCCTGTATAATATAGTGCATCCCCATAGGCAGCCTGTATAATATAGTGCACCCCCATAGGCAGCCTGTATAATATAGTGCATCCCCATAGGCAGCCTGTATAATATAGTGCATCTCCATAGGCAGCCTGTATAATATAGTGCACCCCCATAGGCAGCCTGTGTAATATAGTGCATCTCCATAGGCAGCCTGTATAATATTGTGCACCCCCATAGGCAGCCTGTATAATATAGTGCATCCCCATAGGCAGCCTGTATAGTATAATGTACCACCATAGGCAACCTATATAGTATAGTGCATCCCCATAGGCAGCCTGTATAATATAGTGCATCCCCATAGGCAGCCTGTATAATATAGTGCACCCCCATAGGCAGACTGTATAATATAGTGCATTCCCATAGGCAGCCTGTATAATATAGTGCATCTCCATAGGCAGCCTGTATAATATAGTGCACCCCCATAGGCAGCCTGTATAGTATAATGTACCACCATAGGCAACCTGTATAGTATAGTGCATCCCCATAGGCAACCTGTATAGTATAGTGCATCTCCATAGGCAGCCTGTATAATATAGTGCACCCCCATAGGCAGCCTGTATAATATAGTGCATCTCCATAGGCAACCTGTATAGTATAGTGCACCCCCATAAGCTGCCTGTATAATATAGTGCATCTCCATAGGCAGCCTGTATAATATAGTGCATCTCCATAGGCAGCCTGTATAATATTGTGCACCCCCATAGGCAGCCTATATAGTATAGTGCATCCCCATAGGCAGCCTATATAATATTGTGCACCCCCATAGGCAGCCTATATAGTATAGTGCATCCCCATAGGCAGCCTGTATAATATTGTGCATCTCCATAGGCAACCTGTATAGTATAGTGCACCCCATAGGCAGCCTGTATAGTATAATGTACCACCATAGGCAACCTGTATAGTATAATGTACCACCATAGGCAGCCTGTATAATATAGTGCATCTCCATAGGCAGCCTGTATAATATAGTGCATCCCCATAGGCAGCCTGTATAATATAGTGCACCCCCATAGGCAGACTGTATAATATAGTGCATCCCCATAGGCAGCCTGTATAATATAGTGCATCTCCATAGGCAGCCTGTATAATATAGTGCACCCCCATAGGCAGCCTGTATAATATAGTGCATCTCCATAGGCAGCCTGTATAATATTGTGCACCCCCATAGGCAGCCTGTATAATATAGTGCATCCCCATAGGCAGCCTGTATAGTATAAAGTACCACCATAGGCAACCTATATAGTATAGTGCATCCCCATTGGCAGCCTGTATAATATAGTGCATCTCCATAGGCAGCCTGTATAATTTGTGCACCCCCATAGGCAGCCTGTATAATATAGTGCATCCCCATAGGCAGCCTGTATAATATAGTGCATCTCCATAGGCAGCCTGTATAATATAGTGCACCCCCATAGGCAGCCTGTATAATATAGTGCATCTCCATAGGCAGCCTGTATAATATTGTGCACCCCCATAGGCATCCTGTATAATATAGTGCATCCCCATAGGCAGCCTGTATAGTATAATGTAACACCATAGGCAACCTATATAGTATAGTGCATCCCCATTGGCAGCCTGTATAATATAGTGCATCTCCATAGGCAGCCTGTATAATTTGTGCACCCCCATAGGCAGCCTGTATAATATAGTGCATCCCCATAGGCAGCCTGTATAATATAGTGCATCTCCATAGGCAGCCTGTATAATATAGTGCACCCCCATAGGCAGCCTGTATAATATAGTGCATCTCCATAGGCAGCCTGTATAATATTGTGCACCCCCATAGGCAGCCTGTATAATATTGTGCACCCCCATAGGCAGCCTGTATAATATAGTGCATCCCCATAGGCAGCCTGTATAGTATAATGTACCACCATAGGCAACCTATATAGTATAGTGCATCCCCATAGGCAGCCTGTATAATATAGTGCATCTCCATAGGCAGCCTGTATAATATTGTGCACCCCCATAGGCAGCCTGTATAATATAGTGCATCTCCATAGGCAGCCTGTATAATATAGTGCACCCCCATAGGCAGCCTGTATAGTATAATGTACCACCATAGGCAGCCTGTATAATATTGTGCACCCCCATAGGCAGCCTGTATAATATAGTGCATCTCCATAGGCAGCCTGTATAGTATAGTGCATCCCCATAGGCAGCCTGTATAATATAGTGCATCCCCATAGGCAGCCTATATAATATTGTGCACCCCCATAGGCAGCCTATATAGTATAGTGCATCCCCATAGGCAGCCTGTATAATATTGTGCACTCCCATAGGCAGCCTGTATAATATAGTGCATCCCCATAGGCAGCCTGTATAGTATAGTGCACCCTCATAGGCAGCCTGTATAATATAGTGCATCTCCATAGGCAGCCTGGATAATATTGTGCACCCCCATAGGCAGCCTGTATAATATAGTGCACCCCCATAGGCAGCCTGTATAGTATAATGTACCACCATAGGCAGCCTGTATAATATAGTGCATCTCCATAGGCAGCCTGTGTAATATAGTGCATCTCCATAGGCAACCTGTATAGTATAGTATAGTGCACCCCCATAGGCAGCCTGTATAATATAGTGCATCCCCATAGGCAGCCTGTATAATATAGTGCACCCCCATAGGCAGCCTGTATAATATAGTGCATCCCCATAGGCAGCCTGTATAATATAGTGCATCTCCATAGGCAGCCTGTATAATATAGTGCACCCCCATAGGCAGCCTGTGTAATATAGTGCATCTCCATAGGCAGCCTGTATAATATTGTGCACCCCCATAGGCAGCCTGTATAATATAGTGCATCCCCATAGGCAGCCTGTATAGTATAATGTACCACCATAGGCAACCTATATAGTATAGTGCATCCCCATAGGCAGCCTGTATAATATAGTGCATCTCCATAGGCAGCCTGTATAATATTGTGCACCCCCATAGGCAGCCTGTATAATATAGTGCATCTCCATAGGCAGCCTGTATAATATAGTGCACCCCCATAGGCAGCCTGTATAGTATAATGTACCACCATAGGCAGCCTGTATAATATTGTGCACCCCCATAGGCAGCCTGTATAATATAGTGCATCTCCATAGGCAGCCTGTATAATATAGTGCACCCCCATAGGCAGCCTGTATAGTATAATGTACCACCATAGGCAACCTGTATAATATTGTGCACACCCATAGGCAGCCTGTATAATATAGTGCATCTCCATAGGCAGCCTGTATAATATAGTGCACCCCCATAGGCAGCCTGTATAATATAGTGCATCTCCATAGGCAGCCTGTATAATATAGTGCACCCCCATAGGCAGCCTGTATAATATAGTGCATCTCCATAGGCAGCCTGTATAATATTGTGCACCCCCATAGGCAGCCTGTATAATATAGTGCATCCCCATAGGCAGCCTGTATAATATAGTGCATCTCCATAGGCAGCCTGTATAATATAGTGCACCCCCATAGGCAGCCTGTATAATATAGTGCACCCCCATAGGCAGCCTGTATAGTATAATGTACCACCATAGGCAGCCTGTATAATATTGTGCACCCCCATAGGCAGCCTGTATAGTATAATGTACCACCATAGGCAGCCTGTATAATATTGTGCACCCCCATAGGCAGCCTGTATAATATAGTGCATCCCCATAGGCAGCCTGTATAATATAGTGCATCTCCATAGGCAGCCTGTATAATATAGTGCACCCCCATAGGCAGCCTGTATAATATAGTGCATCCCCATAGGCAGCCTGTATAATATAGTGCATCCCCATAGTCAGCCTGTATAGTATAGTGCACCCGCATAGGCAGTCTGTAAAATATAGCACACCCGCATAGGCAGCCTGTATAGTATAATACACCTCCATAAAAAAAAAAACAAATCCAATACTCACCTCTCTTCCTCCGGATTCCTCCGCTGCTCTGAGCGCCCACACATCTCCTGATAGTGTGCGCCGGGTAGTGACATCATCGCACCCGCTGTCAGTGTCTGAGTCAGACGCTGAGAGGGGGATGATGGGAGAGGGAGCGTAACGCTTCTCTCATCAGTGCGGTCATCTGTATCGGCATGCAGCAGATACAGTTGACGCTGCGATGATGAGTGGGGGACCCACCACCTGCTCAGGGTTCCCATAGCGGCCGGGCGGCAGTGCAGGGAGATGAGATCGATTCTCCCTGCTCTGCCGCAGAGTGTAACTGTATCGACGTGCTGCGTACACCAATACAGTTACAATAGCGTAGCTCCAGGCGGTCCCCTCAGAGCACGGGGCCCGGGGCGTTGGCCCCCTCTGCCCCCCCGGTAGCTACGCTACTGGTAAGAGGTTTACAAAGCTGAGCCATGTGTGTATAAAGTGCACATACAGAACCATGTGTGTATGACGTGTACGGAGCAGAGCAGTGTGTGTGTACAAGGTGTGGAGCAGAGCTGTGTGTGTATGAGATTTTCCATACAGAGCCGTGTGTGTACAACGTGTATGTAGCCCTGACTATGATCAGCTTTTGGGGGCTAAATGGCTTTCTATACTTGACATTAGAGGGGCTGACTATTTGATATGCATCAAGAAGGGTGAAGAATAGGGATGTGCGAACCCGAACAGTAAAGTCTGGGGTCCATATTGAACACCCACTGTTCAGGCACGGACTCCGAACATTGACTTCACCAGGTAGTCCGTTTTACTGTTTCGTTTTAGCACCCTGAACATCGGGCTTCTCTTGCGCTGTCATGCAGATGAGGCTTTGATTCGCGGTAAGATTAATACCACCTGTCAAAGCACTTCGGCTCCCTTGCTATCAGATGACTGCGTGAGCCAGCAGATATGATCGGATGTATAAAGTTTACCTCTGGTCACTGGCGTCAGCTGATAGGACAACTACTCCCATCAGCAAACACCTGCTGCCACTAGTAACAGCACCAACAGGTGGCATCTGATGGGAGTATTCATCAGTTGGCACCTGCTCTATAAATGAATAATTAAAAAAATAAACATTGTGAGTTCCCCTGTATCTTTGATAACCAGCCAGGAAAAACTCATTGCTACGGGTTGGAAACCTCAGCTGTCAGCGTTAGGCTAGTTTCACATTTGCATCTTTGTGCACAGCGCATCGTGCGCAAGTAGAAACGCATGCAAACGCATAATTTTTATACGCATCAGCGTATGCATGACGACGAAAAACCGCCGCAGCATTTGCATGCGCTTTTATGCGCAAGCGTTCTCTAGGTGTCACATTTCACAGGAGGAAAATCCTTGAAACAGACTCGACCAATGGGACACCAGTGGACGTGTCATGGGAATTCTTTATATAGACCCTTTTACAGCTGAATTCTTCAGATTTTGCTGCTGATGAAGAAGACATGCTGCAATAAAAAAGAGACATTAGTACATAATATAAATTGAGAAAAAAGTAGAGTCAGACATTAGGTTATATACACTACCCCCCAAACAATGCTTCTTTGGGTAGGGAATGGTTTAAACCAGTGTCTAGACATGTTTACTATTAAAACGCATGCGTACGCAAAAGCAGGCGTACGCATGTCCATGTGCACGCCTGCATTCCCATAGACTGTAATGCGTTGTTTTGACGCATTCTGTGCGCAAGCGTACACATGCGTTTTTTGACGCCTTTGGGCGGACCAAAAAATGCAACATGTTGCGTCCGATGCGTCTAGACGCACACCTGCAGAAAATGCATGCGTACGAGAAAGCAGACTAACGCATGCAAACACAAGACCATGTGTACGCCATATTAAACATAGGTGCATGCATGCAGATGGATGCGCATGATGCGCCGTGTACAAAACCGCTAATGTGAAACCAGTCTTAGTAAGGCTGGTTATCAAGAATAGAGGGGTCCCTGCAACTTTTTTTAAATTATTTAAATAATTTTAAAAGTCAGCATGGGGTCCCCCATTTTTGACAACCAGCCAAGCTAAAGCAGACAGCTGAGGGCTGGTAAGGGGCTATGGATACTGGCCCCCATCCCAGCCTAAAAATAGCCCACAGCCTCCACAGAAAAGGCGCATCTATTAGATAGGCCAATTCTGGCACTTTGCCCTGTTCTTCCCACTTGCCCTCTGACAGTGGCAAGTGGGGTTCATATCTGTAGGGCTGATGTCACCTTTGTATTGTCCGGTGACATCAAGCCCACGGATTAGTAATGGAGAGGTGTATATAAGACACCTATCCATTACTAATCCTATAGTTATATTGTAAATAAACACACTGCCAAAATAGTCCTTTTATTGAAATGAAATAAACACACTTTTACTTTTTTATTTAAAAATAACAAACACAGTTGTATATACTCACCTAACACCCTTTACATTGAAGCCCTCGTCTCCTGTAAAAAAAAAAAAATATATATATATATTCCTCACCTGTCCGTCCTTTTGTGCCTCGACGTAACCTGTGTCTGGGAAAAATAGTTTTCAAGGTGGACGGTGCTAAGATGCGACCGTCCAGTTTGAGAACCACTGAGGAATGAGCTGCTGTGAGCTCAGCATCAGTGACATCATCGAGGTTACCACCGTTCACTGAGGCTGCTTTCCCAGCTGGGCTCCTGAACTGAGGTGACCTGTGAGATCACAGTTAACACTGTGAGAAAAAGTCTCATGGTGCAGCGTTGAGCTTAGTGAGTTCACTGCAGTTCAGGGGCCCAGCAGGGAACGCAGCCTCAGTGATCCGTGGTAACCTCAATGAAGTCATCGCTAGTCACTGAGGTTGAGCTCAATCTTCAGTGGTTTTCAGCCTTGATGGTCACATCTTGGAACCGTCCAGATTGAAAACTATTAGCTGCAGCAGGCATAGGCTAATGGGAGTACTAGTCCCATCATCCGATGCCAGTGACTAGAAGTAAACTTTTTACACAGCTGCACGTTCACTCTATCATTTACATGGAAGCCCCGGTTTTCTGACCGGCGGTAATGATTTTACCGCCGATCAGAGGCAGTATTTGCCGCGCTGTCATGTACATGACACCTTGTCAAACAACAGATGTTCAGGCCCCCCATTTAAGTGAATGTGTTTTGGATGCGGGTACTGTTTTCAGCTGCTTGGTCGAACATCCTGGACCCAAACATCCAGGGGTTCGTCCATCACAACTCAGGAAAAACTGCAAAACCTATTTTGAGGTTAATTTTCTTCTATTAGCATTGTGAAAAAGAAAAATTGGGGGCCATAAGATTATTTTACTTGAAAAATTTTTATTTTTTTTTTTTATTTTCACTGCTCAACCTTATAAACTTCTGTGAAGCACTTGGGGGTTTAAGGTGCTCACCACACATCTAGATAAGTTCCTTCAGGGGTCTAGTTTCCAAAATGGGGTCACTTGCAGGGGTTTCCTCTCTTTAGGCACATCAAGAGTTCTCTAAACGTGACATGGCGTCCGCTAATGACACCAGCAAATTTTGCAGTCACAAAGTCAAATGGCGCAACATCCCTTCCGTGCCCTGTTGTACGCCCAAACAGTAATTTTCCCCCACACATGGGGTACTAGTGTGCTCAGGAGAAAATGCACAAATCATTTTGCAGTTTGATTTCTCCTGGTACCCTTATGAAAATAAAAAAAATTGGGATTAAGGTAAAATTTTCATGGAAAAAAGTTAAAATGTTCATTTTTTGCTTCCACGTTCCACTTATTCCTGTGAAACACCTGAAGGGTTAATAAACGTCCTGACTATGGTTTTGAGAACCCTGAGGAGTGCAGTTTTAAGAATGATGTCATTTTGGGGTATTTTCTGTCATATAGGCCCGTCAAAGTCATTTCAAATGTGAGGTGATTCCTAAAAAATGGTTTTGTAATTCTGTTGGTATAAATAATAGAAATTGCTGGTGAACTTTTTTTTTTTTTTATTGAAAATATTATAATACTACATTAGCACAAATGTGCAACACAGGTCAAAGTAACATAAATGTGAAATTATGCAACAATCGCAGAGTAAATAAAGAGCTCTAGTCTTAACCCTCTCCTACCCAGGGCCCACCCCCAACCTTTATTTGACTGGTTGAACCGTGACTCGCTAACTGTGCGGCTTCCCAAGCCTGCCAATCCCCGCTGAACTTCTGTAAGGCGTTATTTTTGTGGGCTAGCATTTTTTTAAAAATAAATGTGGTATTAACCGCTTGACCTTTGGCCTCTTTCTTAGGAATAACATCTGTTTTCCACTGTTTAGCTAATAGGAGTCTTGTCATTAACACAATATGAGCCGTTAGCACTCTAGAGCACGGGGGGGAATGCATGTATGTTTAAGAGGAGGAGCGCCACCTCGGGAGTCGGCTGGACGGTCTGTCCCACTACAAGGGAAATAAGTCTAAAGGCTTGATCCCACAAAGAAGTTATGTGGACAATCCAAAATATATGATATAAGTTTCAGCAGCATAGGTGTGAGGTGTTGGAAACATGGAATGGAGCTTCACGGGAGTAAAATACCAGCGGAGTATCAGCTTCAAGTGTGATTCAAAGTGGACTGCACATCTAAACGTCCGCCCTGCCAATTTAATTGCTCTTAACTAGTCCTCGTCAGGTATGGCTTTACCGAGGTCTTTTTCCCAAGATATGAAGGGTATAGATTTTATGAATCTGCTCTTATGTCCCAAGGAATCATAAAAGGGTCTCAAGCCCATATCTAGGGATGAGGAATATTAGAGGGTCCTAATAATATCACTATTGACCCTATATGGGAAGTTTAGATATTTCTTTAAAATGTATTGTACGTGGAGATATGAGAAATGGTCTTTAAACGTCAAGCCAAACCTATTTTGCAATTGGGCAAAATGTAAAAGAGTGTGATCTTCAACTATATCGCTTAATACCGTGATCCCGCCTATCTTCCAATGGTACAGGTCAGGGTCCTATGATAACACCTCCAGAAGTTCTAAAGGTGCCTCCAGAGGCAACGCAGAGATGTGTGTCTGAGTGGAGGAGTGAACCTGAAGCCAATTAGACAGGGAGTGTTTAGTCAGTGGGAGGAGGGCCCCCATCTTCCGTGGGTCAACCAGAGCAGCCCCCACTGCCTTGAGATCGTGTGAGGGTGCAAAATGTGCCTCTATTTGGGACCACGTACTTGGGGGGAACGCGATTCCACCAGTTCTTCAACTGGCTGAGTTGAGTTGCTATATAGTAATCGTTCACATTAGGGAGTCCCCCCCACTGGCTTTGTGCGTTGCAACAAATGTCTCGACAACCGAAGCTGCTTTCCTCCCCAGATGAAGGCGTTAAGGAGCTTATGAGAACGTTGAAAAAACACATGCGGAGGTGATGTCGGCACCAAGCAAAATAAATATAACATTTTGGGTAGGAATAACATCTTAAACAGTGCAATACGACCCACCCAGGAGACTTCAAATTTTCAGAGTCTGCTCATCTCATTCTCAATATCTGCTAGTAGGGGGAGGTAATTGGCTTTGTACAAATTAGTGGAGGATGATGTTACCAACGTTCCAGGTATGAAATTTCCTCCATCTGCCAGTCCATCCTCATAATGGCCTTAAGGCGTTTCAACTGCGGTAATGGTATGTTAAGAGGTAAAATTTGAGATTTATTCTCATTAATTTTGTAGTACGATAGGAGGCCAAATTTTTCAATAATCTCTAAAGCTGCCGGCAAAGACTCCAGGGGGTGTGCTAACGTCAATATCACATCATCAGCATACAACGTGATGCTGTGAGATTTTTTCCCCACCTCTATGCCCCAGATATCTGGACTTTGTCTGATTGCTTGGGCAAGTGGTTCTAAAGCTAAAATGAACACTATGGGGGAGAGAGGACACCGCTGCCTAGTGCCAATTGTAATGGGGAATGCCTCCGACATGGTATCATTCACGAACATCCTGGCCGACGGAGCATAATACAGAGCTTTAATAGCTGTCAGCACCCGACCCCCAAACCCCATACGCTCCAGAACCGAGAAGACAAACGACCATCTCACTCGGTCCAATGCTTTCTTGGCGTCTAAGGCCACTACCACTGCTGGCATTCCCCTTCTATTTATTACATCTATCAAATCAATTACTTTCCTGGTGTTGTCAGCTGCAGTCCGCCCTTGCACAAAACCAGCCTGTTCTGGGTTAATAAGGGAAGGAATGATAGGCGCCAATCTCAGAGCAATACACTTAGCATAAATTTTGACATTGGTGTTTAACAATGAAATTGGGCGGAAGTTTTGGGGAACCTCCGGTGGCTTTCCCTGTTTCGGAAGTGTGATCACTGTAGCTGTCAGCATTTCTTTTGGAAAGTTCCCTTCATTTGCTGATAATTGTAGGGTTTTGTATAAGTGTGGGACTAAGGTCTTCTGGAAAGCTTTATAGTATAAATTTGTAAGACCGTCCGGGCCTGGGGCCTTCGCCTCTGGGAGAGAGTTAATCATTTTGGACAATTCAGTCTCTGTCAAAGGTCAAAGGTGCGTTTAAAATTTCCAACTGGTCTGGTGCAAGAGTTGGGAGGTTAATGCTAGAAACAGATTCGTATCACAAGCTGTTGGGTCATGGAGGTCTGCTCTTGGATCTAAGTTATACAAGGAAGGATAGTAATCCTTAAATTTACTGGCGATTTCCCGAGGAGTGTATATCTTAGAATCGGATGATAAGTTCCTCAAAAAGGGGATCTTAGGTTTAGAAGTTTTAATTTTCACTCTGGATGCTAGCAATTTACCCGCTTTATTATTTTGGGAGTAGTAATGGGCTGTGGTGATCATAAGATTTTTTTTATAATTGTGTAAGAGTAATTCCAATTTCAATCGAAGATCACGTAGTTTACACATTTGGGCAGCGGATGAGGCTCTTTTATTCATGTATTCCAGTGAACTGATCGACGCTGTAAGGTCTGATAAGAGTTTTCCTCTTTGCTTTTTAAGGATATTGCCTATTTTAATAAAGTGGCCCCTGATAAACGCTTTATGGGCATTCCATACGTGGAAGTAATTAGTGACTGAGTCCGCATTAAGCTCAAAGTATTCTTTAAGAACTACTTGTGTTTGTGCCATTAGATGGGGGTTTTTTAGGATAAAGGGGTTGACCTTCCACAGGGAGTAAAGGGGGCACTCAGATTCTTCCCGAATAGACATCTTTATGGGGGCGTGATCCGACCAAGTCATTAAACCTATTTCTGATGAGTTGATGATATTAAGGAGAGACCTGCTAACCAAGAATAGGTCTATCTGGGAGTAGGAGTGATGTATCTGTGAAAAGTAGGTATAGTCCTTCTGTCACATGCATGAAGAACCCTCCATATGTCATATAGGTCCTCCGGAAAGGTTAAGGGGGGAGAACAGGCGGCCCCCCGTAGGTTTGGGAGGAAGAGTCCAGAGAATTATCAATAACACAATTACAATCCCCACATAGGATTACGTGGCCCTGTTTAACCTTATTGATTCTAGTTAGTAATTTTTTTGTCATTTTTTGATAAATCTAGTCTGCGCTTGGTTTGGAGCATAAATGACGGCTATAGTATATAAAACATTATTTATGGTGCCCACTTGTATGAAGTAAAGGCCTGCAGGGTCATGTTCTAGATATGTTGAGGAGAAAGCAACAGACCCCTTGATAGCCAACATCACCCCTCTCTTTCTTTCAAGAAATTAGATTGGACCACATAGGGAAAGAGCCGATGAGACAGTCTGTGGAGTCTTTCTCCAATAAGTGCGTCTCCTGGGCACAAAACACCTCACATTTAGCTGCGTCTGCCCCTTTCCACATATAAGATCTTTTATGAGGGCTGTTTAGGCCTCTAACATTAAGTGAGCATATCGTAATAACCATATTGTAAACATACAGATGCTAGTATGACTGATGGGCTGCCCATTACACCTGTCAGAATTCCCTGCAAAGCGGGAAAATGCTGGACCGAATAAACCACAGGTATGCAAAAAGAAAAAAACAAAAACTATGTAGCTCCAGATAATCGGTTAAACCAGTCAGGTGCACGGTGACTGGAGAGGTGGACGCCGAATATGAGCCTCAGCCGGACTCTGGAAGGGGTTAAATAAAGGAGATTTCTGCATTTTGGCTCCTGGTATGGAGTCGAATCATATGCCGCCATATAGTAGCCGTCCGGTAACTGGTGATAATTCCCTCATGTGTGGGGTCTATTTGTCTCCAGAGAAATCACACGTTACATTCCACACATAACACCGTGTAGAAAAGGCGGCGCGGGGTAATTGTGCCAGTAGTGAGGGGAAAATAATGGCGGGAAGGTCACTGACTGAGGAGAAGTCTCCATGTCTGCACTCCGGAGATCATGTGACCACTGACTCCTCCCCTCCTGTGACCTCATCACAGGTCCTGTGCGCACAGAGCAGCCATATATGTGGAGTGCGGCTCTGCGGGTGGAGGTAAGTGCTGGAGGCTCCATTATTCTCTATGTGGAGTGCGGCTCTGCGGGTGGAGGTCGGTGCCGGAGGCTCCATTATTCTCTATGTGGAGTGCGGCTCTGCGGGTGGAGGTCGGTGCTGGAGGCTCCATTATTCTCTATGTGGAGTGCGGCTCTGCGGGTGGAGGTCGGTGCTGGAGGCTCCATTATTCTCTATGTGGAGTGCGGCTCTGCGGGTGGAGGTCGGTGCTGGAGGCTCCATTATTCTCTATGTGGAGTGCGGCTCTGCGGGTGGAGGTCGGTGCTGGAGGCTCCATTATTCTCTATGTGGAGTGCGGCTCTGTGGGTGGAGGTAGGTGCCGGAGGCTCCATTATTCTCTATGTGGAGTGTGGCTCTGCGGGTGGAGGTCGGTGCTGGAGGCTCCATTTTTCTCTATGTGGAGTGTGGCTCTGCGGGTGGAGGTCGGTGCCGGAGGCTCCATTATTCTCTATGTGGAGTGCGGCTCTGCGGGTGGAGGTCGGTGCTGGAGGCTCCATTATTCTCTATGTAGAGTGCGGCTCTGTGGGTGGAGGTCGGTGCTGGAGGATCCATTATTCTCTATGTGGAGTGCGGCTCTGCGGGTGGAGGTCGGTGCTGGAGGCTCCATTATTCTCTATGTGGAGTGCGGGTGGAGGTCGGTGCTGGAGGCTCCATTATTCTCTATGTGGAGTGCGGGTGGAGGTCGGTGCTGGAGGCTCCATTATTCTCTATGTGGAGTGCGGCTCTGCGGGTGGAGGTCGGTGCTGGTGTCTCCATTATTCTCTATGTGGAGTGCGGCTCTGCGGGTGGAGGTCGGTGCCGGAGGCTCCATTATTCTCTATGTGGAGTGCGGCTCTGCGGGTGGAGGTCGGTGCCGGAGGCTCCATTATTCTGTATGTGGAGTGCGGCTCTGCGGGTGGAGGTCGGTGCTGGAGGCTCCATTATTCTGTATGTGGAGTGCGGCTCTGCGGGTGGAGGTCGGTGCTGGAGGCTCCATTATTCTGTATGTGGAGTGCGGCTCTGCGGGTGGAGGTCGGTGCCGGAGGCTCCATTATTCTGTATGTGGAGTGCGGCTCTGCGGGTGGAGGTCGGTGCCGGAGGCTCCATTATTCTGTATGTGGAGTGCGGCTCTGCGGGTGGAGGTCGGTGCTGGAGGCTCCATTATTCTGTATGTGGAGTGCGGCTCTGCGGGTGGAGGTTGGTGCTGGAGGCCCCATTATTCTCTATGTGGAGTGCGGCTCTGCGGGTGGAGGTAAGTGCTGGAGGCTCCATTATTCTCTATGTGGAGTGCGGCTCTGCGGGTGGAGGTCGGTGCCGGAGGCTCCATTATTCTCTATGTGGAGTGCGGCTCTGCGGGTGGAGGTCGGTGCTGGAGGCTCCATTATTCTCTATGTGGAGTGCGGCTCTGCGGGTGGAGGTCGGTGCTGGAGGCTTCATTATTCTCTATGCGGAGTGCGGCTCTGCGGGTGGAGGTCGGTGCTGGTGTCTCCATTATTCTCTATGTGGAGTGCGGCTCTGCGGGTGGAGGTCGGTGCCGGAGGCTCCATTATTCTCTATGTGGAGTGCGGCTCTGCGGGTGGAGGTCGGTGCCGGAGGCTCCATTATTCTGTATGTGGAGTGCGGCTCTGCGGGTGGAGGTCGGTGCTGGAGGCTCCATTATTCTGTATGTGGAGTGCGGCTCTGCGGGTGGAGGTTGGTGCTGGAGGCCCCATTATTCTCTATGTGGAGTGCGGCTCTGCGGGTGGAGGTAAGTGCTGGAGGCTCCATTATTCTCTATGTGGAGTGCGGCTCTGCGGGTGGAGGTCGGTGCCGGAGGCTCCATAATTCTCTATGTGGAGTGCGGCTCTGCGGGTGGAGGTCGGTGCTGGAGGCTCCATTATTCTCTATGTGGAGTGCGGCTCTGCGGGTGGAGGTCGGTGCTGGAGGCTCCATTATTCTCTATGTGGAGTGCGGCTCTGCGGGTGGAGGTCGGTGCTGGAGGCTCCATTATTCTCTATAAGGAGTGTGGCTCTGCGGGTGGAGGTCGGTGCTGGAGGCTCCATTATTCTCTATGTGGAGTGTGGCTCTGCAGGTGGAGGTCGGTGCCGGAGGCTCCATTATTCTCTATGTGGAGTGCGGGTGGAGGTAAGTGCTGGAGCCTCCATTATTCTCTATGTGGAGGGTGGCTCTGCGGGTGGAGGTCGGTGCTGGAGGCTCCATTATTCTCTATGTGGAGTGTGGCTCTGCGGGTGGAGGTCGGTGCTGATGGCTCCATTATTCTCTATGTGGAGTGTGGCTCTGCGGGTGGAGGTCGGTGCTGGAGGCTCCATTATTCTCTATGTGGAGTGCGGCTCTGCGGGTGGAGGTCGGTGCTGGAGGCTCCATTATTCTCTATGTGGAGTGCGGCTCTGCGGGTGGAGGTCGGTGCTGGAGACTCCATTATTCTCTATGTGGAGGTCGATGCTGGAGGCTCCATTATTCTCTATGTGGAGTGTGGCTCTGCGGGTGGAGGTCGGTGCTGGAGACTCCGTTATTCTCTATGTGGAGTG
The DNA here is from genome assembly GCF_039654945.1 of Dendrobates tinctorius. Lineage (NCBI taxonomy): Eukaryota > Metazoa > Chordata > Amphibia > Anura > Dendrobatidae > Dendrobates > Dendrobates tinctorius. The sequence continues at coordinate 3,815,417 of NW_027361893.1, read as the reverse complement.
TGGCTCTGCGGGTGGAGGTCGGTGCTGGAGGCTCCATTATTCTCTATGTGGAGTGTGGCTCTGCGGGTGGAGGTAAGTGCTGGAGGCTCCATTATTCTCTATGTGGAGTGTGGCTCTGCGGGTGGAGCTCGGTGCTGGAGGCTCCATTATTCTCTATGTGGAGTGTGGCTCTGCGGGTGGAGGTAAGTGCTGGAGGCTCCATTATTCTCTATGTGGAGTGTGGCTCTGCGGGTGGAGGTAAGTGCTGGAGGCTCCATTATTCTCTGTGGAGGGTGGCTCTGCGGGTGGAGGTCGGTGCTGAAGGCTCCATTATTCTCTATGTGGAGTGTGGCTCTGCGGGTGGAGGTCGGTGCCGGAGGCTCCATTTTTCTCTATGTGGAGTGTGGCTCTGCGGGTGGAGGTCGGTGCTGGAGGCTCCATTATTCTCTATGTGGAGTGAGGCTCTGCGGGTGGAGGTCGGTGCTGGAGGCGCCATTATTCTCTATGTGGAGTGCGGCTCTGCGGGTGGAGGTCGGTGCTGGAGGCTCCATTATTCTCTATGTGGAGTGCGGCTCTGCGGGTGGAGGTCGGTGCTGGAGGCTCCATTATTCTCTATGTGGAGTGCGGCTCTGCGGGTGGAGGTTGGTGTTGGAGGCTCCATTATTCTCTGTGTCGAGTGCGGGTGGAGGTCGGTGCTGGACCTCCTGTAATAGATACATGCGACCCAACTATGGAAAGGAGGAAACGGATTGTTCTCATAGTTCTGGGCCCCTTTCTTGGCCGCCACAGTGTAATGCTCCCATAATGCTCCTTAGACTGGGGTCAATCATGCGAGTAACTCGCACGAGTCTCGCATGTCAATACCCGGCACTGCCGCCAGCACTTGGGACCAGAGCGTGCGGCTGCATAGAAATACATGTAACTGCCCACTCCTGTCTGTGTTTCTCGCATGTCTGACCACGTTTTTATGCAGTATGTATGATGCTCCCCACACAGTATAATGTTCCCACAGTACCACCATCCTCCCACACTCAGTATAATGTTCCCACAGTACCACCATCCTCCCACACACAGTATAATGTTCCCACAGTACCGCCATCCTCCCACACACAGTATAATGTTCCCACAGTACCGCCATCCTCCCACACACAGTATAATGCCCCCATTTTGTCCCTATATTGAGTGTCCAGGTACAACACACAAACAGAAGGCAGAAGTAACCAATATCATTATTTATTTCCCTGATAATGGGAATTGTGATCACTATGGCAACAGGGAATAATACAAAAAGGGTGATTACAATGTGAAATATACACTATCATAAATATAATGAATTCTCCGGCTCACTCTGACTGTAATAGCAGCCTCTAATCATATGCTACTTTAGCTACTGACAAGGGTGGTGGTCCCAACACATATAGGCCTCAACACTACCTCGTCTGTGAATACAGGCCATAGCGGAGGTCTCCGGTTCTTCCCGTTAGGCCACTTCCTCCTGACAAAGTCTGTGAACTGAAGGCAATTCAGCGAGCCTTCAACCTTCCCCTGTCCTGACTGTTGTACTATCCCAGACCAACCTCTGAACTGTACGTCAGTGCTGGAAGCAGCGTCCCAGCTCATTCGCACCTCCTGCTCTTCACTACAGGTGTATACTCCCAAGCAGAATCTCCTCTTGGATCTTCAGTGCTTGACCCATGGCGGACTTCTCTCGTACCTGAAGTAGTGAGGGCTGGGAGTCGGCTGTTGCCTGGAGTGGTCTGGACTCTGCGTATTGTCTGGCACAGGTCTGGTTCTCGGGCCTGGATTCTGGGACCGATCTGGTGCCCCCTGCGTTCTGCTTCCTGGCATGCCTCAATCTGCTGCCTTGGGCATTTTACCACAGCCTCGTACCTCGGCCTCAGTTTCTTTTCCCTGACACACGTCCTGCCCGCTCTTTGCTTGCCACCAAATTTGCTCCTTTTTTTTTTTGACTGGCCTTTTGTATCAAGAAACTGCATCATCAAGGTACCATCCAGACTCTTCCTTGCTGAAACTCTCCATCTTCCCATTGATTCCTCAGGGTCCCACCTGGATAGCAGATGGCAGTCGTCTTGTACAAATGTTGCACAGTGCTGAGAATTCACGCTTCCTATGACACACACCTTTTTACACCTCTTATGCCAGTATGTATGATGCCCCTCACACAGTATAATGTTCAGACAGTGCTGACATCTTCCACAAAAGATATTTCCATGGTACCGCCACCCCCCCCACACACAGTATAATGTTCTCATAGTACCACAAGTCCACCACACAGTATAATCTTCCCACAGTAGCACCATTCCCTCCACACACGGTATAATGTTCACACGGCAAAGCCATTCCCCCACACACAGCATAGAGTAATCTCACAGTATCGTTATTCCCTCCTCACAGTGTAACAGCATTCCCAACCTTTTTGACCTTGATAGCCACATTCGGCGCTGAGAGAAGTTCGCGAGCAACATCCAGCTCCTATCCCCCTCAAAATAGTGTCAACCAAAGTCCACGTTACGGGTATAATGATATCCGACGCTTTTCCACAGAAATCGCTCCAAAGCAGTGGAATGAGATCTAGGGGTTCCTGTTATGAGCTCATTTTCTGCTCCACCAGTTGAGAGTTCCCCTTCCGTTCTCCCTCTGGTGGTGACAGTAGGTAGTAATCTGCCACCTGGTGAGGAAGATAATGATTGGATCTCTGGAGTATCAGATTGGATATAAGACAGCCGACGCCCTATCCTAGTGCTGGTGATTCAGTCTGTTTCTCAGGTCTAGGACTCAGTTCTGTTCCAGTCTTCTCAAAATAAGTCGGTTTTTTGCTAATGTTCACACTTGCTCTTGTTGGTCTCTTCAGTTTTTTGTGTGGTCAGCCAGCCCGGCTGGGCTGTGCTGAATTTTCACTCTTATTTGCCAAATTGCCTTTCTTTTGTCCCTTATTAGATTGGCCTCTTTTTGCTCTGTCTCAGAATATTTTAGAGTGCTGATATAGTGGGAGAAGTCTAGTGACTTCAGGGTTAATTTTGCTATCAGTTGTGTTGGACATTTTGTAGGGTTTTTTGGCAGACTGCAGACAGTGTCTTTTCTTTCCTGTCCTTTCTAGTTAGTTTGGCCCCATCTTTTGTTCAGCCTATTTTCCTGCCTTTGTTTGTGTTTTCATCTTTTTTCACCGTCAATACATGTGGGGGCTGTCTCTCCTTTGGGGTCTGCTTTGGGGCAGTTAGTATTTTTCTTTTCCTGATTTAGGCTTATTTAGTTCTCCGGTTGTGACGAGGCGTCTAGGACCACCGTAGGAACGCTCCACGACTGCTGCTAGTTGCGTGTTAGGATCAGGGGTCTGCATAGTTACCAACCTCTTTGGTTTTCTGAGACTTAGCTTGTATTGTTTTTTTTATTTCCTCCTCGGCTACCCGTTCATAACAGAATCACCAGCCATACCGCAGATTCTAGGTACTCAAAAGCAGGAAAAAAAAGTGTTAGAATTTTTTTTTTTTTTTTATATGCATTTTTTCCTCTTTCTCTGGGGCCGTAGGAGGATTCTTTCCTTAATGGAGATTAAGCAATTGTCTGATCGTGTGGAGCAGCTGGCTGCTGAAGTGCAGGGAATTTCCGCCTATCTCGCTCAATTACATGCTGTTGAACCCAAAATACCCACTCCTGATGTGTTTCTGGGGATCGGTCTAAATTTTTGAATTTTAAGAATAATTGTAAATTATTTCTTGCCTTGAAGCCTAACTGATCAGGAAGCTCTGTGCAGCAGATTAAAATTGTCATCTCCTTGCTGCGCGGCGATCCCCAGGATTGGGCGTTTTCTCTGACACCTGAAAATCCTATTCTGACTAATGTGGATGCATTTTTTCAGGCCTTGGGGTTGTTGTATGATGAACCTAATTCCGTTGATCAAGCTGAGAGAACCCTGTTGGCATTAAACCAGGGCCAGGATCCTGCAGAGTTATATTGTCAAAAATTCAGAAAGTGGGCGGTCCTTACTACATGGAATGATAGTGCATTGGCAGCCCTCTTTCGGAAAGGTTTATCAGAGACCGTAAAAGATGTTATGGTGGGATTTCCTGTTCCCTTTGGTCTGGATGGCTCTATGGCATTAGCCATTCAAGTTGATCGTTGTTTATGTGAACGTAAAAATACACGGGAGGCGCTGCCACCTTTTGAACAAATGTCTGAACCTACGCAATGTGATTGGGTTTTGTCTAGGGCGCAACGTCGGGAGTTTAGAAGGCGTAATAAGCTGTGTTTTTTCTGTGGAGACGCCTCTCATACTATTTCTGTCTGCCCTAAACGAGAGAAACGTTTTGCACACACATTTGCTGTGGGTAGTATACAACCTAAGTTCCTTTTGGCAATTACTCTGATCTGCTCCTTATCCACATTTTCCACTAAGGCTTTTGTGGATTCAGGAGCAGCTCTGAATTTGATGGATTTGGACTTTGCTAAACGTTGTGGTTTGTCCATGACGCCTCTGCAGATGCCTATTCCTTTAAGGGGTATTGATGCCGCTCTGTCGGTGGAGAATAAATCTCAGTTTTGGACCCAGGTGATAATGCGAGTTGCCCCTGACCACCAGGAAAATTGTAACTTTTTGGTGCTGCATAATATGCATGACACTATTGTTCTGGGGTTCCCCTGGTTGCAAACTCATAACCCAGTTTTGGATTGGAAATCTGTGTCTGTGGTGAGTTGGGGTTGTCGGTGTGTTCTTAGGGACGCTCCTGTTTTCTCCACCTCTCCTCAGTCTCATGATATTCCTGATTATCTGGCTGAATTCTCTGATGTATTTAGTGAGAGTAAGTCTGCGTCTTTTCCCCCTCATAGGAGTTATGACTGTGCAATTGAGTTGATGCCTGGGTGTAAATTTCCCAAGGGTCGGCTTTGTAACTTATCAGTACCCGAACATGATGCCATGCGATCCTATATTAAGGAGTCGTTGGAGAAGGGTCATATTAGACCATCCTCGTCACCTTTAGGTGCTGGGGGTTTTTTGTGGCCAAGAAAGATGGTTCATTAAGACCGTGTATTGATTATCGTTCCCTTAACAAGATGACGGTTAAATATCAGTACCCGTTACCTCTGATGTCTGATTTATTCTCCAGAGTTAAGAGTGCCTGCTGGTTTACAAAGCTTGACCTCAGGGGGGCGTATAATCTTATTCGCATCAAGCACGGGGATGAATGGAAGACGGCGTTTAATACTCCGGAGGGACATTTTTAGTACCTGGTGATGCCTTTTGGGCTCTCTAATGCCCCTTCTGTCTTCCAGTCCTTTATGAATGATATTTTCCGAGACTTTGTGGATACGTTTTTGATCATCTATCTGGATGATATTTTGATCTTTTCTAATGATTGGGATTTCCATGTGGAACATGTCCGGACTGTGTTTCGGATTTTGAGGGAGAATTCCCTGTTTGTTAAGGGATCAAAATGCCTCTTTGATGTACAGAGGATTTCATTTTTGGGATTTATCTTATCTCCATCGACTATTGAAATGGACCCGGCCAAGGTACAGGCCATTTATGATTGGGTTCAGCCTACTTCTTTGAAGGCTCTTCAGAAATTTTTGGGTTTTGCTAATTTCTATCGTAAATTTATAGGTAATTTTTCTAGTATTGTCAAACCACTGACTAATCTGACCAAGAAGGGAGCTGATGTGCTGAATTGGTCTCCTGAGGCTGTCTCAGCATTTCAGGAGCTTAAGCGGAGGTTTACTTCAGCTCCAGTTTTACGGCAACCTGATGTCTCACTTCCATTTCAAGTGGAGGTAGACGCTTCTGAGATTGATGCAGGAGCTGTTTTGTCCCAAAAAGACCCTGTGACTTCTAAGATGAATCCCTGTCCCTTCTTTTCTCGGAAGTTCTCCCCATCTGAACGCAACTATGACATAGGGAATCGGGAATTGTTGGCCATGAAATGGGCATTTGAGGAGTGGAGACATTGGTTGGAGGGAGCTAGACATCAATTTGTGGTCCTCACCGATCACAAGAATCTGACTTATCTGGAGTCGGCTAAACGCTTGAATCGTAGACAGGCTAGTTGGGCCTTGTTTTTCCCGCGTTTTAATTTTGTGGTCTCTTTTCTTCCAGGCACTAAGAATGTTAAGGCAGGCGCCCTTTCTAGGAGTTTCTTTGCTGATTCTCTTAATGTGACCGAGCCTACTACTATCCTAGGTGAGGGGGTAGTTCTTTCTGCCATTTTGCCCGATTTGAAACGCGCCCTAGAGAAATTTCAGGAGGATAAACCTGAGCGTTGCCCTATGGGAAGATTGTATGTTCCGGACCAGTGGAGAAAGAGAGTGATGTCTGAAGTCCATTGCTCCGCATTGGCTGGTCATCCAGGTATTTTTGGTACCAGAGATTTGGTGAGTCGGTCGTTTTGGTGGCCTGCCTTATCTCGTGATGTCAGGAATTTTGTACAGTCCTGTGGGACTTGTTCTCGGTCTAAACCCTGTTCTCGTTCTAGTGGGTTGCTGATGCCCCTGCCAGTGCCCAAGAGGCCATGGACCCATATCTCAATGGATTTTATTTCTGATCTTCCTGTCTCTCAGAGAATGACTGTTATCTGGGTAATTTGTGATAGATTCTTGAAGATGGTCCATCTTGTACCATTCCCAAAGTTGCCATCTTCCGCTGAGTTGGTACCCTTATTTTTACAACAGGTGGTTCGGTTACACGGGATTCCTGAGAACATTGTGTCCGATAGAGGGGTCCAGTTTGTTTCCAGATTTTGGAAAGCCTTTCGTTCCAATCTGGTAATTCAGTTATCCTTCTCCTCCGCATTTCATCCCCAGACCAATGGGCAGACTGAGAGAACAAACCAGACCTTGGAGTCTTATTTAAGATGTTTTATATCTGCTGATCAAGATGATTGGGTCTCATTTTTGCCCTTGGCCGAATTTGCGCTGAACAATAGAGCTAGTTCTGCCACCTTGATGTCACCCTTTTTCTGTAATTTTGGGTTTCATCCTCGATTCTCTTCAGGGCAAGTAGAATCTTCGTCCTGCCCAGGTGTGGACACTGTGGTTGAGACTGCAGCAGATATGGGACCAAGTGGTGTATAAATTGTCTCTCTCTCAGGAAAAGGCCCAGCGTTTTTCCAACCGGCATAGGACCATTGGTCCCCAGTTTAAAGTGGGTGATATGGTTTGGTTGTCGTCTAAGAATATTCCTATGAAGGTTGCATCTCCAAAATTTAAGCCAAGATTTATTGGACCTTATAGGATTTTGGAGATTCTTAATCCTGTTTCTTTTCGATTGGCTCTTCCAGTTACGTTCAAAATCCATAACGTATTTCACAAATCACTGTTGAAGAGGTTTGTTGAGCCAGTAGTTCCTGTGGCGGCACCTCCTGACCCTGTGTTGGTTAAAGGCAATATGGAATATGAGGTAGAGAAAATATTGGATTCTCGTTTGGTTAGACGGAGACTCCAGTATTTGGTCAAATGGAAGAGTGGATAATTCTTGGGTTTTTGCCTCTGATATTCATTCCAATAAATTGGTTTGTGCTTTTCACCGGGCCCATCCTGATCGGCCTGATGGCATGGAAGGGGGTTCGGTGACCCCTCCTCAAGGGGGGGGTACTGTTATGAGCTCATTTTCTGCTCCACCAGTTGAGAGTTCCCCTTCCGTTCTCCCTCTGGTGACAGGAGGTAGTGAGGTTGGTTTAAGTAGTAGTAATCTGCGCCCTGGTGAGGAAGATAATGATTGGATCTATGGAGTATCAGATTGGATATAAGACAGCCGACGCCCTATCCTAGTGCTGGTGATTCAGTCTGTTTCTCAGGTCTAGGACTCGGCTCTGTTCCAGTCTTCTCAAGATAAGTCTGTTTTTTGCTAATGTTCACACTTCCTCTTGTTGGTCTCTTCAGTTTTTTGTGTGGTCAGCCAGTCCGGCTGGGCTGTGCTGAATTTTCACTCTTATTTGCCAAATTGCCTTTCTTTTGTCCCTTATTAGATTGGCCTCTTTTTGCTCTGTCTCAGAATATTTTAGAGTGCTGATATAGTGGGAGAAGTCTAGTGACTTCAGGGTTAATTTTGCTATCAGTTGTGTTGGACATTTTGTAGGGTATTTTGGCAGACTGCAGACACTGTCTTTTCTTTCCTGTCCTTTCTAGTTAGTTTGGCCCCATCGTTTGCTCAGCCTATTTTCCTGCCTTTTGTTTGTGTTTTCATCTTTTTTCACCATCATTACATGTGGGGGGCTGTCTCTCCTTTGGGGTCTGCTCTGGGGCAGTTTTCCTCTTTTCCTGCTTTAGGCTTATTTAGTTCTCCGGTTGTGACGAGGCGTCTAGGACCACTGTAGGAACGCTTCACGACTGCTGCTAGTTGTGTGTTAGGATCAGGGGTCTGCATAGTTACCAACCTCTTTGGTTTTCTGAGACTTAGCTTGTATTGTCTTTTTTATTTCTTCCTCGGCTACCCATTCATAACAGGTTCCCACAGTACCCCTATTCAGTAATCTTCCATCAAGGACTCCCTGCACACTGTCACATCCAGCTTTGAGCACCTCCTCTAACAGGTAGTACCATTCTCCAGTATACCATACCTAAAATATCTCTAAACACCTTAGACCATTATATGTGCATCCAGATCTGCTCTTGTGTGCAGGGCTACCCACAAAAATCACCATTTTGAGATGTGCATGTGCTCTTCATACCTGTTTGCTGGACCTAATGCACCAAGCTGGCAGAGAGTCGCGAGCCACAATTCATGGGAAGGTGAGCCACATGTGGTTCCCGAGCTACAGGTTGGGGACCCCTGCAGTATAATAATCCCACAATACCACTATTCCCCTAGAGACAGAATAACCTTCCCACAGTACTGCCATTCCACCATGCACAGTATAATGCTCCCACAGTACGGTCATTTCCTCCACACAGTATACTGTCCCCATAGTACCGCTATCCCCTTACACATGCTACCAAAGTACCATCATTTCCCCCATACACTGTATAATGTTCCCACAGTACCGCAATCCCCTCCATACTGAGTGGGGGTACTTATTTTGTATAGCAGGCTATGGTGGCCATAGTACGGTGTGAGGTGCTGTTTGGACCATCATATTGTGTGGGAGACCTCAGACTGAGTTATCTGGGTCACCAGAGGGAAGATTTCCTGGTGAGTGTGACAGGGATTAGGGAGAAATACAGACATTTGGTCCATCTAGTTGCCGACTTTAACAAAGGCAGCATGCGGTCTGCAGAGAGTATATAATGTCTGTGTATCTTTTTCCTTTAAGTTGCGGGGGCCATATTCCAGCCATTGCTGTGGGATCTCTGATTTCTATCTACTCCACGATGTATAGGATAATGGAGGATAATAAAGTAGTTATGGACGTGAGGTAACTCACATTGTGCAGTGACTCTGTTTTCCCATATAGTGACGGATATTCTTGTTGCCAAAACCGTGTTTTTTTTGTTTTTCCCCCCACTTTAAACCTTTTTTTTGTAACTTGTTTTAAACCCCTCTGATCAGTGCGATCATACAACATACAAGCCTCTGATGGCTCCGGTGATGCACTGTACTACTGTAGTGCCGTGTATCATCACTGCCTGTCAGTGTAATACTAACGGCCCCATACACATGAGAGAAGTGTTGGCTGAACGGTCATTTGGCAGACAGCTATCTCTCCCGACTCCCCCATACACACAAATATCCCAGCTTTCCTGTGGTCTGTATGAGAGAGTCGCCTCCAGACTCCTCTAGAGGAGGATTATCTATAAGAAGAACAAACAGATTATCCTCTGAAATTCAGGGTGCCAGATCCTTCTCTGCCCTGACATCATCTGTCAGGAGGCCCCCAAATATATTTACAGTCGCCCAAACCCCCCGAAATCAGTGCTTTCATGTAACTTTAGTCTAATGTGTATGGGGGCGATAAAAGGTAACTTATTGGATGCTGCCTCTGGCCCGGCCTAATAGACCTTCATACATCACAGCCCAGACACCATTATTAGGCGTGTAAGTATTGTAGTAACTAGGCCGCCCCATACTATCGAGTACTTGGGGCGGAGGACATTCAGCCGGACTCTGTCACACCTTCTTAGATGCCATGTTTTGCTTTTGGCAACAGCAAGTGGTTAAACTGCCAGGGTTTGTGTTGCAGCCGCACCTGCGGTGTACATCTATGTTCTGGGGCCCAAAAGAGTTTACAGTGCGGGAAAGACGGGAAACCTTCATATAGACGGCCGGTGGGGATGGAGTCAGTGACGGACTCTGGCCAAATATGTTTCTAGAGCCGTAGTAGAAGATGAAGATGTCGTCGTCCTCATCATGAAGTAGTTATTCCTCCTGTCACGTGTAATGAATATCTCCTGCAGTATTGCTAATGCCGATTCCAGTGTCGGGAAATGAGATGAGAATTAGCGTTATGGAAGATGAGTCTATGAGAAACGTATTCAGCTGCCGACTCCGAGGGAGAAACTGCTTGTTGTCTGTGGCCTAAATATATAGGTTTTATTAGTAGATGTAAAGAAGAAAACTAAATACTGTAAAATAATAAATCTCCTCATATGTTTCCCTTATTATCTCCAGGAATTGTATTATTACACAGGATTTTTATGATGTGACATCGGCTCATTTTCTTTACATTCAGGTCTCTACAATATCTGATCCTCTCAGTGACGATCTTTTACATAAGAAATTTTTCTGATTTACCCATCAAAGATGGATATGGACAGAGACAAGATGGCGGAGAGGATATTACACCTCACCCTAGAGATCCTCTTCCGGCTTACTGGAGAGGTGAGAGACTTTGATGTCATATTACATCATTCTTATCTATGGGAATATCAGATGGACAGAACTGGAGAGGTGAGGACTCTGGAAATGTCTGTAGTGAGATTTATTAATGTGTCTCTCCATAACCAGGATTACACAGTAGTGAAGAAGACCTCTAGTGAGCGCTGTCAGGACCCTGTGTCTGAGGGATGGGGAAGACCCCTGAGCCCAATCATGGGGCTATCACCTCACCCCCTCATACATGAGGACATCAATGACCAGAAGATCCTAGATCTCGCCTACAAGATGATTGAGCTGCTGACTGGAGAGGTGAAACTGCTGGGAATGCTGGGACATTATACAGTAACACTATGAAGGTATCGGGGGGATGACGGTATCATTGTATGTGTCAGGTTCCTATAAGGTGTCAGGATGTCACTGTCTATTTCTCCATGGAGGAGTGGGAGTATTTAGAAGGACACAGAGATCTGTACAAGGACGTCATGATGGAGGTTCCCCAGCCCCTCATATCACCAGGTAATAGACAGGAATAAATGCACACAGAATATAATTATCTGTATGTAAAGAATAAATTCAGTCCCTTTGTGTTTCCTCCAGTTGTATCCATTAAGAGGACAACACCAGAGAGATGTCTCCATCCTCTTCTTCCACAGGACTGTAAACAAGACTATGCCAATGTTCCTCAGCATGATCAGGTAGATGGAGAGAAGGTGTCATGAGATCTCCCCTGTGATGTGTAGACGGCTGTGAAGGTCTTGTGCTCAGTGTTGTTTTATCCACAAGTATCATATGTTTTATACTTGGAATATAACTGAAACTGTGATTCTATTGCTCCTCGGGTTTTCATGTGTAAATTGTAAAAAGTATGATACCTCTACACTGTGACATACCTTCAAATATTTGTAGACCGCTATTAAGTCTCCTCTTAGCCTCCTTTTTACAAGGTAAACATTCCCAAACCCTTGAACCGTTCCTCGTAGGACATAGTTGGCAGTCCGCTCACCATCCTGGTAGCTCTTCTCTGAACTTGCTCCTGCATTTCAATGTTTGTTTTTTTGTTTTTTTTTTGTTTTTTTAAATGTGGTGCCCAGAACTGGACACAGTATTCCAGAAGAGATCTGACCAAGGAAGAGTAGACAAAAATAATTACTTGACCTAGACTCTATGCTTCTCTTAATACATCACATAACTTGTGTAATGAGAACAGTTGAGATGGCAAGATTAGCTCTTTTTAGGGCACATAAAATGCCTGTGTCCTTACCTTAGTTGTCTGCTGCCAGAGTTTTACAATATCACAGGACAGTGTCTGAAATGAATTCTGGTTTATTGGTTGAAATGTATCCTCATTGCCTTATCTCATAATTATTGCTAGTCTTTGCTGACGTCTGTCGCCCACATGTCATTATCTATATTACTCTAATGCCTTAATCAATTAGGTCAAGCTGACATCTTGTCTTGCAGGTCATCTCCAAAGTCAATCGATATGGTCAGCAATAAAGTTTATCAATGTAAGAATCAATAGGGTTTTCCCATTTGCACAGTTGCACGTAGCATGTTGATCTTTGATCATCACTATGAGCTGAGTGGTATGGGCATACTGGGTCATTTTAACCCCTTTACCCCAAAGGGTGGTTTGAACGTTACTGACCGGGCCAGTTCTTACAATTCTGACCACTGTCCCTTTATGAGGTAATAACTCTGGAAGGCTTCAATGGATCCCGGTGATTCTGACATTGCTTTCTGAAGACATATTGTACTTCATGTTAGTGGTAAAATTTCTCTGATATGACTTGCATTTACTTGTGAAAAAAATGGAAATTTGCAGAAAATATTTAAAATATTGCAATTTTCCAACGCTGAATTTTCATGTCCTTAAATCAAAGATGTCACACAAAATACTTGATAAGTAACGTTTCCTGTTGTGAGTTCATTTTCTGGTCTACCAGTAGTGAGTTCTCCTTCCAGGCTCCCTCTGGTGGTAACAGGAGGTAGTGAGGCTGATTTAATCAGTGGAGATCTGCCACCTGATAAGGAGGATGACGATTGGACCTCAGGAATCTCAGACTGGATTTAAGACAGCCAACGCCCTATTCTGGTGATTCCTTCTGGCTTGTCAGGTCTTGGTTCTCAGCTCTTTTCCAGTCAGCTCAAGCTAAGTTTTTCTGCTAATGTTCATACTTGATTTTGTTGGTCTATTCAGTTCTTTGTGGCCAGCCAGCCCCGGCTGGGGCTGTGCTGAATTTCCCCTCTTATTTATCTGTATTTGCCAATTTGCTTTTTGTCCCTTATTAGATTGACCTCTTCTTGCTCTGTCTCAGAATATTTCAGAGTGCTGATATAGTGGGAGAAGTCTAGTGACTTCAGGGTTAATTTTGTTATCCAAAGTGTTAGACATTATTTTTGTAGGGTTTTTGGCAGATTGCAGACAGTGTCTTTCCTTTCCTATCCTTTCTAGTTTGGGCCCCATCGTTTGCTCAGTCCTCCGGCTGTGACGAGGCGTCTAGGTTCATCGTAGGCACGTTCCACGGCTGTTGCTAGTTGTGTGGTTAGTATCAGGGATCTGCAATCTGCATAGTTACCAACCTCTCTGGTTTTCTGTGACTTAGCTTGTTTTGTTTTTTCCTCCTCGGTGACCCATTCATAAGTTTCCCACATGTCTACTTTACAACATCACAATTTTGGAAGAATTTTTTACCAAGTGTAACAGGAGAATTTGGACCCCAAAAGCTGTTGTGCAATTTGTCCTGAGTACGCTGATACCCCATACCACTGTTTGAGCGCGTGACAGAACTCAGAAGGGAAGGAGCGCCAATTGATGCAAAATGGAAACCCCCCACAAGTGACACCTTTTTGGAAACTATACCCCCCCCAATGGACTTATCTAGATGTGTGGTGAGCACTTTGAACCCCCAAGTGCTTCACAGAAGCTTAAGTCATATTTTTTCCACAAAAATGATCTTTTTGCCCCCAATTTTTTATTTTCCCAGGGGTAACAGGAGAAATTAGACTCCAAAACTTGTTGTGCAATTTCTCTTGATTACGTCGATACCCTTATTTAGGGGAATACTACTTTTGAGGCACAGTGCAAAGCTCCGAAGGGAAAAGGCACCATATTGGATTTCAGATTTTGCTGGAATGGTTTGAGGGTGCCATGTCACATTGCAGTGCCCCTGAGATGCCAGAACAACGGAAACCCCCTATATGTGAACTCATTTTACAAACTACACTCCTCAATGAATTCAGCTAGGGGTGCAGTTATCATATTAACACCACATGTGCCTCACAGAATATCATACCACTGAGCGGTGAAGAAAGAATAAATTACATTTTTACCTCTAAAATGTTGTTTTAGCCCCAAGTGCACACGGGCGGAGACACATTCACCTCAAAACCATCCTGCAAAACTCACCAGCTGCACTGCCAAAGGAGGCGACTATAAAGGAGAAAAGGTGTGCTGCCTAAAAATGCTGTGTATAGAGGAGGAGCGTGAGGTGCAGGAGGAATAAGGCCCGTTAACTGCCGCCATTAAAAGTCATATCGGCAGTCACTAAAGGTTTAATAATGTGTTTTTTAAAAAAAAAATTTCTTCAACAAAATGGTGCCGGTTGTGTTTCATGTACCATTGCAGGAGCGTTGCTATGTTCAATGCCTGGGCAACGTCAGGCTTTTCAACTAGTAATTAATATCAAATACATATCCTTAACAGTCCCCCCTTTGGAGACATGTAAAATCAAAACCCTAATCTTGTCGAGCCTATCGATCAGTCCTTGTGCACTTTAAGGATTTCTTCACCGCGTACAAGACGACCCATCTCTAGTAGATGGACCCCTTCCTAATGGACTTGTGCAGAAGGAAGTAAGATCCTACTCTCTCCCTAGTATTCCGGGTGAGGTGGATTTGGCATTCTTCTCATGGTTTCACAGCAGCATCTTTTCATCTAGGAGATCATCGAAGTCGGCGTGCATGGTCATCACTGTGGTTTCCATCATTATTTTCTTAAGACATGTAGCTATGCAGCATAGAATTAAGGCTTAATACAATCAACATCACATATAATAGCTATTGCAAATTTAATGGGTCAATAAGTCCCTTTTATGGCATCCCCAGTGGATTCTGTAAACCATTGTTGATTAATGTAAGGTAGCTTATCCATTTTGCATTCTTGCCTATCCCAATCATGGGGATGATGAATTCAAATCCAACTGCTATCTTGTTTCTGGCTTTGCATTTATCAGGTACTCCCTGTGAGACCCCAATGGCATCTCTGTTCCTTAACCAAAATTTACACATTTTGTCACCATTTCCCCCCCCCCCACCACCACCACCACCCAAGTTCAGTACTTGAGCCTATTACATATAACCCTTGGTCATTCTCTGAGGGGTTGTCAATGGTGAGGTACAGAACTATGCATCCTTCCTTGGGGCAATGAGTGGTGGCAGGGATGGGGAGTATTAAACCCGGAATGCCCCTCTGGCCCTTAAAGGGGGCTTTGGTCAGGGTCATGAGCGTAAATTGGCTGGTTCCCCAGCTTATTACATATGAGATGTTTCTGTGTTATAGTGGTATCATTGCTGCTTCTTTTTGCTGTTGTACCAGCCAGTCTGTTGCCCACTGCTTACCTTGAGGTTTCTCCAGTGTGCGCCTTGACTTTTACCACTGCAAATCTTTCTGGCATCAATAAGGACTCCATCAGCTCTTGTATGGCTTTGTGGCATCTGACAGGCGTTCCATTAGCCGTGATGAAGTCTCTTGCTATCCAGATTGGTCGTAGCTTTGTGTTGAGCAGACATCTTGCATGCTTCTGTCAAGGCCTGCAGATCTGCCTCCGGATGGAAGCAGTTGGTTTGCTAGCAGCACGGTATCTTCTGTGACTACTGCTGTTCCAGTGTGCGAGTGGCCTTCTGGTCTATATACCTTGATCCATCCACAAAAAGCGTCAGGTCAGGATCTTTCAAAGGTACATCAGTTGAGTGAGTCAAACCTGGAGGTTACTTGTCTCATAACAGCAAAAGAATCGTGTTTAGCCATTTCAAAGTCGACTGCCTCTCCCACTGGTGTGTCGGAGATGTGATCTTAATCATCTCCCCCCCACCTTCCTTGGCAGAGTTAAGCCCCCGTTACACACTGCGATATCGCTAGTAATATCACTGTAAAGTCACCGATTTTGTGACGTAGCAGCGATATTGCTAGCGATATCGCTACATGTGATACTTACCTCCGACCGGCTCCCCCGCTTGTCGCGCGAGAAGGTCCTGGACTATTTCTCGTCGTCAGCTTCCTGCGGCGCTTCCTGCTGTGACGACGAGCGACGCGTGGACGCGGGCGGGAGGACGTCAGGATCGCCGCATCTGACAGGTAAATAGCGACCCCCGACCCCTGCAATGTCGCTGGTGAGATCTGCCTGCGTGGCAGCTCACTAGCGACCACTTAGCGATGCACCAGCGATCCATATCGTTGTCGGGATCGCTGGTGCATCGCTATGTGTAACGGTACCCGTAGAATAGTAGCTGGGTTAAGGACAGTACATCTGGAGATGGTGACATTATCTGGAATCAGAATAGGGCATTGCATTGTTTTGGCTGTGCCTGGGCCAGATTGGCAGTAATGTCATGGGGTGCCATTATCTTCAAATGGTGGCCCAGAATGATGTCAGAGGTCTTATCCAGCAACAGGTGGGTTGCACACACGGCTCTCATGCAGGTTGGTGCTTCATGGGCCACTGGGTCAAGTTTGGCATGTGTATATAATTTTTTTTGTGTATAATTAAAATTTGTTTGCTTTTTATTTTTTCTTGTAGTTTACGGTTACACCGGTTTTTTACACCGGTAGAGTTGGAAGGGACCTCCTGGGCCATCTGGTCCAACCCCCTGCTCAAAGCAGGATTCACTAAATCATCCTAGACAGATGTCTGTACAGCCTCTGTTTGAAGACTTCCATTGAAGGAGAACTTGCCTCCTCTCGTGGCAGCCTGTTCCACACATTGATAACCCTCACTGTCAAAAACTTTTTTATCTAATCTGTGTCCCATTCAGTTTCATCCCATTGCTTCTACTCTTTCCTTGTGCAAATGAGAATAAATATGATCCTTCTACAATGTGATGGCCCATGAGATATTTGTAGACAGTTATTAAGTCTTCTCTGTCTTCTTTACTGCAAGCTAAACATTCCCAAATCCTGTAACCGTTCCTCATAGGAGAGTATATCGTAATATCCTATTACGGTCTGGAGCTCGGGGATGGTGGTCCTAGGGAGTGGCTGATGCTGGTGTCAAAGCTTTCTCCAATTGGGGACTAACTTTCCTTTCATATCTGAGATCCTGAAACTTTTGATTAAATCGGTGGAAGAAACTATCCACAGATTCTCCTTTTCCCTGCTTGACATCCTGGAGAGTGGGGGTCTGAGCTGGTATGTGGTTCTTGGCTCAGACGTAAAACTTACGGAGGAATTCTTCTCTGGATACACGTGATTCAAGCCATTCTTCATGCAGATTGTTGGGTTCAAGGGCTAGTCGCATCCTTGGCCAAAAGGAATATCCTGCTATAATTTGAGTGAGCCTCTCTAATTCTGCATATGAGGCAAAATGCGCCTTCTGTATTTGATGAATCCTTTTATAAAATGGCATAGGATGTGTTACTGGGTCTGGCAAGCTGTCCACTAGAGTATCTGTCTCCTGGTATTTCCAGGAGTCCTTGTGGGGAACAGGATGTGTGTCAGAGTGTAAGCTTTGGGGATTACTTCGGCAGGATAAAGACTATGATGATGTTCCACAACCATATAGTGGTGGATGCTGGATCTTGTTCATGGGATCCTGTGGATTATGAGTCTGAGCTGTCGATTCCTGTCTTCCCTGTTCTCCTTGACCATACACCTCCATGTCATGCTCCTCTTTTTCTTAATTTTTCTCTTTATTGACTGCATTAATTAATGGAGCTACAGTGGATGTGACATATGGGATGCCATCTACATAAATAACTGGGAATGGTGTAGGACTATTTGGGTTGGTCATCTGACAGTCCGAACAAGTCTCATGATATTCTGCGTTTGACAGCGGGCACATGTCCAGTCGTTGGGAATGTATATAGGAGGTATCAATTGCTGTAATGCCGCTGCTGCAACTGACACATTTTCCTTAGGCGCCTGATCGGCGTAACATTGTCCTATTCCTCGCTCCATACCTGCTTTCTCACATTCTTTATCATCTTATAAAATGCTTCAGGGTCCTGTAAGACCTCAAAATTCCTGAGGTTGGGATTCTGCTTTTTACTCAATAACACATTCTTCCATTCCTTCTTATCTAATCCTCCTCCCTTCCTGTTCTGAGGACTTCTTTTTTTTTTTTCTCACATGCGTTTTTCTTATTTGCTTCGCTACCGGCTTCATGGGTCATGTCTGTCTTGTGTGTGTGTTGACTGATCACTCCCACCCATTCTATCATCTGACTTCTGAAGGACATGTATGTGTCTATTTCTTAACACAGAATTCTCACGGGGTTTTGAATAGTTAACCTGGTAGGTATACTTAATTTAAGTACTTTTAAACTCTAGGCATGTGACTGGGAAAGCTGTGTCTACGCTGTATGTCCAGGGAAAGGGGTCTCGGTGACATTTAGTTACGTTGAATACAGTGGTATAGGAGGTACACCAACAATTAGTCTGTTCCACCAGCAGGGTATCTAAAAAGTCTTGTGTACCCAGAAAATACATAATCTAAAAACACCAGATTGCTACAATATCTGCTTTCACAACAACACTTTCACAAAAATCAGTCTACGCGTGAGCACGCTCGTATCCAAGGTACACAGCGGGTAACTAAGCGACACGCGTGCTTAGTTACCCGATATTTACCTTGGATACCAGCTCCCAGCGTCTGCTTACAGCGCTGGGATCTCGGTGATCATTGGTCTCCCGCTGCCACACGCAGAGATGCGCGCTGGCCAGCGGGAGACCAAAGATCAAAAAATGGCCCAGGACATTCCTGCATGTTCAGCGATACCCGGCGGGGGGGGCAGTCGCTGATGCATGTCACACAGCAAGATCACTGTGGCATCACAGAATCAGCGATCTTGCTGTGTGTGACGGGGCCTTAAGATTGGAGGTCTTCTATGCTGCTGGTCATCTCCTAACATCTCATCCTAGCCCGACATTTGGACGCCAAAATGTTAGGTCTCACGAGATGCGTGTGTTGTCATCTTAATTGTCTGCTGCCAAATTGTATCTTGGAGTTTTACGGCTGGAGAAAACACAGGAAAAGAGTGGGTCGTGTCACAAATGATTTCTGGTTTTATTAGTCAAGATGCACAATATTTATAGAGAGAAATCAGGCCTTTTCCACACATTACATGATTGCTTACTAGTTACTGCTAGTCATTGGTGATTCCTGTCGCCCACATGTCTTTATCTTTGTCATTATCTTTATTATGATGGTTATTACTCGAATGGTTATTGCTGTAATGGTCATTGCTGCAATGTCTTTAGCTGTAATGGCTATTGGTGGGTCAAGCTGACATCTGTCTTGCACGTATTATATTGATCTTTGGTTTATGAGGGGAGTAATATCCTCTGGTGCAGGTACATTTACTCTGATAAGTGCAATGGGTTATATAATAATGTCAGAGTCCACTGAATGGTTTTACCTAACCTGCTAGAGCACACATAAGTACTTAATTTGATACGTATTTAGCAAAGCGTCCATGTTGAATGTTAGTGTCCATTTTCTATATCTTCATAATTAAATAATATCAAATACATTTCCTTAACAGCAGAATTAACAAAAATCAGCATTTCATGAATTTCTTTTAAGGGTTTATGTCGTTCCATGTGTGGTAAAATTGAAAAGGCAGTTTTATTCTGGTCAGTACGATTTACAGTGATACCTCCTTTTATATCGTTTTCTGTTTTGGCGCTTTTAAGCAATAGAAAACTATTTTATAGAAAAAATAATTATTTTTGCATCACTTTTTTTTATTCTGAGAGCTATAACTATTTTTTTTTTTTTCTTTTTTTCCGCTGATGGAGCTGTATGGCGCTTGTTTTTTGTGGGACAAAATGACGTTTTCAGCGGTACCATATTTATTTATATCCGTATTTTTGATCACGTGTTTTTCCACTGTTTTGCAGTATGATGATGAAGCATTGTTTTTTATTTTATGCTGTTCACTAATGGGGTTAACTAGTAGGACTGTTTTATAGGACGGGTCGTTGCGAATGCGACGATACCAAATATGTACACTTTCTTTGCTTTTTTTTGTTTGTTTTTTTTTGTTCATTCAAATATTTATTTAGAGAATATGTATTTTTTTTTTTTTTTTTTTTTTTTTTTTTTTTTTTTAAATATTTGTACAATTATTTAACGTTTTTTTTTTTTTTTTTTTTTACTTTGTCCCATAGTGGGACAATCATTTATTGCAGGCTGATCGCTTCTATAAATGAAACAGCATCTGCATGTTATAGAAACTGTCAGCTCTGCACTGACAGACTTGCTGATCATGCACTGCTCATGATCAGCAAGTTTCCTAGCCCTGGTGACCTGGATGTCGTCATGATGAATTCCGGTCACCATGGCAAGGATCAGACCCCCGCGTCACGCTGCCGGGTCTCCAATCCAAAGGCAGGGCTGTCAGTCCTCTGTCAGCTTCCGGAATGCTGCGATCGTATTCGATCACAGTATTTTGGGGGTTAATGTACTGGGAGTGGACTGTGACCACTCCTGGCACCTAGTGCCGGGTATCAGCTGTCAGAATCAGCAGACACCCGGTGGTGATCACCCGCACACCCCCTCCCCAGTGATTGCAGGCGATCGCTATAATGTAATGTTCGGTTCTCGGTCAAATAGGCCCAGGTCACATGGACGGAATATTACGTCCAATGTCAGAAAGGGGTTAACATTATTCAGTATTATTCATTACTAGATGGAGGCCGGATGCTATCGCATCGGGAGGGTGGTAATATCACAATAGGAGCAGGCTTTGCAGCGTTGAGAATCCCCCCCCACGTGCTCACCCACCTATCCACTCTCTCTTTCCCCATCTGCTGTCTTCTCCTCTCATATGATCTCTTCTTTGACATGTGTACCCCATGTGCTCTCCCCCTTGTCTGCTCTCTCTCTCCACCACTGTGCTGTCTTCTTCTCTCATGTGTTCTCTCATTTGAGCTGTCTCCCCCTGTGTGTTCTCTTTCCTATGTACACTCACCCGTCCCCCTGTGTTAAAATGAAAGCAAAGTAGATAAGGGTAACATTCTATTAACATGGAAAAAAAATTGTCTGTGTCTGACTGTGTACAGAACATACCACAGCTCCTGGGCAGGGGAGGAAGCAAAAGACAATACTGACATTACAGCAGGAGATCGCAGAGGATACATTTTGTGAGGTAAAATATTGTTTAAAAACAGTCAGTGAAATATTTTACCTCACAAAATGAATCCTCTGTGATCCCCTGCTGTAATGTCAGTATTGTCTTTTGCTTCCTCCCCTGCCCAGGAGATGTGGTATGCGCCGTACACGGTCAGATACAGACCATTTTTAAAATGAACTTTCGTTTGTTGGAAAAGCCCTTTAATGTGACCGGTTTCCTCTGGCTGTAGACACGTCGCACATCTGCTGCTGGGATCAGACATATGATTCACTGCGCGGAATACGCGCAGGCGCAGTAAATCAGACCGCCGCCATCATTGTGCAGATAGATAGCGGCGGTCACATTAAAACTGCGTATGCACCCCTCCTGTACAAAGATGGCGGCAGTCAGTGAATCATTCGGTTGAGCACGGTGGCAGCGCGTTCGCGACAGTGTTCTGCTGGTGGTACCGCACAAGAGGCTGCGTACAGTGTGTGTGTGGTGCGTACGGCGTATACAGTGTGTGTTGCGCTGGTGGTACCATGCAAGAGGCTGGTACCATCAGTAGTTTTCATATTGAGACACTTATCACTTGGGTGTCCCAATATGGCGGTCGGTGAACTTCCTCCGCTTGGAATTCTGGGATCCGGACACATCTGATTGGAACAGGATTTTTTAGACATTACATGGTAATTATATTAATAGATGCAGTGTCTGTGATTCTTATATATATATTCAACAAAGCGTCCATGTTTGAATATCTCCAGATTATATACATATCCTTAACAAGTTGATCATAGATGTGACTTCTCCATCTGTCTGAAACTTCTACAATATTTGTTTCAGGGTGAAGATCTGACCCATATTAATCCTACAGAGACATATGTGAGGGGTGATGAGCCGTGTAAAGAGAAGATTCCTACATATGACTACCCAGGTGAGTAGTGACCACGAAAAGCAGAGAAGTCACAGATTCTTCTCAGTCATCGGCTGTGGCCGCTTTATTGACTTTGGACATAGAAAGCCCTTTTTTATAGAAATTACAACATGGAAGATGTAGCAGAGTGTATCTTTTGACAATCCACCGGTACACAGGAGAACTTCACTGGGCAAGTTATCTTGAGTAAACAGCATTTACTTCTTATGGGTAAACATGAGATAACATGATTCAGAAGCACACAGCCCGTGCTGCTGGCATAATACAGTCAAAAACTAAAGTAAAACGTAATAACAACAAGAGAGCTTCCCTCCCCACAATACAGCAAACATTTGACTTCAAACTATCGCCATCTTTATCCCACAACCCAAAACAGTTGTTCAATACTTTTAACTCCCTCCTCCGCCCACTATTGCCCCCTCCAACTTCCCTAATCTCTGCTGAGGACTTTGCCATGCACTTCAAAAACAAGATAGACCAAATACGGCAAGTCTTTATTATTCAACCACCACAACCCCTTTGTATACCAGACCAATGCCCAAACCCCATAACCTCCTTATCCAACATCACTGAAGGGGAGCTTGCTCATCTTCTCTCCAAATCACACCTCACCACTTGTGCACTTGACCCCATCCCATCCCACCTCCTCCCCAACCTCGCCACCACTCTTATCCCATCTCTAACCCACCTCTTCAACCTATCACTAACTTCCAGTACCTTCCCTTTTGCTTTCAAACATGCTATAATCACACCTATCCTCAAAAAGCCAACCCTCGACCCAAACGCTATGTCCAGCTATCGCCCAATATCGCTGCTCCCATTCGCTTCCAAACTCCTGGAGCAGCACGTTGACGCTGAACTTTCCTCCCATCTCTCATCTAACCTGCTCTTTGACAATCTACAACCTGGTTTCCGCCCCCATCACTCCACTGAGACAGCCCTGACCAAAATTACTAACGACCTAGTTCCAGCCAAAGCGAACGGACTATACTCCTCCTTCTAGACCTGTCCTCTGCCTTCGACACAGTTGACCACTGCCTGCTGCTACAGATCCTCTTCCTTTGGCATCAAAGACCTTGCCCTATCCTAGATCTCCTCATACCTCTCCAACTGCACATTCAGAGTCTCCCACTCCCACACTATCTCCTCATCCCACCCCCTCTCTGTTGGAGTCCCCCAAGGCTCTGTTCTAGGACCCCTACTCTTCTCAATCTATACACTTGGCCTGGGGCAACTCATAAAGTCCCACAGATTCAAGTACCATCTTTATGCCGATGGCACTCAGATCTACCTCTCTGGCCCAGACGTCACCTCTCTGCTGTCCAGAATCCCGGAGTGTCTATCAGCCATATCCTCCTTCTTCTCCTCCCGCTTCCTCAAACTGAATGTGGACAAATCTGAACTGATCATCTTTCCCCCATTTCACAGATCCTCCTTACCTGACCTATCACAATTGACGACATCACGCTTTCCCCCGTACCAGAGGTCCGCTGCCTCGGAGTAACTCTTGACTCTGCCCTGTCCTTCAAACCGCACATCCAAGCTCTCTCCACCTCCTGCTGCCTCCAGCTCAAAAATATTTCCAGAATCCGTCCCTTCCTCAACCCTCACTCTGCTAAAATGCTTGTGCATGCCCTCATCTCGCGTCTACTGCAACATCCTTTTCTGTGGACTCCCTGCTAACACCCTCGCACCTCTCCAGTCCATCCTTAACTCTGCTGCCCGACTAATTCATCTCTCTCCTCGCTACTCCTCCGCTTCTCCCCTCTGCAAATCTCTTCACTGGCTTCCATTCCCTCAGCGTATTCAATTCAAATTACTAATAATGACCTACAAGGCCATCTATAACCTGTCTCCTCCATATATCTCTGACTTAATCTCCCGATATCTTCCCTCACGTAATCTCCGATCCTCCCAAGACCTCCTTCTCTTCTCCACACTTATTCGCTCCTCACCCAACCACCTCCAAGACGTCTCCCGAATAGCCCCCATCCTCTAGAATTCTTTGCCCCAACACATCTGGCTATCAACCACACTCGGATCCTTCAGACGGAACCTGAAAACCCATCTCTTCAGGAAAGCCTTCAGCCTGCAATGACCCTGCTACCTCCTCACCACTACTGGAGCTACCGCCTCACCATCACTGGAGCTGCTGCATCCCCCTAACCTACTGTCTCCTTCTCCACCATCTTGTAGAATGTAAGCCCGAAAGGGCAGGGTCCTCTCTCTCCTCTATATCAGTCTGTGATTGTTAGTTTGTTTACTGTAAGTGATATCTGTAATTTGCGCGGGACGTCGGAAGGTAAATATACCCTGATTTGTTCTTTTTTTTTTTTTTATTTTTTTTTTTTTTTTTTTTTTTTTTTTTTTTTTTTTTACAGGGGTATGGTACCCAGGGCCTGGAGGACAGTCTCCTCTCCTCCACACCGTGGGTACCAACCGCACATGAGACGCTTAACTTCCCGCATGGTGGGCATAGCCACATGCGGGAAGTAAGCGATTCTCATGCATTCCTATGGGTGCGGAATCGCAGCAATTCTTTGCGATTCCGCACAAAAGAATGACCATGCTGCGATTTTTTTTTTTTTTTTTTTTTTTTTTTTTTTTTTTCCGCGATGCGATTCCGCCGTGTAAAAAGCGCAGCATGTGCGGAATGCCATAGGAATGCATGGGGGGCGTTCTGTACACGATTTTTAAACGTTTCCGCGCCAAAAATCATGGCAAAAACGCTTAAAAAGCGCATCGTGGGCACACAGCCTAAATGTCCAAAACTCACAAAATAAACAGCACACGGTATACTTCGGATTGCAGCCGGGCGTCACAACAGTCCTTATGTGAGACCAGTTGCTGAGGGCGACTGCACCACCGTGTCACGCTCAAGGGGCCCGGCTTTTTGGATTCGCTTGGCTTCGTGTTACTTCACACAGGCTAAAACCAAGACTGACACACCCAATCCTTTGCTGAGTTTTAAATGGAATCTGTGGCCAAGGGCCACTTGTAAGACCCAGTCTGGAGGGAGCAAACCGCCCCACATCCATCCTGTAGTTCGCTCCAAAAATAAAAGCCCATGCCGGGTTTTCTTAAATCTTCCTTGGGCAAATCGCTTGTCCAAGACCACACTTACTTTTATTTTGCATTGCAACCACAGCTATATCTGTGACTGCAATGCACTCCAGCAGCTTTAATACACTTCTTTGCGCATCCTGGGGGACATATGGCGACCTTCTCATATAATAAGTCACTGCCTTACACATGATATATCTCTAAGCTGTGTGTGGCTGATGGCTGTAATATACATTTATTCCCGCCTGCAGGAGATGTTTTTGCATGGCTAGAGCCCTGATCTCATGGAATCAGCCAACGTCCTAAATTGCATTATGTTTTCGAGCCTAAGGAATTGATATTGCTGCACAATCTCTCCCAATAGGCAGAGCAAAAAATAATTTCAGAACTCAGTAGCTCTAATGGTCCATCATAAATACCGTATATACGTATATATGCCAACACCCCCCCCCCCCCCCCCAAAAAAAAAATAAAAAAAAATGGGAAAACTTATTGACTTGCGTATAAGCCTAGGGTTAAATGGTGGTCCAAGAGGTTGCTCCAAAAATAACCCCCCCATATGCTGCCCAACAAGGGTTAATGCTGCCCCATAAGATGCTCCATAAATACCCCTTATTTGCTGCTGCGATAAAAAAAAAAAGACACTCACCTCTCCGTCTCTGGGGGCCAGGTGCCAATGTCCTGAGCCCCTGGCAGTGGCGATATTCACCTGTCCCTGTTCCAAGCCATGCACCACTGTGTCTCCCAGATCTCTGCATGGACAGCAGACGGCGTGCACTGACTACGTCATTGTGCCCTCTGCAGTCACAGCAGGAGGACCTGGAGATACAGCGGTGCACGGCTTGGAATGGGGGCAGGTGAATATCACTCTACCCCCGTCATACTCAACCCTCCTAGCTCAAGATCTTCTCTGCAGCGGCAGCCCCTGCTTTTCTCTCTGCCGTCTGCTTCCTGCATTCAGCTGGTCACGTGGTACGGCTCATTAAACTCATAAATATGTGCACATTCATGAATTTAATGAGCGGTACCACG
This sequence comes from Dendrobates tinctorius, assembly GCF_039654945.1. Classification (NCBI taxonomy): domain Eukaryota; kingdom Metazoa; phylum Chordata; class Amphibia; order Anura; family Dendrobatidae; genus Dendrobates; species Dendrobates tinctorius. Next base: position 3,789,313 of record NW_027361893.1, on the reverse strand, counting down.
TGACCGCCGAATGCAGGAAGCAGATAGCAGAGGGAGGCGCAGGGGCTGCAGAGAAGTGCCAGGAGACGTGAGTATGGGCTCTGACCCCCCCCCCCCCCCCCAAGTATATGACTCGTGTATAAGCAGAGAGGGGGACTTTCAGCCCAAAAAAGGGCTGAAAATCTCGGTTTATACACGAGTATATACAGTAAGTGCAACTTTGGTTTAGTGATGGAGCTTTCCCCCAAACATATGTTGTTGGTGGGGATATAACATTTTTTTTTTTTTTATTCTATGTCTTTTTTACAGGTTCATTTTGTATGGTAGTTGAATAATGGTGGGATTGGCCTGCCTCACTTATGTGAGTCTGCAACTACCTTTAAAAGAAGGTCTCCATTACCTCTTCCAAATGCCTGAGATCTAAATTTAAGACACCTCCGCTCTGCACTAATATAAAAAGTTCTCTATGAATGTCTGATATTTCTTCTTGAAACTCATCTGGCAGAAAATATTGGCTCTTACGTTAGTTTAGATTGCCAAGAGCCACCAAGCTACATGCTCCAATTACCCAGAGTTTTGATCAGGAGAATAGGAAACCAATGGACCTTACAAATTATTTTCCAACGTCTCTTGAATCTGACAATACCCTATATATGTTTCTACACTACTGTCTGAGCACATGGCAGGGTTTAGAAAGGAAGGAGCGCTATTTAGATCTTGCTGGAATAGTTTGCAGACACTATGTATTGGGAGCACTGTTGGTGATTACCTGGCAGATCAAAAGATGGCCACCACGAGAAGGCTTGGCTCTATCTACTCCATTTTCTAGATCCCAGGGATTGCCTTGCTCATCACACTTTAACCCCTCTACATGGATCTGGACTTACACAGAGACCCCTAGGCTTGGGCCATGGTGTTACCTGCTATTCTGTGGTGTCAGATGGTAAGAAGAATAGTAAGGTAGTTGGGTCAGGACCAGGAGGGCAGAGAAAGTACAAAATCAGAAGACGCCAGAGAGTAGTCAGTAAGCGTTCTGGGATCACAACAGGAAACACACTAGCAGGGAGCGGAGCACAGAGGACTGAACCAGAGGAGAACCATGCTGTATCTGGCAGCTTCTGGCACTATGCTTCAAGTTTTAGTAGGGTTTGGTGCTTACCAATTGGCATAAGCAGGTAGCAGATGGCTCCAGCTGGACAGCACACAAACCCATACTTACAGACTGGATGGTACTACTGGTCTCAGACACCCCCATAAAATGACTCCATTTCCGAAATTATAACCCTCAGTGAATTATTCTGTGGGAGTAGTGACTATTTTGACTCCACAATCACTTTTCAAAAATTAACTCGCATTGGATGTTGCAACATGAAAATTGCACATTTGCCATTTTATTATCCAACACATAGTGCCCAGATTGTGCTCCAGGAGGCGCACACACCGTTAATTAAGTGGGTTCGTCTCACTATAGTAATGCCAAATATATGGATGCTAAATGTGGTTTGGTCACACTGCAAGGCTCAGAAGCGAGTGGAAATTTGGCTTTGGGAGAGCAGATATTGCTGGTTTGGTTTATGGAAGCCATGTTGCTTTTTAAGAGCTTTTGAGCCACAAATAATGTGGAAACCTTTTGTTTTTTTCACAAGACAGATGATGGGCCTCAGTGGTGTCTTGTATTTTGTGAGATAAGTAGAAGTTTTATTGGTATAATTTTCACCTACATAACATTGTTTGGTGGCTTTTTATTCCATGTTTGGGAGGCAGAATGAACACACTGTTAAACACCACGATCCACTGTTTCATGCTATGAGGCTTTCGATTAGACTGTGAACTGTCATTGTCTTGATGAATAGTTCAATATTCAGTATTTTTACATAATCTGTCCATAAAAATTACATGTTAAGTAGAAATGTTCAAAAGTCTAAAATGTGAGGATATTTATTAAATATTAATAACTGGTTTTATTTTTAGCCGATGACTGTACCATGAGATCAGAGGGACAGCTGACATCTTCAGTTTTTAAATCGAATGATCTTGAGATCATACAGGATACAGTTGAAATGAATGCCATTACTCCAGATATACCATCATCCCTTCACAGCAATGATCTGTCATCTGATCCTTTGAAACAGGTTCTGTTTTCTGGTTCATTATCAACTACTAAGAAAGATCAAAGTAACAATATAAGCATTGAAAAACAAATTGATTCCGAAGGAAAGAAGCCATTTTCATATTCAGAATATGGAAATAGTTTTCTCAAAAAGACTTTTGTTAAACATGGAAAAATTCACATAGCAGAGAATAGATTTTCATGTTCAGAATGTGGGAAATGTTTTAACAGGAAATCGGTTCTTGATGGTCACCAGAGAACTCATGCAGGGGAGAAGCCTTTTTCCTGTTCAGAATGTGGGAAATGTTTTAAACAGAAATCAAATTTTGTTATACACCAAAGAACTCACACAGGGGAGAAGCCTTTTTCATGTTCAGAATGTGGGAAATGTTTTAACCGCAAAGGGCATCTTGATATCCACCAGAGAACCCACACAGGTGAGAAGCCTGTTTCATGCTCAGAATGTGGGAAACATTTTATCCAGAAATCAGATTTGGTTAAGCACCAGAGAACCCACACAGGGGAGAAGCCTTTTTCCTGTTCAGAATGTGGAAAATGTTTTAGCCAGAAATCTGCTTTGGTTAATCACCATAGAACTCACACAGGGGAGAAACCTTTCTGCTGTTCAGAATGTGGAAAATGTTTTAACCGGAAAGCAAGTCTTGATATCCACCAGAGAACCCACACAGGTGAGAAGCCTGTTTCATGCTCAGAATGTGGGAAACATTTTTACCAGAAATCCGATTTGGTTAAGCACCATAGAACTCACACAGGGGAGAAACCTTTTTGCTGTTCAGAATGTGGAAAATGTTTTAACCAGAAAGCAAGTCTTGTTAGCCACCGAAGAAATCACATGGGAGAGAAGCCTTTTTCATGTTCAGAATGTGGAAAATGTTTTGTGACGAAATCATCTCTTCTTTGTCACCAAAGAACTCACTCAGTGAAGAAGCCTTTTTCATGTTATCCGCCATATCCTCCTCCTTCTCCTCTCGCTTCCTCAAACTCTATGCCTTACCCGACCTTTCTATATCAATTGACGACATCACGCTTTCCCCCGTACCGGAGGTCTGCTGCCTCGGAGTAACCGTTGACTCTGCCCTGTCCTTCAAACCGCACATCCAAGCTCTCTCCACCTCCTGTCACCTCCAGGTCAAAAATATTTCCAGAATCCTCAACCTTCAATCTACTAAAGTACTTGTGCATGCCCTCATCTCCCGCCTCGACTATTGCAACATCCTTTTCGGTGGCCTCCCTGGTAACACCCTTGCACCTTTCCAGTCCATCCTCAACTCTGCCGCCTGACTAATTCATCTCTCTCCTCGCTACTCCTCTGCTTCTCCCCCCTGAAAATCTCTTCACTGGCTTCCATTCCCTCAGTGTATCCAATTCAAATTACTAATACTGACCTACAAGGCCATCTACAACCTGTCTCCTCCATACATCTCTGAACTAATCTCCCGATACATTTCCTCACGTAATCTCCGATCCTCCCAAGACCTCCTTCGCTCCTCCACACTTATTCGCTCCTCACCCAACCGCCTCCAAGACATCTCCCGAATAGCCCCCATCCTCTGGAATTCCCTGCCACAATACGTTCGGCTATCAACCCTACTCGGATCCTTCAGATGGAACTTGAAAACCCACCTCTTCAGGAAAGCCTACAGCCTGCAATGATCCCCGCTGCCTCCTCACCACTACTGGAGCTACCGCCTCACCATCACTGGAGCTGCTGCAACCCCCCAACCTACTGTCTCCTTCCCCACCATCCTGTAGCATGTAAGCCCGAAAGGTCAGGGTCCTCTCTCCCCTCTACATCAGTCTGTGATTGTTAGTTTGTTTACTGTACGTGATATCTGTAATTTGTATGTAACCCCTTATGTACAACACCATGAAACCAATGGTGCTTTATAAATAATAATAATGTTCTTATTTAAACTGAAAATTGTATCTTCTTAAAGGGTTGACCACTATTAGGACAACCCCTTGTCATTCCTCATGTTTTGTCACGTTAAAATGAAAACACTAATTGTACTAAATATGTTTAACAGGCATGTCGGATTGAGCTGCCATCGTGGAAAAACTTTAGCCAACTAACTTTGCAGCTAATGAGATGCCATTATGGGAGCTCTAGTCAGAATGGAGACCTAAAATGTCATCGAACCGATATGGTTAACATACACAAAGGTTAATAGGAGTAGCTGCAGGGCATTGTAAGTAAATAAGTGGTGTTATATGGTAGGTAAGTAGTGTCTGTGACAAGGACAATAGTTGTCAATATGTGAAGAGTTTATTCAGTCGCCGTGACAGCACCACGAGAGAGGGCATCCACCCTTCAGGGACAGGAAACCTACAGACATAAAAAGGGTGGCCCTCTCTCCCGCCTCAGTTGGTTTCTTGTCCCTGACAGGGGAACCCTTCAGACGTACCTTTCTGAGGTAGAAGATTGAAGATGCTCGGGCCCGGCAGACCAGCTCAGGTAGCAGGGGTCCCCTGCTGCCTCGGTCTGTCCGGTGTGCCAGAAGCGCCGCACGGCAGGGGTACTGCTGGTGCAGGCGTCAGCAGGAGGAAGAGGCCTTCAGGGGGAGTACCTGCTTCTGGGGGCCTGTCGCCGAGGTACCCGGTAAGTATAGGCCACCTCCTGGTCCGTGCCTGCGAGGAAGTGGGTTTTCTTCGGCCGGGGTTGGGCGCTCCTAGCGGCGGTATGCAGTGCTGGCACGGTGCACACGCTTCAGCCAGAAGGGGCGTGTCCGCTGCTGATCCCGATGGCGCTGGCTGACGCAGCCGGGGACATGCCTGATGATGTGGCCGGGCATGCATGGTCTGGCCACGGCGGTGCCGTTGGTGGGGGCACCTCTGGAGCAGCTTGGCGGCCGCGGCACATACGGACGCTGGGGGTGGCGCGCACACCTTGTCGGTGGGTCCGGTCTCTGCTGCGTTCAGGGGGAGGGGCCGATAGCACCAATTGGGTACTCGGCAGGCCCTGATTGGAGACACCTGCTGACCCCATCGGGGGCCGTACCGGGGGTTGGCTGGCTATTTAAGAGACCTAGGCTGGCTGCCTATTGCTTTTTGCCCCATTTATTGTGTGTAATGGAGTCACCAGAGCACGGAAAGTTTCCGGAGGAGCAGCCACAGCTGCAGCTTATGGAGAAGACCCATGTAAAAGCCTCCCAGCGGTGGTCCAGTAGCAGTGGCTGTGCTGAAGGACATAAAGCTAGCCAGAAGGTGAAACCAGGGAAGTCCACAAGCCATAAATAGGTGTCAGAGGCTAAGATGGACCACCCACAAATTTCAGTACTACTCTGTTACATGCCAGGGGTAAGTGATTTATGAGAAAGCTCACTTGGTGATATTCTGTTCCCCTTACGTTCCCTCTTTCCACACCTATCAGGGGAATAAATGTTCCGGGAAAAGCAAGCACAGGGAATGTGCAGAGTGTGGGGTTCCCCTTCCATGGCCATCTGGAAGGAAACTGTGTAGACCCTGCATACAACATCTAGATGCAGACTTTACCTCCAGTTTGAGAGATAGTCAGGCAGGAGGTCAGGGGTTCAGTTAGATTGCTATCTCAAGAAATAGGGTTAAAGGGGAAAACACCTAGATCCCCTATTTCAGTCTCAGACAGTGACTCAGAAGAGTTAAGGTCAGACTCATCCCCGTCATCCTCTTCATCATCGGAGGCCAGATCGGGCCACTCCTGTTTTCCGCTGGAGCGGATTACCGCCTTCTCCAGATGATTAAACAACACCATGGGGATTGAGGAACCCCGGGCAGCAAAGTCCGTACAGGATTCGATGTTCAGGGGATTGGACAGCAAAAATCTAAGGTCCTTCCTGATGGTCGATAAGATTAGCTATCTGATTATAATTTTTCATATAGTCCCCTGAGGATAGGGAATATAAAATGGACAGCACTGCTCAGGATATAGTGCAATATTAAAAATGTCCCAAATAAAAATACAAAGCTGATGCACTCACCAAATTGAGGTTGAAGGAACAGCGTATTGGCCCTGGGGGAATGTCCCAAACCAAGGTCCTAATTACTCGGTTTGCTGCACGGCTTCTGGTCAACGGGGCGATCCTCAGTCGTCTGCAGGTAGAAGAGAAAAGAAAAAAAATTCAGTCTGATGCCAGCGCTCCTGAAAAAAGTAAAATGTGAGCGATCAGCTCACTTGAAAAATTTTTTTAAAAGATATTTATACTCTGAAGTATAGCAGTAAAAACAACAAAGCGTCTCGGCTTAAAAAAAGCCTTCATCAAGTAAAATATACATCTATACCAAAACAATGAGACAAGGAGAAAAAAGGAGTAATTGGATCCAAACTATATATATATATATATATTGTGGCAGGGCTAAGGGTCGTGTAATTGATGGGAGATATGTGTCTCATAAATGGCTTATCTCCATAATGTAAGGCAGAAGTAAAGCATACCAGATATTGTTATTGTTTTTGTTTGAAGGACCTGTGGTGAGGTCACAGTCATGTGACCAGTCAGCTGCTGGGAACGTGGGTGTGGCTACAGCCTTATAATGTGACCTGCTCCTGAACCAGGGAGCTGTATGTGGGGAGGACTACACCTCCCAGCATGTGCTGAGACTCGCGGTCTGAGTCTGCAACCACGAAGGTTTATGTTTTGTTTGCCTAAGCTAGAGGCTATTTTTGGTGATACGCTGTTTTATGGTCTATGACAGAAATAAACCTCATGAACTTTGGAAGAACCGGTCTCCTGATTGTCTCCCGCTGCACCTGAGCGAGTCACATCCCCACAATTGGTGGTACACGTACGGGCAGCGGTCCCAGCAGAGACTTGAGACAGTTGCTGCATGTCCTGGGTGAAGTTTGCAGCGGGGCAACAAGCATTGCCTGGAATCATGGAGGACCTCATGAAACACCTGGTCCAGTCCCAGGCACTGCAGCAGGAAACCAACAAGCTGTTGTTACAGCAGATCCAGCAAAGCCAGCAGGAGCAGCGGCAGCAGTTCCAGCAGAGCCAGCAGGAACAACGGCAGCAAATGCAGCTTCTGGCAACCGCCATCCAGGAGGGCAGGACGAGCGCCCCAACCCCAGGTCGGGCTGATGCCACCGACGTCGAGAAGGCGGTAAGACGCGCATTACAAAAAATGACCCCTGAGGATGATGTGGAGGCCTTCCTGACGGTGTTTGAGAGGGTGGCTGAGAGGGAAAAACTTCAGCCAGAGCGGTGGGCGGAGGTACTGGCCCCTTACCTAACGGGGGAGCCCCAGAAGGCGTACTTTGACCTGACGGTACAAGATGCCAGAGAGTATCCCAAATTAAAAGCGGAAATTCTCGCACGCTTGGGGGTAACAATGACTACCAGGGCACAGCGAGTTCATCGCTGGGCCTATCACCGGGACAAACCCCCGCGCTCCCAAATGTTTGACCTGTTGCACCTGGTCCAGAAATGGCTGCAGCCAGAGTCGGCTTCCCCTGCACAGATGGTAGAGCGAGTTGTGATGGATCGGTTTGTGCATTCTCTGCCAAGACCTCTACAGACTTGGGTTGCCCAGGGTGATCCCCAAAATGCTGATGAACTGGTTGGGCTGGTCGAGAGATACCAGGGGATGGAAGGTTCCTTGGGGAAGCAGCCCATTCCATATTGGGGGTCCCAGCAGGGGGCGGAGTCACAAAAAGGGGTGGTGCGTCCAAGGTCAAAAGGGGCGGGGGAGGCGGTGCCCAAGGTCCCCTCGGGTGTTATTTGCTGGAAGTGTCATGGGCCAGGACATCTAGCGGCCCGTTGTCCCCAGACCACCGAGCAGATGGACTGCAGCATGGGACGCCGTAGTTCATACTACGCATATCCAGCTTGCAGTGTGAACTCGCTACCTAACAAGGGGCCACAAGCGTGTCCCGTGAAGGTGAACGGTCGAGCAGTAATGGCGCTTCTGGACTCCGGGAGCGGAGCTTGGTGACCCTTGTGAGGGCCAGTTTTCCTCTAAACATACTCCCGGGTAAAAAGATTGGTGTTCGGTGCATACATGGCGATGCAAAGGACTACCCTATGGCTATGGTGAAGATTGAAACGGCGCATGGCACCGAGTCGCATGAAGTTGGCGTTGTTCGAGACTTGTTGCATCCCATAATTATTGGCCGGGATTTCTGTCTGTTTTGGGATCTGTGGGGGATGGGTTCTGAGTGTGCTAGCAAGAGCAGGGAACCAATCCACCCCACTGAGGTATCGCCACCACCAGAGGCAGACGAGTTCCCTTTATGTGTCCTTGTTGGGGATGAAGAGGAAGGGTCCCCTGTACCTGACATCCCGGAGTTAGGGGTGGCCGGGGAGAATTTTGGGACTGCCCAACATAGGGACCCCACACTAAGGGAAGCCTTTAACAATGTCACCGTCATTAATGGGGTTGCACAAGAGCCGGGAGCAGACACAAGGTTTCCCCATTTTATGTTGAGTGGGGAATTGTTGTACCGGGTCACGAAAATAAGGGAGGAGGTGGCAGAGCAGTTAATAGTACCAGGCCCCTATAGACGAAAAGTGTTGGACATGGCCCATTCACACATCTTGGGGGGACACCTGGGGGTGGAAAAAACCCAGGAACGGATTGTACAGAGGTTCTATTGGCCTGGGTGTCACCGGGAAATAGTAAACTATTGCAGGTCCTGCCCGACATGTCAGTTAACTGCCCCCACATCTCATTTTCGGAACCCTCTTGTGCCACTGCCCATTATTGAGGTGCCATTTGAGAGAATTGCCATGGACTTGGTCGGTCCCTTAGTTAAATCAGCTCGGGGCCATCAGTATATATTAGTCATCCTGGACTATGCCACACGCTATCCTGAGGCCATTCCCCTGAGAAACTCCTCTGCGAAGAGTATAGCCCGTGAGCTGGTCCATGTGTTTTCCCGGACAGGTTTGCCGAAGGAGATCCTGACCGACCAGGGGACACCTTTTATGAGCAAGGTGATGAGAGAATTGTGCAGAGTCTTGCAAATTTCCCAGCTGAGGACTTCAGTGTACCATCCACAGTCAGATGGCCTTGTTGAGAGGTTTAACAAGACCCTGAAGAGCATGCTGAGAAAAGTCATAGAGGAAGATGGTAGAGACTGGGATTGTCTCTTACCGTATTTACTGTTTTCTATCCGTGAAGTTCCCCAGGCCTCCACGGGGTTCTCCCCCTTCGAGCTTCTGTACGGCCGGCATCCGCGAGGTCTCCTAGATATAGCCAAGGAAACCTGGGAAGCCGAAGTCACGCCCCACAGAAGCGTCATTGAGCATGTGGCACTGATGCAGCAGAGGGTTGCGAAGGTGATGCCCATTGTTAAAGAACATCTCCGCCAGGCACAAGAGGCTCAGGCCAGGGTCTACAACCGGTCAGCCAGAGTGAGGCAGTTCAATCCGGGAGACCGAGTTCTCGTGCTAATCCCGACGGTGGAAAGTAAGTTCTTGGCCAAGTGGCAAGGGCCATATGAGGTGGTGGAGAAACTGGGAGACGTAAACTACAAGATCCACCAACCCGGAAGACGGAAGCCATACCAGGTTTACCATGTTAACCTTATCAAGCCGTGGCAAGATAGAGAGCCAGCGGTAACTCCGTGCTTGCTGGGCAACCTAGAAGGGGAGGTTGGAGCCGTTACCATAGCGGAGACTCTATCGAAGGCCCAGAAGCAGCAGTGCCGGGAGTTACTCCAGAAAAACCGCGACCTGTTCTCAGAGTTGCCGGGGTGCACGAAGGTGGTGGAGCACGAAATTCTGACCGAGCCACATGTGCGGGTGAACGTGAAACCATATCGTATTCCTGAGGCCCGGCGAGAGGTAATCTCCAAGGAGGTGCAGCGTATGTTGAAGCTCGGGGTCATTGAGGAATCCAAGAGTGGCTGGTCGAGCCCGATTGTCCTGGTCCCAAAACCTGATGGTGAATGGAGGTTCTGCAATGATTACCGGAAGCTGAATGAGGTCTCCAAGTTCGACGCTTATCCCATGCCACGCGTTGATGAGCTCATCGAGAGACTTGGACCTGCCAGGTACATAACCACTTTGGATCTGACCAAGGGATATTGGCAGATCCCCATGGCACAGGAAGCCAAGGAGAAGACGGCATTCTCCACACCAGACGGGTGCTTCCAGTATGTCCGGATGCCGTTTGGCCTACAGGGAGCTCCAGCAACCTTCCAGAGGGCGATGGATAGAATCCTTGCACCTCATAAGCTATACGCCGCCGCATACCTGGATGATATCGTCATCTTTACCCCGGACTGGGAGACTCACCTGGAAAAGGTCCAAGCAGTGTTTGACGCTCTAAGAGAGGCGGGGTTTACAATAAACCCGAAGAAGTGTGCCTTGGGGAGAGAAGAAGCCAAGTACCTCGGATATGTAGTGGGGCGTGGCGAGATCAAACCCCAAATCAATAAAGTGGAGGCAATTCAAACATGGCCGAGACCTCTGTCAAAGAAGCAAGTTAAAGTCTTCCTGGGGATTGTGGGATATTACAGGAGGTTTATCCCAAACTTCGCCACAATGGCTGCACCTCTAACTGATCTGCTTAAAGGGACAAAGTCAGTGATGGTCAGCTGGTCCGAAGAAGCAGAGTCAGCCTTCCAAGAAATGAAGGGAGCTCTTTGTAAGCAGCCCGTTTTGGTGGCCCCAGACTTTAAACGTGAATTTGTCCTCCAGACAGATGCCTCAGATGTCGGGGTAGGAGCTGTCCTTTCCCAAGAGATACGTGGGGAGGAGCATCCTGTTCTCTACTTGAGTAGGAAGTTGACTTCTTTTGAGAGAAATTACTCAGTTGTAGAGAAGGAGTGTTTGGCCATAAAATGGGCAGTGGACACATTACGGTACTACCTGGTGGGACGGAAGTTTAGGTTAATATCCGACCATGCCCCACTCAGGTGGATGAGGGAAACCAAGGGCAAGAATGCTAGGGTCACCCGCTGGTTCTTAGCCCTACAAGACTTCAGCTTCCATGTAGAGCATAGGGCCGGGAAGCTACATGGGAATGCCGATGCCCTCTCCAGAATCCCTTGCCTGGTAGGTGAAAGTGCCAAGCCCCACGGCTTTAGGCAGAGGGGGGAGGTATGTGGCAGGGCTAAGGGTCGTGTAATTGATGGGAGATATGTGTCTCATAAATGGCTTATCTCCATAATGTAAGGCAGAAGTAAAGCATACCAGATATTGTTATTGTTTTTGTTTGAAGGACCTGTGGTGAGGTCACAGTCATGTGACCAGTCAGCTGCTGGGAACATGGGTGTGGCTACAGCCTTATAATGTGACCTGCTCCTGAAGCAGGGAGCTGTATGTGGGGAGGACTACACCTCCCAGCATGTGCTGAGTCTCCCGGTCTGAGTCTGCAACCACAAAGGTTTATGTTTTGTTTGCCTAAGCTAGAGGCTATTTTTGGTGATACGCTGTTTTATGGTCTATGACAGAAATAAACCTCATGAACTTTGGAAGAACCGGTCTCCTGATTGTCTCCCGCTGCACCTGAGCGAGTCACATCCCCACAATATATATATATATATATATATATATATATATATACACACACTATTACAATCTTTATTATTATTCCAGGCACAGACATTATACAAATGGCAAAATTGCAATGACAAATTGACGCCGAAATCAGGAAGGACTGGGAGGGGGAAATAAAATGAGCCAAATTCACCAATGACCCAAGCCAAGATAGTATATAAAATGCACAAACATCAACAATGGCAAACATGAGTGCCCATATTAATTCAAAATAAGGCCATGATAGGCTTAAAAATATTCCCTAAGGGCAGACAAGCCAGTGTGAAGTAAGGCAGTATTGGCAATAGCGGTAAGCTATATCCATAAAAAGTGCAGATAGCGTCATATAAGACGCAAAATTGTAAGAGGTAAAAGCTTACCACATGGTGCACAGGTACCCAGAACTGTAGGGCGACCCCCCCCCCCCCCCAACGTGCGTTTCGCACTCAAACCGGGCGCTTTCTCAAGGGGATGAAGGCTGAGTTAGACTGAAGGACCTTTTGTATCCGTGGTAACGGTCACGTGCATCGTCTTGTGACGTGTGTAAGCCAATTGAAATGGCCATAGCGGCGCATGCGCCATGTCACCGCCAGGTCATCGGACATGAAGACAGGCGTCAGGCATCAGAACGCACGCGTGGGGAACGGACCCCCGCGCCTGCGTCCGAGGCACTAGACACCAGCTCCATGGGGAGGACAACTGGGGGATGCAGATCGCATGCGCACAGCCGAGGAATTAAGTCGCTAATAAACTTAGCTCAAAGCACTGATATATGTGACAAATTACATCACATACATAAAGAGACATGGTGTTGAAAAACATGATAATAAATAAGTCAATTACATATCGGGTACAGATTGGAAACCATAGGGTCCAGTAATAGAGATATGAAAACAAACAGAAGAATAGTCATATGTAAAGTGTGTGTGTGTGTGTGTGTGTATATACTGTATGTGTGTGTGTAGGGGTGTGTGTGTATATGTATGTGTATATATATATATATATAATATACATACACACCCACTTTTGGAGGTCAAGATCCAACTCATTAAACTTTTTTAAAGGAACCCCTGTGAGATCCTTTTGTAACTCGACTTGTAAGGTCTCGATCTACTCTCAATAACATTCAAGGTTTTTAAATCCTATGATTGCAACAGATCAAGAAAGCCCCTGGAGCAAGTATTGGCTAACTCCTCCCATTTGTCCTTAAATTCATCGTCTTGAATCGGAGTTGGATGTTGACCTCCAAAAGTGGGCTCAAGACATTCAGACTATGAAAACCAAAAAACTCAAGAGGGATATACAGGACAAGACGACCTCTAGAGTATATAGATGGCGGAATCCAACTGATCGCTCCCGCCAACCTTATAGAAATGTCAGGATCGAGATCTAGATCTGCCTCCACCAAATCTAACATCTCAGTGGACGAGGATATTTCATCACAACCTCTCATTCCAGCGGGAATTCCACCTTTGATCCAGTTTTTAGGCATGTTTTCAAACGCTAATCTGCAAAAAACAAAGGTGTGACAGGTCGTAGCCACCCAGAGAGGGTTCTACTACTGGCCTCCAGGTTATTAATCTTTCCTCATATTGTCTCACTCAACCGCAGTTGGAAGTTTTGAGTAAGGGCCTTGTCATGATCCAGAACGGGGTTTTGCTTTGACCCATCATGGTCAGACAGGGGATTAATTGTTTCTGCCTCTCTCTGGCAGAGGGTGGCTATTTAATGCTCACTCGACCTCGGTCCGGTGTCAGTTATACTCCTGCCCTCGGCTGAGTTAGTTGACCTCTTGTGTACGTGTGCCTTGTGCCTGATAACTTCTTGCTTGTTTGGTTTTGATCCGGTTCTGTCCCTGTTACGAGTTCGGCCTGTCCCTCTTGTACCGCACCGCCCTCTCGTGTATGACTCTCTGCTTGTGACTTGACTATTCTCTGCTCATCCCTTTTGTACCGCACCGCCCTCTCGTGTATGACCTCTGCTTGCCTGACCTGTGTTTTTCTCTCCTCTACTACAGTATTCCTGCAGTAGGTACATTACATCATCTGCAGTAGTAGGACTCTAAGCCCCGCCCCCTGCAGTCACATGATCGTAGGTCCTGGTACTCCTTACTATTTTCCGTGCCTCAGGTCCTGTCTGCTTAAACCTTCACTACCGTATTGGGCCCCGTGCTCTCCCGCAGTGTGGGTAAGTCACCCTGCTCAGCCGTGGCAGTTGCCGACGCTGACAGGATCCTGACAGGCCTGACCTTTTCCCCCACTAACTCCTTTTGATTATTTTGTAGCACTAAAGGACCTCCATCTTTTTTTCGAGAAATCTTTTGTTGCAAAAATTTCATCTTAAGGATTCATGCAGAGAGATGAGTGAGAGCGAGAGGGAGGCACTCCGCGCTTTAGAGGACCTCCTTGAGGAACAAACACCATCTACTCCGAGTAAGTTTCCTGCCTCGGTCGACGAGATTCCCCCCCTTGTCATTGAGTCCCGCCATTGATATCTTTACTAAATTAGTTACAGAGGATTTTAAAAAGTTATCCCTTACGGCGGAGATATGACAATTTAACCCATAAACAACGGCGGGTAATCTCAGAATTACAATCTATTCAAACCTGCTGACAAGGGGGAATATCGTGGTCTGGCCTATATGTATGTATGAGCGTGAGGTGTATAGACAGCTCAAAACTCTCACACCTACGAAAAGCTGTCCTATAACCTAACTTCCTCCTCGCTCGCACTCCAGCGTATCCTTGTTCGTGCGTTGGACGAAGATATCATTACTAAGGCAGTTTTTGAGGGGTTAATGGTCAGGACCCCTAGAACACCCACCTTCTATCTCTTGCCCAAGATCCACAAAGAGGCCACCGACCCCCTGGCCGTCCGATCGTGTCCGGCATTGAGGGTCTTTTTGACCCGGTATGTACATTTTTGGACCATTATCTCAAACCATTGGCCGAATTACTACATTCTTACATTAAGGACACGACGGACGTCCTCACACGGGTCGATGGCGTCTTTGTGGATACTCACTCTCCTCGTCACTGCCGATGTCTAATCCCTGTACACCTGTATTGATCACGCCCTAGGTCTGGATGCGGTTTGCCTCTTCCTGGGGATGTCTGACCTGGACGGCCCTTTGTGCGATTTGCTCCTCGAGCTGCTGCAATTCGTCTTTACCCATAATTTTTTTGTCTTTAAAGATTAGTTCTACCTTCAGCGGTGTGGCACGGCCATGGGCGCGGCCTGTGCGCCCTCGTACGCTAAGCTTTCTCGGGTTTTATTTGTTTTTAACCCTTGTTTGTTTTTCATTATTTCTAGTTATCATCTTTTATATTTGTTGGCTGTCCTTTGGGACTTATGCTGCTGCTATTCGTTCCAGTAGTCTATTTGTGCTATTATGTGAACTTTTCAATGCATCATTTTGAATTGAGACCTACCATCATGTCTCCTTCGATTCATGGACATTTCCTATATACGTATCATTGATGTAACGGGAACTATATATTTTAAAAAAGTTTAATGATTTGGATGTTGACCTTCAAAAGTGGGTTCAAGTGTATGTATGTGTGTGTGTGTGTATATATATCTTTACATATGGCTATTCTTCTGTTTGTTTTCATATGTCTATTACTGGACCTTATGGTTTCAGCTCTGTACCCGATATGTATTTCATGTAATATCATGTTTTTCAACACCATGTCTTTTATGTATGTGATGTAATTTGTCACCTATATATCAGTGCTTTGAGCTAAATTTTTTGGCGACTTTATTCCTCGGCTGTGCGCATGCGATCTGCGTCCCCCAGTTGTCCTCCCCATGGAGCTGGTGTCTCTAGTGCCTCGGATGCAGGTGCGTGGGGTCCGGTCCCTGCGCATTCGTTCTGATGCCTGACGCCTGTCTTCATGTCTGAGGACCTGAAGGTGACGCGCATGCGCCGCTATGGCCATTTCGATTGGCTTACACACGTCACATGACAATGCACGTGACCGTTACCACGGATACAAAAGGTCCTTCAGTCTAACTCAGCCTTCATCCCCTTGAGAAAGCGCCCGGTTTGAGCGCGAAACGCGCGTCAGGGGTCGCCCTATGGTCCTGGGTATCTGTGCTCCATTCAGTAAGCTTTTCCCTCTTACAATTTTGCGACTTGTATGACGCTATCTGCACTTTTTATGGATATAGCTGACCGCTATTGCCAATACTGCCTTCACACTGGCTTGTCTGCCCTTAGGGAATATTTTTAAGCCTATGATGGCCTTATTTTGAATTAATATGGCTATTCATGTTTGCCATTGTTGATGTTTGTGCATTTTATATACTATCTTGGCTTGGGTCATTGGTGCATTTGGCTCATTTTATTTCCCCCTCCCAGTCCTTCCTGATTTCGGTGTCAATTTGTCATTGCAATTTTGTGATTTGTATATTGTCTGTGCCTGGAATAATAATAAAGAGTGTAATAGTTTTTTATATATATTGTTTGAATCCAATTACTCCTTTTTTCTCCTTGTCTCATATGCTTATGGAGTGGAACCATTTATTATTATGGCGGTTTATTTCCATGGGTTACTGCCCTTTTTCCTGCATAAAGTGCTGGGCTTCTGTTTGAATCTATACCAAAACAATGACCATGTCTTTATAAACCGTTTTTACAACTGGAAAGGGGGGGTGTTTTGTTACTAGCACCAATCCTTCACTTTATTTGCATACTACTCTTAATTGGTTTTACTCTTTAGCAAGGGTAAATAAAAGAGATAATTCACATTCCTTAAGATGTTATACTCTAGTGGGAAAAATATTAAAATGAATAAATAAAAAAAATAATAAACCTAATCACTATACAATAGGTATAGCATCTCTAAACTTTCTCAATCACATCGTTCAAACCATTGGGGTACAAGGTTTGTAACCGAAAAATCCAAAAGATTCTTTTGTTTAATGTTTGATTGCGATTAAGCACTCCGGAAGGTATCATTTCTACTGGTGTAACTGTTATTTGGAATTTTTTGCCGTGCTTTAATAACATGTGACGCGATAAACTATGCTGAAAGAAACCGATTTTATTATGACTGTGTCCATTCATTCTTGCTCTGACAGTTTGTGTTGTGCGGCCAACATATTGGAGGCCGCAACAACACGTAATTACGTAAACAACTTAGTCACTGCCGCAGGATAGATGCTGCTTAGTCTCAAAAACCTCACCCGTGCTATATGAAGTGATCGAGCCAGCCCCATGTTGTAAGATGTTGCATGTATAGCAATTCCTTAGTCCACATTTGTAGATGCCCGAAGCTGAATTTCTAGAGACAGCTTTTAAAACCTACAAGTGAAATCTGTGGTTTTTTTGTTTGTTTTTTTTAAGTTGCCGGGCGCAATTAGATTTCTTATGGTGCGACCTCTCCTAATGGTAATACCAGTTTTTTTCGGTAACAAATTTTTTAAGATTGGGTCTTTGATTATAAGGTACCAACATTTTTCAAGGCTGTCTCTTATTTTATGATTGCCGTTATTAAACTGAGTCACGAAGATAAAACGCCAAGGATTAGATTGGTTCTTTCTCTAGTCACCTTCCACGACAGCCACCTTGGAGGTTGTCTCCCTGCCCTAATAGGGGACAGGAATACAAAGAGGTTAAATACCCCTCCCCTTCCTGCTACCTCAGTGTTTTTCCTGTCCCCTATCGGGGCATGAAGAGGTCACAAGGGGCTGCCGTGGCCAGTGAGCGGAGCCCCTAGGTACTTACAGAGCTGGGCAGCCGAGGTCGGAGGGTTCGCCTCTCCTCTTCCATGCGCTGCTCCCTTCTCCACCGCTGGTGTGACTCGGGACGTCGGCCGCCCCTCCCGCGCCCTCCGGGGTAAAGCGGGGCGGTACGGTGCCTGCCGGGGTCCTGCACAGCTCCCCGGCTTCCTCCTTCCTTCCTGCGCCACATTGGAGCCAGGGCGTGCGCGTCAGAGGGGGCGGGCAGTCGTCCGGAAGTGGCAGTGACACGCACTTCCGGTTTGCGGCCTCCGGCGTCCTGTACAGGGGAAACGCGCGCCGGCACCCGGGGAGACCCGGGAAACGCAATGGCGGTGGGGGTCGAGCATATCCTCCCCAGGGAGGAGGGAGTAGCACCAGAAATGAACGCCTCAATCACCCTTTAAAAGGGTGCAGCAGCTCCAGGTAAGCGCAGAGTGTGTGTGCAGAATGGACGGTGAGAAGCCCTCGACTGCAGCATCTGCGGAGAACAGCTTTCCCCCTCCTACAGTGAGTAGCGGGCCGGTCCCTTGCCTGTCAGACGACTGGTGGCACAGGTCTGAGTAAGCATTCTCTTCTCTTGCAGGAAGACAAAGCCTCTGCCCCTAAAACCCCCCCCGCAAGTGTGGTATATGTGGTGCCAGGTTTCCATCTGATTACAGAAAGAAGTTATGCCAGCCTTGTACGCAAAATATACTGCGTACCGAGCAACCCTCCCTGTTTGACAGCATAAAGACTCTCATTAGACAGGAGGTTCAGACCTCCATAGCAGCCCAAAACCCGGCTCAGGGCACTGCCCCAAAAAAGAGGAAAAGGGTACCTATAGAAGCCGACTCAGACTCGGGAGAGGTCCATTCCTCAGGGTCGGAGGAGATTTGGGAAGATGAGGGCTCCACGTCCACCTCCAGTCATGATGCAAAAAAATACTATTTCTCCTCGGAGGATATGGAGGAGTTAGTTTCCATGGTAAGAAATACCATGGGATTGGAGGAGGAGGAGGTTAGGCTCTCAGTCCAGGATGAGATGTTTGGAGGGTTGAAACCCAGAGGTAGAAAGGGTTTCCCGGTTCATGAGGTTATACAGGATTTAATAGCTCAGGAGTGGTCCTCCCCCGAGAAAGCACTTACGGTGCCCTCTGAGCTAAAAAATCGGTTCCCCCTATAGGGAGATCCCTAAAATAGACGTCCAGGTGCCTAAAGTCACTGAGAAGACGTCTTTGCCCTTTGAGGATGCCTCCCAATTGAAGGATCCGATGGATAGCAAAATAGAGCCATCTTAAAAAGTCCTGGAAACCTCTACGAACCTGCTCAAAGCAAATATTGCATCCACCTGCGTAGCCAGATCGTTGTTTTTCTGGCTACGTACGTTGGAAGACCACCTGTCGGGGGGCACTCTAAGGGAGGAAATCTTAGACTCCCTGTCGATCCTCCAAAAGGCAACAGGCTATTTAGCTGACGCTTCAGGAGAAACGGTTCGGGTGGCAGCAAGGTCCCTAGTCCTCTCAAACTCGGCCAGGAGAGCCTTGTGGCTGAAGTCATGGGGAGGCGACATCACTTCCAAGATGAAACTCTGTGCCATCCCCTTCCAGGGACACCACGTGTTCGGGCCGGTCCTCGATGACATCCTTGAGAAGGCTTCTGCCAAGAATAAGTCACTGCCGGAACAGAAACCCACCAAAAGGCGGTTTTTCCGTCCCTCAAGGGAACAGACTTCTCAAAGGGCGTTCAGAGGGAAGGGCAAAGCGGGTCGATGGAGCTACCCGAAAGGAGGTAAAGGAGGAAACATCCTTGTGCCCCTACAGCAGCAGCTCCCGGAAAAGCAATGACTCCCGGGTAGGGGGTCGACTCACACAGTTTTTTGCCCAATGGCAGGCCACGACCTCGAACCAGTGGGTCCTGCACACTATTCAGTTTGGGCTAAAACTGGAGCTCGAGCACCCCCCCCCCCCCCCCCCCCCGCATGCCCTAAGGATCCCCAAGTCTGCAAAAAGTTCTGTGGCTTCATATAGAAGAACTGCTACGGGAACAAGTGGTCTCATATGTACCTCCACAAGAGCACAAGAGGAGGGCAGGGGACATTATTCTTGCCTGGTCCTGATAAAGAAACCCTCAGGAAAGCACAGGCTCATTATAAATCTAAAACCCCTAAACCACTTCATCAGGTATCGAAGGTTCAAGATGGAGTCAGTAAGATCAGCGATTCCTCTTATTGGACGAGACTGGCAGAAGGCGTCAATAGACCTAAGGGATGCGTATTACCACGTACCCATTCATCCGGACCACCGGAAGTTTCTGAGGTTTGCGGTAACCCACAACCGAGGAAACAGCCACCTTCAGTTCAACGCCCTGCTGTTTGGGGTATCCCCAGCACCAAGGGTGTTCACGAAGATCATGAAAGGCAGTTATCTTCATTCGGCTTCAGGTGATATGCATTGTACCGTATCTGGACGATCTGCTGATCGTCACCCCATCAATAGACCGACTGAACTAGGACGTATCAAGAACCCTACAGATTCTCGAAACTCTAGGGTGGATACCAAATCTCCAGAAGTCGGCCCTCTGTCCATCCCCGAGGAAAAAATTCCTAGGGATTCTCTTGGATTTAGAGAAGAGGACGTCCTTTCTTTCTGAAGACCGTCAAAAAGACCTTCAGCAGAAAATAATCCGGTTCAGAGACCAAAGGGCGCCGACGCTAA
This sequence comes from Dendrobates tinctorius, assembly GCF_039654945.1. Classification (NCBI taxonomy): domain Eukaryota; kingdom Metazoa; phylum Chordata; class Amphibia; order Anura; family Dendrobatidae; genus Dendrobates; species Dendrobates tinctorius. The sequence continues at coordinate 3,769,323 of NW_027361893.1, read as the reverse complement.
GGGACGCCATGTCCATCCTGGGTTCTCTGACAGCGTGCATTCAGGCGGTATCCTGGGCACAAGCTCACACGCGAGTCCTCCAGTCGTATGTCCTGATAAATATGAAGAAATATCCAAACAACCTGTCAAAAAGGATTCTACTTCCAGGACATGTAAAATCGACCCTCTGGTGGTGGCTGAGCTACCGAAACCTGAAGCGAGGAGTAAGCTGGGATCAGCTTCCTCTAAGAATACTATGCACCGATGCCAGCCTGAGGGGCTGGGGGGCTGTGGTCGAAGATTCATACTTCCAGGAACAGTGGCCCCAGAACGTAAGGGCCGGATCTTCAAACCTAAGGGAGCTGACGGCGGTGGAAGAGTCACTGAAGGCCGCAGCAGCCCTTGTCAAGAACCATCATGTTCGGATATACTCCGACAACATGACCACGGTGGCATACCTCAGGCATCAAGGGGGCACAAGGTACGCCAGCCTAAAGAAAGTAGCAGCAAGGATCTTCCTCTGGGCAGAGAAGCACCTGTTAGCCATTTCCGCGGTACACCTGAAGGGGTCGGAAAACATCCAGGCAGACTTCCTGAGCAGGAAGGACGTCCATCCAGGAGAATGGTGTCTGAACCAAGAGGTGTTCCAGGTTCTAGCCTCAAGATGGGGGGGATCCAGAAGTCGACCTGTTCGCGAATGCACAAAATACAAAGGCTGCGACCTACTTCTCCCTCAGTTCCGCGTACGGAGCCAGGGGGACGGATGCATTTATCCATCCATGGGTCTTCAGACTGGCCTACGCCTTTCCCCCAATCCCGATGCTAGCAAAAACCCTACAAAAGATCAGGGCAGACTGCGTCAAGACGATCCTGGTGGCTCCCACGTGGCCAGGACGAAGCTGGTACAGCGCTGTGTTGGACATGGCCCAAGAAGGTCCCTTGCTATTACCCCAGAAGACAGACCTCCTTTTTCAGGGTCCGTTGCTGCACCCGGACCCAGCCAAGCTATCCCTAGCAGCCTGGTTATTGAGGCCAACATTTTGAAGGCCAAAGGGTTGTTGGATGAGGTAATCCGGACCGTTCAAAAGAGTAGAAAGCCGATAACGAATGCAATTTACGGCAAAATATGGAAAAGATTTTCCTCCTGGTGCCTCCCGAGGGTCCCTGACCCCACCCATCCAAATATTGCCCAAATACTAGACTTCCTACAGAAAGGGTTAGATCTAGGGCTTACTCCGAGTACATTAAAGGTACAGGTATCTGCTCTAAGTACCTTTTTTGACCAAGACCTAGCCAAACACCGCTGGGTCAAGCGGTTCATGATAGCAGCAGGCAGGATTCGTCCTTCGCTCCCTAGCCGGGTTCCCCCCTGGGATCTTAACTTAGTGCTTAATAGCCTAACGCAGGCCCAGTTTGAGCCCCTGTCAGAAGTTCCATTAAAAATACTCCCACTCAAAACAGTGTTTCTTGTGGCGATCACATCGGCTAGATGGGTGGGGGAGCTACAGGCCCTTTCAGTACAGGAACTTTATCTCCTACTCAATTCAGACAGTATAGTGCTACGCCTAGAGCCCTCCTTTATGCCCAAGGTGGTGTCAGACTTTCATAGAAGCCAGGATATCGTGTTGCCCTCATTTTGCCCAAGTCCTTCTAACCCGAAGGAAGTGAAATTTCATACCCTGGATGTCCGCAGGGTAGTTCTCCATTATCTCGAAGTAACCAAGGATTGGAGAATCGATCAGAACCTGTTCCTTCAGTATTCAGGAAGAAATAAAGGGAAGAAGGCGGCAAAGAACACGATATCGGGCTGGATCAAGCAGTCCATCTCTCTGGCATATTCTGCAAGACATCTCTCTCCTCCAGAGTCATTAAAGGCCCACTCCACTCGATCAGTCGGCACGTCCTGGGCAGCAAAGGGAAATACGTCTTCGGAGCAGATATGCAGAGCAGCCACCTGGTCCTCTGTGCACACCTTTACTAGACACTATAGATTGGATTTCAATAGGGATCTGACGTTCGGCAGACGCGTCTTGCAAGTCGTAGTCCCTCCCTAAAAAATTAACGTTGGCATGACTCCAAGGTGGCTGTCGTGGAAGGTGACTAGAGAAAATAGAATTAGACTTACCGGTAATTCGGTTTCTAGGAACCTTCCACGACAGCACTAATTTCCCTCCCTATGATATATTTACCTGATGATTTCTGCTCTACTGGCGGTAACTATTCATGCTAGTATGTTCAGAAAAAAGTGAGGTAGCAGGAAGGGGAGGGGTATTTAACCTCTTTGTGTTCCTGTCCCCTATTAGGGCGGGGAGACAACGTCCAAGGTGGCTGTCGTGGAAGGTTCCTAGAAACCGAATTACCGGTAAGGCTACTTTCACACATCAGGTTTTCGGCGTCAGGCGCGATCCGGCGTCGTGCCGGAGCGCCGGATCCGGCAAATATTTCGTAAAACCGGATGTGACGGATCCGTTTTTCTGCCGGATCCGTCTTGTTCTTCACAGACAAAACCGGATCCGTCTCATCCGGTTCATCCGGTTTTTGTTCCGTTTTTCGACGGATTACGCCGGATCCTGTTTTTAAAATCGCCCCTTGTGGCCTTCCGAACGGGATTGGCTACTGAAAAACTATATATAGCATGTTCCTACAGCCCTTCTTTGACAGGTTGGAGAGGAGAAAGTGCAGGTTGGAGAGAAGAGCAAGTTACTGGCGAAGATGGATGTTGTGATTGGAAATATTTTGAAGAATTTGGCGGATTTTACAGCGGAGGCGAATCGTTTGAGGGTGATTGTTCTGGAGAAGGAGAGAGCGAGACAGCAGCGCATCAGGCATCGTAGATGACGTTTGTGGATCCACCCCATCACAGCCAAGAGAATGACGCGTGGGGTCAATTCTACACTCTGCGTGGACCTTAGACGAAACCCGGAGAAATTTTTTGGATATGTTAGGATGAAAATGGAGAATTTTGATTACTTGGTGGAGCGCATTGCACACCTCAAAAGAAAAGCGGACACCTATTGCCGCTTCTCCGTTTCACCCGCAGAGCGTCTGATGGTGACTTTAAGGTAAGCCACATTTATTGGATGTGCTCGCATCAGAGCACACTTTCACTGCAATCTTGTTGGTGGTAGTTTGTATCTCCAAGTGTTATAGGTGAGTTTTGGTATGTAATGCTGTGATTTTAAACTAATTGATTGTTTTTTAATTCCCCACAGATTTCTTGCAACTGGAGAATCCCTTTCGTCACTGCATTTCCAGTACAGACTCGGGATTTCCACCATATCTGGAATAGTGAAGTACACATGCCATGCACTGTGGGACTCCTTAGCTGAAGAGTTTTTACCAGAGCCCACAACAGAGAGGTGGATTGAAATTTCAGAAAAGTTTCAACAGATATGTCAGTTTCCCAACTGCTTGGGCGCTGTGGACGGGAAACATATCCGCATTGTAAAGCCAGCCGGATCGGGATCGGAATATTTCAATTACAAGAAATATTTTTCCATTGTCCTCATGGCCATCGCTGACGCGGAATACAAATTTATTGCTGTTGATATTGGGGCATATGGCCGCTCCAATGACTCTCAAGTTTTCAAACTGTCTGCCATGGGGCGTAAACTGTATGGAAACACCTTCCAGTTCCCACCCCCTAGACCGCTGCATCTGGTCCACCTATGCCATTTGTCTGTGTAGGGGATGAAGCCTTCCAGCTGTCAGAACACCTTTTGAAACCGTACTCTAGCAGAGGATTGTCAAGAACAAAACGCATTTTTAATTACCGCCTCACAAGAGCAAGAAGAATGGTTGAATGTACCTTTGGTATTCTGACAGCCAAATGGCGGGTCCTATTGACTGCGATCAACCTCAAGACAGAAACTGTGGACGAGGTGATCAAAGCTTGCGTGGTACTCCACAATTTTGTTATCTGCAAGGAACCCATTTCCATTGAGGACACCTCTGAAGAAACCACCTTGCAAGATTACCATGACATTACCACTAGAAGTTCTGTGACTGTTTCAGTAATGAGGGACAATTTTGCACTATACTTTGTCACCTCAAGGCAGGGTACACTGGCAGGATGACAGAGTGTGAAAGATTTGTGCCCTTAACCAAACTTGTGTACCAACAGTATATACCTTTGCCAACCAAAGTTGGCTATCTTGTCATGGTCTTACTATTTTTACCTTTAGGCCACAGGTGTGTACCTGGTTGTGTTTTATGCAAAGTATTTCACCTTTTAACAAAAGTTGTGTACATTGTTAGGAAATCACCAACAATAAACACAACTTTTTAGGTGAAATACTTTGCTTCAAACACAACCAGGAACACAACTGTGGCAAAAAGGTCAAATTTACCCACAGTCATATACCAGGTTTTGAATACCTTTTGACCTTTGAAATTATTTAACCTTTTTTTGTAAACATATTTCGCCGCAGAAAGAAATGACAGACAACCATTGTAAAAGTAATTTAACTTTTATTTAAATTTTTTTTTTTTTTTTGGAAAATGTTTTTAAAGTTAAAAAAACTTTTTGAATAAATGTTTGAAAACAAACAAATGGCCATTTTTATTAAAAAAAAACATTACAACTCGGTGTAGTGTGGGGTGGAAATACTGCTGGAGGGGCTGCGGGACACTTCGACACTGGGAGTGTGGAGAGAGGACTGGGATCGTGGTGGGGAAGGAACAGTTAGAGGTGAAGGTGTGGAAAAAGCTACAGAATGGGTGGACATGTGGGAGGCAGAAGAGGTGGTGGGCGGTGGAGTGGAGGGTTGGGCAGGGACTGTAGGAGCAGATGATGTTGATGGCAAGTTGTATGGGGAAGGAGTTTGGTACGGGGCAGGTTGCTGGAAGTGGGGAGATGTCTGGTACTGGGGAGGTTGCTGGTACTGGGGAGTTTGCTGGTACTGGGGAGGTGGCTGGTACTGGGGAGGTGGATGGTATGTAATAGGAGGGGGAGGATGGAAAGTGGCTGGAGGGGGTGCAGATGTAATAGGAGGGGGAGGATGGAAAGTGGCTGGAGGGGGTGCAGATGTAATAGGAGGGGGAGGATGGAAAGTGGCTGGAGGGGGTGCAGGTGGAGGAACTACAGTGGTGGGAGGTGGAGGTTGGGAGGTAACCTGCTGTAGAGCACCGTGGCACGAATGCATTACATGCATCTACTGGGTAGGAGATAGTGTTGCCATGCGCTCCACAACAGACCTGAAAAAGGTGTGGTTTGGCGAAGATCTTGCTTCTGAATGCATGGTTTGCAGAAGTGTCTTCACCTCCAGAATGCTGGAGTTGATCTGCTGAAAGCCTGCGGAGATTTGCTCTGACAAGACTTTTAGACAGTTCTGGAAAGATGCATTCAGATGCAAGAACTCTGGCGCATAACTCTTTTCCTGACCCCTCTGCCGCTGCCGCCCAGTACCCGCAGGTGTACTAGAGGTGGCAGGGGCAGAAGGGTGGGGTAAAGGGAAAGCGATCTCCTCACCAGCAGCTTCATGTAATGTAGGCGGCCACGATGCTCCTGTGCTGGTGGATGGGACAGATGGGTCGAATGTGTGGGAAGGCTGGGAAGGTGCAGATGTACCGGGGCGGTCGAAGTGTCCCTCGGTGCCGGTCTCCTCAGGGATCGCCTCAGAAGGGTCCAATCGTGCAGGCTCCCGAGTGCTGCTCACCGTGCTGTGGAATAAAGAGAAAAAAAAACAATTAAAATACTGACATGGTATGGCCCTGGCTGAAAAAAAAAAGTTACATCTAAACATTTTTTTTGTCACATGTGGTGTGTAATATTTACCTTCTGGAGACCATTGTATCCCGGAGGAACGACAGGGCTCGTGCGTACTTGTACTTGCTCCTGCGTCCTCCAGATCCACTCGGGGCCCGCATCGCTTTATTGAACTCCTTCTTGAAACGATCCCTCACAGACCGCCACCGCTTCACAATTCTCTCCCCTGAAACGAGAAAGGACAAAGTGGTTAGTATACAACATCAGTGTTTCCCAAACTCCAGTCCTCATGGTCCCTAGGGGTCATGTTTTCAGGATTTCCAAAGTAAATAGAAATCCTGAACACATGATCCGTGGGGACCACGAGGACTGGAGTTCGGGAAACACTGGTTTAAATCAAGCAACCGGTACTGTATATACTTGCGCTCTTTAATCTGGGCCCGAGCATCGAGGTCCTCCCAGCGGTCCACAAGGAGCGAACAGATTTCCTCCCAGAGTCGTCGGGTAACGATAAGGTCAGCATGGCGGCGGTCAGCCATATTCCAGAGCGGCTCCCTTTCTCTGACGAGATCGATGAGGTGGTCCACATCGATTCCTCCATCCTCACCGTCAGAGTCGGGAGCACGCTGTGAAGGCTGTTAAAGAAAAAGACAAAAATAACATAATTAGCCTCCACAAAAGAAATGAAATAAAAAGTGCAAAAAAAACAAAGCAAAAATATTTATACTTACACGCTGGTGACCGCCGCGTTGCTGTCATCGACGACCCTGGGAGGCACTGCGAGGACCTCTTGGCCGAGCACCAGATTGGGAAGACTAGAGAAGAAAACAAAAAATGTTATGTCTTTGGATGTAGGCATTTGTTTGCTGTGTGTGGTCTGCAGAACATTGTTTTCTATGTGTTGTGTGTAGTGTGATGTTGTGTTTCTGCGTTTGATGCCAAAATCTTACCAATTGTGAGCCCACTCCAGGTGTCTGTCCACCCCTTCCTTCTTCTGGGAGCTCCTCTTCATCTTGTGATTCCTGTTTTGAAATAAAAGGCAATGAATAGACATATATTACAGAGATGATGGATTTTGGAAATAAAAACTTACCGTCAAACGCTGACGATGCGAGGGAGGGCTCGGTAAAATTAGCAGCCAGATCAGCGGCCCTTTCCAATGCTGCCCATAGGGCCTTGTGGTTGAAATGCTGGCCAGGTGACATGCAGGCCAGATCAAAACTATGCGGCATCCCATGCGAAGGGTTACATTTATTTGGCAAACTGCTGAATGAACTGTTAGAGAAAGCGGGTGATAGCAAAAAATGATTCCCCTACTTGGGAAGGTCATCTTACAGGTGGGACTCTTATAGGAGGTGGTCTGACCGTAGAAGGTCAACAAGAGAAAGACCCAGATATGACAACAGGAGGAAAGGTAGAGGATATATGTTCAATACGCCATGGGACCGCATTAAACTTAAATGACTGCCGTACCAGGTGGGAGGGAGGCTCTTAGCCTTCTACCCGGCTTGGTCAAGTATTTCAAGTAGCCCCTGGATCCAGAGCGTTATCAGAATGGGACTAAAGTTCGAATTCCAGAGAATCCCTTACGATAAATTTCTAACCCCTGTTCGTTCTTCATCTACAGAACAGCAGACTTTGGAGTCTGAGGTCCAGGAACTTCTACAAAAGGTAGTCTTGGTGAAGGTTCCTGCGGTACAGAGAGGTGAAGGGTTTTACTCCCTCCTCTTTCTAGTCAAGAAGCCAGATGGCTCCTTCCGCACTATTATAAATCTCAAAGGCCTTAATAAATTTATTGTAATTCACTCTTTCAAGATGGAGTCTGTGAAATCCTCTATAAAAGCGGTTATTCAACTGGTGATTTATGGTAGTCTTAGACCTTAAAGACGCCTACTATCACGTCCCGATACACGCAGATCATCAGCAATTTCTAAGGGTAGCAGTTTCATTGGGCATAATAGGAAACCACTTCCAATACAAGGCACTTCCCTTCGGAGTTTCTGTTGCACCCTGAGTTTTCACTAAAATGGCAGAAGTTATGGCACATTTACATGAACAGGACATTCTTGTGATCCCTTATCGAGATGATCTGCTAATTGTGGGACACTCAGAATCACACTGCACAGCCCAATTAGGGAAAGTAATATCCAGCCTTTAGGGGTTAGGATGGATTATTAATTTTAAAAAGTCATGGTTGCAGCCCCAGAAAGTACAGCAGTTCCTCAGCCTTGTTCTAGATTCTGATATACAGGAATGTCAGTTACCAGAATTAAAAGATGTGCTGTCTTCCTGCTGGCCAGACTCCATGGCTGTGGGTGATGTTCCTGCTGCTGCCATTGCTGCTGCTGCTGCTGCTGCTGCATCTCTTGGGCGGCTGTTGAATAAAGAGAAACAAAGGGCCAATGAATATCTTGATATTCCATGGCCCTAGTTTGGAGGAATGGGGGATTTGATAATTACCGTCTCATCTGCTGCTGGACTCACCTCCCGTTGTTCAGCATGCTGCTCCAATTGGGGTGGTGGTGGTGCTGATGGTGCTGCTGCAGATGTCTCCTGCTCCTGGTTCTTGGCTTGGGTGGCATGTTGGGTGTGGCTGAGGGTCCCACTGTCTTGCTTTTATATATGTCTTGTGGGCAGAGCTACTGAGCATGCTCAGACCAAAAAAACCGGATCCGGCCGTCGCCGGATCAGGCGCATTGCGGCGCTCATAGGCTTTCATTGTGTGAAAAAGCCAGACACGCCGCATCTGGCGTGTCCGGCTTTTTCGCCGGAGACAAAAAACGTTACAGTAGCCGTTTTTTCCAGACGCCGGATCGCGACACATTGCCGGATCCGGCGAAAACCGGATGAAACGCATGGCCATCCGGCTCAAACCGGCTCTAATGCAAGTCAATGGGGGGGAAACCGGATCCGGCATTGCATTTCGCCGGATCCGGTTTTTGTCAAAAGCGCCCCATCGCGCCTGACGGCGAAAACCTGATGTGTGAAAGAGGCCTAAGTCTAATTCTATTTTCTTGAATGACCACAAGATTCAGCCTTTCCCTTGTTCAAATTACTCATGATCCCATTTTCTATGGATAAAACTTTTTTTTTCTGGTTAATATGTTGTAGGCAATCAGCCTGAGTTTTTATCAGATTCTTTGCATATGCACCTTGCACTAATTTTTTGGGATATTTTTTTTCTCAAGAAATCTAGCCTTGAAAATCTTTGATTCTTCCACATAGTCAGCCTCACTACTGCAATTCTTTCGAATGCCCAGAAATTGGCTATTTTTCTTCCATTTGCAATAATGTGCACTAAGGAAATCCAAAAAAATCATTGCAGTCTACTTTTTTGAAAAAAGTTTTTGTCACTATGCGGCTGTCTGTGTGGCTTAAGGTACTGTCACACATAGCGATGCACCAGCGATCCCGACCAGCGATATGACGCGGTCAGGATCGCTGGTGCATCGCTACTGGTCGCTAGTGAGCTGCCACACAGGCAAATCTCACCAGCGACATCGCTGGGGTCGGGGGTCGCTACTCACCTGTCAGACGAGGCGATCCTGACGTCCTCCCGCCCGCATCCACGCGTCACTCGTCGGCGACACAGGAAGCCCAGCAGGAAGCTGACGACGAGAAGTGGCCCAGGACGTTCTCTCGCGATCAGCGATAACCAGCGGGGGAGCGGTCAGAGGTAAGTATCAGACATAGCGATATCGCTAGCAATATCACTATAACGTCACAAAAACCAGTGACATTATAGCGATATTGCTAGTGATAGCGCTTAGTGTGACAGGCCCTTTACTTAAAGATAAAATCACTTTTCTAGATCTTGATCTAAATTGGCAGTAAAAGTAATCCCCCATTCATTCATGTTTAGCTTATTAATTCCCATGCTTGTACTATGGACCCCTTCCATAGAATCACCAGATCATCTATATAGCGTTTATAAAACAGAAAAAGGCTCGGATAGCACAGATAGGGACTCTAATCGCCCCATAAAAATACTAGCGTAGCTTGGGGCGACCCGCATCCCCATCGCGGTGCCAAGCCTCTGTAGATAGAGGACATCCTGAAAAGAAGAAAATTTATGTTTTAAAATAAACTCCAAACCTTTTAGTAAAAACTCCCGCTGTTGTTTTCTTGGAGATAAAAATCCACAGCTGCCAGCCCCAGTGTGTGTTCAATATTGGAATATAGACCTACTACATCAAGTGTAATAAAAAGATAACCCTCTTGCCATACTTTATCTTTACATTCCTGTATGAACTGTGCGGAGTCCCGAAGATAAGAGGGTAAACCCAAGACAATGTCTTGTAAAAACAGGTCAATAAAGTGTGATAAATGTGATGTCAAGGAGCCAATCCCCGAAATTGGGTGTCTCGGGGAATTTTTTATGTCCATTATGGACTTTCAGGAGATGGTAATAAAATGCTACATTTTGGATTTTTGTTGGTAGGAAATCTGGGTTTTGTTTTTTTTTTTATTTAATATCCCTTTTTTATAGGCATCATCTATAAGGGTGTGATATTCTAATGAGAATTGAGTAGAAGGATCGGTGTTTAGTTTCTCATAATATTTTGCATCAGACAAGATACGGAGTGCTTCGTTTAAATAATCTTCCCTATTCTGGATCACAACCCCACCCACCTTGTCTGCTTCTCTAATTACCAAATTAAAATTTTTCTTCAGTGATTTCAAAGCCTTTTTTTCTGCCTGTGATAGAATCATAGAATCGTAGAGTTGGAAGGGACCTCCTGGGCCATCTGGTCCAACCCCCTGCTCAAAGCAGGATTCGCTAAATCATCCCAGTCAGATGTCTGTCCAGCCTCTGTTTGAAGACTTCCATTGAAGGAGAACTCACCACTTCTCGTGGCAGCCTGTTCCACTCATTGATCACTCTAACTGTCAAAAAGTTTTTTCTAATATCTAATCTGTGTCTCCTCCCATTCAGTTTCATCCCATTGCTTCTAGTCTTTCCTTGTGCAAATGAGAATAAAGTTGATCCTTCTACAATGTGACAGCCCTTTAGATATTTGTAGACAGCTATTAAGTCTCCTCTCAGTCTTCTCTTTTGCAAACTAAACATTCCCAAATCCTGCAACCTTTCCTCATAAGACAGGGTTTGCAGACCGGTCACCATTCTGGTCGCTCTTTTCTGAACTTGCTCCAGTTTGTTGATGTCTTTTTTAAAATGTGGTGCCCAAAACTGGACACAATATTCCAGATGAGGTCTGAGCAAAGAGGAGTAGAGGGAAATAATGACTTCACGTGATCTAGACTGTATGCTTCTGTTAATACATCCTAGAATTGCATTTGCCTTTTTTGCTGCTGCATCACACTGTTGACTCATATTCAGTCTGTGATCTATTAGTATACCCAAGTCTTTTTCACATGTGCTGTCACTTAGCCCTATTCCTCCCACTCTATATATGCTTTTTTCATTTTTATTGCCCAGATGTAGTACTTTGCATTTCTCCCTGTTAAAAACCATTCTGTTAGTTGCTGCCCACTTCTCCAGTTTATTTAAATCTTTTTGAATCCTCTCTCTCTCTTCTCTAGTATTAGCTATCCCTCCTAGCTTTGTGTCATCAGCAAATTTAATCAGTTTACCCTCAATTCCTTCATCTAAATCGTTGATAAAGATGTTGAACAATACAGGGCCCAGGACAGAGCCCTGTGGTACCCCACTTGAGACATTCTTCCAACTGGATGTGCAGCCATTTACGACCACTCTTTGGGTCCGATCACTAAGCCAGTTATGAATCCACCTAACAGTTGCCTTGTCCATTCCATACTTAGTCATTTTTTCAATAAGGATTGTATGAGAGACTTTGTCAAATGCTTTGCTGAAGTCAAGATATACTATATCTACAGCATTTCCTTGATCCACCCAATCAGTGATACCGTCATAGAAGGAAATTAAGTTAGTCTGACATGACTTATTAGTTACAAACCCATGCTGACTCTGTTTAATCACTTCATTCTTATCCAGGTATTGACATACATGTTGTTTAATAATTTGTTCAAAGATCTTTCCTGGTATAGAAGTCAGACTCACCGGCCTATAGTTGCCTGGGTCCACCTTCTTCCCCTTTTTGAAGATAGCAACAACATTTGCTGTTCTCCAGTCTTCTGGCACTTCTCCTGTTCTCCAAGAATTTTCAAAGATTATGGAGAGGGGTTCAAAAATTTCTTCTGCTATCTCCTTCAGTACTCTGGGGTGTAATTCATCTGGACCTGGAGACTTGAATTCATTTAGGTTAGCTAAGTGTTTCCTCACTATCTTTCTGTTTATAGATATCCTGGATTCTTCTATTCCCTTAATAGGAAAGTGGATAACAGTTGATGTTGCATTTCCTTTCTGAGAGAAAACAGATGCAAAATAGGAATTTAAAAGTTCAGCCTTCTCAACATCCTGTCTTACCATTTCATCATTTTCATCCTGTAAAAATCCTATAGCATCTTTGACTTTTCTTTTACTTTTGACATATCCCCAAAATCCTTTATTATTGCTTTTGACATCTCTTGCAAGCCTCAGTTCATTTTCAGCTTTAGATAATCTGATTTGTGCCCTGCAGGTTCTGCAGACAGCATTATATTCTTCTTTAGATATGCCTCCCTCTTTCCATTTTATAAACATTTTTTTCTTCCTTTTTAGCATGTGCTTAAGTTCTGTGTTCATCCATCCTGGTTTCCTTAAATGCTTCCTATTCTTCCCTCTTTTCGGAATTGTTAACAACTGTGCTTTGAGAATTTCATTTTTCAAAATTTCCCATCCTTCCTGGACATTTTTGTCTTTAAGGATATCCAGCCATTGGATCCCTCCAATTCTCTTTCTGAATCCCTTAAAATCTGCCTTTCTGAAATCTAACCTTGACGTCTGAGTCTTCACAGGTCTTCCGCCTCTAGTTATCCAAAATTCTAAAATGGCATGGTCGCTACCTCCTAGGGTCCCAGCCACTTTTACCTCCTCAACCATTTCCTCCCTGTTTATAAGGATTAGATCCAAGGTAGCAGTTCCCCTTGTTTTCTCCCTTACCTTTTGGAAGATAAAGTTGTCAGCAAGAGAGGATAAGAATTTCCTTGACCTGTTAGTTTTGCCTGAGAGAGATTCCCAACAAATGTCTGGATAGTTGAAATCTCCCATGACAACTATGTCATATTTTTTGGAGAACTTGGCCATCTGATGCATAAAGAGTTCATCCATATCTTCGGCTTGCACAGGCGGCCTGTAGTAAATGCCTACAATGGTGTCCTTTCCATTGTTCTGTCCTTGTATTCTTACCCAAACAGTTTCCACAGAACTCCCAGTCTCTGAAGCTTCACTCTCTGTGCAGATATACGCGTTTCGAACATACAATGCGACACCCCCTCCTCGTTTATCAAGTCTGTTTCTTGCAAATAAGTTGTATCCTTCTAGTCTTGTATTCCAATCATGTGTATTATCCCACCAAGTTTCAGTGATTCCAATGACATCATATTTCTTTTCCTGTGTTAGTAGTTCCAATTCTCCTTGTTTGTTGCCCATGCTTTGTGCATTAGTATAGAAACATTTTAGTTTGTGATTGGTTTCTCTTTCTCCAATATTTTTATTAATTAGATTCTTTCGTCTTTGTTCTTCCTTTCCACTTCTAATAGCAGAGTTCTCAATAGCATTTGTCAGGTGTATGGCTTTTTCTGGTCTTTTGCTTCCCTTCCCATGTTGTTCTAGTTTAAAGCTCTCCTTACAAGTGTAGCAAGGCGACTTCCAAATACATGCTTTCCAGTCTTCGTAAGGTGCACCCCATCTCTAGCAAGTAGTCCATCGTATAAGTAGTTCACTCCGTGATCCAGAAATCCAAATCGTTGCTGACGGCACCATCGACGTAGCCAGTTGTTCACCTGCAGAATCTTATTCCACCTCCTTGTTCCATGGCCATCCACTGGGAGGATGGAAGAGAAGACCACCTGCGCTCCCATTTCTTTCACTTTCTTGCCTAAGTCTTCAAAGTCTCTGCAGATGGTTTCCAGGTCGTTTCTTGCGGTGTCATTTGTCCCCACATGTAGGAGCAGGAATGGGTGGTCATCTGTAGGTCTGAAGAGTCCTGATATCCTGTCAGACACATCTTTAATTTTTGCACCTGGAAGACAGCACATTTCTCTTGAAGTTATATCCGGTCTGCAGATAGCGGCCTCTGTTCCTCTCAGCAGGGAATCCCCCATGACCACCACTCTCCGTTTCTTCTTCACAACATTTTTCTTTCTCCATCCAGGAGGACTCTGAGGGTGTACAAGGTTGCTGTTTGTTGGCAAAGTCTTATCCTGATGTATGTCTTCATCGTTTTCCTGCGTGAGAGCCTGGTACTGGTTTCTGAGCAGTATGGGTGCTGACTGCCTCCTGATCCTCCTGCTTCTCTGGGTCACATGTCTCCATTCCTCTGTTTCTTCAGGTGCACTTCGAATTTCTTCTTTCTGTAACATGAAGAGATAATTCTGCTCTGTCCAAGAACTCTTCACCTTCCTTAATGATCTTCAACGTAGCTAACCTCTCTTCGAGATTTTGCAACTTTTCCTCCAACAGGGACACAAGCTTGCATTTGTGGCATGTGAAGTTTGGCTTTTCCACTGGTAAATCTGTGAACATGTAGCAAGAAATGCAGCTCACCAAATGGCTCCTGGCCTCTTCCATCTTGAGATTTCTTAAAAACGATGAAAGATGAGCCAAATTTCGGCGCGCGGTTTTTCTGATTTCCTCTTTTCAGCTGCAACGGCCAAAACCCAGTGATCGTTGAGCTCGCGGAGACTCTTCACTTATCCCAGAAGGCACTGGGAATATGCAAATGATCTCCTCAAGACTCTTCCCCTTCCAATATCTTCTCATCAGCTTGACATTTATTTTTCCAATTAATGTTCCTGAATTCTTCTGCAACTAATGCAAAGAATGTATCAATGTGATTCCCTCGATTGTGAATGGGATTAAACATAGAAGTTGGAGCTACATCACAGTGGATCATCTAATGGGTCCACTATAAAAAATTTTTAATCCAAGTATGTACTGTCCTCCACTGAAATTGAGGTCCTTTCTAAAGGCCTTTATTTCTGTCCGACATAAAACATCAATCCATTTCAACTGTTTCTTGACCTCAACTCATTCACCAGAAAGTTAACCCTTGCACGACACTTTGTCCTACAGGAACGCACCCGTGGAACAAATGTCCATTTAACCCCTTCAGCACCACCAGTTAACAATCTGTTTGTTCATAAAGATGTAGCTCAGTTTAATCCCATTCATCATCGAGGGAATCACATTGATACATTCTTTGCATTTATAAATATGGATTTATAAAGACATGGTCATTGTTTGGTATAGATGTATATTTTACCTGATGAAGGCTTTTTTAAAGCTGAAACTGGTTGTTTTTACTGCTACACTTCAGAATAAAAATCTTTTAAAACATTTTTTCAAGTAAGCCAATCTCACATTTTACTTTTTTCGGGAGTGCCGGTATCACACTGGATTTTTTTTATTTTTTCCATCTGACTACAAGGGAGTGGAAAAAGTCCGAGAGGAAAGGCTCTCTGCCACCAGCTTTCAAAAGGAGGTATCCATTCGAGGAGGCGGCTTCATCTTCATGGGACAAAGCCCCAAAGTTGGACGCGGCAGTCACCAAGGCGTGTAAAAGAACTTCCCTACCTTTGGTGGATCTTGGAAATCTAAAAGACCCGCTGGATAGGAAGGCTGATGTGTTCCTAAAGGGTACCTGGGAAACATCGGCAGGGGCTCTCACACCAGCAATCGCCACCATTTGCACAGCCAGATCCCTAAATGTGTGGCTGGACCAGCTGGAGGAACATCTTAGAGATAAAGTCCCGAGGGACGACATCCTTTCCTCCCTTTCTATAATCCAGGGAATGGTGGCTTTCCTTTCAGATGCTTCAGCAGACTCGGTAAAATTAGCAGCCAGATCAGCGGCCCTTTCCAATGCTGCCCATAGGGCCTTGTGGTTGAAATGCTGGCCAGGTGACATGCAGGCCAGATCAAAACTATGCGGCATCCCATGCGAAGGGTTACATTTATTTGGCAAACTGCTGAATGAACTGTTAGAGAAAGCGGGTGATAGCAAAAAATGATTCCCCTACTTGGGAAGGTCATCTTACAGGCGGGACTCTTATAGGAGGTGGTCTGACCGTAGAAGGTCAACAAGAGAAAGACCCAGATATGACAACAGGAGGAAAGGTAGAGGATATATGTTCAATACGCCATGGGACCGCATTAAACTTAAATGACTGCCGTACCAGGTGGGAGGGAGGCTCTTAGCCTTCTACCCGGCTTGGTCAAGTATTTCAAGTAGCCCCTGGATCCAGAGCGTTATCAGAATGGGACTAAAGTTCGAATTCCAGAGAATCCCTTACGATAAATTTCTAACCCCTGTTCGTTCTTCATCTACAGAACAGCAGACTTTGGAGTCTGAGGTCCAGGAACTTCTACAAAAGGTAGTCTTGGTGAAGGTTCCTGCGGTACAAAGAGGTGAAGGGTTTTACTCCCTCCTCTTTCTAGTCAAGAAGCCAGATGGCTCCTTCCGCACTATTATAAATCTCAAAGGCCTTAATAAATTTATTGTAATTCACTCTTTCAAGATGGAGTCTGTGAAATCCTCTATAAAAGCGGTTATTCAACTGGTGATTTATGGTAGTCTTAGACCTTAAAGACGCCTACTATCACGTCCCGATACACGCAGATCATCAGCAATTTCTAAGGGTAGCAGTTTCATTGGGCATAATAGGAAACCACTTCCAATACAAGGCACTTCCCTTCGGAGTTTCTGTTGCACCCTGAGTTTTCACTAAAATGGCAGAAGTTATGGCACATTTACATGAACAGGACATTCTTGTGATCCCTTATCGAGATGATCTGCTAATTGTGGGACACTCAGAATCACACTGCACAGCCCAATTAGGGAAAGTAATATCCAGCCTTTAGGGGTTAGGATGGATTATTAATTTTAAAAAGTCATGGTTGCAGCCCCAGAAAGTACAGCAGTTCCTCAGCCTTGTTCTAGATTCTGATATACAGGAATGTCAGTTACCAGAATTAAAAGTGGACAACATTCGGCGACAAACACTCAGGGTGATAGACAACCCATCGGTCACGGTAAGGGGGGCAACGTCGCTTTTGGGCTCACTTACATTATGTATACCAGTGGTTCTCTGGACCCAATACAACACCAGAACCCTGCAGTGGAATGTGTTGCACAACACTTGTCGGCTAGAGGGTCACCTTGAGAGTAAATTTACATTATCCAATGATACCATACAATCGCTACGATGGTGGTTACACATATGTACTCTACGTAGGGGAGTTCCCTGGGTAAATCATATCTTCCGAATCATAACCATGGATGCTAGTCCCACATATGTGGGTCCAAGGGGTTTGGACACAATCGGAACAGAATTATTCATCTAACCTAAAAGAGCTGTTAGCTGTGGAGCGGGCTCCAAGTGCATTCCTTATGTCCCTACAGGGCAAACACGTCAGGCTATTCTCAGACAACCAGGTAACTGTAGCCTACATTAACCACCAGGGGGAACTCGGTCCAGATCGTTAATGGAGGTGGCGAATCGTATCTTTCAGATAGCCGAGATTCATCTACTATTCCTTACATCCCTCCATATAAAAGGAAAACACAATATCACAGCCGACTTCCTAAGTCACAACAAGCTCAGACAAAGAGAGTGGGTACTGAATGGGGCCATCTTCAGACAGTTCGTACACATGTGGGGGTCCCCAAAAATAGACTTTATTTTGCCAACAGAAAGAACAGACCGCTACATCAGTTTTGTTCTTTGGATCCCAGAGAACCCATACGCAGTGGACGCTCTGCTGATCTCGTGGAACTTCGACCTGGCGTATGCCTTCCACCCACTGAATCTAATACCGATTGTGCTGATGAAGATTCGAGAAGACAGGCTGTATTGCCAATTTTTAACACTAAGGTTCGGATACGGCTTTAAAGAAAGCTACTATTTGCAATATAACGCAATTTTATTTCAAGGTACAAAATTAAAGGAATATGGTTGAATAGTGTGATTGCGTACACTTTTGTATATTTTAAGATACAAACGTTAATGATTGAATACATATAATGATTAAGTATATATAAAGATTAACTATATACAGTATACTCACATCATCAAACACCAAGAGGCTTTTAAACATCATCCGTCTGGAATATCAGAGAAGCAACACCAAGACAGAGAACCCCTGGAAGATTCACAACACTGCATGGGCGTCCCCAATTGTGCAGGTATCAACACTGTACATGTGTACAGGTATCCAAGTTGTGCTTCTGTCTAAGCCCTGTTTCTCTGGTCTTAAATAATAAATCACACTTATGTGTAACTCTAGCTTCACCCAACCCTTCCAGTGGCCAGCCTTCAAGGTCAGATGAAACAGATAACATGGCATCATCAGACAATGGGTCATAAACCCTTAGAATATAAAAGCCACATGGATTTAGATTAAACCCACTGCAGACAGAGGTTACGTAAACCTTAATGTTTTACAATGACAAACATAGATAAACATAGAACTGTTTGTGAAACAACAGTTCTCAAGATTGTCACTGGGCAGAAATGCAGCTATGTAATATACAGAACGCATTCTATATATTTCAATATGGACTCAAAATAGCCATTTTTATATTCGCACTACACAGTCCGCTCGCGTAATCCTGATAGCCCCATTCTGGCCCAGGAGACCGTGGTTTCCTTGGCTGAGGAAGATGTCTGTGACCTAGCCATGGATTCTACAGGAGCTCCCAGATCTCTCCCAAGATCCAGTTTTCCACCTGCGAGTGTCCAACCTACATCTAGCGGCATGGAATTTGAAGGGGCACTACTGAGGGGGAAGGGCTTCTCCTGAGGGTTAATTAACATTAACACCCTATTGAAAAGCTTCCACGACAAAATATCTATGCCAGAGTGTGGAAAAAATTCTTAGCAGCCTCAGGGGAGGACGTTGGTCAAAAAGTCCGCATTGACCAGATACTGGAATTCCTGCAGAAGGGGTTAGAGATGGGTCTAGCCACGAGCACGCTTAGAGCCAGGTTTCGGCTCTAGGTGCACTATACAACTGCAACCTAGTGAGCAATTACTGGGTAGCTAAGTTCATCAGGGCAGCGGCTAGACCCAGACCCATCATTAAACGGAAGCTGGTTACATGGGATCTCAACCTGGTACTATCAGCATTAACAGAAGCCCCATTTCAGCCTATTGATTCTGCCCACATTAGAATCCTTTCCTTCAAGACTGCCCTGTTGGTCGCACTAATGTCGGCCTGGAGGGTTAGTGATCTGCAAGTTCTCTGTAGACTACCTCCGTACACCCAGTTTAGAGAAGGCCGGGTCATATTAAAGCCAGATCCCTTATATCTGCCCAAAGTTGCTTCAAAATTCCACAGACTACAAGAGATAGTCGTCCCATCTTTCTGCCAGTATCCTGTCAACCCGATAGAGCAGAAGCTTCATTCCCTAGATGTAAGAAGGTGTCTCCTTAGTTAAGTTTCGGCCACAGATCCATGGAAAAAGGACAATTCCCTATTTTTATCCTTCCAGGGAGTTAGGAAAGAACTTAGTGTCCAAAAACACTTTAGCCAGGTGGATTAAGGAGGCAATTTCTTTGGCTTATACAAGTGGTGCAGAAATCCCAGAAGGTATAACAACACACTCCGCTCGAGCCGTGGCAACATCCTGTGCAGGAAGGTTGGAAGTATCCATTGAGGATATATGTAAGGCAGCTACATGATCCTCTCCATCTACGTTCTTTAAGCATTATAGATTGGATTTGGGTGACTCCTCCGATCTCACCATTGGGAGAGAGGTGCTTGAGGCAGCTAGCCCTCCCTAGGCTCTTTACATCTCTGTAATTCTCTCGTGGTGCTGTCATGGTGACTGAATAAATGCTTAGCTACTTACCGGTAGCGGTGTTTTTCAGGAGCCCATGACAGCACCTTTGCATTCCCTCCTTTTTTTCATTTTTTTATATCTGGATCAGCACCTTTATTTCAGTTAGGCCTTAGTCACGGGTGTGATGAATATTTAGTTTGGCTGTATATATAAATTGCTACTAACCAGGGAGGTCCTCATGCTCTGTAATCCAACTGAGGCGGGAGAGAGGGCCACCGTTTTTATGTCTGTAGGTTTCCTATCCCTGAAGGGCGGATCCCCTCTCTCGTGGTGCTGTCATGGGCTCCTGAAAAACACCGTTACTGGTAAGTAGCTAAGCATTTTGTGAGTAACATTAGTTAACCCCTTGCCGACCAGTGACTGCGTATGCGACATGAAAGTCAGTGCCAATGCGACCTGTGACGCATATGCTGTGTCATGAATTGATCGCACTCCGGTTCGGGTGACCAGGGTGAATGAAAGGTCACCCAACCCGCAGGTACAGGGGGACCTATACTTGACCCCAGGGTGGGTGGCTTTGCCCCCCGTGGATATGATCGCTCTGATTGACTGTTTCACTTTCAACAGCCAATCAGAGCCATTGTAATATTTTACCAATGAAACTTGGTGAAATATTTCAATCCAGCCATGGGCGATGCTGCAATATCATCGGCCATGACTGGAGACCAAGATCTGATCCCCCCACCGACTGATGGTGACGATTTGCCGCCGCCTTCAGTATTTGCTCCCCCGCTTTCCGATTCCCCCCATTTACCTCCCAAGTCCCGATGTCCCTCAGTCTTTCCCCATGGGCTCTGCCATCTTCCAAAATGGGCGCATGCGCAGTGCGCCCTCTGAATCGGCCGGCAGTTTTTGTTTATTACAGGTACATTTTGATCACTGTGATAGACCCTATCACAGTGTTCAAAATAAAATAAATATTAAGTAAACCCCACCTTTATCACCCCCATGGGTAGGGAAAAATAATAAAATAAAGAAAATATATTTTTATTTTTCCATTAGGGATAGGGTTGGAATTAGGGTTAGGGTTAGGGGTGTGTTGGGGTTAGGGTTAGAATTGAGGGGTTTCCACTGGTTAGGTACACAGGGGCTCTCCAAACACGACATGGCGCCACCATTGATTCCAGCCAATTTTGCGTTCAAAAAGTCAAACTTTGCTCTCTCCCTTCCGAGCCCCAACATGTGCCCAAACAGTGGTTTACCCCAACATATGGGGCATCAGTGTACTCATGTAAAATTACACAACAACTTTGGGGGTCTAATTTCTCCTGTTACACTTTAGAAAATAAAAAAATGGGGGCTAAAAAAATTTTTTTTTGCTTTCACGGCTATGCGTTATAAACTTCTGTGAAGCATTTGGGGGTTCCAAGTGCTTCACCTAACATCTAAATAAGTTCCTTGGGGGTCTAGTTTCCAAGATGGGGTCACTTGTGGGGGAGTTCCGATGTTTAGGCACACAGGGGCTCTCCAAACGCGACATGGCAACCGCTAATGATTGGAGCTAATTTTCCATTCAAAAAGTCAAATGGTGCTCCTTCCCTTCCGAGCCCTGCCGTGCACACAAACTGGTTTATGACCACTTATGAGGTATCGGTGTACTCAGGAGAAATTGCCCAACACATTTTAGGATCCATTTTAACATGTTGCCCATGTGAAAATGAAAAAATGGAGGCTAAAAGCCCCCCATCCCCTATAGGCAGACTGTAGTATAAAGCATCCCCCTCCTATAGGCAGACTGTAGTATAAGGCAGCACCTCCCATCCCCTATAGGCAGACTGTAATATAAGGCAGACCCTATCCCCTATAGGCAGATTGTAGTATAAGGCAGCCCCCCATCCCCTATAGGCAGACTGTAGAATAATGCAGCCCCCCCCATAGGCAGACTGCAGTATAAGGCAGCCCCCCACCCTATAGGCAGACTGTAGTATAAAGCAGCACCTCCCATCCCCTATAGGCAGACTGTAATATAAGGCAGCCCCCATCCCCTATAGGTAGATTGTAGTATAAGGCAGCCTCCCCATCCCCTATATGCAGACTGTAATATAAGGCAGCCCCCCTATAAGCAGACTGTAGTATAATGCACCCCATAAAAAAATGAATCCAATACTCACCTCTCTTGCTCCCGGCTCCTGCGCCGCTCACGCTTATCTCCTGACAGCGGGCGCTGGGCAGTGACGTCATTGCGCCCACTGTCAATGAGAGGGGGATGATGGGAGAAGGAGCGCTTGCTCCTTCTCTCATCACTGCGGTCAGCTGTATCGGCTGGATGCTGATACAGCTGAACCTGCGATCAGTGACAGGTGGGGGGCCCACTTCTGGCACCAGGCCCCCTCACCTGCTCAGGGGCCCATAGCGGATGGGCAGCAGAGCAGGGAGATCGATTCTTCCTGCTCTGCGGCATAATGTAACTATCGGCACACTGCACACAGATACAGTTACAGTAGCGTAGCTCCAGGTGGGCCCCCTCAGAGCGCAGGGCCTGGGGTCACCGCCCCCTTGGTAGCTACGCTACTGAGTATTTGTCTTAACTCTGTTCTGGTTTCAAGAGGCGACAGTTATATTTTAGTTACTTAATCAGCATCTTGCCATGCATTAATCATGATATATTCCATACATATATTTAGATAGCCAATAACAAAGGAGCTTGACCATATGGTAATTAAATGACCACCCCTTTCTATATGCAATTATAAAACCATGTATGTACAACAAACCATCAGTATTGATGGAATGTTATTCTGTCACCGTGAGTGTATAGTGTCATTGTTGAGCACTCAAAATACTCAGTCTAATTGGCAACAGCCGCAGAACACTCAGGGATAGATTTATCCTAACCAAATTTCCATAACATCTGGCACCTGCACGCGGGGCTGTGGATGAAACGCACAGTGACCCTGCTGACCAGAGAGATGGGAGTGCCAGCCACAGCCTTGGCTCACGGGATGGAGAGTGCACAGCTCCATAAGTAATCTGATTATGTACAAAAGAGAAAAAAAGTATGGCACTCACCGTTCTGTCGTGAAAATTCTTTATTGATTAAAAGGCATTGGCACGGGAGGAACGTACAGAGAGTGGACGACGGCCGTTTCACGCACTTGCGCTTCAACGGGTCCTGAGGCTGGAATGCAGGCAGGTGGAAATTTAGAAGCACACACATGTGGACACACCTCCTGATTTCCAACTCATACTCCCCTAATGGAGTGAAACATGTGAACAAATTAATAAAACACAATTAAAAAACACAAGTTAAAAAACCTCTATCATAATAAAATATGGAAATACAAACGCTGAGCAGTTCCTACAAAAACACAGCCATATCTATTTTCTCATTTAACCCTAAAGGTCCTGTGGCATTCATTCGTAGAATCCACTTAGATTCTCTTTGTAACAGAATTCTATGATGGTTTCCCCCATGGGTTGGCTGTGATACTTTTTCTACCCCTGCGAACCGCAGCAACTCTTCATTTACCCCCATGCACTTTTTTAACATGCTCTATCAGACGAGGGACCCCTTTTCCTGAGGAGATAGACTGTAAATGCTCTCTAAAGCTAACATACAATGGACGAATAGTTTTGACCAAATAATAAAAACCACAAGGACAGAAGATGACATACACAACGTGGGTTGTTTTACAAGAAATAAAATTCTGGATCTCATGCTGAATTGTTCCAATTTTGAGAGATTTTCCTGTCAATTTAAAGGGGCCGTTCTTGCACTTGTAATTGCCTACAGGACTGTTCAGACCTAGCCAGTTTTTTTATCACTTTTATATCTGTTGCAGACCAGAAGATCTTTTAAGTTTTTACTTCGGCGACTCTCAAACAAAGGACCTCTCTTACAATATCAGTTAAATCCTTGTCCCTCTCTAATAAATGCCAATTCTTTCTGATGACACTCCTGATGTAATTTTCCATTGGACTGAAAGTAAATGAAAAAGTGAAACGTTTTTTATTTTTTTCTACAGCAAGGTTTTTATCTGCAACTGTTTGAGAGGCATTCAAGTTATCAACACGGGTCATGGCGTTATCTAGAACAGCACTAGGATAACCTCTATTCTCAAAGCGTTTTTTTAAAGTCTGTGCTTGTTTTTGATAACCAAGCATGTATGCTGTTAAATCTCTTCAATCTCAGGAATTGTCCATATGGGAGGGAGTTTTTCACATAATATGGATGTGCAGTATCAAAATGCAAGAGAACATTAGTGGCAGACGGTTTCCGATAAATTTCCGTGTGCAAGGACCCATCATGTACCCACAAATTAATGTCTAGCAATGTCTAGAAATTCCAGACATGTGCCCCCGAACTTATATGTGAACTTCATATTCATCTGATTATTGTCATTTAGCCATCCCACAAACGATGAAGAAATAAATTCTGTTCCATCCCAAACTATGAACACGTCATCCACATAGCGAACAAATAAACGGACATGCTTCAGAAAGGGATTGAGAATCGAATAAATATATTTCTCTTCGAAATCCGCAAGGAACAAATTTGCAAACATGCATGCAGAGGCCGTGCCCATTGCGGTCCCCTCTATTTGCTTGTACCGAGTGTCATCAAATTGAAATGCATTGTGGGTGAGGATAAATGACAAACGCTCACAAATAAAATTCATCGTCTCAGGATCTTTTCCTGTGCTGCCAACAATGTGTCTAATAGATTCAACCCCCTGACTATGTGGAATTCTGGTATAAAGGCTCTCAATATCGCTCGAGGCCATGCAGAAATTATCCTGCCAATCAAAATCTTTTATGATGTTATTAAAGTCCCTGGAATCTTTAACGTATGAGGGGATTTCTCGGGGTAGAGGGCGTAGCAACCAATCTATGTGTCATGGTATCTGGAATTTTGGTCTGACAAGCGAAGGGTTAATGGTTGGAGCCTCTCTTTGGTCTCAGGGAGGGTATTTATGGCCACAGGTGAGCAACCTTCCCTGTCGTTTATACTTCATACTTGAGTGTGTCCGACCCTGCCTTTGCTAAGTGCCTCTCGCCTGTTTCCGTGTTTGTGGTGTGTATGACCTGGTCTGGATTTTGTTTTTTTTCTCTTGGCTTCCTGATTTGGTACCGTCCTGCTCGACCCGTGTTCTGACCTTTTGGCTCCCCTAGACTACTCTCTGACTTTCTGATTCTGTACTGTGCAGCCCGACCCGTGTCTGACCTCCTGCTTCCCTGACCATTCTTGCTCTGCCTGACTCTGTACCGCATTGATTCTCCTGTGTATGACTTCTGGATTGCCTGACAATCGCTACTGTATAAACCCCTGGTTCTCTGAGCCCTCTGCCTGTCACTTCGCCGTCCCTGCGATAAGCTCTGCCCCCTCTGACGTCACAGGTCACGTGGTGCTAGGTCCTGCAGCCTCTGAGTGCTTCTGCAAGCGCTCCGCCCCCTCCACAGGTCTTGCGACCTCCCAAGCTGTGCTCCTGCACTGTTTCCTCTGACAGCCCTGTGGTCTGAGTTCCGTCCCCAACGCCGGGACCGCTGACCAGTCACGCTACACTCCTGCAGATAAGGGTAAGCGTGATATTATAAACGACCTTATTACTTTTTCCTCCCCCCACTCATCCTTCTGTTACTACCTGTGTGTGAGTGTGTGGTGTGTCTGCTGCAGTCATGGACCCGATGCAGGCATTGTCAGAGCAAGTGAAGCAGCTCTCTCAAATGTTCCAGAAAATGAGTGTTGAACAGCGCAGTATAGCTCATACCCAGCAGCAGCTGGTTAATACTGTGCAAGGGGCTATGTCTTCCGAGAGTAGGGATGTATCCCTTACGTCCCCTGAATCCCCGGTTAAACTGCCTGACTCCTTTTCTGGAGACAAAAAGGAGTTCAGAACGTTCCGGGAGGGGTGCAAATTATTTTTCTCCTTGAGACCTCGCTCATCCAGGGGAGAATTTCAGAGGGTGGGGGTAGTTATCTCCCTGTTGCGAGGTGCCCCACAAGCCTGGGCATTTTCGCTAGCAGCCACCGCACCAGAACGTATGACTGTGGATGCGTTTTTTGAGGCCTTGGGCCGTATCTATGATGAGCCTGATAGAGTACGACTGGCGGAGGACATGGTGATGAGCGCACGTCAGGGTCGGCACTCTGCAGAGTGGTATTGTTCTGAGTTTCGGCGGTGGGCAGCGGAAGTCACCTGGGACGATGCGGCTCTCCGCGGTCTATTCCATAGGGGCTTAGCAGAATGCCTTCAGGACGCCCTAGCCCTGCATCCGCTTCCTGATACCCTGGAAGATGCCATGACACAGGCAGTTCGGATGGATCGACGGTTAAGGGCCAGAGGGGTGATGCACTCCGAGTCCCCTCTGTTCACTGGGAGCAAGGAAGTTGGGGCTAGTGCGATACCCATGGAGATTGGTGCCACATCCATCAAAGAGAAAGAGAGGAGACGCCGGCGGGATAAACAGCTGTGCTTTTATTGTGGAGAAGCAGGACATTGGAGGAGAGACTGTCCGTCCTGTCCCTCGTCTTCCCAGCCGGCGGGAAACTTCTAGGTCTGGGTAGTGATCGAGGAGGCTGCCCAGACCCGCAGGTATCTTTTTCCTCATGCCCCAAGCTGTTGCTTGATGTTGAACTGCTGGTAGACAAATGTCGTTTTTTTTCCACAGCTTTGGTGGACTGCGGTTCCTCTCTAAACCTGGTCAGTGCCAGCACCGTCTCCAGGGCCAAGATAGGGACAGTCAGGTTAGAGACCCCGTTGAAAATCGTGGCAATTGACTCCTCCCCTCTCACCTGTTCGGGGATTCGTTATGCCACCAATACCTTTGTGTTACAGGTTGGCTCCTCCCATGCGGAGGAGAGAAAATGTTTCATTATGGATAATTTACCTGAAGTGTTGGTGTTGGGTATGCCGTGGCTTCAGCGGCACAACCCGGTAATTGACTGGGAGAGGAGGGTAATTGTTAAATGGGGTCTGAAATGTGATGACTGTTCCTATAAAGCTGTGTGTTGTGTTTCCCCTGCAAATCCTGTTTTGGAGTCTTCTGTATGTCTGGAGGGCATTCCGGAGTGCCTGAAAGACTTCGAGGACGTGTTCTCCGAAAGCGAGGCCGAGGCATTACCCCCACATAGGCCTTTTGATTCCAACATTGATTTAGTCCCAGGGGCCAAATTACCCAAAGCCCATCTGTTTAATTTATCTGGGCCTGAACGTTTGGCAATGAAAGAGTATATAAAGGAAAGTCTCCGGAAAGGGCATATCAGACCTTCGGTCTCTCCAGTAGCAGCGGGGTTCTTTTTTGTTAAAAAGAAAGATGGTGGCCTACGTCCCTGCCTCGACTTTCGGGAACTCAATAAAATCACTGTTAAAAATGCATATCCCTTACCGTTGATTCCCGATCTGTGCAATCAGCTCTCGGGAGCAAAATGGTTCTCCAAAGTAGACCTTAGGGGGGCTTATAATCTTATTAGGATTAAAGAGGGGGATAAATGGAAAACGGCATTTCTTACTACTGAAGGGTTGTTTGAGAATCTTGTGATGCCATTCGGTCTCGCCAACGCATCAGCAGTTTTTCAGAATTTTATTAATGTGATTTTTGCGGACCTCATTGGCCGCTTTATTGTAATTTATTTAGACGATATCTTGGTTTTCTCCACAGACGAGCAGTCTCACCTATCTCATGTTAAGATTGTTCTCCAGAGACTCAGGGAGAACCAATTGTTTGTTAAATTAGAAAAGTACCTTTTTTGTGCAGGAGCTAACTTTTCTAGGGCTGATCATTTCTCCACAGGGGTTTCGTATGGATCCCAAGAAGGTGCAGGCCATTGCAGATTGGGTCCAACCCCAGGACCTGAAGGGCCTGCAGCGTTTTCTAGGGTTCGCAAATTATTATCGAAGGTTTATCAAGGGTTTTTCTCAGATAGTGAAACCTCTTACTGATCTTACATGTAAGGTGGCCAATATAAAGAATTGGTCCCTTCCGGCCAAACAAGCTTTTGTGAATCTGAAGAATTGCTTTATGTCCGCGCCAGTTCTGGTGCAGCCTAATCCGTCTCAGCCGTTTGTGGTAGAGGTAGATGCGTCCGAGGTGGGGATGGGGGCTGTTTTGTCTCAAGGATCAGCTACATTAACTAATCTTAGACCCTGTGCTTTTTTTTCCAAGAAGTTCTCTCCGGCAGAGAGAAATTATGATGTGGGGAACAGAGAGCTCTTGGCTATAAAACTAGCGTTTGAAGAATGGAGGCATTTTTTTGGAGGGGGCAGAACATCCAATTACGGTTATCACTGACCATAAAAATTTGGAGTACATTAACACAGCAAAAAGGTTGACTCCCAGACAGGCTCGGTGGTCACTTTTTTTTTCCCGGTTCCAGTTCTCCATAACTTTCCGGCCTGGTTCTAAGAACGTGAAGGCAGACGCATTGTCACGAAGTTTCGAACCTCTTTCTGCCCCCGATCCTCCCTCGTCCATTCTTCAACCCGGGGTGGTAATAGCTGAGCTTTCGTCAAAGTTGGAGCGGGAGATTGTGGGGGCTCAATCTTTAACTCCAAGGGCCAAACCGCCTAATAAATTGTTTGTACCACAGGTCTTACGGTCCAAGCCCTTACGAGAGTTTCACGATTCTAAGTTGGGGGCCCACCCAGGTATTGCTGCCACTTATGAGGCGGTAAAGAGAATGTTTTGGTGGCCATCAATGTGTTCAGAAATTAAGGGGTATGTCATGGCCTGTGGGGTGTGCGCCCGTTCTAAGAGCTCTCATTGCCGGCCGGCCGGGGAATTGGTACCACTGCCAATTCCAGAAAGACCATGGACCCATTTGTCCATGGATTTCATTACCAACCTCCCCCCCCCTCCAAGGGTAATACCGTCGTTTGGGTAGTAGTTGATAGGTTTTCAAAGATGGCACATTTCGTACCCATGTTTAAACTACCGTCTGCTGAGGTCCTTTCTAAACACTTCCTTTCCCAAATCATTCATCTCCATGGGGTACCTATCAATATCGTGTCGGATAGGGGGGCACAATTTATAGCGAAATTTTGGCAAGCGTTCTGTAGGAAGTTGGGGATATCTTTGTCGTTTTCCTCAGCCTATCATCCGGAGAGTAATGGCCAAATGGAGCGCACCAACCAGTCTTTGGAACAAATCCGTCGATGTTTGACCTCAACACTGCAAGACGACTGGTGTGATGCATTACCATTGGCGGAGTTCGCCTTTAATAACCGAATTAACCAGTCCACCAGTAGGTCACCTTTTTTTATTAATCTTGGATTAAATCCTCATTTTGGTGAGTTCTCGCGGTTGGACTCAAATTGTCCAGGGGTAGAGGATTCGGTTAGGCAGATCAGTGGTTTATGGTCAAGGCTTCGCTCAAGTATTGAAGAGGCTCAGGGAAGGTACAAACGTTTTGCTGATAGAAAGAGGGGTCCGGGTCAGGGCTTGCATTGTGGGGACAAGGTGTGGCTCTCAACACGGAATATAACGCTAAAATTGCCATCAGCAAAGTTGGGTCCCAAATTTATTGGTCCCTATGTCATACCGGAGGTGATTAACCCGGTAACTTATCGGCTACGTCTCCCATCCTCCCTGAAGGTGCACAACGTTTTTCATAGGTCCTTGCTTAAGCCGGTAGGTTCAGTAAGGGAGGAACGTACTCCTCTACCACTGCCTATATCAGTGGACGGCCACATGGAGTTCGAGGTGCAAAAAATTGTGCAATCTCAATGGGTTTGTGGCTCTTTGCAGTACCTCGTCCATTGGAAAGGGTATGGCCCGGAGGATCGTTCCTGGGTACCGGCCAGATCAGTGCACGCAGATCGCCTGGTCAGGGCATATCATGCTCGATACCCAGGAAGACCTGGGGGTCCGGAGGCCCCCCATTGAGGGAGGGGTACTGTCATGGTATCTGGAATTTTGGTCTGACAAGCGAAGGGTTAATGGTTGGAGCCTCTCTTTGGTCTCAGGGAGGGTATTTATGGCCACAGGCGAGCAACCTTCCCTGTCGTTTATACTTCATACTTGAGTGTGTCTGACCCTGCCTTTGCTAAGTGCCTCTCGCCTGTTTCCGTGTTTGTGGTGTGTATGACCTGGTCTGGATTTTGGTTTTTGTCTCTTGGCTTCCTGATTTGGTACCGTCCTGCTCGACCCGTGTTCTGACCTTTTGGCTCCCCTAGACTACTCTCTGACTTTCTGATTTTGTACTGTGCAGCCCGACCCGTGCCTGACCTCCTGCTTCCCTGACCATTCTTGCTCTGCCTGACTCTGTACCGCATTGATTCTCCTGTGTATGACTTCTGGATTGCCTGACTATCGCTACTGTATAAACCCCTGGCTCTCTGAGCCCTCAGCCTGTCACTTCAGCGTCCCTGTGATAAGCTCCGCCCCCTCTGACGTCACAGGTCACGTGGTGCTAGGTCCTGCAGCCTCTGAGTGCTTCTGCAAGCGCTCCGCCCCGTCCACAGGTCCTGCGATCTCCCAAGCTGTGCTCCTGCACTGGTTCCTCTGACAGCCCCGTGGTCTGAGTTCCTTCCCCAACGCTGGGACCGCTGATCAGTCACGCTACACTCCTGCAGATAAGCGTAAGCGTGATACTATGTACTGGGATAGGGGCTCTTTGAGTGACCCTATCCCAGACACGATGGGGCGACCTGGGGGGCATGTTTGAGAGCACCTTAGGGATGTGGTACCAGTGAGGTTTTCACGGAAAATAGGGTATTAACTTCTCCGCTCTTTGTTTTGATAAAACATTCCTCTCCACATATTTGCGCAAAAGAGATCTTAAATTTTCTTTGAACCTATTCGTTGGGTCTGATTTCAATACCAACTATGTTTGGGTATTGAGTAACTGTCTCTTTGCTTCTGCCACATAAAATTCTTTTGTGAGGAGGACAACATTACCTCCTTTGTCCGCTGAGCGAACTTCAACATCAGACCAACTTTGGATTTCTGTTATTGCTTTTTCTCTCTTGCAGACAAATTTGGAGAGGAGTGTTGATAAATAACAACTTCCATGTCCTTAATTACTTGTGCCTCAAAGACATCCACTATATTACCGGGAGGAATTGGTGGCATATAGGTGGATTTACATCCTCCCATAAACGGTAGAACCTTAATTTCTTCCTCATCAATTATATCCCTTTTTGTTGTATTTAACTCTAACAATTTACTGGCATCATCTCTGATGTCTGCTAAGGCCCCTGTACCTGCTAAGAAACCCAGAGGACCGATTACACAGGGAACTTCACCTGGGGGGGGAAATTGTTAGTAGCATTAGTGGAAACAAAAGCCTTATGGAGATGTATTTTTGTTAATGCTTTAAACAGATCAATTTTAAAGTCCACCATATTAAATTCGGTCGGTATACAAAAATTCAATCCTTTTTTCGAAACCGCTAGGTGCGAGTCAATCAATTCATGATCAGTCAGATTAATGACAGAATTCTCTGGTGAATCTCTAGACAGTGCGGTCTCCAAGCGACCTGTTTTCTCTTTTTCCAATTGCCACCGCTGCTGCCTTCTCCTTCTTCCTCTGCGCACCCTGCGCCTAAAGGGTTACTGGATGGTGCTATGCGTTGCAGGGTTTCCCTGCTATCAGATGAAATAATCGGATCTTCATTTGCACTCGAGTCAGAGTCTGTAGTTAAATAATCCCTCTTGCCTGTTTGGCGTGTCTTGAATTTTCCCTTGAAGTTGCGTTTCTTTTGGGAGCGATTATTGCCTGCCAATGTTTTACCTTTATTCCATGTGAAAATTTGACTGGATTCATAGTCATTTTTATCACGGATAAATTTATCCCTCTTCCTTTGCTTTATCTCTGTCTGCAAAACAACCAATTTACTGTCCAGTTTTTTATTTAGAATTGACCATTGATTTTCTGTTAGTCTCGTTTTTAGTTCCTCTTTCATATTACTTAATTCTACTTTAACTTTATCATAATTTTTCTTTATTTTGTTGTAGAACCAAATTTAACAAGTCTTGAGAGCATTTCAGCAGAATTTCATTCCACTGTTCTGAAAAATATTTATTGTCCAAAAATTGAGACATAGCTTTAAATACTCGCAAGCCCCTGGGCACTCTTCCGCAGTCTATGTGTCATGGTCACGTGTGTCAGGGCGCAGGTGTTACCGCAAGGCGGACCCATAACACACGTGACCCTGGATACACCGCCTCCAGTGGGGCGAATTTAAATAATAACACGTGCAGGTGGATACACCGCCTCCACCTGGCGAATTTAGGTATTACACGTTATACATACAATAATCAAATAACGGGGGAACCTGGGAAACTTTAACGATGGTGGGCCCTGCGATAGGGAATGGGGACATGGAGACCACCTAAGCTCCCCTGAGCCAGTGTCCCTGCACTCCTTACATTCCCTAAACAGGCTCCGCACCTGTCGCCGCACGCGTACCTTAACGCCCTTGCTCACCCTGACCCTAAACCCTCACTAGGGAATGGGTCGGTGCAGAGACTAATCCCACCACTGCACTAATAACACACATGAGGAAAGAGACAATACAGGGGGAACACCACTTAGCTTTGCTCTGTTGCATGCGCTCCTAGCAACAGAGCCCTCCACCTGAGTGCATCTTCTCCTCCACCCGGATCCATCACCATAACAGGATCCTTCACCTTAGTGCAACCTTGGAGCAGAGTCCAACACCAGTTGCAGCTGCTTAGAACCAGAGTCCCAAGGATGAGTTCAGCTGCTGACACGAAGTCGAGCACGCTTGAGTCCAGCTCAGCGGCCAAGTCCCACATGGTGAGTGCCACTCTCCATAGTCGCCACTCCACCAGCCCATGCAGACACTTCCCGCTGACACCATCACTGCGACTCCACCACGCCATGCCAGCCCTTCGTCCAGACACCATAGCTGAAACACATCCCCCCTGGCTAAGCTGCGCAGGACTCCTCACCAGCTCCATCCTTCCTCCAGGCTCTCCAAAAACAGAGTGAACACAAACTCACAATATCACAAGCAGTGATTGCACACCTCTAGCACACCTTTATAGGGTGTAACACCTGATACATGATTAAGTGCACAAAACCTAAAGTGCAATATCAAAACCACTACCGGGGACAGTCAAGACACCTTGGAACTTTCCAAAGTAAAAAAAGTTCACCCAGTGATTTAAAACTGTCAGATCACTTCAGATCATGACAGTACCCCCTCCTTAATGAGGGGCCTCTGGACCCTCAAGACCACCCCTCATTAGGGAAACACCTACGCGGGGACGCCCAGACCCTGAGTTCACCCCACCATTACCTGACACTTCAGGTTTATGACAAACGCACCGCTGGTATTGGCAATACATGTTCATTTTGGAGGCACCACTCATCTCCACAGCGCCGACCTGGGGAACGAGATTATGTATGTGTATGTATGCTAAGAGCTGATCAGACTCCACAACACATTTCCAAGATGTTTTTTGGTGGGACCCATACATGCTCGTTCACACACAGGTCCGGACCTGAACGTTTATTACACACATTCGTTTGTCAAAAAATTGGTGAACTCATTCAGGACCTGATCACAGAGGCGTCCCCCTGTGTCACCACACTCACACCCCCGCTATTCACCAAGGGGTCACCACCCTCCAACCCTCTTTACCATGAGGTCTGCGCCTCCCAGGGTTGATTTAATGGCGAGGGTTGAGATTTGTCCCTACTCCCCCGCAGCACACCTGCTGCTCACACCAGGGGGAGAGGGAACGCATATGGAGGAAATATACACTCACTGGCCGCCTCCACACGGCCAGGAGGGCGGCTTCTTCGATGGCATAGAAGATATGGCGTAAACCCCGCGGACTATCACACCAGTCAGCTCACCACAGGGGCGTACCCCTTCACCTCGGGGAATACCAGGCAGCTCCGTGGGGCACCATTCCTCCCACCTGCCTGGGTGCGCCCGCATGCATGAACCAGTCCCGCTCCCCAGCAGCGACTCTAGGGGGTTTTAGTACCATAGCCGCAGGAATATGGAGGAAAATATATATACTCGCTGGTCGCCTCCACACGACCAGGAGGGGCGGCATCGAAGATTTGGCATGAGCCCCGCGGACTATTCACCAATCTGCTCACTACAGGGACGTACCCCTTCACCTCGGGGAATACCAGGCAGCTCCGTGGGGCACCATTCCTCCCACCTGCCTGGGTGCGTCCCCAGTAAGAGCAAGTCCCGCTCCCCAGCAGCGACTACACACCTAGTCTGCTCACCACAGGGATGTACCCCTTCACCTCGGGGAATACCAGGCAGCGCCGTGGGGCACCATTCCTCCCACCTGCCTGGGTACCTCCCCGTGCAATAGCAAGTCCCGCTCCCCAGCAGCGACT
Source organism: Dendrobates tinctorius (assembly GCF_039654945.1). Classification (NCBI taxonomy): domain Eukaryota; kingdom Metazoa; phylum Chordata; class Amphibia; order Anura; family Dendrobatidae; genus Dendrobates; species Dendrobates tinctorius. The sequence continues at coordinate 3,735,438 of NW_027361893.1, read as the reverse complement.
CTAGGGGCTTTTGCCAGACCGCAGCCGCCATTTTTTTTTCTCTCTGGTTATCTGAGCAGAGGCCCCAGACCGTGATAACTGCTGCTGCAGTGGCTCTAAACACCTTGCCGCTCCCCACTCAAATCAGTGAGGCCCGGCAGCAATTACTCAGCGGTCTCCACATGGCCAAAGCTCACCAGAAAAAAAAACAAACTGTAAGGCCTGTGATAATGTCATGGTCACTGTGTATCTGGGCGCAGATGATGCCGCAAGGCGAACCCATAACACACGTGACCCTGGATACACCGCCTCCAGTGGGGCGAATTTAAATAATAAAAACGTGCAGGTGGATACGCCGCCTCCACCTGGCGAATTTAGGTATTACACGTTAATAAACATTCTGGAAATACCGCCTCCAGTATGGCGAATTTAAATAATAAGGGGGACCTGGGAAACATTAACAATGGTGGGCCCTGCTATAGGGAAAAGGGAATTGGAGACCTCCTGAGCTCCCCTGAGCCAGTGTCCCTGCACTCCTAACATTCCCTATGCCGGTTTCGCACCGGGCGCCGCACGCGTACCTTAACGCCCTTGCTCACCCTGACCCTAAACCCTCACTAGGGAATGGGTCGGTGCGGAGACTAATCCCACCACTGCACTAATAACACACATGAGGAAAGAGACAATACAGGGGAAACACCACTTAGCCTTGCTCTGTTGCGTGCGCTCCTAGCAACAGAGCCCTCCACCTGAGTGCATCTTCTCCTCCACCCGGATCCATCACCATAACAGGATCCTTCACCTTAGTGCAACCTTGGAGCAGAGTCCAACACCAGTTGCAGCTGCTTAGAACCAGAGTCCCAAGGATGAGTTCAGCTGCTGACACGAAGTCGAGCATGCTTGAGTCCAGCTCAGCGGCCAAGTCCCACATGGTGAGTGCCACTCTCCATAGTCGCCACTCCACCAGCCCATGCAGACACTTCCCGCTGACACCATCACTGCGACCCCACCACGCCATGCCAGCCCTTCGTCCAGACACCATAGCTGCAACACGTCCCCCCTGGCTAAGCTGCGCAGGACTCCTCACCAGCTCCATCCTTCATCCAGGCTCTCCAAAAACAGAGTGAACACAAACTCACAATATCACAAGCTGTGATTGCACACCTCTAGCACACCTTTATAGGGTGTAACACCTGATACATGATTAAGTGCACAAAACCTAAAGTGCAATATCAAAACCACCACCGGGGACAGTCAAGACACCTTGGAACTTTCCAAAGTAAAAAAAGTTCACCCAGTGATTTAAAACTGTCAGATCACTTCAGATCATGACACTATGTAGTACTGGAGGGAATTATTTGTCCAAAAAAGATCGATTTCCCTCTCAACTGCGTCCTGTAATTTGTACTCCAAAGTCTTAGTGCTGAAGGATTTAATATTATCCAATTTTTCACACTCCAAAAAAAGGAGTTTACGTCCTCCCGACCTGCCAAAAGTCCAATTGACAACATTAAGGCGTCTGCATCCATATTGCAAAGGATCAGAAAAAACGGTCACTATGGTGTGAACAAGAGGTGAGTCAAAACTCAGAGAGTGCTCAAAATCCAAACCTTGTGCCAAACAAAATAAAGAGAGGATACAGAAGATTCAGCACTGCTCCTTAACCCCTAAGCAGTTCCATGACTGCTATTCAAGTTCAAAAATCACACACCTGGACCAACCGCCAAACTACCGTCCGAACAAGTGCTCAATCCAGAAAAGCAAACATGTAATCTGATTATGTACAAAAGAGGAAAAAAGTGATGGCACTCACCATTCTGTCGTGAAAATTCTTTATTGATTAAAAGGCATTGGCACGGGAGGAACGTACAGAGAGTGGACGACAGCCGTTTTACGTACTTGCACTTCAACGGGTCTTGAGGTTGGAATGCAGGCAGGTGGAAATTTACAAGCACACACATGTGGACACACCTCCTGAGTCGCCGAAGTAAAAACTTAATAGATCTTCTGGTCTGCAACAGATATAAAAGTGTTACAATAAACTGGCTAGGTCTGAACAGTCCTGTAGGCAATTACAAGTGCAAGAACTGCCCCTTTAAATTGACAGGAAAATCTCTCAAAATTGGAACAATTCAGCATGAGATCCAGAACTTTATTTCTTGTAAAACAACCCATGTTGTGTATGTCATCTTCTGTCCCTGCGGTTTTTATTATTTGGGAAAAGCTATTCGTCCATTGTATGTTAGATTTAGAGAGCATTTTCAGTCTATTTCCACAGGAAAAGGGGTCCCTCATTTGATAGAGCATGTTAAAAAAGTGCATGGGGGTAATGCAGAGTCGCTGCGGTTCGCAGGTGTAGAAAAAGTATCACAGCCAACCCAAGGGGGAAACCATCATAGAATTCTGTTACAAAGAGAATCTAAGTGGATTCTACGAACGAATGCCACAGAACCTTTAGGGTCAAATGAGAAAATAGATATGGCGGTGTTTTTGTAGGAACTGCTCAGTGTTTGTATTTCCATATTTTATTATGATAGAGGTTTTTTTAAATTGTGTTTTTTAATTCTGTGTTTGATTAATTTGTTTACATGTTTCACTCCATTGGGGGAGTATGAGTTGGAAATCAGGAGGTGTGTCCACATGTGTGTGCTTTTAAATTTCCACCTGCCTGCATTCCAGCCTCAGGACCCGTTGAAGCGCAAGTTCGTGAAACGGCCGTTGTCCACTCTCTGTATGTTCCTCCCGTGCCAATGTCTTTTAATCAGTAAAGAATTTTCACGACAGAACGGTGAGTGTCATCACTTTTTTTCTCTTTTGTACATAATCAGATTACATATTTGCTTTTCTGGATTGAGCACCCGTTCGGACGGTAGTTTGGCGGTCGGTGCAGGTGTGCGATTTTGGACTTGAATAGCAGTCATGGACCTGCTTAGGGGTTAAGGAGCAGTGCCGAATCTTCTGTCTCTTCTATTTATTTTGTTTAGCTCCATAAGTAAGGTAAGAAAATCTTATCTTATATGAATGTCCCCTGTGCCCAGTCCAGGTCTATACCTCTTGCTGGTCAGGTGTGGTCACCACCGCATTCCCAGGTAATGTAAAAAGTCCACACCCTTATCCAAACCCTGGGATATAAGCCAAGGTGTCTGCTACGTGCCGTGTATGTGTTTTATGTCCGTGTAGTTCTGGGAAATGGTTGGAACAGTGACAGATTTTGCTTGTGGTTGCTGGGAAACCGATAACTTATGGAGTGAATTGACTTCCGGCTATCACAAATTCCCGTGCACCGGAGGGACAGGTGCTCCCAGATTTCCAGGCGCAGATGGTGATAACTTGGAGGGATATCACATATTCCCATAGCCGGTGAGCCAGGCAGGATGACCGGAGCAGAGGATCATACTCCCGGCACCTGAGTGCCCTGTGCGATTGGCAGTTGTCGGTTACCAGAACGGCTTGTACGTGTCACAGAATAATAAAGAGGGCTTCGATTTCTCACGGACGTCTATTCATGTTTGTTCATGTTCATAATGGTACACACTGTTGCTTTAAATTTTAGAGTTGTAACAGAAAGCCTTTTTTGCACTTCCCCTTGGCTGTTAGCACTCTGTAAATCACACTGTCACATCTGTGTTTGCTATTCTGAGATAATTGTAGTATAGCGTAGAAACTTTAAGGAACAGAAATTGAGCTGTATCTGTGACTGGGCTGTGTGACACTTGTTTTTAGATACGTGACTTGAGTGACTATAGATACACCAGCAGTGAAAAAAGGGACATAAGTGCCAGCAGTGAAAAAAGAGAAAGTGAGTGCATTCAAGCACAAAGTGTAGTTAGAAGCTGAATTAACTTTTTTGAAGTTTTTGGAATAGGCACAGTAGGTGAATAAGAAGGCTAAGTATGTGAATTACAGATGGTTGATTAAAGTATGTGAAATCCACGAGAATGGCAGACTTCAAGCTGCAGAATGGCATAATGTAAGGAAAAAAGGAAAGTTAGTTTGATGTTAAGTTGCTGACTGACAAATGCGTGGTATAGAGTAGCAGCAGACTTACATTGTTTAGGAGGTACAGAAAGATATGTGAACAAACCAGGAAATTATTTGCATGTGTATAAGATGGGGAAAGGTTTTAAAACATCAGCGCCTCCCCCATATGGAGACGGGAGATATTGGACATGTGCAGTCTGCTCCCAACAGAGTCCATGGCATAGGAAATTTTGCACAGGGTGTGGCGCTCCCTGCTTCTCCCCACAAGGAGAAGGCACCATTGTTCCAACCATGCCATCTCATCCTGTACAAGAGGGGGAGGAATTTTCTCCTCCTCCCCCTCCTCTCTCTTTGCTTTTCTCCTCCTTTTGCCACACCTTTCTCTTCCTTCTCTATCACATTTCTCTCCTCTCCTCTTTTTGCCAGACCTTTCTCCTCCTTCCTCACTTCTTTCTCCTCCTCCGCCACACTCCTCTCCTTCTTCACCTCTCTTGCCTCCTCCTTCTCTGCCACACCTGTCCTTCACAGCTCTCTCCTCCTCCTTCTCTTCCACATCTCTCTCCTTCTTCTTTACCCCTCTCTCCTCCTCTGTCACTCCCCTCTCCTCCTTCCTCACAGTCCTCTCCTTCACACATCCCTTCTCATTTTCCGTCTTCATTACCAGCTGAGCCAACACCCAATCCAAACAGTGTGGTGTCCCTGTATCCAGTGCTTACAGCACAAGGCACCTTCTACGTCTAGGGCACAGGACAACCATTGCCAGTTATATCAGGAGAAGAAGGTGAAAATCTCCATACACATATTGCTGCAGGTAACCTCCAGACACAGCAGAGAGCACAGCTCGGGGTGCAAGGGGGGGGATGCAGCAGCTGAAAATGGGGAACCTTAGTGCCGGACAGAGCTGCCATCATTTACACCATCATGGAACTATAATCCCAATCCACAGCAGCCTCACACAAAAAGGCAACCTCTAAGTCCAAATATCACAACTACTTCACTGATGAGGATGGAGAGGGAACATCATACATGCTGCCCAGTACAAGGTAAAAAAACCCACAGGCACCAAGAAGGCAGGAGCAGATAGAGGCACCACCCTTACACTATGTGCACTTCACTCCAAGTCAGATGACCAGTTTTCTGAATAATCTGCCAGACCCAGCGATGCATCCTATGCAACCTGGAATGATCTCTGGGCTGTAATGGAAATAAAAGCAGGTGATGCATTCTGGCCAATCATGAAGGAACACTTCAAACTTCCAGCAGAATTAGATTTGAATGCTTGGCAGCCAGGACAAAAGCTAATTGAGCAGCTCAGAGAGTGGGCCAAACGCAGATTGGCAGGGCAAGCTCTCACCTGCAAGTTTGGCCAGAGCACTCATACAACCCGAGTGTTTGCTCAGATGAACAGGTCAAGGAAAAAACACAGAAAGCAGTTAAGAGCTCCGCCCATAGGACAGGGGCAAGCCTGGTCCACAGGACACCACGCTTCTAACATGCAAAATCCCACCAGTGGGACCAATACCTCAAATTACCCTAAAAGTATATGGGGTTATTAGATCTTTTCTTGTGGACACTGGTGCAGCCAGAAATGTGATGAGACATGAGGAACTCCCTGACCCCACTTGCCAATCAGAATCCTCTGTGTCCTGCGTGGGGATTGATGGTCAAGTCAGACATTCTCAGGTTACAAAGCCCCTTAGCGTGCAGCCAGGACACTCTATCCTGCCCCAGTTCGTGGTGTCAAGGACCTGCCCACTTATCCTGCTGGGAGCGGACCTGCTGCAGATACTGAAGGTGACCATAGTGTTCCAGGAAGATGGGACCATGACACTTTATTCACCCCTGACCCAAGAAGAATCAATCTTGCTGGTAACCCTACAAGAACCTCAAACAACTGATGCAGGCCTACCCAAGGAGATACTGGATGTAGTACCAGAAAGTCTATGGTCCAAGGGACCCCAAGATGTAGGAAAACTTCAAGTTGCCCCAGTATGGTTGTCACTCAAACCAGGAACCCCGTACCCTCGTAAGACCAAGTATCCCCTGTCCATCGCCCAGAGTCAAGCTGTGTCTAAACCAACTAAAGGTCTACCTGGACATAGGAATCATTATTCCCTACACATCACCTTGCAATACCCCACTTTTCCCAGTCTGGAAAAAGACTGTAAAAGGAGAACCAGCCAAGTTCAGAATGGTGCATGACCTGAGGGCCATGAACAAGGTTATGGTATTTGAAACCCCAAGTGTACCAAATCCACATACTCTGCTCTCAACTGTGCCAGCCGCAGCAACAGTGCTCACAATGGTCGATCTGGCCAACACTTTCTTCAGTGTTCCCCTTCACCTGGACGACCAGTACCTGTTTACCTTCACGCACCAAGGGGCGAAGTATACATGGACAGTGATGCCCCAGGGGGCCCAGAACAGCCCTACACAGTTCACCAAAGCAATGCCCTCCATCCTCACCAACTGGATTACAGACCATGCAGGTCACTTTTCTACAATATGTGGATGATCTTCACCTTTGTGCAGCGGATGTTGATACCTGCACAGCCCATTACTTGTCTCTCCAATTCTACCTGGTCAGAGCAGCAATGCAAGGTCTCAAAATACAGCTGTGAAAAAGATCCTTAGTGGATCGAAACGTGTAGCTGTTTCTAGTGCCCCCAGCGTATCCTTTGCTGGAGAAGAGAAAGCCGACATGCTGCTATTTTAAATTTTCTTCAATAAAGCAAGTTTTTTAGTAGCTGGAACAATCCCTTTTTTTTCTTCAATCAATGCTTCGCTGAAGTCCAGACGAGATTCCGTGCTCCGGCTGTTTGGTTGGTGAGCTGGCTAGGGCTTTTCAGCCCATATCTTTATATTTGTGTTAGTTAATTCTTTGCCTGTGCCGAGGCGTCTAGGGCATCATAGGTACATCCCACGGCTAATTCTAGTTGTGTTGTCAGTTTAGGGGTCTGCAATCCGCTAAGTTACCAACCTCTCTGGTTGCCTAGCCTATTTCCCTGCTATCCTCCTCGGTTACCTAATCATAACATACAGGCCTTCCTTGGTCTAGTTTCGTATTGCAGATCTTTGATCCCAGATGCATCGGTCTTAATGCAGGGTCTGTATGATTGCATCATTACGACCCATTCCTTCTGTCGGATGCAGCCTTCAACTCGTTCAGGAAACTGAAAGACTCCATAGTCTCATCGCCAGCACTAGGCCTACCTAATTACGAGATGCCATTCCGTTTGTACCTGATGGAAATAGAAGGCCATGCCATCAGATTCCTTATACCGATTCACGGGGGAAAGCAGAGACCTCAAGACTACTTTTCAGCTCGCCTGGATCCAGTTGCAAGGGGGCCCCCCTCCTGGATGAGGGCTGTATTTGCAGAGCCCGTCCTCCTGGACAAGACTGCTGACATCATTCTTGGACATCCGCTGGAAATCCTGGCTCTGCATGACATCTCAGCAATCCTCAACCAAACCCAGCCAAAACATTTCTCTACCGCCCAACATCTTCGTGTCCAGTGCTCACTGCTCTTGCCTGACAATGTCATCATCTCCAGATGCACGGTCATCAACCCAGCCACTCTTCTCCCACTCCCAAGGGGGATGCGGATATGTACTCTTCAGAACAAAATCTGCAGGATACCTTTCACAAGGATCTGGATTTGCTCCGGACTGACAACCATGATTGTTTCAGCATCATGCAACAGGAGACAGGATTACCCAATGTGGTGGATGCACCACTGGCCAACCCAGAGTTGATTCTCTAAGTAGATGGCTCCCGATTTGCAGGTGATGAAGGAAGATTCCACACGAGATGTGAAGTGACCAGCAATCAAGAAATCCTATGGTCCAGAAGTCTGCCGCCTAGCCTGTCAGCCCAGGAAGCATAACTGATAGCACTGACGAAGGCCTGCCAGACTGCGAATGGCAAAGCTGCAAACATCTGTACTGATTCCAGGAACTTGCATGGCATAGCACACGACTTTGGACCCATCTGGGCTGCGAAGGACTTCATCACAGCAAGCGGGTCAGCCATGAAGCATCATGAAGCCATTAGAAACTTGCTGGATGCAATATTAAAAGTCAAAGTGCATGGAAACTGAATACAGTAGAGGCAATAACATGGCAGACATGGCAGCCAAAGGGAGACAATATGGAGAGGTGGGAGAGGTCGTAGAGCCGGACAGCTATTACATGACTACTGAGGACAAGAAACCTGACACAATGAAGTCCTGAGATCTGCTCAAGAAGTTGCAGGACCAGCCTCCAAAGAAGTAGAAGGAAAGCTGGATGCAGAAGGGAGCAACACATGAAGAAGGAAGGGTATATGTAATGGGCTCCAAACCCTGGCTACCCTGAAACATGTACCCTATGGTTGTTCAATGGACACATGGGCCCACACACAGATCAAAGACAAAGATGAATGATCTGATTGGTGCCTACTGGTTTGCACCAGGGATTCCCACCTTAACAGCCAAATTTACCAGCAGCTGTTTGACCTGCTGCAAATGCAACCCTGGATGAGTGGAGAAGGTTCCCCCACATCATCTGGCTAGACCACTATACCCCTTCCAGAGGATCCACATCAACCACATCCAGATGCCGCCAAGTGGAGGATTTGAGTATGCCCTTGTGGTCGTAGATGTGTTTTCAGGATGGCCCGAAGCTTTCCCAGTGAGGAACCAGTCGACGAAGGCTACTGCAAAGAAGCTACTCTCAGAGACAGTGTGCAGATACGGAGTTCCAGAAGTGATAGTGATCAGGGACCCGCATTCACAGCAAACTTGACACGAGAGATCTGGTCAGCAGTAGGGTCAGATTTAGACCTACACACTCCCTACCATCCCCAAAGTAGCGGGGAAATTGAGACTAAATTGGACACTTAGGCAGCTTTCTACATCCTGCTCTTAAGAGACAAACAAACCATGGCATGAGACACTCCCAATTGCACTGTTTAGTGTAAGACACACTCCCAGAGGCCCAGAAAAGCTGTCACCATATGAAATTTTGTTTGGGTCTAGTCACAGTTTAGGGGTATTCTTCCCTCAGCAGCTTAGTATGCAATATGATACCTTGATATGATACCTTATCTGTTTATGTAATTGAACTCACCAAGAAACTTGCTAAGGTCCTTTCGAGTATTTTTTCTACATTGCCAGATCCAGATTTGGTACCTGGTACGCAGTCCCTGAAGCCAGGAGACTGGTTGTTGGTGAAAAAGTTTGTAAAGAGAACACTCGATCCCAGATTTGATGGTCCTTTCCAATTGATGCCGACGACACCAACCTCTGTGAAACTGGAGGGAAGACCCACTTGGATCCACGCATTGCATTGCAAGAACGCTCCCATACAAGAATGATGCTGTGGATGCCCTGCCTGACAGAATAGATAACCTACTTGATGAAGAATGCACACCTTTGACGGAGCATGCAGTTGAATAAAGAGACTATGATTGCAATGCCATGAACCACTGTTAGGGACAGATCTCCTGACCGCCCATTTGCGAAAAGTCTGTACGGAGGGCAGTGTATGCACTAGGCATGCGTTAGCTCACCGGCAGCACAAAAGAGTTGCAGCGCTTTGGGACAGGAGGTTAGGATTAGGGCAAGTGATATCTAAGGGGGGATTGTGGTGGGAATATATATGTATTTCATATAGATCTCACTTGCATATGTACTCATATATAATCACAGCTAATATATACACTATAATCCATTGCTTTAAAATGGCTGTTACAAACCAGACAATGGTTTGGTACTTTGCAGGCATAAAGAGGAACAACACCAGATGTGCTAAAGTGATGAGTAGATGTCTCAACTCAACTGTCCTGGTTTCAAGAGGCAATAGTTACACTTAATCAGCATCTTGCCATACATTAATCACGATATATTCCATACATAAAGTATATTTAGATAGCCAATAACAAAGGAGCTTGACCATATGGTAATTAACTAACCATCCCTGTTATGATTGAGTCACCGTAGGAGGCAGACACAAAAATAGAAGCTACGTCCAGAAAACCAGAGAAGTTGGCAACTATCAGATTGCAGACCCCTGAACCTATCAACACAACTAGCAGTAGCCATGGGGGGTTCCTACGATGCCCTAGACCCCTCGATCACAGCCAGAGCGCTAAATAGCCTAAAGACAGAAAAGGAAATCTAAACTGCCCCAGAGCAGACCCTAAAGTAAAAGGCAGCCCCCAACATATAATGACGGTGAAGCAAGATGAAAAAACACTCACACAGATAGAAAGATAGGCTGAGCAAACGATGGGGCCCAAGCTAACTAAACAGAAAAGGAAAGGAAGGTTGCTGTCTGCAATCTGCCAAAACCCTATCAAAGACATAAGCCAACAAGCTGATATGAAAAAGACCCTGAAGCAGCTAGGCTTCAAAAACTAAATCAGCACTCAGGTATTTTCAGAAGACAGAGCTAAAGGAATTCAGCACACCCCAGCAGGGAATGGCAGAAATCCAGAAAAACAAAGCAAAACAAAGTCAAAGCACCAATGCAAAAAGCCAAGCAGAAAACTTAGCTTTAGAGGAGCAGGAATTCAGACTGGTCTCCAAGGATCCCACAGAGAAATCACCCGCAGGGCAGAAGGGCGTCGGCAGCCTTATATCCAGTCAGTAACTCCACTCAGCCAGTCATCATCATCAGACTCAGGTGTTTGATAATCAGGCTCACTACCTTTCTTTACCAGAAGAGGGAGTTCCTCGGGCCTCAGTAGTGAAGGGGAAAATTAACTCACAACAGTAACTCCCTCTTGAGGGGTCACCGAACCCTCAACCACGCCACCAGGGCGATCAGGGTGAGCCCGATGAAAGGCACGCACCAATCTTTTGGCATGAATATCAGAGGCAGAGACCCAGGAATTATCCTCCTGACCATAACCCTTCCACTTAACCAAATACTGGAGTCTCCGTCTAGCCAGACGGGAATCCAGTACTTTCTCTACCTCATATTCCATGTTACCTTCAACCAATACAGGGTCTGGAGGTGCAACCCCCGGAACAACAGGTTCAACAAACCTCTTCAACAAAGATTTATGGAACACATTATGGATTTTAAATGTGACAGGAAGAGCCAAACGAAAAGAGACCGGATTAATAACCTCCAAAATCTTGTAAGGTCCAATAAATCTAGGCTTAAACTTAGGAGAAGGCACCTTCATAGCAATATTTTTTGATGATAACCACACCATATCACCAACCTTAAACTGGGGACCAATGGTCCTATGTCGGTTGGAAAACCGCTGGGCCTTTTCCTGGGAGAGAGATAACTTAACCACCACTTGGTCCCAGATCTGGTGCATTCTCTCCACCACAGTGTCAACACCTGGGCAGGCAGAGGGCTCCACCTGCCCTGAAGAAAATCGAGGATGAAACCCAAAGTTACAAAAAAAAGGTGACATCAAAGTGGCAGAACTAGCTCTATTATTTAAAGCAAATTCGGCCAAGGGCAAAAATGAAACCCAATCATCCTGATCAGCAGAAATAAAACATTTCAAATATGACTCCAAGGTCTGGTTTGTTCTCTCTGTCTGCCCATTGGCCTGAGGGTGAAAAGCAGAGGAGAAGGACAACTGAATTCCCAGCTTGGAACAGAAAGTTCTCCAAAATCTAGACACAAACTGGACTCCTCTGTCAGATACAATGTTCTCAGGAATCCCGTGCAAGCGAACCACCTGTTGTAAAAACAGGGGCACCAACTCAGAGGAAGACGGCAACTTAGGGAGTGGTACAAGATGAACCATCTTAGAGAACCTATCACAAATCACCCAAATAACAGTCATCCTTTGAGAGACAGGCATATCAGAGATAAAATCCATTGAAATATGGGTCCATGGCCTCTTGGGGACAGGCAAAGGCAACAACAACCCACTAGAGCGAGAACACAATTTAGACCGGGAGCACGTCCCACAGGACTGCACAAAATTCCTGACATCACGAGACAAGGAGGGGCACCAAAAAGACCGACTCACCAGATCTCTAGTACCAAAAATACCTGGATGACCAGCCAAAGCAGAGCAATGAACTTCAGACATCACTCTCTTCTTCCACTGGTCAGGAACATACAACTTTCCACTGGGACAACGCTCAGGTTTGTCCTCCTGGAACTCTTCCAGAGCACGTATCAAATCGGGCGAGATGGCAGAAAGAACTACCCCTTCGCCTAAGATGGTAGCAGGCTTGGTCACCACAGGAGAATCAGCAAAGAAGCTCCTAGAGAGGGCGTCTGCCTTGACATTCTTAGTTCCAGGAAGAAAAGAAACCACAAAATCAAAACGTGTAAAAAACAGGGCCCACCTAGCCTGTCTAGGGTTCAAGCGCTTAGCCGACTCTAGGTAAATCAAATTCTTGTGGTCAGTGAGGACCACGACTTGATGCTTAGCTCCCTCCAACCAATGTCTCCACTCCTCAAATGCCCATTTCATGGCCAACAGTTCCCGATTCCCCACATCATAGTTACGTTCAGATGGAGAGAACTTTTGGGAAAAGAATGCACAGGGATTCATTTTAGATGTTATAGGATCCTTTTGGGACAAAACAGCTCCTGCACCAATCTCAGAAGCATCCACCTCTACCTGGAACGGAAGTGAGACATCAGGTTGTCGCAAAACCGGGGCGGAGGTGAATCTTCGCTTCAGCTCCTGAAAGGAAGAAACAGCCTCCGGAGACCAATTTAACACATCAGCACCCTTCTTAGTCAAATCAGTCAATGGCTTGGCAATACTAGAAAATTTTGCTATAAATTTCCGATAAAAATTAGCAAAACCCAAAAACTTCTGGAGGGCCTTCAAAGAAGTGGGCTGAACCCAATCGTAAATGGCCTGTACCTTGGCCGGGTCCATTTCAATACATGACGGGGACAAAATAAATCCCAAAAAAGAAATCCTCTGTACTCCAAAAAGGCATTTAGATCCTTTGACATACAGGGAATTCTCCCTCAAGATCCGGAACACAGTCCGAATATGTTCCACATGAGAATCCCAATCCTTGGAGAAGATCAAAATATCATCCAGATAGATAATCAAAAATTTATCGACAAAATCTCGGAAAATATCGTTCATGAAGCACTGGAAGACAGAAGGGGCATTAGTGAGCCCAAAAGGCATCACCAGGTACTCAAAATGTCCCTCTGGAGTATTAAACGCCGTCTTCCATTCATCCCCATGCTTAATGCGAATAAGATTATACGCCCCCCTGAGGTCAAGCTTGGTAAACCAGCAAGCACCTTTAACACTGGAGAATAGATCAGAAATCAGGGGTAGCGGATACTGATATTTAACAGTAATTTTGTTGAGGGCACGATAATCAATACAAGGTCTTAATGATCCATCCTTTTTGGCTACAAAAAAAAAACCGGCACCTAAGGGTGACGAGGATGGTCTAATATGACCCTTCTCCAACGCCTCCTTAATATAGGATCGCATAGCCTCGTGCTCGGGTACAGATAAATTGAAGAGCCGACCCTTGGGAAATTTACACCCGGGCTCAGTTCAATTGCACAGTCATAAGTACTATGACGAGGCAGAGATGCAGACTCATTCTCACTAAATACATCATAAAAGTCCGCCAAATAATCAGGAACATCATGCGACTGAGGAGAGGTGGAAAACACCGGAGCCTCACTAAAGGCACACCGACAACCCCAACTCACCACAGACGCAGATTTCCAATCCAAAACTGGATTATGAATTTGTAACCAGGGAAACCCCAGAACAATAATATCATGAAGATTATGCAACACCAAAAATCTGCAATTTTCTTGATGGTCTGAGGCGACCCGCATTACCACCTGGGTCCAAAACTGAGGTTTATTTTTAGCCAAAGGAGTAGCATCAATCCCCCTCAAAGGCATAGGCGTCTGCAGAGGTGTCATCGGAAATCCACAACGTTTAGCAAAATCCAAGTCCATTAGGTTTAGGGCTGCTCCCGAATCCACAAAAGCCTTGGCGGAAAATGTGGACAGGGAGTAGATCAGAGTAATAGCCAGAAGAAACTTAGGTTGAACACCACCAACAGAAAACGTGTGTGCAAAGCGTTTCTCTCGTTTAGGACAGACAGAAATAATATGCAAGGCATCTCCACAGAAAAAACACAACTTATTACGCCTTCTGAACTCCTGACGCTGCTCTCTGGAAAAAACTCTATCACATTGCATAGGTTCAGTCATTTGTTCAACAGGTGGCAACACCTCTCGTGCAGCTTTGCGTTCGCGCAAACGCCGATCAACCTGAATGGCTAATGACATAGAATCGTCAAGACCAGAGGGAACAGGAAATCCCACCATAGTATCTTTTACGGCTTCTGACAACCCCTTCCGAAAGAGAGCAGCCAAGGCATTATCATTCCAGGTAGTAAGTACTGCCCACTTTCGGAATTTTTGACAGTACAATTCTGCAAAATCACGACCCTGGTTCAATGCCAGCAGGGTCTTTTCAGCCTGATCAATGGCATTAGGTTCGTCATACAACAACCCCAAGGCCTGAAAAAATGCGTTCACATTAGTCAGAATAGGATCATCTGGTTTCAAAGAAAACGCCCAATCCTGGGGATCGCCACGCAGCAAAGAGATGACAATTTTAACCTGCTGCGCGGAGCTCCCTGACGAGTTAGGCTTCAAGGCAAAAAATAATTCACAATTATTTTTGAAATTCAAAAATTTAGACCGATCCCCAAAAAATACATCAGGTGTAGGAATCTTTGGTTCAGCAGCATGTGAATGAGCAAGGTAGGCGGAAATTCCCCGCACTTCCGCAGCGAGCTGCTCCACACGATCAGACAATTGCTTTATCTCCATTGAGAGAAAAGAAAATTCCCCCTACGGCCTCAGAGATATAGAGGAAAAAATATACACACTTTTTTTTTTTTTTTTTTACAATTCTTTCCTGCTATTGAGTACCTTATGGCGGGTGATTCTGTTATGATTGAGTCACCGTAGGAGGCAGACACAAAAATAGAAGCTACGTCCAGAAAACCAGAGAAGTTGGCAACTATCAGATTGCAGACCCCTGAACCTATCAACACAACTAGCAGTAGCCGTGGGGGGTTCCTACGATGCCCTAGACCCCTCGATCACAGCCGGAGCGCTAAGTAGCCTAAAGACAGAAAAGGAAATCTAAACTGCCCCAGAGCAGACCCTAAAGTAAAAGGCAGCCCCCAACATATAATGACGGTGAAGCAAGATGAAAAAACACTCACACAGATAGAAAGATAGGCTGAGCAAACTATGGGGCCCAAGCTAACTAAACAGAAAAGGAAAGGAAGGTTGCTGTCTGCAATCTGCCAAAACCCTATCAAAGACATACGCCAACAAGCTGATATGAAAAAGACCCTGAAGCAGCTAGGCTTCAAAAACTAAATCAGCACTCAGGTATTTTCAGAAGACAGAGCTAAAGCAATTCAGCTCACCCCAGCAGGGAATGGCAGAAATCCAGAAAAACAAAGCAAAACAAAGTCAAAGCACCAATGCAAAAAGCCGAGCAGAAAACTTAGCTTTAGAGGAGCAGGAATTCAGACTGGTCTCCAAGGATCCCACAGAGAAATCACCCGCAGGGCAGAAGGGCGTCGGCAGCCTTATATCCAGTCAGTAACTCCACTCAGCCAGTCATCATCATCAGACTCAGGTGTTTGATAATCAGGCTCACTACCTTTCTTTACCAGAAGAGGGAGTTCCTCGGGCCTCAGTAGTGAAGGGGAAAATGAACTCACAACACATCCCTTTCTATATGCAAATATAAAACCATGAATGTACAATAAACCATCAGCATTGATGGAATGTTATTCTGTCACCATGTGTGTACAGCGTCATTCTTGAGTGCTCAAAATACTCAGTCTAATTGGGAACGGACGCAGCACACACAGGGATAGATTTATCCTAACCAAATTTCCATAACAGTACAAAAATGAATTATCCTCTCAAAAATTCATAAATGCCTATCTTCATTCATATTCCTTCCTACTATTCCTCATACATGAATTGCATAGAGTGCCAAATACTATTTAATTGCATATAAAAATAAAAATCAATAAAGTGCATAGTTAAAAAACAGTTTTTATAAAAGTGCATGCATAGTACAAAAAAATCTCACTACATAGTAACATAGTAACATAGTTATTAAGGTTGAAGGGAGACTTTAAGTCCATCTAGTTCAACCCATATCCTATCCTAACTTGCCCTAACATGTTGATCCAGAGGAAGGCAAAAAAAACCCATGTGGCAATAGTAAGCTTCACATTGGCGAAAAAAATTCCTTCCCGACTCCACATACGGCAATCAGACTAGCTCCCTGGATCAACGCAATATTAAGGAGACTAGTGTATATACCCTGTAATATTATACTTTCCAAGAAAGGCATCCGGTCCCTTCTTAAATTTTAGTAGGGAATCACTCATTACAACATCATATGGCAGAGAGTTCCATAGTCTCACTGCTCTTACAGTAAAGAATCCGCGTCTGTGAGTATGCTTAAACCTTCTTTCCTCCAGACGTAGAGGATGCCCCCTGGTCCCCGTCACAGGTCTAAGAGTAAAAAGATCATTAGAAAGGTCTTTGTACTGTCCCCGCATATATTTATACATTGTAATAAGATCACCCCTAAGCCTTCGATTCTCCAAACTAAATAACCCCAAGTGTAATAACCTGTCTTGGTATTGCAGACCCCCTAGTTCCCTAATAACCTTGGTCGCTCTTCTCTGCACCCGCTCCAGTTCAGCTATGTCTTTCCTATACACCGGAGACCAGAACTGTACACAGTATTCTAAGTGTGGTCGCACTAGTGACTTATATAGAGGTAGAATTATGTTCTCCTCATGAGCATCTATGCCTCTTTTAATGCATCCCATTATTTTATTTGCCTTTGCAGCAGCTGCCTGACACTGGCCGCTAAATGTGAGTTTGTCGTCCACCCATACACCCAGGTCTTTTTCAGTGACAGTTTTGCCCAGTGTTTTACAATTAAGCACATAATTATACATCTTGTTCGTTCTACCCAAGTGCATGACCTTACATTTATCCCCATTAAAGCTCATTTGCCATTTATCAGCCCATGCTTCTAGTTTACATAAATCCTCCTGTAATATAAAATTGTCCTCCTCTGTATTGATTACCCTGCAGAGTTTAGTATCATCTGCAAATATTGAAATTCTACTCTCTATACCCCCTACAAGGTCATTAATAAATATGTTAAAAAGAAGCGGGCCCAAAACTGACCCCTGTGGTACCCCATTGCTAACTGTGACCCAGTTCGAGTGTGCTCCATTAATAACCACCCTTTGTTTCCTATCCCTGAGCCAGCTCTTAACCCACCTACACATATTTTCCCCTATCCCCATTGTTCTCATTTTATGTATCAACCTTTTGTGTGGCACCGTATCAAAAGCTTTTGAAAAGTCCATGTACACCACGTCCACTGCATTCCCTTGGAATGTGGACTACAAATAGTGCCAGGCAATCTTCATAACATAAAACATATATGAGCCTCAACGACATACCAGAGGTTTAATGCTGAAGGACCACGTGTAGGAATCCCCTTAACGCGTGTTTCACGTTAATACTTCTTCCAAAGGGGTGTTTTTAATTGCAGCAGGATTCTACCCTTCCATTGAGATATAGACTTTGGTCCAGAGAGGATTCATATTAGGTTCCCACAGAGATATAGACTGTCCAAGAGAGGATTGGCATTAGGTCCTGGCAACGAGAATCGCCTTATCGTGGCTGCCGAGTACACATTAATTGATCAATTTATGCGCTAAGCAGTCTATCATTTTTTCATATTTCTAGTGCAGTAATTCAATTTTCATATTGCATGTTTGCATGCTATAGTGCTACAGAGTGCTATTTTTTGTTTTATTGTATATAATATAGTATCGGGATATAAAAAGGATAATTACCTGATTTGATACAAACAAACTATTTGTTATTATAGTAGAAATGTATTAAAACTATTATAAATAAGAGTGATAAATATGACAATGACATTTATGAATGTATTAGAAGTATAATAAAATAAGATACTCAATGAGTAGACCAATAAAATGTATGATGAATATGACAATAAAATGTTATAATAAATAATACAATTTATGAAACCTAAAATGAGGTCACAAGAATACATCTGTAATTTCATTTGGAGTAAGGGAGCATAGTTTAAAAATCCAAAAGATTTCTTTGTGATTTAGTTGTCCAATGTGATTCTGAACCTGTGGGGGAATCTCCTCTATGGGGAATATTTTCAGTTGTGTGTAATCTTTATTGTGTTTGGTGGTGGAGTGATGTGAAAGCCCATGTGTGAGGAAACCCTATTGAATATTGGAAAGATGTGAGTTCAGTCTTTTGTGGAGGGGTTGGGTCGTCCTTCCTACATATACATTCTGGCATGAGCATATAATCACGTATATAATAAAACTGGTGGAACATGACATGGGACGTTTGATTGGGAAAATGTCACCTGTAGAACTAAGGGTGAATTCACAGAGACCACGGCAGATCGTGTGACAACATGGACAATTATTCAGATCGCATTAAGGCCGGGATCACACTACCGTGTGTGATGTGAGAAACGCGCACGAGTCTCTCGCATCAACACCCGGTGCTACTGCCGGCACTCAGGACCGGAGCTGTGGCTGCATAGAAACACATGCATAGAAATACATGCAGCCGCAGCTACGGTCCCGAGTACCGGCGGTAGCCCCGGGTGTTGATGCGAGAGACTTGTGCGAGTTTCTTGCATCACACACGGTAGTTCGATCCCGGCCTAATGATTTCATTCAGAAGACACGCCACTTTTAGCGAATCTTCCATCTTCTTTTTTATCTTTCTTGGTGCTAGGACATTTCTTAATGATGGAGCTCTATATGAAATGTCAAAGAGGGATTGCTAGGTAATGTTATTCACACTCCAGCTGTCTGACATTCTCATGATGCTTCTCCATAGTACATGAGTAACTCAATATATCATCCAGGTAAACTACCGCAAATCTACCCACCAGGGAGAAAAACATATAATATATAAAATTTTCAAACACTGCCGGAGCATTGGTTATAGGAATGGCATCACCAAATGTTCAATATGACCCTCAGGTGTAGTGAATGCGTCTTCCATTCATCACCATGGTGTATACATATAAGGTTATATGCCTCTCTCACACTGAGTTTACACAACCATTTCTCTCCAGATAATTGGTTAAACAGGTCAGGTATAAGGGGTGAAGGACAGGGATTGTGCACCGTGATTTTATTACTCTCTCTAAAATCCAAGCACGGACGCACGGTGACCGGAGAGGTGGATGCCGAATATGAGCCTCAGCCGGACTCTGGAAGGGGTTAAATAAAGGAGATTTCTGCATTTTATCTCCTGGTATGGAGTCGATAGCACAATCATATGCCGCCATATAGTAGCCGTCCGGTAACTGGTGATAATTCCCTCATGTGTGGGGTCTATTTGTCTCCAGAGAAATCACACGTTACATTCCACACACAACACTGTGTAGAAAAGGCGGCGCGGGGGAATTGTGCCAGTAGTGAGGGGGAATAATGGCGGGAAGGTCACTGACTGAGGAGAAGTCTCCATGTCTGCACTCCGGAGATCATGTGACCCCTGACTCCTCCCCTTCTGTGACTTCATCACAGGTCCTGTGCGCACAGAGCAGCCATATATGTGGAGTGCGGCTCTGCGGGTGGAGGTAAGTGCTGGAGGCTCCATTATTCTCTATGTGGAGTGCGGCTCTGCGGGTGGAGGTCGGTGCTGGAGGCTCCATTATTCTCTATGTGGAGTGCGGCTCTGCGGGTGGAGGTCGGTGCTGGAGGCTCCATTATTCTCTATGTGGAGTGCGGCTCTGCGGGTGGAGGTCGGTGCCGGAGGCTCCATTATTCTCTATGTGGAGTGCGGCTCTGCGGGTGGAGGTCGGTGCTGGAGGCTCCATTATTCTCTATGTGGAGTGCGGCTCTGCGGGTGGAGGTCGGTGCCGGAGGCTCCATTATTCACTATGTGGAGTGTGGCTCTGCGGGTGGAGGTCGGTGCTGGAGGCTCCATTATTCTCTATGTGGAGTGTGGCTCTGCGGGTGGAGGTCGGTGCCGGAGGCTCCATTAGTCTCTATGTGGAGTGTGGCTCTGCGGGTGGAGGTCGGTGCTGGAGGCTCCATTAGTCTCTATGTGGAGTGCGGCTCTGCGGGTGGAGGTCGGTGCTGGAGGCTCCATTATTCTCTATGTGGAGTGCGGCTCTGCGGGTGGAGGTCGGTGCTGGAGGCTCCATTATTCTCTATGTGGAGTGTGGCTCTGCGGGTGGAGGTCTGTGCTGGAGGCTCCATTAGTCTCTATGTGGAGTGCGGCTCTACGGGTAGAGGTAAGTGCTGGAGGCTCCATTAGTCTCTATGTGGAGTGCGGCTCTGCGGGTGGAGGTCGGTGCTGGAGGCTCCATTATTCTCTATGTGAAGTGCGACTCTGTGAGTGGAGGTCGGTGCTGGAGATTCCCCATTACTGGGGGGGGGACATTAACCCCTTCAGCACTGAGACTCTTTTGGGGTCTTTGTTGCCACTTTAAAAGAATCATTGTTTTTTTTGTTCTGTTTCCTGTAATAGATTCATACGACCCAACTATGGAAGACAGGAAGGGAGGAAACGGATTGTTCTCATAGTACAGGGCCCCTTTCTTGGCCTCACACAGTGTAATGCCCCCATTATGCCCCTTATGCAGTATATATGATGCCCCCACACAGTGTAATGCCCCCATTATGCCCCTTATGCAGTATATATGCAATATATATTTAGCTCTGGCTGGGATAGCACGCGTGCGGGCTTACGCGTGCAACAGATTAAGTGCAACAGGATAAAGTGTTTTGCAGTTAGACAATGCAGTTGGACAGGGCAGGAGACAGGTAAGGTGCATAAGTTTTTCATGCACGCTTGCTTCTTGGTCAGTTGTACTAAATATGCATTGATCATATTAACCTGCTGCTTATTTGTCTTCACTTCTGCTTTTTAACAACTCGCCTGCCCTTTTACACATTCTGTGCACTCTCTGCATATCCACCCCTCCCTTTTCCCCTCTCCCATGTTTAACTCTGAGGCTCTATTGACATTTCTTACCCACACCAAACCATCTAAAACCTCCATGCAGCACTCAAAACGTTCATACAAATCATCCCACCACCTGCTTTTTCTGTTTTTTCTCCTTTTAATAGTTGCAGGTGACATCTCCCCCAACCCTGGGCCTCCCTCCACCAGCATACATTACTCTTCTCCAGCTGCATATAGAAACCCTGCTAATCTTATTAACATTCAGTGCATGCCTTCTCCTCTCACTTTCCAATGTGCTCTCTGGAATGCACGGTCTGTGTGTAACAAACTGACTTACATTCACGATCTTTTTCTCTCTAATTCCCTTAACCTTCTGGCTATTACAGAAACCTGGATCCAGCATTCAGACACCACCGCTGCTGCCGCTCTCTCGTTTGGTGGGCTGAAATTTTCACATACCCCCAGACCTGAGAACAGACAGGGTGGAGGTGTTGGTTTGCTCCTTTCATCACAATGTGCTTTCCAGGTCATCCCCCCGGTTCCATCACTTACATTTCCTTCCTTTGAAGTCCACGCCGTCAGACTTTTTAAGCCCTTCTCCTTACGAGTGGCGGTCGTTTATCGCCCTCCAGGCTCCTCCCGCCAGTTTCTAGACCACTTCACCACCTGGCTTACTCACTTTCTGTCCTGTGACATCCCCACCCTCATCATGGGAGACTTTAACATCCCCATCAATGATCCGCTCTCCCAGTCTGCCTCTCATCTTCTTTCTCTAACTTCTTCATTCGGCCTCTCACAGTTTACTAATTCTCCTACACATGAGGACGGGAATACTCTGGACCTGGTTTTCTCCCGTCCCGGCTCGCTGCACAACTTTACTAATTCACCTCTCCCGCTCTCGGACCACAACCTTCTTTCCTTCTCTGTCAAGAATTGTCTCCTCACCCGGGACACCCCCACTTACCACACTTATCGGAATACACGTACCATTAATACCCAACAGCTTAGGGACAATCTCCACACATCTTTAGCCCCCATCTCCACCCTCTCCTGTCCAGACATAGCATTGTCACACTTCAATAATACACTGAAGAATGCCCTAGATGAAGCAGCACCTTCTATACGCAGAAAGACCCGACACAGACAAAAGCAGCCCTGGCACACAACGCAAACACGCTCTCTTCAGCGCTGCTCGAGGTGTGCAGAGCGGCAGTGGAGAAAATCTCTCTTAGCAGAAGACTTCATCCACTATAAGTTCATGCTCAAAACCTATAACTCTGCCCTTCATCTGGCCAAACAATCCTACTTCACCACCCTCATCACCTCACTATCCAACAACCCAAGACGACTTTTTGAAACCTTAAACTCCCTCCTGAAACCTAAAGTACAGGCCCCCATCACCAACCTCAGCGGTGAGGATCTGGCCACTTATTTCCTAGAAAAAATCAACCACATCCATCAGGATATCTCAGCCCTATCTCCTCAGTGCCTGGATCCCCTTCCCTGCCGCACCTCAAGCTCACTAGACATCTTTGAGCCTGTTTCAGAAGAAGAAGTTTCCAAGCTCCTCGCTTCTGCTCGGCCTACAACCTGCAACAGTGACCCTATTCCTTCACAGCTCCTGCAGTCTCTCTCACCAGTGGTCACCACTCACCTGACTAAAATATTTAACCTCTCTCTTTCTTCAGGTATATTTCCCTCCTCATTTAAACATGCCATCATAACCCCTTTACTTAAAAAGCCATCCCTGGACCAGAACTGCACTGCTAACTACAGACCTGTCTCTAACCTTCCCTTCATCTCTAAACTCCTGGAACGCCTGGTCCACTCCCGTCTAATCCGCTATCTCTCGGAAAACTCTCTTCTCGACCCCTTACAATCTGGTTTCCGCTCTTTACACTCTACTGAAACTGCCCTCACTAAAGTCTCTAATGATTTAATAACAGCTAAATCGAAAGGTCATTGCTCCCTGCTGATTCTCCTGGATCTCTCTGCCGCATTTGACACTGTGGATCACCAGCTCCTCCTCACTATGCTCCGCTCTATAGGCCTCAAGGACACAGCCCTCTCCTGGTTCTCCTCCTACCTCTCTGACCGCTCCTTCACTGTATCTTTTTCCGGCTCCTCTTCCTCTTCTCGTCCCCTTACTATCGGGGTCCCGCAGGGCTCAGTCCTAGGCCCCCTCCTCTTCTCTTTATACACTGCCCCTATTGGACAAACAATCAGCAGATTTGGGTTCCAGTATCATCTCTATGCTGATGACACCCAATTATACACTTCTTCCCCTGACATCACCCCTACCCTAATTCAAAATACCAAGGATTGTCTGTCTGCTGTCTCTAGCATCATGTCCTCCCTCTATCTGAAACTAAATCTCTCTAAAACTGAACTTCTTGTGTTTCTCCCCTCTACTAACCTCACTCTACCTAACATCGAAATAACCCTGGAGGGTTCAACCATAACTCCCAAGCAGCATGCCCGCTGTCTTGGGGTCATATTCGACACTGAACTTTCCTTTACTCCGTACATCCGATCACTCAGTCGCTCTTGTCACCTGCATCTTAAAAACATCTCCAGAATCCGACCTTTTCTCACCTTTGAAACTGCTAAGACTCTTACTGTCGCTCTTATTCATTCTCGTCTGGACTACTGCAACTCTCTTCTGATCGGTCTCCCTCTTACCAAACTTTCTCCTCTCCAATCCATCTTGAATGCGGCAGCCAGGGTCATATTTCTGTCCAGCCGCTTCACCGATGCCTCCATCTTGTGCCAGTCATTACACTGGCTACCTATTCGCTACAGGGTCCAGTATAAACTCATCTCTCTCACCCACAAAGCTCTCCACTGTTCTGCACCGCCTTATATCTCCTCTCTCATCTCTGTCTATCGCCCTACACGTGCCCTCCGTTCTACAAATGACCTAAGACTAACATCCCCCGTAATCCGAACCTCGCACCTCCGTCTCCAAGACTTCTCTCGTGCTGCTCCAGCTCTCTGGAATGCACTTCCCCAAACGATCAGACTGATACCTAGCCCTGACCTATTCAAGCGCGCTTTGAAAACCCATCTCTTCAAAGAAGCCTATCACATCAACTACTCAGCAAGCTAACTTTGCCCTGTTCCCTCCTTCCAAATATTATTCTGAATCTGCACCCTACTATTCATCTGTCTCCACACCCTTCATGCACATGATAACTGCACTTGATACTTGTCTATTGCACTTAAACACACGGGCTGATGACCGGATCATGCAGCTTTATATGAAAATCCCTATTATAATTGCCAGACCTGAATTAACAAGCATTTCTCACCTACTGTGTCCCCCCATTTCCTTGTAGATTGTAAGCTTGCGAGCAGGGACCTCACTCCTAATGTCATTGTTTGAATTGTCTTAACTTGTATTGAATTTATTGTCTGTACATGTCCCCGCTTAATTGTAAAGTGCTGCGGAATATGTTGGCGCTATATAAATAAAAATTATTATTATTATTATTATTATTATTATTATTATATATGATGTCCCCACACAGTGTAATGCCCCCATTATGCCCCTTATGCAGTATATATGATGCCCCCACACAGTGTAATGCCCCTTATGCAGTATATATGATGCCCCCACACAGTGTAATGCCCCCATTATTCCCCTTATGCAGTATATATGATGCCCCCATTATTCCCCTTATGCAGTATATATGATGCCCCCACACAGTGTAATGCCCCCATTATGCCCCTTATACAGTATATATGATGCCCCCACACAGTGTAATGCCCCCATTATGCCCCTTATACAGTATATATGATGCCCCCACACAGTGTAATGCCCCTATGCAGTATATATGATGCCCCCACACAGTGTAATGCCCCCATTATTCCCCTTATGCAGTATATATGATGCCCCCACACAGTGTAATGCCCCCATTATGCCCCTTATGCAGTATATATGATGCCCCCACACAGTGTAATGCCCCCATTATGCCCCTATGCAGTATATATGATGCCCCCACACAGTGTAATGCCCCCATTATTCCCCTTATGCAGTATATATGATGCCCCCACACAGTGTAATGCCCCCATTATGCCCCTTATACAGTATATATGATGCCCCCACACAGTGTAATGCCCCTATGCAGTATATATGATGCCCCCACACAGTGTAATGCCCCCATTATTCCCCTTATGCAGTATATATGATGCCCCCACACAGTGTAATGCCCCCATTATGCCCCTTATGCAGTATATATGATGCCCCCACACAGTGTAATGCCCCCATTATGCCCCTATGCAGTATATATGATGCCCCCACACAGTGTAATGCCCCCATTATTCCCCTTATGCAGTATATATGATGCCCCCACACAGTGTAATACCCCCATTATGCCCCTTATACAGTATATATGATGCCCCCACACAGTGTAATGCCCCCATTATTCCCCTTATGCAGTATATATGATGCCCCCACACAGTGTAATGCCCCCATTATGCCCCACATATGATGCCCCCATCATGCCCCTGTAAGCAGGTGACCGGATACAACACATAGAAAAAAGCGAAAATAACCAATATATTTATTTCCCTGATAATGGGAATGGTGATCACTATGGCAACAGTGAATAATGCAAAACGGGGTGATTACGAGGTGAAATATATAATATCAGATATGCAATTAATTCTCCGGCTCACTCTCACTGTAATAACAGCTTTTATCTAATATATATATATATATATATATATATATATATATATATATATATATATTAACGTTCCACACTGTCTGTGGACGGGGATTACTCACTTTGCAGGTCTTGGAGGTAAACACTGGCACACTCAGGGTTAAAACGAGTCCAATTGGTTTATTTTCTCCATAAACCATTGAAGCATGGACAAAAGGCAAACAGTCAGGCTGAGTTCACATGTGGCGTTTGTTTCGCGTTTCTGCGGCGATTTTGCCGCGAAAAATAAGCATCCCATGCATTCCTATGCGATTCCGTAATGCTGTGCTAATGCGGTTTTTACCGCGGCGGAATCGCTTCGTGGTAAAAAACGCAGCATGCTCATTAATTTTGCGGAATCGCGGCGATCCCGCACCCATAGGAATGCATTGCTCTGCTTACTTTCCGCATGTGGCTGTGCACACCATGCGGAAAGTAAGCAGAACAATTGCGGATGGTACCCACGGTCCGGAGGAGAGGAGACTGTCCTCCGAGCTTTGGGTACCATATCCCTGTAAAAAATAGAATTTAAAATAAAAAATATTGTTATTCTCACCTTCCGACGTCCCACGCAGCATTCCCGCCTCTCTCCACGCTCACGTTCCCAGTACTCTTTTGCAAAAATGCCCGCGATGACGTCTGTTCTCGCGGGATCGCGAAGTCTCGCGGTCATTCGCGCGACGTCATCGCGAATGACCGCGAGACGTCGCGATCCCTCAAGAACGTACGTCATTGCGGGCATTTTCGCAAAGGATTACTGGGAACGGGAGCGTGGAGAGAGGCGGTAAGGCTGCGCGGGACGTCGGAAGGTAAGAATAACACCATTTTTAATTTTTATTTTTTTTTTATTTTTTACATTTTATCTTTTACTACTGATGCTGCATAGGCGGCCTCAGTAGTAAAAAGTTGGTCACACTCGTCAAACACTGTTTGACAGGTTGGTCACACTCATCAATCAGTTCTCCAAGCGATGCTACAGATCTCTTGGAAAACGCTAGCATTTTGCAAGCTAATTTTTCCGCAGGAATGGAATTCCGGAACTCTCACGGTAATTTACGCGAGAGTTCCGCTACGTGTGAACCCAGCCTTACTGCAACACAAAAACAGTCCTTAGCTGGGCTTGGTTCCCTCAGGCCCTGTGCGCACCTAGGCCAGGGCAATGTCCAGCCCGGAGGCTCCGTCTTGAGCCGTACACACCGGAGGGCTTCTCCTTCCTGCACAGAGACCACTCTGTAATGTCCCACCTTTACACATGGAAGTCTGTGCACACTCCCAGACTCCCAAACACTCACTGCCCATGTGCTAAACACAGCCTCCATTATGTGGGCTGTAACCACACCCACAGGTGAGGTATGGATCACATGGGCGTGACCTCACGGCAGGTCAGAAAGTCCTGCAGGTCATGAAGGAAAACGGGTACAGTCAGCACCCTCACCCAGTGCCCTAAATGACATTAGTGCTCATGCGCACTAAAGACAAAATACTCCGTGTTGCATCACAGGGAACATCCACCCCTGTGACATTTACCTCCCATTAACCACGCGACCACCATTCACACCACTATATATATATATATATATATATATATATATATACATATACAGGGTGGGCCATTTATATGGATACACCTAAATAAAATGGGAATGGTTGGTGATATGAACTTCCCTTTTGTGGCACATTAGTAGCCACAAACTAATTAGGAGGGGGGAAACGTTTCAAAATGGGTGGTGACCATGGCGGCCATTTTGAAGTCAGCCATTTTGGATCCAACTTTATTTTTTCCAATGGGAAGAGGGTCATATGACACATCAAACATATTGAGAATTTCACAAGAAAACAATAAAACAATGGTGTGCTTGGTTTTAACATAACTTTATTCTTTCATAAGTTATTTACAAGTTTATGACACTTATAAAATGTGTTCAAAGTGCCGCCCATTGTGTTGGATTGTCAATGCAACCCTCTTCTCCCACTCTTGATACACTCATAGCAACACCGTGCAAGGAGGAGCCCTGCAAAATGACCTGCAGCAGGCCACAAATGTGCATGTGTCTGCACAAACGGTTAGAAACCGACTCCTTGAGGGTGGTCTAAGTGCCCAACGTCGACGTCCACAGATGTGGGTTGGACCTTTGGGAGGTCCAATTCCAGTTTTTGGTGTCAGATCTGTGATTTCTATCTACTCCACTGGATAATAGAATATAATAAAATTGTTATGGATGTAACTTAACTAACATTGTGCAGTGACTGTATTCCATATAGTGACAGATATTTCTTGTTGCTAAAACTGATTTTTTTTTTTTCACATTAAACGTTTTTTAATTTTTTTTTTTTTTTAACCCCTCTGATTAGTGCGATCATACAAGCCTCTGATGGTTCCGGTGATGCACTGTACTACTGTAGTGCCGTGTATCATCACTGCCTGTCAGTGTAATACTAACGGCCCCATACACATGAGATAAGTGTTGGCTGAACGGTCATTTGGTAGATGGCTATCTCTCCCGACTCCCCATACACACAAATATTCCAGCTTTCCTGTGGGGTGTATGACTCGCCCCCAGAGGCCATGGGGTACTCGGTGCCGGGCCCGTTGTTTCCAAATGGGAGATGTCACAGTGGCAGGGACCCGATCCATGGCCTCAGGCAGTCAATGTAAAAGGGGTAGAGTGATGGGGATAAAGTTATTAAGATGATTCATGACGCCACCTGTGCTTTCTGGTTAGTTTGGCCAGCGCTGCAGGGTTGCTTCTCTGGGACAGATGGTGTGGTACAGCAATGAAGTTGAAGCTCCCCACAGGTGGAGCAGTAGTCCCAGGGCAGTAGGAATAGGTGTTGAGGTAGATCGTGTAGTGTTAGGTACAGAGATGTAGCTGTGCTGGATGAGTGGCAAAGGAATAAGTGGAGGACACATGGGATGTAGTTTCAAGGCTTTACTCACAGTCTGGTGCACACAGATGCCCGCTTCGGTGCTGTGTCCTCCAGGTCAAGGGCTCAGCCAACTCCCAGGCAAGATAGAGTACACCTTTGCAACACTCCTCCAACATATGCCTTTCCTGAACATCTCCTCACTAGCGCTTAAACTGAAGTACTTGTAGTTGTGAATTAAACTCAAGTTCCTCCTTCCAGATGTTACTTGGAACTCCACTCGCACGGCAGACAGCTGTAGCCCGCTTCAGGGACTCCCTACCATCAGGTCACACACGTTGCTATTGTGCCACCGAGTCTTAGGTGGGAATAAAGTGATAACAACTTCTATTCCTCCGGTTTCTGCTGCAGGACCATCAGCATCCATACATCTTCGGATACCGGACTCCGAACCATGCGCTTTGACTTAAGGAAGGCCTCTACTCTCACCCTTGTCCTCAGTTCTCTTCTCCCCATGGTCCGTACTAATCTATCTCCCTTCTGAAGAATCAGGCTTTCTCTTGCTCTTTCCAGTGCCAACAGCTCCGACTCACAACAGTCTGCTGCTGTACTTGCCTCCGCTCCATCCCTCTCCGGGGATCTTCTCTCTAACTGACCCTTTCCTAATCTTCTTCTGCTCTCTGTACAGTCTAAGCTCCACCCGCTTCCCCAGCACCCTTTGTGAACCAAAGCAGCTGACTTACAGGGTGCTCCGCTATTCTAAAGTGTCTGTGCTGGGTGCAGGTGTTGGAGTGTGGTCAGGCGTCTCCACCTTACCTGGATAGTGGGGTACCACACCTCAGGAGGAGATGCAGTACCTCTGTGGCGACTGAACTCTCAGGGGCGCCACATACCCCTCCGTTAAACAGCACATCCGCGGGCTGCAAGTGAAACAAAGGATGTTACATAAGGAACATACAAAATTTCATTTTAACAGTACTGCCAGCAGTAAACATTACTTATATCATTAAATAAACTTCTCCTAAGAGAGGCATCTTTCTTTAAACGTTACCTAAGATAACTTTACATTTACTACTACTACCTGAAGTGCTACCTTGGTGACAACCGTTGACTCCTAGTTTGTCACCTGGTTCAGATTTTTACTCAAAGAACTGTACATTTTTATTAAACATTACTACTAGGCTAAATTCTGCAAAATATCTATTTCTAGTACTGCAGCTAAACATTGCTACCAACATTTTTATCAGGCACAATATAAAAGACTTCATGGTAAAACAACAATAATTCTTGCAAGTGCTGGACACCGCTGCCAGACGAGATTACTTGCAGTGTCCCTGGTGCTGAATCAGAACTTCAGGTCTGAGTTAGTCCTTTGTTGAGGTTTGAGTAAAACCAAGAGAGAGCACCTTAAGAGTCGCAAACTATATACAGGAAAAAGTTTTTGGATCACTCCAAGTTCATGATCACAGAGTTCTACATTTTCAATAAAACGGCTGCCAAACAGGGCAAAAACTGAGAACCAATAAACAATGAGGGCACAACGGTGCCCATACCCTCCTGGGTAACAGTTCAGTTCAGTCCTCCTGATTAGCATTGCCTTAAGCATCAGGTTTTGTTGCTTGCATGGTGAAATGTGGGGATGACGAATCTCTGGTAGGGGAAATCCGTGATGCAAGGTAACACCCATAAGCAGTTCAGGTTCCACTACCAAGGGTTGGGTAGCTTGTTTCTGCACTTTAGGGTTGAATTGAACTGTAGTTGAAGATAATGCAGTAGGTATCGACATTACAGCTGGCGATACCAAAGGGGTTAACGAACAGGCCGTTGATACTGCGGCCGTACCTGCCAGTGGTGTCATCTTATCTGCTTTCTCCTCCGTGGAGACCAGGGGCCGCCGGAGGGGATGCAGCTCCACCAAATGCCCTCCCCTCCACTGAGACATTTTCCACTTCTCCATGGCGATCAGCTTAGAATCTTGGAGCTGATAACACAACTCCTCCATTTGTTCCATGAGGATTATTGGCCTGTTGCAGGCGGTGGACGGGAACTCAGGGGTCTCCCCAGCTGCAGGGGCTGCGGTCATACCTAACGCTTCCCGGTGGTGTTTTGGCTCTGGTGCAGGCACTGGGCGGCAGCCAGTGGCAGCGGTGGTTGTTGGAGCTGGTGCTGGTTCAGGGTCTGCTGAGGCCTTGGGTGGGACCTGCGCGACCGCTCCAGGTCCGGGCAGGAACACAGTCTCTGCTTCATTGTCGGCTCCCAGGCCCTCAGGTAACTCCTCCTGGCAGGCAGCACCCAGCAGCGTTATCATCGTGGAGGTGGTGACGGGCGCTGCCGATGGCACCGCAGCGGCCGCAGGTTTCACAGGTGCCGCCTGGGGGAGAGCCGGTGCAGCCATGGTGGGTACCGGTGGTGGAGGTACTGTTTCCGCAGGCCCCTCCTGGATGCGCTGCCGATCCACGGTCCGCAGAGCCTCCTGCTTCAGCCGCAGACTGCGGTTCAGCATAGCGATCTCCTCTTGTAATTGCCGGAGCCTTCAGCTAGTGCGCCGGGGAAGGCAAGCGCCTCTTCCTCGCTCTCTTCAGGTCTCCATCCTCCTTCCATCCTGGCGTTCAGGCTTCTCACTGGGCTCCCTTCCCGCCTCACAGTTCTGCTCCTCCTTCCTAGGGCGGCGCCTCCTTCCTCTTCCTCCATACCAAGCCAGTATACGAACCCCTCTGGGGGTGGGCCATGCTGCTGTTGCATAGAAGTTCAGGCAGGGGAGGCCCAGGACAGTTCGTGCTCTTTTCTTAGGGCTACCCATGTTGTCATGCCCTTCTTCACTGCACTGGCGGCCATTTTGAGAGTCCATTTTACAGTCTATCATTTTGGTTATTTTGCACATTTTCAGCAGTATCCAATGTAATAAATCTTCAGCACACAGGATCCCGTGGTACCGGGCTTCGTCATCCTGTTCGTGATGCCAAAATTGACTCGCCCCCGGAGGCCGTGGGGTACTCGATGCCGGGCCCATTGATTCCAAATGGGAGATGTCACAGTGGCAGGGACCCGGTCCGTGGCCTCAGGCAGTCAATGTAAAAGGGGTAGATTGATGGGATAAAGTTATTGAGATGATTCATGACACCACCTGTGCTTTCTGATCAGTTTGGCCAGCGCTGCAGGGTTGCTTCTCTGGGACAGATGGTGTGGAGCTGTAGTCCCAGGGCAGTAGGAAAAGGTGTTGAGGTAGATGGTGTTGTGTTAGGCACAGAGACGTAGCCGTGCTGGATGAGTGGCACAGGAATAAGTGGAGGACACAGTGGGATGTAGTTCCAAGGCTTTACTCACAGTCTGGTGCACACAGATGCCCGCTTATGTGCCGTGTCCTCCAGGTCAGGGGCTCAGCCAACTCCCAGGTAAGATAGAGTACACCTTTGCAACACTCCTCCAACATATGCCTTTCCTGAACGTCTCCTCACTAGCGCTTAAACTGAAGTACTTGTAGTTGTGAATTAAATTCAAGTTCCTCCTTCCAGATGTTACTTGGAACTCCACTCGCACGGCAGACAGCTGTAGCCCGCTTCAGAGACTCCCTACTAACAGGTCACACACGTTGCTATTGTGCCCCCGAATCTTAGGTGGGAATAAACTTCTATTCCTCCGGTCTCTGCTGCAGGACCATCAGCATCCATACTTCGAATACCGGACTCCGAACCATGCGCTTTAACTTAAGGAAGGGCTCTACTCTCACCCTTGTCCTCAGTTCTCTTCTCCCCACGTTCCGTACTAATCTATCTCCCTTCAGAAGAATCAGGCTTTCTCTTGCTCTTTCCCGTGCCAACAGCTCCAACTCACTACAGTCTGCTGCTGCACTTGCCTCCGCTCCATCCCTCTCCGGGGATCTTCTCTCTCTAACTGACCCTTTCCTAATCTTTTTCCACTCTCTGTGCAGTGTTAGCTCCACCCGCTTCCCCAGCACCCTTTGTGAACCAAAGCAGCTGACTTACAGGGTGCTCCGCTATTCTAAAGTGTCTGTGCTGGGTGCAGGTGTTGGAGTGTGGTCAGGCGTCTCCACCTTACCTGGAGGAGGTGCAGTACCTCTGTGGTGACTGAACCCTCAGGGGTGCCACATGTATGAGAGAGTTGCCTCCAAACTCCTCTAGCAGAGGATTATCTACCGGAAGAACAAACGGATTATCCTCTGAAATTCAGGATGCCAGATCCTTCTCTGCCCTGACATCATCTGTTGGAAGGCCCCCAAATACATTATATAGTCGCCCAAACTCCCCGAAATCAGTGATTTCATGTAACTTTAGTCTAATGTGTATGGGGGCGATAAAAGGTAACTTATTGGATGCTGCCTCTGGCCCGGCTTAATAGACCTTCATACATTGCAGGCCAGACACCATTTTTAGGCATGCAAGTATCGTAGTAACTAGGCCGCCCCATACTATCAAGTACTTGGGGGTGGAGGGCATTCAGCCGGACTCTCACACCTTCTTGGATGCCATGTTTGCAGCAAGTGGTTAAACTGCCAGGGTTTTTGTTGCAGCCGCACCTGCGCCGTCCCTGCGGTGTACATCTATGTTCTGGGGCCCAAAAGAGTTAATGTTTTTTAAACAATTGTTTATTGTGTGAAAAAATAAAATGTGTCTTCAGCTTTTTCCATGTATTATTTTTCTTTTTACAAGAATTCTTGGAGCCAATTTTCTTTAGAAACATTTTAATATCTGTTTTTTTTCTGGTGTTTTTCTTGTAATCTAGGAAAGCCTTAGGCCTGAAATAAACCCCATAAAACACTGTACATGGATGGAAACAAGAAAAGCTCTTACTGTCACGTCGCTCTCACCTGGGGGCAGGACCCCACGCCCAGCGTCACCACTTCCGTTGCCGCAGCTGGTCCGGGGTTCCCGTCGGGTGTGCACACGCACCTCTCGTACTTGGTTCCATGCCTGCACCACGTTGCTAGTGCGCATGTGCGCTCTTCTCTGTTCTAGCTGCAGCCTTCTCTCTATGGTCCTGGAGGACCTGATCCAGAAGTCCCTGTGCTCCTGCCCTATATCAGGCTACCTCTTCCTATGGGAGGGGCCTGATTATTGTTGTGCTTCCTGGCTTGGTCTGCTTGGTCCTTGCCAGGCTGTGCGCTGTGTTCGGGTCGTCTGCCTTATGTTCTGTTCCTGTACTCTGCCTTGCACTCTGCTCCTGAACTCTGCCTTGTGCTCCGTTCCTGTACTCTACCTTGCCGTGCTTACCAGCACATGCTCCGTGCATACACTCTGCTCTGTGTTCTATCGTGCTTCATTGCACACGCTCTGCCTCTGCTCTGTGCTCTGTCATACTCCTTTGCACACGCTCAGCTCCTACCTTGTTCCAGTCGTGCTTCTCAGCACACCCTCTGTCTAATCTTGCACTCAGGCGTGCTCTCTGCTCACGCTTTGTCTAACTGTACTCAGGCGAGCTCCTTTGCACGCGCCCTTCTTTTTGCGCACCCAGGAGTGGTTGTCTGTGCACGCCATACGTGCTCTTGTGTACCTTCCTTGCACTATCCTGTATCTAACGCACTCCCGTGTACATGCCTTGTATTGTTCTGTGCTCCTGTACACTCACCCTGTAGTGTCCTATATGTTGCTTACTCCTGTGTCCACGCTTTTTACACTTCCAGTTGCATCCTGCAGACCCACTCATGTCTCCTGTGAGCCGGCCACCTGGTTCCAGCAGTCGTTGTACCTTACCACATTGGGCTTTCCCCTGACACTCCCTGTATAGGGGGTGGTTCTCACTAGGTCAGCTCACCCTGGGTCGTGGCACGACCCAGAGGGTCCACTCTAGGAGTCGTCACAGTTCTGTGTGTGAATCAGATATGAGATCTAACGTGATAGAAGATTCCAGTGCGGGGAAGACGGGAAACCTTCATATAGACGGCCGGTGGGGATGGAGTCAGTGACCGACTCTGGCCAAATATGTTTCTAGAGCCGTAGTAGAAGATGAAGATGTCGTCCTCATCATGAAGTAGTTATTTCTCCTGTCACGTGTAATGAATATCTCCTGCAGTATTGCTAATGCCGATTCCAGTGTCGGGAAATGAGACGAGAATTAGCGTTATGGAAGATGAGTCTATGAGAAACGTATTCAGCTGCCGACTCCGAGGAGGAAACTGCTTGTTGTCTGTGGCCTAAATATATAGGTTTTATTAGTAGATGTAAAGAAGGAAACTAAATACTGTAAAATAATAAATCTCCTCATATGTTTCCCTTATTATCTCCAGTAATTGTATTATTACACAGGATTTTTATGATGTGACATCGGCTCATCTTCTCATTCAGGTCTCTACAATATCGGATCCTCTCAGTGAAGATCTTTTACATAAGAAAATTTTCCTGATTTACCCATCAAGGATGGATATGGACAGAGACAAGATGGCGGAGAGGATATTACACCTCACCCTAGAGATCCTCTTCCGGCTTACTGGAGAGGTGAGAGATTCTGATGACGTCACATTACATCATTCTTATCTATGGGAATAACAGATGGACAGAACTGGAGAGGTGAGGACTCTGGGAATGTCTGTAGTGAGATTTATTAATGTGTCTCTCCATAACAAGGATTACACAGTAGTGAAGAAGATCTCTAGTGAGCACTGTCAGGACCCTGTGTCTGAGGGATGGGGAAGACCCCTGAACCCAATCATGGGGCCTCCACCTCACCCCCTGATACATGAGGACATCAATGACCAGAAGATCCTAGACCTCACCTACAAGATGATTGAGCTGCTGACTGGAGAGGTGACACTGCTGGGAATGCTGGGACATTATACAGTAACACTATGAAGGTATCGGGGGATGACGGTATCATTGTATGTGTCAGGTTCCTATAAGGTGTCAGGATATCGCTGTCTATTTCTCCATGGAGGAGTGGGAGTATTTAGAAGGACACAAAGATGTGTACAAGGACGTCATGATGGAGGTTCCCCAACCCCTCACATCACCAGGTAATAGACAGGACTAAATACACATGGCCTATAATTATCTGTATGTAAAGAATGAATTCAGTCCCTGTATGTGTTTCCTCCAGATCTATCCAGTAAGAGGACAACACCAGAGAGATGTCCCCGTCCTCTTCTTCCACAGGATTATAAGCAAGAAGATCCCAATGTTCCTCAGGATCATCAGGTAGATGGAGAGAAGGTGTCATGAGATCTCCCCTGTGATGTGTAGACGGCTGTGAAGGTCTTGTGCTCAGTCTTGTTTTATCCACCAGTATTATATGTTTTATACTTGTGTAATGAGAACGGTGGAGATGGCAGGATTAGAGCTGATCATAGATGTGACTTCTCCATCTGTCTGTGACTTTTACAATATTTGTTTCAGGGTGAAGATCTGACCCATATTAATACTACAGAGACATATGTGAGGGGTGATGAGCGGTGTAAAGAGGAGATTCCTACATATGACTACCCAGGTGAGTAGTAACCACTAATTGCAGAGAAGTCATAGATTCTTCTCAGTCACTGGCTGTGGCTGCTTTATCAGTGGTGTAGTCTGGTCGATCACAATCGTGTGATCGCCATTTTGCCTCTAGACCACAACATTCTACTTCTCCCAAAACTGTTCTAATGACTTTGGGCATTGAAAGCCCTTTTCTATAGAACTTACCACCTGGAGGATCCACCAAACCCCTGGGATTAGAAGATGCTGACCATTACCTGCTCAGATCTGTAAACTACAAAGTCAATTGACAGCGTACGTAGAATGTGTTGATAAGTTAGAAAATCACTTGGAGAAAACTATTATGATTGGCATGTAAAAGAAAGTGGAGGGTACTGATGCTGTTGGCTTCCTAGAACTCTGGATGAATCTACCTTCTCTCCCTTCTGTGCTGCTCAATGTTCTCATATGGTTCCTACAAGACCAGGTCCAGTCTTTCTGGCCAAACTTTGCTTATATGATCGACATTAAATGAGCAGTGAGGCCAAGTGTGAATTTCTGTACAATAACAACAGAGTTTCCCTTTATCCTGACTTATCAATTTGTATTAAAACTAATTTCAAGGAGGATTGTGATAAACTACAGGAAAAAACCATTCCACCTGTGCCATGATATATCTCTAACCTGTGCGTGGCTGACGGGGCTGTAATATACATTTATTCACGCCTGCAGGAGATGTGTTGGCATGGCTCGAGCCCTGGTTTCATAGATTCACTCCACATCATAAATTCCATTGTTTTCGATCCTAAGGAATTCAGATTACTGCACAATCTCTCCTGAAATGGGGAACAATATTATTTCTCTAATGTTCTGGTCAGGATTCATAGTAGCTCCAATGATCCACCATAAATGAGTGCAACTCCGGTTTACTGTTGGAGTTCTCCCCTCATACATACGTTGTTGTTGGGGATGTAACAATTTTTTTTAATCTAGGTCTTTTTTTTTTTTTTTTTTTTTTTTTTACCTGTTCATTCTGTATGATGGTTTGATTGTGGTGGGATTGTCCTGCGTCACTTATGTGAGTCTGTTCCTCCCTGATAGCCATAAAGTAAAGCTCTCCAATGCCAGAGATCTAAATTTAAAGTGAACCTGTCATCAGGATTGTGTACAGTAACCTACACACACTGTCAGGTCAGCACCGTTATGCTGATTACAATATCTGGTGATGAAATCTGTCTTATGGTTGCTGTTTAATCTGAATGTGTAGTTTTCAGTTAATGAGTGTCACAGTCCAATTCTTGGATCTATGTCAGATTCTGGATTCCCTCATTTAAACCTTTTTTTTCCCATTTCAGGCCTTTGGGGACTTAATATGGGTTTTTGCCCCCGGTGGCCAAAGGTGTAATTACATGTCTGTTTTGGTTTTCCTGCTGATGTGACCACTCCCTTGGCTATATAAGGTCACATGGTGTATCAGCAGGTATTGGTGATAGCAGATCCTTTCTGGATTCTAACCACGGTGAAGTTAACAGCTGGCTCTGAGGTGTTTAGCCACTGATGAAACTTAAATGGTGCTGAACTCTGCCTGCCCGGTGTTTGCAGCAAAGAAAGAGGTGAAGGTGGCAGCTGGCTCTGAGGTGTCGAGCCACTGCTGAAAGTTAATCCGGTGATGCACTCTGCTGCCTGGTGACTGTAGCAGAGAAAGATGGTGAAGGTGGCAGCTGGCTCTGAGGTGTCGAGCCACTGCTGAAAGTTAATCCGGTGATGCACTCTGCTGCTTGGTGACTGCAGCAGTGAAAAGATAAGTGTTTTTGTTTTCTCCTTTTTCCTTGGTGTGTATTAGTGCAGCAGTGGGACCAGTGTCCGCACTAACCAGTTCCCTAGTAAGAGGTAGGTGCAGGGATAGTGAGGGATTCAGGTATCCTGCTCGGCGACAGGTGAAGAGCCTGTATAGGGAATGTTAGGAGTGTTTAGGGACACTGTCTCAGGGGAGTGCAGGAGGTCTCCACGTCCCCATTCCCTATTGCAGGGCCCACCGTTGTAACTGTTTCCCCGGTGTTCCCCTTTTGTCTTGTTGTTTCAGTTACCGACCTGCGAGTCGTGTCACACAGGACAGGTACACGTGACAATGAGATTCTCGCGCTGTGGGTGGGGCTGTGGGCGGGGCTTTATGTGGTGCTCTGATTACATATGGATCTGTATTGACTTATGACAGGTTCCTGATCCCTCACTCACCTGCCCCCATTTTTACATAATGCATATAATAGTGTTGATATTATTGTTGATAATGCCTATAATATTGTGGCTATTGTGAGAGATGCTACTGTGCAGGCGCTGCCACCGCCGGTGACACTTTACTGGATGTAATTTTTTTTCTAACCCTCACAATAGCCACAATATTATAGGCATTATCAACACTATTATATGCATTATGTAAAAATGGGGGCAGGTCACTGAGAGATCAGTGACCTGTCATAAGCCGAAACAGATGCATACGTAATCAGAGCACCACATACAGCCCCGCCCCGGAAGATGAGAATCTCATTAACTCAAAACTGAAAATAAAGATGGATTTCATCACCAAGGTATCACTGTAATCACTATAACGGCGCCGACCTGACAGTGTCTGTAGGTTACTGTGCACAATCCTGCTGGCAGGTTCCCTTCATGACATCTGAGCTCTGCACTATTATACACAGTTCTCTTTAAATGTGTAATTTTTCTTCTTGAAACTCATCTGAAAATATTGGACCTTACGATACTTTAGCTTGTAAAATCACCAAGACCCATACGCTAATTACCAAAGAGAGGTTTTGCAACTAGATACTCATTTATTACTGGTGAACATTGTTGAGTTTGATCATTTCAGTAGATGTGTTATTGTGATGACACCGGTGGTGTCACCGGCGCTCTCGGTGGGGTCACGTGCATGAGCGCAGGGAGTGCAGGAACAAGGCACGCTGTGCACAAGGACCTGAGACTAAGCAATGAGCAGCACACAGGACCTGGCACTGGGCAGTCACGTGACCTGGGGGCGGAGCCACCACGCGTGAGTGCAGGAAAGGCAACTAAATGCACAGATTGCAAGGCAAAGACAGTACCAAGGGAGAAGACAAAGAGCAAACGGAGACAAGCCAAGGAGGTCAAATAATCAGGAGAGAAAGGGCAGTACAAAGCAGCATGCAGAGGTGAGAGTGAGAGGACGAACCGGGTCATACACAGCAAGGCACAGAGGCACAACAATTACAGAAGTAACCTGGGTCAGCAACCACTAGCAGAGTATACGGAAGTTTCACCGACACCAGACCCAGGAACTTCCAGCGTTAAACATCCACCCCAGAATCAAAGAGAGGCGAACTAAATTTAACCCTGATCTGACCAGGATGGAAGCAGAACCATCCTGTCCAGGGTTAGGACAGTTATTGTCTATAGTCACAGTTTTCGATTACAGTAGTTAGTGTCCAAACTACTCTGATTTAACTTCTTCCCGCAGCCAGTTTTGTGTTTTTAATCAGCACCCATTTTTAAAATCTGACGCGTGTCACTTTATGTGGCGATAACTTTGGAATTATTCACAAAGGATAATAGAAAACAAATGGATCTTACAAATCATTTTCCAACTTCACAAAATACCCTATGTACGATTGTACACTACTGTCTGGGCACATGGCAGTGTTCAGAAGGGAAGGAGCGCCATTTAGCTATTTGAATCCAGATCTAGCAAAAGATGTCCACCATGAACATACTTGGCACTATCTTCTCTGCTTTCCATATCCCAAGGATTGCCTTGCTCATCGCCCTTAAACACCCTTACATGGATCTGGAACTTGCACAGGGACCCCTAGGCTGGGACCATGGTGTTAGCTGCTATTCTGTGGTGTTAGATGGCAAGAAGAATGGTCAGGTAGCTGGATCAGAGCCAGAAGGACAAAACACAGAATCAGGTGACACAAGAGTAGTCAGTAAACGGGCCATGGTCCCAACAAGAAACAAATACACAAGCCACAAGCTGAGCAAAGAGGACTGAACCAGACTAAAACAACGCTATATCTGGCAGATTCCGGCCATATGCTTTGAGCTTTAGTAGGGTGTGGTACTTTCCAATTGGCTGAAGTAGGGAGCAGATTACTCCAGCTGGGCAGCAGGAACAGATCCCAGATGAGATTGGACACACCATATGCAGAAGCCCTAATATAACTAAATGACAGAAAACCAGAATCGTCGAAATCCCCATAAAGTGATTCCATTTTATAAATTAATTCACTGAGGGTTATAATCTATAGAAGAAGTGAATATTTTGACTCCACAGCCACTTTCTGGAAATTAACAATTGGAGAGTGAAAATTTCACATTTGCCATTTTATTACCCAACACAAAGTGCCCAGATTGTGCTCCAGGAGACACACACCATAAATTAAGTGGGTTCTTCACACTATAGTATTGCTAAATACAGGGATCCTAAATGTTGTTTGAGCACACTGCAAGGCTCAGAAGTGAGAGCGGATTTTGCTGGATTGGTTTATAGAAACCTTGTTGCTTTTAAACAGCCTTTGAGCCACTAATAGTTTGGGAATCTTTGTTTTTCCATTGACAGATGATGGACCTGAGTGGGGACTTGTTTTTTGTGAGATGAGAATTGGTATTGGTATTTTTGCCTACATAACATTTATTGGTTTCTTTTTATTTGATATTGGGGAGGCAGAATGAACAAACAGTTGAACATCACGCACTACTGGATCATCCAACAAGGTTTTCTATAGACTGTGAACTGTCATTGTCTTGGTAAATAAAAGTTTTTTACATGGCTTGCTATTTTTATGGACAGCTTAAGTAGAAATGTTCAAAAATATAAAACTCAAGGATATTTTATTGAAAAATAATTGTTTTTAATCTTAGATGACTGTACCAGGAGATCAGGGGGACAGCTGACATCTTCAATTTTTAAATCTGATAATCTTGAGATCCTACAAGATACAACTGAAGAGATTGCTATTAATCCAGATATGCCATCAAACATTCACCGCAAAGATCTCTCATCTGATACTATGAAACAGGTCCTGTCTTCTGATTCGTTACTGACTACTCAGGAAAATCAAAATCACAAAAGAGGCATTAAAAAACAAGGTGCTCCTAAAGCAAAGAAGTCATTTTCATGTTCAGAATGTGAGAAATGTTTCAAACAGAAATCTGTTCTTAATCGCCACCAGAGAGCTCACACGGGAGAGAAGCCTTTTTCCTGTTCAGAATGTGGGAAATGTTTTAACCAGAAATCGGTTCTTTATCGCCACCAGAGAGCTCACACGGGAGAGAAGCCTTTTTCCTGTTCAGAATGTGGAAAATGTTTTAACCAGAAATCGGTTCTTGATCGCCACAAGAGAGTTCACACGGGAGAGAAGCCTTTTTCCTGTTCAGAATGTGGGAAATGTTTTAACCGGAAATCGGTTTTTGTAAGGCACCAGAGAACTCACACAGGGGAGAAGCCTTTTTCCTGTTCAGAATGTGGGAAATGTTTTATTCGGAAATCGGTTCTTGATAGCCACCAGAGAACTCACACAGGGGCGAAACCTTTTTCATGTTTAGAATGTGGGAAATGTTTTGTTCATAAATCAAATTTGTTTAATCACCAGAAAACTCACACAGGGGAGAAGCCTTTCTCCTGTTCAGAATGTGGGAAATGTTTTAAATGGAAAAAAAATCTTGATTGCCATCAGAGAACCCACACAGGGGAGAAGTCTTTTTCCTGTTCAGAATGTGGGAAATGTTTTAAATGGAAAATAAATCTTGATTGCCATCAGAGAACCCACACAGGGGAGAAGCCTTATTGCTGTTCAGAATGTGGGAAATGTTTTGCACATAGATCACATTTTGTTAACCACCAGAGAACCCACGCAGGGGAGAAGCCTTTTTTCTGTTCACAATGTGGGAAATGTTTTAACCGGAAATCGGTTCTTGATAGCCACCAGAGAGCTCACACAGGAGAGAAGCCTTTTTCCTGTTCATAATGGGGGAAATGTTTTAAATAGAAAACGCTTTTGGTTAGACATCAGATCAGTCACACAGGGGAAAAGCCTTTTTCATTTTCTTAATGTGGGAAATATTTTACTTGGAAATCAACTGTTAATAAACATCAGAGATATCACATAGGGGAGAAGCCTTTTTATGTACTGAATGTTGGAATCGTTTTAACCAAAATGTAATCTTAAAGGGGCTGTCTCTTCTCATTACTCATGTTTGCTGACAAAAGAATAGAACAAAACTTTATTAATTCCAAATGTAAAACTATACCCATAATTCACCCCCTGAAGGTTAGTCAGAAGGTTACTAATAGAAAAAACATATACCCCACATTTCAGTATATAGGGTGAAGTGATGTATACACACTCTCTAAGGCCGGTTTCACATTAGCGCTTTTTCAGCGCACGCACGGCCGGGGGTAGCTCCGCCCCCGAGCCGGCTCTCTGCCCAGCGTGCCCGCCCCTTGCTTGTAGCGCCGCCTACTAGCGGACAGCGGCGCCTGCGATCGGCGCACCCTATCTTTAGCATAGGGTGCGCAGATCGTGCGCAGGCCGTGCGCTAGTTGCGCTTTGACCTGCGCTGCGCACTTTTGACGGTGCGCCGTGCGCGCCAAAATCCGAAAAGTTTGATTTTGGCGCGCACGGCGCACCGTCAAAAGTGCGCAGCGCAGGTCAAAGCGCAACTAGCGCACGGCCTGCGCACGATCTGCGCACCCTATGCTAAAGATAGGGTGCGCCGATCGCAGGCGCCGCTGTCCGCTAGTAGGCGGCGCTACAAGCAAGGGGCGGGCACGCCGGGCAGAGAGCCGGCTCGGGGGCGGAGCTACCCCCGGCCGTGCGTGCGCTGAAAAAGCGCTAATGTGAAACCGGCCTAAGCTTCTCATTTCTTTGGGTTTCATCGTCCTCACCAAAGGCGACTCATCAGGAGACTATTTAGTAGTCTCGGATCAACTAGGCCTTGTACCTTGTATGGACTCAATGGACTATGAACTTCCTAAACTTGTTATTACCTCCTCTCTGTGTGCGTGCCACAGGTGTAGTAACCAACCCTGGAATATGAAGCCAGGTAGTGATCCTTGGATCAACTGGCCTTGTATGGACTGTCATCTTCCTACAGTTGTCATTACCTACTCTCTGTCTGCGTGCCACAGGCGGGGTAGTGACCCTGGAAGATCTGAAGTCATGGCTTAGATTATCCCAGTGAGTCAGCAGAGACTCTGTAATGTGCACCATCTTGGGTATTTTGCTGGGACTGTCCTGCATCTTATCTGCCTGTTTTGTGGTTCAATAAAACATTGCCACACTGTTTTACCTTCACCCTGTGTTGTCTGAGTAGCATTTTGCCCATGTTAAAAGGAGAGCGGGAGTTCGGCAGGACGATACCTGGTTCATGAGGTTTCAGGTAGCGGGTGTCACTCATAGCAATCCGGCAGTGACAACCATAGAGGTCTGCTGGAGACCGCTGGTTTTCATACCAACCCATTGGTGACGCGTGATCATGTGACAGGGTCACTGATGGGCGGGATTTCCTGCACGCATGCCGGAAGTGCGCGTTAAATGCAGCTGTCAGAGGCTGTTAGGGGCACATGTCAGCTATTCAAAACAGCTGACGTGCTGGAAAAGATATGGGCTCAGCCAGGGCCAGATTGGAAATCTGGCATTTCTGGCAAATGCCAGAACGGCTGGTCCCTCTAATGGGCCACACAATCACCTCCACTCCCTCTTCAGCGTGCACTTCGGGAAGCATTAACTTGCAGTGCACACACAATGACGCTGCACTGATGAAGCCAGCATGAACCAAACCAAGAAAGAACCATTAATAAATATAATAAATATAAAATACCTTTTAATTCAATAATTAAAAACACTAGAAAATTCTAAATCACAGGTGGTGAGGGGCCAGAAACAGTGCCCAATATGGCAAAAAGAAGTTAAATATATTTCATACAAGGGAAGGAGGAAACTCACTCTAGTAGGCCCTAGTACGTCCCTTCCCTACTGCGGAGATTGGCACCCTATTTGTTGATATGGCGCCCCCGCTCAACGTCGGTAGCCCTAAAAGCCCTTGACCACCCTAACAAAGCAAAAAAAGAGGATACACAGAAGAAATACACATACACAAAAATTCCCCTAATGGGTAGACATACAAATATCACTTAGAGAAAAAAGTGCTATAGTGCTGTAAACTTACCTCGACGTAAAAAATACTCGTGAATGAACTTCTCTCGGAGTAAGGAAGATTTTAGTTGCAGCTCATAGAACTTCTCGTTGTAGTGAAACCTCCACCAGGGGGAGCTGGTGAGGGAAGAGAGGTTACACACTAAGAGCAGCAGCCCTGAGCAACAGCACAGGTGCCACAGGTAACGAGAGAGAATATATTGTCAGACGAACCGAGTCAGAAACTAGCAGGAGCAGACGTACCAGAAGGAGCAGCAATACACGTAGTCAAAATACCAAAGCCGAGAGTCAGAAAGCCAGAACATGAGCACGGGGTCGGGGTACAAGCCAGGGAGTCAGATGCCAGAGAGGGAACGTAACAGCAGAGACGAATACCAAGAGACGGGGTCAGAAATCAGTCCGGGTCATACACGTGAATATCAGTCAAAGGCAGGAGGATCACCAGGGTACAAGGGTCAGCGGCTCTAAACTGCAAGCTTGAGCTATCACGAACACTGGTCAGCAGGCTGTGAGGGATTGAAATAGCCCAGCTATCTCCAGAACGAAGCTGAGGAGATTAACCCCCGCATGACCAGTCCGGAGTGAAGACAGCAGAAGATAAACTACGGACTGGACCATGACAGTACCCCCCTCTCAATGGGGGGGCCACTGGACCCCCAGGC
This sequence comes from Dendrobates tinctorius, assembly GCF_039654945.1. NCBI lineage: Eukaryota > Metazoa > Chordata > Amphibia > Anura > Dendrobatidae > Dendrobates > Dendrobates tinctorius. The sequence continues at coordinate 3,690,626 of NW_027361893.1, read as the reverse complement.
TTCCCTGGATGACGAGCGTGAAAGGCCCGGACCAACCGATCCGCATGGACTGAACGCGCCGGCACCCATGACCGATCCTCAGGACCGTATCCTTTCCAATGGACCAAGTACTGAAGTGAACGACGGAGCATACGAGAATCCACCACCTGTTCCACCTCGTACTCGGTCTGCCCATCTACCATAGCAGGCGGCGGGTGTGAGGGAGACTCGTCAGAGGAAGGCACCGATGGCTTCAGAAGCGCTTTATGGAACACATTAGGAATCCGTAATGACGGAGGTAACCGCAGGCGAAAGACCACAGGATTAATCGCCTCTAAAATCTCATACGGACCAATATACTTGGGACCCAACTTAGCAGAGGGAATTCTCAGCCTTATGTTTTTGGTGGATAACCATACTTTATCCCCCACCTGATAAGTCGGCCCCACCGAGCGTCGTTTATCCGCAAAAAACTTATATTTGCCCTGAGCCTCCCCAATGTTTCTCTGAACTTCCCTCCAAACCTCCTCCAACCGCAAAAAGGCTGAATCAGCCCCTGGACACTCCGAATCTAGTCTGGAGAATTCACCAAAATGAGGGTGAAACCCATAGTTGCAGAAGAAAGGAGAAGTACCAGTAGACTGATTGACACGATTATTGAAGGCGAATTCCGCCATAGGTATCACAGAGCACCAATCATCCTGTCTGGATGTGACAAGACACCGCAGGATCTGCTCTAAAGACTGATTGGTCCTTTCAGTCTAACCATTGGTCTCGGGATGGTAGGCCGATGAAAAGGTCAGACTGATGCCCAGCCTTTTACAAAAAGCTCTCCAGAATTCTGACACAAATTGCACCCCTCTATCAGACACCACACTGACAGGCACACCATGCAACCGAATCACATGCTCAATGAATAGCTTAGATAGAGTGTCAGCATTAGGAAGGCCCGTTAAGGGTACAAAATGTGCTTGTTTACTGAACCTATCCACAACTACCCAGATCACAGTTTTGCCATTAGAAGGTGGGAGATCGGTGATAAAATCCATGGACAGGTGAGTCCACGGTCTATCCGGAATTGGCAGTGGCACCAATTCCCCGTCCGGTTGTGGGAGGCTTTAGCGCGGGCACAAGTTTCACAGGAGGACACAAAACCAGTGACGTCAGAAGTCAACGAGGGCCACCAGAACAGCCTAGTGATGGCTTTACGAGTGGCCGAGATTCCTGGATGCCCACTCAGAGCTGAGTCGTGGAACTCCCGAAGCACCCTTAACCGATACTGGACAGGCACAAAGAGCTTATTTTCAGGTATGGACGGGGGAGCAAGAGATTGGGCCTCACGAATCTCCTGCTCCAATCTCTGGGACACCAGAGCCACCACCACCCCGCGCTGAAGAATGGAGGCTCCGGAGGCGATACCGGATCTAGGCTGCGAGACAAGGCATCCGCCTTCACATTCTTGGAACCTGGTCTGAAAGTGATGGAAAACTGAAATCGGGAAAAAAAAAGTGACCACCTTGCCTGTCTCGGAGTCAGACGTTTGGCGGATTCGATGTAAGACAGGTTCTTGTGATCTGTAATGACAGTGATACGATGGACAGCCCCCTCCAAAAAATGCCTCCATTCTTCAAAAGCCAATTTAATGGCCAACAACTCTCGGTTACCCACATCATAATTCCTTTCAGCAGAGGAAAATTTTTTAGAAAAGAAGGCACAGGGTCTTAAGTTAGTTAATGTGGTGGGCCCCTGGGACAACACATCCCCCACTCCCACCTCAGAGGCATCCACTTCTACGATGAATGGTTTAGACAAGTCAGGTTGCACCAGTACCGGAGCAGTCATGAAACGTTCTTTTAACAAAGAAAACGCCGCCACAGCTGGAGCTAACCAATTTTTAAGATCCGCTCCCTTTTGGGTGAGATCAGTGAGGGGTTTGACCACTACTTGAGAGAACCCCTTGATGAATTTTCTGTAATAATTGGCGAAACCCAGAAATCGCTGAAGACCCTTGAGATCTCTGGGTTGCACCCAATCCACAATGGCCTGTACGTTCCTAGGATCCATACAAAACCACTCAGCGGACAGGATGACCCCTAGAAAGGACAATTCTTGAGTAAAAAATGAACACTTCTCCAATTTGGCAAAGAGTGAGTTCTCCCTGAGCCTCTGGAGAGCCGCATGAAGATGACCCATATGACTTTGTCTATCAGAAGAATATATAAGTATATCGTCAAGATAAACAACGACAAAGCGTCCAATAAAATCAGAAAAAACATGGTTAATGAAATTCTGGAATACCGCTGGTGCGGACAGACATCTGACTGGGATGATTTAGCGAATCCTGCTTTGAGCAGGGGGTTGGACCAGATGGCCCAGGAGGTCCCTTCCAACTCTACGATTCTATGATTCTATGATTCTATGATTCTAGTCAAACCGAAGGGCATAACCAAATTTTCAAACAGACCCTCAGAGGTGAGAAACGCAGTTTTCCATTCATCCCCCTCCTGCATACGGATGAGATTGTATGCTCCCCTGAGGTCCAACTTAGAGAACCACCTGGCCCCCGACAATTGATTGTACAAATCAGGTATCAGTGGGAGAGGGTAAGCGTTTCTTATGGTTATTTTATTCAGCTCTCGAAAATAGAGGCATGGGCGTAAACCACCATCCTTCTTTTTTTACAAAAAAGAACCCCACTGCCACGGGAGAGACAGATGGCCGTATATACCCTTTACGGAGGCTCTCCGAGATATACTCCTTCATAGCAGCCCGCTCAGGGCCGGAGAGATTGTACAGCCGGGCTTTGGGCAATTTGGCACCGGGAACAAGATCCACGGCACAATCGAATGGGCGGTGTGGTGATAGAACCTCAGCCTCCTTTTCGGAGAACACATCCTTAAAACCCTTTAGGTACTCCGGAATACCCTCCAGGTTGACGGATGACATAGACACAGTAGCAAGACAATTTTCAGAACACCCGGGACCCCCAGTCAATAACTGGGTTATGCCGTTGCAACCAGGGAAACCCTAACACTAGGCCAGCAGGGAGGTTATCCAAAACAAAGCATGACATGCGCTCCTGGTGTAGGGCCCCCACCCTGAGGGTAAATTCTTTAGAAATGAAATGGAGACCATCCTTAGTGAGAGGTGTAGAATCAACAGCCACAATTTTTAAGGGAGTCCCCAACCTAACTGTCCCTAATCTACAGCGAGCCACCAGCTTAGAGTCAATCAGGTTTAGGGATGACCCACAGTCTACCAAAGCCGAAGTATGAAAAAAGCCGTTCTCAACACCAAGTTCCACCTTTAGCAGTACTCTTGAAAAGGAAGAAAAATGTACCTGAGAGTCTGGGTGACCTCCACGATTATCACCCAGACTCAGCCGCTTGTTAGTCGGAGGACAGGAGGGGCAGTGTTTTTTCCAATGTCCAGGATCTCCGCAGTAAAAACACAATTTTCCATCACGTCGCCGTCTCCTCTCTTTCTCCTGGGGGTTGGTGGCTCCCACCTCCATAGGTTCAGATGGAAGCAAAACATCAGGGTTAGCAGGGAAAAACGGAAACCCTCGCTGAGTAACACCTCTCTTCCGCAGTCTCCGATCCATACGGATAGCCTGACTCATAGCCTCCTCCAATGAACTGGGAGGTGGATGGAGAGCCAGAGCGTCCTTCAAGCATTCCGACAGTCCCTTCCTGAACAGACATCTCAGTGCAGAGTCGTCCCAGGACACCTCAGTGGACCATCGACGGAATTCGGAGCTGTACCATTCGGCTGAGTGCTTCCCTTGCCCCAGACCCAAAATAGTGTCCTCTGCCACCCTAACATGGTCCGGTTCGTCATAGATGGGTTCTTTGAGGCCCTAGGACTTATCTACCGACATCCGTTCAGGGGCAGTAGGGGGCAACGAAAATGCCCAGGATTGGGGACCCTCCCTAAGTAAGGAGATAACAATCCCCACCCGCTGAGTCTCATCCCCAGACGATCGGGGTCTAAGAGAAAACCATAATTTACAACTCTCCTTGAATATATGAAATGTATCTTTTTCGCCAGAAAATGTGTCAGGAAGTTTAACTGAGGGTTCAGGAGAGTGCAAAATAACATCTACAGAGTCACCTGGTGGACAAACAATATGAGAGGTGTTTCCCTGCATGGTCTTAATAGTCTCAGTCAGTTCTTTCTGTAAGTGGGTCTGAGACATGACAAGGGACTGATGATTCACAGAAAAGTCCTGCGCCATCTGCGTCAAACTGGACACTTGATCTGCCAAGTTATGCAGCAGATCCATGACCAAAGGAAAAAAAATGCAAAATGCGGTTTAAATGTGAGGTTAGTGATAATGTAGTGAAACCTCCACCAGGGGGAGCTGGTGAGGGAAGAGGTTACACACTAAGAGCAGCAGCCCTGAGCAACAGCACAGGTGCCACAGGTAACGAGAGAGAATAGTCAGACGAACCGAGTCAGAAACTAGCAGGAGCAGACGTACCAGAAGGAGCAGCAATACACGTAGTCAAAATACCAAAGCCGAGAGTCAGAAAGCCAGAACATGAGCACGGGGTCCAAAACGTGAGACGAAATACGTGGTCGGGGTACAAGCCAGGGAGTCAGATGCCAGAGAGGGAACGTAACAGCAGAGACGAATACCAAGAGACGGGGTCAGAAATCAGTCCGGGTCATACACGTGAATATCAGTCAAAGGCAGGAGGATCACCAGGGTACAAGGGTCAGTGGCTCTAAACTGCAAGCTTGAGCTATCACTAACACTGGTCAGCAGGCTGTGAGGGATTGAAATAGCCCAGCTATCTCCAGAACGAGGCTGAGGAGATTAACCCCCGCATGACCATTCCGGAGTGAAGACAGCAGAAGATAAACTCCGGACTGGACCATGACACTCGTAGTATAAAAATACTAATATGCTGCAACAAAAGACAGATCATAGGGTAAATCCCCACATACTATAGGTACCTGAAAAAAACGTATACAAAATAAGTCAAATGAACCTAATCAGTGTCATGATCCAGCGTGGATCTGACAGTTTAAATGGATAAGTGAACTTTTTTTTTCCTTTGGCTTGGTGCCAAAGTTGGTTGATTTCCCCCGGTGGCCATTAGAATTATTACACGTGGTGTCCTTCATTCTGAGTTGCCCCGGTGGTGGTGAGCGGTAGTGCACTTTAGTTTCTTTGGTTTAATGTGCACTTAATTACAAATCAGGTGTTAGGCTCTATAAAAGAGAGCCAGGTGTGTGCAATGATTGTTGGTGATATTGATTGTGTGCTAGTCGTTCACAAGGAAGCCTTGGTGATGAAGGAGCTGAACTTGAGTCCTGCGCAGCCCAGCCAGAGGTGACGAGTGGCAGCTAGGTGGTCTGCAAGAAGGGCTGGCATGGCTTGGTGGAGTGACGACTATGGAGAGAGTTGCACTCAGCATGCGGGACTTGGTTGCTGAGAGCTGGACTCAAGCATGCTTGACTTTTTGGGCAGGAGCTGAACCCATCTTTGGGACTCTGTTACTGGACAGCTACAACTGGTGGTGGACTCTGCTCCAAGGCTGCACTATGGTGATACAGTTATGGTGATGGATCCGGATGGAGGAGAAGATGCACACTGGTGGTGGGTTCTGTTGCTAGGAGCGTACGCAACAGAGCAAAGCTAAGTGGTGTTTCCCCTGTTTTGTCATCTTTCCTCGTGTGTTTTAGTGCAGTGATGGGATTAGTTTCCGCACCGACCAATTCCCTAGTGAGGGTTTAGGTCAGAGCGAGCAAGGGTTTTTAGGTTCCAGTTGCGCGCCCGGTGCGGAACCGGCATAGGGAACGTTAGGAGTGCAGGGACACTGGCTCAGGGGAGCTCAGGAGGTCTCCACTTGCCTATTTACTATCGCAGGGCCCACCATTGTAATTGTTACCCAGGTTCCCCCTTTATTATTTAAATTCGCCCCACTGGAGGCGGTGTATCCAGGGTCACGTCTGTCATATGGGTTCGCCTTGCGGTACTCGCTGCGTCCAGACACACTCGTGACAATCAGAGCGTAAAACAGCAACTATTAATCACCCAAATTATATGACACAGCAGCCAATTTGCCTTATACCCCAATACACATAATCACGGAAAAACCCACCAGGTAACAATATAATGAGAAATCAATAATACAACAGGACCTAATAGTCCCTCCAAAACAAATTGCAACAAAGCATTGGTATTTCAATGAAACTCACTGGGGCTTAATATTAGATACCCCACTCACAGAATATAATGCATGTTGCAAATAATGATAGGTCTGTCGGCCAAGAAGAAAAGTAAGCCAATACTTATTAGCCATAGATGTAAAGAATTCCCGACGCGTTTCGCCCTCCAGATTGTTGAGGGTTCATCAGGGGTCAAGCAAATGGGGTCTCATCATACCCCCGGCCGAAAGAACAGTGCAATGTGCGCCATGAAACCAGCAGGACCAGGGGGCGGCGCTGTGCTGTTCTGTGCCGACCCTTGGTTCTGCTGATTCTGAAGTGCGGTTGTGTACACAAGCAGGGGTGGGCAGTTCCCCGTGCAGAAGTTTTAGGCGTCCCAGCACTGTACTGTACCATAGAGTTGCACAAGTGCCCGCCCGGCCATCGCAGCATTGCAGACACACACTGCACGATGTGAGGGTGGACGTCACCTGCGAGCTGGCTGGACGGATCTTGCCTTGTCATGGTGTCTGCAATTGAGCTGAGGCAGGGTGAGATGATTTATTGCCAAGCTTGACACAGATCAGGTTGAGCTGTCAGTGGGAGTCATCGGCTCCAGCGACATCGTAACGGTGTGTAAGATCAAGCTGCAGCAATAACTCCCAGTCCCAGAGCAGGCAGCTGTACACAGGGTCATACTTACTGCTCCTGAGCCTGGCCGCAGGACATCATACACTGAAAATAATATACTGTATGGAGCCACTATGTATTTATCATGTATGGCCTGTAGCCTGGTCCAGGAGCGATCAGTGCACATAGTACATACAGTGTACAGGAGAATGTCACTGATATGTCCTATACTATGTGCACAGGCATCTGATCATATTTACTGGATAATATGTGGTGATATAACATCTGATGTCAATATACATAGTGTAATACATAGCATGACACATTACCCTGTATATATCATCCAATGTCTGTACACATGGTATAGGATATAGCAGGGATATAATATACTGTGTGCACAGACATCGAGGAGATATGTGACTAGTGTAATATCTGACGTCTGTAGCCACAGAATACCGTAGCGTAGCCACCAGGTGGCGGAATGGACAGTTACCCTGGGCCTCAAGCTCTGGAGGGCCCACCCAAAGCTACACTGCCCTTAATCAGCATGTATAATGCCCATATACAGTTTAGCCCTGCGGTAGATCTCCCGTCACTACCGCTCTTTGTTCTGTACAACGCAGATCGCTTTATGCCTTAGGTCTATAGAACGACGCCCGCTGAGAACATCAGAGTCCTAGCACACTGCCGTCATCGCGCTGTGCTGGGTCTCTGACGTTGCCTTGCCTTGCTGCTGGACTCGTCAGTGTCCTGGGTTAGATGACTATATGATTTTTTTTTTTTTTATAAATTACAGTTTGAGAGCTAATGTGGTAGTGCAGGGGCCATTATGCAGTCGGAGTGCTACTGTGGGATTCATTATTAAGAATTTTGGTGGAGCAGTGGGGACACCATGCTATGTGTAGAGAATCTGTGGGCCCTTCATACTCTGTATAGCCAAGCTGTTGGCCCAATATATTGTGTATTGGGGAGCTGTGGGCCTACCATACTGTGTATTGGGAAGCTGTGAGATCACCATATTGTGTATTGGGGAGCTGTCGGCCCACCATACTGTGTATTGGGAGCTGTAGGCCCACCATACTGTAATTGGGGAGCCGTTGGACCATGATCCTGTGTATAGCGGAGCTGTTGGCCCAGTATATTGTGTATAGGGGAGCTGTGGACCCACCGTACTGTGTACAGTGGAGCTGTGGAACCACTGTACTGTGTATCGTGGAGATGTGGAACCACTGTACTGTGTATAGTGGAGCTGTGGAACCACTGTACTTTGATTGGGGAGTTGTCGGTCCACCATACTGTGTATAGCGGAGATGTTGGCCCAGTATATCGTGTATAGGGGAGCTGTGGACCCAACGTACTGTGTATAGTGGAGCTGTGGAACCATCGTACTGTGTATTGTGGCGATGTGGAACCACTGTACTGTGTATAGTGGAGCTGGGCAGTTGTGGGAACGTCATATTGTGTATAGAGGAACTGTGGGTGTATTATATACTGTATATAGGGGAGAAGTTTCCCCATCATAATGTATATAGAGGAGTTGTACATTGGAGACTCAGGGGACATTAGAAGATGTTAAGTGGGCACTAAGGAAGCATATTTGTTATAGGGGCACTCAGAGTATAATGGCCATCATATGTGCACAGGGAGCATTATTACTTTCTAGGGAAAAATGCGGATACTCTTTTCTAGTGAATTTGCACAGTGCATTAATATTTTCTATAGACGACATGCCAGTAGTATACCGATAAAGATGAAATATTTATCACTTCCCTCTTACGCGCATTTCGCCACGTCCGCTTCCTCAGAGAGGGTATGGATAAGTGTTTCCAGCAAACCAAGGTCCTGCACTAACCAAGGCAAGATGAGTAATTCTGGGATAGTGGGAGTATGTGTAAAGGAATTGGGGCTGCTCCCCGGTCATATCTATGGAATACATGATTGGCTTACATTGGCAGAATCAATCACATTGGTAGTTATTGTTTATACCACCTCTTTCCTATCCAGGTTCATGTTATTGGTGTGACACCTAATAGTGGTTGGGACATACCCCTGATGGCTTATTGGTGTAAACCGAATGACCTGGGGAAAATGCCGATCAGAGCTCACAGGGAGTGAGTATACCCCACATGGGAAAATGCATCTGTGATGCTCCAGGGTGATGTGTCACTTGTGGCATCCACAAAACGGCGTTACACGCCATCCTGGGTAACTCGACCTCCGGGTACCTCCAATTGGACAGCGTTGCTGAGGGGAGTGGAGCAACACTGGATGGACGCATTGCCATTGAGAACAGACAGGCCCACACCACGTGAGCAGGAGGCTAAGTGAAGCAGGAGGTTCAGGATAAAAACCTGTAGGTAAGACCAAGACTAATAATGCTGTATAGAGCTGTCTGGTAGTGATCAGTCAGGTAAAGTGTTAGTGAGGGGGGTCAGGAAACAAAACAATGCATGTGAAAAGAGCCAAATGTGACACCACCAAGTGACCAGTGAAAGCGCAACTGTGCAACGGATGAGAAATGCAGAATAAAAAGTGATATGATAAAGTTATAAAGATAAAAGCAGCTTGAAAAGACAGAGATGGATAATCTGAGAAAAAATATATAATAAAATATATGGAAAACTTTCTCGTGAAGTGTATACACTTACATAAATCAGTATTAGGATGTGTAAAAAAGAGAAATATCTAATTTTATTCAGAAAATTTAATGAACAATAAATTAAGTGAATGAAATTGTTAATTAAAAAATATACGTGAATCCCAGAGCCTGATATACTTCCCGGTATATATGGGCTTATATTAGACTCCCTTATAACCAACTGGAAACATAAAAACAAAGGAAAAAAGGCGGAACAAAAAAACAAGCACCAAACAACCCATAACCCACAATGTAAAGTCAGAAAAATCCGGAAAAAAATGAGTTTATATTCAAACTGTAATATTAGTCACATTTGATCATCATAGCGTCATTCCCTGTAATAATCGTATAGAGGAGTAAATGATTACGGGGAGACCGTCCATTGTTAGAATAGTGGGGAGACACAGATGGGATCCAATGTTCCTGACTATCCGGATTCCTAGAGGATCTTCACCATAGGAGAGTAAAGTGCAGACAGGCTATCTTGTGACCATTGTATTATGAGGAAACCTTTTAAAAAAAAGGAAATAAAAAACAAATAAGACATATTAAAATCAGATAAAACTTTTATTAAATAAAAGTGTAGAGAACGAATTCTACCAAACACCTTATAGGAAAGGGGAGAAGCTGAGAACTTCATTTAGACCATTTGGATGTAAGGTATTTTATTGCAAGATCCATTTAGTCTCTGATTGTGACCAGATCTTTTTCCAGTCGCCACCCCTGTTGGTAACCAGGACCCGATCGATGCCAGAGACACGGAGTAAACCAACTACAGCAAAAGAACCCCTAAAAAATAACTTTTCTTAATTATTTAACACCTTTACCCCCAAGGGTGGTTTGTACGTTAATGACCAGACCAATTTTTACAATTCTGACCACTGTCCCTTTATGAGGTAATAACTCTGGAACGCTTACATGATTTCAGGTGATTCTGACATTGTTTTATCGTGACATATTGTACCTCATGGTAGTGGAAAAATTTAATTGATATGACTTGTGTTAATTTGTGAAAAAAAATGGAAATTTGGTGAAAATTTCGCAATTTTCCAACTTTGAATTTTCATGCCCTTGAATCACACAGATTTGTCACACAAAATACTTAATAAGTAACATTTCCCACGTGTCTACATCAGATTAATTTTGGAGCCAAAACTTTTCTTGTTAGGAAGTTATGAGGGTTAAAAGGGCGGCACGGTGGCTCAGTGGTTAGCATTGCAGCCTTGCAGCGCTGGGGTCTTGGGTTGAAATCCCAGCAAGGACAACATCTGCAAGGAGTTTGAATGTTCTACTCGTGTTTGCGTGGGTTTCCTCCGGGTACTCCGGCTTCCTCCCACACTCCAAAAATATACTGATAGGGAATCTAGATTGAGCCCATCGGGGACAGTGATGATAATGTGTGCAAACTGTAAAGCGCTGCGGAATATGTTAGCGCTATATAAAAATAAAGATTATTATTATAAAAGTTGACCAGCGATTTCTAATTTTTATTACACCATTTTTTTAGGGACCACATCACATTTGAAGTCACTTTGAGGGGTCTATATGATAGAAAATACTGAAAAGTGGCACCATTCTAAAAACTGCACCCCTCAAGGTGCTCAAAACCACATTCAGGCTGTGTGCCCACGTAGCGATTTTTAAGCGTTTTTGGCGCGAAAACGCAGCGAAAACGTTTAAAAATCGTGTACAGAATGCCCCCCCATGCATTCCTATGGCATTCCGCACATGCTGTGCTAATGCTGCACTTTTTTCCGCGGCGGAATCGCATCGCGGAAAAAAATCGCAGCATGCTCATTCTTTTGTGCGGAATCGCAAAGAATTGCCGCGATTCCGCACCCATAGGAATGCATGAGAATCGCTTACTTCCCGCATGTGGCTATGCCCACCATGCGGGAAGTTAAGCGTCTCATGTGCGGTTGGTACCCACGGTGTGGAGGAGAGGAGACTGTTCTCCAGGCCCTGGGTACCATACCCCTGTAAAAAAAGAATAAAAAAATAGGGGTATATTTACCTTCCGGCGTCCCGCGCTGCATTCCCGGCCTAAGCGTTCCCAGTAATGCCTTGCGGCACGGTCCAGTAATGACGTAGTCTCGCGTGACTCTAGCGGTCTCGCGAGATCGCTATAGCAACGCGAGACTACGTCATCACAGGTCTCGCAAGGCATTACTGGGAACGCTGTGGCCCGGGAATGCAGCGCGGGACGCCGGAAGGTAAATATACCCCGATTTTTTTATTTTTTTTAGCATTTTAACATTCTATCTTTTACTATTGATGCCGCATAGGCGGCCTCAATAGTAAAAACCTGGTCACACTTGTCAAACACTGTTTGACGAGTGTGACCAACCTGTCAATCACTTTCCAAGCGATGCTTCAAATCGCTTGGAAAGTGCTTGAATATTGCACACGAAAATCGCGGCAAAATCGCGATCATAATCGCGGTGAAATCGCGCGGGAAAAAAAGCGCGATTTCTGGGAAGGAGTCCGGTTTTTGGTGTGCGTTTTAACACGCACCGTGGGCACATAGCCTTAAGAAGTTTATTAGCCCTTCAGGTGCTTCACAGGAATTTTTGGAATGTTTAAAATAAATGAACATTTAACTTTTTTCACAAATGTATTTCAGATTCAATTTGTTTTATTTTACCAAGGGTAACAGGAGAAATTGGACCCGAAAAGTTGTTGTACAATTTGTCCCAAGTACGCTGATATCTCATATATGCAGGTAAACCACTGTTTGGGCGCATGGCAGAGCTCGGAAGGGAATAACACCATTTGACTTTTTCAACGCCGAATTGGCTGGAATTGAGATCGGATTCCATGTCGCATTTGGAGTGCCCCTGATGTGCCCAAACAGTGGAAACCCCCCAATTCTAACTCCAACCCTAACCCCAACACACCCCTAACCCTACTCCCAGCCCTAACTGTAACCCTAACCTCAAACCTAACCCAAACACACCCCTAACCCTAATCCCAACCCTAACCCTAATCTCAAAAGACGCTTTTTATTGCAAAAAATAGTTTTTGCATCACCATATTTTGAGAGCTATAATTTTTCCATATTTTGGCCCATAGAGTCATGAGGTCTTGTTTTTTGCGGGACGAGTTGATGTTTTTCTTTGTACCATTTTCGGGCACATGACATTTTTTGATCGCTTTTTATTTTGATTTTTTTGAGGCTGAATGAACAAAAACCAGCAATTCATGAATTTCTTGGGGGTGACGTTTATACCATTCCGCGTGTGATAAAATTGATAAAGCTGTTTTATTCTTTGGGTCAGTACGATGACAGTAATACCTCATTTATATTTTTTTATGTTTTGCCGCCTTTATATAATAATAATTTTTATATAAAAAACTATTATTTTTGCATCGCTTTATTCTGAGAGTTATAACTTTTTTTATTTTTCTGGTAATGGAGCTATATCGTGGCTTGTTTTTTGCGGGACAAGATGACGTTTTCAGCAGTACCACATTTATTTATATCTGTCTTTTTGATCGCGTGTTATTCCATTTTTTGTTCGGCGGTAAAGCATTGTTTTTTTTTGCCTTGTTGTTTTTTTAATGGTGTTCACTAAAGGGGTTAACTAGTGGGACAGTTTTAGAGAATGGGTTGTTACTGTGACGCTGCAAGAAGCGAGTGCCAGAGTGGACCTTCTGGACGGTGGAACAGACCTACCCCTGGGCGAGCAGACCTAGTGGAAGCCAACCCCTATACAGGGATCGTCAAAAGCAAGCCCAGAGGTCACAGAACCACGGCAGCCGATACCAAAAGGGGCGGCTGGAGCAGAGAATGGGAGTGAGACTGAGTGGAGCCACGGGATGACGGAAACGTCAAGAGAAAACACATCTCAGGGCACAGGCGGGTACAGGAGGGACTCCAGAAGTGGACATCAGGAGTGGACCACAGGATGGCTGCAACAGGAGGTAGCTGTGGAGAGAGTACGGGGATAAAGCGGGCTCAAGAGACCCTAATGAACGGGCGTGCGGTAGCAAGCAGGGCAACGCAAGGGTGCACAGGGAAACTAGAGGCAGCAAGCACAGGCACGAGTTATAGAGCGGTTATGGACTGAATAACCAGGCACCTCCCCATAGAGGAGGTGTCCAGAGAGAGCCTCTGACTAACCCGGATTGGCTACCGAGTTTCACATGGCGGAGGCATCTGAGGAAATAATGCTGGAGAGGTGCGGGTGCCCTTTAAGGGACCCGGCGTATGCGCAGACGCAAAGAGGAACAAGAGGCCGGAAACACAGAGGAGACGTGGCGGCAGCAGTGGCAGGCACAGCAGCAGTGGAGGCAGGCACAGCAGCGGTGACAGTTACGAATCTGGCTTTACCAATGTGTGCACTTTTATTATTTAGATTTTTTTAAATTCAAATATTTATTTATTGATGGAATAAATATTGATTTTTTTTTTTAAATAATTTTTTAAATATTTTTACAATTATTTAAAGAAAAATTTTCAATTTAACTCTTAGCTTTACCCATTGTCCTACTATGGGACACTCATTTTCTGCTGGCTGATCGCTTCTATAGCATGCACAGAGGAAATATCTAGGGAAGATAGATTGTGTATGACCCTATTTACACCGTGTGCAGAATTATTAGGCAAGTTGTATTTGAGAGGATTCTTTTTATTATTGAATAACTATGTTCTCAATCAACCCAAAAGACTCATAGATATCAAAGCTTAATATTTTTGGAAGTTGGAGTGGTTTTTTTTTAGATTTGGCTATCTTAGGAGGATATGTGCAGGTAACTATTACTGTGCATAATTTTTAGGCAACTTAATAAAAACCAAATATATACCCATCTCACTTGTTTATTTTCACCAGGTAAACCAAAATAACACAAAATGTAGAAATAAACATTTCTGACATTCAAAAACAAAAAAAAATCAGTAACCAATATAGCCACCTTTCTTTACGATGACACTCAAAAGTCTTCCATCAATAGATTCTGTCAGTTGCTTGATCTGTTTACGATCAACATTGCGTGCCGCAGCCACCACAGCCTCCCAGATACTGTTCAGAGAGGTGTACTGTTTTCCCTCCCTGTAGATCTCACATTTTATGAGGGACCACAGGTTCTCTATGGGTTCAGATCAGGTGAACAAGGGGGCCATGTCATTATTTTTTCTTCTTTTAGACCTTTACTGGCCAGCCACGCTGTGGAGTATTTGGATGCATGTGATGGAGCATTGTCCTGCATGAAAATCATGTTTTTCTTGAACGATACCGACTTCTTCCTGTACCACTGCTTGAAGAAGGTGTCTTCCAGAAACTGGCAGTAGGTCTGGGTGTTGCGCTTCACTCCATCCTCAACCCGAAAAGGTCCCACAAGTTCATCTTTGATGATACCAGCCCATACCAGTACCCTACCTCCACCTTGCTGGCGTCTGAGTGGAGCTCTCTGCCCTTTACTGATCCAGCCTCGGGCCCATCCATCTGGCCCATCAAGAGTCGCTCTCATTTCATCAGTCCATAAAACCTTAGAAAAATCAGTCTTAAGATATTTCTTGGCCCAGTCTTGACGTTTTATCTTATGTTTCTTGTTGAAAGGTGGTCGTTTTTCAGCCTTCCTTACCTTGGCCATGTCCCTGAGTATGGCACACCTTGAGTTTTTTGATACTCCAGTAACGTTGCAGCTCTGAAATATGGCAAAACTGGTGGCAAATGGCATCTTGGCAGCTTCACTCTTGATTTTCCTCTATTCATGGGTAGTTATTTTGCGCCTTTTTTTATCAACACGGTTCTTGCGACCCTGTTGAATATTTGCCATGAAACGCTTGATTGTTCGGTGATCACGCTTCAAAAGTTTGGCAATTTCAAGACTGCTGCATCCCTCTGCAAGACATCTCACAATTTTTGGCTTTTCAGAGTCAGTCAAATCTCTCTCTTCTGACCCATTTTGCCAAAGGAAAGGATGTTGCCTAATAATTAAGCACACCTTATATAGGGTTTTGATGTCATTAGACCACACCCCTCCTCATTACAGAGATGCAAATCACCTGATTTACATAATTGGCAGTTGGCTTTCAAGCCTATACAGCTTGGAGTATGACAACATGTATAAAAAGGATGATGTGATCAAAATACTCATTTGCCTAATAATTCTGCACACAGTGTAAATATCCCTTCCTTAGGCCTCTTTCACACTTCAGTTTTTTGTGTCAGTTAAAATCCGCCAAAAAGGCGGAAAATCGGATCCATTCCTAACTGATGTGATCGGATGCCACAGGATCCGATTTTTGACGGATCCTCAGAATGAAGAATTTTAAAGGAACCGCTGGCCGGGAGAGAGAGAGAGAGAGTTTTTTTTTTTCCCTCCGCCAGAAAGGATTTCAGGGTTAATTTTCTCCCTGACTTCCTTTCTCCGGGCATGCTCGATGGAAAATGCGGATCCAACAACGAAAAAAAACGTTGCAAGGTCCGTCCAGGCATGCCGGCGCACGAAAAAATTTGGCGGATCCTCACAAAAACGGATCCAACGGATGGCCATTCGTCAAGATCCGCCAGTAATGCAACTCAATGGGGGAAAAAAACGGATCCGCAAAAAAAAAATGGCGGATCCGTTTTTTTCAAAACCTGGCGGATTTTGACTGATGGTCAAAAACGGAAGTGTGAAAGAGGCCTTACAGCAGAGGGTGGCACCCTGGGTAGCTATTTGGTGCCTCCGCTCCATGTCCACTGACCTTTATTGACCCTCAGCATGACTCCTTACCAACAGCCACCACCAAACACCTATAACAAATAAAGTGCTAGTGGTGCAAAAAGTACAACTGACCCATTGTGCTTAATCTGTCCTGAGCACAGATATGGCTGGATGCTACAGAGAAGAAAAGATGCTGCATACATATATCCTCCGTATGTCTAATCTCGTAGTGATAGAGAAAAGAAATAACGAGAGGTCACGGATCAGAGACAGAAGACATAGATCATACAGACCTACTGCTCAAATGCAAGAAGCCTATAATAAAAAGCAGAAGGCACAAAAGAAAATATATCATTTTTTGCAGCAACTGAACATATAATGTGGAAGCATGTAATATCCGTAGCACAATGGATTATCTAAAAAGCACAGCACAACACAAGACCATGCCCACAATACAGGGCCACACTAATCTCATAGGGGCTGAAAGCCCTTCCTGTATATGTATTTATATGGCCCAATAGCATAATATTATATAGGCATGTGTAGTCTCAACAGATCCCAGAGAGAAACTGACGCGTTTCGACACTTCGGTCTTAATCATGGTTAGTATAGGTTGTCAGACTGGAGGCTTAGAAACCTTTTGTGAAGCAAAGTCAGTGCTAATTATTGATGAAATCACAAAGTGAGCTGATTTAACTCTTTGTGAAAGCACTTCAGCAACATGCATGTAGCATGTAAAATAAAAGCGATACATCATGATAAGACAATATGCAGACACAAGATAATTAATACCATGGATGAGACAGACTCTTATTACAATGAATATCCGGACTGATAGGAAATCAGAGATGGAACAGACAAACTGAGGGGAAAAAATTATCTGCAAACATAAGATATAATTAATCCCATGGATGAGACAGACTTAAGGCCCAGTCACACACAGTGATATCGCCAGGGAGATCGCTGATTTTGTGAGGCCACAGCGATCTCGCCAGCGACAGGATCGTCCTTGGCCATTTTTTGATCTTTGGTCTCCCGCTGGCCAGCGTGCATCGCTTCGTGTGGCAGCGGGAAAGCAACGATCAGCAACGCTGCACGCTGGTTTCCAATGTAAACAGCGGGTATCTAGGAGCCGCGTGGGTCTTGGAAACCCGCTGTTTACATTGGAAACCAGCTTGCTCGCTGGTCCTGATCGCTGGTGGGGCTGTCTAACTATGTCCCAGCGATCCCATCCACGTCAGATCGTTGGTGGGATTGCTGGGACATTGCTACGTGTAATGGGGCTTTATTCCAATGCATATTCATACTGATAAGAAAGCAAACATGGAAAAGAAAAACTAAGCACAAAAAAAATTATCCAACCACAAAATTACTAATCCCACGGATGAGACAGACTCTTATTCCAATGCAAGTTCAAACTGATAGAAATCAAACCCGGAAAAAACACATTAAACAGAAAACATTTTTTATAGATCGTACTGAAGTGTGAGATCTTGTCGCACCTTCAGACCTTGCGGAATCCTTTTCTGTAATTTGATTATCCCGTACGATTCCCTATTTAATAGTTTTCTTCTCAGATCTGCACTTCTGAACGGTTTGACCACTTTCTCTATACCTATAACTGAAAGGGGACTGGTATTACCCCATGTGTGCTTTTACAATGTTTGGATACCGCAGATCAGAGGTGTAGCTAGGGATTTGGCTCAGGGGGGCGAAACTTCTCAGTGGGCCCCTAACTAGGTAACTTTAATTACAACTCGGTGACGCCCCCTAATAGTGGAGGAGAACCTCAGCAGATGACTGCGCTGTTACTGAAAATAATCTCTATATAAAGACCAACATGGATATTACCGCCATATGGTCAGTGGTAGATACCAGTCCTACAAAACATATGTGATTACTGCACAGGTATAGTTGGTGACTTACCGCTGACATTCTCTCTGATGGAATCGTTCACTTTTCACATCTTTTCCATCTGGCCCAGACCGACAATGACGTTTCCAGCCAGGACTCAGATACAGAGAATACAAGAAAGACATGTTCCACTTCTAATATTCCAGCCTCATCACCATGTATCCTCAACCTGCACAAACCCCTCATCCTGCTGATACCCCAATTCTGAGCCACTGCTGCCGTATGTGTCCCTATTACCGCACCTGATACCCCAAAGCTGAGCCGCTGCTGCCGTATGTGTCCCTATTACTGCACCTGATATCCCAATACTGAGCCGCTGCTGCCGTATGTGTCCCTATTACTGCACCTGATACCCCAATGCTGAGCCGCTGCTGCCGTATGTGTCCCTGTTACTGCATCTGATACCCCAATACTGAGCTGCTGCTGCCGTATGTGTCCCTATTACTGCACCTGATACCCCAATGCTGAGCCACTGCTGCTGTATGTGTCCCTATTACTGCACCTGACACCCCAATGCTGAGCCTCTGCCGTATGTGTCCCTATTACTGCACCTGATGCACCAATACTGGGCCACTGCAGCCATATGTGTCCTTATTACTGCACCTGATACCCCAATGCAGAGCCACTGCTGCCTTATGTGTCCCTTTTACTGCACCTGATACCCCAATGCTGAGCCGCTGCTGCCGTATGTGTCCCTATTACTGCACCTGATACCCCAATGCTGAGCCGCTGCTGCCGTATGTGTCCCTATTACTGCACCTGATACCCCAATGCTGAGCCACTGCTGGCGTATGTGTCCATATTAGTTCACCTATTGTGGTTCTGTGTGCCCTCTAAATTCTAAAGCATCCCTCTATAGTATAGTAATGCTGGGTGCAAGTGCCCTAGAAAACAGTGCCCCTCTTTGTCCTCTAGAACAGGGTTCCCCAACTCCAGTCCTCAAGGCCCACCAACAGATCATGTTTTCAGGGTTTCCTTAGTATTGTTCAGGTGATAATTGCATCACCTTGTGCAATACAAAGGAAATCCTGAAAACATGATCTGTTGGTGGGCCTTGAGGACTGGAGTTGGGGATCCCTGCTCTAGAATGTAATAGTGCCCTGTGTGTGTCCCTTTGACAGTCACAGTAACCTGAGTTCTCCTATAACAGTGATGGTGAAACTTTTAGAGACCGAGTGCCTAACCTGCAATCTAAAACCCACTTATTTATTGTAAAGTGACAACACAGCAACCAGAATACTGAGGTTTTAGATTAGAAAAACAACTCCTACATTAGAGCGCTATAGAAAAGAGCTTGTAAGCCCTGCACTCCAAGCCTAAGATACTAGCCACCGATTGCAGTGGAGGTCTGTTCTTGAGAATGGATAGGATTTTTATTAAAAAGTAAAATTGCCACACATGATGCTCCATACTGTATAATGGCCTCACATGATGCTCCATACTGTATAATGGCCTCACATGATGCTCCATACTGTATAATGGTCCCACATGATGCTCCATACTATATAATGGCCCCACATGATGCTCCATACTGTGTAATGGCCACACATAATGCTCCATTCTGTATAATAGCCACATATAATGCAGCATACTGTATAATGGCCACATATGATGCTCCATACTGTATAATGGTCCCACATGCTCCATACTGTATAATGGCCACACGTGATGCTGCATACAGTATAATGGCCCCACGTGATGCTCCATGCTGTATATTGGCCACACATGATGCTCCATACTGTATAATGGCCCCACATGATGCTCCATACTGTATAATGGCCACACATAATGCTCCATACTGTATAATGGCCACACAGTGCTCCATGCTGTATAATGGTCCCACATCATGATGCTGCATTCTGTATAATAGCCACATATGATGCTCCATACTGTATAATGGCCCCACATGATGTTCCATACTGTACAGTGGCAAGACAGTGCTCCATACTGTATAATGGTCCAACATCATGATGCATACAGTATAATGGCCACACATAATGCTCCATACTGTATAATGGCAAAACAGTGCTCCATGCTGTATAATGGTCCCACATGATGATGCATACAGTTTAATGGCCCTACGTGATGCTGCATACAGTATAATGGCCCCACATGATGTTCCATACTGTACAGTGGCAAGACAGTGCTCCATACTGTATAATGGTCCAACATCATGATGCATACAGTATAATGGCCACACATAATGCTCCATACTGTATAATGGCCACACAGTGCTCCATGCTGTATAATGGTCCCACATGATGCATACAGTATAATGGCCCCACGTGATGCTGCATACAGTATAATGGCCCCACATGATGCTGCATACAGTATAATGGCCCTACGTGATGCTGCATACTGTATAATGGCCACACATAATGCTCCATACTGTATAATGGCCACACAGTGCTCCATGCTGTATAATGGTCCCACATCATGATGCTGCATTCTGTATAATGGCCACATATGATGCTCCGTACTGTACAATGGCTCCACATGATGCTGCATACAGTATAATGGTCCCACATGATGATGCATACAGTATAATGGCCCTACGTGATGCTGCATACTGTACAATGGCCTCACATAATGTTCTATACTGTATAATGGCCACACAGTGCTCCATGCTGTATAATAGTCCCACATCATGATGCTGCATTCTGTATAATGGCCACATATGATGCTCCGTACTGTACAATGGCCCCACATGATGCTGCATACAGTATAATGGTCCCACATGATGATACATACAGTGTAATAGCCCCACATGATGCTGCATACAGTATAATGGCCCCATATAATGCTCCATACTGTATAATGGCCACACATGATGCTCCATACTGTAAGATAATCCTTTAATCGTCCCACCATGGGGAAATTCAGATATATGTATAATGGCCCTACGTGATGCTGCATACAGTATAATGGCCCTACGTGATGCTGCATACAGTATAATGGCCCCACATTATGCTGCATAAAGTATAATGGCCCCACATGATGCTGCATACAGTATAATGGCCCTACGTGATGCTGCATACAGTATAATTGCCCCACATGATGCTGCATACAGTATAATGGCCCCACATGATGCTGCATACAGTATAATGGCCCGACATGATGCTTCATACAGTATAATGGTGCCACATGATACTGCATACAGTATAATGGCCCCACATGATGCTGCATACAGTATAATGGCCCGACATGATGCTTCATACAGTATAATGGTGCCACATGATGCTGCATATAGTATAATAGTGCCACATGATGCTGCATACAGTATAATGGCCCCACATGACGCTGCATACAGTATAATGGCCCCACATGATGCTGCATACAGTGTAATGGCCCCACATGATGCTGCATACAGTATAATGGCCCCACATGATGATGTATACAGTGTAATGGCCCCATATACTGCTTCTTACTGTAAAATGGCCTTGCATTAAAAAAAAAAAACAACCTCTGCCCGTTCCAACACTGATCTGGTCTCTTCATCTAACAATCCTACCTGTGGGCATGAGCGCCATCTCGGCAATAGTGCCACCGCCACTCTCCTCAGCCCGCGCGCCATCCCCATCCTGAACACGATGGGAAAGTGCAGAGTAGAGTGGCCTCTGTGCCAGCGCTACCAATGAGGGTCCAGGAGATTAAGAGTGGGCTGAGGAGAGTGGTGGCAGCGCTAGTTTTAAGGAGATTGCGTGCATGCCCACTGGGAAGGCTCTGTGTGCCCCCTCTGGCGCGCGTACCATAGGTTCGCCACCACTGCCCTATAACAATAAGTGCCCACTTTATATTTAATAAGGTCCTGAGTCTCCCCCCCCGCACAGCTCCCCTAAGCACAGTATGATGCCCCCTCACTGTACACATACTGACACATACTGACCCCTTAGTATCCCCCAACACTGTATGATGGCCCCCTCACTGTAATCTCCACATTGTATATTGGCTCCCTTACTGTAATCTCCACACTGTATGATGACCCCCTAGATAGCCTCCATATAGTATAATACACCAGATAGTCCTCAATATAGTATAATGCAACCCTCATAGGCATGCTCTGCAGTGTAATGCAGCCCCCCATAGGCAGACTCAGTAGTATATTGCAGCCCCCCATAAGCATACTGTAATGTAAGGCATCACCCCCTATAGGCAGACTGTAATATAAGGCAGCACCCCCCCATAAGCAGACTGTAAGGTAAGGCAGCACCCCCATACACAGACTAATATAAGGCAGCACCCACCTATAGGCAGACTGTTTTATAAGGCAGCCCCCATCCCCAAAAGGCAGACTGTAGTTTAAGGCAGTGTCACGGTCCCTGCTCTCCTTGCCCGTCCTGATGCGCGCTCCTCCCGGCGCGCTCCTGCTGCGACCACTTCCAGGTGCGCTCCTGCTGGCCGGCGGGTCCCCGCGCCCGGCTTCCGTGTTCCTCGGCGTCGGGCGCCTGCACACTACCTGGACCCCGGCGCTCAGCTCCCTGGGAGCGATGACGTGGTGGCGCCACCCCCAACATTGCGACGCCCACCGGCTATTTAGGATCGGCGTCAGGCCAGGTAAGGCGCCTGACTAACGACGGCGGTGACGCTGTCACTGTGTTCCAGGCCTTGCATCTCTCCGCCTCTTTGCTGCACTACCTCCGGAAGCTCTCACCCTGCCCCTTCTGCCTCCTTGCTTCCTAGTCTCCCGTGTCTTCCCTGTCCTGCCGCTGTCCGCCTGTTTCCTGCCTTCTCTCCTGTGTTTTACCTGTGCCTTCTCTCATTTCAGTCTCCAGCCTGTGCCGCCCTCTGAGCCCAGTACACTGCCCGTTCTCTGTGATCTGCAAGTCCTTCTCTGCAGCAGCCCAGATTATTCTGTATCTCCTCAGCCTTAACCCCAGTCGTCCCTTTGGTTCTGGCTGTCACGGTTCTACCCTCCGTGGGCCTGCCCCTAACACTCCCTGTATAGGGGGTGGCCTCACCTGGCCCGCTCACCCTCGGGGGGCTCTGGAGCCGTGACCCAGAGGGTCCACTTCCGGGTTGTTCCCACTCTGTAACAGCAACCGTAACAGACAGCAACCCCATCCTATAGGCAGACTTTAGTATAAGGCAGCCCCCCATCTCCTATAGGCAGACTGTAGTATATGGCAGCCTCCCATCCCCTATAGGCAGACTGTATTTTAAGGCAGCCCCCCATTCCCTGTAGGCAAACTGTGGTATAAGGCAGCCAACCCAACCCCTATAGGCAGACTGTAGTATAATGCAGCCCCCCTTCTATAGGCAGACTGTAGTATAAGAAAGCACCTCCCATCCCCTATAGGCAGACTGTATTATAAGGCAGCCTCCTATCCCCTATAGGCAGATTGTAGTATAAGGCAGCCCCCATCACCTATAGGCAGACTGTAATATAATGCACCCCCATAAAAAAATGAATCCAATACTCAGCTCTCTTGCTCCCGGCTCCTGCTCATCTGACAGCAGGCACCGGGCAGTGACTTCATTGCGCCTGTCAGCGAGAGGGGGATGATGGGAGAAGGAGCGCTCGCTCCTCTCATAACAGCGGTCAGCTGTATCGGCTGGATGCCAATACTGATGAACCTGCGATCAATGACAGGTGGGGGGCCCACTGCTGGCACTGGGCCCCCCCCGCCTGCTCAGGTGCCCATAGCGGCTGGGCGGCATAGCAGGGAGATCGATTCTCCCTGCTCTGCCAGACAATGTAACTGTATCAGCACACTGCGCATGCCAATACAGTTACAGTAGCGTAGCTCCGGGTGGGCCCCCTCAGAGCCCTGGGCCTGGGGCCACCGCCCCCTCGGTAGCTACGCTACTGAGTAATGTCTTAACTCTGTCCTGGTTTCAAGAGGCGACAGTTACATTTTAGTTACTTAATCAGCATCTTGCCATGCATTAATCACGATATATTCCATACATATATTTAGATAGCCTGTAACAAAGGAGCTTGACCATATGGTAATTAACTAACCACCCTTTCTATACGCAATTATAAAACCATGTATGTACATGGTGGACTGTTTTTCTGTTACCATGAGTGTACAGTGTCATTGTTGAGTGCTCAAAATACTCAGTCTAATTGGGAACGGCCGCAGCTTCCACAGGGATAGATTTATCCTAACCAAATTTCCATAACATCTGGCGCCTGCACACGGGGCTGTCGACGAAATGCATGGGGACCCTGCTGACCGGAGAGACGGGGGTGCCGGCCATGGCCTTGGCTCACGGGATGGAGAGTACGCAGCTCCATAAGTAAGGTAAGAAAATCTTGTCATCTTACCTGAATGTCCCTTGTGCCCAGTCCGGATCTATACCTCTTGCCGGTCAGGTGTGATCACCACCGCATTCCCAGGTAGTGTAAAATGTCCAAACCCTGGGATATAAGCCAAGGTGTCTGCTGCATGCCGTGTAGTTTTATGTCTGTGTAGATCCGGGGGATAGTTGGAACAGTGACAGATTTTACTTGTGGTTGCTGGGAAAATGATAACAGGAAGTCAAATCACTCGATATGTTATCATAGATTCCCGTGCACCGGAGGGACAGTTGCTCCCAGATTTCCAGGCACAGATGGTGATAACTTAGAGGGATATCACATATTCCCATAGCCAGTGAGCCAGGCAGTATGACCGGAGCGGAAGATCATACTCCCAGGCACCTGAGTGCCCTGTGAGATTGGCAGTTGTCGGTTACCAGAACGGCTTGTACGTGTCACAGAATAATGAGGGTTTTGATTTCTCACGGACGTCTATTCATGTTTGTTCATGTTTGTAATGTACGTACTGTCACTTTAAATTTTAGAGTTGTAACAGAAAGCATTTTTTGCACTTCCCCTTGGCTGTTAGCACACTGTAAATCACACTGTCACATCTATTTTTGCTATAGTGAAAAAAGGGGAAGTAAGTGCCAGCAGTGAAAAAAGAGGAAATGAGTGCATCCGAGCACAGACAAAGTGTAGTTAGAAGCTGTATTAAATTTTTTGAAGTTTTTGGAATAAGCACAATAGGTGAATAAGAAGGCTAAGTATGTGAAGAATTACAGATGGTTGATTAAAGTATGTGAAATCCACGAGTATGGCAAACTTCAAGCTGCAGAATTGTTATGAATGAGTCACCGTAGGAGGCAAAAACAGAAATACTAGCTAAGTCCAGAAAACCAGAGAAGTTGGCAGCTATCGGATTGCAGACCCCTGAACCTATCAACAACAACTAGCAGTAGCCGTGGGGGGTTCCTACGGTGCCCTAGACCCCTCGATCACAGCCGGAGAACTAAATAGCCTAAAGACAGAAAGGGAAATCTAAACTGCCCCAGAACAGATCCCAAAGCAATAGGCAGCCCCCAACAAATAATGACGGTGAAGCAAGATGAAAAGACACTCACACAGATAGAAAGATAGGCTGAGCAAATGATGGGGCCCAAGCTAACTCAATAGGACAAGATAGAAAAGCTGATGTCTGCAATCCGCCAAAACCCTATCAAAACAAGAGCCAACAAACTGATAGGGAAAAAAGCCCTGAAGACGCTGGGCTTCAAAAAGACTATATCAGTACTCAGGTATTTTCTGAAGACAGAGCAAAAAGGAATTCAGCTCACCCCAGCAGGGAATGGCAGAAATCCAGAAAAACAAGGCAAACCAAAACACAAATGAAAAAAGCAGAGCAGAAAACATAGCTTTTGAGGGGCAGGAATCAGACTGGTCTCCAAGAATCCCTCTGAGAAATCACCAGCAAGGCAGAAGGGCGTCGGCTGCCTTGTATCCAGTCAGCAATTCCAGTCATCATCATCCTGCTCAGGTGCATGGTAATCAGCCTCACTACCTTCCTTCACCAGAAGAGGGAGTTCATCAGACCTCAATGGTGAAGGGGAAAATGAACTCACAACACAGAATGGCATAATGTAAGGAAAAAAGGAAAGTTAGTTTGATGTTAAGTTGCTGACTGACAAATGCGTGGTATAGATTAGCAGCAGACTTACATTGTTTAGGAGGTACAGAAAGATATGTGAACAAACCAGAAAATGATTTGTATGTGTATAAGATGGGAAAAGGTCTTAAGCCATTAGCGCCTCCCCCATATGGGGACGGGAGATATTGAACATGTGCAGTCTGCTCCCAACAGAGTCCATGGTATAGGAAATTTTGCACAGGGTGTGGCGCTCCCGTCTCCCTACAGGGAGAAGGCACCATTGTTCTGACCATGCCATCTCAGGCTGTACAAGAGGGGGAGGAATTTTCTCCTCTCTTTCCTTTTCTCCTCCTTCTGCCACACCTTTCTCCTTTTTTGTCACATCTCTCCTTTCCGCCTTTGTCCTCCTTTTGCCACACCTCTCTCCTCCTTCCTCACTTCTCTGCCACACCTCTCTCCTTCACATTTCTCTCCTCTTTCTCTGCCACACCTCCTTCTTTACAGCTCTCTCCTCCTCCTTCTCTGCCAGACCTTTCTCCTTCTTCTTTACACCTCTCTCCTCTATCACTCCCCTCTCCTCCTTCCTTACACTCCTCTCCTTCTTCACACCTCCCTTCTCATCATTTTCCTTCTTCGTTACCAGCTGGGCCAACACCCAATCCAAACAGTGTGGTGTCCCGGTATCCAGTGCTTACAGCACATGGCACCTTCTACGTCCCGGGCACAGGACAACCATACAACCATTGCCAGTTATGATATCGTGAGAAGAAGGTGAAAATCTCCATACACATGCAGTGCTGCAGGTAGCCCCCAGACATAGCAGAGAACACAGTCTGGGGTGCAAGGGGGGATGCAGCAGCTGCAGTTGAAAATGAGGAACCTCAGTGCCGGACAGAGCTGCCATCATTTACACCATCATGGAACTATAATCCTAATCCGCAGCAGCCTCGGGGAGGGGGGACATCCTCACACAAAAAGGCAACCTCTAAGTCCAAATTTCACAACTACTACTCTGATGAGGATGAAGAGGGAACATCATACATGCTGCCCAGTACTAGGTTAAAAAAACTCAGGCACCAAGAAGGCAGGAGCAGATAGAGGCACCACCCTTGCACTATCTGCACTTCACCCCAAGACAGGTGACTAGTATTCTGAATAATCTGCCAGACCCAGAGATGCATCCTATGCAACCTGCAATGATCTCTGGGCTGTAATGGAAATAAAAGATGATGCATGGCCAATCATGAATGAACACTTCCAAACGTTCACATCTAATTCTGCTGGAAGTTTGGAGTCAGGACAAAAGCTAATTGAGCAGCTTAGAGAGTGGACCAAAGGCAGATTGGCAGGGCAAGCTCTCAGCTTACATGACATGAGCCAAGACAAGGCAGGGTCTGTGGAGAAGTTTCATGGCAGAGTAATGCAAGTTTTCTAAGATTTGGCCTTCACTATTCCTGATCAGATACTCAGACAAATGTTCGCACAGGCCTTTGTGCATGGACTAAGCTAAGGGAACCAATCAGGAAACAACTGATAGTAGCCAGACCCGAGTACAGGTCAATAGCAATGGACACCCTGCTCACAGTAGCCAAAGGGATTGAGTCCCAACCAGGAGTGCGGAAGATAGCCCCTCTTATGGTGGCCGCTGACCTGGCAGAAGAGCCACCCCACAAGGACAGAAGAAGTATCAAGTGTTACAACTGTTGCAAGTTTGGCCATTTCCATAACCAGTGCAGAGCACTCATACAACCCGAGTGTTTGCTCAGATAGTGCAGCAAAATATATATATAAAAAGTTATATATATAAAATTAAATGAATAGTGCAACAAAGAATATAAAGCATAATAGAGCTATCTGTAGCTCTAGTGCACAATAGTAACGTAGTAGTATATATATAACTTTTTATATATATTTTGCTGCACTATCTTTTTTGCTGCACTATTATATGCATTGCTGCACTATTTATTCATTTTTATATATATGATATTTTACATTTTTTATATATTTTGTTGCATCACCTTTTTGCTGCACTATATCATGCATTTTTTATATATTATGCACTTTATCAATATCAATTTGGGAGTATATTATAACACGGTCACTCTATATATTAATTTTAATTATTTTTTCATATACTGTACCTGTGTACATATATATATTCTTCTAGTATCATAAATTTTGGTCCCCGGTAGTGCCTTTCATGGCATTGGCCCCCATATTATATTTTATACATATTTTATTAACTTGTATATATATGATAATTATCAATAAATAAAATTTGGACATTTCCTTGGTGTTTTTCGTTGTTTTTATCTTATTTTACCGAGAGTCCTTTTTATTCCATGTGTGCCTATTTATACTGATCTAACATCTTGATATTGCACTTTTTCCTTGAGTATATTTTAATTTGTGTGTATACAGTTCACCAAAGCAATGCCCTTCATCCTCACGAACTGGATAACAGACCATGCAGGTCGCTCTTCTACAATATTTGGATGATCTTCTTTGTGCAGTGGATGTTGATACCTGCACAGCCCATTACTTGTCTCTCCTATTCTACCTGGTCGGAGCAGCAATGCAAGGTCTCAAAAAACAAAGTCCAGTAGTGTCAGAAGTGAATTACATTCCTGGGACACTGAAAAGTCCAGTGGTGTCAGAAGTGAATTACATTCCTGGGACACTGAAAAGTCCAGTGGTGTCAGAAGTGAATTACATTCCTGGGACACTGAAAAGTCCAGTGGTGTCAGAAGTGAATTACATTCCTGGGACACTGAATTGCTCACCAGACAAAACACCTGACAGATGACCGGAAGACCACAGTGGAGAAGATAGCTCCCCCAACAACTTCAAATCTGCTACAGGCCTTCCTTGGTCTAGTTTCTTATTGCAGAACTTGGATCCCTGATGCCTCGGTCTTAATGCAGGGTCTGTACGATTACATCATTACGACCCCGTTCCTTCTGTCGGATGCAGCCTTCAACTTGTTCAGGAAACTGAAAGACTCCATAGTCTCATTGCCAGCACTAGGCCTACCTGATTACAAGAAGCCATTCTGTCTGTACCTGATGGAAATAGAAGGCTATACCACCAGATTCCTGATGCAGATTCACAGGGAAAAGCAGAGACCTCAAGGCTACTTTTCAGCTCGCCAGGATCCAGTTGCAAGGGGGGCCCCCCTCCTGGATGAGAGCAGTATTTGCAGTGCCCGCCCTCCTGGACAAGACTGCTGACATCATTCTTGGACATCCGCTGGAGATCCTGGCTCCGCATGACATCTCAGCAATCCTCAACCAAACCCAGCCAAAACATCTCTCTACCGCTCGGCATCTTCATCTCCAGTGCTCACTGCTCTTGCCTGACAATCTCATCATCTCCAAATGCAAGGTCCTCAACCCAGCCACTCTTCTCCCACTCCCAAGAGGGGATGTAGATATGTACTCTTCAGAACAAAATCTGCAGGATACCTTTCACAAGGATCTGTATTTGCTCCGGACAGACGACCATGATTGTTTCAGCATCATGCAACAGGAGACAGGTTTACTCAATGTGGTGGATGCACCACTGGCCAACCCAGAGTTGATTAAGTAGATGGCTCCAGATTTGCAGATGATGAAGGAAGATTCCACACGGGATGTGCAGTGACCAGCAATGAAGAAATCCTAAGGTCCAGAAGTCTGCCGCCTAGCCTGTCAGCCCAGGAAGCATAACTGATAGCACTGACAAAGGCCTGCCAGATTGCGAAAGGCAAAGCTGCAAACATCTATACCAATTCCAGGTACTTGCCTGGCATAGCACACAACTTTGGACCCATCTGGGCTGTGAAGGACTTCATCATAGCAAGCGGGACAACCATGAAGCATCATGAAGCTATCAGAGACTTGCTGGATCTACTCCATCTTCCAAAAGTGGTGGCAATATTAAAAGTCAAAGTGCATGGAAAATGAATAACTGAATACAGTAGAGGCATGGGGCAATAACATGGCAGCCAAAGAAGAAGCCAAAGGGAGACAATATGGAGAGGTGGGAGAGCTCTTAGAGCTGGACGGCTGCTACATGACGACTGAGGACAAGAAACCTGACAAAATGACTTCCTGGGAACTGCTCAAAAAGTTGCATGACAAGGCTCCAAAGGAGAAGGAAAGCTGGATGCGGAAGGGAGCAACACATGAAGAAGGAAGGGTATATGTAATGGACTCCAAACCCTGGCTACCTCAAAGCATGTACCCTATGGTTGTTCAGTGGGCACATGGACCAACATACAGACCGAAGACAAAGATGAATGATCTGATTGGTGCTTACTGGTTCGCACCTGGGATTTCCACCTTAACAGCCAAATTTACCAGCAGCTGTTTGACCTGCTGCAAATGCAACCCTGGATGAGTGGAGAAGGTTCCCCCACATCATCTGGCCAGACCACTATACCCCTTCCAGAGGATCCACATCGACCACATCCAGATGCTGCCAAGTGGAGGATTTGAGTATGCCCTTGTGGTCGTAGATGTGTTCTCAGGATGGCCCAAAGCTTTCCCAGTGAGGAACCAGACGACGAAGGCTACAGCAAAGAAGCTACTCTCAGAGACAGTGTGCAGATACAGGGTTCCAGAAGTGATAGTGATCAGGGACCCGCATTCACAGCAAATTTGACATGAGTGATCTGGTCAGCAGTAGGGTCAGATTTAGGCCTACACACTCCCTACCATCCCCAAATTAGCGGGGAAATAGACTAAATGGGACACTTAAGAACAGGATGTTGAAAGCTGCCTAAGAGACGAGCAAACCATGGCATGAGACACTCCCAATTGCAATGTTTAGTGTAAGGCACACTCCCAGAGGCCCAGAAAAGCTGTCACCATATGAAATTTTGTTTGGGTCTAGTCCCAGGTTAAGGGTATTCTTCCCTCAGCAGCTGACTATGCAATATGATACCTTGTCTGTTTATGTAATTGAACTCACCAAGAAACTTGCTAAGGTCCATTCCCGAGTTTTTTTCTTCATTGCCAGATCCAGATTTGGTACCTGGTATGCAGTCCCTGAAGCCAGGAGACTAGGTGTTGGTGAAAAAGATTGTAAGGAGAACACTCAATTGCAGATTTGATGGTCCTTTCCGAGTGCTGCCGACGACACCAACCTCTGTGAAACTGGAGGGAAGACCCGCTTGAATCCACGCATTGCATTGCAAGAAAGCTCAAATACCAGAATGATGCTGTGGATGCCCTGCATGACCGAATAGATAACCTACTTGATGAAGAATGCAAACCTTTGACTGAGCATGCAGTTGAATAAAGAGACTATGATTGCAATGCCATGAACCACTGTTAGGGACAGATCTTCTGACAGCCCATTTGCGAAAAGTCTGTACGGAGGGGGGTGTATGCACTAGGCATACGTTAGCTCACCGGCAGCACAAAAGAGTTGCAGCACTTTCGGACAGGAGGTTAGGATTAGGGCAAGTGATATCTAAGGGGGGATTGTGATGGGAATTTATATGTATTTCATAGAAAAATATTCAGGATTGAGAGTCCTCAGTAGTTGATACCTTTTAATGGCTAACTGAAAAGATGGTAATACATTGCAAGCTTTCGAGACTACTCAGGTCTCTTCATCAGGCTAGACTAATACAAAATCTGAAGTCACATATTTATGCACAATACAGCCTAGAAAAAATGCAATAGATAAGACAAGTGACGTGAAGCAGAACTATCAATATGGGAGAGGGAGAAACATAAATATAAACATTGGACCAGTTCATAGATAAGGAGTCTGGATGTTTTATGGTCCTCTGATTGGGGTCTAGTTCTGTGTTGCCCCGCAAGGTTTTAAAAGGAAATTCCTTAATTGATGTAAAAAGACATAAATCCATGCGACACATTCATTCCAGCACTGAGAGTGACAAAGTTCGTCATAAATTTGTACTCCCAAACTCGTCTCTCTCTCTGAGATGTGAAGTTACCTTTCAATACCAGTAATTTCATATCCATGCTGCTGTGATCAGGGATACAGAAATGTTTTGCCACAGGTAGATCCATTCTTTTTTCTCTTATAGTGTGACGATGAGCATTCATCCTTGTTCTAAGCTTTTGCCCTGTCTCCCCCACATACAGACCCCCAGTTGGACATTTAGTACAAATAATTAAGTACACCACATTAGATGTAATGCAGGTGAAAGTACCTGGGATCTTGTAGTCCTGATGTGAGTTGGGGATCTTTATCTTGTCCGTGGTCATTATAAATGGACAGGTTTTACATTTTTTCTGGTTGCAAGGAAAGGTTCCTGCAGCTGTTGGAGAGGACAGGGAACTTCTGACAATGATGCTTCTTAAATTTGGGGGCTGCCTAAAACACAGTAGTGGGGGGTCTGGAAAAATGGATTTTAATCGGGCATCTTTTTGTAGTAAAGGTTGTAATTTCCGTGCAGCTCCCCTTAGCACCTCCAGATTTGGGTTGTAGGTGACTACTAGAGGCACTCGGTTATTTTCTTCTTTAGCTTTGTAATGTAGCAGGTGATTCCTTGACAATCTGGTGGCTCTTGTAATTTGGTTTTCAATTGTTCTTGGATGGTAACCCTGATTCAAAAAGGTCTTTTTGAGGCGACCAAGGTGTTTGTCTCTATCCATGGGGTTGGAACATATACGATTGTATCTGATGGCTTGGCTATAGATAATAGAGTTCTTTATGTGTTTTGGATGGAAACTGTCCCATTTAAGGTATGTTGGACTGTCGATTGGCTTCTGATACAGGGATGTCTCTATTTCATTGTTTTTTAGCTTAATGATGGTGTCCAAAAAATTAATCTCGGTACTGGAGTAGTTGAGTGTTAAATTGATGGTGGGATGAAATTGATTAAACTGTTCGTGGAACGTCTTTAGCTGTTGCTCAGACTCCGTCCAGATGATTAAAATATCATCAATGAAGCGGTAGTAGCCCAGGGGCCTGATGGGGCATGAGGACAAAAAATCGCTTTCAAGCTTGGCCATGAAAAGATTTGCATACTGTGGAGCCATTTTACTTCCCATAGCTGTGCCAGTCTCCTGTAGATAGATCCTGTTGTCAAATTCAAAGTAATTGTGGGTGAGGATGAATTTTATAAGTTTCACCACAGCATCAGCATCAGTCCCTGTGTTTTCCATGAAGAATTTGCAGGCATGTAAACCATCTTGGTGTGGGATATTAGAGTACAAAGATTCCACATCCATGGTGGCCAGGATGGTTCCTTCTGGTAGAGGACCTATTGCTGCTAGTTTATTCAATAGGTCAGTTGTGTCCTGAATGTAGCTGGATGTATCCTTCACCAGTGGTTTAAGAATACCCTCTACCCATCCAGATACCTGCTCAGTGAGGGTGCCCACACATGAAATAATTGGTCTTCCTGGATTTCCAGATTTGTGGATTTTGGGAAGCATGTAGAATGTCCCTATTCTTGGAGTCTCTGGTGTCAGGTCATCGCCAGCTCTTATGGACTGGTCAGGCAGACAAGAAACCAACTTGTTTAGTTCCTTGTAATAGTCCTGTGTAGGATCCGACTCCAATTTTCTATAGTAGCATGTGTCCATAAGTTGCCTGTTTGCTTCCTATGTATTTCATATAGATCTCACTTGCATATGTACTGATATATAATCACAGCTATTATATACACTATAATCCATTGCTTTAAAATGGCTGTTACAAACCAGACAATGGTTTGGTACTTTCCAGGCATAAAGAGGAACAACACCAGATGTGCTAAAGTGATGAGTAGATGTCTCAACTCAACTGTCCTGGTTTCAAGAGGCGACAGTTACATTTACTTAATCAGCATCTTGCCATACATTAATCACGATATATTCCATACATACAGTATATTTAGATAGCCAATAACAAAGGAGCTTGACCATATAGTAATTAACTAACCACCCCTTTCTATATGCAAATATAAAACCATGAATGTACAATAAACCATCAGTATTGATGGAATGTTATTCTGTCACCATGTGTGTACAGCGTCATTCTTGAGCACTCAAAATATTCAGTCTAATTGGGAATGGCCGCAGCACACACAGGGATAGATTTATCCTAACCAAATTTCCATAACAGTGCAAAAATGAAATGTCCTCTCAAAAATTCATAAATGCCTATCTTCAGTCATATTCCTTCCTACTATTCCTCATACATGAAGTGCCGGACACTATTTAATTGCATATAAAAATAAAAAATCAATAAACTGCATAGTGAAAAAAACAGTTTTTATAAAAGTGCATGCATAGTGCAAAAAAAATCTCACTACAAATAGTGCCAGGCAATCTTCATAACATAAAACATATATGAGCCTCAGAGCGACATACCACAGGTTTAATGCTGAAGGACCACGTGTAGGAATCCCCTTAACGCGCATTTCGCGTTAATCCTTCTTCCAAAGGGGTGTTTTTAATTGCAGCAGGATTCTACCCTTCCATTGAGATATAGACTTTAGTCCAGAAAGGATTCATATTAGGTTCCCACAGAGATGTAGACTGTCTAAGAGAGGATTGGCATTAGGTCCTGGCAACGAGAATCGCCTTATCGTGGCTGCCGGGTACACATGAATTGGCCAATTTATGTGCTAAGCATTCTCAATTTTTCATATTTCTAGTGCAGTAATTCAATTTTCATATTGCATGTTTGCATGCTATAGTGCTACAGAGTGCTGCTTTTTATTTTATTGTATATAATATAGTATATATCGGAATATAAAAAGATTAATTACCTGATTTGATACAAACAAACTATTTGTTATTTTAGTAGAAATGTATTAAAACTGTATTATAAAAAAGAGTGATAAAAATATGACAATTAAATTTATGAATGTATTAGAAGTATATTAAAAATATTAAAATAATTAAGATCCCCAAAGAATAGAGAAATGTATGATGAATATGACAATAAAATGTTATAATAAATAATACAATTTATGAAATCTAAAATGTGTCACAAGAATACATCTGTAATTTCATTTGGAGTAAGGGTGTTTAGTTTATAAATCCAAAAGATTTCTTTGCGATTTACAGTAGTTGTCTAATGCGATTCTGAACCTGTGGGGGAATCTCCTCTATGGGGAATATTTTCAGTTGTGTGTGTTTTGTAAGGGGTTCCAATGGATTGTAATGAATAAGAAAATGCTCACACAAGAATTGAATTTACTTAAATTGATTTGCTTAATAAATGATAAGAACAAATAATAAACAATATAAAACTATAAATACATATGCATTAATCAGAAACAAGCATTATTCATACGTTACATTATTCAGATAGACGTCGACCACTCATCCTCCAGGAGACAAAAGAGACCGAGCACATGTGTCCTGGTTCTTTTAATGTCCAGCTAAAAAGTGTGTCCAGCCCCACCATGTGGGGAATGATATCACAAGTCTATTGTCCATTGGCTATAAACACATCCCCTCAATACCTGTTTTACCAGTACATAATACAGGAAGCTGGAGGAGGGGGCCTCATGTGTGCCACATGGCAGAAATACAGCAAGCTGGAGGAGGGGCTTCGGAGCACATGTGGGGGAATTATATATGGATATATATATATTAGTTGAATAATTAATTGGAGTGTTGAAACCATTAAAAATAAATTGTACTATACAGTGTGTAATCTTTATTGTGTTTGGTGATGCAGTGATGTGAAAGCCCATGTTTGAGAAAACCCTATTGAATATTGGAAAGATGTGAATTCAGTCTTTTGTGGAGGGGTTGGGTCACCCTTCCTACATATACATTCTGGCATGAGCATATAATCACGTTTATAATAAAACTGGTGGAACATGACATGGGACGTTTGATTGGGAAAATTTCACCTGTAGAACTAATGGTGAATTCCCAGAGACCATGGCAGATCGTGTGACAACATGGGCAATTATTCAGATCGCATTAAGGCCGGGATCACACTACCGTGTGTGATGTGAGAAACGTGCACGAGTCTCTCGCATCAACAACCGGTGCTACTGCCGGCACTCAGGACCGGAGCTGTGGCTGCATAGAAATACATGCATAGAAATACATGCAGCCGCAGCTATGATCCCGAGTACCGGCGGTAGCACCGGGTGTTGATGCGAGAGACTTGTGCGAGTTTCTTGCATCACACACGGTAGTTCGATCCCGGCCTAATGATTTCATTCAGAAGACACGCCACTTTCAGCGAATCTTCCATCTTCTTTTTTATCTTTCTTGGTGCTAGGACATTTTTTAATCATGGAGCTCTATATGAAATGTCAAAGAGGGATTGCTAGGTAATGTTATTCACACTCCAGCTGTCTGACATTCTCATGATGAGTAACTCAATATATCATCCAGGTAAACTACCGCAAATCTACCCACCAGTGAGAAAAATATAATTTATGAAATGTTCAAACACTGCCGGAGCATTGGTTATAGGAATGGCATCACCAAATGTTCAATATGACCCTCAGGTGTAGTGAATGCGTCTTCCATTCATCACCATGGTGTATACATATAAGGTTATATGCCCCTCTCACACTGAGTTTACACAACCATTTCTCTCCTGATAGTTGGTTAAACAGGTCAGGTATAAGGGGTGAAGGACAGGGATTGTGCTCCGTGATTTTATTACTCTCTCTAAGATCCAAGCACGGACGCACGGTGACTGGAGAGGTGGACGC
Organism: Dendrobates tinctorius; assembly: GCF_039654945.1. Classification (NCBI taxonomy): domain Eukaryota; kingdom Metazoa; phylum Chordata; class Amphibia; order Anura; family Dendrobatidae; genus Dendrobates; species Dendrobates tinctorius. The sequence continues at coordinate 3,654,124 of NW_027361893.1, read as the reverse complement.
CGGATATGAGCCTCAGCCGGACTCTGGAAGGGGTTAAATAAAGGAGATTTCTGCATTTTCGCTCCTGGTATGGAGGTGATAGCACAATCATATGCCGCCATATAGTAGCCGTCCGGTAACTGGTGATAATTCCCTCATGTGTGGGGTCTATTTGTCTCCAGAGAAATCACACGTTACATTCCACACATAACACTGTGTAGAAAAGGCGGCGCGGGGTAATTGTGCCAGTAGTGAGGGGGAATAATGGCGGGAAGGTCACTGACTGAGGAGAAGGCTCCATGTCTGCACTCCGGAGATCATGTGACCCCTGACTCCTCCCCTCCTGTGACCTCATCACAGGTCCTGTGCGCACAAAGCAGCCATATATGTGGAGTGCGGCTCTACGGGTGGAGGTAAGTGCTGGAGAGTCCCCATTACTGAGCATGGGAGGGGTGGGTGGACATTTACCCCTTCAGCATGGAGACTCTTTTGGGGGTTTTGTTGCCACTTTATAAGAATCATTGCGTTTTTGTTCTCTTTCCTGTACTAGATACATGCGACCCAACTGTGGAAGACAGGAAGGGAGGAAACGGATTGTTCTCATAGTACAGGGCCCCTTTCTTGCCTCCATTATGCCCCTTATGCAGTATATATGATGCCCCTACACAGTGTAATGCCCCCATTATGCCCCTTATGCAGTATATATGATGCCCCCACACAGTGTAATGCCCCCATTATGCCCCTTATGCAGTATATATGATGCCCCCACACAGTGTAATGCCCCCATTATGCCCCTTATGCAGTATATATGATGCCCCCACACAGTGTAATGCCCCAATTATGCCCCTGTAAGAAGGTGACCGGATACAACACACAGACAAACTGTAAATAACCAATATAATTGTTTATTTCTCTGATATTGGTGGGAATTGTGATCACTATGGCAACAGTGAATAATGCAAAACAGGGTGATTACGAGGTGAAATATACAATATCAGACAATGAATTCTCCGGCTCACTCTCACTGTAATAGCCGCCTCTAACCAAATGTTACTTTAACTACTGACACTGGTGACTTTCCTGACACATAGTCGACAACACTGTCTCTTCTGTGAACACGGGCCGTAGCGGGGTCTCCACCTTTTCCTTACGAAGTCTATCAAGGCTCGCTGGGCCACCTTCACTTCAGTTTTCACCTTGTCTGTTGTACTACCCTGGACCAACACCTGTACTGACGTCAGTGCTGCAAGCAATGGCCCGGCTCACTCGCGCCTCCTGATCTTTACTGCAGGCGTATACTACTGAGCGGAATCTCACAGATCACTGGCACATCCATCTCTTGTACCAGAAGTAAAAAGAGCTGGGACTCTGCTCTTGCCTGGCGTAGTCTGGATTCTGAGTCATGACCGGTGCAGGTCAGGTTCTCAGGCTTTGACAGGCATAGTCTGGACTCCGGGTCTAAAATAGTGCAGGTCTGGTTCTCAGGCCTTGGCTGGCGTAGTCTGGACTCTGGGACTCATCTGGTGCCACCTGGGTTCTGCCACCACAACCAGCTGCCTCGGGCACTTTACCATAGCCTGGTACCTCAAATTCTTCCCCAGCACCCCATTCTTTTGCTTGGCTCCAAATCTGTTCTGGCTTTGGAGCTATGGCCTTTATAATAACAGTAAACTGCATCATCAAGGTCACTTGACCTGATGTACCATCTAGACTCTTCCTGAAACTCTCCCTCTTCCCATTGATTCCATAGGGTCCCATCTTTACGGTGTTTGGCATTTTTTTGTTCAAATGCCGCACAGCCCTGAGGACTTGTTATGACACCTTTTTACACCCCTTATGCAGTATATATGATGCCCCTCACATAGTAAAAAGTTTCTACAGTACTGGCAACTCTCACACAAAAGATATTTCCACAGTATTGGTATACCCCACACATAGTACAATCTTCTCACAGTACCGAAGTTCCCTCCACACACAGTATAATCTTCTCACAGTACCGCCATTCTCTCCACACAGTATAATGTTTCCACAATAGCAGTTTCCCATACACACAGTATAATGTTCCCACAGTACGGCCCCCTACATGCACAATATAGTACCATCCACCCCACCGACAACCTCACAGCTAATTAAGAAATACTCAGTGTGATGGTGTGATATGTTATGTGGATGTCATTTTTTGTATATTCCTATTTTTAACAATTCCAGTTATTTTCATAGTGTTTTTCTTATTACATTGTAAGTCTACAGCCTCACTGTATCTGTCTCTTGATGACCCCCTGTAGTGCATTAATCCCTAAGGCCTTTTGTTCTCCTCTGGGAGGTAACTTGTTTGACTACCCCTGGACAAGGAAGGGGGTGGGGGAAAGAACAGCAGCTGGACAACAAGTCAGTTCCGGTAGAGACAAGTTGGTGAAAATGCTGCATTTCAGAGAGAAGGATTATTATTATCCTCTGGTGCTAGAGTGTTTTGGAATCTCGTTTCCCTGGACATTTTATCCTGATACTGGACTGCATTCTTATTCTGGACTATCTTATCCTTTGTGTGGTGGACTGAATATGGACCTTTTCGTATTTTTGCCTGAATAAAGGTCTTGGAATTGTTCACTCTTCGCTCGCTCTGTTGATTGTGTGATACCAGAGAAGGACCCCGTGACAACTGGTGGCAGCAGTGGGATCAACAGAGCATCACCCAATGGAGAACCACCCACAGAGTGAGTACAGAAATTGGACTGTATGCAGTTTACAGGAGAGAGCCAGAGACCTGTGCCTGAACTACCAGGGACTGACTAAAGAGGCCTTAATTGACCTACTGGTGGGCGCTAGCCCGGCCACCTCCTCCCAGATGTCTGAAGGACGAGCACTGGAGACAGGGATCCCCATCCAGAAAAGCCAGTGGTTGGTGTGGTATGAAGAAGAGATGGCGGTTCTGGGCCCCGGCGTCTCTCAGGAGTACAAGGAGGAGGCTGCCCGCCAGGCACAGCGGAGACAGGAAGCAATGGAGCTTGAAAAAGGGAGTAACGCAATGTGGAGTGTAACCCCAACAATCCGGGAGCCTGTACGGATCACCCGGACAGAGTTTAAGCCATTTGATGAGGCTTCCGGAGATGTGGAGGGGTTCTTCAAAGACTTTGAGCAGCAGTGTGCTGTGATGGAGGTGCCCCACTCTAGCTGGATGCGTTTGTTAGTGGGGCTCCTGAACGGAAGCATGGCGGAGGCTTACCGAACCATTGATGCACTGCGGAATCGGGATTATAACATTGTAAAGCGGACTATCCTGGATTACCATGCTATCACCCCAGACTCACATAGGGCCAAGTTCCGAGACCTCCCATGCACCACGGGGGGATCGTTTAGGATGTATGCACATAAGATGTCCGAGGCATGTCGGAGATGGCTGGAAGCAGAAAACGCCTTTACTGTGGAAGATGTTATACAGGCGTTCCTTATAGAACAATTTCTTGCCAAGTGCCCTGCAGAGGTACGGGAATGGGTCCGGGAGCGCACGCCGTGTACCGTGGATAGAGCTGCAGCCCTGGCCGATGAAGCCCTTACTATCCGGCCGCAATGGAGGAGGCTTCTGGACAATGAACCACGGCCTGCTCCCGCGCCCCGTCCCCCTCCAATTATATCTGCCCTTCCACCTAGTCGCAAGCCGATGACAATCACACCTCACAATCCTAGGCCCCAACAGTTCCGACCACGACCTGGGGGTATCACAGAGAGGAGGTGTTATGGGTGTGGGCAACCTGGACATTTGCAGTCTGGCTGTCCCTCCAGGATTCGGAGGGAGCCCCAGGCAGCCCCACCTCGTCCAGTGCATCTTGTACATTCCACCACACCTGAGGAAGAGCTACCACCACCCCCACCAGAGTGGACCACCGACCATGGCACCATAGATACCCCTCCTGGAGTGTACGGACTCCGGGCTCTGTCCTTTAGCTACTCAGAGCAACGGCAACGCCACCTGCAGGATGTCTTTATTGATGGGTACAAAGTGTCAGGATTTAGAGACACGGGGGCATTCTTGACTATCGCTGACCCCTGTGTGGTTCGACCCGAGGCAATTTACCAGGGTCCGGGAATTCCCACTGTCCTGGCGGGCGGTGCCCGCAAATATATACAGCGAGCTTCTGTGCGTTTGGATTATGGTTGTGGAGAAAAACTGTTGGATTGGAGTTATGGGAGGACTTCCTGCAGATATCCTCCTTGGGAACGACATTGGGGAGTTACAGTGCCAATTTGTGGGAGCAGTCACCCGACTACAGGCCCTTCAAGCACTACGTCATCCGGACCCCACCGGGGAGCAACCACCACGAACCGCATCAGAGTTGGTAAGCAATACTTTCGCTGCTACTACATTGGGAGAGTCTTGGGACAGAGAGGAGTTTAGGAGAGAAATAGAGGGTGACACTACCTTAGCAGCCCTCAGGCGAAAGGCAGAAACTGGGCACATGGGAGATAATGGGGATGGCTTCATTCGAGAAAACGGACTGTATTATCGTGTAACAAAGGGCAGTGACCAGGGCAACCCTGACGCAACGACCAGGCAACTCATTGTCCCTCAGAAGTACAGGGCACAGCTACTTCAACTGGCCCATGACATCCCCTTGGCTGGGCATCAAGGGAGAAAAAGGACTGAAAAGACTCACCCAAAGTTTTTACTGGCCGGGCGTCTCGCAGTCGGTAGCCCATTATTGCCGCACCTGCGATGTGTGCCAGCGAATGCGGCATCCAGGAGCTCGACATAAGGTACCCCTGCAATCCCTGCCCATAATTGAGGAACCATTTCAACGCGTAGCCGTCGACATCATAGGTCCTCTGGCTCACCCCAGCAGGTCAGGGAAAAAATATATCCTGACTGTGGTGGATTATGCCACTAGGTATCCTGAAGATGTGGCCCTGTCCAGTATTACAGCAGTAAAGGTAGCCGAGGCCCTTGTTACCATCTTTACCCGGGTAGGGTTTCCTAGTGAAATATTGTCGGATCAAGGCACTCAGTTCATGTCAGATCTGGTCCAGTCCCTATGGCATACCTGTGGTGTTCGAGCCATTCGCACCACCCCATACCACCCGCAGACCAACGGACTATGTGAACGCTTTAATGGAACCCTAAAAAATATGCTGAGGGCTTTTGTTGATGTTGAAAAAGACTGGGAAAAGTACCTGCCACATCTCCTCTTCGCCTATCGGGAGGTTCCCCAAGAGTCCACAGGGTTCTCTCCCTTCGAACTACTGTTTAGCCGGAAGGTCCGTGGGCCTCTCACGCTTCTGAAAGAACATTTGGAGGGAGACATCTCAGATACCGGAATGCCCATCGTTCCCTATGTTCTAGAGCTCAGAGACCGTCTCGCCCAGCTAGCTAACTTCGCTAAAGAACATCAGCGAATGGCCCAGTCCAGACAAAAAACCTGGTATGACCGTAATGCCAGGAACCGGGAATTTATGGAAGGACAGCAAGTGCTCATGATTACTGCTTCCCCTGCCAACAAGCTTCAAGCAGTGTGGGAAGGCCCTTATCAGGTTGTCAAGAAAATTAATGACACTATCTATGTTATTGCCCTGGACTCTAGTGGTCGATGACAGAAAACCGTCCACATTAACATGCTGAAAGACTACCACGACCGATCTCTGCCTGTTCTAGCTGTCTGCCACCCCCTAGTGATACCGCCGACGACGAGTATCTCCCAGATCTCCAGGTTGCCCAAGCGGGAGGATCACTGGAACAAGTGCCCCTGGGCTCCCATTTATCGGATATACAAAAGGACGATATTGTTGCCGTACTAAGGCCGAGGGCTGCTGCTTTCTCCTCAAAGCCGAGGAAGACTACTCTCACCAGTCACCATGTGGAAACCCCCGGACAACGCCCCATCCAGCAGGCTGCCTACCGGGTTCCAGAGGCTGTTCAAGGCATGATAAAGAACGAACTGGAGGAGATGAAACAACTGGGAGTTATTCAGCCATCTCACAGTTCTTGGGCCTCTTCTGTCGTCCTGGTCCCCAAGAAGGATGGTACAACACGATTCTGCGTTGATTACAGATGACTAAATGATGCCACCAAGAGTGATGCTTATCCCATGCCCAGGATTGATGATCTATTGGATCGTCTGGCCAGTGCCCAATTTGTGACTACGTTAGACTTGAGCAAGGGGTACTGGCAGATACCCCTAACGGAGGACGCTCGGGAGCGCTCAGCCTTCATTACTCCATTTGGGCTTTATGAGTTCCTGGGAATGCCCTTTGGGATGAAAACTGCCCCCGCTACTTTCCAGAGACTGGTGGATCGACTGTTACAACAATGTCAGGACTTTGCCTGTGCTTACTTAGACGACATCGCCATTTTTAGCACAACCTGGGAGGAACATCTTAAACACTTGGGCACAGTGCTGGACTGTATCCTTACTGCAGGACTGACCATTCGCCCTGATAAGTGCCAAATAGGGATGGCTGAGGTGCAGTACCTCGGGCATAGAGTAGGGGGTGGGACACTAAGGCCAGAGCCTGCCAAGGTGGAAGCCATTAGCAACTGGTGTAGACCCCAGACTAAAAAGCAGGTACTTGTGTTTTTAGGAACTGCTGGTTACTATCGCAAATTTGTTTCTAACTTCAGCACCTTGGCCAAGCCCCTAACCGACCTGACCCGCAAGAACATGCCTAGGAATGTGACATGGACGCCTGCATGCGAGGATGCCTTTTCAGCGTTAAAGACTGCACTTGTCACTGCTCCTGTCTTGGCTGCCCCGGATTATAAACACAGGTTCCTCGTGCAGACAGATGCATCCACCTTTGGGATTGGGGCAGTACTTAGCCAAGTGAACGCCGCCGGAGAAGAACATCCTGTTGCTTTTGCCAGTCGGAAACTACTGGATCGGGAAGTTGCCTATGCCACTATTGAAAAGGAGTGCCTTGCCATCGTATGGGCGCTAAAAAAATTGCAGCCCTACTTGTATGGCAGAGACTTTACAATTGTTACAGACCACAACCCCCTCACATGGCTGAATCGCGTATCAGGGGACAATGGAAGATTGCTGCGGTGGAGCTTGTCCTTACAACCCTACAGCTTCTCCATCCAATACAAGCGGGGAAGCCAACACCAGAACGCTGATGGACTGTCTCGACCGGAAGAACCATAGGCTCCCCAGGCCGACCTACCCCTGCCACTGTACAAGGAACTATAAATAACTGAGCAATATGGACTAAAGTGAGCAGGCCAGAGGTCTGTGTAGACCTCATGGCGTGCTCACTTATTATGGGGGGGAGAGGTTGTGATGGTGTGATATGTTATGTGGATGTCATTTTTTGTATATTCCTATTTTTAACAATTCCAGTTATTTTCATAGTGTTTTTCTTATTACATTGTAAGTCTACAGCCTCACTGTATCTGTCTCTTGATGACCCCCTGTAGTGCATTAATCCCTAAGGCCTTTTGTTCTCCTCTGGGAGGTAACTTGTTTGACTACCCCTGGACAAGGAAGGGGGTGGGGGAAAGAACAGCAGCTGGACAACAAGTCAGTTCCGGTAGAGACAAGTTGGTGAAAATGCTGCATTTCAGAGAGAAGGATTATTATTATCCTCTGGTGCTAGAGTGTTTTGGAATCTCGTTTCCCTGGACATTTTATCCTGATACTGGACTGCATTCTTATTCTGGACTATCTTATCCTTTGTGTGGTGGACTGAATATGGACCTTTTCGTATTTTTGCCTGAATAAAGGTCTTGGAATTGTTCACTCTTCGCTCACTCTGTTGATTGTGTGATACCAGAGAACGACCCCGTGACACTCAGCCTCATTCTTGGTGCAGATTCTAATGAACCCAGGATCTATGCGATATTTACCATACGATAGCTGGATAGGCAGAGCAAATCATCCATAACGGTAGCCCACTTGGTTGCTATGATGCCCATGAATTAAGAGGGCTCATGAGGTTTGGTTTTGGTCACCCTCTCCTTTCCATCATAATTGCAGAGATATCCACATTCCCATGACGGTGATACCATTGAATAGAATAGTGAATCAGGGAGTCGGAAGCTCCTGATCCACTATCCAGTCTTCACTTGTGAGTCTGAGACTCCGTGCACTGCAGACACAATGACATCACTACATCACACCTGTAGTATGGATCCTCAGATCTCACACTGCACAGACTGGAGCCGATCACCTTGCGATCAGGGTTGGGTAAGTAGTGTGTCTGTTTTTTTATGTTTTTTTTTTAAATATCAGGAATTGTGGGGGGGAATATTCCGTTCATGTGACCTGGGACCTAAGTCCCAAGGATGGAATATTATGTCACACCCGATCAGCGACGCTCATGGGGGGAGCACCGCTGATTGCGGCCGGGTGTCAGCTGATTATCACAGCTGACACCCGGCACTATGTTTCAGGGGCAGTCACGGACCGCCCCCGGCACATTAACCCCTGGCACACTGCGATCAAACATGATCGCAGTGTACCGGGGGCATAGGAGAGAAGCGCGCAGAGAGGGGCTCCCTCCGTGCTTCCTTGCGAACCCTGGAGCAACGCGATGTGCTGCGTCGCTCCGAGAGTCCTCCTCCCTGCAGGCCCCTGGATCCAATATGGCTGCGGGGGCCTTCTGGGTCCTGCAGGGAGGCAGCTTCCTCACTGCCTGCTGAAAGCAGGCATGAGGAATCCTGCAGCAGCGCCTGTCAGATCACTGGTCTAAGTGTCAGATCAGCAATCTGACACAAGAAAGTGATGTCCCCCCCCCGGGACAATATAATAAAGTTTAAAAAAAAAAAACATTTGTAAAAATAATTTTAAAAAAATCCCAAAATAAATAAATAAATAAAAAATATTCCCTAATAAATTCTTTTTTTCTAAATAAAAAAAACAATAAAAGTACACATACTTAGTATCGCCACGTCCGTAACGACTGGCCCTATAAAACTGTCCCACAAGTTAACCCCTTTAGTGAACCCCTTCAAAAAAACAAAAACAAAGCAAAAAGCAATGCTTCATCATCATACCACCGAACAAAAAGTGCGTGATCAAAAAGACTGATATAAATAACCATGATACCGCTGAAAACGTCTTGCAAAAAACGAGCCGCCACACAGCATCATCAGTGGAAAAAATAAAAAAGTTATAGCTCGCAGAATAAAGCGATGCAAAAATAATTATTTTCTATATAAAATTGGTTTTATTATATAAAAGCGCCAAAACATTAAAAAACGACATAAATGAGGTATTGCTGTCATCGTACTGACCCGAAGAATAAAACCCCTTTATAAATTTTACCACACGCAGAATGGTGTAAACGCACCCCCAAAAGAAATTCATGAAATGCTGGTTTTTGTTCATTCTGCGTCCCAAAAATCAGAATAAAAAGCGATCAAAAGATGTCACGTGCCCGAAAATGGTACCAATAAAAACGTCAACTCATCCCGCAAAAAATAAGACCTCACATGACTCTGTGGGTCAAAATACAGAAAATTATAGCCCTCAAAATGTGGTGATGCAAAAACTATTTTTACAATAAAAAGCATCTTTTAGCGTATGACAGCTGCCAAACATAAAAACCGCCGTAAATAGTAAATCAAACCCCCCGTTATCACCCCCTTAGTTAGGGAAAAATAATACAATTAAAAAATATATATTTATTTCCATTTTCTCATTAGGGTTAGGACTAGGGTAAGGGTTAGGTCTAGGGCTGAGATTAGGGTTAGGGGTGTGTTGGGGTTAGGGTTGGAATAAGAATTGGGGGGTTTCCACTGTTTGGGCACATCAGGTGCTTTCCAAACGCAACATGGCGTCTGATCTCAACTCCAGCCAAAAAAGTCAAATGGCGCCGCTTCCCCTCCGAGCTCTGCCATGCGCCCAAATAGTGATTTACCCCCACATATGGAGTATCAGCGTACTCAGGACAAATTGCACAATAACTTTTGGTGCCCTGTTTCCCTTGGGAAAATAAAAATTGTGGGCGAAAAGATCATTTTTGTGGAAAAAATATGATTTTTTAATTGTACGGCTGTACGTTATAAACTTCTGTGAAGCCCTTGTGGGCTCAAATTTCTCAACACACATCTAGATAAGTTCCTTGGGGGGGTCTAGTTTCCAAAATGGGGTCAATTGGGGGGTTTCCACTGTTTAGGTACATCAGGGTCTCTCCAAACGTGACATGACATCCGATCTGAATTCCAGCCAATTTTGCATTGAAAAAGTCAAATGGCGCTCCTTTCCTTCTGAGCTCTGCCATGCGCCGAAACAGTGGTTCCTCTCCACATATCAGGTATCAGCGTACTCAGGACAAATTGCACAATAACTTTTGCAGTCCAATATCTCTTGTTATCCTTGGTAAAATAAAAAAAATTGGACCTGAAGTAATTTTTTTTGTGAAAAAAAAAGTTAAATGTTCATTTTTTTAAACATTCAAAAAATTCCTGTGATGCACCTGAAGGGTTAATAAACTTTTTGAATGTGGTTTTGAGCACCTTGAGGGGTGCAGGTTTTAGAATGGTGTCACTGTTGGGTATTTTCTATCATATAGACCCCACAATGTGACTTCAAATGTGATGTGGTCCCTAAAAATAAAATGGTGTTGTAAAAATGAGAAATCGCTGGTCAACTTTTAACCTTTATAACTTCCTAACAAAAAAAATGTTGGTTCTGAGACTGTGCTGATGTAAAGTAAACTTGTGGGAAATGTTACTTATTAAGATTTTTGTGTGCCAGATCTCTGTGATTTAAGGGCATAAAAATTCAAAGTTGGAAAATTGCTAAATTTTCAAAATATTCGCCAAATTTCCTTTTTTTCACAAATAAACGCAAGTTATATAAAAGAAATTTTACCACTAACATGAAGTACAATATGTCACAAGAAAACAATGTCAGAATCACAGGGATCCATGGAAGCATTTCAGAGTTATTACCTTATAAAGGGACAGTGGTCAGAATTATAAAAATTGGCACGGTCATTAACCCCTTCCTGCCATCCGACGTACTATCCCGTCCACGGTACCCGGGCCTGTATGACCGGGGACGGGATAGTACGTCGGCGCGATCAGCGGCGCCCACGTGGTGAGCGCCGCTGATCGCGGCCGGGTGTCAGCTGATTATCACAGCTGACACCCGGCACAATGTGTCAGGGGCGGTCACGGACCGCCCCCGACATGTTAACCCCTTGCACACCGCGATCAAACACGATCGCGGTGTACCGGGGGTTAAAGGGAAGCATCGGCAGGGAGGGGGCTCCCTCCGTGCTTCCCTGAGCCCCCCACGGCAGCGCAATGTGCAGCGCTGCTGCGGGGGACTCCCTTCCTCCAGGCCCCCGAATCCAAGATGGCGACGGGGGCCTTCGGGGGCCTGCGGAAGCTGGCTTCCTCAGTGCCTGCAAAGCGCAGGCATGAGGAAGCCTTCTGCAGTGCCTGTGTCAGATCGCTGATCTGTCACAGTGATCTGTGATGTGACAGATCAGCGATCTGTCACAGGACAGTGATGTCCCACCTGGGACTATTTAATAAAGTAAAAAAAAAAAAAAAAAAAAAGTGTAAAAATAATTTAAAAAAAATCGCCAAATAAATTAGAAAAAAAAAAAAAATATTCCCCCAATAAATCCATTTTTTGGAAATAATAAAAAAAACAAACAATAAAAGTACACATATTAGGTATCGCCGCGTCCGTAACGACCCGCCCTATAAAACTGTCCCATTAGTTAACCCCTTTAGCGAACCCCTTAAAAAATAAAAATAAAAAACGAAGCAAAAAATAATGATTTATTATCATGCTGCCAAACAAAAAGTGCAATAACGCGCGATCAAAAAGACGCATATAAATAGCCATGGTACCGCTGAAAACGTCATCTTGTCCCGCAAAAAACGAGCTGCCACACAGCATAATCAGCGAAAAAATAAAAAAGTTATAGCTCGCTGAATAAAGCGATGCAAAAATAATTATTTTTTATATAAAGTAGTTTTCATTGCAAAAAACCGACAAAAACATAAAAAACGACCTAAATGAGGTATCGCTGTAACCGTACTGACCCGAAGAATAAAACCGCTTTATCAATTTTACCGCACGCGGAACGGTGTAAACGCACCCCCCCAAAAAGAAATTCATGAAACGCTGGTTTTTGTTCATTCTGCGTCCCAAAAATCGGAATAAAAAGCGATCAAAAAATTTCACGTGCCCGAAAATGGTACCAATAAAAACGTCAACTTGTCCCGCAAAAAATAAGACCTCACATGACTCGGTGGGTCAAAATACGGAAAAATTATAGCTCTCAATATGTGGTGATGCAAAAACTATTTTTACAATAAAAAGCGTCTTTTAGCGTGCGACAGCCGCCAAACATAAAAACCGCCATAAATAGTAAATCAAACCCCCCGTTATCACCCCCTTAGTTAGGGAAAAATAATAAAATTAAAAAAATGTATTTATTTCCATTTTTCCATTAGTGTTAGGGTTAGGGTTAGGGCTAGGGCTAGGGTTAGGGTTAGGGCTAGGGTTAGGGTTAGGGCTAGGGTTAGGGTTCGGGTTGGAGTTAGAATTGGGGGTTTCCACTGTTTGGGCACATCAGGGGCTCTCCAAATGCAACATGGCGTCTGATCTCAATTCCAGCCAATTCTGAGTTGAAAAAGTCAAATGGTGCTCCTTCCCTTCCAAGCTCTGCTATGCACCCAAACAGTGTTTTACCCCCACATGTAGGGTATCAGCCTACTCAGGACAAATTGCAAAACAATTTTTGGGGTCCAATTTCTCCTGTTACCCTTAGGAAAATAAAAAATTGGGGGCAAAAATATCATTTTTGTGGAAAAAAATGATTTTTTTATTTTCACGTCCGAGTGTTATAAACTTCTGTGAAGCACTTGGGGGTTCAAAGTGCACACCACACATCTAGATAAGTTCCGTGGGGGGTCTAGTGTCCAAAATGGGGTCACTTGTGGGGAGTTTCAATAGTTTAGGTACATCAGGGGCTCTCCAAACGCACATGACACCCGCAGACCATTCCATCAAAGTCTGCATTCCAAAACGTCACTGCTTCCCTTCCGAGCCCCGACGTGTGTCCATACAGTAGTTTTCTCCCACATATGGGGTGTCAGCGTACTCAGGACAAATTGGACAACAACTTTTGGGGTCCAATTTCTCCTGTTACCCTTGGGAAAATGAAAAAATTGGGGACTAATTGATCATGTTTGTGGAAAAAATACGATTTTTTTATTTTCATGCCCGGGCATTATAAACTTCTGTGAAGCCCTTGGGGGTTCAAAGTGCTCACCTCACATCTAGATACGTTCCTTAGTGGGTCTAGTTTTCAAAATGGGGTCACTTGTGGGGGTTTCCACTGTTTAGGTACATTAGGGGCTCTCCAAAGGCAACATGACACCCACAGACCATTCCATCAAAGTCTGCATTCCAAAACGTCACTTCTTCCCTTCCGAGCCCCGACGTGTGCCCATACAGTAGTTTTCTCCCACATATGGGGTATCAGCGAACTCAGGACAAATTGGACAACAACTTTTGGGGTCCAATTTCTCCTGGTACCCTTGGGAAAATAAAAAAATGGTGACTAAAAGATCATGTTTGTGGAAAAAATACGAATTTTTTATTTTCACGCCCGGGCGTTGTAAACTTCTGTGAAGCACTGGGGGGTTCAAAGTGCTCACCACACATCTAGATAAGTTCCTTGGGGGGTCTAGTATACAAAATGGTGTCATTTGTGGGGGGTTTCCACTGTTTAGGTACATTAGGGGCTCTCCAAAGGCAACATGACACCCGCAGACCATTCCATCAAAGTCTGCATTCCAAAACGTCACTACTTCCCTTCCGAGCCCCGACGTGTGCCCATACAGTAGTTTTCTCCCACATATGGAGTATCAGCATACTCAGGACAAATTGGACAACAACTTTTGTGGTCCAATTTCTCCTGGTACCCTTGGGAAAATTAAAAAATGGTGATTAAAAGATCATGTTTGTGGAAAAAATACGAATTTTTTATTTTCACGCCCGGGTGTTATAAACTTCTGTGAAGCACTGGGGGGGTCAAAGTGCTCACCACACATCTAGGTAAGTTCCTTAGGGGGTCTAGTTTCCAAAATGGTGTCATTTGTGGGGGGGTTCCACTGTTTTGGTACATCAGGAGTTTTCCAAACGCGACATGGTGTCCGATCTCAATTCCAGCCCAAAACGTCAAATGGCGCTGCTTCCCTTCTGAGCTCTGCCATGCGCCCAAATAGTGGTTTACCCCCACATGTGGGGTATCAGCGTACTCAGGACAAATTGCACAATAACTTTTAGGGTCCTGTTACCCTTGGAAAAATAAGAATTGAGGGTGAAAAGATCATTTTTGTGGAAAAAATATGATTTTTTAATTGTATGGTTTTATGTTATAAACTTCTGTGAAGCCCATGGGGGTTCAAAGTTCTCACCACACATCTAGATAAGTTCCTTAGGGGGTCTAGTTTCCAAAATGGTGTCATTTGTGGGGGGTTTCCACTGTTTTGGTACATCAAGGGTTTTCCAAACGCGACATCGTGTCCGATCTCAATTCCAGCCAAAAACGTCAAATGGCGCTGCTTCCCTTCCGAGCTCTGCCATGCGCCCAAATAGTGGTTTACCCCCACATGTGGGGTATCAGCGTACTCAGGACAAATTGCACAATAACTTTTAGGGTCCTGTTACCCTTGGGAAAATAAAAATTGGGGTGAAAAGATCATTTTTGTGGAAAAAATATGATTTTTTAATTGTACCGCTGTACGTTATAAACTTCTGTAAAGCCCTTGTGGGTTCAAAGTTCTCACCACATATCTAGATAAGTTCCTTGGGGGGTCTAGTTTCCAAAATGGGGTCACTTGTAGGGGGTTTCCACTGTTTAGGTACATCAGGGACTCTCCAAACGTGACATGGCGTCCAATCTGAATTCCAGCCAATTTTGCATTGAAAAAGTCAAACGGCGCTCCTTCCATTCTGAGCTCTGCCATGCGCCGAAACAGTCGTTCCCCCCCACATATCAGGTATCTGCGTACTCAGGACAAATTGCACAATAACTTTTGCAGTTCAATTTCTCCTGTTACCCTTGGTAAAATAAAAAAAATTGAACCTGAAGTATTTTTTTTATGAAAAAAAGTTAGATGTTCATTTTTTTTAAATATTCAAAAAAATTCCTGTGACGCACCTAAAGGGTTAATAAACTTCTTGAATGTGGTTTTGAGCACCTTAAGGGGTGCAGTTTTTAGAATGGTGTCACTTTTGGGTATTTTCTATCATATAGACCCCTCAAAGTGGCTTCAAATGTGATGTGGTCCTAAAAATAAAATGGTGTTGTAAAAATGAGAAATCGCTGGTCAACTTTTAACCCTTATAACTTCCTAACAAAAAAAAATTTTGGTTCCAAAATTGTGCTGATGTAAAGTAAACATGTGGGAAATGTTAGTTATCAAGTTTTTTGTGTGCCGTATCTCTGTGATTTAAGGGCATAAAAATTCAAAGTTGGAAAATCGCGAAATTTTCAAAATTTTCGCCAAATTTCCGTTTTTCTCACAAATAAACGCAAGTTATTTGAATGAAATTTTACCACTAACATGAAGTACAATATGTCACGAGAAAACAATGTCAGAATCACCGGGATCCATGGAAGCGTTCCAGAGTTATGACCTCATAAAGGTACAGTGGTCAGAATTGTAAAAATTGGCCCGGTCATGAACGTGCAAACCACCCTTGGGGGTGAAGGGGTTAACGTGCAAACCACCCTTGGGAGTAAAGGGGTTAAGAGAAGAGCTGTTGGACTCTCATAGTGAATGTATGGCTGGTAGGGGACATTATACTGAGTAAGGAGTTGTGGTAGACTGTAAGTGCCTCCATACTGACTGGGGGTCCTTATTTTCTGTAGCAGGTTGTGGTGGCCATCATACTGTGTGAGGTGCTGTGGGGTCTTTCGTACTGTGTGTGGGATCTGTGGGGGCCATCATACTGTGTGGGGGACCTCATACTGAGCTACATGGGCACACAGAACAAATTCCTAGTGATGCGTCAGATAGGGATAAATAAGTGAGAAATACAGACCTTTGGTCTAGCTGGTTACAGTCCTGAATTGATATGGTGTTGTGTGCCAGGAGGGAGACATCAGATAGTACATTCTGAAGGAAAGCAAAGATATAATGGCAGTGAGAATCTGGATTGCCGGAAGAGAGATTGCAGGCATCTCTTATGTAATTTTTCAAATCACTGACACTTTTTGGTTTTCGACTATAAACTTTGTCCTTGAGTACTCCCCAAAATTAAAAATCCATTGGGGTCAAGTCTGGTGAATGTGCCGGCCAATCAAGTGGGCCACTTCGGCCAATCCATTCATTAGGAAATGTTTCATCAGGATACTCGTGGAATACTCTTGAATAATGTAGAGGGGCTCCATCTTGTTGGAAATAAAGGTCATTTGAATAAGGCTGTTGCTGTAACTGGGGAACAACTTGATTCATTAGAATTTCGAGATACTTATCTCCTGTAACTGTTCCATAAAAAATAAAAAAAAGTCCAAAAACACCAAAACTTGAAATCCCACCCCAAACACTGACACCAGGCTCATTTAGTTGTTGCTCTAATGTTAAATGCATGTTCTCATTCTACCAGTAAATACAATTCTGTCTGTTATTGGCCAGATAATTTGAAAGAAGCTTCATCACTCCACATAATGTTATCTAAAATTACTGGATATTCTTCAGTTTCGTTAAGCATAATCTCACTAAATTGCAGCCGCCTGTCTGGATCATCTTCCAATAAACCATGAATTAGACGTGGACAATAAGCTTTCCACCCAATAGATTTCAGGATTCGCATGATGGAAGCTCGTGACATTCCCAATTCTAAAGAGACTCTTCTGGTGGACTTTTTTGGACTCTGAACAAATGTTTCAGCAACACGTTGTTTATTATTTTCTGTACAGGCTGTTTTGGGTCGACCAGTTTTTGGAGCATTAAGGATTGAGCCAGTGGCATCGAATTTGTCACAAATGCGGTAAATGTCTGTCTCTCTGGGGCTTGAGTACCAAATGTTTCAACCCAATTTGCTCTGTTTCAGCATTTTGAAATTTCCAATACTCATTTAAAATCCGTTTTCTTTGATCTGTATTTAAATTATTTGCCATTATGGGTTATCTGAATTATCTGAAAAGAAAAGAGATTTGGGGGAGATTTATCTGTGAAAACTGGATCTGTGAAACTGACTCAGTTGCCCTTAGCAACCAATCAGATTCTGTCATGATCCAGGACGGGGTTTTGCTTTGGCCCGTCCTGATCAGACTGGGGGTTAATTGTTCTGCCTCTCTCTGGCAGAGGGTGGCTATTTAATGCTCACTGGACCTAGGTCCGGTGTCAGTTATACTCCTGCCCTCGGCTGAGTTAGTTGACCTTGTGCGTACGTGTGCCTTGTGCCTGATATCTTGCTTGCTTGTGTGGTTTTGATCCGGTTCTGTCCCTGTTACGAGTTCTGCCTGTCCCTCTTGTACTGCGCTACCTCTCATGTATGGCTCTCTGCTTGTGACCCGACTTCTCTCTGCTCGTCCCCTTGGTACCACGCTGCCCTCTTGTGTATGACCTTTGGCTTTGTCTGACTACCCGTCTGTTTGTCCCTCCTGTGCCTCATTTGCCCGTACTGTTGTGACCTACATTTTGCCTGACTCTGAGTTGCTGTATGGTGTCCTGTCATATCTGAAAGCAGGACGCTAAGCCCCGCCCCCTTGCAGTCACCTGACCATAGGTCCTGTGTCAGCTTGCTAACTTCTTTGTCCGCAAGTCCCGTGCCTCTTTACTTTCCGGCGCTGACTGGACCCTGACACCAATAGTTTGAAGCACGCATTGTCACCTCTGCTGCCCTGCTCCACAGGTATCTTTTAGTACTGTTTCTGTACTCAGGAGACGCGCACTGGCTCAGCGAGCGAGTGTAGTGCGGTGTCTCTGACAGATTCACCTTTCATTTTCCAAAGAGTCTGTGAAGAATGAAAAGTAGAATCTAATTGGTTGCTAAGGGCAGCTGAGTCAGTTTCACTTTACACCATGTTTGATAAATGTCCCCCTTCATAACCCTATTACACATACTGTCCACCTACTTTTGGACCACCCTGTATACAGTGGGGCAAAAAAGTATTTAGTCAGTCAGCAATAGTGCAAGTTCCACCACTTAAAAAGATGAGAGGCGTCTGTAATTTACATCATAGGTAGACCTCAACTATGGGAGACAAACTGAGAAAAAAAAATCCAGAAAATCACATTGTCTGTTTTTGTTTCATTTTATTTGCATATTATGGTGGAAAATAAGTATTTGGTCAGAAACAAGCAATCAAGATTTCTGGCTCTCACAGACCTGCAACTTCTTCTTTAAGAGTCTCCTCTTTCCTCCACTCATTACCTGTAGTAATGGCACCTGTTTAAACTTGTTATCAGTATAAAAAGACACCTGTGCACACCCTCAAACAGTCTGACTCCAAACTCCACTATGGTGAAGACCAAAGAGCTGTCAAAGGACACCAGAAACAAAATTGTAGCCCTGCACCAGGCTGGGAAGACTGAATCTGCAATAGCCAACCAGCTTGGAGTGAAGAAATCAACTGTGGGAGCAATAATTAGAAAGAAGACATACAAGACCACTGATAATCTCCCTCGATCTGGTGCTCCACGCAAAATCCCACCCCGTGGGGTCAGAATGATCACAAGAACGGTGAGCAAAAATCCCAGAACCACGCGGGGGGACCTAGTGAATGAACTGCAGAGAGCTGGGACCAATGTAACAAGGCCTACCATAAGTTACACACTACGCCACCATGGACTCAGATCCTGCAGTGCCAGACGTGTCCCACTGCTTAAGCCTGTACATGTCTGGGCCCGTCTGAAGTTTGCTAGAGAGCATTTGGATGATCCAGAGGAGTTTTGGGAGAATGTCCTATGGTCTGATGAAACCAAACTGGAACTGTTTGGTAGAAACACAACTTGTCGTGTTTGGAGGAAAAAGAATACTGAGTTGCATCCATCAAACACCATACCTACTGTAAAGCATGGTGGTGGAAACATCATGCTTTGGGGCTGTTTCTCTGCAAAGGGGCCAGGACGACTGATCCGGGTACATGAAAGAATGAATGGGGCCATGTATCGTGAGATTTTGAGTGCAAACCTCCTTCCATCAGCAAGGGCATGGAAGATGAAACGTGGCTGGGTCTTTCAACATGACAATGATCCAAAGCACACCGCCAGGGCAACGAAGGAGTGGCTTCGTAAGAAGCATTTCAAGGTCCTGGAGTGGCCTAGCCAGTCTCCAGATCTCAACCCTATAGAAAACCTTTGGAGGGAGTTGAAAGTCCGTGTTGCCAAGCGAAAAGTCAAAAACATCACTGCTCTAGAGGAGATCTGCATGGAGGAATGGGCCAACATACCAACAACAGTGTGTGGCAACCTTGTGAAGACTTACAGAAAACGTTTGACCTCTGTCATTGCCAACAAAGGATATATCACAAAGTATTGAGATGAAATTTTGTTTCTGACCAAATACTTATTTTCCACCATAATATGCAAATAAAATGAAACAAAAACAGACAATGTGATTTTCTGGATTTTTTTTTTCTCAGTTTGTCTCCCATAGTTGAGGTCTACCTATGATGTAAATTACAGACGCCTCTCATCTTTTTAAGTGGTGGAACTTGCACTATTGCTGACTGACTAAATACTTTTTTGCCCCACTGTATATACAGCATGACAGCATGTATCCATATAAATGGCCCACCCTGTATGTATGTGTGTATGTGTATATATACACAGTGCCTTGCGATAGTATTCGGCCCCCTGGAACTTTTCAACCTTTTCCCACATATCATGCTTCAAACATAAAGATACCAAATGTAAGTTTTTGGTGAAGAATCAACAAGTGGGGCACAATTGGGAAGTTGAACAAAATGTATTGGTTATTTTAATTTTTTGGGTAAATTCAAAAAATGAAAAGTGGGGCGTGCAATATTATTCAGCCCCTTTAACTTAGGCTACTTTCACACATCAGGTTTTCGGCGTCAGGCGCGATCCGGAGTCGTGCCGGAATGCCGGATCCGGCAAATGTTTTGTAAAACCTGATGTGCCGGATCCGGTTTTCTGCCGGATCCGTCTTGTTCTTGACAGACAAAACCGGATCCGTCTCATCCGGTTCATCCGTTTTTCTATCCGTTTTTCGACGGATTACGCCGGATCCGGTTTTTAAAATTGACCCTCAAGGCAGAGTACACTGACAGGATGACAGAGTGTGAAAGATTTGTGCCCTAACCAAACTTGTGTACCTTCTGGACCAACAGTATATACCTTTGCCAACCAAAGTTGGCTATCTTGTCATGGTCTCTATTTTTAGCTTTAGGCCACAGGTGTGTACCTGGTTGTGTTTTATGCAAAGTATTTCACCTTTTAACAAAAGTTGTGTACATTGTTAGGAAATCACCAACAATAAACACAACTTTTTAGGTGAAATACTTTGCTTCAAACACAACCAGGAACACAACTGTGGCAAAAAGCTAAAATTTACCCACAGTTATATACCTGGTTTTGAATACCTTTTTACCTTTGAAATAACCTGTATTTAACCTTTTTTTTAAACATAGTTCGCCGCAGAAAGAAAAGACAGACAACCATTGTGAAACGATAATTTAACTTTTATTTAAAATTTTTTTTTTTTTTGTAAAATGTTTTTAAAGTGCAAAAAACTTTTTTAATAAAGGTTTTAAACCCAATGGGCATTTTTATTAAAAAAAAAAAAATTACAAATCTGTGTAGTGTGGGGTGGAAATACTGCTGGAGGGGCTGCGGGACACTTCGACACTGGGTGTGTGGAGAGAGGACTGGGATCGTGGTGGGGAAGGAACAGTTAGAGGTGAAGGTGTGGAAAAAGCTACAGAATGGGTGGACATGTTGGAGGCAGAAGAGGTGGTGGGCGGTGGAGTGGAGGGTTGGGCAGGGACTGTAGGAGCAGATGATGTTGATGGAAAGTTGTATGGGGAAGGAGTTTGGTACGGGGAAGGAGTTTGGTACGGGGAAGGAGTTTGGTACGGGGCAGGTTGCTGGAAGTGGGGAGATGTCTGGTACTGGGGAGGTTGCTGGTACTGGTGAGGTTGCTGGTATGTAATAGGAGGGGGAGGATGGAAAGTGGCTGGAGGGGGTGCAGATGTAATAGGAGGGGGAGGATGGAAAGTGGCTGGAGGGGGTGCAGATGTAATAGGAGGGGGAGGATGGAAAGTGGCTGGAGGGGGTGCAGATGTAATAGGAGGGGGAGGATGGAAAGTGGCTGGAGGGGGTGCAGATGTAATAGGAGGGGGAGGATGGAAAGTGGCTGGAGGGGGTGCAGGTGGAGGAACTACAGTGGTGGGAGGTGGAGGTTGGGAGGTAACCTGCTGTAGAGCACCGTGGCACGAATGCATTACATGCATCTGCTGGGTAGGAGATAGTGTTGCCATGCGCTCCACAACAGACCTGAAAAAGGTGTGGTTTGGCGAAGATCTTGCTTCTGAATGCATGGTTTGCAGAAGTGTCTTCACCTCCAGAATGCTGGAGTTGATCTGCTGAAAGCCTGCGGAGATTTGCTCTGACAAGACTTTTAGACAGTTCTGGAAAGATGCATTCAGATGCAAGAACTCTTGCGCATAACTCTTTTCCTGACCCCTCTGCCGCTGCCGCCCAGTACCCGCAGGTGTACTAGAGGTGGCAGGGGCAGAAGGGTGGGGTAAAGGGAAAGCGATCTCCTCACCAGCAGCTTCATGTAATGTAGGCGGCCACGATGCTCCTGTGCTGGTGGATGGGACAGATGGGTCGAATGTGTGGGAAGGCTGGGAAGGTGCAGATGTACCGGGGCGGTCGAAGTGTCCCTCGGTGCCGGTCTCCTCAGGGATCGCCTCAGAAGGGTCCAATCGTGCAGGCTCCCGAGTGCTGCTCACCGTGCTGTGGAATAAAGAGAAAAAAAACCAATTAAAATACTGACATGGTATGGCCCTGGCTGAAAAAAAAAAGTTACATCTAACATTTTTTTTCACATGTGGTGTGTAATATTTACCTTCTGGTGAGCATTGTTTCCCGGAGGAACGACAGGGCTTGTGCGTACTTGTACTTGCTCCTGCGTCCTCCAGATCCACTCGGGGCCCGCATCTCTTTATTGAACTCCTTCTTGAAACGATCCCTCACAGACCGCCACCGCTTCACAATTCTGTTCCCTGAAACGAGAAAGGAGTGGTTAGTATACAACATCAGTGTTTCACAAACTCCATTCCTCATATTCCCCAGGGGTCATGTTTTCAGGATTTCCATAGTAAATAGAAATCCTGAACACATGATCCGTGGGGACCACGAGGACTGGAGTTCGGGAAACACTGGTTTACATCAAGCAACTGGTACTGTATATACTTACGCTCTGTAATCTGGGCCCGAACATCGAGGTCCTCCCAGCGGCCCACAAGGAGCGAACAGATTTCCTCCCAGAGTCGTCGGGTAACGATCAGGTCAGCGTGGCGGCGGTCAGCCATATTCCAGAGCGGCTCCCTTTCTCTGACGAGATCGATGAGGCGGTCCACATCAATCCCTCCATCCTCACCGTCAGAGTCGGGAGCACGCTGTGAAGGCTGTTAAAGAAAAAGACAAAAATAACATAATTAGCCTCCACAAAAGAAATGAAATAAAAAGTGCAAAAAAAACAAAGCAAAAATATTTATACTTACACGCTGGTGACCGCCGCGTTGCTGTCGCCGACGACCCTGGGAGGCACTGCGAGGACCTCTTGGCCGAGCACCAGATTGGGAAGACTAGAGAAAAAAACAAAAAATGTTATGTCTTTGGATGTAGGCATTTGTTTGCTGTGTGTGGTCTGCAGAACGTTGTTTTCTATGTGTTGTGTGTAGTGTGATGTTGTGTTTCTGCGTTTGATGCAAAAAACTTACCAATTGTGAGCCCCCTCCAGGTGTCTGTCCACCCCTTCCTTCTTCTTCTGGGAGCTCCTCTTCATCTTGTGATTCCTGTTTTGAAATAAAAGGCAATGAATAGACATATATTACAGAGATGATGGATTTTGGAAATAAAAACTTACCGTCAAACGCTGACGATGCGAGGGAGGGCTCCCAGAAGAAGATGTGCTGTCCTGTTGATGGCCAGACTCCATGGCTGTGGGTATTGCTGCTGCTGTTGCTGCTGCCAGTGATGCCATTTCTGCTGCTGCTGCTGCTGCTGCATCTCTTTGGCGGCTGTTGAATAAAGAGAAACAAAGGGCCAATGAATATCTTGATATTCCATGGCCCTAGTTTGGAGGAATGGGGGATTTGATAATTACCGTCTCTCATCTGCTGCTGGACTCCCCTCCTCAGCATGTTCCATTTGCTGCTCCATTTGTGGTGGTGCTGATGGTGCTGCTGCTGCAGATGTCTGCTGCCTTCTCCTGCTCCTGGTTCTTGGCTTGGGTGGCATGTTGGGTGTGGCTGAGGGTCCCATTGTCTTGCTTTTATATATCTCCTGTGGGCAGAGCTACTGAGCATGCTCAGACCAAAAAACCCGATCCGGCGCATTGCGGCGCTCATAGGCTTTCATTGTGTGAAAAAGCCGGACGCGCCGGATCCGGCGTGTCCGGCTTTTTCGCCGGAGACAAAAAAACGTTACAGTAGCCGTTTTTTCCAGACGCCGGATCGCGACACATTGCCGGATCTGGCGAAAACCGGATGAAACGCATGGCCATCCAGCGCGATCCGGCGCAAATGCAAGTCAATTGGGGGGAAACCGGATCCGGCATTGCATTTCGCCGGATCCGGTTTCTGTCAAAAGCGCCGGATCGCGCCTGACGGCGAAAACCTGATGTGTGAAAGAGGCCTTAATACTTTGTTGCGCCACCTTTTGCTGTGATTACAGCTGCAAGTCGCTTGGGGTATGTCTCTATCAGTTTTGTACATCGAGAGACTGAAATTCTTGCCCATTCTTCCTTGGCAAACAGCTCGAGCTCAGTGAGGTTGGATGGAGATCGTTTGTGAACAGCAGTTTTCAGCTCTTTCCACAGATTATCGATTGGATTCAGGTCTGGACATTCTAACACCTGGATACGTTTATTTGTGAACCATTCCACTGTAGATTTTGCTTTATGTTTGGGATCATTGTCTTGTTGGAAGATAAATCTCTGTCCCAATCTCAGGTCTTTTGCAGACTCCAACAGGTTTTCTTCAAGAATGGTCCTGTATTTGGCTCCATCCATCTTCAAATCAATTTTAACCATCTTTCCTGTCCCTGCTGAAGAAAAGCAGGCCCAAACCATGATGCTGCCACCACCATGTTTGACAGTGGGGATGGTGTGTTCAGGGTGATGAGCTGTGTTGCCTTTATGCCAAACATATCATTTGGCATTGTTGCCAAAAAGTTCAATTTTGGTTTCATCTGACCAGAGCACCTTCTTCCACATGTTTGGTGTGTCTCCCAGGTGGCTTGTTGCAAACTTTAAATGACACTTTTTATGGATATCTTTGAGAAATGGCTTTCTTCTTGCCACTCTTCCATAAAGATTTGTGCAGTGTACGACTGATTGTAATCCTATGGACAGAATGTCCCACCTCAGCTGTAGCTCTCTGCAGTTCATCCAGAGTGATCATGGGCCTCTTGGCTGCATCTCTGATCAGTCTTCTCCTTGTTTGACATGAAAGTTTAGAGGGACGGCCGGGTCTTGGTGGATTTGCAGTGGAATGATACTCCTTCCATTTCAATATGATCGCTTGCACAGTGCTATTTTGGATGTTTAAAGGTTTGAAAATCATTTTTTATCCAAATCCGGCTTTAAACTTCTCCACAACAGTATCTCGGACATGCCTGTTGTGTTCCTAGGTCTTCATGATGCTCTCTGTGCTTCAAACAGAACCCTGAGACTATCACAGAGCAGGTGCATTTATACGGAGACTTGATTACACACAGGTGGATTATATTTATCATCATTAGTCATTTAGGACAACATTGGATCATTCAGAGATCCACAATGAACTTCTGGAGTGAGTTTGCTGCACTGAAAGTAAAGGGGCTGAATAATATTGCACGCCCCACTTTTCAGTTTTTGAATTTCCACAAAAATTTAAAATAGCCAATAAATTTCGTTCAACTTCACAATTGTGTCCCACTTGTTGTTGATTCTTCACCAAAAATTTACATTTGGTATCTTTATGTTTGAAACATGGTATGTGGGAAAAGGTTGAAAAGTTTCAGGGGGCCGAATACTTTCGCAAGGCACTGTGTTTATACAGGGTGGGCCATTCATATGGATACACCTAAATAAAATGGGAATGGTTGGTGCTATCAACCTCCTGTTTGTGGCACATTAGTATATGGGAGGGGGAAACTTTTCAAAATGGGTGGTGACCATGGCGGCCATTTTGAAATCAGCCATTTTGGATACAACTTTATTTTTTCTAATGGGAAGATGGTCATGTGACATATCAAACTTATTGAGAATTTTACAAGAAAAACAATGGTGTGCTTGGATTTAATGTAACTTTATTCTTTCATGAGTTATTTACAAGTTTATGACCACGTACAAAATGTGTTCAAAGTGCTGCCCATTGTGTTGGATTGTCAATGCAACCCTCTTCTCCCACTCTTGACACACTGATGGCAACACTGCAGAAGAAATGCTAGTCTAAGGGGGTCAGATTCCTTGTAGGAATGCTCGGACCTCACACCCATAATGTGCTGGTGTGCCATCTTGCTGGAAAAACTCAGGGAACATGCCATCTTCAGTACATAAAGAAGGCCACACATCATCATGTAGCAATTTCAGATATCAAGTGGCATTGAGATTTTCATTGATGAAGAATGGCCCCACTATCTTTGTACCCGATATACCACACCACACCATCAATTATGGGTGTCAGGTGCGAGCATTCCTACATTAACAGTTTCCTGGAAAGTGGATTGGTCGTTGTGGGCCAGTTGAATGGCCACCAAGGTCTGCCGATCTGACCCCCTTAGACTTTTATCTTTGGGGTCATCTGAAGGCAATTGTCGATGCTGTGAAGATACGAGATGTGCAGCATCTGAAACAATGGATACTGAAAGCCTGTGCTAGCATTTCTTTTGCGGTGTTGCTATCAGTGTGTCAAGAGTGGTAGAAGAAGGTTGCATTGACAATTCAACACAATGGGCAGCACTTTGAACACATATTATAAGTGGTCATAAACTTGTAAGTAACTCATGAAAGAATAACTTTACGTTAAAACCAAGCACACCATTGTTTTTCTTGTGACATTCTCAATAGGTTTGATGTGTCACATGACTGTCTTCCCATTAAAAAAATAAAGTTGGATCTAAAATGGCTGACTTCAAAATGGCCGTCATGGTCACCACCCATCTTGAAAAGTTTCCCCCCTCCCATATACTAATGTGCCACAAACAGGATGTTGTTATCACCAATCATTCCCATTTTAGTTAGGTGAATCCATATAAATGGCCCACCCTGTGTGTGTGTGTGTGTATATGTATATATATGTATATGTGCATATACTCACTCGGCAGTGGATTAAGCACGCCAGGCACGGGTTGTTTACATAAATCAGTCCTTCTGGTTTATTGTGCAGCATAAACCATATAGCAGCAACAGTCTTACATCAGATCAAATGAAGATTCAATGTAGAGCTCCGCTCTCTTAGCCCTGTGGTCACACAGGCTGCACTTTGTCCAGCAAACAGGTTCTACAGTCTCTCAGTTAATTCCCCCTGTCCTGGGGTACCTCTTAGCTGCTTCTCAGTCCTGACATCCCTGCCCTCCTGGGGACTGCCCAGTACTCACAGGCTGTTACACACAGGACACACATGGTCAGCGGCATCCACATGTGCGCTTCAGGAAGGCAGCACCCCTTCTTGCACGTCGTCCTTCCAGGACCTTCCACACAGACCAATCAGATCCAGGCATTTCTTCATGTGACCTACCCTGGTCACCTTATATGGTCCGTAGCGACACCCACAGCATCACATGGCTATGACCTCATTGCAGGTCCTTCAGACTCACAACCACACACAGGCTTTATCTCAGACACACGTCTCTGGGTGGGTTTGTAGGTGACTGGTTCCACCCGTCTCACAAGCCACCGGGAAGCCTTGATATGGCACACAAAATGCGTGTGTCGTCATCTTAATTGTCTGTGGCTGAATTGGATCTCTGGCAGAGATTACACGTGCACGGAGAAAAGAATACACAAGACAAGGTATATCATGTCAAATGATTCTTCCCTACCTTTAATCAGAGATGTACAGTTTTTATAACAGAAATCGAGCTGTCTCATTGTGTTACATCATGGGTTCTTTTCCAAATTACTGTTTACCCCAAATAGCAAATTAGTATTGATCTCATATGATCTCATATGTCCTATATCTACTATATAATCATTCTGCACATAATTATCGTTTTCTAGCCCGGTCCACCCTAATCCACCCAGTTTCGATGAAGCTAGGTGGGTCATACATTACAGAAATAAGTCTTAGAAAATCACAAGTATCTTAAAGCTACATGATTCTAATATTCAGCAAAACGTCCATATAAACTTATAGGTTTGATTCTTGTATATATTCATATGCCATATATTCTCCCCTTAACAGTCCCCCCTTTGAAGATATGCAAAATCAAAATCCTAATCTCGTCGAACCTATCGATCTGTCCTCCCGGCCTGCCTATCTCAACAATGCTGGAACCTAACTAATTAATCTTCACCGTATACACGAGACGACCCATCTCTAGTAGATGGACCCCTCCTAACGGACTTTGCACAGGAGGAAGTCAGATCCTAGTTTCTCCCTCGCAGGTGTTCTTCAGGCAGACATATTCCGGAGGTGGTGCTCGCATGGTTTCATAGGGACATCTTTCATACAGGGGATCTTGAAAGTCGGCATGCATAGTCATTACTGTGGTTTCCATGGTCATCGTCATCATTTTCTTAAGGCATGGAGCTATGCAGCATACAATTAAGGAAAATATGATCAAAGGACATAAAATAACTATCATAAACTTAATAAGTCAATAATTGCCTTTATGGCATCCCCAGTGCATTTTATAAACCGCTGTTGATTATAGTATAGGTAGTTTATCCACTTTGCATTCTTATTTACGGGGATGGTGGGTTTAAACACAACTACTGTCTTGTTCTCGACTTTTAAATTTATCAGATGCCCCCTGTGTGCCCCCACTGGTATCTATGCTTCTTAGCCAAAATTTACCTTTTTTGTCACCATTTTCCCTCCCAAGTTTAATACTTGAGCCTAGAACATATAACCCTTGGTCATTCTCTCAGTGGTTCTCAATAGTGAGGTACAGAACTATGCATCCCTTCTTGGGGCAGTGGGTGGCAGGGAAGGGTAGGCCTGGAAGGGCTTTCTGGCATTAAAAAGGGGCTTTGGACAGAGTCATGCAGCTTAATAGGCTTATTCCCCATTTGTCCCTTTGCTGTAGGGCCTGGACTGGTTGATGTCTCCAGTCACTTTCACCAGTGTGCCACCCAACAAGTGACCAATCCTCACAGTTTGAACCTTCCCCTGTTTCAGCAGTAGTGACATAGATGAATTGTGTACTTAACCCGATATCAAACTGTGCCATGGGGCCTGGGCATTCTACTATGAGACAGTAGTCAAATTGATATGTTACTCTTGGGGTGGAGACATTACACCAGAATGTCACTATACCCTTCTCATAAATGACTACCCCTTGGTGACTGACTACCCCTTGGGCTAGGAAAAGGATAAGTGCCAGATGGATGAAGGGTGGCAGCCGCCACTGGACTCTGGATCCAGCATCTCCTTGCAGTGGGAAGCATGGACCCATGGACTGCTGTGATAGTTGACAGGACTTGGAACGGGCTGTCATCTCTAGGTTCAAGGGTTTGTCTGTTGAACCTCTTGGTGATGAGGACTCAGTCATCGGGCAAAATCTGGTGGGCTCCTAGGTCCTCAGGATCTCGGATGGATGAAAAGACTCAAAAATATATTTTAGTCATATGTTTTTAAATTAAGTCTGCATATAAACAATTATAATGAACAAAATATAATCCTAAACTAAATATTTACAAGTAGGATCTTATAGGGCTGAGTTTTGTTGGACCTGCTAGTATGTGTGTGTATTTGTGCGTGTGTGTGACCCAAGGGAAAGACTAAACTCTTATGCTGTGATTCCCCTGTTTCCTGTATAGCATCAAGTATGTAAAGCTTTGTTTGAGGCCTTAAATTTTCCTTGTTCATCCTTAGGCGCATTTCATCCTGTGTAACTTCATCTTAGGTCCATTTCTTCTTTTCTTCCTTGGATACTTGTTTCTGGAATGTCAGAACATCTTTTTCCTGGGTTATCCCTTTTCCTCTGTTTCTGTGTCAAGCGGTATTATTGCTGCTTCTTTTGCTGTTACTTCAGCTAGTCTGTTGCCCACTGCTTTCCTTGAAGTGTCTCCAGTGTGTGTGCTTTTACTTTTACCACCGCAACTCTTCCTGGCATCAACAAGGACTCCATTAATTCTTGTATGGCTTTGTGGTGTCTGACCGGCGTTCTGTTAGCCATGATGAAGTCTCTTTCCCTCCAGATTGGTCATAGCTTCATGTTGAGTGAACCTCTTGTATGTTTCTGTCAAGTCCCGCAGTCCTGCCTTTTGGATGCAGGCAGTGGTTTTGCTGGCAGCATGTATCTTCTGTGGCCACTGCTATACCAGTGTGCGAACGGCCTCCTTGGTCTATCCACAAAGAGCGTCAGGTCAGGTTCTATTGCCTCATGACAGCGAGACAATCGCGTTCAGCCATTTCAGAGTCGACTACCTCTTCCACTAATGTGTCAGAGATGTGGTTTCCATCCTCCATCTTCCACCCCCCTCTGGCAGAGATAGGAGAGTAGCTGGATAGCACATCTGGAGATGGTGACGTTGTCTGGGAGCAGAGTAGGGCATTGCAGACATAGGTGCTTTGGGCCAGGTTCTTCAATTGGTGACCCATAAGGATGTCAGAAGCTTTGTCCAGTACAGATGGGTTGCAAACACAGCTCTCATGCAGATTGGGACTCCACAAGCCACTGGGTCAAGTCTTGGAGAGTAGAAGTCAGGAGGGCATTGTCTTCCTCCGTGAAGCTGTGTTAGGCCTCCATTTACATGGTCAGGCTTCTTCATGACAAACAGACAAAACAGTTCGGTATAGCCTGGCAGTCCTAGAGCTGTGAAAATGTGATTGCAATTTAGCATATAAAACCCATTAATACCTTCTTGGTTAGTCTTGAAATAGCTATAAAAAGGTTGCATGTGTAGAAGAGCAGTATTGGCTTGGCTGTCCTCAGTCAGGGGAGGAGGTCATCCATGTACTGTAAGAAAATGGCAGTGGGATGTGTCCTCTTCCAGGGCTCCAGGACTGTGGTCATGGCTCGGGTGAACATAGAGGGGCAATGTTGTGCCCCTTGAGACATCATAGTCCAAGTATATTGCTGGCACCATATGTAAAAACAAACAGGTAGTGGCTTGCAGCATGTAGAAATAAACTGAAGAAGGCATTGGCCAGGTCAATCACCATAAACCATAGAAAAATAAATAGAATTGATAAAAAAGAGTGTGTGGGTTTGGCACCATGGATGTGTCCAGTATTAAGACATTATTGAGAGCACACAAGTCATGTATCATCCAGAACTTCACAGAAATAATTGCAGATTGTGAAATGGAGGGTGAATATTGCAATTTCCTTGGCAGCAGAGCTACTGGCTTCAGCCCCACCTTTACAAACTGGATTTTCAGCCTGCCAATATTGAGTCTGGGATCAGTGCCATTAGTTCAACGCCTACATTATCTATAGATGTGTCCTGTAAAAAAAGAAAAGACTGCATACTTCTGCAGCAAATAGATCAATATCCCTGATTACATTTCTGGCTGCATCGGGACCCACCAGGAATTTGAGCGGAATATCCTCAACCTTTATCTGCGTGAGAGGTGTTGTTTCTCTATTGTATTTTCGTGGGGGGGGCTGTAAGAGTATACGTACTTTCATGGGTTGTGGACTCAGTATGCCAGTACCCTATTAAAATCTGAAGCTCGGTATTGGTGGGTGTCAAAGCTTCTTCCAACTGGGGACTAATTTGCATTTCAAATCTGAGATCCAGAAACTTTTTATTACATCATTGGAAGAAACTATCCACAGGTTCTCCTTTCCCCTGCATGACATCCTGGAGAATGGGGGTCTGGCAAGCTGCTTACTAGGGTATCTGTCTCTTGGTATTTCCAGGAGTCCTTGCGTGGAGTAGATTGTGTACAAAAGTATGAGCTTTGAGGCTTAAAAGATGATGATGATGATGATGATGTTCCCCCATTTAACGATGGATACTATAGATTATTATAAGTCTGAGCTATTTATTTCCTGTCTTCTCCTGTTCTGTTTAATTATATACCTCCATGTCATATTCATCTTTTTCTTCATTATTCTTTTCATAAACAACATTAATTAATAAAACTATAATGGATGCTGGACAGGATGTAGCATAAGGCGTGCCGTGTATATAAATAGTTGGAAAGAAGGTAAGGCTACTTGGATTGGTCATCTGACAGTCAGAACAAGTCTCACGATATTCTGCATTCTGCATTTGACAGCTGGCACACGTCCAGTCATCGGGAATGTATATAGAAGTATAAATGAATGTAATGCAGATATTGCAACTGACACATCTTCCTGTGTAAATATTTGTTTTGCATAAAATTCAGCAATCTTGTTATATTCCTCTCCTCATCTCTTTTGGCCTAACTTTCTCTGCCTTCTTATAAAATGCTTCAGGGTCCTGTAAGACCTCATAATACCTGAGGCTAGAACACTGCTTTCTACTCATTAACACATTCTTCTATTCCTTCTTATCTAATGCTCCTCCCCTCGTGATCGGAGGGTTTCTTAACATACATTTTCTTTTTCACTCCACTATGGGTCATATCTGTTATAGATATCGACTGACTGCTCCCACCCATTCTATCATCTGAATTCTGAATGCGTCTGAGGGACATGTGTGTGCGTCTTGAGACAAATTCTCACAGGGTTATAAACAGTTGGATATGTGACTGTAAAAAGCTGTATGTACTCCTTATGTCCGAGTAAAGGGGATCTTCAGTGAACATAGTGATGTCTAGCTATCTTGAACACAGTAATATAGGGAATTAACCAACAACTAACACCAGAGTATTTCACTAATCTTGTGTATCCAGAAACTGCGTAGTATAAAAATACCTTATAAATTGTTAAAATTTCTGTTTCCTCAACACTTTCGCTCTAAAACATTTCAGAAAACCATCTCACAGAGAAATGTAGTGACATTAGTACAACATTAACTAAAAAGTAATCTCACACTGTCAGAAACATCTGTACAAATCAAAGCAATTATCATTCAAGCAATTCTCTTTCTACCTGAACAAATTTTATCAACTAACCTTATAATTATAGTATGCAGAACAAAACCAGTTTAACCAATTCTCTAATTTCACAACATATATATATACAGTATATATATATATATATATATATATATATATATATATATATATACACACACATAGAATGCATTCAAAAATGTTAACCACATGCCAGTATGCCTCCTGCCGGCAAATCATACACAATACAAAAGACAAAAAACAGAATGAATTCAAAACTGGCACTGAGATCAAATACTGTGAATCCTTGACACCAAAGCACTTCACAATTTACCTATCTATATTCCAGCCTGATTTGTAGAGATGAAAAATCTACACTTGGGCAAAACATACTTTTCAGGGAGAGAGCAATCACTCAGTCACATCAACATGGTAATTAAAATTACCCTTCCACCCGTATAACCTATGAACCTATGCTGCAGCTAAAACACCATCATCTTAGCCAGATGATGTCTGGTGGGAACCCTGCAAGAAGCCACCAACCACTTAGAGGTTGGAAAATCACTCAGAGTAATCAAGCCCCTACTCCCACTTGCCCACTGGGAGAGACAGTTCAGACTTCTGCGATCATCGGTCAAGCCGATAGCAGGACCGGAACCAGAGTGACAGTGAATTTGCTCAATACGTCTCCCTATCTATATTTTTTCTTTTCAGGCTGGCTGAGGTAACAATCACATAAGCAAACAACCAAAACAGCAAAGCAGAGAGGCAAAGCAGATAAGGCAGACAATTAAGGAAATCGTGACCAGGGTGAGTTTTTGGTGCTAGGACTTGTCAGATTGGTCACTATGTCTGAGTCTGACAACCGACTGACCTTTATCTCAGCACGGAAACACTGGAGGGTTATAGGTAAGATGAATGATTTTCTTACCTAGTAGGAGGTGCACATCTCCACCCTCGAGTGGTCCGGTCCAAGATTGGAGGTCTTCTTTGCGGTTGGTCAGGTTCGAACTTTCGTCCTAGCCCCTCGTTTGGACGCCAAATGATATGGCACACAAAATGCGTGCATCGTCATCTTAATTGTCTGTGGCCGAATTGGATCTCTGGCAGAGATTATATGTGCACGGAGAAAAGAATACACAAGACAAGGTATATCATGTCAAATGATTCTTCCGTACCTTTAATCAGAGATGTACAGTTTTTATTACAGAAATTGAGCTGTCTCATTGTGTTACATCATGGGTTCTTTTCCAAATTACTGTTTACCTCAAATAGCAAATTAGTATTGATCTCATATGTTCTATATCTACTATATAATCATTATGCACATAATTATCATTTTCTAGCCTAGTCCACCCTAATCCACCCAGTTTTGATGAAGCTAGGTGGGTTATATAATACAGAAATAAGTCTTAGAAAATCAGAAGTATCTTAAAGCTACATGATTCTAATCAGCAAAACGTCCATATTATCTTATAGGTTTGATTCTTGTATATATTTATATGCCATATATTCTCCCCTTAACAGCCTTCCCTGATACACTGTTACAAAAACCTCAGCAGTACCTCTGCTGATTAACACACATTCAAGCTTCCATCCCAGGGCCACCCACCCTGGGATACATAACGGTCATTTACCATCCTGCCGTTCATCCTATTTCTCTTACCACAATGGACATGCCTGTGTGCCTGTCCTGGGACACCCACACAGCGCCCCCTAGCGGACACTGCACCACAATATATACGTATACACTACTCAAAAAAAAATAATGGGAACGCTTAAACAAGAGAATATAACTCCAAGTAAATCAAACTTCTGTGAAATCAAACTGTCCACTTAGGAAGCAACACTGATTGACAATCAATTTCACATGCTGTTGTGCACATGGAATAGACAAACAGATGGAAATTATTGGCGATTATCAAGACACTCTCAATAAAGGAGTGGTTCTGCAGGTGGGGATCACAGACCACATCTCAGTACCAAAGTTTTCTGGCTGATGTTTTGGTCCCTTTTGAATATTGTTGTGCTTTCACACTCGTGGTAGCTTGAGACGGACTCTACAACCCACACAAGTGGCTCAGGTAGTGCAGCTCATCCAGGGTGGCACATCAATGTGAGCTGTGGCAAGAAGGTTTGCTGTGTCTGTCAGCGTAGTGTCCAGAGGTTGGAGGTGCTACCAGGAGACAGGCCAGTACACCAGGAGATGTGGAGGGGGCTGTAGGAGGGCAACAACCCAGTAGCAGGAGTGCTACCTCAGCCTTTGTGCAAGAAGGAGCAGGAGGAGCACTGCCAGAGCCCTGCAAAATGACCTCCAGCAGGCAACAAATGTGCATGCGTCTGCACAAATGGTTAGAAACCGACTCCATGAGGATGGTCTGAGTGCCCGACATCCACAGATGTGGGTTGTGCTTACAGCCCAACACCGTGCGGCCATCCAAACAAATGCCACCCCACACCATTACTGACGCACTACCAAACCGGTCATGCTGAAGGATATTGCAGGCAGCAGATCGCTCTCCATGGTGTCTCCAGACTCTGTCACGCCTGTCGCATGTGCTCAGTGTGAACTTGCTTTCATCTGTGAAGAGCACAGGGCGCCAGTGGCGAATTTGCTAATCCTGGTTTTCTGTGGCAAATGCCTAGTGTACTGCATGGTGTTGGGCTGTGAGTACAACCCCCATCTGTGGACGTCGGGCACTCATACCATCCTCATGGAGTTGGTTTCTAACCGTTTGTGCAGACATGCACATTTGTGGCCTGCTGGAGGTCATTTTGCAGGGCGCTGGCAGTGCTGCTCCTGTTCCTCCCTGCACAAAGGCTGAGGTAGCAGTCCTGCTGCTGGGTTGCCTTCATATGGCCCCCTTCACTTCTCCTGGTGCACTGGCTGTTGCAGAGTGTATATCTTTTGTGAATCCATCAGTACACAGGAGAACTTCACTGAGCAAGTTATCTTGAATAAACAGCTTTTACTTCTTATGGGTAATCATGAGATAACAATCAGAAGCACACAGCTGTGTTGCTGGTATAATACAGTCAAAAGCAAAAGTAAAACTAACATACAAGAGAGCTTCCCTCCCCACAGTACAGCAAACATATAACTTCACACTATCGCCATCTGCTGTCAGGCTAGTGTAAAGTCCTCCTTTACATAAACAATAAGTCCATTTCTGTTGCATATGCCAACACCCTTTCTCAACAGTAAGGACTTATTCAGTCAAACCCAACTTTTTTTATTAGTCTCTGGTGTTTATCAGCATTCAACGCCTTTGTGAAGATGTCTGCTGTCATTTCTTCAGTAGGACAATATTCTAACTTCAAGACTCCTTGTTCCTGATGATCTCTCAAGAAATGATACTTCACATCAATATACTTGGTCCTGAGCAAGAACAAGACATCCTTGATTGTCCTCTTTCAATTTTGTCAGTTCCAACTGTGGTTGTCCTATGTCTGTCAACAATTGTCTTAACCACAGAACTTCTTGACCTGCATGTGCTGCGGCAACATACTCTGCTTCAGTTGAAGACAGTGTCACAATTGACTGTTTCTTACTTGTCCAACTTATTGGTCCACCTGAGGGGAAAAAAATATGTCCACTGGTAGATCTTCTGTCAGTTGGATCTCCAGCTCAATCTGCATCAACATATCCTGTTAAAATGCAATTATCAATTGTGGGTAGTTTGAGCTTAACGTTGCTGGTTCATTTCAAATAACGCATTACTCTCTTTACAGCATTCCAGTCAGCTTTGGTTTTGACACCTTTCTACTCAGGATACCTACTGCTGCTATGTCTGGCCTTGTAACAGTCGCTAGATACAGTAGTTTTCCTATTGCTGTTCTGTACTCTTCATTATTTGGTAACATATTTTTCTCACTATTCATCTCTTTAAGATAATTAGTTTCCATTGGAGACTTTACTGTTTTTGCATCCTTCAATCCAAATTTTTTGTTATGTCTTGAATCATGTGATTTTGATTCAGTAGGAAACTTCCGTCTTCTTCTCTTTCTATCTGTATTCCTAGGTACTGTTTCAGATTTCCCAAGTCTTTGATTTTGAAATGTTGCTTCAGGATGTTTACAATGTTTTCTTTATCCCTTTCTTGTTCAAAACAAATCAAAGTGGCGTCTAC
The DNA here is from genome assembly GCF_039654945.1 of Dendrobates tinctorius. Classification (NCBI taxonomy): domain Eukaryota; kingdom Metazoa; phylum Chordata; class Amphibia; order Anura; family Dendrobatidae; genus Dendrobates; species Dendrobates tinctorius. Next base: position 3,617,703 of record NW_027361893.1, on the reverse strand, counting down.
ATATATGAGTACATAAATCCATCTATTCATCAGCCTTTTTGTGCACAAGCATAGATCAGCTTTGCTTCTTTGAAAATTTGCATTTGGAAACACTTCCATGATTTTGTCATTCCACGCTTTAGCTGCTTGCTTTAAACCATATATGCTTTTCTGTAGTTTGCAAACTTTGTTTGGGTTTCTTTCATCTTTGAACCCTGGAGGTTGTTCCACGTAAATGTCTTCTGTTAAATCTCCATTCAAAAATGCTGTCTTTACATCTAGATGTATCAGTTCCAACTGTTTCATTGCTGCAACTGTAAGTAAAGTTCTTATTGTAGTATGTTTGACAACTGGAGCAAATGTCTCATCATAGTCTTCTCCATATTTTTGAGAATACCCTTTAGCTACGAGTCTTGGTCGGTATCTTTCAGGTGTGCCATCTGTTTGGTATTTTACTTTAAAAAAATCCATTTACATCCTATGGCTTTTCTTCCTTCTGGTAAATCTGTCAGTGTCCATGTATTTGAGTCATGCATGGATTTAATTTCTGTTTCTGTTGCTTCTATCCATTTATTAGCGTCTTCTTTAGGGAGTTTAGATATGTCTTCTTAAGTGGTAGGTTCATAAATTTTACTTGTGCTTGTCTTGTATGAGAGACGTTTTGGTGGTTTTCCTTTGTTCTCTCTCATTGAACGTCTTGGTTCTGTGTCTGTTTGTAGTTGTATTTCTTCATTTTCAGTATTCTGTTCTTCATCAATTTCAACTACTTTCTCATCAGATATCTCTTCAGCTATGCCACTGCTATTTTTCTCATTTTGTGTTTCCAGTGAAATCATAGTGTCTTCATTTAGATCCTCAATGAATGTCACAATGTTACTCACCGTGACTCTGTCTGTTTTGGGATCTAGGATTATGTATCCCTTGCAGTTTTCACTATATCCAACAAATATTCCCTCCATGGATCTGTTTTGAAGTTTGGAACGTTTTTCTGTTGGAATGAATACAAAAACTTTACATCCAAAAACTTTTAAATGATTGACACTTGGTTTCATACCTTGCCACAGTTCATATGGAGTTTTCTTCAGTTTTCTGGAAAAAGTCTGTTCTGTAGATATGTAGCTGTCATTGCTGCCTCACCCCAATATTTCTCTGGTAGTTTGGAATCTGTCAGCATACATCTCATCATTTCTGTCAGAGTACTGTTTTTCCTTTCTGCTACTCCATTTTGTTCAGTTGTGTACGGAACAGTTTTCTGGTGTTCTATTCCATTCTGTCTTAAGTAGTTTTCTATTTTGTGACCTGTAAATTCACCTCCATTTTCACTTCTGATGACAATTGGCTTCCTTTGAAATTTGTTACTCGACCTTGTTACATAGTCTACAAATTTATCAAAAACTTCACTGAATGTGACCTGAGCATAAGTGCGAACTGTGGTAAGTGTGTGACTTGTGATTCAGTGACTTTGGATTCAGGGAGTTTCCAAGGGAGGTATTACTGAATTACTGTTATATTTTATTAATACTTTTTATTTACTTTTGCTTATCTTTTTGTCTGGTGCAATCCCCATTAGGATGTGCTCCACTATTGCCAATGCCATCCAGTGCAGGTCTTGCTGCATGTATGAAATCCTTGAACAGCCGGTCGAGGGTGCATACTGCTGTGCGAGATGTGAGCACGTTGTGCATTTGGAAGCCCAGATACTGGATCTAAATGTGCAGCTGGCAACACTGAGATCCATAGACAATATGGAAAGGAGTCTTCTGTTCACTGAGCAGACGCTCAATGGGATAGAAGGGGGGATGCTAGGTTGGAGCTGCAGGACAATGAAGCAGCTAGCTGGGTGACAGTTAAAAGGCGGGGTAGAGGGAAGAGCACCAGGTAGGCTAGTCCTGATCCTGCACTCCCCAATAAGTTTGCTAAGTTGGCAGATGAGGGGAGTGTTAGTGCAGGAGTAGCACTGCTGCAGCAAGGCATGTCCTCTGAAAGCCTGAGGAGTGTCTGCTCCAGTAAGGGGGGAAATAGGAGAGCAGGGCAGGCCAGACAGGTGCTGGTAGTGTGGGACTCAATTATTAGGGGAACAGATAGGGCAATCTGTCACAAAGACAGGGATCGTCGAATGGTGTGCTGCCTACCTGGCGCTCGAGTCCGACACATCGCTGATCGGGTTGACAGATTACTGGGATGGGCTGGTGAGGATCCAGTGGTCATGGTGCACATTGGCACAAATGACAAAGTTAGAGGTAGGTAGAAGGTCCTTAAAGATGATTTCAGGGAATTAGGCTGTGGTATACTTCCTGTACCACATGCCACGCCAGAGAGGCAACGGGAGATTAGGGAGGTTAATAAGTGGCTCAGGAATTGGGGTAGGAAGGAGGGGTTTGGGTTCCTGCAGAACTGGGCCGACTTCTCAGTTGGCTACAGTTTCTACGCTAGGGACGGGATGCACCTCAATGGGGAGGGTGCAGCTGTGCTGGGGGAGAAAATGGCTAGAAGGTTGGTGGAGTGTTTAAACTAGGGACGGGGGGGAGGGTATTCCTTTTATAGGAGGGGAAGACAGTGCAGATAGAGACCTGGGCACAAATAATGAAATTGGGGGTGGGGGTGGCATGGGGGTGGGGTTAGAAAAGTTAATAATTTAAGACAGAATAGAGGTACAGAGAGATACATAAAGTGCATGTATACTAATGCCAGAAGCCTCGCCAACAAAATGGAGGAATTAGAATTAATTTTGTTGGAACATAATTATGACATGGTGGGGATATCTGAGACATGGCTGGAAGAGAGCCATGACTGGGCGGTTAATTTACAGGGCTATAGTCTGTTCAGAAATGACCGAACAAATAAGCGAGGGGGAGGCGTGTGTTTATATGTAAAATCATCCTTAAAACCCATCCTTCGTGATAATATATATGAATCTAATGAAAATGTAGAGTCCCTGTGGGTGAAGATAAGGGAAGGGGAAAAATAATAAATTACTGATAGGGGTCTGTTATAAGTCTCCAAAAATAATGGAAGCAACAGAGAATATCCTCATAAAGCAAATAGATGAAGCTGCGACTCAAGGAGAAGTCATTATTATGGGGGACTTCAACTACCCTGAAATACATTGGGGAACCAAAACCTGCAGTTCCAGCAAAGGTAATAGGTTTTTGACAACTATGAGAGACAATTACCTTTCACAACTGGTTCAGGACCCAACAAGAGGGGGGGGGCACTGCTAGACCTAATATTAACCAGCAGGCCAGACCGCATATCAAATGTAAGGGCTGAGGGTCACTTGGATAATAGTGATCACAAATTAATAAATTTTCATGTATCCTTTAATAAGATGTGTAGTAGAGGGGTTACAAGGACACTAAACTTCAGGAAAGCAAATTTCCAACGGATGAGAGATGATCTTGGTGCAATTAACTGGGACGATATCCTGAGACATAAAAATACACAAAGAAAATGTGAGACGTTTATTAGCATCCTGAATAGGACCTGTGCACAATATATACCATATGGGAATAAACATGCTACAAATAGGAGGAAACCACTATGGCTAAATAGAGCTGTAAGGGGTGCAATAAGAGATAAAAATAAAGCATTTAGAGAATTAAAGCAAGTAGGTAGTGATGAGGCATTAAATAAATACAGAAAATTACATAAATTCTGTAAAAAGCAAATCAAGACAGCAAAGATTGAGACAGAGAGACTCATTGCCAGAGAAAGTAAAAATAATCCCAAAATATTCTTTAACTACATAGATAGTAAGAAGCTAAAAAATGATAGTGTTGGCCCCCTTAAAAATAGTCTGGGTGAAATGGTGGATGAGGATGAGGAAAAAGCCAATATGCTAAATGACTTTTTTCAACAGTATTTACACAAGAAAATCCCATGACGGATAACATGATCAGGGATAAAAATTCTCCATTAAATGTCACCTGCTTAACCCAGCAGGAAGTACGGCGGCGTCTAAAGGTACTGTCACACTTAGCGATGCAGCAGCGATCCCGACCAGCGACATGACCCGGTCAGGATTGCTGGTGCATCGCTAAGTGGTCGCTAGTGAGCTGCCACACAGGCAGATCTCATCAGCGACATCGCAGGGGTCGGGGGTCGCTACTTACCTGTCAGACGAGGCGATCCTGATGTCCTCCCGCCCGCGTCCACGCGTTGCTCGTCTCCACAGCAGGAAGTCCCAGCAGGAAGCTGACGACAAGAAACGGTCCAGGACGTTCTCGCGCGATCAGCGATAACCAGCGGGGGAGCAGTTGGAGGTAAGTATCAGACATAGTGATATCGCTAGCAATATCGCTATGCCGTCACAAAAAACAGTGACGTTATAGCGATATTGCTAGCGATATCGCTTAGTGTGACAGGCCCTTAAGAATCACTAAAATTGACAAATCCCCGGGCCCAGATGGGATACACCCCTGAGTACTGCAGGAATTAAGCACAGTCATAGATAGACCATTATTTTTAATATTTAAAGATTCCATAATAGGGTCTGTACCACAGGACTGGCGTATAGCAAATGTGGTGCCAATATTCAAAAAGGGACAAAAACTGAACTTGGAAATTATAGGCCAGTAAGTTTAACCTTAAATGTGGGTAAAATCCTGGAGGGTTTTCTAAGAGATACTATACTGGAGTAGGACTGGGTCACGGTTAGCAGTGGGGTACCACAGGGGTCAGTTTTGGGCCCGCTTCTTTTTAGCATATTTATTAATGACCTTGTAGGGGGCATAGAGAGTAGAATTTCAATATTTGCAGATGACACTAAACTCTGCAGGGTAATCAATACAGAGGAGGACAATTTTATATTACAGGAGGATTTATGTGAACCAGAAGCTTGGGCTGATAAATGGCAAATGATCTTTAATGGGGATAAATGTAAGGTCATGCACTTGGGTAGAACGAACAAGATGTATAATTATGTGCTTAATTGTAAAACACTGGGCAAAACTGTCACTGAAAAAGACCTGGGTGTATGGGTGGATGACAAACTCACATTCAGTGGCCAGTGTCAGGCAGCTGCTGCAAAGGCAAATAAAATAATGGGATGCATTAAAAGAGGCATAGATGCTCATGAGGAGAACATAATTTTACCTTTATATAAGTCAATAGTGCGACCACACTTAGAATACTGCATACAGTTCTGGTCTCCGGTGAATAAGAAAGACATAGCTGAACTGGAGCGGGTGCAGAGAAGAGCGAACAAGGTTATTAGGGAACTAGGGGATCTGCATTACCAAGACAGGTTATTACACTTGGGGTTATTTACTTTGGAAAATCGAAGGCTTAGGGGTGATCTTATTACAATGTATAAATATATGAGGGGACAGTACAAAGATCTTTCTAATGATCTTTTTACTCTTAGACCTGTGACGGGGACAAGGGGGTATCCTCTACGTCTGGAGGAAAGAAGGTTTAAGCATACTCACAGACGCGGATTCTTTACTGTAAGAGCAGTGAGACTATGGAACTCTCTGCCATATGATGTTGTAATGAGTGATTCCCTACTAAAATTTAAGAAGGGACTGGATGCCTTTCTTGAAAAGTATAATATTACAGGGTATATACACTAGTTTCCTTAATATTGCAGTGATCCAGGGAGCTAGTCTGATTGCCGTATGTGGAGTCGGGAAGGAATTTTTTCCCCCAATGTGAAGCTTACTGTTTGCCACATGGGTTTTTTTTGCCTTCCTCTGGATCAACATGTTAGGGCAAGTTAGGATAGGATATGGGTTGAACTAGATAGACTTAAAGTCTTCCTTCAACCTTAATAACTATGTTACTATGTTACTTTCGCTCTTAATTAAGTATGTGATTGTGTATCTTGAGTAGCCATCTATGAAAGTCACCATGTATCTATTTCCTCCTGATGTAGTCACTTGCATGGGTCCACATACGTCAGTATGCACCAAATCAAGTAGTCTTTTGCTTTTCATCTCACTTTCTTTTGGAATAGATATTCTTGTGGCTTTAGATTTTATACAACATTCACATCTTACGGTAATTGAGCAATCTGATATCTTTAGATCTTTTGTCAATTCTTTTCTTTGTAGTTCCCTTATACTGTCAGGGTGTCTGTGTCCTAGACGTCTATGCCACATGTGACTACAGTTCTTGTGATCATGTGTACATACCTTCATCTGTTCCTTTGGTGTGTCAAGATGATATAATTGTTCATCTGCCTTGACATTGGTTATCACCTTGTTTCCTGCTAGAATTGCACACTCATTGTCTTTGAATTTTACAGTGAGTCCATTGGCTGTTAAACGCTTCACAGATAACAATCCACCTTCCAATTTTGGAACATACAACACATCCTGTATAAGTATCTTTGCATCTTGTCCAAACTTGTTTGAGCAGTTTAGCGTACTTTGTCCTATACTTTCTGCGCTTATTTTGCTTGCATCTGCAAGATAAATGGCTTCCTTCTTATCTAAATCAAGATCAGTGAAAAAATTCTTGTCACTTGTCATATGACTCGTTGCTCCTGAATCAATAAACCAACCAAGTGATGATTTCTTGTCTGTTACTTTAAATGTGCCATTCCAATTATTCTCACATGAATCGGAAATTGTGTTTTTTCACTTTCTGTGTATGCTCTCTATGTTGTAATTTTTGTTGTTCAGCTTTCCATATGGTACAGTCTTTCTTTAAATAACCTTTTTTCTTATATCTGAAACATTCTCTTGTCTCTTTATTATAGGGTTTTTAAAATTCTGTAGCTTTAAGAGCGTTTCCACTGTCCTTTTCAGTCGAAGAATCATTTGTCTGTTCTTCTCTTCTCTGACATTCATCTATTAGTCTGGTTTTCGCAAAATCTAATGTGACGTCTTTTTCTGGTCTTGTCTCTAGTGCATTAAAGCTGTATTCGAATCTGGTAGACTGCACAATAATATTGCTGCTATATGGCTTTCCTTAATGTCTTCACCAATAGACCTTAGCTGTGATATTACTTCCATCATTGGGAATATGTGCTTCTGCATATCGTCATTTGCACTCAATCTCATACTGTAAAGTAGAGTTGAGCGAAACGGGTCGGTCAATTTCAAAAATCGTCGGGTTTCATGAAACGAAACCCGACCATAGCTTGCGGTCGGCCATGATGTCGGCGACCCGAGCGCCAAAGTCGCGTTTCAAATGGTGCTTCCAGCGCCTTTTTTCAGCCAATGATGGAGGACGCACACTGTGGGCAACACGATGACATAGGCAGCGGCCACCACCATCTTAGAGAAGGGCATTGAAGTGATTGGCTGGCTTTGTGTGGCGTCACAGTGGTTATATAAGGCTGTGACCACGACCGCCATCTTACTTCTGCCGATCTTAGCATAGGGAGAGGTGCTGCTGCTGATTCTGAATAGGGAGAGCGTTAGGCAGGGAAGAAGAAAAAAAAAAACCTGCTTCTGCTGATAGCGCTTTTCACTGTACAGTTAGTGTGCAGTGAAAGTGGAGGATTTTTGCTTTTGTGCAGCAGCGCTGGTAGTGATTAGGATGCATTGTAAGGCTACCTGCTAGCTGCATTGCTGTGTGCAGACTAGTGTTCAAACTGCTTTTTTCAAAGCACTCCAACTTTTATTATTTTGTCCTGGTGAGTTACTGAGCATTCATTTTTTCACAGACCGTATAGCGGTTTACGTTCCTCACACACTACCATGTACAGGCTGGTATCACGGACAAATAGAAGCTATCTGGGTGTGACTCTGGAAGAAAAAGCAGAGGAGTTTGTCCGTTTTTCCAGACCTACACCTTAGGTGCTGTCCACTTTTCAAACAGTTTCGTATATCTGCTGTTTGACTATGTTGAAAACTAGACAGAGACAGCATGTGTCAGTCCCTATACAAATAGACGGAGATTGACAATTTTTACATCCAGACACCGTATAGCGGTGTACGATCCTCACACACTACCGTGTACCGGCTGGTATCACGGACAAATAGAAGCTATCTGTGTTCTCATGATACCAGTGCTGGGTGACCGACACTTCTGGGGTTAATGTTCTGATCTCAGTGCAGACTCTCACCTGCACACCTGGGACCTATTATGGTGGCCTCTCATTGGTTCTGGGGAGGCTTCTTATAGCCTCAGGAAGCTCTCATCCCCCGTCAGTTATACTCTTGCCCTTGGCATTGTGTGGTGACCCCTGAGTGTGTTAGTGCTGTGTTCTGGTTACTTGATACTCTGTGTATGACTCGGTCTGCTCTCTGGATATCGCTTTGGATTCTGCCTGGTACCTCCTATGTCTGTTTGGTTTTGATCTCTGCTTGGCCCTGATTATCCGTTCTGTCTCCTCCCTGGTACTGTACTGATATCTTGTGTATGACCTTTGGCTTTGTCTGACCTCCCGTCTGTTTATCCCTCCTGTACCTCGCTGGTCTGTACTGTGCATGACCTCTGCTTTGCCTGATTCTGAGTTCTCTAGCTTCTCCGAAAGCAGGACGCTAAGCCCCGCCCCCTTGCGGTCACATGACCGTTCACATGACCATAGGTCCTATGCCGGCTTGCTGAAATTCAGCATCCACAGGTCCTGTGCATCGGTACTTTCTGGCTGTACCTGACCTCGGTACCCCTACATTGCGGGTGAGTCCCTGCTCAGCGGAGGCTGCACGCCGGCGCTGACAGGATCCTGACACTCAGGACACGTGCACTGGCTCAGTGAGCAAGTACAGTGCAGTGTTCTTGACATTATAACTGACCATTGCAGTTTTTTTTTTCCCTCTAGAAAAAAAAAAGTGTATTATCCTCATGGATCCCATACAAGCTTTGGCTGATCATGTCAAGCACCTGACCCAAATGTTCCACAAACTTAATGGGGAACAGCGCACGATGGCCCAGACTCAGCAACAGTTGGTGGATACTGTGCAGGGGGCTGTCGCTACAGGGGCTTCTAGTGCTGGGGATAGAGATGTGTCATGGGCATTCCCAGAATCTCCGGTCAAATTGCTAGACCCTTTCTCAGGAGATAAAAGGGAGTTCAGGTCGTTCAGAGCTGTCCTGCACCACAAGCCCATACTAGGAAGCGCCGGTCCGAATCCTGTTCATTTTAGACACTGTTCAGATGTTCAGGTTTTAAATACATTAGATAGGGACTGCTTCGTGAAGGGTTACCGTGACGTGGTGAAGCAGCTTGGTATATATTTTTTGCAAAAAACGTATCGACTAAATACCCTGTATTTGTTATACAGCACTTGCTGATTACTGTCATGTTTTTACTGCAGAGTATTTTTTCAAATTTGTTATTTTGTGTTTTCTTGTTGTGTCTCGTTCAGAGAAGGATGCAAGCTTTTTTTTTCTCTGAGGCCCCGCTCTTCCGGGGATGAGTTCCAGAGGGTGGGGGTCATCATTTCCCTACTTCGGGGGGCTCCACAGGCATGGGCTTTCTCTCTCTCTCCCTCTGCTCCTGAACGCATGTCTGTGAATTTGTTCTTTGAGGCTCTGGGGCACATTTATGATTAGCCTGATAGAGTGCGTCTGGCAGAGGACATGGTGATGAGTGTCTGTCAAGGGAAACACTCAGCTGAGTGGTTTTGTACTGAGTTCCGCCGCTGGGCCGCAGAGGTCTCTTGGAACGACGCCGCACTCCGAGGACTCTTTCGCAGAGGCTTGTCCGAGTGGCTGCAGGATGCCTTGGCGTTACATCCCTCACCTAACTCTCTCGAGGACGCCATGACCCAGGCCATCCGGATGGACCGCAGGCTGCGGGCCAGAGGGGTGATGCAGGTGGAAACTCCATTATTCCCCAGTGGAAAAGAGACTGCCCCTGAGCCCATGGATGTAGGTGCCCTCTCCCTGGAGGAAACGCCGGAAGGACAAGAAGTTACGATTTTACTGCGGTAAAACGGGACATTGGAAAAGGGAGTGTCCTGATTGCCCGTCTTCAAACCCGGTCGGCGGGAAACGACTATGTCTGGGTAGTCAACGGGGAGACTGCTCAGACCCTCAGGTACCATTTTCCTCGTTTTCTAAAGTGTTACTGCCTGTGGAACTGTTTGTGGATGGTAGTTCTTTTTCCTCTACAGCCTTCGTGGACTGCGGATCATCTATTAACCTCATTGACTCCCAATTGGTCACACACTGCAAGATAGGGACAGTTAGGCTCAAGGTTCTGATCAAGGTGATGGCCATTGACTCCTCTTCCCTCGCTAAGGAGGGAATTCTCTTTATGTCTGACATGTTTTCGCTCAGAGTGGGCGCTACTCATGTGGAAAACCTAAGTTGTTTTGTGCTGGACAATCTACCTGCAGGGTTGGTGTTGGGCATGCCCTGGTTACAACGCCATAACCCAGTTATTATCTGGAAAACGGGGGAGATTGTTCAATGGGGGTTTAATGATTTTGAGTTATGTGATAAATCCGCACTGCTGGTTGAACCTGTTAAATCTGTGTCTATATCACCTGTCGAGCTGGAAAGTATTCCGGAATGCCTGAAGGACTTCGAAGATGTGTTCTCCGAAAGCGAGGCCGAGACGTTACCACCACATAGACCCTTTGACTGCGCTATTGAGCTGGTCCCGGGGCTAAATTACCTAAAGCCCGTCTGTTTAATTTGTCCGGTCCTGAGCGCTTGGCTATGAAGGAGTACATTGCTGAAAGTCTGCGCAAAGGACACATACGTCCTTCAGTCTCACCTGTGGCGGCAGGTTTCTTTTTTGTAAAGAAAAAAGATGGCGGGTTACGTCCCTGTCTCGACTTCCGGTAGCTTAATCAGATTACTGTACGGAATACGTACCCCCTTCCGTTGATTCCCGATTTATGTAACCAACTATCAGGGGCAAAGTGGTTTTCTAAACTGGATCTTCGGGGGGCATATAATGTGATAAGGGTCCAAGAGGGGGATGAATGGAAAACCGCGTTCCTCACGACCGAGGGACTATTTGAAAATTTAGTCATGCCGTTTGGTCTTACCAACGCCCCTGCCATATTTCAGAATTTCATCAACGTGGTATTCTCGGATCTCATTGGTCGTTTTGTCGTTATCTACTTAGATGATATTTTGTTATACTCCACCGACAAGCATTCTCTTTTGGAACATGTACGAACTGTTCTCCAAAGACTGACAGAAAATCATCTGTATGCCAAATTGGAGAAATATGTATTTTGTGTGCAAGAATTGTCTTTTTTGGGGTTAATTGTATCCGGTGAGGGTTTTCGCATGGAGCCCAAGAAGGTGCAGGCCATTGCGGATTGGGTGCAACCCCGAGATCTTAAGGGTCTTCAGTGCTTCTTGGGGTTCGCCAATTATTACCACAAATTTATCCGGGGGTTTTCGCAAGTGGTCAAACCTCTCACGGATCTAACATGCAAAGGTGCGGATGTGAGAAATTGGTCCTCGCTCGCAAAAGAGGCCTTTGAGACGCTGAAAAAATGTTTTATGTCTGCTCCTGTCTTGATACAGCCAGATCCTTCCAAGCCATTTGTGGTGGAGGTGGATGCCTCCGAGATGGGGGTGGGGCGGTGTTGTCCTAAGGGCCTGCCACTCTAACCAAACTCAGGCCATGTGCCTTCTTTTTCAGGAAGTTCTCTGCTGCTGAAAGAAATTATAATGTAGGCAATAGAGAGCTTCTTGCGGTTAAGTTGGCGTTTGAGGAATGGAGGCACTTTTTGGAGGGGGCCAGTCACCCGGTTACTGTGATCACTGATCACAAAAATTTGTCTTACATCAAGTCTGCTAAAAGATTAACGCCCAGACAGGCCCGTTGGTAACTTTTTTTTTCTCGTTTCCAGTTTACTATTACATTCCGTCCAGGGTCAAAGAATGTCAAGGCTGACGCCTTATCTCATAGTTTTCACCCTGTGTCTGTCCCTGAGCCATCATCCTCCATTCTGCACCCTGGGGTGGTGTTAGCAGGGATCTCGTCTGAATTGGAACGGGAAATTGAGGGGGCCCAGTCGCTGGCTCCTGCGGAAGTCAGGGGGCAAGTTGTTTGTCCCAGAGCAACTTCGCCTTAAACTCTTGCAAGAGTTCCACGAATCCAAGTTGTGTGCTCACCCTGGTATATCAGCCATGCGACTGGCGGTGGCTAGGATCTTCTGGTGGCCTACTCTGGGTTCTGATATAAAGAAATTCATTTCTGGTTGTGGGGTCTGCGCTCGTTCTAAAAGCTCCCATAGCCGGCCGGCGGGGGAGCTGATGCCCTTGGAAGTTCCCGAAAGACCGTGGACCCATCTGTCCATGGATTTTATTACCAATCTTCCCTCTTCCAGGGGTAATACGGTGGTATGGGTAGTGGTGGACAGATTTTCTAAGCAGGCTCATTTTGTACCCCTGTCCGCATTACCTTCTGCTGAGACCTTATCCAGAATGTTTGTGCAGCATGTGGTCCGCTTGCATGGGGTACCCCTGAATGTGGTGTCTGATCGTGGTGTGCAGTTTGTGGCTAAGTTTTGGCGTGCTTTCTGCAAAAAATTAGGGATATCTCTGTCCTTTTCGTCTGCATACCATCCTGAGAGTAATGGTCAGACGGAACGCACTAATCAGTCTCTGGAACAGATCCTCAGATGTCTGACTTCTGCTAGACAGAATGACTGGTGTGATATACTGCCATTGGCTGAATTTGCCTTCAATAGTCGGGTGAGTCAATTCACTGGTATGTCCCCTTTCTTGATCAACTATGGGTTCAGTCCTCATTTTGGTGAGTTTTCTCGTCTGGATTTGGGGTGCCCCGGGGCTGAGGACTCTGTTCAGCGGTTAAAAGATACATGGGCAGAAGTCCAGCGGTATATATCTAGGTCTCAAGGCAGGTATAAGTTTTTTGCGGACAGGAAACGAACACCTGGTCCCATGTTTCGGGTGGGAGAGAAAGTTTGGCTCTCCACGCGAAACATTAAGTTAAAGATTCAGTCAGCCATGTTGGGCCCCAAATTCATTGGCCCGTACAAGATTGTGGAAAAAAATCAACCCAGTAGCGTACAGGCTGTGCCTTCCACCCTCTTTCAAGATCCCTAATGTCTTCCATAGATCTCTACCGAAGCCGTCTGAAGCAGTCCGGCGAGAATCCAAGTCCGCTGCTCCTCCAGTTTCAGTTGAGGGACATGTGGAATATGAGATTGGTTACATTGTAGATTCTAGGTTGGTATGGCGGTCAGTACAGTACCTAGTTCATTGGAAGGGGTATGGGCCGGAGGACAGGTCCTGGGTGCCGGCCCGGTTGATGCATGCGGATCATCTGGTTCGGGCTTTCCATGCTAGGTACCCAGGCAAGCCTGGGGGTCCAGAGGCCCCCCGTTGAGAGGGGGGTACTGTCATGATACCAGTGCTGGCTGACCGGCACTTCTGGGGTTAATGTTCTGATCTCAGTGCAGACTCTCACCTGCACACCTGGGACCTATTATGGTGGCCTCTCATTGGTTCTGGGGAGGCTTCTTATAGCCTCAGGAAGCTCCCATCCCCCGTCAGTTATACTTTCGCCCTTGGCATTGTGTGGTGACCCCTGAGCGTGTTAGTGCTGTGTTCTGGTTACTTGATACTCTGTGTATGACTCGGTCTGCTCTCTGGATATCGCTTTGGATTCTGCCTGGTACCTCCTATGTCTGTTTGGCTTTGATCTCTGCTTGGCCCTGATTATCCATTCTGTCTCCTCCCTGGTACTGTACTGATATCTTGTGTATGACCTTTGGCTTTGTCTGACCTCCCGTCTGTTTATCCCTCCTGTACCTCGCTGGTCTGTACTGTGCATGACCTCTGCTTTGCCTGACTCTGAGTTCTCTAGCTTCTCTGAAAGCAGGACGCTAAGCCCCGCCCCCTTGCAGTCACATGACCGTTCACATGACCATAGGTCCTATGCCGGCTTGCTGAACTTCAGCATCCACAGGTCCTGTGCATCGGTACTTTCTGGCTGTACCTGACCCCGGTACCCCTACATTGCGGGTGAGTCCCTGCTCAGCGGAGGCTGCACGCCGGCGCTGACAGGATCCTGACACTCAGGACACGCGCACTGGCTCAGTGAGCAAGTACAGTGCGGTGTTCTTGACATGTGTGTTACTCTGGAAAAAAAAGCCGAGGAGTTTTTCCTTTTTTCAGACCTACACCTTAGAGTGCTGTCCGCTTTTCAAACAGTTTCGTAGATCTGCTGTTTGATTATGGTGAAAACTAGACAGAGACAGCGTGTCAGTCCCTATAGAAATAGACGGAGATTGACAATTTTCCATACACACACCGTATAGAGCTGTCTAATTCTCAAACAGTATTGTATATCTGCCGTTCGCATTACAGTAACATCTATACAGAGTCAGCGTGTGTGTGACACTCCGTATACATATATGGAGATTGTTAGTTACACAAAATATGTATACAGCTGTACACTTCTGATACAGTTCCGTATATCTGCTTGTTGGATTACGGTCCAATACATAATGTGAAAGTATCTGTGACTAACAAAGTATATACGTAGATTTGATTTCTGTCATACACCTTACACAGCTGGACGCTCCTCATACAGTACCATCTCTCTGCTGGTATTTTTGGTACATTTTCCCAAATATGAGGAAGTATGGTGGAAGAGTCCGCGGACGTGGGCAGGGGGGCGTAGCTGGTAATGGTGGTGGTGCATCGGCTGGTTCTGGCAAAAGCACAATAGCAGCTAAGGCAGGAAGTGTTGAGCCTGCGTCATCGTCTGGCCCAAGAAGGCCTGTAAGGTTGCCTTTTCTTGGAGTAGGAAAACCGCTTTTGAAGCCGGAGCATCAGGAGCAGGTTTTGGCGTACATTGCCGAAACAGCCACCAGTTCTATTGCCTCCTCTTCTGAACATTCGAAACCTGCAAGCACAGAGTCGTCAGTGCAGTCTTCTGCTCAGGAAAAACACCTTTCCTTGTGTCCTTCACCCCCACCAAAAGTTAAGGATGCAGCAGCCCACACTTCAGATTACTCTATGGAGCTCTTTTCACATACCATGCCTGGGTTATCCAGTCAAATCCAGAATTCCCCAGTCCAAGATGAATCTGACATGGAGTGCACTGATGTACAACCACTGCTAGATGATTCTGCTGGTACATCGACCCAGAGCACTACATTGCCCTCGCAGTCTATTGAGCCAGAATCTGACTCAGGTGCCCCTTCCCGCATACTATACCACCTTACACGGTGACACAGAGGAAGGTAAAGAGGAAGGTGCAGATGACTTTGAAGAGGAGGTGATGGATGACCCAGTTCTTGACCCGGATTGGCATCCATTGGGGGAGAAGGGTGGCGCTGGCAATAGTTGAGATAAGGAGAAGTATCTGCAGCAGGCATTGACATAGCAGCAGCGGTTATCTGGCAGGCCTGTAGCTGTCCAAAAACGTTGACCAAAAACTAGAAGTGTTGCAGGACAGCTTGGCCAGACGGTCAACTTAGCACAACGTGCAAGGCCAGAAAATGTATACCATAGTAGGAAGAGTGCAGTGTGGCACTTCTTTGTCCAAAATCCTACTGATGAGGCAAAGGTTACCTGTAAGAAGTGTGGAAGGACCTTTAGCCACTGTAAACAACTCAGAAATTTGAATACCAGTTGCATACTTAGACATTTAATCAACATGCACTTGCAAGCGTGGACGGACTACAAAACCTCAGGTAGCACGTGTGCACCTGCTCCGACTCAAGGTAGCCAGCAACGCTCCATCGCATCCCCCACTGTAAGACCACCGCCACCGTTAATCACACCACCAGCACTAAAGGTGGAGGTGTGGTCGCAAGGCCAAAGCACTCAGGGAATCACAATGGTTTTGCAACACAACACTGAATCTAGGCCATCAACACCAATACCATCACCAACCCCCTCTCACTCCATCCGGTCCACCGCTACATCCCCCATATGCAGCTCTCTAGTCCAGCTCACCCTACCAGACTCTCTGAGTAGGACAAGAAAGTACTCATCGTCTCATCCGTGTACACTTTGTTTGAACGCCTACATTGCCGAACTAATCTCATTAGAGATGATACCCTACCCTTTGGTTGAAAGCGAAGCTTTCCGCAACCTCATGGCCTACACTGTTCCACGCTATGACCTACCCAGTCGGCAATTATTTTCTCGAAAAGCCATCCCTGCCCTCCACCGGCATGTGAAAGACCGCATTGTCCATACACTAAAACAGTCAGTGAGTGGAAAGGTGCACCTCACAACAGATGCATGGATCAGTAGGCATGGCCAGGGCTGTTGCGTGTCCATCACTGCGCACTGGGTTAATGTGGTGGATGCAGCTCCACTGGGGACAGTGGTGGTGGAACAGTGCTGCCTAGCCCACGGTATAGGAAACAGTTGGCTGTAGGCTTTCGCTCCTCCTCCTCCTTAATCAGTGAAGGCTCGTCCACAGAGCGCAGTCGCATGAGCACTCCATCCGCAGCTGGCAGTGTTGCACACGAGGTGTCCCACTATCGAACAGCTAGTGGTAAGCGTCAGCAGGCTGTGTTAAAGATGATGTCTTTGTGCGACAACAGACACACTGCGGAGGTAGTGGCTGACTACTTGCAGTGACAAACAGAGTCATGGCTGGGCAGTCTACATCTTGAGGCAGGCAAGGTAGTCAGTGATAACGGCTGTAATTTTGTGGCAGCCATAGCCCTTGCAAAACTCACACACATACCTTGCCTGGCTCACACTTTGAACCTGGTGGTGCAGTGCTTCCTTAATAATTATCCGTAGTTAACATCCCTGCTCCATAAGGTGTGAAGACTGTGCTCGCACATCCGTCGCTCGGTCGCACACTCCAGTCGTATGCAGAAACTGCAGTGATTGCTCCACCTCCCCAAGCACCGCCTAATCATAGACGTTGCAATAAGGTGGAACTCCACCCTGCACATGGTTGAGAGGCTGTGCAAACAGAGGCAGGCTGTAATGCATTTGTGGGAGGATACTCGGGCAGGCACTGTGAGGGAAGACATGGAATTGTCGGGTGTGCAGTGATCAAAGCTGAAAGACCTCTGTAAAGTCCTTCAGTGTTTTGAGGAATGCACACGGCTGGTAAGCGCAGACGATGCCATCAAGCATGAGCATCCCAATTATGCGTCTGCTCATGCAAAGTTTGACGCACATTAAGGATCAGGCGCTGCAGAGGAGGAGGGAAGCCTTGATGACAGTCAGCCATTGTCTGCTCAGGGAACTGTCCTGGACGAGGTGGAGGAAGAAGAGGAGGATGAGGGGGATGATTATTTTGGAAAGGAGGATGCTTCTCAGGGGGCAAGAGAAAATTTTGGCGTTCCAAGGTCAGATACAGTGTTTGTGCATGACTGTAGGGATGTGGATTTGCCAGAAAGTGCTCCTCCACCCACCACTGGCAGTGCATCCTTGACACCAGGAACATTGGCCCACATGTGCGATTTTGCCTTGCGGATCCTAAAAAGGGGCCCCCGCATTTCCAAAATGATGAGAGATGATGACTACTGGCTGGCCAGCATCCTCGATCCACGCTACAAAGGCAAATTACACAACATCATGCCATAGTAGAACCTAGAGATAATATTGGCTAACAAACAAGCAACTCTGGTAAACAGGTTGTTTGAGGCTTTCCCAGCACACAGCAGCGGTGCTGTTTCTCCCACGAGCCGTAGTGGGCACAATGGAAGAGGTGTTCGTGGTGCACACAGCCAAAGTGGCGTTGGAGATGGGTTTAATGACCATGTTGTGGAATGATTTCTCAAGTACCACTCACACAACTGCTAATACTGCATCGATTAAAAGTGACAGGAGACAGCAGTTGTCAAATATGGTTACAAACTACTTCTCCTCCCATATCCATGTACTCCCTCACAAGTCATTCCCCTTTGACTATTGGGCCTCTAAACTAGACGCCTGGCCTGAATTGGCACAATATGCCTTACAGGAGCTCGCTTGCCCTGCTGCTAGTGTGTTACTGAAAGAGTCTTCAGTGCTGCTGGATCAATCCTGACAGAAAAAAGGACTCGTCTCTCTACCCAAAATGTTGATGATCTAACCTTCATTAAAATGAACCATGCATGGGTTGCAAAGGATTTTGTCCCACCTTCCCCTGATGACACATAGGTTCCCAGAAAGCTGCCTCGCTCCAGATCAGACACTGGAGCAGCATCTATGGGGCACATGATACACTGGAGCATTAGAAATGGGGCCCATTATATATGGAGCCTTAATAGGGCCCATAAGACACTGGAGCATCATCCAGGAGGCCCATCATATACTGGAGCATTCCAAATGGGGGACATCAGACACTGGAGCAGCATTTATGGGGCCCATTATACATTGGAGCATTCGAAATGGTGCACATTATATATGGAGCATTATTTGGGCCCATAAGAAACTGGAGCATCATCCATGGGGCCCATCATATACTGGAGCATTCTAAATGGGGCAAATCAGACACTGGAGCAGCATCTATGGGGCCCATCATATACTGGAGCATTCCAAATGGGGGACATCTGACACTGGAGCATCATCCATGAGGCTCATCATATACTGGATCATTCCAAATGGAGTAGATCAGACACTGGAGCAGCATCTATGGGGCACATGATACACTGGAGCATTAGAAATGGGGCCCATTATATATGGAGCATTATTAGGGCCCATAAGACACTGGAGCATCATCCATGAGGCCCATCATATACTGGAGCATTCCAAATGGGGGACATCAGACACTGGAGCAGCATTTACGGCGCCCATTATACACTGGAGCATTAGAAATGGGGCCCATTATATATGGAGCATTATTTGGGCCCATAACACACTGGAGCATAGTCCACGGGGACCATCAGATACTGTAGCATTGTGTGGAGCTCATCATATACTGTATGGAATATTATATGTGACCAATTATTCTGTATGGAGAAATATATGGGGCTCATTATTCTGTATGGCACACAATGTGGTGGCCATAATACTGTATGGAGGAATATACTGTCCTTTTTTTGAGCTATTGTAGAATTTAAAATAGATCAGTCATGTCATGTAAGCAGTGAAATATTTGTCATTGCACTATACCTATATTTCTGTGCCGTATCGGAGCATCATGAGTTGTGGTATGTGTTAAAGGGGCGCACTGACACTCTTTGGCCCAGGGCACACGAAAACCTGGAGTCAGCCCTACCCCCCCACATCTTTAGCCAAATAACCCCCAGTTTTCAATGCGTAACTATTATTATGAAGTAAATTAAGGTTGACAAGCTTCAGTAATAAAAATTGATGTTTTTGGCATTGAAATGGGCACTGTAGGTGTGTTTCCTGTCCTCCACTCCCTGCCAACTTTGCTTCCCCATTGACTTGCATTGGGTTTCGTGTTCAGTCGGCCTCCGACTTTTCCCATTAGTCGGCCGATTTCGTTCGACCCGACTTTTGAGAAAGTCGGGTTTCATGAAACCCGACTCGACCCTAAAAAAGGTAAAGTCGCTCATCTCTACTGTAAGGCTGAGTGCACACGTGGCGTTTTTTTCGCGTTTCCGCGGCGGTTTTAACCGCGCAATTTTGCCGCGAAAACGCGAAAAATAAGCATCCCATGCATTCCTATGGGATTCCTCAATGCTCTGCTAATGCTGCGGTTTTTACTGCGGCGGAATCGCTTCGCGGTAAAAAACGCAGCATGCTCATTAATTTGCGGAATCGCGGCGATCCCGCACCCATAGGAATGCATTGTTCCGCTTACTTCCCGCATGTGGCTGTGCACACCATGCGGAAAGTAAGCAAAACAATTGCGGACGGTACCCACGGTCCGGAGGAGAGGAGGAGGCTGTCCTCCGGGCTTTGGGTACCATATCCCTGTAAAAAATAGAATTTAAAATAAAAAATATTGTTATTCTTACCTTCCGACGTCCCGCGCAGCATTCCCGCCTCTCTCCACGCTCCCGGTCCCAGTAAGCCTTTGCGAAAATGCCCGCGATGACGTCCGTTCTCGCAGGATCGCGAAGTCTCGCGGTCATTTGCGCGACGTCATCGGGAATGACCGCGAAACATCGCGATCCCACGAGAACTGACGTCATCGCGGGCATTTTCGCAAAGGATTACTGGGAACGGATGCGCGGGACGTCGGAAGGTAAGAATAACACAATTTTTTATTTTTTTTTACATTCTATCTTTTACTACTGATGGCGCATAGGCAGCCTCAGTAGTAAAAAGTTGGTCACACTCGTCAAACACTATGTTTGACGAGTGTGACCAACCTGTCAATCAGTTCTCCAAGTGATGCTACAGATCGCTTGGAAAACGCTAGCATTTTGCAAGCTAAATACGCTTGCAAAATGCTAGTTTTTCCGCGGGAAAATCGTGGGAATTTAAAATGCGATTTTCCCGCGAGAGTTCCGGTATGTGTGCACTTAGCCTAAAGCTTTCTTAATAGAAATAACTTGTGATTTAAACTGTCTCTTTCATATAGCTTTTTCAATGCGTCTCACATTCCTTTCGCTGTTTCTTAATTTCATATGTATATTAATTGAGCATCATCCACTAATAAGCTAATGGTGGCTCTCGCTTCTCTATTCTTTTTATCCCATGTCTGATTATCTTCATCAGGTCTATCTGTAATGATTACTTCCCATAAATCGTCCTTAGATAACAACATCTCTACTTTGAATTTCCATAACTGATAATTTTCACTGTTCAGCTTAGCTACAGTGAGTTTCAGCTCAGTGCTGCACATCATTTTTATATAGTCTTACTTGTTTTATGAAGATATTCTTCTTTCTTCTTGAATAGCCTGTGTGTGGTGATTCTCTGTAATTATCTCCAGTGTGCGGTCATACAATTCCTGGAACATAAATTCCTTTGTCCCTCTATCTGGATTTTTTTTCAGCCTCACTGGGTTTTATCTCCTTCTGTTAACAGAGCTTATCTGCTTCTCGGTGTCTGAGGTTATCTCCTGGGTGTCTGGGATTCTGTGTTCTGGATCCTGTGCCCTGGGAGTCTCTGTGCTCTGGGTGTCTCCCTTCTGGGCGTCCTGGGAATATCTCCTGCACTGGGCCCATAACCTGTTGCAGAGTGTATATCTTTTATGAATCCACCGGTACACAGAACTTCACTGAGCAAATTATCTTGAATAAACAGCTTTTACTTCTTATGGGTAAACATGAGATAACAATCAGAAGCACACAGCCATGCTGCTGGTATAATACAGTCAAAAGCGAAAGTAAAACTAACATACAACAAGAGAGCTTCCCTCCCCACAGTACAGCAAACATATAACTTCACAGTATCGCAATCTGCTGTCAGGCTAGTGTAAAGTCCTCCTTTACACAAACAATAAGTCCATTTCTGTTGCATATGCCAACACTGGCCTGTCTCCTGGTAGCGCCTCCAACCTCTGGACACTGCGCTGACAGACACAGCAAACCTTCTTGCCACAGCTCACATTGATGTGCCATCCTGGATGAGCTGCACTACCTGAGCCACTTGTGTGGGTTGTAGAGTCCGTCTCATGCTACCACGAGTGTGACAGCAAAACAACATTCAAAAGGGACCAAAACATCAGCCAGAAAGCTTTGGTACTGAGATGTGGTCTGTGGTCCCCACCTGCAGAACCACTCCTTTATTGAGGGTGTCTTGATAATTGCCAATAATTTCCATCTGTTGTCTATTCCATTTGCACAACAGCATGTGAAATTGATTGTCAATCAGTGTTGCTTCCTAGTGGACAGTTTGATTTCACAGAAGTTTGATTTACTTGGAGTTATATTCTGTTGTTTAAGTGTTCCCTTTATTTTTTTGAGCAGTGTATTATAATTTCTTTTGGAATCATAGAATCATAGAATCATAGAATCATAGAATCGTAGAGTTGGAAGGGACCTCCTGGGCCATCTGGTCCAACCCCCTGCTCAAAGCAGGATTCGCTAAATCATCCCAGTTAGATGTCAGTCCAGCCTCTGTTTGAAGACTTCCATTGAAGGAGAACTCACCACTTCTCGTGGCAGCCTGTTCCACTCATTGATCACTCTAACTGTCAAAAAGTTTTTTCTAATATCTAATCTGTGTCTCCTCCCATTCAGCTTCATCTCATTGCTTCTAGTCTTTCCTTGTGCAAATGAGAATAAAGTTGATCCTTCTACAATGTGACAGCCCTTTAGATATTTGTAGACAGCTATTAAGTCTCCTCTCAGTCTTCTCTTTTGCAAACTAAACATTCCCAAATCCTGCAACCTTTCCTCATAAGACAGGGTTTGCAGACCGGTCACCAATCTGGTCGCTCTTTTCTGAACTTGCTCCAGTTTGTTAATGTCTTTTTTAAAATGTGGTGCCCAAAATTGGACACAATATTCCAGATGAGGTCTGACCAAAGAGGAGTAGAGGGAAATAATTACTTCACGTGATCTAGACTGTATGCTTCTGTTAATACATCCTAGAATTGCATTTGCCTTTTTTGCTGCTGCATCACACTGTTGACTCATATTCAGTCTGTGATCTATTAATATACCCAAGTCTTTTTCACATGTGCTGTCACTTAGCCCTATTCCTCCCATTCTATATATGCTTTTTTCATTTTTATTGCCCAGATGTAGTACTTTGCATTTCTCCCTGTTAAAAACCATTCTGTTAGTTGCTGCCCACTTCTCCAGTTTATTTAAATCTTTTTGAATCCTCTCTCTCTCCAATTTCATTTTTTGCTGTCAGACCTGTGATTTCTATCTACTCACTGTGTATAGGATAATAGGATATAATGAAATTGTTATGGATGTAACTTAACTAATATTGTGCAGTGACTGTTTTCCCTATAGTGATGGATATTTCTTGTTGCTAAAACTGATTTTTTTTCACATTAAACCTTTTGTAAGGTTTTTTTTAAAACCCTCTGATCAGTGGGATCATAGAACATACAAGCCTCTGATGGCTCCGGTGATGCCCTGTACTACTGTAGTGCCGTGTATCATCACTGCCTGTCAGTGTAACACTAATGGCCCCATACACATGAGATAAGCGTTGGCTGAACGGTCATTTGGCAGACGGCTATCTCTCCCGACTCCCCCATGCACCCAAATATTCCAGCTTTCCTGTGGTCTGTACCCTTCTTAGGGTGTGTGCACATGCTGCGGAATCTGCTGCGGATTTATCCGCGCGGATTTTGCAAAATCCGCAGATAAATCCACAGGTCAAAAGACCTGCGGTTTATCTGCGGATTAGCCTGCGGTTTTACCCTGCGGTTTATCATCTCCACAATGGAGGAAATGGTAAACCGCTGCGGAATCCGCAGAAAGAATTGACATGCAATTCTTTCTGCAGATTTGAAACCGCAGCAAAATCCACGGGGAAAATTCCGCAGCGTCTGCACAGCGGTTTTTAATTCCTATAGGGAATAATGGTACTGTACACCGCAGCTAATTCTGCTGCGGATCCACAGGGCCAAATCCGCTGCGGATCCGCAGTAGAATCCACTGCGTGTGCACACACCCTAAGATGCCATGTTTGCAGCAAGTGGTTAAACTGCCACGGTTTTTGCTGCAGCCGCACCTGCGTCGTCCCTGCGGTGTACATCTATGTTCTGGGGCCCAAAAGAGTTAATTTTTTTTAAACAATTGTTTATTGTGTGAAAAAATAAAATGTGT
The DNA here is from genome assembly GCF_039654945.1 of Dendrobates tinctorius. NCBI lineage: Eukaryota > Metazoa > Chordata > Amphibia > Anura > Dendrobatidae > Dendrobates > Dendrobates tinctorius. The sequence continues at coordinate 3,594,265 of NW_027361893.1, read as the reverse complement.
CTTCTGCTTTTTCCATATATTTTTCTTTTTACAAGAATTCTTGGAGCCAATTTTCTTTGGAAACATTTTAATATCTGTTTTTTTCTGGTGTACTTCTTGTAATATAGGAAAGCCTAAGGTCAGAAATAAACCCCATAAAACACTGTACATGGAGACTTTGGGATCAGATCATTTCTGTCCGCGGTGTTTGTGGAAACAAGAAAAGCTTTTATAAAAGCCTCAAACTTACTGTCACACCGCTCTCACCTGGGGGCGGGACCCCGCACCCAGCGTCAACAATTCTGGCTCTGCGGCTGCTCCAGGGTTCCCGTCGGTTGCGCACGCGCACCTCTCATACTTATTTCCATGCCTGCACAACGTTGCTAGTGCGCATGTGCGCTCTTCTCGGTTCTAGCTGCAGCCTTGTCTTCTCTATGGTCCTGGAGGACCTGATCCGGAAGTCCCTGTGCTGCTGCCCTATATCAGGCTACCTCTTCCTATGGGAGGGGCCTGAGTATTGTTGTGCTTCCTGGCTTAGTCTGCTTGGTCCTTGCCTGGCTGTGCGCTGTATTCAGGTCCTCTGCCTTGTGTTCTGTTCCTGTACTCTGCCTTGTGCTCGGTTCCTGTACTCTGCCTTACCGTGATTCCCAGCACATGCTCCGTGCATACACTCTGGTCTGTGTTCTATCGTGCTTCATTGCACACGCTCTGCCTCTGCTCTGTCATACTCCTTTGCACACGCTCAGCTCCTACCTTGTTCCAGTCGTGCTTCTCAGCACACCCTCTGTCTAACCTTGCACTCAGGCATGCTCTCTGCGCATGCTTTGTCTTACTCTGTACTTAGGCGTGCTCCTTTGCATGAGCCCTGCTTTGCGCGCACATGGGCGTGTTTGTCTGTGCACGCCATACGTGCTCTCGTGTACCCTCCTTGTTCTATCCTGTATCTAGCTCACTCCCGTGTACACGCCTTGTATTGTCCTGTACTCTCCATGCTCCCGTACACTCACCCTGTAGTGTCCTATAGCCTGCTTACTCCTGTGTCCATGCTTTGCATACTTCCAGTTGCATCCTGCAGACACATTCACTCGTGTTTCCTGTGAGGCGGCCACCTGGTTCCAGCAATCGTGGTACCTTACCCCCTTGGGCTTGCCCCTGACACTCCCTGTATAGGGGGTGGTCCTCACTAGGTTAGCTCACCCTGGGAGGGTTGGTGCCATGACCCGGAAGGTCCACTCCAAGAGTCGTCACACTTCTGTGTGTGAATCAGACATGAGATCTAACATGATAGAAGATCACAGTACGGGAAAGACAGAGTCGGGAAACATTCATATAGATGGCCGGTGGTGATGGAGTCAGTCGAGGACTCTGGACAGATATGTTTCTAGAGCCGTAGTACAAGATGAAGATGTCGTCCTCATCATGAAGTAAACTGTGTTCCAAATTATTATGCAAAAAGAGTTTAGGAGTGATAAGGTTTTTTTGTTTGTCATTTAAACTCATTGATGGTGATGTGTGTCAGGGCTCTTTATATCACTGAAAGCAATTGCAGATACCTGTGCAAATTAGTTTGGCAGGTGTGTCCAAATAAAGGCAAGACTACTTAAGAAGGCTGTTCCACATTATTAAGCAGCCTACATTTTTTGCCAAAATGGGAAAGAAAAAGGATGTGTCGGCTGCTGAGAAGCAACAAATTGTGGAGTATTTAGGTCAAGGCATGACTACAATCAACATTGCCAAGACACTTCATCGTGATCATCACACAATCAAGAAGTATGTAGCTGATTCCCAGCACACACGTGTGCGTGCTGATAAGGAAAAATTGAGGACTCTTTCCAACAGGCAATTGCATCAGGTTAAAAGAGCAGCTGCAAAAATGCCTTGTCATAGCAGCAGACAAGTTTTTGAAGCTGCTGGTGCCTCCAACGTCCCCCGAACACCAAGATGCAGGGTCCTTCAGAGGTTTGCAGCTGTGCCTAAGCCATCCTGTCGACCACCTCTATTCACTGCAAACAAGCAGAAAAGGCTCCAGTGGGCCAAATGATACATGAAGACTGACTTCCAAACTGTTTTGTTCACCAATGAGTGCCGTGCAATGCTCGATGGTCCAGATGGATGGAGTGGAGGATGGCTGGTTGATGGACACCCCATGAAAACACGGCTAAGGCGCCAACAAGGAGGAGGTGGAGTAATGTTTTGGGCTGGAATCATGGGGAGAGAGAGATTGTCGGCCCCTTTAGGATCCCTGAAGGGGTAAAGATGAACTCCATAATCTATGTGGAGTTTCTAAAACAGCACTTCCTGCCATGGTTCAAGAGGAAGAACCGTGCTTTCCGCAGCAAGATCATTTTCATGCATGATAATGCACAGTCTCATGCTGCAAATAACACATCTGCATCTCTGGCTGCTATGGGCATAAAAGAGGACAAACTTATGGTGTGGCCAACATCTTCCCCTGACCTCAACCCCATTGAGAACCTCTGGAGCATCATCAAAAGTAGTGTCTATGATGGCGGGAGGCAGGTCACATCTAAGCAACAGCTCTGGGAGGGTATTCTGTCCACATGCAAAACAATTGAAGCACAAACCATCCAAAAACTGACAAATTCAATGGACGAGAGAGTTCAGAAGCTTCTTTCGAACAAGGGGTCCTATGTGCAAATGTAACATCACCTAGAATAAAGTTTTGACTTGAAAACTGTTTGATTTAATTTTGTAATGCGCTGATAATGCTTATAATTTCACAATTGACCATTTTTTTGTTCAAAATAAAAATAAAAAGGTTGAAAACTCTGCTGTGCATAATAATTTGGAACATGCATTTTGAGTGTTTCTTATTTTTAAAAATATACTGTTTTCATAGGCAGTTTGTTCAAAAACATTGCAATTATACTAGAATATTAGATGACTGGAAAATAACAATGACTGTGTATACTATGAGTTATTTTTATATGGTTTCAATCAGTTTACTATAATATACACTGAGATGAGGTAAGCAAAAGGTCACTGAAACTTACTTAAGATAAAGGAATGTAAATTACTGGTCATTTGTTTATCCATCAACAAAGGACCATTGATATTCAAGGCAACTACCCTAATTAGATTGGGTGTGTTAACTTTCCCAAGGATGTTATCTTGTGCTCCGAAGCCCCTCCTCCAGCTTGCTGTATTTCTGCCATGTGGCACACATGAGGCCCCCTCTAGCTTCCTGTATTATATACTGGTTAAAACAGGTATTGATGGGAAGTGTTTAGCCAATGGACAATAGACTTGTGACATCATTCCCCACATGGTGGGGCTGGACACACCTTTTAGCTGGACATTTAAAAGAACTAGGACACATGTGCTCTCTCTCTTTTGGCTCCTGGAGGATGACTGGTCGACGTCTATCTGAATAATGTAATGTATGAATAATGCTTGTTTCTGATTAATGCATATGTATTTATAGTTTTATACTGTTTATTATTTGATCTTATCACTTATTAAGTAAATCAATTTAGTAAATTCAATTCTTGTTTGAGCATTTTCTTATTCATTACAATCCATTGGAACCCTTACAATACAAATTGGTGTCAGAAGTGGGATTGTTTTGAATAAAAATGTTTGCAAAATTGAATAAGTTAAAGAGTAGGAAAGCAGTTGAGAGTAGTGTCAGATCTTTGCCAGAATGGGTGTTACCAGGAAAGTGGACCCCAATGGCACAGGAATGTAACAAATATATGGAGGGACAGCGGTTATCAAATCCTCAGGATGTGGCTGGCAAATTTGATCTCTCAAGATATGATGCAAAAGAGCAGAAAGCTGCAGCAGCCGTTGGATGGATCTGTGTGCAAGTGTCTCAAAGCTTACAGGAGGAGATAGACAATTTGCATTTAGAGCTGCATACAGCTATAGAGCAAAGGATTAGCTTGCAATCAGCCTTGAGAGACCAAATGAAACAGCATGACAATATGCAAAGGAATTTTGAAGTTTATGTAATGAAAAATGTGAATAAGAATAGGCGCAGGAGGAGACAGCGGCCAGTGTCAGATATTTGTACTGCACAGATTAGAACCATGATTGCACATGAGAAATGGTCAGACTTGCTAGAATGTGATGGCTGTAACAGTGAGACAGATGAGGAAGAAAAGCAGGCCAAACCAATTGTGACTACTAAAACTACGAGAGAAGTCACACAGCGTAGTGGAGATAGGATGGATGCAGGAAACGCAGCTACAGGAGCAGAAGCTTCAATGACCGAAGAAACTTGGAATTATACAGCCGGAGAATTAACAGAATTAGCTACCAGGTACAGGCAGCAAGCAGGAGAACCTTTGTTAGCATGGATTCTCAGATTATGGGATCAGGGAGCCGATACTATAATCTTGAACCATCTTGAGGCAATAGGACTTTGTAGTATTTGTATTGATCCTATGGTGCGTCTAAAAATGAGGCGTGCAAGGGACACTGCAGAGAAGTTCTCTTTGCTGTATTTGGTGAGGGATTCTGTGGCACAAGTGTATGACTCTCCCATGGAATTAATACCACAGACACGATGGGAGACTCTTGCAGATGGAGTTCAGAGATTGAGAGAAATCGCAGGTATAGCTGGCATAACTCGCAATCCTGTGCCAGATCTGAATGATCACTTTGCTGTTGTTGAGGATTGAAAGGGACCAGATGCTGCAATATTGACAGTATTGATGAAGAATAAGTTCATAGAAGGTGCCCCAGCGTCATACAAAGCCCCATTGTTCACTATGTTCAGTGCACTTATGGGAACTTCCACTACTGTCTACACAGCATGCAATCTAATCTCCCAGCTATCTGCTCTAGAGAGAGCAAAAGTATCAAAAAATAGTACAGTAAAGAGAGTAGATCAAGAAAGGAGAAAAGAGGATGATACTCAAATTAGAAAGAGCAGGACGGAGTTGTTTTGTGACCTGATAGCTAGTGGAGTTCCTTTCCAAGAGATAGATGGGATCTCTACAAGTGACCTGTTGAGGAGATGGCAAGATCTGAGGAGAAAATGTAAATTGCAACTCGCCAGACCCAAGAGGGTGGTGACAAATGAGATAGGGGGTTGGAAAGATAGAGGTGGGACACCTGATGGAGGCATACACTGCTCCTACTGTAACCGCCCCTTGCACTCTTCCAATACCATGGCATACTACACCCCCTGCCAAGATTACCTCATGGACTAATTTTAAATGCAAATTTTAGATAAAAGTTCTTGAATATCCCTGAAAATTGTTGTTTGAACAGTTTTGCCATTTTTTGATGTCTAATGATGTTTGTTTTCATTCTAGAGTTTCTTAGAGAAATATTCCTGTGAGCATACTATGAAGTATGCACTGGCTGATATACGGTGATAAATACTCCTGTGAGCATACTGTGACGTATGCGCTGGCTGATATATGAAGAGAAATACTCCTGTGAGCATACTGTGACGTATGCGCTGTCTGATATATGATGAATTGGGTTTGGTCTTGGTGATGCATAAATGTGCATTCCTCACCTGAGGGTTTGTAATAGACCTTGATGTTTTAAAAGGCAAAAGACCACAGCAGATATAAGATGATTCTGTATGTGGGAGCCATGTGAGAAAAACATACAAGGAAAAGAGGGAGTGACAGTACAGACAATGAATTTAAGACTGACCTAAAGTTAGATGACTGATAATATACTGGGGGGTTGACAAGATAAATAGATGACTTATTTGTACTAAGTGTTTGTCTTTGTCACTGTATGTGCTTTGTGTATTTGTCATGGATATCCCTTGATAAAATTGGTTCACAGCCAAAGAAAAAATCCACGTGGTATTTTTTTTTTACTTTTTATTTGGTATATTTTTATTTTTTATGAGCTCATTCTTTGAATTTTAATGGTACTGTGTTTAGCATTCTTGGTTTTTAAAGGAATTGTTTTGTTTTTTTCTCTTTTCAGTCCACTACATGTTGGATTGGGGAGTGGGGTGTGTAATTAACCTTTTGTTTGCAGGAGTAAAAGAAGAAACCTTGGCCATTTAATTAACATGTAAATACAGTGCACAGTAAATTGTTCATTCCTGCAGTAGTGAAAAAGGAGTCCATCTGCCTAATATTTTATGACTTAATTTTGAGTTTTAACATTTTTTATTTTTTGGGAGCTCCCGAGCAAATTGGGTTTTTGAAGAACATATGTTAAATGATTTCAATGAATGCTAGTTTGTTAATGTCTTGATATAGCTTTGTTCACCTACACCTGAGTCATGCAATGCAAATGTGTGGGTACCCAAAGTGTGTGTTTGTCTATATGTAAATGAGAATCTCTCCTGCTTACTGAATGAATGCATTAGGTGAAGCCAGAGAGTATGTTGATGTAATGTGTATATTATGTAAAAATAATAATTTGCTAGAATTGGGTTAATAGCAAATTGGTTTGGGTTCTGTTTTCCTTAACATGTAATTGTACTGATTCTGACTACTAGTAACATTATTTTGTGATCTCCATGAACAGGATTGTGCTGGTAATTATGATCATCGCTATTATGTAAATATGATTGACATGAATTTGATGTGTTTGATAACTGGTATCTGATATTTTGATATTATGATTTATTTCAGTGTATAAGTCCATACACATATGATATATTGTATGTAGTAGTTATTATCAGAGTAGAAATATTTGCTACAGTAGAAAATTTCAAAGGTCATTCTGGGCAAAATTAATTTGGACCAACAAACCTACGGTAATTTTGTTTGATTCATTTGATCAAGGGGTGGAAAGCAAGCCACCAGGACGGAGTTATATTGAACAAGTTATTCTATCTTGGACTGTGAATATATCATGGACTGAGTTATTTTGGACTGTTGCTTTGGACTGAGTTAGCACTTTAGGACAAGCTAGTCCCCTGAGGATTTCGCTTGGATGAAACGCGTTGGGACAAGGTTGCCCCCCGCTTTAGGGAAAGTGCAGGGTATGCTAATAGGGTTAGCTGTGGACTGCCCTTGTCAGGGCGGGAGTTTTGGGGTTTAGATGATTGCTAGCCCCCTAGGGATTGACAGGGTATTGTCCTCCCAACTTCTTTGATCTAGGAAACATGGTTTTGATTTGATCATTGAAGACTCCGATCCTGATTTCAACTTTTGGTGAGATCACTCCATTTTTTATTATACCTATGATCTCACTGGCATGATGTATAAACATCTGTATTTATATGCAAAGTTTTGGATAAGGCGTTTAAAACTGTATCAATAATTCGTCTTATCTATACTTTCCTTGTTGTCTAACTGTATTTAGGTAACTTCAATGGTCAGTTTTTGGGCCTGATTTAAATGTCATATTATCAGCTTCCTTACTTGACCGATCAATTTTATGTACTTTGGTGACACATATGGTGTTATTTTATATTTTACATCATTAAAAGTTATATTTTAATTCACTGAATGCTTTATATTATGTAATTTTCGTTGGTGATACCAGCACATGTCAATTATTGACTGAGTGCCTATTGCTTTGTAGTTCAATTTTGAGTTAGCTCTGCCAAGACTTTGGAACTTTAAAGTATGATTGTGAATTTCACTTTCCCTCAGTGCAGGCTGTGTCTTGTGTGTAGACTGAAGATGTCCAATTGAGCACTGAGACTGAGCCCAGATGATGCTGAACCATCACCAGGGTGAATCCTCATGACTGCCAGCTAGCTGATGCAAATGGCATATAAAGTGAGGCCCTGAACAGCTGCAGCAATAGAAGATGAAAGGACTCTTATGCTCAGTCATTGGACACCTGCACCAAGGGGTTAATGTCATGAAGGGCAGGGACAAATTGCTCTTTAGAGTCTGTTCTTTTGCTAACCAGGGAAAGTAGTGAAGTCACCCCAAAGTGATGAGCGCATAATCCTCCCCGTGCTTCCCTGCAACAGAGACCCATTTAAAAATTGCGGTCAAGAAGATCCGAAGAAAGAAGATTTCTACAGACATTTGATATTTCAGCACCTGCTGGTCCAATGTTGTTTTTGTTTTGATTTTTTCCGTTTTAAGCCCAGGATGTTGTTTTTACCAAAGCGGTTTTCTATTGGTAGCAAATAAATAAATATATATATATATATAGAAGCAATGCAAATAATGATAAATGGTATAGTGGAAGGTTAATTAATTAAAGTGATTGAAACCAAGGGGTGGAATGTATACTATGAGTTATTTTTATATGGTTTCAATCAGTTTAATATAATATACACTGAGATGAGGTAAGCAAAAGGTCACTGAAACTTACTTAAGATAAAGGAATGTAAATTACTGGTCATTTGTTTATCCATCAACAAAGGACCATTGATATTCAAGGCAACTACCCTAATTAGATTGGGTGTGTTAACTTTCCCAAGGATGTTATCTTGTGCTCCGAAGCCCCTCCTCCAGCTTGCTGTATTTCTGCCATGTGGCACACATGAGGCCCCCTCTAGCTTCCTGTATTATATACTGGTTAAAACAGGTATTGAGGGGATGTGTTTATAGCCAATGGACAATAGACTTGTGACATCATTCCCCACATGGTGGGGCTGGACACACCTTTTAGCTGGACATTTAAAAGAACCAGGACACATGTGCTCTCTCTTTTGGCTCCTGGAGGATGACTGGTCGACGTCTATCTGAATAATGTAATGTATGAATAATGCTTGTTTCTGATTAATGCATATGTATCTATAGTTTTATACTGTTTATTATTTGATCTTATCATTTATTAAGTAAATCAATTTAGTAAATTCAATTCTTGTGGGAGCATTTTCTTATTCATCATAATTCATTGGAACCCTTACAATACAGACTGCAATTCATATAGGTAATTTAGAGGAAATATAAGGAAATATTTTTTGCATAATAATTTGGAACACACTGTAGTTATTTCTCCTGTCACGTGTAATGAATATCTCCTGCAGTATTGCTAATGCCGATTCCAGTGTCAGTAAATGAGATGAGAATTAGCGTTATGGAAGATGAGTCTATGAGAAACGTATTCAGCTGCCGACTCCGAGGGAGAAACTGCTTGTTGTCTGTGGCCTAAATATATAGGTCTTATTAGTAGATGTAAAGAAGAAAACTAAATACTGTAAAATAATAAATCTCCTCATATGTTTCCCTTATTATCTCCAGTAATTGTATTATTACACAGGATTTTTATGCTGTTACATCGGCTCATCTTCTCATTCAGGTCTCTACAATATCGGATCCTCTCAGTGAAGATCTTCTACAAAAGAGAATTTTCCTGATTTACCCATCAAGGATGGATATGGACAGAGACAAGATGGCGGAGAGGATATTACACCTCACCCTAGAGATCCTCTTCCGGCTTACTGGAGAGGTGAGAGATTCTGATGATGTCACATTACATCATTCTTATCTATGGGAATAACAGATGGACAGAACTGGAGAGGTGAGGACTCTGGAAATGTCTGTAGTGAGATTTATTAATGTGTCTCTCCATAACCAGGATTACACAGTAGTGAAGAAGAACTCTAGTGAGCGCTGTCAGGACCCTGTGTCTGAGGGATGGGGAAGACCCCTGAGCCCAATCACAGGGCCTCCACCTCACCCCCTGATACATGAGGACATCAATAACCAGAAGATCCTAGAACTCACCTACAAGATGATTGAGCTGCTGACTGGAGAGGTGACACTGCTGGGAATGCTGGGACAGTATACAGTAACACTATGAAGGGATCGGGGGATGATGGTATCATTGTATGTGTCAGGTTCCTATAAGGTGTCAGGATGTCGCTGTATATTTTTCCATGGAGGAGTGGGAGTATTTAGAAGGACACAAAGATCTGTACAAGAACATCATGATGGAGGTTTCCCAGCCCCTCACATCACCAGGTAATATACACATGGCCTATAATTATCTGTATGTAAAGAATGAATTCAGTCCTTGTATGTGTTTCCTCCAGATCTATCCAGTAAGATGACAACACCAGAGAGATGTCCCCGTCCTCTTCTTCCAAAGGACTATAAACAAGAAGAACCCAATGCTCCTCAGGATCATCAGGTAGATGGGGAGAAGGTGTCATGAGATCTCCCCTGTGATGTGTAGACGACTGTGAAGGTCTTGTGCTCAGTCTTGTTTTATCCACCAGTATTATATGTTTTATACTTGTGTAATGAGAACGGTGGAGATGGCAGGATTAAAGCTGATCATAGATGTGATTTTTCCATCTGTCTGTTACTTTTACAATATTTGTTTCAGGGTGAAGATCTGACCCATATTAATACTACAGAGACATATGTGAGGGGTGATGAGCGGTGTAAAGAGGGGATTCCGTCATATGACTACCCTGGTGAGTAGTAACCACTAAATGCAGAGAAGTCACAGATTCTTCTCAGTCACTGGCCGTGGCTGCTTTATCGGTGGTGTAGTCTGGTTGTATCACAATCGTGTGATCACCATTTAGCCTCAAGACCACAACATTCTCCTCCCTAAACTGTTCTAATGACTTTGGGCATTGAAAGCCCTTTTCTGTAGAACTTACCACCTGGAGGATCCACCTACCCCCTTGTATTAGAAGACACAGACCCTTATCTGCCCAAATCTGTAAACTACAAAGTCAAATGACAGCGTAAGTAGAATGTGCTGACAAGTTAGAAAATCACTTGAAGAAAAGCATTATGATGGGCCTGTAAGAGAAAGTGGAGGGTAATGATGCTGTTGGCTTCCTAGAACTCTGGATGAATCTCCCTTCTCTCCCTTCTGTGCTGCTGAGTGTCTCATATGGTCCCTACAAGACCAGGTCCAGTCCTTCTGGACAAACTTTGCTTTTATGTTCGGCAACATTAAATGAGCAGTGAGGCCTAGTGTGAATTTCTGAACAATAACAACAGAGTTTCCCTTTATCCTGTGTTTTCAATTTGTATTAAAACTCATTTCAAGGAGGATTGTGAAAAACTACATAAAAAATTACACCTGTGTCATGATATACTGTATCTCTAAGCTGTGCGTGGCTGATGGCTGTAATATACATTTATTCACCCCTGCAGGAGATGTGTTGGCATGGCTCGAGCCCTGGTTTCATGGATTCACTCCACGTCATAAATTCCATTATGTTTTCGATCCTAAGGAATTCAGATTACTGCACAATCTCTCCTGAAATGGGGAGTAATATTATTTTCTCTAATCTTCTGGTCAGGACTCATAATAGCTCCAATGGTGCCCCATAAATGAGTGCAACTCCGCTTTACTGTTGGAGTTCTACCCTCGTACAGACGTTGTTGTTGGGGATGTAACAATTTTTTTATTCTATGTCTTGTTTTTACCTGTTCATTCTGTATGATGGTTTGATTGAGGTGGGATTTTCCTGCCTCACTTGTGAGTCTGTTACTCCCTGATAGTCATAAAATAAAGCTCTCCATCGCCAAATGCCCGAGATCTAAATTTAAAGTGAACCTGTCAGTAGGATTGTGCACAGTAACCTACAGACACTGTCAGGTCAAAACCATTATGCTGATTACAATGATACCTTGGTAGATGAAATCTGTCTTGTGGTTGTTGTTTAATCTGTATTTTTAGTTTTCAGCTAATGAGATTCTTGTGCTCTGGGGCGGGGCTGTGCGTGGGGCTTTATGTTGTGCTCTGATAACATATGGATCTGTATTAGCTCAGTGACCTGCCCCTATTTTACATAATGCATATAATAGTGTTGATATTATTGTTGATAATATCACGAAACAATCACTGACCTCAGGGAGACCAGTCAAAGAAAACACTGCGGCAGCCGGCAAAGGCGCTCAATCAGTGAAATCCTAGGTGCATTGCTCCCTGGGAAATACGAATATGCAAATACAGTCCGTGCAGCCTCATTTAAGAGTCTCAAACATGGGACTAGCCAGATCTTCCTCCAGGGAAGGACCCAGCCAAGGGGTGGCTCCTTTTGGAAACCACCATTACCACCATATTAAGTGGCCCTTTAAGTCAATATCCAGCTCTTTATGAGTTTACAGATATGACAAGGGAAATACCAAGGCCAGGTATCCATCCACAGACAGCTGTTTTGTTTTTTTTCTTAAAACCATTCAGGTTAGTTATAAACAACTCAATATAAGCTCATCAACTTAAACGTCGTTGTTTCAACTCTCATCATCATGGTTCATATTTATTTTAGTATAACAAACCAAGGGTATACACAAAAGACATCCTGAACTTCAATAAACATCACTAAAATTCACTGATATTTTATCAGGTGTTGCCTTTTTTTAAATTTCCAGACACCCTCTGCATCAGAACCACCACCGCCTTCGCTGTCTAATTTATAAATCAAGTATAATCTAGAAAGGATCAGCCCGACACACTTATTCACAGATACATGCTTCTCTTTGAAAATTCCTAAATTCCTCACATCCCACAAACTCTGCATCACACAAGTCATAATTAACCATAGGATTCTATTTTTCACACGACCACATGCACCAATTCCAAACATCGCAACACGCCAGTCAATAAAACTCACACCTGCTAACTCCTTACACAACCCACCTACACACTTCCACACACTGCACGCGTAATCACAGTCCCACATAGTATGCCACACAGTCTCACATCCACCACATCCTTCCCTCGGGCACACATCAGTTCTGGTCAGACCTCGTCTCTTCTGAACCTGTCGCACAGGCAAAATATTGTGCAAGGACATCCATACAATATCCCTTTGTCGGCCGGAAGAGAGACCGCTGACTAACAAGGAAGGGAAGGAACGAATCGGCTTACCGGAGGAGAGGGAGGTGAGCCGGTCGCACGTGCCTGGCTGGTGAACAGAGGGTGACCGCGGTGCTGGGTGCTCCTGGTGCATTTCCCGGGGAATCTGAGGCGGTCGCTCCTGCTGCATGCAGGGAACTGGGGCCACCTGGGGTCTGGGGGTACCGGTCCCCCCTTTCAGAGGCGCCAAGACTGGCCTAATTTTATGCCACGGCAGTGTGAGACTTTCTATATAGTGCACCACATTAGAGCGCTGATACCACCCTATTCACTCATGTCAGCGCATCACCTTTCAAGACGCATGGGGTTATCTTCATCTATGAACATGCATTAGTAGACTTTCCCTGAATGCACGAGGGGTGATTCAAATGCACGCTTTAATTAAGCATTATGGTTAAATCTAATAAAGAGCGTGCAAAACCGCTGGCTACTAGTGTACATCAGGGCAGGCAAAGTGAAATGGAGAAATTTCTGAAAAATAAACCTGGGTCGGCTAGGTCCACACCTAAAAAGCTACATGCAAATGCTGAGGTGGAGGAACAGGTCGAGGACTCGGACTCAAGTGATGATGTCTCAGGCAGTGATATTACCCACTCAGACTCTGGGAAGTTATCTAGATCAGTCTTCAAAAAACTTCTGGCCCAAGCCTTAAAGCCTTTAGTTACGGAGATATCTGGTATGAGAGCAGATTTGTCACATATTGGTAATAGAGTGGAGTCCCTTGAATCATCTCAGTCCTCTCTCATTAGCCACTCCAACGCCATGAGAGATCATTTGGACTACCACAGAATACAGCTTAATAACTCTCTTCTGGCCTTAGAAGATCAAGAAAATAGGAGTCGCAGAAAAAATATGAGGATAAAAGGTTTGCCTGAAAGTGTCTCTACAGAAATATTAGAAAAATCCACGAAAGAGATCTTTGCCCTCCTAATCCCGCAAGAAAAATGCAATCAAATTGTAATAGAGAGGGTCCATAGATCGCTCAGACCCAAGCTTAAGCCTTCTGAACCCCCGAGGGATGTGATCTGCGGCTTGTTGAGCTATGTGGACACCAATATTATTTTGTCTGCCTCAAGAGACGTTAAAAATCTTACCTATGAAGGATCTGCTATCCAACTTTATCAGGATATTGCGTCGACTCTTGCAAAAAGAAGGATTCTAAGACCCTTATTGGAAGTGCTACGCTCTCGTAAAATCCTTTATAAATGGCTATTTCCGTTTGGAATATCGGTAAATGGAGACGGCAAACAAATAACAGTGAGAAGTCCCGAAGATTTAACCAAAATATGGGACACATTCGACATTGCTCCTACTGATATTCCTTCATGGTTACCTTTAGACATGGATCTTCGCACGCCTCCTCCTATCAATGCTTATACAGGAGGTCAGGGGGACTGGGCCTCAGTGAAGAGACGCATGCCCCCTAAATGAGGGAAATCTGGGGCGAGAAAAGAGATGCCCCCCTGAGATCTATTGTGCTCTGTCTAGCCGTATTTTCTCACATATAGACCCGGAAATTTTTTGTATAACTCTGTAATGTTTTAGATCACTTTAGTTTGCCTTGATTGGCATCTACTAATTTGTTGCTGCTTTTATTTAACTGCTTTATAAGCTAACATGTACCACTCGTGTATTGGTGATGTAATTCCCTGCTCTGCTATGGGGGGTATGTTTGACCCCCTACCCCTGCCACAGGCAGGTAGTTGGTTATTGTTATCTATCTGTTACTTTATTTCGTATTTTGTATTTTTTGTGGCTCGTCGGCATGGGGCACTGATACATTTATTCTTTTTTTTTGCTCCATCTATTTTACTATGGGTGATAAGGTCAATTTCGCCACTATGGTAGTGGCTTCATACAATGTAAAAGGCTTACGTTCCCCGTGTAAGAGGAGTCAGGTATTGAACCTTCTATATGCAAAAAAGGCTAGTGTAGTCTTCCTACAGGAGACACATTTTAAAGTGGGGAGAGTCCCGGATATGTCTAGATCCCGTTACCCGACCAGGTATCATAGTACGGGTGGGTCGGCGTCTAGAGGAGTGAGTATTGCTATTAAAAAGAATGTTCCTTTTGTCTTTCATGATTGCCTCTCAGATTCCGAAGGAAGATATATTATGCTAAAGGGCCTTATAGCCAATACTAAAGTTACTCTGTGTAACCTATATGCCCCAAATAGGAATCAGATTGGATGGCTGTGCAAAACAATGAATACCTTAAAACTATTTACTGAGGGTTTGTTGTTGATGGGGGGAGACTTTAACGTACCACTCAACCCATCCCTAGATACTTCAACGGGTAAGTCGACCCTTTCTCAAAGGGCACTAAGAAAATTACACCTTTCTCTACAAGAATTGCACTTGATAGACCCCTGGAGGACACTCTTTCCTTCGGGCAGAGACTACACTTTTTATTCCCACCCGTGTGGTAGCTATCACAGAATTGATTATCTATTGACACAAACAACTAATCTCCCATTAGTTAAAAATGCGACTATAGACATTATCTCTCTCTCGGACCATGCTCCTATTTTTCTCGACATAGGCATAGTAACCCTTCCGCGGCCAGCCAAGTCATGGACACTATTAGATTCTGATTCCCACATTATGAAACTGACTGGCACTCTTGAATTCTTTTTCCAGACAAATTTACACTCTGGCTCGCCCCTACCTGTGGTGTGGGAATCACATAAAGCGGTAATGAGGGGAGAATTTATAGCTTTGAGTTCCCATCTCAAAAAAGAAAGAACAAAACAGGTTGTGTCTATTTTGCATCAAATTAATTCCTTGGAAAGATTGCACAAGAGATCTCAAGTAAATAAGATACAAACTGAACTGACGGACCTAAGGAATTCACTAAAAAATCTTCTAAATATTCAATCGGCCAAAACCTATATGAGAAGTAAACAGAGGTTCTATCTCCACGGCAATAAAAGTAGTAAGCTTATGTCTTCACTGCTTAAAAAGCAGCAGGACAAGACGTTCATTAGACAACTCAAAGCTCTGGACGGCTCTTCAATTTTCGAGACCGCAGACATTGCCGAGGAGTTTAGATCCTTTTATGACAGTTTATACAATTTAAGCATACCAGATAGCATGCAAGACCCAATAACAGCTATTGAAAAAATCAAAGAGTTCCTGATTCCACTAAATCTCCCTAAAATAACCCCGGAAGGCCAATCTTTACTAACTGCTCCGGTTACCCCTAAAGAAATTTTAGACACCCTCTCCACCATTCCAAATGGAAAGGCCCCAGGCCCGGATGGTCTCCCCATTATATACTATAAAAAGTTCATAAAATCATTCTTACCCCATCTGGTGACCTTGTTCAATTCCTATTTGGAGGGCCAGCTTCCCCCTAAGCAATCCCTGGAGGCATACATCACGGTTCTCCCGAAGGAGGGTAAGGATCCCAACTTGTGCACCAGCTACAGACCAATCTCATTGCTTAATGCTGACATCAAAATGTGGGCTAAAATTCTAGCGGGCAGAGTAAGCAACTTTTTACCCAAATTAATTCATGTGGATCAAGCGGGCTTTGTGAGGGGTAGGGAAGGGAAGGATAACTCCACTAGGGCCATACAGTCTATAATATTTGCCAAGACCCGGCAGGTCCCCTTAGTACTCCTGTCAACGCATGCCGAAAAGGCTTTTGACAGAGTGTGCTGGAGATTTATGGAAAAGGTATTGATTAAATTTGGCTTCCCTCCTCAATATATAACAGCAGTTCTCTCTCTCTACTCTCAACCGACGGCCAAGGTCAGGATTAATGGCACCCTGTCAAACAGTTTTGAGATTCACAACGGGACTAGGCAGGGATGCCCTCTGTCTCCATCCTTGTTCATTTTAGTCATAGAAACTTTGATACAAAGCATCAGACAAGAACAACGCATAGAGGGGTTGTCGGTGGGTCCGGGGATACTCAAAACGCTAGCTTTCGCAGACGATCTGCTTTTCCTCATATCCAACCCGTCTCAGGCATTTCCGATCATCCTCCAAATTTTTCAACAGTTTGGCTCCCTTTCCAATTTTAAAATTAATTTAACCAAATCCGAAGCGTTAAATATTACCCTCCCTCATTCTCAGCTCTCCACTATTCGTACACAGACTCCCTTCTCTTGGGCTAATAGCTCTATTAAATATTTAGGAATATTCATAACTAGAGACCCCACTAACTTATTTCAAAGTAATTTCATTCCCTTAATTAAAAAAGTTACAAACCTGATGCATAAATATAACCTACCCACTTTATCCTGGATGGGTCGCATCAATGTGTTTAAGGTGTATATCATGCCTATCATATTGTATGCCATGAATATGGTTCCGATTCAGATACCCCTGACCATTAAAGTCGCTAATAGGAAAATTTATCTGGAAATCTAAACCGGCTAGGTTGCCTTATAGGCGTCTTACTTATCCAGTCTCCTCTGGTGGATTGGGAGTCCCAGACCCCGTTTCATATTATAAAGCAATCCATCTTAGCAGATGGTTAAAGGTGGTGTCTTGCACTGAAGGTGGGGAGGGAACTTGTGTTGACCTGGCTCTATTGGGCCCGAGGGGTCTACCTTATCTCTGGACTAAAGCTAAACCACCGGTCGCTCTTAGGCTAGACGAGATAACTTCTACTACATTACGTATCAAAAGATTGATGTTGGGGGAACTACCGGAGGACACCTTTCCCTCCACGTTAACGCCGATTGGCTCAATACCCTATTTAATTGATCTTGATTTTCAAGATCCATACAATCTATGGTCTACCCTCCCTAGAGAAACACTGAATAACTTTTATGGTAATAAAATATTACAGAGAGGAGTTTGGCCACGAAGTGCAATGATTCAACCAACTAATTTTCTTCAGAGTCAGCACATTCGACGTACGCTTCTACAGTTTAGGAAGAAATTCCCGACCAAATCCAATTGGTCCTGGCTAGATATTATGGTCAAACTTCCGCCTCCACGGCTAAAAATTTTATCTCGTATTTACTCACACTTTATCTCTCCGAAAGCACATTTTAAACCCTCATTTATTTACTCCTGGGAAATGGAACTCAACACTACATTCACAGAGAAACAAATATCTAGAATGCTATCTGGGGCACCGGGATTCTCTAGGTGTGTACTTTTGCAGGAAAATTCTTATAAAATATTGACCAGGTGGCATTGGACTCCCGCGAAGCTCTTTCAGAGGGGTCTTGCTGATAATGATGCTTGTTGGAGATGCCTCAACTCTGGAGGACATCACACACATATATTCTGGGACTGTCCCAAACTGAGACATTTTTGGGATGGTATTGAGCTAGTTCTCAAAAAATTGCAACTAATAAAGACTAATCTTAGGGCTACGGAAGTTCTTCTTTCGTGCCCGTCAAAAGATTTCTTACCAAAAAAGCATGGTCTACTACCACTGATGCTAAGTGCTGCAAAACAGCTGATAGCTGTACACTGGAAAGATGTTGCCCCCCCCACATTGGAGGAGTGGCACGTTAAGATAAATCAGGTTTCTCGTCTGGAGGAGCTGTCTAGCTGGGAGATGTTTAACCATAAATCTTATGTGTCGACCTGGGCCCCGTGGTCTAGATATCTAGAGGATAATCCTCTTGGTGAGAAATCTAATATCACGCAAAGTCTTACTTGACCTGATGACCTTTATACTGGGGTAGCTGATCCCACAGTTGCTTACAGAACAGTCCACCTACTCTTTTTTTTTTTCTTTTTTTTTAAATACACCCATCAAATGCTAGTGTTCATGCCGACGGCTACTTTTTGTTGTTGTTGTTGATATTGTTCATTATTATGTATCCCTCTTTACCCTTCCCTTCCATCTTTTTTATTTTTGTATTCCCACCCACTTTTCCCTCCCCTCTTTTCTTTCATTTCACTGTGGACCGACTCCTAAGCAATACTTCGCTAACTGTACTTGTAAAATGGTGTTGTGTCTTATGGTGTGGTTTAAATTTGAAAATAAAGAATTTAAAAAAAACAAACAATATCCCTTTGTCTATTAAACATCCCGTGCGTTTCCAAACTCTTCCTTGCAACCGAAACTTCATTCCCTCTCAACCCCACAATATTACATTCCACATCATTCTTACGTATTATTTTCATCACATTCTTAGCCATTCTAAAATCATTAATCGGTACACTCAGCAAATCATGCTTCCTCACAAACTCCTCAATCATCTCATACCAGACCGGACACTGGAAAGCAACAGGCACTCTAGCATCCCTCTTTCTCCAACATAAGCCATAGAACATCCAACCAGCAGAATAACATGCCATATACGCTCCCTTATTTCCTTTATTCAGCAAAATAACAACAGTTTTGATAAACTGAAGCCCCAGAAAAATCTCAATGTTTGGAAAGGCCATGCCACCATGGTGACACGCCTTGAAAAGACTCTCTCTCTTAAGTTTCTCTATTTTACTGCTCCAGAAAAATGTAAAAACTAACTTTTCCACTCTTTTTATTTTCCTACATGATGGTGGAAAAACTGTTGCAATAAAAAGCAAAATCGGAAGAATCACCGCTTTTATGACCAAAATCTTACCACTCAAGGTCAAGTCTCTCAGTCGCCAAAAATATAACTTACGCTCTATGCGCAAACCACACTCCTCCCAGCTCTCCTTACCTTCCAAGTCCTTATTAAATAATACTCCCAGCACTTTGATAACACCCTCCTCACACTTTACCCCCTCCATTTTAACCCTGTCATCCCCAAAACATTTAAAACTACATTTATTCCAATTCACTCTAAAGCCAGATGCACCACAGAAAAACTCCAGAAGCAACTTAACCCTACTCATAGACGCAACACTTTCACTCACAGGCACAACATCATCCATATAGCCAAGAACTTTCACATGCTTCCCACCACTCCCAGGTACCAACAAACCTCGCATCATTTTATCACGTCTCACCAAGCATGACTAAGGTTCAATCACACATACAAACAAGACAGGGGACATGGGACATCCCTGCCTTACACCAGACTTAATATTCACTTTCTCACTCAACCACCCATTAACAAGAAACTCACTTGACACACAATCATACAAAGACATTATCCCATTCACAAATTTTTGAGGAAATCCCATTCTATCCAGAACTTTAAACAAAAACACATGCGAGACTCTATCAAACGCTTTCTCAAAATCAATTGACAGAACCATACACTTCCGTTTCCTTCCCATGCAGTCTCCAATCAAATCCCTTAATAACAATAAGTTATCACTCATACTTCTACCAGGCACAGCACACTTGATCCTCATCCACAACACTACCAATCACCTCACGCATACGATTCGCCAACAATTTGCTATAGATTTTGTAATCTGCGTTCAGCAATGTTATAGGTCTCCAATTCTCTAAACACTTTCTCTCACCTTTCTTATACATAAGAACAACCACCCCCTCTTTCATTGATTCACACAACTTACCACTCTCCCACATATACTTACATATCTCAGTCAAATCAGCACCCAGAAAATCCCACGCCTTCACATAGAATTCTACCAGCAATCCGTCTTTACCTGGAGTCTTATTCTTTTTAGCACTCTTCATCACATTTTCTACTTCTTCCATAATTACGTCCTCATTCAAAATATCACATTCTCCACTATCCAACTTGTTCTCTAACCCATTCAGAACTTCTGAAACAAGACCAGAATCAATCCATTTTTTATCATATAACTTGCTATAGAACCTATTCACCTCCTTTATCACATTGTCACCTGACACACACAAACCATTCCTATCCAGGATTTTATCCATATCAGCCTTTCTCCCATTCATTTTCTTAAAAAAGAAAAAGAACCTCGTGCACTTTTCATCTTTCTCAAGATGTTCTATTTTGGTGCGATAGATGATTTCTTTCCCTTTTTCATCCATAACACTCTTTCATTCACTCTTTGTCTCAGCCAGCAGATCAGACACATCCATGCCACTTTCTCCACACTTCCTTAACCAGTCTAAGCGCCTGTTTAAATCATTAAATCTACTCCGATAAATAGCAGCTTTTTTATAGCCCCACTTTTTGAAGAATTTTTTGCAACACACCTTAACCCAGTCCCACCATTCCAGCACACACACAAAATCCCTCTTACATACTCTCCACTCTTTATACTTTATTTTTAATTCATTCATCACATCCTCATCTTCTAACAATCTTACATTCAGCTTCCAAACCCCACCCCCATACACACGGTCATCAATCGCACTAAACACACCTCTCAAACACTCATGATCAGAAAAAGGTACAGCATTTTGTTCAAAATTCACACACAACATATTTTTGGAAAACAACATTTTATCTATCCTGGATGCAATACCACCCCTATCAGCATGGTACGTTGGCGGTGGTGGGATGCCAAATTTCAGAGCAGCAGCATCTAGAAGGGAAAAATCAGAAATAAGATCGGATAACTTTTTACCAGTTATGTCACAATTCCCTTCTGTGATGCAATTAAAGTCTCCAACTAAAACTGTAGGCATTTTGCCCGGAAGAAACAAACTTAATTTTTCCAAAAGAGCCAGACGCTCCTTTTTCCTGTCGTGTCCTGATGGACAGTACACATTAATAATTCTAGCCCGCCACCCCCTATAACTAACATGTGCAATTATACATCTACCTACCTCTACCACCGTGTAGCTATCTAAACTAATCTCCCTGTTACCCATTAATATCCCTACACCATCATTCCTATTAACACATGAGCCAGACCATACATGCTGTCCGTAAGGCCAGTCCTTATCGCTTGGCGCGTCCACAATCCCACATTCCTGAAGACAAAAGATGTGAGCATTCATCTGTTTAATATAATCTAGAACGATTGCCCTCCTGAATTTGGATCTAATTTGCCTGACATTCAGGGACGCAATGCCCCAACCAACTTGGGGATCCATAACATGACTGTGTTATTTACATGACGACAAACACGCCACTTCCTCTTCAGCCGTTTTTGTCTTCCATTTGGAACTGCAACTTCTCGAATCTGTTTACGTCTGCGGGAATGCCTAAAACAGCATTGGTGTCTGGAGAGAAGGCATTCTGAGGGTAACTACGTTCACTTACCGGACTTAAACCAACTTCACCGGGGTCTGCCCAATCCGTTCTGGGCTTCTTACAGGAAGTTCCAGACTCCTCATCCTCAGAAGACCTCACAAGAGTGAAGTCACCTTGATCTCCACAACTGGCCAACTCCTCAGTAGCAAACCAAGATACACTGGGGGTATTGCCAAGAGTACCTTCCAACTCCCCCTCCCCACAGACATCAGACTGATGAGGGAGCTCACATTCAACATCAGTAGCTTCCAAAACTGCTACCTCTGGGCTGGGAGACTCCGTTTGGGGCAGGGCCTCCTCATGTGCATCCATGATTTCAAGTTCCTCGATAACTTCCGGGTCTGAAACCTGTGGAATGTCAACAACAGCAGCAGGGGGTGTAGCTGCCCCACCTGAGACCTCAGCGTAAGACCTAGGACTGATCCTGGCCTTACAGTCCTGATACTTATGGCCCTCCTCACCACAAGCATTACACATAACAGGATTTCTGCAGTCTTTTGCCATATGGCCAGAAGCATTGCAATTCCTGCAAGTTGGCATCTCCTTGCAACTATCCTGGGTATGCCCAAAATTTTTACACCTCCTGCAATACATTGGGGCATCTGGAAAGAACAAAAAAACAGTATTTTTCCCAATTGAAAAATTAAGAGGGGGGTAATGGATGCCTCCCGGGCCTTGGGGATCCATCCCAAATCTCACAAAAAATTTGGACTTCCCAGTCCAGAGCCCTTCTCCATTCAGGACCCTGTGGGAGTACTGAACATAAATGCAATGTCTTTTCAAAAATAAAGCAATGTCCTCCAGGGAAACAAACGGGTTGTGCATGAAAACTACAAGTGGGATATCTCCCTTAGAGTACAGCACAGTAAAGGTAAGACCTTCCAGCAAAGGATTTGCCACTCCATTTTTCAGGACAGTAAACAAATTCTGGCAAGCCGCCATAGAAGATAGCACCAGTACATACCTGCCTTCTCTCCTAAACTCCTGCAGGCATATTATATCGGACTTCCGACTCTTCAGGATGTCATAAAACACCATGTTGACCAAATATCCCAGGGAAAAATGCAACTTCTTATCTTCAGCGATGTCAATCCTGAATCCATTTTTGACCCGGCTATCACCGGTCCCAGAGAATTGAAGTCGGACTCCCATCGTCCACAACTCCAAGGATTTCCTCCCCGAAACCTCCTGGCTATCTCCCAAAAGCAGCGACCGGCTTAAGCCACCGAAGTGGCGATGCCGGAAGGCCAAGAGACAACACTCAAGGTATTCAGGAAACTCTGCACCTCATCAGTGTGGAGTAGGATTCTGGCTACGTGGGAGCAATGCCTAGTAGACCAACATCACGAAACAATCACTGACCTCAGGGAGACCAGTCAAAGAAAACACTGCGGCAGCTGGCAAAGGCGCTCAATCAGTGAAATCCTAGGTGCATTGCTCCCTGGGAAATACGAATATGCAAATAAAGTCCGTGCAGCCTCATTTAAGTCTCAAACATGGGTCTAGCCAGATCTTCCTCCAGGGAAGGGCCCAGCCAAGGGGTGGCTCCTTTCGGAAACCACCATTACCACCATATTAAGTGGCCCTCTAAGTCAATATCCAGCTCTTTACGAGTTTACAGATATGACAAGGGAAATACCAAGGCCAGGTATCCATCCACAGACAGCAGTTTGGGGGTGTTGCCCCTCATCAGCATGTAGTAGGATTCTGGCTAGGTGGGAGCAATGCCTAGTAGACCAACATCACGAAACAATTGCCCCCGGAAGAAGCAAACCGCGAAACGCGCATCAGAGTAGTGAGACGCCGCCACCACACATTACCAGGTATAAATTTATTCCTTATAGAAGCGCTTAATATGCACTCTGTGTCACCTGATATATCTAACTCATCTCACTGAAGCATGTGATTACGGGGTTAATGTAGTTGGGCTCCTATTTAAAGATACATTACCTGGTATTTTTTCAATAATAATTATATCAGTCCACTATAATTGTTTGGTATTACAATACATTATTTATTTTGAATTTGATGATTGTAAATAAATACACTTAGGCATATGACTTTAGAGCCATGTGTATATGTGTATATATATTTATATATATAGACGGATAGAAATTTTTATGTAAATTTATTCCTTGTATAATTTTGTTTACCATAGAATTTGTACAGATAGTGGTTAATTTATTTGTGGTGACGTCTCATTTGGAGACATCTTGTTTCATTTTATTATGTATGTCTTTTTTAAAAATATATTGAAATAAACTTTATTTTAAATGGAACTCTTCTTTCTGGAGTTTATTTACTCTGGTTTATGATATATGAATTTTTTGAAGTGCCATAGATAATTTTCGTCTTTTGTGGACAATTTGGATTAATTTATCATTGTAATCAGTATAACTACGCTGACCTGACAGTGTCTGTAGGTTACTATGCACAAGCCTGCTGACAGGTTCCCTTTAAGACATTTCAGCTCTGCATTATTATACACAGTTCTCTTTAAATGTGTAATTTTTCTTCTTGAAACTCATCAGACAGAAAATATTGGACCTTACGAGGATTGTAAAATCACCAAGACTCATACACTAATTACGAAAGAGAGGTTTCGCAACTAGTTGCTCATTTATTACTGATGAAGACTGTTGAGTTTGATCATTTCAGTAGATGTGTTATTATGATGACACCGGTGGTGTCACTGGTGCTGCCTAGGGGGCGCTCTCAGGGGGTCATGTGCACAAGCACAGGGAATGCAGGAACAAGGCACGCTGTGCACAAGGACCTGAGACTAAGCAGTGAGCAGCACACAGGACCTGGCACTGAGCAGTCACGTGACCAGGGGGCGGAACCACCATGCGTGAGTGCAGGAAAGGCAACTAAATGCACAGATTGCAAGGCAATGATAGCACACATGGTTAGTGAAAGCCGAGGGTCAAGCCAGACAAGAGCGTAGTACCTAGGGATAAGACAAAGAGCAAACAGAGACAAGCCAAGGAGGTCAAATAACCAGGAGAGAAAGGGCAGTACAAAGCAGGATACATAGGTGAGAGGACGATCCGGGTCATACACAGCAAGGCACACAAGCACAGAGGCACAACAATTACGGAAGTAACCTGGGTCAGCAACCACTAGCAGAGTATACGGAAGTATCACTGACACCAGACCCAGGAACTGCCAGCATTAAATAGCTGCCCCAGAATCAAAGAGAGGCGAACTAAAGTTAACCCTGACCTGATCAGGATGGAAGCCATCCTGTCCAGGGTCAGGACAGTTATTGTCTATAGTCACAGTTTTTGATTAGAGTAGTTAGTGTCCAAAATACTCTGATTCAACCTCTTCGCGCAGCCAGTTTTGTGTTTTTAATCAGCACCCATTTTTAAAATCTGACATGTGTCCCTTTATGTGGTGATAACATGGGAATTATTCACAAAGGATAATAGAAAACTAGTGGAACTTACAAATTATTTTCCAACTTCGCACAATACCCTACGTACGATTGTACACTACTGTCTGGGCACATGGCGATGTTGAGAAGGGAAGGAGCGCCATTTAGCTATTTGAATGCAGATCTAGCTGGAATAGTCAACAATAGTCGAAATCCCCATAAAGTGATTCCATTTTATAAATTAATTCACTGAGGGTTATAATCTATAGGAGGGAATATTTTGATTCCACAGCCACTTTCTGGAAATTAACCCACAGTGTATATTGGAGAGAAAATCACACATTTTGCCATTCTATTGCCCAACACATAGTGCCCAGATTGTGCTCCAGGAGACACACACCATAAATTAAGTGGATTCTTCTCACTATAATACTGCTAAATACAGGGATCCTAAATGTTGTTTGAGCACACTGCAAGACTCAGAAGTGAGAGCAGATTTTGCTGGATTGGTTTATAGAAATCTTGTTACTTTTAAACAGCCTTTGAGCCACTAATAGTTTGGGAATCTCTGGTTTTCCATTGACAGATGATGGACCTGAGTGGGGACTTGTATTTTGTGAGATGAGAATTGGTATTGGTATTTTTGCCTACATAACATTTATTGGTTTCTTTTTATTTGATATTTGGGAGGCAGAATTAACAAACAGTTGAACATCACGCTCTACTGGTTCATCCAACAAGGTTTTCTATTAGACTGTGAACTGTCATTGTCTTGGTAAATAATTAAAGTTTTTTTACATAGCTTGCTATTTTTATGGACTGCTTAAGTAGAAATATTCAAAAATATAAAACTCAAGGATATTGTATTGAAAAATAATAAATGTTTTTAATCTTAGCAGATGACTGTACCAGGAGATCAGGGGGACAGCTGACATCTTCAATTTTTAAATCTGATGATCTTGAGATCCTACAAGATACAACTGAAGTGATTGCTATTACTCCAGATATACCATCATCCATTCACAGCAAATATCTGTCATCTGATACTATGAGACAGGTCCCAACTTCTGTTTCATTACTGACTACTAAGAAAAATCAAAATCACAAAAGAGGCATTAAAAAACAAACTGAAGCAATGAAGTCATTTTCATGTTCAGAATGTGGGAAATGTTTTAAACAGAAATCAGCGCTTGTTACCCACCAGAGAACTCACACAGGAGAGAAGCCTTTTTCCTGTTCAGAATGTGGGAAATGTTTTAACCGGAAATCAGTTCTTGAAAGGCACCAGAGAACTCACACAGGGGAGAAGCCTTTTTCATGTTCAGAATGTGGGAAATGTTTTACATGTAAATCAAATCTTAACTCACATCAAAGAACTCACACAGGAGAGAAGCCTTTTTCATGTTCAGAATGTGGGAAATGTTTCAAGCACAAATCAGTCTTGGTTACGCACCAGAGAATTCACACAGGAGAGAAGCCTTTTTCATGTTCAGAATGTGGGAAATGTTTTGTTCAGAAATCATATTTTGTTAAGCATTGGAGAGCTCACATAGGTGAGAAGCCTTTTTCCTGTTCAGAATGTGGGAAATGTTTTAGCGAGAAACCGTTTCTTGATAGACACCAGAGAACTCACACAGGAGAGAAGCCTTTTTCGTGTTCAGAATGTGGGAAATGTTTTAGCCTGAAATCGAATCTTACTAGCCACCAGAGAACTCACACAGGGGAGAAGCCATTTTCGTGTTCAGAATGTGGGAAATGTTTTAGCCTGAAATCGAATCTTGATAGCCACCAGAGAGCTCACACAGGGGAGAAGCCTTTTTCATGTTCAGAATGTGGGAAATGCTTTATCCGGAAATCGATTCTTGATAGCCACCAGAGAGCTCACAAAGGTGAGAAGCCTTTTTCATGTT
Organism: Dendrobates tinctorius; assembly: GCF_039654945.1. Lineage (NCBI taxonomy): Eukaryota > Metazoa > Chordata > Amphibia > Anura > Dendrobatidae > Dendrobates > Dendrobates tinctorius. The sequence continues at coordinate 3,567,246 of NW_027361893.1, read as the reverse complement.
CAGAATGTGGGAAATGTTTTAAATGGAAAATAAATCTTGATTGCCATCAGAGTACCCACACAGGAGAGAAGCCTTTTTCCTGTTCAGAATGTGGGAAATGTTTTAAATGGAAAATAAATCTTGATTGCCATCAGAGTACCCACACAGGGGAGAAGCCTTTTTCCTGTTCAGAATGTGGGAAATGTTTTAAATGGAAAATAAATCTTTATCGCCATCAGAGAACCCACACAGGGGAGAAGCCTTTTTCCTGTTCAGAATGTGGGAAATGTTTTGCACATAAATCACATTTTGTTAGCCACCAGAGAACTCATACAGGAGAGAAGCCATTTTCCTGTTCAGAATGTGGGAAATGTTTTAACCGGAGATCGGTTCTTGATAGCCACCAGAGAGCTCACACAGGAGAGAAGCCTTTTTCCTGTTCAGAATGTGGGAAATGTTTTAACTGGAAATCGGTTCTTGTTAGACATCAGATCTGTCACACAAAGGAAAAGCCTTTTCCATTTTCTTAATGTGGGAAATATTTTACTTGGAAATCAATTGTTAATAATCATCAGAGATGTCACATAGGGGAGAAGCCTTTTTTATGTTCTGAATGTTGGAATCGTTTTAACCAAAATGTAATCTTCTTAAAGGGGTTTTCTCTTCTCACTCCTCATGTTTGCAGACAAAAGGACAAAACTAAACTTTATTAATTCCAAATGTAAAACTATACCCATAATTCACCCCCTGAAGGTTAGTCAGAAGGTTTCTAATGGAAAAAACATATACCCCACATTTTAATATATAGGGTGAAGTGAAGTATACATACTCATTCTCCAAGCCTTTCATTTCTATGGGTTTCATCGTCCTCTCCAAAGGTGACTCATCAGGAGACTATTTAATAGTCTTGGATCAACTAGGCCTTGTACCTTGTATGGACTCAATGGACTATGAACTTCCTAAACTTGATGTTACCTCCTCTCTGTGTGTGTGCCACAGGTGGAGTAACCAACACTGGAATATGAAGCCAGGTTGTGATCCTCGGATCAACTGGCCTTGTATGGACTGAATGGACTGTCATCTTCCTACGGTTGTCATTACCTACTCTCTGTGTGCGTGCCACAGGCGGGGTAGTGACCATGGAAGATCTGAAGTCATGGCTTAGATTATCTTAGCGAGTCAGCAGAAGGTTGAGACTCTGTAATGTGCACCATCTTTGGTATTTTTCTGGGACTGTTCTACATGTTATCTGCCTGTTTTGTGGTTCAATAAAGCATTGCCACACTGTTTACCCTCACCCTGTGTTGTCTGAGTAGCATTTTGCCCATATTGAAAGGAGAGCGGGAGTTCGGCAGGACAATACCTGGTTCATGCGGTTTCAGCTAGCGGCGTCACTCATAGCAATCCGGCAGTGACAACCATAGAGGTCTGCTGGAGACCGCTGGTTTTCATACCAACCCATTGGTGACCTGCGATCATATGACAGGGTCACTGATGGGCGGGATTTCCGCTGTGCTTGCTGGAAGTGCACGTTAAATGCCGCTATCAGAGGCTGTTAGGGGCACATGTCAGCTGTTCAAAACAGCTGATGTGCTGGAAAAGATGTGGGCTCAGCCAGGGCCAGATTGGCCATCTGGCATTTCTGGCAAGTGTCAGAACGGCCGGTCCCTCTAATGAGCCGCTTGATCACCTCCACTCCCTCTTCAGCGTGCATGTTGGGAAGCATTAGCTTGCAGTGCACAGACAATAACACTGCACTGATGAAGCCAGCAGGACCAGGAGGCGGTGATGTGCTGTTCTGTGCTGACCCTTGGTTCTGCTGATTCTGTAGTGCGATTGTGTACACAAGCAGGGGTAGGCAGTTCCCCGTGCAGAAGTTTTAGGCCTCCCGGCACTGTACTGTCCCATAGAGTTGCACATGTGCCAGCCCATCCATCGCAGCATTGCAGACACACACTGCACAATGTGAGGGTGGACGTCACCTGCAAGCTGGCCGGACAGAGAGGAACTTCTGCAATGAGGTCAGGAGTAGAGCAGGGGGCCAGAGGTCTCTTACAGGGTAGGATCTTGCCTTATCATGGTGTCTGCAATCGAGCTGAGGCAGGGTGAGATGATTTATTGCCAAGCTTAAAGCTTGATATAGATCAGTTCACGCTTTCAGTGGGAGTCATTTACTCCAGCATCACTGTAACTGTGTGTAAGATCAAGCTGCAGCAATAACTCACAGTCCCAGAGCAGTATTTACATAGTGTAATACATAGCATGACACATTACCCTGTATATATCATCCAATGTCTGTACACATGGTATAGGATATAGCAGGGATATAATATACTGTGGGCACAGACATCGAGGAGATATGTGACTAGTGTAATATCTGATGTAGCCACAGTATACAGTAGCGTAACTACAAGGGGGTGGAGTGGACAGTTAAGGGGGTTTTACACATAGTGATATCGCTAACAATATCGCTAAAGCATCACCGATTTGGTGACACAGCAGCGATATCGCTAGCGATATCGCTATGTGTGATACTTACCTCCGACCGACTCCCCCACTGTCTGTCGTTGATCGCGCAAGATAGCGCAGCTCCATTTCTCGTTGGGCGTTTCCTGCTGGGCTTCCTGCTGGCGCCGACGAGCGACGCATGGACACGGATGAGAGGACGTCAGGATCACCGCGTCTGAAAGGTAAGTAACGGCCGCTAGATTGTTGCTGCATCGCTGTGAGATCTGCCTGTGTGGCAGCTCACTAGTGATCATTTAGCGATGCACCAGCGATCCTGACCGGGTCGTATCATTGTCGGGATCGCTGGTGCATCACTAAATGTAAAGGGGCCTTTACCCTGGGCTCCAAGCTCTGGGGGGCCCACCCAAAGCTACACTGCCCTTAATCAGCATGTATAACCAGGAGAAGAGTCTTGAGGAGATCATTTGCATATTCCCAGTGCCTTCTGGGATAAGTGAAGAGTCTCCGCGAGCTCAACGATCACTGGGTTTTGGCCGTTGCAGCTGAAAAGAGGAAATCGGAAAACCAGGGGAAGAGTCTTGAGGAGATCATTTGCATATTCCCAGTGCCTTCTGGGATAAGTGAAGAGTCTCCGCGAGCTCAACGATCACTGGGTTTTGGCCGTTGCAGCTGAAAAGAGGAAATCGGAAAACCAGGGGAAGAGTCTTGAGATCATTTGCATATTCCCAGTGCCTTCTGGGATAAGTGAAGAGTCTCCGCGAGCTCAACGATCACTGGGTTTTGGCCGTTGCAGCTGAAAAGAGGAAATTGGAAAACCAAGGAAAGAGTCTTGAAGAGATCATTTGCATATTCCCAGTGCCTTCTGGGATAAGTGAAGAGTCTCCGCGAGCTCAACGATCACTGGGTTTTGGCCGTTGCAGCTGAAAAGAGGAAATCGGAAAACCAGGGGAAGAGTCTTGAGGAGATCATTTGCATATTCCCAGTGCCTTCTGGGATAAGTGAAGAGTCTCCGCGAGCTCAACGATCACTGGGTTTTGGCCGTTGCAGCTGAAAAGAGGAAATTGGAAAACCAAGGGAAGAGTCTTGAGGAGATCATTTGCATATTCCCAGTGCCTTCTGGGATAAGTGAAGAGTCTCCGCGAGCTCAACGATCACTGGGTTTTGGCCGTTGTAGCTGAAAAGAGGAAATCGGAATTTTGGCTCATCTTTCATCGTTTTTAAGAAATCTCAATATGGAAGAGGCCAGGAGCCATTTGGTGAGCTGCATTTCTTGCTACATGTTCACAGACTTACCACTGGAAAAGCCAAACTTCACATGCCACAAATGCAAGCTTGTGTCCCTGTTGGAGGAAAAGTTGCAAAATCTCGAAGAGAGGTTAGCTACATTGAAGATCATTAAGGAAGGTGAAGAGTTCTTAGACAGAGCAGAATTATCTCTTCATGTTACAGAAAGAGAAGAAATTCGAAGTGCACCTGAAGAAACAGAGGAATGGAAACATGTGACCCAGAGAAGCAGGAGGATCAGGAGGCAGTCAGCACCCATACTTCTCAGGAACCAGTACCAGGCTCTCACGCAGGAAAACGATGAAGAAATACATCAGGATAAGACTTTGCCCACAAACACCAACCTTGTACGCCATCAGAGTCCTCCTGGATGGAGAAAGAAAAATGTTGTGAAGAAGAAACGGAGAGTGGTGGTCATGGGGGATTCCCTGTTGAGAGGAACAGAGGCCGCTATCTGCAGACCGGATATAACTTCAAGAGAAATGTGCTGTCTTCCAGGTGCAAAAATTAAAGATGTGTCTGACAGGATATCAGGACTCTTCAGACCTACAGATGACTACTCATTCCTGCTACTACATGTGGGGAAAAATGACACCGCAAGAAATGACCTGGAAACCATCTGCAGAGACTTTGAAGACTTAGGCAAGAAAGTGAAAGAACTGGGAATGCAGGTGGTCTTCTCTTCCATCCTCCCAGTGGATGGCCATGGAACAAGGAGGTGGAATAAGATTCTGCAGGTGAACAACTGGCTACGTCGATGGTGCCGTCAGCAACGATTTGGATTTATGGATCACGGAGTGAATTACCTTTACGATGGACTACTTGCTAGAGATGGGGTGCACCTTACGAAGACTGGAAAGCATGTATTTGGAAGTCACCTTGCTACACTTGTAAGGAGAGCTTTAAACTAGAACAACGTGGGAAGGGAAGCAAAAGACCAGAGAAAGCCATACACCTGACAAATGCTATTGAGAACTCTGCTATTAGAAGTGGGAAGGAAGAACAAAAACAAAAGAATCTAATTAATAAAAATATTGGAGAAAGAGAAACCAATCATAAACTAAAATGTTTCTATACTAATGCACAAAGCATGAACAACAAACAAGGAGAATTGGAACTACTAACACAGGAAAAGAAATATGATGTCATTGGAATCACTGAAACTTGGTGGGATGATACACACAAGATTGGAACACAAGACTAGAAGGATACAACTTATTTGCAAGAAACAGACTTGATAAACGAGGAGGAGGTGTCGCATTGTATGTTAGAAACACGTATATCTGCACAGAGATTAAGCTTCAGAGACTGGGAGTTCTGTGGAAACTGTTTGGGTAAGAATACAAGGACAGAACAATGGAAAGGACACCACTGTAGGCATTTACTACAGGCCGCCTGTGCAAGCTGAAGATATGGATGAACTCTTTATGCATCAAATGGCCAAGTTCTCCAAAAAATATGACATAGTTGTCATGGGAGATTTCAACCATCCAGACATTTGTTGGGAATCTCTCTCAGGCAAAACTAACAGGTCAAGGAAATTCTTCTCCTCTCTTGCTGACAACTTTATCTTCCAAAAGGTAAGGGAGAAAACAAGGGGAACTGCTACCTTGGATCTAATCCTTATAAACAGGGAGGAAATGGTTGAGGAGGTAAAAGTGGCTGGGACCCTAGGAGGTAGCGACCATGCTATTTTAGAATTTTGCATAACTAGAGGAGGAAGACCTGTGAAGACTCAGACGTCAAGGTTAGATTTCAGAAAGGCAGATTTTAAGGGATTCAGAAAGAGAATTGGAGGGATCCAATGGTTGGATATCCTTAAAGACAAAAATGTCCAGGAAGGATGGGAAATCTTGAAAAATGAAATTCTCAAAGCACAAATGTTAACAATTCCGAAAAGAGGGAAGAATAGGAAGCATTTAAGGAAACCTGGATGGATGAACACAGAACATAATCACATGCTAAAAAGGAAGAAAAAAATGTTTATAAAATGGAAAGAGGGAGGCATATCTAAAGAAGAATATAATGCTGTCTGCAGAACCGGCAGGGCACAAATCAGATTATCTAAAGCTGACAATGAATTGAGGCTTGCAAGAGATGTCAAAAGCAATAATAAAGGATTTTGGGGATATGTCAAAAGTAAAAGAAAAGTCAAAGATGCTATAGGATTTTTACAGGATGAAAATGATGAAATGGTAAGACAGGATAGGATGTTGAGGAGGCCGAACTTTTAAATTCCTATTTTGCATCTGTTTTCTCTCAGAAAGGAAATGTAACATCAACTGTTCTTCACTGTCCTATTAAGGGAATAGAAGAGTCCAGGATATCTATAAACAGAAAGATAGTGAGGAAACACTTAGCTAACCTAAATGAATTTAAGTCTCCAGGTCCAGATGAATTACACCCCAGAGTACTGAAGGACATAGCAGAAGAAATTCTTGAATCCCTCTCCATAATCTTTGAAAATTCTGGGAGAACAGGAGAAGTCCCAGAAGACTGGAGAAGAGCAAATGTTGTTCCTATCTTCAAAAAGGGGAAGAAGGTGGACCCAGGCAACTATAGGCCGGTGAGTCTGACTTCTATACCAGGAAAGATCTTTGAACAAATTATTAAACAACATGTATGTCAGTACCTGTATAAGAATGAAGTGATTAAACAGTCAGCATGGGTTTGTAACTAATAAGTCATGTCAGACTAACTTAATTTCCTTCTATGACGGAATCACTGATTGGGTGGATCAAGGAAATGCTGTAGATATAGTATATCTTGACTTCAGCAAAGCATTTGACAAAGTATCTCATACAATCCTTATTGAAAAAATGACTAAGTATGGAATGGACAAGGCAACTGTTAGGTGGATTCATAACTGGCTTAGTGATTGGACCCAAAGAGTGGTCGTAAATGGCTGCACATCCAGTTGGAAGAATGTCTCAAGTGGGGTACCATAGGGCTCTGTCCTGGGCCCTGTATTGTTCAACATCTTTATCAACGATTTAGATGAAGAAATTGAGGGTAAACTGATTAAATTTGCTGATGACACAAAGCTAGGAGGGATACCTAATACTAGAGAAGAGAGAGAGGATTCAAAAACATATAAATAAACTGGAGAAGTGGGCAGCAACTAACAGAATGGTTTTTAACAGGGAAAAATGCAAAGTACTACATCTGGGCAATAAAAATGAAAAAAGCATATACAGAATGGGAGGAATAGAGCTAAGCCACAGCACATGTGAAAAAGACTTGGGTATGCTAATAGATCACAGACTGAATATGAGTAAACAGTGTGATGCAGCAGCAAAAAAGGCAAATGCAATTCTAGGATGTATTAACAGAAGCATACAGTCTAGATCACGTGAAGTCATTATTTCCCTCTACTCCTCTTTGGTCAGACCTCATCTGGAATATTGTGTCCAGTTTTGGGCACCACATTTTAAAAAAGACATCAACAAACTGGAGCAAGTTCAGAAAAGAGCGACCAGAATGGTGACCGGTCTGCAAACCCTGTCTTATGAGGAAAGGTTGCAGGATTTGGGAATGTTTAGTTTGCAAAAGAGAAGACTGAGAGGAGACTTAATAGCTGTCTACAAATATCTCAAGGGCTGTCACATTGTAGAAGGATCAACTTTATTCTCATTTGCACAAGAAAAGACTAGAAGCAATGGGATGAAACTGAATGGGAGGAGACACAGATTAGATATTAGAAAAAACTTTTTGACAGTTAGAGTGATCAATGAGTGGAACAGGCTGCCACAAGAAGTGGTGAGTTCTCCTTCAATGGAAGTCTTCAAACAGAGACTGGACAAACATCTGACTGGGATGATTTAGCGAATCCTGCTTTGAGCAGGGGGTTGGACCAGATGGCCCAGGAGGTCCCTTCCAACTCTACGATTCTATGATTCTATAATGCGCATATACAGTTTAGCTCTGCGGTAGATCTCACGGCAATACCGCTCTTTGTTCTGTAGAACGCAGATCTCTTTATGCCTCAGGTCTATAGAACGACGCCCGCTGAGGACATCAGAGTCCTAGCACACTGCCGTCATCGCACTGTGCTGGGACTCTGACGTTTGGTGCTGGAGTTGACGCTGTTACAGCACGTTGCCTTCCCGCTGGACTCGTCAGTATCCTAGGTTAGATGGGATATGATTTTGTTTTTTATTTAAAATTTGTGGTGTGATGTGGGGGCATCATAAATAATGTGGGAACCTTATACATAGTGTGAGGGTCCCCGAAACTGTGTGGTGGCCCTCACACCTTTTAGAGACTATTTCAGCAGCCATTATATAACTTTATAACTTGGGGACTAATGCAGGGGCAATTATACAGCTTGAGGACTAATGCAGGGGCCATTACACAGTTTGGAAGCTGATGTGGGAGGGCATTATATAATTTGGGGGTCATTATACAAATTGGGAGCTAATGTGGGGGGCATTGTACAGTTTCAGGACTAATGCTGGGACCATTATACAATTTGGGAACTAATGTGGGGGAGCATTATACTGTACAGTTTGGTAGCTAATGTTGGGGCCATTATTCAGTTTGGGAATAGTTCTGGGACCATTATACAGTTTTGGGACTAGTGCGGGGGCCATTATACAGTCGGAGTGCTACTGTGGGATTCATTATTCAGCATTTTGGGGGAGATGTGGGGACATAATGCTATGTGTAGGCCCTTCATACTCTGTATAGCTGAGCTGTTGGCCCAATATATTGTGTATAGGGGAGCTGTGGGCCTACCATACTGTGTATTGGGACCTGTAGGATCACCATATTGTGTATTGGTGAGCTGTCGGACCACCATACTGTGTATTGGGAGCTGTAGGCCCACTTACTGTGATTGAGGAGCTGTCGGACCATGATAATGTGTATAGCGGAGCTGTGGAACCACCGTACTGTGTATAGCAGAGATGTGGAACCACAGTACTGTGTATAGCGGAGCTGTGGAACCACCGTACTGTGTATAGTGGAGCTGTTGAACCACCATACTGTTTATAGTGGAGGTAGTGTGTATTGTGGAGCTGTGGGCCCATCATACTGTGTATAGTGGAGCTGTGGAACCAGCATACTGTGTATAGTGGAGCTGTGGAGCCACCATACTGTGTATAGAGGAGCTGTGGAACCACCGTACTGTGTATAGTGGAGCTGTGGAGCCACCGTACTGTGTATAGAGGAGCTGTGGAACCACCGTACTGTGTAGAGGGCAGTTGTGGTAACGTCATATTGTGTATAGAGGAACTGTGGGTGTATTATATATTGTATATAGGGGAGCAGTTTCCCCATCATAATGTATATTGGGGACTCGGGACATTAGAAGATGTTAAGTGGGCACTAAGGAAGCATATTTGTTATAGGGGTCCTCAGAGTATAATGGCCATCATATATGCGCATGGGGCATTATTACTTTCTAGGGGAAAAATGCGAATACTCTTTTCTAGTGAATTTGCACAGTGCATTAATATTTTCTATAGACGACATAAAGATGAAATATTTATCACTATTCCCTCTTACGCGCACTTCCTCAGAGAGTGTATGGATCAGTGTTTCCAACAATCCAAGGTCCTGCACTCATCCAGGCATGGTGAGTAATTCTGGGATAGAGTGGGAGTGTTTCTAAAGGAATTGGGGCTGTTCCCCGGTCATATCTATGGAACACATGATTGTTTCTGCCAATGTAAGCCAATCATATTGATGGCTATTGTTTATACCAGCCCTTTCCTATCCAGGTTCATGTTATTGGTGTGACACCTAATAGTGGTTGGGACATACCCCTGATGGCTTATTGGTGTAAACCGAACGACCTGGGACAAATGCCAATCAGAGCTCACAGGGAGTGAGTATACCCCACGTGGGTAAATGCATCTGTGACGCTCCCGGGTGTGGGATCCAGGAAACGGCGTTACACGCCATCTTGGGTGTCTCCACCTCTGGGTACCAAATTTTGTGCTAAGCATCTCATGTGTTTTTCCTAGATTTCAAAAGCCATTACGCTATTCACACTTCATGTATTTCACATTGACATGCCTTAATGCAATTGAGTGCAACCATTTTACTATTTTTACTATTTTGATATGTAAGTTGTTTTTTGGTATGCAAAATACATGGATGAGACAGACTTATTACAATGCATATCCATACTGATAAGAAAGCAAACATGGAAAAGAAAAACTAAGCAAAACAAAATTATCCAACTAATACCATGGACACGGCCACCATCAGGGCATTACTGCCCTGACTGGCATGTGGGGCCCGGTGGGCAGAGGGGGGCACCATCTCATCTGCTCACTGGGCCCTAGTGGAGGCTAAACTGGGCCCGAGCGGCAGTTCAACTCTATTGACGTGCGGGCCCGGCAAGGTAAGAATGTGACAGATGGACACGGGGCAGTTTGTGAGACACGGGGCAGAATGTGACAGTGAGACACAGAAGGGACAGAATGTGAGACACGGGGCAGAATGTGAGACACGGGGGCAAAATGTGACAGTGAGACACAGGAGGGGGCAGAATGGACATGGGGCAGAATGTGAGAGTGAGACACAGGAGGGGGCAGAATGTGAGACACAGAAGGGGGCAGAATGCGAGACACAGGGCAGGATGGGAGACACTTGGTGCAGGATTATGGGACAGGATGGATATGATGGAGACAGATGGGGCGGCAGGATCATGGGACAGATGGGGCAGGATTGGGAGATCATATAGGGGCAGAATGGATACTCATGAGGGCAGGATGAGAGAACATATGGCTGGAGCAAGGAATGAGACACACGGGGGCCAGGATGGGGGATATTATTACCATAGGGGTTAATTAAGGGATATTATTACTGCAGTGATGTATTTATTTTATTTTTTGAGGATACAGTTTTAAATGAGGGGAGGTCCTGTTACTGTGTGGAGCGACACTATGTCGCCTTTTTTTCTTCATCTGGTGTAGTGTAGAAGTTGGGAATGAATGTGTTCTGCAAGGGGAGCTCTATATAACTGTTATTTCCTGCAGAGATGAGCCCTGGCTGGAAGACGTGATGACGGTCTGTGCTGGATGAAAGATGAAGAGTGAAGCTGAAGGACTTTACCTAGAGAATGCACTGGTGAGTCAGTGTTTTACCTGTACACTGACACTATACACTATATACAGAGTTCCTGTGTGCAATGTCACCAGTGATCATTGTATTACCTGTACACTTACTCTATATACAGAGTTCCTGTGTATAATGTCAGTGGTGATCACTGTATTACCTGTACACAGACACTGCATACTAAGTACAGATCTCCTGTGTATAATGGCACTTATGGTGATAGTATTTTTTTTTTATTAATGATCAGTAATCAGTATTGTACTATTCAGTCACCATGTGGTGGTAATATATGTGGTCTGGGCATGGTGCGGTGGTATTTGTCCCTTGTGTGTCCTATTATTCTTTCACTGTGGTGGTAATATGTGTTCTGGTCATGGTGTGGATGTATTTGTTACTTGTGTGTGGAATTGTAGGTGAGCATGTGGTGGTAATATGTGGTCTGGACATGGTGTGGTGGTATTTGTTCTTTGTATGTGGTATTATTGGTCACCAAGTGGTGGCAATATGGTGTCTGGTCATGGAGCAGTGGTATTTATCCCTTTGGATGTGATATTATTGGTCATTTTTAAAATTTAAAAATAAATGAAAAATATACCTAAATTATATTGGATATTTTAACAAATGTTTAATAGGTTAAAGTAGAGTAGGGCCTGGCCAAAACAGTCTACCTTGTTGTGGTGGCAGATTTAAAAAATCTTTTGGCCAATAACAAGAGCTGCTGGCTATGTGTGTGATCTGGAGATGGGAACTGTTAATGTGTGATTGGTGAGAAGTGGAGTTTTTCCAAGAGAGAGTGGTGAGACTGTGGACAGTTCAAGGGGTGGAGGCTGGGGCTGGGGTCGAGCGTGGGCAAAGTCTCAAGGGGGCCCTGAAAATGTTGCCAGTATGGGGCCCCGAAATTCCTACTGGCAGCACAGATAATAAAGCTACATTTCATCTATGGACTTTCTTTTCTTATCAACATTTGAATCTATGAACTTTGATTGACACATGACACACGGTTTCTACAATATGTACATGCTATCATTTATTTCAAAGGAATTATCATCTAAAGACTGTGTTTTAAAAGAACCAAGAAGATGGAAAGACATCAAGATGAAGACCAGATGACATCAGATGATGATGATTGGACCTGTGTTGATTCAATTTAGATATGGGGAAGTATAATTATACATTTTATATGAATATTGGTCACGGCTTACCATAACATGAATTCACATCATTATGTTATTGAGCACATATAACAACAATCTGATATTATTATTATTATTATTTTTATTTTTATTATTACAGACATTAAATTATTTTGCCAAAGAAAAAGAAAAAATATCTTATTATCCTAAAGATGAAATTATCTACATTGAGGGTTCCAATTAATGTCGGTCATGCTCAAAAGGGGAATTGTTAAATATTAATTATTGGTTATTGATTTATTCTTATTCTCAATTCTGTACCGAGCACATTGCCTTTTACTGGCATTACATGTATATATTTAGCTAAGGATAGTTAACACCATAAAGAGAGAACATGTGCTCTGTGGGGTGTATATAAAACATGACCCACAGGAACAGGGGCTCTCTTCGCTCTCTCTCTTCGCTCTCTTTTGACACACTTTGCTAACACTTCACACAGATGACAGATGGCGAGTTAACCATGCTTTTGACAGAGATAGACGCCATCTACCATTCAAGATCCCAGGAAAGATGAGGATCAAATTTTGATATGGGCAAATGGACAATCTCTTTGTAACTATTTCACCTATTTTATGTTTTGCTGCAATAATGCTTTTTTGGGTGGACAATCCAATTAACCACTACGTTTTTTAAAAGAAACATCGTGACATTTTCTTTAGATGATCACATCTGGTAAAGAGTCCTGAATAAATAAATATACAAAATAAGGACATTTAACAGAGGGGCTCTTATTTTGGCTATTTTTTCATCTTCCCGCTCTTCCATTATCATGGCTCTAGTGTGTTTGTTAACTGGAAGGACTCTGTTTCTCTGGGTTCTCAGCCCCCAAACATGTCATCCTGTATTGAGTGAGCCACTTGTGCTTCCTTAGTTTTCATTGTACTCCGTACTGCTCGTAAGAGCTCATCTGTATCGTCGGATGAAAAATAATATTTTTTCCTTTCTTCTGGGAGAATCTGAGGCATTTCCTCTCCACCCTCCAGATACTGGTCACAATAATAAGAACCTTCATCTTCCTCTGATGATACTTCCATTTCCCAACTTATGATGGGTCATGACCTGTACTGTCTGAGGGGGAACTGGACTGGAAACTGTGCTTTGCACTCCTTCCCTAATTATAGACCTCATGTCAGCCATAAATTGGGTCTGCTCCTTCTTTAGGGTCTATGTCATACGTTTGGCACACAGCTGTTTATGTATCTCAGGTAACTTAGCATGACATGTAGCACATCTTCAGTTTTTTTCCTGGTGGAGGATCTTGAACCTTTGGAGCTCCTCTGTCCTAAAATTAAATAGGATAGGAGAGAATAGGGCTAAAAAAACCTTCATGAATTCACTTATGGAAACATTGGAGCCAATGACGATCATTAAGACTTACAAGACCCAGGGCTCGGATGCTGTCTCTGAACAGGTAAGATTAGACTCCATGATTAGAGATGGGCAAACTCGAACAGTAAAGTTCAACGTACGTACTGAGCACCTACTGTTCGGGCACGGACACCGAACATGGACTTGACCAGGAAGTCTGTGTTAGGCTGTGTGTCCACGTAGCGTTTTTTAAGCGTTTCCACAGCGCTTTTAGACGCGCGTTTCTGCTGCGGAAATGCTTAAGAAAAGCATCCAATGTAATATAATGGAAAACGCACATGTTGTGCTAATGGTGGGTTTTTTTTCGCTGCGGAAACTCTAAGCGGAAAAAAACGCAGCATGTTCATTAATTTTGTGCAAACGCATGCGTTTCTGCATACATTCAATTGTATTGCAAAATTGCATATGAAAACGCATGTGAAAATGCTTAACAAAACGCTTACAAAAGCGCTTCATAAAACGCATGCGTTTTCCCGGGAAGAGGGTGTGCGTTTCCGCTCAGGAATATTCTGCTTCAAAAACGCTACGTGGGCACATAGCCTGAGGCTGTGTGCCCACGATGCGATTTTTAAGCGTTTTTGCCGCGATTTTTGGCGCAAAAACGCTGCGAAAACATTTAAAAATCGTGTACAGAACGCCCCCCATGCATTCCTATGTCATTCCGCACATGCTGTGCTAATGCTGCGCTTTTTTCCGCGGCGGAATCGCATCGCGGAAAAAATCGCAGCATGGTCATTCTTTTGTGCGGAATCGCAAAGAATTGCCGCGATTCCGCACCCATAGGAATGCATGAGAATCGCTTACTTCCCGCATGTGGCTATGCCCACCATGCGGGAAGTTAAGCGTCTCATGTGCGGTTGGTACCCACGGTGTGGAGGAGAGGAGACTGTCCTCCAGGTCCTGGGTACCATACCCCTGTAAAAGAATAAAAAATAAAAAAATCGGGGTATAAATATTTACCTTCCGACGTCCAACGCTGCATTCCCGGCCTAAGCGTTCCCAGTAATGCCTTGCGGCAAGGTCCTGTGATGACGTAGTCTCGCGTGACTCTAGCGGTCTCGCGAGATCTCTATAGTACCGCGAGATCAACGTCATCACAGGTCTCGCAAGGCATCGCTGGGAACGCTGAGGCCCAGGATGGCAGCGCGGGATGCCGGAAGGTAAATATACCCCGATTTTTTATTCTTTTTATCATTTTTTACATTTTATCTTTTACTATTGAGGCCGCATAGGCAGCCTCAATAGTAAAAAGCTGCTCACACTTGTCAAACACTATGTTTGACGAGTGTGACCAACCTGTCAATCACTTTCTAAGCGATGCTTCAAATCGCTTGGAAAGCGCTTGAGAAAATCACGGCAAAATCGCGAACAGAATCGCGGTAAAATCGAGGTGAAAAAAACGTGCGATTTCTGGGAAGGAGTCCGGTTTTCAATGTGCGTTTTAACAAGCAACGTGGGCACATAGCCTTACTGTTCGGGTTCGGCTGCCCGAACAACATGTGTTTGTTGCGCTGTTATGTGCATGACAGCTCGACAAACAGTGCTTCTGATCGGCAGTGAAATCATCCCCGCCTGTCAGAGAGCCACGGTTTACACGCTGTCAGAAGACAGGGCGAGCGCTCAGCTGTGATCAGAGGTAAAAAGTTTACCTCTGGTCACTGGTGTCAGCTGATGGGACTACTGATCCCATCATCCGACACCTGCTGCTGCTAATAACAGCGAGAGCATGAGTGGCGGATGGGAGTTTTCATCAGCCGCTCCTGCGCTGTTAATAAATAATTTAAAAAATGGCGTGGGTGCACCTGTATTTTTGCTAACCGGTCAGGCAAAACTCACAGCTGGGAGCCGAAACTCTCCGCTGTCAGCTTCAGCAAGGCTAGTTATCAAGAATAGAGAGGTCCCCATACTGGTTTTTTAAAATTATTTACATAAATAATTTAAATAAACGGTGCAAGGTCCCCCCATTTTTGACAACCTTGTTAAAGTGACAGCTGGGGGCTGGTATTCTCTGGCTGGTAAGCGGCCATGGATATTGCCCCCCAGCCTAAAAAATAGCAGTCCGCAGAAGCCCAGAAAAGACACATCCATTAGATGCCCCAATTCTGGTGCTTTGTCCGGCTCTTCCTACTTGCCCTGTAGCGGTGGCAAGTGGGGTGATAGTTGGGGGGTTAATGTCACCTTTTTATTGTAATCACGAATATTGCCCAAAACATATCATTAACCCCTTAACGGGGCATTTTTCCTGATATTTAGATGTAGGTACACCCGTTGTGGGTACACATTTTACTAGGAAATATTGCTGGAGCGTTTCTTATTTGTTGCTACGTGATCTCCCTTGTTAGGTCACTCATTTAGATAAGTATGTGCAATGGTCTTATACATTATTACATTATTCCACTGGTGATTTGTAGTGCTGTGATGTGAGATTCCATGGACATGTAGTCCCTCATTTTTACTTTCCAGCATTTTTCTTGTGTACTTTGTTTTTTATGTTTCAATAAAGTATATTTTTTTATAAAGTATACATCATTGTGTGGTATCAATTTTCTATTGTATTATCTTGCTACCACAAAAGTAGTGACACCTTTTTATTGTGCGGTGACATCAAACCCTGAGGTTAGTAATGGAGAGGCATCTGTAAGATACCCCCATTACCAACCCCATAGTCACATTGTAAAAAAAACACAGACACCCAGAAAAAAGTCTTTCAATTGAAAGAATGACATAGAGTCCTTTAATAATCGATCTCCTGTAATAAAACTAAAATAAAAAAACAACTATACACCATACCTGTCCGTCGTTCTGTTCCATGTCGTAATCTATATCTGGGGGATAAACAGTTTTCAACCTGGACAGTGCCAAGATGCATTCATCCTGGCTGACAACCACTTGTGACTGAACTGGGAGCACAGCGTCAGTGACTAGCAGTGATGTCACTGACGCTGCGTTTCCAACCGGGCTGAACTGCGATATACCTCGGTGAGATCCCCGCTAGCACTGTGAGAAAGGACTCATCTCAAGGAAACTAGGATCACATTTGTATTCAGGAGGGCTGCGGATGGCTGCCTACTTCCTCCCTTCTTCCTCCCTGAAGCTCCTTATACGCTCCGCCTACTTCTGTATGCGTCCTGCGGTTCCCTGCGTACCTATCTTTAACATTGGGTACGCAGAGACATGCATTGTATGCGGATGTGTCCGCATGCGGTGATTTGACGTTTGCTGCGACCACACGAAAACGCAAAATTTTTAGTAGTAGTACGTAGTAGTACATACAGGCAATGATATCCAACAAAGAAAAAACCCTCCCTCCCATCCCCACCGTGTGCGAACTAAACACTCACATAACGTCAATGACTATGGTATTGGGACCCGATTATGAAGTGTCTCAAGTAAGTACTATGAGGTGTGTTTTAATTGTTTCCTCAATGTATCTTTAGTGTTGTCTGGTAATGTGGGAATGAATGACGCCCATCTTTCGAAGAGTTTCCCAGTCATTTTTTCTGTGTTTGTCAGTGTGTCTAGCCAATCCATTTTAAACAAAAACGTAATTTTAGATTGAATAAATGTTAGTGGTGGTGGCACTGGGTTTAACAATGATGGAGGATACTCTTCCTCGTAGCCGAGGCCCAAATAATTAGTGATGATCTAATCTATCTCAATATATTTTGATGACTATCTGCCAGGATGTTGAAAACCGCCCACTGTGGTATTAATGGAAAAGTAATGCAATAAGTATTTTGGATATGTGAATGAATGCTTTTCCATAATTTCTGGATATGCGTGCACCCCCACAAGTGATGGAGTATATCTGTATTAGCTGAACCACATTTGAAGCATGAATAGGTAGTCCCAGGAGACATCTTTGATTGTATGTAAGGGGTTAGATATGCCCTGTAGAATATCAGCAAAGCAATGTCAGTGTAGCTATTATAAAGGATCGTTTTCTTTTGGGTCAATGTGGCTTTTAGAAAGTCATCCATTCCAAACCCTGGTATATCCTCCCTACTTTTTAAACTGCTTTTATCTTTATAACGTTATCATATAACTTTTTATTATGCATTTCTTATTTCCATTTGTTAATCATAGTTTGAAAGCTCCTGACTGGCATTATCAATTCGTTGGATATCTTTTTGTATCCCTTTCCTGTTTTACACTGTTCTACTACCTTTTCCCATAGATCCATTGACAATTCTTTTGCTTTCCCCATGACTCACAATATAGAAAGGTCAGTGGCAGGATGAAAGATTCAAGAGTCTGTTTGGATCCCAGAAACTCCCTCAGCTTTTATGCACACACACTGATTACAAGCAAATAGGTCACAGGTGAGGATGTTACCTTTAGTAGCCATTCAAACCCATTTGTGTCAACTTCTGTGCATGTTATCAGGCCAAAATCACTAGGGTATGTGAACTTTTGATCAGGGTCATTTGTATATTTTGGGTTGTCATTATGATTTAAAAAGAGAAAACACAGTAGTTTGACAATAAATGACTTCACCCAACCACTAACCATGAGTGGAGAAAACATTTTGGTGTTATCAATCATATTCTCTGAACAAAGGCCAAGAAAGCAAAAATTCTGCCAGGGTATGTAAACTTTTGAGCACAACTGTATGGTGCACTTAAACTCATTTCAACGTTGATAGTGACATTTTCATAGGATACATCTTACTCTATGATGGCACTTTTGCACATAGCCACTAGATGGAGCTACAACATGTGACATTTGCCTGAATTTTTATATCTACACATGGTTTACACACATTATATTTTCTTGTCTTAACTATATACTATTTATCATTATAAGCTGTGTATTTTTGTAATTATTTGTATGTATACAGGATTGGTTACCACTTCTGTCTCTGTAAAAACAATCCACTGTAATGCCTTTCCGACCTCAGGCGTAAATGTACGCCGATGTCAGACTCCCTCCCTTTGATGTGGGCAACGGCGCTGAGCTCAAGTCTTTTCCAGCACATGTCAGCTGTGTTGAACAGCTGACATGTGCCCCTAACAGCCTCTGACAGAAGCATTTAACATCCAATTCTGGCAAGTGTGCCAGAAATCCCGCCCATCGGTGACCCCGTCACATGACCGCGGGTCTCTGATTGGTTGGCATGACAACCAGAGGTCTCTAGCAGAACTCTGTGGTTGTCTCTACAGGATTGCTATGAGTGTTGCCCGGTGGTTGGCGCTCATAGCAAGTGATCAATTCTTCTACATACAGGCAATCTGATCATTGCTTGTATGTAGCAGAGCTGATCAGGTTATGGCAGCTTCTAGTCTCCCATGGAGACTATTGAAGCATGCCTGTGGAGACAAGGGGGGGTCGGGGGGCACCCCGGTCCGCTAGCCAAAACCACATGTGGAGCGCCCGCCAGGGTAGCGGGGTACTCGGTACTGGGCCGCTTCTTAAAGGGGCAATGTCATAGCAGCAAAAGAAAAAAGATATTTACAGGGGAAAAATAAAGAGTTTGTAAAGTGTTTGGGACGCCACATGTGGTATCTGGGACTGATGGGGGCTGCAGCAGATTTATAATAGCTCTCCATAGGTAGAGCTGTGTCCCAGGGCAGCTGAAAGATGTTGAGAGATGGTGATGATGCAGTGTTAGGCAAGAGATGTAGCAGTGCTGAGCAGGTGACGCAGGAAGAATGCAGAAGACACAACTGATTGAAGTTTCCTTTTACCTTTCACTGTGCAGTGTAGGTACAGTCCAGGGCTCAGGTTACAGATGGTACAGGAGTTGGTCAGCCTGAAAGCAATTTGGGAATCTCCATATATAAGTGGGTTGTGAGGTCTCCGCTCTAGTGCTATTCTCTGAGGTCCTTGCTGTTATGAACTCTCCTCAAGTTCCTCTCTCTGTCGGTTACATAGGTAGAACTCCACTCGCATGACAGGCAGCTGTAGCCTACTTCATATGCTGCTGTGTAGTCAAGTCTTAATTGGGAACAGAGGGTCTGCAGCCTCTTTTCCTCTGGATTCTGCTGTGGGATCTTTAGTACCCACACAGCCTCAGACTCTGGTGTCCGTTCTCTGGTGCTCAAGGCTGGGGATGAGCTCCTCTTTGGCTCCTGTCCCCAGCTCCTTTTCCACACGTCCTCTCGTCTCCCTGTTCAGGCATCAGATAACTAACTTCCTCCTCCTTACCAGAGAGTAGCTCCCCAGAAACCAAGTTTTGAGCTCCCTCTGCTGGCCTGGATCAGGAACTGTGTTGTATGCTGGAACTACCTGCTAAGGAGATCCCTTCCTTGCTTCCAGGCATGACATCACTTTCCCATGGAGGGAGGCAAGGCCAATGTGGCAACCGAACTCCTGGGGTGCCACATTCCCCCCTAGTATAATTCAATACTCCTGGACTGAGGAAACATGAACAAAAAATAAAGCATAACTATTTACAAGATTTTAATAACAGATATATATTCAGTGAAGTCTTGAAATGAGGTTTCCTTTTCACCCTACAAAGTACAATATGAGGGAATAGATCTCAAACCCTCAACGTAGGCCTTGGGCGGGCTACAAGGCATAGCTGGTCTCCCTGTTGGACCACATCTCCGCCACACCAGATTTTGTTTGGTTCTGTGGTCATTCGTGCTAACTATTTACAAGCATTGTCCTGGTCACTACGAGTCCAGTGACCCAGTCATCCATATAATCAGGAAAACAAGAATGGTTAAAAGTTCATACAGTAAGTCTCTGTAGGCTCATATGCTTAACAGTTGCAGTTATAAACATTGTTAACTTATTTAAATCTCATATTTACATATACTGTTTGCATTCTAGTCTCTATACCGAGCTGAGATCTCACCTTTTGTACTACGGGTAGATCTACGCAGCATGGGTACCTCTAATGGCCTAATTTAGTTTAGTGTGCCTATTGCAGATGTTGGTAAACTGGGCAGCTGTCTGCGAACTCTTAGACTCACCAGGGGTCTGACAGATGCACCGCTAGCAGGGGGCAGATTTTTGTGTTCCTCTGCTGATGTGGCATCTGTTACTGCAGCCAATGAGTCTTGAGTCTCTGTTACTTCAGGTGCAGTAGGCTGGGGAAAGATTAGTACAGGAACTACAATGGCTTGATTCACTCTTGTCCAATTTGAAGGAAACTCGCCGAGTACAGTGCCGACCTTTTCTTCTTCTTTTACTGGCTTAAGAATGTCCTTATCTCCAATCGTTTACTTTAGTTGGTCAGGGCATGGTTTTAGGTCATCCCTTGATACTGCTGAGGTTTCTTTTCCATCTTTGCTGATAAGGCACGCCTTGGTATTGTCAAAGTTCGAAGGCATGATGGTTTGCGGTTCAGCTTCCCACTGATCATCAGGTTTGTGTACTCGTCTCTTTCTTTTGAGTACCTGTTCTCCAGGTGACAAGGGAACTGCAGTCGCATGCTTATTGTAGTTTCTTTCTTGCTTCTGCCTTGCTTGGGCTAGACACTTCTCTACGCATTCTTGCACTTTGCAGTACTGCTGCTGCCGCTCTATATCCCAATCTGCATCTGGCGATGTCACCTCAGGTGTCAGGAAGCCCATGTCCAAGTCAATGGGTAATTTGCCAGGTCTTCCTCTCATCAAGTAGGCTGGAGTACAGTGGTGGAGTTTACAGGGATATGATTGTAGAGATCTACCAGATCTGGCAACTTTTCCGGCCACAGGTTTCTCTCTTCCAAAGGCAAGGTCTTCAATAGGTCAATTACCACTTGGTTCATTTTCTCACACATGCCATCTGTCTGTGGATGATATGGCATTGTCCTGATTTTCTTGAATCCGTACTGATTACAGAACTCATGGAACACTTCTGCTTCAAAGGCTGGGCCTTGGTCGGTAAGCACTCGTTGAGGGTATCCGTGTAGTTGATAAAAGTGTTGTTGAAATGCCTTGGCCATTGTCTTTGCTGTTTGATCCTTGACAGGCACGACTACCAGGAACCTTGAGTAATGGTCAACGATGGTAAGGGCATAGACATAGCCTGAACGGCTTGGGACCAGCTTCACATGGTCTAAGGCTACCAATTCAAGTGGCTGTTTGGTGATTATTGGCTGTAATGGGGCTCACTGGCTGTTACGGCCCTTCCTGTGCAGGTTGCATGGTCCACACTCTCGGCACCAATCTTCAATGGCCTTCCTCATACCATCCTCGAAGAATCTCTCGCAAAGTAGGACCTCCAACTTCTAACATCCGAAGTGTCCTGCTCCATCGTGGTACGCTTCCAGGACCATTGACCCATCTCGCTTTGGGACTACCACCTGCCAGACCAGTTCATGAGTTTGCGCGTTGACACTCCTCCGACACAGCTTTCCCTCTTAGATAAACAGCCTGACCCTTTCCTTCCACAACTGTTGGGTCTCTTGTGGAGCATCTGGACCCGGGCGCAAGTTAGCTTGCGTCTGTAACTCCTTCACCAGATGGACTGCTGGGTCGCTATCCTGCGTCTCTGCCCACTGGGGTAATGGGCTTAGTGTGGCCTATTTCACGACGTGGCACTTGCCTTTCACCCCTTGGGTGCGTTGAGCCGCAACCGGCCGGTGGAAGGCTGATGTGCTTCCAGAACTTCTCCCCCATCTGGCAAGTTGGGCATTCTGGACAGCACATCAGCATCGGCGTTCTTAAGTCCCGCTCGGTACTTGATGGTAAACTCGTAGTTGGACAGCCGGGCCATCCATTGCTGCTCCAGCACACCAAGCTTTGTGGTTTCCAAGTGAGTTAGCGGATTGTTGTCCGTGAAGATGGTGAACTTTGCCGCAGCTAGGTAGTGTTTGAATCGCGAGGTCACAGGCCAGACTATGGTGAGGAACTCCAGTTTAAAGGAGCTGTAGTTGTCAGGGTTCCTTTCAGTGGGATGAAGCTTCCTGCTGGTGTAGGAGATCACTCTTTCTTCTTTGCCTTTCTGTACCTGTAACAGTACTGCTCCCAGTCACCCAGTCCCATGTTGCTGGCATCAGTATAAAGGACAAATGGTTGGTCATAGTCTGGGTAAGCCAGAACTTCATCTCCCATGAGAGCCAACTTCAATCTGGTGAAGGACCTGTCCAGTTCATCATTCCAGTCAAATGTAGGACTCTTCTTCCTGGCTTTCTTGGGCTGGCCCACGAGAAGATTTTGCAGGGGAGCGGCTATCTCAGTGAAGCCCTTGATGAACCTGCGGTACTGGCCTACCAACCCGAGGAACTGACGTACTTCATGAATGTTGCTGGGCTGCTGTCAGTCCCAGATGACAGTGACTTTGTCAGGGTTTGGTGCCATGCCTTCCGCGCTCACCACGTGGCCTAGGTACTGCACCTTGGGCTTCAGGAGATGGCATGTGGATGGTTTCACTTTCAGGCCAAAGTTGGACAGGGCTTCGAACACCTCGGCCAGGTGCTCCAAATGGTCCTCATTAGTCTTGGAGAAGCCAATGAAGTCATCAAGGTAAAACAGAACTGTCTTGAAGTTCTTATGTCCCAGGCAGCACTCCATTAGTCATTGAAACATCCCTGGGGCAGTGATGAGCTTGAACGGCATGTAGTTAAACTCACAGAGACCCATTGGTGTAGTAAATGCTGTTTTCTCCTTATCTGCTTCTGCCACAGGAACCTGCCAATACCCACTAGTGAGATCCAAGGTAGAGAAATAGTTATCGATTCTCAGTGCAGCTAGTGATTCTTCTATCCTAGGTAACGATTAGGCGTCCTTGTGGGTAATGCTGTTAATTTTCCTGTATTCACACATTCTCATAGCACCATTTTTCTTTTTCATGAAGACTATTGGAGCTGCCCAGGGGCTACAACTATCTCTGATTACCCCAGCTTCCTTCATCTCCCGCAACATACTCTTGGCACATTGATATTGTGCTGGGGGTATAGGCCGGTACCTCTCTTTAATGGGTGGATGATCTCCTGTGGGGATATGGTGTTGAACCCCTTTTGCCTGTCCAAAGTCTAGAGGATGTTTGCTGAATACACGCTCATACTCTTGAGCCACTCGGTAAGCCCCCTGTTTTTGGTGTGAAGAGGTGGAGTCAGAGCCTACATGTAGCTGCTGACACCAATCCTCCAGCTGTTTTGCAGAGCCATTGTCCTCCGCCTGATTGGATGAGACCAAGGGTTCTGCTGTTTGAATTGCGTTGCTATTGACAGTGAACAGCTTAGCAACCGTGGCATACCGAGGTAGTGTGGCCTCCTCCTCCCCACAACTTAAGATGCGTACTGGCTCCCTCCCCTTGTGAACATCAACTACCCCTCTAACTGTCAGGACAGTAGGCCTACTATCAGAGTACACTGGTTCCACCAGGGCTTGGTAATCTCTTACCCTAAGGCCTATGGCAGCCCGACACCAGATTAACATTTCACTCCTTGGGGGTATGGCAATGGGGAATGAATCATTCACTCTGACACTGCCAACTTCTCCTCCAGATACCTCTACCTGCTGTCTTTGCATCAGAGCCTTGATCTCCTTTTGCAGGACCCATTGCTCACTGGAACAAGCAGTTTCAGCTACCTGTTGCAACAAACCAATAACCTCTGCAAGACAATTTTCCATCACATTAGAGTCTAAGGTCACTATTAGGTAACATCTCGTCGATCAATGTCTACAATTATCAAGCCTTGATCTTTCAATTCTACTTGCCCCACCTTAATGGACACTTCCTTATACCCCACTTGTGACAAGGGCTAACCATTGCTAGCAACTACTGTCAGCTCATCATCTGGGCCATGAGTAATTTCAGAATCAGCCCAATACTGTTAGTAAAGAATATATGGCATAGTTGTCACCTGAGAGCCGGTGTCCAGTAAGGCGTTCATTGGGATGCCATCAATCACAACTGGGAGGATCGGTTGCCCTCTGACATACTTGGCTCACTAGTTCTGTGGACCTGTTCATCCTACTCCTGGGGGTTGGCCCTCTTCCCCAGGGGTTGCTCGTTTAAATGGCAGAATCTTGCGATGTGTCCCGCTTTGCTGCAGCGGCGGCAAATAGGTCGTCCGTTCTGGTCGTAGCGATCATTGTCTCTCCCTCTGATAAGTGGGGTCCTATTCTGCCATCTCCACAAGATGTCATCTGGACTGGAGGCCAACTGGATCTTATCCTTTGGGGGCACTTGCATGAACTGCACGGTTTTGACTAGTGCAGCCATACTTTTGATCAGCTCCTGGACCTGAAGACGTAGCTCTGAAGATTAATAATTATCCAGAGTCTGTGCATCAGCCTCAACAGGGCTCTGAGGGAAGGATTTTGCCTATTGGTGGTATGTAATTGCTAGGCGCCTAGGGGTGCTGGGCGACTGACATTTGGTCATTGCAGCACCTGGATAGCCCTGTCTTTAAAATCTGCAAAGTTCAGGTCAGGGTTTTGTAGGACTATGATGCGTAGCTGTGCTCTGTGGGTGCTGGACAGGAGTCTATCAATAAATTGCTCCTTTAACAATCTGTCTCCATCCCGCACGCTGTCTGGGTCAATCTGCTTTATGGCCCGCAGTGCCTCCTGAAGGTTAAGAGCATAGTCCCGTATACTGTCCTGCACCCTTTGTTTGCACCCAAAGAACCTCATTTTTTTTCTGCTGCGGTGTGAGTGTCAAAGGTGCTCCTTAGCTTGGCCAGAACTTTTTTAATAGTCTCTTTAACAGTGTCCTGCCAGGACTTCACTTCTCTTTGAGCTGCACCAGTTAACTGTCCAATGAGAATGTTTACTTTTTGGCTTTCAGACAGGGGGTACACTTCAAATAAACTGCACAGTCTTTCCTTGAAATCGCTCAGGGTATGTGACTCCCCTTAGTATTGCTGTAGCCAGGCCACTCCCGGTATATATGGCATGGATGGCGGCATTATAGGGACTGCAGCAGCGGTCACCTGATCTTGCTGCGCTCTAGGGGCTGTGCCAGCCGCTGGGTTCTGCTGTGCTATCGAAGATGTGACTGCACCTGTCTTTGTATCTTGCAGCGCTATGGGGCTGTGGCGGAGTCTGCCGCTAAGTTTTCTTCTGCGTCTGACATTTTCTCTCCCCTCTAGTTAATCTTAGCCAGGCTCTGAGTTTCCACTGGCTTACCAGGCTGTTGCTCCATCGGCTGCATGAACTGTGTGCGCCGGGATTCCAGACCTCAGTTCCCGGATTTCTATCAGCTCACAGCCGAGCGCACGCAGCACTTCTATTTTTCGTGCTCTCTCCCCGGCTTCATCCACGACGGCACACCCTGTCGGCTTCCCATGCGCCATCTAGCATTGTAATGGCGGCAATAACACAGTTCAATACAGTCTATGGCACACAGGACTCGGTGATACCGGGCTTCGATATCCTGTTCGTGACGACAAGTTGGAGCGCCCGCCAGGGCAGTGGGGCACTCGGTACTGGGCCGCTTCTTAAAGGGGCAGTGTCACAGCGGCGGTGACTCGGTCTGTAACCCTGGGCGTCCAATAAAAAGAAAAAAGGATATTTACAGGGGAAAAATAAAAAGTTTGTAAAGTGTTTGTGGTGCCACTTGTGGTATCTGGTCAGAGGCGATCAGCGCTGCAATGCAGAGCCTCTGGGACTGACGGGGGGCTTCAGCAGAGTTGGAATAGCTCTCCACAGGTAGCGCTGTGTCCCAGGGAATCTGAAAGATGTTGAGAGATGGTGATGATGCAGTGTTAGGCAAGAGATGTAGCAGTGCTGAGCAGGTGACGCAGGAAGAATGCAGAAGACACAACAGAGTGAAGTTTCCTTTTACCTTTTACTGTGCAGTGTAGGTACAGTCCAGGGCTCAGGTTACAGATGGTGCAGGAGTTGGTCAGCCTGAAAGCAATTTGGGAATCTCCATATATAAGTGGGTTGTGAGGTCTCCGCTCTAGCGCTATTCTTTGAGGTACTTGCTGTTATGAACTCTCCTCAGGTTCATCTCTCTGTCGGTTACTTAGGTAGAACTCCACTCGACAGACAGGCAGCTGTAGCCTGCTTCAGAGGTCGCTCCACTATGGTGTCCCCGGCTCACACGTGCTGCTGTGTAGTCGAGTCACAATTGGGAACAGAGGGTCTGCAGCCTCTTTTCCTCCGGATTCTGCTGTGGGACCTTTAGTACCCACACAGCCTCAGACTCCGGCGTCTGGTCTCTGGCGCTCAAGGCTGGGGATGAGCTCCTCTTTGGCTCCTGTCCCCAGCTCCTTTTCCACACGTCCTTTCATCTCCCTGTTCAGGCATTAACTAAATAACTTCCTTCTCCTGACCAGAGAGTAGCTCCCCAGAAACCGGGTTTTGAGCTCCCTCTGTTGGCTTGGAGCAGGAACTGTGTTGTACGCTGGAACTACCTGCTAAGGAGATCCCTTCCTTGCTTCCAGGCATGACATCACTTTCTCCTGGAGGGAGGCAAGGCCACTGTGGCTACTGAACTCCTGGGGTGCCACACATGGACCAGGGATCGTCACTCCACACATCTGCTCTCCTTTTAACATGGGCAAAACTCTGCTCAGACAACCCAGGGTGAGGGTAAAACAGTGTGGCAATGCTTTATTGGCAATGCTTTATTGAACCTCAAAACAGGCAGATAACACATAGAACAGTCTCAGCAAAATACCTAAGATGGTGCACATTACAGAGTCTCACCCTTTTGCTGACTCGCCAGGATAATAGCAGCTGTGACTTCATATCTTTCAGGGTCGCTACCTCACCTGTGGCACGCACACAGAGAGGAGGCAACGACTAGCGTAGGAAGATGACAGTCCACTCAGCCCATACAAGGCCAGTTGATCCGGGGATCACAACCTAGCTTCATCTTCCAGGGACAGTTTCTCCACTTGTGGTACGCACACAGAGAGGAGGTAACAACAAGCGTAGGAAGATAACAGTCCACTGAGTCCATATAGGGTACAAGGCCAGTTGATCTGAGGATCACAACCTGACTTCTCCAAATGTATCCATAGTTCGGTGAAGGCCAATGGAGCACATCTTTGTTCCTCCAACTGAGGCTGAAAACCCCTAGGTTGTTTCCTGCAGAATGACAGATTCATGTCCCTTGTGATGGAGCCATGATGTAAAATTGCTGCTGTCCTGTCTCTGGTCCTTTAGATGTATGGATGTCTTGGCAGAATCTCTCTGTCTGTTTCTCTCTCTGTCTTTTTATACAGAGGCATTTAACCTATTTTTAGACTTAATAAGTGTCCCTGTTCTGTCTCCAACATCTAATTGTTATTTGATTGTTTGTTTGCAGAATTCATAGTTTTATAAGGAAATTTGGTATTTAGGAGTTTTAACAATCTTTATTCGTTTGCAGTGTTTTGGCTCCCTCTAGCAGCCAGAGTCATGTTCACAGTCCTATTTTCTGTTTTTTTTCTGTTTACTGTGTCTGAATCTCCTCCCTTCTTTTGCAATGCATTATGGCAGCATTTCCTCCACTCTCCTCCATTTTCCTTCAGCTTGTATCTAAGAAGTAGCTCATCCATTGCAGTCTCCTTGCGATTGCATTGCCGGTATGTATTTATGCTCTTTATAGTTAATTCCTGTCCTAATATTAGCTTAGCTTAGTCAGTCCTATTCATGGGTCAGTTACTAGCTTTGTAGATGTTCATGCACAATGTATGACATGCATGATATGTATTTCTGCTGTACCCTTCACTGATTGTATGTATTGTGATTGTTTACAGTTTCACCACATCAATATACTAACAACTTCAATAAAAGCACAGACTCAACCACAGTCCCCTTATTGGACCCCGATATAGCGTTTTAGTTGTCTGTATAGCTGCAATGAGTCTGCCTTAAGGCCCCGTCACACACAGAGAGATCGCTAGCGAGATCGCTGATTTTGTGACGACACAGCGATCTCACCAGCGATATCGCTGTGTGTGGCACACATCAGTGACCGCCCCCCCCCCCCCCGCCGGGTATAGCTGATCGTGCCAGGAATGTCCTGGGCCATTTTTTGATC
This sequence comes from Dendrobates tinctorius, assembly GCF_039654945.1. Lineage (NCBI taxonomy): Eukaryota > Metazoa > Chordata > Amphibia > Anura > Dendrobatidae > Dendrobates > Dendrobates tinctorius. The sequence continues at coordinate 3,539,023 of NW_027361893.1, read as the reverse complement.
ATTGGTCTCCCACTGGCCAGCCCGCATCGCTGCGTGTGGCAGCTGGAGACCAACGATCAGCGAGCTCCCAGCGCTGTAAGCAGACGCTGGGATCCAATGTAAACATCGGGTAACTAAGCACGTGTCGCTTAGTTACCCGCTGTGTACCTTATATACCAGTATGCTCGCGCGCACGCTGGTATCTAAGGTACACAGTGGGTAACTAAGTGACGCGCGCGTTTAGTTACCCGATATTTACATTGGATACCAGCGTCCTCGCCGGTCGTGATTGCTGGTGATTGCCTGCTTGACAGCTCCCCAGCGATCATGTAGCGATGCACCAGCGATCCTGACCAATTCTTATCGTTGTCGGGATCGCTGGTGCATCATTTAGTGTGACGGCACCCTAATTTAGTGAGGACAGAACAGTCCCTAATTCAGTAAGTACATAAAGGGTAACAATGGAGATGAGATCAAGTAGCACTACTTGATTATTTAAACTATTTGCATAGTTTTTCCCTCTCCTTGCAAAGTCACCTAACTGGCTCAATAACAAAATGCATAATCAGCATATCCGCAAACATCACAAGTGATCAAGGCTAAAGGGTCTGTCACACTAAGCGATATCGCTAGCAATATCGCTATAACTTGTGACGTTATAGCGATATTGCTAGCGATATCGCTATGTGTGATACTTACCTACGACCGGCTCCCCTGCTGGTTATCGCTGATCGCGCGAGAACAGGCTGGACTGTTTCTCGTCGTCAGCTTCCTGCGGCGCTTCCTGCTGTGACGACGAGCGACGCGTGGAGCCGGGCGGGAGGACGCAGGATCGCCTGGTGTGACAGGTAAGTAGCGATCCCCGTCCCCAGCGATGTCGCTAGTGAGATCTGCCTGTGTGGCAGCTCACTAGCGACCACTTAGCGATGTACCAGTGATCCTGACCGCGTCATATCGCTGGTCGGAATCGCTGGTACATCGCTAAGTGTGACAGTACCTTAAGCACACTATAAAAGTCAATATTACCGGCTTACAAAAACAAAAGTCTGTTTTCTTGACCAACCAGAAATCAACACTTAAGCCCCCATCACACACAGCAATCTCGTTAGCGAGATCGCTGCTGAGTCACAAGTTTTGTGACGCAACAGCGATCTCACCAGCGAGATCGCTGTGTGTGACACTTATCAGCGACCGGCCCCCCCTGCCAGGTATCGCTGATCGTCCTGTAAAGGCCTGGACATTTTTTGATCGCTGGTCTCCCACTGGCCAGCACGCATCGCTGCGTGTGACAGGCGGGAGACCAGCGATCAGTGACGCTGGAGCTGGTAACCAAGGTAAACATCGGGTTTCTAAGCGCCGCGCGGTGCTTAAAAAACCCAATGTGTACGTTAGATACCAGCGCTCTGGTGCAGGGAGCTGGTAACCAAGGTAAACATCAGGTTTCTAAGCGCCGCGCGGAGCTTATAAACCCAATGTGTACGTTAGATACCAGCGTGCTGGTGCAGGGAGCTGGTAACCAAGGTAAACATCAGGTTTCTAAGCACCGCGCGGCACTTAGAAACCCGATGTGTACCTTGGTTACTAGCTCCCTGCACCAGCACGCTGGTATCTAACGTACACTGCGGGTAACTTGTTAGGAGTCAGATTTTTACCTCTTCTATGTTGAAATCTGGACCCTTACATACTGCAGTCTCCTGCACTGCTGCAGAGGAGAGTGCCCTGTGGCAACTCTCTCCAGAGGCTAAGTCCTCTGTTCCCTCAACTGAGCATGCTCACGGGACGAGCTCCCATTGGAGTTCAGGAGTCAGGTGCTCAGGTCCTGTGTCAAATCCTATTGGCTCCTCTTGGAGCCTTGGATATTTCCGGAAGATCCCGTTTGGTATAAAAAGTGCGCATGACTGTTCCGCCATGTGCTAGTATTTCATACTTGCTGCTATATGTTGATGGATGCTTGGACTGGTTACTGACTTATTAAGAAACGCCTTCCTTCTGATATTACGATTGTGTGAGTGTTTGGGATCAGGCCAGTAGCAGCGCCTGCGCCAGCGCGCTTATGCTCCATCTACCTCAGCAGCTAGCGTCCAGCATCGCGCTTGCGATATAGTGGTGCCTTATTTGCGGCTCAGTTCACGCCGCCGCGCTGCGGTTGCAGTACTGCCGGGCGTTCGCGGTTGCGACACCACGCACCTTATTTTACGGTAGGTCTAGATGGAGTAGTCCTGCTGTCTAAGGCTACTCCTGTGACTCTTAATACTGTGTCTGCCTCGCTGAGAGTCTGTGACCTTGAACAGACTCAGCGTTTTGTATTTGCTTTTTGCCTGCAGCTCTGTGAGCACAACAGAGCTTGCCTCAGTCCACATAGGGTGCAGTTCAACCCTATGCACATTTTTGCCATAGTGCTCTGCCTCTTTAGCAGCGATTTTTCCATCCACCGCACGGTGGACCCCGAGTGGCAAAGGCACTTTATTTATTTTTTATTTAGTGTCTTCCGCCACTCCTATCAAACTAAGCGACGTGCGTTGCTTGTTACCCTCCTGTCGCTGGTGCTGATCGCTGGTGCTGATCGCTGGTGAAGCTGCCTGTTTGGCAGCTCACCAGCGATCATGTAGCGACACACCAGTGATCCTGACAAGTTAATATCGTTGTCGGGATCGCTGGTGAGTCACTATGTGTGACGGGGCCCTTATATTTGAAAGCCAACATACCGATAACATTCTATTATTCTTGGTTTGTTAAAAAATAGTGGTCTGGTTAATTAAGATAAAATTCTGCATGTCTTCACAATGCCAAAAGGAAAAAAAAACAATGATTTTAAAAATATCAAAAAAATAAAATATAAAAGTTCAAATCACCCCCCTTGTGCCCTAATTCAAAATTAAATAAAAAATTCAAACAAACACATATTAGATGTTGCCACGTTTAGAATCACCCAATCAAAAAAAGAAGAATTAACCTGATCGCTAAACATCACAAAATTATATATTGCCTAGAAAATAGGCACTTCCAATTGCAAATAAATCCTAAGAAAACATGGGAAGCTTTATGCCATAAAATCAATGAAATTTTATTATAGCAAATTCTAAAAAGACATTACAAAATAATATAATACAAATGGGTGCAACAAATGCAAAAGAAAGGCCTTAGCAAAGGTACAAGGGGTTTCAAAATGCATACATATCTGAATCCTATTATTTAATCCATGGTAGATGGAGCCTATAATATAAAGCTTCCAACGTAAATTTTCTTAAATTGATCCATATTCCAAGTAAACAATAAGGATCCTAGATAAAAAAAACCCCATAAGGTAAAAAGCCGGCTGAGCAAGCAAGCATGCCACAATGGGTGGTGCCTATGATTAGCCAGACAAAAGAGGGAAAGATAGCTGCTGCTAGACAGACACCGTACCTTGGCGTACTTGCTTGTATTGCACTATGCACCTAATATATATAGGTTCTCCCCATCTGAGTTATTTTTGAAGGTCATTTCTCACACTCTGGGTATGATAATGACTTCTCTCTGTGTGGGATTTTTGATGTTTCAAAAGGTTGTCCACTAGTTGGACAACCCCTTCTTATTCCTCACGTTTGGTCCTGTCAAAATAAAAACACTTCTACAAACTTCCCATGCCGGCACCATATCAGCGGTGTCGGCACTTGCGTTCTTGGGTCTCTTTTGAGGTTTTTACGGCATGTGAGCCCTGTGCCCAATCAGCGTTGGCGTCATTGTTCTCACCTTCAGACAAATCGAGCCCCATGAGGCAGTCAGAGAGCAGCCGCGGCCCTGGCTTCCTGTTGATGTTCAATACCGTCCAAAGGTGGGAACAGTGAAGCTGCCGCTGATTGGGTGCAGGGCTCATGTAATATAACACATTCACATAAGCCCCGAGAAAGTGACACCGCTAAAGTGGAACCGGTATGTCGGTGGAGTATGAGTGTTTTTATTTTAATGAGGCCATACATGAAGAATGAGTCCACTGAGAAAAAAAATTATAATGATATATATATATATATATAAATATACATATATATAAATGATCCCGTGATTATAAAATTCACTGACAAAAGGATAAAGCTAAACTTTAATTTCAAATGTAAAACTATACCCATAATTCTCTCCCTGAGGCTATGTACCCACGTATGCAGAAAAAAAAAGGACTCCTTCCCAGGAAAAACGCACTTTTTAATGCATTTTTGGGGCGTTTTTTGTGCGTTTTTTCGCCTTTTTAAACATTTTTTTTTACAGTAGCATCTACATGCTCATAGAATATAGTTAGAAATGCGTTTTTTCCGCAAAATTAATGAACGTGCTGCGTTTTTTTTTCCGTGATGCGTTTTTTTTGTGGAAAAATATGCATCATGTGCCCAAAAATTGCAGAATTCATTAAAAAGAATGGGATGCTTCGTGTAAGCGTTTTTGCCAGGAAAAACGCGAAAAAAACGCTTACGTGGGTACACAGCCTGCATGTTAGTCAGAGGGTGACTAATAGAAAAAACATATACCCTACATCTCAGCATATAGGGTGAGGTGAAGTATACACACTCGCTCTCCAAGCCTCTCATTTCTACGGGTTTCGTCGTCCTCACCAAAGGCGACTCATCAGGAGACTATTTAACCCCTTCATGACCCAGCCTATTTTGACCTTAATGACCAGGCCATTTTTTGCAATTCTGACCAGTGTCCCTTTATGAGGTAATAACTCTGGAACGCTTCAACGGATCCTAGCGATTCTGAAAATGTTTTTTCGTGACATATTGGGCTTCATGTTAGTGGTAAATTTAGGTTGATAATTTTTGTGTTTATTTGTGAAAGAACAGAAATTTGGCGAAAATGTTGAAAATTTTGCAATTTTCAAATTTTGAGTTTTTATTCTGTTAAACCAGAGAGTTATGTGACCCAAAATAGTTAATAAATAACATTTCCCACATGTCTACTTTACATCAGCACAATTTTGGAAACAACATTTTTTTTTTTAGGAAGTTATAAGGGTTAAAAGTTGACCAGCGATTTCTCATTTTTACAACAAAATTTACAAAACCATTTTTTTAGGGACCACCTCACATTTGAAGTCACTTTGAGGGGTCTATATGGCAGAAAATACCCAAAAGTCACACCATTCTAAAAACTGCACCCCTCAAGCTACTCAAAAACTACATTCAAGAAAGTTTATTGACCCTTCAGGTGCTTCACAGGAACTAAAGCAACGTGGAAGGAAAAAATGGACATTTTAATTTTTCCAACAAAAATTTTCTTTTAGCATCAATTCTTTCATTTTCACATGGGTAGCAGGATAAAATGGATCCTAAAATTTGTTGGGCAATTTCTCCTGAATATACTGATACCTCATATGTGGTCATAAAGCACTGTTTGTGTGCAGGGCAGGGCTCAGAAGGGAAGGAGCGCCATTTGACTTTTTGAATGGAAAATATGCTGGAATATTTAGCGGTTGCCATGTTGCGTTTGGAGAGCTCCTGTGTGCCTAAACATTGGAGCTCCCCCACAAGTGACCCCATTTTGGAAACTAGACCTCCCCAAGTAACTTATCTAGATGCATAGTGAGCACTTTGAACCTCCAGGTGCTTCACAAATTGATCCTTAAAAAGAAGTACTTTTTTGTCAAAAAAATTTTCTTTTAGCCTGTTTTTTCATTTTCACATGGGCAGCAGGGTAAAATGGATCCTAAAATTTGTTGGGAAATTTCTCCCGAGTACACCGATACCTCATATGTGGTCATAAACCACAGTTTGGGTGCACGGCAGGGCCCGGGAGGGAAGGAGCACCATTTGACTTTTTGAATGGAAAATTAGCTCCAATCGTTAGCAGACACCATGTCGCATTTGGAGAGCCCCTTTGTGCCTAAACAGTGAAAACCCCCCACAAGTGACCCCATTTTGGAAACTAGACCCCTTAAGGAACTTATCTAGATGTGTGTTGAGCACTTTTAACCCCCAAGTGCTTCACAGAAATTTATAACGCAGAACAGTGAAAATAAAAAATCATTTTTTTTCCTCAAAAATGATTTTTTAGCCGGCTATTTTTTATTTTTCCAAGGGTAACAGGGGAAATTAGACCCCAAAAGTCATTGTCCAGTTTGTCCTGAGTACACTGGTACCCCATATGTGGGAGGAACCATTGTTTGGGCACACGGCAGGGCTCAGAAGGGAAGGAGTGCCATTTGACGTTTTGAATGGAAAATTAGCTCCAAACGTTAGCGGACACCATGTTATGTTTGGAGAGCCCCTATGTGCCAAAGCTTTGGAGCTCCCCCACAAATGACCCCATTTTGGAAACTAGACCCCCTAAGGAACTTATCTAGATGCATAGTGAGCACTTGGAACCCCCAGGTGCTTCACAGAAGTTTATAACGCAGAGCCATGAAAATAAATAATCATTTTTTTCCTCAAAAAATAATTTTTTAGCCCGCAATTTTTTATTTTCACAAGGGTAACAGGAGAAATTGGACCACAAAAGTTGTACAGTTTGTCCTGAGTACGCTGGTACCCCATATGTGGGGGAAAACCACTGTTCGGGCACACGTCGGGGCTCAGAAGGGAAGTAGTGACGTTTTGAAATGCCGACTTTGATGGAATGGTCTGCAGATGTCATGTTACGTTTGCAGAGCCCCTGATGTGCCTAAACTGTGGAAACCCCTGACAAGTGACCCCATTTTGGAACCTAGACCCCCCAAGGAACTTATCTAGATATGTGGTGAGCATTTTGAACCCCCAAGTGCTTCACAGAAGTTTATAACGCAGAACCATGAAAATAAAAAATCATTTCTTTTCCTCAAAAAATGATTTTTTAGCCCACATTTTTTTATTTTCACAAAGGTAACAGGAGAAAATAGATCCCAAAAGTCCCAGATTGTCCTGAGTATACTGGTACCATATATGTGGGGGGGAACCACTGTTGGGAACACGTCATGGCTCGGATGGCAAGTAGTGACGTTTTGAAATACTGGCGTCATGTTACGTTTGCAGAGCCCTTGATGTGCCTAAACAGTAGAAACCTCACACAAGTGACCCCATTTTGGAAACTAGACCCCAAAGGAACTTATTTAGATGTGTGGTGAGCACTTTGAACCCCCAAGTGCTTCACAGAAGTTTATAACGCAGAGCCGTGAAAATAAAAAAATCATTTTTTTCCTGAAAAAATTACTTTTTAGCTCGCAATTTTTTAATTTTCACAGGGCTAACAGGAGAAATTGGACCAGAAAAGTTGTCCAGTTTGTCCTTAGTACGCTGGTAGCCCATATTTGGGGGGGAACCACTGTTTGGGCACACGCCGGGGCTCGGAAGCAAGGGAGCACCGTTTGACTTTTTGCACGCAAAATTGGCTGGAATCAATGGTGGCACCATGTTGCGTTTGTAGACCCCCTGATGTGCCTAAATAGTGGAAACCACTCAATTCTAACTCAACCCTAAGCCCAACACACCCCTAACCCTAACCACAACCCTAATTACAACCCTCACTAACCACAAGCCTAACCATAATCCCAACACACTCCTATCTCTAATCTTAACCCTAATTTCAACCCTATCCCTAACTCTATTTCCAACCCTAACCATAATTCCAACCTTAACCCTAATTCCAATCTTAACCCTAATTCTAACTCTAACCCTAATTCCAACCCTAACCCTAATTCCAACCCTAGCCTTAATGGGAAAAAAAAATTTCTTTATTTTATTATTTTTCCCAAAAGCCAGTGGGGGAGGGGGTTAGCTCTCAGTCTCCATCCATGCCCGATGCTATTGCTGCATCGGCCATGGCTGGATTGTAATATTTCACCAAATTTCATTGGTGAAATATTACTATCGCTCTGATTGGCTGTTTCACTTTTAACAGCCAATCAGGGCGATTGCAGCTGCGGGGGGCAAAGTCACCCCCCTGGGGTGAAGTACAAAGGGTCCTGTGCCTGCGGGTCAGGTGAACTTTAAATGATCCCGGTCACCCGACTCACAGGAACGCGATCCTCCTATGACACAACATATGCATCACAGGTTAGATTGGCACCGACTTTCATGACGCATAAGCTGTGTCACAGGTCGGGAAGGGGTTAATATTGACCTATATTAAAGTGAGACCAGACGAAGAAAACCCTAAAATCGTGTATCAAGTTATCCGAAACAGTCAGAAAATTAGCAATATATAGACATATCCTAGACTTCACACTATATACTTTGTAAGTTTATAATCCACTCCAGAGTCAGGAATAGATAGTCTGTGAAAATACAGTATATACCACTCAGGGAACACAAGTGCTCCAGATATAGTTTCCATATTCATACTAAATAATAACACAGATCTCCCAGACATTATGGCTGCACATATCCCTAGTCTTTATAATGATATTGCACTCATTCCCTGACAGACCGCAGCATGGCCATTAGTTAGAAGCTGCTAATGATCTTTGGAGCAGGTAAGTTTTCCCTGAGTGGTATATATTGGGCCGTCGGAAAACTGAGTTTAGTCTAAGACAGTTTGTCCATACTACTAACTGACAGCTGTTATTATACCAAACTAGGGCAGTCCCTATAGGAGGAAACACAATAATTATACGGGTTTTCACATACTATCTATTCCTCACACTGGAGTGGCTTATAAACTCACAAAGTATAAATGAGTGAGTGTGTATACGTCACTTCACCCTATACATTGAAACATGAGGTATTTGTTTTTTACGTTAGTCACCTTCTGACTAACCTTCAGGGGTGAATTATGCGTTTAGTTTTACACTTGGAATTAATAAAATTTAGTTTTCTCCTTTTGTTAGCATACATGAGTAATGACAAGAGACAACCCCTTTAACCCCTTACCTACAAGGGACGCAATATTCCGTCCATGTGACCCTGGACCTAATTACCATGGACGGAATATTACATCCCAGCGATCAGCGGCGCCCACATGGTGAGCGCCGCTGATCGCGGCCGGGTGTCAGCTGATTATCACAGCTGACACCCGGCACAATGTGTCAGGGGCAGTCACGGACCGCCCCCGACACGTTAACCCCTTGTACACCGCGATCAAACGCGATCGCGGTGTACCGGGGGTTAAAGGAAAGCATCGGCAGGGAGGGGGCTCCCTCCTTGCTTCCCTGAGCCCCCCACGGCAGCGCAATGTGCAGCGCTGCTGCGGGGAGCTCTTTCCCTACAGGCCCCCGGATCCAAGATGGCGACGGGGGCCTTCAGGGGCCTGTAGGGAGCTGACTTCCTCACTGCCTGCAAAGTGCAGGCATGAGGAAGTCTGCAGAACTGCCTGTGACAGATTGCTGATCTGTCACAGTGATCTGTGATGTGACAGATCAGCAATCTGTCACAGGACAGTGATGTCCCACCTGGGACAAGGTAATAAAGTAAAAAAAAAAAAAAAAGTGTTAAAAATAATTTTAAAAAAATCGCTAAATAAATTAGTAAAAAAAAAAAAATATTCCCCAATAAATCCATTTTTTCAAAAGAAAAAATAAAAAAAAATAAAAGTACACATATTTGGTATCGCCGCGTCCGTAGCGACCCGCCCTATAAAACTGTCCCATTAGTTAACCCCTTTAGCGAACCCCTTAAAAAATAAAAATAAAAAACGAAGCAAAAAATAATGATTTATTATCATACCACCGAACAAAAAGTGCAATAATGCGCGATCAAAAAGACGCATATAAATATCCATGGTACCGCTGAAAACGTCATCTTATCCCGCAAAAAATGAGCTGCCATACAGCGTCATCTGCAAAAAAATAAAAAAGTTATAGCTCGCAGAATAAAGCGATACAAAAATAATTATTTTTTATATAAAATTGTTTTCATTGCAAAAAACCGACAAAACATAAAAAACGACCTAAATGAGGTAACATTGTAACCATACTGACCCGAAGAATAAAACCGCTTTATCAATTTTACCGCACGCGGAACGGTGTAAACGCACCCCCCCCAAAAGAAATTCATGAAACGCTGGTTTTTGTTCATTCTGCGTCCCAAAAATCGGAATAAAAAGCGATCAAAAAATGTCACGTGCCCGAAAATGGTACCAATAAAAACGTCAACTCGTCCCGCAAAAAATAAGACCTCACATGACTCAGTGGGTCAAAATACGGAAAAATTATAGCTCTCAATATGTGGTGATGCAAAAACTATTTTTACAATAAAAAGCGTCTGACAGCCGCCAAACATAAAAACCGCCATAAATAGTAAATCAAACCCCCCGTTATCACCCCCTTAGTTAGGGAAAAATAATAAAACTAAAAGAAAATGTATTTATTTCCATTTTCCCATTAGGGTTAGGGCTAGGGTTAGGGTTAGGAGTGTGTTGGGGTTAGGGTTGGAGTTATAATTGGGGAATTTCCACTGTTTGGGCACATCAGGTGCTCTCCAAAGGCAACATGGCGTCTGATCTCAATTCCAGCCAATTCTGCGTTGAAAAAGTCAAATGGTGCTCCTTCCCTTCCAAGCTCTGCCATGCGCCCAAACAGTGTTTTACCCCCACATATGGGGTATCAGCCTACTCAGGACAAATTACAAAACAACTTTTGGGGTCCAATTTCTCCTGTTACCCTTAGGAAAATAAAAAATTGGGGGCAAAAATATAATTTTTGCGGAAAAAAATGATTTTTTTATTTTCACGCCCAGGCGTTATAAACTTCTGTGAAGCACTTGGGGGTTCAAAGTGCTCACCACACATCTAGATAAGTTCCGTGGGGGGTCTAGTTTCCAAAATGGGGTCACTTGTGGGGAGTTTCAATAGTTTAGGTACATCAGGGGCTCTCCAAACCCACATGACACCCGCAGACCAATCCATCAAAGTCTGCATTCCAAAACGTCACTACTTCCCTTCCGAGCCCTGACGTGTGCCCATACAGAAGTTTTCTCCCACATATGAGGTATCAGCGTACTCAGGACAAATTGGACAACAACTTTTGGGGTCCAATTTCTCCTGTTACCCTTGGGAAAATAAAAAAAATGGGGACTAAAAGATGATGTTTGTTGAAAAAATACGATATTTTTATTTTCACGCCCGGTCGTTATAAACTTCTGTGAAGCACTGGGGGTTCAAAGTGCTCACCACACATCTAGATAAGTTCATTAGGGGGTCTAGTTTCCAAAATGGGGTCACGTGTGGGGGGTTTCCACTGTTTAGATACATCAGGGGCTCTCCAAAAGCAACATGACACCCGCAGACCATGCCATCAAAGTCTGCATTCCAAAACGTCACTACTTCCCTTCCGATCCCCGACTTGTCCCCATACAGTAGTTTTCTCCCACATATGGGGTGTCAGCGTACTCAGGACAAATTGGACAACTTTTGGGGTCCAATTTCTCCTGTTACCCTTGGGAAAATAAAAAAAATGGGGACTAAAAGATGATGTTTGTGGAAAAAATACGATTTTTTTATTTTCACGCCCGGGCGTTATAAACTTCTGTGAAGCCCTTGGGGGTTCAAAGTTCTCACCACACATCTAGATAAGTTCCTTGGGGGGTCTAGATTCCAAAATGGTGTCATGTGTGGGGGGTTTCCACTGTTTTGGTACATCAGGGGTTTTCCAATCGCGACATGGTGTCCGATCTCAATTCTAGCCAAAAACGTCAAATGGCGCTGCTTCCCTTCCGAGCTCTGCTATGCGCCCAAATAGTCATTTACACCCACATATGGGGTATCAGCGTACTCAGGACAAATTGCACAATAACTTTTATGGTCCTGTTACCCTTGGAAAAATAAAAATTGGGGGTGAAAAGATCATTTTTGTGGAAAAATATGATTTTTTAATTGTACCTCTGTACGTTATAAACTTCTGTGAAGCCCTTGTGGGTTCAAAGTTCTCACCACATATCTAGATAAGTTCCTTGGGCGGTCTAGTTTCCAAAATGGGGTCACTTGGGGGGGTTTCCACTGTTTAGGTACATCAGGGGCTCTCCAAACGCGACATGGCGTCCGATCTGAATTCCAGCCAATTTTGCATTGAAAAAGTCAAACGGTGCTCCTTCCCTACTGAGGCCTGCCATGCGCCGAAACAGTGGTTCCCCCCCACATATCAGGTATCAGCATACTCAGGACAAATTGCACAATAACTTTTGCAGTCCAATTTCTCCTGTTACCCTTGGTAAAATAAAGAAAATTGAACCTGAAGTATTTTTTTTGTGAAAAAAAGTTAAATGTTCATTTTTTTTTTAAATATTCAAAAAATTCCTGTGACGCACCTAAAGCGTTAATAAACTTCTTGAATGTGGTTTTAAGCACCTTAAGGGGTGCAGTTTTTAGAATGGTGTCTCTTTTGGGTATTTTCTATCATATAGACCCCTCAAAGTGGCTTCAAATGTGATGTGGTCCCTAAAAATAAAATGGTGTTGCAAAAATGAGAAATCGCTGGTCAATTTTTAACCCTTATAACTTCCTAACAAAAAAAAATTTTGGTTCCAAAATTGTGCTGATGTAAAGTAAACATGTGGGAAATGTTATTTATTAAGTTTTTTGTGTGCCGTATCGCTGTGATTTAAGGGCATAAAAATTCAAAGTTGGAAAATTGCGAAATTTTCAAAATTTTCGCCAAATTTCCGTTTTTTTCACAAATAAACGCAAGTTATTTGAATGAAATTTTACCACTAACATGAAGTACAATATGTCACGAGAAAACATTGTCAGAATCACCGGGATCCATGGAAGCGTTTCAGAGTTATGACCTCATAAAGGGACAGTGGTCAGAATTGTAAAAATTGGCCCGGGAGTTAACGTGCAAACCACCCTTGGTAGTGAAGGGGTTAAGAAGATCCAAATTTGGTTAAAATGATTTCAACATTCTGAATATAAAAAAAGACTTCTCCCCTATGTGACATCTCTGATGTTTATTAACAGTTGATTTCCAAGTAAAATATTTCCCACATTAAGAAAATGAAAAAGGCTTCTCCTCTGTGTGACTGCTCAGATGTCTAACAAGATATGCTTTCCAGTTAAAACATTTCCCACATTTTGAACAGGAAAAAAGCTTCTTCCCTGTGTGACTGCTCTGATGTCTAACAAGATGCTCTTTCCAATTAAAACATTTCCCACATTCGGAACAGGAAAAAGGCTTCTCCCCTTTGTGGACTCTCTGGTGGCTATCAAGAACCGGTTTCTGATTAAAACCTTTACCACATTCTGAACAGGAAAAAGGCTTCTTCCCTGTGTGAGTTCTCTAGTGGTGATCCAAATCTGATTTCTGATTAAAACATTTCATACATTCTGAACATGAAAAGTGCTTTTCTCCTGTGTGAGTTCTCTGGTGGCGATCAAGATGCACTTTTTGGTTAAAAAATTTCCTACATTCTGAACATGAAAAAGGCTTCTCCCCTGTGTGGGTTCTCTGGTGCCGGACACAATCTGATTTATTGTTGAAACATTTCCCACATACTGAACAGCAAAAAGGCTTCTCCCCTGTGTGAGTTCTCTGGTGGTTAACAAAATGTGATTTATGTGCAAAACATTTCCCACATTCTGAACATGAAAAAGGCTTCTCCCCTGTGTGACTGCTCTGATGTCTAACAAGATGCTCTTTCCAATTAAAACATTTCCCACATTCGGAACAGGAAAAAGGCTTCTCCCCTGTGTGACCTCTCTGGTGGCTATCAAGAACCGATTTCCGGTTAAAACATTTACCACATTTTGAACAGGAAAAAGGCTTCTTCCCTGTGTGAGTTCTCTGGTGGCGATCCAAATCTGATTTCTGATTAAAACATTTCATACATTCTGAACATGAAAAGTGCTTTTCTCCTGTGTGAGTTCTCTGGTGGCGATCAAGATGCACTTTTTGGTTAAAAAATTTCCTACATTCTGAACATGAAAAAGGCTTCTCCCCTGTGTGGGTTCTCTGGTGCCGGACACAATCTGATTTATTGTTGAAACATTTCCCACATACTGAACAGCAAAAAGGCTTCTCCCCTGTGTGAGTTCTCTGGTGGTTAACAAAATGTGATTTATGTGCAAAACATTTCCCACATTCTGAACATGAAAAAGGCTTCTCCCCTGTGTGACTGCTCTGATGTCTAACAAGATGCTCTTTCCAATTAAAACATTTCCCACATTCGGAACAGGAAAAAGGCTTCTCCCCTGTGTGACCTCTCTGGTGGCTATCAAGAACCGATTTCCGGTTAAAACATTTACCACATTTTGAACAGGAAAAAGGCTTCTTCCCTGTGTGAGTTCTCTGGTGGCGATCCAAATCTGATTTCTGATTAAAACATTTCATACATTCTGAACATGAAAAGTGCTTTTCTCCTGTGTGAGTTCTCTGGTGGCGATCAAGATGCACTTTTTGGTTAAAAAATTTCCTACATTCTGAACATGAAAAAGGCTTCTCCCCTGTGTGGGTTCTCTGGTGCCGGACACAATCTGATTTATTGTTAAAACATTTCCCACATTCTGAACAGGAAAAAGGCTTCTCCCCTGTGTGAGTTCTCTGGTGGCTATCAAGAATCGATTTCCGGATAAAACATTTCCCACATTCTGAACATGAAAAAGGCTTCTCCCCTGTGTGTCTTCTTAGATGCAAAACAAGATTACATTTCTTGGTAAAATATTTCCCACATTCTGAACAGGAAAAAGGCTTCTCCACTGTGTGAGTTCTTTGGTGTTTAACAAAATGTGATTTCAGTGTAAAATATTTCCCACATTCTGAACATGAAAATGACTTCTTCGCTTTAGGAGCAGTTTGCTTTTTAATGCCTCTTTTGTGACTTTCATTTTCCTTAGTAGTCGGTAATGAATCAGAAGATGGGACCTGTTTCATAGGATCAGATGACAGATCTTTGCTGTGAATGGATGATAGTATATCGGGAGTAACACCAATCACTTCAGTTGTATCTTGTAGGATCTCAAGATCATCAGATTTAAAAACTGAAGATGTAAGCTGTCCCTCTGATCTGCTGGTACAGTCTGCTAAGATAAAAACAATATTATTTTTTAATAAAATATCCTTGAGTTTTATATTTTTGAACATTTCTACTTAAATTGTCCATAAAAATGGCAAGCTATGTAAAAAACTTTATTTATCAAGACAATGACAGTTGACAGTCTAATAGAAAACCTTGTTGGATGAACCAGTAGTGTGTGGTGTTCAACTGTTTGTTCATTCTGCCTCCCAAATACGGAATAAAAAGAAACCAATCAATGTTATGTAATTGAAAATAATACTAATTCTCATCTCACAAAAAACAAGTCCCCACTCAGGTCCATCATCTGTCAATGGAAAAACAGCGGTTCCCACACTATTAGTGGCTCAAAGGCTGTTGAAAAGCAACAAGGTTTCTAGAAACCAATCCAACAATATACAATCTCACTTCTGAGTCTTGCAGTGTGCTCAAACAACATTTAGGATCCCTGTATTTAGCAATATTATAGTGAGAAGAAACCACTTAATTTGCGGTGTGTGTCTCCTGGAGCACAATCTGGGCACTTTGTGTTGGGTAATAAAATGGCAAATGTGAAATTTTCACTCTCCAACATCAACTGCATGTTAATTTCTGGAAAGTGGCTGTGGAGTCAAAATATTCACTTCTCCTATAGATTATAACCCTCAGTGAATTAATTTATAAAATGGAATCACTTTATGGGGATTTCAACTATTCTGTTTTTCTGTCATTTAGTTATATTAGGGCTTCTGCATATGGTGAGTCCAATCTCATCTGGGATCTGTTCCTGTTGTCCAGCTGGAGTAATCTGCTCCCTACTTCAGCCGACTGGAAAGTACCGCACCCTACTAAAGCTCAAAGCATATGGCCGGAATCTGCCAGATACAGCGTTGCTCTCCTCTGGTTCAGTCCTCTGTACTCAGTTCGTGGCTTGTGTATTTGTTTCCTGTTGTGACCGTGGCCCATTTACTGACTACTCTTGTGTCTTCTGATTCTGTCCTTCTGGTTCTGACCCAGATACCTGGCTATTCTTCTTACTATCTAATACCACAGAGTAGCAGGTAACACCATGGTCCAAGCCTAGGGGTCCCAGTGTAAGTCCAGATCCATGTAAGGGTGTTAAAGGGCCATGAGCAAGGCAATCCTTGAGGTATGGAAAGTAGAGAAGATAGTACCAAGCATGTTCATGGTGGACATCTCTTGAGTTGCCAGGTGACCAAGAACAGTGCTCCCAATACATTGTGTCTGCAAACTATTCCTGCAAAATCTGCATTCAAATAGCTAAATGGCGCTCCTTCCCTTCTGAACACTGCCATGTGCACAGACAGTAGTGTACAACCATATATAGAGTATTGTGCAAAGTTGGAAAATAACTTGCAAGATCCATTTGTTTTCTATTATCCTTTGTGAAGAATTCCAAAGTTATCACCACATAAAGTGACACGTCAGATTTTAAAAATGGGGCCTGATTAGGAACACAAAACTGGCTGCGGGAAGAGGTTAAATCAGAGTATTTTGGACACTAACTAATGCAATAAAAAACTGTGACTTGTGACTATAGACAATAACACATCTACTGAAATGATCAAACCCAACAGTCTTCATCAGTAATAAATGAGTAACTAGTGGTGAAACCTCTCTAGGGTAACTAGAGTATGGGGCCCGGTGACTTCACAATCTAAACTATCGTAAGGTCCAAAATTTTCTGTCAGATGAGTTTCAAGAAGAAATATTACACATTTAAAGAGAACTGTGTATAACAGTGCAGAGCTGAGATGTCTTAAAGTGAACCTGTCAGCAGGATTGTGCACAGTAATCTACAGACAGTGTCAGGTCAGGGCTGTTATACTGATTATAATGAGACCTGGTGATGAAATCCGCCTTGTGGTTCTTGTTTAATCTGTATTTGTAGTTTTCAGCTAATGAGATTCTCGTGCTCTGGGGCGGGGCTGTGGGTGGACTGTGGGCGGGGCTTTATGTGGTGCTTTCATTACATATGCATCTGTATTGGCTTATGACAGGTTACTGATCCCTCAGTGACCTGCCCCCCATTTTTACATAATGCATATAATAGCGATGATATTATTGCTGATAATGCCTATAATATTGTGGCTACTGTGAGGCTTAGAAAAAAATTACATCCAGAAAAATGTCAACGGCGATGGCGGCGCCTGCGCAGTAGAATCTATAAGTAACAGATAGATGCTACTGGATAAGCGCCGCCGGTGTCATTTTGATGGATGTATTTTTTTTCTCAGCCTCACAATAGACACAATATTATAGGCATTATCAATAATAATATCAACACTATTGTATGCATTATGTAAACTAGGGGGCAGGTCACTGACGGATCAGTAACCTGTCATAAGCCAACACAGATGAATAGCAGAGCACCACATAGAGCCCCACCCACGGCCCTGCCCACAGCCCCACACCAGAGCACGAGAATCTCAATAATTGAAAACTACAAATAAAGATTAAACAACAACCACAAGACGGATTTCTTCAATCCAGGTAACTATGTAATCAGTATAAAGACGCTGACCTGACACTGTCTGTTGGTTACTGTGTACAATCCTTCTGACAGATTCACTTTAAATTTAGATCTTAGGCATTTGGAAGAAGCGATGGAGAGCTTTTTTTTAAGACTATCAGGGAGTTACAGACTCACATAAGTGGCACAGGACAATCCCACCACAATCAAACTATCATACAGAACGAACAGGTAAAAAAGACATAAATATGAAGGGAGAACACCAACACTAAACCAGAGCTGCACTCATTTATGGTGGACTATTGGAGCTACTGTGAGTCCTGACCAGAAGAGTAGAGAAAGTATTAGTGCTCCGAATTTCTTAGGATTGAAAACATAATGGAATTTATGACGTGGAGTGAATCCATGAAACCAGGGCTCGAGCCATGCCAACACATCTCCTGCAGGCGTGAATAAATAAATCTCATAGTCCTTTTTTAGAAAGGCAAAGTCACTTCAATACTGAGCTCAACATATTCCACAAGAAGGTATATCATGTGGAAAAAACAGAGAAAATATTGATTGTTAAAAAATGATTCTTTATTAAATATTATTAAAAGGAGAACTTAAAAAGACAGGGCAAAAGGCCTCCAAAAAAAAAAAAAGAAAGGGGGATAGGCTGCGGCAAAACAGTATAAAATGATGTAAAAAAATAATAATACACACACAATAATAACCCTGTGGATTGAAATATAAATACAAAAATGGTTCTTGCAAGCAAAACTAATAATAATAATAATTCCTGCCAGAGTCAGTGCACCATAGTAGATGACAATGAACACATTGCTTGTTACTACTAGGTTTTGCCAAAAAGGCAATATTGCACGTTGCCCGTACAGCTGTGGAAAAAGTAGATGGAAATTTACATCTACTTTTTCCACAGCTGTACGGGCAACGTGCAATATTGCCTTTTTGGCAAAACCTAGTAGTAACAAGCAATGTGTTCATTGTCATCTACTATGGTGCACTGACTCTGGCAGGAATTATTATTATTAGTTTTGCATGCAAGAACCATTTTTGTATTTATATTTCAATCCACAGGGTTATTATTGTGTGTGTATTATTATTTTTTTACATCATTTTATACTGTTTTGCCGCAGCCTATCCCCCTTTCTTTTTTTTTTTTTGGAGGCCTTTTGCCCTGTCTTTTTAAGTTCTCCTTTTAATAATATTTAATAAAGAATCATTTTTTAACAATCAATATTTTCTCTTTTTTTCCACATGATATACCTTCTTGTGGAATATGTTGAGCTCAGGTGTGAATAAATGTATATCACGGCCATCAGCCATGCACAGCTTAGAGATATATCATGGCTCAGGTATAAAGGGTTTATGCAGTTTATCACAATCCTCCTTGAAATTTGTTCGTTTTAATACAAATTGAAAAGTCAGGATAAAGGGAAACTCTGTTGTTATTGTACAGAAATTCACACTTGGCCTCATTGCACATTTAAGTCCCCTTTCACAGGTCAGTGTCTCCGGTATGTGTGGTGACAGTTTTCTCACGTACCGGAGACAATGACACACGTAGACCCATTCAAATGAATGGGTCTATGTACATGTGTGTGTTTTTTCACGGACCGTGTGTCCTTGTGCAAAACACGCAGACATGTCTGTTTTCTCATGGACACACAGACTGCAACACCTGCCGCACATGTGTACATGGAGGGCAGTAAACGGACAGCCACCGGGGAAGTAGCGCTACTATAAGCTACTGTTCCCCGGCGGCTGGTGCTGAACGCGTCTGTCATTATTCTCCCTTGCTCTGCCAGCGAGCGGGGAGAATGAATGAGTGAAAAACCAGACATGGGTTCCCCCCCTTTCTTTAATAAACCAACCAGACAAAACTTACAGATGCGGGCTGCTATTCTCAGGCTGGTAAGCGGCCATGGATTTTGGCCCTCTCAAGCCTAAAAACAGCAGCCCGCAGCTGCCCAGAAAAGATGCGCCAATTCGGGTGCTTTTCCCAGTTCTTCCCACTTGCCCTGTAGTGGTGGCAAGTGGGGTAATGGGGGGTTAATTGTAAGGTGACATTAAGCCCAGCTTAGTAATGGAGAGGTGTCAATAAGACACCTATTCCTTACTAATCCTATAGTACTGAAAGTGTTAAATAAACACACACACCTACAAAAAAGTATTTTAATGAAATAAAACCAAAAACACAGTTTCCCATCTTTATTATACTCCTAATGCAGGCAACGCCCTCGATCTCCTGAAAAAAAATTCAGCATTCAGTCCCTCGCTGTAATCTATATCTGGGGGGTTAATAAGTTTACAACCGGAGCGGTGCTAATGCGATCGCCCCGGCTGTAAACTACTAGGGAATGAATGAGAAGCAGCGGGTGCAGGCTCAGTAACTAGCGGTGACATTACTGAGCCTGCACTCGCTGCTGGCCTGAACTCCTATGACCTCAGTACCGTGAGAAATTGCAAGTGATGAGGTTACGGCAGTACAAGCTCTGCCCCAGTGACCTCATCACTTCTATTCTCCCATGGTACAAAGGTCACAGGAGTTCAGTTTCAAATTCATTCACTCTCCTCTACTCATGCTGATCGCGGCAGAGGAAGGAAAGCCGGCTTCAGCACCAGCAGCCGGGGAACAGTGCTTACTGTAGTGCTGTTCACCAGTGACCGTCCATGTGGTCCTGATGCGTAACACGGATGCCACATGTACTACACATACGGACACACGGACACTGATATCTCCGGTACCATTTTTTCCTGTACCGGAAATATCAGGACGTGTGAAACCACCCTAATGTTGTTGATCATAAAAGCGAAGTTTGCCCAGAAAGACTGGACCTGGTCTTGTAGGGACCATATGAGACATTCAGCAGCACAGAAGGGAGAGAAGGTAGATTCATCCAATAAGATATCAGGGATCTAGGAAGCCAACAGCATCATTACCCTCCGCTTTCTCTTACAGACCAATCATAATACCTTTCTTCAAGTCATTTTCTATCTTTTCAGCGCATTCTACATACGCTGTCTTCTGGCTTTGTAGTTTACAGATCTGGGCAGGTAACCGTCAGAGTCTTCTAATCCCAAAGGATAGGTGGATCTTCCAAGTGGTAAGTTCTATAGAAAAGGGCTTTCAATGTCCAAAGTCATTAGAACAGTTTTGGGTGGAAGAGAATGTTGTAGTTGGGAGAGAAAATGGTGAACATAGTAATACAGCCGAACTACACCACCGATAAAGCAGCCATAGACAGTGACTGAGAAGAATCTGTGACTTTGCTTTTAGCGGTTACTACTCACCTGGGTAGTCATATGTAGGAATCTCCTCTTTACACCGCTCATCACCCCTCACATATGTCTCTGTAGTATTAATATGGGTCAGATCTTCACCCTGAAACAAATATTGTAAAAGTCACAGACAGATGGAGAAGTCACATCTATGATCAGCTCTAATCCTGCCATCTCCACCGTTCTTATTACACAAGTATAAAACATAAAATACTGGTGGATAAAACAAGACTGAGCACAAGACCTTCACAGCTGTCTACACATCATAGGGGAGATCTCATGACACCTTCTCTCCATCTACCTGATGATCCTGAGGAACATTGGGATCTTCTTGTTTATAGTCCTGCAAAAGAAGAGGACGGGGACATCTCTCTGGTGTTGTCCTCTTACTGGATAGATCTGGAGGAAACACATACAGGGACTGAATTCATTCTTTACATGCAGATAATTAGAGGCCGTGTGTATTTAGTCCTGTCTATTACCTGGTGATGTGAGGGGCTGGGGAACCTCCATCATGACATCCTTGTACAGATCTTTGTGACCTTCTAAATACTCCCACTCCTCCATGGAGAAATAGATAGCGACATCCTGACACCTTAGAGGAACCTGACACATACAATGATACCGTCATCCCCTGATCCCTCCATAGCGTTACTGTATAATGTCCCAGCATTCCCAGCACTGTCACCTCTCCAGTCAGCAGCTCAATCATCTTGTAGGTGAGCTCTAGGATCTCCTGGTGATTGATGCCCTCATACATCAGGGGGTGAGGTGGAGGCCCCGTGATTGGGCTCAGGGGTCTTCCCTCAGACACAGGGTCCTGACAGCGCTCACTAGAGGTCTTCTTCACTACTGTGTAATCCTGGTTATGGAGAGACACATTAATAAATCTCACTACAGACATTTCCAGAGTCCTCACCTCTCCAGTTCTGTCCATCTGTTATTCCCATAGATAAGAATGATGTAATGTGACGTCATCAGAATCTCTCACCTCTCCAGTAAGCCGGAAGAGGATCTCTAGAGTGAGGTGTATTATCCTCTCCGCCATCTTGTCTCTGTCCATATCCATCTTTGATGGGTAAATCAGGAAAATTCTCTTACGTAGAAGATCTTCACTGAGAGGATCCGATATTGTAGAGACCTGAATGAGAAGATGAGCTGATGTAACATCATAAAAATCCTGTGTAATATTACAATTACTGGAGATAATAAGGGAAACATATGAGGAGATTTATTATTTTACAATATTTAGTTTTCTTCTTTACATCTACTAATAAAACCTATATATTTAGGCCACAGACAACAAGCAGTTTCTCCCTCGGAGTCGGCAGCTGAATACGTTTCTCATAGACTCATCTTCCATAACGCTAATTCTCGTCTCATTTGAGTGGTAGAACAAAAATCAACTTCCTAGACACCACCATAAAAATCCAAAATGGTTCATTCCAAACATCAGTGTATCGGAAACCAATTGACCGTCCCACATACCTCAAATGGGACAGCTTCCATCCTAAACACATTAAAAAGTCCATTGTCTACAGCCAGGCCCTCAGATATAACCATTATCTGTTCCAGTCCCAAGAACAGGGATGAACACCTAATCCAGCTTAAAATGTCATTTTTACATCAAGGTTACCATCCCACCTCCATTGATGATCAGATCGTTAGGGCCACAAGGATCTCTAGAAGCAGGCCCGGATTAGTAATATAACCAACCGGGCATTTTCCCGCTGGACCACTTTCATGTGGGCCGCGGGTGGCAGCGCCCACTCATCTGGCCGCTTGCCAGCTGATGCGGCCACTGGCCTGGCTGTTGTTCCTTCCACCAGCTTTTTCTATCCCGCACTGCAGGGAGATAAGCCGCCACGCACCCCATCCTCGCCCTACCTTGAGACCTCCACCCAGCCACTCACAGCGTCGCTTGCCTGCTCTCTTCTCTGTACACAGGACCTGTGATGAGGTCACAGGAGGGGAGGAGTCAGGGGTCACATGATCAGGAATCTGTGTCCAGACCCCTGATCAAGTGACCCCTGACTCCTCCCCTCCTGTGACCTCATCACAGGTCCTGTGCACACTGCCCTGCCTCTTGGTGTCTGCCGAATTCTGCTGTGCTGGTTGTCATGGTGCTGGATGAGGTAAGTATGTGTGGGGTCAGGAGAGGTTTACAGGGTAGATGTAGCAGTGCTGTGTGTGTATGAGGTGTACGGAGCGGAGCCGCGTGTGTACGAGGTGTACGGATCGGAGCTGGATGTGTACGAGGTGTACGGAGAGGAGCCGTGTATGTATGAGGTGTACAGAACGGAGCCGCGTGTGTACGAGGTGTACGGAGAGGAGCCACGCGTGTACGAGGTGTACGGAGCGGAGCCGTGTGTGTACGGAGCGGAGCCAAGTGTGTACGAGGTGTACGGAGCGGAGCCATGTGTGTACGAGGTGTACGGAGTGGAGCTGCGTGTGTACAAGGTGTACGGAGTGGAGCCGCGTGTGTACGAGGTGTACGGAGAGAAGCCGCGTGTGTATGAGGTGTACGGAGAGAAGCCGTGTGTGTGTACGAGGTGTACGGAGCGGAGCCGTGTGTGTATGAGGTGTACGGAGAGAAGCCGTGTGTGTACGAGGTGTACGGAGCTGAGCCGTGTGTGTACGAGGTGTACGGAGAAAAGCCCTGTGTGTACGGGGTGTACGGAGTGGAGCCGCGTGTGTACGAGGTGTACGGAGAGAAGCCGTGTGTGTACGAGGTGTACGGAGCTGAGCCGTGTGTATACGAGGTGTACGGAGCAGAGTCGTGTGCGTACGAGGTGTACAGAGCAGAGCCACGTGTGTACGAGGTGTACGGAGAGAAGCCTTGTGTGTATGAGGTGTACGGAGAGGAGCCGTGTGTGTACGAGGTGTACGGAGCAGAGCCGCGTGTGTACGAGGTGTACGGAGAGAAGCCGCGTGTGTACGAGGTGTACGGAGAGGAGCCGCGTGTGTACGAGGTGTACGGAGAGGAGCCGCGTGTTTACAAGGTGTACGGAGAGGAGCCGCAAGTGTAAGAGGTGTACGGAGAGGAGCCGTGTATGTACAAGGTGTACGGACCGGAGCCGTGTGTGTACGAGGTGTACGGAGCGGAGCCGCGTGTGTATGGGGTATACGGAGCGGAGCCGTGTGTGTGCGGAGTGGAGCCATATGTGTACGGGATGTACGGAGCAGAGCCAAGTGTGTACGAAGCATACAAAGTGGGCTTTTCCCACGGACACAGGAGTACACGGCGGAGCCCCGAGGAGCATTTTAAAACTCACACATGACGTTCCACCAGAAGTGATATGCTGGAAGCTGACCGGAAATGAGATAATTTCATGAGGAGATTGTGACCGAACTAGGAATGCTTCAGGTCCATCACCATGTCCTCCTCCGACAGCGCGGACAGCGGGATCGCCTTGGAATCAGGGATGCCGGCCATTTGAGCAGATCATGATATGTCCTGCATCGGGAGGCTCAGGTGGGTACTACAATGGTAGCAGGGCTGCTATAGTATCTTTATAGAATCTTTATTTCTTTCTCTCTTTTTCTTTCTTTCTCTTTCTTTCTCTGTTCTTTCTTTCTCATTCTCTGTTCTGTCTTTCCCTCATTTTCTCTCTCTCATCTTTCTTTTTTCTTTCTCTCTCTGTTCTTTTTTTCCCCTTTTTCCTTCTTTTCCTTTCCTCTTTCTTTCTCTGTTCTTTCTTTCTTTTCTTTACTTCTTTCTTTCTCTCTGTTGTTTCTCTGTCTCTCTCTGTTCTTTCTTTCCCCTCTTTCTTTCTCTCTCTGTTCTTTCTTCTTTCTCTCTCTCTCTTTTCTCTCTTCCTTAGTGCCAGTCAGTGTGCCCATAATGCCAGCCACTGTGCCCTCAGTACCAGTCAGTGTGATCAGCAGTGCTAAATGGGTGCGGCTGGGCGTGGACATGGGTGTGACTAGTTGCAAAATGGATGTGGCCGGGGCGTGGCCTAAAATTTCCCTTCTTCAAAAGTTGGGAGGTATGATAGGGGCGGCTATGACCAGGGGGTCTGGTTGCCCAATGGATAGCAGTTCTGCCAGGAATTCTGTCACCGTGCGTACAAAAGGGGACAGAGCTTTGGGAGGAGTACTGTACCTAAAAGCAATAAATAGAACTGAGCTGAAATACTGGGCACAGCTGTGACTACATGTTATATAGTCGTGTTAATCTCTCACTTCTTGTAACCTACAAGTGTACAAAGATATTATATAGTCACCATGTGACTAGTGGCCCTGTGTAACTTCAAATGCCAGGGCTGAATTTTAGTCCCAGTCCGCCCCTGCCTATAAGTCAAGTACTTTAATACAGAAAAAAAGAGGAAAATCATCGTGTACCTCTGGTAGTGACCTACAACCCACTGCTTGAAATACTGAGAAAAATGGTTAAGAAACTTCACCATATCCTACACAAGGATGACCGGTTAAAAACACTATTCAAAGACCCCCCTTGCTATGTTACAGACAACCTCCCAATCTAAGAAACATCATTATCCAAAGCTCAATGCCCTCAGATTCACCAAGAGGAACATATCCTTGCAATGGGAGAAGATGCAAAACCTGCATTCATATAGAGACCAAAGACAAAATCCAAATCCCCAACACACAGCAGGACTGTAAGATCCCTGGGACATTCACATGTTCCCCTTCCAATGTGGTGTATTTAATTCTATGCAATATATGTCCTGTGGCTGTGGGTGGCCTCTATGTTGGAGAAACAGGACAGAGACTGAGAGCAAGGATGAGGTATCATCGTCATACAATTACAGACAAAAAACCCATTTACCTGTGGCTAAACATTTCTGTGATCCAGGACACAACATAGACAATATGAAAGTTGTCATTTTAAAAGGCAATTTTAAAGGGAACCTGTCACCCCCTGCAGGCGTTTTTTAAGTAAAAGAGCCACCTTGTGCAGCACTAATGCTGCATTCTGTCAAGGTGGTTCCTTTATTGAGCGTCCCTTCCACCGCCGAAATAATCGTTTTTAAAATTGGTCAGACATACCTGATATTTGTCAGGGGGGCAGGTCTTTCCCCCTCTGACAGAGACGCCTCACATACGTCAGTCATGTCCTGCTTTTGAATTTGGCGCCGCCTCCTCAGCGTTCATTTCTTTTTCTGGTGCCTGCTGCACCGCTGCCCTCCTTAGCTCCGTCCCTACTGGTCACATGGTGCTGACGTCATCACAGGTCCTGCTTGCACCCACTGCTCTGGTGAGCTCCACCCCTACTGGACACATGGTGCTGACATCATTACAGGTCCTGCTGCACCACTGAAAGAATATTACAGCGCAGGTGCAAGAAAAAGAAATGAACGCTGCACCTGCACTGTAATATTCTTTCAGTGGTGCAGCAGGACCTGTGATGACATCAGCACCATGTGTCCAGTAGGGGCGGAGGTCAGCAGAGCAGTGGGTGCAAGCAGGACCTGTGATGACGTCAGCACCTTGTGACTAGTAGGGGCAGAGCTAAGCAGGGCAGCGGTGCAGCAGGCACCAGAAAAAGAAATGAACGCTGAGGAGGCAGCGCCAAATTCAAAAGCTGGACATGACTGACGTATGTGAGGCTATGTGTCCAGGAGGGAAAGCCCTACCCGCCTGACAAATATCAGGTATGTCTGACCAATTTTAAAATTGATTATTTCGGCGGTGGAAGGGACGCTAAATAAAAGAGCCACCTTGACAGAATGCAGCATTTGTGCTGCACAAGGTGGCTCTTTTACTTACAAACGCCTGCAGGGGGTGACAGGTGCCTTTTAAATCACAGAAACATTGCAGGGTGTGGGAATACAAATTCATTGCAATCTTTGATTCTATTCAAACAGGACTCGATCTGTCAGGAGGTTTTATGGCCCATTACCATATCTGCACTATTTCCTCCAAATAGCACTTTGATCTCACAGAACTTTCACACCACCTATCTAATCTTACCTAATTAAGGATTCTCTCTTCAAGGTCATTGTTTGTTTATTGAAATGTCCATGTATCACACCATGCATGTGCTCTCCACTGTATATAAATAAGGTTTCTTCAAATATTTTGTTTTTTAGCCTGATGAAGAGACATAAGTTGTCTCAAAAGCTTGCTTTGTAACATCATTCACTATTATTTGTTAGCCATTAAAAGGTATCATACCCACACGAAAATAAGTATGTGACACACTGCTGATTTTGCAAGTTTTCCCACCTACAAAGAATGGCGAGGTCTGGAATTTTAGGCACACTTCACCTGTGAGAGACCAAGAATTTTGGCTCTCACAGACCTGTTAGTTTTTTTTAAGAAGCCAACTACTCATTACTTGTATTAATTGCACATGTTTAAACTCGTTAGCTGTATAGAAGACACCTGTCCACACAATCACACTCCCAACCTCTCCACAATGGCTAAAACCAAAGAGCTGTCTAAGGGCAATGGGGACAAAATTGTAGACCAGCACAAGACTGGGATGAGCTACAGGACAATAGGCAAGCAGCTTGGTGAGAAGGCATCCATGCAAGATCTCGCCTCGTGGGGTAAGGATGATTCTGATCAAGGTCAGGAATCAGTCCAGAACTACACGGGAGGAACTGGTCAATGACTTGAAGAAATCTGATACCACAGTCTCAAACATTACTGTTAGTAATACACCACACTGTCATGGATTAAAATCCTGCATGGCACGCAAGGTTCCCCTTTTCGCGCCAGCAGGCCACGTCCAGGCACATTTGAAGGACACCAGTGACCATCTGGATGAACCAGTGGAGGCATGGGAAAGGTCATGTGGTAAGATGAGACCAAAAGAGAACTTTTTGGTATCAACTCCATACGCTATGTGTGGAGGAACAAGAAGGATGAGTATAACCCCGAAAACACCATCCCAACTATGGAGCATTGTAAGGTAAACATTATACTTTGAGGGTGATATTCTGCAAAGGGAACAGGATGACTGCACCGAATTGAAGAAAGGATGGATGGGGTCATGTATCAGAAGATTTTGGCCAACAGCCTCCTTCCCTCAGTAAGAGCATTGAAGATGGGTCAAGGCGGGTCTTCGAACAGAACAATGACCCGAAACACACAGACAAGGCAACTAAGGAGTGGCTACTAAAGAATTCAAAGGTCCTGGAGTGGCCTAGCCAGTCTACAGACCTGAACCCAACAGAAAATCTTTGGAGGGAGCTGAAACTCAATGTTACCAAGAGACAGCTCCGAAAACTGAAATATCTGGAGAAGATCTGTATGGAGGAGTGGGCCAAAAATCCTGCTTTTCTATTGTATCAAATACTTATTCATACAATAAAATTCAATTTAATCACCGTATTTAAAATCATATAATGTGATTTTCTGTTTTTCATTGTTAGATTCTGTCTCTCACAGTTTAAGTATTCATACAATAAAAATTACAGACCTCTCCATTCTTTGTAGGTGGGAAAACTTGGAAAATCTGCAGTGTGTCACATACTTATTTTCCCTACTGTAACCTAAGAATATTTGTTCTCCAAGAATCAAATAGCGCTCTTTCCCTCCCAAGTCTCGCCGTGTGGGTATGAAGTTCTGTACAGTCACATATGGGGTAATGCCACATTCATCTGAAATTGTCTGACAAATTTTGGTGCCATTTTTACCTATTTCCCCTTGTATAAAGGTAAAAAAAAAGGCTAAAACAATTTTTTTTTGTGGTAAAATGCAATTATTTCTTCATTGCCCAAAAGGTATAAAATTATGGTACAAAGCTGTACTAATTAAGAGATGGAGTTTGTAGAATGGGGTCTCTTATCGGAGGGTTCTGCTGTTCTGGGACTCTGATAATGTGACATGGCCCCCTCAACCCATAAGAGCAAAATCGGCACTGTAATACTTCGCTCCTTCCCTTCTGAGCCTTGCACTGTGCCTCAAAAGTAGTTTTCGCCCACTTATGGGGCATTGGTGCACTCAGGAGAAATTGTGGAACAAATTGTTTCTGTTTTCTCCCATTTTCCCTTTGATAATTCCAGACTTGGGGACAGAGCAACAATTTAGTGGAAACAATGGTCGCATCTCATGTACTCCGCTCAGTGTTATACCATTCTGTGACTCCCTGAGGGTTAGGAATACTCACTGCCCCCGAGATGAGTCCCCCAGAGGTGGAGGGTGTAACATGGGGTCACTTGTGGGGTCTCTGCTGTTGGCTTGTCAGGGGCTCTTCACACGAGACATGGCGTCCGCAATCTATTCCAGCCACAATGGCGTCCCTTCCCTTCCGAGCCTATGGGGCAGCAGCGCACTCAGGAGACATTGCACAGCACAGTGTATGGGGTCATTGCTCCTCTTACCTTTATGAAAAGGCAAAGTAACATTTTTGTGAGGAAAACAGTTAAATTGTCATTTTTTCCTTCCACATTGCTTAAATTCCTGTCACACTATCCGAATTCAGATATTGTCCTGTCAGGAGAATACAGGGAATAAAGGGTTAATAGGACTCACAGGAGGAACCAGTCCAGAAAGGAGAAGATCCAGCGAATGTCTGCCACATGTATGGCTGCTCTGTGCGCAGAGGACCTGTGATGAGGTCACAGGAGGGGAGGAGTCAGGGGTCACATGATCAGCGGCCTCAGTGTATGTAGGGCTCTGCTGCGCTCCCCATAATCAGCTGCATGTGTCGCGGCTGAGTGATATCACAGCACATGTATGGAGGGTCTGTGTGTTGTGACGGTCACACAGCGACACATGCAGCTGATTATCGGGAGCGCTCCAAGGATCCGGGTTCCCACAGCAGCTATCCGGTAAGTGCTATTAGCGATTCTAATAACGACTTCTCTGAGGATACTCGCTCATCTCTAGTAATAACAGCGCAAAGAAATTCACCGAACTTTACATTAAGTTTAATAGCAAAATCCTTTTAAATATTGAGCACCAACTGGATCATGGGCGGACGTGCCACCTGTGCGGCTGCACCAGGGCAAAGAGGCTCCGGGGGGCCCCTGCAGGGCGGCTAATAATGAGGGCAATCTGGCCCATTTCTATGGGCCCAAGGCTCCAGGGGACTCCTGGCCAGATTGCCCTCATATGCGGCGGGCAGGGAGCGATCACAGCAGCTCCACTGCCTACAATAGAAAATAGCAGTAGAGTGGAGCTGCAGGGATCTGTCCTGCTTCCTGCCCGGCGCCAGCGCTTCCTGTCTCTGATACAGACAGCAGCGCCGATGGAAGGCGTTGCTGGATGATGTTATTCAGCGGCCGGCTGTGCCAGAGAGAGGAAGCAGCTGGAGGCAGTGATGCTGCGGCTGCGGGAGAGCATGCGGACAGGTGAGAGGTGCTGTGTATGTGCTTTTTTGTATATACGTGTGTTGTGTGTGTAGAGATGAGTGGTGATGTGTGTGTGTGCACAGCGCTGTGGAATGTGCAGAATGTGTAGAGAAGTGAATGGTGCTGTGTGTGTGTAGGTGGAGGAGAAGGCAATGATGGGGGTGATGGGGAGAAGGCAATGATGGGGAGAAGGTGGTGATGGAGAAGGCAATGTTGGGAGTGATGGGGAGAAGGCAATGATGGAGATAGTGATGGAGGAGAAAATGATGTAAGTGGTGGAATGGGCAAGGATGGGGATGTGGGGGAGGAGGAAATGATGGAGGTGGTGGAAAGGGCAATGATGGGGTGGGGGAGAAGGCAATGATGGAGATGGGGAGAAGGGAATGATGGTGGTAGTGGAAAAGACAATGATGAGAGTGGTGGGGAAGGAGGCAATGATGGGGTGGTGGAGGAGAATGCAATGATGGAGGTGGTGGAAAGGGCAATGATGGGGTGGTGGGGGAGTATGCAATGATGGAGGTGGTGGAATGGGTAATGATGGAGTGGGAGTGAGAGTGGGGGGGGAGAGACAATGA
The DNA here is from genome assembly GCF_039654945.1 of Dendrobates tinctorius. NCBI lineage: Eukaryota > Metazoa > Chordata > Amphibia > Anura > Dendrobatidae > Dendrobates > Dendrobates tinctorius. Next base: position 3,508,557 of record NW_027361893.1, on the reverse strand, counting down.
TGGGGTGGTGGGGGAGGTGGAAATGATGGAGGTCGTGGAATGGGCAATGATGGGGTGGCAGGGGAGAAAGCAATGATAGTGGTGAGGAAGAAAGCAATGATGGAGGTGGTGAAGAGGGCAATGATGGGGTGGGGGAGAGTACAATAATGGGATGCGGGGGGAGGAGAACAATGGGGATGTGAGGGATTGGGATGGGAGGAAGGGGGACTTATAATGGACTTAGGAAAGGGGGAGGTGGAGTAAGACATTTTTATTGCTTATGTCTTACACAGTCCCATTGTATATAGTGTACGTACTTATGTATAACACAGTCCATTAGTATATAGTGTTGTGAGTTCATTTTCCCCTTCACTACTGAGGCCCGAGGAACTCCCTCTTCTGGTAAAGAAAGGTAGTGAGCCTGATTATCAGACACCTAAGTCTGATGATGATGACTGGCTGAGTGGACTTACTGACTGGATATAAGGCTGCCGACGCCCTTCTGCCCTGCGGGTGATTTCTCTGTGGGATCCTTGGAGACCAGTCTGAATTCCTGCTCTTCTAAAGCTAAGTTCTCTGCTCGGCTTTTTGCATTTGTGCTTGACTTTGTTTTGCTTTGTTTTTCTGGATTTCTGCCATTCCCTGCCTGGGTGTGCTGAATTCCTTTAGCTCTTTCTTCTGAAAATACCTGAGTGCTGATTTAGTTTTTGAAGCCTAGCTGCTTCAGGGTCTTTTTCCATATCAGCTTGTTGGCTTATGTCTTTGATAGGGTTTTGGCAGATTGCAGACAGCAACCTTCCTTTCCTTTTCTGTTTAGTTAGCTTGGGCCCCATCGTTTGCTCAGCCTATCTTTCTATCTGTGTGAGTGTTTTTTCATCTTGCTTCACCGTCATTATATGTTGGGGGCTGCCTTTTACTTTGGGGTCTGCTCTGGGGCACTTTAGATTTCCTTTTCTGTCTTTAGGCTATTTAGCTCTCCGGCTGTGATCGAGGGGTCTAGGGCATCGTAGGAACCCCCCACGGCTACTGCTAGTTGTGTTGATCGGTTCAGGGGTCTGCAATCTGATAGTTGCCAACTTCTCTGGTTTTCTGGACGTAGCTTCTATTTTTGTGTCTGCCTCCTACGGTGACTCAATCATAACAATATAGTGTACGTACTTATTATGTATAAAACGGTCCCTTAGTATATAGTGTAATCACTAATTCTGTATAACACCATCCTTAGTTACATAGTTTCCTCTTTTATTATGTATAACACAGTCCCTTATTACGTACCATCCTCTCTAGTTATATAAGGTGCCATCTCTTATTATATAGCCTCCTCTGCTGTTATGTACAGTGCTTTCTCTTAGGCTAGGTTCACATTTGCGGTTGAGTCTGCAGCGTATCGTCCGCAACCATGAATGCATGCAAAAACGTATGTAAACGCAGGGAAATGCAGCGTTTTTAGCCGCATCATCTTACGCAAGACGGCATAAAAACGCAGCATTTGTACGCATTTGCACATGTTTTTGAATGCGTTTGTATTTTTTATGCGCAAGTTTTCCATAGGGAAAAATTTTTCCAGGAGACTTTCTGGAACACAAGTCACGCCCAATGGTTGTGTCTCATTGGGATTACGTTATATAGACCCTTGTAGAGCTGAAATCCGCAGATTTTGAGGCTGTGTGCTGCATGAAGATGGATATTCACAAGGAGAGTTTCTATTTTAAACTGGATTTGGATATCAAATTGTTTCTTGCCTTTGCTTATGAGCAAGAAAGGAAAAGATAAAAATGGAGAAGACGGAGTCCGTGTGAGTATACACGGATGTCTCAAGAGAGCTTCAGGGATTTGCTGGGATGTGTAGAAGGAGCCATCAGCAGACAGGACATCCAGCTCTGTAGAGCTGTAGGGTCAGTGGGCCAAGCTGGGGGGTGGTCCCTCTCTTACCGCTATGTCAGGCAAACCAATTTCAACACTTATAACAAGAAAAACATTTTCCTTTACTCTGGACGCAAACTGTCCCAATTACACCGTTATGCAGATAGCGAATTCCCAATAGTCCAAGCCATCTCCTGATGGCTGGTAGCAAGGGACCCCACAGCCGTGGAGCTCAGAGGATGCAAGAAGTGTCTCTAAAATCCTTTCTGCAAGTTAGTATATACGAGCCGTCCCGGGGATCGTGCAGCCGCCATGCCAGCCTCTCCCCTCTCATGGAGCAAGTTCCAGACTTCCTGCTCCCTGGCCTTCTTCTTCTTTATAACTTCTGCGACCCAAACAGAGGGTCCGGTACGAGCCCTGGAGTCCGGTGGGCGGGACTTAACCGAGGGTGACGGCGGGGCAGAGGCGGCTGATGATGTCAGCAGCCCAGCAGCCCCTGGGGCTGGGTGGCGGGCAGGGACAGCCGTATTTCTCGTAGATTGGGCCACAGGGCCTGACACATAGGCCGCAGCCGGCTCCAATGCCGGCATAGCCGCATCCGCGGGGTAGACCGCACCCGGAGTTCCAGACGGAGCTGGAGTAACTGCCGATTCCGGGAATGAGGTCGCGGCGGGGCTGGCCTCCAGGCTCAGGGGCTCCACGGGGAGGCTTCCCGGTGATGTCTTTGGCGGCCTCTCCTGTAGGGTCCGCAACCGCCCTTCTTCTCCGCCTGAGATCTGGAAGACTGTCCATAACTCCCAGCGGGACTCGATCTCCAGACGCCATCATCACTCCAGGCGCCCGAGGCCTCCTGGCACATATCGTTTCACCAGGGGTACGTTGGAGGGGGCCCCAGTCCATCCGGAACAATGGCAAACACCCGGACCTCTCTCCTGCGTTGGAGTAATACCGCCATCTTGGGCAGAAACAGCTGCTGCCTTGGATCCTCTGCAAGCAACGCTGATCCGCCACAGCGTCCCAATTTGTAATCCTCAGGTCAGTAATTGATAGTCCACTGGTGTTTATAATCCAAAATAGAGCGGTCCAAGTTTTTCTCAGTCCTTCAGACGCAGGCCTGCCTAAGAAGATAGCGTATTAGCGGCTGCGATCCTGCCAAGTGTAGGGTCAGTGGGCCGAGCTGGGGGGTGGTCCCTCTCTTACCGCGCAGAGACGAAACAGAGACAAGATGGAAGCCAATTCTGGGTGCAACAAGTCCAAGTTTATTTTCACTCGCCGTCCACCTGACGGCCTCAGCAGCACACCGCACTTCCTTCACCTCACGGCCCTCCGCTTCCAGGGCCGCTTTCCACACCGTACTTTTACACTGGGGACGTGTATGCATACACCGTCCCCTCTGCACTCTTCGACTCTCCTGACAGGTCCGTCACTGTGGCCGCCTTAGGCTAGTTTCACACTTGCTTTTTTTTGCAGCGCGTTTTTCCCGCAAAAAAACGCATTGAAAAAACGCATACAAAAGCATACAACTGCTGCGTTTTTTTCAAGCATTTTTATGAGCATGCATGAAAAAAACGCAGCGTTTTTATGCGTTTGTATGCGTTTTTAGTGCGTTTTTACCGCGTTTGCGGTTTTTTCCAACATTAGGTGGCCCCTCACACTAACCCAAACCATGACTTTGCTAACCCTAACCCTAACCCTAACCCTTAACCAAATCATACTTAACCCTAACCCAAACCCTAAACCCTAACTAACCCTAACCCTAACCCTGACCCTAACCCTAACCCTGACCCTAACCCTAACCCTAACCCTGACCCTAACCCTAACCCTAACCCTGACCCTAACCCTTAACCAAATCATACTTAACCCTAACCCAAACCCTAAACCCTAACTAACCCTAACCCTAACCCTAACCCTGACCCTAACCCTGACCCTGACCCTAACCCTAACCCTGACCCTAACCCTAACCCTGACCCTGACCCTAACCCTGACCCTAACCCTAACCCTGACCCTAACCCTAACCCTGACCCTAACCCTTAACAAAACCATACTTAACCCTAACCCTAACCCTGACCATAACCCTAACCCTAACCCTGACCCTAAACCTAACCCTAACCCTAACCCTGACCCTAACCCTTAACCAAACCATACTTAACCCTAATCCTGACCCTAACCCTGACCCTAACCCTTAACAAAACCATACTTAACCCTAACCCTAACCCTAACACTAACCCTAACCCTGACCCTAGCCCTAACCCTAACCCTGACCCTAACCCTTAACCAAACCATACTTAACCCTAATCCTGACCCTAACCCTGACCCTAACCCTTAACAAAACCATACTTAACCCTAACCCTGACCCTAACCCTAACCCTAACCCTGACCCTAACCCTAACCCTGACCCTAACCCTTAACCAAACCATACTTAACCCTAATCCTGACCCTAACCCTGACCCTAACCCTTAACCAAACCATACTTAACCCTAACCCTGACCCAAACCCCAACCCTAACCCTGACCCTGACCCTAACCCTAACCCTAAACCCCCTTAACTAACCCTAACTCTAACCCAAACCCCTAAATTCCATGGTTAAAAAAAAAAAACGCATATGCAAAAAAACGCATACATGAGCATGCCAGTGCGCACATATGCGCATCCATAGGCTATAATGGCCATTTTTAGCGCAAAACGTGCGCATATGTGCGCATGCGCTTTTTTGCAGGGCCAAAAAATGCAACATGCTGCGTCTGGAAAATACAAACGCACACCCCAAAAAAACGCAGCGCATGAAAATCGCATACATGCGCTTACAAGCGCGCAGGTATGCGCACCCATGTTAAATATAGGGGAAAAAACGCATGCGCACATATGCGTTTTTTTCCAGCGCTAAAAAACGCAAATGTGAAACCAGCCTTAGGCCCATAAACCAACAGCACTTCCACTGATCAGTCGTCGTGTCCAACACTGTGTCCCACACCCGGTGTCTCGTCTCTTCTGCAGTTCTTCCTGTCAGGACCACCCCCCTGACGTTCTCTCTCCTCAGTCCCCCTGTTACGGTTTTCCTCACAGCGCACAGACTGTCGTAGTCCTCCTGTCACCTGAGCGCCCTCTGGGGACTGGAATCTTCTGGAACCCTCCCTCAGTATTTATATCATTCCCGGTTCCCTGTAACTCCGCCCCCCATGACCAACGGTTTCCTAGCCCTAAGCTGCTGTCAAGTCCTTTTCCTCACACTCCCCCCTGCCACCTTGTGGTCACCCAGGGTACTGCCTATCACTTTTACTGCCCAGCTGTTATCCATCTGTTATAACTGACAAGTACGTCTGTCCGTCAGGTCACTGTCCCTACAGAGCTATCCCAGCTGAGGAACATCTGCTGGTGACACTAAGGTACGTAGTACTTAAAAATAAACTCACGGCTGTCATAATTATTATTGTTCTGCAATGTCATTAATTAATTTTTATTTTTTTTTGCAAAACCCCTTGTCGTAAATATTATTATTGCTAATATTTATTTCTTTCTCTGTTAGGCTCTCTCCGGTATCCAGGAATTTGCCAATCATCGCTCCATTTCCAGTTCCAGGTTGGTCTTTCCACCCTTTCTGGGATCGCTGCAGACGCTTGCCAGGCTTTGTGGAACTTCGTCATAAATTTATCCCCTACCCACAATAGAAATATGGCAGGAAACTGCGGAAAAATTCTGGGAAATGTGTAATTTCCCCAGCTGTTTAGGAGCAGTGGATGGGAAATATATTCGGATTAGTAAACCGGCTCTAAGTGGATCCGAGTACTTTAACTATAAAACATACTTTTCTATAGTGCTGATGGCCATTGCAGCTGCAGACTGTAGATTTATTGCCATGGACATTGGTTCTTTTGGCCGTGGAAATGACTCCCAGACCTTTAAATACTCGGACATGGGCCAAAGGTTGTATAGCAATACTTTTAGTTTCCCCTTCCCACGACCTCTTCCCAACACTTAAGGCCCGCCAATGCCATTTGTTGGGGTTGGTGATGAGGCCTTTCAGATGTGTGGAAAACTACTCAAGCCATACTCCAGTTGGGACTTGAACCACACAAAAAGGATTTTCAATTACCGACTGACCAGGGCACGAAGAACTGTTGAGTGTGCCTTTGGTATTTTTGTATCTAAATGGCGCATTTTAGGGACAGCTATTAATCTCAAAATTCAGACAGTCGATGAGGTGGTCAAGGCGTGTGTGGTTCTCCACAACTACATAATGGCTAAAGAGCGGCCAACCTTTGAACGTGATGAACCTGTTGCTAACCCATTGGCAGATTACCATCTTCACCCTCTGAGGACAACAAGGGAAGTTGCCCAAATAAGGGATACATTTGCGGACTATTTTGTTTCTGAGATTGGACGTGTGGCATGGCAAGATGCAATGGTTTAATGTTGACATTTTATGTAATGTTATGGCCAGTTGCACAGGTGATACGTTGCTTAATAGAAAATTCCTGGGTACCATCGGCCGAGGTGAAAGTTGAAGTCCTCAAAATATTTTTACAAGCTATAGAATTCCCACAAGGAAAACATCCCTGTAGTGGGCCTCGGGAATTAAAAGGATTTTTTATGGCTGTGACTGTGAACCAAAATATCAGCCAAATTTTGACTTCTTCTGGCTGTCATTAAGGGATGATTTGGTAGGAAACTGGCTAATGTGGGTTCAGTCTGTAAGATATTCCAGTGGCGCTTGAGACATTCTCTCATAGTTGCCCATTCCCCATTAAATGTAGATAGAAATTTAATTTGATCGTGTGCTTTTTTATCTATACATTGGAGTTGTAAGAGTGTCGCATGGTGACTTCTTTTGGCTCCATTGTAGCCCTACCTGATGCACCTATTACTATACCCTCGGGTATGGAATCTCTCCCTGAGATCTCCTGCCTGATGTTCAAATTTATCTTCAGATGTACAAATTCGCCTCATCCTAAGAAATTGACCCTAATGGTAGCATGAAGATGGCAAGAATCTGCATGTAACAATGAGTTGGCCGAGGTGGGCTTTCGATAGACATCAGTCAGCAATTGCAGATGTTCATCCACTGATGTTTTAATGTCCAGAAAGTCCAGCTCGGTCCTACTGGATATATAAGGCAATTTGATATTGAATGGATTAGAGTTCAAACCATCCATAAAATGTTGTAGCTGTAACACTGTGGCCACGGTGCAGGGTTATGAGTCGGTGTTCATTTACTCCCGGATACACTCACATCTGATTTCATATAAGGGAGTAATCTTCACACTGATCCCCCTTCTCTTTCATTATTGATCAGTATATAATGGGACTCGTATCTAAGTATTAGACTTGTACATTGCTTTACTAGCTCCGGTCAGCATTGTAGGATATTAGCAACCAATATACTGCATTTACCATCAGTGATACGTCTGGTGCTCGTGGTTATTATTTTTGGGTTTACATGTCACTTACTTGTCCTTATATTCATTATCTCTTTCTGATCAAGAAACCCCCTTTTTTTCTATATTTCATATATGTGTGTTTATTATTAATTGTGAAATTAAAATTTATACATTTTACTACATAGCTCAGACTCAGGTTCTCTTTTTATACAACTGAAAAATAAAGTGCAGAAAAATACATATAAATAAATGTAAGGTATTAGTCGATATTTTGGCCAAGATATACAAGCTCGCAACCCACGTCAAGGGAACTCATGCTTGCAAATCCTAACACTAAACAACAAAGCAACTAAAAGAAGACCTAAATTCCTCCAAAAATTTTCAAAACCCAACAGAAGAAAGGCAGATGGCGGTAACACAGGTGCAAAAATTCTGATGAAACATCCACTCTCAGCCTACTAAGTGGTTGTTTCATCTGTATTTTTGCACCTATGTTACCACCATCTCAACTATATGGGTCCGCTGCATTGTCTGGAGGCCTGGGCAGGTAAACATCGCTGCCTTCCTTCTGCTTGGTTTTGAAAATTTTTGGAGGATTTTCAGTCCTCTTTTAGTTGCTTAGAGAAAAAAGAACCTATAATAATAAATAATATATTTTATTTCTATAGCGCCGACATATTCCGCAGCACTTTGCATTTCAGAGGGGACTTGTACAGACGATAGACATTACAGCATAACCTAGACATGTTTGGTGTCTATGAACTCGTAATGACCTGGAGAATCATAATGGCAGGCCTGTTTTAGCATTTAGTGAACCTAGTGAAAAAGCCAAGCAAAAAACAAGTGTGGGATTGCACTTTTTTTGCAATTTCACCGCACTTGGAATTTTTCCCTGTTGTCCAGTACACAATATGTTAAAACCAATGGTGTCATTCAAAAGTACAACTTGCCCCGCAAAAAACAAGCCCTCACATGGCCATATTGACAGAAAAATAAAATGTTATGGCTCTGGGAAGAAGGGGAGCGAAAAACAAAACGCAAAAACGAAAATACCTCTGGTCATGAAGGGGTTAAAGAAAACATTTTTTTATAAGTGTATACACTTCACAACAAACACTTTTCCATATATTTTATTTTAAAAGTACACATATTTAGTATTGTCGCGTCCGTAATGACCTGACGTATAAAACTGTCCCATTAGTTAAGCCCTTTAGTGAACACCATAAAAAGGAAGGCAAAAAAATAATGCCTTATCATCATACTGCCCAACAAAAAATGGAATAACACGCGATCAAAAAGACGGATATAAAAAATCGTGGTACCGCTGAAAACGTCATCTTGTCCCACAAAAAACAAGACGCCATATAGCTCCATCATCGGAAAAATAAAAAAGTTATAGCTCTTAGAATAAAGTGATGCAAAAATATTTTTTATATAAAATAGTTTTTATTGTATGATAATACAATATTATCAAGGAGCCTTACGTAACTTAGAATATAAGATATAAAACCAAACCTTTATTAAAGTCTTGATAAAGACACCACTACCACACACAAAGTACAAATAACCGTGTCATGTACTAGACCCTACATAGAGGGGTCCTGATATCAAATCTGCCTAGCAGCGGAGGTTGGCACCCTAAACATATACGAGATTGGCGCCCCCGCTCCACGACGGCTGTACCCTAAATCTCCTAGATGACCCTGTATGAGTGCAGCAGACAACTATTCACTCAATCAGGAAAGGAAAATATAGAGGTTGCCACAATGATGATTGCTAGGTAGGCAACAATAGAAAAAAGTGCAAAAAGAGAGTGCAATTGACAAGACAGTAAAGTGACATGTGCAAACAGATGAGTACCTAACTAACTGTTCCCTGAATCTGTAAACCTTCCTTTCAGCGGAGGTTGGCTCCCTACTGGTCAGCGGAATGGCGCCCCTGCTCCACGATGGCTCACCCTAAATCAGCCCTTATATTGCTAATAATTTCACATTGGGGTGAAGAAAATTTTCTGGAAGGCATTATAACATAATGATATAATATGACATAATGAATGGTTAAACAAGATATATTGATAACAATAAAAGGGGTACTCAAGTTTTTGATGCAGGATAGAATAAACCTCAACGCGTTTCTCCTAACAGGATCATCAGGAGGTAGATAGTTAGATGCTGTGTGGTAACGGACCACAAACCCTCCCTATATATAGATGTGGCTGCTGATTAGTAACAATCTCTTCCTGTATAACCTAGAGGTCCCTGTGTAATGATCTCACAAAAGGGCCAGGCATAGGTTCCATATTGGAGATGTAGACTAGTTTGCGCTCTATCAGCCAAAAACCATCACCCATCATTGGCGGGTATACCTATCAATCAAAAATAGAGAGGAAACAGATTAGCCGCCATTACTATGGCGTCAGGCGTGCGCTCCATCTGGAACGCACTCAGCTCACAGCTGATGTGCAGCGCTGCATAGTGATTGGCCGGCAATTGAAATCCATGTGGAAAGCGATGCTTCCTGTTCTAATTGCGCACGCCCAGAAGTGATCAGCGGGCGGCGTGCAACCGGAAGTGCGCCATATGATTGACAAGCGCGCATCAGCATTACACCAACGCTTCCTGTAGCCTCCGCTATAAACTGCGCATGCCCAGAACAATACCCGGGCAGGCGCATCTCCATTAAAGAACTTGATCCCCCACTATCAATAGGGAGTACAAAAAGGTGACCCGCGAGCCCAATAAAGCGCCATTAAATTGGTGTCACGTTATACCTTCAAAACCATGGGCGGTTCACGATATAATTGACAAGCGCACATTACCACGGCAACACCGACGCTTCCTGTTGCCTAAGCTCTAAATCGCGCATGCCCAGAGCAATACCATGGCAGCGCGTCAGAAGGATATATCTCCATTAGGGACCTCAATCTCCTACTATTACTGGGGAGCACAAGGAAGTGAACCGCGCGCCACATGCGGCACAATCGGCCTAATGCTACAAGATGAATAACATAATCAGGGCAACATTACATTATGTAAATAGCATTTGATAACCAAATACAGCGAGTGCTTTCATATGTACCAAAGGCTCTTGATGTAACTAATTCGTACATATCCATCATAAAAGATAAATAGTCATTAATATATTAATATACCATGCACCCACATTAACCCTAATAATGCTCGTAAAGTACAAACAGGACAATAACATATGTATATGTATGGCCAAGATGAGCCATCAGAATACACAATCTCAGAGATAAAATATATATATATATATATATATATATATATATATATATATATATATATATATATATATATATATAAAAAAAAGTCCATGATATCAGCAAAGTATCCTGTTTTCATACAAAGGGGAATAGTCATTATGTCATCATAAAGGTACATATTGATCAAAAGAAGAAAAATTATATATGAAAAAATGTCACACAACAAATTTGTGCATCCCATATTTATGGGAGTACATATTCAAACTGGCATGACAAAGTGGAGCCCAGTAAACCACCGAGTTTATAAGAAGCAAGCAAATAATAAGCTCTCATTTAGGCCATTTGGTGCCACGGATTCCAACCTGTGGATCCAGGCACATTCCCTTTGCAGCAATAATTTATCAAAAATTTCCCCCCCTGGGGTTTCGTTTAACCACCTCAATGACACAGAATTTGATCTCCTCCATATTACCTCTATGCAGGTCATTAAAATGTTTTGCCAGAGGGGTATCACGATTTTGCCTAATGTCACCAGCATGTTCACCAACCCTACGTCGAAATTCTCTGGATGTTTTCCCCACATAGTCATGAGGACAACTGCATGTGGCCATATATATGACACCAGATGTTTTACAATTTGAGAAATCCCTGTGATAGAATTTTTTCCCATTGTGGGAACTTACAAAGAATTTACATGATCTCATAAATTTGCAGTTAACACAGTTGCTGCATTTAAAAATACCGCAAGTTTTACGGTCCAACCAAGTACCTGCGGGCATGGATCTCCTAAAATAACTGTGTACCAGACTATCCTTTATAGAACGCCCCTTTCTAAAGGTGATCATTGGCCATGGTCCTACAATTCCTCTGAGATCAGGGTCCGTTGTCAAAATGCCCCAATGTTTATTAAGAATACTCCTCACCCTTTTGTTCTGATAATCAAAGGTTCCAATGATTCTGGTCATCTCAAGCTCCCCAGTGGAGTCAGTTAATCTGGTTTGCAAAAGAGAGCTTCTATCTTGAGATGAGGCATACTCATAAGATTTTTCAACAAAACCCCTAGGGTAACCCTTGTCCCGAAATCTCCTTTTCTTGTCCATAGATTGAAGTCTAAAGGAATCCATGTCTGAACAGTTCCTCCTTAACCTTAAAAACTTGCCTTTGAGAATGCCACGTTTTAAGGCTTCAGGGTGATGACTGTCCCACCGGAGCAAACTATTTGTGCTCGTCGGTTTGCGGTAGATTTGAGATTTTAAAGAGCCATCCACTTCTTTCTTAATCAGGACATCCAAAAATGGTAAAGTGGTCCTGTTCATTTCATGTGTAAACCTCATGCCAATATCATTATTGTTCAACTCATTAGCAAATTGTAGGAACTGGCTCTCTGTCCCCGCCACACAACGAATACGTCGTCAATAAATCTATACCACGTACCGATGTGCTCTTGCCACCACTGTGGCTCATCTGAAAAGACTATGGTTTCCTTCCACCAGCCAAAAAACAAGCCTGCATACGATGGGGCACAGGGACTGCCCATGGCAGTGCCCCTGAGCTGGTGGAAGTACTTCCTGTCAAATAGAAAAACATTTTCTAAAACCAGGGGAAGAGTCTTGAGGAGATCATTTGCATATTCCCAGTGCCTTCTGGGATAAGTGAAGAGTCTCCGCGAGCTCAACGATCACTGGGTTTTGGCCGTTGCAGCTGAAAAGAGGAAATTGGAAAAACCGCGCGCCGATTTGGCTCATCTTTCATCGTTTTTAAGAAATCTCAAGATGGAAGAGGCCAGGAGCCATTTGGTGAGCTGCATTTCTTGCTACATGTTCACAGACTTACCAGTGGAAAAGCCAAACTTCACATGCCACAAATGCAAGCTTGTGTCCCTGTTGGAGGAAAAGTTGCAAAATCTCGAAGAGAGGTTAGCTACATTGAAGATCATTAAGGAAGGTGAAGAGTTCTTGGACAGAGCAGAATTATCTCTTCATGTTACAGGAAGAGAAGAAATTCGAAGTGCACCTGAAGAAACAGAGGAATGGAGACATGTGACCCAGAGAAGCAGGAGGATCAGGAGGCAGTCAGCACCCATACTGCTCAGAAACCAGTACCAGGCTCTCACGCAGGAAAACGATGAAGAAATACATCAGGATAAGACTTTGCCAACAAACAGCAACCTTGTACGCCTTCAGAGTCCTCCTGGATGGAGAAAGAAAAATGTTGTGAAGAAGAAACGGAGAGTGGTGGTCATGGGGGATTCCCTGCTGAGAGGAACAGAGGCCGCTATCTGCAGACCGGATATAACTACAAGAGAAATGTGCTGTCTTCCAGGTGCAAAAATTAAAGATGTGTCTGACAGGATATCAGGACTCTTCAGACCTACAGATGACTACCCATTCCTGCTACTACATGTGGGGACAAATGACACCGCAAGAAACGACCTGGAAACCATCTGCAGAGACTTTGAAGACTTAGGCAAGAAAGTGAAAGAACTGGGAGCGCAGGTGGTCTTCTCTTCCATCCTCCCAGTGGATGGCCATGGAACAAGGAGGTGGAATAAGATTCTGCAGGTGAACAACTGGCTACGTCGATGGTGCCGTCAGCAACGATTTGGATTTCTGGATCACGGAGTGAACTACTTATACGATGGACTACTTGCTAGAGATGGGGTGCACCTTACGAAGACTGGAAAACAAGTATTTGGAAGTCGCCTTGCTACACTTGTAAGGAGAGCTTTAAACTAGAACAACATGGGAAGGGAAGCAAAAGACCAGAAAAAGCCATACACCTGACAAATGCTATTGAGAACTCTGCTATTAGAAGTGGAAAGGAAGAACAAAGACGAAAGAATCTAATTAATAAAAATATTGGAGAAAGAGAAACCAATCACAAACTAAAATGTTTCTATACTAATGCACAAAGCATGGGCAACAAACAAGGAGAATTGGAACTACTAACACAGGAACAGAAATATGATGTCATTGGAATCACTGAAACTTGGTGGGACGATACACATGATTGGAATACAAGACTAGAAGGATACAACTTATTTGCAAGAAACAGACTTGATAAACGAGGAGGGGGTGTCGCATTGTATGTTCGAAACGCGTATATCTGCACAGAGATTGAAGCTTCAGAGACTGGGAGTTCTGTGGAAACTGTTTGGGTAAGAATACAAGGACAGAACAATGGAAAGGACACCATTGTAGGCATTTACTACAGGCCGCCTGTGCAAACCGAAGATATAGATGAACTCTTTATGCATCAGATGGCCAAGTTCTCCAAAAAATATGACATAGTTGTCATGGGAGATTTCAACTATCCAGACATTTGTTGGGAATCTCTCTCAGGCAAAACTAACAGGTCAAGGAAATTCTTATCCTCTCTTGCTGACAACTTTATCTTCCAAAAGGTAAGGGAGAAAACAAGGGGAACTGCTACCTTGGATCTAATCCTTATAAACAGGGAGGAAATGGTTGAGGAGGTAAAAGTGGCTGGGGCCCTAGGAGGTAGCGACCATGCTATTTTAGAATTTTGGATACCTAGAGGAGGAAGACCTGTGAAGACTCAGACGTCAAGGTTAGATTTCAGAAAGGCAGATTTTAAGGGATTCAGAAAGAGAATTGGAGGGATCCAATGGCTGGATATCCTTAAAGACAAAAATGTCCAGGAAGGATGGGAAATCTTGAAAAATGAAATTCTCAAAGCACAGTTGTTAACAATTCCGAAAAGAGGGAAGAATAGGAAGCATTTAAGGAAACCAGGATGGATGAACACAGAACTTAAGCACATGCTAAAAAGGAAGAAAAAAATGTTTATAAAATGGAAAGAGGGAGGCATATCTAAAGAAGAATATAATGCTGTCTGCAGAACCTGCAGGGCACAAATCAGATTAGCTAAAGCTGAAAATGAACTGAGGCTTGCAAGAGATGTCAAAAGCAATAATAAAGGATTTTGGGGATATGTCAAAAGTAAAAGAAAAGTCAAAGATGCTATAGGATTTTTACAGGATGAAAATGATGAAATGGTAAGACAGGATGTTGAGAAGGCTGAACTTTTAAATTCCTATTTTGCATCTGTTTTCTCTCAGAAAGGAAATGCAACATCAACTGTTATTCACTGTCCTATTAAGGGAATAGAAGAATCCAGGATATCTATAAACAGAAAGATAGTGAGGAAACACTTAGCTAACCTAAATGAATTCAAGTCTCCAGGTCCAGATGAATTACACCCCAGAGTACTGAAGGAGATAGCAGAAGAAATTTTTGAACCCCTCTCCATAATCTTTGAAAATTCTTGGAGAACAGGAGAAGTGCCAGAAGACTGGAGAAGAGCAAATGTTGTTCCTATCTTCAAAAAGGGGAAGAAGGTGGACCCAGGCAACTATAGGCCGGTGAGTCTGACTTCTATACCAGGAAAGATCTTTGAACAAATTATTAAACAACATGTATGTCAATACCTGGATAAGAATGAAGTGATTAAACAGAGTCAGCATGGGTTTCTAACTAATAAGTCATGTCAGACTAACTTAATTTCCTTCTATGACGGTATCACTGATTGGGTGGATCAAGGAAATGCTGTAGATATAGTATATCTTGACTTCAGCAAAGCATTTGACAAAGTCTCTCATACAATCCTTATTGAAAAAATGACTAAGTATGGAATGGACAAGGCAACTGTTAGGTGAATTCATAACTGGCTTAGTGATCGGACCCAAAGAGTGGTCGTAAATGGCTGCACATCCAGTTGGAAGAATGTCTCAAGTGGGGTACCACAGGGCTCTGTCCTGGGCCCTGTATTGTTCAACATCTTTATCAACGATTTAGATGAAGGAATTGAGGGTAAACTGATTAAATTTGCTGATGACACAAAGCTAGGAGGGATAGCTAATACTAGAGAAGAGAGAGAGAGGATTCAAAAAGATTTAAATAAACTGGAGAAGTGGGCAGCAACTAACAGAATGGTTTTTAACAGGGAGAAATGCAAAGTACTACATCTGGGCAATAAAAATGAAAAAAGCATATATAGAATGGGAGGAATAGGGCTAAGTGACAGCACATGTGAAAAAGACTTGGGTATACTAATAGATCACAGACTGAATATGAGTCAACAGTGTGATGCAGCAGCAAAAAAGGCAAATGCAATTCTAGGATGTATTAACAGAAGCATACAGTCTAGATCACGTGAAGTCATTATTTCCCTCTACTCCTCTTTGGTCAGACCTCATCTGGAATATTGTGTCCAGTTTTGGGCACCACATTTTAAAAAAGACATCAACAAACTGGAGCAAGTTCAGAAAAGAGCGACCAGAATGGTGACCGGTCTGCAAACCCTGTCTTATGAGGAAAGGTTGCAGGATTTGGGAATGTTTAGTTTGCAAAAGAGAAGACTGAGAGGAGACTTAATAGCTGTCTACAAATATCTAAAGGGCTGTCACATTGTAGAAGGATCAACTTTATTCTCATTTGCACAAGGAAAGACTAGAAGCAATGGGATGAAACTGAATGGGAAGAGACACAGATTAGATATTAGAAAAAACTTTTTGACAGTTAGAGTGATCAATGAGTGGAACAGGCTGCCACGAGAAGTGGTGAGTTCTCCTTCAATGGAATTCTTCAAACAGAGGCTGGACAGACATCTGACTGGGATGATTTAGCGAATCCTGCTTTGAGCAGGGGGTTGGACCAGATGGCCCAGGAGGTCCCTTCCAACTCTACGATTCTATGATTCTATGATTCTATGATTCTATTTTTGGTCAGGGTGAAGCGCAAAATATCCAGCACAAATTGGTTGTGGGCCTTATACTGAATTGCCCTTGTTTTATCAAGACTTTAATAAAGGTTTGGTTTTATATCTTATATTCTAAGTTATGTAAGGCTCCTTGATAATATTACTGATGTTTTTGACCTTACTGGTTACAAAATTTTTCTAAAAAATAACTTATAAAAGCGCCAAAGCACAAAAAAATTATATAAATGAGGTATCGCTGTAATCGTACTGATCCGAAGATTAAAACTGCCTTATCAATTTTACCACACGCGGAATGGTTTAAACGCCCCCCAAAAGAAATTCATGAATTGTTGGTTTTTGTTCATTCTGCCTTCCAAAAATCAGAATAAAAAGCGATCAAAAAATGTCATGTGCTCAAAAATGGTACCAATAAAAACATGAACTCGTCCCGCAAAACACAAGACTTCACATGACTCTGTGGGTCAAAACATGTGTAGGGGAAGTGGACTGACATACGGATCTGTCTGCAGAAGTAGGGTAAGGTATAGTGTGCTTTAGGTGGACTGTTATATTTATAGATGGGAAACAGCTGGAGATAGTGGAGATGGGTGTAATACTGAAGTTTGGCCACAACATGGCAGTGGAGAGCTGTGAGAAAAGGATTGAACATCAGCTTAGGGCTACAAAACCGCACAGTCATGGGGGTGGGGTTACAAGGACTCTAGGGGAATCCCCAGGGAGGGGGATAAAAAGAAGACAGAGTTCTAGAAGCAGTCAGTCCAGGGAGAGGAGCTCAGGAGTGAAGAAGACTGGAGGAAGAGGCAGGACAAGAAGAAGCTCCAGGAAGGACTGGTGAGAGAGACGGTCAGGCGGGTGGCCCTGACAGGACAGCCGCAGGACAGAGAGAGCCCGGGAGTTACCAGAGACGGACGGACTTGGACGGGTGAAGCGCTGTGGTGGTAGGCCTAGGGCAGCCACAGTGAAAGAGCCGCGAGGGACGTCATTCAGGAAGACAGAAGAAAGGGAAAGGTACCCGGGCCTGTGTGCGGAGCTCGTGCAGCAGCTGTGTGGTGCTGCGGTCGTCGAGAGGGTGGCCAATAAAGAGGACCTGTCTCTGTCTCAGTCTGTTCGCGGCGGTAAGAGGACCACCCCCCAGTCGGCACACCTACCTACATTTGGCGTAGTCAGCAGGATAATTGCCGCCAATACTACAGCTTCAGCGGCAAGCCTGCACTGAAGACCCCAAAGGATCCAAGCTGAACGGGTTGAAGATTTCCCCTGTGGATTACAAAATTGGACTGTCAAGGGCAGCTAAGCCGAGCTCGCCCCTGGAACACTGCTGGGAAAGCTGGGTGCCGCTGCTGGAAAGCTGGGTACCCTCCCATGTTAAAGGACTACAGCAGGAGCTGGGAGCAGTTGCCAGCACAGCAAGTACTCACCCGCCCTGGAGATCTGCAGCAGATGGAGGCTGGGTCACCGAGGAGGAAAGCAAGACCAAGCTAAGCCACAGAAAACCAGAGAGGTTGGTAACTAAGCGGATTGCAGACCCCTGATCCTATCCACACAACTAACAGTAGCCGTGGAGCGTACCTACGATGATCCTAGATGCCTCGACATAGCCGGAGAACTAAATAAGCCTAAAGCAAGAAAGGGGAATTCTAAACTGCCCCAGAGCAGACCCCAAAGTAATAGATAGCCCCCAAACATATATTGTCGGTGAGACAAGGTGAAAACACAAACGCACATACCACAATTCATGATGCTACGATACGGCAGAGAAATATAGGTATAGTACAATGACAAATACTTCACTTCTTACATTACATGACATCTATTTTAAATTCTACAATAGCTCAAAAACCGGACAGTATATTCCTCCATACAGTATTATGGCCACCACATAGTGTGCCATACAGAATAATGAGCCCCATATATTTCTCCATAAATAATTTGTCCCATATAATGTTCCATACAGTATATGATGAGCTCCACATAATGCTACAGTATATGATAGTCCCCATGGATGATGCTACAGTGTATGATGGGCCTATATAATGCTCCATATATAATGGGCCACATAGGATGCTACAGTGTATAATGGGCCCCATTTATGATGCTCCCAAGACTTCCTTCTCTCCTCCACACTTATTCGCTCCTCACCCAACCGCCTCCAAGACTTCTCCCGAATAGCCCCCATCCTCTGGAATTCTTTGCCCCAACATGTCCAGCTATCAACCACATTCGCATCCTTCAGACGGAACCTGAAAACCCATCCCTTCAGGAAAGCCTACAGCCTGCAATGATCCCCGCTGCCCCCTCACCACTACTGGAACTACTGCCTCACCATCACTGGAGCTGCTGCAACCCCCCAACCTACTGTCTCCTTCCCCGGCATCCTGTAGAATGTATGCCCGAAAGGGCAGGGTCCTCTCTCCCCTCTATATCAATCTGTGATTGTTAGTTTGTTTACTGTAAGTGATATCTGTAATTTGTATGTAACCCCTTCTCTTGTACAGCACCATGGAATCAATGGCGCTATTTAAATAAATAATAATAATAATGATGGGCCCCATTTATAATGCTCCCGTGTATAATGGGCCCTGTATATGATGCTCCAGTGTATGATGGGCCCCATTTATAATGCTCCAGTGTATAATGGTCCCCATGGATGATGCTCCGGTGTATGATGGGCCTATATAATGCTCCATATATAATGGGCCCCATATGATGCTCCAGTGTACATTGGGCCCCGTATATGATGCTCCACTGTATGATGGGCCCCATTTATAATGCTCCAGTGTATGATGGTCCCCATGGATGATGCTCCAGTGTAAGATGGGCCCCATGTACAGTATATGATGGGCCCCATGGATGATGCTCCAGTGTATGATGGGCCCCATATATAATTCTCCAGTGTATAATGCTCCCCATATATTGCTCCAAACATAAAAAATAATGAAATACCTCTCCTCGCTGGGCACTGCTCTACTCTGGACTCCTCAGCGTCGCCATCTTCCAGCTTTCTGCACTGTGACTGTTCAGGCAGAGGGTGCACAGACGTGACATCATCACGCTCTCTGACCTGAATGTCACTGTCAGGAAACGCGGAAGACATCACAGCGATGGAGCAGGGAAACATAAGTGTTGCAAGTGCTGTGGCCCAAGCAGGGGGCAACCCGTGGGTGCCGGCATTGGCACAGGGCCCCTCATAGTACACCGGTGTCTCTGACGTCGAGTGGGCCCCCCCACCTGTTCAGGGCCCCGGCACTTGCCCGGGTGCGCCAGGTGCTGATGCTGGCCCTGTTAGGGAGGTGGAAAAACTGGCATATGTTGAGGTGTAGGCTGGACGTTCAGCAGCTGCAAATGGAGGAATTGGAGAAGTCGGAGGAAGAGGAGGACAAAGCGAGCCATTTTGCTGGCAACCTATGTGTCATCAGGGGAAGGTGGTACAAAATCCTTTGAAACCCAGGCATCGTTCATTTTAATGAATGTGAGATCACCAACATTTTGGGTCGACAGCCGGGTCCTTCTTTCTGTCAGAATTGATCCAGCAGCACTGAAGACTCTTTCTGATAGCACACTACCAGCAGGGCAAGCGAGCTCCTGTAAGGCATATTGTGCCAATTCAGGCCAGGTGTCCAGTTTACAGGCCCAGTAGTCAAACAGCAATGAACTGTGAGGGAGAACATCGATAGGGGAGGAGAGGTAATTTTGAAGCATAGTTGACAACTGCTGTCTCCTGTCTGTTGCAATCGTTTCAGTATTAACAGTCGTGTGAGCGGTCCTCGAGAAATCAGTCCACAACATAATCATGAAACCCCTGTCTCCAACGCCACTTCGGCTTTGTGCACCACGAACACCTCTTCCATGTTGCCCAGTACGGCTTGTGGTAGAACCTGCACCACTACTGTGTGCTGGGAATGCCTCTAACAAACGGTTTACCAGAGTTGCTTGTTTGTTTGCCAATATTAGCTTTAGGTTCTCCTATGGCATGATGTTCTGCAATTTGCCTTTATATCGTGGATCGAGGATGCTGGCCAACCAGTAGTCGTCATCCTTCATAATTTGGGCAATGCGGCAATCTATTTTTAGGATCCGCAAGACATAATCACACATGTGGGCCAATGTTCCAGGTGTCAATGATGCACTGCCAGTGGTGGGTGGAGGAGCACTTTCTGGCAAATTGTGATACATATCTTGAAATGTCTGAGTGTGTTTCTGAGTTACGATAGGTATCCAGTTTTCAGAATAGGTGATTATGGAAGTCATGCTGACCATATGCCACCATCTTAGAGTGTTATGCTATGAGCATGAAGAGTTAACTTTGTAACAAGCAACATATGTTGAACTTTGAACAGTAATAGGCAACTTTGACAAGTTGACCAGAGGCAAACAGAGTCTAGGTTGACATACTATTGGCAATCAAATCTCTTGTTGGTGCAAACACACTAAGAGGCTATAGCAAACAGACCTTGAAGTCTTGTGCAGTTTCAAGATTTTGATGAGTCAGCATACTGCACAGAGGGAATGTGGGAATTTTGTGTATAAAAAGGTGGACCTGTGTCAGTGAGGCAGGGACATTTCCAGCAAGGGACATTTCCAGCAAGGGACATTTTCCAGAAGCTATCGTGGGTGCACGGTTTCTGTGATGACAAGATTTTCCTTCTCACTGACACTGTGGGGTCCCTCCAGTGGAGAAGTGATGTTGCAATACTACTTGGTAATGTATTGATGCTTATTTCTCTATGTAAACAAGACAGGGTAATATTATATCTGCCATTCCATTAATTTGGTGTTTTATAATCATTGTATAATAAAATTGTGTTATATCCAAGTAGTAGCCTTCTTTAAAGCTGTATCCGAACCTTATTGCGAAACAGTTGGCAATACATAAATCCACATCCCTCCAGTCACGCACAAACCCTGTACCTGACATAGGCAAGCCAACATTTTCTCTTGCCTCCTCAGATGCATCCTTCTCCCCAAAATAATCATCCCCCTCATCCTCCTCCTCTTCTTCCTCCACCTCGTCCAGGACAGTTCCCTGAGCAGACAATGGCTGACTGTCATGAAGGCTTCCCTCCTCCTCCTCCGCTGCAGACGCCTGATTCTTAATGTGCGTCAAAGTTTGCATGAGCAGATGCATAAGTGGGATGCTCATGCTTATGATGGCGTCGTCTGCGCTTACCAGCCATATTCATTCCTCAAAACACTGAAGGACTTTACAGAGGTCTTTCAGCTTTGACCACTGTACACCCAACAATTCTATGTCTGCCCTCAAGCTGCCTACCCGTGTATCCTCCCACAAATGTATTACAGCCTGCCTCTGTTTGCACAGCCTCTAAACTATGTGCATGGCGGAGTTCCACTTTGTTATAACGTCTATGATTAGGCGGTGCTTGGGGAGGTGGAGCGATCGCTTCAGCCTCTGCATACGACTGGAGTGTACGGGTGAGCGACGGATGTGCGAGCACAGTCTTCGCACCTTATGGAGCCGGGCTGTTAACTCCGGATAATTATTTATGAAGCACTGCACTACCAGGTTCAAGGTGTGAGCCAGGCAAGGTATGTGTCTTGAGTTTTGCCAGGGCTATGGCCGCCACAAAATTACGGCCATTATCACTGACTACCTTGCCTGGCTCAAGATGTAGACTGCCCAGCCATGACTCAGTTTCTCACTGCAAGTAGTCGGCCAGTACCTCCGCGGTGTGTCTGTTGTCGCCCAAAGACATCATCTTTAAAACAGCTTGCTGACGCTTACCACTAGCTGTTCGATAGTGGGACACCTCGTATGCAACACTGACAGCTGCGGATTGAGTGCTCAAGTGACTGCGCTCTGTCGACGAGCTTTCGCTTCTGGAGCCAACTGTTTCCTATACCGTGGGCTAGGCAGCACTGTCCCACCGCCGCTGTCCCCTGTGGACCCTGCATCCACCACATTAACCCAGTGGGCAGTGATGGATACGTAACGGCCCTGGCCATGCCTACTGCTGCATGCATCTGTTGTGACGTGCACCTTTCCACTCACTGATTGTTTGAGTGCGTGGACAATGTGGTCTTTCACATGCAGGTGGAGGGCAGGGATGGCTTTTCTAGAAAAGAAGTGCCAACTGGGTAGGTCATAGCATGGGACAGCGTAGGCCATGAGCTCTGGGAATGCTGTGCTTTCAACCAATCGAAAGGGCATCATCTCTAATGAGATCAGTTTGGCAATGTAGGCGTTCAAAGCCAGTGTACGTGGATGAGATGATGAGTACTTTCTTGTCCTACTCAGTGTCTGCTAGGGTGAGCTGGACTTGAGAGCTGCATATGGGGGAACTAGCAGTGGACATGGAGGACTGATAGGGGGTTGGTGAAGGTGATGGTGGTGGTGCTGATGGCCTAGATTCAGTCTTTCGTTGCAAAAACATTGTGATTCCCTGACTGCTTTGGCCTTGCGACGACACCTCAACATTTCTTGCTGGTGGTGTGCTAACCGGTGGGCTTACAGTGGGGGAAGCGATGTAGCGTTGCTTGCTACCTTCAGTCAGAGCAGGTGCACATGTGCTACGTGAGGTTTTGTAGTGCGTCCACGCTTGCAATTGCATGGTGTTTAAATGTCTAAGCATGCAACTGGTATTCAAATTTCGGAGATTTTTCCCTCGACTAAAGGTCCTTGCGCACTTCTTACAGATAACCATTGCCTCATCAATAGGATTTTGGTCAAAAAAGTGCCACACTGCACTCTTCCTACTATGGGATAAATTTTCAGGGCTTGCACGCTGTGCTAATTTGACCGTCTGGCCAAGCTGTCCTGCAACTCTTTGGTTTTTTTTAACACGTTTTTGGACTGCTACGGGCCTGCCAGATAACCGCAGCTGCGATGTCGATGCCTGCTGCGGATCCTCCTCCTCTTCTGAGCTATTGCCAGCGGCACCCTCTTCCCCCAATGGATGCCAATCCAGGTCAACAACTGAGTCATCCATCACCTCCTCTTCAATTTCATCTGCACCTTCCTCTGTGTCACCGTGTAAGGTGGTATAGTATGCGGGAAGGGGCACCTGAGTTTCATCAGGGTCAGATTCTGGCTCAGTAGACTGCGAGGGCAATGTAGTGCTGTGGGTCAATGTACCAGCAGAATCATATAGCAGTGGCTGTGCATCAATGCACTCCATGTAAGATTCATCTTGGACTGGGGAATTCAGGATTTGACTTGATAACCCAGGCATGGTATGTGATAAGAGCTTCAGGGAGTAATCTGAAGTGTGGCCTGCCACATCCTTCACTTTTAGTGGGGGTGAAGGACACAAGGAACGGTGTTGTTCCTGACCAGGAGCCTGCACTGACGACTCAGTGCATGCATTCTTTGAAACTTCAGAAGAGGAGGCGATAGAGCTGGAGGCTGTTTCAGCAACGTAAGCCAAAACCTGTTCCTGATGCTCTGGCTTTAAAAGCGGTTTACCTACTCCAAGAAAAGGGAGCCTTCCTGGCCTTCTGGAGCCAGACGATGAACCAGGCTCAACACCTCCTGCCTTAGGTGCTATTGTGCTTTTGGCACTGCCAGCAGATGCACCACCACCATCAGTACCAGCTGGCCCCCCCGCCCACATCCGCGGCCTCTTCCACCATACTTCCTCATGTTTGGGAAAATGTACCCAAAATACCAGCAGATATATGGTACTGTATCAGAAGCGTACAGCTGTATGCGGTGAAGGGGAAAATTTCAATCTCCGTATTTATTTCAGGAGTCACACACAGAAGCTCTCAGGCTCAGTATGGATTAGACCAGAATATAAAAACAGTAAAAGGGTACTGTATCAGAAGATACCAGGTGTATATAGTATTGGGGAAAATTGTAAATCTCTGTATATATTTCAGATGTCACAGACACAGACGCTCTCAGGCTCAGTATGGTTTAGACCAGAATATAACAAGCAGTAAAAGGGCACTGTATCAGAAGATATCAGGTGTATATAGTATTGGGGAAAATTGTAAATCCCTGTATATATTTCAGGAGTCACACACAGACGCTCTCAGGCTCAGTGTGGATTAGACAAGAATATAAAAAGCTTAAAAAGGGTACTGTATCAGAAGATATCAGGTTTATATAGTGTTGGGGTAATTGTAAATCTCCGTATATATTTCAGGAGTCACACACAGATGCTCTCAGGCTCAGTATGGATTAGACCAGAATATAACAAACAGTAAAAGGGTACTGTATCAGAAGATACCAGGTGTATATAGTGTTGGGGAGAATTGTAAATCTCTGTATATATTTCAGGAGTCACACACAGAGAGTCAGCATGTATTTGTCCGTGATACCAGCCGGTACACGGTAGTGTGTGAGGAGCGTACAGCTCTATACGGTGTGGGAAAAAAAATGAACGCTCGGTACCTATGCAGAAAAAAAGAATAAAAGTATTAGTGCTGTGTAAAAAGCAGTCTGCACAGCAGTGTACACACAGCAATACAGCTAGCAGGCAGTCTAATAACCATTGCTGCTGCACACAAGAAATTCCTCCCCTGTCACTGGCAGGCAGCCTAATAACCAGCGCTGCTGCACACAACAAAATCCTCCCCTGTCACTGCACACTAACTGTACAGCACAATGGCTATCAGGACAAGTACATAAGAACTTCTTCTTAGATCTTTACAGCCCTAACTCTCTACCTACTGATAAACAGCAACCTCTCCCTACTGTTAACATCAGCAGAAGTAAAATGGCGGTCGGCGGTCAGGGCTTTTATAGACACTATGACACACCCCAAAGCAAGCCAATCACTGCAATGCCCTTCTCTAAGATGGTGGTGGACGCTGCCCATGTCATCTTGTTGCCTACAGTGTATGTCCTTGTTCATTGGCTGAGAAAAGGCGCCTGTAAGCATTCTGGGAAATCCGACTTTGGCGCTGGGGTCGACGACCGCATGGCCGACTTCATGCTATGGTTGGGTTTCTGTTTGCAAAACCCGACTTTGGTGAAAGTCGGCGACTTATGAATCTGACCGACCTGTTTCGCTCAACTCTAGCCGGGAGCTATATTTCCTCTCCTCCTGTGCAGTTATACAACAGGGAAATTCCCCATCTGCTGCAGAATCACTGAGCAGCCTGGGGCCTTAGAGAGACACTGCAGATTTCCTCTGCTGTAGCTGAGGAATGCTGTTGCCTCTCCCCAATAGTGGCCAGAGAAGCTTATTAAGAAATGCCAATATTTGTGAGTGGGGGCTTTGAAAAGATCCAGGCATTGACCTATTATTTGTGGCACTGGTTACCTTTGGTGGGGGCAGCTACTGGGACAGAACTTTATTGACCCCCCACACACACCCTCCCCCCAAGAGGACACATATAAAGCAGGAGACTATCTACTCCAAAAGCCACCTGATCCCTGATTTACTATTTCATCCAACATACCAATTAAGTTGGAGCTCTGCTGCCATCTACTGCTCATAACAAAAATGACGCACTGATACGAGCTGCAATATACTACCACTCCGGATACCACTGCTGAGTGGCATTCAGTGCTCTCTTTTATACACAGATGCCTCTCTTAAGGGCTTGTCTTCTAAACTGCTGTGGATACCTGCCCAACTGGGGACCTTTTTCAGCCTGTTCACCTTTATGATCTTCTGAGTGGTCCGTATCCCTTAAACCATCTTGGTTCCCCTCGAGACTAATTGTCCATGATATCCTACCTAAACTACTTAGTTATTTAGGTTCTTGCACTTAATTCTCGACTGCGATGTCTCCCCTCTCCTTACAAGTGCATTTCTATTCATTTTCTATCTCTCTCCATTTACATGGAAAAATTAGTAAATCCCAGTGGCTGCAAGGCTACTAAAACCAGGGCACAGGCCACCAAATCTTCTCCTGAATCACCAGATTCTAACTCCATCATGTCTAAAGAATCCCTACAAACCATTGGTGACTCTATCACAAAGCAACTTATGCCAAAAATAGATGCAAGACTTCTTTCCTTTCAATCATCTTTGGAGTCGATTACATCCCAGTTGTCCAACCATTCCACCAAAATTTTGGCAGCAGAACAGCGGATCAGTGATTTGGAGGACACAGTAGAGTCCTATGTTGCTCAGCTTAAAGTAAGGACCATGTGATAGAGCAGATCCAAGACAAATTAGATGATCTGGAAAACCGAAGTCGCCGAAACAATCTCTGCGTCATCGGCGTTCCCGAGTCGGTAAAGGATCTCCACCACTTTACTTCCTCCTGGCTCCCACGAGCACTTAATTTGCCTGACCGACCTGGCTCCATGATAGTCGAACGAGCCCACAGACTTGGACCTCCAACTCCAGAATCCAATGCCCGTCCTCGCCCTGTTATTAAGTTACTTAATTTTCAGGACAAAATGCTAATGTTTCGGGCATTTCGGGCTATGTCTGCTGTGAAATATGAGGGACACTCTCTTCTTATATTTCAAGATTATTCTGCTGTGGTGGCGGCCAAGCGCCGTGCCTTTGCTCCAGCTTGTAAACTTCTGCATGACAGAGGCTCCCGCTTTGCCCTTCTCTACCCGGCACGTCTGAGGGTGGAACTCCGAGGAAAGATGATGTTTTTTGTTGACCCTAATGAAGCCATGGAGGAGGTGAAACGCTCCTCACGAGCCTCTTCTCCGGCCACTTGATTTCAATTTCATGGTTTTTGTAATTTTTTTCTAGTTGATAGCCATGTTACATCTGTTTATATTTACCTGCATGATTAATCTTTCGGTTTCTACTTAATGCACGCTATTTTTACTGCATTATGATTATGGGGGTCTTAGTCGAGATGCTGTTATATAATGTTTATTGTGGTTTCTCTATTGCTTGTGGGTTTGTTGGGGGGGTGGGCTCTTCCTCCCTAGGCACGATTTTTTATGTGTCTTTCTGGGTGTTAGGGTTTGCTTGCAGAGACAGACATTTGCCCAGTTGTTTCTTCTCTGATATTACTCTTTCATGGCCTCAATGTGGCATAGGCTAATATGGCTGACTCTAATACTGTAGCTCCTCACATTAATGTAGACTCTCTTAAATTGTTATCTTGGAACGTGGCTGGGCTCAATACTCCGGTAAAACGCAGGAAAGTTTTAGACCATGTTACCCGTATACGCCCACACATTGTGCTTTTGCAGGAAACTCATTGGATTCATGGAAAACATCCTCCGCTCCATAACAAGCATTACCCGGACTGCATAGAGGCTTCTTTTTCAAGGAAGAAGAGTGGGGTTGCCGTCCTGTTCCATAGAGACCTTGAATACTCCATTCAAGATGTGGTAAGAGACAAGGCGGGACAATATTTGCTGATTAGGATCCTTGCTGAGCAGAGGGAAGACTGCCTTATTAATGTTTACGCACTAATGCGGCTAGCCCTTCCTTTTTCTCTAAGCGTGTAGAAGTCATCCATAGCTGGCATCCTACTAATATATTATTAGGTGGGGATTTAAATGCTCTTCATGATATCTTTTTAGATAGGTCTACCTCACCGCCTGCATCCCTCTCCCCGGTTGGAATGAGTCCCATCTTATTAGATAGGCTTGACTTATTGGATACCTGGAGATGCTGCCATCCTACAGAAAAAGAATATACGTTTTACTCTAGAGTTCACAACGTACACACTCTCATTGATTACTGGCTAACATCTACCCTTCTTTTTTCATCTTTAAAATCGGTTGAGATTCTTCCAATGGTTATTTGAGATCACTCTCCTGTCCTACCTACCCTAGACCTTCCCACAAGGAAAACTCTCCTTTCGTTAGCGTTTTCCCTCATATCTTTATACGTTGGACGATTTCAAAAAATGTTTGGCTGGCTGGTGGAAGACATACATGGAGGATAACTTGGAACATTTAGAAGACATCAGTTTATTCTGGTTTACCGCTAAAACAGTGCTCAGAGGACTTATTATCTCTTATGTGTCTCAGAAAAAGAAGAAATTGTTGTCCTCTTTGCGGCCTCTTCTTGACCAGCTCACTCAAACCTATAGAGATTTCCAGCTACACAATACCTCCTCATCCAAGGAGGCTTACCTCACTGCTAAACATAATCTAGACACCTTACTGCATGAACAAGCTCATAGTAACATAGTTATTAAGGTTGAAGGGAGACTTTAAGTCTATCTAGTTCAACCCATATCCTATCCTAACATGCCCTAACATGTTGATCCAGAGGAAGGCAAAAAAAAACCCATGTGGCAAACAGCAAACTTCACATTGGGGAAAAAAATTCCTTCCCGACACCACGTACGGCAATCAGACTAACTCCCTGGATCAACGCAATATTAAGGAAACTAGTGTATATACCCTGTAATATTATACTTTTCAAGAAAGGCATCCAGTCCCTTCTTAAATTTTAGTAGGAAATCACTCATTACAACATCATATGGCAGAGTTCCATAGTCTCACTGCTCTTACAGTAAAGAATCCGCGTCTGTGAGTATGCTTAAACCTTCTTTCCTCCAGACGTAGAGGCTGCCCCCTTGTCCCCGTCACAGGTCTAAGAGTAAAAAGATCATTAGAAAGGTCTTTGTACTGTCCCCGCATATATTTATACATTGTAATAAGATCACCCCTAAGCCTTCGATTCTCCAAACTAAATAACCCCAAGTGTAATAACCTGTCTTGGTATTGCAGACCCCTAGTTCCCTAATAACCTTGGTCGCTCTTCTCTGCACCCGCTCCAGTTCAGCTATGTCTTTCTTATACACCGGAGACCAGAACTGTACACAGTATTCTAAGTGTGGTCGCACTAGTGACTTATATAGAGGTAAAATTATGTTCTCCTCATGAGCATCTATGCCTTTTTTAATGCATCCCATTATTTTATTTGCCTTTGCAGCAGCTGCCTGACTCTGGCCACTAAATGTGAGTTTGTCGTCCACCCATACACCCAGGTCTTTTTCAGTGACAGTTTTGCCCAGTGTTTTACAATTAAGCCCATAATTATACATCTTGTTCGTTCTACCCAAGTGCATGACCTTACATTTATCCCCATTAAAGCTCATTTGCCATTTATCAGCCCAAGCTTCTAGTTTACATAAATCCTCCTGTAATATAAAATTGTCCTCCTCTGTATTGATTACCCTGCAGAGTTTAGTGTCATCTGAAAATATTGAAATTCTACTCTCTATGCCCCCTACAAGGTCACTAATAAATATGTTAAAAAGAAGCGGGCCCAAAACTGACCCATGTGGTACCCCACTGCTAACCGTGACTCAGTCCGAGTGTGCTCCATTAATAACCACCCTTTGTTTCCTATCCCTGAGCCAGCTCTTAACCCACCTACACATATTTTCCTCTATCCCCATTGTTCTCATTTTATGTATCAACCTTTTGTGTGGCACATATCAAAAGCTTTTGAAAAGTCCATGTACACCACGTCCACTGCATTCCCTTGGTCCAGTCCGGAACTTACCTCTTCATAAAAGCTTATCAGATTAGTCTGACAGGAACGGTCCCTTGTAAACCCATGTTGATATTGGGTCATGAGGTTATTCTTCTCCAGATACTCCAGTATAGTATCTCTTAGAAAACCCTCCAGGATTTTACCCACAGTTGAGGTTAAACTTACTGGCCTATAATTTCCAAGTTCAGTTTTTGTCCCCTTTTTGAATATTGGCACCATGTTTGCTTTACGCCAGTCCTGTGGTACAGACCCTGTTATTATGGAATCTTTAAAGATTAAAAATAATGGTCTATCTATGACTGTGCTTAATTCCTGCAGTACTCGGGGGTGTATCCCATCCAGGCCCGGGGATTTGTCAATTTTAGTGATTGTTAGATGCCGCCGTACTTCCTGCTGGGTTAAGCAGGTGACATTTAATGGAGAATTTTTATCCCTGATCATGTTATCCATCATGGGATTTTCTTGTGTAAATACTGTTGAAAAAAAGTCATTTAGCATATTGGCTTTTTCCTCATCCTCAGCCACCATTTCACCCAGACTATTTTTAAGGGGGCCAACACTATCATTTTTTAGTTTACTCTTAGACCTGTGACGGGGACAAGGGGGCATCCTCTACGTCTGGAGGAAAGGTTTAAGCATACTCACAGACGCGGATTCTTTACTGTAAGAGCAGTGAGACTATGGAACTCTCTGCCATATGATGTTGTAATGAGTGATTCCCTACTAAAATTTAAGAAGGGACTGGATGCCTTTCTTGAAAAGTATAATATTACAGGGCATATACACTAGTTTCCTTAATATTGCGTTGATCCAGGGAACTAGTCTGATTGCCGTATGTGGAGTCGGGAAGGAATTTTTTTCCCCAATGTGAAGCTTATTGTTTGCCACATGGTTTTTTTTTGCCTTCCTCTGGATCAACATGTTAGGGCAAGTTAGGATAGGATATGGGTTGAACTAGATGGACTTAAAGTCTCCCTTCAACCTTAATAACTATGTTACTATGTTACTATGTTATCTATAAATCAATCAAACCTTCTATTTCATGGTCAGATTCTTCACCAGGCCCGGGCAGATGGGTATCACAACTATATAATTATAGACTGACTGATCTTTTGAAAGCCACTCTACGTTTTAAACTCTTTATTGCTATATGACAGCTACTCAACTATGGCCCTCATGTTTTTCCATAGGGCTTACACCTCCCCGGAGGTCAAATCTAGGATGTCTCTCTCAGCTAATCCCTCTTGTCCCAAGTGTTTACACTCTCCAGCTGACATCTTTCATTGTCTCTGGGATTGTCCGAAGATACAGGAGGTTTGGGATATGCTTCTTCGCCATCTCACTAACACCTTCAACATTCGCTTTACATTATCTCCGGAATGGGCGTTATTTAGTATTCTCCCACAGGATCAACTACTCGGAATCTCTGCACAGCAACATAGTGTTTTAACTATTTGGGTGGCGGCTACCCGCAAGAGTGTTCTGCATTTTTGGGCACAAGACGCAACCCCTTCACTAAATCTAATTTCTTCGAAGGTAACATATTTGTTTAAAATGGATTGGATTGAGTCCATGCTTCATAAAGAAAGTCAAATGGAACATTTTTTCCTCACATGGTCCTCCTTTATTGATCTGCAGCCACTATCGGTGCGTCAAGCATTGCATGGTTGCTTTCAATTCACTGATTGGTATATGAGAGAGCTTATATCTGGTAACACGCCTATTAGGCTTACCTGATTAAACCTGCAGGGTTTCAGACGTGCCTGGGGGGAGTTGGGGTTGGGTCTGACTGTTATACTGAATAACCCCATCTTACTTTGAGGCTGAGTTCACACATGGCGTTTTTTTCGCGTTTCCGTGGCGGTTTTAACCGCGCGATTTTGCCACGAAAAATAAGCATCCCATGCATTCCTATGGGATTCCGCAATGCTGTGCTAATGCTGCGGATTTTACCGCGGCGGAATCGCTTCGCGGTAAAAACCGCAGCATGCTCATTAATTTTGCGGAATCGCGGCGATCCCGCACCCATAGGAATGCATTGTTCCGCTTACTTCCCGCATGTGGCTGTGCACACCATGCGGAAAGTAAGCAGAACATTTGCAGATGGTACCCACGGTCCAGAGGAGAGGAGACTGTCCTCCGGGCTTTGGGTACCATATCCCTGTAAAAAATAGAATTTAAAATAAAAAATATTGTTATTCTTACCTTCCGGCGTCCCGCGCAGCCTTCCCGCTTCTCTCCACGCTCTCGTTGCCAGTAATCCTTTGCGAAAATGCCCGCGATGACGTCCGTTCTCACGGGATCGCGAAGTCTCGCGGTCATTCGCGCGACATCATCGCGAATGACCGCGAGATGTCACAATCCCGCGAGAACGGACGCCATCGCGGGCATTTTCGCAAAGGATTACTGGGAACGGCTGCGCGGGACATCGGAAGGTAAGAATAACACCATTTTTTATTTTTTTTTACATTTTATCTTTTACTACTGATGCTGCATAGGCGGCCTCAATAGTGAAAAGTTGGTCACACTCGTCAAACACTATGTTTGACGATTGTGACCAACCTGTCAATCAGTTCTCCAAGCGATGCTACAGATCGCTTGGAAAACGCTAGCATTTTGCAAGCTTAATACGCTTGCAAAATGCTAGCTTTTCCACGGGAAAATCGCGGGAATTTAAAATGCGATTTTCCCGCGGAATGGAATTCCGGAACTCTCTCGGTAATTTCCGCGAGAGTTCCGGTACGTGTGAACTTAGCCTGAGTCTTTCAAGCTACACTTTCTGGATATTCAAGCCAACAATCAGTGAGAATCACTCACTATATACACAGCATATATGAATATTCATACAAGACAATAGAAACCTCAGTTAGATATGAATAAACAAAAATAAAGTCCAAATTGATAAAGACTTAAAAAAGTTTTTATTTAATTACGCAAATAAAAGGAAAACCAAACAAATTGGACATAATACAATGCCATAAAATGTCATAGCATAAGGAGATAGTTACATAGTAAACATATGGGCCATGAATAAATAGAGTGATCATAAAAAATCCATCAGCAATCTAAAGTGCATATAGTAAGCAGACACAGGGTCTGAAAGCTCAAATAAAGTGCATAGGAAATGTAATAAGATCATTGATACCCGTGATCATTGGAGGGAGCTGAAGACACACTGAGCCACTGATCACGGGTATCTATGATCTTATTGGGGATCGGACACGCGGCATATGCATTTCCCACATGGGTAAGCATGGTCATCTTTTCATCTTTCCCCCACACCTTCCTGCACATAGCAATTTATGAAGGTTTTTTTTATAAATCCCCTATGCCTTTCAGTATGGATTTTACCTTGGCAAAAATAATGGACTGTTAAAGATGAGATTATGATGTACTTTGATGAATTTTCATATTGATATGGGGTTTTGATTCAATTTTGTACCATTGCATCTTTATTATGTATGTGCAGCGGTCCTATTCCCCTTTTTTTTCTGTGTCATCCCTGGTATCTGACCACATGATTGTATTTTTAATATACATTTTTTGCACCTGTATTAATAAAGAGCAAATAATTTTGACACTATAAACTTGACTTTTGTGGATTGATTGTTTGGGCTTTCTACTCCAAATTTCTATATAGGTTTATATATGGGGATATAACTGTTGGTGCCCGTGATGTTTTATGGGCACTAATGAACTGTTCGGCATGCGGTCACCCACGGTAACTGGACAAAGAGGTCCAGCGTGTTTAGTAAAAGCATGTTAAAGCCGTGTACCAAGGATTGTGATGAACTATGTGTAAGCATGTGACGTGTAACATGTTCCTCAGCGGTTTATTAAGGCATAATAATCTGCACTAGACTGTTTAAGTGGAAAGTGTTCCTGTATGCATCAATATCACAGCCAAGTGACTGTCCCCCAATGCACTCAGTGAGCGCTACCTTACAACACATATATAAACGCAAGTTATATAGAAGAAATTTTACCACTAACGTGTGTTACAACTCCTGGAGTGGACCCTCTGGGTCGTTATACCAACCCACCCAGGGCGAGCTGACCTAGTGAGGACCACCCCCTATACAGGGAGTGTCAGGGGCAGACCCAGGGGGGCAAAGTACCATGACTGCTGGAACTAGGTGGTCGGCTCACAGAAGACATGAGTGAGTGTGTCTAGCAAGGTGCAAGAGGGAATGTGCAAAAAACAAGAGAGTGCAAAGTGTGGACACAAAGGCACGCAAGGTATAGGCATGTGCACAGAAGTGCGGAGGGTTCAGGACAGTACAAGGCATGTGCACGAGGGCACGCAGTGTACTGGGTAGTGCAAGGCGCGTACATGAGAGCACGGTGGTATGGGAGCGCGTATGGCATGTACTAACTAGCACACCCGGATATGGAGTAAAACAGTACAAGGCTTGGCAGCGCACGTGCTGGGAAGCACGCCTGGGAGCAAGGGAAAGCAGAGGATGTGCTAAGAAGCGCAACAGGACACAGTACAGAAACAGAGCAAGTGCAAAGGAGCATGACAGAGCACAGAACAGAGGCAGAGCGTGTGTAAAGAAGCACGGCAGAGCACAAGGTAAGGGACCTGTATACAGAACGCAGCCAAGCAAGGACCAAGCAGACCAAGCAGTGAAGCACAACAATAATCAGGCGCCTCCCATAGGAAGAGGCAGCCTGATATAGGGCAAGAGCGCTGAGACTTCCGGGTCAGGTCTTCCAGGACTTTAGAGATGGCGTGGCTGCAGTCAGGGCAGAGAGGAGCGTGCATGTGCACTAGCAACACCGTGCAGTCACAGGATTAAGTGCCTGAGGTGCGCGTGCGCACCCGATGGGGCCCTGGAGTGGCCGCAGCACCGGAAGTGGTGACGTTGGGCGCGGCATCCCGGTCCCAGGTGAGAGCGGCGTGACAGTAGCCCCCTTCATGTCCCCTCTTTATAAGTCTGGAAAGGAGTGGAGACAAAATCTGGGGTGCGTGGATATTCTCTCGGGGGTCCAAAGAGCTTACTTCAGGACCAAAGCCCTTCCAATCAATTAAGAAGAGAATCTTCCCTCTTACCTTCTTCATGGCCAGGGTATCATTCACCTCAAATTCATCCCCCACACCAACAGGCTTAGTAATGTGGCCTGGAGAAGGATGAAACCAATTGAGCACCACGGGCTTGAGGAGGGACACATGGAAGGAATTGGGAATGCGAAGTGAGGCGGGTAACTTCAATTTGTACGCCACATCATTAATACCCAGAGGACCTCAAAAGGACCAATGTATCGAGGACCTAGTTTGAATGAGGTACCTTGAGGCGAATATACTGTACTTCGAGGAAAGACACGCTTTGTCACCAGGGAGATAAGGAGGAGAGTCCAGGCGCCTTTTATCGCCATGTAATTTCATCCTGTGCCGTGCTTTCTCAAGAGCAGATTTGGTCTCCTGCCATATCCTAGAGAACTCCACAGACAGTCAGCCGCTGGCAGTCCCAAGACAGTATGTACTGGTAAAGGCACATTGGGATGCTGTCCAAAGACGATGAAGAAGGCAGACATGGAGGAAGATTCACTGGTGTGATTATTGTATGCAAACTCAGCTCAAGGAAGCAAACTGACCCAGTCATTCTGATAAGCATTTGAAAAGTGACAGAGATAAGATGTAAGAATTTGATTTGTTTGTTCCACCTGCCCATTGGTTTGAGGTTGATAATCAGAAGAAAAGTTCAGTGTCACTTTTATGAGTCCACAAAGAGCTCTCCAGAACCAGGAGGTGAATTCAACCCCACTGTCTGATACAATGTGCCGAGGGAAGCCGTGAATTCTGAAGATGTGAGCAATGAAAATCTTTGCCAATTCGGGAGCAGAGGGTAGTCTTGGGAGAGGAATAAATGGGCCATTTTCAAGAATCGGTCCACAACCACCAGAACCACAGTAGAACCAGAGGAACAAGGCAAATCGGTAATAAAATCCATGGCTATGTGCTGCCATTGAGCCTAAGGTACTTGTCACGGGGTTACTGAGGCAGAACAGAGCCAGAGGACCGCAGTGTCTGATGGCTCCTGCTTTGCCGCGGAGAAGCACTTCTCTGGCATATTAGGGATGTTTGTTTTCTTTCAGCAGGTCAGGGGTTAACCCCTTTCTGCCATTAGACGTACTATCCCGTCCATGTACCCTGGGACTTAATTCCCAGGGACGGGATAGTACGTCTAATGCGATCAGCGGCGCCCACGTGGTGAGCGCCGCTGATCGCGGCCGGGTGTCAGCTGATTATCACAGCTGACACCCGGCACAATGTGTCAGGGGAGGTCACGGACCGCCCCCGACACGTTAACCCCTTGCACACCGCAATCAAACATGATCGCGGTGTACCGGGGGCTAAAGGGAAGCATCGGCAGGGAGGGGGCTCCCTCCGTGCTTCCCTGAGCCCCCCATGGCAGCGCAATGTGCAGCGCTGCTGCGAGGGGGGCTCCTTTCCTGCAGGCCCCCGAATCAAAGATGGCAACGGGGGCCTTCGGGGGCCTGCAGGAAGCTGGCTTCCTCAGTGCCTGCAAAGCGTAGGCATGAGGAAGCCTTAGAATCATAGAATCATAGAATCGTAGAGTTGGAAGGGACCTCCTGGGCCATCTGGTCCAACCCCCTGCTCAAAGCAGGATTCGCTAAATCATCCCAGTCAGATGTCTGTCCAGCCTCTGTTTGAAGACTTCCATTGAAGGAGAACTCACCACTTCTCGTGGCAGCCTGTTCCACTCATTGATCACTCTAACTGTCAAAAAGTTTTTTCTAATATCTAATCTGTGTCTCCTCCCATTCAATTTCATCCCATTGCTTCTAGTCTTTCCTTGTGCAAATGAGAATAAAGTTGATCCTTCTACAATGTGACAGCCCTTTAGATATTTGTAGACAGCTATTAAGTCTCCTCTCAGTCTTCTCTTTTGCAAACTAAACATTCCCAAATCCTGCAACCTTTCCTCATAAGACAGGGTTTGCAGACCGGTCACCATTCTGGTCGCTCTTTTCTGAACTTGCTCCAGTTTGTTGATGTCTTTTTTAAAATGTGGTGCCCAAAACTGGACACAATATTCCAGATGAGGTCTGACCAAAGAGGAGTAGAGGGAAATAATGACTTCACGTGATCTAGACTGTATGCTTCTGTTAATACATCCTAGAATTGCATTTGCCTTTTTTGCTGCTGCATCACACTGTTGACTCATATTCAGTCTGTGATCTATTAGTATACCCAAGTCTTTTTCACATGTGCTGTCACTTAGCCCTATTCCTCCCATTCTATATATGCTTTTTCCATTTTTATTGCCCAGATGTAGTACTTTGCATTTCTCCCTGTTAAAAACCATTCTGTTAGTTGCTCCCACTTCTCCAGTTTATTTAAATCTTTTTGAATCCTCTCTCTCTCTTCTCTAGTATTAGCTATCCCTCCTAGCTTTGTGTCATCAGCAAATTTAATCAGTTTACCCTCAATTCCTTCATCTAAATCGTTGATAAAGATGTTGAACAATACAGGGCCCAGGACAGAGCCCTGTGGTACCCCACTTGAGACATTCTTCCAACTGGATGTGCAGCCATTTACGACCACTCTTTGGGGCCGATCACTAAGCCAGTTATGAATCCACCTAACAGTTGCCTTGTCCATTCCATACTTAATCATTTTTTCAATAAGGATTGTATGAGAGACTTTGTCAAATGCTTTGCTGAAGTCAAGATATACTATATCTACAGCATTTCCTTGATCCACCCAATCAGTGATACCGTCATAGAAGGAAATTAAGTTAGTCTGACATGACTTATTAGTTACAAACCCATGCTGACTCTGTTTAATCACTTCATTCTTATCCAGGTATTGACATACATGTTGTTTAATAATTTGTTCAAAGATCTTTCCTGGTATAGAAGTCAGACTCACCGGCCTATAGTTACCTGGGTCCACCTTCTTCCCCTTTTTGAAGATAGGAACAACATTTGCTCTTCTCCAGTCTTCTGGCACTTCTCCTGTTCTCCAAGAATTTTCAAAGATTATAGAGAGGGGTTCAAAAATTTCTTCTGCTATCTCCTTCAGTACTCTGGGGTGTAATTCATCTGGACCTGGAGACTTGAATTCATTTAGGCTAGCTAAGTGTTTCCTCACTATCTTTCTGTTTATAGATATCCTGGATTCTTCTATTCCCTTAATAGGACAGTGAATAACAGTTGATGTTACATTTCCTTTCTGAGAGAAAACAGATGCAAAATAGGAATTTAAAAGTTCAGCCTTCTCAACATCCTGTCTTACCATTTCATCATTTTCATCCTGTAAAAATCCTATGGCATCTTTGACTTTTCTTTTACTTTTGACATATCCCCAAAATCCTTTGCAAGCCTCAATTCATTTTCAGCTTTAGCTAATCTGATTTGTGCCCTGCAGGTTCTGCAGACAGCATTATATTCTTCTTTAGATATGCCTCCCTCTTTCCATTTTATAAACATTTTTTTCTTCCTTTTTAGCATGTGCTTAAGTTCTGTGTTCATCCATCCTGGTTTCCTTAACTGCTTCCTATTCTTCCCTCTTTTCGGAATTGTTAACAACTGTGCTTTGAGAATTTCATTTCTCAAGATTTTCCATCCTTCCTGGACATTTTTGTCTTTAAGGATATCCAGCCATTGGATCCCTCCAATTCTCTTTCTGAATCCCTTAAAATCTGCCTTTCTGAAATCTAACCTTGACGTCTGAGTCTTCACAGGTCTTCCGCCTCTAGTTATCCAAAATTCTAAAATAGCATGGTCGCTACCTCCTAGGGTCCCAGCCACTTTTACCTCCTCAACCATTTCCTCCCTGTTTATAAGGATTAGATCCAAAGTAGCAGTTCCCCTTGTTTTCTCCCTTACCTTTTGGAAGATAAAGTTGTCAGCAAGAGAGGATAAGAATTTCCTTGACCTGTTAGTTTTGCCTGAGAGAGATTCCCAACAAATGTCTGGATAGTTGAAATCTCCCATGACAACTATGTCATATTTTTTGGAGAACTTGGCCATTTGATGCATAAAGAGTTCATCCATAGCTTCAGGTTGCACAGGCGGCCTGTAGTAAATGCCTACAATGGTGTCCTTTCCATTGTTCTGTCCTTGTATTCTTACCCAAACAGTTTCCACAGAACTCCCAGTCTCTGAAGCTTCAATCTCTGTGCAGATATACGCGTTTCTAACATACAATGCGACACCCCCTCCTCGTTTATCAAGTCTGTTTCTTGCAAATAAGTTGTATCCTTCTAGTCTTGTATTCCAATCATGTGTATTGTCCCACCAAGTTTCAGTGATTCCAATGACATCATATTTCTTTTCCTGTGTTAGTAGTTCCAATTCTCCTTGTTTGTTGCCCATGCTTTGTGCATTAGTATAGAAACATTTTAGTTTGTGATTGG
The DNA here is from genome assembly GCF_039654945.1 of Dendrobates tinctorius. Taxonomy (NCBI): domain Eukaryota; kingdom Metazoa; phylum Chordata; class Amphibia; order Anura; family Dendrobatidae; genus Dendrobates; species Dendrobates tinctorius. The sequence continues at coordinate 3,469,634 of NW_027361893.1, read as the reverse complement.
TTTCTCTTTCTCCAATATTTGTATTAATTAGATTCTTTTGTCTTTGTTCTTCCTTTCCACTTCTAATAGCAGAGTTCTCAATAGCATTTGTCAGGTGTATGGCTTTTTCTGGTCTTTTGCTTCCCTTCCCATGTTGTTCTAGTTTAAAGCTCTCCTTACAAGTGTAAGGAGCCTTCTGCACTGCCTGTGACAGATCGCTGATCTGTCACAGTGATCTGTGATGTGACAGATCAGCGATCTGTCACAGGACAGTGATGTCCCACCTGGGACTATTTAATAAAGTTAAACAAAAATAAAAAAAAGTGTTAAAATAAATTAGAAAAAAAAAAAAAATATTCCCCCAAATAAATCCATTTTTTGGAAATAAAAAAAAAACAATAAAAGTACACATATTAGGTATCGCCGCGTCCGTAACGACCCGCCCTATAAAACTGTCCCATTAGTTAACCCCTTTAGCGAACCCCATAAAAAATAAAAATAAAAAACAAAGCAAAAAATGTATCATACCGCCAAACAAAAAGTGTAATAACGCGTGATCAAAAAGATGCATATAAATATCCATGGTACCGCTAAAAACGTCATCTTGTCCCGCAAAAAACGAGCCACCACACAGCATCATCAGCGAAAAAATAAAAAAGTTATAGCTTGCAGAATAAAGCGATGCAAAAATAATTATTTTTTTATATAAAATAGTTTTCATTGCATAAAACCGACAAAACATAAAAAAACGACCTAAATGAGGTATCGCTGTAACTGTACCGACCCGAAGAATAAAACCGCTTTATCAATTTTACCGCACGCGGAACGGTGTAAACGCACCCCCCCCAAAAGAAATTCATGAAACGCTGGTTTTTGTTCATTCTGCGTCCCAAAAATCGGAATAAAAAGCGATCAAAAAATGTCACGTGCCCGAAAATGGTACCAATAAAAACGTCAACTCGTACCGCAAAAAGAAAGACCTCACATGACTCAGTGGGTCAAAATACGGAAAAATTATAGCTCTCAATATGTGGTGATGCAAAAACTATTTTTACTATAAAAAGTGTCTTTTAGCGTGCGACAGCTGCCAAATATAAAAACCGCCATAAATAGTAAATCAACCCCCCCGTTATCACCCCCTTAGTTAGGGAAAAATAATAAAATAAAAAAAATGTATTTATTTCCATTTTTCCATTAGGGTTAGGGCTAGGGTTAGGGCTAGGGTTAGGGCAGGGTTAGGGCTAGGGTTAGGGTTAGGGCTGAGATTAGGGTTGGGGGTGTGTTGGGGTTCGGGTTGGAGTTAGAATTGGGGGTTTCCACTGTTTGGGCACATCAGGGGCTCTCCAAATGCAACATGGTGTCTGATCTCAATTCCAGCCAATTCTAAGTTGAAAAAGTCAAATGGTGCTCCTTCCCTTCCAAGCTCTGCCATGCGCCCAAACAGTGTTTTACCCCCCACATGTAGGGTATCAGCCTACTCAGGTCAAATTGCAAAACAATTTTTGGGGTCCAATTTCTCCTGTTACCCTTAGGAAAATAAAAAATTGGGGGCAAAAATATCATTTTTGTGGAAAAAAATGATTTTTTTATTTTCACGTCCGAGCGTTATAAACTTCTGTGAAGCACTTGGGGGTTCAAAGTGCTCACCACACATCTAGATAAGTTCCGTGGGGGGTCTAGTGTCCAAAATGGGGTCACTTATGGGGAGTGTCAATAGTTTAGGTACATCAGGGGCTCTCCAAACGCACATGACACCCGCAGACCATTCCATCAAAGTCTGCATTCCAAAACGTCACTGCTTCCCTTCCGAGCCCCGACGTGTGTCCATACAGTAGTTTTCTCCCACATATGGGGTGTCAGCGTACTCATGACAAATTGGACAACAACTTTTGGGGTTCAATTTCTCCTGTTACCCTTGGGAAAATAAAAAAATTGGGGACTAATTGATCATGTTTGTGGAAAAAATACGATTTTTTTATTTTCATGCCCGGGCATTATAAACTTCTGTGAAGCCCTTGGGGGTTCAAAGTGCTCACCACACATCTAGATAAGTTCCTTAGGGGTCTCGTTTCCAAAATGGGGTCATTTGTGGGGGTTTCCACTGTTTAGGTACATTAGGGGCTCTCCAAAGGCAACATGACACCCGCAGACCATTCCATCAAAGTCTGCATTCCAAAACGTCATTACTTCCCTTCCGAGCCCCGACGTGTGCCCATACATCTAGATAAGTTCCTCGGGGGGTCTAGTTTACAAAATGGTGTCATTTGTGGGGGGTTTCCACTGTTTAGGTACATCAGGGGTTTTCCAATCGCGACATGGTGTCCGATCTCAATTCCAGCCAAAACCGTCAAATGGCGCTGCTTCCCTTCTGAGCTCTGCCATGCGCCCAAATAGTGGTTTACCCCCACATGTGGGGTATCAGCGTACTCAGGACAAATTGCACAATACCTTTTAGGGTCCTGTTACCCTTGGAAAAATAAGAATTGAGGGTGAAAAGATCATTTTTGTGGAAAAAATATGATTTTTTAATTGTACGGCTTTATGTTATAAACTTCTGTGAAGCCCTTGGGGGTTCAAAGTTCTCACCACACATCTAGATAAGTTCCTTAGGGGGTCTAGTTTCCAAAATGGTGTCATTTGTGGGGGTTTCCACTGTTTTGGTACATCAGGGGTTTTCCAATCTTGACATGGTGTCCAATCTCAATTCCAGCCAAAAACGTCAAATGGCGCTGCTTCCCTTCCGAGCTCTGCCATGCGCCCAAATAGTGGTTTACCCCCACATATGGGGTATCAGCGTACTCAGGACAAATTGCACAATAACTTTTAGGGTCCTGTTACCCTTGGGAAAATAAAAATTGGGGTGAAAAGATCATTTTTGTGGAAAAAATATGATTTTTTAATTGTACCGCTGTACGTTATAAACTTCTGTAAAGCCCTTGTGGGTTCAAAGTTCTCACCACATATCTACATAAGTTCCTTGGGGGGTCTAGTTTCCAAAATGGGGTCACTTGTAGGGGGTTTCCACTGTTTAGGTACATCAGGGACTCTGCAAACGTGACATGGCGTCCGATTGCATTGAAAAAGTCAAACGGCGCTCCTTCCATTCTGAGCTCTGCCATGCGCCGAAACAGTCGTTCCCCCCAACATATCAGGTATCAGCGTTCTCAGGACAAATTGCACAATAACTTTTGCAGTCCAATTTCTCCTGTTACCCTTGGTAAAATGAAAAAAATTGAACCTGAAGTATTTTTTTTGTGAAAAAAAGTTAGATGTTCATTTTTTTTTAAATATTCAAAAAAATTCCTGTGACGCACCTAAAGGGTTAATAAACTTCTTGAATGTGGTTTTGAGCACCTTATGGGGTGCAGTTGTTTGAATGGTGTCACTTTTGGGTATTTTCTATCATATAGACCCCTCAAAGTGGCTTCAAATGTGATGTGGTCCCTAAAAATAAAATGGTGTTGTAAAAATGAGAAATCGCTGGTCAACTTATAACCCTTGTAACTTCCTAACAAAAAAAAATTTGGGTTCCAAAATTGTGCTGATGTAAAATAAACATGTGGGAAATGTTAGTTATCAAGTTTTTTGTGTGCCGTATCTCTGTGATTTAAGGGCATAAAAATTCAAAGTTGGAAAATTGCAAAATTTTCGCCAAATTTCCGTTTTCTCACAAATAAACGCAAGTTATTTGAATGAAATTTTACCACTAACATGAAGGACAATATGTCACGAGAAAACAATGTCAGAATCACCGGGATCCATGGAAGCGTTCCAGAGTTATGACCTCATAAAGGTACAGTGGTCAGAATTGTAAAAATTGGCCCGGTCATTAACGTGCAAACCACCCTTGGGGGTGAAGGGGTTAATCGGCCATGTGGAAATCCCTGCTTGAGCTGTGCTTTATTAACCACTCCTCTCTCCTGTAAAAGCTAGGTCTGCTGGCCAGATCGTTGCCTGAGTTAGCATTTGCTACAAAGATCTAGAGAGGGAGAAGCTGGTGTTTGGAGAGCTGGAGGAGTTTATTGTGAGACTGCTGCTTGGTTTGTACGCTTGGAAATTCCTCATCCTTTCCTGCTTTATTTTCTCCCCCTGACCTTCACACCCTGGTGTATACCACTGTTGTTTGTGAGAGTATTATTTTTGAGTGAAATTTTCTTTTACCCTTTTCTTGTTCCCCTGTCTGTCGGGTTGGTGTACTTCGGTACACAGTAGCGTCTCTCTTCCCCGGGTGGGGGCAAGGGGGCAGACGCAGGGCAAAAGCTAGGAGACAGGGCTACGGCGGAGGCCCCGGCACCCTCGCCATCTGAGGTATCCCGGAGAACAGGGTGAGTTAGGGTGCCCCCTAGTGTCAGGGCTAGTAAAGGTGCCCCTGGTCCCAGTTTACTCGCCAGCCAATCGTGACAGTACTGGAGGCAGAAGCAGAAAACTGGAGGGTGGTTGTCTCGGTACCTTGTTTTGGGCGTGTAAAAAAATGCGTATTCTTGTAAAATACTTAGGACTAGTTACCAGATAAAAATGTAGTGGTTTATTTGGATTCTTCCATCAAAGAAAAGATTATTACAGAAAAACATAAAAATAGGTGCATGATTGTAAAGAGATTGTCCATTAGTTCATAGCATGTATTCTTCTTTTTCTGGGATCCCACATGGCAAATGGCGTCTGTCTCTCTTAGGCTTCTTATGTAATAGTCAAGTTACATACCAGCTGTTCATTCAATGCTATGCCCATGCACAGATGACTTCCACACGTCTGTGTCTCATGATGGAGAGGGAGCTAGCGCCACCTTCTAGAGTGAGCTATGAATTATATACGTCTCTTAAAGCACGTGATCTCTGTATATATGGAGTTGACCTTTTACATGAGCTAACCTTACAAAAATAGCCTATGTAGTGTCAGCTAAAGCAATGTACAGAACTGAGTGTAATAAGAAATTAACGGATTAATAATATTTAACAGGGCGTAGGATAGTAGATCGCAAAGCCAAGAAAGTGTTGGACTGCCTTCACCCCATGAGGCCGTGGCCAATCGAGAACGGCGGACACTTTCGCCGGATCAATGCAAAGACCAGAGTCCGAGATAATGTACCCCAAGAATGGCAAGGATGTTTGTTAGAAGACACATTTCTCGATCTTGGCATAAAGGTGGTTCTCCCTCAAGTGAAAGAGCACTTGGCGTACGTTCTTACTGTGGGCAGACAGATCTGGAGAAAAAATGAGGATATCGTCCAGGTAGACTACTACGCAGGAGTACAGCATATCCCAGAAGACGTCGTTCACGAACTTCTGGAATACCACTGAAAAGTTGCAGATGCCAAAGGGCATGACCAAGTACTCATAGTGACCGTCTCAGGTGTTAAAAGCGGTCTTCCACTTGTCACCGGAATGGATACGGACCAAGTTGCAGGTCCCATGAAGATCCAGCTTGGTGAAAATTCGTGCTCCTCTTAGCCGGTCAAAGAGTTCGGGGATCAGTGGCAGTGGATACTTGTTTTTGACCATGATTTCATTCACACCTCGATAGTTGATGCAGGGACAGAGGGAGCCTCCTTCTTTTTGACAAAGAATGACCCCGCACCTGCGGGCGAGGAAGACTTGCGGATAAAACCTCTAGCTAGGTTCTTCTGGATATACTCCAACATGGCTTGGGTTTTGGCAGGAGATAGCGGGTATGTTCTACCCCTAGGTGGCGTAGAGCCAGGAACGAGGTCAATCGGACAGTCGTATGGTCAATGTGGAGGCAGAGTCTCGGCTTCCTTCTTGTCGAAGACATCTGCAAAAGACCAGTAGGCCAAAGGCAGACCTGTAGGTGCTGAGGGCGGACAGGCAGAGCCCATTGGATGGACGGGCAGTAGACACCTCTTCTGACAGGATGGTCCCCAATGGAGTACATCACCGGAACACCAGTCCAGGGTTGGCTCATGAGTCCGTAACTAAGGGAGACCAAGAAGAAGCGTGTGAGACAAAGTCGACCGGACGTGGAAGGAGATCTCTCGGTGCAGGACTCCAATCTGCAGTTCAATTTCTTTGGTGACCTGAGTAATGGTCTCCTGCAAGGGTTTACCGTTGACCGAAGCTATCAGCCGAGGAGTCTCCAGGGATCTGACAGGAATCTGGTATTTTTTAACCGCCTCGAGCCTGATAAAGTTCCCTGCCGCTCCTGAATCTATATAAGCCTCCTCAGAATAACGCTTAGAACCAACATTCGGCAAAACAGACACTGCCAGGGGAGGAGAGGAATCACGTATACCTAGGGAGGCCTCTTCTACCAATCCTAGGCAGAGAAGTTTCCCGGCTTCTCGAGACAGGAGCGAAGGAGATGGGAAGGACTCCCACAGTAAGAACAGAGTCCTTGTGCAAGCCTCTCTTTCTGACGCCATTCAGCCATCTTGAGTCGGTCCAGCTGCATTGGTTAAGATGCGGGACCTGAAGAAGAAGGCACGGGTTGTGAGTAGAGAGGAATGCGGATGGAGGAGGAGAGACGAGGAAGTCTTATCTCTCTGGCTGCCTCATGGATATGCTCTTGGAAGTGCAGATCAATGTGTGTCGCAAGAGAGATTAGATCCTCTAACGAGGTAGGAGTACCCCAGCCTGCCAGTTCGTCCTTGATCTGACTGGACAGGCCACGACCAAAAGGCCTGCATGAGGGCCTTATTATTCCAACCGAGTTCAGAGGACAGAGTGCGAAAATGGATGGCATATTGTCCTACCAATAGAGTACCGTGATGGAGGTTGAAGAGTGACTCGGTGGTGGAAACAAGATGACCAGGCTCGTCGAACACCTTGAGGAAGGTGTCCAAAAAGGTGGAAAGTTGAGAGACGAGTGGATCATCACACTCCCAGAGGGGATTCACCCACGCTAACGCCTCCCTTTCAAAGTGGGAAACTATAAAGGCTACTTTAGCGCGATCGGTGGGGTAGTGCTGTGGCAGGAACTCAAAATGTAAACGCATTGGTTCAAAAACCCCCGACACCACTTGGGGTCACCACTATATCGGGGTGGATTGCATACACAGGGCAGCGAGCGCGAGACCGCAGTTTGGGCCGAAACGGAGGCAACGGACTGTAGGGAAAGGAGCCGGTTATCTACCGACACCATGTTAGTTGAGAATATGGGCCTGGGTGTCACGTTGTTGAGTGAGCTCTTGTTGGAGACTGGCCAACTGGGAAGCATTCCCAGGGTCAGAGGACTGTAAGGCTGACAAACAGGACTCCATAGATTTTAAAAAGGACATAATACTGGTCTGATTCTCCCATAGGAACACCAGTTACTTTTGGGCAATAGCCGAGATACCAGCGCGGTCCATAGCCTGATTATACTGTGACGACTCCTGGAGTAGACCCTCTGAGTCGTGATACCAACCCACCCAGAGCGAGCTGACCTAGTCTGGACCACCCCCTATACAGGTAATGTCAGGGGCAGACCCAGGGTGGCAAAGTACCACAACTGCTGGAACCAGGTGGTCGGCTCACAGAAGACATGAGTGAGTGTGTCTAGCAAGGTGCAACAGGGAATGTGCAAAAAAAAGAGAGTGCAAAGCGTGGATACAGGGGCACGCAAGGCATAGGACAGTACAGGGCATGTGCACAGAAGTGCAGAGGGTTCAGGACAGTACAAGACATGTACACGGCATGTGCACGGGGGTATGCTGGGTCCTGAGTAGTGCAAGGCACATATACGAGAGCACGGTGAGTACGGGAGTGCGTATGGTGTGTACTGACTAGCACGCCCGGGTATGGAGCAAAGCAGAGCGCATGCAGGAGTGCACGCCTGAGTACAAAGCTAGGCAGTGCGCATGCTGGGAAGCACACCTGGGAGCAAGGCAAGGCAGAGGATGTGCTAAGAAGCGCAACAGGACATAAGGCAGGAACAGAGCGTGTGCTAAGAAGCACGACAGAGCACAGTACAGAAACAGAGCAAGTGCTAACCAGCACAACAGGGCACAGTACAGAGGCAGAGCGTGTGCTAGTGGTAAATCTGCCATCTTTATCTGTACACTACTGGCATGTCGTCTATAGGATGTGTAATCTCCATCTCTTGTTAGGAGGTTTCCTCCTATACACTATATGGGCTGTAATATGTTCCTGGAATATTCCATATGGCACTTGCTGCACTTTATATCTCCTATTTGTATTCCAGGAATGTAATGCGCTGTTAGCTCTTTATTTTCTTACTATTTATACCCTTTGCTCTGTGTCCTCTCATATAAGCTATTCATTTATAAGTGCACAGTATCTATTCACCTTATAAACCGATATCAGGTGATATATCTACAATCCGTAAATATATATCTATGTATGGATTTATCTCATACTCAATAAATACGGTGCACTTAATCTCATTTCCATCTTGATAGTGACACTCTCTTAGGATACATGTTACTCTATGATGGCACTTTTGCACATAGCCACTAGATGGAGATACAACATGTGACATTTGCCTGAATTTTTATATCTACACATGGTTTACACACATTATATTTTCTTGTCTTAACTATATACTATTTCACATTATAAGCTGTGTATTTTTGTAATTATTTGTATGTATACAGGATTACCACTTCTGTCTCTGCCAAAACAATCCCCATTAACCCCTTTCCGATATCGGGTGTAAATGTACGCTGATGTCAGACTCCATCCCTTTGATTTGGGCTCCAGCGCTGAGCCCACATATTTTCCAGCACATGATGGGCCAGAAATCCCGCCCATTGGTGACCCTGTCACGTGATCGTGGGTCACTGATGGGTTAGCATAACAACCAGAGTTCTCCAGCAGACCTGTATGGTTGTCACTGCCGGATCCTATGAGCACTGCCCTGTGGTCGGCGTAAGTGAGCAACTCTGCTATATACAGGTGATCTAATCATTTCCTGTATGTAGCAGAGCCAATCAGGTTATGGCAGATACTAGTCTCCCATGGAGACTATTGAAGCATGCCTGTGGAGACATGGGAGCGTCAGCAGGCGCCCCGGTCCGCTAGCCGAAACTGCATGGACCAGGGATTGTCCCGCCGAGCACCTGCTCTTCTTTTTACATGGGCAAAATGCTATTCAAACAACACAGGGTGAGGGTGAAACAGTGTGGCAATGCTTTATTGAACTACAAAACAGGCAGATAACACATAAAACAGTCCAAGAAAAATGCCCAAGATGGTGCACATTAGAGTCTCACCCTTCCGCTGACTTGCCAGAATAGTAAGCAGCTGTGACTTCAGAGCTCCCAGGGTCGCTGCCCCACCTGTGGCATGCACACAGGTAACAGCAAGCATAGGAAGATGACAGTCCATTCAGTCCATACAAGGTACAAGGCCATTTGATCTGAGGATCACAACCTGCCTTCTCCAAATGTATCCATGGTTCAGCGATGATCAATGAGCAGATCTGTATTCTTCCAAAAGAGGCTAAAAACCCCTAGGTTGTTTCCTATAGAATGATAGGTCCGTGTCTCTTGTGATGGAGTCATGATGTAAAATTGCTGCTGTATGGTCTCTGGTTCTTTGGATGTATGGATGTCTTGGCAGCATCTCTGGCTGTTTCTCTCTCTCAGTCTCTTTATACAGAGGCATGTAACCTATTTTTAGACTTAGCAAGTGTCTTTCATTCATATTTTAACCCCTTTCTGACGTACTATCCCGTCCACGGTACCCGGGACCGTATGACCGGGGATGGGATAGTATGTCATTGCGATCAGTGGCGCTCACGGGCGCCCAGTGTCAGCTGATTATTACAGCTGACAGCCGGCACTATGTACCAGGGGTGGTCACATTAACATGATCGCAGTGTACCGGGGGCATAGGGAAGAATCATGAAGGAAGGGGGCTCCCTGCGTGTTTCCCTGAGACCCTCGGAGCGACGCGATGTGCTGCATCACTCCAAGGGTCTCCACCCTGCAGGCCCCGGATCAAAGATGGCCGCGGGGGCCTTCGAGGTCCTGCAGGGAGGCGGCTTCCTCAGTGCCTGCTAAGAGCAGAATGAATCTGCCAGCCAGCAGATTTGGCGGGCGCACTGCGCATGCGCCCGCCATTTTGGAAGATGGCGGCGCCCATGATCGATGATGGAAAGACACCGGGACTCGGAAGGTACTGGGGGAGGGGGGATTGGAAGATGGAGGGAAGGGGAGGGGTGCAAATGCTGATGGCGGCGGCATATCGCCACCATCAGTTGGTGGCAGAATGTCCCCGTCAGTCGTGGGGGGTCAGATTACTGTCTCCAGCCATGGCCGATGATATTTCAGCATCGGCCATGCTGTATTGTAATATTTCACCAAGTTTCATTGGTGAAATATTACTATCGCTCTGATTGGCTGTTTCACTTTCAACAGCCAATCAGAGCAATGGTAGCCATGGGGGGGCAAAGCCACCCCCCCGGGGTGAAGCACAATTCTTCCTGTGCCTGTGGGTCGGGTGACCTTTCGGTGACCCCGTTCACCCGACAAGTAGGAACGTGATTTATACCATACGTAGGTGTTATGGGTTGTAATGGCACAGGTTTTCATGACGCCTACGTAAGCGTCATGCGTCGGGAAGGGGTTAACAGCCCCACTGCCACAGCTGCATCCCAGCTTCTATCACTAACCACTTCTCTCGGCCTCTAAAGGGCATGTCACACTAAGCGATATCGCTAGCAATATCGCTATAACTTGTGACGTTATAGCGATATTGCTAGCGATATCGCTGTGTCTGATACTTACCTACGACCGGCTCCCCCGCTGGTTATCGCTGATTGCACGAGAACAGGCTGGACTGTTTCTCGTCATCAGCTTCCTGCGGCGCTTCCTGCTGTGACGACGAGCGACGCGTGGACGCGGGCGGGAGGACGCAGGATCGCCTGGTGTGACAGGTAAGTAGCGACCCCCGTCCCCAGCGATGTCGCTAGTGAGATCTGCCTGTGTGGCAGCTCACTAGCGACCACTTAGCGATGTACCAGCGATCCTGACCGCGTCATATCGCTGGTCGGGATCGCTGGTACATCGCTAAGTGTGACAGTACCTTAACAGCTCTCAACCTCAAAAACACACAAAGACGGTAACACCCTTGACCTGATCTTTGTCTGACTCTGTTCAATCTCCTACCTAGATAACACCACTTCCCTTTCTGACCACAACATTCTCTCCTTCACAATCACAAATTCTCACACACCCCATCACACTCCTACTTACCACACATTCTGAAATCTACAAGCCATTAACACTCATACACTTACAGACTCCCTACACTCATCATTGTCCCCAATCTCCTCTTTTTCTGTCCTGATCACTACAATGACACTCTTAGAAGCACCCTTGACCAAGTAGCTCCCCTAACCCGCAAAGCCTCCAAGCACAGAGTAAAACAGCCCTGGCTTACATCACAAACTCGACTTCTCCATTGATGCTCTAGGAGTGCTGAACATTTATGAAGGAAAAATCGAACACCAGAAAACTTCATCCACTTCAAATTCATGCTAAACACCTTTAATTCTGCCCTTCACATTGCAAAACAGACCTATTTCACCACCCTGATCTCCTCATTATTCAACAACCCCAAAAAACTTTTTGATACCTTTCACTCACTCCTCAGGCCGAAAGCACAAGCCCCTATCACAGACATTTGTGACGATGACCTGGCCTCCCACTTTAGAGAGAAAAGAGATAATATCCGCCAGGAAATCCGCTCCCAGCTACCAAGTGCAATGACTCCCATCCCTCCCTTCATTTCCCCTGGCTCACTCTCCACATTTGATCCCATCACAGAAGAAGTCTCCAGGCTCCTCTCTTCTTCTCGTCCGACTACATGCACTACTGACCCCATTCCCTCACATCTCCTCCAATCTCTGTCTCCAGTTGTCACAACTCACCTAACTACAATCTTTAATCTCTCCCTCTCCTCGGGCTTTTTCTCCTCCTCCTTCAAACACTCTATCATTACTCCATTATTAAAGAAACTCGCTCTCGACCCATCCTGCACAAACAACTACAGACCAGTCTCCAATCTCCCCTTCATCTCTTAACTCTTGGAGCGACTGTTTACTCCCACCTTACCCATTACCTCTCCACTCACTCCCTCCTAGACCCATCACAGTCCGGTTTCCGCCCACTACATTCGACAGAAATTGCACTCATCAAAGTGACCAATGACCTTCTGACAGCAAAATGTAACGGTGACCACTCTCTGCTCATTCTCCTCAATCTTTCTGCAGCTTTCGACACTGTTGACCACTATCTTCTATTCTCTAGGCTCCAGTCACAGTCACTAGGCATTAAGAACACTGCTCTCTCCTGGTTCTCTTCCTATCTTTCTGACCTCTCCTTCAGTGTTCTGTTCGCTGGCTCCACTTCATCTCCTCTTCCTCTCATTGTTGGGGTACCTCAGGGCTCAGTCCTTGGCCCCCTTCTCTTCTCTCTACATGGCCCCAATTGGACAGACCATCAGCAGATTTGGCTTTCAGTACCATCTTTATGCTGATGACACACAACTATACACATCATCCCTTGACCTTACCCCCGCTGTACTACAAAATGCCAGTGACTGTCTGCCCGCAGTCTCTAGCATCATGTCCGCTCTCTATCTGAAACTCAACCTTTCAAAAACCGAACTTTTTCTACTCCCGCCGTCTACCAATCTCCCTAAATCTGACATTTTCCTCTCCGTGAGTGGCACCATAATAACACTCTGGCAGCAGGTGTGCTGTCTGGGAGTTATGTTTGACCTCCGTCTTGCCTTCATCTCCCATATACAATCTCTTGCCCGCTCTTGATGCTTACACCTAAAGAACATCTCTAGAATCCGTCCTTTTCTCACCATGGAAACAAAACCCCTCACTGTTGCCCTGATCCACTCCCACCTGGACTACAGTAACGCTCTATTAATTGGCCTCCCCATCACTCAACTTTCCCCTCTCCAGCCCATCCTTAATGCTGCAGCCAGGGTCATCCATCTGGCTAATCGGTACTCTTACGCGTCTGCTCTTTGCCAGTCATTACATTGGCTGCCCATTCATTATAGGATCCAATTCAAAGTACTTGTTCTCACCCACAAAGCTCTCCACGGTGCGGCACCCCATTACATCTCCTCCCTCATTTCTGTCTATCAGCCTAACCGACCGCTGTGCTCTGCAAACGACTTTCGACTAACCTCTGCACTAAACCGTACCTCCCACTCCTGACTCCAAGACTTCTACCGCGCTGCGCCAATCCTCTGGAATGCTCTACCCCAAGAAATTAGGACCAGCCACAACTTGCACAGTTTTAGGCGCTCCCTCAAAACACATTTGTTCAGCGCAGCCTATCACATTCCCTAATCAGGCATTTTATGTGTAAGTGGCATGTGTAGCCCATTCACTATTCCCAGCTATCCCCCACTCCCTCAAGATGACTGGACCATCATTGTAAAAACACACCTGTACTCTGTATCTCCCTCACCTCATTGTAGATTGTAAGCTCTCACAAGCAGGGCCGTTTTATTTTGCTGTAATCACTGAATTATTGCTAAAGTTATTTTTGACTGTTATGCTTGAAACTGTTAAATTGTAGAGTGCTGCAGAATATGTTGGTGCTATACAAATAAAGATTATTATTATTATTAATAAGGGTAAGAATGGAGATGAGATCAAGCAGCCTTATTTGATTATTTGAACTATTTGCATAGCTTTTCCCTCTCTGCTTTAGAAGTCAACAAACTGGATCCATAATACAATGCATAATTAGCATCTCAGCAAACATCACAAGTGATCAAGGATAAGCACACAACAAAAGTCAATATTACCAGCTAAAGGTACTGTCACACTTAGCGATGCACCAGCGATCCCGACCAGCGATATGACGCGGTCAGGATCGCTGGTGCATCGCTAAGTGGTCGCTAGTGACACCAGCGACATAGCAGCGGTCGGGGGTCGCTACTTACCTGTCAGACGAGGCGATCCTGACGTCCTCCCTCCTGCGTCCACGCGTCGCTCGTCTCCACAGCAGGAAGCCCCAGCAGGAAGCTGACGACGAGAAACGGTCCATGACGTTCTCGCGCGATCAGCGATAACCAGCGGGGGAGCCGGTCGGAGGTAAGTATCAGACATAGCGATATCGCTAGCAATATCGCTATAACGTCACAAAAACCAGTGACGTTATAGCGATATTGCTAGCGATATCGCTTAGTGTGACAGGCCCTTTACACAAACAAAAGTCTGTTTTATTGACCAACCAGAAATCAACACTTAAATTTGAAAGCCAACATACAGATAACATTCTATTATTCTCGGTCTGCTAAAAAATAGTCATCTGGTTAAATTAAGATACAATGCTGTATGTCTTCACTATGCCAAAAGTAAAAAAAAAAATGTTTTAAAGATGTTAAAAAAATATAACAAGTTCAAATTATCCCCTTTTTGCCCCATTCAAGATAAAACAATAAAAAAAATCAAACAAACACATATTTGGTATCGCCGCATTCAAAATTGCCTGATCTATCAATATAAAAAAAGAATTAACCCGATCGCTAAACTTAGTAACGAGAAAAAAAGTCAAAACGGCAGAATTATGTTTTTTGGTCACCGTAACATTGCAATAAAATGCAATAATGGTCAATCAAAGGATCGTATCTGCACCAAAATGGTATTCATTAAAAGAAACCTGTCACCTCTTTTGGCTGCTATAAGCTGCAGCCACTGCCTTTCAGGGCTCATCTACAGCATTCTATAATGCTGTAGATAAGCCCCCGGTTGGACAACCCCTTCTCATTCCTCATGTTTGGTCCTGTTAAAATAAAAAAACACATATAAGCCTCCCATGCTGTCACCGCTTCAGTGGTGTTGGCACTTACGTTCTTGGGTATCTTTTGAGGTCTTTACGTCATGTGAGCACTGTGCCCAATCAGTGCTGGCGTCACTGTTCTCACTTTCAGACAAGTCGAAAATCATGAGGAAGTCAGAGAGCAGTCGCGGCCCTGGCTTCCTGTTGATGTTCAATACATCCAAAGACGGGGACAATGAAGCTACCGCTGATTGGGCGCAGGGCTCGTGTGATATGACAAACTAACATAAGCCCAGGGACAGTGAGTCTCAACACCACTGAAGTGGAGCCGACACTTGATTAGAACATTCACTGACAAAAGGATAAAACTAAACTTTATTAATTCCAAATGTAAAACTATACCCATAATTCACTAAGCTGGCTATAGTTTTACATTTGGAATTAAAAAAGTTTAGTTTTTTCCCTTTTGTCATGAAACATGAGGAATGACAAGAGACAACCCCTTTAAGAAGATCCAGTTTTGGTTAAAACGATTCCAACATTGTGAACATAAAAAAGGCTTCTCCCCTATGTGACATCTCTGATGTTTATTAACAGTTGATTTCCAAGTGAAATATTTCCCACATTAAGAAAATTACAAAGATTTCTCCTCTGTGTGACTGCTCTGATGTCTAACAAGAAGCGATGTCTGGTTAAAATGTTTCCCACATTCTGAACGGAAAAAAGTCTTCTCCCCGGTGTGAGTTCTTTGGTGCCGAACACAATCTGATTTATTGTTAAAACATTTCCCACATTCTGAACAGGAAAAAGGCTTCTCCCCTGTGTGAGTTCTGTGGTGTCTAACAAGCTGTGATTTGTGGTAAAAACATTTCCCACATTCAGAACAGGAAAAAGGCTTCTCCCCTGTGTGAGTTCTATGGTGATCAACAAATTGTGATTTATGTGTAAAACATTTCCCACATTCTGAACATGAAAAAGGCTTCTCCCCTGTATGAGCTCTGTGGTGTCTAATAAGACACTCTTTCCGGTTAAAACATTTCCCACATTCTGAACAGGAATAAGGTTTCTCCCCTGTGTGAGTTTTCTGGTGACTAACAAGCTGTGATTTTTGGTAAAAACATTTCCCACATTCTGAACAGGAAAAAGGCTTCTCCCCAGTGTGAGTTCTGTGGTGATCAACAAATTGTGATTTATGTGCAAAACATTTCCCACATTCTGAACATGAAAAAGGCTTCTCCCCTGTATGAGCTCTGTCATGTCTAATAAGACACTCTTTCCGGTTAAAACATTTCCCACATTCTCTACAGGAAAAAGGCTTATCCACTGTGTGGATTCTCTGGTGCCTAACACAAGCTGATTTACTGTTAAAACATTTCCCACATTCTGAACAGAAAAAAGGTTTCTCTCCTGTGTGTGTTATTTGGTGTGCAACAAGATTCACTTTCTGGTTAAAACATTTCCCACATTCTGAACAGGAAAAAGGCTTCTCCCCTGTGTGAGTTCTCTGGTGGTTAACAAAATGTGATTTCTGTGTAAAAAATTTCCCACATTCTGAACAGGAAAAAGGCTTATCCCCTGTGTGAGTTCGCTGGTGCCTAACACAAGCTGATTTACTGTTAAAACATTTCCCACATTCTAAACAGGAAAATGACTTCTTTGCTTTAGGAGCAGTTTGTTTTTTAATGCCTCTTTTGTGACTTTGATTTTCCTTAGTAGTCGGTAATGAATCAGAAGATGGGACCTGTTTCATAGTATCAGATGACAAATCTTTGCTGTGAATGGATGATGGTATATCTGGAGTAATAGCAATCTCTTCAGTTGTATCTTGTAGGATCTCAAGATCATCAGATTTAAAAATTGAAGATGTCAGCTGTCCCTCTGATCTCCTGGTACAGTCGTCTGCTAAGATAAAAAACAATTATTTTTTAATAAAATATCCTTGAGTTTTATATGTTTGAACATTTCTACTTACACTGTCCATAAAAATGGCAAGCTGTGTAAAAAAAAAACTTCATTTACCAAGACAATGACAGTTCACAGTCTAATAGAAGACCTTGTTGGATGAACCAGTAGTGCGTGGCGTTAAACTGTTTGTTCATTCTACCTCCCAAATATCAAATAAAAAGAAACCAATCAATGTTATGTAGATAAAAATAATACCAATTCTCATCTCACAAAAAAAACATGTCCCCACTCAGGTCCATCATCTGTCAATGGAAAATCAGAGGTTCCCACACTATTAGTGGCTCAAAGGCTGTTGAAGAGCAACAAGGTTTCTAGAAACCAATCCAGCAAAATCCGCTCTCACTTCTGAGCCTTGCAGTGTGCGCAAACAACATTTAGGATCCCTGTATTTAGCAATATTATAGTGAGAAGAATCCACTTAATTTGCGGTGTGTGTCTCCTGGAGCACAATCTGGGCACTATGTGTTGGGTGATAAAATGGCAAATGTGTAATTTTCACTCTCCAACATCCACTGCATGTTAAAGAAGTTGTCCACTACTAGAACTTTTTTTTTTCATAAATCTTGCTATTATGTGCCACTAAAAACATCCACTGTGCTTATTTTAGCAATATTACCTTTTATCATCCTGTCGCAGCACATTTTCAGTGCTGGCTTCAGTTCTCATGGGGTTAATCGACAACTTCCTTTGTCCTGACTGATTGTGCTCTAATACTACAAGTTCCATGATGCATTGCACTGGCCTGTAAGCCAGCAACAAGCACACCCACTCCAAAACACACCCAAACCCCTCCCTCCTCTATCTTCAATCTGAAGCATCTTATTGTAAGGGTCTGTGCACACGTTGTGGATTTTGCTGCGGATCCGTAGTGGATTTGGCCCTGCGCATCCGCAGCAGATTCTCCGGCGTTGTACAGTACCATAATTTCAATGTAAAACAAAAAACGCTGTGCACATGCTGCAGAAAAATCCACAGCATAAACGCTGTGGGTTCATTTCTGCAGCATGTCAATTCTTTGTGCGGATTCCACAGGTGAAATCCACACAAAGGGTATGTGCACACAGTGTGGATTCTCCCGCGGATTTTAACGCACAAAAACCGCAGCTCTTGGCATAAAATCAAATGCAGGTGCGTTTTTGCCGCGGCTTTGATGCGGTTTTTCAGTGCTGTTTTGTCTGCGGATGTGTATGCATTTTTGTAAGCTAAATAAAGATGTTATTTAACAAAAAAAATGATGTGATGTCATTTCTGTCCAGCCTCCTCTTTTACATTTGTCCAACCCACACTCCATTACACCCACAGATAGATATGAGATAGAAAGATAGCTATGGAAATTTTGATGGATATATCTATAGAAATATCTATGGATAATCTTTATTTTCATATAGCGGTAACATATTCCGCAGCGCTTTACAGTTTGCACACATTATCATCACTGTCCCTGATGGGGCTCACAATCTAAATTCCCTATCAGTATGTCTTTGTAATGTGGGAGGAAAACGGAGTACCCGGAGGAAACCCACGCAAACACAGGGAGAACATACAAAGTCTTTGCAGATGTTGTCCTTGGTGGGATTCAAACCCAGGACTCCAGCGCCTGCAAGGCTGCAGCGCTAACCACTGAACCACCGTGCTGCCCCCATATCCATCGATATTTCCATAGATACATCTATAGACATATCCATAGATATATCTAAAGATATATAGCCATATATAGTGAAAAAAATGGAAAAAATATAGCGTGGGCTCCCGTGAAATTTTCTGCGCCAGAGGGGGAAAGCCGACAGCCGGTGTCAATATTTGTAGCCTGGGAAGGGGGCAATACCCATAACCCCTTCCCAGGATATGAGTATCAGCCCGCAGCTGTCTGCATAGCCTTTATTGGCTATTAAAATAGGGGGGACCCCCCAAAAAAATGACGTGGGGTCCCCCTATATTTTATAGCCAGAAAGGCTATGCAGATAGCTGCAGGCTGATAATCATAGTCTAGGAAGGGGCAATGGATATTACCCCCCCCCCGGCTACGAATACCAGCCCCCAGCCGCCCCAGAAATGGCACAGCTATAAGATGCGCCAATTCTGGCACTTAGCCCCTCTCTTCCCACTCCCGTGTAGCGGTGGGATACGGGGTAATAAGGGGTTAATGTCACCTTGCTATTGGAAGGTGACATTAAGCCCGGTTAATAATGGAGAGCTGTCAATAAGACACCGATCCATTATTAATCTTTTGAAAGGGTTAAAAAAAAAACCCACACACAGAAGAATAAAGTCTTTTAATGAAATAAAACACGACACAGTTTTCATATTTTTATTGCTTGCCCAGATCCAAGCGACGCCCTCGATCTCCTAGAATAAAAAGTAAAAAAATAAAACAACCGTATACTCTCCGTCCGATGCAGTCCGATTAATAACGAGGGTCCCACGATGATCTCCCCTATAGAACAGTGACATCAGGTGAATACCCGACTATTCTTCTTGCCATCTAACACCACAGAATAGCAGGTAACACCATGGTCCAAGCCTAGGGGTCCCAGTGTAGGTCCAGATCCATGAAAGGGTGTTTAAGGGCGATGAGTAAGCCATGAGCAAGAGAAGATCGTGCCAAACACATTCATGGTGGACATCTTTTCAGCTGCCAGGTGACCCAACACATTGTGTCTGCAAACTATTCCAGCTAGATCTGCATTCAAATAGCTAAATGGCGCTCCTTCCCTTCTGAACACTGCCATGTGCCCAGACAGTAGTGTGCAATCGTATGTAGGGGATTGTGCGAAGCTGGAAAATAACTTGCAAGATCCATTTGTTTTCTATTATCCTTTGTGAATAATTCCAAAGTTATCACCACATAAAGTGACACACGTCAGATTTTAAAAATGGAGCCTGATTAGGAACACAAAACTGGCTGCAGGAAGAGGTTAAATCACAGTATTTTGGACACTAACTACTGTAATAAAAAAACTGTGACTATAGACAATAACATCTACTGAAATGATCAAACTCAACAGTTTTCATCAGTAATAAATGAGTAACTAGTGGTGAAACCTCTCTGGGCAATTAGCGGACGGATCTCGGTGACTTCACAATCTAAATTATTGTAAGGGCCAATATTTTCTGTCAGATGAGTTTCAAGAAGAAATATTACACATTTAAAGAGAACTGTGTACAATAGTGCAGAGCCGAGATTTCTTAAAGGGAACCTGTCAGCAGGATTGTGCACAATAACCTACAGACACTGTCAGGTCAGCGCCGTTGTACTGATTGCAATGATACCTGGGTTGATGAAATCCGTCTTGTGGTTGTTGTTTAATCTGTATTTGTAGTTTTCAGTTAATGAGATTCTCGTGCTTCGGGGTGGGGCTGTGGTCAGGGCTTTATGTGGTGCTCTGATTACATATGGATCTGTATTGGCTTCCGTGTATTGGCCTCCGTGTCTATGTGGCTCGGCTGTGTGTGTTCTGTGGGCACAAGACCTGTGAGAGGGGAGGAGTCAGGGGTCACATGATCAGGGGCTGTGTCTGCAGGGTCTGCACTCTGCAGGACCCTGCTGTGCTGGTTGTCATGGTGCTGGCTGGATGAGGTAAAGTTTCTATGTGGGGTCAGGAGGATTTTACAGTGTGGATGTAGCAGAGCCGTGTGTACAAGGTTTACGGAGCAGAGCCACATGTGTATGAGGTGTACAGAGCCGAGCTGCTCGTGTACGAGGTGTACGGAGCGGAGCTGTGTGTGTACGAGGTGTACGGAGCGGAGCTGTGTGTGTATGAGGTGTACGGAGCGGAGCCCCATGTGTATGAGGTGTACAGAGCGGAGCCACGTGTGTATGAGGTGTACAGAGCGGAATCGCGGGTGTACAAGGTATACGGAGTGGAGCCGCATGTGTACAAGGTGTACAGAGCGGAGCCGCATGTGTACGAGGTGTACAGAGCGGAGCAGCGCGTGTATAGGCGTACGGGGCGGAGCCGCGTGTGTACGGTGCGTACGGAGTGGAGTAGCATGTGTGCGGAGCCGCACTTGTACGAGGTGTATGGAGCGGAGTTGTGTGTGTACTTGGTGTACGGAGCGGAGCAGCGTGTGTATGGGGTATGCGGAGCTGTGTGTGTACGGAGTGGAGCCATATGTGTACTGGATGTACGGAGCGGAGCCAAGTGTGCACGAGGCATACAAAGTGGGCTTTTCCCACGGACACAGGAGTACACGGCAGAGCCCCGAGGAGCACTTAAAAACTCGCACACGACGTTCCACCGGAAGTGATGTGCTGGAAGCTGACCGGAAATTAGGTAATTTCATGAGAAGATTGTGACGGAACCAGGAATGCTTCAGATCCATTACCATGTATTCCTCCGACATGATATGTCCTGCACCAGGAGGCTCAGGTGGGTATTACAATGGGAGCTGGGCTGCTATAGTATCTTTATAGAATCTTTCTTTCTCTCTCTCTGTTTCTTTCATTCCCCTCTTTCTTGCTTTCTTTCTTTACTTCTTTCTTTCTCTCTCTGTTCGTTCTCTGTCTCTCTCTGTTCTTTCTTCCCCTGTTCTTTCTTTGCCCTCTTTCTTTTTCTCTCTATTCTTTCTTTCCCTTCTTTCTTTTGCTCTCCCTCTATTCTTTTTTTTCTGTCCCCTCTCTTTCTCTCTGTTCTTTCTTTCCCCTCTTTCTTTCTCTCTCTGTTCTTTCTCTCTGTTCTTTTTTTCTGTTCCCATTTTTCTTTTTCTCTGTTCTCTCTTTATTTCCCCTCTTTTTCTCTGTTCTTTCTTTCCCCTTTCTTTCTCGCTGTTTTCTTTTGCTCTTTTCTTTCTTTCCCCTCTTTCTTTCTCTGTTATTTCTTCTTTCTCTCTCGCTCTCCTTTCTTTCTCTTTCTCTCTCTATTTTCTTTTTTCTCCCTCTGGTTTCTTTCTTTTACTTAGTACCAGCCACTGTGCCCATAATTCCAGCCACTATGCCTCTAATAGCAATCAGTGTGATCAGCAGTGCTAAATGGGTGCAACTGGGTGTGGACATGTGTGTGACTAGTCGCAAAATGGGTGTGGTCGGGGCGTGTCCTAAAACTTGCGCCGCAGCCTTTGTCACTCTCTCTCTTCTTCAAAAGTTGGGAGGTATGCTAATTATTTACCTATTCAAATTTACCATGTGGAGCGCCGCTGAGCCAAGGAGCAAGGAGGAGAGCAGCGCTGCGGGAGGCACGCTGGAGCGGGTCCTGAGTGCGAGCGCCGGTGCAGAGGAGCCAGCCCTGAGGTGAGATCAGCATCAGTGCTGTGCTGCGCTGCCACTGTGGGGGAGGAGAAGAGGAGACAGACTGACTGTCACTCATTGTGCATGTGGCGCTGGCCAGACGGTGGCTACAGCCGCAGCACCAGCGTGTGTCTGTGAAGTCACTGTGGGCCGTTCCCCATAATTAAATACTGCAGCTCAGAAATGTGTGGACAGTGGATGGATCCTCTTGGTCTGGCCTGCCCTGCCTGCTTCAGGTAAGAGTACCAGAGCTGGGCAGGACTGAGGGACTGGGACCGAGGCAGGCTTGATTTTGGGGGGCTCCTGGGGGAGAACTGAAGCATGGCAGGCATGATTTTTGAGTGGCTCCGTCCTGGGGGAGAACTGAAGCATGGCCTGGCTGCTCATGAATGGGGGGGCCCCTGCCCTTGGCAGAACTTGTAGCATGGCCTGGCTGCTCATGAATGGGGGGCCCCTGGCCTGGGGAGAAGCATGGCCTGGCTGCTCATGCATGGGGGGGCCCTGGCCTGGGGAGAACTTGAAGCATGGCCTGGCTGCTCATGAATTGGGGGGCCGCTGGCCTGGGAAAAAGCATGGCCATGGCTGCTCATGAATGGGGGGGCCCCTGGGGAGAAGCATGGCTGCTCATGAATGGGGGGCCCTGGGGGAGATGCTTGTCTGCTCATGAATGGGGCGGCTCATGGGGGGGGAGAAGCAGCATAAACTGGGGGGCCACATGGGGAGATGCAGCATAAACTGGGGGGGCCACATAGGGCGAGAAGCACTAGGCCAAAAGTAGACCGCATATGGGGGAAAGCATTATGAAACAAAGGGAAATGGGGGTGCCTATATATCACCTGGAGGCTGTCTGTCTTGGGCTATATATGTTATTTAGAGGCTATACTGGGCTGTATATATTACCTGTAGGCTGTGGTGGGCTGTATATATTACCTGGAGGCTGTGCTGGGCTGTATATATTAACTGGAGGCTGTGCTGGACTATATATGTTATTTGGATGCTGTGCTGGGCTGTATATATTAACTGAAGGCTATGCTGGGCTGTATACCGTATTTTATTTGGAGGCTGTGCTGGGCTGTATATATTAACAACTAGAGGCAATGCTGGGCTTGTGGGCTATTTATGTTATTTGGAGGCTGTGCTGGCCTGTATATATAATTTGGAGGCTGCAACTGGCAAATAATAAATACAGCCCAGGAGCACCCTACAGATATTATATCCAGCCCTGCATAGCCTCAATTCTAGATAACAACTAATAACAAAATAACTTTGTTGCCCTATGAAGGGCGGGGGGGGCCCAAAAAATTTTTTGCACAGGGGCCCACTACAGTCTGTGTCCGCCCCTGCTTGTAAGGACCATATGAGCACATTCAGCAGCACTGATGGGGGAGAAGGTAGATTCATCCAATAAGATATCGGGGATCCTGAAGTCAAGAGCATCATTACCCTCCGCTTTCTCTTACAGACCAATCAAAATACTTTTCTTCAAGCCATTTTCTAACTTGTCAGCACATTCTACATACGCTGTCTTCTGGCTTTGTCGTTTACAGATCTGGGTAGTTAACCGTCAGAGTCTTCTAATCCCAGAGGGTAGGTGGATATTCCAGGTGGTAAGTTTTATAGAAAAGGGCTTTCAATACAGAAAGTCTGTTGAACAGTTTTGGGTGGAATAGAATGTTGTAGTTGGGAGGTAAAATGATGAACATGGTAATACAGCCGGACTACATCACCGATAAAGCAGCCACAGCCGGTGACTGAGAAGAATCATTGAATTTGCTTTTAGCGATTACTACTCACCTGGGTAGCCATATGTAGGAATTTCCTCTTTACACTGCTCATCACCCCTCAAATATGTCTCTGTAGTATTAATATGGGTCAGATCTTCACCCTGAAACAAATATTGTAAAAGTCAGAGAAAGATGGAGAAGTCACATCTATGATCAGCTCTAATCCTGCCATCTCCACCATTCGCATTACAAAATTAAAAAACAAATAATACTGGTGGATAAAACAAGACTGAGCACAAGATCTTCACAGCCGTCTACACATCATAGGGGAGATCTCCTGACACCTTCTCTCCATCTACCTGATGATCCTGAGGAACATTGGGATCTTCTTGTTTACAGTCCTGCGAAAGGAGAGGACGGGGACATCTCTCTGGTGTTGTCCTCTTACTGGAGAGATCTGGAGGAAACACATACAGGAACTGAATTCATTCTTTACATACAGATAATTATAGGCCGTGTGTATTCAGTCCTGTCTATTACCTGATGATATGAGGTGCTGGTGAACCTCCATCATGACGTCCTTGTACAGATCTTTGTGTCCTTCTAGATACTCCCACTCCTCCATGGCGAAATAGACAGCGACATCCTGACACCTTATAGGAACCTGACATACAAGGATACCATTATCCCCCCGATCCCTTCATAGCGTTACTGTATAATGTCCCAGCATTCCCAGCAGTGTCACCTCTCCAGTCAGCAGCTCAATCATCTTGTAGATGAGTTCTAGGATCTTCTGGTCATTGATGTCCTCATGTATCAGGGGGTGAGGTGGAGGCCCTGTGATTGGGCTCAGGGGTCTTCCCCATCCCTCAGACACAGGGTCCTGACAGCGTTCACTAGAGGTCTTCTTCACTACTGTGTAATCCTGGTTATGGAGAGACACATTAATAAATCCAACTACAAACATTTCCAGAGTCCTCACCTCTCCAGTTCTGTCCATCTGTTATTCCCATAGATAAGAATGATGTAATGTGACGTCATCAGAATCTCTCACCTCTCCAGTAAGCCGGAAGAGGATCTCTAGGGTGAGGTGTAATATCCTCTCCGCCATCTTGTCTCTGTCCATATCCATCTTTGATGGGTAAATCAGGAAAATTCTCTTATGTAGAAGATCTTCACTGAGAGGATCCGATATTGTAGAGACCTGAATGAGAAGAAGATGAGCCGATGTAACATCATAAAAATCCTGTGTAATAATACAACTACTGGAGATAATAAGGGAAATATATGAGGAGATTTATTATTTTACAGTATTTAGTTTCCTTCTTTACATCTACTAATAAAACCTATATATTTAGGCCACAGACAACAAGCAGTTTCTCCCTCGGAGTCGGCAGCTGAATACGTTCCTCATAGACTCATCTTCCATAACGCTAATTCTCGTCTCATTTACCGACACTGGAATCGGCATTAGCAATACTGCAGGAGATATTCATTACACGTGACAGGAGAAATAACTACTTCATGATGAGGACGACATCTTCATCTTCTACTACGGCTCTAGACACATATTTGTCCAGAGTTGGTCACTGACTCCATCCCCACCGGCCATCTATATGAATATTTCCCGTCTTCCCCGCATTGTAATTTTCTATCACGTTAGATCTCATGTCTGATTCACACACAGAAGTTTGAGGCTTTTATAAAAGCTTTTTTGTTTGCACAAACACAGTGGACAGAAATGATCTGATCTCCATGTACAGTGATTTATGGGGTTTATTTCTGGCCTTAGGCTTTCCTATATTACAATAAAAAAGCAGATATTGAAATGTTTCAAAAGAAAATTAGCTCCAACAATTCTTGTAAAAAGAAAAAACATGGAAAAATCAGAAGGCACATTTTATTATTTTCTAACAACAAATTTTTAACCCTTTTGGGCCCCAGAATATAGATGTACACCGTAGGGATGGCACAGGTGCATAGAGCAAATAGAAAAAAAGTCCAGCTTCCAAAATATCCAATTTATTTAGATAAAAGCAAAGTCCAGTAAAATGAGAATCACATGATAGTGAATAGCAGGCAACGCGTTTCGAACAGTAACTTGTTCTTTCTCAAAAGTGGTAGCTAAAAAAGCTGCCTCTTTATCGGATATTTTTTCACCTAGTTTTTTTCAATTCTAGTAATAAATCTCACACTTGGTTACACTATAGTGGTTTTTACCACTGTGGTACATCCAAGTGTAGAACATGTGTTCATTCATTTGTTGCACATTCGTTTTGAGATAGCAAAAAGAAACAAGAATACAAAATACAACATTATATTAATTGTAATAGTATAAATGTGGTGTATTTAGTTAAATCACTGATCACTGATCAGAATCACTGATTGGGTGGATCAGGGAAATGCTGTAGATTTAGTATATCTTGACTTCAGCAAAGCATTTGACAAAGTATCTCACACAATCCTTATTGAAAAAAATGGCTAAGTATGGAATGGACAAGGCAACTGTTAGGTGGATTCATAACTGGCTTAGTGATCGGACCCAAAGAGTGGTCGTAAATGGCTGCACATCCAGTTGGAAGAAAGTCTCAAGTGGGGTACCACAGGGCTCTGTCCTGGGCCCTGTATTGTTCAACATCTATCAACGATTTAGATGAAGAAATTGAGGGTAACCTGATTAAATTTGCTGATGACACAAAGCTAGGAGGGATAGCTAATACTAGAGAAGAGAGAGGATTCAAAAAGATATAAATAAACTGGAGCAGTGGGCAGCAACTAACAGAATGGTTTTTAAGAGGGAAAAATGCGAAGTACTACATCTGGGCAATAAAAATGAAAATAGCATATACAGAATGGGAGGAATAGGGCTAAGCAACAGCACATGTGAAAAAGACTTGGGTATACTAATAGATCACAGGCTGAATATGAGTCAACAGTGTGATGCAGCAGCAAAAAAGGCAAATGCAATTCTAGGATGTATTAACAGAAGCATACAGTCTAGATCACGTGAAGTCATTATTTCCCTCTACTCCTCTTTGGTCAGACCTCATCTGGAATACTGTGTCCAGTTTTGGGCGCCACATTTTAAAAAAGACATCAACAAACTGGAGCAAGTTCAGAAAAGAGCGACCAGAATGGTGACCGGTCTGCAAACCCTATCTTATGAGGAAAGGTTGCAGGATTTGGGAATGTTTAGCTTGCAGAAGAGAAGACTGAGAGGAGACTTAAGAGCTCTCTACAAATATCTCAAGGGCTGTCACATTGTAGAAGGATCATCTTTATTCTCATTTGCACAAGGAAAGACTAGAAGAAATGGGATGAAACTGAATGGGAGGAGACACAGATTAGATATCAGAAAAAACTTTTTGACAGAGTGATCAATGAGTGGAACAGACTGCCACGAGAGATGGTGAGTTCTCCTTCAATAGAAGTCTTCAAACAGAGGCTGGACAGATATCTGTCTGGGATGATTTAGCGAATCCTGCTTTGAGCAGGGGGTTGGACCAGATGGCCCAGGAGGTCCCTTCCAACTCTACGATTCTATGATTCTATGAAATGTAAATACAATTTGAATTATGTGGGCTGCACGACTCGCATGCTTAAAGTTCGTATTTCTGAGCATATAACTGTATCCTCTTCTCGCGTAAATTGCTCTATGTCATTTGTATCCAAGCACTTTACCTCTCACCACCAGAGAAGCACGGAGTCTCTGCAAGTAATCGGCATTGAGAAATTGACACCGCTAGTGAGAGGAGGGGATCTTAAGAGATGCTTAATGACGCGTGAAGCGTATTGGATGTTTTGCCTCAACACTTGTCATCCTGAAGGGCTAAATGCAAGAAAAGGGATTATGTTCCACTATTAGGGCTATTGCGTATGTTACATCACTTTTTACGTGTAGCGTGCTGTGGTTTTTCACTTTCTTTTGTGCTTTTAAATGATTGATTTTTTCTATGTATCATGTGATTGGTAAAGAGCTGTCATTGGCTGTGGTGGGTATATTATTGTACCGTGACCCATGCTTAGAAGCTTTTGAGAAAGAAAAAGATACTGTTCGAAACGCGTTGCCTGCTATTCACTACCATGTGATTCTCATTTTACTGGACTTTGCTTTTATCTAAATAAATTGGATATTTTGGAAGCTGGACTTTTTTTTATTTGCTCTATGTTACTGACGTGAAGACTGCACGTGGTCCGCCCTTCCCACAACACATGAATGACAGGTGAGCTGGCTTTTCCTTTGTTCTATGGCACAGCTGCAACAAAAATCCTGGCAGTTTATCCACTTGCTGCGGTCAAAAGCAAACATGGCGTCAAAGAAGGTGTGACAGAGTCCGGCTGAATGCCCTCCACCCCCAAATATTCGATAGTATGGGGCAGTCTGGTTACTATGATGCTTACATGCCTAATAATGGTGTCTGGCCTGCAATGTATGAAGCTCTATTAGGCCGGGCCAGAGGCAGAGGCTTTTATCGCCCCCATACACATTAGACTGAAGTTACATGGAAGCACTGATTTCGGGGGGTTTGGGCGACTATATAATATATTTGGGGGCCTCCCGACAGATGATGTCACGGCAGAGAAGGATCTGGCATCCTGAGTTTCAGGGATAATCCGTTTGTTTTTCCTGTAGATAATCCTTCTCTAGAGGAGTCTGGAGGAGGCAAAAGGTGGTTAAAAAGGTGCAACCCTTTGTTCAAGGGAACAGTATCCACAACGGCGAACCGCCGTCTTCATCAGGTGGCATGGGAAATAAGGGGGTGGTGGTGTATTTAAAGGGAGGAGAGCCAATGAAAACAAGTGGACAATTGAACAATGAAGCAATAACTAAAATAAAGCACTCTGATAAAATGTCAAAAATAGTTGTAGAAAAAAGGAATACATAAAATATTATAATAAAATATTTTATGTATTCCTTTTTTCTAGAACTATTTTTCTTTTCCAATAATTTTTATAGAACATTTAAATACAGATAAGAAAGGAGGGGAGTGGGGAAGGGTAATAACAAGGAGAGGACCACAAGGTCCGAACAAGCTCTATATAGTGTCTACATTAAACATATAGTCATACAATCATACAAACATGTAATCAGATGGTTTGAAATCGGTTTGGTGCACATTAATAAACTAGTTCAGTGCGTTGGATAAGTTTCCAGCCACTTCGCCCATTTCTTGGCATACTTGTTGAAAGTCATGGGTAATAGCAAACCTATACTCATATGTTTTCTGTAAATTTATTTTATTTATCACGTCAGAGAAGACAGAAGGATCTGGACTTTTCCAGTGGCAGGCAATTTCGTTTTTGATGACCAGAAATATATGGATTATAATAGCTCTCATAGAGGGATTTATATTTTCTATTCCTAGGGACAGGAGTGCTAGCTGCGGAGTGAAAATGATTTTGCGCTTGTAAATTTTGTTTATCAACTTGCCAGCTTGGGTCCAAATGTGTTTGATTTTGGGGCACTTGTAGGGAAGGTGACCTGACGGACGGACAGACTGGTCAGAATAGAGAGAAAGGAAGGTTTGCACAGTTTAGGTAGGTGTCAGTTACTACAGTGGGGAAACAGCTGGGAAAGTGTAGTGGACGTGCAGTACCTTGGGTTGACCATTAGAGGGCAGGGAGGAGTGTGAGTAAAGGGCTTGACATCAGTTTAGGGCTTAGGAAACCGTTGGTCATGGGGGGCGGAGTTACAGGGAACCGGGAATGATATAAATTTGACAGGAGGGTTACAGAAAGTTCCAGTCCCCAGGGGGAGCTCAAGTGACAGGAGAACTACGACAGTTTGTGCACTGTGAGGAAAACCAAGCCAGGGGGACTGAGGAGTGAGAAAGTCAGGGGGGTGGTCCTGACACAAGAGTACCGCAGTATAGACGAGGCACAGAGGTAAAGCATACTGTATAGAGAGAGAGACGACTGATCAGTAAAAGTACTGTTGGTTTACGGGCCTAAGGCGGCCACAGTGATGGATCTGACAGGAGCGTCGAAGAGTGAATAGGGGGCGGTGCGTATATGTACGTCCCCGGTGTAAAATACGGTGCGCGGGAAGCAGCCCTGGAAACGGAGGGCCGATAAGTGAAGTGAATTGATGAACTGAAGTGCGGTGTACTTACGAGGCCGTCAGGCGGACGGCAAGAGAATAAACTTAGACCTGTTGTACCCGAAACCTGCCTCATCTTGTGTCTATACGTTGCTGCGCGGTACCCAGAGGGACCACCCCCCAGCCCGGCCTAGCACCTCTACACACTGCCAAAACATGTGAAGCAAGCTCCCATGGCGGCCGCATCCTCTCCAGCAGAGGGGGGAGTTGTTCAGATCTATGTGTGACATTCGTGCAGGGGTGTAATACCATCTTGTCTTGAAGTATGTCTCCTGCAGAGACATGGAAATATTAGCCCCATATGAATAGTATATAGCGTTTTCCCATTGTTCAGCAGTGTGTGAAGTATTAATTTCTTTTTCCCATTTAACCATATATGGCAGCTTAGTTATTTCCGTATCGTTATTGAACCATTTATATATGTTCTGGTTGCTCCAGAAGATTTTGTGTTTAACATTCCCTAGCAGGTTAATCATTGCTTCAGTTATTAAAGGTTTACTGCTTAGGAAGTTCTGTATCTGGTCTTTCAGGAGTATAAATTGCAGGGAGTTTAAAGTTCTTTTTCAAGTCACTAAAAGTGGTAAATTTCTTCCCATTATGAATGTCTCTGATCCTTTTGATATTATGATCTGGCCAGAAGGGGTTAAGGGCGAGGTTTTGTATTTTTACCGCTAGGGATATTGGGCAGTTTAAAAGAAATTTAGTTCTATTCATACCCTTTTTTGCTTTTAGATAATTGTTTCCAAGCGTACATTGCTGCTTCAAAAATGGGATGACTTATGGTGCTAAATTTTTTAGTGAGCAGGAGTTTGAAGAGAAGTTCTTTCGGGGATCTATGATTATTTATCATGTATTCTAGTTCCAGCCAGGCCGGTGTATTGTCATTGCATAACCAGTAAACACTTTGTTTTATGAGGTTTGTCAGGTAATATGCAGAAGTGTTAGGCAACCCCATTCCTCCGAAGGCCTTGTTTTTATATAGCAATTTGGTAGCGGTTCTGGCTTTTTTTCGGAGTCAGATAAATGAATTAATTGCCGTCTGAATACTAGTGAGGTATGAGGTCGATATTTTAAAGGGAAGAGTCCTAAAATTATAGTATCTTTGGAAGGATGAAGGTTTTCGTCACCAAATTCCTTCCCCACCATGACAAGTCCCGATTTTTAAAAGAATGGAGATCTCTAGCTATAGTATCAGATAAAATCCTTAAATTGGTGGGCATCAGAAAGTTAATGTTCTTAGGAATTACTATTACTAAGTATTCAAATTCATTGTCTGTCCAGCTTAACTCTGAGTTTTGGCTTATTTCGTGAATTTGGGTTTGATTCATATGGAAATGCAAGATTTTTGATTTTTTTTTTGTTAATTAAAGAAAAAAAAAAAAAAAAAAAGATTTCAGAGAAGGCCTTAAGGGTACTTTGCAATTCCTTGAGGGATTTTTGGGGATTTGTTAAGAGTTAAAATCATATCATCAGCAAAAAGGCTGATCTTGAATTCACAGGATGGGGTTTCAATTCCTTTTATTGCCTTATTCAGCCTTATAATTTGTGCCAGGGGTTCAATCACTAGAATAAAGAGAAGGGATGAAAGGGGGCACCCCTGTCTAGTCCCATTAGATATCTGAAACAGATTAGAGGAATGGTTATTCAGGTAAATCTTAGCTTTTGGTTTTGTATATAAGGCCATAATTGTTGTTATGAAGTTTTCTGAGAAGCCATATTTCCTAAGCGAATGCCTTAGGTAATCCCAATTTATGCGGTCAAAGGCCTTCTCGGCATCTAGGGTCACTATAACGGTGGGGTTTTTTGAGGATTGGATTAGTTTAATGGAGTTGATTATTCTTCTAGTCCCATCCGTGGCCTGTCGGCCTTTAACAAATCCAATCTGGTCTTTGTCTATTAGGCTGGGAAGAAGATTTTTAATTCTGTCAGATGCTTGGTCTTGGGATGGTTTCCTCACTCGCGGAGAAGATGTGGCTTAAGTCTTTTTTGAATTTGTTTCTCTCTGGGTTGGGGTTGGGAGAGGAGTTGGTAGAGTCCTCTTCCTCTTCAGGATTGTTTTGACAATTCGAATATTTTTCTCCCCAATCCCCCGGGTCTTTTCTTTTAGAGGATTGTGACAGATCCATTTACTCTGCTGGATAGTTGCAGGGGTTAGGAGTTGTTTGTATGTTTTTTTTATTTTCTTTTGCTGCCGGTGGTGTCTGTGGTGCTTTAAATAGCTGATCCTCCTTTTGAGATTTATGAGGATTGTTTTGTTTTTTACCGGTTGATTGGGAGAGGTTAGTGTTAGCTGTTACTCTATTGTCATTCCTTCTTGGTGATCTGAATCTGAAGGGGCTGATGACATTTGTAGTTTCAGAGTGGTTAGGGTGATTCCCTTTATGGGAGTTTGGGGGTCTTTAGAGTATTGGTTTTTAAATTTGAGCCTCTGTTGCTCATTTTGTATACGAGAGTTCAACTGTTAACGAGAATGTGGATATATTAGAATGAGACAATTGAGTCTTAAACGAGATTTAAAGGTATAAAATGAGAGTTCCGGTTTATATAGATAATTGCTCAAAGGTTAAAACCCTAAGTCTGTGTATAAAATAATCCCAAACACCCTTTGTGGCCACATTGCTGCTAACGGTTTATGTTAACTTGGCCTAGGAGTGAATCAGAGACTGTGGCAATTTGGAAGGAATGAGCCTGTTTTCAGGGAGGCCTATGAGCTCCCTAGATATTTATGAGACCAAGGCGTAAACTGCGCCAGTAATCTGGACCCAGAGGACGCCTGTCTCTAGGGAGTCGATGGTGAGTATACGTTCTCTATGGGGCAAGGTGCTTCTGCCCTGTGGTATGGACCAGGGTCCAGCGAGTATATTTGTTAGCACGTTTGTTCTGTGCCTTGCTGATTATATTTGTAATAGAAGCAACAATAGGGAGCAATGTGAGAATTGTTGGCAAGAACCATGGCACAGTGGGTATTCAGGTCACCTGTGGTGTCGTTTTATTCCTGGCAGAGATAAAACTTGATTCCTCAAGCTATACTGACAGAAAATACAATGGTGTAGTTATTACTTTTCCTTGAGTTTAATCCTATTATATGTTTAAAGAGAGAAAGAAAGGTGGAAAGGGAATAATTCCAATGGTTCCTGCGGTTTCAGAGATGACCACTGCAGTGCAATAGGGCAATGGTAGGAGACCAGTGAGGGTTAAAGGGCAGGAAGGGTTAAATGGAGCTTCCAAGTAGCCTCTCTGCAGTTCTTAGTTCTCCAAGTGTAGGAGGGGAGCTCTGCTCAGTTTAGTGCAATGATATCATAGAGACCACGGGCTGAAGTCTCCTCTTCTTTGGGGAGGAGGAAGGGAGCGAGAGATCCCAAGCATCCCCAGTGCCCAGGAGCTATTGAGCTGAGGAGTGAGGGGAGTCCAGCAGTGTTAACTGGACTTTTGGGCGGAGGGATCTACCCTTTCCCTGCTGTGTCTCTCAGCAGCCGGAACTACTTGCAGCACGGCTGCACTATTTTTATCAGTGCTGCCAGTGGTAAACATGAATAGAATGGCAGTCCAGGGGGCAAGTGGTGTGGCTGTGCCCAGAAGTAGATGCTAGCACTGGTCTGTCCAGGGCCAGGGGAGGAACCCTCGCTTAAAAATAGTTATTTTATAGTGTACATGTACACAAGGCTGCAGTGTGGCTGAACCTGCAGGCGGAGGGATACCACTTTGTCTCTGCTCTAGCTTCTGACGGCTGGATCTATTTGCAGCTTGGAAAAGCTATTGCCGCAATCTTTGCAGTTATCAGCCACTTTTGTCTACACTCCGGTTAGGCCCAAAATAACACATGGGGTCACTATAAGTTATAATGTGGCTGACAGGCTATAAGTCATGCCGAATCGCCCCGAAAATGCGGCACAGTGGGGCCAGATCCACCAGGGAGGAAGGGTCCTGGACTTAATAAATGAGTTAATCCCCAGTGTACCTTATTTGTTGTTAGACTGGATGATACCTTTTGTGAGGAGTGCTGGAGGTATCCGGTGAGGTGGTGTGAGCTGTCCTTGACCCAGGTTGTTGGGTCCAGTATTGGGACTGGTAGTGGGAGTTCTGTTGCTGCTGGGAGAAATACTGACAGAGTCCTATATATATGTTATCTTCTTATTAGGACAGATTAAGAAAAAGCAGATGAATAAATCCTGTGGGGATTCCTAGTGCCAGCAGGGTCCAGATGAGGCCTGTAGCTGTGGTGAGAGTCCTAGGCCTCAGTTTGAGAAATCCAGCATCAAGTGGGATATTTCAATCCAGGAATAGCCAATCTGGTCCATCTTGGGCTCAAAATGGTCCATATCTGTTCCTTGGTGTTATCCAGGTGTGAGGAAAGCATTCTGGTTAATCTTTCGTTGGGAAGGATGTAGCTTTGAGGTTCTCTCTCAGGAGCTCAGTCTTTTAGTGGCTCACATGTGCTGTGTCCAACACCACGCCCTTTCCAACTATTTTTGACATTTTATCAGTGCGTGTTTTGTTTTAAATTATTGCTTCATTGTTCAATTGTCCACTTGTTTTCATTGACTTTCCTCCCTTTAAATACACCACCACCCCCTTATTTCCCATGCCACCTGATGAAAATGGCGGTTTGCCGTTGTGGATACTTTTCCCTTGAATAAAGGGTTGCACCTTTTTAACCACCTTTTGCCTCCTCCAGACTCCTCTAAAATATTAAAAGTGAAACATGGATTTTTGTGATAACTCACCGTAAAATCCTTTTCTCCGAAACGCTCATTGGGGGACACAGGTACTGTGTGTCATGGTTTGAACAGGGTTCTTGCCCTGCACTCACAGGGTTAAGTGTTCGTGGCCTCTTTCTGGATCTGGGAGGGGTATTTATACTCACTCTTTACCAGGGTTCTCTGTCAGCTATACTGTTGTTCTGGTGTGTTTGACCTCGGGTGTGCGTGTATTCTGCGTTGCTTGTTTGCTTCCCGTGTATGACCCGGCCTGTTCCCTCACTCTGTACTCCGTCTCTCGTTTTGGTACTATTGTCTTTTCTGGTTCTGACCTCCTGGCTTGGCTATCGTTACTCCGTTACAGTTTGTCCCTATTGTACCGTCTATTGCCCGTTCTGGTTTTCTGATCTATTGCTACATCTTGACTATCCATTCTGTCTAACCCTTTGGTACTGTATGGCTATCTCGTGCTTTGACCCGGCTTGATCTGGTTTCTGTCTCTGTCTATGCCCCTTGGTAACATTGCCCTGTAGTTACCTTTCTAGGAGTTTCCCTGCAGCTCCTTGCTCTGTGGCGCTGAGGCCACGCCCCCAGCAGTCACATGCTTCAGGTCCTGTGAGCTTGGAGCAAGCATCATCACCACTGAGACCCCGCTCCGCAGGTATCTTTGTGCACAGGCTTTGTACTCAGGACACGCGCACTGGCTCAGTGAGCAAGTGCAGTGCGGTGTTCTTGACATTATAGCTGACCATTTCAGTTTTTTTTCCTCTGGAGAAAAAAAAAAGTGTGTTATCCTCATGGATCCCATACAAACTTTGGTTGATCAGGTCAAGCACCTGACCCAAATGTTCCACAAAGTTAATGTGGAATAGCGCACGATGGCCCATATCCAGCAACAGTTGGTGGATACTGTGCAGGGGGCTGTCGCTGCAGGGGCTCCTAGTGCTGGGGATAGAGATGTGTCATTGGCATCCCCTGAATTTCCGGTCAAATTGCCAGACCCTTTCTCAGGAGATAAAAGGGAATTCAGGTCGTTCAGAGAAGGATGCAAGCTTTTTTTTTCTCTGAGGCCCCGCTCCTCCGGGGATGAGTTCCAGAGGGAGGGGGTCGTCATTTCCCTACTTCGGGGGGCTCCACAGGCATGGGATTTCTCTCTCTCTTCCTCTGCTCCTGAACGTATGTCTGTGAATTTGTTCTTTGAGGCTCTGGGGCACATTTATGTTGAGCCTGATAGCGTGCATCTGGCAGAGGATATGTTGATGAGTGTGACACAGGGGAGGCACTCTGCTGAATGGTTCTGCTCTGAGTTCAGACGCTGGGCAGTGGAGGTCTCCTGGGATGATGCTGCCCTCCGGGGTTTGTTCTTTAGAGGCCTGTCCAAACGTTTGAAAGATGCCCTAGCCCTTCATCCTCCACTGGATTCTTTGGAGGACGCTATGATCCAGGCTGTCCGTATGGACCGTAGGCTGCGGGCAAGAGGGGTCATGCTGCAGGAGATCCCTTTATTCTCCAATCTGAGAGACTTTGCATCTAGTCCTGAGCCCATGGAGGTTGGTGCCACGTCATTGGAGGAAAAAGAGAGGAGACACCGTAGAAACAACCAATTGTGCTTTTAATGTGGATCCGCTGGACATTGGAGAAGGAACTGTCCTTCTTGCCCTTCTTCAGTGAAGCTGTCAGGAAAACGACGGAGTCTGGGTAACAATCGAGGAGGTTGCCCAGACTCCCAGGTACCCTTTTCCTCACTTACTAAAATTCTGCTTCCGGTGGAACTAGAACTTACAGGGGGTCCGGTTGGGACTACCGCCTTTGTTGACTGTGGTTCTTCTATTAATCTGATCGATGCCAAAGTTGTGACTTTTCATAAGATAGGGACAGTCAGGTTAAAAGATCCTGTTAAAATTGTGGCAACTGATTCTTCTTCTATCACCCAGGAGGGAATGTTTCATGACTGATAATTTTTCCACGTGAGTGGAACCCACTTTCAGCGAAAAGGTAAGGTGTTTTGTTCTAAATAATCTGCCGGCTGGACTGGTACTGGGTATGCCTTGGCTTCAACATCACAATCCTACTATTGACTGGGTCATGGGGGAGATCATTCAGTGGGGTTGTATGGCTAACGGTCTATGTTGTAACTTGACAACTCTTGTCACCCCAGTAAAATCTGTGTCAGTGTCGTCTGTCGATCTGGAAGGTATTCCGGAGTACCTGAAAGATTTTGAAGACATATTTTCTGAAAGTGAGGCTGAGGCGCTACTACCACATAGACCCTTTGATTGTGCCATTAATCTAGTCCCTGGAGCCAAGTTACCCAAGGCTCGCCTGTTCAATTTGTCCGGGCCCGAACATCTAGCCATGATGGAGTACATTACAGAGAGTCTCCGCAAAGGGCATATTAGGCCTTCTGTTTCACCTGTGGTGGCAGGCTTCTTTTTTGTTAAGAAAAAAGATGGTGGTTTGCAGCCGTGCCTCGACTTTCGGGAATTAAACAAAATTACTGTGAAAAATACATACCCTCTCCCCCTAATTCCTGATCTATGTAACCAACTCACCGGGGCCAAGTGGTTCTCTAAACTGGATTTACGTGGGGCATACAACCTTATAAGAGTCCGGGAAGGGGACGAATGGAAAACAGCATTCCTGACGACTGAAGGGCTGTTCGAAAACTTGGTTATGCCCTTTGGTCTCACCAACGCTCCTGCTGTTTTTCAGAATTTTATTAATGTAATTTTCTCTGATTTAATTGGTCGTTTTGTGGTCATCTATTTGGATGACATTCTGGTGTACTCAGTGGACAGTTAATCTCACTTGCACCATTTGCGGATGGTTCTTCTGAGACTGAAGGAGAATCATTTGTATGCCAAGTTGGAAAAATGCTCATTTTTCATGCAAGAAGTATCCTTTCTGGGGTTGACTGTGTCAGGGGAGGGGTTCCGCATGGATCCTAAGAAGGTCCAGGCTGTTACAGATTGGGTGCAGCCTCATGACTTGAAAGGGTTGCAGCGATTTTTAGGCTTTGCTAACTTTTATAGGAAATTTATTAAGGGCTTCTCGCAGGTGGTAAAGCCACTGGACCTCACTCTCAAGGGAGCTGATGTAAAAAATTGGCCTGTAGCTGCAAAAAATTCTTTCATGACATTAAAAAAGTGCTTTTCTTCAGCCCCTGTACTGGTACAACCCGACCCGTCAAGACCTTTTATCGTGGAGGTTGACGCCTCGGAAGTAGGGGTGGGGGCAGTTTTGTCTCAGGGCCCTCCTACGCTTACTAATCTGAGGCCTTGCGCCTTCTTCTCTAAAAAATTTTCCTTTGCCAAGAGAAATTACGATGTCGGCAATTAGAGAGTTGTTGGTGGTAAAGTTGGCTTTTGAAGAATGGAGGCATTTCCTGGAGGGGGCTATTCATCCCATTACAGTCATCACTGATCACAACAATTTGGCCTATATCGAGTCTGCCAAGAGATTGACCCCCAGACAGGCTCGGTGGGTGCTTTTTTTTTTCTCGATTTCAGTTTACCATCACATTCCGCCCGGGATCTAAAAACATCAAGGCTGATGCCTTATCCTGAAGCTTTGATTCGGTGTCCCCTCCAGAACCTCCCTCCTCCATTCTTCAGCCAGGAGTAGTGGTGGCCGAAATCTCATTTGAGTTACAGAGAGAGATTTTGGAGGCCCAGGCTCGGGGTGGTAAACCCCTGGGTAAATTGTTTGTACTGGAACGTTTCCATCTCGGATTTATGCAGGAATTTCACGATTCTATGTTGAGTGCTCACCCTGGGATCGCAGCTACCCGGGGAGCAATTGCGAGGGGTTTCTGGTGGCCCTCTATGGTAACAGATATTAAAAAGTTTGTGACTGCATGTGGGGTGTGCGCTCGTTCTAAGAGTTCTCAGGTCCAGCCGGCCGGGGAGTTGGTGCCTTTGCCAATTCCAGATAGACCATGGACACATTTGTCCATGGATTTTATCACAAATCTTCCTCCTTCCAGGGGCAACTCGATGATATGGGTGGTGGTGGATAGGTTTGCAAAACAAGCCCACTTTGTACCTCTCCCCGCGTTACCATCTGCTGAAACCCTGGCCCGCTTATTTATGCAGCATATAATTCGGTTGCATGGTGTGCCTATGAATGTGGTGTCAGAGGGATACAGTTTGTAGCCAGGTTCTGGAGGGCTTTTTGCAAAAAGCTGGGGATTTCATTGTCCTTCTCCTCTGCCTACCACCCAGAGTCTAATGGACACACGGAGCGCACAAACCAATCGTTGGAGCAGATTCTGAGATGCTTGGCCTCTTCCTGGCAGGAGGACTGGTGTGAGGTATTGCCTATGGCAGAGTTTGAATTCAACGGTCGTGTGAGTCAATCTACTGGTAAGTCTCCCTTTCAGATCAACTATGGGTTTAACCCACATTTTGGAGTTTTCCCGCATGGATTCAGGTTGTCCTGGAGCTGAGGGTGCGACACAACATCTTAGAATTCTTTGGAGGGAGGTTCAGAGGAATATTTCCAAGGCCCAGGAAAACTATAAGCGGTTTGCTGACAGGAGGAGGGGGTCAGGTCCAGCATTTGCAGTAGGGGAGAAGGTGTGGCTATCCACCCGCAATATCAAGCTTAAGATACCATCTATAAAGCTGGGCCCCAAGTTTATTGGCCCATACAAAGTTGTGGAGGTTGTTAACCCAGTAGCCTACCGACTGCAGCTGCCCACCTCCTTTAAAATTTCTGATGTCTTCCACGGGTCCCTGTTAAAGCCTGTGGGGACGGTGAGAGAGGATAACTCATCAAATGCTCCACCAGTGCTGGTAGATGGGCAGCTGGAGTATGAGCATTGTCAACTCCCGGTGGGTGCGCAGGAGACTCCAGTATCTGATACACTGGAAGGGGTACTCTCTGGAGATCGGTCATGGGTTCCGGCCAGTTCGGTGCATGCCGATCGTCTGGTGCGGGCTTTCCACGCCAGATACCCAGACAAGCGTGGGGGTCCAGTGGCCCCCCGTTAAGAGGGGGGTACTGTCATGGTTTGAATAGGGTTCTTGCCGTGCACTCACAGGGTTAAGCGTTCGTGGCCTCTTTCTAGATGTGGGAGGGGTATTTATACTCACTCTTTACCAGGGTTCTCTGTCAGCTAAACTGTTGTACTGGTGTGTCTGACCCCGGGTGTGCGTGTATTCTGCATTGCTTGTTTGCTTCCCGTGTATGACCCGGTCCGCTCCCTCACTCTGTACTCCGTCTCTCGTTTTGGTACTATTGTCTTTTCTGGTTCTGACCTCCTGGCTTGACTATCGTTACTCCGTTACAGTTTGTCCCTATTGTACCGTCTATTGCCCGTTCTGGTTTTCTGATCTATTGTTACGTCCTGACTATCCATTCTGTCTAACCCATTGGTACTGTATGGCTATCTCGTGCTTTGACCCGGCTTGATCTGGTTTCTGTCTCTGTCTATGCCCCTTGGTAACATTGCTCTGTAGTTACCTTTCTAGGAGTTTCCCTGCAGCTCCTTGCTCTGTGGCGCTGAGGCCACGCCCCCAGCAGTCACATGCTTCAGGTCCTGTGAGCTTGGAGCATGCATAGTCACCACTGAGACCCCGCTCCGCAGGTATCTTTGTGCACAGTCTTTGTACTCAGGACACGCACACTGGCTCAGCGAGCCAGTGCAGTGCTGTGTTCTTGACACTGTGGGTGTATGCTACTGCCGCCTGGAGGCTGACACTAAGTGAAAAGAGGT
Source organism: Dendrobates tinctorius (assembly GCF_039654945.1). Lineage (NCBI taxonomy): Eukaryota > Metazoa > Chordata > Amphibia > Anura > Dendrobatidae > Dendrobates > Dendrobates tinctorius. The sequence goes on along the minus strand of NW_027361893.1, from coordinate 3,429,513 downwards.
TAGCTCCTCCGCCGTATACACCCTCGCCCCGATTGCGGGCGGAAACCAGTTTGGTGCAAAAGCAGTAGAGATCAAACAAAAATCAGACAACATCAACCTTAATGCAGATAACAACATGTCTAGAAAATAACCACCCTAATTTCATACAGAAAGCATATTAATTAAATAAACAGAAGCCAACTTGGCTAACAAGTGTCCCCCCAATGAGCATCTCGGAGAAAAGGATTTTACGGTGAGTTATCACAAAAATCCATGTTTCTCCTTCGTTTCATTGGGGGACACAGGTCCTGTGTCCTGTGGGACGTCCTAAAGTAGTCCCTGGGTGGGAAGTTGACTCACCGATCCAAGCTACATGCACCTCTTGTCTAAAGGTGCGCCACTGCTGCTTGGAGAATCCTTCTACCCAGGCTCGCATCCGCCGAAGCCTGAGTATGGACCTTGTAATGTTTAGTAAACGTGTGCAGGCTGGACCACGTTGCTGCCTTGCAAACCTGTTCCGCCGAAGCTTGGTGTCGAAGCGCCCAAGAGGCGCCCACTGCCCGAGTAGAGTGTGCTCTGATCCTTGCTGGAATCGGCGCGCCTCTGACGCGGTAGGACTCCTGAATAACCAAACGAATCCATCTGGCTATGGTCGATTTTGAGGCAGCGAGTCCCTTCCTGCAACCCTCAGGGAGCATGAACAGCGCGTCTGACTGACGAAAGGGTGCCGTCCGCGACACGTACCTCATGGGAGCTCTCACCAGGTCCAACGTATGAAGAGCCTTTTCCACACGGTGCACCGGTGCTGGACAGAAAGAGGGCAAGACAATATCCTCATTAATATGAAACGAGGAAACGACCTTTGGTTAAAAAAAAGGAGGAGCTGGTCTAAGAACCACCTTGTTTTTGTAAAAGGTCAGGAACGGGGCTCGGCAAGATAATGCTGCCAGCTCCAAGACTCTCCTGATTGATGTTATGGCTACCAGAAACACCACCTACCAGGAAAGGTATGACAAAGAGACATCCTGTAGCGGCTCAAATGGAGCTTCCTGCAGAACACTTAGGACCAGGTTAAGGTCCCAGGCGTCCATAGGTGCGTTATAGGGAGGTACCAAGTGGGAGACCCCCTGGATGAAAGATTTAACCTGCAAGTTGTTAGCAATCCTGCGCTGAAAGAGGACGGATAAAGCCGATATCTGTCTCCTGAGAGAACTGGGAGCCAAGCCTGAGTCTAAACCAGACTGGAGAAAAGCCAAGATATTAGGGATGGAGAATCTCAGTGGCGAACAACCGTTGCCCCGACACCATGCAAAGAAAACCTTCCAGGTGTGGTGGTAAACTCGTGCCGAGGTAGGCTTTTGGGCGCTAACCATCGTAGCAACCACCTTGCGCCCGAACCCCGCCTGCATCAGAATCCAGGATTCAACGGCCAAGCCATCAAACACAGGGCCCCTGAGTTCGGGTGGCAGATCGGCCCTTGAGACAGTAGATCTGGCGCTCTGGCAGTCGCCATGGCACGTCGACAAGCAGCTGCACTAGATCTGCGTACCAAGCCCGACGAGGGAAGTCTGGGGCCAGAAGAATCACTGGCACCCCTTCTGCCTTGATTTTCTTGATGACCCTCGGAAGTAGAGGCAGCGGGGGAAATAGGTATGGGAGGCGAAACTGATTGCATGGCAGAACCAGCACATCCACGCGATTGCCTGCGGGTCCCGGGACCGCCTGACGAACATGGACACCTTGGCGTTCACCATCAGATCCACATCCGGTGTTCCCCACCATTGGCAAATCTGCTGAAAAACCTCTGGGTAAAGTGACCATTCTCCGTACGCAAGCCCCTGCCGGCTGAGAAAGTCTGCCACCCAGTTTTCTACCCCCGGGATGTGGACCGCCGTTATCAGCGAGCGGCTCCTCTCGGCCCAGCGAAGCACATGCCCTACTTCGCGCATGGTTGCCCTGCTGCGGGTGCCCCCCTGGTGATTTATGTAAGCCACCGCTGTGGCGTTGTCCGACTGAATCCAGACGGGGCGGCCTGCTAGAAGGTGATGAAATCGATGCAGAGTCAGCCGGATCGCCTGTATCTCCAAGTTGATCGAGAGGCGTGCCTCCTGCAGCGACCACCATCCCTGGGTCGTGTGGTGGCGCAAAAAACACTCCCCAGCTGAGAAGGCTGGCGTCGGTTGTGACCACCAGCCACTGATCTGGGTGAAAGGGTTTTTCCTGAAGAAGGGAGGAACTGATTGTCCACCACTCTAGTGACTGTCTGACCTGAGAGGACAACCGGCACCGATGATCGAGCGTGAATGGGTTCTTGTCCCAGGCTGACAAGAGGGCGTGCTGCAGGGGACGAAGATGAAACTGGGCGAACGGGATCGCTTCCATCGCTGCCACCATTTTCCCCAGAATCCTCATGCCGAAACGGATGGTGTGAGGGACTGGTTGGCGCAGTACTCGCACCCCCTGCCGGAGGGCTAGGGCCTTGTCTCGAGGGAGACTTACCAACCCTCGGCAAGTGTCGAAGGTCATCCCTAAAAAGGAAATTCTCTGAGCTGGAACAAGGGATGACTTCTTTACATTGACCAACCACCCTAAGTGGGCAAGAGTATCTAGCGTAACGCTGACATTTTCCTCGCATGTCTGCTTTGAAGGGGCCTTGACCAAGAGGTCGTCTAAGTAGGGAATACTACTATGCCCTGGGAGTGCAGGATGGCCATGGGGACTGCCATGACCTTTGTGAACACTCTGGGGGCAGTGGCTAGCCCGAAGGGCAGCGCTGCAAACTGAAAATGTAGACCGTTGATGACGAAGCGTAGAAATCTTTGATATGGAGGGAAAATGGGGATATGTAGATAGCCGTCCTGGATATGGATAGAGGCCAAGTACTCTCACTGCCCCATTGCCGCTATGACTGAACTGAGAGATTCCATCCGGAAATGTCTGATCCTGATAAATCTGTTCAGGAACTTTAGATCCAAAATGGGCCTGACCGTTCCGTCCTTCTTGGGGACTGCAAACAGGTTGGAATAGAAGCCCTGTGTCTTCTTGTTTTCCGGTACTGGAATGATAACTCCATTGTGACTGAGCGAATCGATGGCTTCTAGTAGAGCCCTTGCTCGGGTATCCACTTTGGGAAGACGGGAAAGAAAAAAAATCATCTTGGGGGGTACCTGACAAATTCTATCTTGTACCCTGTGGACACCAGCTCTCTCACCCATATGTCGTGTGCAAAATTGAGCCAGGCGTGGTGAAACTGAAGTAGGCGGCCGGCCGCCTACCCTGCTGGTGCCGCCTGACAAATGCCCCAAGTCATTTGGCTGAAGATCTTTGGGACCTGGATCCTCTCGACCTAGACTGGTTAGCACGCATCCTCCCCAATGGGTTGGCTCTATACGAGACCTGTCGGTCCCTATTGTGATTGGGACGCCCTGATGCAGCAGAATTAGCCGCTGTCGTCCACCCGGGGTTGCAAAAGGTCCGAAAACGCGCCTGTAACTGGTGATGAAACGACGGTTTGGCCTTTTGCTGAGGAAGAAAGCTGCTTTTGCTTCCTGTGGAGTCAGAGATGAGCTGATCTAACCTCTCTCCGAACAGGCGGCCACACTGGTAAGGTAGCGATGTCAAGGACATTTTTGAGGCTGAATCGGCCCGCCATGTCCTTAACCATAGCGCTCTCCTAATGGAGATTGCATTTGCGGCTGCAAGTGCCGTGCAGTTGGCCGCATCTAAAGATGCATTAATCAAGTAGTCCCCCGCCATGGCTATCTGATTTGGGATTTCTGATACCTCCGCTGGTAGGTCTAGGTCCTGCAAGGCTCTATTCAAAGTTTCTGACCAAGAAATCATGGCCTTGGCTACCCACGTTGCTGCGAACGAGGGAGAGAGCACTGATCCTGATGCCTCAAACACTGAGCGAGCCAAGTTCTCTATGAGACGATCAGTGGGATCCTTAGTAGAAGAACCACTAGACACAGATAGTAGAGTTTTTGTAGCCAAGTGCGACACCGGTGGCTCCACTGTTGGGGATTACGTCCACTTTTTACAGAGATCCGGGGGAAAAGGGTACTTCGCCTCGAGTGCCCTCTGACCCGAGAACCGCCTGTCCGGCAGTTCTCTGTGTCTTTGCAATATGTCCTCAAATTCAGGGTGAGTGCAAAATACTCTATGGGGACGCTTGACACACTTAAATGACACCTTATGGCTCGCAACCAGAGTGGAATCATCCTCAATCCCCAGAGTTTGGTTGACCGCTTCTATGAGACTGTCAACCGTTTCCTTACCACCTGGCGTATCTAGGTCAAGGGGTATATCCGAGTCGTAGTCCGAGCCTTGCTCGCTATTGACTGCTGGTAACAGGGAGCGAGAAGCAGAGCTCACGGATGCCGAGGCACCGGATGGACCGGGAGACGCCATGTGAGTCCGTTTCCCATGTGCCTGCCTGAAATGAGAGTGGCCCCTGCAGGCCAGAGGCTCCTGTGAGGTAGAGGACCCCTCTAAGACAGGAGAGCCACTGTCCCTGCCCCTATCTGGGGCCCGAAGGGACTCTATTGCTCTCGTAAGTGACGCCATAGATTGCGACAGTGATAATGCCCATTCCGGGTGACCTGTTCCACTGGGCTCGGTTGCAGGGGAGGGCTCCTGAGCACGTTCGGACTCGTAGGCTTAGCATACCCGTTTGGTCTGCGCCCGCGGAAAAGCCGACTGACAGGAGATGCATGCAGCGTATAGGAATGTATGTGTCTTAGATTTTCCTGACATGTTGTACCTGTCAGGTCTCCGTGCTGACAAAAAAAACGCTGGGGGAGGGCGCTCTTTGTTCCTGATAGCGTGGCCTCTCCGTGGGGCTGGGGGGCAGCACTTACCCCAGTCCTGTGTCCCCTGTGTCCTCAGCATGAGAGGCGTCGCTTCAATCTGCGCGCCAGTACTGCAGGCTGGTCCCCAGAAGAAAAAGAAGGATCCTGGGGCGGTCTTTTCTTTGCGGCCTAGTTTCGGCCTACAGCCGGGGCCTAAATTTCCTCCAGCATCCGCCCAGGCCATGGGGGGCGGGGCCACCGTGACGCGATGCCGGGGGCGGGGACTTCCGGCCGCGGCCTCGATTTATTCCCCCATCCGCCCTGGAGGGGGGGGCGGGCGGAACCGCTGGACCTCCAGAATCACGTCGGAACCGGATCCCCAGACGCTTGAGCCCTCCCTGGCCATCGTTCCTCAGGTAGAGGGGAAGGGGGGCCCTATTCGATAAGGACGGTGCAGGCACCCTAGCTCCATCTAAACCCTTGCAGGGGTGAGGAGAGGGACCATCCGCCACCTTGCCCCCCCCAGTCCTTATTGGTGGGGCAGCGGGGGCCGCACGGACTACGCTTGTGGCTCTGTGCAGCCTAGGGCTTCAATACCCTGGGGTGGACAAGACTAAGTACGGCATCATGTCCCACGGTGCGGGAGAGGATACGTGGAGGCACACTCACATGTGCTCGCCCGTTGTTGGATTGGGGAGATCGGACCCCTTCAATAGGGTCCGTCACCCTTATCTCACCTCCGTGGTCTGACAATATCCCACGTGGCAGGAGAGGATACGTGGAGGGACACTCACACGTGCTCGCCCATTGATAGCTTGGGGAGATCGGACCCTTTCATAAGATCCGTCGTCCCTATCTTACCAACGTGTGCCTCCAACAGACACTAAGCAAAAAACTGGTTTCCGCCCGCAATCGGGGCGAGGGTGTATACGGCGGAGGAGGAGCTAACCTCTTTTTTTCCACTTAGTGTCAGCCTCCAGGCGGCAGTAGCATACACCCACAGTACCTGTGTCCCCACAGTACCTGTGTCCCCCAATGAGACGAAGGAGAAATAGAAACATGTTAAAAACAAAAACATATAAAAGGAAATAATATATAATAATGAAATGCTGGACTATTTTTTGTGATCGAACTGCATTGTCTATGGTCAAATTTAACCCTTCTGGAGCCAGCGTACCTAATTTAAAAATCCAATAGCTTTCTCTGTTGATAAGGCTTCTGAATCGATCTGGGACATGATCAGCTATATGGTCAATAATTATAAGACTTAAAAATCTAGGATCCTTCTGGTGTGTCACACAGAAGTGTTTAGATACACTACGTAGTAAGGAACCATTGCCAATGTTGTAGCGGTGTTTGCTAAGACGAGCATGCATTGTTTGAATGGTGCGGCCCACATATTGAAGGCCACAAGTACATTGTAATAGATAAATTACAAAGATAGATTGACAGTCCACATGACAATTAATAGTACAGCTGGTGCCCGTTGTGTTTGATGTAAATTGTTTTGTTCCATGGACAATTGAGTAGCAACATAAACACTTAGGGGTTTTACAAGCAAAACAACCGGGGTTTAGAGTAATGTTAGTTACCAAGGGACGAGGACTCAATGTGGTGTTGCTGGGAGCAATTAAATTATGCAAATTGCGATTTCTTCTAAAAATGGTTCTTGGTTTTGTTGTGAGATGTTTAGAAAGAATTGGGTCACCTTTTAAAATGAACCAGTACCTTCTAAGCAAATTTTGAATCAATACATGAGAATAATTATAGGTGGTGACAAAACTCCATTTGACAAGTTCTGAGGTAGTGGTGCCTTTATTCACCTTAGCATTAATATTATTGATACAGTCCTCTTGGGAGAAGGACTTGACTTTAAAAAAGGCATCCCGGATTAGTTTTTTGGGGCAACCCTTTTGCTGAAAACATTTATTAAGAATCTTAGATTCATCTAAGAAATCACATTGATTTGTGCAGTTTTTTGGATTCTCCAATATTGACCATAGGGTACATATATATATATATATATATATACAATATATAAACCATAGGGTATGGTGGTAATCCATTTCGGGAGGTGGCCACTATTGAAACAAAGGTAACTATTTACATCAACACGTTTGAAATGTGTTGAAGTAAAAAAACTTTCCTGTTGCATCCACTTGCTCTATTAGATCAAGAAATTGAGAATGAAAACGTGAGGCCCCAAGGATTTTTACTTAGTGTTTAAATGAACCCAAAGGCCTCATTTTTAGACCCAGTCCAGATAAAAAAAATAGGTCATCAATGAAGCGACGGTAAAAAGCTATTCGCTCATGAGCCAAGGGGGACTGCGCGATGAAGACTGTCTCGAAGACCCCCATAAAAAGATTTGCGGAATTGAATTTGGGATGAATCTAGTCCCCATCGCGCAGCCCTTTAACTGAAGGTATATGGAATTTTCAAAATGAAAAAAACATTATTATTAAGAATAAAATTAATGGCATTTTTCAAAAAATCTTTTTGTACAACTGGCATTTGATCATCTGAAGAAAATAAATGGTTGACAGAATCCAAACCAAGATTTTGAGGTATGGTACTGTACAAAGCATTAACATCCATAGTAAGGAGGGCACAATTAGGTAGAGGAGAAAGTGATTGAAGATGATCAATCAATTGAGAAGAGTCCCTGAGGTAGGAATCTAAGATTAAAACATATTTTTGAAGGAATAAGTCAATATAGTGAGATAGATTACAAGTTACAGATCCAAGACCAGAAATTATAGGTCGACCGGAGCGTCTTATAATCCAGAAAATATGGTATATATCACTAGTAATATAGTAGTATGGCTGGTATAGTGTAATGGTTAAGTGCACATCCTATGACATGGGAGACTGGGGTTCATATCCCAGTGCTGCGCTGTTGGAAATAATATACCAGTAGTGGTCCTTGGGCAAGACTACTAACACTATAGTGCCTACCTCAAAGAGTTTAATTTTTCATTATCTATGTTTATTTTGGTGCATTATATATTTGCTCTAAAGGGTTAATCTATTTTGGCATACTTGGTATTTTGGTCCTTATTTTATTATTTGCTTCAGCCATTGTTATGTCTTTCTCCCCCCCCTTGTTGGAGGTTTTTTGCCCTGCCTTTTAGCCCTCTTTTATATATATTTTTTATTGATTGTCATTAATAAATGTATATTTTAATACATCACTTTAGTTGGAATCTCTTCTGGTCTGGCGACTATATAACCGCGGTTGATAGTGTTGATATATTGTATGTGAAGTGTCTAACAATTTAAAGATTTTTCTGGACATATAGGAATCAGGGATCAGAAGACAGTAATGATAACAGATTTGGCAGTGCCAAGTGACAGCAACATGAGAAGCTGCAGAAATACCAGGGCCTCAAAGGAGAACTAGAGAAGATGTGGAAGGTGAAGGCAACAGTGATTCCAGTGGTGATAGGAGCATTGACCCCTAATTTGGAAGAATGGTTACAACAGACCCCAGGAGCAACATCCGAGCTCTCTGTCCAGAAAAGTGCAATGCTGGGCAACTAGGATCCTTCGCAGAGAGCTTGAGAAAGGTCAGAACCCTCAAACTCCCAGGCCTCTGGTAGAGGACCAGAGAATGAGAAGGGACAACAAAAAATAACTTCCTGGGGATGAGAAGGAAGTTTTTTATACACTATTACATTAAATAGAACCAGATATATCTCTATATATGTAAAGAAAGGGTATGGTAGCCATCACAGAATGTTTCAACAATCCGCCTTGACCCGTTTCCCCAACAACTTCATCAGGAGGTTTGATACAGGCATGTTAATTCATGATGTTCGGCATAATGTGCCCAATAACCAGGTGTCCATGTTTAAATATTATACATAAAAAAAAAAAGCAGGGATCACACCTCCAAAAAAATCTTACATTGATCTAATGCCGCTAGGAAAAACTAAATTACAAAATATGAGGTTCTTAGTTTAACATGCTGATCAGACTGTATGAAGCCCACTTTGCCCACTGCTTTAAAGGAACAGCGTCATGTGCTAATCACAGTCGCAGCGACATTGCACCAGCAGGATGGGTGGCCATGCTGCAAGACTGAGCCCCCATGACTCCTGACCACACCGTCCCACCAACACAAAACCACAGCACCAAATGAAAGGAGCATTGAAACTCCCCTTCCTCAAGCTCTCCAGTGAGAGCAAAAACAGGTTGGATCCCATTCTTTGCAGTCTAATGCTAATTTAAAATCACCTGTAAATTAGCAGAAACTGCAAAGAAAGGGATCCAGTCTATTTTTGTTCTCATTGTAGAGCTTGAGGAAGGGGAGTTTCAATGCGCCTTTCATTTGGGGTTGGTGCTGTGTGGCGCCCATTTTAGCTGTGGTTTTGTGCTGGTGGGGTGGTGCTTTCTTGAGTCATGGTGACCCCAGCACGTGCCGCCGCTCATTTAATGCGCTAGGGGCCCACTGAGCGGTTTGCTGTGACGTGGCAGTGGGCTTCATACAGTCTGATCAGAATGTTAATCTAAGAACCTCATGTTCAGTTATATATAGTTTTGTCTAGCGGCATTAGATCAATGTATGACTATTGGAGGTGCTGTCCATTCTCTATTTTACCATACTAAATTTCCTACGTCATCCAAAATCACTCCCCAGACTAGGAGACCTATTCCCATTCCTAGAGGTGAATTGTCATAGGATATATAGAATGGAGTCTGTCTACATTAATGTACTGCGCCTGCGCTACTTCTCATGTGCTAGAGGTCCATTAATGTCCATCCTCTGGTGTGCATGTCCAGAAGTGACATGCTTTAAACTGAAATGCCAGATAAACTGATTGCCACCGCACCACTCGTACCCAGGACTGCACACACCCGTAGTTATGTGTTCCACACCGGAGTGCATCTAGCATCATTGTCTCCTATCTGCGACTGCGCATGTCCGGAAGCATGCATTCCACGCCGGAGACCATAGTGAATTTGGATTAAATTCCAGTAATATTGAAAAGTCCAATCTCTGATTTCAGCGCCATGGGAGACTAAAAACAAGTATTGCAGATCCTCCCATCATACAATAGGCATGTAGATCTACTTTACCACTACATAAAATATGGGATGATGGCCCACAGTATGTTCCTAAATGGTCAAATGTGACCGCTAGAGATGAGAGACTTTGCCTTTTTTAGGGTCGAGTCGGGTTTCATAAAACCCGACTTTCGCAAAAGTCGGGTCGAACGAAATAGTCCGACTATAGGGAAAAGTCAGAGGCCGACTGAAACACGAAACCCAATGCAAGTCAATGGGGAAGCAAAGTCGGCAGGGAGTGGTGGACAGTAAACACACCTACAGTGCCCATTTCAATGCCAAAAACATCAATTCTTATTACTGAAGCTTGTCAACCTTAATTTACTTCATAATAATAGTTTTGCATTGAAAACTGGGTGTTATTTGGCTAAAGTTTGGGGGGGGTAGGGCTGGCTCCAGGTTTTCGTTTGCCCTGGGCCAAAGAGTGTCAGTGCGCCCCTTTAACACATACCACAACTCATGATGCTCCGATACGGCACAGAAATATAGGTTTAGTACAATGACAAACACTTCACTGCTTACAGTCATGGCCAAAAGTTTTGAGAATGACACAAATATTATATTTTCACATGATCTGCTGGCCTCTGGTTTTTATGTGTGTTTGTCAGATGTTTTTATCACATACAAAAATATAATTGCAACAATATTATGAGTAACAAAAGGTTATATTGACAGTTAGAATGAGCTAATGCAGCAAGTCAATATTTGCAGTGTTGACCCTTCTTCTTCAGGACCTCAGCAATTCTCCCTGGCATGCTCTCAATCAACTTCTGGATCAAATCCTGACTGATAGCAGTCCAGTCTTGCAAAATCAATGCTTTTATTTTGTCTGAATTTGAAGGTTTTTGTTTGTCCACCCTTCTCAATGGGATTAAGATCTGGGGAGTTTCCAGGCCATGGTCCCAAAATCTCTATGTTTTGTTCCCTGAGCCATTTAGTTATCACCTTTGCTTTATGGCAAGGTGCTCCATCATGTTGAAAAAGGCATTGTTGATCGCCAAACTGCTCTTGGACGGTTGGGAGAAGTTGCTCTCGGAGGGCATTCTGGTACCATTCTTTATTCATGGCTGTGTTTTTAGGCAAGACTGACTTAGAGCCCATTCCCTTGGCTGAGAAGCAACCCCACACATGAATGGTTTCAGGATGCTTGACAGTTGGCATGAGACAAGACTGGTGGTAGCGCTCACCTCGTCTTCTCCGAATAAGCCATTTTCCAGATGTCCCAAACAATCGAAAAGGGGATTCATCAGAGAAAATGACTTTACCCCAGTCCTCAGCCGTCCACTCCTTGTACCTCTTACAGAATATCAGTCTGTCCATGATGTTTTTCTGGAGAGAAGTGGCTTCTTTGCTGCCCTCCTTGAGACCAGGCCTTGCTCCAAGAGTCTCCGCCTCACAGTGCGTGCAGATGCACTCACACCTGCCTGCTGCCATTCCTGAGCAAGCTCTGCACTGCTGGTAGCACGATCCCACAGCTGAAACACTTTTAAGAGACGGTCCTGGCACTTGCTGGTCTTTCTTGGGCGCCCTGGAGCCTTTTTGGCAACAAGGGAAACTCTCTCATTGAAGTTCTTGATGATGCGATAGATTGTTGACTGAGGTGCAATCTTTCTAGCTGCGATACTCTTCCCTGTTAGGCCATTTTTGTGCAGTGCAATGATGACTGCACGTGTTTCTTTAGAGATAACCATGGTTAACAGAAGAGAAACAATGATGCCAAGCACCAGCCTCCTTTTAAAGTGTCCAGTGGTGTCATTCTTACTTAATCATGACAGATTGATCTCCAGCCCTGTCCACATCAACATCCACACCTGTGTTAATGGAGCAATCACTGAAACGATGTTAGCTGGTCCTTTTAAGGCAGGGCTGCAATGATGTTGAAATGTGTTTTGGGGGATAAAGTTCATTTTCTAGGCAAATATTGACTTTGCAAGTAATTGCTGTTAAGCTGATCACTCTTTATAACTTCTGGAGTATATACAAATTGCCATTAGAAAAAATGAAGCAGTAGACTTTGTAAAAATTAATATTTGTGTCATTCTCAAAACTTTTGGCCATGACTGTACATGACATGACTGATCTATTTTAAATTCTACAATAGCTCAAAAAAAGGACAGTATATTACTCCATACAGTATTATGGCCACCACATGCGCCATACAGAATAATGAGCCCCATATATTTCTCCATACAAAATAATTGGTAACATATAATGTTCCATACAGTATATGATGAGCTCGACATAATGCCACAGTATATGATGGTCCCTATGGATGATGCTCCAGTGTATGATGGGCCCTAATAATGTTCCATATATAATGGGCTACATTTCTAATTCTCCAGTGTATAATGGGCCCCCTAATTGCTGCTCCAGTGTCTGATGTCCCCCTTTTGGAATGCTCCAGTATATGATGGGCCTCATGGATAATGCTCCAGTGTATGATGGGCTCCATTTCTAATGCTCCAGTGTATAATGGGCCCTGTAAATGCTGCTCCAGTGTCTGATGTCCCTCATTTGGAATGCTCCAGTATATGATGGGCCCCATTTTTAATGAACCGAGGCATGGTATGTGAAAAGAGCTCCATGGAGTTATCTGAAGTGTGTGCTGCCGCATCCTTCACTTTTGATGTGGGTGAAGGACACAAGGAAAGGGGTTGCTCCTGACCAGAAGCCTGCACTGACGACTCAGTGCTTGGATTTTTTTGAAACTTCAGAAGAGGAGGTGAGAGAGCTGGAGGCTGTTTCAGCAATGTAAGCCAAAAACAGTTCCTGATGCTCCAGCTTTAAAAGCAGTCTACCTACTTCCAGAAAAGGGAGCCTTACAGGCCTTCCGGAGCTACACCATGACGCAGACTCAACACCTCCTGCCCTAGCTGCTATTGTGTTTTTGGCACTACCAGCAGATGCACCACCACCACCATCACTAAAAGGTGGCCCCCCACGCCCACGTCCTCTTCCACCATACTTCCTCATGTTTTGAAAAATGGACCCAAAATAACAGAAGGTATATGGTACTGTATCAGAAGCATACAGCTCTATACAGTCTCGGGATAACCGTAAATCATCATATATATCATGAGTCAGACACTCACAGGCTCAGTATGTATTACACCAGAATTTAAAAAGTAGAAAAAGGGAAACGTATTCGAGGCGTACACCAGTATACAGTGTTGTGGTACTTTTAAATCTTCGTATATATTTCAATCTCAGTAAGCCAGTCCAGACTTTCCGCTACTGGAAACTACATGGATAAAAGTACAGACGGAAAGTCGAGTGTTTACAGAAATTTGGGAATTACTCATTGCGGGAAAACCTCCCGGTAGATGTTGCAGAGGCGATGCAGACCCTCAATTACGGTGTATGTGGAGACAGCAAAAACGGTTCTTTGTGAAGAAAGGATTGCTTTATCGCAGTAGCGTGGCTCACATCACCGTTACTCGTCTCCATCAAATTGTGATCACAGGGAGAGATGTAGACATGGTCCTCACTGCCTATCATGATGTGTTTTGGGCATTTTGAGGGCAAAAGACAGAAGCCACAGGCCGTAGGTGATTCTATTGGATTGGCATGAAAGGAGACATTGAAAAATAGTGGCAGGAATGTCACACGTCTGTGACTATCACAACTGTGAAAGGTGATCATAAAGCACCACTGCATCCATTTGTAAGTTGATGTCCATTACAAATGGTAGCGGCCAGCAGGACAGGCCATAGCTACATCTTAACCATCATCGATCAATACACCAAATTACTAGTGGCCGTCCCTGTGAAGGATTTAACTGCCCAGACTACACAGCGGTGGAGCACGGAGAGGTATTGCAACTTGCAAGTGCTGTGGCCATGACCAAGCGGGGGGGGGACACTCATGGGCGACGGTACTGGCACAGGGCCCCTCATAGTACGCAGGTGTGTCTGATGGCGAGTGGGCCCCCCCCACTGTCAGAGACATTGTGTTGTACTATGAGGGGCCCTGTGCCAGTGCAGTCGGCCATCAGTGGGCCCATACACCTGTTCAGAGCAACGGCACTTGCCCGGGTGCGCCAGGTGTTGACCACTGCCATTGGGGGGGTGGGCAACCCAGTTACTGAGGTTTAAAAAATGGCATATGTTGATGTGTAGGCTGGACATTCAGCAGCTGTAAATGGCGGAATTGGGCAAGTCTGAGGGAGAGGAGAACAAAGGCGAGGCAGTTTTCTGGCAACCTATGTGTCATCAGGTGAAGGTGGGACTAAATCCTTTGAAACCCATGCATGGTTCATTTTAATGAAGGTTAGATCATCAATATTTTGGGTTGACAGATGAGTCCTTTTTTCTGTCAGGATTGATCCAGCAGCACTGAAGACTCTTTCAGATAACACACTAGCAGCAGGGCAAGCGAGCTCCTGTAAGGCATATTGTGACAATTCAGGCCAGGTGTCCAGTTTACAGGCCCAATAGTCAAAGGGGAATGACCTGTGAGGGAGACCATCGATATGGGAGGAGAAGTAGTTTGTAACCATAGTTGACAACTGCTGTCTCCTGTCACTTTTAATCGATGCAGTATTAACAGTCATGTGAGCGGTACTTGAAAAATCAGTCCACAACATGGTCATGAAACGCCTGTCTCCAACGCCACTTCGGCTGTGTGCACCTCGAACACCTCTTCCATTGTGCCCCCTACGGCTCTTGGGAGAAACAGCACCGCTGCTGTGTGCTGGGAAAGCCTCAAACAAACGGTTTACCAGAGTTGCTTGTTTTTAGCCAATATTATCTCTAGGTTCTCCTGTGGCATGATGTTGTGTAATTTGCCTTTGCAGCTGTAACAACTCTGCTGGCATCACTGCATGGCCTCCCATCCCCCGCACACCAACTTACTGCTTCAAGCCATGCTGTGAATTCTGTCTGTTGCTAGCCCTGTGCTCCGTGCCTTTACTCTCCTGTATGCTTCCTGGCTATGTGTGTATAGGGGGCGGCGCTAGAACTCTCTGGTTCTTATGCAGTCAGCGTGCACCTGTGTAATCTGTCCCTGACCAATCACCTAGAGCCCTTGACTATTTAGTTCCTCCACACCCACTAACCCTTGCCTGTGCAATGTCTCAAACTCAGTTAGCTCCGTGCTGGTGAGGAAGCCAGGCCCTGTCCTATGTCTTGCCTTCTCTGAGAGGCTTACTCCTAGCTTTGTCTGGTACTTCTCTGTCCGCCTTCCAGGAGGCTGAATATCCTGGCCCTTCAGTCTTTGTCCATGTACCTTGTCTGAACTCTGTCCTACCACTGCCTCCTTTTCCTTGGCTTCTCTCCCTGCTGTGTATTTCCTTATGTCCTCCCTGTCTGTGCTCTGCACCCTTGCAGCTCTGCCTGCTCAGCTCCTGCAGCACCTCTTGCTGCAGCTTCTTTCCACAGACCTTGTGGTTCAGCTTTGCTTTGCTGCTGCAGAACCTCTTGCTGCAGCTTCTCTCCACAGACCTTGTGGGTTCCGTGTTGCTTCGCTCCTGCTGTCGCTGCAGAACCTCTTTCTGCAGCTTCTCTCCGCAGACTTTGTGGTTCAGCTTTACACCGCACTCCTGCGGCTCCGTCTACTCCGCAATCCTGTGGCTTCGCACTTCTGCGGCTCTGCCTACTCTGCACTCCTGCCTGTATGCATACCTGCATCTCCTGTGTGAACAGTTCCTAACCTGTTCCAACATACTCCTCCTTCCTGTATCCATACCGGCACCCGCTGTGTGAACAGGTCCAAACCTGTCCCCTCATATTCCCCTTCTTCCTGTCTATACCAATACCTGCACCTGCTGTGTGAACAGGCCCCTGCCTGTTCCTTCTCATACCACACCAGCCTGTCCTGTGTCTCAAGCCGTGCCTGCCTGTCCTGTGTCTCCAAGCTGTGCCTGCCTGCCCTGTGTCTCCAAGCCATGCCCGCTTGCCCTGTGTCTCCAAGCCGTCTCAGCCTGCCTGTCAGTCACACCTGTCCTAGTGACTTGTCCCCGAATGGGATCAGCAGCCACAGCCAGACACCACCCTGGAGTGGCACCCGGCAGCTACCTGCCACACAAGCCTGACCTCACCATCAGAGGCTCCAGCGAAGACCAAGATAGCTGTCGTAGTCACGCCCCTTTCAGGGTAGTCTGGTTTGTGTCACAGTGGGGTCACAACTCCCCGGCTCGCGCCAATCAGCCAAGGTGCGAACGTGACAGTAGCGTGGATCGAGGATGCCCACCAGCCAGTAGTCATCATCCTTCATCATTTTGGCAATGCGGGGGTCCCTTTTTAGGATCCGCAAGGCATAATCGCACATGTGTGCCAATGTTCCAGGTGTCAATAATGCAATGTCACTGCTGGGTGGAGGAGCACTTTCTGGCAAATACACATCCCTACAGTCACGCACAACCCTGTACCTGACCTTGGAATGCCAATATTTTCTCTTGCCCCCTGAGAAGCATCCTCCTGCCCAAAATAATCATCCCCCTCCTCCTCCACCTCGTCCAGGTCAGTTCCCTGACCAGACAATGGCTGACTGTCAGCAACGCTTCCCTCCTCCTCCTGTTCCTCCTCCGCTGCAGACGCCTGTTCCTTTATGTGCGTCAAACTTTGCATGAGCAGAAGCATAAGTGGGATGCTCATGCTTATGATGGCGTCGTCTGCACTTACCAGCCGTGTGCATTCCTCAAAACACTGAAGGACTTTACAGAGGTCTTTCAGCTTCGACCACTGCATTCCAGACAACTCCATGTCTGCCTTCAAACTGCCTGCCCGTGTATCCTCCCACAAATATATTACAGCCTGCCTCTGTTCGCACAGCCTCTCAACCATGTGCAGGGTGGAGTTCCACCTTGTTGCAACGTCTATAATTAGGTGGTGCTTGGGGAGATGGAGCAATCGCTGCAACTTCTGCATACGACTGGAGTGTATGGCCGAGCGATGGATGTGCGAGCACAGTCTTCGCACCTTATGGAGCAGGGATGTTAACTCCGGATAATTATTAAGGAAGCACTGCACCACCAGGTTCAAAGTGTGAGCCAGGCAAGGTATGTGTGTGAGTTTTGCAAGGCCTATGGCTGCCACAAAATTACAGCCATTATCACTGACTACCTTGCGTGGCTCAAGATGTAGACTGCCCAGTCATGACTCAGTTTGTCGCTGCAAGTAGTCGGCCAGTACCTCCGCGGTGTGTCTGTTGTCACCCAAAGACATCATCTTTAACACAGCCTGCTGACGCTTAACACTAGATGTTCGAGAGTGGGACACCTCATGTGCAACACTGCCAGCTGCGGATGGAGTGCTCGTGCGACTGCGCTCTGTGGACGAGCTTTCGCTTATGGAGGAGGGTCGAAAGCCTACAGGCAACTGTTTTCTATACCGTGGGCTAGACAGCACTTTTCCACCACCGCTGTCCCCTGTGGAGCCTGCATCCACCACATTAACCCAGTGCGCAGTGATGGACACGTAACGGCCCTGGCCATGCCTACTGGACCATGCATCTGTTGTGAGGTGCACCTTTCCACTCACTGATTGCTTGAGTGCATGGACAATGTGGTCTTTCACATGCAGGTGGAGGGCTGGGATGGCTTTTTGAGAAAAGAAGTGCCGACTGGGTAGGTTATAGCATGGGACTGCGTAGGCCATGAGCTCGCAGAAAGCTTCGCTTTCAACCAAATGGTAGGGCATCATCTCTAATGAGATTAGTTTGGCAATGTAGGCGTTCAAACACAGTGTACGCAGATGAGAGATGAGTACTTTCTTGTCCTACTCAGAGTCTGGTAGGGTGAGCTGGACTGGAGAGCTGCATATTGGAGAACTAGCAGTGGAGCGGACGGAGTGAGAGAGGGTTGGTGATGGTATTAGTGGTGATGGCCTAGATTCAGTGTTGTGTTGCAAAACCATTGTGATTCTCTGAGTGCTTTGGCTTTGCGACGACACCTCAACATTTAGTGCTGGTGGTGTGCTTAACGGTGGAGTTACAGTGGGGGAAGTGATGGAGCGTTGCTGGCTACCTTCAGTCGGAGCAGGTGCACATGTGCTACTTGAGGTTTTGTAGTCCGTCCACGCTTGAAAGTGCATGTTGGTTAAATGTCTAAGCATGCAACTGGTATTCAAATTTCTGAGTTGTTTACGTCGGCTAAAGGTCCTTCCGCACTTCTTATAGGTAACCTTTGCTTTGCCTCATCAGTAGGATTTTGGACAAAGAAGTGCCACACTGCACTCTTCCTACTATGGTATACATTTTCTGGCCTTGCACGCTGTGCTAAGTTGACCATCTGGCCAAGCAGTCCTGCAACTCTTTTAGTTTTTGGTCCATGTTTTTGGACAGCTACGGGCCTGCCAGATAACCGCTGCTGCGATGTCAATGCCTGCTGCAGATCCTTCTCCTTATCTGAACTATTGCCAGCGCCACCCTCCTCCCCCAATGGATGCCAATCCGGGTCAAGAACTGGGTCATCCATTACCTCCTCTTCAAAGTCATCTGCACCTTCCTCTTTACTTTCCTCTGTGTCACCGTGTAAGGTGGTATAGTATGCGGGAAGGGGCACCTGTGTTTCATCAGGGTCAGATTCTGGCTCAGTAGACTGCGAGGGCAATGTAGTGCTCTGGGTCAATGTACCAGCATAATCATCTAGCAGTGGCTGTGCATCAGTGCACTCCATGTCAGATTCATCTTGGACTGGGGAATTCAGGATTTGACTGGATAACCCAGGCATGGTATGTGAAAAGAGCTCCATAGGAGTAATCTGAAGTGTTGCCTGCTGCATCCTTAACTTTTGGTGGGGGTGAAGGACACAAGGAAAGGTGTTTTTCCTGACCAGAACCCTGCACTGACGACTCCGTGCTTGCAGGTTTCGAACGTTCACAAGAGGAGGCAATAGAGCTAGTGGTTGTTTCGGCAATGTACGCCAAAACCTGTTCCTGATGCTCCGGCTTTAAAAGCGGTTTTCCTACTCCAAGAAAAGGGAACCTTACAGGCCTTCTTGGGACAGACGATGACACAGGCTCAACATCTCCTGCCTTAGCTGCTATTGTGCTTTTGCCAGAACCAGCCGATGCACCACCACCATCAGTACCAGCCGCCCCCCTGCCCACGTCCGTGGCCTCTTCCACCAAACTTCCTCATGTTTGGGAAAATGTACCCAAAATACCAGCAGAGAGATGGTACTGTATAAGGAGCGTCTAGCTGTGTAAGGTGTTTGAAAAAAATTAAATCTATGTATATATTTTGTTAGTCACAGACACTCTCCCAGTATGTATTTGACCATAATACAAAAGCAGATATACGGTACTGTATCAGAAGTGTACAGCTATATACGTTTTTTGTGTAACTAACAATCTCGGTATATGTATTTACGGAGTGTCACACACACGCTGACTCTGTATAGATGGGACAGTAATGCGAACAATGAGAAAAGCAGTCAGAAATCCATAAAATTTAACATTTTATTGAAAATACATATACAAAAGGACACTACAGTACATGGGAATATCAAAAATAGACGTGCACAGTGGTACAAAGGATCAAGCACACCGTGTCTACAGTCCCAGGATTAATCATAGAATGTGCAGAATAATCAATATATGTCCCTGATAAAGGGTTAAGGCAACTCATCATAGATACACCAATACATAGGCTACAAGCTCAACTATTACTACTGCCCATAAATTGTCAAAATTCCCTAACAAGGCATAAAGAAGATAAATGCAGAGCAAATGCTCAAGACAAGCACCATGTCAGCACAATCAATGCTAAAGCAGCATCAGTTACCTAAACCCATAGTGGAAGAGCTAATGCGAAGCAAGTGCTCAAAATAAGCATCACAACCCCTGAGGAAGGAGCTGCGGCTCCGAAAACGCACGTCGGGGACAGGATCTATCGCACCGCCCTTACTGCACCCAGGTAATGACGCTACTGCAGCATTGAATCTATTGTTGTGATGCTTATTTTGATTATTATGCTTATTTTAATTATTCTACACATTCTATGATTAATCCTGGGACTGTAGACGCGGTGTGCTTGATCCTTTGTACCACTGTGCATGTCTATTTTTGATATCCCCCCCCCCATTCCATGTACTGTAGTGTCCTTTTGTATATGTATTTTCAATAAAATGTTAAATTTTATGGATTTCTGACTGCTTTTCTCATTGGTGCTATCTTAGCATTTTGCAGTTTTCCTGCTTAGTCCTATATTTACATTAATATATATGTGGGAATATATTATGTTCAATTGATTTTTTGAATCTATTTGGGCCAGTTACTTTTTGTCCCCACATATACAGTATTATGTCTTTTACCTGTTTATTATAGTAATGCGAACAGCAGATATACAATACAGCTTGAGAATCGGACAGCTCAATACGGTGTAGGTCTGGAAAAATGGAAAATCTCCTCTGTTTGTTTTTCCAGAGTCACACACAGCTTGTATTTGTCCGTGATACCAGCCGGTACACGGTAGTGTGTGAGGAGCGTACACCGCTATAAGGTGTGTGAAAAAATGAACGCTCGGTAACTGAGCAGAACAAAATAATAAAAGTTGGAGTGCTTTGAAAAAAGCAGTTTGAACAGCAGTATGCACACACCAATGCAGCTATCAGGTAGCATGAAAAGGCAGCCTAATCACCACCAGCGCTGCTACACACAAAAAAATCCTCCCCTTTCACTGCACACTAACAGTACAGTGAAAAGCGCTATCAGCAGAAGCTATTTTTTTTCTTCTTCCCTGCCTAACGCTCTCCCTATTCAGAATCAGCAGCAGCACCTCTCCCTATTGTAAGATCGGCAGAAGTAAGATGGCGGTCGGCGGGCACGGCCTTTTATAGCCCCTGTGATGCCACACAAAGCAAGCCAATCACTTCAATGCCCTTCTCTACGATGGTGGTGGCTGCTGCCCATGTCATCACGTTGTCCACAGTGTGCGTCCTCCATCATTGGCTGAAAAAAGGCGCTGGAAGCATTATTTGAAACGCGACTTTGGCGCTCATGGCCGACCTCACGCTATGGTCGGGTTTCGTTTCATGAAACCCGACTTTGGCGAAAGTCGGTGATTTTTGAATTTGACCAACCCATTTTGCTCAACTCTAGTGACCGCTATTGTATAATTAGAGATACAAAAGGATCACCACGCTTGTTAGTTACTAAATAGTATATGTAGGGTATAACATACAAAATAATTCTGATATAGAAGCTCAGATATCTCAGTGAAGTACAACAATATGTGAACCCCATTCACAGGGAGCTGAGTAGCAATAGCTAGAGTATAAAATCCAAAAATGTAATCCAGGATGGGGCTCTATTCACACAAAATAGGCATAGGAAATTTGCTCATTGAGTCCCTTAGGGGCTCGTGAATCCAGTCTAAAAATCCTCTCCCTTTCCTTTTTGAGGACACATCTATTGTGATCACCTCCTCTTACATTGGGTTTAACCACCTCAATGAAACAAAAGGAGACATCTATGGTTTCACCTAAATGTACACACGTGGTGAAAATTGTTGGTACCCCTCGTTTAATTACAGAAAAACCCACAATGGTCTCAGAATTAACTTGAATTTGACAAAAGTAATAATAAATAAAAAAAATCTATGAAAATGAACAAATGAAAGTCAGACATTGCTTTTCAATCATGCCTCCACAGAATTTTTTAAAACTAAAACTCACGAAATAGGCCTGGACAGAAATGATGGTACCCTTAATATTTTGTTGCACAACCTTTTAAAGCAATCACTGCAATCAAACAATTCCTGTAACTGTCAGTGAGACACCTCTCGACAGGTACTTTGGCCCAATCCTCAAGAGCAAACTACTCCAGTTGTCTTGTGGTTGAAGGACTTAAAAGAAATCTGAGACCACAGTCTCAAACATTAACATTAGTAATACACAACACTGTCATGGATTAAAATCCTGCATGGCACACAAGGTTCCCCTTTTCATGCCAGCAGGCCATGTCCGGGCACATTTGAAGGACACCAATGACCATCTGGATGAACCAGAGGCGGCATGGGAGAAGGTCATGTGGTCAGATGAGACCAAAAGACAACTTTTTGATATCAACTCCATACACTATGTGTGGAGGAACAAGAAGGATGAGTATAACTCCGAAAACACCATCCCAACCATGAACCATAGTAGGTTAAACATTATGCTTTGGGGGTGCTTTTCTACAAAGGGGACAGGATGACCGCACCGTATTGAATAAAGGATGGATGAAGTCATGTATCTGGAGATTTTGGCCAACAGACTCCTTCCCTCAGTAAGCGCATTAAAGATGGGTTGAGGCGGGTCTTCGAGCAGAACAATGACCCGAAACACACAGACAGGGTAACTAAGGAGTGGCTACTTAAGAAGAATTTCAAGGTCCTGGAGTGGCCTAGCCAGTCTCCAGACCTGAACCCAACAGAAAATCTTTGGATTGAGCTCAAACTCAGTGTTGCCAAGCGACAGCTCCGAAAACTCAAATACCTGGAGTAGATCTGTATGGAGGAGTGGGTCAAAAATCCTGCTTTTCTATTGTATCAAATACTTATTTTATGCAATAAAATTCAATGTAATTACTTAAAAATCATACAATGTGATTTTCTGTTCTTCATTGTTAGATTCTGTCTCTCACAGTTGAAGTATTCCTACAATAAAAATTACAGACCTCTCCATTCTCTGTAGGTGGGAAAACTTGCAAAATCTGCAGTGTGTCACATACTCATTTTCCCCACTGTATCCTAAGAAAATGTGTTCTCCAAGAATCAAATAGCGCTCTTTCCCTCCCGAGTCTCGCTGTGTGGGTGTGAAGTTCTGTACAGTCACATATGGGGTATTCCCACATTCATCTGAAATTGTCTGACAAATTTTGGTGCCATTTTTAACTATTTCCCCTTGTAAAAAGGTAAAAATGGGGCTAAAACAATTTTTTTCTGGTAAAATACAATTATTTCTTCATCGCCCAGTGGTATAAAATTATGCTACAAAGTTGAACTAATCAAGAGGTGGAGTTTGTGGAATGGGGTCTCTTATTGGGGGTCCTGCTGTTCTGGGACTCTGATAATGTGACTTGGCCCCCTCGGACCGTCGCTCCTTCCCTTCTGAGCCTTGCACTGAGCCTGTAAAGTAGCTTTCCACCACTTATGGGGTATCAGCGCACTCAGGAGAAATTGTGGAACAAATTGTTTTTGTTTTCTCCCATTTTCCCTTTGATAATTCCAGACTTGGGGACAGAGCAACAATTTAGTGGAAACAATGGTCGCATCTCATGTACTCCGCTCAGTGTTATACCATTCTGTGACTCCCTGAGGGTTAGGAATCCTCACTGCCCCCGAGATGAGTCCCCCAGAGGTGGAGGGGGTAACATGGGGTCACTTGTGGGGTCTCTGCTGTTGGCTTGTCAGGGGCTCTTCACACGAGACATGGCGTCCGCAATCTATTCCAGCCACAATGGCGTCCCTTCCCTTCCGAGCCTATGGGGCATCGGCGCACTCAGGAGACATTGCACAGCACAGTGTATGGGGTCATTGCTCCTCTTACCTTTATGGAAATGCAAAATTTGGGTCTAAAGTGACATTTTGTTGAGGAAAAAAGTAAAATTGTCATTTTTTTCCTTCCACATTGCTTAAATTCCTGTCACACTATCCATATTGTCCTGTCAGGAAGGAGAATACAGGGAGTAAAAGGGTTAATAGGACTTACAGAACGAACCGGCCCAGAAAGGAGAAGATCCAGTGTCTGCCACATATATGGCTGCTCTGTGCGCACAGGACCTGTGATGAGGTCACAGGAGGGGAGGAGTCAGTGGTCACATGATCAGCGGCCTCAGTGTATGCAGGACTCTGCTGTGCTTCAGTGCTCTAGTGATGGGAAGTTCGGCTCTTTAAATGGCTCTTTTTTTTTAAATAGAAATCCGTTTTCCACAGTCATCGTTCTAGGTCTTAGCCTGTAAAGTGAGGCCTCATTATACCCCTGTATAAGGATCTAGTGACGCTGTGTAGACTGTTATTCAGCATTGCTGTTCCCTCAGATTGTCAGCTCTTGTGATCAGGCCCCTGCTCCTCGCTCCGGTCTCTCCCCCCTGCTCCTCGCTCCGGTCTCTCCTGTACAGTGAGGCCTCATTATACCCCTGTATAAGGATCTAGTGACGCAGTGTAGACTGTTATTCAGCATTGCTGTTCCCTCAGATTGTCAGCTCTTGTGATCAGGCTCCTGCTCCTCGCTCCGGTCTCTCCTGTACAGTGAGGCCTCATTATACCCCTGTATAAGGATCTAGTGACGCAGTGTAGACTGTTATTCAGCATTGCTGTTCCCTCAGATTGTCAGCTCTTGTGATCAGGCCCCTGCTCCTCGCTCCGGTCTCTCCTGTACAGTGAGGCCTCATTATACCCCTGTATAAGGATCTAGTGACGCAGTGTAGACTGTTATTCAGCATTGCTGTTTCCTCAGATTGTCAGCTCTTGTGATCAGGCCCCTGCTCCTCGCTCCGGTCTCTCCTGTACAGTGAGGCCTCATTATACCCCTGTATAAGGATCTAGTGATGCAGTGTAGACTGTTATTCAGCATTGCTGTTCCCTCAGATTGTCAGCTCTTGTGATCAGGCCCCTGCTCCTCGCTCCGGTCTCTCCTGTACAGTGAGGCCTCATTATACTCCTGTATAAGGATCTAGTGACGCAGTGTAGACTGTTATTCAGCATTGCTGTTTCCTCAGATTGTCAGCTCTTGTGATCAGGCCCCTGCTCCTCGCTCCTGTCTCTCCTGTACAGTGAGGCCTCATTATACCCCTGTATAAGGATCTAGTGATGCAGTGTAGACTGTTATTCAGCATTGCTGTTCCCTCAGATTGTCAGCTCTTGTGATCAGGCCCCTGCTCCTCGCTCCAGTCTCTCCTGTACAGTGAGGCCTCATTATACCCCTGTATAAGGATCTAGTGATGCAGTGTAGACTGTTATTCAGCATTGCTGTTCCCTCAGATTGTCAGCTCTTGTGATCAGGCCCCTGCTCCTCGCTCCGGTCTCTCCTGTACAGTGAGGCCTCATTATACTCCTGTATAAGGATCTAGTGACGCAGTGTAGACTGTTATTCAGCATTGCTGTTTCCTCAGATTGTCAGCTCTTGTGATCAGGCCCCTGCTCCTCGCTCCGGTCTCTCCTGTAAAGTGAGGCCTCATTATACCCCTGTATAAGGATCTAGTGACGCAGTGTAGACTGTTATTCAGCATTGCTGTTCCCTCAGATTGTCAGCTCTTGTGATCAGGCCCCTGCTCCTCGCTCCGGTCTCTCCTGTACAGTGAGGCCTCATTATACTCCTGTATAAGGATCTAGTGACGCAGTGTAGACTGTTATTCAGCATTGCTGTTCCCTCAGATTGTCAGCTCTTGTGATCAGGCCCCCGCTCCTCGCTCCGGTCTCTCCTGTACAGTGAGGCCTCATTATACCCCTGTATAAGGATCTAGTGACTCAGCGTAGACTGTTATTCAGCATTGCTGTTTCCTCAGATTGTCAGCTCTTGTGATCAGGCCCCTGCTCCTCGCTCCGGTCTCTCCTGTACAGTGAGGCCTCATTATACCCCTGTATAAGGATCTAGTGACTCAGCGTAGACTGTTATCAGCATTGCTGTTTCCTCAGATTGTCAGCTCTTGTGCTCAGGCCCCTGCTCCTCGCTCCGGTCTCTCCTGTACAGTGAGGCCTCATTATACTCCTGTATAAGGATCTAGTGACGCAGTGTAGTCTGGTATTCAGCATTGCTGTTTCCTCAGATTGTCAGCTCTTGTGCTCAGGCCCCTGCTCCTCGCTCCGGTCTCTCCTGTAAAGTGAGGCCTCATTATACCCCTGTATAAGGATCTAGTGACTCAGCGTAGACTGTTATCAGCATTGCTGTTTCCTCAGATTGTCAGCTCTTGTGCTCAGGCCCCTGCTCCTCGCTCCGGTCTCTCCTGTACAGTGAGGCCTCATTATACTCCTGTATAAGGATCTAGTGACGCAGTGTAGTCTGGTATTCAGCATTGCTGTTTCCTCAGATTGTCAGCTCTTGTGCTCAGGCCCCTGCTCCTCGCTCCGGTCTCTCCTGTAAAGTGAGGCCTCATTATACCCCTGTATAAGGATCTAGTGACTCAGCGTAGACTGTTATTCAGCATTGCTGTTTCCTCAGATTGTCAGCTCTTGTGCTCAGGCCCCTGCTCCTCGCTCCGGTCTCTCCTGTAAAGTGAGGCCTCATTATACCCCTGTATAAGGATCTAGTGATGCAGTGTAGACTGTTATTCAGCATTGCTGTTTCCTCAGATTGTCAGCTCTTGTGATCAGGCCCCTGCTCCTCACTCCGGTCTCTCCTGTACAGTGAGGCCTCATTATACCCCTGTATAAGGATCTAGTGACGCAGTGTAGACTGTTATCAGCATTGCTGTTTCCTCAGATTGTCAGCTCTTGTGATCAGGCCCCTACTCCTCGCTCCGGTCTCTCCTGTACAGTGAGGCCTCATTATACCCCTGTATAAGGATCTAGTGACGCAGTGTAGACTGTTATTCAGCATTGCTGTTTCCTCAGATTGTCAGCTCTTGTGATCAGGCCCCTGCTCCTCGCTCCGGTCTCTCCTGTACAGTGAGGCCTCATTATACTCCTGTATAAGGATCTAGTGACGCAGTGTAGACTGTTATTCAGCATTGCTGTTTCCTCAGATTGTCAGCTCTTGTGATCAGGCCCCTGCTCCTCGCTCCGGTCTCTCCTGTAAAGTGAGGCCTCATTATACCCCTGTGTAAGGATCTAGTGACTCAGCGTAGACTGTTATTCAGCATTGCTGTTTCCTCAGATTGTCAGCTCTTGTGATCAGGCCCCTGCTCCTCGCTCCGGTCTCTCCTATACAGTGAGGCCTCATTATACCCCTGTATAAGGATCTAGTGACGCAGTGTAGACTGTTATTCAGCATTGCTGTTTCCTCAGATTGTCAGCTCTTGTGATCAGGCCCCTGCTCCTCGCTCCGGTCTCTCCTGTACAGTGAGGCCTCATTATACTCCTGTATAAGGATCTAGTGACGCAGTGTAGACTGTTATTCAGCATTGCTGTTTCCTCAGATTGTCAGCTCTTGTGATCAGGCGCCTGCTCCTCGCTCCGGTCTCTCCTGTAAAGTGAGGCCTCATTATACCCCTGTATAAGGATCTAGTGACTCAGCGTAGACTGTTATTCAGCATTGCTGTTTCCTCAGATTGTCAGCTCTTGTGATCAGGCCCCTGCTCCTCGCTCCGGTCTCTCCTATACAGTGAGGCCTCATTATACCCCTGTATAAGGATCTAGTGACGCAGTGTAGACTGTTATTCAGCATTGCTGTTTCCTCAGATTGTCAGCTCTTGTGATCAGGCCCCTGCTCCTCGCTCCGGTCTCTCCTGTACAGTGAGGCCTCATTATACCCCTGTATAAGGATCTAGTGACTCAGCGTAGACTGTTATCAGCATTGCTGTTTCCTCAGATTGTCAGCTCTTGTGCTCAGGCCCCTGCTCCTCGCTCCGGTCTCTCCTGTACAGTGAGGCCTCATTATACTCCTGTATAAGGATCTAGTGACGCAGTGTAGTCTGGTATTCAGCATTGCTGTTTCCTCAGATTGTCAGCTCTTGTGCTCAGGCCCCTGCTCCTCGCTCCGGTCTCTCCTGTAAAGTGAGGCCTCATTATACCCCTGTATAAGGATCTAGTGACTCAGCGTAGACTGTTATCAGCATTGCTGTTTCCTCAGATTGTCAGCTCTTGTGCTCAGGCCCCTGCTCCTCGCTCCGGTCTCTCCTGTACAGTGAGGCCTCATTATACTCCTGTATAAGGATCTAGTGACGCAGTGTAGTCTGGTATTCAGCATTGCTGTTTCCTCAGATTGTCAGCTCTTGTGCTCAGGCCCCTGCTCCTCGCTCCGGTCTCTCCTGTAAAGTGAGGCCTCATTATACCCCTGTATAAGGATCTAGTGACTCAGCGTAGACTGTTATTCAGCATTGCTGTTTCCTCAGATTGTCAGCTCTTGTGCTCAGGCCCCTGCTCCTCGCTCCGGTCTCTCCTGTAAAGTGAGGCCTCATTATACCCCTGTATAAGGATCTAGTGATGCAGTGTAGACTGTTATTCAGCATTGCTGTTTCCTCAGATTGTCAGCTCTTGTGATCAGGCCCCTGCTCCTCACTCCGGTCTCTCCTGTACAGTGAGGCCTCATTATACCCCTGTATAAGGATCTAGTGACGCAGTGTAGACTGTTATCAGCATTGCTGTTTCCTCAGATTGTCAGCTCTTGTGATCAGGCCCCTACTCCTCGCTCCGGTCTCTCCTGTACAGTGAGGCCTCATTATACCCCTGTATAAGGATCTAGTGACGCAGTGTAGACTGTTATTCAGCATTGCTGTTTCCTCAGATTGTCAGCTCTTGTGATCAGGCCCCTGCTCCTCGCTCCGGTCTCTCCTGTAAAGTGAGGCCTCATTATACCCCTGTATAAGGATCTAGTGATGCAGTGTAGACTGTTATTCAGCATTGCTGTTTCCTCAGATTGTCAGCTCTTGTGATCAGGCCCCTGCTCCTCACTCCGGTCTCTCCTGTACAGTGAGGCCTCATTATACCCCTGTATAAGGATCTAGTGACGCAGTGTAGACTGTTATCAGCATTGCTGTTTCCTCAGATTGTCAGCTCTTGTGATCAGGCCCCTGCTCCTCACTCCGGTCTCTCCTGTACAGTGAGGCCTCATTATACCCCTGTATAAGGATCTAGTGACGCAGTGTAGACTGTTATTCAGCATTGCTGTTTCCTCAGATTGTCAGCTCTTGTGCTCAGGCCCCTGCTCCTCGCTCCGGTCTCTCCTGTACAGTGAGGCCTCATTATACTCCTGTATAAGGATCTAGTGACGCAGTGTAGACTGTTATTCAGCATTGCTGTTTCCTCAGATTGTCAGCTCTTGTGCTCAGGCCCCTGCTCCTTGCTCCAGTCTCTCCTGTAAAGTGAGGCCTCACTATACCCCTGTATAAGGATCTAGTGACTCAGCGTAGACTGTTATTCAGCATTGCTGTTTCCTCAGATTGTCAGCTCTTGTGCTCAGGCCCCTGCTCCTCGCTCCGGTCTCTCCTGTAAAGTGAGGCCTCATTATACCCCTGTATAAGGATCTAGTGACTCAGCGTAGACTGTTATTCAGCATTGCTGTTTCCTCAGATTGTCAGCTCTTGTGATCAGGCCCCTGCTCCTCGCTCCAGTCTCTCCTGCACAGCGAGGCCTCATTATACACCTGTATAAGGATCTAGTGACGCAGTGTAGACTGTTATTCAGCATTGCTGTTTCCTCAGATTGTCAGCTCTTGTGCTCAGGCCCCTGCTCCTCACTCCGGTCTCTCTTGTACAGTAAGGCCTCATTATACTCCTGTATAAGGATCTAGTGACGCAGTGTAGACTGTTATTCAGCATTGCTGTTTCCTCAGATTGTCAGCTCTTGTGCTCAGGCCCCTGCTCCTCGCTCCGGTCTCTCCTGTAAAGTGAGGCCTCATTATACCCCTGTATAAGGATCTAGTGACTCAGCGTAGACTGTTATTCAGCATTGCTGTTTCCTCAGATTGTCAGCTCTTGTGCTCAGGCCCCTGCTCCTCGCTCCGGTCTCTCCTGTACAGCGAGGCCTCATTATACCCCTGTATAAGGATCTAGTGACGCAGTGTAGACTGTTATTCAGCATTGCTGTTTCCTCAGATTGTCAGCTCTTGTGATCAGGCCCCTGCTCCTCGCTCCGGTCTCTCCTGTACAGTGAGGCCTCATTATACTCCTGTATAAGGATCTAGTGACGCAGTGTAGGCTGTTATTCAGCATTGCTGTTTCCTCAGATTGTCAGCTCTTGTGCTCAGGCCCCTGCTCCTCGCTCCGGTCTCTCCTGTAAAGTGAGGCCTCATTATACCCCTGTATAAGGATCTAGTGACTCAGCGTAGACTGTTATTCAGCATTGCTGTTTCCTCAGATTGTCAGCTCTTGTGCTCAGGCCCCTGCTCCTCGCTCCGGTCTCTCCTGTACAGCGAGGCCTCATTATACACCTGTATAAGGATCTAGTGACGCAGTGTAGACTGTTATTCAGCATTGCTGTTTCCTCAGATTGTCAGCTCTTGTGCTCAGGCCCCTGCTCCTCGCTCCGGTCTCTCCTGTACAGTGAGGCCTCATTATACCCCTGTATAACGATCTAGTGACTCAGCGTAGACTGTTATTCAGCATTGCTGTTTCCTCAGATTGTCAGCACTTGTGCTCAGGCCCCTGCTCCTCTCTCCGGTCTCTCCTGTACAGCGAGGCCTCATTATACACCTGTATAAGGATCTAGTGACGCAGTGTAGACTGTTATTCAGCATTGCTGTTTCCTCAGATTGTCAGCTCTTGTGATCAGGCCCCTGCTCCTCGCTCCGGTCTCTCCTGTACAGTGAGGCCTCATTATACTCCTGTATAAGGATCTAGTGACGCAGTGTAGACTGTTATTCAGCATTGCTGTTTCCTCAGATTGTCAGCTCTTGTGATCAGGCCCCGGCTCCTCGCTCCGGTCTCTCCTGTACAGTGAGGCCTCATTATACTCCTGTATAAGGATCTAGTGACGCAGTGTAGACTGTTATTCAGCATTGCTGTTTCCTCAGATTGTCAGCTCTTGTGATCAGGCCCCTGCTCCTCGCTCCGGTCTCTCCTGTACAGTGAGGCCTCATTATACCCCTGTATAAGGATCTAGTGACGCAGTGTAGACTGTTATTCAGCATTGCTGTTTCCTCAGATTGTCAGCTCTTGTGATCAGGCCCCGGCTCCTCGCTCCGGTCTCTCCTGTACAGTGAGGCCTCATTATACCCCTG
Source organism: Dendrobates tinctorius (assembly GCF_039654945.1). Classification (NCBI taxonomy): domain Eukaryota; kingdom Metazoa; phylum Chordata; class Amphibia; order Anura; family Dendrobatidae; genus Dendrobates; species Dendrobates tinctorius. The sequence goes on along the minus strand of NW_027361893.1, from coordinate 3,398,940 downwards.
TATAAGGATCTAGTGACTCAGCGTAGACTGTTATTCAGCATTACTGTTTCCTCAGATTGTCAGCTCTTGTGATCAGGCCCCGGCTCCTCGCTCCGGTCTCTCCTGTACAGTGAGGCCTCATTATACTCCTGCATAAGGATCTAGTGACGCAGTGTAGACTGTTATTCAGCATTGCTGTTTCCTCAGATTGTCAGCTCTTGTGATCAGGCCCCTGCTCCTCGCTCCGGTCTCTCCTGTACAGTGAGGCCTCATTATACTCCTGTATAAGGATCTAGTGACGCAGTGTAGACTGTTATTCAGCATTGCTGTTTCCTCAGATTGTCAGCTCTTGTGATCAGGCCCCTGCTCCTCGCTCCGGTCTCTCCTGTACAGTGAGGCCTCATTATACTCCTGTATAAGGATCTAGTGACGCAGTGTAGACTGTTATTCAGCATTGCTGTTTCCTCAGATTGTCAGCTCTTGTGATCAGGCCCCTGCTCCTCGCTCCGGTCTCTCCTGTACAGTGAGGCCTCATTATACCCCTGTATAAGGATCTAGTGACGCAGTGTAGACTGTTATTCAGCATTGCTGTTTCCTCAGATTGTCAGCTCTTGTGATCAGGCCCCGGCTCCTCGCTCCGGTCTCTCCTGTACAGTGAGGCCTCATTATACCCCTGTATAAGGATCTAGTGACTCAGCGTAGACTGTTATTCAGCATTGCTGTTTCCTCAGATTGTCAGCTCTTGTGATCAGGCCCCTACTCCTCGCTCCGGTCTCTCCTGTACAGTGAGGCCTCATTATACCCCTGTATAAGGATCTAGTGACGCAGTGTAGACTGTTATTCAGCATTGCTGTTTCCTCAGATTGTCAGCTCTTGTGATCAGGCCCCTGCTCCTCGCTCCGGTCTCTCCTGTACAGTGAGGCCTCATTATACCCCTGTATAAGGATCTAGTGACGCAGTGTAGACTGTTATTCAGCATTGCTGTTTCCTCAGATTGTCAGCTCTTGTGATCAGGCCCCGGCTCCTCGCTCCGGTCTCTCCTGTACAGTGAGGCCTCATTATACCCCTGTATAAGGATCTAGTGACTCAGCGTAGACTGTTATTCAGCATTGCTGTTTCCTCAGATTGTCAGCTCTTGTGATCAGGCCCCTACTCCTCGCTCCGGTCTCTCCTGTACAGTGAAGCCTCATTATACCCCTGTATAAGGATCTAGTGACGCAGTGTAGGCTGTTATTCAGCATTGCTGTTTCCTCAGATTGTCAGCTCTTGTGATCAGGCCCCTGCTCCTCGCTCCGGTCTCTCCTGTACAGTGAGGCCTCATTATACCCCTGTATAAGGATCTAGTGACGCAGTGTAGACTGTTATTCAGCATTGCTGTTTCCTCAGATTGTCAGCTCTTGTGATCAGGCCCCGGCTCCTCGCTCCGGTCTCTCCTGTACAGTGAGGCCTCATTATACTCCTGTATAAGGATCTAGTGACGCAGTGTAGACTGTTATTCAGCATTGCTGTTTCCTCAGATTGTCAGCTCTTGTGATCAGGCCCCTGCTCCTCGCTCCGGTCTCTCCTGTACAGTGAGGCCTCATTATACTCCTGTATAAGGATCTAGTGACGCAGTGTAGACTGTTATTCAGCATTGCTGTTTCCTCAGATTGTCAGCTCTTGTGATCAGGCCCCTGCTCCTCGCTCCGGTCTCTCCTGTACAGTGAGGCCTCATTATACTCCTGTATAAGGATCTAGTGACGCAGTGTAGACTGTTATTCAGCATTGCTGTTTCCTCAGATTGTCAGCTCTTGTGATCAGGCCCCTGCTCCTCGCTCCGGTCTCTCCTGTACAGTGAGGCCTCATTATACCCCTGTATAAGGATCTAGTGACGCAGTGTAGACTGTTATTCAGCATTGCTGTTTCCTCAGATTGTCAGCTCTTGTGATCAGGCCCCGGCTCCTCGCTCCGGTCTCTCCTGTACAGTGAGGCCTCATTATACCCCTGTATAAGGATCTAGTGACTCAGCGTAGACTGTTATTCAGCATTGCTGTTTCCTCAGATTGTCAGCTCTTGTGATCAGGCCCCTACTCCTCGCTCCGGTCTCTCCTGTACAGTGAGGCCTCATTATACCCCTGTATAAGGATCTAGTGACGCAGTGTAGACTGTTATTCAGCATTGCTGTTTCCTCAGATTGTCAGCTCTTGTGATCAGGCCCCTGCTCCTCGCTCCGGTCTCTCCTGTACAGTGAGGCCTCATTATACCCCTGTATAAGGATCTAGTGACGCAGTGTAGACTGTTATTCAGCATTGCTGTTTCCTCAGATTGTCAGCTCTTGTGATCAGGCCCCGGCTCCTCGCTCCGGTCTCTCCTGTACAGTGCGGCCTCATTATACCCCTGTATAAGGATCTAGTGATGCAGTGTAGACTGTTATTCAGCGTTGCTGTTTCCTCAGATTGTCAGCTCTTGTGATCAGGCCCCTGCTCCTCGCTCCGGTCTCTCCTGTACAGTGAGGCCTCATTATACTCCTGTATAAGGATCTAGTGACGCAGTGTAGACTGTTATTCAGCATTGCTGTTTCCTCAGATTGTCAGCTCTTGTGATCAGGCCCCTGCTCCTCGCTCCGGTCTCTCCTGTACAGTGAGGCCTCATTATACCCCTGTATAAGGATCTAGTGACGCAGTGTAGACTGTTATTCAGCATTGCTGTTTCCTCAGATTGTCAGCTCTTGTGATCAGGCCCCGGCTCCTCGCTCCGGTCTCTCCTGTACAGTGAGGCCTCATTATACCCCTGTATAAGGATCTAGTGACTCAGCGTAGACGGTTATTCAGCATTGCTGTTTCCTCAGATTGTCAGCTCTTGTGATCAGGCCCCTACTCCTCGCTCCGGTCTCTCCTGTACAGTGAGGCCTCATTATACCCCTGTATAAGGATCTAGTGACGCAGTGTAGACTGTTATTCAGCATTGCTGTTTCCTCAGATTGTCAGCTCTTGTGCTCAGGCCCCGGCTCCTCGCTCCGGTCTCTCCTGTACAGTGAGGCCTCATTATACCCCTGTATAAGGATCTAGTGACGCAGTGTAGACTGTTATTCAGCATTGCTGTTTCCTCAAATTGTCAGCTCTTGTGATCAGGCCCCGGCTCCTCGCTCCGGTCTCTCCTGTACAGTGCGGCCTCATTATACCCCTGTATAAGGATCTAGTGACGCAGTGTAGACTGTTATTCAGCATTGCTGTTTCCTCAGATTGTCAGCTCTTGTGATCAGGCCCCTGCTCCTCGCTCCGGTCTCTCCTGTACAGTGAGGCCTCATTATACTCCTGTATAAGGATCTAGTGACGCAGTGTAGACTGTTATTCAGCATTGCTGTTTCCTCAGATTGTCAGCTCTTGTGATCAGGCCCCTGCTCCTCGCTCCGGTCTCTCCTGTACAGTGAGGCCTCATTATACTCCTGTATAAGGATCTAGTGATGCAGTGTAGACTGTTATTCAGCATTGCTGTTTCCTCAGATTGTCAGCTCTTGTGATCAGGCCCCTGCTCCTCGCTCCGGTCTCTCCTGTACAGTGAGGCCTCATTATACCCCTGTATAAGGATCTAGTGACGCAGTGTAGACTGTTATTCAGCATTGCTGTTTCCTCAGATTGTCAGCTCTTGTGATCAGGCCCCGGCTCCTCGCTCCGGTCTCTCCTGTACAGTGAGGCCTCATTATACCCCTGTATAAGGATCTAGTGACTCAGCGTAGACTGTTATTCAGCATTGCTGTTTCCTCAGATTGTCAGCTCTTGTGATCAGGCCCCTACTCCTCGCTCCGGTCTCTCCTGTACAGTGCTGCCTCATTATACCCCTGTATAAGGATCTAGTGACGCAGTGTAGACTGTTATTCAGCATTGCTGTTTCCTCAGATTGTCAGCTCTTGTGATCAGACCCCTGCTCCTCGCTCCGGTCTCTCCTGTACAGTGAGGCCTCATTATACTCCTGTATAAGGATGTAGTGACGCATTGTAGACTGTTATTCAGCATTGCTGTTTCCTCAGATTGTCAGCTCTTGTGATCAGGCCCCTGCTCCTCGCTCCGGTCTCTCCTGTACAGTGAGGCCTCATTATACCCCTGTATAAGGATCTAGTGACGCAGTGTAGACTGTTATTCAGCATTGCTGTTTCCTCAGATTGTCAGCTCTTGTGATCAGGCCCCGTCTCCTCGCTCCGGTCTCTCCTGTACAGTGAGGCCTCATTATACTCCTGTATAAGGATCTAGTGACGCAGTGTAGACTGTTATTCAGCATTGCTGTTTCCTCAGATTGTCAGCTCTTGTGATCAGGCCCCTGCTCCTCGCTCCGGTCTCTCCTGTACAGTGAGGCCTCATTATACCCCTGTATAAGGATCTAGTGACGCAGTGTAGACTGTTATTCAGCATTGCTGTTTCCTCAGATTGTCAGCTCTTGTGATCAGACCCCTGCTCCTCGCTCCGGTCTCTCCTGTACAGTGAGGCCTCATTATACTCCTGTATAAGGATCTAGTGACGCAGTGTAGACTGTTATTCAGCATTGCTGTTTCCTCAGATTGTCAGCTCTTGTGATCAGGCCCCTGCTCCTCGCTCCGGTCTCTCCTGTACAGTGAGGCCTCATTATACCCCTGTATAAGGATCTAGTGACGCAGTGTAGACTGTTATTCAGCATTGCTGTTTCCTCAGATTGTCAGCTCTTGTGATCAGACCCCTGCTCCTCGCTCCGGTCTCTCCTGTACAGTGCTGCCTCATTATACCCCTGTATTAGGATCTAGTGACGCAGTGTAGACTGTTATTCAGCATTGCTGTTTCCTCAGATTGTCAGCTCTTGTGATCAGACCCCTGCTCCTCGCTCCGGTCTCTCCTGTACAGTGAGGCCTCATTATACTCCTGTATAAGGATCTAGTGACGCAGTGTAGACTGTTATTCAGCATTGCTGTTTCCTCAGATTGTCAGCTCTTGTGATCAGGCCCCTGCTCCTCGCTCCGGTCTCTCCTGTACAGTGAGGCCTCATTATACCCCTGTATAAGGATCTAGTGACGCAGCGTAGACTGTTATTCAGCATTGCTGTTTCCTCAGATTGTCAGCTCTTGTGATCAGGCCCCGGCTCCTCGCTCCGGTCTCTCCTGTACAGTGAGGCCTCATTATACCCCTGTATAAGGATCTAGTGACTCAGCGTAGACTGTTATTCAGCATTGCTGTTTCCTCAGATTGTCAGCTCTTGTGATCAGGCCCCTACTCCTCGCTCCGGTCTCTCCTGTACAGTGAGGCCTCATTATACCCCTGTATAAGGATCTAGTGACGCAGTGTAGACTGTTATTCAGCATTGCTGTTTCCTCAGATTGTCAGCTCTTGTGATCAGGCCCCTGCTCCTCGCTCCGGTGTCTCCTGTACAGTGAGGCCTCATTATACCCCTGTATAAGGATCTAGTGACGCAGTGTAGACTGTTATTCAGCATTGCTGTTTCCTCAGATTGTCAGCTCTTGTGATCAGGCCCCAGCTCCTCGCTCCGGTCTCTCCTGTACAGTGAGGCCTCATTATACTCCTGTATAAGGATCTAGTGACGCAGTGTAGACTGTTATTCAGCATTGCTGTTTCCTCAGATTGTCAGCTCTTGTGATCAGGCCCCTGCTCCCCGCTCCGGTCTCTCCTGTACAGTGAGGCCTCATTATACTCCTGTATAAGGATCTAGTGACGCAGTGTAGACTGTTATTCAGCATTGCTGTTTCCTCAGATTGTCAGCTCTTGTGATCAGGCCCCTGCTCCTCGCTCCGGTCTCTCCTGTACAGTGAGGCCTCATTATACTCCTGTATAAGGATCTAGTGACGCAGTGTAGACTGTTATTCAGCATTGCTGTTTCCTCAGATTGTCAGCTCTTGTGATCAGACCCCTGCTCCTCGCTCCGGTCTCTCCTGTACAGTGAGGCCTCATTATACTCCTGTATAAGGATCTAGTGACGCAGTGTAGACTGTTATTCAGCATTGCTGTTTCCTCAGATTGTCAGCTCTTGTGATCAGGCCCCTGCTCCTCGCTCCGGTCTCTCCTGTACAGTGAGGCCTCATTATACCCCTGTATAAGGATCTAGTGACGCAGTGTAGACTGTTATTCAGCATTGCTGTTTCCTCAGATTGTCAGCTCTTGTGATCAGGCCCCTGCTCCTCGCTCCGGTCTCTCCTGTACAGTGAGGCCTCATTATACCCCTGTATAAGGATCTAGTGACGCAGTGTAGACTGTTATTCAGCATTGCTGTTTCCTCAGATTGTCAGCTCTTGTGATCAGGCCCCTGCTCCTCGCTCCGGTCTCTCCTGTACAGTGAGGCCTCATTATACCCCTGTATAAGGATCTAGAGACGCAGTGTAGACTGTTATTCAGCATTGCTGTTTCCTCAGATTGTCAGCTCTTGTGATCAGGCCCCGGCTCCTCGCTCCGGTCTCTCCTGTACAGTAAGGCCTCATTATACCCCTGTATAAGGATCTAGTGACTCAGCGTAGACTGTTATTCAGCATTGCTGTTTCCTCAGATTGTCAGCTCTTGTGATCAGGCCCCTGCTCCTCGCTCCGGTCTCTCCTGTACAGTGAGGCCTCATTATACCCCTGTATAAGGATCTAGTGACGCAGCGTAGACTGTTATTCAGCATTGCTGTTTCCTCAGATTGTCAGCTCTTGTGATCAGGCCCCGGCTCCTCGCTCCGGTCTCTCCTGTACAGTGAGGCCTCATTATACCCCTGTATAAGGATCTAGTGACTCAGCGTAGACTGTTATTCAGCATTGCTGTTTCCTCAGATTGTCAGCTCTTGTGATCAGGCCCCTACTCCTCGCTCCGGTCTCTCCTGTACAGTGAGGCCTCATTATACCCCTGTATAAGGATCTAGTGACGCAGTGTAGACTGTTATTCAGCATTGCTGTTTCCTCAGATTGTCAGCTCTTGTGATCAGGCCCCTGCTCCTCGCTCCGGTGTCTCCTGTACAGTGAGGCCTCATTATTCCCCTGTATAAGGATCTAGTGACGCAGTGTAGACTGTTATTCAGCATTGCTGTTTCCTCAGATTGTCAGCTCTTGTGATCAGGCCCCAGCTCCTCGCTCCGGTCTCTCCTGTACAGTGAGGCCTCATTATACTCCTGTATAAGGATCTAGTGACGCAGTGTAGACTGTTATTCAGCATTGCTGTTTCCTCAGATTGTCAGCTCTTGTGATCAGGCCCCTGCTCCCCGCTCCGGTCTCTCCTGTACAGTGAGGCCTCATTATACTCCTGTATAAGGATCTAGTGACGCAGTGTAGACTGTTATTCAGCATTGCTGTTTCCTCAGATTGTCAGCTCTTGTGATCAGGCCCCTGCTCCTCGCTCCGGTCTCTCCTGTAAAGTGAGGCCTCATTATACTCCTGTATAAGGATCTAGTGACGCAGTGTAGACTGTTATTCAGCATTGCTGTTTCCTCAGATTGTCAGCTCTTGTGATCAGGCCCCTGCTCCCCGCTCCGGTCTCTCCTGTACAGTGAGGCCTCATTATACTCCTGTATAAGGATCTAGTGACGCAGTGTAGACTGTTATTCAGCATTGCTGTTTCCTCAGATTGTCAGCTCTTGTGATCAGGCCCCTGCTCCTCGCTCCGGTCTCTCCTGTAAAGTGAGGCCTCATTATACCCCTGTATAAGGATCTAGTGACGCAGTGTAGACTGTTATTCAGCATTGCTGTTTCCTCAGATTGTCAGCTCTTGTGATCAGGCCCCGGCTCCTCGCTCCGGTCTCTCCTGTACAGTGAGGCCTCATTATACCCCTGTATAAGGATCTAGTGACGCAGTGTAGACTGTTATTCAGCATTGCTGTTTCCTCAGATTGTCAGCTCTTGTGATCAGGCCCCGGCTCCTCGCTCCGGTCTCTCCTGTACAGTGCGGCCTCATTATACCCCTGTATAAGGATCTAGTGACGCAGTGTAGACTGTTATTCAGCATTGCTGTTTCCTCAGATTGTCAGCTCTTGTGATCAGGCCCCTGCTCCTCGCTCCGGTCTCTCCTGTACAGTGAGGCCTCATTATACTCCTGTATAAGGATCTAGTGACGCAGTGTAGACTGTTATTCAGCATTGCTGTTTCCTCAGATTGTCAGCTCTTGTGATCAGGCCCCTGCTCCTCGCTCCGGTCTCTCCTGTACAGTGAGGCCTCATTATACCCCTGTATAAGGATCTAGTGACGCAGTGTAGACTGTTATTCAGCATTGCTGTTTCCTCAGATTGTCAGCTCTTGTGATCAGGCCCCGGCTCCTCGCTCCGGTCTCTCCTGTACAGTGAGGCCTCATTATACCCCTGTATAAGGATCTAGTGACTCAGCGTAGACGGTTATTCAGCATTGCTGTTTCCTCAGATTGTCAGCTCTTGTGATCAGGCCCCTACTCCTCGCTCCGGTCTCTCCTGTACAGTGAGGCCTCATTATACCCCTGTATAAGGATCTAGTGACGCAGTGTAGACTGTTATTCAGCATTGCTGTTTCCTCAGATTGTCAGCTCTTGTGCTCAGGCCCCGGCTCCTCGCTCCGGTCTCTCCTGTACAGTGAGGCCTCATTATACCCCTGTATAAGGATCTAGTGACGCAGTGTAGACTGTTATTCAGCATTGCTGTTTCCTCAGATTGTCAGCTCTTGTGATCAGGCCCCTGCTCCTCGCTCCGGTCTCTCCTGTACAGTGCGGCCTCATTATACCCCTGTATAAGGATCTAGTGACGCAGTGTAGACTGTTATTCAGCATTGCTGTTTCCTCAGATTGTCAGCTCTTGTGATCAGGCCCCTGCTCCTCGCTCCGGTCTCTCCTGTACAGTGAGGCCTCATTATACTCCTGTATAAGGATCTAGTGACGCAGTGTAGACTGTTATTCAGCATTGCTGTTTCCTCAGATTGTCAGCTCTTGTGATCAGGCCCCTGCTCCTCGCTCCGGTCTCTCCTGTACAGTGAGGCCTCATTATACTCCTGTATAAGGATCTAGTGATGCAGTGTAGACTGTTATTCAGCATTGCTGTTTCCTCAGATTGTCAGCTCTTGTGATCAGGCCCCTGCTCCTCGCTCCGGTCTCTCCTGTACAGTGAGGCCTCATTATACTCCTGTATAAGGATCTAGTGACGCAGTGTAGACTGTTATTCAGCATTGCTGTTTCCTCAGATTGTCAGCTCTTGTGATCAGGCCCCTGCTCCTCGCTCCGGTCTCTCCTGTACAGTGAGGCCTCATTATACCCCTGTATAAGGATCTAGTGACGCAGTGTAGACTGTTATTCAGCATTGCTGTTTCCTCAGATTGTCAGCTCTTGTGATCAGGCCCCTGCTCCTCGCTCCGGTCTCTCCTGTACAGTGAGGCCTCATTATACCCCTGTATAAGGATCTAGTGACGCAGTGTAGACTGTTATTCAGCATTGCTGTTTCCTCAGATTGTCAGCTCTTGTGATCAGGCCCCTGCTCCTCGCTCCGGTCTCTCCTGTACAGTGAGGCCTCATTATACCCCTGTATAAGGATCTAGTGACGCAGTGTAGACTGTTATTCAGCATTGCTGTTTCCTCAGATTGTCAGCTCTTGTGATCAGGCCCCTGCTCCTCGCTCCGGTCTCTCCTGTACAGTGAGGCCTCATTATACTCCTGTATAAGGATCTAGTGACGCAGTGTAGACTGTTATTCAGCATTGCTGTTTCCTCAGATTGTCAGCTCTTGTGATCAGGCCCCGGCTCCTCGCTCCGGTCTCTCCTGTACAGTGAGGCCTCATTATACCCCTGTATAAGGATCTAGTGACTCAGCGTAGACTGTTATTCAGCATTGCTGTTTCCTCAGATTGTCAGCTCTTTTGATCAGGTCCCTACTCCTCGCTCCGGTCTCTCCTGTACAGTGAGGCCTCATTATACCCCTGTATAAGGATCTAGTGACGCAGTGTAGACTGTTATTCAGCATTGCTGTTTCCTCAGATTGTCAGCTCTTGTGATCAGGCCCCGGCTCCTCGCTCCGGTCTCTCCTGTACAGTGCGGCCTCATTATACCCCTGTATAAGGATCTAGTGACGCAGTGTAGACTGTTATTCAGCATTGCTGTTTCCTCAGATTGTCAGCTCTTGTGATCAGGCCCCTGCTCCTCGCTCCGGTCTCTCCTGTACAGTGAGGCCTCATTATACCCCTGTATAAGGATCTAGTGACGCAGTGTAGACTGTTATTCAGCATTGCTGTTTCCTCAGATTGTCAGCTCTTGTGATCAGGCCCCTGCTCCTCGCTCCGGTCTCTCCTGTACAGTGAGGCCTCATTATACCCCTGTATAAGGATCTAGTGACGCAGTGTAGACTGTTATTCAGCATTGCTGTTTCCTCAGATTGTCAGCTCTTGTGATCAGGCCCCTGCTCCTCGCTCCGGTCTCTCCTGTACAGTGAGGCCTCATTATACCCCTGTATAAGGATCTAGTGACGCAGTGTAGACTGTTATTCAGCATTGCTGTTTCCTCAGATTGTCAGCTCTTGTGATCAGGCCCCGGCTCCTCGCTCCGGTCTCTCCTGTACAGTAAGGCCTCATTATACCCCTGTATAAGGATCTAGTGACTCAGCGTAGACTGTTATTCAGCATTGCTGTTTCCTCAGATTGTCAGCTCTTTTGATCAGGCCCCTACTCCTCGCTCCGGTCTCTCCTGTACAGTGAGGCCTCATTATACCCCTGTATAAGGATCTAGTGACGCAGTGTAGACTGTTATTCAGCATTGCTGTTTCCTCAGATTGTCAGCTCTTGTGCTCAGGCCCCGGCTCCTCGCTCCGGTCTCTCCTGTACAGTGAGGCCTCATTATACCCCTGTATAAGGATCTAGTGATGCAGTGTAGACTGTTATTCAGCATTGCTGTTTCCTCAGATTGTCAGCTCTTGTGATCAGGCCCCTGCTCCTCGCTCCGGTCTCTCCTGTACAGTGAGGCCTCATTATACTCCTGTATAAGGATCTAGTGACGCAGTGTAGACTGTTATTCAGCATTGCTGTTTCCTCAGATTGTCAGCTCTTGTGATCAGGCCCCTGCTCCTCGCTCCGGTCTCTCCTGTACAGTGAGGCCTCATTATACCCCTGTATAAGGATCTAGTGACACAGTGTAGACTGTTATTCAGCATTGCTGTTTCCTCAGATTGTCAGCTCTTGTGATCAGGCCCCGGCTCCTCGCTCCGGTCTCTCCTGTACAGTGAGGCCTCATTATACCCCTGTATAAGGATCTAGTGACTCAGCGTAGACTGTTATTCAGCATTGCTGTTTCCTCAGATTGTCAGCTCTTGTGATCAGGCCCCTACTCCTCGCTCCGGTCTCTCCTGTACAGTGAGGCCTCATTATACCCCTGTATAAGGATCTAGTGACGCAGTGTAGACTGTTATTCAGCATTGCTGTTTCCTCAGATTGTCAGCTCTTGTGATCAGGCCCCTGCTCCTCGCTCCAGTCTCTCCTGTACAGTGAGGCCTCATTATACCCCTGTATAAGGATCTAGTGACGCAGTGTAGACTGTTATTCAGCATTGCTGTTTCCTCAGATTGTCAGCTCTTGTGATCAGGCCCCTGCTCCTCGCTCCGGTCTCTCCTGTACAGTGAGGCCTCATTATACCCCTGTATAAGGATCTAGTGACGGGGTAGACTGTTATTCAGCATTGCTGTTTCCTCACATTGTCAGCTCTTGTGATCAGGCCCCGGCTCCTCGCTCCGGTCTCTCCTGTACAGTGAGGCCTCATTATACCCCTGTATAAGGATCTAGTGACTCAGCGTAGACTGTTATTCAGCATTGCTGTTTCCTCAGATTGTCAGCTCTTGTGATCAGGCCCCTACTCCTCGCTCCGGTCTCTCCTGTACAGTGAGGCCTCATTATACCCCTGTATAAGGATCTAGTGACGCAGTGTAGACTGTTATTCAGCATTGCTGTTTCCTCAGATTGTCAGCTCTTGTGATCAGGCCCCTGCTCCTCGCTCCGGTCTCTCCTGTACAGTGAGGCCTCATTATACCCCTGTATAAGGATCTAGTGACGCAGTGTAGACTGTTATTCAGCATTGCTGTTTCCTCAGATTGTCAGCTCTTGTGATCAGGCCCCAGCTCCTCGCTCCGGTTTCTCCTGTACAGTGAGGCCTCATTATACTCCTGTATAAGGATCTAGTGACGCAGTGTAGACTGTTATTCAGCATTGCTGTTTCCTCAGATTGTCAGCTCTTGTGATCAGGCCCCTGCTCCTCGCTCCGGTCTCTCCTGTACAGTGAGGCCTCATTATACTCCTGTATAAGGATCTAGTGACGCAGTGTAGACTGTTATTCAGCATTGCTGTTTCCTCAGATTGTCAGCTCTTGTGATCAGGCCCCTGCTCCTCGCTCCGGTCTCTCCTGTACAGTGAGGCCTCATTATACTCCTGTATAAGGATCTAGTGACGCAGTGTAGACTGTTATTCAGCATTGCTGTTTCCTCAGATTGTCAGCTCTTGTGATCAGGCCCCGGCTCCTCGCTCCGGTCTCTCCTGTACAGTGCGGCCTCATTATACCCCTGTATAAGGATCTAGTGACGCAGTGTAGACTGTTATTCAGCATTGCTGTTTCCTCAGATTGTCAGCTCTTGTGATCAGGCCCCTGCTCCTCGCTCCGGTCTCTCCTGTACAGTGAGGCCTCATTATACTCCTGTATAAGGATCTAGTGACGCAGTGTAGACTGTTATTCAGCATTGCTGTTTCCTCAGATTGTCAGCTCTTGTGATCAGGCCCCGGCTCCTCGCTCCGGTCTCTCCTGTACAGTGAGGCCTCATTATACCCCTGTATAAGGATCTAGTGACGTAGTGTAGACTGTTATTCAGCATTGCTGTTTCCTCAGATTGTCAGCTCTTGTGCTCAGGCCCCGGCTCCTCGCTCCGGTCTCTCCTGTACAGTGAGGCCTCATTATACCCCTGTATAAGGATCTAGTGACGCAGTGTAGACTGTTATTCAGCATTGCTGTTTCCTCAGATTGTCAGCTCTTGTGATCAGGCCCCGGCTCCTCGCTCCGGTCTCTCCTGTACAGTGCGGCCTCATTATACCCCTGTATAAGGATCTAGTGACGCAGTGTAGACTGTTATTCAGCATTGCTGTTTCCTCAGATTGTCAGCTCTTGTGATCAGGCCCCTGCTCCTCGCTCCGGTCTCTCCTGTACAGTGAGGCCTCATTATACTCCTGTATAAGGATCTAGTGACGCAGTGTAGACTGTTATTCAGCATTGCTGTTTCCTCAGATTGTCAGCTCTTGTGATCAGGCCCCTGCTCCTCGCTCCGGTCTCTCCTGTACAGTGAGGCCTCATTATACTCCTGTATAAGGATCTAGTGATTCAGTGTAGACTGTTATTCAGCATTGCTGTTTCCTCAGATTGTCAGCTCTTGTGATCAGGCCCCTGCTCCTCGCTCCGGTCTCTCCTGTACAGTGAGGCCTCATTATACTCCTGTATAAGGATCTAGTGACGCAGTGTAGACTGTTATTCAGCATTGCTGTTTCCTCAGATTGTCAGCTCTTGTGATCAGGCCCCTGCTCCTCGCTCCGGTCTCTCCTGTACAGTGAGGCCTCATTACACCCCTGTATAAGTATCTAGTGATGCAGTGTAGACTGTTATTCAGCATTGCTGTTTCCTCAGATTGTCAGCTCTTGTGATCAGGCCCCGGCTCCTCGCTCCGGTCTCTCCTGTACAGTGAGGCCTCATTATACCCCTGTATAAGGATCTAGTGACTCAGCGTAGACTGTTATTCAGCATTGCTGTTTCCTCAGATTGTCAGCTCTTGTGATCAGGCCCCTACTCCTCGCTCCGGTCTCTCCTGTACAGTGCTGCCTCATTATACCCCTGTATAAGGATCTAGTGACGCAGTGTAGACTGTTATTCAGCATTGCTGTTTCCTCAGATTGTCAGCTCTTGTGATCAGACCCCTGCTCCTCGCTCCGGTCTCTCCTGTACAGTGAGGCCTCATTATACTCCTGTATAAGGATCTAGTGACGCAGTGTAGACTGTTATTCAGCATTGCTGTTTCCTCAGATTGTCAGCTCTTGTGATCAGGCCCCTGCTCCTCGCTCCGGTCTCTCCTGTACAGTGAGGCCTCATTATACCCCTGTATAAGGATCTAGTGACGCAGTGTAGACTGTTATTCAGCATTGCTGTTTCCTCAGATTGTCAGCTCTTGTGATCAGGCCCCTGCTCCTCGCTCCGGTCTCTCCTGTACAGTGAGGCCTCATTATACCCCTGTATAAGGATCTAGTGACGCAGTGTAGACTGTTATTCAGCATTGCTGTTTCCTCAGATTGTCAGCTCTTGTGATCAGGCCCCGGCTCCTCGCTCCTGTCTCTCCTGTACAGTGAGGCCTCATTATACCCCTGTATAAGGATCTAGTGACTCAGCGTAGACTGTTATTCAGCATTGCTGTTTCCTCAGATTGTCAGCTCTTTTGATCAGGTCCCTACTCCTCGCTCCGGTCTCTCCTGTACAGTGAGGCCTCATTATACCCCTGTATAAGGATCTAGTGACGCAGTGTAGACTGTTATTCAGCATTGCTGTTTCCTCAGATTGTCAGCTCTTGTGCTCAGGCCCCGGCTCCTCGCTCCGGTCTCTCCTGTACAGTGAGGCCTCATTATACCCCTGTATAAGGATCTAGTGACGCAGTGTAGACTGTTATTCAGCATTGCTGTTTCCTCAGATTGTCAGCTCTTGTGATCAGGCCCCTGCTCCTCGCTCCGGTCTCTCCTGTACATTGAGGCCTCATTATACTCCTGTATAAGGATCTAGTGACGCAGTGTAGACTGTTATTCAGCATTGCTGTTTCCTCAGATTGTCAGCTCTTGTGATCAGGCCCCTGCTCCTCGCTCCGGTCTCTCCTGTACAGTGAGGCCTCATTATACCCCTGTATAAGGATCTAGTGACGCAGTGTAGACTGTTATTCAGCATTGCTGTTTCCTCAGATTGTCAGCTCTTGTGATCAGGCCCCTGCTCCTCGCTCCGGTCTCTCCTGTACAGTGAGGCCTCATTATACCCCTGTATAAGGATCTAGTGACGCAGTGTAGACTGTTATTCAGCATTGCTGTTTCCTCAGATTGTCAGCTCTTGTGATCAGGCCCCTGCTCCTCGCTCCGGTCTCTCCTGTACAGTGAGGCCTCATTATACCCCTGTATAAGGATCTAGTGACGCAGTGTAGACTGTTATTCAGCATTGCTGTTTCCTCAGATTGTCAGCTCTTGTGATCAGGCCCCTGCTCCTCGCTCCGGTCTCTCCTGTACAGTGAGGCCTCATTATACCCCTGTATAAGGATCTAGTGACGCAGTGTAGACTGTTATTCAGCATTGCTGTTTCCTCAGATTGTCAGCTCTTGTGATCAGGCCCCTGCTCCTCGCTCCGGTCTCTCCTGTACAGTGAGGCCTCATTATACCCCTGTATAAGGATCTAGTGACTCAGCGTAGACTGTTATTCAGCATTGCTGTTTCCTCAGATTGTCAGCTCTTTTGATCAGGTCCCTACTCCTCGCTCCGGTCTCTCCTGTACAGTGAGGCCTCATTATACCCCTGTATAAGGATCTAGTGACGCAGTGTAGACTGTTATTCAGCATTGCTGTTTCCTCAGATTGTCAGCTCTTGTGCTCAGGCCCCGGCTCCTCGCTCCGGTCTATCCTGTACAGTGAGGCCTCATTATACCCCTGTATAAGGATCTAGTGACGCAGTGTAGACTGTTATTCAGCATTGCTGTTTCCTCAGATTGTCAGCTCTTGTGATCAGGCCCCTGCTCCTCGCTCCGGTCTCTCCTGTACAGTGAGGCCTCATTATACTCCTGTATAAGGATCTAGTGACGCAGTGTAGACTGTTATTCAGCATTGCTGTTTCCTCAGATTGTCAGCTCTTGTGATCAGGCCCCTGCTCCTCGCTCCGGTCTCTCCTGTACAGTGAGGCCTCATTATACCCCTGTATAAGGATCTAGTGACGCAGTGTAGACTGTTATTCAGCATTGCTGTTTCCTCAGATTGTCAGCTCTTGTGATCAGGCCCCGGCTCCTCGCTCCTCGCTCCGGTCTCTCCTGTACAGTGAGGCCTCATTATACCCCTGTATAAGGATCTAGTGACTCAGCGTAGACTGTTATTCAGCATTGCTGTTTCCTCAGATTGTCAGCTCTTGTGATCAGGCCCCTACTCCTCGCTCCGGTCTCTCCTGTACAGTGAGGCCTCATTATACCCCTGTATAAGGATCTAGTGACGCAGTGTAGACTGTTATTCAGCATTGCTGTTTCCTCAGATTGTCAGCTCTTGTGATCAGGCCCCTGCTCCTCGCTCCAGTCTCTCCTGTACAGTGAGGCCTCATTATACCCCTGTATAAGGATCTAGTGACGCAGTGTAGACTGTTATTCAGCATTGCTGTTTCCTCAGATTGTCAGCTCTTGTGATCAGGCCCCGGCTCCTCGCTCCGGTCTCTCCTGTACAGTGCGGCCTCATTATACCCCTGTATAAGGATCTAGTGACGCAGTGTAGACTGTTATTCAGCATTGCTGTTTCCTCAGATTGTCAGCTCTTGTGATCAGGCCCCTGCTCCTCGCTCCGG
Source organism: Dendrobates tinctorius (assembly GCF_039654945.1). Lineage (NCBI taxonomy): Eukaryota > Metazoa > Chordata > Amphibia > Anura > Dendrobatidae > Dendrobates > Dendrobates tinctorius. The sequence continues at coordinate 3,382,464 of NW_027361893.1, read as the reverse complement.
TCTCTCCTGTACAGTGAGGCCTCATTATACTCCTGTATAAGGATCTAGTGACGCAGTGTAGACTGTTATTCAGCATTGCTGTTTCCTCAGATTGTCAGCTCTTGTGATCAGGCCCCTGCTCCTCGCTCCGGTCTCTCCTGTACAGTGAGGCCTCATTATACCCCTGTATAAGGATCTAGTGACGCAGTGTAGACTGTTATTCAGCATTGCTGTTTCCTCAGATTGTCAGCTCTTGTGATCAGGCCCCGGCTCCTCGCTCCGGTCTCTCCTGTACAGTGAGGCCTCATTATACCCCTGTATAAGGATCTAGTGACTCAGCGTAGACTGTTATTCAGCATTGCTGTTTCCTCATATTGTCAGCTCTTGTGATCAGGCCCCTACTCCTCGCTCCGGTCTCTCCTGTACAGTGAGGCCTCATTATACCCCTGTATAAGGATCTAGTGACGCAGTGTAGACTGTTATTCAGCATTGCTGTTTCCTCAGATTGTCAGCTTTTGAGATCAGGCCCCTGCTCCTCGCTCCGGTCTCTCCTGTACAGTGAGGCCTCATTATACCCCTGTATAAGGATCTAGTGACGCAGTGTAGACTGTTATTCAGCATTGCTGTTTCCTCAGATTGTCAGCTCTTGTGATCAGGCCCCGGCTCCTCGCTCCGGTCTCTCCTGTACAGTGAGGCCTCATTATACCCCTGTATAAGGATCTAGTGACTCAGCGTAGACTGTTATTCAGCATTGCTGTTTCCTCAGATTGTCAGCTCTTGTGATCAGGCCCCTACTCCTCGCTCCGGTCTCTCCTGTACAGTGAGGCCTCATTATACCCCTGTATAAGGATCTAGTGACGCAGTGTAGACTGTTATTCAGCATTGCTGTTTCCTCAGATTGTCAGCTCTTGTGATCAGGCCCCTGCTCCTCGCTCCGGTCTCTCCTGTACAGTGAGGCCTCATTATACCCCTGTATAAGGATCTAGTGACGCAGTGTAGACTGTTATTCAGCATTGCTGTTTCCTCAGATTGTCAGGTCTTGTGATCAGGCCCCGGCTCCTCGCTCCGGTCTCGCCTGTACAGTGAGGCCTCATTATACCCCTGTATAAGGATCTAGTGACTCAGCGTAGACTGTTATTCAGCATTGCTGTTTCCTCAGATTGTCAGCTCTTGTGATCAGGCCCCTACTCCTCGCTCCGGTCTCTCCTGTACAGTGAGGCCTCATTATACCCCTGTATAAGGATCTAGTGACGCAGTGTAGACTGTTATTCAGCATTGCTGTTTCCTCAGATTGTCAGCTCTTGTGATCAGGCCCCTGCTCCTCGCTCCAGTCTCTCCTGTACAGTGAGGCCTCATTATACCCCTGTATAAGGATCTAGTGACGCAGTGTAGACTGTTATTCAGCATTGCTGTTTCCTCAGATTGTCAGCTCTTGTGATCAGGCCCCTGCTCCTCGCTCCGGTCTCTCCTGTACAGTGAGGCCTCATTATACCCCTGTATAAGGATCTAGTGACGCAGTGTAGACTGTTATTCAGCATTGCTGTTTCCTCAGATTGTCAGCTCTTGTGATCAGGCCCCGGCTCCTCGCTCCGGTCTCTCCTGTACAGTGAGGCCTCATTATACCCCTGTATAAGAATCTAGTGACTCAGCGTAGACTGTTATTCAGCATTGCTGTTTCCTCAGATTGTCAGCTCTTGTGATCAGGCCCCTACTCCTCGCTCCGGTCTCTCCTGTACAGTGAGGCCTCATTATACCCCTGTATAAGGATCTAGTGACGCAGTGTAGACTGTTATTCAGCATTGCTGTTTCCTCAGATTGTCAGCTCTTGTGATCAGGCCCCTGCTCCTCGCTCCGGTCTCTCCTGTACAGTGAGGCCTCATTATACCCCTGTATAAGGATCTAGTGACGCAGTGTAGACTGTTATTCAGCATTGCTGTTTCCTCAGATTGTCAGCTCTTGTGATCAGGCCCCAGCTCCTCGCTCCGGTCTCTCCTGTACAGTGAGGCCTCATTATACTCCTGTATAAGGATCTAGTGATGCAGTGTAGACTGTTATTCAGCATTGCTGTTTCCTCAGATTGTCAGCTCTTGTGATCAGGCCCCTGCTCCTCGCTCCGGTCTCTCCTGTACAGTGAGGCCTCATTATACTCCTGTATAAGGATCTAGTGACGCAGTGTAGACTGTTATTCAGCATTGCTGTTTCCTCAGATTGTCAGCTCTTGTGATCAGGCCCCTGCTCCTCGCTCCGGTCTCTCCTGTACAGTGAGGCCTCATTATACTCCTGTATAAGGATCTAGTGACGCAGTGTAGACTGTTATTCAGCATTGCTGTTTCCTCAGATTGTCAGCTCTTGTGATCAGGCCCCTGCTCCTCGCTCCGGTCTCTCCTGTACAGTGAGGCCTCATTATACCCCTGTATAAGGATCTAGTGACGCAGTGTAGACTGTTATTCAGCATTGCTGTTTCCTCAGATTGTCAGCTCTTGTGATCAGGCCCCGGCTCCTCGCTCCGGTCTCTCCTGTACAGTGAGGCCTCATTATACCCCTGTATAAGGATCTAGTGACTCAGCGTAGACTGTTGTTCAGCATTGCTGTTTCCTCAGATTATCAGCTCTTGTGATCAGGCCCCTACTCCTCGCTCCGGTCTCTCCTGTACAGTGAGGCCTCATTATACCCCTGTATAAGGATCTAGTGACGCAGTGTAGACTGTTATTCAGCATTGCTGTTTCCTCAGATTGTCAGCTCTTGTGATCAGGCCCCTGCTCCTCGCTCCGGTCTCTCCTGTACAGTGAGGCCTCATTATACCCCTGTATAAGGATCTAGTGACGCAGTGTAGACTGTTATTCAGCATTGCTGTTTCCTCAGATTGTCAGCTCTTGTGATCAGGCCCCGGCTCCTCGCTCCGGTCTCTCCTGTACAGTGCGGCCTCATTATACCCCTGTATAAGGATCTAGTGACGCAGTGTAGACTGTTATTCAGCATTGCTGTTTCCTCAGATTGTCAGCTCTTGTGATCAGGCCCCTACTCCTCGCTCCGGTCTCTCCTGTACAGTGAGGCCTCATTATACTCCTGTATAAGGATCTAGTGACGCAGTGTAGACTGTTATTCAGCATTGCTGTTTCCTCAGATTGTCAGCTCTTGTGATCAGGCCCCTGCTCCTCGCTCCGGTCTCTCCTGTACAGTGAGGCCTCATTATACCCCTGTATAAGGATCTAGTGACGCAGTGTAGACTGTTATTCAGCATTGCTGTTTCCTCAGATTGTCAGCTCTTGTGATCAGGCCCCGGCTCCTCGCTCCGGTCTCTCCTGTACAGTGAGGCCTCATTATACCCCTGTATAAGGATCTAGTGACTCAGCGTAGACGGTTATTCAGCATTGCTGTTTCCTCAGATTGTCAGCTCTTGTGATCAGGCCCCTACTCCTCGCTCCGGTCTCTCCTGTACAGTGAGGCCTCATTATACCCCTGTATAAGGATCTAGTGACGCAGTGTAGACTGTTATTCAGCATTGCTGTTTCCTCAGATTGTCAGCTCTTGTGCTCAGGCCCCGGCTCCTCGCTCCGGTCTCTCCTGTACAGTGAGGCCTCATTATACCCCTGTATAAGGATCTAGTGACGCAGTGTAGACTGTTATTCAGCATTGCTGTTTCCTCAGATTGTCAGCTCTTGTGATCAGGCCCCGGCTCCTCGCTCCGGTCTCTCCTGTACAGTGCGGCCTCATTATACCCCTGTATAAGGATCTAGTGACGCAGTGTAGACTGTTATTCAGCATTGCTGTTTCCTCAGATTGTCAGCTCTTGTGATCAGGCCCCTGCTCCTCGCTCCAGTCTCTCCTGTACAGTGAGGCCTCATTATACTCCTGTATAAGGATCTAGTGACGCAGTGTAGACTGTTATTCAGCATTGCTGTTTCCTCAGATTGTCAGCTCTTGTGATCAGGCCCCTGCTCCTCGCTCCGGTCTCTCCTGTACAGTGAGGCCTCATTATACTCCTGTATAAGGATCTAGTGATGCAGTGTAGACTGTTATTCAGCATTGCTGTTTCCTCAGATTGTCAGCTCTTGTGATCAGGCCCCTGCTCCTCGCTCCGGTCTCTCCTGTACAGTGAGGCCTCATTATACTCCTGTATAAGGATCTAGTGACGCAGTGTAGACTGTTATTCAGCATTGCTGTTTCCTCAGATTGTCAGCTCTTGTGATCAGGCCCCTGCTCCTCGCTCCGGTCTCTCCTGTACAGTGAGGCCTCATTATACCCCTGTATAAGGATCTAGTGATGCAGTGTAGACTGTTATTCAGCATTGCTGTTTCCTCAGATTGTCAGCTCTTGTGATCAGGCCCCGGCTCCTCGCTCCGGTCTCTCCTGTACAGTGAGGCCTCATTATACCCCTGTATAAGGATCTAGTGACTCAGCGTAGACTGTTATTCAGCATTGCTGTTTCCTCAGATTGTCAGCTCTTGTGATCAGACCCCTGCTCCTCGCTCCGGTCTCTCCTGTACAGTGAGGCCTCATTATACTCCTGTATAAGGATCTAGTGACGCAGTGTAGACTGTTATTCAGCATTGCTGTTTCCTCAGATTGTCAGCTCTTGTGATCAGGCCCCTGCTCCTCGCTCCGGTCTCTCCTGTACAGTGAGGCCTCATTATACCCCTGTATAAGGATCTAGTGACGCAGTGTAGACTGTTATTCAGCATTGCTGTTTCCTCAGATTGTCAGCTCTTGTGATCAGGCCCCTGCTCCTCGCTCCGGTCTCTCCTGTACAGTGAGGCCTCATTATACCCCTGTATAAGGATCTAGTGACGCAGTGTAGACTGTTATTCAGCATTGCTGTTTCCTCAGATTGTCAGCTCTTGTGATCAGGCCCCTGCTCCTCGCTCCGGTCTCTCCTGTACAGTGAGACCTCATTATACCCCTGTATAAGGATCTAGTGACGCAGTGTAGACTATTATTCAGCATTGCTGTTTCCTCAGATTGTCAGCTCTTGTGATCAGGCCCCTGCTCCTCGCTCCGGTCTCTCCTGTACAGTGAGGCCTCATTATACCCCTGTATAAGGATCTAGTGACGCAGTGTAGACTGTTATTCAGCATTGCTGTTTCCTCAGATTGTCAGCTCTTGTGATCAGGCCCCGGCTCCTCGCTCCGGTCTCTCCTGTACAGTGAGGCCTCATTATACCCCTGTATAAGGATCTAGTGACTCAGCGTAGACTGTTATTCAGCATTGCTGTTTCCTCAGATTGTCAGCTCTTTTGATCAGGTCCCTACTCCTCGCTCTGGTCTCTCCTGTACAGTGAGGCCTCATTATACCCATGTATAAGGATCTAGTGACGCAGTGTAGACTGTTATTCAGCATTGCTGTTTCCTCAGATTGTCAGCTCTTGTGCTCAGGCCCCGGCTCCTCGCTCCGGTCTCTCCTGTACAGTGAGGCCTCATTATACCCCTGTATAAGGATCTAGTGACGCAGTGTAGACTGTTATTCAGCATTGCTGTTTCCTCAGATTGTCAGCTCTTGTGATCAGGCCCCTGCTCCTCGCTCCGTTCTCTCCTGTACAGTGAGGCCTCATTATACTCTTGTATAAGGATCTAGTGACGCAGTGTAGACTGTTATTCAGCATTGCTGTTTCCTCAGATTGTCAGCTCTTGTGATCAGGCCCCTGCTCCTCGCTCCGGTCTCTCCTGTACAGTGAGGCCTCATTATACCCCTGTATAAGGATCTAGTGACGCAGTGTAGACTGTTATTCAGCATTGCTGTTTCCTCAGATTGTCAGCTCTTGTGATCAGGCCCCGGCTCCTCGCTCCGGTCTCTCCTGTACAGTGAGGCCTCATTATACCCCTGTATAAGGATCTAGTGACTCAGCGTAGACTGTTATTCAGCATTGCTGTTTCCTCAGATTGTCAGCTCTTGTGATCAGGCCCCTACTCCTCGCTCCGGTCTCTCCTGTACAGTGAGGCCTCATTATACCACTGTATAAGGATCTAGTGACGCAGTGTAGACTGTTATTCAGCATTGCTGTTTCCTCAGATTGTCAGCTCTTGTGATCAGGCCCCTGCTCCTCGCTCCGGTCTCTCCTGTACAGTGAGGCCTCATTATACTCCTGTATAAGGATCTAGTGACGCAGTGTAGACTGTTATTCAGCATTGCTGTTTCCTCAGATTGTCAGCTCTTGTGATCAGGCCCCTGCTCCTCGCTCCGGTCTCTCCTGTACAGTGAGGCCTCATTATACCCCTGTATAAGGATCTAGTGACGCAGTGTAGACTGTTATTCAGCATTGCTGTTTCCTCAGATTGTCAGCTCTTGTGATCAGGCCCCGGCTCCTCGCTCCGGTCTCTCCTGTACAGTGAGGCCTCATTATACCCCTGTATAAGGATCTAGTGACTCAGCGTAGACTGTTATTCAGCATTGCTGTTTCCTCATATTGTCAGCTCTTGTGATCAGGCCCCTACTCCTCGCTCCGGTCTCTCCTGTACAGTGAGGCCTCATTATACCCCTGTATAAGGATCTAGTGACGCAGTGTAGACTGTTATTCAGCATTGCTGTTTCCTCAGATTGTCAGCTTTTGAGATCAGGCCCCTGCTCCTCGCTCCGGTCTCTCCTGTACAGTGAGGCCTCATTATACCCCTGTATAAGGATCTAGTGACGCAGTGTAGACTGTTATTCAGCATTGCTGTTTCCTCAGATTGTCAGCTCTTGTGATCAGGCCCCGGCTCCTCGCTCCGGTCTCTCCTGTACAGTGAGGCCTCATTATACCCCTGTATAAGGATCTAGTGACTCAGCGTAGACTGTTATTCAGCATTGCTGTTTCCTCAGATTGTCAGCTCTTGTGATCAGGCCCCTACTCCTCGCTCCGGTCTCTCCTGTACAGTGAGGCCTCATTATACCCCTGTATAAGGATCTAGTGACGCAGTGTAGACTGTTATTCAGCATTGCTGTTTCCTCAGATTGTCAGCTCTTGTGATCAGGCCCCTGCTCCTCGCTCCGGTCTCTCCTGTACAGTGAGGCCTCATTATACCCCTGTATAAGGATCTAGTGACGCAGTGTAGACTGTTATTCAGCATTGCTGTTTCCTCAGATTGTCAGGTCTTGTGATCAGGCCCCGGCTCCTCGCTCCGGTCTCGCCTGTACAGTGAGGCCTCATTATACCCCTGTATAAGGATCTAGTGACTCAGCGTAGACTGTTATTCAGCATTGCTGTTTCCTCAGATTGTCAGCTCTTGTGATCAGGCCCCTACTCCTCGCTCCGGTCTCTCCTGTACAGTGAGGCCTCATTATACCCCTGTATAAGGATCTAGTGACGCAGTGTAGACTGTTATTCAGCATTGCTGTTTCCTCAGATTGTCAGCTCTTGTGATCAGGCCCCTGCTCCTCGCTCCAGTCTCTCCTGTACAGTGAGGCCTCATTATACCCCTGTATAAGGATCTAGTGACGCAGTGTAGACTGTTATTCAGCATTGCTGTTTCCTCAGATTGTCAGCTCTTGTGATCAGGCCCCTGCTCCTCGCTCCGGTCTCTCCTGTACAGTGAGGCCTCATTATACCCCTGTATAAGGATCTAGTGACGCAGTGTAGACTGTTATTCAGCATTGCGGTTTCCTCAGATTGTCAGCTCTTGTGATCAGGCCCCGGCTCCTCGCTCCGGTCTCTCCTGTACAGTGAGGCCTCATTATACCCCTGTATAAGAATCTAGTGACTCAGCGTAGACTGTTATTCAGCATTGCTGTTTCCTCAGATTGTCAGCTCTTGTGATCAGGCCCCTACTCCTCGCTCCGGTCTCTCCTGTACAGTGAGGCCTCATTATACCCCTGTATAAGGATCTAGTGACGCAGTGTAGACTGTTATTCAGCATTGCTGTTTCCTCAGATTGTCAGCTCTTGTGATCAGGCCCCTGCTCCTCGCTCCGGTCTCTCCTGTACAGTGAGGCCTCATTATACCCCTGTATAAGGATCTAGTGACGCAGTGTAGACTGTTATTCAGCATTGCTGTTTCCTCAGATTGTCAGCTCTTGTGATCAGGCCCCAGCTCCTCGCTCCGGTCTCTCCTGTACAGTGAGGCCTCATTATACTCCTGTATAAGGATCTAGTGATGCAGTGTAGACTGTTATTCAGCATTGCTGTTTCCTCAGATTGTCAGCTCTTGTGATCAGGCCCCTGCTCCTCGCTCCGGTCTCTCCTGTACAGTGAGGCCTCATTATACTCCTGTATAAGGATCTAGTGACGCAGTGTAGACTGTTATTCAGCATTGCTGTTTCCTCAGATTGTCAGCTCTTGTGATCAGGCCCCTGCTCCTCGCTCCGGTCTCTCCTGTACAGTGAGGCCTCATTATACTCCTGTATAAGGATCTAGTGACGCAGTGTAGACTGTTATTCAGCATTGCTGTTTCCTCAGATTGTCAGCTCTTGTGATCAGGCCCCTGCTCCTCGCTCCGGTCTCTCCTGTACAGTGAGGCCTCATTATACCCCTGTATAAGGATCTAGTGACGCAGTGTAGACTGTTATTCAGCATTGCTGTTTCCTCAGATTGTCAGCTCTTGTGATCAGGCCCCGGCTCCTCGCTCCGGTCTCTCCTGTACAGTGAGGCCTCATTATACCCCTGTATAAGGATCTAGTGACTCAGCGTAGACTGTTGTTCAGCATTGCTGTTTCCTCAGATTATCAGCTCTTGTGATCAGGCCCCTACTCCTCGCTCCGGTCTCTCCTGTACAGTGAGGCCTCATTATACCCCTGTATAAGGATCTAGTGACGCAGTGTAGACTGTTATTCAGCATTGCTGTTTCCTCAGATTGTCAGCTCTTGTGATCAGGCCCCTGCTCCTCGCTCCGGTCTCTCCTGTACAGTGAGGCCTCATTATACCCCTGTATAAGGATCTAGTGACGCAGTGTAGACTGTTATTCAGCATTGCTGTTTCCTCAGATTGTCAGCTCTTGTGATCAGGCCCCGGCTCCTCGCTCCGGTCTCTCCTGTACAGTGCGGCCTCATTATACCCCTGTATAAGGATCTAGTGACGCAGTGTAGACTGTTATTCAGCATTGCTGTTTCCTCAGATTGTCAGCTCTTGTGATCAGGCCCCTACTCCTCGCTCCGGTCTCTCCTGTACAGTGAGGCCTCATTATACTCCTGTATAAGGATCTAGTGACGCAGTGTAGACTGTTATTCAGCATTGCTGTTTCCTCAGATTGTCAGCTCTTGTGATCAGGCCCCTGCTCCTCGCTCCGGTCTCTCCTGTACAGTGAGGCCTCATTATACCCCTGTATAAGGATCTAGTGACGCAGTGTAGACTGTTATTCAGCATTGCTGTTTCCTCAGATTGTCAGCTCTTGTGATCAGGCCCCGGCTCCTCGCTCCGGTCTCTCCTGTACAGTGAGGCCTCATTATACCCCTGTATAAGGATCTAGTGACTCAGCGTAGACGGTTATTCAGCATTGCTGTTTCCTCAGATTGTCAGCTCTTGTGATCAGGCCCCTACTCCTCGCTCCGGTCTCTCCTGTACAGTGAGGCCTCATTATACCCCTGTATAAGGATCTAGTGACGCAGTGTAGACTGTTATTCAGCATTGCTGTTTCCTCAGATTGTCAGCTCTTGTGCTCAGGCCCCGGCTCCTCGCTCCGGTCTCTCCTGTACAGTGAGGCCTCATTATACCCCTGTATAAGGATCTAGTGACGCAGTGTAGACTGTTATTCAGCATTGCTGTTTCCTCAGATTGTCAGCTCTTGTGATCAGGCCCCGGCTCCTCGCTCCGGTCTCTCCTGTACAGTGCGGCCTCATTATACCCCTGTATAAGGATCTAGTGACGCAGTGTAGACTGTTATTCAGCATTGCTGTTTCCTCAGATTGTCAGCTCTTGTGATCAGGCCCCTGCTCCTCGCTCCAGTCTCTCCTGTACAGTGAGGCCTCATTATACTCCTGTATAAGGATCTAGTGACGCAGTGTAGACTGTTATTCAGCATTGCTGTTTCCTCAGATTGTCAGCTCTTGTGATCAGGCCCCTGCTCCTCGCTCCGGTCTCTCCTGTACAGTGAGGCCTCATTATACTCCTGTATAAGGATCTAGTGATGCAGTGTAGACTGTTATTCAGCATTGCTGTTTCCTCAGATTGTCAGCTCTTGTGATCAGGCCCCTGCTCCTCGCTCCGGTCTCTCCTGTACAGTGAGGCCTCATTATACTCCTGTATAAGGATCTAGTGACGCAGTGTAGACTGTTATTCAGCATTGCTGTTTCCTCAGATTGTCAGCTCTTGTGATCAGGCCCCTGCTCCTCGCTCCGGTCTCTCCTGTACAGTGAGGCCTCATTATACCCCTGTATAAGGATCTAGTGATGCAGTGTAGACTGTTATTCAGCATTGCTGTTTCCTCAGATTGTCAGCTCTTGTGATCAGGCCCCGGCTCCTCGCTCCGGTCTCTCCTGTACAGTGAGGCCTCATTATACCCCTGTATAAGGATCTAGTGACTCAGCGTAGACTGTTATTCAGCATTGCTGTTTCCTCAGATTGTCAGCTCTTGTGATCAGACCCCTGCTCCTCGCTCCGGTCTCTCCTGTACAGTGAGGCCTCATTATACTCCTGTATAAGGATCTAGTGACGCAGTGTAGACTGTTATTCAGCATTGCTGTTTCCTCAGATTGTCAGCTCTTGTGATCAGGCCCCTGCTCCTCGCTCCGGTCTCTCCTGTACAGTGAGGCCTCATTATACCCCTGTATAAGGATCTAGTGACGCAGTGTAGACTGTTATTCAGCATTGCTGTTTCCTCAGATTGTCAGCTCTTGTGATCAGGCCCCTGCTCCTCGCTCCGGTCTCTCCTGTACAGTGAGGCCTCATTATACCCCTGTATAAGGATCTAGTGACGCAGTGTAGACTGTTATTCAGCATTGCTGTTTCCTCAGATTGTCAGCTCTTGTGATCAGGCCCCTGCTCCTCGCTCCGGTCTCTCCTGTACAGTGAGACCTCATTATACCCCTGTATAAGGATCTAGTGACGCAGTGTAGACTATTATTCAGCATTGCTGTTTCCTCAGATTGTCAGCTCTTGTGATCAGGCCCCTGCTCCTCGCTCCGGTCTCTCCTGTACAGTGAGGCCTCATTATACCCCTGTATAAGGATCTAGTGACGCAGTGTAGACTGTTATTCAGCATTGCTGTTTCCTCAGATTGTCAGCTCTTGTGATCAGGCCCCGGCTCCTCGCTCCGGTCTCTCCTGTACAGTGAGGCCTCATTATACCCCTGTATAAGGATCTAGTGACTCAGCGTAGACTGTTATTCAGCATTGCTGTTTCCTCAGATTGTCAGCTCTTTTGATCAGGTCCCTACTCCTCGCTCTGGTCTCTCCTGTACAGTGAGGCCTCATTATACCCATGTATAAGGATCTAGTGACGCAGTGTAGACTGTTATTCAGCATTGCTGTTTCCTCAGATTGTCAGCTCTTGTGCTCAGGCCCCGGCTCCTCGCTCCGGTCTCTCCTGTACAGTGAGGCCTCATTATACCCCTGTATAAGGATCTAGTGACGCAGTGTAGACTGTTATTCAGCATTGCTGTTTCCTCAGATTGTCAGCTCTTGTGATCAGGCCCCTGCTCCTCGCTCCGTTCTCTCCTGTACAGTGAGGCCTCATTATACTCTTGTATAAGGATCTAGTGACGCAGTGTAGACTGTTATTCAGCATTGCTGTTTCCTCAGATTGTCAGCTCTTGTGATCAGGCCCCTGCTCCTCGCTCCGGTCTCTCCTGTACAGTGAGGCCTCATTATACCCCTGTATAAGGATCTAGTGACGCAGTGTAGACTGTTATTCAGCATTGCTGTTTCCTCAGATTGTCAGCTCTTGTGATCAGGCCCCGGCTCCTCGCTCCGGTCTCTCCTGTACAGTGAGGCCTCATTATACCCCTGTATAAGGATCTAGTGACTCAGCGTAGACTGTTATTCAGCATTGCTGTTTCCTCAGATTGTCAGCTCTTGTGATCAGGCCCCTACTCCTCGCTCCGGTCTCTCCTGTACAGTGAGGCCTCATTATACCACTGTATAAGGATCTAGTGACGCAGTGTAGACTGTTATTCAGCATTGCTGTTTCCTCAGATTGTCAGCTCTTGTGATCAGGCCCCTGCTCCTCGCTCCAGTCTCTCCTGTACAGTGAGGCCTCATTATACCCCTGTATAAGGATCTAGTGACGCAGTGTAGACTGTTATTCAGCATTGCTGTTTCCTCAGATTGTCAGGTCTTGTGATCAGGCCCCGGCTCCTCGCTCCGGTCTCGCCTGTACAGTGAGGCCTCATTATACCCCTGTATAAGGATCTAGTGACTCAGCGTAGAGTGTTATTCAGCATTGCTGTTTCCTCAGATTGTCAGCTCTTGTGATCAGGCCCCTACTCCTCGCTCCGGTCTCTCCTGTACAGTGAGGCCTCATTATACCCCTGTATAAGGATCTAGTGACGCAGTGTAGACTGTTATTCAGCATTGCTGTTTCCTCAGATTGTCAGCTCTTGTGATCAGGCCCCTGCTCCTCGCTCCAGTCTCTCCTGTACAGTGAGGCCTCATTATACCCCTGTATAAGGATCTAGTGATGCAGTGTAGACTGTTATTCAGCATTGCTGTTTCCTCAGATTGTCAGCTCTTGTGATCAGGCCCCTGCTCCTCGCTCCGGTCTCTCCTGTACAGTGAGGCCTCATTATACCCCTGTATAAGGATCTAGTGACGCAGTGTAGACTGTTATTCAGCATTGCTGTTTCCTCAGATTGTCAGCTCTTGTGATCAGGCCCCGGCTCCTCGCTCCGGTCTCTCCTGTACAGTGAGGCCTCATTATACCCCTGTATAAGAATCTAGTGACTCAGCGTAGACTGTTATTCAGCATTGCTGTTTCCTCAGATTGTCAGCTCTTGTGATCAGGCCCCTACTCCTCGCTCCGGTCTCTCCTGTACAGTGAGGCCTCATTATACCCCTGTATAAGGATCTAGTGACGCAGTGTAGACTGTTATTCAGCATTGCTGTTTCCTCAGATTGTCAGCTCTTGTGATCAGGCCCCTGCTCCTCGCTCCGGTCTCTCCTGTACAGTGAGGCCTCATTATACCCCTGTATAAGGATCTAGTGACGCAGTGTAGACTGTTATTCAGCATTGCTGTTTCCTCAGATTGTCAGCTCTTGTGATCAGGCCCCAGCTCCTCGCTCCGGTCTCTCCTGTACAGTGAGGCCTCATTATACTCCTGTATAAGGATCTAGTGACGCAGTGTAGACTGTTATTCAGCATTGCTGTTTCCTCAGATTGTCAGCTCTTGTGATCAGGCCCCTGCTCCTCGCTCCGGTCTCTCCTGTACAGTGAGGCCTCATTATACTCCTGTATAAGGATCTAGTGACGCAGTGTAGACTGTTATTCAGCATTGCTGTTTCCTCAGATTGTCAGCTCTTGTGATCAGGCCCCTGCTCCTCGCTCCGGTCTCTCCTGTACAGTGAGGCCTCATTATACTCCTGTATAAGGATCTAGTGACGCAGTGTAGACTGTTATTCAGCATTGCTGTTTCCTCAGATTGTCAGCTCTTGTGATCAGGCCCCTGCTCCTCGCTCCGGTCTCTCCTGTACAGTGAGGCCTCATTATACCCCTGTATAAGGATCTAGTGACGCAGTGTAGACTGTTATTCAGCATTGCTGTTTCCTCAGATTGTCAGCTCTTGTGATCAGGCCCCGGCTCCTCGCTCCGGTCTCTCCTGTACAGTGAGGCCTCATTATACCCCTGTATAAGGATCTAGTGACTCAGCGTAGACTGATATTCAGCATTGCTGTTTCCTCAGATTGTCAGCTCTTGTGATCAGGCCCCTACTCCTCGCTCCGGTCTCTCCTGTACAGTGAGGCCTCATTATACCCCTGTATAAGGATCTAGTGACGCAGTGTAGACTGTTATTCAGCATTGCTGTTTCCTCAGATTGTCAGCTCTTGTGATCAGGCCCCTGCTCCTTGCTCCGGTCTCTCCTGTACAGTGAGGCCTCATTATACCCCTGTATAAGGATCTAGTGACGCAGTGTAGACTGTTATTCAGCATTGCTGTTTCCTCAGATTGTCAGCTCTTGTGATCAGGCCCCGGCTCCTCGCTCCGGTCTCTCCTGTACAGTGCGGCCTCATTATACCCCTGTATAAGGATCTAGTGACGCAGTGTAGACTGTTATTCAGCATTGCTGTTTCCTCAGATTGTCAGCTCTTGTGATCAGGCCCCTGCTCCTCGCTCCGGTCTCTCCTGTACAGTGAGGCCTCATTATACTCCTGTATAAGGATCTAGTGACGTAGTGTAGACTGTTATTCAGCATTGCTGTTTCCTCAGATTGTCAGCTCTTGTGATCAGGCCCCTGCTCCTCGCTCCGGTCTCTCCTGTACAGTGAGGCCTCATTATACCCCTGTATAAGGATCTAGTGACGCAGTGTAGACTGTTATTCAGCATTGCTGTTTCCTCAGATTGTCAGCTCTTGTGATCAGGCCCCGGCTCCTCGCTCCGGTCTCTCCTGTACAGTGAGGCCTCATTATACCCCTGTATAAGGATCTAGTGACTCAGCGTAGACGGTTATTCAGCATTGCTGTTTCCTCAGATTGTCAGCTCTTGTGATCAGGCCCCTACTCCTCGCTCCGGTCTCTCCTGTACAGTGAGGCCTCATTATACCCCTGTATAAGGATCTAGTGACGCAGTGTAGACTGTTATTCAGCATTGCTGTTTCCTCAGATTGTCAGCTCTTGTGCTCAGGCCCCGGCTCCTCGCTCCGGTCTCTCCTGTACAGTGAGGCCTCATTATACCCCTGTATAAGGATCTAGTGACGCAGTGTAGACTGTTATTCAGCATTGCTGTTTCCTCAGATTGTCAGCTCTTGTGATCAGGCCCCGGCTCCTCGCTCCGGTCTCTCCTGTACAGTGCGGCCTCATTATACCCCTGTATAAGGATCTAGTGACGCAGTGTAGACTGTTATTCAGCATTGCTGTTTCCTCAGATTGTCAGCTCTTGTGATCAGGCCCCTGCTCCTCGCTCCGGTCTCTCCTGTACAGTGAGGCCTCATTATACTCCTGTATAAGGATCTAGTGACGCAGTGTAGACTGTTATTCAGCATTGCTGTTTCCTCAGATTGTCAGCTCTTGTGATCAGGCCCCTGCTCCTCGCTCCGGTCTCTCCTGTACAGTGAGGCCTCATTATACTCCTGTATAAGGATCTAGTGATGCAGTGTAGACTGTTATTCAGCATTGCTGTTTCCTCAGATTGTCAGCTCTTGTGATCAGGCCCCTGCTCCTCGCTCCGGTCTCTCCTGTACAGTGAGGCCTCATTATACTCCTGTATAAGGATCTAGTAACGCAGTGTAGACTGTTATTCAGCATTGCTGTTTCCTCAGATTGTCAGCTCTTGTGATCAGGCCCCTGCTCCTCGCTCCGGTCTCTCCTGTACAGTGAGGCCTCATTATACCCCTGTATAAGGATCTAGTGATGCAGTGTAGACTGTTATTCAGCATTGCTGTTTCCTCAGATTGTCAGCTCTTGTGATCAGGCCCCGGCTCCTCGCTCCGGTCTCTCCTGTACAGTGAGGCCTCATTATACCCCTGTATAAGGATCTAGTGACTCAGCGTAGACTGTTATTCAGCATTGCTGTTTCCTCAGATTGTCAGCTCTTGTGATCAGACCCCTGCTCCTCGCTCCGGTCTCTCCTGTACAGTGAGGCCTCATTATACTCCTGTATAAGGATCTAGTGACGCAGTGTAGACTGTTATTCAGCATTGCTGTTTCCTCAGATTGTCAGCTCTTGTGATCAGGCCCCTGCTCCTCGCTCCGGTCTCTCCTGTACAGTGAGGCCTCATTATACCCCTGTATAAGGATCTAGTGATGCAGTGTAGACTGTTATTCAGCATTGCTGTTTCCTCAGATTGTCAGCTCTTGTGATCAGGCCCCTGCTCCTCGCTCCGGTCTCTCCTGTACAGTGAGGCCTCATTATACCCCTGTATAAGGATCTAGTGACGCAGTGTAGACTGTTATTCAGCATTGCTGTTTCCTCAGATTGTCAGCTCTTGTGATCAGGCCCCGGCTCCTCGCTCCGGTCTCTCCTGTACAGTGAGGCCTCATTATACCCCTGTATAAGGATCTAGTGACTCAGCGTAGACTGTTATTCAGCATTGCTGTTTCCTCAGATTGTCAGCTCTTTTGATCAGGTCCCTACTCCTCGCTCCGGTCTCTCCTGTACAGTGAGGCCTCATTATACCCCTGTATAAGGATCTAGTGACGCAGTGTAGACTGTTATTCAGCATTGCTGTTTCCTCAGATTGTCAGCTCTTGTGCTCAGGCCCCGGATCCTCGCTCCGGTCTCTCCTGTACAGTGAGGCCTCATTATACCCCTGTATAAGGATCTAGTGACGCAGTGTAGACTGTTATTCAGCATTGCTGTTTCCTCAGATTGTCAGCTCTTTTGATCAGGCCCCTGCTCCTCGCTCCGGTCTCTCCTGTACAGTGAGGCCTCATTATACTCCTGTATAAGGATCTAGTGATGCAGTGTAGACTGTTATTCAGCATTGCTGTTTCCTCAGATTGTCAGCTCTTGTGATCAGGCCCCTGCTCCTCGCTCCGGTCTCTCCTGTACAGTGAGGCCTCATTATACCCCTGTATAAGGATCTAGTGACGCAGTGTAGACTGTTATTCAGCATTGCTGTTTCCTCAGATTGTCAGCTCTTGTGATCAGGCCCCTGCTCCTCGCTCCGGTCTCTCCTGTACAGTGAGGCCTCATTATACCCCTGTATAAGGATCTAGTGACGCAGTGTAGACTGTTATTCAGCATTGCTGTTTCCTCAGATTGTCAGCTCTTGTGATCAGGCCCCTGCTCCTCGCTCCGGTCTCTCCTGTACAGTGAGGCCTCATTATACCCCTGTATAAGGATCTAGTGACGCAGTGTAGACTGTTATTCAGCATTGCTGTTTCCTCAGATTGTCAGCTCTTGTGATCAGGCCCCTGCTCCTCTCTCCGGTCTCTCCTGTACAGTGAGGCCTCATTATACCCCTGTATAAGGATCTAGTGACGCAGTGTAGACTGTTATTCAGCATTGCTGTTTCCTCAGATTGTCAGCTCTTGTGATCAGGCCCCTGCTCCTCGCTCCGGTCTCTCCTGTACAGTGAGGCCTCATTATACCCCTGTATAAGGATCTAGTGACGCAGTGTAGACTGTTATTCAGCATTGCTGTTTCCTCAGATTGTCAGCTCTTGTGATCAGGCCCCTGCTCCTCGCTCCGGTCTCTCCTGTACAGTGAGGCCTCATTATACCCCTGTATAAGGATCTAGTGACGCAGTGTAGACTGTTATTCAGCATTGCTGTTTCCTCAGATTGTCAGCTCTTGTGATCAGGCCCCTGCTCCTCGCTCCGGTCTCTCCTGTACAGTGAGGCCTCATTATACCCCTGTATAAGGATCTAGTGACGCAGTGTAGACTGTTATTCAGCATTGCTGTTTCCTCAGATTGTCAGCTCTTGTGATCAGGCCCCTGCTCCTCGCTCCGGTCTCTCCTGTACAGTGAGGCCTCATTATACCCCTGTATAAGGATCTTGTGACGCAGTGTAGACTGTTATTCAGCATTGCTGTTTCCTCAGATTGTCAGCTCTTGTGATCAGGCCCCGGCTCCTCGCTCCGGTCTCTCCTGTACAGTGAGGCCTCATTATACCCCTGTATAAGGATCTAGTGACTCAGCGTAGACTGTTATTCAGCATTGCTGTTTCCTCAGATTGTCAGCTCTTTTGATCAGGTCCCTACTCCTCGCTCCGGTCTCTCCTGTACAGTGAGGCCTCATTATACCCCTGTATAAGGATCTAGTGACGCAGTGTAGACTGTTATTCAGCATTGCTGTTTCCTCAGATTGTCAGCTCTTGTGCTCAGGCCCCGGCTCCTCGCTCCGGTCTCTCCTGTACAGTGAGGCCTCATTATACCCCTGTATAAGGATCTAGTGACGCAGTGTAGACTGTTATTCAGCATTGCTGTTTCCTCAGATTGTCAGCTCTTGTGATCAGGCCCCTGCTCCTCGCTCCGTTCTCTCCTGTACAGTGAGGCCTCATTATACTCTTGTATAAGGATCTAGTGACGCAGTGTAGACTGTTATTCAGCATTGCTGTTTCCTCAGATTGTCAGCTCTTGTGATCAGGCCCCTGCTCCTCGCTCCGGTCTCTCCTGTACAGTGAGGCCTCATTATACCCCTGTATAAGGATCTAGTGACGCAGTGTAGACTGTTATTCAGCATTGCTGTTTCCTCAGATTGTCAGCTCTTGTGATCAGGCCCCGGCTCCTCGCTCCGGTCTCTCCTGTACAGTGAGGCCTCATTATACCCCTGTATAAGGATCTAGTGACTCAGCGTAGACTGTTATTCAGCATTGCTGTTTCCTCAGATTGTCAGCTCTTGTGATCAGTCCCCTACTCCTCGCTCCGGTCTCTCCTGTACAGTGAGGCCTCATTATACCCCTGTATAAGGATCTAGTGACGCAGTGTAGACTGTTATTCAGCATTGCTGTTTCCTCAGATTGTCAGCTCTTGTGATCAGGCCCCTGCTCCTCGCTCCAGTCTCTCCTGTACAGTGAGGCCTCATTATACCCCTGTATAAGGATCTAGTGACGCAGTGTAGACTGTTATTCAGCATTGCTGTTTCCTCAGATTGTCAGCTCTTGTGATCAGGCCCCGGCTCCTCGCTCCGGTCTCTCCTGTACAGTGCGGCCTCATTATACCCCTGTATAAGGATCTAGTGACGCAGTGTAGACTGTTATTCAGCATTGCTGTTTCCTCAGATTGTCAGCTCTTGTGATCAGGCCCCTGCTCCTCGCTCCGGTCTCTCCTGTACAGTGAGGCCTCATTATACTCCTGTATAAGGATCTAGTGACGCAGTGTAGACTGTTATTCAGCATTGCTGTTTCCTCAGATTGTCAGCTCTTGTGATCAGGCCACTGCTCCTCGCTCCGGTCTCTCCTGTACAGTGAGGCCTCATTATACCCCTGTATAAGGATCTAGTGACGCAGTGTAGACTGTTATTCAGCATTGCTGTTTCCTCAGATTGTCAGCTCTTGTGATCAGGCCCCGGCTCCTCGCTCCGGTCTCTCCTGTACAGTGAGGCCTCATTATACCCCTGTATAAGGATCTAGTGACTCAGCGTAGACTGTTATTCAGCATTGCTGTTTCCTCATATTGTCAGCTCTTGTGATCAGGCCCCTACTCCTCGCTCCGGTCTCTCCTGTACAGTGAGGCCTCATTATACCCCTGTATAAGGATCTAGTGACGCAGTGTAGACTGTTATTCAGCATTGCTGTTTCCTCAGATTGTCAGCTCTTGAGATCAGGCCCCTGCTCCTCGCTCCGGTCTCTCCTGTACAGTGAGGCCTCATTATACCCCTGTATAAGGATCTAGTGACGCAGTGTAGACTGTTATTCAGCATTGCTGTTTCCTCAGATTGTCAGCTCTTGTGATCAGGCCCCGGCTCCTCGCTCCGGTCTCTCCTGTACAGTGAGGCCTCATTATACCCCTGTATAAGGATCTAGTGACTCAGCGTAGACTGTTATTCAGCATTGCTGTTTCCTCAGATTGTCAGCTCTTGTGATCAGGCCCCTACTCCTCGCTCCGGTCTCTCCTGTACAGTGAGGCCTCATTATACCCCTGTATAAGGATCTAGTGACGCAGTGTAGACTGTTATTCAGCATTACTGTTTCCTCAGATTGTCAGCTCTTGTGATCAGGCCCCTGCTCCTCGCTCCGGTCTCTCCTGTACAGTGAGGCCTCATTATACCCCTGTATAAGGATCTAGTGACGCAGTGTAGACTGTTATTCAGCATTGCTGTTTCCTCAGATTGTCAGCTCTTGTGATCAGGCCCCTGCTCCTCGCTCCGGTCTCTCCTGTACAGTGAGGCCTCATTATACTCCTGTATAAGGATCTAGTGACGCAGTGTAGACTGTTATTCAGCATTGCTGTGTCCTCAGATTGTCAGCTCTTGTGATCAGGCCCCTGCTCCTCGCTCCGGTCTCTCCTGTACAGTGAGGCCTCATTATACCCCTGTATAAGGATCTAGTGACGCAGTGTAGACTGTTATTCAGCATTGCTGTTTCCTCAGATTGTCAGCTCTTGTGATCAGGCCCCTGCTCCTCGCTCCGGTCTCTCCTGTACAGTGAGGCCTCATTATACTCCTGTATAAGGATCTAGTGACGCAGTGTAGACTGTTATTCAGCATTGCTGTTTCCTCAGATTGTCAGCTCTTGTGATCAGGCCCCTGCTCCTCGCTCCGGTCTCTCCTGTACAGTGAGGCCTCATTATACTCCTGTATAAGGATCTAGTGACGCAGTGTAGACTGTTATTCAGCATTGCTGTTTCCTCAGATTGTCAGCTCTTGTGATCAGGCCCCTGCTCCTCGCTCCGGTCTATCCTGTACAGTGAGGCCTCATTATACTCCTGTATAAGGATCTAGTGACGCAGTGTAGACTGTTATTCTGCATTACTGTTTCCTCAGATTGTCAGCTCTTGTGATCAGGCCCCTGGTCCTCGCTCCGGTCTCTCCTGTACAGTGAGGCCTCATTATACTCCTGTATAAGGATCTAGTGACGCAGTGTAGACTGTTATTCAGCATTGCTGTTTCCTCAGATTGTCAGCTCTTGTGATCAGGCCCCTGCTCCTCGCTCCGGTCTCTCCTGTACAGTGAGGCCTCATTATACCCCTGTATAAGGATCTAGTGACGCAGTGTAGACTGTTATTCAGCATTGCTGTTTCCTCAGATTGTCAGCTCTTGTGATCAGGCCCCGGCTCCTCGCTCCGGTCTCTCCTGTACAGTGAGGCCTCATTATACCCCTGTATAAGGATCTAGTGACTCAGCGTAGACTGTTATTCAGCATTGCTGTTTCCTCAGATTGTCAGCTCTTGTGATCAGGCCCCTACTCCTCGCTCCGGTCTCTCCTGTACAGTGAGGCCTCATTATACCCCTGTATAAGGATCTAGTGACGCAGTGTAGACTGTTATTCAGCATTGCTGTTTCCTCAGATTGTCAGCTCTTGTGATCAGGCCCCGGCTCCTCGCTCCGGTCTCTCCTGTACAGTGAGGCCTCATTATACTCCTGTATAAGGATCTAGTGACGCAGTGTAGACTGTTATTCAGCATTGCTGTTTCCTCAGATTGTCAGCTCTTGTGATCAGGCCCCTGCTCCTCGCTCCGGTCTCTCCTGTACAGTGAGGCCTCATTATACTCCTGTATAAGGATCTAGTGACGCAGTGTAGACTGTTATTCAGCATTGCTGTTTCCTCAGATTGTCAGCTCTTGTGATCAGGCCCCTGCTCCTCGCTCCGGTCTCTCCTGTACAGTGAGGCCTCATTATACTCCTGTATAAGGATCTAGTGACGCAGTGTAGACTGTTATTCAGCATTGCTGTTTCCTCAGATTGTCAGCTCTTGTGATCAGGCCCCTGCTCCTCGCTCCGGTCTCTCCTGTACAGTGAGGCCTCATTATACCCCTGTATAAGGATCTAGTGACGCAGTGTAGACTGTTATTCAGCATTGCTGTTTCCTCAGATTGTCAGCTCTTGTGATCAGGCCCCGCCTCCACGCTCCGGTCTCTCCTGTACAGTGAGGCCTCATTATACCCCTGTATAAGGATCTAGTGACTCAGCGTAGACTGTTATTCAGCATTGCTGTTTCCTCAGATTGTCAGCTCTTGTGATCAGGCCCCTACTCCTCGCTCCGGTCTCTCCTGTACAGTGAGGCCTCATTATACCCCTGTATAAGGATCTAGTGACGCAGTGTAGACTGTTATTCAGCATTGCTGTTTCCTCAGATTGTCAGCTCTTGTGATCAGGCCCCTGCTCCTCGCTCCGGTCTCTCCTGTACAGTGAGGCCTCATTATACCCCTGTATAAGGATCTAGTGACGCAGTGTAGACTGTTATTCAGCATTGCTGTTTCCTCAGATTGTCAGCTCTTGTGATCAGGCCCCGGCTCCTCGCTCCGGTCTCTCCTGTACAGTGAGGCCTCATTATACTCCTGTATAAGGATCTAGTGACGCAGTGTAGACTGTTATTCAGCATTGCTGTTTCCTCAGATTGTCAGCTCTTGTGATCAGGCCCCTGCTCCTCGCTCCGGTCTCTCCTGTACAGTGAGGCCTCATTATACTCCTGTATAAGGATCTAGTGACGCAGTGTAGACTGTTATTCAGCATTGCTGTTTCCTCAGATTGTCAGCTCTTGTGATCAGGCCCCTGCTCCTCGCTCCGGTCTCTCCTGTACAGTGAGGCCTCATTATACTCCTGTATAAGGATCTAGTGACGCAGTGTAGACTGTTATTCAGCATTGCTGTTTCCTCAGATTGTCAGCTCTTGTGATCAGGCCCCTGCTCCTCGCTCCGGTCTCTCCTGTACAGTGAGGCCTCATTATACCCCTGTATAAGGATCTAGTGACGCAGTGTAGACTGTTATTCAGCATTGCTGTTTCCTCAGATTGTCAGCTCTTGTGATCAGGCCCCGGCTCCTTGCTCCGGTCTCTCCTGTACAGTGAGGCCTCATTATACCCCTGTATAAGGATCTAGTGACTCAGCGTAGACTGTTATTCAGCATTGCTGTTTCCACAGATTGTCAGCTCTTGTGATCAGGCCCCTACTCCTCGCTCCGGTCTCTCCTGTACAGTGAGGCCTCATTATACCCCTGTATAAGGATCTAGTGACGCAGTGTAGACTGTTATTCAGCATTGCTTTTTCCTCAGATTGTCAGCTCTTGTGATCAGGCCCCTGCTCCTCGCTCCGGTCTCTCCTGTACAGTGAGGCCTCATTATACCCCTATATAAGGATCTAGTGACGCAGTGTAGACTGTTATTCAGCATTGCTGTTTCCTCAGATTGTCAGCTCTTGTGATCAGGCCCCGGCTCCTCGCTCCGGTCTCTCCTGTACAGTGCGGCCTCATTATACCCCTGTATAAGGATCTAGTGACGCAGTGTAGACTGTTATTCAGCATTGCTGTTTCCTCAGATTGTCAGCTCTTGTGATCAGGCCCCTGCTCCTCGCTCCGGTCTCTCCTGTACAGTGAGGCCTCATTATACTCCTGTATAAGGATCTAGTGACGCAGTGTAGACTGTTATTCAGCATTGCTGTTTCCTCAGATTGTCAGCTCTTGTGATCAGGCCCCTGCTCCTCGCTCCGGTCTCTCCTGTACAGTGAGGCCTCATTATACCCCTGTATAAGGATCTAGTGACGCAGTGTAGACTGTTATTCAGCATTGCTGTTTCCTCAGATTGTCAGCTCTTGTGATCAGGCCCCGGCTCCTCGCTCCGGTCTCTCCTGTACAGTGAGGCCTCATTATACCCCTGTATAAGGATCTAGTGACTCAGCGTAGACTGTTATTCAGCATTGCTGTTTCCTCAGATTGTCAGCTCTTTTGATCAGGTCCCTACTCCTCGCTCCGGTCTCTCCTGTACAGTGACGCCTCATTATACCCCTGTATAAGGATCTAGTGACGCAGTGTAGACTGTTATTCAGCATTGCTGTTTCCTCAGATTGTCAGCTCTTGTGATCAGTCCCCTGCTCCTCGCTCCGGTCTCTCCTGTACAGTGAGCCCTCATTATACTCCTGTATAAGGATCTAGTGACGCAGTGTAGACTGTTATTCAGCATTGCTGTTTCCTCAGATTGTCAGCTCTTGTGATCAGGCCCCTGCTCCTCGCTCCGGTCTCTCCTGTACAGTGAGGCCTCATTATACCCCTGTATAAGGATCTAGTGACGCAGTGTAGACTGTTATTCAGCATTGCTGTTTCCTCAGATTGTCAGCTCTTGTGATCAGGCCCCTGCTCCTCGCTCCGGTCTCTCCTGTACAGTGAGGCCTCATTATACTCCTGTATAAGGATCTAGTGATGCAGTGTAGACTGTTATTCAGCATTGCTGTTTCCTCAGATTGTCAGCTCTTGTGATCAGGCCCCTGCTCCTCGCTCCGGTCTCTCCTGTACAGTGAGGCCTCATTATACTCCTGTATAAGGATCTAGTGACGCAGTGTAGACTGTTATTCAGCATTGCTGTTTCCTCAGATTGTCAGCTCTTGTGATCAGGCCCCTGCTCCTCGCTCCGGTCTCTCCTGTACAGTGAGGCCTCATTATACCCCTGTATAAGGATCTAGTGATGCAGTGTAGACTGTTTTTCAGCATTGCTGTTTCCTCAGATTGTCAGCTCTTGTGATCAGGCCCCGGCTCCTCGCTCCGGTCTCTCCTGTACAGTGAGGCCTCATTATACCCCTGTATAAGGATCTAGTGACTCAGCGTAGACTGTTATTCAGCATTGCTGTTTCCTCAGATTGTCAGCTCTTGTGATCAGGCCCCTACTCCTCGCTCCGGTCTCTCCTGTACAGTGCTGCCTCATTATACCCCTGTATAAGGATCTAGTGACGCAGTGTAGACTGTTATTCAGCATTGCTGTTTCCTCAGATTGTCAGCTCTTGTGATCAGACCCCTGCTCCTCGCTCCGGTCTCTCCTGTACAGTGAGGCCTCATTATACTCCTGTATAAGGATCTAGTGACGCAGTGTAGACTGTTATTCAGCATTGCTGTTTCCTCAGATTGTCAGCTCTTGTGATCAGGCCCCTGCTCCTCGCTCCGGTCTCTCCTGTACAGTGAGGCCTCATTATACCCCTGTATAAGGATCTAGTGACGCAGTGTAGACTGTTATTCAGCATTGCTGTTTCCTCAGATTGTCAGCTCTTGTGATCAGGCCCCTGCTCCTCGCTCCGGTCTCTCCTGTACAGTGAGGCCTCATTATACCCCTGTATAAGGATCTAGTGACGCAGCGTAGACTGTTATTCAGCATTGCTGTTTCCTCAGATTGTCAGCTCTTGTGATCAGGCCCCGGCTCCTCGCTCCGGTCTCTCCTGTTCAGTGAGGCCTCATTATACCCCTGTATAAGGATCTAGTGACTCAGCGTAGACTGTTATTCAGCATTGCTGTTTCCTCAGATTGTCAGCTCTTTTGATCAGTTCCCTACTCCTCGCTCCGGTCTCTCCTGTACAGTGAGGCCTCATTATACCCCTGTATAAGGATCTAGTGACGCAGTGTAGACTGTTATTCAGCATTGCTGTTTCCTCAGATTGTCAGCTCTTGTGATCAGGCCCCGGCTCCTCGCTCCGGTCTCTCCTGTACAGTGCGGCCTCATTATACCCCTGTATAAGGATCTAGTGACGCAGTGTAGACTGTTATTCAGCATTGCTGTTTCCTCAGATTGTCAGCTCTTGTGATCAGGCCCCTGCTCCTCGCTCCGGTCTCTCCTGTACAGTGAGGCCTCATTATACTCCTGTATAAGGATCTAGTGACGCAGTGTAGACTGTTATTCAGCATTGCTGTTTCCTCAGATTGTCAGCTCTTGTGATCAGGCCCCTGCTCCTCGCTCCGGTCTCTCCTGTACAGTGAGGCCTCATTATACCCCTGTATAAGGATCTAGTGACGCAGTGTAGACTGTTATTCAGCATTGCTGTTTCCTCAGATTGTCAGCTCTTGTGATCAGGCCCCGGCTCCTCGCTCCGGTCTCTCCTGTACAGTGAGGCCTCATTATACCCCTGTATAAGGATCTAGTGACTCAGCGTAGACTGTTATTCAGCATTGCTGTTTCCTCATATTGTCAGCTCTTGTGATCAGGCCCCTACTCCTCGCTCCGGTCTCTCCTGTACAGTGAGGCCTCATTATACCCCTGTATAAGGATCTAGTGACGCAGTGTAGACTGTTATTCAGCATTGCTATTTCCTCAGATTGTCAGCTCTTGAGATCAGGCCCCTGCTCCTCGCTCTGGTCTCTCCTGTACAGTGAGGCCTCATTATACCCCTGTATAAGGATCTAGTGACGCAGTGTAGACTGTTATTCAGCATTGCTGTTTCCTCAGATTGTCAGCTCTTGTGATCAGGCCCCGGCTCCTCGCTCCGGTCTCTCCTGTAAAGTGAGGCCTCATTTTACCCCTGTATAAGGATCTAGTGACTCAGCGTAGACAGTTATTCAGCATTGCTGTTTCCTCAGATTGCCAGCTCTTGTGATCAGGCCCCTACTCCTCGCTCCGGTCTCTCCTGTACAGTGAGGCCTCATTATACCCCTGTATAAGGATCTAGTGACGCAGTGTAGACTGTTATTCAGCATTGCTGTTTCCTCAGATTGTCAGCTCTTGTGATCAGGCCCCTGCTCCTCGCTCCGGTCTCTCCTGTACAGTGAGGCCTCATTATACCCCTGTATAAGGATCTAGTGACGCAGTGTAGACTGTTATTCAGCACTGCTGTTTCCTCAGATTGTCAGCTCTTGTGATCAGGCCCCGGCTCCTCGCTCCGGTCTCGCCTGTACAGTGAGGCCTCATTATACCCCTGTATAAGGATCTAGTGACTCAGCGTAGACTGTTATTCAGCATTGCTGTTTCCTCAGATTGTCAGCTCTTGTGATCAGGCCCCTACTCCTCGCTCCGGTCTCTCCTGTACAGTGAGGCCTCATTATAACCCTGTATAAGGATCTAGTGACGCAGTGTAGACTGTTATTCAGCATTGCTGTTTCCTCAGATTGTCAGCTCTTGTGATCAGGCCCCTGCTCCTCGCTCCGGTCTCTCCTGTACAGTGAGGCATCATTATACTCCTGTATAAGGATCTAGTGACGCAGTGTAGACTGTTATTCAGCATTGCTGTGTCCTCAGATTGTCAGCTCTTGTGATCAGGCCCCTGCTCCTCGGTCCGGTCTCTCCTGTACAGTGAGGCCTCATTATACCCCTGTATAAGGATCTAGTGACGCAGTGTAGACTGTTATTCAGCATTGCTGTTTCCTCAGATTGTCAGCTCTTGTGATCAGGCCCCTGCTCCTCGCTCTGGTCTCTCCTGTACAGTGAGGCCTCATTATACTCCTGTATAAGGATCTAGTGACGCAGCGTAGACTGTTATTCAGCATTGCTGTGTCCTCAGATTGTCAGCTCTTGTGATCAGGCCCCTGCTCCTCAGTCCGGTCTCTCCTGTACAGTGAGGCCTCATTATACCCCTGTATAAGGATCTAGTGACGCAGTGTAGACTGTTATTCAGCATTGCTGTTTCCTCAGATTGTCTCCTCCTGTGATCAGGCCCCTGCTCCTCACACCGGTCTCTCCTGTACAGTGAGGCCTCATTATACCCCTGTATAAGGATCTAGTGACGCAGAGTAGACTGTTATTCAGCATTGCTGTGTCCTCAGATTGTCAGCTCTTGTGATCAGGCCCCTGCTCCTCGCTCCGGTCTCTCCTGTACAGTGAGGCCTCATTATACCCCTGTATAAGGATCTAGTGACGGAGTGTAGACTGTTACTCAGCATTGCTGTTTCCTCAGATTGTCAGCTCTTGTGATCAGTCCCCGGCTCCTCGCTCCGGTCTCTCCTGTACAGTGAGGCCTCATTATACCCCTGTATAAGGATCTAGTAACGCAGTGTAGACTGTAATTCAGCATTGCTGTTTCCTCAGATTGTCAGCTCTTGTGATCAGGCCCCGGCTCCTCGCTCCGGTCTCTCCTGTACAGTGAGGCCTCATTATACTCCTGTATAAGGATCTAGTGACGCAGTGTAGACTGTTATTCAGCATTGGTGTTTCCTCAGATTGTCAGCTCTTGTGATCAGGCCCCTGCTCCTCGCTCCGGTCTCTCCTGTACAGTGAGGCCTCATTATACTCCTGTATAAGGATCTAGTGACGCAGTGTAGACTGTTATTCAGCATTGCTGTTTCCTCAGATTGTCAGCTCTTGTGATCAGGCCCCTGCTCCTCGCTCCGGTCTCTCCTGTACAGTGAGGCCTCATTATACTCCTGTATAAGGATCTAGTGACGCACTGTAGACTGTTATTCAGCATTGCTGTTTCCTCAGATTGTCAGCTCTTGTGATCAGGCCCCTGCTCCTCGCTCCGGTCTCTCCTGTACAGTGAGGCCTCATTATACCCCTGTATAAGGATCTAGTGACGCAGTGTAGACTGTTATTCAGCATTGCTGTTTCCTCAGATTGTCAGCTCTTGTGATCAGGCCCCGGCTCCTCGCTCCGGTCTCTCCTGTACAGTGAGGCCTCATTATACCCCTGTATAAGGATCTAGTGACTCAGCGTAGACTGTTATTCAGCATTGCTGTTTCCTCAGATTGTCAGCTCTTGTGATCAGGCCCCTACTCCTCGCTCCGGTCTCTCCTGTACAGTGAGGCCTCATTATACCCCTGTATAAGGATCTAGTGACGCAGTGTAGACTGTTATTCAGCATTGCTGTTTCCTCAGATTGTCAGCTCTTGTGATCAGGCCCCTGCTCCTCGCTCCGGTCTCTCCTGTACAGTGAGGCCTCATTATACCCCTGTATAAGGATCTAGTGACGCAGTGTAGACTGTTATTCAGCATTGCTGTTTCCTCAGATTGTCAGCTCTTGTGATCAGGCCCCGGCTCCTCGCTCCGGTCTCTCCTGTACAGTGCGGCCTCATTATACCCCTGTATAAGGATCTAGTGACGCAGTGTAGACTGTTATTCAGCATTGCTGTTTCCTCAGATTGTCAGCTCTTGTGATCAGGCCCCTGCTCCTCGCTCCGGTCTCTCCTGTACAGTGAGGCCTCATTATACGCCTGTATAAGGATCTAGTGACGCAGTGTAGACTGTTATTCAGCATTGCTGTTTCCTCAGATTGTCAGCTCTTGTGATCAGGCCCCTGCTCCTCGCTCCGGTCTCTCCTGTACAGTGAGGCCTCATTATATCCCTGTATAAGGATCTAGTGACGCAGTGTAGACTGTTATTCAGCATTGCTGTTTCCTCAGATTGTCAGCTCTTGTGATCAGGCCCCGGCTCCTCGCTCCGGTCTCTCCTGTACAGTGAGGCCTCATTATACCCCTGTATAAGGATCTAGTGACTCAGCGTAGACGGTTATTCAGCATTGCTGTTTCCTCAGATTGTCAGCTCTTGTGATCAGGCCCCTATTCCTCGCTCCGGTCTCTCCTGTACAGTGAGGCCTCATTATACCCCTGTATAAGGATCTAGTGACGCAGTGTAGACTGTTATTCAGCATTGCTGTTTCCTCAGATTGTCAGCTCTTGTGATCAGTCCCCTGCTCCTCGCTCCGCTCTCTCCTGTACAGTGAGGCCTCATTATACTCCTGTATAAGGATCTAGTGATGCAGTGTAGACTGTTATTCAGCATTGCTGTTTCCTCAGATTGTCAGCTCTTGTGATCAGGCCCCTGCTCCTCGCTCCGGTCTCTCCTGTACAGTGAGGCCTAATTATACCCCTGTATAAGGATCTAGTGACGCAGTGTAGACTGTTATTCAGCATTGCTGTGTCCTCAGATTGTCAGCTCTTGTGATCAGGCCCCCGCTCCGGTCTCTCCTGTAAAGTGAGGCCTCATTATACCCCTGTATAAGGATCTAGTGACGCAGTGTAGACTGTTATTCAGCACTGCTGTGTCCTCAGATTGTCAGCTCTTGTGATCAGACCCCGGATCCTCGCTCCGGTCTCTCCTGTATAGTGAGGCCTCATTATACCCCTGTATAAGGATCTAGTGACGCAGTGTAGACTGTTATTCAGCATTGCTGTTTCCTGAGATTGTCAGCTCTTGTGATCAGTCCCCTGCTCCTCGCTCCGGTCTCTCCTGTACAGTGAGGCCTCATTATACTCCTGTATAAGGATCTAGTGACGCAGTGTAGACTGTTATTCAGCATTGCTGTTTCCTCAGATTGTCAGCTCTTGTGATCAGGCCCCTGCTCCTCGGTCCGGTCTCTCCTGTACAGTGAGGCCTCATTATACCCCTGTATAAGGATCTAGTGACGCAGTGTAGACTGTTATTCAGCATTGCTGTTTCCTCAGATTGTCAGCTCTTGTGATCAGGCCCCTGCTCCTCGCTCCGGTCTCTCCTGTACTGTGAGGCCTCATTATACCCCTGTATAAGGATCTAGTGACGCAGTGTAGACTGTTATTCAGCATTGCTGTTTCCTCAGATTGTCAGCTCTTGTGATCAGGCCCCTGCTCCTCGCTCCGGTCTCTCCTGTACAGTGAGGCCTCATTATACCCCTGTATAAGGATCTAGTGACGCAGTGTAGACTGTTATTCAGCATTGCTGTTTCCTCAGATTGTCAGCTCTTGTGATCAGGCCTCTGCTCCTCGCTCCACTCTCTACTGTACAGTGAGGCCTCATTATACCCCTGTATAAGGATGTAGTGACGCAGTGTAGACTGTTATTCAGCATTGCTGTGTCCTCAGATTGTCAGCTCTTGTGATCAGGCCCCTGCTCCTCGCTCCGGTCTCTCCTGTACAGTGAGGCCTCATTATACCCCTGTATAAGGATCTAGTGACGCAGTGTAGACTGTTATTCAGCATTGCTGTGTCCTCAGATTGTCAGCTCTTGTGATCAGGCCCCTGCTCCTCGGTCCGGTCTCTCCTGTACAGTGAGGCCTCATTATACCCCTGTATAAGGATCTAGTGACGCAGTGTAGACTGTTATTCAGCATTGCTGTTTCCTCAGATTGTCAGCTCCTGTGATCAGGCCCCTGCTCCTCACTCCGGTCTCTCCTGTACAGTGAGGCCTCATTATACCCCTGTATAAGGATCTAGTGACGCAGAGTAGACTGTTATTCAGCATTGCTGTGTCCTCAGATTGTCAGCTCTTGTGATCAGGCCCCTGCTCCTCTCTCCGGTCTCTCCTGTACAGTGAGGCCTCATTATACCCCTGTATAAGGATCTAGTGACCCAGTGTAGACTGTTACTCAGCATTGCTGTTTCCTCAGATTGTCAGCTCTTGTGATCAGTCCCCGGCTCCTCGCTCCGGTCTCTCCTGTACAGTGAGGCCTCATTATACCCCTGTATAAGGATCTAGTAACGCAGTGTAGACTGTTATTCAGCATTGCTGTTTCCTCAGATTGTCAGCTCTTGTGGTCAGGCCCCTGCTCCTCGCTCCGGTCTCTCCTGTACAGTGAGGCCTCATTATACCCCTGTATAAGGATCTAGTGACGCAGTGTAGACTGTTATTCAGCATTGCTGTGTCCTCAGATTGTCAGCTCTTGTGATCAGGCCCCCGCTCCGGTCTCTCCTGTAAAGTGAGGCCTCATTATACCCCTGTATAAGGATCTAGTGACGCAGTGTAGACTGTTATTCAGCACTGCTGTGTCCTCAGATTGTCAGCTCTTGTGATCAGGCCCCTGCTTCTCGCTCCGGTCTCTCCTGTACAGTGAGGCCTCATTATACCCCTGTATAAGGATCTAGTGACGCAGTGTAGACTGTTACTCAGCATTGCTGTTTCCTCAGATTGTCAGCTCTTGTGATCAGGCCCCTGCTCCTCGCTCCGGTCTCTCCTGTACAGTGAGGCCTCATTATACCCCTGTATAAGGATCTAGTGACGCAGTGTAGACTGTTATTCAGCACTGCTGTGTCCTCAGATTGTCAGCTCTTGTGATCAGTCCCCGGCTCCTCGCTCCTGTCTCTCCTGTACAGTGAGGCCTCATTATACCCCTGTATAAGGATCTAGTAACGCAGTTTAGACTGTTATTCAGCATTGCTGTGTCCTCAGATTGTCAGCTCTTGTGATCAGGCCCCCGCTCCGGTCTCTTTTGTAAAGTGAGGCCTCATTATACTCCTGTATAAGGATCTAGTGACGCAGTGTAGACTGTTATTCAGCACTGCTGTGTCCTCAGATTGTCAGCTCTTGTGATCAGACCCCGGATCCTCGCTCCGGTCTCTCCTGTACAGTGAGGCCTCATTATACCCCTGTATAAGGATCTAGTGACGCAGTGTAGACTGTTACTCAGCATTGCTGTCTCCTCAGATTGTCAGCTCTTGTGATCAGACCCCTGCTCCTCGCTCCGGTCTCTCCTGTACAGTGAGGCCTCATTATACTCCTGTATAAGGATCTAGTAACGCAGTGTAGACTGTTATTCAGCATTGCTGTTTCCTCAGATTGTCAGCTCTTGTGATCAGTCCCCGGCTCCTCGCTCCGGTCTCTCCTGTACAGTGAGGCCTCATTATACCCCTGTATAAGGATCTAGTAACGCAGTGTAGACTGTTATTCAGCATTGCTGTTTCCTCAGATTGTCAGCTCTTGTGATCAGGCCCCTGCTCCTCGCTCCGGTCTCTCCTGTACAGTGAGGCCTCATTATACCCCTGTATAAGGATCTAGTGACGCAGTGTAGACTGTTATTCAGCATTTCTGTGTCCTCAGATTGTCAGCTCTTGTGATCAGGCCTCGGCTCCTCGCTCCGGTCTCTTCTGTACAGTGAGGCCTCATTATACCCCTGTATAAGGATCTAGTAACTCAGTGTAGACTGTTATTCAGCATTGCTGTTTCCTCAGATTGTCAGCTCTTGTGATCAGGCCCCTGCTCTTCGCTCCGGTCTCTCCTGTACAGTGAGTCCCCATTATACCCCTGTATAAGGATCTAGTAACGCAGTGTAGACTGTTATTCAGCATTGCTGTTTCCTCAGATTGTCAGCTCTTCTGATCAGGCCCCTGCTCCTCGCTTCGGTCTCTCCTGTACAGTGAGGCCTCATTATACCCCTGTATAAGGATCTAGTGATGCAGTGTAGACTGTTATTCAGCATTGCTGTTTCCTCAGATTGTCAGCTCTTGTGATCAGGCCTCTGCTCCTCGCTTCGGTCTCTCCTGTACAGTGAGGCCTCATTATACCCCTGTATAAGGATCTAGTGACGCAGTGTAGACTGTTATTCAGCATTGCTGTCTCCTCAGATTGTCAGCTCTTGTGATCAGGCCCCTGCTCCTCGCTCCGGTCTCCTGTACAGTGAGGCCTCATTATACCCCTGTATAAGGATCTAGTGATGCAGTGTAGACTGTTATTCAGCATTTCTGTGTCCTCAGATTGTCAGCTCTTGTGATCAGGCCCCAGCTCCTCGCTCCAGTCTCTTCTGTACAGTGAGGCCTCATTATACCCCTGTATAAGGATCTAGTGACTCAGCGTAGACTGTTATTCAGCATTGCTGTTTCCTCAGATTGTCAGCTCTTGTGATCAGGCCCCTGCTCCTCGCTCCGGTCCCTCCTGTAAAGTGAGGCCTCATTATACCCCTGTATAAGGATCTAGTGACGCAGTGTAGACTGTTATTCAGCATTGCTGTCTCCTCAGATTGTCAGCTCTTGTGATCAGACCCCTGCTCCTCGCTCCGGTCTCTCCTGTACAGTGAGGCCTCATTATACTCCTGTATAAGGATCTAGTGACGCAGTGTAGACTGTTATTCAGCATTGCTGTGTCCTCAGATTGTCAGCTCTTGTGATCAGACCCCTGCTCCTCGCTCCGCTCTCTCCTGTACAGTGAGGCCTCATTATACCCCTGTATAAGGATGTAGTGACGCAGTGTAGACTGTTATTCAGCATTGCTGTTTCCTCAGATTGTCAGCTCTTGTGATCAGGCCCCTGCTCCTCGCTCCGGTCTCTCCTGTACAGTGAGGCCTCATTATACCCCTGTATAAGGATCTAGTGATGCAGTGTAGACTGTTATTCAGCATTGCTGTTTCCTCAGATTGTCAGCTCTTGTGATCAGGCCCCTGCTCCTCGCTCCGGTCTCTCCTGTACAGTGAGGCCTCATTATACCCCTGTATAAGGATCTAGTGACGCAGTGTAGACTGTTATTCAGCATTGCTGTTTCCTCAGATTGTCAGCTCTTGTGATCAGGCCCCTGCTCCTCGCTCCGGTCTCTCCTGTACAGTGAGGCCTCATTATACCCCTGTATAAGGATCTAGTGATGCAGTGTAGACTGTTATTCAGCATTGCTTTTTCCTCAGATTGTCAGCTCTTGTGATCAGGCCTCTGCTCCTCGCTCCGGTCTCTCCTGTACAGTGAGGCCTCATTATACCCCTGTATAAGGATCTAGTGACGCAGTGTAGACTGTTATTCAGCATTGCTGTCTCCTCAGATTGTCAGCTCTTGTGATCAGGCCCCTGCTCTTCGCTCCGGTCTCTCCTGTACAGTGAGTCCCCATTATACCCCTGTATAAGGATCTAGTAACGCAGTGTAGACTGTTTTTCAGCATTGCTGTTTCCTCAGATTGTCAGCTCTTGTGATCAGGCCCCTGCTCCTCGCTCCGGTCTCTCCTGTACAGTGAGGCCTCATTATACTCCTGTATAAGGATCTAGTGACGCAGTGTAGACTGTTATTCAGCATTGCTGTTTCCTCAGATTGTCAGCTCTTGTGATCAGGCCCCTGCTCCTCGGTCCGGTCTCTCCTGTACAGTGAGGCCTCATTATACCCCTGTATAAGGATCTAGTGACGCAGTGTAGACTGTTATTCAGCATTGCTGTTTCCTCAGATTGTCAGCTCTTGTGATCAGGCCCCTGCTCCTCGCTCCGGTCTCTCCTGTACTGTGAGGCCTCATTATACCCCTGTATAAGGATCTAGTGACGCAGTGTAGACTGTTATTCAGCATTGCTGTTTCCTCAGATTGTCAGCTCTTGTGATCAGGCCCCTGCTCCTCGCTCCGGTCTCTCCTGTACAGTGAGGCCTCATTATACCCCTGTATAAGGATCTAGTGACGCAGTGTAGACTGTTATTCAGCATTGCTGTTTCCTCAGATTGTCAGCTCTTGTGATCAGGCCTCTGCTCCTCGCTCCACTCTCTACTGTACAGTGAGGCCTCATTATACCCCTGTATAAGGATGTAGTGACGCAGTGTAGACTGTTATTCAGCATTGCTGTGTCCTCAGATTGTCAGCTCTTGTGATCAGGCCCCTGCTCCTCGCTCCGGTCTCTCCTGTACAGTGAGGCCTCATTATACCCCTGTATAAGGATCTAGTGACGCAGTGTAGACTGTTATTCAGCATTGCTGTGTCCTCAGATTGTCAGCTCTTGTGATCAGGCCCCTGCTCCTCGGTCCGGTCTCTCCTGTACAGTGAGGCCTCATTATACCCCTGTATAAGGATCTAGTGACGCAGTGTAGACTGTTATTCAGCATTGCTGTTTCCTCAGATTGTCTGCTCCTGTGATCAGGCCCCTGCTCCTCACTCCGGTCTCTCCTGTACAGTGAGGCCTCATTATACCCCTGTATAAGGATCTAGTGACGCAGAGTAGACTGTTATTCAGCATTGCTGTGTCCTCAGATTGTCAGCTCTTGTGATCAGGCCCCTGCTCCTCGCTCCGGTCTCTCCTGTACAGTGAGGCCTCATTATACCCCTGTATAAGGATCTAGTGACCCAGTGTAGACTGTTACTCAGCATTGCTGTTTCCTCAGATTGTCAGCTCTTGTGATCAGTCCCCGGCTCCTCGCTCCGGTCTCTCCTGTACAGTGAGGCCTCATTATACCCCTGTATAAGGATCTAGTAACGCAGTGTAGACTGTTATTCAGCATTGCTGTTTCCTCAGATTGTCAGCTCTTGTGATCAGGCCCCTGCTCCTCGCTCCGGTCTCTCCTGTACAGTGAGGCCTCATTATACCCCTGTATAAGGATCTAGTGACGCAGTGTAGACTGTTATTCAGCACTGCTGTGTCCTCAGATTGTCAGCTCTTGTGATCAGTCCCCGGCTCCTCGCTCCTGTCTCTCCTGTACAGTGAGGCCTCATTATACCCCTGTATAAGGATCTAGTAACGCAGTTTAGACTGTTATTCAGCATTGCTGTGTCCTCAGATTGTCAGCTCTTGTGATCAGGCCCCCGCTCCGGTCTCTTTTGTAAAGTGAGGCCTCATTATACTCCTGTATAAGGATCTAGTGACGCAGTGTAGACTGTTATTCAGCACTGCTGTGTCCTCAGATTGTCAGCTCTTGTGATCAGACCCCGGATCCTCGCTCCGGTCTCTCCTGTACAGTGAGGCCTCATTATACCCCTGTATAAGGATCTAGTGACGCAGTGTAGACTGTTACTCAGCATTGCTGTCTCCTCAGATTGTCAGCTCTTGTGATCAGACCCCTGCTCCTCGCTCCAGTCTCTACTGTACAGTGAGGCCTCATTATACTCCTGTATAAGGATCTAGTAACGCAGTGTAGACTGTTATTCAGCATTGCTGTTTCCTCAGATTGTCAGCTCTTGTGATCAGTCCCCGGCTCCTCGCTCCGGTCTCTCCTGTACAGTGAGGCCTCATTATACCCCTGTATAAGGATCTAGTAACGCAGTGTAGACTGTTATTCAGCATTGCTGTTTCCTCAGATTGTCAGCTCTTGTGATCAGGCCCCTGCTCCTCGCTCCGGTCTCTCCTGTACAGTGAGGCCTCATTATACCCCTGTATAAGGATCTAGTGACGCAGTGTAGACTGTTATTCAGCATTTCTGTGTCCTCAGATTGTCAGCTCTTGTGATCAGGCCTCGGCTCCTCGCTCCGGTCTCTTCTGTACAGTGAGGCCTCATTATACCCCTGTATAAGGATCTAGTAACTCAGTGTAGACTGTTATTCAGCATTGCTGTTTCCTCAGATTGTCAGCTCTTGTGATCAGGCCCCTGCTCTTCGCTCCGGTCTCTCCTGTACAGTGAGTCCCCATTATACCCCTGTATAAGGATCTAGTAACGCAGTGTAGACTGTTATTCAGCATTGCTGTTTCCTCAGATTGTCAGCTCTTCTGATCAGGCCCCTGCTCCTCGCTTCGGTCTCTCCTGTACAGTGAGGCCTCATTATACCCCTGTATAAGGATCTAGTGATGCAGTGTAGACTGTTATTCAGCATTGCTGTTTCCTCAGATTGTCAGCTCTTGTGATCAGGCCTCTGCTCCTCGCTCCGGTCTCTCCTGTACAGTGAGGCCTCATTATACCCCTGTATAAGGATCTAGTGACGCAGTGTAGACTGTTATTCAGCATTGCTGTCTCCTCAGATTGTCAGCTCTTGTGATCAGGCCCCTGCTCCTCGCTCCGGTCTCCTGTACAGTGAGGCCTCATTATACCCCTGTATAAGGATCTAGTGATGCAGTGTAGACTGTTATTCAGCATTTCTGTGTCCTCAGATTGTCAGCTCTTGTGATCAGGCCCCAGCTCCTCGCTCCAGTCTCTTCTGTACAGTGAGGCCTCATTATACCCCTGTATAAGGATCTAGTGACTCAGCGTAGACTGTTATTCAGCATTGCTGTTTCCTCAGATTGTCAGCTCTTGTGATCAGGCCCCTGCTCCTCGCTCCGGTCCCTCCTGTAAAGTGAGGCCTCATTATACCCCTGTATAAGGATCTAGTGACGCAGTGTAGACTGTTATTCAGCATTGCTGTCTCCTCAGATTGTCAGCTCTTGTGATCAGACCCCTGCTCCTCGCTCCGGTCTCTCCTGTACAGTGAGGCCTCATTATACTCCTGTATAAGGATCTAGTGACGCAGTGTAGACTGTTATTCAGCATTGCTGTGTCCTCAGATTGTCAGCTCTTGTGATCAGACCCCTGCTCCTCGCTCCGCTCTCTCCTGTACAGTGAGGCCTCATTATACCCCTGTATAAGGATGTAGTGACGCAGTGTAGACTGTTATTCAGCATTGCTGTTTCCTCAGATTGTCAGCTCTTGTGATCAGGCCCCTGCTCCTCGCTCCGGTCTCTCCTGTACAGTGAGGCCTCATTATACCCCTGTATAAGGATCTAGTGATGCAGTGTAGACTGTTATTCAGCATTGCTGTTTCCTCAGATTGTCAGCTCTTGTGATCAGGCCCCTGCTCCTCGCTCCGGTCTCTCCTGTACAGTGAGGCCTCATTATACCCCTGTATAAGGATCTAGTGACGCAGTGTAGACTGTTATTCAGCATTGCTGTTTCCTCAGATTGTCAGCTCTTGTGATCAGGCCCCTGCTCCTCGCTCCGGTCTCTCCTGTACAGTGAGGCCTCATTATACCCCTGTATAAGGATCTAGTGATGCAGTGTAGACTGTTATTCAGCATTGCTTTTTCCTCAGATTGTCAGCTCTTGTGATCAGGCCTCTGCTCCTCGCTCCGGTCTCTCCTGTACAGTGAGGCCTCATTATACCCCTGTATAAGGATCTAGTGACGCAGTGTAGACTGTTATTCAGCATTGCTGTCTCCTCAGATTGTCAGCTCTTGTGATCAGGCCCCTGCTCTTCGCTCCGGTCTCTCCTGTACAGTGAGTCCCCATTATACCCCTGTATAAGGATCTAGTAACGCAGTGTAGACTGTTATTCAGCATTGCTGTTTCCTCAGATTGTCAGCTCTTGTGATCAGGCCCCTGCTCCTCGCTCCGGTCTCTCCTGTACAGTGAGGCCTCATTATACCCCTGTATAAGGATCTAGTAACGCAGTGTAGACTGTTATTCAGCATTGCTGTTTCCTCAGATTGTCAGCTCTTGTGATCAGGCCTCTGCTCCTCGCTCCGGTCTCTCCTGTACAGTGAGGCCTCATTATACCCCTGTATAAGGATCTAGTGACGCAGTGTAGACTGTTATTCAGCATTGCTGTCTCCTCAGCTTGTCAGCTCTTGTGATCAGGCCCCTGCTCCTCGCTCCGGTCTCCTGTACAGTGAGGCCTCATTATACCCCTGTATAAGGATCTAGTGACGCAGTGTAGACTGTTATTCAGCATTTCTGTGTCCTCAGATTGTCAGCTCTTGTGATCAGGCCCCGGCTCCTCGCTCCGGTCTCTTCTGTACAGTGAGGCCTCATTATACCCCTGTATAAGGATCTAGTGACTCAGCGTAGACTGTTATTCAGCATTGCTGTTTCCTCAGATTGTCAGCTCTTGTGATCAGGCCCCTGCTCCTCGCTCCGGTCTCTCCTGTACAGTGAGGCCTCATTATACTCCTGTATAAGGATCTAGTGACGCAGTGTAGACTGTTATTCAGCATTTCTGTGTCCTCAGATTGTCAGCTCTTGTGATCAGACCCCTGCTCCTCGCTCCGGTCTCTCCTGTACAGTGAGGCCTCATTATACCCCTGTATAAGGATCGAGTAACGCAGTGTAGACTGTTATTCAGCATTGCTGTTTCCTCAGATTGTCAGCTCTTGTGATCAGGCCCCTGCTCCTCGCTCCGGTCTCTCCTGTACAGTGAGGCCTCATTATACCCCTGTATAAGGATCTAGTGACGCAGTGTAGACTGTTATTCAGCATTGCTGTTTCCTCAGATTGTCAGCTCTTGTGATCAGACCCCTGCTCCTCGCTCCGGTCTCTCCTGTACAGTGAGGCCTCATTATACTCCTGTATAAGGATCTAGTGACGCAGTGTAGACTGTTATTCAGCATTTCTGTGTCCTCAGATTGTCAGCTCTTGTGATCAGGCCCCGGCTCCTCGCTCCGGTCTCTCCTGTACAGTGAGGCCTCATTCTCCCCCTGTATAAGGATCTAGTGACTCAGCGTAGACTGTTATTCAGCATTGCTGTTTCCTCAGATTGTCAGCTCTTGTGATCAGGCCCCTGCTCCTCGCTCCGGTCTCTCCTGTACAGTTAGGCCTCATTATACTCCTGTATAAGGATGTAGTGACGCAGTGTAGACTGTAATTCAGCATTTCTGTGTCCTCAGATTGTCAGCTCTTGTGATCAGGCCCCGGCTCCTCGCTCCGGTCTCTCCTGTACAGTGAGGCCTCATTATACCCCTGTATAAGGATCTAGTGACGCAGTGTAGACTGTTATTCAGCATTGCTGTTTCCTCAGATTGTCAGCTCTTGTGATCAGACCCCTGCTCCTCGCTCCGGTCTCTCCTGTACAGTGCGGCCTCATTATACCCCTGTATAAGGATCTAGTGACGCAGTGTAGACTGTTATTCAGCATTGCTGTTTCCTCAGATTGTCAGCTCTTGTGATCAGGCCCCGGCTCCTCGCTCCGGTCTCTCCTGCACAGTGAGGCCTCATTATACCCCTGTATAAGGATCTAGTGACGCAGTGTAGACTGTTATTCAGCATTGCTGTTTCCTCAGATTGTCAGCTCTTGTGATCAGGCCACAGCTCCTCGCTCCGGTCTCTCCTGTACAGTGAGGCCTCATTATACACCTGTATAAGGATCTAGTAACGCAGTGTAGACTGTTATTCAGCATTGCTCTTTCCTCAGATTGTCAGCTCTTGTGATCAGGCCACAGCTCCTCGCTCCGGTCTCTCCTGTACAGTGAGGCCTCATTATACACCTGTATAAGGATCTAGTAACGCAGTGTAGACTGTTATTCAGCATTGCTGTTTCCTCAGATTGTCAGCTCCTGTGATCAGGCCCCTGCTCCTCGCTCCGGTCTCTCCTGTACAGTGAGGCCTCATTATACCCCTGTATAAGGATCTAGTGATACAGTGTAGACTGTTGTTCAGCATTGCTGTTTCCTCAGATTGTCAGCTCTTGTGATCAGGCCCCTGCTCCTCGCTCCGGTCTCTCCTGTACAGTGAGGCCTCATTATACCCCTGTATAAGGATCTAGTGACGCAGTGTAGACTGTTATTCAGCATTGCTGTTTCCTCAGATTGTCAGCTCTTGTGATCAGGCCCCTGCTCCTCGCTCCGGTCTCTCCTGTACAGTGAGGCCTCATTATACCCCTGTATAAGGATGTAGTGATGCAGTGTAGACTGTTATTCAGCATTGCTGTTTCCTCAGTTTGTGAGCTCTTGTGATCAGGCCTCTGCTCCTCGCTCCGGTCTCTCCTGTACAGTGAGGCCTCATTATACCCCTGTATAAGGATCTAGTGACGCAGTGTAGACTGTTATTCAGCATTGCTGTCTCCTCAGATTGTCAGCTCTTGTGATCAGGCCCCTGCTCCTCGCTCCGGTCTCCTGTACAGTGAGACCTCATTATACCCCTGTATAAGGATCTAGTGACGCAGTGTAGACTGTTATTCAGCATTTCTGTGTTCTCAGATTGTCAGCTCTTGTGATCAGGCCCCGGCTCCTCGCTCCGGTCTCTTCTGTACAGTGAGGCCTCATTATACCCCTGTATAAGGATCTAGTGACTCAGCGTAGACTGTTATTCAGCATTGCTGTTTCCTCAGATTGTCAGCTCTTGTGATCAGGCCCCTGCTCCTCGCTCCGGTCTCTCCTGTAAAGTGAGGCCTCATTATACCCCTGTATAAGGATCTAGTAACGCAGTGTAGACTGTTATTCAGCATTGCTGTTTCCTCAGATTGTCAGCTCTTGTGATCAGGCCTCTGCTCCTCGCTCCGGTCTCTCCTGTACAGTGAGGCCTCATTATACCCCTGTATAAGGATCTAGTGACGCAGTGTAGACTGTTATTCAGCATTGCTGTCTCCTCAGATTGTCAGCTCTTGTGATCAGGCCCCTGCTCCTCGCTCCGGTCTCCTGTACAGTGAGGCCTCATTATACCCCTGTATAAGGATCTAGTGACGCAGTGTAGACTGTTATTCAGCATTTCTGTGTCCTCAGATTGTCAGCTCTTGTGATCAGGCCCCGGCTCCTCGCTCCGGTCTCTTCTGTACAGTGAGTCCTCATTATACCCCTGTATAAGGATCTAGTGACTCAGCATAGACTGTTATTCAGCATTGCTGTTTCCTCAGATTGTCAGCTCTTGTGATCAGGCCCCTGCTCCTCGCTCCGGTCTCTCCTGTACAGTGAGGCCTCATTATACTCCTGTATAAGGATCTAGTGACGCAGTGTAGACTGTTATTCAGCATTTCTGTGTCCTCAGATTGTCAGCTCTTGTGATCAGGCCCCGGCTCCTCGCTCCGGTCTCTCCTGTACAGTGAGTCCCCATTAAACCCCTGTATAAGGATCTAGCGATGCAGTGTAGACTGTTATTCAGCATTGCTGTTTCCTCAGATTGTCAGCTCTTGTGATCAGGCCCCTGCTCCTCGCTCCGGTCTCTCCTGTACAGTGAGGCCTCATTATACTCCTGTATAAGGATCTAATGACGCTGTGTAGACTGTTATTCAGCATTGCTGTTTCCTCAGATTGACAGCTCTTGTGATCAGGCCCCTGCTCCTCGCTCCGGTCTCTCCTGTACAGTGAGGCCTCATTATACCCCTGTATAAGGATCTAGTGACGCAGTGTAGACTGTTATTCAGCATTTCTGTGTCCTCAGATTGTCAGCTCTTGTGATCAGGCTCCTGCTCCTCGCTCTGGTCTCTCCTGTACAGTGAGGCCTCATTATACCCCTGTATAAGGATCTAGTGACGCAGTGTAGACTGTTATTCAGCATTGCTGTTTCCTCAGATTGTCAGCTCTTGTGATCAGGCCCCTGCTCTTCGCTCCGGTCTCTCCTGTACAGTGAGTCCCCATTATACCCCTGTATAAGGATCTAGTAACGCAGTGTAGACTGTTATTCAGCATTGCTGTTTCCTCAGATTGTCAGCTCTTGTGATCAGGCCCCTGCTCCTCGCTCCGGTCTCTCCTGTACAGTGAGGCCTCATTATACCCCTGTATAAGGATCTAGTGATGCAGTGTAGACTGTTATTCAGCATTGCTGTTTCCTCAGATTGTCAGCTCTTGTGATCAGGCCTCTGCTCCTCGCTCCGGTTTCTCCTGTACAGTGAGGCCTCATTATACCCCTGTATAAGGATCTAGTGACGCAGTGTAGACTGTTATTCAGCATTGCTGTTTCCTCAGATTGTTAGCTCTTGTGATCAGACCCCTGCTCCTCGCTCCGGTCTCTCCTGTACAGTGAGGCCTCATTATACCCCTGTATAAGGATCTAGTAACGCAGTGTAGACTGTTATTCAGCATTGCTGTTTCCTCAGATTGTCAGCACTTGTGATCAGGCCCCGGCTCCTCGCTCCGGTCTCTCCTGTACAGTGCGGCCTCATTATACCCCTGTATAAGGATCTAGTGACGCAGTGTAGACTGTTATTCAGCATTGCTGTTTCCTCAGATTGTCAGCTCTTGTGATCAGGCCCCGGCTCCTCGCTCCGGTCTCTCCTGTACAGTGAGGCCTCATTATACCCCTGTATAAGGATCTAGTAACGCAGTGTAGACTGTTATTCAGCATTGCTGTTTCCTCAGATTGTCAGCTCTTGTGATCAGGCCCCTGCTCCTCGCTCCGGTCTCTCCTGTACAGTGAGTCCTCATTATACCCCTGTATAAGGATCTAGTGACGCAGTGTAGACTGTTATTCAGCATTGCTGTTTCCTCAGATTGTCAGCTCTTGTGATCAGGCCCCTGCTCCTCGCTCCGGTCTCTCCTGTACA
Source organism: Dendrobates tinctorius (assembly GCF_039654945.1). NCBI lineage: Eukaryota > Metazoa > Chordata > Amphibia > Anura > Dendrobatidae > Dendrobates > Dendrobates tinctorius. The sequence goes on along the minus strand of NW_027361893.1, from coordinate 3,339,652 downwards.
GTGAGGCCTCATTCTACACCTGTATCAGCATCTAGTGACGCAGTGTAGACTGTTATTCAGCATTGCTGTCTCCTCAGATTGTCAGCTCTTGTGATCAGGCCCCTGCTCCTCGCTCCGGTCTCCTGTACAGTGAGGCCTCATTATACCCCTGTATAAGGATCTAGTGACGCACTGTAGACTGTTATTCAGCATTTCTGTATCCTCAGATTGTCAGCTCTTGTGATCAGGCCCCGGCTCCTCGCTCCGGTCTCTTCTGTACAGTGCGGCCTCATTATACCCCTGTATAAGGATCTAGTGACTCAGCGTAGACTGTTATTCAGCATTGCTGTTTCCTCAGATTGTCAGCTCTTGTGATCAGGCCCCTGCTCCTCGCTCCGGTCTCTCCTGTACAGTGAGGCCTCATTATACCCCTGTATAAGGATGTAGTGATGCAGTGTAGACTGTTATTCAGCATTGCTGTTTCCTCAGTTTGTGAGCTCTTGTGATCAGGCCTCTGCTCCTCGCTCCGGTCTCTCCTGTACAGTGAGTCCCCATTATACCCCTGTATAAGGATCTAGTAACGCAGTGTAGACTGTTATTCAGCATTGCTGTTTCCTCAGATTGTCAGCTCTTGTGATCAGGCCCCTGCTCCTCGCTCCGGTCTCTCCTGTACAGTGAGGCCTCATTATACCCCTGTATAAGGATCTAGTAACGCAGTGTAGACTGTTATTCAGCATTGCTGTTTCCTCAGATTGTCAGCTCTTGTGATCAGGCCTCTGCTCCTCGCTCCGGTCTCTCCTGTACAGTGAGGCCTCATTATACCCCTGTATAAGGATCTAGTGACGCAGTGTAGACTGTTATTCAGCATTGCTGTCTCCTCAGATTGTCAGCTCTTGTGATCAGGCCCCTGCTCCTCGCTCCGGTCTCCTGTACAGTGAGGCCTCATTATACCCCTGTATAAGGATCTAGTGACGCACTGTAGACTGTTATTCAGCATTTCTGTATCCTCAGATTGTCAGCTCTTGTGATCAGGCCCCGGCTCCTCGCTCCGGTCTCTTCTGTACAGTGCGGCCTCATTATACCCCTGTATAAGGATCTAGTGACTCAGCATAGACTGCTATTCAGCATTGCTGTTTCCTCAGATTGTCAGCTCTTGTGATCAGGCCCCTGCTCCTCTCTCCGGTCTCTCCTGTAAAGTGAGGCCTCATTATACCCCTGTATAAGGATCTAGTAACGCAGTGTAGACTGTTATTCAGCATTGCTGTTTCCTCAGATTGTCAGCTCTTGTGATCAGGCCCCTGCTCCTCGCTCCGGTCTCTCCTGTACAGTGAGGCCTCATTATACCCCTGTATAAGGATCTAGTGACGCAGTGTAGACTGTTATTCAGCATTGCTGTCTCCTCAGATTGTCAGCTCTTGTGATCAGGCCCCTGCTCCTCGCTCCGGTCTCTCCTGTACAGTGAGGCCTCATTATACCCCTGTATAAGGATCTAGTGACTCAGCGTAGACTGTTATTCAGCATTGCTGTTTCCTCAGATTGTCAGCTCTTGTGATCAGGCCCCTGCTCTTCGCTCCGGTCTCTCCTGTACAGTGAGTCCCCATTATACCCCTGTATAAGGATCTAGTAACGCAGTGTAGACTGTTATTCAGCATTGCTGTTTCCTCAGATTGTCAGCTCTTGTGATCAGGCCCCTGCTCCTCGCTCCGGTCTCTCCTGTACAGTGAGGCCTCATTATACCCCTGTATAAGGATCTAGTAACGCAGTGTAGACTGTTATTCAGCATTGCTGTTTCCTCAGATTGTCAGCTCTTGTGATCAGGCCTCTGCTCCTCGCTCCGGTCTCTCCTGTACAGTGAGGCCTCATTATACCCCTGTATAAGGATCTAGTGACGCAGTGTAGACTGTTATTCTGCATTGCTGTCTCCTCAGATTGTCAGCTCTTGTGATCAGGCCCCTGCTCCTCGCTCCGGTCTCCTGTACAGTGAGGCCTCATTATACCCCTGTATAAGGATCTAGTGACGCAGTGTAGACTGTTATTCAGCATTTCTGTGTCCTCAGATTGTCAGCTCTTGTGATCAGGCCCCGGCTCCTCGCTCCGGTCTCTTCTGTACAGTGAGGCCTCATTATACCCCTGTATAAGGATCTAGTGACTCAGCGTAGACTGTTATTCAGCATTGCTGTTTCCTCAGATTGTCAGCTCTTGTGATCAGGCCCCTGCTCCTCGCTCCGGTCTCTCCTGTACAGTGAGGCCTCATTATACTCCTGTATAAGGATCTAGTGACGCAGTGTAGACTGTTATTCAGCATTTCTGTGTCCTCAGATTGTCAGCTCTCGTGATCAGACCCCTGCTCCTCGCTCCGGTCTCTCCTGTACAGTGAGGCCTCATTATACCCCTGTATAAGGATCGAGTAACGCAGTGTAGACTGTTATTCAGCATTGCTGTTTCCTCAGATTGTCAGCTCTTGTGATCAGGCCCCTGCTCCTCGCTCCGGTCTCTCCTGTACAGTGAGGCCTCATTATACCCCTGTATAAGGATCTAATGTCGCAGTGTAGACTGTTATTCAGGATTGCTGTTTCCTCAGATTGTCAGCTCTTGTGATCAGACCCCTGCTCCTCGCTCCGGTCTCTCCTGTACAGTGAGGCCTCATTATACTCCTGTATAAGGATTTAGTGACGCAGTGTAGACTGTTATTCAGCATTTCTGTGTCCTCAGATTGTCAGCTCTTGTGATCAGGCCCCGGCTCCTCGCTCCGGTCTCTCCTGTACAGTGAGGCCTCATTCTCCCCCTGTATAAGGATCTAGTGACTCAGCGTAGACTGTTATTCAGCATTGCTGTTTCCTCAGATTGTCAGCTCTTGTGATCAGGCCCCTGCTCCTCGCTCCGGTCTCTCCTGTACAGTTAGGCCTCATTATACTCCTGTATAAGGATGTAGTGACGCAGTGTAGACTGTTATTCAGCATTTCTGTGTCCTCAGATTGTCAGCTCTTGTGATCAGGCCCCGGCTCCTCGCTCCGGTCTCTCCTGTACAGTGAGGCCTCATTATACCCCTGTATAAGGATCTAGTGACGCAGTGTAGACTGTTATTCAGCATTGCTGTTTCCTCAGATTGTCAGCTCTTGGGTTCAGACCCCTGCTCCTCGCTCCGGTCTCTCCTGTACAGTGCGGCCTCATTATACCCCTGTATAAGGATCTAGTGACGCAGTGTAGACTGTTATTCAGCATTGCTGTTTCCTCAGATTGTCAGCTCTTGTGATCAGGCCACAGCTCCTCGCTCCGGTCTCTCCTGTACAGTGAGGCCTCATTATACACCTGTATAAGGATCTAGTAACGCAGTGTAGACTGTTATTCAGCATTGCTGCTTCCTCAGATTGTCAGCTCTTGTGATCAGGCCACAGCTCCTCGCTCCGGTCTCTCCTGTACAGTGAGGCCTCATTATACACCTGTATAAGGATCTAGTAACGCAGTGTAGACTGTTATTCAGCATTGCTGTTTCCTCAGATTGTCAGCTCCTGTGATCAGGCCCCTGCTCCTCGCTCCGGTCTCTCCTGTACAGTGAGGCCTCATTATACCCCTGTATAAGGATCTAGTGATACAGTGTAGACTGTTGTTCAGCATTGCTGTTTCCTGAGATTGTCAGCTCTTGTGATCAGGCCCCTGCTCCTCGCTCCGGTCTCTCCTGTACAGTGAGGCCTCATTATACCCCTGTATAAGGATCTAGTGACGCAGTGTAGACTGTTATTCAGCATTGCTGTTTCCTCAGATTGTCAGCTCTTGTGATCAGGCCCCTGCTCCTCGCTCCGGTCTCTCCTGTACAGTGAGGCCTCATTATACCCCTGTATAAGGATGTAGTGATGCAGTGTAGACTGTTATTCAGCATTGCTGTTTCCTCAGTTTGTGAGCTCTTGTGATCAGGCCTCTGCTCCTCGCTCCGGTCTCTCCTGTACAGTGAGGCCTCATTATACCCCTGTATAAGGATCTAGTGACGCAGTGTAGACTGTTATTCAGCATTGCTGTCTCCTCAGATTGTCAGCTCTTGTGATCAGGCCCCTGCTCCTCGCTCCGGTCTCCTGTACAGTGAGGCCTCATTATACCCCTGTATAAGGATCTAGTGACGCAGTGTAGACTGTTATTCAGCATTTCTGTGTTCTCAGATTGTCAGCTCTTGTGATCAGGCCCCGGCTCCTCGCTCCGGTCTCTTCTGTACAGTGAGGCCTCATTATACCCCTGTATAAGGATCTAGTGACTCAGCGTAGACTGTTATTCAGCATTGCTGTTTCCTCAGATTGTCAGCTCTTGTGATCAGGCCCCTGCTCCTCGCTCCGGTCTCTCCTGTAAAGTGAGGCCTCATTATACCCCTGTATAAGGATCTAGTAACGCAGTGTAGACTGTTATTCAGCATTGCTGTTTCCTCAGATTGTCAGCTCTTGTGATCAGGCCTCTGCTCCTCGCTCCGGTCTCTCCTGTACAGTGAGGCCTCATTATACCCCTGTATAAGGATCTAGTGACGCAGTGTAGACTGTTATTCAGCATTGCTGTCTCCTCAGATTGTCAGCTCTTGTGATCAGGCCCCTGCTCCTCGCTCCGGTCTCCTGTACAGTGAGGCCTCATTATACCCCTGTATAAGGATCTAGTGACGCAGTGTAGACTGTTATTCAGCATTTCTGTGTCCTCAGATTGTCAGCTCTTGTGATCAGGCCCCGGCTCCTCGCTCCGGTCTCTTCTGTACAGTGAGGCCTCATTATACCCCTGTATAAGGATCTAGTGACTCAGCGTAGACTGTTATTCAGCATTGCTGTTTCTTCAGATTGTCAGCTCTTGTGATCAGGCCCCTGCTCCTCGCTCCGGTCTCTCCTGTACAGTGAGCCCTCATTATACTCCTGTATAAGGATCTAGTGACGCAGTGTAGACTGTTATTCAGCATTTCTGTGTCCTCAGATTGTCAGCTCTTGTGATCAGGCCCCCGCTCCTCGCTCCGGTCTCTCCTGTACAGTGAGGCCTCATTCTCCCCCTGTATAAGGATCTAGTGACTCAGCGTAGACTGTTCTTCAGCATTGCTGTGTCCTCAGATTGTCAGCTCTTGTGATCAGGCCCCTGCTCCTCGCCCCGGTCTCTCCTGTACAGTGAGTCCCCATTAAACCCCTGTATAAGGATCTAGCGATGCAGTGTAGACTGTTATTCAGCATTGCTGTTTCCTCAGATTGTCAGCTCTTGTGATCAGGCCCCTGCTCCTCGCTCCGGTCTCTCCTGTACAGTGAGGCCTCATTATACTCCTGTATAAGGATCTAATGACGCTGTGTAGACTGTTATTCAGCATTGCTGTTTCCTCAGATTGACAGCTCTTGTGATCAGGCCCCTGCTCCTCGCTCCGGTCTCTCCTGTACAGTGAGGCCTCATTATACCCCTGTATAAGGATCTAGTGACGCAGTGTAGACTGTTATTCAGCATTTCTGTGTCCTCAGATTGTCAGCTCTTGTGATCAGGCTCCTGCTCCTCGCTCTGGTCTCTCCTGTACAGTGAGGCCTCATTATACCCCTGTATAAGGATCTAGTGACGCAGTGTAGACTGTTATTCAGCATTGCTGTTTCCTCAGATTGTCAGCTCTTGTGATCAGGCCCCTGCTCTTCGCTCCGGTCTCTCCTGTACAGTGAGTCCCCATTATACCCCTGTATAAGGATCTAGTGACGCAGTGTAGACTGTTATTCAGCATTGCTGTTTCCTCAGATTGTCAGCTCTTGTGATCAGGCCCCTGCTCCTCGCTCCGGTCTCTCCTGTACAGTGAGGCCTCATTATACCCCTGTATAAGGATCTAATGTCGCAGTGTAGACTGTTATTCAGCATTGCTGTTTCCTCAGATTGTCAGCTCTTGTGATCAGACCCCTGCTCCTCGCTCCGGTCTCTCCTGTACAGTGAGGCCTCATTATACTCCTGTATAAGGATTTAGTGACGCAGTGTAGACTGTTATTCAGCATTTCTGTGTCCTCAGATTGTCAGCTCTTGTGATCAGGCCCCGGCTCCTCGCTCCGGTCTCTCCTGTACAGTGAGGCCTCATTCTCCCCCTGTATAAGGATCTAGTGACTCAGCGTAGACTGTTATTCAGCATTGCTGTTTCCTCAGATTGTCAGCTCTTGTGATCAGGCCCCTGCTCCTCGCTCCGGTCTCTCCTGTACAGTTAGGCCTCATTATACTCCTGTATAAGGATGTAGTGACGCAGTGTAGACTGTTATTCAGCATTTCTGTGTCCTCAGATTGTCAGCTCTTGTGATCAGGCCCCGGCTCCTCGCTCCGGTCTCTCCTGTACAGTGAGGCCTCATTATACCCCTGTATAAGGATCTAGTGACGCAGTGTAGACTGTTATTCAGCATTGCTGTTTCCTCAGATTGTCAGCTCTTGGGTTCAGACCCCTGCTCCTCGCTCCGGTCTCTCCTGTACAGTGCGGCCTCATTATACCCCTGTATAAGGATCTAGTGACGCAGTGTAGACTGTTATTCAGCATTGCTGTTTCCTCAGATTGTCAGCTCTTGTGATCAGGCCACAGCTCCTCGCTCCGGTCTCTCCTGTACAGTGAGGCCTCATTATACACCTGTATAAGGATCTAGTAACGCAGTGTAGACTGTTATTCAGCATTGCTGTTTCCTCAGATTGTCAGCTCTTGTGATCAGGCCACAGCTCCTCGCTCCGGTCTCTCCTGTACAGTGAGGCCTCATTATACACCTGTATAAGGATCTAGTAACGCAGTGTAGACTGTTATTCAGCATTGCTGTTTCCTCAGATTGTCAGCTCCTGTGATCAGGCCCCTGCTCCTCGCTCCGGTCTCCTGTACAGTGAGGCCTCATTATACCCCTGTATAAGGATCTAGTGACGCAGTGTAGACTGTTATTCAGCATTTCTGTGTTCTCAGATTGTCAGCTCTTGTGATCAGGCCCCGGCTCCTCGCTCCGGTCTCTTCTGTACAGTGAGGCCTCATTATACCCCTGTATAAGGATCTAGTGACTCAGCGTAGACTGTTATTCAGCATTGCTGTTTCCTCAGATTGTCAGCTCTTGTGATCAGGCCCCTGCTCCTCGCTCCGGTCTCTCCTGTAAAGTGAGGCCTCATTATACCCCTGTATAAGGATCTAGTAACGCAGTGTAGACTGTTATTCAGCATTGCTGTTTCCTCAGATTGTCAGCTCTTGTGATCAGGCCTCTGCTCCTCGCTCCGGTCTCTCCTGTACAGTGAGGCCTCATTATACCCCTGTATAAGGATCTAGTGACGCAGTGTAGACTGTTATTCAGCATTGCTGTCTCCTCAGATTGTCAGCTCTTGTGATCAGGCCCCTGCTCCTCGCTCCGGTCTCCTGTACAGTGAGGCCTCATTATACCCCTGTATAAGGATCTAGTGACGCAGTGTAGACTGTTATTCAGCATTTCTGTGTCCTCAGATTGTCAGCTCTTGTGATCAGGCCCCGGCTCCTCGCTCCGGTCTCTTCTGTACAGTGAGGCCTCATTATACCCCTGTATAAGGATCTAGTGACTCAGCGTAGACTGTTATTCAGCATTGCTGTTTCTTCAGATTGTCAGCTCTTGTGATCAGGCCCCTGCTCCTCGCTCCGGTCTCTCCTGTACAGTGAGCCCTCATTATACTCCTGTATAAGGATCTAGTGACGCAGTGTAGACTGTTATTCAGCATTTCTGTGTCCTCAGATTGTCAGCTCTTGTGATCAGGCCCCCGCTCCTCGCTCCGGTCTCTCCTGTACAGTGAGGCCTCATTCTCCCCCTGTATAAGGATCTAGTGACTCAGCGTAGACTGTTCTTCAGCATTGCTGTGTCCTCAGATTGTCAGCTCTTGTGATCAGGCCCCTGCTCCTCGCCCCGGTCTCTCCTGTACAGTGAGTCCCCATTAAACCCCTGTATAAGGATCTAGCGATGCAGTGTAGACTGTTATTCAGCATTGCTGTTTCCTCAGATTGTCAGCTCTTGTGATCAGGCCCCTGCTCCTCGCTCCGGTCTCTCCTGTACAGTGAGGCCTCATTATACTCCTGTATAAGGATCTAATGACGCTGTGTAGACTGTTATTCAGCATTGCTGTTTCCTCAGATTGACAGCTCTTGTGATCAGGCCCCTGCTCCTCGCTCCGGTCTCTCCTGTACAGTGAGGCCTCATTATACCCCTGTATAAGGATCTAGTGACGCAGTGTAGACTGTTATTCAGCATTTCTGTGTCCTCAGATTGTCAGCTCTTGTGATCAGGCTCCTGCTCCTCGCTCTGGTCTCTCCTGTACAGTGAGGCCTCATTATACCCCTGTATAAGGATCTAGTGACGCAGTGTAGACTGTTATTCAGCATTGCTGTTTCCTCAGATTGTCAGCTCTTGTGATCAGGCCCCTGCTCTTCGCTCCGGTCTCTCCTGTACAGTGAGTCCCCATTATACCCCTGTATAAGGATCTAGTGACGCAGTGTAGACTGTTATTCAGCATTGCTGTTTCCTCAGATTGTCAGCTCTTGTGATCAGGCCCCTGCTCCTCGCTCCGGTCTCTCCTGTACAGTGAGGCCTCATTATACCCCTGTATAAGGATCTAATGTCGCAGTGTAGACTGTTATTCAGCATTGCTGTTTCCTCAGATTGTCAGCTCTTGTGATCAGACCCCTGCTCCTCGCTCCGGTCTCTCCTGTACAGTGAGGCCTCATTATACTCCTGTATAAGGATTTAGTGACGCAGTGTAGACTGTTATTCAGCATTTCTGTGTCCTCAGATTGTCAGCTCTTGTGATCAGGCCCCGGCTCCTCGCTCCGGTCTCTCCTGTACAGTGAGGCCTCATTCTCCCCCTGTATAAGGATCTAGTGACTCAGCGTAGACTGTTATTCAGCATTGCTGTTTCCTCAGATTGTCAGCTCTTGTGATCAGGCCCCTGCTCCTCGCTCCGGTCTCTCCTGTACAGTTAGGCCTCATTATACTCCTGTATAAGGATGTAGTGACGCAGTGTAGACTGTTATTCAGCATTTCTGTGTCCTCAGATTGTCAGCTCTTGTGATCAGGCCCCGGCTCCTCGCTCCGGTCTCTCCTGTACAGTGAGGCCTCATTATACCCCTGTATAAGGATCTAGTGACGCAGTGTAGACTGTTATTCAGCCTTGCTGTTTCCTCAGATTGTCAGCTCTTGGGTTCAGACCCCTGCTCCTCGCTCCGGTCTCTCCTGTACAGTGCGGCCTCATTATACCCCTGTATAAGGATCTAGTGACGCAGTGTAGACTGTTATTCAGCATTGCTGTTTCCTCAGATTGTCAGCTCTTGTGATCAGGCCACAGCTCCTCGCTCCGGTCTCTCCTGTACAGTGAGGCCTCATTATACACCTGTATAAGGATCTAGTAACGCAGTGTAGACTGTTATTCAGCATTGCTGTTTCCTCAGATTGTCAGCTCTTGTGATCAGGCCACAGCTCCTCGCTCCGGTCTCTCCTGTACAGTGAGGCCTCATTATACACCTGTATAAGGATCTAGTAACGCAGTGTAGACTGTTATTCAGCATTGCTGTTTCCTCAGATTGTCAGCTCCTGTGATCAGGCCCCTGCTCCTCGCTCCGGTCTCTCCTGTACAGTGAGGCCTCATTATACCCCTGTATAAGGATCTAGTGATACAGTGTAGACTGTTGTTCAGCATTGCTGTTTCCTGAGATTGTCAGCTCTTGTGATCAGGCCCCTGCTCCTCGCTCCGGTCTCTCCTGTACAGTGAGGCCTCATTATACCCCTGTATAAGGATCTAGTGACGCAGTGTAGACTGTTATTCAGCATTGCTGTTTCCTCAGATTGTCAGCTCTTGTGATCAGGCCCCTGCTCCTCGCTCCGGTCTCTCCTGTACAGTGAGGCCTCATTATACCCCTGTATAAGGATGTAGTGATGCAGTGTAGACTGTTATTCAGCATTGCTGTTTCCTCAGTTTGTGAGCTCTTGTGATCAGGCCTCTGCTCCTCGCTCCGGTCTCTCCTGTACAGTGAGGCCTCATTATACCCCTGTATAAGGATCTAGTGACGCAGTGTAGACTGTTATTCAGCATTGCTGTCTCCTCAGATTGTCAGCTCTTGTGATCAGGCCCCTGCTCCTCGCTCCGGTCTCCTGTACAGTGAGGCCTCATTATACCCCTGTATAAGGATCTAGTGACGCAGTGTAGACTGTTATTCAGCATTTCTGTGTTCTCAGATTGTCAGCTCTTGTGATCAGGCCCCGGCTCCTCGCTCCGGTCTCTTCTGTACAGTGAGGCCTCATTATACCCCTGTATAAGGATCTAGTGACTCAGCGTAGACTGTTATTCAGCATTGCTGTTTCCTCAGATTGTCAGCTCTTGTGATCAGGCCCCTGCTCCTCGCTCCGGTCTCTCCTGTAAAGTGAGGCCTCATTATACCCCTGTATAAGGATCTAGTAACGCAGTGTAGACTGTTATTCAGCATTGCTGTTTCCTCAGATTGTCAGCTCTTGTGGTCAGGCCTCTGCTCCTCGCTCCGGTCTCTCCTGTACAGTGAGGCCTCATTATACCCCTGTATAAGGATCTAGTGACGCAGTGTAGACTGTTATTCAGCATTGCTGTCTCCTCAGATTGTCAGCTCTTGTGATCAGGCCCCTGCTCCTCGCTCCGGTCTCCTGTACAGTGAGGCCTCATTATACCCCTGTATAAGGATCTAGTGACGCAGTGTAGACTGTTATTCAGCATTTCTGTGTCCTCAGATTGTCAGCTCTTGTGATCAGGCCCCGGCTCCTCGCTCCGGTCTCTTCTGTACAGTGAGGCCTCATTATACCACTGTATAAGGATCTAGTGACTCAGCGTAGACTGTTATTCAGCATTGCTGTTTCTTCAGATTGTCAGCTCTTGTGATCAGGCCCCTGCTCCTCGCTCCGGTCTCTCCTGTACAGTGAGGCCTCATTATACTCCTGTATAAGGATCTAGTGACGCAGTGTAGACTGTTATTCAGCATTTCTGTGTCCTCAGATTGTCAGCTCTTGTGATCAGGCCCCCGCTCCTCGCTCCGGTCTCTCCTGTACAGTGAGGCCTCATTCTCCCCCTGTATAAGGATCTAGTGACTCAGCGTAGACTGTTCTTCAGCATTGCTGTGTCCTCAGATTGTCAGCTCTTGTGATCAGGCCCCTGCTCCTCGCCCCGGTCTCTCCTGTACAGTGAGTCCCCATTAAACCCCTGTATAAGGATCTAGCGATGCAGTGTAGACTGTTATTCAGCATTGCTGTTTCCTCAGATTGTCAGCTCTTGTGATCAGGCCCCTGCTCCTCGCTCCGGTCTCTCCTGTACAGTGAGGCCTCATTATACTCCTGTATAAGGATCTAATGACGCTGTGTAGACTGTTATTCAGCATTGCTGTTTCCTCAGATTGACAGCTCTTGTGATCAGGCCCCTGCTCCTCGCTCCGGTCTCTCCTGTACAGTGAGGCCTCATTATACCCCTGTATAAGGATCTAGTGACGCAGTGTAGACTGTTATTCAGCATTTCTGTGTCCTCAGATTGTCAGCTCTTGTGATCAGGCTCCTGCTCCTCGCTCTGGTCTCTCCTGTACAGTGAGGCCTCATTATACCCCTGTATAAGGATCTAGTGACGCAGTGTAGACTGTTATTCAGCATTGCTGTTTCCTCAGATTGTCAGCTCTTGTGATCAGGCCCCTGCTCTTCGCTCCGGTCTCTCCTGTACAGTGAGTCCCCATTATACCCCTGTATAAGGATCTAGTGACGCAGTGTAGACTGTTATTCAGCATTGCTGTTTCCTCAGATTGTCAGCTCTTGTGATCAGGCCCCTGGTCCTCGCTCCGGTCTCTCCTGTACAGTGAGGCCTCATTATACCCCTGTATAAGGATCTAGTGATGCAGTGTAGACTGTTATTCAGCATTGCTGTTTCCTCAGATTGTCAGCTCTTGTGATCAGGCCTCTGCTCCTCGCTCCGGTTTCTCCTGTACAGTGAGGCCTCATTATACCCCTTTATAAGGATCTAGTGACGCAGTGTAGACTGTTATTCAGCATTGCTGTCTCCTCAGATTGTCAGCTCTTGTGATCAGGCCCCTGCTCCTCGCTCCGGTCTCCTGTACAGTGAGGCCTCATTATACCCCTGTATAAGGATCTAGTGACGCAGTGTAGACTGTTATTCAGCATTTCTGTGTCCTCAGATTGTCAGCTCTTGTGATCAGGCCCCTGCTCCTCGCTCCGGTCTCTCCTGTACAGTGAGGCCTCATTATACACCTGTATAAGGATCTAGTAACGCAGTGTAGACTGTTATTCAGCATTGCTGTTTCCTCAGATTGTCAGCTCTTGTGATCAGGCCCCTGCTCCTCGCTCCGGTCTCTCCTGTACAGTGAGGCCTCATTATACACCTGTATAAGGATCTAGTAACGCAATGTAGACTGTTATTCAGCATTGCTGTTTCCTCAGATTGTCAGCTCTTGTGATCAGGCCTCTGCTCCTCGCTCCGGTCTCTCCTGTACAGTGAGGCCTCATTATACCCCTGTATAAGGATCTAGTAACGCAGTGTAGACTGTTATTCATCATTGCTGTTTCCTCAGATTGTCAGCACTTGTGATCAGGCCCCGGCTCCTCGCTCCGGTCTCTCCTGTACAGTGCGGCCTCATTATACCCCTGTATAAGGATCTAGTGACGCAGTGTAGACTGTTATTCAGCATTGCTGTTTCCTCAGATTGTCAGCTCTTGTGATCAGGCCCCGGCTCCTCGCTCCGGTCTCTCCTGTACAGTGAGGCCTCATTATACCCCTGTATAAGGATCTAGTAACGCAGTGTAGACTGTTATTCAGCATTGCTGTTTCCTCAGATTGTCAGCTCTTGTGATCAGGCCCCTGCTCCTCGCTCCGGTCTCTCCTGTACAGTGAGGCCTCATTATACCCCTGTATAAGGATCTAGTGACGCAGTGTAGACTGTTATTCAGCATTGCTGTTTCCTCAGATTGTCAGCTCTTGTGATCAGGCCCCTGCTCCTCGCTCCGGTCTCTCCTGTACAGTGAGGCCTCATTCTACACCTGTATCAGCATCTAATGACGCAGTGTAGACTGTTATTCAGCATTGCTGTCTCCTCAGATTTTCAGCTCTTGTGATCAGGCCCCTGCTCCTCGCTCCGGTCTCCTGTACAGTGAGGCCTCATTATACCCCTGTATAAGGATCTAGTGACGCACTGTAGACTGTTATTCAGCATTTCTGTATCCTCAGATTGTCAGCTCTTGTGATCAGGCCCCGGCTCCTCGCTCCGGTCTCTTCTCTACAGTGCGGCCTCATTATACCCCTGTATAAGGATCTAGTGACTCAGCGTAGACTGTTATTCAGCATTGCTGTTTCCTCAGATTGTCAGCTCTTGTGATCAGGCCCCTGCTCCTCTCTCCGGTCTCTCCTGTAAAGTGAGGCCTCATTATACCCCTGTATAAGGATCTAGTAACGCAGTGTAGACTGTTATTCAGCATTGCTGTTTCCTCAGATTGTCAGCTCTTGTGATCAGGCCCCTGCTCCTCGCTCCGGTCTCTCCTGTACAGTGAGGCCTCATTATACCCCTGTATAAGGATCTAGTGACGCAGTGTAGACTGTTATTCAGCATTGCTGTCTCCTCAGATTGTCAGCTCTTGTGATCAGGCCCCTGCTCCTCGCTCCGGTCTCCTGTACAGTGAGGCCTCATTATACCCCTGTATAAGGATCTAGTGACGCAGTGTAGACTGTTATTCAGCATTTCTGTGTCCTCAGATTGTCAGCTCTTGTGATCAGGCCCCGACTCCTCGCTCCGGTCTCTTCTGTACAGTGAGGCCTCATTATACCCCTGTATAAGGATCTAGTGACTCAGCGTAGACTGTTATTCAGCATTGCTGTTTCCTCAGATTGTCAGCTCTTGTGATCAGGCCCCTGCTCCTCGCTCCGGTCTCTCCTGTACAGTGAGGCCTCATTATACCCCTGTATAAGGATCTAGTGACGCAGTGTAGACTGTTATTCAGCATTTCTGTGTCCTCAGATTGTCAGCTCTTGTGATCAGGCCTCTGTTCCTCGCTCCGGTCTCTCCTGTACAGTGAGGCCTCATTATACCCCTGTATAAGGATCTAGTGACGCAGTGTAGACTGTTATTCAGCATTGCTGTCTCCTCAGATTGTCAGCTCTTGTGATCAGGCCCCTGCTCCTCGCTCCTGTCTCCTGTACAGTGAGGCCTCATTATACCCCTGTATAAGGATCTAGTGACGCAGTGTAGACTGTTATTCAGCATTTCTGTGTCCTCAGATTGTCAGCTCTTGTGATCACGCCCCGGCTCCTCGCTCCGGTCTCTTCTGTACAGTGAGGCCTCATTATACCCCTGTATAAGGATCTAGTGACTCAGCGTAGACTGTTATTCAGCATTGCTGTTTCCTCAGATTGTCAGCTCTTGTGATCAGGCCCCTGCTCCTCGCTCCGGGCTCTCCTGTAAAGTGAGGCCTCATTATACCCCTGTATAAGGATCTAGTAACGCAGTGTAGACTGTTATTCAGCATTGCTGTTTACTCAGATTGTCAGCTCTTTTGTTCAGGCCCCTGCTCTTCGCTCCGGTCTCTCCTGTACAGTGAGTCCCCATTATACCCCTGTATAAGGATCTAGTAACGCAGTGTAGACTGTTATTCAGCATTGCTGTTTCCTCAGATTGTCAGCTCTTGTGATCAGGCCCCGTCTCCTCGCTCCGGTCTCTCCTGTACAGTGAGGCCTCATTCTCCCCCTGTATAAGGATCTAGTGACTCAGCGTAGACTGTTATTCAGCATTGCTGTTTCCTCAGATTGTCAGCTCTTGTGATCAGGCCCCTGCTCCTCGCTCCGGTCTCTCCTGTACAGTGAGGCCTCATTATACTCCTGTATAAGGATCTTGTGACGCAGTGTAGACTGTTATTCAGCATTGCTGTTTCCTCAGATTGTCAGCTCTTGTGATCAGGCCCCTGCTCCTCGCTCCGGTCTCTCCTGTACAGTGAGGCCTCATTATACCCCTGTATAAGGATCTAGTGACGCAGTGTAGACTGTTATTCAGCATTTCTGTGTCCTCAGATTGTCAGCTCTTGTGATCAGGCCCCTGCTCCTCGCTCCGGTCTCTCCTGTACAGTGAGGCCTCATTATACCCCTGTATAAGGATCTAGTGACGCAGTGTAGACTGTTATTCAGCATTTCTGTGTCCTCAGATTGTCAGCTCTTGTGATCAGGCCCCTGCTCCTCGCTCCGGTCTCTCCTGTACAGTGAGGCCTCATTATACCCCTGTATAAGGATCTAGTGACGCAGTGTAGACTGTTATTCAGCATTGCTGTTTCCTCAGATTGTCAGCTCTTGTGATCAGGCCCCGTCTCCTCGCTCCGGTCTCTCCTGTACAGTGAGGCCTCATTCTCCCCCTGTATAAGGATCTAGTGACTCAGCGTAGACTGTTATTCAGCATTGCTGTTTCCTCAGATTGTCAGCTCTTGTGATCAGGCCCCTGCTCCTCGCTCCGGTCTCTCCTGTACAGTGAGGCCTCATTATACTCCTGTATAAGGATCTAGTGACGCAGTGTAGACTGTTATTCAGCATTGCTGTTTCCTCAGATTGTCAGCTCTTGTGATCAGGCCCCTGCTCCTCGCTCCGGTCTCTCCTGTACAGTGAGGCCTCATTATACCCCTGTATAAGGATCTAGTGACGCAGTGTAGACTGTTATTCAGCATTTCTGTGTCCTCAGATTGTCAGCTCTTGTGATCAGGCCCCTGCTCCTCGCTCCGGTCTCTCCTGTACAGTGAGGCCTCATTATACCCCTGTATAAGGATCTAGTGACGCAGTGTAGACTGTTATTCAGCATTGCTGTTTCCTCAGATTGACAGCTCTTGTGATCAGGCCCCGGCTCCTCGCTCCGGTCTCTCCTGTACAGTGAGGCCTCATTATACCCCTGTATAAGGATCTAGTGACGCAGTGTAGACTGTTATTCAGCATTTCTGTGTCCTCAGATTGTCAGCTCTTGTGATCAGTCCCCTACTCCTCGCTCTGGTCTCTCCTGTACAGTGAGGCCTCATTATACCCCTGTATAAGGATCTAGTGACGCAGTGTAGACTGTTATTCAGCATTGCTGTTTCCTCAGATTGTCAGCTCTTGTGATCAGGCCCCTGCTCTTCCCTCCGGTCTCTCCTGTACAGTGAGGCCTCATTATACCCCTGTATAAGGATCTAGTAACGCAGTGTAGACTGTTATTCAGCATTGCTGTTTCCTCAGATTGTCAGCTCTTGTGATCAGGCCCCTGCTCCTCGCTCCGGTCTCTCCTGTACAGTGAGGCCTCATTATACCCCTGTATAAGGATCTAGTGATGTAGTGTAGACTGATATTCAGCATTGCTGTTTCCTCAGATTGTCAGCTCTTGTGATCAGGCCTCTGATCCTCGCTCCGGTCTCTCCTGTACAGTGAGGCCTCATTATACCCCTGTATAAGGATCTAGTGACGCAGTGTAGACTGTTATTCAGCATTGCTGTCTCCTCAGATTGTCAGCTCTTGTGATCAGGCCCCTGCTCCTCGCTCCGGTCTCCTGTACAGTGATGCCTCATTATACCCCTGTATAAGGATCTAGTGATGCAGTGTAGACTGTTATTCAGCATTGCTGTTTCCTCAGATTGTCAGCTCTTGTGATCAGGCCCCTGCTCCTCGCTCCGGTCTCTCCTGTACAGTGAGGCCTCATTATACCCCTGTATAAGGATCTAGTGACGCAGTGTAGACTGTTATTCAGCATTGCTGTTTCCTCAGATTGTCAGCTCTTGTGATCAGGCCCCTGCTCCTCGCTCCGGTCTCTCCTGTACAGTGAGGCCTCATTATACCCCTGTATAAGGATCTAGTGATGCAGTGTAGACTGTTATTCAGCATTGCTGTTTCCTCAGATTGTGAGCTCTTGTGATCAGGCCTCTGCTCCTCGCTCCGGTCTCTTCTGTACAGTGAGGCCTCATTATACCCCTGTATAAGGATCTAGTGACGCAGTGTAGACTGTTATTCAGCATTGCTGTCTCCTCAGATTGTCAGCTCTTGTGATCAGGCCCCTGCTCCTCGCTCCGGTCTCCTGTACAGTGAGGCCTCATTATACCCCTGTATAAGGATCTAGTGACGCAGTGTAGACTGTTATTCAGCATTTCTGTG
This sequence comes from Dendrobates tinctorius, assembly GCF_039654945.1. Classification (NCBI taxonomy): domain Eukaryota; kingdom Metazoa; phylum Chordata; class Amphibia; order Anura; family Dendrobatidae; genus Dendrobates; species Dendrobates tinctorius. Next base: position 3,322,582 of record NW_027361893.1, on the reverse strand, counting down.
TTCTCAGATTGTCAGCTCTTGTGATCAGGCCCCGGCTCCTCGCTCCGGTCTCTTCTGTACAGTGAGGCCTCATTATACCCCTGTATAAGGATCTAGTGACTCAGCGTAGACTGTTATTCAGCATTGCTGTTTCCTCAGATTGTCAGCTCTTGTGATCAGGCCCCTGCTCCTCGCTCCGGTCTCTCCTGTAAAGTGAGGCCTCATTATACCCCTGTATAAGGATCTAGTAACGCAGTGTAGACTGTTATTCAGCATTGCTGTTTCCTCAGATTGTCAGCTCTTGTGATCAGGCCTCTGCTCCTCGCTCCGGTCTCTCCTGTACAGTGAGGCCTCATTATACCCCTGTATAAGGATCTAGTGACGCAGTGTAGACTGTTATTCAGCATTTCTGTGTCCTCAGATTGTCAGCTCTTGTGATCAGGCCCCGGCTCCTCGCTCCGGTCTCTTCTGTACAGTGAGGCCTCATTATACCCCTGTATAAGGATCTAGTGACGCAGTGTAGACTGTTATTCAGCATTTCTGTGTCCTCAGATTGTCAGCTCTTGTGATCAGGCCCCGGCTCCTCGCTCCGGTCTCTCCTGTACAGTGAGGCCTCATTCTCCCCCTGTATAAGGATCTAGTGACTCAGCGTAGACTGTTATTCAGCATTGCTGTTTCCTCAGATTGTCAGCTCTTGTGATCAGGCCCCGGCTCCTCGCTCCGGTCTCTCCTGTACAGTGAGGCCTCATTATACTCCTGTATAAGGATCTAGTGACGCAGTGTAGACTGTTATTCAGCATTTCTGTGTCCTCAGATTGTCAGCTCTTGTGATCAGGCCCCTGCTCCTCGCTCCGGTCTCCTGTACAGTGAGGCCTCATTATACCCCTGTATAAGGATCTAGTGACGCAGTGTAGACTGTTATTCAGCATTTCTGTGTTCTCAGATTGTCAGCTCTTGTGATCAGGCCCCGGCTCCTCGCTCCGGTCTCTTCTGTACAGTGAGGCCTCATTATACCCCTGCATAAGGATCTAGTGACTCAGCGTAGACTGTTATTCAGCATTGCTGTTTCCTCAGATTGTCAGCTCTTGTGATCAGGCCCCTGCTCCTCGCTCCGGTCTCTCCTGTAAAGTGAGGCCTCATTATACCCCTGTATAAGGATCTAGTAACGCAGTGTAGACTGTTATTCAGCATTGCTGTTTCCTCAGATTGTCAGCTCTTGTGATCAGGCCTCTGCTCCTCGCTCCGGTCTCTCCTGTACAGTGAGGCCTCATTATACCCCTGTATAAGGATCTAGTGACGCAGTGTAGACTGTTATTCAGCATTGCTGTCTCCTCAGATTGTCAGCTCTTGTGATCAGGCCCCTGCTCCTCGCTCCGGTCTCCTGTACAGTGAGGCCTCATTATACCCCTGTATAAGGATCTAGTGACGCAGTGTAGACTGTTATTCAGCATTTCTGTGTCCTCAGATTGTCAGCTCTTGTGATCAGGCCCCGGCTCCTCGCTCCGGTCTCTTCTGTACAGTGATGCCTCATTATACCCCTGTATAAGGATCTAGTGACTCAGCGTAGACTGTTATTCAGCATTGCTGTTTCCTCAGATTGTCAGCTCTTGTGATCAGGCCCCTGCTCCTCGCTCCGGTCTCTCCTGTACAGTGAGGCCTCATTATACTCCTGTATAAGGATCTAGTGACGCAGTGTAGACTGTTATTCAGCATTTCTGTGTCCTCAGATTGTCAGCTCTTGTGATCAGGCCCCGGCTCCTCGCTCCGGTCTCTCCTGTACAGTGAGGCCTCATTCTCCCCCTGTATAAGGATCTAGTGACTCAGCGTAGACTGTTATTCAGCATTGCTGTGTCCTCAGATTGTCAGCTCTTGTGATCAGGCCCCTGCTCCTCGCCCCGGTCTCTCCTGTACAGTGAGTCCCCATTAAACCCCTGTATAAGGATCTAGCGATGCAGTGTAGACTGTTATTCAGCATTGCTGTTTCCTCAGATTGTCAGCTCTTGTGATCAGGCCCCTGCTCCTCGCTCCGGTCTCTCCTGTACAGTGAGGCCTCATTATACTCCTGTATAAGGATCTAATGACGCAGTGTAGACTGTTATTCAGCATTGCTGTTTCCTCAGATTGACAGCTCTTGTGATCAGGCCACTGCTCCTCGCTCCGGTCTCTCCTGTACAGTGAGGCCTCATTATACCCCTGTATAAGGATCTAGTGACGCAGTGTAGACTGTTATTCAGCATTTCTGTGTCCTCAGATTGTCAGCTCTTGTGATCAGGCTCCTGCTCCTCGCTCTGGTCTCTCCTGTACAGTGAGGCCTCATTATACCCCTGTATAAGGATCTAGTGACGCAGTGTAGACTGTTATTCAGCATTGCTGTTTCCTCAGATTGTCAGCTCTTGTGATCAGGCCCCTGCTCTTCGCTCCGGTCTCTCCTGTACAGTGAGTCCCCATTATACCCCTGTATAAGGATCTAGTAACGCAGTGTAGACTGTTATTCAGCATTGCTGTTTCCTCAGATTGTCAGCTCTTGTGATCAGGCCCCTGCTCCTCGCTCCGGTCTCTCCTGTACAGTGAGGCCTCATTATACCCCTGTATAAGGATCTAGTGATGCAGTGTAGACTGTTATTCAGCATTGCTGTTTCCTCAGATTGTCAGCTCTTGTGATCAGGCCTCTGCTCCTCGCTCCGGTCTCTCCTGTACAGTGAGGCCTCATTATACCCCTTTATAAGGATCTAGTGATGCAGTGTAGACTGTTATTCAGCATTGCTGTCTCCTCAGATTGTCAGCTCTTGTGATCAGGCCCCTGCTCCTCGCTCCGGTCTCCTGTACAGTGAGGCCTCATTATACCCCTGTATAAGGATCTAGTAACGCAATGTAGACTGTTATTCAGCATTGCTGTTTCCTCAGATTGTCAACTCTTGTGATCAGGCCTCTGCTCCTCGCTCCGGTCTCTCCTGTACAGTGAGGCCTCATTATACCCCTGTATAAGCATCTAGTGACGCAGTGTAGACTGTTATTCAGCATTGCTGTTTCCTCAGATTGTCAGCTCTTGTGATCAGACCCCTGCTCCTCGCTCCGGTCTCTCCTGTACAGTGAGGCCTCATTATACCCCTGTATAAGGATCTAGTAACGCAGTGTAGACTGTTATTCGGCATTGCTGTTTCCTCAGATTGTCAGCACTTGTGATCAGGCCCCGGCTCCTCGCTCCGGTCTCTCCTGTACAGTGCGGCCTCATTATACCCCTGTATAAGGATCTAGTAACGCAGTGTAGACTGTTATTCAGCATTGCTGTTTCCTCAGATTGTCAGCTCTTGTGATCAGGCCCCTGCTCCTCGCTCCAGTCTCTCCTGTACAGTGAGGCCTCATTATACCCCTGTATAAGGATCTAGTGACGCAGTGTAGACTGTTATTCAGCATTGCTGTTTCCTCAGATTGTCAGCTCTTGTGATCAGGCCCCTGCTCCTCGCTCCGGTCTCTCCTGTACAGTGAGGCCTCATTCTACACCTGTATCAGCATCTAGTGACGCAGTGTAGACTGTTATTCAGCATTGCTGTCTCCTCAGATTGTCAGCTCTTGTGATCAGGCCCCTGCTCCTCGCTCCGGTCTCCTGTACAGTGAGGCCTCATTATACCCCTGTATAAGGATCTAGTGACGCACTGTAGACTGTTATTCAGCATTTCTGTGTCCTCAGATTGTCAGCTCTTGTGATCAGGCCCCGGCTCCTCGCTCCGGTCTCTTCTGTACAGTGAGGCCTCATTATACCCCTGTATAAGGATCTAGTGACTCAGCGTAGACTGTTATTCAGCATTGCTGTTTCCTCAGATTGTCAGCTCTTGTGATCAGGCCCCTGCTCCTCTCTCCGGTCTCTCCTGTACAGTGAGGCCTCATTATACCCCTGTATAAGGATCTAGTGACGCAGTGTAGACTGTTATTCAGCATTGCTGTCTCCTCAGATTGTCAGCTCTTGTGATCAGGCCCCTGCTCCTCGCTCCGGTCTCCTGTACAGTGAGACCTCATTATACCCCTGTATAAGGATCTAGTGACGCAGTGTAGACTGTTATTCAGCATTTCTGTGTCCTCAGATTGTCAGCTCTTGTGATCAGGCCCCGACTCCTCGCTCCGGTCTCTTCTGTACAGTGAGGCCTCATTATACCCCTGTATAAGGATCTAGTGACTCAGCGTAGACTGTTATTCAGCATTGCTGTTTCCTCAGATTGTCAGCTCTTGTGATCAGGCCCCTGCTCCTCGCTCCGGTCTCTCCTGTACAGTGAGGCCTCATTATACTCCTGTATAAGGATCTAGTGACGCAGTGTAGACTGTTATTCAGCATTTCTGTGTCCTCAGATTGTCAGCTCTTGTGATCAGGCCTCTGTTCCTCGCTCCGGTCTCTCCTGTACAGTGAGGCCTCATTATACCCCTGTATAAGGATCTAGTGACGCAGTGTAGACTGTTATTCAGCATTGCTGTCTCCTCAGATTGTCAGCTCTTGTGATCAGGCCCCTGCTCCTCGCTCCGGTCTCTCCTGTACAGTGCGGCCTCATTATACCCCTGTATAAGGATCTAGTGACGCAGTGTAGACTGTTATTCAGCATTGCTGTCTCCTCAGATTGTCAGCTCTTGTGATCAGGCCCCTGCTCCTCGCTCCGGTCTCCTGTACAGTGAGGCCTCATTATACCCCTGTATAAGGATCTAGTGACGCAGTGTAGACTGTTATTCAGCATTTCTGTGTCCTCAGATTGTCAGCTCTTGTGATCAGGCCCCGACTCCTCGCTCCGGTCTCTTCTGTACAGTGAGGCCTCATTATACCCCTGTATAAGGATCTAGTGACGCAGTGTAGACTGTTATTCAGCATTTCTGTGTCCTCAGATTGTCAGCTCTTGTGATCAGGCCCCGGCTCCTCGCTCCGGTCTCTCCTGTACAGTGAGGCCTCATTCTCCCCCTGTATAAGGATCTAGTGACTCAGCGTAGACTGTTATTCAGCATTGCTGTTTCCTCAGATTGTCAGCTCTTGTGATCAGGCCCCGGCTCCTCGCTCCGGTCTCTCCTGTACAGTGAGGCCTCATTATACTCCTGTATAAGGATCTAGTGACGCAGTGTAGACTGTTATTCAGCATTTCTGTGTCCTCAGATTGTCAGCTCTTGTGATCAGGCCCCTGCTCCTCGCTCCGGTCTCCTGTACAGTGAGGCCTCATTATACCCCTGTATAAGGATCTAGTGACGCAGTGTAGACTGTTATTCAGCATTTCTGTGTTCTCAGATTGTCAGCTCTTGTGATCAGGCCCCGGCTCCTCGCTCCGGTCTCTTCTGTACAGTGAGGCCTCATTATACCCCTGCATAAGGATCTAGTGACTCAGCGTAGACTGTTATTCAGCATTGCTGTTTCCTCAGATTGTCAGCTCTTGTGATCAGGCCCCTGCTCCTCGCTCCGGTCTCTCCTGTAAAGTGAGGCCTCATTATACCCCTGTATAAGGATCTAGTGACGCAGTGTAGACTGTTATTCAGCATTTCTGTGTCCTCAGATTGTCAGCTCTTGTGATCAGGCCCCGGCTCCTCGCTCCGGTCTCTTCTGTACAGTGAGGCCTCATTATACCCCTGTATAAGGATCTAGTGACTCAGCGTAGACTGTTATTCAGCATTGCTGTTTCCTCAGATTGTCAGCTCTTGTGATCAGGCCCCTGCTCCTCGCTCCGGTCTCTCCTGTACAGTGAGGCCTCATTATACTCCTGTATAAGGATCTAGTGACGCAGTGTAGACTGTTATTCAGCATTTCTGTGTCCTCAGATTGTCAGCTCTTGTGATCAGGCCCCGGCTCCTCGCTCCGGTCTCTCCTGTACAGTGAGGCCTCATTCTCCCCCTGTATAAGGATCTAGTGACTCAGCGTAGACTGTTATTCAGCATTGCTGTGTCCTCAGATTGTCAGCTCTTGTGATCAGGCCCCTGCTCCTCGCCCCGGTCTCTCCTGTACAGTGAGTCCCCATTAAACCCCTGTATAAGGATCTAGCGATGCAGTGTAGACTGTTATTCAGCATTGCTGTTTCCTCAGATTGTCAGCTCTTGTGATCAGGCCCCTGCTCCTCGCTCCGGTCTCTCCTGTACAGTGAGGCCTCATTATACTCCTGTATAAGGATCTAATGACGCAGTGTAGACTGTTATTCAGCATTGCTGTTTCCTCAGATTGACAGCTCTTGTGATCAGGCCACTGCTCCTCGCTCCGGTCTCTCCTGTACAGTGAGGCCTCATTATACCCCTGTATAAGGATCTAGTGACGCAGTGTAGACTGTTATTCAGCATTTCTGTGTCCTCAGATTGTCAGCTCTTGTGATCAGGCCCCTGCTCCTCGCTCTGGTCTCTCCTGTACAGTGAGGCCTCATTATACCCCTGTATAAGGATCTAGTGACGCAGTGTAGACTGTTATTCAGCATTGCTGTTTCCTCAGATTGTCAGCTCTTGTGATCAGGCCCCTGCTCTTCGCTCCGGTCTCTCCTGTACAGTGAGTCCCCATTATACCCCTGTATAAGGATCTAGTAACGCAGTGTAGACTGTTATTCAGCATTGCTGTTTCCTCAGATTGTCAGCTCTTGTGATCAGGCCCCTGCTCCTCGCTCCGGTCTCTCCTGTACAGTGAGGCCTCATTATACCCCTGTATAAGGATCTAGTGATGCAGTGTAGACTGTTATTCAGCATTGCTGTTTCCTCAGATTGTCAGCTCTTGTGATCAGGCCTCTGCTCCTCGCTCCGGTCTCTCCTGTACAGTGAGGCCTCATTATACCCCTTTATAAGGATCTAGTGACGCAGTGTAGACTGTTATTCAGCATTGCTGTCTCCTCAGATTGTCAGCTCTTGTGATCAGGCCCCTGCTCCTCGCTCCGGTCTCCTGTACAGTGAGGCCTCATTATACCCCTGTATAAGGATCTAGTAACGCAATGTAGACTGTTATTCAGCATTGCTGTTTCCTCAGATTGTCAACTCTTGTGATCAGGCCTCTGCTCCTCGCTCCGGTCTCTCCTGTACAGTGAGGCCTCATTATACCCCTGTATAAGCATCTAGTGACGCAGTGTAGACTGTTATTCAGCATTGCTGTTTCCTCAGATTGTCAGCTCTTGTGATCAGACCCCTGCTCCTCGCTCCGGTCTCTCCTGTACAGTGAGGCCTCATTATACCCCTGTATAAGGATCTAGTAACGCAGTGTAGACTGTTATTCAGCATTGCTGTTTCCTCAGATTGTCAGCACTTGTGATCAGGCCCCGGCTCCTCGCTCCGGTCTCTCCTGTACAGTGCGGCCTCATTATACCCCTGTATAAGGATCTAGTAACGCAGTGTAGACTGTTATTCAGCATTGCTGTTTCCTCAGATTGTCAGCTCTTGTGATCAGGCCCCTGCTCCTCGCTCCAGTCTCTCCTGTACAGTGAGGCCTCATTATACCCCTGTATAAGGATCTAGTGACGCAGTGTAGACTGTTATTCAGCATTGCTGTTTCCTCAGATTGTCAGCTCTTGTGATCAGGCCCCTGCTCCTCGCTCCGGTCTCTCCTGTACAGTGAGGCCTCATTCTACACCTGTATCAGCATCTAGTGACGCAGTGTAGACTGTTATTCAGCATTGCTGTCTCCTCAGATTGTCAGCTCTTGTGATCAGGCCCCTGCTCCTCGCTCCGGTCTCCTGTACAGTGAGGCCTCATTATACCCCTGTATAAGGATCTAGTGACGCACTGTAGACTGTTATTCGGCATTTCTGTGTCCTCAGATTGTCAGCTCTTGTGATCAGGCCCCGGCTCCTCGCTCCGGTCTCTTCTGTACAGTGAGGCCTCATTATACCCCTGTATAAGGATCTAGTGACTCAGCGTAGACTGTTATTCAGCATTGCTGTTTCCTCAGATTGTCAGCTCTTGTGATCAGGCCCCTGCTCCTCTCTCCGGTCTCTCCTGTAAAGTGAGGCCTCATTATACCCCTGTATAAGGATCTAGTAACGCAGTGTAGACTGTTATTCAGCATTGCTGTTTCCTCAGATTGTCAGCTCTTGTGATCAGGCCCCTGCTCCTCGCTCCGGTCTCTCCTGTACAGTGAGGCCTCATTATACCCCTGTATAAGGATCTAGTGACGCAGTGTAGACTGTTATTCAGCATTGCTGTCTCCTCAGATTGTCAGCTCTTGTGATCAGGCCCCTGTTCCTCGCTCCGGTCTCCTGTACAGTGAGGCCTCATTATACCCCTGTATAAGGATCTAGTGACGCAGTGTAGACTGTTATTCAGCATTTCTGTGTCCTCAGATTGTCAGCTCATGTGATCAGGCCCCGACTCCTCGCTCCGGTCTCTTCTGTACAGTGAGGCCTCATTATACCCCTGTATAAGGATCTAGTGACTCAGCGTAGACTGTTATTCAGCATTGCTGTTTCCTCAGATTGTCAGCTCTTGTGATCAGGCCCCTGCTCCTCGCTCCGGTCTCTCCTGTACAGTGAGGCCTCATTATACTCCTGTATAAGGATCTAGTGACGCAGTGTAGACTGTTATTCAGCATTTCTGTGTCCTCAGATTGTCAGCTCTTGTGATCAGGCCTCTGTTCCTCGCTCCGGTCTCTCCTGTACAGTGAGGCCTCATTATACCCCTGTATAAGGATCTAGTGACGCAGTGTAGACTGTAATTCAGCATTGCTGTCTCCTCAGATTGTCAGCTCTTGTGATCAGGCCCCTGCTCCTCGCTCCGGTCTCCTGTACAGTGAGGCCTCATTATACCCCTGTATAAGGATCTAGTGACGCAGTGTAGACTGTTATTCAGCATTTCTGTGTCCTCAGATTGTCAGCTCTTGTGATCAGGCCCCGGCTCCTCGCTCCGGTCTCTTCTGTACAGTGAGGCCTCATTATACCCCTGTATAAGGATCTAGTGACTCAGCGTAGACTGTTATTCAGCATTGCTGTTTCCTCAGATTGTCAGCTCTTGTGATCAGGCCCCTGCTCCTCGCTCCGGTCTCTCCTGTAAAGTGAGGCCTCATTATACCCCTGTATAAGGATCTAGTAACGCAGTGTAGACTGTTATTCAGCATTGCTGTTTCCTCAGATTGTCAGCTCTTGTGTTCAGGCCCCTGCTCCTCGCTCCGGTCTCTCCTGTACAGTGAGTCCCCATTATACCCCTGTATAAGGATCTAGTAACGCAGTGTAGACTGTTATTCAGCATTGCTGTTTCCTCAGATTGTCAGCTCTTGTGATCAGGCCCCGTCTCCTCGCTCCGGTCTCTCCTGTACAGTGAGGCCTCATTCTCCGCCTGTATAAGGATCTAGTGACTCAGCGTAGACTGTTATTCAGCATTGCTGTTTCCTCAGATTGTCAGCTCTTGTGATCAGGCCCCTGCTCCTCGCTCCGGTCTCTCCTGTACAGTGAGGCCTCATTATACTCCTGTATAAGGATCTAGTGACGCAGTGTAGACTGTTATTCAGCATTGCTGTTTCCTCAGATTGTCAGCTCTTTTGATCAGGCCCCTGCTCCTCGCTCCGGTCTCTCCTGTACAGTGAGGCCTCATTATACCCCTGTATAAGGATCTAGTGACGCAGTGTAGACTGTTATTCAGCATTTCTGTGTCCTCAGATTGTCAGCTCTTGTGATCAGGCCCCTGCTCCTCGCTCCGGTCTCTCCTGTACAGTGAGGCCTCATTATACCCCTGTATAAGGATCTAGTGACGCAGTGTAGACTGTTATTCAGCATTGCGGTTTCCTCAGATTGACAGCTCTTGTGATCAGGCCCCTGCTCCTCGCTCCGGTCTCTCCTGTACAGTGAGGCCTCATTATACCCCTGTATAAGGATCTAGTGACGCAGTGTAGACTGTTATTCAGCATTTCTGTGTCCTCAGATTGTCAGCTCTTGTGATCAGGCCCCTACTCCTCGCTCTGGTCTCTCCTGTACAGTGAGGCCTCATTATACCCCTGTATAAGGATCTAGTGATGCAGTGTAGACTGTTATTCAGCATTGCTGTTTCCTCAGATTGTCAGCTCTTGTGATCAGGCCTGTGATCCTCGCTCCGGTCTCTCCTGTACAGTGAGGCCTCATTATACCCCTGTATAAGGATCTAGTGACGCAGTGTAGACTGTTATTCAGCATTGCTGTCTCCTCAGATTGTCAGCTCTTGTGATCAGGCCCCTGCTCCTCGCTCCGGTCTCTCCTGTACAGTGAGGCCTCATTATACCCCTGTATAAGGATCTAGTGACGCAGTGTAGACTGTTATTCAGCATTGCGGTTTCCTCAGATTGACAGCTCTTGTGATCAGGCCCCGGCTCCTCGCTCCGGTCTCTCCTGTACAGTGAGGCCTCATTATACCCCTGTATAAGGATCTAGTGACGCAGTGTAGACTGTTATTCAGCATTTCTGTGTCCTCAGATTGTCAGCTCTTGTGATCAGGCCCCTACTCCTCGCTCTGGTCTCTCCTGTACAGTGAGGCCTCATTATACCCCTGTATAAGGATCTAGTGATGCAGTGTAGACTGTTATTCAGCATTGCTGTTTCCTCAGATTGTCAGCTCTTGTGATCAGGCCTCTGATCCTCGCTCCGGTCTCTCCTGTACAGTGAGGCCTCATTATACCCCTGTATAAGGATCTAGTGACGCAGTGTAGACTGTTATTCAGCATTGCTGTCTCCTCAGATTGTCAGCTCTTGTGATCAGGCCCCTGCTCCTCGCTCCGGTCTCCTGTACAGTGAGGCCTCATTATACCCCTGTATAAGGATCTAGTGACGCAATGTAGACTGTTATTCAGCATTTCTGTGTCCTCAGATTGTCAGCTCTTGTAATCAGGCCCCGGCTCCTCGCTCCGGTCTCTTCTGTACAGTGAGGCCTCATTATACCCCTGTATAAGGATCTAGTGACTCAGCGTAGACTGTTATTCAGCTTTGCTGTTTCCTCATATTGTCAGCTCTTGTGATCAGGCCCCTGCTCCTCGCTCCGGTCTCTCCTGTAAAGTGAGACCTTATTATACCCCTGTATAAGGATCTAGTAACGCAGTGTAGACTGTTATTCAGCATTGCTGTTTCCTCAGATTGTCAGCTCTTGTGATCAGGCCCCTGCTCTTCGCTCCGGTCTCTCCTGTACAGTGCGGCCTCATTATACCCCTGTATAAGGATCTAGTGACGCAGTGTAGACTGTTATTCAGCATTGCTGTTTCCTCAGATTGTCAGCTCTTGTGATCAGGCCCCTGCTCCTCGCTCCGGTCTCTCCTGTACAGTGAGGCCTCATTATACCCCTGTATAAGGATCTAGTGATGAAGTGTAGACTGTTATTCAGCATTGCTGTTTCCTCAGATTGTCAGCTCTTGTGATCAGGCCTCTGCTCCTCGCTCCGGTCTCTCCTGTACAGTGAGGCCTCATTATACCCCTGTATAAGGATCTAGTGACGCAGTGTAGACTGTTATTCAGCATTGCTGTGTCCTCAGATTGTCAGCTCTTGTGATCAGGCCCCTGCTCCTCGCTCCGGTCTCTCCTGTACAATGAGGCCTCATTATACTCCTGTATAAGGATCTAGTGACGCAGTGTAGACTGTTATTCAGCATTTCTGTGTCCTCAGATTGTCAGCTCTTGTGATCAGGCCCCGGCTCCTCGCTCCGGTCTCTCCTGTACAGTGAGGCCTCATTCTTCCCCTGTATAAGGATCTAGTGACTCAGCGTAGACTGTTATTCAGCATTGCTGTTTCCTCAGATTGTCAGCTCTTGTGATCAGGCCCCTGCTCCTCGCTCCGGTCTCTCCTGTACAGTGAGGCCTCATTATACTCCTGTATAAGGATCTAGTGACGCAGTGTAGACTGTTATTCAGCATTTCTGTGTCCTCAGATTGTCAGCTCTTGTGATCAGGCCCCGGCTCCTCGCTCCGGTCTCTCCTGTACAGTGAGGCCTCATTCTCCCCCTGTATAAGGATCTAGTGACTCAGCGTAGACTGTTATTCAGCATTGCTGTTTCCTCAGATTGTCAGCTCTTGTGATCAGGCCCCTGCTCCTCGCTCCGGTCTCTCCTGTACAGTGAGGCCTCATTATACTCCTGTATAAGGATCTAGTGACGCAGTGTAGACTGTTATTCAGCATTGCTGTTTCCTCAGATTGTCAGCTCTTGTGATCAGGCCCCTGCTCTTCGCTCCGGTCTCTCCTGTACAGTGAGTCCCCATTATACCCCTGTATAAGGATCTAGTAACGCAGTGTAGACTGTTATTCAGCATTGCTGTTTCCTCAGATTGTCAGCTCTTGTGATCAGGCCCCTGCTCCTCGCTCCGGTCTCTCCTATACAGTGAGGCCTCATTATACCCCTGTATAAGGATCTAGTGACGCAGTGTAGTCTGTTATTCAGCATTGCTGCTTCCTCAGATTGTCAGCTCTTGTGATCAGGCCCCTGCTCTTCGCTCCGGTCTCTCCTGTACAGTGAGTCCCCATTATACCCCTGTATAAGGATCTAGTAACGCAGTGTAGACTGTTATTCAGCATTGCTGTTTCCTCAGATTGTCAGCTCTTGTGATCAGGCCTCTGCTCCTCGCTCCGGTCTCTCCTGTACAGTGAGGCCTCATTATACCCCTGTATAAGGATCTAGTGACGCAGTGTAGACTGTTATTCAGCATTGCTGTCTCCTCAGATTGTCAGCTCTTGTGATCAGGCCCCTGCTCCTCGCTCCGGTCTCCTGTACAGTGAGGCCTCATTATACCCCTGTATAAGGATCTAGTGACGCAGTGTAGACTGTTATTCAGCATTTCTGTGTCCTCAGATTGTCAGCTCTTGTGATCAGGCCCCGGCTCCTCGCTCCGGTCTCTTCTGTACAGTGAGGCCTCATTATACCCCTGTATAAGGATCTAGTGACGCAGTGTAGACTGTTATTCAGCATTTCTGTGTCCTCAGATTGTCAGCTCTTGTGATCAGGCCCCTGCTCCTCGCTCCGGTCTCTCCTGTACAGTGAGGCCTCATTATACCCCTGTATAAGGATCTAGTGACGCAGTGTAGACTGTTATTCAGCATTGCTGTATCCTCAGATTGACAGCTCTTGTGATCAGGCCCCTGCTCCTCGCTCCGGTCTCTCCTGTACAGTGAGGCCTCATTATACCCCTGTATAAGGATCTAGTGACGCAGTGTAGACTGTTATTCAGCATTGCTGTTTTTTCAGATTGTCAGCTCTTGTGATCAGGCCCCTGCTCCTCGCTCTGGTTTTTCCTGTAAAGTGAGGCCTCATTATACCCCTGTATAAGGATCTAGTAACGCAGTGTAGACTGTTATTCAGCATTGCTGTTTCTTCAGATTGTCAGCTCTTGTGATCAGGCCCCGGCTCCTCGCTCCGGTCTCTCCTGTACAGTGAGGCCTCATTCTCCCCCTGTATAAGGATCTAGTGACTCAGCGTAGACTGTTATTCAGCATTGCTGTTTCCTCAGATTGTCAGCTCTTGTGATCAGGCCACTGCTCCTCGCTCTGGTCTCTCCTGTACAGTGAGGCCTCATTATACCCCTGTATAAGGATCTAGTAACGCAGTGTAGACTGTTATTCAGCATTGCGGTATCCTCAGATTGTCAGCTCTTGTGATCAGGCCCCTGCTCCTCGCTCCGGTCTCTCCTGTACAGTGAGGCCTCATTATACCCCTGTATAAGGATCTAGTGATGCAGTGTAGACTGTTATTCAGCATTGCTGTTTCCTCAGATTGTCAGCTCTTGTGATCAGGCCTCTGCTCCTCGCTCCGGTCTCTCCTGTACAGTGAGGCCTCATTATACCCCTGTATAAGGATCTAGTGACGCAGTGTAGACTTATTCAGCATTGCTGTCTCCTCTGATTGTCAGCTCTTGTGATCAGGCCCCTGTTCCTCGCTCCTGTCTCCTGTACAGTGAGGCCTCATTATACCCCTGTATAAGGATCTAGTGACGCAGTGTAGACTGTTATTCAGCATTTCTGTGTCCTCAGATTGTGAGCTCTTGTGATCAGGCCCCTGCTCCTCGCTCCGGTCTCTCCTGTACAGTGAGGCCTCATTATACCCCTGTATAAGGATCTAGTGACGCAGTGTAGACTGTTATTCAGCATTGCTGTTTCCTCAGATTGTCAGCTCTTGTGATCAGGCTCCGGCTCCTCGCTCCGGTCTCTTCTGTACAGTGAGGCCTCATTATACCCCTGTATAAGGATCTAGTGACTCAGCGTAGACTGTTATTCAGCATTGCTGTTTCCTCAGATTGTCAGCTCTTGTGATCAGGCCCCTGCTCCTCGCTCCGGTCTCTCCTGTACAGTGAGGCCTCATTATACTCCTGTATAAGGATCTAGTGACGCAGTGTAGACTGTTATTCAGCATTTCTGTGTCCTCAGATTGTCAGCTCTTGTGATCAGGCCCCGGCTCCTCGCTCCGGTCTCTCCTGTACAGTGAGGCCTCATTCTCCCCCTGTATAAGGATCTAGTGACTCAGCGTAGACTGTTATTCAGCATTTCTGTGTCCTCAGATTGTGAGCTCTTGTGATCAGGCCCCTGCTCCTCGCTCCGGTCTCTCCTGTACAGTGAGGCCTCATTATACCCCTGTATAAGGATCTAGTGACGCAGTGTAGACTGTTATTCAGCATTGCTGTTTTTTCAGATTGTCAGCTCTTGTGATCAGGCCCCTGCTCCTCGCTCTGGTTTTTCCTGTAAAGTGAGGCCTCATTATACCCCTGTATAAGGATCTAGTAACGCAGTGTAGACTGTTATTCAGCATTGCTGTTTCTTCAGATTGTCAGCTCTTGTGATCAGGCCCCGGCTCCTCGCTCCGGTCTCTCCTGTACAGTGAGGCCTCATTCTCCCCCTGTATAAGGATCTAGTGACTCAGCGTAGACTGTTATTCAGCATTGCTGTTTCCTCAGATTGTCAGCTCTTGTGATCAGGCCTCTGCTCCTCGCTCCGGTCTCTCCTGTACAGTGAGGCCTCATTATACCCCTGTATAAGGATCTAGTAACGCAGTGTAGACTGTTATTCAGCATTGCGGTATCCTCAGATTGTCAGCTCTTGTGATCAGGCCCCTGCTCCTCGCTCCGGTCTCTCCTGTACAGTGAGGCCTCATTATACCCCTGTATAAGGATCTAGTGATGCAGTGTAGACTGTTATTCAGCATTGCTGTTTCCTCAGATTGTCAGCTCTTGTGATCAGGCCTCTGCTCCTCGCTCCGGTCTCTCCTGTACAGTGAGGCCTCATTATACCCCTGTATAAGGATCTAGTGACGCAGTGTAGACTTATTCAGCATTGCTGTCTCCTCTGATTGTCAGCTCTTGTGATCAGGCCCCTGTTCCTCGCTCCTGTCTCCTGTACAGTGAGGCCTCATTATACCCCTGTATAAGGATCTAGTGACGCAGTGTAGACTGTTATTCAGCATTTCTGTGTCCTCAGATTGTGAGCTCTTGTGATCAGGCCCCTGCTCCTCGCTCCGGTCTCTCCTGTACAGTGAGGCCTCATTATACCCCTGTATAAGGATCTAGTGACGCAGTGTAGACTGTTATTCAGCATTGCTGTTTCCTCAGATTGTCAGCTCTTGTGATCAGGCTCCGGCTCCTCGCTCCGGTCTCTTCTGTACAGTGAGGCCTCATTATACCCCTGTATAAGGATCTAGTGACTCAGCGTAGACTGTTATTCAGCATTGCTGTTTCCTCAGATTGTCAGCTCTTGTGATCAGGCCCCTGCTCCTCGCTCCGGTCTCTCCTGTACAGTGAGGCCTCATTATACTCCTGTATAAGGATCTAGTGACGCAGTGTAGACTGTTATTCAGCATTTCTGTGTCCTCAGATTGTCAGCTCTTGTGATCAGGCCCCGGCTCCTCGCTCCGGTCTCTCCTGTACAGTGAGGCCTCATTCTCCCCCTGTATAAGGATCTAGTGACTCAGCGTAGACTGTTATTCAGCATTTCTGTGTCCTCAGATTGTGAGCTCTTGTGATCAGGCCCCTGCTCCTCGCTCCGGTCTCTCCTGTACAGTGAGGCCTCATTATACCCCTGTATAAGGATCTAGTGACGCAGTGTAGACTGTTATTCAGCATTGCTGTTTCCTCAGATTGACAGCTCTTGTGATCAGGCCCCTGCTCCTCACTCCGGTCTCTCCTGTACAGTGAGGCCTCATTATACCCCTGTATAAGGATCTAGTGACGCAGTGTAGACTGTTATTCAGCATTGCTGTGTCCTCAGATTGTCAGCTCTTGTGATCAGGCCCCTGCTCCTCGCTCCGGTCTCTCCTGTACAGTGAGGCCTCATTATACCCCTGTATAAGGATCTAGTGACGCAGTGTAGACTGTTATTCAGCATTGCTGTGTCCTCAGATTGTCAGCTCTTGTGATCAGGCCCCTGCTCCTCGCTCTGGTCTCTCCTGTACAGTGAGGGCCTCATTATACCCCTGTATAAGGATCTAGTGACGCAGTGTAGACTGTTATTCAGCATTGCTGTTTCCTCAGATTGTCAGCTCATGTGATCAGGCCCCTGCTTTTCGCTCCGGTCTCTCCTGTACAGTGAGTCCCCATTATACCCCTGTATAAGGATCTAGTAACGCAGTGTAGACTGTTATTCAGCATTGCTGTTTCCTCAGATTGTCAGCTCTTGTGATCAGGCCCCTGCTCCTCGCTCCGGTCTCTCCTGTACAGTGAGGCCTCATTATACCCCTGTATAAGGATCTAGTGACGCAGTGTAGACTGTTATTCAGCATTTCTGTGTCCTCAGATTGTCAGCTCTTGTGATCAGGCCCCGGCTCCTTGCTCCGGTCTCTTCTGTACAGTGAGGCCTCATTATACCCCTGTATAAGGATCTAGTGACTCAGCGTAGACTGTTATTCAGCATTGCTGTTTTTTCAGATTGTCAGCTCTTGTGATCAGGCCCCTGCTCCTCGCTCTGGTTTTTCCTGTAAAGTGAGGCCTCATTATACCCCTGTATAAGGATCTAGTAACGCAGTGTAGACTGTTATTCAGCATTGCTGTTTCTTCAGATTGTCAGCTCTTGTGATCAGGCCCCTGCTCCTCGCTCCGGTCTCTCCTGTACAGTGAGGCCTCATTATACCCCTGTATAAGGATCTAGTGATGCAGTGTAGACTGTTATTCAGCATTGCTGTTTCCTCAGATTGTCAGCTCTTGTGATCAGGCCTCTGCTCCTCGCTCCGGTCTCTCCTGTACAGTGAGGCCTCATTATACCCCTGTATAAGGATCTAGTGACGCAGTGTAGACTGTTATTCAGCATTGCTGTCTCCTCAGATTGTCAGCTCTTGTGATCAGGCCCCTGCTCCTCGCTCCGGTCTCCTGTACAGTGAGGCCTCATTATACCCCTGTATAAGGATCTAGTGACGCAGTGTAGACTGTTATTCAGCATTTCTGTGTCCTCAGATTGTCAGCTCTTGTGATCAGGCCCCTGCTCCTCGCTCCGGTCTCTCCTGTACAGTGAGGCCTCATTATACCCCTGTATAAGGATCTAGTGACGCAGTGTAGACTGTTATTCAGCATTGCTGTTTCCTCAGATTATCAGCTCTTGTGATCAGGCCCCTGCTCTTCGCTCCGGTCTCTCCTGTACAGTGAGTCCCCATTATACCCCTGTATAAGGATCTAGTAACGCATTGTAGACTGTTATTCAGCATTGCTGTTTCCTCAGATTGTCAGCTCTTGTGATCAGGCCCCTGCTCCTCGCTCCGGTCTCTCCTGTACAGTGAGGCCTCATTATACCCCTGTATAAGGATCTAGTGACGCAGTGTAGACTGTTATTCAGCATTTCTGTGTCCTCAGATTGTCAGCTCTTGTGATCAGGCCCCTGCTCCTCGCTCCGGTCTCTCCTGTACAGTGAGGCCTCATTATACCCCTGTATAAGGATCTAGTGATGCAGTGTAGACTGTTATTCAGCATTGCTGTTTCCTCAGATTGTCAGCTCTTGTGATCAGGCCTCTGCTCCTCGCTCCGGTCTCTCCTGTACAGTGAGGCCTCATTATACCCCTGTATAAGGATCTAGTGACGCAGTGTAGACTGTTATTCAGCATTGCTGTCTCCTCAGATTGTCAGCTCTTGTGATCAGGCCCCTGCTCCTCGCTCCGGTCTCCTGTACAGTGAGGCCTCATTATACCCCTGTATAAGGATCTAGTGACGCAGTGTAGACTGTTATTCAGCATTTCTGTGTCCTCAGATTGTCAGCTCTTGTGATCAGGCCCCTGCTCCTCGCTCCGGTCTCTCCTGTACAGTGAGGCCTCATTATACCCCTGTATAAGGATCTAGTGACGCAGTGTAGACTGTTATTCAGCATTGCTGTTTCCTCAGATTATCAGCTCTTGTGATCAGGCCCCTGCTCTTCGCTCCGGTCTCTCCTGTACAGTGAGTCCCCATTATACCCCTGTATAAGGATCTAGTAACGCAGTGTAGACTGTTATTCAGCATTGCTGTTTCCTCAGATTGTCAGCTCTTGTGATCAGGCCCCTGCTCCTCGCTCCGGTCTCTCCTGTACAGTGAGGCCTCATTATACCCCTGTATAAGGATCTAGTGACGCAGTGTAGACTGTTATTCAGCATTTCTGTGTCCTCAGATTGTCAGCTCTTGTGATCAGGCCCCGGCTCCTCGCTCCGGTCTCTTCTGTACAGTGAGGCCTCATTATACCCCTGTATAAGGATCTAGTGATGCAGTGTAGACTGTTATTCAGCATTGCTGTTTCCTCAGATTGTCAGCTCTTGTGATCAGGCCCCTGCTCCTCGCTCCGGTCTCTCCTGTACAGTGAGGCCTCATTATACCCCTGTATAAGGATCTAGTGATGCAGTGTAGACTGTTATTCAGCATTTCTGTGTCCTCAGATTGTCAGCTCTTGTGATCAGGCCCCGGCTCCTCGCTCCGGTCTCTTCTGTACAGTGAGGCCTCATTATACCCCTGTATAAGCATCTAGTGATGCAGTGTAGACTGTTATTCAGCATTGCTGTTTCCTCAGATTGACAGCTCTTGTGATCAGGCCCCTGCTCCTCGCTCCGGTCTCTCCTGTACAGTGAGGCCTCATTATACCCCTGTATAAGGATCTAGTGACGCAGTGTAGACTGTTATTCAGCATTGCTGTTTCCTCAGATTGTCAACTCTTGTGATCAAGCCCCGGCTCCTCGCTCCGTCCTCTCCTGTACAGTTAGGCCTCATTATACCCCTGTATAAGGATCTTGTGACGCAGCATAGACTGTTATTCAGCATTGCTGTTTCCTCAGATTGTCAGCTCTTGTGATCAGGCCCCGGCTCCTCGCTCCGCTCTTTCCTGTACAGTGAGGCCTCATTCTCCCCCTGTATAAGGATCTAGTGACGCAGTGTAGACTGTTATTCAGCATTGCTGTGTCCTCAGATTGTCAGCTCTTGTGATCAGGCCCCCGCTCCTCGCTCCGGTCTCTCCTGTACAGTGAGGTCTCATTATACCCCTGTATAAGGATCTAGTGACGCAGTGTAGACTGTTATTCAGCATTGCTGTTTCCTCTGATTGTCAGCTCTTGTGATCAGGCCCCTGCTCCTCACTCCGGTCTCTCCTGTACAGTGAGGCCTCATTATACCCCTGTATAAGGATCTAGTGACGCAGTGTAGACTGTTATTCAGCATTGCTGTTTCCTCAGATTGTCAACTCTTGTGATCAGGCCCCGGCTCCTCGCTCCGTCCTCTCCTGTACAGTTAGGCCTCATTATACCCCTGTATAAGGATCTTGTGACGCAGCGTAGACTGTTATTCAGCATTGCTGTTTCCTCAGATTGTCAGCTCTTGTGATCAGGCCCCGGCTCCTCGCTCCGCTCTTTCCTGTACAGTGAGGCCTCATTCTCCCCCTGTATAAGGATCTAGTGACGCAGTGTAGACTGTTATTCAGCATTGCTGTGTCCTCAGATTGTCAGCTCTTGTGATCAGGCCCCTGCTCCTCGCTCCAGTCTCTCCTGTACAGTGAGGTCTCATTATACCCCTGTATAAGGATCTAGTGACGCAGTGTAGACTGTTATTCAGCATTGCTGTTTCCTCAGATTGTCAGCTCTTGTGATCAGGCCCCTGCTCCTCACTCCGGTCTCTCCTGTACAGTGAGGCCTCATTATACCCCTGTATAAGGATCTAGTGACGCAGTGTAGACTGTTATTCAGCATTGCTGTTTCCTCAGATTGTCAGCTCTTGTGATCAGGCCCCTGCTCCTCAGTTGTAGCCTTATCATGTATCGTGGTATTTTTTGTTCATGTCCTTTGTGAATTAGTAAAGGCTGTGATATGTGTCGGTGCACATGATGCATCCTGATGCAAACGCAGGTCCTTGCGTCCTTATGTTAAGTATAGGGATGTAATCTGGATCAGGATGCATCAGGATTGCTACGCATCACAACGCACCGTACTACAACGCTAGTATGAACGCAGCCCCTAATACATTTTATTATCATTACCACACTATAACACAGGGCACAAGCCCTTCTAGTGAGGCAGGAAATATCACTGTATGACAGAGCAGCATGCGGACATAGTCTACATTATGTCTGCATACTGGTCCCATACAGCACATCCCTCGCTTCCGAGCATGCTCAGTGCCACAAAACGGATTCCTGCACATGGATCCGTATTGTCCTGGATCCGTGCTCCAGACCTGTAGCCGCGGATCCGTGCGTCTCCCTGTGCCTGTGTGTTTTTCAGATGACACAAAACTGCAACAAGTTGCGTTTTTGTGCATCTGATAAAATATGCAGACATGCGGATCTGTGGGAAAACGGTGACAACCGGATGCACACGCAAGTCCCATCCGTGACCACTGAAAGTCAATGGAGACGAAAACGGATCCGTGTGCATCCAAAATATGCAAGTGTGAGACCAGCTTAACCCTATATAATGATTGGAGCTGGACCTAGATCTCTCCACAGGTTTTGCCTAAAATCACTTTACATTATATTACTTACGCTACCCTTAGGGCTCATACTCACTAGCGAGAGAGTCGGACGATTCTTGTGCGAGTCTCACGCATGAAAGCCTGGCACTGCCGCCGGCATCGGACCGGAGGGGGTGACTGCATAGAAGTACATGTAACCGCACGCTCCGGTCCGAGTGCCGGCGGCAGTGCCAGGTTTCCATGCGTGAGACTCGCACAAGAATCGTCCGACTCTCTTGCTAGTGAGTGTGAGCCCTTAGCAGCAACAAGTGATGTCATCTATCCTCTTCCCTGTAGTGCTGTCCTGAGTCTTCCTGGCCCTGCGTTCAACGGGATCCGTTACAGAGCGGCACTAACGCCATGTAGCAGATGCGTTAACGCACCCTTTGGCTGCAATGATACTAACACATCCAAAATCGGCATGATGCGTTACTTCATGACGTACCCTTGAACGCGGTCTGCAGCAGTCGGGGGTGCATCATGAAGTAACACATCATGCCGATTTTGGCATCCGTTTGGCCACAATGCTACTAATGCATCCAATGGGTGCTTTAATGCGTCCGTTACATAGCAAGCGGCACTACCGCATAACGTTGAACGCAGGGCCATTAACACAATGTGAACCTGGCCTAACACTATGAGAAGATGATATACCAAACAATGTGCTGAGTCTCTCCTCCTACACATACTATATACTGTATGTATACGCCATGGATGAGGGGACAGTGAAGTAGATCTTTATTCGGGACTAAAGGTAACGCACAGATCATTGCAGATGATGATGACAATGTGCTGAGTCCCTCCATGCCATATATGCCATGGAGGAACTGGCAGTGTATATTGGACTGAAGGGTTAACTCTCCTGCATTTATTCACAGTCCTCTCCTGACTGCTCCTCCCCCAGATGAGTCACAGTCAGGCTTCACTAAGCTGGGTCTGATAAGCTGCTGAGGCGCCAGGGAAAACAAAAACTGCTCGTTCACCCTGCAGAGCTGGCTCATTTCGTTCACCGAGGAGGATGGCAGGAACAGGCTAAGCCACCAGAAAACCAGAGAGGTTGGTAACTAAGCGGATTGCAGACCCCTGATCCTATCCACACAACTAGCAGTAGCCGTGGAGCGTACCTACGATGCCCTAGATGCCTCGGCACAGCCGGAGAGCTAACTAAGCCTAAAGCAAGAAAGGTGAAATCTAAACTGCCCCGGAGCAGACCCCAAAAGAAATAGATAGCCCCCAAGCATATATTGTCGGTGAGACAAGATGAAACACAAACGCAGGCAGAAAAATAGACTGAGCAAATGATGGGGCCCAAACTGACTAGATAGGATAGGAAAGGGAAGACACTGTCTGCAATCACACAAACAACCCTGAAAAATCCAACACGTCTGATGTACAAAAACACTGAAGTCACACGACTTCGTCCCTACTATATCAGCACTCCGGTATGAACTGGGAGCAAAAGAGACCAATATAACAGGGGACTGAACAAACTGACACAGGCTGTAACATATGGAGCGATGGTCGGTCCAGCACAGCCCCCAGAGGAGCAAGCTGAACCCGCACAACAAGCAGAGATTGACAAAAACAGATCAGATGCAAAGGATTAGCAAATAACCACTTAGCTGAACAATACAGGGCAGGAGACATCAGACCCCAGAATGCACAGGAAAGCAATCACCAGCAGGGATTGAAGGAAGTTTGCAGACTTAAATACTCAAATCAGTAACCCCAGATCTCCAAATGTCATCATCATCATCATCATCATCAGGTGGCAGACCTCTGTCAATCTGGCCAGCTCCACTACCTCCAGTAACCACTGGAGGGAGCAAGGGGAGCTTTGGCTCAGAAGTCTGAGCCAGGGAATTCACAACAGTACCCCCCCTTGAGGAGGGGGTCACTGAACCCTCATCCATGCCACCAGGCCGATCAGGATGAGCCCGGTGAAAGGCACGAATCAATCTCTTGGCATGGATGTCAGCAGCAGAGACCCAAGAATTATCCTCCTGGCCATAACCCTTCCACTTGACCAAGTACTGAAGTCTCCATCTAGCCAGACGTGAATCCAATATCTTCTCTACCTCATACTCCAAATTACCCTCAACCAGTACAGGATCACGGGGCGCCGCCATGGGAACTACTGGCTCCACAAACCTTTTCAACAAAGATTTATGAAAAACGTTATGAATCTTAAACGTAACTGGAAGAGCCAAACGGAAAGAAATGGGGTTAAGGATTTCCAAAATCTTATAAGGTCCAATAAACCTTTGCTTGAATTTTGGAGTGGCAACCTTCACGGAAATATTTTTTGAGGACAACCAAACCATATCACCCACTTTAAACCGGGAACCAATGGTCCTATGCCGGTTGAAAAACCGTTGGGCCTTTTCCTGAGAGTGGGACAACTTATCCACTACTTGGTCCCAAATCTGCTGCATTCTCCCTACCACAGAATCCACACGTGGGCAGGCAGAAGCTTCCACCTGCTACAAAGAAAATCGAGGATGAAACCCAAAGTTACAAAAGAAAGGAGACATCAAAGTGGCAGAACTAGCCCTATTGTTTAGTGTGAATTCGGCCAATGGCAAAAATGAGACCCAATCATCCTGATCAGCAGATATGAAACATCTCAAATAGGACTCCAAAGTCTGGTTTGTTCTCTCAGTCTGCCCATTGGTCTGAGGATGAAATGCAGAGGCGAAATACAACTGAATTCCCAGTTTGGAACAAAAAGCTCTCCAAAATCTAGAAACAAACTGGACTCCTCTGTCTGACACAATGTTCTCAGGAATCCCATGCAAACGAACCACTTGTTGTAAAAACACGGGCACCAACTCAGAAGAAGATGGCAACTTTGGGAGTGGTACAAGATGGACCATCTTAGAAAATCTATCACAGATCACCCAAATAACAGTCATTCTCTGAGAGACAGGGAGATCAGAGATAAAATCCATTGAGATATGGGTCCACGGCCTCTTGGGCACTGGCAGGGGCATCAACAAACCACTAGCACGAGAACAGGGCTTGGACCGAGAACAAGTCCCACAGGACTGCACAAAATTCCTGACATCACGAGATAAGGCAGGCCACCAAAAAGACCGACTCACCAAATCTATGGTACCAAAGATACCTGGATGACCAGCCAATGCTGATCAATGAATTTCAGACATTACTCTTTTCCTCCACTGGTTAGGGACATAAAATTTTCCCATAGGGCATCGTTCAGGTTTATCCTCCCGAAATTCTTACAGGGTACGTCTCAAGTCAGGAGAGATGGCGGAAAGAACTACACCCTCATTTAGAATGGTAGTAGGCTCGGTCACATCAAGAAAATCCACAAAGAAACTCCTGGAAAGGGCGTCCGCCTTAATATTCTTAGTGCCCGGAAGAAAGGAGACCACAAAATTAAAACGCGTGTAAAACAAGGCCCACCTAGCCTGTCTAGGATTCAAGCGTTTAGCTGATTCAAGATAAATCAAATTCTTGTGGTCGGTGAGGACCACAACTTGATGTCTAGCTCCCTCCAACCAATGTCTCCACTCTTCAAATGCCCATTTCATGGCCAACAACTCCCGATTCCCTACGTCATTGTTACGTTCAGATGGAGAAAATTTTCGAGAAAAGGCACAGGGATTCATCTTAGAAGTTACTGGATCTCTTTGGGACAAAATGGCTCCTTTACCAATCTGAGAAGCATCTATCTGAAGAAGAAACGGAGAGTGGTGGTCATGGGGGATTCCCTGCTGAGAGGAACAGAGGCCGCTATCTGCAGACCGGATATAACTACAAGAGAAATGTGCTGTCTTCCAGGTGCAAAAATTAAAGATGTGTCTGACAGGATATCAGGACTCTTCAGACCTACAGATGACTACCCATTCCTGCTACTACATGTGGGGACAAATGACACCGCAAGAAACGACCTGGAAATCATCTGCAGAGACTTTGAAGACTTAGGCAAGAAAGTGAAAGAACTGGGAGCGCAGGTGGTCTTCTCTTCCATCCTCCCAGTGGATGGCCATGGAACAAGGAGGTGGAATAAGATTCTGCAGGTGAACAACTGGCTACGTCGATGGTGCCGTCAGCAACGATTTGGATTTCTGGATCACGGAGTGAACTACTTATACGATGGACTACTTGCTAGAGATGGGGTGCACCTTACGAAGACTGGAAAGCATGTATTTGGAAGTCGCCTTGCTACACTTGTAAGGAGAGCTTTAAACTAGAACAACATGGGAAGGGAAGCAAAAGACCAGAAAAAGCCATACACCTGACAAATGCTATTGAGAACTCTGCTATTAGAAGTGGAAAGGAAGAACAAAGACGAAAGAATCTAATTAATAAAAATATTGGAGAAAGAGAAACCAATCACAAACTAAAATGTTTCTATACTAATGCACAAAGCATGGGCAACAAACAAGGAGAATTGGAACTACTAACACAGGAACAGAAATATGATGTAATTGGAATCACTGAAACTTGGTGGGACAATACACATGATTGGAATACAAGACTAGAAGGATACAACTTATTTGCAAGAAACAGACTTGATAAACGAGGAGGGGGTGTCGCATTGTATGTTCGAAACGCGTATATCTGCACAGAGATTGAAGCTTCAGAGACTGGGAGTTCTGTGGAAACTGTTTGGGTAAGAATACAAGGACAGAACAATGGAAAGGACACCATTGTAGGCATTTACTACAGGCCGCCTGTGCAAGCCGAAGATATAGATGAACTCTTTATGCATCAGATGGCCAAGTTCTCCAAAAAATATGACATAGTTGTCATGGGAGATTTCAACTATCCAGACATTTGTTGGGAATCTCTCTCAGGCAAAACTAACAGGTCAAGGAAATTCTTATCCTCTCTTGCTGACAACTTTATCTTCCAAAAGGTAAGGGAGAAAACAAGGGGAACTGCTACCTTGGATCTAATCCTTATAAACAGGGAGGAAATGGTTGAGGAGGTAAAAGTGGCTGGGACCCTAGGAGGTAGCGACCATGCTATTTTAGAATTTTGGATTACTAGAGGTGGAAGACCTGTGAAGACTCAGACGTCAAGGTTAGATTTCAGAAAGGCAGATTTTAAGGGATTCAGAAAGAGAATTGGAGGGATCCAATGGCTGGATATCCTTAAAGACAAAAATGTCCAGGAAGGATGGGAAATCTTGAAAAATGAAATTCTCAAAGCACAGTTGTTAACAATTCCGAAAAGAGGGAAGAATAGGAAGCATTTAAGGAAACCAGGATGGATGAACACAGAACTTAAGCACATGCTAAAAAGGAAGAAAAAAATGTTTATAAAATGGAAAGAGGGAGCCATATCTAAAGAAGAATATAATGCTGTCTGCAGAACCTGCAGGGCACAAATCAGATTATCTAAAGCTGAAAATGAACTGAGGCTTGCAAGAGATGTCAAAAGCAATAATAAAGGATTTTGGGGATATGTCAAAAGTAAAAGAAAAGTCAAAGATGCTATAGGATTTTTACAGGATGAAAATGATGAAATGGTAAGACAGGATGTTGAGAAGGCTGAACTTTTAAATTCCTATTTTGCATCTGTTTTCTCTCAGAAAGGAAATGCAACATCAACTGTTATTCACTGTCCTATTAAGGGAATAGAAGAATCCAGGATATCTATAAACAGAAAGATAGTGAGGAAACACTTAGCTAACCTAAATGAATTCAAGTCTCCAGGTCCAGATGAATTACACCCCAGAGTACTGAAGGAGATAGCAGAAGAAATTTTTGAACCCCTCTCCATAATCTTTGAAAATTCTTGGAGAACAGGAGAAGTGCCAGAAGACTGGAGAAGAGCAAATGTTGTTCCTATCTTCAAAAAGGGGAAGAAGGTGGACCCAGGCAACTATAGGCCGGTGAGTCTGACTTCTATACCAGGAAAGATCTTTGAACAAATTATTAAACAACATGTATGTCAATACCTGGATAAGAATGAAGTGATTAAACAGAGTCAGCATGGGTTTCTAACTAATAAGTCATGTCAGACTAACTTAATTTCCTTCTATGACGGTATCACTGATTGGGTGGATCAAGGAAATGCTGTAGATATAGTATATCTTGACTTCAGCAAAGCATTTGACAAAGTCTCTCATACAATCCTTATTGAAAAAATGACTAAGTATGGAATGGACAAGGCAACTGTTAGGTGGATTCATAACTGGCTTAGTGATCGGACCCAAAGAGTGGTCGTAAATGGCTGCACATCCAGTTGGAAGAATGTCTCAAGTGGGGTACCACAGGGCTCTGTCCTGGGCCCTGTATTGTTCAACATCTTTATCAACGATTTAGATGAAGGAATTGAGGGTAAACTGATTAAATTTGCTGATGACACAAAGCTAGGAGGGATAGCTAATACTAGAGAAGAGAGAGAGAGGATTCAAAAAGATTTAAATAAACTGGAGAAGTGGGCAGCAACTAACAGAATGGTTTTTAACAGGGAGAAATGCAAAGTACTACATCTGGGCAATAAAAATGAAAAAAGCATATATAGAATGGGAGGAATAGGGCTAAGTGACAGCACATGTGAAAAAGACTTGGGTATACTAATAGATCACAGATTGAATATGAGTCAACAGTGTGATGCAGCAGCAAAAAAGGCAAATGCAATTCTAGGATGTATTAACAGAAGCATACAGTCTAGATCACGTGAAGTCATTATTTCCCTCTACTCCTCTTTGGTCAGACCTCATCTGGAATATTGTGTCCAGTTTTGGGCACCACATTTTAAAAAAGACATCAACAAACTGGAGCAAGTTCAGAAAAGAGCGACCAGAATGGTGACCGGTCTGCAAACCCTGTCTTATGAGGAAAGGTTGCAGGATTTGGGAATGTTTAGTTTGCAAAAGAGAAGACTGAGAGGAGACTTAATAGCTGTCTACAAATATCTAAAGGGCTGTCACATTGTAGAAGGATCAACTTTATTCTCATTTGCACAAGGAAAGACTAGAAGCAATGGGATGAAACTGAATGGGAAGAGACACAGATTAGATATTAGAAAAAACTTTTTGACAGTTAGAGTGATCAATGAGTGGAACAGGCTGCCACGAGAAGTGGTGAGTTCTCCTTCAATGGAAGTCTTCAAACAGAGGCTGGACAGACATCTGACTGGGATGATTTAGCGAATCCTGCTTTGAGCAGGGGGTTGGACCAGATGGCCCAGGAGGTCCCTTCCAACTCTACGATTCTATGATTCTATCTCCACTTGAAATGAGAGTGAGACATCAGGTTGCCATAGTACCAGAGCAGAAGTGAATCTCCGCTTAAGCTCCTGAAATGCCGAGACTGCCTCTGGAGACCAATTCACCACATCGGCGCCTTTTTTGGTCAAATCAGTCAGTGGTTTAACAATACCAGAAAAATTACTTATAAATTTACAGTAGAAATTAGCAAAACCTAAAAACTTCTGGAGAGCCTTCAAAGAAGTGGGCTGAACCCAATTATAAATGGCCTGTACCTTGGCCGGGTCCATTTCGATAGCAGAGGGAGACAAAATGAATCCCAAAAACGAAATCCTCTGTACACCAAAGAGACACTTCAATCCCTTAACATACAGAGTATTTTCCCTCAAAATCCGGAACACAGTCCAGACATGTTCCACATGAGAATACCAATCACTGGAAAAGGTCAAAATATCATCCAGATAAATGATGAAAAACTTATCCACAAAGTCCTGGAAAATATAGTTCATAAAAGATTGGAAGACGGAAGAGGCATTAGAGAGCCCAAAAGGCATCACCAGGTACTCAAAATGTCTCTCCGGGGTATTAAACGCTGTCTTCCATTCTTCCCCGTGCTTGATGCGAATAAGATTATATGCCCCCCTGAGATCAAGTTTGGTAAACCAATAGGCACTTTTAACTCTGGAAAATAAATCAGAAATCATGGGTAACAGGTACTGATATTTAACAGTGACTTTGTTAAGGGAACGATATTCAATACATGGCCTTAATGAGCCATCTTTCTTGGCCACAAAAAAAACCAACACATAAAGGTGAAGAGGATGGTCGGATATGACCCTTCTCCAATGACTCCTTGATATAAGATGGCATAGCATCATGTTCAGGTACCGATAAGTTGAAAAGCTGACCCTTGGGAAATTTACACCCGGGCATTAACTCAATTGGACAGTCATAACTCCTATGAGGAGGCAAAGATGCAGACTTACTCTCACTAACTACATCAGAAAAATCAGCCAAATAGTCAGGAATATCATGAGACTGGGGAAAGGTGGAGAAAACAGGAGTGTCACTAAGAACACATTGACAACCCCAACTCACCACAGACACAGATTCCCAATCCAAAACAGGATTATGGGATTGCAATCAAGGAAAACCCAGAACAATAGTATCATGCAAATTGTGCAACACCAAAAATTTACAATTCTCTTGGTGGTCCGGGGCGACCCGCATTATCACCTGGGTCCAAAACTGGGGTTTATTCTCCGCCAAAGGAGTAGCATCAACACCCCTCAAAGGGATAGGATTCCGCAGGGGTATCATGGGAAAACCACAACGTTTGGCAAAGTCAAAATCTATCACATTCAAAGCTGCTCCTGAATCAACAAAAGCCTTAGCGGAAAATGTAGACAAGGAGCAGATCAAGGTAATCGCCAAAAGGAACTTAGGCTGTACACTGCCCACCGCAAATGTGTGAGCAAAACGCTTTTCTCATTTAGAGCAGACAGAAATAGCATGAGAGGCGTCCCCACAAAAAAAATTCAACTTATTACGCCTTCTAAACTCCGGACGTTGTTCCCTAGACAAAACCCTATCACATTGCATAGGTTCAGAAGTTCGTTCAAAAGGCGGCACTGCCTCTCATGTAGTTTTACGTTCACGTAAACGCCGATCAATTTGAATGGCCAATGACATAGAAACATCAAGACCAGAGGGGACAGGAAATCCCACCATAACATCTTTTACAGTTTCTGCCAGACCCTTCCAAAAGAGAACTGCTAGGGCATCATCATTCCATTTAGTAAGGACCGCACACTTTCTGAATTTTTGACAATATAACTCTGCAGAATCCTGACCCTGGTTCTATGCCAATAAGGTTTTCTCAGCTTGATCAATAGCATTAGGTTCATCATACAACAACCCCAGGGCTTGAAAAAACGCATCCACATTAGCCAGAATCGGATCTCCGGGTGTTAAAGAAAAAGCCCAATCCTGGGGATCGCCGCACAGAAGGGAGATGACAATTTTAACCTGCTGAACAGAGCTCCCCGATGAGTTAGGTTTACAATCATTCTTAAAATTCAAAAATTTAGACCGATCCCCAGAAAACACATCAGGAGTAGGGATTTTTGGTTCAACAGCAGATGATTGAGTGAGATAGGCAGAAATTCCCCGCACTTCAGCAGAGAGCTGCTCAACATGATCGGACAATTGCTTAGTCTCCATTTAGACAAAAAAATCCTCCTACAGCCCCAGAGAAAAAGAGGAAAAAATATAAAAAAAAAAAATTCTGACACTTTTTTTCTTACAATTCTTTCCTTCTTTGAGTACCCCAGAGTCTACAGTAAGGCTGGTGATTCTGTTATGAATGGGTCACCAAGGAGGATGGCAGGAACAGGCTAAGTCACCAGAAAACCAGAGAGGTTGGTAACTAAGCGGATTGCAAACCCCTGATCTTATCCACACAACTAGCAGTAGCCGTGGAGCGTACCTACAATGCTCTAGATGCCTCGGCACAGCCGGAGAGCTAACTTAGCCTAAAGCAAGAAAGGTGAAATCTAAACTGCCCCGGAGCAAACCCCAAAAGGAATAGATAGCCCCCAAACATATATTGACGGTGAGACAAGATGAAACACAAACACAGGCAGAAAAATAGACTGAGCAAATGATGGGGCAAAAACTGACTAGATAGGATAGGAAAGGAAAGGAAAGATACGATACTATCTGCAATCATGCAAAAAACCCTGAAGAATCCAACACGTCTGAAGTACAAAAACACTGAAGTCACACAACTTTGCCCCCACTATATCAGAACTCCGGTTTGAACTGGGAGCAAAGCAAAAGAGACCAATATAACAGGGGACTGAACAAACTGACACAGGCTGTAACATATGGAGCGATGGTCCAGCACAGCCCCCAGAGGAGCAAGCTGAACCCGCACAACAAGCAGAGAGAGACAAAAACAGATCAGATGCAAAGGATTAGCAAATAACCACTTAGCTGAACAATACAGGATCAGGGCAGGAGACATCAGACCTCAGAATGCACAGGAAAGCAATCACCAGCAGGGATTGAAGGAAGTCTGCAGACTTAAATACTCCAATCAGTAACCCCAGATCTCCAATAGTCATGTTCAACATCAGGTGGCAGACCTCTGTCAATATGGCCAGCTCCACTATCTCCAGTAACCACCGGAGGGAGCAAGGGGAGCTTCGGCTCAGAAGTCAGAGCCAGGGAATTCACAACAGTACTCCCCCTTGAGGAGGGTTCACCGAACCCTCATCCACGCCACCAGGCCGATCAGGATGGGCCTGGTGAAAGGCACAAATCAATCTCTTGGCATGGTTGTCAGCAGCAGAGACCTGTTGTTTGTGAGAGTATTATTTGTGAGTGGAATTTTCTTTTACCCTTGTCTCATTCCCCTGTCTTTTGGGTTGGTGTACTTCGGTACACAGTAGCGCCTCTTATCCCCAGGTGGGGGAAGGGGGCAGATGCAGGGCTAAAGCTAGGAGACAGGGCTAGGTCGGAGGCCCCAGCATCCTCGCCATCTGAGGTATCCTGGGGAACAGGGCGAGTTAGGGTGCTCCCTAGTGTCAGGGCCAGAAAAGCTGCCCCTGGTCCTAGTTTACTCACCAGTCAACCGTAACATTAACTCAGACCGAAAACCTTTTTCTGATCCATGATGGATCCTATCACAGCACTGACAGTTGCAGCAGCTCAGTTTGGAGGTGGCGGATTTACACACGGTGGTTTCACAGCACCCTGTTACATCTGGTGTGGGGATTGCGTCATCCAGTCAAATCATTGTTGAGCCCAAGGTCGCGCTGCCATACAGGTTCTCTGGTGGGCGGGACAAGTTTGTTGTGTTCCGTGAGGCCTATAAACTATATTTCCGGCTGCGTCCGGTATCCTCCGGTACGGAGTATCAACTGGTGGGGATTGTTATCTCGCTTCTGCAGGGGGACCACAAGCATGGGCATTTTCTCTCCCATCTGACTCACACTCCAGACAGTAGAGGGTTTCTTTCAGGCTTTGGGCTTGGTGTATGACGACCTTGATCGCGTATCCTTGGCTGAGTCATCTCTGCACCAACTTCAGCAAGGAGACCAACCAGTGGAGGAATACTGCTCAGAGTTCCGGCGGTGGGCCACTGACACTTGGTGGAATGACCCGGCCCTCCGTAGTCTGCTCTGTGAGGGTCTTTTGGAGAGGGTAAAAGATGCGTTAGCTCTCTATGAGACTCCTGACTCCCTTGAGGCGACCATGTCTCTGGCAATCTGGGATGATCGCCATTTTCGCCAGAGAAAAAAAGGAGTCACCTCTGGGGATGGGAGGTCCAAGTTTGAGCATGGTCTGTAGAGATCCCACTGTGGAACCCATGCAGGTGGGTGCGGCATCCCAACCTAGCAAGCGTACATTAGTTCGGCATAAGGGGGGAGTGTGTTTCTGTTGGGGCTAAAAGGGTCATTTTGTGAACACATGTCCTACCCATCATTTGTTTAGACAACTGCCGGAAAACTAGAGGGCCTGGGTTGCGGGGAGGTTGGCAACTCAGGTGTACTTGTAACCTCAGTGGGAAAGACTCAGTTTTTCCTTCCAGCTATTTTTTTATATGGGTGAAAATAAGGTAAGATGTCTGTCAATCCAAATATTTAAATTTTAAAGTATAATTTCTTTATGTTAAATTCTGAATTCTATTTTTAAGTAACTGGAGCCCCGATGGGATTGCGATTCTCATCATCCCTTGCAATTTTGTTTGTTGCTTGGTGGGAGGAGTTTTTTATTTTTTCTGAATCAAATGTTTTTGCAGGCTGCATTGAGTGGTACGGCCGCTATGTGGATGATCTCCTACTCATATGGAGGGGTGATGAGGCGACCATACCCCTCTTTGTGCAATATCTTATTAAAAACTCCATCAATTTGCGGTTCACCTTTTCATTTTCAAACAATAAAATGGAATTTTTTGATCTCACCCTTTTAGGTGATTGTGATAGGAAGTGCATACATAGCACTATTTTCCGTAAACCAGTTAGTGGTAACAATTTATTAAGAGCTGATAGTTGCCACCCTGTTCACACCACCAAAGCGATCCCATATGGGGAATTTATAAGAGCAAGGAGATCTTGCTCTGATGAAAAGTTTTTTTCACAGGAGTGTACTACTATTAGAAATAGACTTCATGTTAGGGGTTATAAGAAAAATAACCGACAGTTCGCTTGAAAAAGCCATGAGTGTCACAAGAGAAAAAACTTTGAAACAAAAAAAGCCGCGTGCTAAATCCACAAATAACACAGTAACATTTAGTACTTCCTTCAGCCCCCAGTTTAAAAAGATGAAAAACATTATCAAAAATCGTATTCCTATTTTATATCAGGATGACATGCTAAATCAGATTCTTGCAGGGGGTTTCAGGTGTGTTTCTAAAAGACGAAAATCCTTGGGAGATGTTCTGACACAAAGTGACTTCCAACAAGACTCTCATTGCAGTAATACAACATGGTTATCCACTAAGGGTTTTTTCAAATGCGCAAACACTAAATGTGAGGCTACTTTCACACTTGCTTTTTTTTGAAGCGCGTTTTTCACGCAAAAAAACTCATGGAAAAAAACATACAAATGCATGCAAACGCAGCGTTTTTATGCGTTTGTATGCGTTTTTACCGCGTTTGCGTTTTTTTCCAACATTGGTTGGCCTCACCAAAAAAATCAAGATAGGGTTAGGATTAACACTAACCCAAACCATGACTTTACTAACCCTAACCCTTAACCAAACCATACTAACCCTAACCCTTAACCAAACCCTACTAACCCTAACCCCTAACTAACCCTAAACCCTAACCCTTAACCAAACCATACTAACCCTAACCCTTAACCAAACCCTACTAACCCTAACCCCTAACCAAACCCTACTAACCCTAACCCTTAACCAAACCATACTAACCCAAACCCCCTTAACTAACCCTAACTCTAACCCAAACCCCTAATTTCCATTGTCTAACCAATGGTCAACAAAAAAACGCATGCGCAAAAAAACGCATACATGAGCATGCCAATGCGCACGTATGTGCACCCATAGACTTACAATGGGTGTCTTGCTGTAAAAAAACGCATTGCACGCGCATGCGTTTTTTTGAGGCAAGTCGGACGCCCAAAAAATGCAACAGGATGCATTTTGTGCACCCGAGCGCACACCACAAAAAAACGCATGCGCGTAAAAACGCATACAAAAGCATGTGTATGTGCACATAAGCGCATCCCATGCAAAATATAGGGGAAAAAAGCGCATGGGTTTTTTAGCGCTAAAATACAGCGCAAAAAAACGCAAGTGTGAAACCAGCCTAACATGTGTAAATACGCATTCAAAACGCATATGATTAATGAAAGGTTTTCCATTCAGTCTTTCATTAATTGCAACACACAACAAGTTATTTATTGCATTCATTGTGAATTTTATAATCTGAATTACATTGGCTGCGCAAAAAGAAAACTAAAAAAAGAGAATATCGGAACCTATTCCGAATATTAATAACAAAAATGCATCCTATTCAGGAGCTACCAAACATTTTGTTGAAACGCATGATGGAAATCTTGATAGTTTTCATTTTTTTGGTATTGAAAAAGTTTTTCATCCTAAAAGAGGAGGAAATATACAAAAAAAAATTGCTCTTTGGATTATTCAATTAGATACAAAGCAACCAAAGGGATTACATTATCGCAGAGACACCATGTATATTTATTAAGCATAAAAGGTGAATGAAGAGAAAGGAAGGGAAGGAAGGAAAAAAGAAAAAGAAAAAAAAGGGAAATTTTTTGAAGTTTTTTTTTATATTTGTAATTTTTTTGGAACAGCATATACCTCATTATATGAATGCAATAATTGTAATAGTGATTCACTTCATGCATACATTTATATATATGAAGGATAATAATAAATATACTGTCTGTTAATAAAAGAATATGTGCTATGGGATATGATATTGCATGAATATATAAACTATGTTTGTTTTTTTATGTGAAATTTATTCATGTTGAATTAGTTTCTGCAATGCGAGCTCTGTTGCGTGCATTCTGTTAGGTGTGACAAGATATAAAATAAACGGGCACCAACCACAATATCAATTTAGGTGGGATCACCTAGTGCATATAAATGGATTGATATGAAAACACATGAAAAGAAGAAAGTATATGCACACAAATAGGGATCACCACAAAGATATGAAAAAAGTATCAATTTTATTAATGGACACAACAAACAGACACTTTGTGGTTAAAAACAATTAAAAAGTCTGAGCAACCAGACATTAATAACAAAACAAAGACAATGGGTCATTTTGATAAATAGTTAAATGCTATGGGTCCCAAGACCAACCATACAGTATAATGCCAGGTATCTGCTAGTTACCATAACCTAGGGTCTATCAAATCAATTGTTATGACAATCATGACCTTAAATCAAAAAATACCATATTATCAATAACTACTATGGTTACATAGAAATTCTACATATACCATGGACAGAAAATTGAATGCTTATCATGTTGCCAACACAAATAAACATACATTAATAAGTCCCTTTCCCTAGCGTGATATCACCTGGTTTCTGAGGATGAACAAGCTACCGGGTAGGTTACATGGGACCCCCAAACCCACGCATATCAACACAGTGATGTGTCTTTCTCAAGGTCAGTGTGATGTTCTGTTGAAGTCCTTTATATACCTATCCAATTAGTAATCACTCTTACCAGCTGAGTTTCAGAGTGGGGGAGAAAGGTAGATCGGATCTGAGTTTAATGAAACAGCGTCCTGCTCCCATCCGTGTGCAGGAGCTTATATTAAGATCATATATCACATCAATACATTCAAGCACAAGCACCAAAACATAAGGTGACGCATAGTGTGAACAAGGCCACAATTTGATGTGTCAAAAAACAATCTGGACACTGGCACAACATAACAGTAATAATAAACTTAATCTGTGCACTTAATATAATGCGCTAAAAGCGCTACCATAAGATGACGCATAGTGTGCAAAAAATAATCTGGACACTGGCACAACTTAACAGTAATAATAAACTTAATCTGTGCACTTAATATAATGCGCTAGAAGCGCTACCATAAGATGACGCATAGTGTGAATAAGGCCACAATTTAATGTGTCAAAAAAATATAGTCTGGACACTGGCACAACATAACAGTAATAATAAACTTAATCTGTGCACTTAATATAATGCGCTAAAAGCGCTACCATAAGATGACGCATAGTGTGCAAAAAATAATCTGGACACTGGCACAACTTAACAGTAATAATAAACTTTATCTGTGCACTCAATATAATGCGCTAGAAGCGCTACCATAAGATGACGTATAGTGTGAATAAGGCCACAATTTAATGTGTCAAAAAAATATAGTCTGGACACTGGCACAACATAACAGTAATAATAAACTTTATCTGTGCACTCAATATCACGGCGCCCAGATTGAATCCTTGCTGGAAGCATCTTGGGGATATAGCAAAAATCATGTATCACATCAGTACATTCAAGCACGGGCACCAAAGCTTAATGCGCTAAAAGCGCTACCATAAGATGATGCATAGTGTGAATACAGCCACAATTTAATGTGTCAAAAAGTGGTCTAAATATTGGCACAGAATGACAGTAAAAATATATCTGTTCACTCAATATTACGACACCCAGATTTAATAGCACTTGCTAGCACCACGGCTTAATGCGCTAAAAGCGCTGCCATAAGATGACGCATAATAATAATCTTTATTTTTATATAGCGCTAACATATTCCGCAGCGCTTTACAGTTTGCACACATTTTCATCACTGTCCCCGATGGGGCTCACAATCTAAATTCCCTATCAGTATGTCTTTAGAATGTGGGAGGAAACCGGAGTGCCCGGAGGAAACCCACGCAAACACGGGGAGAACATACAAACTCCTTGCAGATGTTGTCCTTGGTGGGATTCGAACCCAGGACTCCAGCGCTGCAAGGCTGCAGCGCTAACCACTGAGCCACCGTGCTGCCCTAGTGTGAATGCAGCCGCAATATAATGTGTCAAGAAGTGGTCTATACACTGGCACAGCATGGCAGTAAAAATATATCTGTTCACTCAATATAACGATATCCAGATTTAGTAACCCTTGCTAGCACCACAGCTTAATGCGCAAAAAGCGCTACCATAAGATGACGCATAGTGTGAATACAGCCACAGTGTAATGTGTTCAAGAATGGTCTAGACACTGGCACAGCATGGCAGTAAAAATATATCTGTTCACTCATTATAATGACACCCAGATTTAATAGCCCTTGCTAGCACCACGGCTTAATGCGCTGAAAGCGCTACCATAAGATGACGCATAGTGTGAATACAACCATAATGTAATGTGTCAAAAAGTGGTCTAGACACTGGCACAACATGACAGTAAAAATATATCTGTTCACACAACATAACACCCA
This sequence comes from Dendrobates tinctorius, assembly GCF_039654945.1. Classification (NCBI taxonomy): domain Eukaryota; kingdom Metazoa; phylum Chordata; class Amphibia; order Anura; family Dendrobatidae; genus Dendrobates; species Dendrobates tinctorius. Next base: position 3,285,168 of record NW_027361893.1, on the reverse strand, counting down.
GACCCAGTAGCCCTTGCTAGAAGCTCCATGGAAATATAGGGAAAATCATATATAGTCACCAGGTTATTCAAATCAGATATAATTGTGAAGTCTACGTGTTTATATGTTCATAATTTATCTTGATGAAATCAAGCACCCTCCTATATTTTAAATCACTCAGAAACCAGGCTCTGATATCACCCCATATAGATATAGACTTAACAGGGTTACTTAGCTAATCCTGAAGAAGCTAACCATCTGCACGAAATTCTCCTGTAGATGTTGATGACCAACATATTAAGACACAGAGCATTTGAGTCAGACATGAACATGAGTTATTTTAGTATCAAAGGTACATCCATATGAAGTTCCAATATAATACAAGGACTAGACCACAACTTGTGTACCATCAATAAGAAACATAATCATCACAAGATAATTAGTCTTAAATGTCCAAATATTATCCAAGATGTAACGAATTGGTGGTTGTTCTATCCCAATCAACTTCATCATCACGTATCTTTCAGAAGGTATTCTCCCAGATTTGGATCCCAGTCCTAGAGCCCTACGGACAAAACAAAAGAAAAGAAAACGTCATGGGGCTGGGGGTTCACGGGAGGAATCAGTGTATCTAGATCAACTGTAAACTGGTCATCAAAGGAGATAAGAAGATAGTAAGTTAACTCTCTTTGTAGAACCCTGTATACAGCAGCTCTTCATTTAAACCCCCTGGAGCCAAGCTTTTGAGTTCAAAGATCCATCTGGCTTCACGCCTCAATAGCTCATTTGTAATTTTACCTCCCCTAATGTTTGTCTGAACTCCTTCCAGCCCCATGACTCGAAGGGACTTTGGATTACCACCATGACAGTCCAAAAAATGAGCTGCCACAGACGTGATCTGTTTTTCTTTAGTTTTATCAACTCTAGCCGTGGCTATATTAGAGAGATGTTGTTGAACTCTCCTGCGCAACTCTTGTGTGGTTTGACCCACATACACCTTATTACAACCACACACCAGTGCATAGACCAAATTGCGCGAACGACAATTGAAATATGCCCTAGACTGGACCTGTATAGGTATACCTGGTATTGAAAGCCCCCTAGTCGCAATCATCAGTGGGCATACTGTACAATTACCACAAGGGAATGATCCCTTGTTGGAATTACCGCATCTGATTTTAGTTTTGGAACGTCTGAAATGGCTATTCGTAAGGTAGTCCTTAAGGTTTGTTGCTCTCCTTGCTATCATCCTAGGCCTCTCAGAGATAAAATTCTTTAGTTTATTCTCACTACAAAGAATATCCCAATTGTTGTTCAAAATTCTATAAATATCACCCCATTGATTATTAAATTTGGTTATTAAATTTATTGTGCTTAGATTAGTTCTCACCCTAGGCCTCAGGGTGTCTTCTCTCGTGCAGTTCCTTGAATATTCATACGCTCTAGACACCGTATTTCGTGGATAACCACGTTCCAGGAAACGCTCCGTTAGAGCACGAGATTCTTTTTGGAAATCCTCCAGCCGACTACAGTTCCTCCTTAATCGTAAGAACTGTCCCTTCGGGATCCCATTACGCAAGTGGGCTGGGTGAAAACTCTTGTAATGAAGAAAGTTATTCGTCGCTGTACTCTTCCGATGAAGTGTTGTGTTTATCTTATTATCTTGAATCATAACTTTCAAGTCAAGGAAATTCACCGAGCTGTTGGAAACACAGGAGGTTAAAAGTATATTCCAGCTGTTATTAAGTTCCTCAACAAAAGAATCAAATTCTACCCTCGAGCCTGTCCATAGGATGAGGATATCGTCAATAAAGCGGTACCATCCACGCACATGGCACTGGAAGGCTGATTTTGTCCGCACTTGAGTATTTTCCCACCATCCCATGTACAGATTCGCATACGATGGTGCACATCTGGCACCCATAGCGGTACCCGAGACTTGCCTATAAAAAACTCTATCAAAAATGAAATAGTTTTTTTCAAGTACTTCCCTCAATAGATCCAAAACAAAGGTATCATGTCCCCTGTGCCCTGTTGAGAACAAATCCAAAATATACTCTACAGCCGAAATACCTATGTCATGCTTTATGCTTGTGTATAATGCCTCGACATCTAAAGTTGCCAGAAGGATGTGGTCCGGAAGTTCCAAGGGTTCCAGGCACTGGATAAGATGTGCCGAGTCACGAATATATGAGTCCAGTCCCTGTACTATAGGCTGCAAGAAAAAGTCAACATATACACATGACCTTTCGTATAATCCTCCTATACCCGACACAATTGGTCTCCCAGGTGGTTTTTGCAGGGATTTGTGAACTTTGGGCACCATGTAAAATGTTGGTACTACTGGATGTTTTACTGTTAGAAAGTCCTTCTCTTTTTTATCTATTATCCCATATTGATATGCCCTACAGAGTAGTCTATCTAGATGAGATTTGAAAATCTCTGTGGGATCAGAGGGAAGGGCTTGATAATGTTGAATATTAGTCAATTGTCGACTGGCCTCATCCATATACATATCCTTAGGCCATAGGACCAAATTTCCCCCTTTGTCAGCCTGCTTGATCTCAAATGTATGATTATTCCTTAAAGCAGATAGCGCCCTCCTCTCTCCCTTTGAAAAGTTATTATGACCATGTTTATTTAGTTTTAATTTTTGAATGTCTCTACTAGTCTTCTCAAAGAAGATTTGTATGGCTGGGAAGAGTGCAAATGAGGGAGTTGCCTGAGAAGGCAACCTACCTGTAAATTTTCGCCTCCCATCATTAGGTTCATTTTCTTCCAAGAGATCAAGGAGGTCCCGAAGTACTTGCCTATCATTATCGGATACATCATTAATTTTTGACGGATTTTGATATAGCATTTTAAAAGTCAGCTGCCTACAAAAGAGGAAAAGATCTTTAGTCAGTTCAAACTTATCCAGCATGTTCATGGGTGAAAATGAAAGACCCTTTAACAGTACTGACCTCTCCATGGTTGACAACACATATGAAGTAAGATTAATGATCCTCAACTCACCCAGTGCCATGTCTTGTTCTGGCCCCTGCTGATTATGCTCTCCCATCACCGTCGGTTGTTGTGTCGAGTCACTCGCTTGAAGCTCGGTGACCATTCTCTGTATCGTCCCATATTCTTCTTGCGTCTTGGTGTGTTTCCTTCTGCCCCGTCTGTGCCGCTTTCGCGGTCGCTCGTGTCTGAGGATAAAAAATCACTAGAGGCGTAGTTGGACTTGTCTACCAGTTCTCTTGGTCTGTTGTTTATAGCCACTTCTATTGCGTTTATTTCCATGATGTGTCCATCTATACGCCTTCTGATCCTCATAGTCCATTTTATCCCTATGGAATTTGGACTTTTTACCTCGTATGATGTCTTTTTCAAATTTATCTATGTTCACTTTTAATCGCTCCTTAAATGGATCAACCTTCTCTCTTTTATCATAGGTAGTAAGAGTATTTTCTTTAGTCCTAATTTCATCCTTTAACTGAGAAAGGAGAACCCGGTCATGCTCTATTAACATGTCCATTATTAAAAAAGAGCATTTTTGAAGGCCTTGCTCCCATGTTGTCCTAAAGTCTGGGGCTACTTCCCAAGCAGGGAAGATCTGCACCCTCAATCCTCGAGGTACTAAATTTAATTTCTTGTACTCCTCTAGCGTTTTGGCATTCCAAAATGTCTTAGTAAGATTTTTATGCAAATTGGTAATGTCCGAAGTTAAACCCAAAAAACCGTCATCATTTTTTGCACCAATCCCAGAAACAGTATCCACTGAATCAAATATATCCGTCACTTGCTTCCCCCAAGCTAACTCTCTGGTATTTAAATCCATAATCAATAATAATCCAAAATGTGCCTCCGTTTAAGAAAGACTAACCACTGCAGAAAGCCACAAAAACCAATGTCTGACAAGATATAAAATAAACGGGCACCAACCACAATATCAATTTAGGTGGGATCACCTAGTGCATATAAATGGATTGATATGAAAACACATGAAAAGAAGAAAGTATATGCACACAAATAGGGATCACCACAAAGATATGAAAAAAGTATCAATTTTATTAATGGACACAACAAACAGACACTTTGTGGTTAAAAACAATTAAAAAGTCTGAGCAACCAGACATTAATAACAAAACAAAGACAATGGGTCATTTTGATAAATAGTTAAATGCTATGGGTCCCAAGACCAACCATACAGTATAATGCCAGGTATCTGCTAGTTACCATAACCTAGGGTCTATCAAATCAATTGTTATGACAATCATGACCTTAAATCAAAAAATACCATATTATCAATAACTACTATGGTTACATAGAAATTCTACATATACCATGGACAGAAAATTGAATGCTTATCATGTTGCCAACACAAATAAACATACATTAACAAGTCCCTTTCCCTAGCATGATATCACCTGGTTTCTGAGGATGAACAAGCTACCGGGTAGGTTACATGGGACCCCCAAACCCACGCGTATCGACACAGTGATGTGTCTTTCTCAAGGTCAGTGTGATGTTCTGTTGAAGTCCTTTATATACCTATCCAATTAGTAATCACTCTTACCAGCTGAGTTTCAGAGTGGGGGAGAAAGGTAGATCGGATCTGAGTTTAATGAAACAGCGTCCTGCTCCCATCAGTGTGCAGGAGCTTATATTAAGATCATATATCACATCAATACATTCAAGCACAAGCACCAAAACATAAGGTGACGCATAGTGTGAACAAGGCCACAATTTGATGTGTCAAAAAACAATCTGGACACTGGCACAACATAACAGTAACAATAGACTTTATCTGTGCACTCTGTTAGGTGTGGCTGCTAATTAACTGTGAGGTCATAGAAACTCACACCTGTATAAATTACTTTTCTAGTTGTTATTTTGATCCATTCTATGACTATGGGCTGATAGCCAGAAACGCGTAAGAATGTGACTCTGTTTTTATCTATTTGTGGATATATCTACACGTTTTTATGATGGTGTGAAATAAAGAATTGTTTTTTACTACTCAGCTGTGTGATCCTGCAACCTTTTTTTTTTTCCTCTGATACCCATTATAGTCATCGATTCCGGCCCTCTAAGGCAGGGGCATTTCACGCACGTTGCCCATGACTTGCGACTACAGGTGGGAGACATACACTCTGAGGTGTTAAGCTGTTACGTGCTTGAGGGCCTGCCATCACCTGTAGTACTGGGACTTCCTTGGCTCGCCGAGCACAATCCGGTAATTGATTGGCAGACACGGGAAGTGGTAAAATGGAGTGCATACTGTCAAGGACACTGCTTGGGTATCCGGTTGGCAAGGGTGGATACTCAGTCAGTGCCCCATTACCTGTCAGACTTCGAGGATGTGTTTTCAGAGCAGGGGAGCCAAGAGCTTCCTCCTCATTGTCCTTGTGACTGTGCCATTAATCTGGTTCCTGGTGCCAAGCTGCCTAAGAGCAGACTTTATAGCATCTCAGGTCCAGAAAGGCAGGCCATGAAGGACTATATTAAGGAAAGTCTGGCTAAGGGTGATATCAGACCATCCTCTTCTCCCCTTGCTGTGAGGTTCTTTTTTGTCAAGAAGGATGGGGGGTTACGTCCTTGCCTGGATTTCCGAGAACTGAATGCTATCACTATCTGTGATCCATATCCGCTACCCCTGATCCATGACCTCTTTATTCAAATTGTGGGGGGCAAAATGGTTCTCTAAGATGGACCTCAGGGGGCATACAACCTTATCTGCGTTAAGGATGGGGATGAGTGGAAGACTGCGTTCAATACGCCAGAGGGTCACTACGAGTGTCTAGTGATGCCCTTTGGATTGACGAACGCGCCCGCCGTATTTCAGCACTTTATTAATGACATCTTCAGCCACCTAGTAGGCAGGTTTGTTGTTATTTACCTGGATGATATCCTTGTTTATTCACCTGACCTTGACACCAGCAACAAGTCAGGAAAGTCCTACACATTCTACGTGACAATAAGTTGTATGTCAAACCGGAGAAGTGTATGTTCTCAGTTGAAGAGATCCCTTTTCTTGGATATGTATTATCCTCCACCGGTTTTTGCATGGATCCAGCGAAGGTCCAGGAGGTATTGGAAAGGGATCGTCCTGAGGACTTGAAGACCTTACAAAGGTTTTTAGGTTTCGCCATCTACTACCAAAGATTCATAAAAATCTTTTCGGTAGTAGCCAAACTGCTCACTAATATGACCAAAAAGGGGACAGACTTCTCCAAGTGGTCCAGTCCTGCCAGGGAGGTGTTTGACACACTGAAGGTTGTGACGGAGTCAGCTTACGCTGAGTTGTTTTCTTTAGAGTGGACCCTCTGGGTCGTGGCACCCACCCACCTAGGGCGAGCTGACCTTGTGAGGAAATACCCCCTATACAGGGAGTGTCAGGGGCAAGACCAAGGGGGTGAGCCACCACGACAGCTGGGACCAGACGGCTGGCTCAGGTAGGCACTAAGTACGAGTGTCTGACGACAAAGGACGTGCAGGAAACAAGACAAGACATGAATTCAAGGTATCTTCATTAAGGCAAACTCAGGGTAACATCAGATGCAAAACGTGATAACAGGCAAAACACAGCAAGGTGCGTGCGTGGCATGCCAAGGTCCATGGCATGGTACATGCCAGGTGGCACGCCTGGGTACAGGCAAGGACTCAATGGCATTGGACGCCGGACAGCTGGCAACGATCGACATGATCAGGGCATCAGGCTGCGTACATCAGCTCCGGACATCAGGCCGCAGTCATCAGGCTTACGATCTCTGGCGATTGGCAGGTTCCGGGCATCCGGCAGGCAAACCAAGGTTCAGGCAAGGAGGCACGATAGATCTCCAGACATGGTGCGTGTTAGGGAACACGCCAAGGTCCAAGGCAAGGTTCCAGGCAGGATGCATGCTATGGGCACACCAGGGTCCAGGGCAAGGTGCGTGTGTAGGGGACACGCCAGGTTCAAAGTACAAAACACGGTGCGTGTGTAGGGGACACGCCAGGGTTCAAAGTTCAAAGTACAAGACATGGTGCGTGTGCAGGGACACGCCAGGGTTCAAGGTCCAAGGCAAGGTCCTGAGCGTGTCTCCATGGCGATGAGTCTTTCCCCCTCGCCGTACAATCAGAGGTGCTCAGAGGCGGAGTTACCTGGGATGGTGCGTGACGCTGTTTCCTGGATCTCACACGTGACACACCACCCGGGAGCGTCACAGATGAACTTACCCACGTGGGGTATACTCACTCCCTCTGAACTCTGATTGGCATTTGCCCCAGGCCATTCGGTTTACACCAATAAGCCATCAGGCGTATGTCCCAACCACTATTAGGTGTCACACCAATAACATGAACCTGGATAGGAAAGGGGTGGCCAGAGCCGGTTTTAGGCAAAGTGGCACCATAGGCAAATGTTTAAAATGGGGCCCCTATTGCACCATCACACAGAAGCATTTTGGTTGTATTTACATGCGCTGAGTTCAGGCTGCTAAACAAGTGTGATCGACAATATTGAGGTCGTTTAACACTTGTTTCCTGTCCTCTTTCCACTGGATCAGGAATAATGATGGGACAGAACAATCACTCTTAGATCAATCTGTCCTCATACAGCATCATGTTATCAGCAGCACATCAGCAGCTTATACCGGTTTAACAAGCCAGATTAACCCCCCGCCCAGAATATACCCAGAGTTAAAGTGGCCTAGGCCTGAGTATACCCCGGGTGTACTCTGGCCTAGGCCAAACTATACCCCGGGGAATAATGCAAGAGGGAGCGTCATCTGACATTCTCTCCTCCATCATTGCTTTCAACTGTATCGGCGTAATGATGCCGATATAGTTGAATGTGGCATGTGGGAGGAAATCGGTGCTGGTGCCGGGAAGGCCCCCCTGACTTACGGGCCCCATAGCGGCTGTGTGGTGTGCCACTATTAGCGGCACGCCACCTGCTGGAGGCCCCTGAGGGAGCGGGGGCCATGGGCAGCTGCCTAGTCTGCCTGCCACTAATGCCGGCCCTGGGGGTGGTATAAACAGTAGCCACCAGTATGATTGGTTTACATTGGCAGATTCAATCATGTGTTCCATAGATATGACCGGGGAAAATCTAAGCTCTCTCCCCACGGATCCGGCGGGCCAGCTGGATATCTTTGGGCATGATGGTGACCCTCTTAGCGTGGATCGCGCACAGATTTGTGTCCTCAAACAGCCCCACCAGATAAGCCTCGCTGGCCTCCTGTAGGGCCATGACGGCCGAGCTCTGGAAGCGGAGATCGGTCTTGAAGTCCTGGGCGATTTCTCTCACCAGGCGCTGGAAGGGAAGCTTATGGATCAGCAGCTCGGTGGACTTCTGGTAGCGGCGGATCTCACAGAGAGCGACTGTCCCTGGCCGGTATCTGTGCGGCTTCTTCACTCCCCCAGTGGCGGGAGCGCTTTTCCTGGCGGCTTTAGTGGCCAACTGCTTGCGGGGCGCTTTCCCTCCGGTGGATTTCCGAGCGGTCTGCTTAGTTCTAGCCATAGCTTTGTATAGAAGAGAACAGAAGAAGAAGAAGAATACATCCATGACGAAGTGGTTCCCTGCGTCAGCTGAAAAGATATGGTTTGTCTAAGAATCTGCTGATCTTATTCTTTAATGCGGTCATCAGATCTGTGATTTGTTCCTCTCTGATAGTCTGGTATGGGGGAGCCACTGCGCATGACAACCTCCGCTTACAAAGGACTTTCAGAACAGCAGAGAGAATTATAGGTTCCCCCTGCCTAAAATCCAGGATCTTTATGATAAGAGTATTCGATCCCACGCATTGAAAATTTCATCTGATCCCTCTCACCCGGGACACTCCTCATTCCAACTACTCCCTTCAGGACGTCGCTTCAGAGTCCCCAAATGCAGCACCAACCGCCATATGAACAGCTTCTATCCACTCTCTGTTCAACAATCAAATCGTCATGTGTAGACTATATACTGTATCTGTCTTGTTAGATGTTACTTCTTGTATCTGTTGTTATATATTATGTTGCCTCTTTGCCACAAAGAATTCCTTGTATATATGTAATATGTACTTGGCGATAATAAATTTGATTGATTGAATTCCTTTAGAAACACTCCCACTCTATCCCAGAGTTACTCTCCTTGCCTGGATTAGTGCAGGACCTTGGTTAGTTGGAAACCCATATAAATACACCTTTGGAAACACTGATCCATACCCTTTCTGAGGAAGCTGAGTGGCGAAACGTGTGTAAGAGGGAATAGTGGTAAATATGTCATCTCTATCTGTACACTACTGGCATGTCGTCTATAGGATGTGTAATCTCCATCTCTTGTTAGGAGGTTTCCTCCTATACACTATATGGGCTGTAATATGTTCCTGGAATATTCCATATGGCACTTGCTGCACTTTATATCTCCTGTTTGTATTCCAGGGATGTAATGCGCTGTTAGCTCTTTATTCTCTTACTATTTATACCCTTTGCTCTGTGTCCTCTCATTATATGAGCTATTCATTTATAAGTGCACAGTATCTATTCACCTTATAAACCAATATCAGGTGATATATCTACAATCCGTTTATATATTTATATATAGATTTATCTCATACTCAATGAATACGTTGCACTTAATCTCATTTCCACCTTGATAGTGACACTCTCTTAGGATACATGTTACTCTATGATGGCACTTTTGCACATAGCCACTAGATGGAGCTACAACATGTGACATTTGCCTGAATTTTTCATATCTACACAGGGTTTGCACAAATTATATTTTCTTGTCTTAACTCTATACTATTTCACATTATAAGCTGTGTATATTTGTAATTATTTGTATGTATACAGGATTACCACTTCTGTGTCTGTAAAAACAATCCCCTCAAAGCCCTTTCTGACATCGGGTGTAAATGTACGCTGATCTCGGACTCTCTCCCTTTGATTTGGGCTGCGGCGCTGAGCCCACATATTTTCCAGCACATGATGGGCCAGAAATCCCGCCTATTGGTGACCCTGTCACGTGATCGTGGGTCACCGATGGGTTGGCATAACAACCAGAGTTCTCCAGCAGACCTGTATGGTTGTCACTGCTGGATCCTATGGGCACTGCCCGGTGGTCGGCACTCATAGCAAGTGAGCAACTCTGCTACATACAGGTGATCTGATCATTGCCTGTATGTAGCAGAGTCGATCAGGTTATGGCAGCTACTAGTCTCCCATGGAGACTATTGAAGCGTGTCTGTGGAGACATGGGGGGGTCAGCAGGCGCCCCGGTCCGCTAGCCAAAACTGCATGGACCAGGGATCGTCCTGCCGAACTCCTGCTCTTCTTTTTACATGGGAAAAACGCTAGTCAGTCAACACAGGTTGAGGGAAAAACAGTGTGGCAATGCTTTATTGAACCAGAAAACAGGCAGATAACACATAGAACAGTCCCAGAAAAATACACAAGATGGTGCACATTAGAGTTTCACCCTTCCACTGACTTACCGGAATAGTAGCAGCTATGACTTCAGAGCTCTGAGGGTCGCTACCCCACCTGTGATACGCACATAGAGAAGAGGTAACGACAAGCATAGGAAGATGACAGTCCATTCAAGGTGCAAGGCCAATTGATCCGAGGATCACAACCTGGCTTCTCCAAATGTATCCATGGTTCAGCAATGATCAATGAGCAGATCTGTATTCTTCCAACCGAGGCTGAAAACCCCTAGGTTGTTTCCTATAGAATGATAGATCCGTGTCCCTCCTGATGGAGCCATGATGTAAAATTGCTGCTGTCCTGTCTCTGGTCCTTTGGATGTATGGATGTCTTGGCAGAATCTCTCTGGCTGTTTCTCTCTCTCAGTCTCTTTATACAGAGGCATGTAACCTATTTTTAGACTTAACAAGTATCTTTCAATCAGTAACTACATAAAGAGTACAACTCCCCACCTCTTCTTGCTGTCTGTCATCTGCTGCTTTACCATGTTGCAACATATTTTAACCCCTTTCTGACATCTGATGTACTATCCTGTCCACGGTATCTGGGCCCATATGACCGGGGATGGGATAGTACGTCATTGTGATCAGCAGTGCTCAAGGGGGGAGTGCCGCTGATCACTGCCAGGTGTCAGCTGATTATCACAGCTGACACCCAGCACTATGTGCCAGGGGTGGTCACGGACCTCCCCCGGCACATTAACCCCTAGCACACTGCGATCAAACATGATCACTGTGTACCGGGGCATAGGGAACAGTTAAACAGGGAGGGGGCTCCCTGCGTGTTTTCCTGAGACCCTCGGAGCGACGCGATGTGCTGCGTCGCTCCTAGGGTCTCCACCCTGCAGGCCCCCGGATCCAAGATGGCCACGGGGGCCTTCAGGGTCCTGCAGGGAGGCGGCTTCCTCAGTGCCTGCTAAGAGCGGGCACTGAGAAAGACTCTGCAGCGCCTGTCAGATGGCTGATCTGACACAGTGCTGTGCAAAGTATCAGATCAGCGATCTGACACTTTATAGTAACGTCCCACACTGGAACATTACTATAAAGTAAAAAAAAAAAAAATCATATGTAAAAATAATTTTTTTTAAAATTCCAGAAATAAATAAAAAAAAAAAAATATTCCCTAATAAATTATTTTTTTGTAAATAAAAAAACAATAAAAGTACACATATTTAGTATTGCCGCGTCCGTAATGACCCGCCCTATAAAACTGTCTCACTAGTTAACCCCTTTAGTGAACCCCTTTAAAAAAAAAAGCACAAAACAATGCTTTATCATCATACCGCCGAACAAAAAGTGTAATAACACACGATCAAAAAGACGTATATAAATAAACTTGGTACCGCTGAAAACGACATCTTGTCCCGCAAAAAACGAGCCATCATACAGCGTCATCATTGAAAAAATAAAAAATTTATAGCTCGTAGAATAAAGCGATGCAAAAATAATTATTTTTTATATAAAATTGTTTTTATTGTATAAAAGCGCCAAAACATAAAAAATGATATAAATGAGGCACTGCTGTAATCGTACTGACTCAAAGAATAAAACCGCTTTATCAATTTTACCACATGCGGAACGGTGTAAACCAGGGGTCCCCAACCGCCAGTCCGCGGCCCAGCACCGGGCCGTTGCAGTGCCCTTGCCGGTCCGCGGACACAAGGGGAGCCGGCGGCGGTGCAGCAGCTGATACTCACCCTGCATCCCGCGGCGGCTTCATCCAGCGGCTGCTTCATCCAGCGCTGAGCGGTCACGTGCTACCGCTCATTTAAGGTCATGAATATGGACGCCACTCATCTCCCATAGGCGTGGCGTCCATATTCATAGACCTTAATGAGCGGTAGCACGTGACCGCTCCGCACAGGAAGAAGCTGAAGCGCCGCGAGATGCAGGGACGTGCAGCGACGGGAAGGAAGTTCAGCGACGTGAGGGTAAGTATGAGGGGGAGGATGGGGGAGCCGAGCGGAGCCATAAATATAAGGGAGAGTGGGAGCGGAGCCATATATACTAGGGAGGGAGAGTGGGAGCGGAGCCATATACACAGGGGAGGGAGAATGGGAGCGGAGCCATATATACAAGGGAGGGAGAATGGGAGCGGAGCCATAAATATAAGGGAGAGTGGGAGCGGAGCCATAAATATAAGGGAGAGAGAGTGGGAGCGGAGCCATATATACAAGGGAGGGAGAGTGGGAGCGGAGCCATAAATATAAGGGAGAGAGAGTGGGAGCGGAGCCATATATACTAGGGAGGGAGAGTGGGAGCAGAGCCATATATACAGGGGAGGGAGACTGGGAGCAGAGCCATATATACAAGGGAGGCCGGGAGAGTGGAAGCAGAGCCATATATACAAGGGAGGGAGAGTGGGAGCGGAGCCATATATACAAGGGAGGGAGAGTGGAAGCAGAGCCATATATACAAGGGAGGGAGAGTGGGAGCGGAGCCATATATACAAGGGAGGCCGGGAGAGTGGGAGCGGAGCCATGTATACAAGGGAGGGAGAGTGGGAGCGGAGCCATGCATACAGGATGGGACAGGGGAGCCATGTATACAGGATAGAAGAGTGGGAGGAGAGCCATGCATACAGGATGGGAGGATGGGAGCGGAGCCATGTATACAGGATGGGAGAGTGGGAGCAGAGCCATGTATACAGGATGGGACAGGGGAGCCATGCATACAACAGGGGGAGCCACACAGAGCTGGACGGGGGGGACCACACATACATTTTCTGATGATTAGAAAATAATCAGCATGTACAGTACTCCAGTACAATTGTTCTTAAGTGTTCAATGCTCTATTTCCTTGTAGGTTCCAATAATCATTAGCAGTGACGGTCATCAGTAGAAGTAGCCCAGTGCTCCCACTGAAACAGAAACAAGCCAGGTGCTCCCACTCATTCAAAACCTATGGTGAGTTGAGTCACATTAAAAATGTTATAATTAAATGATAAATATGCACTGCTAAACTACAACCGCGTCCATAGCCCCGCCCCCTTATGACCAAAGCCCCGCCCCTGTCACACCTCCATCCCCGCCCTGCCGGGCCATGGAAGAATGGTCTTGTTTCAAGCCGGTCCCTGGTGCAAAAAAGGTTGGGGACCACTGGTGTAAACGACCCCCCAAAAAGAAATTCATGAAACGCTGGTTTTTGCTCATTCTGCGTCCCAAAAATTGGAATAAAAAGCGATCAAAAAATGTCACGTGCCCGAAAATGGTACCAATAAAAATGTCAACTCGTCTCGCAATAAATAAGACCTCACATGTCTCTGCTGGTCAAAATATGGAAAAATTATAGCTCTCAAAATGTGGTGATGCAAAAACTATTTTTACAATAAAAAGCGTCTTTTAGCGTGTGACAGCTGCCAAACATAAAAACCGCCATAAATAGTAAAACAAAATTGGCTGGAATTGAGATCGGATGCCATGTCTCCTTTGGAGAGCCGCTGATGTGCCTAAACTGTGGAAACCCCTCACAAATGACACCATTTTGGAAACTAGACCCCCCAAGGAAATTATCTAGATGTGTGGTGAGAAATTTGAAACCCCAAGGGCTTCACAGAAGTTTTTAACGTACAGCCGTAAAATTAAAAAAATCATATTTGTTCCACAAAAATTATCTTTTCACACCAAATTTTTATTTTTCCAAGGGTAACAGGACCCCAAAAGTTATTGTGCAATTTGTCCTAAGTACGCGGATACCCCATATGTGGGGATAAACAACTATTTGGGCGCAGGGCAGAGCTCGGAAGGGAAGGAGTGCCGTTTGACTTTTTCAACGAAAAATTGGAAATGATATCGGATGCCATCTCGCATTTGGAGAGCTCCTGATGTGCCTGAACAGTGAAAACCCCCTACAAGTGACCCAATTTTAGAAACTAGACCCTCCAAGGAACTTATCTAGATGTGTGGTGAGCACTTTGAACCCCCAAGTGCTTTGCAGAAGTTTATAATGCTTGAAAATGAAAAAATCGTATTTTTTCCTCAAACATGATCTTTTAGTCCCCAATTTTTTTATTTTCCCAAGGGTAACAGGAGATATTGGACCCCAAAAGTTGTCCAATTTGTCCTGAGTACGCTGATTCCCGATATGTGGGAGAAAACTACTGTATGGGCTCACGTCGGGGCTCGTAAGGGAAGTAGTGACATTTTGGAATGCAGACTTTGATGGAATGGTCTGCGGGTGACAGGTTGCCTTTGGAGAGCCCCTGATGTGCCTAAACTGTGGAAACCCCCACATGTGACCCCATTTTGGAAAATAGACCCCCCCTAGATGTTTGGTGAGCACTTTGAACCCTAAAGTGCTTCACATAAGTTTATAACGCCCGGGCGTGAAAATAAAAAAATCATATTTTTTCCACAAACATGATCTTTAGTCCCCAATTTTTTATTTTCCCAAGGGTAGCAGTAGAAATTGGACAACAAAAGTTGTTGTGCAATTTGTCCTGAGTAGGCTGATACCTCATATGTGGGGGTAAACCACTGATTGGGCGCATGGCAGAGCTTGGAAGGGAAGGAGCACCATTTGACTTTTTCAACGCAGAATTGGCTGGAATTGAGATCAGATGCCATGTTGCATTTGGAGAGCCTCTGATGTGCCCAAACAGTGGAAACCCCCCAATTCTAACTCCAACACACCCCTAACCCTAATCTCAGCCCTAACCCTAGCCCTAACCCTAATGGGAAAATGGAAATAAATAAACTTCTTTAATGTGGTTTGAGCACCTTGAGGGGTGCACTTTTTAGAATGGTGTCACTTTTGGGTATTTTCTATCATATAGTCCCCTCAAAGTGACTTCAAATGTGATGTGGTCTCTAAAAAAATGGTATTGTAAAAATGAGAAATCGCTGGTCAACTTTTAACCCTTATAACTTCCTTACAAAAAAAAAAATTTCTTCCAAAATTGTGCTGATGTAAAGTAAACATGTGGGAAATGTTACTTAAGTTTTTTGTGTGCCATATGTCTGTGATTTAAGGGCATAAAAATTCATAGTTAGAAAATTGTGACATTTTCAACATTTTTGCCAGATTTCTGATACAGGAAAGATGTATATGTTTGTACCGTGTTAGCCAGTAGATAGAAAAATATTCAGGATTGAGAGTCCTCAGTAGTTGATACCTTTTAATGGCTAACTGAAAAGATGGTAACACTTTGCAAGCTTTCGAGACTACTCAGGTCTCTTCATCAGGCTAGACTAATACAAAATCTGAAGTCACATATTTATGCACAATACAGCCTAGAAAAAATGCAATAGATGAGACAAGTGACGTGAAGCAGAACTATCAATATGGGAGAGGGAGAAACATAAATATAAACATTGGACCAGTTCAGTCCTTATCTATGAACTGGTCCAATGTTTATATTTATGTTTATATTTATGTTTCTCCCTCTCCCAATAGGCTGTATTGTGCATAAATATGTGACTTCAGATTTTATATTAGTCAAGCCTGATGAAGAGACCTGAGTAGTTTTGAAAGCTTGCAATGTGTTACCATCTTTTCAGTTAGCCATTAAAAGGTATCAACTACTGAGGACTCTATCCTGAATATTTTTCTGCCAGATTTCTGTTTTTTTCACAAATAAATGCAAGATATATGAATGAAATTTTATGACTAACATGAAGTACAATATGTCATGAGAAAAACACCGGGATCCATGGAAGCGTCCAGAGTTATGACCTCATAAAGGGACAGTGGTCAGAATTATAAAAATTGGCCCGGTCATTAACGTGCAAACCACCCTTATGGGTAAAGGGGTTTATGTGCCTGCTAAATCTTTAGTATAATTCATTTGTTGCATTGTATTTAATACTTACTGCTTTATATTCATGACTGGGATCACTAGATGATGTTACCTGGTGGAAGGTGCTAAAGCATATAGATGTAGCCAGGCCCAACGTCTTTGATCATCTAACCAACCCCTGGTGTGCTGGCTCCAGCTGCCAAATTATCCCAAACCAGCTCCCACAATCCCTTTCTCCTGACCTGTAGTGTGGCCTATATATTTAGTTACATTCTAAGGGGTGAGGTGCTTGAACGCGCATCCCCGTTACATGCACATCAGCCCCTCTATGAAAAATCTCAGCCCATCTTGCCCAAACGCATTGCACAAAAAAACTTCTTACAATTCCAATAGCTACTTGCCCTTTATCTTCCTCCCCCAACCTGGTCCACCATCCCTCAACCCCTACTCTACCTCATATCGAAACCTTACTAACCTTATTACTATTACTTGCACTCCCTCATCTCCTTTTAATTGTGTACTCTGGAATCCGTGGTCTCTATGTAACAAGCTTCCTTTCCTGCACAACTACTTTCTGAACAACTCCCTTAATCTGTTGGCCCTCACTGAAACCTGGATTCAGGATTCTGACACTGTCTCCCCTACTGCCATTTCCCATGGGGGCTTACAATTCTCCCATTCCCCGAGACCCACAAACAGACTTGGTGGTGGAGTCGGCATACTCCTGTCCCCACAATGCACTTTCCATGTCATCCTCCCAGTTCCATCACTCTCATTCCCTTCTTTTGAGGTCCATACCATCAGGCTCTTCCGTCCCTCTCCCTCAGAGTAGCGGTCATATACCAGCCCCCAGGCTCACCCTCCCAATTCTTTGACTTCTCAGCCTGGCTGCCGCACTTCATGTCCTCAGAACTCCCAACCCTTATCCTGGGAGACTTCAACATCCCCATTAACCCCTTCATGACCCAGCCTATTTTGACCTTAATGACCTGGCAATTTTTTGCAATTCTGACCAGTGTCCGTTTGAGGTAATAACTCAGGAACGCTTCAACGGATCCTAGCGATTCTGAGACTGTTTTTTCGTGACATATTGGGCTTCATGTTACTGGTAAATTTAGGTCGATAATTTTTGTGTTTAATTGTGAGAAAAATGGAAATTTGTTGAAAATTTTGAAAATTTCCCAATTTACACATTTTGAATTTTTATTCTGTTAAACCAGAGTTATGTGACACAAAGTAGTTAATAAATAACATTTCTCACATGTCTACTTTACATCACCACAATTTTGGAAACATTTCTCATTTTTACAACAAAATTTAAAAACCAATTTTTTAGGGACCACCTCACATTTGAAGTCACTTTGAGGGGCCTATATGGCAGAAAATACCCAAAAGTGACACCATTCTAAAAACTGCACCCCTCAAGCTACTCAAAACTACATTCAAGAAGATTATAAACCCTTCAGGTGCTTCACAGGAACTAAAGCAACGTGGGAAGGAAAAAATGGATATTTTAATTTTTCCAACAAAAATTTTTTTTACCATCAATTTTTTTCATTTTCACATGGGCAACAGGATAATATGGACCCTACAATTTGTTGGGCAATTTCTCCTGAGTACACCGATACCTCATATGTGGTCATAAACCACTGTTTGAGAGCACGGCAGGGCTCAGAAGGGAAGGAGTGCCATTTGACTTTTTGAATGGAAAATATGCTGGAATATGTAGCGGACACCATGTCGCGTTTGGAGAGCCCCTGTGTGCCTTAACATTGGAGCTCCCCCACAAGTGAACCCATTTTGGAAACTATACCCCCCAAGGAACTTATCTAGATGCATAGTGAGTACTCTGAACCTCCAAATGCTTCACAGAAGTTTATAACACAGCCGTGAAAATAAAAAATAATTTTTTTTCCTCAAAAAGATTTTTTAACCCGCAATTTTTTATTTTCACAAGGGCAACATGAGAAATTGGACCCCAAAAGTTGCTGTCCAGTTTGTCATGAGTACACTGGTACCCCATATATGGAGGGAACCACTGTCTGGGTACACCTCGGGGCTCGGAATGGAAGTGATGTTTTGAAATGCAGACTTTGATGGAATGGTCTGCGGGCATCATGTTACGTTCGCAGAGCCCCTGATGTGCCTAAAAACAGTAGAAGTCCCCCAAAAGTGACCCCATTTTGAAAACTAGACCCCCCAAGGAACTTATCTAGATGTGTGGTGAGCACTTTGAACCACCAAGTGCTTCACAGAAGTTTATAACGCAGAGCGGTGAAAATAAAAAATCATTTTTTCCACAAAAATAATTTTTTAGCCCCCAATTTCTTATTTTTCCAAGGGTAATAGGTGAAATTAGACCACCAAAGTTGTTGTGCAATTTTTCCTGAGTACGCTGATACCCCATATGTTGGGGTAAACCACTGTTTGGGCACGTGTCGGGGCTTGGAAGGGAGGGATCACTGTTTGACTTTTTGAAAGCAAAATTGGCTGGAATCAATGGTGGTGCCATGTCGCGTTTGGAGACCCCCTGATGTGCCTAAACAGTGGAAACCCCTGAATTCTAACTCCAACCCTAACCTCAACACACCCCTAAACCACAACCCTAACCCCAACACACCCCTAACCCTAATCCCAACCTTAACCATAACCCTAACCACAAGCCTAACTCTAATCTAATAATACATTTTTTTATTTTATTATTTGTCCCTACATATGGGGGTGATAAAGAGTGGGGTATTTACTACTTTTTTTATTTTGATCACTATGATAAGGTATATCACAGTGATCAAAAAGTCCCTGAATGAAAGAATGAATATGCACTGCGCTTGCGCCCGCCACTATGGAAGATGGCGGTGCCCATGATTGATGACGAAGGGACACCAGGACTCGGAAGGTACTGGAGGGGAGGGGGATTGGAAGGCGGCGGGAAGGGGAGGGGTGGTGATGCTGATGGAGGAGGCATATCGCTGCCATCAGTCGGTGGCAGATCACCCCCATCAGTCGTGGGGGGTCAGTTTACTGTCTCCAGCCATGGACGATGATATTTCAGCATCGGCCATGCTGTATTGTAATATTTCACCAAGTTTCATTGGTGAAATATTACTATCGCTCTGATTGGCTGTTTCACTTTCAACAGCCAATCAGAGCAATCGTAGCCATGGGGGGGCAAAACCACCCCCCCTGTGGAGAAGCACAACTCTTCCTGTGGGTCAGGTGACCTTTCAGTGCCCCCCGTCACATGACCCGTAGGAACGCAATTTATACCATGACGCCTACGTAGGCGTCATGGGTTGTAATGGCACAGGTTTTCATGACGCCTACGTAGGTGTCATGGGTCGGGAAGGGGTTAACAGCCCCACTTCCACAGCTGCATCCCAGCTTCTATCACTAACCACTTCTCTCGGCCTCTCACAGCTCTCAACCTCCGAGACACACAAAGACGGTAACACCCTTGACCTGATCTTTGTCTGGCTCTGTTCAATCTCCTACCTAGATAACTCACCACTTCCCCTCTCTGACTACAACATTCTTTCCTTCACAATCACAAATCCTCACCCACCCCAGCACACTCCTACCTACCACACATTCTGAAATCTACAAGCCATTAACCCTCATAAACTTGCAGACTCCCTACACTCATCATTGTCCCCAATCTCCTCTTTTTTATTCCTGATCTGGCTGTACATCACTACAATGACACTCTTAGAAGCACCCTTGACCAAGTAGCTCCCCTCACCCGCAAAACCTCCAAGCACAGAGTAAAACAGCCCTGGCTCACATCGCAAACTCAACTTCTCCATTGATGCTCTAGGAGTGCTGAACACTTATGAAGAAAAACTCGCACACCAGATAACTTCATCCACTTCAAATTCATGTTAAGAACCTTTAATTCTCCCCTTCACCTTGCAAAACAGACCTATTTCACGACCCTGATCTCCTCATTATCCAACAACCCCAAGAAACTTTTTGATACCTCTCACTCACTCCTCAGGCTGAAAGCACAAGTCCCTATCACAAACATTTGCGCCGATGACCTGGCCTCCCACTTTAGAGAGAAAATAGATAATATCCACCAGGAAATCTGCTCCCAGCCACCAAGTGAAATGACTCTCATCCCTCCCTGCATTTCCCCGGCTCACTCTCCACATTTGATCCCATCACAGAAGAAGTCTCCAAGCTCCTCTCTTCTTCTCGTCCAACTACATGCACTACTGACCCCATTCCCTCACATCTCCTCCAGTCTCTGTCTCCAGTTATCACAACTCGCCTAACTACAATCTTTAATCTCTCCTCGGGCATTTTCCCCTCCTCCTTCAAACACTATCATTACTCCATTATTAAAGAAACCCGCTCTAGACCCATCCTGCACAAACAACTACAGACCAGTCTCCAATCTCCCCTTCATCTCTTAACTCTTGGAGCGACTGGTTTACTCTTACCTTACCCATTACCTCTCCACTCACTCCCTCCTAGACCCATCATAGTCCGGTTTCCACCTCCTACATTCGACAGCAAAATGTAACGGTGACCACTCTCTGCTCATTCTCCTCAACCTTTCTGCAGCCTTCGACACTGTTGACCACCATCTTCTACTCTCTAGGCTCCAGTCACTAGGCATTAAGTACACTGCTCTCTCCTGGTTCTCTTCCTATCTTTCTGACCGCTCCTTCAGTGTTTTGTTCGCTGGCTCCACTTCATCTCCTCCTCCTCTCACTGTTGGGGTACCTCAGGGCTCAGTCCTTGGCCCCCTTCTCTTCTCTCTATATAGCCCCAATTGGACAGATCATCAGCAGATTTGGCTTTCGGTACCATCTTTATGCTGATGACACACAGCTATACACATCATCCCTTGACCTTACCCCTGCTGTACTACAGAATGCCAGTGACTGTCAGTCCGCAGTCTCCAACATCATGTCTGCTCTCTATCTGAAACTAAACCTTTCAAAAACCGAACTTCTACTCCCACAGTGTACCAACCTCCCTAAATCTGACATTTCCCTCTCTGTGGGTGGCACCCTAATAACACTCCGGCAGCAGGCATGCTGTCTGGGTGTTATGTTTGACCTCAGTATTGCCTTCATCTCCCATATACAATGTCTTGCCCGCTCTTGCCGCTTACAACTAAAGAACATCTCTAGAATCCGCCCTTTTCGCACCGTGGAAACAAAACCCCTCACTGTTGCCCTGATCCACTCCCACCGGGACTACTCTAATGCTCTATTAATTGGCTTCCCCATCACTCGACTTTCCCATCTCCAGTCCATCCTTAATGCTGCAGCCAGGGTCATCCATCTGGCTAATTGGTACTCTGACGCGTCCGCTCTTTGCCAGTCATTACATTGGCTGCCCATTCATTATAGGATCCAATTCAAAGTACTTGTTCTCACCCACATAGCTCTCCACGGTGCAGCACCCCATTACATCTCCTCCCTCATTTCTGTCTATTAATCTAACAGACTGCTGCGCTCTGCAAACGACTTTCGACTAACCTCTGCACTAAACCGTACCTCCCACTCCTGACTCCAAGACTTCTACCGTGCTGTGCCAATCCTCTGGAATGCTCTACCCCAAGAAATTAGGACCAGCCACAACTTGCACAGTTTTAGGCGCTCCCTCAAAATACATTTGTTCAGAGCAGCCTATCACATTCCCTAGTCAGTCATTTTATGTGTAAGTGGCATATGTAGCCCATTGACTATTCTCATCTATCCCCCACTCCCTCAAGATGGCTGGACCATCATTGTAAATACATCAATGTAAATACACACCTGTACTTTGTATCTCCCTCACTTCATTGTAGATTGTAAGCTCTCACGAGCAGGGTCGTCTTATTTTGCTGTAATCATTGAATTATTGCTAAAGTTGTTATTTTTGACTGTTCTGTTTGAAACTGTTAAATTGTAAAGCGCTGCGGAATATGTTGGTGCTATACAAATAAAGATTATTATTGTTATTATTAAGGGTAAGAATGGAGATGAGATCAAGCAGCCTTACTTGATTGTTTGAACTATTTGCATAGTTTTTCCATCTCTGCTTTTGAAGTCAACAAACTGGCTCTATACCACAATGCATAATTAGCATATCAGCAAACATCACAAGTGATAAAGGATAAGCACACAATAAAAGTTAATATTACCGGCTTACACAAACAAAAGTCTGTTTTATTGACCAACCAGAAATCAACACTTAAATTTGAAAGCCAACATACAGATAACATTCTATTATTCTCCGTCTGCTAAAAAATAGCCATCTGGTTAAATTAAGATACAATGCTGTATGTCTTCACTATGCCAAAAGTAAAAAAAAATGCTTTAAAGATGTTAAAAAATTTAAAAAAATATAAAAAGCTCAAATTACCCGCCTTTCGCCCCATTCAAAATAAAACAATAAAAAAATCAAACAAACACATATTTGGTATCACCGCATTCAGAATTGTTCGATCTATCAATATAAAAAAAGAATTAACCCGATCGCTAAACTTAGTAATGAGAAAAAAAAGTCAAAACAGCAGAATTATATTTTTTTGGTCGCCGCAACATTGCAATAAAATGCAATAATGGTCAATCAAAAGATGGTATCTGCAGCAAAATGGTATTCATTAAAGGGAACCTGTCACTTATTTTGGCTGCTATAAGCTGTGGCCACTGCCTTTCAGGGCTCATCTACAGCATTCTATAATGCTTTAGATAAGCCCCCAATCCGACCTGAAAGGTAAGAAAAATAAGTTTTATTATACTCACCCGGGGAGCGGTCATATATAATATTCCATAATTGCCTGCCCCTCGCATCACGTATTTGTACAATTTATCAATAAAAAAAAAAAAATATATATATATATATATATATATATATATATATATATATATATATATATATATATGTTCTCCGCGTCTGAGTTATTTTTGATGGTCAACATACTTTCCTGTAATTAATTTCTCACTCTACGTATGATAATTTCTTTTCTCTGTTGGATTTTTGATGTTTAAAAAGGTTGTCCACTAGTTGGACAACCCCTTCTCATTCCTCATGTTTGGTCCTGTTAAAATAAAAAAACACTTATATATGCCTCCCATGCTGACACCGCTTCAGTGGTGTTGGCACTTATGTTCTTGGGTCTCTTTTGAGGTTTTTACGTCATGTGAGCCCTGTGCCCAATCAGCGCTGGTGTCACTGTGCTCACCTTCGAACAAGTCGAACATCATGAAGCAGTCAGAGAGCAGCCGCGGCCCTGGCTTCCTGTTGATGTTCAATACTGTCCAAAGGTGGGGACAATGAAGCTGCCGCTGATTGGGCACACGGCTCGACAAACTAACATAATCCCAGGGACAGTGAGTTTCGACACCACTGAAGTGGAGCCGACATGCCAGCGGAGTATGAGTGTTTTTTTAATGAGGCTAAACATGAGGAATGAGTTCACTGAGAAAAAAAAAATATATAATTATCCCTTGATTAGAAGATTCACTGACAAAAGGATAAAACTAAACTTTATTAATTCCAAATGTAAAACTATACCCACAATTCACTGAGTTGGCTATAGTTTTACATTTGGAATTAAAAATGTTTAGTTTTATCCTGTTGTCACCAAACATGAGGAATGACAAGAGACAACCCCTTTAAGAAGATCCAGTTTTGGTTAAAAGGATTCCAACATTGTGAACATAAAAAAGGCTTCTCCCCTATGTGACATCTGATGTTTATTAACAGTTGATTTCCAAGTAAAATATTTCCCACATTAAGAAAATTAAAAAGATTTCTCCTCTGTGTGACTGCTCTGATGTCTAACAAGAAGCGATGTCTGGTTAAAATGTTTCCCACATTCTGAAACAGGCTTCTACCCTGTGTGAGTTCTTTGGTGCCGAACACAATCTGATTTCTGTGTAAAAAATTTCCCACATTCTGAACAGGAAAAAGGCTTCTCCCCTGTGTGAGTTCTCTGGTGTCTAACAAGCTGTGATTTCTGGTAAAAACATTTCCCACACTCTGAACAAGAAAAAGGCTTCTCCCCTGTGTGAGTTCTATGGTGATCAACAAATTGTGATTTATGTGCAAAACATTTCCCACATTCTGAACATAAAAAAGGCTTCTCCCCTGTATGAGCTCTGTGGTGTCTATAAAGACACTCTTTCCGGTTAAAACATTTCCCACATTCTGAACAGGAAAAAGGCTTATCCCCTGTGTGAGTTTTCTGGTGACTAACAAGATGTGATTTATGATAAAAACATTTCTCACATTCTGAACATGAAAAAGGCTTCTCCCCTGTGTGGATTCTCTGGTGCCTAACACAAGCTGATTTACTGTTAAAACATTTCCCACATTCTGAACAGAAAAAAGGTTTCTCTCCTGTGTGTGTTATTTTGTGTGCAACAAGATTCACTTTCTGAGTAAAACATTTCCCACATTCTGAACAGGAAAAAGGCTTCTCCCCTGTGTGAGTTCTTTGGTGGTTAACACAAGCTGATTTACTGTTAAAACGTTTCCCACATTCTGAACAGGGAAAAGGCTTCTTTGCTTTAGGAGCAGTTTGTTTTTTAATGCCTCTTTTGTGACTTTGATTTTCCTTAGTAGTCAGTAATGAATCAGAAGATGGGACCTGTGTCATAGGATCAAATGACAGATCTTTGCTGTGAATGTATGATGATAAATCAGGAGTAATAGCAATCACTTTAGTTGTGTCTTGTAGGATCTCAAGATCATCAGATTTAAAAATTGATGATGTCAGCTGTCCCTCTGATCTCCTGGTACAGTCATCTGCTAAGATAAAAAAACAATTACTTTTTAATAAAATATCCTTGAGTTTCATATTTTTGAACATTTCTACTTAAACTGTCCATAAAAATGGCAAGTTATGTAAAAAACTTTAATTATTTACCAAGACAATAACAGTTCACAGTCTAACAGAAAACCTTACTGGATGAACCAGTAGTGCTTGATGTTCAACTGTTTTTTCATTCTGCCTCCCAAATATCGAATAAAAAGAAACCAATCAATGTTATGTAGCTGAAAATACCAATGCCAATTCTCATCTCACAAAAAAAAGGCCCCACTAAGGTCCATCATCTGTCAATGGAAAAACAGAGGTTCCCACACTATTAGTGGTTCAAAGGCTGTTGAAAAGCAACAAGATTTTTTTTTTTACATTCAACACATTATCCGGATGATGGGACTACTACTGCCCCATCATTGGCTAATGTGTCACTCACTGTCAGTATAGCAGGCATAGCCCGATGGGACTTGTAGTCCCATTGGATGATGCCTGCATACAGACACACACACAGCCTCGCACAGACCGCGACCGAGGGCCCCCCGCACAGACCCGCAGCCCTCCCTAAACAGACCTGGAGCATCCCCACAGACCGCTGCCCCCCGCACACACACGCAGACAGCACACACAGACCCGTCACTCGGGATGGGAGAGGAGACATGCCGCAGAGCGACGGGGCTGTGTAGTGCTGTGCAGCACCGCCTACAGACTGCTGTCACTATTGATGAGTGACAGCAGTGTGCAGAGGCTGGGGTACGCCTGCTGATGACGTCACGTCAATTTTCAGAGTCAGGAAATTGACGTGACATCAGCGGATGCTAGCGGCTGCTGCAGCCTGGGGCTCACGTGACCTGGACTCAGCACCGCTCAGAGGCAGATTTGGCAGCCCACGGTAATTACAAACTTCATAAGGGGCCCCAGGGAGAAACATTGGGGGGGTTAATAAATGTAGTGGACAACCCCTTTAATTTCCGGAAAGTGGCCGTAGAGTCAAAATATTCACTCCTCCTATGGATTATAACCTTCAGTGAATTAATTTATAAAATGGAATCCCTTTATGGGGATTTTGACTATTCTGGTTTTCTATTATTTAGTTATATTAGGGCTTCTGCATATGGTATGTCCAATCTCATCTGGGATCTGTTCCTGCTGTCCAGCTGGAGTAATCTGCTCCCTACTTCAGCCAATTGGAAAGTACCACACCATGTTCTCTTCTTGTTCAGTCCTCTGTGCTCAGCTCACGGCTTGTTTATTTGTTTCCTGTTGTGACCGTGGCCCATTTACTGACTACTCTTGTGTCTTCTGATTCTGTACTTCTAGTTCTAACCCAGCTAACCGACTATTCTTCTTGCCATCTAACATAACAGAATAGCAGGTTACACCATGGTCCAAGCCTAGGGGTCCCAGTGTAGGTCCAGATCCATGTAAGGGTCTTAAAGGGCAATGTGCAAGGCAATCCTTGGGATATGGAAAGCAGAGAAGATAGTGTCAAGCATATTCATGGTGGACATCTTATGAGCTGCCAGGTGACCCAATACATTGTGTCTGCAAACTATTCCAGCTAGAGCTGCATTCAAATAGCTTAATGGCGTTCATACCCTTCTGAACACCGCCATGTGCTCAGAATTGGAGGAATCCTTAAGGACAAAAATGTCCAGGAAGGATGGGAAATCTTGAAAAATGAAATTCTCAAAGCACAATTGTTAACAATTCTGAAAAGAGGGAAGACTAGGAAACATTTAAGGAAACCAGGATGCATAAACACAGAACTTAAGCACATGCTAAAAAGGAAGAAAGAAATGTTTATAAAATGGAAAGAGGGAGGCATATCTAAAGAAGAATATAATGCTGTCTGCAGAACTTGCAGGGCACAAATCAGATTATTAAAGCTGACAATGAATTGAGGCTGGCAAGAGACGTCAAAAAGAATAATATAGGATTTTGGGAATATGTCAAAAGTAAAAGAAAAGTCAAAGATGCTATAGGATTTTTACAGGATGAAAATGATGAAATGGTAAGACAGGATGTTGAGAAGGCCGAACTTTTAAATTCCTATTTTGCATCTGTTTTCTCTCATAAAGAAAATGTAACATCAACTGTTCTTCACTGTCCTATTAAGGAAATAGAAGAATCCAGGATATCTATAAACAGAAAGATAGTGAGAAAACACTTAGCCAGAATGGTGACCGGTCTGCAAACCCTGTCTTATGAGGAAAGGTCGCAGGATTTGGGAATGTTTAGCTTGCAGAAGAGAAGACTGAGAGGAGACTTAATAGCTGTCTACAAATATCTCAAGGGCTGTCACATTGTAGAAGGATCATCTTTATTCTCATTTGCACAAGGACAGACCTCTGTCTGGGATGATTTAGCGAATCCTGCTTTGAGCAGGGGGTTGGACCAGATGGCCCAGGAGGTCCCTTCCAACTCTACGATTCTATGATTCTACAGTAGTGTACAACCATATATAGAGTACTGTGCGAAGTTGAAAAATAATTTGTAAGATCCATTTGTTTTCTATTATCCTTTGTGAATAATAAAAATAAAAGTTATCACCACATAAAGTGACACACGTCAGATTTAAAAAATAGGGCCTGATTAGGAACACAAAATTGGCTGTAGGAAGAATTTAAGTCAGAGTATTTTGGACACTACTGTAATCAAAAAACTGTGAGTATACTGTAGACTAGGGGTCCCCAACCTGTAGCTCGGGAGCCACATGTGGCTCGCGGTCCCATGATTTGTGGCTCGCGACTGTCTGCCAGCTTGGTGCATTAGCTCCAGGTCTAGCAAACAGGTATGAGGAGCACATCTCAAAATGGGCATCATGATTAAGAGTGCTTAGCCACTCGAAACGCGTAGATCGATCGCATGCCTTGTAACTCATGCTGGCTTTTAAACCTCATTTCTATTGAGTGAATAAAGAATATTTTTCACTACATCGTGGAGCTGGACAAAGTTTTTTCTCATTGCCTTGTATTGTGGGAACCCCTGGTTCTCAGTGTACTACTTTGGAGTGATTTCTGTGGAAAAGCTTCAGCTATCATTATACCCATAATGGGGGCTTTGATTGACACTACTTTAAGGGGGACAGGAGAAGGATGTTGCTTGTGACCCCCTATCAGAGCTGAATGTGGCTCACGACCCTCTCTCTAAGCTGAATGTAGCTCTCAAGGTCAAAAAAGTTGGGGACCGCTGCTGTAGACAATAACACATCTACTGAAATGATCAAACTCAACAGTCTTCATCAGTAATAAATGAGTAACTAGTGGTGAAACCTCTCTGGGGTAATTAGAGTATGGGGCTCGGTGACTTCACAATCTAAACTATCGTAAGGGCCAATATTTTCTGTCAGATGAGTTTCAAGAAGAAATATTACACATTTAAAGAGAACTGTTATACACTGATCCAGGCTCATTGTAACATCACAAGGGGATAGCCTACCATGTGGCAGCGCCAAAAGAATTCCCCTAGTCACTGCACTCACTTGCACATAATATAGAAAAGTAGGAGAAAAATGAAGTACCGAGTGCTTCTTCATATATAAATATATCCCAATTTTATAAATACATAATTAAATACACACATCACAAGAAAAATACATAAAAGAGAGGTGCCAGATGGTCGCTCTATGGGAACAGGGGTAAATTCTCCATAGTAACAGCATTAGAGAAGCCCCAAATGCAAGTAAAAGAGTCAACAGGTGTCGTCCAGTTACTACTATAAATCCACTTATGCGCCAGGCATATAGGTCTTCTAAGGGGTTTTCCTCCTTCTCTGTCTTCCTGGTAAGCCTGATTGATCTTATCCTTTACCTATATGCCTGGCACATAAGTGGATCTATGGTAGTAACCGGGCGACACCTGTTGACTCTTTTACCTGTATTTACCTGTAAGCCGCTGTTCCTCGGCGGCAGGTACTGAACGCGTCTGTCATTATTCTCCCCTGCTCTGCCAGCGAGCAGGGGAGAATGAATGAGTGAAAAACCAGATGTGGGGTCCCCCTTTTTATAATAATCCAACCAGACAAAACTTACAGGTGCGGGCTGCTATTCTCAGGCTGGTAAGGGGCCAAGGATTTTGGCCTCCCCAGCCTAAAACAGCAGCCCGCAGCTGTCCAGAAAAGGTGCATCTATTAGAAGCACCAATTCTGGAGCTTTGCCCAGTTCTTCCCACTTGCCCTTTAGCAGTGGCAAGTGGGGTAATGGGGGGTTAATGTCAACTTCCTATTGTAAGGGGACATTAAGCCCGGCTTAGTAATGGAGAGGTGTCAATAAGACACCTATTCATTAATAATCCTATAGTACTGAAAGAGTAAAATAAACACACACACCTAGAAAAAAAGTATTTTTTATATTTTTGAAATAATACCAAAAACACAGTTTCCCATCTTTATTATACTCCTAATCCAGGTGACACCCTCGATCTCCTGAAAGAATATTAAAAATAATAAAGCAACAATATACCATACCTGTCCAGCATTCAGTCCCTCGCCGTAATCTATATCTGGGGGGTTAATAAGTTTACAACCGGAGCTGTGCTAATGCGATCGCCCCGGCTGCAAACTATAAGGGAATGAATGAGAAGCAGCGGGTGCAGGCTCAGTAACTAGCGGTGACGTCACTGAGCCTGCTCTGGCTGCCGGCTTTAACTCCTTTGACCTCAGTACCGTGGGAAAATGCAAGTGATGAGGTCACGGCAGTACAAACTATGTCCCAGTGACCTCATCACTTCCATTCTCCCATGGTACAAAGGTCACAGAAGTTCAGTTTCAAATTCATTCATTCTCCTCTGCTCACGCAGATCGCAGTAGAGGAAGGAAAGCCGGCTTCAGAACCAGCAGCCGGGGAACAGTGCTTACTGTAGTGCTCTTCCCCAGCGGCCGTCCGTGTGGTCCTGATGCGGCACAAGGGTGGCACACGGATGCCGCACATACTACACATACGGACACTGCTATCTCCGGTACTGTCTTTTCCGGTACCGTAAATATCAGGACGTGTGAAACCATCCTAATGTTGTTGATCATAAAAGCAAAGTTTGGCCAGAAAGACTGGACCTGGTCTTGTAGGGACCATATGAGCACATTCAGCAGCACAGATGGGAGAGAAGGTAGATTCATCCAATAAGATATCGGGGATCTAGGAAGCCAAAAGCATCATTACCCTCCGCTTTCTCTTACAGACCAATCATAATACTTTTTTTCAAGTCATTTTCTAACTTTTCAGCACATTCTACATACGCTGTCTTCTGGCTTTGTAGTTTACACATCTGGGCAGGTAACCGTCAGAGTCTTCTAATCCCAGAGGGTAGGTGGATCTTCCAGGTGGTAAGTTTTATAGAAAAGGGGCTTTCAATACACAAAGTCATTTGAACAGTTTTGGGTGGAAGAGAATGTTGTAGTTAGGAGGCAAAATGGTGAACATGGTAATACAGCCGGCTACACCACCGATAAAGCAGTCACAGCTGGTGAGTGAGAAGAATCTTTGAATTTGCTTTTAGTGATTACTACTCACCTGGGTAGCCATATGTAGGAATCTCCTCTTTACACCACTCATCACCCCTCACATATGTCTCTGTAGTATTAATATGGGTCAGATCTTCACCCTGAAACAAATATTGGAAAAGTCACAGACAGATGGAGAAGTCACATCTATGATCAGCTCTAATCCTGCCATCTCCACAGCTCTCATTATACAAGTACAAAACATATAATACTGGTGGATAAAACAAGACTGAACACAAGACTTTCACAGCCGTCTACACATCATAGGGGAGAACTCATGACACCTTCTCTCCATCTACCTGATGATCCTGAGGAACATTGGGATCTTCTTGTTTATAATCCTGTGGAAGAAGAGGACGGGGACATCTCTCTGGTGTTGTCATCTTACTGGATAGATCTGAAGAAAACACATACAGGGACTGAATTCATTCTTTACATACAGATAATTATAGACCGTGTGTATTTAGTCCTGTCTATTACCTGCTGATGTGAGGGGCTGGGGAACCTCCATCATGACGTCCTTGTAGAGATCTTTATGTCCTTCTAAATACTCCCACTCCTCCATGGAGAAATAGACAGCAACATCCTGACACCTGATAGGAACCTGACACATACAATGATACAGTCATCCCCCCAATCCCCTCATAGTGTTACTGTATAATGTCCCAGCATTCCCAGCAGTGTCACCTCTCCAGTCAGCAGCTCAATCATCTTGTAGATGAGGTCTAGGATCTTCTGGTCATTGATGTCGTCATGTATCAGGGGGTGAAGTGGAGGCCCCGTGATTGGGCTCAGGGGTCTTCCACATCCCTCAGACACAGAGTCCTGACAGCGCTCACTAGAGGTCTTCTTCACCACTGTGTAATCCTGGTTATGGAGAGACACATTAATAAATCTCACTACAGACATTTCCAGAGTCCTCACCTCTCCAGTTCTGACCATCTGTTATTCCCATAGATAAGAATGATGTAATGTGACGTCATCAGAATCTCTCACCTCTCCAGTAAGCCGGAAGAGGATCTCTAGGGTGAGTTGTAATATTGTCTCTGCCATCTTGTCTCTGTCCATATCCATCCTTCAGGGGTAAATCAGGAAAATTTTCTTATGTTAAAGATCTTCACTGAGAGGATCCGATATTGTAGAAATCTGAATGAAAAGATGAGCTGATGTCACATCATAAAAATCCTGTGTAATAATACAGTTACTGGAGATAATAAGGAAAACATATGAGATTTATTATTTTACAGTATTTAGTTTCCTTCTTTACATCTACTAATAAAACCTATATATTTAGGCCACAGACAACAAGCAGTTTCCTCCTCGGAGTCGGCAGCTGAATACGTTTCTCATAGACTCATCTTCCATAACGCTAATTCTCGTCTCATTTACCGACACTGGAATCGGCATTAGCAATACTGCAGGAGATATTCATTACACGTGACAGGAGAAATAACTACTTCATGGTGAGGACGACATCTTCATCTTCTACTACGGCTCTAGAAACAGATTTGCCCAGAGTCCGTCACTGACTCCACCACCACCGGCCATCTATATGAATGCTTCCCGTCAGAGGCGTAGCTAGGGTTTTGGTTTGGGGGCGAAACTTCTGAGTGGGCCCCTAACCAGGTAACCTTGATTACAACTCAGTGACGCACCCTAATAGTGGATGTAGGAGAACCTCAGCAGATGACTGCGCTGTTACTGAAAATAATCTCCACAAGCCCATATACTAGGAGGCGCCTGTCTGTATCCTGTTCATTTAGACACTGTTCACATGTTCAGGTTTTAAATACATTAGATAGGGACTGCTTCGTGAAGGGTTACCGTGACGTGGTGAAGCGGCTTGGTATACATTTTTTGCAAAAAACGTATCGACTAAATACCCTGTGTTTGTTATACAGCACTTGCTGATTACTGTTATGTTTTTTACTGCAGAGTATTTTTGCAAATTTGTCATTTTGTGCTTTCTTGTTGTGTTTCAGCCATTGGGTGGTGTGAGCATTGTCTTACCGACTTGTTCACACTTGTGCATGTCACATATGTTTTTAACCATGTCGCGTTTGGAGAACCCCTGTGTGCCTAATCATTGGAGCTAGACCCTCCAAGGAACCTATCTAGATGCATAGTGAGCACTTTGAACCCCCAGGTGCTTCACAAATTGACCCGTAAAAAAAGTACTTTTTTTTCACAAAAATTTTATTTAGCCTCAGTTTTTTCATTTTCACATGGGCAACAGGATAAAATGGATCCTAAAACTTGTTAGGCAATTTCTCCTGAGTACACCGATACCTCATATGTGGTCATAAACCAGTTTGGGCGCAAGGCAGGGCCCGGAAGGGAAGGAGCGCCATTTGACTTTTTGATTGGAAAATTAGCTCCAATCGTCAGCGGACACCATGTCGCGTTTGGAGAACCCCTGTGTACCTAAACATTGGAGCTCCCCCACAAGTGACCCCATTTTGGAAACTAGATCCCCGAAGAAACTTATCTAGATGTATGGTGAGCACTTTGAACCCCAAAGTGCTTCACAGAAGTATATAACGCAGAGCCGTGAAAATAAAAAATATTTTTTTTTCCTCAAAAATGATTTTTTAGCCCGCTATTTTTTATTTTCACAAGGCTAACAGGATAAATTTGACCCCAAAAGTTGTTGTCCAGTTTGTCCTGAGTACGCTGGTACCCCATATGTGGGGGGGAACCACTGTTTGGGTGCATGGCAGGTCTCAGAAGGAAAGGAGCGTCATTTGACTTTTTGAATGGAAAATTAGCTCCAATCGTTAGCGGACACCATGTCGTGTTCGGAGAGCCCCTGTGTGCCTAAACTTTGGAGCTCCCCCACAAATAACCACATTTTGGAAACTAGACCTCTTAAGGAACTTATCTAGGTGCTTAGTGAGCACTTTGAATCCCCAGGTGCTTCACAGAAGTTTATAACGCAGAGCCGTGAAAATAAAAATATTTTTTTTCCCTCAAAAAATGATTTTTTAGCCCGCTATTTTTTATTTTAACAAGGCTAACAGGAGAAATTGGACCACAAAAGATGTTGTGCAATTTGTCCTGAGTACACTGATACCCCATATGTGGGGGGGAACCACTGTTTGGGAGCATGAGAGAGCTCAGAAGGGAAGGAGCGCTATTTTGAAATGCCGACTTGATGGAATGGCTGTGGGCGTCATGTTACGTTTGCAGGGACCTTGATGTACCTAAACAGTGGAAACCCCCCACAAATGACCCCATTTTGGAAACTAGACCATCCAAGGAACTAATCTAGATGGGAGGTGAGCACTTTGAACCCCCAAGTGCTTCACAGAAGTTTATAACGCAGATTCGTGAAAATGATAAATATTTTTTTTCCCTCAAAAAATTATTTTTAGCCCGCTATTTTTTATTTTCACAAGGGTAACAGGATAAATTGGACCCCAAAAGTGGTTGTCCAGTTTGTTCTGAGTACGCTGATACCCCATATGTGGGGGTAGACCACTGTTTGGGCACACGTCGGGGCTTGGAATGCAGGGAGCACTGTTTGACTTTTTGAACGCAAAATTGGCTGGAATAAATGGTGGTGCCATGTCGCATTTGGAGACCCTGTGATGTGCCTAAACAGTGGAAACCCCTCAATTCTATCTCCAATCCTAACCCCAGCACACCCCTAACCCTAATCCCAACCCTAATCATATACCTAACCATAACCCTAACCCCAACACACCCCTAACCCTAATCCCAACTCTAACCCTAAGACCAACCCACCCCTAACACTAATCCCAATCCTAATTACAACCCTAACCCTAATCCCAACCCTAACCCTAATTCCAACCCTAATTCCAACCGTAACCCTAATTCTAACCCTAACCCTATTTTTAACCATAACTCTAACCCTAATGGAAAAATAAAAATATTTTCTTTATCTTATTATTTGTCCCTACCTATGGGGGTGATTAGGGGGGCGATTTACTTTTTTTTTATTTTGATCACTGTGAGAGTTTATCACAGTCATCAAAATAAATGAATGAATCTGCAGCGTTGCCGATTCCGGCGGGCGCACTGAGCATGCGCCCGCCATTTTCCAAGATGGCAGCACCCATGATCTGGGACGACGGGACACCAGGACAGTCAGAGGGACTTGGGAGGCACATGCAGGGTGAGGGGGTGATCAGAAGGCGAGGGGAGCGGAGGGAAGGCAGGGGGAGCAGATCATGACAGCGGCGGCCGATCGGCGCTGTCAGTTGGTGGCAGCGGCCGATCAGCGCTGTCAGTCGTGGGGGGTGTCGCTTCGGTGTCTCCAGCCATGTTCGATGCTATTTATATTTTTTTATGATTCGCTTTCTAATGATAATTGTTCACAATGATGGAAATGAGAACAGGAATTATAATAATGGTTTAGTTACCTAAGAAAACCTCTAAAAAAATGTGTCGCTGCATATACTGAGATGTTCTATGGCTAGTGTTTGGTATTATTAATACCTGGCCATATTTAGACACTAAAGAGGATAATAATCCGCTCATATTTGGACAATAGGAGGCGTCTCATTATAATTTGTTTTTATGGGCACGTTTGCACAGGCACAATCACTATATGTTTTTTGGCACCTTAATTTGCAATATACAGTTTTTAATTTAAGATTAAAAGTTAAGTTTTAATACAAATATACAATTATTTCCATACCAATTTGCTATATACATTTTTGATCGGTATTGGTAAAGTAGACCCCCCGCTTATATTATTTGAATATTGGATATGGCAGGTTTCCTATCCACAGGGATAGACACAAATCAATGGATGAATGAGGCCAAGGACGTTTTTTCGGATGGTGTTTTCACGCAGAGAAAATATATTCCATCATTCAGTGCAGCTTTTAAGGAACTCACCAAAATTTATAAAGAGCAAATTACGTCTTGGTGGGAGGTACAAAGTTTGGAAAATTATATAAAAGCAGGCATAGTACCTAGACACCTTAGAATATCTATTAATTTTGGTTATAGATACAAAAGCGCAACGTTGTCAGCTAAGCTTGAAAAGGAAGCTACAGATAGCTCACTAAGATTAATGAGAATACTCCTAGATGAGGAAAAATCTATGCTAATTTCCATTAATGAACGTCTTAAAGAACAAATAGAGGTTACAAAAAAATTTTCAGCAGAAACGGAATTCTCTGTAAAAGAAAATAGTTTACAGAATACTATTGAAAAATTTCAATACCATCTTAAAGAATGAAAGCATAAGTATTTTATTAGAGACCTACAGGAGTTTCGGGATAATAAGGCATATACGGTTGCTAATATTAAACCAAATAGACAACCAGAAACGGATATTTCATCCTCTGAGGCCGAATATTCCGACTCCGAGGGTAGGTTCAAAAACAATAGGGGGAGAACTAGAGGCAGAGGGGGTATACGAGGAGGTAGAGGGGCAGGTCGGGGGTCACCACAGAGGGAACATTTTTTAGACTCAAATTACCCACTGAGAAGTCTATTCAATACCCGGAACCCCATTTGAATAACCAAATCGTTAATATCTCATCAAAACCCCTAAATAAGGAACAGATGGCGGTGTTAAGTAAGGGCATGTCATTTGTCCCAACCTCTGATTTTGTATGCTTTGAAGCTATTAAAGACCTTAATTTGTTCATACGTAAACTTAAATGGAAGAAATACTTTATAAACGCAGATAAAAAAAGCTGCACTGAATTAGGTATTGATGAGGATCTATTGGGTGATGTCAGGTTTCTGTATCATCTGGGGGATGTGGACCCCAATGAATATGGTGAAGGTCCTTTTACGGACTTTAAGAACAAAAGCAAACGTATGCCACCAATCAATAATGATATAAGTGCCATAGATGTTTTCTCTAATCTGGTATCTAGGGACCTGATAGATTTAGAAAAATCTCAAAAACGAAGACCCCGTAATCTTACCAAAATTGAGATGGATGGTCTGCTTGAATTAGAGAGGGATACCACCAGGATAATTAAACCATCGGATAAAGGTGGTAACACAGTAGTGATGGATGTTGCCCAATATAGAACTCTGTGTTACTTTCTATTGCAGAAATCCATGGGGTACGAGATACTTGAACGTAACCCTACAGAAATATATTTAAAGGAACTAAAAATTTTGGTTGATGGGGCCTTTCAATCAAAATTGATTGATAAAAATGAACGAGATTTTCTTATCCCTACACATCCGGTAGTGGCGACTTTTTATGCCCTGCCAAAGGTTCATAAGGGCCTGGTACCATTAAAAGGAAGACCTATAGTTTCTGGAATTGGGAGTCTAACCCAAAATTTAGGGTTATATGTTGATAAAATATTGAGACCGTTTGTGGTCTCTCTGAGTTCATACACACGGGACACCACTGATCTTTTATTGAAATTGGATAACATCGAGTTGGACACCAATATGATATTGGGTTCAATCGATGTGGAGGCTTTGTACTCATCGATTCCCCATGAGAAGGGATTAATGGCTACGGACTACTATCTAAGAACGAGAGGTTTACAATATATGGAACACAATTCATTTGTGATGAGGGCCCTTGAATTCTGTTTAACAAAGAACTTTTTTCTATTTGATGGCAAGTACTTCCACCAGCTCAGGGGCACCGCGATGGGTAGCCCTTGTGCACCATCTTATGCAAATTTGCTCCTGGGCTGGTGGGAGGAAAATGCCATCTTTGGAGAGCACTCAGAAGTGGCGGAGGAAAACATTGTCCTGTGGCTTCGCTACATGGACGATGTTTTTGTAATCTGGAAGGGGGATGAGAATGGTTTTTGTAACTTTGTAAAAGGCCTTAATAAGAATGATCTGGGCCTTAGCTTTACTTGTGAAGTCAATGCTTGTAGTTTACCGTTTTTGGATGTTCTGATTGAACGGGGTGAAAATGGACGCCTTTTTACTAAGACATATAGAAAACCTACATCTTCTAATTCACTTCTGAGATGGGAATCTAACCATCCAGTTCCCTTGAAAAAAAGGCATCCCTAAGGGGCAGTACCTTCGAATGAGAAGGAACTGTTCGGATCAGGTTACCTATAAGACGCAAGCCGATGATTTGAGATCCCGTTTCTTAGAACGGGGATACCCAGATGGGATCCTAAGGAATGCTTATTGGACATCCCTGGCTAGGGATAGGAAGGACCTACTCACTCCTGGGCAGAAATCTGAGGAGGATGGAACTATAAGATTCATCACAAAATATTGTAACGGAGCCAAGGATATTAAAGAAATAATAGACAGACATTGGCCGATTCTGTGTATGGATCAGGACCTCACAAGAGTTATTTCTAGTCACCCACAGATTACATACAAGAAGGGCCGTTCCTTAAAGGATAGGCTAGTCCGTAGCCATTTTACCCCAAAAAGTGCTGACAGCGCCACATGGCTGGGCACCCAACCAAAAGGATGCTTTAAATGTGGTTGCTGCAAATATTGCACTTCAATTGAAAAAAACAACGAATTCTGCAGTAACAATACAAGAAAAATATACCCCATACACCAATTTATTAACTGCAGATCCGTAGGGGTTATTTATAAGATGACGTGCAGATGCGGTTTAGAATATGTTGGCAAAACAAAGAGAGAGCTTAGGGTAAGGGTAGGAGAGCATCATAGGGATACTATCAATAAACGTGATACCCCGGTAGCCAATCATATTAATCAGTTTCATAAGGGAGATCTCAAGATGGCTAGCTTTATAGGTATTGAAAAGGTACCCAGAAATCAGAGAGGAGGTGATTGGGATAAATACATCCTCCAAAGAGAAACTTTCTGGATATTTACCCTACAGACAGTGCACCCTAAAGGATTAAACGATATACTCTCCTTTTCTTCCTTCTTGTAGGGAGGGAGTAATAGGGTGAGGTATATTAGGGAGAGCCGCCGTTGAGTGGGGGCGCCACTTGCACAGGATATTAGGGTGCCAACCTCCGCGTGAGGTAGGGAATAGGTAGAGAGGGTTTATCAGGGAGAGCCCTAGTGAGCACCCTCTCTATACTTCTAATAACAAGAAGATCCGTGGTGTCCCATGTTTAGCATTCAACATTTATCAGACTACTAATTGACCCCCATATTATGTAACAATATATCATTTGAATATATGACTCCCCGTATTTGATTTCCTCATATTATATTATTTGTCTCTGGGTTAGGGATACTGTAGATACGTCCTGTTTTTTCCCTTATCTATTTTAAATGTGAATGAAAAGATGGTTATGGAATCCATGCAAAGTGTCCATTAATAGGGTATTCAGCAAATTGAAAAAGTCTGAATAAATTATTATATATAATCTGGATGTAGCCACTTCTAATATGATTGATCAACAAGCTTATTAATACAATTGGGAGATAGCGGTAGAGAGCGCGACCAGATGAAGGATATGCAGCGTCGGGTTACCATGGACACTATGGGTCATGTGAACGGTGCTGTGATGACGCTGTACCTCCAAGACCGGATGTGATGTAAATGGCTGTAAGCCGAGCCCAGGAAGTGGGGCATGTAGATGGAGATGGGCCATTACATATGGTGGGACCGGAAATGAGGTACCCGGCGTCCGGAAATGGATAGGATACAATGTGGTGCTCAGTTATATAAAAGAAAGGCGATATTTGCACGCCATGTGTCTAATTGAACTCCATAAACTCCCCTGATGAGTCCTGATTAGATGAAATGCGTTGGGAGAACGGTGTTGGACTAAGGCTGTCCAGATAAATGCAGACATGAAGTTCTTTTAAGACTGGGGGCCTTTCTCACAAGAGCGCATATACAGGCATCAGTGTATAGGACTAATACACATGAGATGAGTATAAGGACATATTAATAACGCATCATGAGAGTATTTAATATTCAGTATTTTTGTGGAATATAGGCACTACACTATACTGGACTCCATAGGTGCTATATATTGTTCATTTTGACCTGTAAAATATGCCAATGTAATGGATATCTGATTTTGGAGAAATAGATATTTTTTTATGATTCGCTTTCTAATGATAATTGTTCACAATGATGGAAATGAGAACAGGAATTATAATAATGGTTTAGTTACCTAAGAAAACCTCTAAAAAAATGTGTCGCTGCATATACTGAGATGTTCTATGGCTAGTGTTTGGTATTATTAATACCTGGCCATATTTAGACACTAAAGAGGATAATAATCCGCTCATATTTGGACAATAGGAGGCGTCTCATTATAATTTGTTTTTATGGGCACGTTTGCACAGGCACAATCACTATATGTTTTTTGGCACCTTAATTTGCAATATACAGTTTTTAATTTAAGATTAAAAGTTAAGTTTTAATACAAATATACAATTATTTCCATACCAATTTGCTATATACATTTTTGATCGGTATTGGTAAAGTAGACCCCCGCTTATATTATTCGATGCTATTTCAGCATCGGCCATAGCTGGATTGTAATATTTCACCAAATTTCATTGGTGAAATATTACAATCGCTCTGATTGGCTGTTTCACTTTTAACAGCCAATCAGAGCGATCGTAGGCACGTGGGGGCTAAGCCACGCCCCCTGGGGTTAACTATGAAGTGTCCTCTGTGTGTGGGTCAGGTGACCTTTCAGTGCCCCCGGTCACCTGACCCGCAGGGGGGCAATCAATTCATGACACCATATATGCATTATGGGTCGTATTGGCACGACTTTTCATTATGCCTATGTGGCGTCATAGGTCAGGAAGGGGTTAAATTCTAAAGCATTCCTCTACAATATAGTGATGCTGGGTGCAAGTTCCCTAGAAAACAGTGCCCACATTGTGCCCCCTAGAAAGTAATAATGCCCTGTGTATGCCCCTTTGACAGTCACAGTTACCCGAGTTCCCCTATACAATAAGTGCTCACTTTACATTTAATAATGTCCAGAGTCCCCTCCTGTACAGCTCCCCTATACACAGTATGATGCTCTCTTATACACAGTATAATGCCCACTCTCTGTATATATACTGACCCCTTACTATCCCCCAAAATTTTGATGGCTCCAACACTGTAATCTCCACACTGCATGATGGCACCCTGGATAGCGTCAATATAGCATTATACACCAGATAGTCCTCAATATAGTATAATGCACTCCCCATAGGCAGACTCTATAGTATAATGCAGCCCCCCATAAGCAGACTGTAATGTAAGGCAGTACCCTCCCATAGGCAGACTGGAACATAAGGCAGCACCCCCCATAGGCAGACTGATAGGTAAGGCAGCACCCCTCATATAGGCAAACTGTAAGGTAAGGCAGCACCCCCCATATAGGCAGACTGTAAGGTAAGGCAGCATCCCGCCATAGTCAGACTGATAAGTAAGGCAGCACCCCCCATATAGGCAGACTATAGGCAGATAGGTAAGTGTCATGCCCGTCATGCCGGCCATGCTGCTTGCGCTGCATGATCTCCATTGTCATGCCTGTCATGCTTCATTGTCCCCAGGTCCGGGTCCCTGCGGGCGCCCCGCGGGTCTCGCTTGTGTGTACAGGCGCACCTCATGACTGTTATGCCGTAAGATCCCTGGAGCAGTGTGCACATGCACCTCATGACTGTTATGCTGCAAGATGCCTGGAGCAGTGTGCACACGCACCTCATGACTGTTATGCTGCACGATCCCTGGAACAGTGTGCACACGCACCTCATGACTGTTATGCCGCAAGAACCCTGAAGCAGTGTGCACACGCACCTCGTGACTGTTGTGCTGCAAGATGCCTGGAGCAGTGTGCACGCGCGCCTCATCTCATGGCTGCCTGCCACTTCCAGTGCGCATGTGCGTTTTACCTTATGGCTACACGCCGTTGCTCCTTTCCTGTGTTCCAGCACTGTCTGATCCAGCTATCCTCTCTGTGATCCTGGAGCCCTTGATCATGTGACCTTTGCTATGTTCCATCACTGTCTGATCCAGCAACCCTCTCTATGGTCTTGGAGGACTCGACCATGTGACCCCCTCTATGATCCTGGAGGATCTGAACCGGAAGTCCTCTCGTGGTCCTGACCCGGAAGTGCAGGTGCTAATGCCCTATATCAGTCTGCCCCTTCCTATGGTCGGGGCCTGAGTATCGTGTTGCTTCCTTGCATGGCTGCTTGGTCGCTCCCTGTATTCTGTGCCCCTGCACTCTGCCCTGTTGTGCCTCTCTGCACACACTCTGTGCTTGTATTCTTCCTCTTGTCTCATGCCATGTCTTGTGTTGTCTTTTGTGCCATGTGTTGTCTTGTTATTCTTAGACTTGTAGTCCTTCCTCTGTTCTTTGTCTTAGCCTGTTTCGCTATGTCTTGCCTAAGCTCCTCTTTGCCTTGTTGTTCGTCCTATGTTCCGCGTCTAGTCTCAAGGTTCTGCCTTGACCCGGCTCTGGGCTTCGGCCTACGCTCCGCTGCTAGACTCTGTCCTATGGTGCTCTCTAGCACATTTCCTGGCTAGTCTCAAGGCTCTGCCTTGACCCGGCTCTGGGCTTCAGCCTACACTCGGCTGCTAGCTCTGTACTCTGCTCTATGTCTCTGCTATGGTGCTCTCTATCACACTCCCTGGCTAGTCTCAAGGTACTCCCTTGACCCGGCTCTGGGCTTCGGCCTACGCTACCCTGCTAGCTCTGTACTCTACTCTATGTCTCTGCTGACTAGTCTCAAGGCACTGCCTTGACCCGGCTCTGGGCTTCGGCCTACGCTCCGCTGCTAGTTCTGTGTCTCTGTACCCTGCTCTGGGCTCTAGCATACGCTCCGCTTTTCTTATCTTGTACACGGCTCTGTGCTACTGCCTACGTTCCGCTCTCTGTCCTGAACCCTGACCCTGGCGTGCCCTCTGCACGCGCAGGAACTTGTCTTGAACTCTGCCCCTGGCATGCCCTCTGCATGCGCAGGACCATGTCTTGAACTCTGTGTCTAGTCTGTTTTTCGTGCGCTCTTGCACCTCTCTTGCCGTGCTGTAGCGCACGCGTCTCTGTCCTGTACCTTTGCCTAGCCCTGCCTTGTGGCTGCGTGCCCTCTTGCACACGCCTGGTCGTCCCGTGCCCGCCTGTTGTGCCTCAGCCATGCCGCCTCTAGTCGTGCCCGCCTGCCTGTGCCTCAACCGTGCTCGCTGGCCAGTGCTATTGTAGTTTCCACCTGTCTGTGCCTCAGCCATGCTGCCTCTAGTCATGCCCGCCTGCCTGTGCCTCCAGCCGGTACCGCCTGCCGGTGCCCCAGTCATGATTTCCGTGCTCTCTTGCACCCACGCTGTTTCTCGCACTGTGCATTTTTGTGCTACTCTTGCACAAGTCTTTCTCTTTCGCTGCTCTGAACCTTGTCTCTCTGTCGTGTTCTGAGTTCTATGACCTGTCTTGAATCTTTGTCTTGCTTGTACCTTGCTCTGTGCTCTTTTGTCTTGAACCCTGACCCTGGTGTGCACCTCTGCACGCGCAGGATATCTGTCCTGAACTTCAGAGCCCAACGTGTTCTCTAGCACGTGTGGGACCTGCCGCTAACCATGTACCCTGGCGTGCCTCCTAGCACGGCCAGGACCATTCTTTGTACCGTGTCCCTGGCGTGCCTCGAGCACGCGCAGGACCTTGAATCTTGAATCCTGGCGGCTTCTCTAAGCGTGCCTAGGACCTTAGACCTTGAACCCTGGCGTGTCCCCTCTACACGCACCATGCCTAGTGTGTTGAACCCTGCCTTGCACCTTGCCTTGGACCCTGGTGTGCTCCTAGCACGCACCCTGCCTTGAACTTTGCCTTGGACCCTGGCGTGTTCCCTAACACGCACCATGTTTTGAACACTTTCGTGCCTCCTCGCCTAAAGCCTGGTTTGCCTGCCGGATGCCCGGAACCTGCCGATCGCTGTCAGAGCTCCGGAACCTGATGACCTTGTTGATCGCTGCCTGCTGTCCGGAGTCCGACGTCATCGTGCCCTTGCCTGTACCCAGGCATGCCATCTAGCACGTACCATGCCATGGACCTTGGTGTGCCCTCGCACGCACCTTGCTGTGTTTTCCCTGTGTTATCACGTCTTGCACCTGATGTTACCCTGAGTTTGCCTTAATAAAGATACCTTGAACTCACGTCTTGTCTTGCTTCCTGCACGTCCCTTGTCGTCAGACACTCACATTGTGTCTTCCTTGAGCCAGCCGTCTGGTTCCAGCAGTCGTGGTGGCTCACCCCCTTGGTCTTGCCCCTGACGCTCCCTGTATAGGGGATGGTTCCTCACAAGGTCAGCTCACCCTCGGTGGGTGGGTGCCACGACCCAGAGGGTCCACTCTAAAGAAAAAATCGACTCAGCTGAAGCTGACTCGTCACAGTAAGACAGCACCCCCATAGGCAGACTGATAGGTAAGGCAGCACCCCCCATATAGCCAGACTTATAGGTAAGGCAGCACCCCCCCATAGGCAGACATAGGTAAGGCAGCACCCCCCCATCAGCATACTTATAGGTAAGGTAGCACCCCCCCATAGGCAGACTGATAGTAAAGCAGCACACCCCCATAGGCAGACTTATAGGTAAAGTAGCACCCCCCCATAAGCAGACTGATAGTAAGGCAGACCACACACACACATCCCCACAGGCAGACTGATAGTAAGACAGCACCCCCCCAATATGCAGACTTATAGGTAAGGTAGCACCTCCCATAGGCAGACTGATGGGTAAGGCAGCACCCCCCATCGGCAGACTTATAGGTAAGGCAGCACCCCCCCATAGGCAGACTGATAGTAAGGCAGCACCCCCCCCATAAGCAGACTGATAGTAAGGCAGCACCCCCCATAAGCAGACTGATAGTAAGGTAGTACACCCACCCTCATAGGCAGACAGATAGTAAGGCAGCACCCCCCCATAGCCAGACTTATAGATAAGGCAGCACCCTCCCCATAGGCAGACTTATAGTAAGGCAGCACCCCTCCATAGGCAGACTGATAGTAAGGCAGCACCCCCCATAGGCAGACTGATAGGTAAGGCAGCACCCTCCATATAGGCAGGCTGATAAGTAAGGCAGCACCCCCCATATAGGCAGACTTATAGGTAAGGCAGCACCCCCATAGGCAGACTGATTGGTAAGGCAGCATCCCCCATAGGCAGACTTATAGGTAAGGCAGCACCTCCCCCCCATAGTCAGACTGATTGGTAAGGCAGCACCCCCCATATAGGCAGACTTATAGGTAAGATAGCACCCCCCCATAGGCAGACTGATAGTAAGGCAGCACCCCCCATAGTCAGACTTATAGGTAAGTCAGCACCCCCCATAGGCAGACTTATAGATAAGGCAGCGCCCTCCCCATAGGCAGACTGATAGTAAGGCAGCACCCCTCCATAGGCAGACTGATAGTAAGGCAGCACACCCCCATAGGCAGACTTATAGGTAAGGTAGTACGCCCCATAGGCAGACTGATAGTAAGGCAGCACCCCCCCATAGTCAGACTGATTGGTAAGGCAGCACCCCCCATATAGGCAGACTT
Source organism: Dendrobates tinctorius (assembly GCF_039654945.1). Lineage (NCBI taxonomy): Eukaryota > Metazoa > Chordata > Amphibia > Anura > Dendrobatidae > Dendrobates > Dendrobates tinctorius. The sequence goes on along the minus strand of NW_027361893.1, from coordinate 3,240,345 downwards.
ATAGATAAGATAGCACCCCCCATAGGCAAACTGATAGTAAGGCAGCACCCCCCATAGGCAGACTGATAGTAAGGCAACACCCCACCCAGGCAGACTGAAAGTAAGGCAGCACCCCACATAGGCAGACTCATAGTAAGGCAGCACCCCGCACAGGCAGACTGACAGTAAGGCAGCATCCCCCCATAGGCAGACTGATAGTAAGGCAACACTACCCCATAGGCAGACTTATAGGTAAAGTAGCACCCCCCTATAAGCAGACTGATAGTAAGGCAGACCACACACACCCCCCATAGGCAGACTGATAGTAAGGAAGCCCCCCCATATGCAGACTTATAGGTAATGTAGCACCCCCCATAGGCAGACTGAAAGGTAAGGCAGCATCCCCCCATAAGCAGACTGATAGTAAGGCAGCACCCCCCATAGGCAGACTGATAACAAGGCAGCACACCCCCCCATAGGCAGACTGATAGTAAGGAAGCACCCCCTATATGCAGACTTATAGGTAAGGTAGCACACCCCCATAGGCAGACTGATAGTAAGGCAGCACACCCCCATAGGCAGACTTATAGGTAAAGTAGCACGCCCCCATAGGCAGACTGATGGTAAGGCAGACCACCCCCCCATAGGCAAACTGATAGTAAGGCAGCACCCCCCCATATGCAGACATAGGTAAGGTAGCACCCCCCCATAGGCAGACTAATAGTAAGGCAGCACCCCCATAAGCAGACTGATAGTAAGGCAGCACCCTCCCATAGGCAGACTGATAGTAAGGTAGCACCCCCCCGCATAGGCAGACTGATAGTAAGGCAGCACCCCCCATAGGCAGACTGATGGTAAGGCAGCACACCCCCCATGTGCAGACTTATAGGTAAGGTAGCACCCCCAATAGGCAGACTTATAGGTAAGGCAGCATCCCCCCATCGGCAGACTTATAGATAAGGCAGTATCCCCCCATAGGCAGACTTATAGATAAGGCATCACCCCTCCCATAGGCAGACTTATAGTAAGGCAGCACCCCCCATAGGCAGACTGATAGTAAGGCAGCACGCCCCCACAGGCAGACTTATAGTAAGGTAGCACCCCCCCATAGACAGACTTAGTAATGCAGCACCCCCCCCATAGGCAGACTGATAGTAAGGCAGCATCCCCCCATAGGCAGACTGATAGTAAGGCAGCATCCCCCCCATAGGCAGACAGAGTAAGGCAGCACCCCTCCATAGGCAGACTTAGTAAGGCAGCACCCCACCCCCCCATAGGCAGACTGATAGTAAGGCAGCATCCCCCCCATAGGCAGACTGATAGTAAGGCAGCACCCCCCCAAAGACAGACTTAGTAAGGCAGCACCCCCCCCCATAGGCAGACTGATAGTAAGGCAGCATCCCCCCCATAGGCAGACTGATAGTAAGGCAGCATCCCCCCCATAGGCAGACTGAGAGTAAGGCAGCATCCCGCCCATAGGCAGACTTTGTAAGGCAGCACCCCACCCCCCCATAGGCAGACTGATAGTAAGGCAGCACCCCCATAGGCAGATTTAGTAAGGCAGCACCCCCCCATAGGCAGACTTAGTAAGGCAGCACCCCACCCCCCATAGGCAGGCTGATAGTAAGGCAGCACCCCTCCCCATAGGCAGACTGTAAAATAATGCACCCCATAAAAAATACTCACCTCTCTTCCTCCCGGCTTCTGCGCTGCTCCCTGCTCTCCCGCTGATCTCCTGACAGCAGGCACCGGGCAGTGACGTTAGCGCGCACGCTGTCAGAAGCTGAAAGGGGGATGATGAGAGAAGGCGCGCTCGCTCCTTCTCTCATCATTGTGGTCAGCTGTATAGCTGACCCTGCGATGACAGGCGGAGGGCTCACTGCTGGCACCGGGCCCTCCACCGCCTGCTCTGGGGCCCCGTAGCGGCCGGGCGGCAGAGCAGGGAGATCGATTCTCCCTGCTCTGACGTAGAAGGTAACTGTACAGTTACAGTAGCGTAGCTCTGGGTGGTCCCCCTCAGAGCGCGGGTCATCGCCCCCTCTGCCCCCCGGTAGCTACACTACTGCCAGGAGCAACAATCGAGCTCTCTGTCCAGAAAAGTGCAAAGCTGGGAACAACTAGGATCTTTCGCAGAGAGCTTGAGTAAGGTCAGAACCCTCAAACTTCCAGGCCTCTGGTAGAGAACCCGAGAATGAGAAGGGACAACAAAAAAGAACACCCCCATTGGGGATGAGAAGGAAGTTTTTTTTATACACTATTACATTAAATAGAACCAGATATATCTCAAGATATATAAAGAAAGGGTATGGCACCCATCACTGAATCTTTCAACAATTCGCCTTGACCCGTTTCCCCAACAGCTTCATCAGGTTTGATACAGGCATGTTAATTCATGTTAATTCATGATGTTCAGCATATTGTGCCCAATAATCATCTGCAAGGAGTTTGTATGTTCTCCCCGTGTTTGTGTGGGTTTCCTCCCACATTCCAAAGACATACTGATAGGGAATTTAGATTGTGAGCCCCATCAGGGACAGTGATGATAATGTGTGCAAACTGTAAAGCGCTGCAGAATATGTTAGCGCTATATAAAAATAAAGATTATTATTACTTTATCACTTCATAAAATATGGGATGATGGCCCACAGTATGTTCCTAAATGGTCAAATGTGACCCCTATTGCATAATTAGAGCTACACAAGGATCACCACACTTAATAATTACTAAATAGTATATGTGGGATATAACTGATAAGAAATAATTCTGATAAAGAGGCTCAAATATCTCCATGAAGTACAACAAAATGTGAACCCAATTCACAGGGAACTGAATAGTAATGAGTAGAGAATAAAATCCAAAAATGTAATCCAGGATGGGGCTGTATTCACACAAAACAGGCATAGGAAATTTGCTCATTGAGTCCCTTATGGGCTCGTGAATCCAGTCTAAAAATCCTCTCACTTTCCTTTTTGAGGACACATCTATTGTGATCACCTCCTCCCACATTGGGTTTAACCACCTCAATGATACAAAAGGAGGCGTGTACTGTTTCACCTAAGTGTACACACATGGTCAAAATTGTTGGTACCCCTCGTTTAATGACAGAAAAACTCACAATGGTCTCAGAAATAACTTGAATTTGACAAAAGTAATAATAAATAAAAAATCTATGAAAATGAACAAATGAAAGTCAGATATTGCTTTTCAACCATGCTTCCACAGAATTTTAAAAAAAATAAAATTCATGAAATAGGCCTGGACAGAAATGATGGTACCCTTAATATTTTGTTGCACAACCTTTTGTGGCAATCACTGCAATCAAACGATTCCTGTAACTGTCAATGAGAGTTCTGCACCTCTCGACAGGTATTTTGGCCCACTCCTCATGAGCAAACTGCTCCAGATGTCTTGTGTTTGAAGGACTTGAAGAAATCTGAGACCACAGTCTCAAACATTACCATTAGTAATACACCATACCATCATGGATTAAAATCCTGCATGGCACACAAGGTTCCCCTTTTCACGCCAGCAGACCACGTCCAGGCACATTTGAAGGACACCTATGACCATCTGGATGAACCAGAAGAGGCATGGGAGAAGGTCATGTGGTCAGATGAGACCAAAAGACAACTTTTTCTTATCAACTCCATACACTATGTGTGGAGGAACAAGAAGGATGAGTATAACCCCAAAAACACGATCCCAACTATGGAGCATAGTAGGTTAAACATTATACTTTGAGGGTGCTTTTCTGCAAAGGGGACAGGATGACCGCACCGTATTGAATAAAGGATGGATGAAGTTATGTATCTGGAGATTTTGGCCAACAGCCTCCTTCCCTCAGTAAGAGCATTAAAGATGAGTCGAGGCTGGGTCTTCGAGCAGAACAATGACCCGAAACACACAGACGTGGGAACTAAGGAGTGGCTACTTAAGAAGAATTTCAAGATCCTGGAGTGGCCTAGCCAGTGTCCAGACCTGAACCCAACAGAAAATCTTTGGATTGAGCTGAAACTCAATGTTGCCAAGCGACCACTCCAAAAACTGAAATATCTGGAGATCTGTATGAAGGAGTGGGCCAAAAATCCTGTTTTTCTATTGTATCAAATACTTATTTCATGCAATAAAATTCAATTTACCGTATATACTCGGGTATACGCAGACCCGAGTATAAGCCGACCCGCCCTAATTTTGCCGCAAAAAACTGGGAAAACTTATTGACTCGAGTATAAGCCTAGGGTGGAAAATGCAGCAGCTACTGGTGAACTTAAAAAATAAAAATAGATACCAATAAAAGTAAAATTAATTGAGACATCAGTAGGTTAAATGTTTTTGAATATCCATTTTCAATCAGGAGCCCCATATAATGCTCCATACAGTTCATGATAGCCCCATAAGATGCTCCATACAAAATACACCCCATATAATGCTGCACAAAGGTTAATAATGGCCCCATAAGATGCTCCACAGAATAATATGCCCCATATGCTGCTCCATAAAGGTTATGGCCCCATAAGGTGTTCCATAGATTATGCCCCCATATGCTGCCCCATAAGATGCTCCATAGATTATTCCCCCATATGCTGCCCCCATAAGATGCTCCATAGAGTATGCCCCTATATGCTGCCCCCATATGCTGCTCCTAAGATTATGCCCCATATGCTGCCCCATAAGATGCCCCATAGATTATGCCCCTATAAGCTGCCCCCATATGCTGCTCCTTAGATTATGCCCATATGCTGCCCCATAAGATGCCCCATAGATTATGCTTCATATGCTGTCCATAAAGGTTATGGCCCCATAAGATGTTCCATAGATTATGTCCCCATATGCTGCCCCCATAAGATGCTCCATAGATTATGCCCCCATATGCTGCCCCATAAGATGCTCCATAGATTATTCCCCCATATGCTGCCCCCATAAGATGCTCCATAGATTATTCCCCCATATTCTGCCCCCATATGATGATCCATAGATTATTCCCCCATATGCTGCCCCCATATGATGCTCCATATATTATTCCCCCATATGCTGCCCCCATAAGATGCTCCATAGATTATGCCCCTATATGCTGCCCCCATATGCTGCTCCTTAGATTATGCCGCATATGCTGCCCCATAAGATGCCCCATTGATTATGCCACTATATGCTGCCCCATAAGATGCCCCATAGATTATGCCCCATATGCTGCTCCATAAAGGTTATGGCCGCATAAGATGTTCCATAGATTATGCCCCCATAAGATTCTCCATAGATTATTCCCCCATATGCTGCCCCCATAGGATGCTCCATAGATTATGCCCCTATATGCTGCCCCCATAAGATGCTCCATAGATTATTCCCCAATATGCTGCCCCCATAAAATGCTCCATAGATTATGCCCCCATATGCTGCCCCCATATGATGCTCCATATATTATTCCCCCATATGCTGCCCCCATAACATGCTCCATAGATTATGCCCCTATATGCTGCCCCATATGCTGCTCCTTAGATTATGCCGCATATGCTGCCCCATAAGATGCCCCATAGATTATGCCACTATATGCTGCCCCCATATGCTGCCCAATAAGATGCCCCATAGATTATGCCCCATATGCTGCTCCATAAAGGTTATGGCCCCATAAGATGTTCCATAGATTATGCCCCCATATGCTGCCCCCATAAGATGCTCCATAGATTATTCCCCCATATGCTGCTCCATAGATTATGCCCCTATATGCTGCCCCCATAAAATGCTCCATAGATTATGGCCCCATATGCTGCCCCCATAAGATGCTCCATAGATTATTCCCCAATATGCTGCCCCCATAAAATGCTCCATAGATTATGCCCCCATATGCTGCCCCATATGATGCTCCATATATTATTCCCCCATATGCTGCCCTCATAACATGCTCCATAGATTATGCCCCTATATGCTGCCCCATATGCTGCTCCTTAGATTATGCCGCATATGCTGCCCCATAAGATGCCCCATAGATTATGCCACTATATGCTGCCCCCATATGCTGCCCAATAAGATGCCCCATAGATTATGCCCCATATGCTGCTCCATAAAGGTTATGGCCCCATAAGATGTTCCATAGATTATGCCCCCATATGCTGCCCCCATAAGATGCTCCATAGATTATTCCCCCATATGCTGCTCCATAGATTATGCCCCTATATGCTGCCCCCATAAGATGCTCCATAGATTATGGCCCCATATGCTGCCCCCATAAGATGCGCCATAGATTATTCCCCCATATGCTGCCCCCATAAGATGCTCCATAGATTATTCCCCAATATGCTGCCCCCATAAGATGCTCCATAGATTATGCCCCCATATGCTGCCCCCATAAGATGCTCCATAGATTATGCCCCTATACGCTGCCCCCATAAGATGCTCCATAGATTATGGCCCCATATGCTGCCCTCATAAGATGCTCCATAGATTATGGCCCCATATGCTGCCCCCATAAGATGTGCCATAGATTATGCCCCCATATGCTGCCCCCATGAGATGCTCCATAGATTATTCCCCCATAACATACCATAGATTATGGCCCCATGTGCTGCCGCTGCTGCATTTAAAAATAAAAAAAAGACATACTCACCTCTCCGTCGCTGGGGGCCAGGTGCCGGTGTCAATGCTGGCACCTGAGATATTCACCTGTCCCCCGGTCCATCGCTGCTTGCTGCTGTCTGGCACGTCATCTGTCAGTGGCATTCAGACTGCAGGGGGCGCGGAGCGCACTGACCACGTCACCGTGCCCTCTGCTGTCTGAACATCACTGACAGATGACGTGCCAGACAGTACAAGCAGCCATGGACGCCGGACAGGTGAGTATCGCAATACTTACCCGTCCTGGCGCTGTCTCTTCAGCCCCAAGATTCTCTGTGATCTCCCTTCCTGCCTTCAGCGGTCACGTGGTACCGCTCATTAAAACTCATGAATATGCACATATTCATGAGTTTAATGAGCGGTACCATGTGACCGCTGAAGGAAGGGAGATCGCGGAGAAGCTGGGGGCTGAAGAGACAGCGCCAGGATGGGGAAGTATGACCTAACACCCCCTGGTGTATATGACTCGAATATAAGCCGAGAGGGGGACTTTCAGCCCAAAAAAGATGGGCTGAAAATCTCGGCTTATATTCGAGTATATATGGAAATTATTTAAAAATCATACAATGTGATTTACTGTTTTTCATTGTTAGATTCTGTCTCACAGTTCAAGTATTCCTACAATAAAAATTACAGACCTCTCCATTCTTTGTAGGTGGGAAAACTTGCAAAATCTGCAGTGTGTCACATACTTATTTTCCCTACTGTAACCTAAGAAAATTTGGTCTCCAAGAATCAAATAGCGCTCTTTCCCTCCCAAGTGTCGCAGTGTGGGTATGAAGTACTGTACAGTCACATATGAGGCATTACCACTAGAGTTGAGCAAAACAGGTCGGTCAGATTCAAAAATCGCCTATTTTCGCCAAAGTCGGGTTTCGCCGATCGAAACCCGACCCTAGTGTGAGGTCAGTCATGAGGTCGCCGATCAGCGCGCCAAAGTCGCGTTTCAAATGATGCTTTCAGCGCCTTTTCTCACCCAATGATGGAGGACACACACTGTGGGCAATGTGATGACATGCGCAGCGTCCAGCACCATCTTAGAGAAGGGCATTGAAGTGATTGGCTGGCTTTGTGTGGCGTCACAGTGGGTATAAAAGGCTGTGAACGCCGACCGCCATCTTACTTCGGCCGATCTTACAATAGGGAGAGGTGCTGCTGCCGATTCTGAACAGGGAGAGTGTTAGGCAGGGAAGAAAAAAAAACCTGCTTCTGCTGTTAGCGCTTTTCACTGTACAGTTAGTGTGCAGTGAAAGGGGAGTATTTTTGTTGGGCAGCAGCACTGGTGGTGATTAGGCTGCCTTTTAAGGCAACCTGCTAGCTGCATTGCTGTGTGCACACTGCTTTTCAAACTGATTTTTCAAAGCACTCCAAATTTTATTATTTTGTCCTGGTGAGTTACTGAGCATTCATTTTTTCACACACCGTCTAGCGGTGTACGCTCCTAACACACACCCGTGTACCGGCTGGTATCACGGACAAATAGAAGCTATCTGGGTGTGACTCTGGAAGAAAAAGCCGAGGAGTTTGTCCATTTTTCCAGACCTACACTTTAGAGTTGTGTCCGTTTTTCAAACAGTTTCGTATATCTGTTGTTTGATTACGGTGAAAACTAGACAGAGAAAGCGTGTCAGTCCGTATACAAATACACGGAGCTTGACAATTTTACATACACACACCATACAGCATTGTACGCTCCTCACACACTACCGTGTACCAGCTGCTAGCACGGACAAATAGAAGCTACCTGTGTGTGACTCTGGAAAAAAAAACGAGGAGTTTTTCCAGACCTACACGTTAGAGTCGTGTCCGTTTTTCAGTTTCGTAGATCTGTTGTTTGATTACGGTCTAAACTAGACAGAGACAGCATGTGTCAGTCCGTATACAAATACACGGAGCTTGATAATTTCACATACATACACCGTCTAGCGGTGTACACTCCTCACACACTACCGTGTACCACCTTCTGTTGTGAGTTCATTTTCCCCTTCACTACTGAGGCCCGAGGAACTCCCTCTTCTGGTGAAGAAAGGTAGTGAGCCTGATTGTCAAACACCTGGGGCTGATGATGATGACTGGCTGAGTGGAGTTAGTGACTGGATCTAAGGCTGCCGACGCCCTTCTGGCCTGCGGGTGATTTCTCTGTGGACTTCTAGGAAACCAGTCTGATTCCTGCTCATCTAAAGCTAAGATTTCTGCTTTGCCTTTTTGAATTGTGTTTTGTTTTCCTTGCTTTTCTGGATTCTTCCATTCCCTGCTGGGGTGAGCTGAATCTCCTTTTGCCTGTTGCTCTGTCTTCAGAATATTCCTGAGTACTGACATAGCCTTTTTTGAAGCCTAGCGTCTTCAGGGCCTTTTTTACTGTCAGTTTGTTGGCTCTTATTTTCATAGGGTTTTGCACGGATTGCAGACAGCAGCCTTCCTGTCCTTTCCTATCTAAGCTAGCTTGGGCCCCATCTTTGCTCAGTCTATCTTTCTGTCTGTGTTTTGTTCTTTCTTCTTGCTTCACCGTCATTATATGTGGGGGGGCTGCCTTTTGCTTTGGGGTCTGCTCTGGGGCAGTTTAGATTTCCCTTTCTGTCTTTAGGCTATGTAGTCCTCCGGCTGTGATCGAGGGACCTAGGGCATCGTAGGAGCCCCCCACGGCTACTGCTAGTTGTGTTGATAGGTTCAGGGGTCTGCAATCCGATAGCTGCCAACTTCTCTGGTTTTCTGGACTTAGCTAGCATTTCTATTTTTGCCTCCTACTGTGACTCAATCATAACAGAATCACCCGCCATACCGCAGATCCTAGGGTACTCAATTGCAGGAAAGAATTGTATAAAAAAAAAAAAAAAAAAAGGTGTGTATATTTTTTCCTCTATATCTCTGAGGCCGTAGGGGGAATTTTTTTTTTCTCTCAATGGAGATAAAGCAATTGTCTGATCGTGTGGAGCAGCTCGCTGCGGAAGTGCGGGGAATTTCCGACTACCTTGCTCATTCACATGCTGCTGAACCAAAGATTCCTACACCTGATGTATTTTTTGGGGATCGGTCTAAATTTTTGAATTTCAAAAATAATTGTAAATTATTTTTTGCCTTGAAGCCTAACTCGTCAGGGAGCTCCACGCAGCAGGTTAAAATTGTCATCTCTTTGCTGCGTGGCGATCCCCAGGATTGGGCGTTTTCTTTGAAACCAGATGATCCTATTCTGACTAATGTGAATGCATTTTTTCAGGCCTTGGGGTTGTTGTATGACGAACCTAATGCCATTGATCAGGCTGAAAAGACCCTGCTGACATTGAACCAGGGTCGTGATTCTGCAGAATTGTACTGTCAAAAATTCCGAAAGTGGGCAGTACTTACTACCTGGAATGATAATGCCTTGGCTGCTCTCTTTCGGAAGGGGTTGTCAGAAGCCGTAAAAGATACTATGGTGGGATTTCCTGTTCCCTCTGGTCTTGACGATTCTATGTCTTTAGCCATTCAGGTTGATCGGCGTTTGCGCGAACGCAGAGCTGCACGAGAGGTGTTGCCACCTGTTGAACAGATGTCTGAACCTATGCAATGTGATAGAGTTTTTTCCAGAGAGCAGCGTCAGGAGTTCAGAAGGCGTAATAAGTTGTGTTTTTTCTGTGGAGATGCCTCGCATATTATTTCTGTCTGTCCTAAATGCGAGAAACACTTTGCACACACGTTTTCTGTTGGTGGTGTTCAACCTAAGTTTCTTCTGGCTATTACTCTGATCTGCTCCCTGTCCACATTTTCCGCCAAGGCTTTTGTGGATTCGGGAGCAGCTCTAAACCTAATGGACTTGGATTTTGCTAAACGTTGTGGATTTCCGATGACACCTCTGCAGACGCCTATCCCTTTGAGGGGGATTGATGCTACTCCTTTGGCTAAAAATAAACCTCAGTTTTGGACCCAGGTGGTAATGCGGGTCGCCCCAGACCATCAAGAAAATTGCAGGTTTTTGGTGTTACATAATCTGCATGATACTATTGTTCTGGGGTTTCCCTGGTTACAAATTCATAATCCAGTTTTGGATTGGAAATCTGTGTCTGTGGTGAGTTGGGGTTGTCGGTGTGCCTTTAGTGAGGCGCCGGTGTTTTCCACCTCTCCTCAGTCGCATGATGTTCCTGATTATTTGGCGGACTTTTATGATGTATTTAGTGAGAATGAGTCTGCGTCTCTGCCTCCTCATCGGAGTTATGACTGTGCAATTGAACTGAGCCCGGGGTGTAAATTTCCCAAGGGTCGGCTCTTCAATTTATCTGTACCCGAGCACGAGGCTATGCGATCCTTTAAGGAGGCGTTGGAGAAGGGTCATATTAGACCATCCTCGTCACCCTTAGGTGCCGTTTTTTTTTTTGTAGCCAAAAAGGATGGATCATTAAGACCTTGTATTGATTATCGTGCTCTCAACAAAATTACTGTTAAATATCAGTATCCGTTACCCCTGATTTCTGATCTATTCTCCAGAGTTAAAGGTGCTTGCTGGTTTACCAAGCTTGACCTCAGGGGGCGTATAATCTTATTCGCATTAAGCATGGGGATGAATGGAAGATGGCGTTTAATACTCCGGAGGGACATTTTGAGTACCTGGTGATGCCTTTTGGGCTCACTAATGCCCCTTCTGTCTTCCAGTGCTTCATGAACGATATTTTCCGAGATTTTGTCGATACATTTTTGATTATCTATCTGGATGATATTTTGATCTTCTCCAAGGATTGGGATTCTCATGTGGAATATATTCGGACTGTGTTCCGGATCTTGAGGGAGAATTCCCTGTATGTCAAAGGATCTAAATGCCTTTTTGGAGTACAGAGGATTTCTTTTTTGGGATTTATTTTGTCCCCGTCAACTATTGAAATGGACCCGGCCACGGTACAGGCCATTTACGATTGGGTTCAGCCCACTTCTTTGAAGGCCCTCCAGAAGTTTTTGGGTTTTGCTAATTTTTATCGGACATTTATAGCAAAATTTTCTAGTATTGCCAAGCCATTGACTGATTTGACTAAGAAGGGTGCTGATGTGTTAAATTGGTCTCCGGAGGCTGTTTCTTCCTTTCAGGAGCTGAAGCGAAGATTCACCTCCGCCCCGGTTTTGCGGCAACCTGATGTCTCACTTCCGTTCCAGGTAGAGGTGGATGCTTCTGAGATTGGTGCAGGAGCTGTTTTGTCCCAAAAGGATCCTGTAACATCTAAAATGAATCCCTGTGCTTTCTTTTCCCGATAGTTCTCTCCATCTGAACGTAACTATGATGTGGGGAATCGGGAACTGTTAGCCATGAAATGGGCATTTGAGGAGTGGAGACATTGGTTGGAGGGAGCTAAGCATCAAGTCGTGGTCCTCACTGACCACAAGAATTTGATTTACCTAGAGTCGGCTAAGCGCTTGAACCCTAGACAGGCTAGGTGGGCCTTGTTTTTTACACGTTTTGATTTTGTGGTTTCTTTTCTTCCTGGAACTAAGAATGTCAAGGCTGACGCCCTCTCTAGGAGCTTCTTTGCTGATTCTCCTGTGGTGACCAAGCCTGCTACCATCTTAGGCGAAGGGGTAGTTCTTTCTGCCATCTCGCCCGATTTGAGACGTGCTCTGGAAGAGTTCCAGGAGGACAAACCTGAGCGTTGTCCCAGTGGAAAGTTGTATGTTCCTGACCAGTGGAAGAAGAGAGTGATGTCTGAAGTTCATTGCTCTGCTTTGGCTGGTCATCCAGGTATTTTTGGTACTAGAGATCTGGTGAGTCGGTCTTTTTGGTGGCCCTCCTTGTCTCGTGATGTCAGGAATTTTGTGCAGTCCTGTGGGACGTGCTCCCGGTCTAAATCGTGTTCTCGCTCTAGTGGGTTGTTGATGCCTTTGCCTGTCCCCAAGAGGCCATGGACCCATATTTCAATGGATTTCATCTCTGATATGCCTGTCTCTCAAAGGATGACTGTTATTTGGGTGATTTGTGATAGGTTCTCTAAGATGGTTCATCTTGTACCACTCCCTAAGTTGCCGTCTTCCTCTGAATTGGTGCCCCTGTTTTTAGAACAGGTGGTTCGCTTGCACGGGATTCCTGAGAACATTGTATCTGACAGAGGCGTCCAGTTTGTGTCTAGATTTTGGAGAACTTTCTGTTCCAAGCTGGGAATTCAGTTGTCCTCCTCTGCTTTTCACCCTCAGACCAATGGGCAGACAGAGAGAACAAACCAGACCTTGGAGTCGTATTTGAGATGTTTTATTTCCGCTGATCAGGATGATTGGGTTTCATTTTTGCCCTTGGCCGAATTTGCTTTAAATAATAGAGCTAGTTCTGCCACTTTGATGTCACCTTTTTTTTGTAACTTTGGGTTTCATCCTCGATTTTCTTCAGGGCAGGTGGAGCCCTCTGCCTGCCCAGTGTCATGATCTCAGTGCGGGTTTGACTCGCACACGTGGGGTTAATGTTTGGAACCAGTGCTGATGACTGGCATTTCTGGGGTTAAAGGTTGTGATCCCGATCCAGGCTTTCCTGCACACCTGGGGCTATGATTGTAGCCTCTCCCTGGTTCTGGGGGAGGCTTCTTATAGCCTCAGGACGCTCCCATCCCTGTCAGTTATACTCTTGCCCTTGGCATTGTGTGGTGACCCCTGAGTGTGTTTGTGCTGTGTTTGGTTACTTGATTCTCTGTGTATGACTCGGTCTGTTCCCTGGATATTGCTTTGGATTCTGCCTGGTACCTCCTATGTCTGTTTGGTTTTGATCTCTGCTTGGCCCTGATTATCCGCTCTGTCTCCTCCCTGGTACTGTACTGTGATCCTGTGTATGACCTTTGGCTTTGTCTGACCTCCCGTCTGTTTGTCCCTCCTGTACTTCGTTTGCCCGTACTGTTGTGACCTCCGTTTTGCCTGACTCTGAGTTGTTGTATGGTGTCCTGTCATATCTGAAAGCAGGACGCGAAGCCCCGCCCCCTTGCAGTCACATGACCATAGGTCCCGTGCAAGCTTTTTTTTTCTCTAAGGCCCCGCTCCTCCGGGGATGAGTTCCAGAGGGTGGGGGTCATTATTTCCCTACTTCGGAGGGCTCCGCAAGCATGGGCTTTCTCACTGTCTTCCTCTGCTCCTGAACGTATGTCTGTGAACGCATTCTTTGAGGCCCTCGGGCACATTTATGATGAACCTGACCGAGTGCGATTGGCAGAGGACATGGTGATGAGTGTCTGTCAGGGGAAACACTCAGCTGAGTGGTTTTGTTCTGAGTTCCGCCGCTGGGCGGCAGAGGTCTCTTGGAGCGACGCCGCACTCCGAAGACTCTTTCGCAGAGGCTTGTCCGAGCGGCTGCAGGATGCCTTGGCGTTACATCCCCCACCTAACTCTCTCGAGAACACCATAACCCAGTTATTAACTGGAAAACGGGGGAGATTGTACAATGGGGGTTTAATGATTTTGAGTTATATGATAAATCCGCACTGCTGGTTGAACCTGTTAAATCTGTGTCTGTATCATCTGTCGAGCTGGAAGGTATTCCGGAATGCCTGAAGGACTTCGACGATGTATTCTCCGAAAGCGAGGCCGAGACGTTACCGCCACATAGACCCTTTGACTGCGCTATTGAGCTGGTCCCGGGGGCTAAATTACCCAAAGCCCGTCTGTTTAATTTGTCCGGTCCTGAGCGCTTGGCTATGAAGGAGTACATTACTGAAAGTCTGCGCAAAGGACACATACGTCCTTCAGTCTCACCTGTGGCGGCAGGTTTCTTTTTTGTAAAGAAAAAAGATGGCGGGTTACATCCCTGTCTCGACTTCCGGGAGCTTAATCAAATTACTGTACGGAATACGTACCCCCTTCCGTTGATTCCCGATTTATGTAACCAACTATCAGGGGCAAAGTGGTTTTCTAAATTGGACCTTCGGGGGGCATATAATTTGATAAGGGTCCGAGAGGGGGATGAATGGAAAACCGCGTTCCTCTCGACCGAGGGACTATTTGAAAATTTAGTCATGCCGTTTGGTCTTACCAGCGCCCCTGCCATATTTCAGAATTTCATCAACGTGGTATTCTCGGATCTCATTGGTCGTTTTGTCGTTATCTACTTAGATGATATTTTGATATATTCCCCCGACAAGTATTCTCATTTGGAACATGTACGAACTGTGCTCCAAAGGCTGAGAGAAAATCATTTGTATGCCAAATTGGAAAAATGTGTATTCTGTGTACAAGAGTTGTCCTTTTTGGGGTTAATTGTATCCGGTGAGGGTTTTCGCATGGACCCCAAGAAGGTGCAGGCCATTGCGGATTGGGTGCAACCCCGAGATCTTAAGGGTCTTCAGCGCTTCTTGGGGTTCGCCAATTGTTACCGCAAATTTATCCGGGGGTTTTCGCAAGTGGTCAAACCTCTCACGGATCTAACATGCAAAGGTGCGGATGTGAGAAATTGGTCCTCGCTCGCAAAAGAGGCCTTTGCGACGCTGAAAAAATGTTTTATGTCTGCTCCTGTGTTAGTGCAGCCAGATCCGTCCAAACCATTCGTCGTGGAAGTGGACGCCTCTGAGGTGGGGGTGGGGGCGGTGTTGTCCCAAGGGCCTGCCACTCTAACCAACCTCAGGCCATGTGCTTTCTTTTCCAAGAAGTTCTCTGCTGCGGAAAGAAATTACGACGTAGGCAATAGAGAGCTTCTTGCGGTCAAATTAGCGTTTGAAGAATGGAGGCACTTTTTGGAGGGGGCCAGTCACCCGGTTGCGGTGATCACGGATCACAAAAATTTGTCGTACATTGAGTCTGCTAAAAGACTAACGCCCAGACAAGCCCGTTGGTCACTTTTTTTTTTCCCGTTTTCAGTTTACAATTACATTTCATCCAGGGTCTAAGAATGTCAAGGCTGACGCCTTGTCACGCAGTTTTCAGCCGGTGTCGCCCCCTGAGCCACCGTCCTCCATTCTTCACCCTGGGGTTGTGATAGCAGAGGTCTCATCTGAATTGGAACGGGAGATTCAGGGGGCCCAGTCGCAGGCCTCGGCGGCCAAGCCGGAGGGGAAGTTGTTTGTCCCAGAGCAACTTCACCTGAAACTCTTGCAGGAGTTCCATGAATCCAAGCTGAGTGCTCACTCTGGTATTTCAGCCACACGTCTGGCGGTGGCTAGGATCTTTTGGTGGCCTACCCTTGGTTCGGACATAAAAAAATTCATTGCTGGTTGTGGGGTCTGCGCTCGTTCTAAAAGCTCTCATAGCCGGCCGGCAGGGGAGCTGATACCCTTGGCAGTGCCTGAAAGGCCATGGACTCACTTATCCATGGATTTTGTTACCAATCTCCCTCCATCTAAGGGTAATATAGTGGTATGGGTAGTGGTGGACAGGTTTTCTAAGCAGGCTCATTTTGTACCCCTGTCTGCACTACCGTCAGCTGAGACGTTGTCCAGGTTGTTTGTGCAGCATGTGATCCGGTTCCATGGGGTACCCCTGAATGTGGTGTCTGATCGTGGTGTGCAGTTTGTGGCTAAGTTTTGGCGTGCTTTCTACAAAAAATTAAGTATGTCTCTGTCCTTTTCGTCTGCATACCATCCTGAGAGCAATGGGCAGACGGAGCGCACTAACCAGTCCCTGGAACAGATCCTCAGGTGTCTAACCTCTGCTAGACAGAGTGACTGGTGCGATGCACTGCCGTTGGCTGAATTTGCCTTCAATAGTCGGGTGAGTCAATCCACTGGTAGGTCCCCTTTCTTGATTAACTATGGGTTCAGTCCTCATTTTGGTGAGTTTTCTCATCTGGATTCGGGGTGCCCCGGGGCTGAGGACTCTGTTCAGCGGTTAAAAGATACATGGGCAGAAGTCCAGCGGCGTATATCCAGGTCTCAAGGCAGGTATAAGTTTTTCGCGGACAGGAAACGAACACCTGGTCCCATGTTTTGGGTGGGAGAGAAAGTTTGGCTCTCCACGCGAAACATTAAGTTAAAGATTCCGTCAGCCAAGTTAGGACCCAAATTCATTGGCCCGTACAAGATTGTGGAAAAAATCAATCCAGTGGCGTATAGGCTGTGCCTTCCACCCTCTTTCAAGATCCCTAACGTCTTCCACAAATCTCTACTGAAACCTTTTGAAGCAGTCCGGGGAGACTCCGAGTCTGCTGCTTCTCCTGTTTTGGTCAAGGGGCAGGTGGAGTACGAGGTTGGTCATATCGTAGATTCCAGGTTGGTACGGCGGTCGGTACAGTACCTGGTTCATTGGAAGGGGTATGGACCGGAGGACAGGTCCTGGGTACCGGCCCGGTTGATGCATGCTGATCGCCTGGTACAGGCCTTCCATGCTAAGTACCCGGGCAAGCCTGGGGGTCCAGAGGCCCCCCGTTGAGAGGGGGGTACTGTCATGATCTCAGTGCGGGTTTGACTCGCACACGTGGGGTTAATGTTTGGAACCAGTGCTGATGACTGGCATTTCTGGGGTTAAAGGTTGTGATCCCGATGCAGGCTTACCTGCACACCTGGGGCTATGATTGTAGCCTCTCCCTGGTTCTGGGGGAGGCTTCTTATAGCCTCAGGACGCTCCCATCCCTGTCAGTTATACTCTTGCCCTTGGCATTGTGTGGTGACCCCTGAGTGTGTTTGTGCTGTGTTTGGTTACTTGATTCTCTGTGTATGACTCGGTCTGTTCCCTGGATATTGCTTTGGATTCTGCCTGGTACCTCCTATGTCTGTTTGGTTTTGATCTCTGCTTGGCCCTGATTATCCGCTCTGTCTCCTCCCTGGTACTGTACTGTGATCCTGTGTATGACCTTTGGCTTTGTCTGACCTCCCGTCTGTTTGTCCCTCCTGTACTTCGTTTGCCCGTACTGTTGTGACCTCCGTTTTGCCTGACTCTGAGTTGTTGTATGGTGTCCTGTCATATCTGAAAGCAGGACGCTAAGCCCCGCCCCCTTGCAGTCACATGACCATAGGTCCCGTGCAAGCTTGTTCATTTTTAGTGTCCGCAGGTCCCGTGCCTCTTTACTTTCCAGCGCTGACTGGACCCTGACACTAATAGTTGAAGCACGCCTGGTCACCTCTGCTGCCCTGCTCCCCAGGTAACTCTTAGCACTGCTTCTGTACTCAGGACACGCGCACTGGCTCTATGAGCAAGTGTAGTGCGGTGTCTCTGACACCCAGGTGTTGACACTATGGTGGAGAGAATGCACCAGATCTGGGACCAAGTGGTGGATAAGTTATCTCTCTCCCAGGAAAAGGCCCAGCGGTTTTCCAACCGACATAGGAACATTGGTCCCCAGTTTAAGGTTGGTGATATGGTGTGGTTATCATCAAAAAATATTGCTATGAAGGTGGCTTCTCCTAAGTTTAAGCCTAGATTTATTGGACCTTACAAGATTTTGGAGATTATTAATCCGGTCTCTTTTCGTTTGGCTCTTCCTGTCACATTTAAAATCCATAATGTGTTCCATAAATCTTTGTTGAAGAGGTTTGTTGAACCTGTTGTTCCAGGGGTTGCACCTCCAGACCCTGTATTGATTGAAGGTAACATGGAATATGAGGTAGAGAAAGTACTGGATTCCCATCTGGCTAGACGGAGACTCCAGTATTTGGTTAAGTGGAAGGGCTATGGTCAGGAGGATAATTCCTGGGTCTCTGCCTGATATTCATGCCAAAAGATTGGTGCGTGCCTTTCATCGGGCTCACCCTGATCGCCCTGGTGGCGTGGTTGAGGGTTCGGTGACCCCTCCTCAAGGGGGAGGTACTGTTGTGAGTTAATTTTCCCCTTCACTACTGAGGCCCGAGGAACTCCCTCTTCTGGTGAAGAAAGGTAGTGAGCCTGATTGTCAAACACCTGGGGCTGATGATGATGACTGGCTGAGTGGAGTTAGTGACTGGATATAAGGCTGCCGACGCCCTTCTGGCCTGCGGGTGATTTCTCTGTGGACTTCTAGGAAACCAGTCTGATTCCTGCTCATCTAAAGCTAAGATTTCTGCTTTGCCTTTTTGAATTGTGTTTTGTTTTCCTTGCTTTTCTGGATTCTGCCATTCCCTGCTGGGGTGAGCTGAATCTCCTTTTGCCTGTTGCTCTGTCTTCAGAATATTCCTGAGTACTGACATAGCCTTTTTTGAAGCCTAGCGTCTTCAGGGCCTTTTTTACTGTCAGTTTGTTGGCTCTTATTTTCATAGGGTTTTGCACGGATTGCAGACAGCAGCCTTCCTGTCCTTTCCTATCTAAGCTAGCTTGGGCCCCATCTTTGCTCAGTCTATCTTTCTGTCTGTGTTTTGTTCTTTCTTCTTGCTTCACCGTCATTATATGTGGGGGGCTGCCTTTTGCTTTGGGGTCTGCTCTGGGGCAGTTTAGATTTCCCTTTCTGTCTTTAGGCTATGTAGTCCTCCGGCTGTGATCGAGGGGCCTAGGGCATCGTAGGAGCCCCCCACGGCTACTGCTAGTTGTGTTGATAGGTTAAGTCGTCTGCAATCCGATAGCTGCCAACTTCTCTGGTTTTCTGGACTTAGCTAGCATTTCTATTTTTGCCTCCTACGGTGACTCAATCATAACAGCCTTCTAGCACGGACAAATAGAAGCTACCTGTGTGTGACTCTGGAAAAAAAAAGCCGAGGACTTCTTCAGTTTTTCCAGACCTACACCTTAGAGTCGTGTCCATCTTTCAAACAGTTTTGTATATCTGCTGTTTGATTACGGTCTAAACTAGACAGAGACAGCCCGTATACAAATACACAGAGCTTGACAATTTTACATACACACACCGTACAGCGGTGTACGCTCCTCACACACTACCGTGTACCGCCTTCTAGCACGGACAAATAGAAGCTACCTGTGTGTGACTCTGGAAAAAAAAAACGAGGATTTTTTCCAACCTACACCTTAGAGTCGTGTCCGTTTTTCAAACAGTTTCGTATATCTGCTGTTTGATTACCGTCAAAACTAGACAGAGACAGCGTGTGTCAGTCTGTATACAAATACACGGAGCTTGACAATTTTCCTTACACACATCGTATAGAGCTGTCTGATTCTCCAACAGTATTGTATATCTGCCGTTTGCATTACAGTCACTTTTATACCTAGTCAGCGTGTGTGTGTGACACTCCGTAAATACTGTGGTGTAGTTACCACTATGTCAGCTAGGGGGCGCTGTGTGGGTGTCCCAGGACGGGTGTACAGGCACATTCAGTGTGGTAACAGGAGCAGGGTCCTAAATGACCATTATGGGTCTCAAGGTGGGTGGCCTTGGGATGCAGGCTCCAGGGTGTATTGATCAGCAGAGGTACTGCTGATCTTTCTGTTACACTGTGTCAGGGAAGCCTGTGTGTGTCTATACAACCTTTAGTGATGTCATAGCCATGTGATCCCCTTTGGGTGTGGTTACAGGGCTATGTAATTGAGGTGTTTGGCACATGTGAGAGACTGTGAGGGAGTCTGTCTGAGTGTGGACAGACTTCCATGTGTCCAGGTGGGACACTACAGAGGTTGTATATGGGGAGGACTACACCTCCCAGCATGTGCTGAGACTCTCAGTCCGAGTCTGAAGCCACGGACGTTTATGTTCTTTTGTGCCTGAAGTGAAGGTTACATTTCAGTGTTATGCTGTCTATGGTTTATAGAGTAATAAACCTGGTGAAATTTTAAAGGAACGTGCCTCATGTTTGTCTCCCGCTGCACCTAAGCGAGTCGATTCCCTACAATACATATACGGAGATTGTTAGTCGCACAAAAATCGTATACAGCTGTACACTTCTGATACAGTTCCGTATATCTGCTTGTTGGATTACGGTCCAATACATACTGTGAGAGCGTCTGTGACTAGCATAATATATACATTGATTTAATTTGTTTAATACGCCTTACACAGCTGGACGCTCCTCATACGGTACCATCTCTTGGCGTTCCAAGGTCAGGGACAGTGTTTGTGCGTGACTGTAGGGATGTGGATTTGCCAGAAACTGCTCCTCCACCCACCACGGGCAGTGCATCATTGACACCTGGAACACTGGCCCACATGTGCGATTATGTCTTGCGGATCCTAAAAAGGGACCCCCGCATTGCCAAAATTATGAGGGATGATGACTACTGGCTGGCCAGCATCCTCGATTCACGCTACAAAGGCAAATTACACATCATGCCACAGGAGAACCTAGAGATAATATTGGCAAACAAACAAGCAACTCTGGTAAACCGTTTGCTTGAGGCTTTCCCAGCACACAGCAGCGGTGCTAGTGCTCACACGAGCCGTAGTGGGCACAATGGAAGAGGTGTTCGTGATGCACACAGAAGTGGCGTTGGAGACAGGGGTTTAATGACACGACTGCTAATACTGCATCGATTAAAAGTGACAGGAGGCAGCAGTTGTCAACTATGGTTACAAACTACTTTTCCTCCCATATCGATGTTCTCCCTCACCGGTCATTCCCCTTTGACTATTGGGCCTCTAAACTGGACGCCTGGCCTGAATTGGCACAATATGCCTTACAGGAGCTCGCTTGCCCTGCTGCTAGTGTGTTATCTGAAAAAGTCTTCAGTGCTGCAGGATCAATCCCGACAGAAAAAAGGACCCGTCTGTTGATGTTGATGATCTAACCTTCATTAAAATGAACCATGCATGGGTTTCAAAGGATTTTGTCCCACCTTCCCCTGATGACACATAGGTTACCAGAAAAGTGCCTCGGTTTTTTCCTCCTCTTCCTCGGACTTGCCCAATTACACCCTTTGCAGCAGCTGAATGTCCAGCCAACACATCTACATATGCCAATTTTTAAACCTCCCTAACTGGGCTGCCCACCCCTCCCCCAACGGCTGGGTTCAAGACCTGGCGCACCCGGGCAAGTGCCGTTGCTCTGAACAGGTGGATGGGTCCACTGATGACTGACGGCAATGTCACAGGGCCTCTCACAGTACAATACAGTGTCTCAGATGGTGGGAGGGCCCACTCGCCGTCAGACACACCAGCGTACTATGAGGGGCCCTGTGCCAGTACCATCGACCACGATTGTGCCCCCCCTGCTTGGTCATGGCCACAGCACTTGCAAGTTGCAATACTTACCTCTCCCTGCTCCACCGCTGTGTAGTCTGGGCAGTTAAATCCTTCACAGGGACGGCCACTAGAAATTTGGTGTATTGATCAATGATGGTTAAGATGTAGCTATGGCCTGTCCTGCTGGCCTCTACCTTAAGATAATCAATGGCTACCATTTGAAATGGATGTCAACTTACAAGCGGATGCAGTGGTGGTTTATGATCACCTTTCACAGTTGTTATAGTCACAGACGTGTGACATTCCTGCCACCATTTTTCAATGTCTCCTCTCATGCCAATCCAATAGAATCGCCTACGGCCTGAGGCTTCTGTCTTTTGCACTCCAAAATGACCAGACACATCATGGTAGGCAGTCAGGACCATGGGTACATCTCTCCCTGTGATCACAATTTGATGGAGACGAGTAACGGTGATGTGATAAATGCTACTGCGATAAAGCAATCCTTTCTTCACAAAGAACCTTTTTCGCTTTCTCCACAGACACAGTAATTGAGGGTCTGCTTCGCCTCTGCAACATCTACCGGGAGGTTTTCCCGCAATGAGTAATTCCAAAATTTCTGCTAACACTCGACTTTGCGTCTATACTTGTATCCATGTAGTTTCCAGTAGCGGAGATTCTTGACTTGCTTACTGAGATTGAAATATATGCGAAGATTTAAAACTACCACAACATTGTATACTGATGTACGCTATGAATACCTTTCCCTTTTTCTACTTTTGTAATTCTGGTGTAATACATAGTGAGCCTGTGAGTGTCTGTGTCTGACTCCGGAAATATAGACGGAAATTTAACTTTAGACTGGACACACCTGGTATGTGCTGATACAGTACCTTGTTTCAAAAATTTGTATTAAAGTATCATCTGTAGGATAACCAACTGTGGGGGGGGGACCCTCTTCTTGCCGCAGACAAAAACGAGACTAAGACAGAGTTTGTATTGAACAGGTCCGTTTTTAGTGCCCATCCTTCTGTCGACAACAGCAATTCACCACAGCCGTTTCACATTTCTCTGTACACAGGCCCCGGTACCTTCACTTCCTTTGTAACTATAATCATGGCGTCCTCTGTGGTTCTTCCACTGTGGCTGGCCTAGGTCCAACCACCACAGCGCTGCACCAGTCTGAGCACACCGTCCGTATGATAGCCCCAGGCCGTCTGCGGCTACCGTCCTCTGGGCCACCCCCCTGTCACTGCCTCAACTGTCAGTCCTCTCTGGAGCCTTTCCACTGTCTCTATTTCCTCAGCAGAACTTCCTCTTTACTGTGCTCCCTTTGCTGACTGACTCTTCCAGAACCTTCCCTCAGCCTTTTATATTTCCAGTTCTGGTAACTCCACCCACCATCACCTAACTGTTTCTCTGACCAATGGCAGTTATTCAGTCCCACTCCTACACTCTCCACTGCCCTCGAATGGGCAAGCTAAAAGACTGCACCCTTTCTCTTTATCTTAGCGGTTTCACACCTACACTGCGCTACACCTCTGCTTCTCACTACAGGCTGGTTTGTCTGTCAGTCCACCTTCCCTACATCATCCATAGTGAGTGAGCGTGTGTGGGTTACGCCTTCTATATAAACGGTGAATCAGAGAAACAAATTTTTACACTATACTCGATACAGCTTGTATCTTGTTACACAGTACCTTTGTTCGACATTTAGCATTACGGTCAAATCCATACTGAGTGAGCGCCTGAGAGTGACTACGGGACTATTTATCCGGAGATTTCAATTGTACCCTAAAATATATATACTTGCTATCTTGTTATCCAGGACCTTTTTTACAACATTTTTTATTATGGTCAAAACCAAACTGAGTGAGCGTCTGAGGGTGACTACGGAAATATATACCGATATTTTCAATTTGGCCAACACTGTGTACAGCAGAACGCTTCTGATACAGTAACCTTTTTAGCTATTTAGATTCTGGTGTAATCCATAATGAGCCTGTAAATGTCTGTCTGTTACTCCGGCAATATATTTGGAACTTTAAGATTACCCCAACACTGTATACAGCTGTACGCTTGTGTTACATAACCCATTTACAGCTTTTCCTATTCTTGTGTAATCCATACAGGGCCTGAGAGCGTTTGTGTCTGCCTCCTGAAATGTATACGGAGAATCAGAATGTTTACACTATACTATATATACCTTGTATCTGGTGATACTCTACCTTTTTTCAACTTGTTATTTTATTGGGTAATCCATACTGAGCCTGTGAGCGTCTGTGTATGCCTCATGCAATATACACGGAGATTTACTGTTATCCATAGACTGTATAGAGCTGTACGCTTCTGATACAGTACCATATATCTGCTGGTATTTTGGGTCCATTTTCAAAAACATGAGGAAGTATGGTGGAAGAGGACGCGGATGTGGGCGTGGAGGGCCACCTTTTAGTGATGGTGGTGGTGGTGCATCTGCTGGTAGTGCCAAAAACACAATAGCAGCTAAAGCAGGACGTGTTGAGCCAGCGTCATGGTGTAGCTCTGGAAGGCCTGTAAGGCTCCCTTTTCTGGGAGTAGGTAGACTGCTTTTAAAGCCGGAGTATCAGGAACTGTTTGTGGCTTACATTGCTGAAACAGCCTCCAGCTCTATTGCCTCCTCTTCTGAAGTTGTAAAAAATGCATGCACTGAGTCCTAACTGCAGGCTTCTGGTCAGGAGCAACCCCTTTCCTTATGTCTTTCACCCACACCAAAAGTGAAGGATGTGGAAGCACACACCTCAGATTACTCCATGGAGCTCTTTTCACATACCATGCCTGGGTTAATTAAAAATAGGGCCCATCATGTACTGGAGCAATGTAAATGGGGCAGATCAGACACTGGAGCAGCATCTAAGGGGCACATTATACACTGGAGCATTACAAATGGGGCCCATTATATATGGAGCATTATTAGAGCCCATCATACACTGGAGCATCATCCATGAGGCCCATCATGTACTGGAGCATTGTAAATGGGTCAGATCAGACACTGGAGCAGCATCTAAGGGGCACATTATACACTGGGGCATTACAAATGGGGCCCATTATATATGGAGCATTATTGGAGCCCATCATACACTGGTGCATCATCCATGAGGCCCATCATGTACTGGAGCATTGTAAATGGGGCAGATCAGACACTGGGGCAGCATCTAAGGGGCACATTATACACTGGAGCATTACAAATGGGGCCCATTATATATGGAGCATTATTGGAGCCCATCATACACTGGAGCATCATCCATGAGGCCCATCATGTACTGGAGCATTGTAAATGGGGCAGATCAGACACTGGAGCAGCATCTAAGAGGCCCATTATACACTGGAGCATTACAAATGGGGCCCATTATATATGGAGCATTATTAGGGCCCTTGATACACTGGAGCATCATCCATGAGGCCCATCATGTACTGGAGCATTGCAAATGGGACAGATCAGACACCGGAGCAGCATCTAAGGGGGCCCATTATACACTGGAGCATTACAAATGGGGCCCATTATATATGAAGCATTATTAGGGCCCATGATACACTGGAGCATCATCCATGAGGCCCATCATGTACTGGAGCATTGTAAATGGGACAGATCAGACACTGGAGCAGCATCTAAGGGGGCCCATTATACACTGGAGCATTACAAATGGGGCCCATTATATATGGAGCATTATTAGGGCCCATGATACACTGGAGCATCATCCATGAGGCCCATCATGTACTGGAGCATTGTAAATGGGACAGATCAGACACTGGAGCAGCATCTAAGGGGTACATTATATACTGGAGCATTACAAATGGGGCCCATTATATATGGAGCATTATGTGGCGCTCATCAGATACTGTATGGAACATTATATGTGACTAATTATTTGGTATGGAGAAATATATGGGGGTCATTATTCTGTATGGCGCACAATGTGGTGGCCATAACACTGTATGGAGTAATATACTGTCCTGTTTTTGAGCTATTATACAATTTAAAATAGATCAGTCATGTCATGTCATGTAAGCAGTGAAGTGTTTGTCATTGTACTACACCTATATTTCTGTGCCGTATCGGAGCATCATGAGTTGTGGTATATGTTAAAGGGGAGCACTGACACTCTTTGGCCCAGGGCACACGAAAACCTGGAGCCAGCCCTACCCCCCCCCACAACTTTAGCCAAATAACCCCCAGTTTTCAATGTGTAACTATTATTATGAAGTAAATTAAGGTTGACAAGCTTCAGTAATAAGAATTGATGTTTTTGGCATTGAAATGGGCACTGTAGGTGTGTTTACTGTCCTCCACTCCCTGCCGACTTTGCTTCCCCATTGACTTGCATTGGGTTTCGTGTTTCAGTCGGCCTTCGACTTTTCCCTATAGTCGATCGATTTCGTTCGACCCGACTTTTGAGAAAGTCGGGTTTCATGAAACCCGACTCGACCCGAAAAATGGCAAAGTCGCTCATCTCTAATTACCACATTCATCTGAAATTGTCTGACAAATTTTGGTGCCATTTTTACCTATTTCCCCTTGTAAAAAGGTAAAAATGGGGCTAAAACAATATTTTTGTGGTAAAATGTAATTATCATTTCTTCATCGCCCAGTGGTATAAAATTCTGGGACAAAGATGAACTAATTGTGAGGTGGAGTTTGTAGAATGGGGTCTCTTATTGGGGGATCCTGCTGTTCTGGGACTCTGATAATGTGACATGGCCCCCTCGGACCGTCGCTCCTTCTCTTCTGAGCCTTGCACTGAGCCTGTAAAGTAGTTTTCGCCCACTTATGGGGTATCGGCGCACTCAGGAGAAATTGTGGAACAAATTGTTTCTGTTTTCTCCTATTTTCCCTTTGATAATTCCAGACTTGGGGACAGAGCAACAATTTAGTGGAAACAATGGTCGTATCTCATGTACTCCGCTCAGTGTTATACCATTCTGTGACTCCCTGAGGGTTAGGAATCCTCACTGCCCCCGAGATGAGTCCCCCAGAGGTGGAGGGGGTAACATGGGGTCACTTGTGGGGTCTCTGCTGTTGGCTTGTCAGGGGCTCTTCACATGTGACATGGCGTCCGCAATCTATTCCAGCCACAATGGCGTCCCTTCCCTTCCGAGCCTATGGGGCAGCAGCGCACTCAGGAGACATTGCACAGCACAGTGTATGGGGTCATTGCTCCTCTTACCTTTATGGAAATGCAAAATTTGGGTCTAAAAGAACATTTATGTGAGGAAAAAAGTAAAATTGTCATTTTTCCTTCCACATTGCTTAAATTCCTGTCACACTATCCATATTGTCCTGTCAGGAAGGAGAATACAGGGAGCGAAAGGGTTAATAGGACTCACAGAAGGAACCGGCCCAGAAAGGAGAAGATCCAGCGAGTGTCTGCCACATATATGGCTGCTCTGTGCGCACAGGACCTGTGATGAGGTCACAGGAGGGGAGGAGTCAGTGGTCACATGATCAGGAGCCTCAGTGTGTGCAGGACTCTGCTGTGCTGGTTGTCATGGTGCTGGATGAGGGGAAGTCTATGGCCGGAGTCACACTGGCGAGGAATACGGCCGAGTGAGAGGCGCTAAAAGCACGCATTAGACACGGACCAATGATTCTTTATGGGGTCCCTCGCACCAGCCGTATATTTCTCCTCCGTATCCTATGCTCCGTGCCACTCGCAGCATGCTGCGATTGTCAGCGTACTACGGCTGTAATACGCCCATGCAAGTCTATGGGTGCGCAAACAATACGGATTACACACGGAGCACACGTGACCTGCGAGAAATACGCACCAGGTGTCTTTTACAAAAGCCGGCAATTCAGTGCTCTATACAGTAAAATCACATTGACAGGTTTAATAAAGAAACGAAAGAATAGATATAGACACATAGAATACATTGTGTGTGTATATATATATATATATATATATGCATTCTATGTGTCTATATCTATTCTTTGGTTTCTGTTATAAACCCTGTCATAGGGCTCCATTATATGTCCATTTTGCAAGCCTGCGAGAAAATCTCGCCATACGGATGCCATACGGATTCTGACATGCGCAAAATACGCGACCACACCTTGATTACGGATGACATACGGAGCACTGTTTAGGGGCCATTCATCCGTATTACTCATGTAAAATGCTGACCGTATTTTGCGCAGGTTAGTGTGACCCCAGCCTATGTGTGGGATCAGGAGGGGTTTACAGTGTGGATGTAGCAGAGCAGCGTGTGTACGAGGTGTACGGAGCGGAGCCGCGTGTGTACGAGGTGTACGGAGCGGAGCCGCGTGTGTACGAGGTGTACGGAGCGGAGCCGCGTGTGTACGAGGTGTACGGAGCAGAGCCGTGTGTACGAGGTGTACGGAGCGGAGCCCTGTGTGTACGAGGTGTACGGAGCGGAGCCCTGTGTGTACGAGGTGTACGGAGCGGAGCCGCGTGTGTACGAGGTGTACGGAGCGGAGCCGCGTGTGTACGAGGTGTACGGAGCGGAGCCGCGTGTGTACGAGGTGTACGGAGCAGAGCCGTGTGTACGAGGTGTACGGAGCGGAGCCCTGTGTGTACGAGGTGTACGGAGCGGAGCCGTGTGTGTACGAGGTGTACGGAGCGGAGCCCTGTGTGTACGAGGTGTACGGAGCGGAGCCGTGTGTGTACGAGGTGTACGGAGCGGAGCTGTGTGTGTACGAGGTGTACGGAGCGGAGCCGCGTTTGTACAAAGTGTATTGAGCAGAGCCCTGTGTGTAGAAAGTGTACAGAGCAGAGCCTTGTACGAGGTGTATTGAGCAGAGCCGCATGTGTACAAAGTGAGCGGACCCATATGTGTACAAGTGTGCGGAGCCGCGTGTGTACAAGGAGTACGGAGCTGAGTCATGTGTATACAAGGTGTACGGAGTGGAGCCGCCTGTGTATGAGGTGTGCGGAGCAGAGCCGCCTGTGTATGAGGTGTACGGAGCAGAGCCGCCTGTGTATGAGGTGTACGGAGCGGAGCCGCCTGTGTATGAGGTGTACGGAGCGGAGCCACTTGTGTATGAGGTGTACGGAGCGGAGCCGCCTGTATATGAGGTGTACAGAGCGGAGCCGCCTGTGTATGAGGTGTATGGAGCGGAGCCGCTTGTGTATGAGGTGTACAGAGCGGAGCGGCCTGTGTATGAGGTGTACGGAGCAGAGCCGCCTGTGTATGAGGTGTACAGGACCTGTGATGAGGTCACAGGAGGGGAGCAGAGGTGTGATGTGATGAGGTGTACGGAGCAGAGCCGCGTTTGTACGAAGTGTATTGAGCGGAGCCCTGTGTGTAGAAAGTGTACGGAGCTGAGCCGTGTGTGTACGGGGTGTACAGAGTGGAGCCGCGTGTGTACGGAGCGGAGCCGCGTGTGTACAGGGTGTACGGAGCAGAGCCGCGTGTGTACATGGCATACTGAACGGAGCCCTGCGTGTACGGAGCTGAGCCGTGTGTGTGCGGAGCGGAGCAGAGCCATGTGTGTATGGGGTGGAGCCACGTGTGTATGGAGCGGAGCCGCCTGTGTACGAGGTGTATGGAACAAAGCCGCATGTGTCCAAGGTTTACGGAGAGGAGCCATGTGTGTACAAAGTGTACAGAGCGTGGCCGCGTGTTTACAAGGTGTACGGAGCTGAGCCGCATGTCTATGAGGTTTATGGAGTGAAGCCATGTGTGTACTGAGTGGAGCCGTGTATGTGCGAGGTGTATGGAGCGGAGCCGTTTGTACAAGGCATAGAAAGCGGAACCATGTGTGTATGAGGTGTGCGGAGCCATGCGTGTACAAGGTGTGTGGTGGGGAGCATTTATACCTCCCATCCGTCCCGGATCCAGAGGGACAGTCCCGATTTTGAGAGAGAGTCTGCCCTGGCTGGGGCTTTTCCCACGGACACAGGAGTACACAGCGGAGCCCCGAGGAGCTCTTTAAAATTTGCACGTGACGTTCTACTGGAAATGAAGTGCTAGAAGCTGACCAGAAATGAGGTAATTTCTGGAGGAGATTGTGACGGATCCATGGAGGCACTTCAGGGAATGCTTCAGATCCATTACTGTGTCCTCCGACGACAGCGCGGATAGCGGGATCGCCTTGGACTCGGGGATGTCGGCCATGATATGTCCTGCAGTGAGAGGCTCAGGTGGGCATTACAATGGGAGCCGGGCTGCTATAGTATCCTTATAGAATCTTTCTTTTTCTCTCTGTTTCTTTCACTCTCTCTGTTCTTTCTTTCTTTCTTTCTCTCTCTGTTCTTTCTTTCTCCTCTTCCTTTCTCTCTCTCTGTTCTTTCCCCTCTTTCTCTTTTTCTAATCTTTCTCGCTCTAATCTTTTTCTCTCTCTCTGTTTCTTTCTTTCTCTCTCTCTAATCTTTCTTTATTCTTTCTCTCTCTGTTCTTTTTTTCTCTCTCTAATCTTTCTTTTTCTTTCTCTATCTCTGTTCTTTCTCTCTCTGTTCTATCTTTCTTTCTCCTCTTCCTTTCTCTCTCTCTCTGTTCTTTTTTTCACTCTGTTCTTTCTTTCTTTCCCCTCTTTCTTTCTCTCTAATCTTTCTTTCTCTCTCTCTGTTCTTTCTTTCCCCTCTTTTTTATTTCTCTCTGTTCTTTCTTTCTTTCCTCTCCTTCTCTGTTCTTTCTTTCTCTCTGTTCTTTCTCTCTCCACATTTTAGAGGGCAACATCCCCATTAGAGGGTCACATCCCCATTACACAGGGTCACATCCACATTTTAGAGGGTCATATCCACATTGTAGAGAGTCACATCCACATTTTAGAGGGTCACATCATGTGACCCTCTAAAATGTGGATGTGACTCTCTACAATGTGGATGTGACTCTCTATAATGTGGATGTGACCGTCTATGTTTGTGACTCTATATTGTGGATGTGACCCTCTATATTGTGGATGTGACCCTCTATAATGTGGCTGTGACCCTCTATAACAGGGGTGGGCAATTAATTTTCCTGAGTGGCCACATGAGAGACCTTGATTGTCGTGGAGGGCCGAACCCATAGGCCAAAATTAATTCTTCTCAATATTAATATTGATATTTTATAATTATTATATTATTGATAATTTTATTAATATTAATTTTATAAGAATTGTATATTGAGCAGAATTATTAATGCTGACATCCCC
Source organism: Dendrobates tinctorius (assembly GCF_039654945.1). Classification (NCBI taxonomy): domain Eukaryota; kingdom Metazoa; phylum Chordata; class Amphibia; order Anura; family Dendrobatidae; genus Dendrobates; species Dendrobates tinctorius. The sequence goes on along the minus strand of NW_027361893.1, from coordinate 3,209,740 downwards.
CTATATATCGTTTGAACCCGAGCACAGCCCCTTCAGTATATTGTATGAGCCCCCCTAACAGCCCCTTATATGCGGCATGAGACCCACACAGGCTCCCTATATATACAGCATGAGCCCCACACAGCCTCCCTATATACAGCATGAGCCCCACACAGCCTCCATATATACAGCATGAGCCTCACACAGCCTCCCTATATACTGCATGAGACCCACACAGCCTCCATATATACAGCATGAGCCCCACACAGCCTCCCTATATACTGCATGAGTCCCACACAGCCTCCCCATATACACTGCATAAGCCCCACACAGCCTCCCCATATAATAATAATTATAATATTTTTTATTTATATAGTGCCAACATATTCCGCAGCACTTTACAATTAAGCGGGGACATGTACAGACAATAAATTACAATCTACAAGGAAATGGGGGGACACAGTAGGTGAAAAGTGCTTGTTAATTCAGGCATACTGCATCAGCCCCACACAGCCTTCCTATATTCACTGCATGAGCCCCACACAGCCTCCCTATGTACAGCATGAGCCTCACACAGCCTCCCTATGTACAGCATGAGCTCCACACAGCCTCCCTATATACTGAATGAGCCCCACACAGCCTATCCAATATGCGGCATGAGCCCCACACAGCCTCCCTATATACAGTGCATGAGCCCCACACAGCCTCACTATATATACGGCATGAACCCCACAGCCTCCCTATATGCACCATGTGCAGCTGCAGCACCCCCCTCATGTCACCCCAGGTGTGCAGCACCATGTTGTCACCCACCCCAGGTGTGCAGCACCATGTCGTCACCCACCCCAGGTGTGCAGCACCATGTCGTCACCCACCACAGGTGTGCAGCACCTTGTCGTCACCCACCTCAGGTGTGCAGCACCTTGTCATCACCCACCCCAGGTGTGCAGCACCATGTTGTCACCCACCCCAGGTGTGCAGCACCATGTTGTCACCCACCCCATGTGTGCAGCGCCATGTCGTCACCCACCCCAGGCGTGCAGCGCCATGTCGTCACCCACCCCAGGTGTGCAGCACCATGTCGTCACCCACCCCAGCTGTGCAGGACCATGTCGTCACCCTCTATCCTCCCCATGCCCACCCAAATGGCCCATACACATAAGGAAATAAAACACCACATACTCGTCCCATTCCCTGTTGCTGTGCTTCTCTCCCTGCCTCCGGTGCGTGGACTCTCCAGAGTAAACAGCTGACGTGATGATGTCATTTCATCATGTCAACTGTTTCACACACTGGTGGAGGAAGTGGGCAGAGGCCCCTCCTCCACCAAAGGAGTCAGCAGCGCCGCGGCGCACATGGAAACAGCGAGAGGCCAGGCGGGCATCGTGCGGCCCGTGGACCTCTGATTTCCAGCCTCACAGCTGTCTCGTTCCAGATGTGACCTCCGGGTCGCACTTTGCCCAGGTCTGCTCTATAATGTGGATGTGATCCTCTATAATGTGGATGTGACCCTCTGTAATGTGGATGTGACCCTCTGTAATGTGGATTTCAACTTCTGTAATATGAATGTGACCCTCTATAATGTGGATGTGACCCTCTAGGTTACAGTGTGCCACAGCCCAACGGCCAATCTGAGTCCCACTCCTACTCCAGTCCCTGCTGCCCAGTGCCTGCGCCCTGCGGTAAGTGGTGTCCACGTCCAATATTATCCCTATTTGACAAATGGGTGCTATCCCTGAGGGTGTTTCAATACTGTAGCGCATAGCACACTAGTCAGTTGTGGCCAAAAGTACGACACCATGCAATTCTGTCAGATAATACTCAGTTTCTTCCAGAAAATTATTGCAAACACAAATTTTTTGGTAATATTATCCTCATTTAATTTGTCTTAAATGGAAAAACACAAAAAGAATTGTCCTAAAGCCAAATTGGATATAATTCCACACCAAACATAAAAAGGGTGGACAAAAGTATTGGCACTGTTCGAAAAATCATGTGATGCTTCTCTAATTTGTGTAATTAACAGCACCTGTAACTTACCTGTGGCACCTAACAGGTGTTGGCAATAACTAAATCACACTTGCAGCCAGTTGACATGGATTAAAGTTGACTCAACCTCTGTCCTGTGTCCTTGTGTGTACCAGATTGAGCATGGAGAAAAGAAAGAAGACCAAAGAACTGTCTGAGGACTTGAGAAACCAAATTGTGAGGAAGCATGAGCAATCTCAAGGCTACAAGTCCATCTCCGAAGACCTGAATGTTCCTGTGTCTACTGTGCGCAGTGTCATCAAGAAGTTTATAGCCCATGGCACTGTGGCTAACCTCCCTAGATGTGGACAGAAAAGAAAAATTGACAAGAGATTTCAACGCAAGACTGTGCGGATGTTGGATAAAGAACCTCGACTAACATCCAAACAAGTTCAAGCTGCCCTGCAGTCCGAGGGTACAACAGTGTCAACCCGTACTATCCGTCGGCGTCTGAATGAAAAGGGACTGTATAGTAGGAGACCCAGGAAGACCCCACTTCTTACCCCGAGACATAAAAAGCCAGGCTGGAGTTTGCCAAAACTTACCTGAAAAAGCCTAAAACGTTTTGGAAGAATGTTCTCTGGTCAGATGAGACAAAAGTAGAGCTTTTTGGGGAAAGGCATCAACATAGTTTACAGGAGAAAAAAAGAGGCATTCAAAGTAAAGAGCACGGTCCCTACAGTCAACCATGGCGGAGGTTCCCTGATGTTTTGGGGTTGCTTTGCTGCCTCTGGCACTCGACTGCTTGACCGTGTGCATGGCATTATGAAGTCAGAAGACTACCAACAAATTTTGCAGCATAATGTAGGGCCCAGTGTGAGAAAGCTGGGTCTCCCTCAGTGGTCATGGGTCTTCCAGCAGGACAATGACCCAAAACACACTTCAAAAAGCACTAGAAAATGGTTTGAGAGAAAGCACTGGAGTCTTCTAAGGTGGCCAGCAATGAGTCCAGGCCTGAATCCCATAGAACACCTGTGGAGAGATCTAAAAATAGCAGTTTGGAGAAGGCACCCTTCTAATATCAGGGACCTGGAGCAGTTTGCCAAAGAAGAATGGTCTAAAATTCCAGCAGAGCATTGTAAGAAACTCATTGATGGTTACCGGTTGGTCGCAGTTATTTTGGGTAAAGGTTGTGCAACCGAGTATTAGGCTGAGGGTGCCAATACTTTTGTCTGGCCCATTTTTGGAGTTTTGTGTGAAATGGTCAATGTTTTGCTTTTTGCTTCATTCTCTTTTGTGTTTTTTCATTTAAGACAAATTAAATGAAGACAATAATACCAAAGAATTTGTGATTGCAATCATTTTCAGGAAGAAACTGAGCATTATCTGTCAGAATTGCAGGGGTGTCAATACTTTTGGCCACAACTGTAGCTGATTGTAAAGAATATATATACAGTATATACAGCTCTGGCAAAAATCAAGAGACCACTTTCAAATTTTCAGTTTGTCTGATTTTTCTCTTTATATTTTGGAGTAAAATGTAAATTGCTCTTTTATTCTATAAACTACTGAAAACATGTCTCTGAATTTCCAAGCACTAAATTTTGTATTTTTTTTCTGAAAATGAGAAATGGTCAAAATTAGAAAAAAAATGCAGTGCTTGCAGACCTCGAATAATGCTAATAAACAAAGTTCATAATCATTTAGAAACAACAATACTAATATTTTAACTCAGAAATCAATATTTTGTGGAATGACCATGATTGTTAATCACAGCTTTCATGCGTCTTGGCTGCTTTCCACCAGTCTTTCACACTGCTTTTGGGTGACCTTATGCCACTCCTGGGACACATATGTAAGCAGTTCTTCTTTGTTTGATGGCTTGTGACTATCCATCTTCCTCTTGATTACTTTCCAGAGGTTTTCAATGGGGTTCAGGTCTGGAGATTGGGCTGGCCATGACAAGGATTTGATGTGGTGGTCTCTTAATTTAATTTTTTTAGAAATATATATATATATATATCACTGCGCTGAAAATATGGGGCTGAATTATTGGCTGGTTGTATAGGCACTACTACAACCACTACCAATAATTTAGTAAAATTACGGTAGTATTACCATGTACTGACGGTGATGGTATAGCGTGCCGAGGGTTCAGAGAGCTGGACCTGCAGCAAGGCAGGATTTGTGCTGATATCAATTTATGGTATGCTGTGGACCCCTGGCTGACACGCTTAACTGAGCACTTATGTTTTCGGTGGTGATGCACTAACAGAGCCTTTTTTCTATTGATAAGTATTTAGGGTGTGTGCACACGTTGTGGATTCTGCTGCATTGTACAGTACCATTTTAGTCTACGTAAAAAGAAAAATGCAGTGCGCACGTTGCAGATTTTTCTGCGTGGATTTGCTGTGGTTTCAAAACCGCAGCATGTCAGTCCTTTGTGCGGATTCCATGACAGGTGTCAAACCGCAGGCTAAACCGCACTAAATCCGCAGATAAACCTCAGGTCTTTTGACCTGCGGATTTGGAAAAATCTGCGCAGAAAAATCCGCAGCAGAATCCGCAACGTGTGCACACACCCTTATTGTTCCTCAACCATTTTTATGAAGTGGGTTGTTAGGAGGTGTACCTCTGTCGCACATGTGCTATACTCAAGTGCTACTACAGGAGACCAAACCTTAAGATGGGCCGCGACCCACGTCACAGTGGGCCACTGCATTGTGCTTGCCCCCCAGGCTAAAATTTGCCAGCCAGCCCCTGTATACAGCTGTGATGTCTGTGGAAAAGCTTTGGTTATCATTATACCCGTAATGGTAATGGGGGCTATGGTTGCCACTACTGTGAGGGGCTGGGAGCTCGATATGGCTTGTGACCCTCTCTGAGTTGAAGGTGGCTCTCTAGGTCAGAAAGGTTAGGGGCCACTGTCATAAAGGGCAGTGGTCAGAATAGTAATAATCGGCCTGGTCATTAACATGCAAACCACCCTTGGGGTAAAGGGGTTAAGCTGCTTTTATCTTTATAACTTTATCATATCACTTGTTATTCTGCATTTCTCAAATGTTGCACATTTGCGCTTTCACTGGTCACTTGGTGGTGTCACATTTGGCTCTTTTCACATGCATTGTTTTGTTTCCTGACCCCCCTCACTATCACTTTACCTGACTGATCACTACCAGATCGCTCTATGCAGCATTATTCATCTTGGTCTTACCTATAGGTTTTCATCCTGAACCTCCTGCTTCACTGGGGATGCTGAATGCTCGCGTTGTGTGGGCCCGTCTGGTCTCCATGGCGACGAGTCACTTCCCCTCGCCATCCAATCAGACGTGCCCAGATGTGGAGTTACCCGGGATGGCGTGTGACGCCGTTTCCTGGATCCCGCATGTTACACACCACCCGGGAACGTCACAGATGCATTTACCCACATGGGGTATACTCACTCCCTGTGAGGTCTGATCAGCATTTGACCCAGGTCGCTCGGTTTACACCAATAATCCATCAGGGGTATGTCCCAACCACTATTAGGCGTCACCAATAACATGAACCTGGATAGGAAAGGGGTGGTCAGGGCCGGTTTTAGGCACAGTGGGGCCATACGCAAAAGTTTAAAATGGGGCCCCTATTGCACCATCACACAGAAGCATTTCGGTTGTATTTACATGCGCTGAATTCAGGATGCTAAACAAGTGTGATTGACAATATTGAGGTCGTTTAACACTTGTTTCCCGGCCTCTTTCCACCGGCTCAGGAATAATGATGGGACAGAACAATCACTATTAGATCAATCTGTCCTCATACAGTATCATGGTGTCAGCAGCACATCTGCAACTTATGCCGGCGATGTGCTGCTTAGAACAGTGATTTTTGTTCCAGCATAAAGAATCCACTCACTTGATGAATATGCAGCATTTTGCTTGTTTAGGATAATGTGCGCCACAGTCCTCCGTATTGTATAATGCACACCCCATAGTCCTCCATATAATGTAATGTGCCCCATAGTTCTCCATAAAGTGTAATACACTCCCTATAGTCCTCCATATAGTAAAATACACTGCTCAGTCCTCCATATAGTATAATAAACTCCTCAGTCCAGTTCTTCATATAGTATTATATACTCCCCATAGTCCTCCAGATAGTATAATAGACCCCTCATAGTCCTCCATATATTAAAATACACTCAGTCCTCCATATAGTATAATAGACTACTCAGTCCTCCACATAGTATAATACACTCCTCATAGTGCTCCATATAGTATAATGCACCGCCATAGTCATATGTGTAGTACAATTCACTTCCCATAGTATAATGCACCCCATAGTTCTTCATATAGCATGTGTTCCCCATAGTCCTCGATACAGTATAGTGCAGCCCCCATATAGTATAATGCAGCCACCCCACAGAATATTATGTAGTTAATGTAGCCCCCTCAGAGTATAATGCAGCCCCCTAATATAGTATAATGCAACCCTTCCATAGATTATAATGCAGCCCCTCCTTAGAATATAATGCAGCCCCCTTTTATAGTGCAATGTAGACCCGCCATAGAATATAATGCAGTCTCCCCATATAGTATAATGCAGCCCCCCCATAGAATATAATGTAGCCATAAATGCAGCCCCCCTCATATAGTATGATGCAGCCCCCCATAGAATACAATGTAGCCCCCTCATTTAATATACTGTAGCCCCTCATAGAGTATAGTGAAGCCACACCTTACATTATAATGTAGCCCAATAGAATATAATGCTGCCCCCATAGAATACAATGTAGCTCTCTCATAGAATATCATACAACCCCCCCATAGAATATAATACAGCCCCCCACATAATATAATGTAGCCCCCATTGAATATAATACAGCCCATCTCACCATAAAAATAATGTAGCCCATTCACAGTGTATGATGCAACCCCCTCAGAATATAATACAGCCCCCATAGAATATAATGTAACACCCCATAGAATATAATGTAGCCCCCCACCCCAGAGAATATAATTCAGTCCCACAGTTCAGTTCTCACTCACTGATATATTTTAAAATTTACACAATCCTCATATCTCCTCATTCCCAGTGCTGCTCCCGGCTCGGCTCTGGTCTCAGCAGATGCACTGCTCGGCACACAGTGGGTGCACGATGAAGTTACATCATCGTTCACTCAAAGTGTCAAAGGCCGAGGGGAATGATGGGAGAGGGAGCGTCATCTGAAGCTCTCTCCTCCATCATTGCTTTCAACTGTATCGGCGTAATGATGCTGATATAGTTGAATGTGGAGCTTGGGGGGGTGAAATCTGCACTGGCGTCAGGCGGGCTCCCCTGACTTACGGGCCCCATAGCGGCTGCGTGGTTTGCCACTATTAGCGGCACACCACCTGCTGGAGGCCCCTGGGGCCTTAGGCAGCTGCCTAGCCTGCCTGCCACTAATGCTGGCCCTGGGGGTGGTATAAACAATAACAACCAGTATGATCGGTTTACATTGGCAGAATCAATCATGTATTCCATAGATATGACGGGGGAGCAGCCCCAATTCCTTTAGAAACACTCCCACTCTATCCCAGAGTTCCTCTCCTTGCCTGGATTAGTGCAGGACCTCGGTTTGTTGGAAGCCCATATAAATACACCTTTTGGAAACCCTTATCCATACTCTCTCTGAGGAAGCTGAGTGGTGAAACGCGTGTAAGAGGGAATAGTGGTGAATCTGCCATCTTTATCTGTACACTACTGGCATGTCGTCTATAGGATGTGTAATCTCCATCTCTTGTTAGGAGGTTTCCTCCTATACACTATATGGGCTGTAATATGTTCCTGGAATATTCCATATGGCACTTGCTGCACTTTATATCTCCTATTTGTATTCCAGGGATGTAATGCGCTGTTAGCTCTTTATTTTCTTACTATTTATACCCTTTGCTCTGTGTCCTCTCATTATATAAGCTATTCATTTATAAGTGCACAGTATCTATTCACCTTATAATCTGGTATCAAGTGATATATCTACAATTCCTTTATATATCTATGTATGTATGTATCTTATACTCAATGAATACGTTGCACTTAATCTCATTTCCACCTTGATAGTGGCACTCTCTTAGGGTACATTTTACTCTATGATGGCACTTTAACCCCTTTCTGACATTGGGTGTAAATGTACATGTACGCTGATGTCGGACTCTCTCCCTTTGATATGGGCTCTGGCGCTGAGCTCACATCTTTTCCGGCACGTGATGGGCCAGAAATCCCACCCATCGGTGACCCTGTCACATGATCGTGGGTCACCAATGGGTTGGCATGACAACCATAGGTCTCCAGCAGACCTGTATGGTTGTCACTGCTGGATCCTATGAGCGCTGCCCGGTGGACGGTGCTCAAAGCAAGTGAGCAACTCTTCGACATACAGGCGATTTGATCATTGCCTATGGAGACATGGGGGGGTCAGTAGGGCGCCCGATCTGCTAGCCGAAACTGCATGGACCAGGGATCGTCCCGCCGAACTCCCACTCACCTCCTTTTAACAACGCTACTCAGACAACACAGGGTGAGGGAAAACAGTGTGGGCAACGCTTTATTAAACCACAAAACAGCCAGATAACACATAGAACAGTCCCAGCAAAATACTCAAGATGATGCTCATTACAGAGTCTCACCCTTCCGCTGACTTGCCAGAATAGTAGCAGCTATGATTTCAGAGCTCCCAGGGTCGCTGCCCCACCTGTGGCACGCACATAGAGAAGAGGTAACAACAAGCGTAGGAAGATGACAGTCCATTCAGTCCACAAAAGGTACAAGGCCAGTTGATCCGAGGATCACAACCTGGCTTCTCCAAATGTATCCATGGTTCAGCGATGATCAATGAGCAGATCTGTATTCTTCAAAAGGAGGCTGAAAACCCCTAGAGATTGTTTCCTATAGAAAGATAGATCCGTGTCCTTCGTGATGGAGCCATGATGTAAAATTGCTGCTGTATTGTCTCTGGTCCTTTTGATGTATGGATGTCTTGGCAGAATCTCTCTGGCTGTTTCTCTCTCTCAGTCTCTTTATAGAGATGCATGTAACCTATTTTTAGACTTAACAAGTGTCCCTCATTCAATATTTACATAAAGGGTAAGAATGGAGATGAGATCAAGCAGCATTACTTGATTATTTAAACTATTTGCATAGTTTTTCCCTCTCTGCTTTTGAAGTCAACAAACTGGCTCAGTAACACAATGCATAATTAGCATATCAGCAAACATCACAAGTGATCAAGGATAAGTGCACAATAAAAGTCAATATTACCGGCTTAGGCTGGTTTCACATTCGCGCTTTTTAAGCGCACGCATGGCCGGGGGTAGCTCCGCCCCCGAGCCGGCTCTCTGCCCGGCGTGCCCGCCCCTTCCTTGTAGCGCCGCCTCCTAGCGCACAGCGGCGCCTGCGATCGGCGCACCCTATCTTTAGCATAGGGTGCGCAGATCGTGCGCAGGCCGTGCGCTAGTTGCGCTTTGACCTGCGCTGCGCACTTGTGACGGTGCGCCGTGCGCGCCAAAATCAAACTTTTCGGATTTTGGCGCGCACGGCGCACCGTCAAAAGTGCGCAGCGCAGGTCAAAGCGCAACTAGCGCACGGCCTGCGCACGATCTGCGCACCCTATGCTAAAGATAGGGTGCGCCGATCGCAGGCGCCGCTGTGCGCTAGGAGGCGGCGCTACAAGGAAGGGGCGGGCATGCCGGGCAGAGAGCCGGCTCGGGGGCGGAGCTACCCCCGGCCGTGCGTGCGCTTAAAAAGCGCGAATGTGAAACCAGCCTAACACAAACAAAAGTCTGTTTTCTTGTCCAACCAGAAATCAACACTTAAATTTGAAAGCCAACATACAGATAACATTTTATTATTCTTTGTTTGCTAAAATTAGTCATCTGGTTAATTAACCCCTTAACAACCGCCGATACGCCTTTTAACGGCGGTAATTAAGGGTACTAAAACCACAGCGCCGTTAATTCACGGCGCTGTGATTTAAGTGAATAGCGCCCCCCAGTGTCGGATTTTCTCCGGGGTCTCGGCTGCCAGGGGTAGCCGAGACCCCAGAGAACATGAATCGGTCAGTTTTTACCGACCCCCGCTTTTGCGATCGCCGTTATTAACCCTATAACGGCGACCACAAAGAAAAAAAAAAAGCCGCGATTTTACATTTAATTTCTCTCTCCTCTGATGTGATCACACATCAGAGGAGAGGGAAATAGGGTCCCCGATCCCCCCCGGTACCTCTCCGTGGCCCTCCGTCCCCTCCCGGTGGTCCCACGTCCCGCCGGCATCCTCCGATGGGCGCCGCCATCTTGAAAATGGTGGGCGCATGCGCAGTGCGCCCACCGGGAATCTGCCGGCTCCGGCTGGCAGATTCCATTCATTATTTTGATCACTATGATAAATGATCATAGTGATCAAAATAAAAAAAATAGTACATAACCCCCCCGTTTATCACTCCCTTATATAGGCCAATATAATGAAATAAAGAAAATATTTTTTTTTTCAGTTTTCCATTAGGGTTAGGGCTAGGGTTAGGGTAGGGTTAGGGCTAGGGTTAGGGTTGGGCTAGGGTTAGGGTTGGGCTAGGGTTAGGGTTGGGCTAGGGTTAGGGTTGGGTTAGGGTTGGGCTAGGGTTAGGGTTGGGCTAGGGTTAGGGCTAGGGTTAGGGTTAGGCTTGTGCTAGGGCTAGGGTTGGGCTAGGGTTAGGGCTCGGGTCACGACTAGGGTTAGAATTAGGGTTAGGGCGAACTAGAATTAGGGTTAGAATTAGGATTAGGGATTAGGGTTGGGATTAGGGTTAGGGTTGGGATTAGGGTTAGGGGTGTGTTGGGGTTAGGGTTGGAGCAAGAATTGAGGGGTTTCCACTATTTGCCAACTTTGGGGGTCTAAAAATTGGGGTCTAAAAAATCACTTTTGTGGAAATAAAAAAATACTTTTTATTTTCACGGCTCTGCGTTTATAAACTTTTGTGAAGCGCTTGGGGGTTCAAAGTGCTCACCACACATCTAGATAAGTTCCTTAGGGGGTCTAATTTCCAAAATGGGGTCACTTGTGGGGGGTTTCCACTGTTTAGGCCCATCAGGGGCTCTGCAAGCGCAACATGATGCCCGCAGACCATTCCATCAAAGTCTGCATTCCAAAATGGCACTCCTTCCCTTCCGACCTCTCCCATGAGCCCAAACAGTGGTTCCCCCCATATATAGGGTATCGGCGTACTCAGGACAAATCGCATAACAACTGTGCGCGTATGATTTCTCCTGTTACCCTTGTAAAAATAAAAATTTTGGGGCGAAAAGATCATTTTTGTGGAAAAAAAATGGATTTTTTATTTTCACGGCTCTACGTTATAAACTTCTGTGAAGCACTTGAAGGTTCAAAGTGCTCACCACACATCTAGATAAGTTCCTTAATGGGTCTAGTTTCCAATATGGGGTCACTTGTGGGGGGTTTCCACTGTTTAGGCCCATCAGGGGCTCTGCAAGCGCAACATGATGCCCGCAGACCATTCCATCAAAGTCTGCATTCCAAAATGGCACTCCTTCCATTCCGAGCTCTCCCATGCGCCCAAACAGTGGTTCCCCCCCACATATGGGGTATCGGCGTACTCAGGACAAATCGCATAACAACTGTGCGGGTATGATTTCTCCTGTTACCCTTGTAAAAATAAAAATTTGTGGGCGAAAAGATCATTTTTGTGGAAAAAAAATGGATTTTTTATTTTCACGGCTCTACGTTATAAACTTCTGTGAAGCACTTGAAGGTTCAAAGTGCTCACCACACATCTAGATAAGTTCCTTAATGGGTCTAGTTTCCAAAATGGGGTCACTTGTGGGGGGTTTCCACTGTTTAGGCCCATCAGGGGCTCTGCAAGCGCAACATGATGCCCGCAGACATTCCATCAAAGTCTGCATTCCAAAATGGCACTCCTTCCCTTCCGAGCTCTCCCATGCGCCCAAACAGTGGTTCCCCCCACATATGGGGTATCGGCGTACTCAGGACAAATTGCATAACAACTGTGCGGGTATGATTTCTCCTGTTACCCTTGTAAAAAATAAAAATTTGGGAGCGAAAAGATCATTTTTGTGGAAAAAAATAGATTTCTTATTTTCACAGCTCTACGTTATAAACTTCTGTGAAGCCCTTGGGGGTTCAAAGTGCTCACCACACATCTAGATAAGTTCCTTAATGGGTCTAGTTTCCAAAATGGGGTCACTTGTTGGAGGTTTCAACTGTTTAGGCACATTAAGGGCTCTCCGAACGCAACATGGCATCCGATCTCAATTCCAGCCAATTCTGCGTTGAAAAAGTCAAACGGCGCTCCATCCCTTGCGAGCTCTGCCGTGTGCTGAAAAAGTGGTTTACCCCCACATATAGGGTATCGGCGTATTCAGGAGAAATTGTACAACAAATTTTGTGGTTGATTTTCTCTTTTAACACTTGTGAAAATAAAAAAAATTGGTTCTGAAGTAAATTTTTTTCAAAAAAAAGTTAAATGTTAATTTTTTCCTTCCACATTGCTTTAGTTCCTGTGAAGCACTTAAAGGGTTAATAAACTTCTTGAATGTGGTTTTGAGCACCTTGAGGGGTCTAGTGTTTAGAATGGTGCCACTTTTGGGTATTTTCTGTCATGTACACCCCTCAAAATGACTTTAAATATGATGTGGTCCCTAAAAAAATGGTTTTGTAAATTTTGTTGTAAAAATGAGAAATCGCTGGTCAACTTTTAACCCTTATAACTTCCTAACAAAAAAAAATTTTGCTTCCAAAATTGTGCTGATGTAAAGTAGACATGTGGGAAATGTTATTTATTAAGAAATTTGTGTGACACATCTCTCTGATTTGAGGGCATAAAAATTTATGTCATGATCCAGGACGGGATTTCGCTTTGACCCGTCCTGGTTAGACTAGGGGTTAATTGTGCTGCCTCTCTCTGGCAGCAGGAGGCTATTTAGTGCTCACTGGACCTGGGTCCGGTGTCAGTTATACTCCTGCCCTCGGCTGAGTTAAGTGACCTCTTGTATACGTGTGCCTGATATCTTGCTTGCTTGTTCGGTTGTGATCTGGTTCTGTCCCTGTTACGAGTTCTGCCTGACCCTCTTGTACTGCGCTACCTCTCGTGTATGACTCTCTGCTTGTGACCCGACTTCTCTCTGCTCATCCCCTTGGTACTACGTCGCCCTCTTGTGTATGACCTTTGGCTCTGTCTGACTACCCATCTGTTTGTCCCTCCTGTACCTCGTTTGCCCGTACTGCTGTGACCTCTGTTTTGCCTGACTGAGTTGTTGTATGGTGCCCTGTCCTATCTGAATACAGGATGCTAAGCCCCGCCCCCTTGCAGTCACATGACCAGAGGTCCCGTGCACATTATTCAGTTTCAGTGTCCGCAGGTCCTATGCCTCTTTACTTTCCAGCGCTGACTGGAACCTGACACTATTAGCCTGAAGCACGCATGGTCACCTCTGCTGTCCTGCTCCACAGGTATCTTTTAGCACTGCTTCTGTACTCAGGACATGCGCACTGGCTCTATAAGCAAGTGCAGTGCGGTGTCTCTGACATTATAACTGACCCATACCATTTTTTTTTCTCTGCTCCCATTCACCTGTGTGTGTGATGGATCCTGTGCACGCTCTTTCTGAGCAGGTTAAGCATCTGACGCAGATGTCTCAGAAACTCTTTGGAGAACAAAGAGTCCTGCCTCAGTCTCAGCAGCTGATCGCTGACACTGTGCAGGGGGTTCTTTCATGGGGGGCTCGGGATGTTACATTAATTTCCCCTGAGTCTCCAGTGAAGTTACCCGATACCTTTTCTGGAGATAAAAATGACTTCAGAGTTTTCAAGGAGGGCTGTAAGCTTTTTTTTCCTTAAGACCACACTCTTCTGGGGATGAAAGTCAGAGAGTGGGGGTCATTATGTCTCTGTTAAGGGGAGCCCCCCAAGCTTGGGCTTTCTCCCTTCCTACCACGGCCCCTGAGCGCATGACTGTGGATGCATTTTTTGAGGCCCTGGGGCATATTTATGATGAGCCTGATCGGGTGCGTATGGCTGAGGACAGGCTGATGAATGTTTGCCAGGGGAAACACTCAGCCGAGTGGTTTTGCTCAGAGTTCAGACGCTGGGCTGCTGAGGTCTGCTGGAACGACGCCGCTCTCCGGGGGTTGTTCCGTAGAGGCCTGTCTGAGCATCTGAAAGACGCCTTGGCTCTCCACCCCCCACCTGATGCCCTGGAGGAAGCTATGACACAGGCCGTCCGAATGGATCGCAGGTTACGGGCAAGGGGAGTGATACAAACCGAGACATCATTATTCTCCCAAGGAAGGGGACCAGTTCTTCATTGAAAATCACGGAGATGGGAACCATCAACCTTAAGGAGGAAGAAAGGAGACAACGGCACTTGAGAAAATGCTGTGTTCACAGTGGCGAGTCTGGACATGGGAAAAAGGATTGCCCCTCCCGGCCACTAACCAACAAGCGACTGAGCCCGGGTGATTATCGTGGAGGTCACCCAGGCTCTCAGGTACCCTTTTCTGCATTTTCTAAAATGTCATTTCAAGTGGAACTTTGTTGTGGGGGTGTCTCCACATCCACTTCTGCCTTCGTGGATTGCGGTTCATCATTGAACTTTATTGACTCTGACTTGGTGGCCAGGTGTAAGTTAGGGACAGTTAGGTTGGAGACTCCGATTCACCTTGTTGCTATTGACAAAACACCACTGGTTAAGAATGACATTGTGTTTTGTACTGAAGAGTTTCTCCTTAAAGTGAGTTCCTTACACCAGGAACGTATTTCATGTTTTGTAATGAACAACCTGCCTGCGGGACTGGTGTTGGGGTTCCCCTGGTTACAGCTGCATAATCCTGTGATTAATTGGGAATCTCGGGATATTGTTAAATGGGGTCCCTATTGCTCTGAGAAATGTCTTGTTTCTGTGTCTGTGTCGTCCGTGGGTCTAGAAGGCATTCCGGAGTGCCTGATAGATTATACTGACGTTTTCTCTGAAAAAGAGGCTGAGGTTTTACCACCACACCGCCCATTTGATTGTGCCATTGACCTGGTTCCAGGTGCTAAATTGCCCAAAGCCCGCCTGTATAACCTCTCGGGTCCGGAACGGGCTGCGATGAAGGAATATATTTCCGAGAGCCTCCGTAAGGGACATATTCGTCCTTCTGTTTCTCCTGTGGTGGCAGGGTTCTTTTTTGTAAAAAAAAAAGACGGTGGTTTGCGCCCATGCCTCGATTTTCGTGAGTTAAATAAAATAACTGTGAGGAATACTTATCCCCTTCCACTTATTCCTGATTTATACAATCAGTTGTCCGGAGCTAAGTGGTTTTCGAAATTAGATCTACGGGGAGCGTATAACCTTATCCGAGTCTGGGATGGAGATGAATGGAAGACCGCTTTTCTCACTACTGAAGGGTTGTTTGAAAATTTGGTCATGCCCTTCGGCCTGACCAACGCTCCAGCGGTCTTCCAAAATTTCATAAATCATGTGTTCTCCGATTTGATTGGACGTTTTATGGTGGTGTATTTGGATGACATTTTAATCTACTCGCCTGATAAACAGACTCACATTGGTCATGTTCGGGCAGTTCTCCAAAGGCTCAGGGAGAACTGTCTGTTTGCTAAACTTGAAAAATGTTTATTTTTTGTTCAGGAACTGTCCTTTCTGGGGTTCATCGTGTCTGCTGAAGGGTATCGCATGGATCCTAATAAGGTGCAGGCCATTCTGGAGTGGGTTCAACCGTGTGATTTGAAGGGTCTGCAACGTTTCCTAGGGTTCGCTAATTATTATCGGAAATTTATAAGGGGGTTCTCACAGGTGGTTAAACCCCTGACAGACATGACTCAAAAGGGGGCCGATATCAAGAATTGGTCAACCGCAGCGGTAGCGGCATTTCAGTTTTTGAAAAAATGTTTCATGTCGGCCCCGGTTCTTATCCAACCGGACCCTCTGAACCATTTATTGTTGAGGTAGACGCCTCAGAGGTGGGGGTGGGGGCGGTATTGTCCCAGGGACCCGCCACTTTGACCAATTTAAGACCTTGCGCCTTTTTCTCAAAGAAGTTCTCCCCTGCGGAGAGAAACTATGATGTGGGGAATCGGGAACTTCTGGCCGTAAAATTGGCTTTTGCAGAATGGAGGCATTTTTTGGAGGGGGCTGTTCATCCTATAACGGTAATCACGGACCACAAAAACCTAGCTTACATTGAGTCAGCTAAAAGGTTGACTCCCAGACAGGCTAGATGGTCACTTTTTTTTTCCCGATTCAACTTCTCGATCACTTTTCGACCAGGATCCAAGAATATCAGAGCGGATGCGTTGTCACGCAGTCTTGATCCGGTGTCCCCCCCGGAACCTCCATCCTTCAGCCTGGGGTGGTGGTGGCAGAGGTTTCTAATGTGTTGGAATGGGAGATTCGAGAAGCCCAGGCTCTTGCACCTCCAGCTAAGCCGTTGGATAAACTTTTTGTGCCAGCTCAGTTTCGTCTCAAGGTCCTCCAGGAGTTCCATGACTCAGTTCTGGGTGGACATCCAGGGATCTCAGCGACCCGGAAGGCCATTGCTAGAATATTCTGGTGGTCTTCTTTAGCCTCTGATGTTGAGGAGTATGTGTCTGCGTGTGAGGTTTGTGCCTGTGCGAAAACTCCCCATAACCGGCCGGCCGGGGAATTGGTACCACTGCCAATTCCTGAGAGACCATGGACTCATCTGTCCATGGATTTCATCACCAACCTTCCCCCTTCCAAGGGTAATACCGTGGTCTGGGTCGTAGTGGACAGGTTTAGTAAGCAGGCACATTTTGTACCTTTGGCAGCTCTACCTAATGCGGAAACATTGTCCAGATTGTTTGTGGAGCATGTGGTGCGGTTGCATGGGGTACCCCTGAATGTGGTGTCTGATAGGGGAGTGCAATTTGTGTCCAGATTTTGGAGAGCTTTTTGTAGGAGGTTTGGTATTGGTCTGTCCTTTTCATCCGCCTACCATCCAGAGACTAATGGGCAGACTGAGCGGACCAATCAGTCTCTGGAGCAAATTTGACCTCAGCCCGACAGGATGATTGGTGTTCTGTGTTACCATTGGCTGAGTTTGCATTTAAAAACCGCACTAACCAGTCTACGGGTACATCTCCTTTTTTTTGCAATTATGGGTTTCATCCTCATTTTGGAGAATTTTCCCGCTTGAATTCTGGGTGTCCTGGGGCGGACGAGACGATCCAGCGGTTGGGGGAGGTATGGCGGGAGGTCCAGAATAACATTACGAAGGCCCAGGACAAATTTAAATTTTTTGCGGACAAAAAACGATCCGTGGGTCCAGTGTTTCAGGTCGGAGATAAGGTATGGTTATCCACCAAAAATATAAGGCTCAAGGTCCCCTCTGCGAAGCTTGGACCCAAGTTTATAGGTCCCTATGTAATTACCGAAGCAGTTAACCCGGTGGCTTTTCGGTTGAGTCTTCCGCCATCTCTAAGGATCCCTAATGTTTTCCATAAGGCCCTTTTGAAACCTGTGAGGTCCAGTGGGGAAGGATCATCATCTTCCCCGACACCGGTTCTGGTAGATGGGCAGGCTGAGTACGAGGTGGAACGAATTGTCGACTCCAGGTTGGTCCGTCGCGCCCTTCAGTATCTGATACATTGGAAGGGCTACGGTCCTGAGGAACGCTCGTGGGTTCCTGCTCGATCAGTTCATGCGGATCTGTTGATCCGAGCCTTTCACGCCAAGTACCCTGAGAGACCTGGGGGTCCGGTGGCCCCCCATTGAGAGAAGGGTACTGTCATGATCCAGGACGGGATTTCGCTTTGACCCGTCCTGGTTAGACTATGGGTTAATTGTGCTGCCTCTCTCTGGCAGCAGGAGGCTATTTAGTGCTCACTGGACCTGGGTCCGGTGTCAGTTATACTCCTGCCCTCGGCTGAGTTAAGTGACCTCTTGTATACGTGTGCCTGATATCTTGCTTGCTTGTTCGGTTGTGATCTGGTTCTGTCCCTGTTACGAGTTCTGCCTGACCCTCTTGTACTGCGCTACCTCTCGTGTATGACTCTCTGCTTGTGACCCGACTTCTCTCTGCTCGTCCCCTTGGTACCACGTCGCCCTCTTGTGTATGACCTTTGGCTCTGACTACCCATCTGTTTGTCCCTCCTGTACCTCGTTTGCCCGTACTGCTGTGACCTCTGTTTTGCCTGACTCTGAGTTGTTGTATGGTGCCCTGTCCTATCTGAATACAGGACGCTAAGCCCCGCCCCCTTGCAGTCACATGACCAGAGGTCCCGTGCACATTATTCAGTTTCAGTGTCCGCAGGTCCTATGCCTCTTTACTTTCCAGCGCTGACTGGACCCTGACACTATTAGCCTGAAGCATGCATGGTCACCTCTGCTGCCCTGCTCCACAGGTATCTTTTAGCACTGCTTCTGTACTCAGGACATGCGCACTGGCTCTATGAGCAAGTGCAGTGCGGTGTCTCTGACAATTTAAAGTTTTAAAATTGCAAAATTTTTGCCATATTTCCGTTTTTTTCATAAATAAACACAAGACTTATCGAAGAAATTTTACCACTAACATGAAGTACAATATGTCACGAAAAAACAATCTTAGAATCACCGGGATCCATTAAAGCGTTCCAGAGTTATAACCTCATAAAGGGACAGTGGTCAGAATTGTAAAAATTGGCCTGGTCATTAAGCTGCAAACTGGCTCTGTCGCTAAGGGGTTAAGATACAATGCTGTATGTCTTCACAATGCCAAAAGTAAAAAAAAAAGTTTTAAAAATGTTAAAAAAAATGTAAAAAAATTTAAAAGTTCAAATTACCCCCTCTCGCCCCATTCAAAATAAAACAATAAAAAAATCAAACAAACACATATTTGGTATCGCCGCATTCATAATCACCTGATCTATCAATATAAATAAAGAATTAACTCGATCGCTAAACAGCGTAACAAGAAAAAAGTCAAAACGCCAGAATTATGTTTTTTTTGGTCGCAGCAACAGTGCAATAAATTGCAATAATGGGCAATCAAAAGATGGTATCTGCACCAAAATGGTATCATTAAAGGGAACCTACAAACATTTGGCGGGAACCACTATACAATTAGATTAGAGAGGAAAGGGGGTTCCCAAAAGGCATGCTAAGAAAGGGCTGTAGAAAATGTAAAGAAAAAGCAACATGCCTACAGATTGGGAACACCACACTATATATATCAAAAATGACAAAATGTATTAGTGACACAGAGACACATACAAGAAAAACACAATGACCATAAAAACATTTAAAAACATGCAGTTGAAAATCTAGTCATGCCATGAAATAATGGAATAATGACTCTCCCCTTACTGAGAAGATCTTCTGTCATTATCTACCTGATGGGACGACTCCTTGCAGGATTTGAATCCTGTTTCTTTTGGATTGTTATTGCTATGGACTCTATTTGATTTGTCTACACATATATAGCACAAGAAGTGTTATGATTGGGTATATATATCTTTCTGCTATTTGCAGCACCAAATGCCATCATCATAGGACATTAATTTGCCCTTTGGTGCAGTTTGAGATTAGAACTTTCTCGGACACAATGCTTTTGATTGGCTTTTGGCATGTATTGTGAGGGTAGTTGCAGCACCATATTTCTTGTACCTCAACATATCTATGCCTGTTATGGGCTACTGATGAAATTCTGTGAAGAGACCGTTTACACGGTTTATGCCTCTCTGACAAGTTTATAGGGAATTCCGGAATGGTTTTTCATTTCCACTAGTCAATCGAACTGGGGTTTATTGGCCAATTTTGGCCTCCTTCAAATGCCCATGGCCAACATCCTCTGCACTATTGGTGCATACTTTACTCCTTCTGGAGTCTATATAACCATATCTATTGATGCTGGAATATACTATTGCTCCTGTGTTGTTTGGAAATCTTCGGAATGGGAGTGTGACTAATTTACTAATAACAATAATGAAAATAATAAAAAAAAATTTTGCCACCCCTGTTTGTCTTTTTGAAGAAAGAGATTGGTCTCCTGGTGATGTTTTCCCTCCCTTTTTTTACCATTTCTCACCATCTGTTTGGCTAAATACATTGGGTCATATAGATAATCACCACAACCCTTTTTTCCATAATGGACATTTATGGTCTGATACTATGAGTAAGTCATGAGACTACTAAGGCCATGTGCACACGATGCAGCGGATTTTACCGCGCAGAAACGTTGCATATCCGCATTGTGATGTACAGTACCTTTAAAATGAATGGAAAAAAAAAACGCTGTGCAGACGCTGCGAATTTTTCCGCGCGGTTTTCCTGCGGTACAAAATCCGCAGCATGTTACTTCTTTTGTGCGGTTTTCTATCTCCCCTGTCACCAAATCCGCAGGGGGAAAGCCGCAATGGAAAACCGCACAAAAACCGCGTGAAAAATGGAAGAAATCCGCAGGAAAAATGCAGGTCATTTGACCTGCGGTTTTCTTCCATTCTGCACGGAAAAATCCGCAGGGCTCAAAACTCCGTCTGCACTCAGCCTTAATGATTACAAGATATTGCTTGAGTAGTCTTTGATCTGTATATTATTTATGGTAAAAGAATTTCTCCCAGTGTTCCATTTCACGTGGTGTATTACTTTATGCAAACCCCCTTTTTTCCCGTCCCCCTCCCCTTTACCCTCCCTCTGTCATGTCCGCCATGTCTGTCATGCCGCAAGATGCCTGGAGCAGTGTGCACGCATGCCTTACCTCATGGCTGTACGCTGTTGCTGGGTAACCATCCGTCTCTGTCTGACTCTACAATCTGCTGTATTCTGGAACCCCTGATCATGTGACCTTTCCTATGTTCCAGCCCTGCTCTGGTTCTGCAATCCGCTGTATTCCTGGAACCCCTGATCATGTGACCTTTCCTATGTTCCAGCCCTGCTCTGGTTCTGCAGTCCGCTGTATTCCTGGAACCCCTGATCATGTGACCTTTCCTATGTTCCAGCCCTGCTCTGGTTCTGCAATCTGCTGTATTCCTGGAACCCCTGATCATGTGACCTTCTCTATGGTTCTACCCAGGCTGTTCTAGCAATGCTTGCTATGATCCTGGAGGATCTGAACCCAAAGTCCCTCCCTGGTCCTGACCCGGAAGTACTGGTGCTATGGTGCTATATCAGACCGCCCCTCCCTATGGTCAGTGCCTGAGTATTGTGTTGCTTCCCTGCATGGCTGCTTGGTCTGCTGGGTCGCTCCCTGTATTCTGTGCCCCTGCACTCTGCCCTGTCGTGCATCTCTGCACACGCTCCGTGCTTGTACTCCGTCTCTTGTCCCGTGCCTTGTCTTATATTTGTCCGTTGTGCCATGTTTCGTCCTTGTCCTGCTTGGACTTGTTGTCCTTCCAGTGTTCTCTGCCTTGCCTGTTTCTGCCATGTCTTGCCTTCGCTATGCTCTGCCTTGTGTTCCTTCCTATGTTCTCTGTCTTTGCTTGTTCTGCCTCGCTCTCTTCCTATGGTGCTCTGTAGTGCCTCCTGGCACACGCACCATTCCTCCTCTCTTACCTTTTGTGTTCTCGTCTGTAAAAGTACGTGCAGGTCTTGCCATGTACCCTGTCGTGCTCTCTTGCACGCACAGGCCCTAACCCTGTTCTCGATCCCTGACCCTGGCGTGCCCTCTGCACGTGCAGGACTCTGCCTTGAACTCTGACCCTGGCGTATTCCTCTGCACGCGCAGGACTCTGCCCTGAACCTGACCCTGGCATGTCCCTCGACATGCGCAGGACACTGCCTTGAACTCTGACCTTGGCGTGTCTGTATTCACGAACCTTGTTTGTATGTTGTACCTGTCCCTGGCGTGCCCTCTGCACGCGCAGGCCTCCGTCCTTGTACCTGTCCCTGGCGTGCCCACTGCACGCGCAGGCTTCCGTCCTTGAACCTGACCCTGGCGTGTCTCCTAGCACGCACCCTGCCTTGAACCCTGGCTTGCCTGCCGAATTCCCAAAACCTGCCGACCGCTGCCAGAGGTCCGGAACCAGATGACTGCGGCCTGATGTCCGGAGCTGATTTCCGCAGCCTGATGCTTGGATCCTGTCGGTCGTTGCCAGTAGTCCAGAGTCCGATGCCATTGCACCCTGCCTTGGACCCTGGCGTGTCTTCTAGCACGCACCCTGCCTTGGACTCTGGCGTGTCTCCTAGCATGCACCCTGTCTGGGACTCTGGCGTATCTCCAAGCATGCATCCTTCCTTGAAACCCTGTTGTGACTCCTAACACGTACCCTGCCCTGGACCCCGGTATGTTTTTTAGCACGTGTTATGTTTGGAACATTTGGCGTGCCCTTGCAAGCACCTTGCCGTGTTTCACTGTTTGTGCCCTGCACCTGATTCTCTGTTTATGCCTTGCACCTGATTAAATTGTGAAACCACGTTTGTTGAAGAGACCCTGTGACCTCGCTTTATGTTTCATATCCTGTTCGTCCTGTTGCCAGACACTCAATAGTGTCTCCATGAGTCGGCCGTCTGGTCCAGCTGCAGTGGTGGCTCACCCCCTTGGTCTTGCCCCTGACACTCCCTGTACAGGGGGTGGGTTCTCACTAGGTCAGCTCGCTCTAGGTGGGTGGGTGCCGCAGCCCAGAGGGTCCACTCTAAGAAGAAAAACGACTCAGCGTAAGCTGACGCTCATCACTCCCTCCTTTTCGTTTGTGGCATGCATAATTTATTTGTGCGATCAGTGTATGTTGTTGGTGTTCCACACATACTCTTTAACCTTTTTTATTTATTATGTTTTTGGTGGAAATATTTGTTAATTGTTTATACATTCACATTACTTAAATTATGCGTTTGGGGTGATATAACATCATCATAGATCTCATACACATCCTATCTTTTGATCATTGTCCATATGGCCTCATATCCTCTTGAATGCTCGCTGAATGTTTGTGCAACTTGTCCATCGCGCCTGGCGATAATATGTTGCGCACTATGCAAGCCCAAGCTAGATGCTCCTCTGGGCTCTCAAGCTCTTTTGCGCATGCGCTTACATCCATCTCTGAGTTAAACATTTGATGCAAATGCTGCGAGTCTGTCTAACGGTATACTATAAGTTGTTCAGTCTGATTAATTGGTCCACACTATGCATTAATGCTCTGCATTTTCAATTTGGGCCTACTGATTGATTTAGTGACATTGGCACTGATTACTATTATCTGCGCGTGCGCCGTATGCCTGGTCTCTGTGGCGCGTGCGCAATTTGACTGTGTGACTACTCTCACTGAAACTGGCAGATTTAATAACGTAGGCGTGGACTATTGCTCTGTTCGTGCCTCTTTGACGCGTGCGCACTTCAACTATATGATCAACTTTATTGAGATCACACATGCATTGACACTGACAAGATGACCGCGGCCATGTGCGTTCCTCCCTGGTCCCAATGGTGAGTTAATTTCTCTTGTGATTTATTGATCATCTCTCATATGTGAACTATATATAAATAGGCACCCAGCACATACACAGTTCAGCACTTTTTCTTCCCTTGAAGAAGCCACATTGGTTGTGGCGATACGCGTGGGGTTTGCACCCCTCCTCCATCTCCCCGCAGCCTCTATGATCTTTTAAGTATATCCCCCTGCATGAGCGCATATGTTTAGGACTGTACCTGTGGTTTCATTATATGCATACATTTGGTTTCCCACCTTAGTTTATTTGTAACCTCTCCACCTTTGTGTTTGTTGGGCTTTTTCTTCATATTTGGGTCCATTTTGTCTGCTCCTATCATTTATTTATGGTGCTGTAAAAAGCTACATATATTCTATGTCTTGGATTCCCCTGTATATGTCATGAACTTTATTGTTTAAACCACAAGACATATGTATTGCATTTGGGGGGTTGTCCTATATATTCTTGGCTGTGTGGGATTAGGTAGGGGAGAGTCATTGTTCCATTGTTTCATGGCACGACTAGATTTTCTACTGCATGTTTTTAAATGTTTTATGGTCATTGTGTTTTTCTTGTATGTGTCTGTGTCACTAATAAATGTCATTTTTGAGAGAGATATATATATATAGTGCTGTTCCCATTCTCTAGGCATGTTGCTTTTTCTTTACATTAAATGAAACCTGTCACCTCTGTTGGCCGCTATAAGCTGCGGCCACTGCCTTTCAGGGCTCATCTACAGCATTCTATAATTCTGTAGATAAGCCCCTGGTCCGACCTGAAAGATAAGAAAAATAAGTTTTCTTATACTCACCCAGCGAGCGGTCATATATAATATTACATCTTTGAATGCTGCCACTCGCATTTCATTTTTGTACAATTCGTCAATAATATATATATATATGTTCTCCCCGTCTGAGTTATTTTTGATGGTCAATATATGATATTCCTGTAATTACTCACTCTAGCTATGATAATTTCTTTTCTCTGTGTCCGATTTTTGACGTTTAAAAAGGTTGTCCATTAGTTGGACAACCCCTTCTCATTCCTCATGTTTGGTCCTGTTAAAATAAAAACACTTATATAAACTTCCCATGCTGGCGCCGTTTCAGCGGTGTTGGCACTTACCTTCTTCGGTCTCTTTTGACGTTTTTACATCATGTGAGCCCTGTGCCCAATCAGCGCTGGCATCACTGTTCTCACCTTCAGACAAATCGAGCATCATGAGGAAGTCAGAGAGCAGTCGCGGCCCTGGCTTCCTGTTGATGTTCAGTACAACTGAAGGCGGGGACAGTGAAGCTGCCGCTGATTGGGCGCAGGGCTCGTGTGATGTGACAAATTCACATAAGCCCCGAGACAGTGAGTCTCGACACCACTGAAGTGGAGCCCGTATGCCAGCGGAATAAGAGTTTATTTTAACGGAGGTCAAACATGAGGAATGAGTTCACTGAGAAAAAAAAATAGTTATCCCTTGATTAGAAGATTCACTGACAAAAAGGATAAACTAAACTTTATTAATTCCAAATGTAAAACTATACCCATAATTCACTGGGTTGGGTATAGTTTTACATTTGGAATTAAAAAAGTTTAGTTTTATCTTTTTGTCACCAAACATGAGGAATGACAAGAGACAACCCCTTTAAGAAGATCCAATTTTGGTTAAAACGATTCCAACATTGTGAACATAAAAAAGGCATCTCCCCTATGTGACATCTCTGATGTTTATTAACAGTTTATTTCCAAGTAAAATATTTCCCACATTAAGAAAATTAAAAAGGCTTCTCCCCTGCGTGAGTTCTCTGGTGCTTAACACAATCTGATTTCCATGTAAAACATTTCCCACATTCTGAACAGGAAAAAGGCTTCTCCCCTGTGTGAGTTCTGTGGTGCCTAACAAGATGTGATTTCTGGTAAAAACATTTCCCACATACTGAACAGGAAAAAGGCTTCTCCCCTGTGTGAGTTCTGTGGTGATCAACAAATTGTGATTTATGTGCAAAACATTTCCCACATTCTGAACATGAAAAAGGCTTCTCCCCTGTATGAGTTCTGTGGTGTCTAATAAGATACTCTTTCCGGTTAAAACATTTCCCACATTCTGAACAGGAAAAAGGCCTCTCCCCTGAGTGAGTTTTCTGGTGACTAACAAGATGTGATTTAAGGTAAAAACGTTTTTCACAATCTGAACAGGAAAAAGGCTTCTCCCCTGTGTGGATTCTCTGGTGCCTAACACAAGCTGATTTACTGTTAAAACATTTCCCACATTCTGAACAGAAAAAAGGTTTCTCTCCTGTGTGAGTTATTTGGTGTGTAACAAGATTCCCTTTCTGGTTAAAACATTTCCCACATTCTGTACAAGAAAAAGGCTTCTCCCCTGTGTGAGTTCTCTGGTGGATAACAATATGTGATTTCAGTGTAAAACATTTCCCACATTCTGAACAGGAAAAATGCTTCTTTGCTTTAGGAGCAGTTTGTTTTTTAATGCCTCTTTTGTGACTTTTGTTTTCCTTAGTAGTCGGTAATGAATCAGAAGATGCAACCTGTTTCATAGGATCAGATGATAGATCTTTGCTGTGAATGGATGATGGTATATTTTGAGTAACAGCAATCGCTTCAGTTGTAACGTGTAGGATCTCAAGATCATCAGATTTAAAAATTGAAGATGTCAGCTGTCCCTCTGATCTCCTGGTACAGTCGTCTGCTAAGATATAAAACAATTATTTTTTAATAAAATATCCTTGAGTTTTATATTTTTGAACATTTCTACTGAAACAGTCCATAAAAATGGCAAGCTATGTAAAACACTTTCATTATTTACCAAGGCAATGATAGTCTAATAGAAAAACTTACTGGATGAACCAGTAGTGTGTGGTGTTCAACCGTTTGTTCATTCTGCCTCCCAAATATCGAATAAAAAGAAACCAATCAATGTTATGTAGGTGAAAATACCAATACCAATTCTCATCTCACAAAAAACAAGTCCCCATTCAGGTGCATCATCTGTCAATTGGAAAACAGAGGTTCCCACACTATTAGTGGGTCAAAGCCTGTTGAAAAGAAACAAGGTTTCTATGAAGCAATCCAGCAAAATCCACTCTCACTTCTGAGTCTTGCAGTGTGCTCAAACATTTAGGATCCCTGTATTTAGCAATATTATAGTGAGAAGAATCCACTTAATTTACAATGTGTGTCTTCTGGAGAACAATCTTGGCACTATGTGTTGGGTAATAAAATGGCAAAATGTGTAATTTTCACTCTCCAACATCCACTGCTTGTTAATTTCCAGAAAGTGGCTGTAGAGTCAAAATATTCACTTCTATGGATTATAACCTTCAGTGAATTAATTTCTAAAATGGAATCACTTTATGGGGATTTTGACTAATCTGTTTTTCTGTCATTTAGTTATATTAGGGCTTCTGCATATCGTGTGTCCAATCTCATCTGGGATCTGTTCCTGCTGTCCAGCTGGAGTAATTTGTCCGTACTTCAGCCAATTGGAAAGTACCACACCCTACTAAAGCTCAACGCATATTGCCGGAATCTGCCAGATACACTGTTGTTCTCCTCTGGTTCAGCTCGCGACTTGTGTATTTGTTTTCTGTTGTGATCGTGGCCCGTTTACTGACTACTCTTGTGTGTTCTCATTCTGTATTCTGTCCTTCTGGTTCTGACCCAGCTACCCGATTATTCTTCTTGCCCTCTAACACCACAGAATAGTAGGTAACACTATGGTCCAAGCTTAGGGGTCCCAGTTTACGTCCAGATCCATGTAAGGGTGTTAAATGGCGATGAGCAAGGCAATCCTTGTGATATGGAAAGCAGAGAAGATAGTGCCAAGCATGTTCATGGTAGACATCTTTTGAGCTGCCAGGTGTTAGGGTTGTGGATTGCACTAAAGATAAAATATAAGAGAGTGCGATCGCAACCCGGGGTCCACCGTGCAGAGATGGTATACTGCTGCTAGGTAATGGTGGAGTTCTATCTGAACACCGGCGGGTAACCACTGACCCGGTGTGTATAGAAGCGAAATCTGTTACTTCACAGAGCGGCTGGAAGTAAAGCCAGAGACTGTTAACCTCACAGGACTCAGCTGGGGGAACTGTTGTGAGCTCATTTTCGGGTTTGCCTCTGGCTTCTGATGAGGGTTATGGAGCTGGCTGTGCTGACAGAGGAGTAGTGAGTTCTCTATCTGGACTTCCTCTGTTGGTGAAGGGAGGTAATGAAGCTGATCTAAATGGCAGAGACCGGCCACCTGAGGAAGAGGACTGCGATAGGACATCAGGAGTTTCTGATTGGTTTTAAGGCAGCCGACTCCCTAGTTTCTTGCTGGTGATTTTTCCTGACTGTGGCTTCTGGTCTCCAGTTTGGTTCCTGCCTTCCTAAAGCTAAGTTTTCTCTGCTATTGTTCATATGAGTTTTTGTCTGGTTTACTTAGTTTTTGTGTTCAGCCAGCCCTGGCTGGGACTGGGCTGAATCCCCATTTTGTCTCTGATCAGTTGATCTCTTTTGCTCTGACTTCAGAATATACCTGAGTGCTGATATAGTGATTTGAAGTCTAGCGACTTCAGGGCCTTTTTCTATCAGACGTGTTGGACATTCTTTTTGGCAGGGTTTTTTGCGTGATTGCAGACAGCAGCTTTTCTTTCTTGTCCTTTCTAGTTAGCGAGGGCCCCATCGTTTTCTCAGCCTTTCTACCTGTGTCTGTGTTTCACCGACAATACATGTTGGGGGCTGTCTATTGCTTTGGGGTCTGCTCTGGGGCAGTTTAGATTTTCCCTTTCTTTCTTTAGGCTTATTTAGTTCTCCGGCCGTGACGAGGCGTCTAGGACCACCGTAGGCACGCTCCACGGCTACTGCTAGTTGTTGTGGATAGGATCAGGGGTCTGCAATCCGCTAGTTACCAACCTCTCCGGTTTTCTGGGCTTAGCTTGCTTTTTGTTTTTTCCTCCTCAGTGACTCATACATATCAGGGAACGCTGCTATACGGTCACAAGACCCTGCCCCAGAGACAAGGGAAAGGGTCCGTCTAGACCAGCAATTGTGGTGAGAGAGAGACATGCAAGTGTGCACGGTGCCTCACTGACTTGCACTGCTAATCTCCCAAGGTTGGGCTAAACAGCGCACAACTTGCGCATGGCGCTGCACTGGTGGGTGCTGACTTGGCGCGATACGGTAGTGCCTTACACAGGATGACACCACCGGATGATAATGCTAGGAGCACAGTGGCGGAAACATAGCCACCCGTTGGCGCTGATTCAGATACCCCAACACATGCATATCAAAGGAGGGGGTAATGAGTCATTCACCAGTTTCATGCATCCATCATCACACATACCAATAACATAATGAGTCTATACTAGCGCATGGCCATGCGACCCTTTTATAGCAGCGTCCTTCCGGGACCTTCCTAATGGTTCAATCCGAGCATGTGACTTCCGACCTCCAATGAGAGGTCATCCCACGGGCATGCTCAGTGGGATGCAAAAGGGACTTAGACTCTGGAGCTGCTCGCTGCTGACTAGTGCAGGCTGCTATAGCTGAACCAGGGAAGGCAGCAGCAACCAACCCAACAGCACTAGCTTGAGCAAGACGCCAGGATCGCCGCCTTTGCTGAGCAGGCTCCACTGCAGCTGGGACTGAATGGGAGACCGCAGAAGGCAAGGCTTGAGATTCCTCCTGTGCAGAGGCAGGAATCCCATTCCTAACATTACCCCCGCTCCTAAGGCCCCCTCCCTCCTGCGCATCGCTATGCTCAAAGGCGGCAATGAGCAGGGGAGCACGAATATTCTCCAAAGGCTCCCAGGTCCTATCCTCTGGGCCATGACCCTTCCAGTCCACCAGGTAATACCTTTTGCCATGAACCATCTTACACCCCACGATGGCGTTCACCTCGTCCGAGGACAAGCCTGATGTCCCGGTAGATGACTCAGAAAATCGGGACAAGTGAACGGGCTTAAGGAGAGACACATGGAAGGTGTCCGTGATACCCAGGTGTGGAGGAAGGGCCAGACTGTAGACTACAGGGTTAACTTGCTCAAGGACCTTGAAGGGACCTATAAAGTGGGGCGCGAACTTAGTGGACTCAACTCACAGCCTGATGTTACGAGCGGAGAGCCACACCAAGTCGCCGTGAGCAAAGGTGGGAGGGGGAACCGGTGTGCTTCAGCGGAAGACCTCATTCTCTCGGAGGCCCGTATGGCATCCTGAGTGCAGTCCCAAATGTCACGTGCCTTCACCACCTAGTCTGCCACCCTAGAGTCGGTGAACGACACGGGCATGTGAACAGGAATGATCGGATGCTGGCCGTAATTAAGGAGGAATGAGGTCTGACTGGTGGAATTGGCCACAGCATTGTTCAAAGCGAACTCCGCTCACGGCAGCAAGGATGCCCAGTCATCCTGTCTGGCTGAGACAAAATGTCAAGGATATGTGATCAGGGTCTGGTTGGCCCTCTCTACCAACCCGTTCTTCTCAGGGTGATAGGCCAAGAGGACCTCCGGTCACAGACAGGCAGGGGCAAATGTCTTGCCCGGAGGTACAGACTCAAAAGCGACCGGAGCCACGGTCCTCAGGCTCTCGGAAGGGACAATCAGCCGAGACTCCTCCGATGACATCACAGAGCGGGAGAGAGCATCGGCTCGGATGTTCTTCTCCCCGGAGAGAAAATGTAGGGTAAAGTGGAACTGGGAGAACAGGGACCATTTGGCCTGGCGAGAGTTCAGCTGCTGGGCTGTCTGCAAATATACCAAGTTCTTATGGTCGGTGAACACCTGGAAAGGGTGGCGAGCCCCCTCCTGGAGGTGTCTCCACTCCAAAAAGGCCAACTTCATCGCTAACAACTCCCTGTCCCCGATGTAATAATTCCTCTCCGCCGGTGTGAAGGTCTTGGAGAAAAAGAAGCATGGGTGCTTCCGACCTTGCGTGTCCTTCTGGGAAAGGACCGTTCCAGCACTGACAGAAGAGGCATCCACCTCCAGAATGAAGGGTTTATCTACATCGGGGCGATGCAGAGTGGGAGCGCTAGCGAAATGGGACTTAATGGAGGAGAATGTCTTGGCACAGCTTCTGACCATAACTTGAGATTCGCTCCCTTCTTGGTGAGGGCCACCAAGGAAGCTACCAAAGTCGAGAAGTGGGGGATAAATTGTCAATATTAATTTAAGAACCCCATAAAGTGCTGCACCGCTTTAAGAGAATGGGGATCCTGCCAATCCATCACTGCCTGTAGTTTGGCAGGATCCATGGCCAATCCCTGGGCGGACATGATATAACCCAGGAGAGGCAAGGACTCCTGCTCAAACACACACTTCTCTAACTTTGCATAGAGGAAGTTTGCCTGCAGGAGATCAAAAACTTTGCAAACATCTCTCCGGTGGGAGTCAATATCTGGAGAGTAGATGAGTATATCATCCAGATAGACTACTACTGAGGTGGTAAGCATATCCTGGAAGATGTCATTCACAAAGTCTTGGAAGATGGCCTGAGCATTACAGAGCCCGAAGGGCATCACCAGGTATTCATAGTGCCCATCCCTGGTGTTAAATGCAGTCTTCCATTCGTCCCCCTCTCGGATGCGAATCAGGTTTTAAGCCCCCCGCAGATCAAGCTTGGTAAACATTCTCGCTCCAAGTAGTCTATCAAACAGCTCCGATATCAGGGGCAGAGGGTACATATTCTTAACGGTGATGGCGTTAAGACCCCTGTAATCGATGCAGGGATGTAGTTCTCCGTTCTTCTTCTGGATGAAGAAGAATCTCGCCCCTGCTGGTAATACCGACTTCCTAATGAATTCCATTGCCAGATTCTCCCTGATATACTGAGACATGGCCTCTGTCTCTGGGAGAGAAAGGGGATAGACTCGACCCCGAGGAAGCTCAGCACCAGGCAGGCGGTCAATAGGACAGTCGTAGGGGCGAAGAGGCGGAACAGTCTCCGCCGCCCACTTGGAGAATACATCTGCATACTGATGATAGTGTGTGGGGAGAGAGGAAAGATCTGCAGGGACTTTGGTGGAAGCAACCTGAACACACTCCCCCTGGCACCTACCCTCACAGGCTTTACCCCTATCCAAGAATCCTCCCCGAGGACCACTCTATATGGGGAAAGTGGAACCGCAACCAGGGAACCCCTGAAAGGACCTGATCGACACCCTTGGGCATGACAAGTAGATATCTTCTCCTGATGGGATGGAGACACAGAGTATCAAGGGGGCGGTCTGATGAATAATCTGTGAGGGTAGAGTTGCGTTGTTCACCACTCTCACGGTGACTGGTTTGGCCATCATAACCAGGGGTATTGCGTGCCGTTGAGCGAAGGCAGAGGACATGAAATTGCCCTCCGCTCCGGAGTCCACGCAAACCTCCACCGCCATAGTGGAAGAACCAACTTCAAGTGTTCCCTTAAAGGTCAGCTTGGAGGAAAATGACGCTGATTCTAGTGAGCCCCCTCCTATGACCACTAGGGGCGATTGTTTTCCCGGCCGTTGTGGGCACTGGTTGGCACGGTGACCAGACTGCCACAGAAGGTCGAGCCCGATCGGGAGATCCCAGAGGTTCTGCAAAACTGGGTGCCAACCTAAACCTCTGCCTACGCTGGGACCGCTCCAACCCTCGCTCGGTGAAGCGGAGGTCTATACGGGTGGAGACGGTGATAAGTTCCTCCAGTGTGACGGGAACCTCCATGTAGCCAGGGCGTCCTTCACGTGGTCAGCCAGCCCCCTCCAGAACACTGGGACGAGGACCTTGTCTGACCACTCCAGTTCAGAGGCCAGTGTCCGAAACTGGATGGCATAATGACTAACCAAAGAGGAGCCCTGTGTCAATGCCAGCAGCTGGAGCGCGGAGTCATGGGTGACCCGTGGTCCCAGAAAGACCTGCTTCAGAGTGACCAGGAACTGCATGGCACTCTGAACCATGGGATCTCCGCGTTCCCGGTGTGGCCCACTCCAAAGCCCTACTTGACAGGAGGGAGATAACAAATCCCACCTTAGCCCTCTCGGAGGGGAATGGTGCAGCCAGCAACTCTAGGTTTATAGTACACTGGCTCACGAAACCCTTACAAGACGCACTATCGCCCGAGAACTTCTCGGGCAGCGGGAGTCGGGATAAAGTCGGGGCAGGGATGGCAGTGGACACACGAGAGACAGCTTCCGTGGCTGCCTGAACAGCGACCGTGGTAAGATCCAAAGCTGAGGCTGAGCACTCGAGAACTGGCAACCTGCCCTCCAGCTGCTGGATATACTGTACCTGTGGAGTCGCTGCTCGTCCGCCATTACTAGTCAGATCATGGCGATAGTATAATGTTAGGGTTGCAGATCGCACTAAAGATAAAGTATGAGAGTGCGTTCGCAACCCGGGGTCCACCGTGCAGAGATCATATAGTGCTGCTAGGTAATGGTGGAGTTCTATCTGAACACCGGCGGGTAACCACTGACCTTGTGCATAGAAGCGAACTCTGTTACTTCATAGAGCCGCTAGAAGTAAAGCCAGAGCCTGTTAACCTCACAGGACTCGGCTGGGGGAGTGCTGCTATACGGTCACAAGACCCTGCCCCAGAGACAAAGGAAAGGGTCCCTCTAGACCAGCAGCGCTCGGCACCGCAATTGTGGTGAGAGACGCGCAAGTGTGCACGGCGCCTCACTGGCATGCGCCACCAATCACCCAAGGTTGGGCTAAACAGCGCACAACTTGCACATGGCGCTGCACTGGCAGGTGCTGACTTGGCGCGATACGGTAGTGCCTTACACAGCATGACACCACCGGACGCTAGTGTGTGATAATGCTAGGAGCACAGTGGCGGAAACATAGCCACCCGTTGGCGCTGATTCAGATACCCCAACACATGCATATCAAAGGAGGGGGTAATGAGTCATTCACCAGTTTCATGCATCCATCATCACACATACCAATAACATAATGAGTCTAAACTAGCGCATGGCCATGCGACCCTTTTATAGCAGCGTCCTTCCGGGACCTTCCTGATGGTCTAATCCGAGCTGCTTGAGGACCTGAGCACGTGACCGCCGACCTCCAATGAGGTCGTTCCACGGGCATGCTCAGTGGGCAGCAAAAGGGGCTTAGACTCTGGAGCTGCTTGCCGCTGAACCAGGGAGACAGCAATAGCTTGAGCAAGATGCTGGGATCAATGCCTTTGCTAAGCAGGCTCCACTGTGGCTGGGACTGAATGAGAGAACGCAGAAGGCAAGGCTCAAGATTCCTCCTGTGCAGAGGCAGGAACCTGACACCTAATACCAGGTGACCATGAACAGTGCTCCCAATACATTATGTCCAGAAACTACTCCAGCAAGATCTACAGATAAATGGCGCTCCTTCCCTTCTGAACACTGCCATGTGCCAGACAGTAGTGTACAATCGTGTGTAGGGTATTGTGCGAAGTTGGAAGATAATTTGTAAGATCCATTTGTTTACTATTGTCTTTTGTGAATAATTCCAAAAAGTTATCACTAGTGATAGGCGAGCACTAAAATGCTTGGGTGCTCATTGCTCGGGAGGAGGATTTATGTATGACGGGGGGGGGGGGGGGGTCTGTAATACCAAGACAGGTTATTACACTTGGGGTTATTTAGTTTGGAAAATCGAAGACTTAGGGGTGATCTTATTACAATGTATAAATATATGCAGGGACAGTACAATGATCTTTTTACTTTTAGACCTGTGACAGGGACAAGGGGGCATCCTCTACGTCTGGAGGAAAGGAGGTTTAAGCATACTCACAGATGCGGATTCTTTACTATAAGAGCAGTGAGACTATGGAACTCTCTGCCATATGATGTTGTAATGAGTGATTCCCTACTAAAATTTAAGAAGGGACTGGATGCCTTTCTTGAAAAGTATAATATTACAGGGTATATACACTAGTTTCCTTAATATTGCGTTGATCCAGGGAGCTAGTCTGATTGCTGTATGTGGAGTCGGGAAGGAATTTTTTTCCCCCAATGTGAAGCTTACTGTTTGCCACATGGGTTTTTTTGCCTTCCTCCGGATCAACATGTTAGGGCAAGTTAGGATAGGATATGGGTTGAACTAGATGGACTTAAAGTCTTCTTTCAACCTTAATAACTATGTTACTATGTAATACTCGGGTACTCGGACAGAACAACGAGCCCAATGTAAGTCTATGGGAGACCCGAGCATTTTTACCACAACCCCCCCCGGGGGTCCTTTTAAGGTCTAAAAACATCAGAAAATGATGGAAACACTGCTCAAATGACACAGGAACATCATGGGGATCGCCCCTGGAAGCATTTCTGACTCCTAGGTCACAGCTGTAAGCAATGTTGCCAGAGTTTCACGCCATTTTTATAGGGCACCAAAAAACATACAAAATCGAAACCAAAATGGATTTTGCTGGGAAATATGTTAAGGTACATCCTTTCCAGGTTAATGACTTGTAAATAAGGCAAAATAATTAACCCCAGACCAAAATGTTCCTCCACTACTTTTGCTATGTTCACACACAGCGTTTTTGATGCTTTTTCAACTTTAACATTGATTTCAACCAATACTAATGCGTTCACTGGGAAATGTCATTGTAACATTTAACAACCCTAGCTGGCCATGTGGTGTGTGACACATAAGCAGACACATCTTGTTTCATTTCTAAAGGAGGGACTCAAAGTCACAAAGCCTATTTTTAGAGGGGCATCAGACAGCATTAATATTCTTAAAGGACCATTATTAAACAGTGGGACTCCTATGTTGTTATTGCCTATGCATTGAGTGGATGGGCTGCCAAGAATTACAACGCACCCCAATACCCCTTTCATGAGAGGTATTAGAGGGACTCCTGAAAAACTGTTGTATTGAATGCAAGGCCTGAACCTGATACTGGAAGGCCACATGAAAACCCACTTCACAGTCTTCAGTTGGTCCTGTCATACAGTTTCCTTATGCATTGAATGCAAGGGTCACCTTGACCCAAATGTTTAGAAGCGAAAGACATAGCCCAATTTGAACTGCCAAGAGAAATTAAGTCAGTAATGTGTTCTGAAATTCTCACTTTCAATTTGCACGTAGTGCAGCCTACATAATTTAATTTACATTCTGTGCATATAATTAAATACACAACATTTTTAGTGTTGCAGTTAATAAAATGATGAATTTTAAATTGTTGCGCATTTTCACTATCCACAATCGAATGCGTTACTTTAGAATGTATGCAAGTTCTGCATCTGGCGCCACCGCAATGGTAAAAACCTGAGTGGTGTAACCAGGTGCGCTTTTCACTCTGAAAATCCAAAAAACTGGGAGAAATCATATTACCCCATGTAGCTGCTATTTTGGCAACAATATGACAACCTTCTGAAAGAACAGCTGACAGCGTGTCATTGTCATGTAAAATGTCAATATTCCTCCAAATTATTTGTTTAATGGCACTAAATTGAGGACTATAATTAATAGAACAAACTAATTTTTTGCTTTTCATACTATTGGTGTTATTGACAGTATAATTAGTTTTTGATGTCAATAAATTCTCTCGCTTTTTAT
The DNA here is from genome assembly GCF_039654945.1 of Dendrobates tinctorius. NCBI lineage: Eukaryota > Metazoa > Chordata > Amphibia > Anura > Dendrobatidae > Dendrobates > Dendrobates tinctorius. The sequence goes on along the minus strand of NW_027361893.1, from coordinate 3,173,914 downwards.
TACGAACTATTTTTTTTAGCTTGTTCAAGTGACCAATGAGGATAGCCTCTCGTCCTAAGTCTTTCACAACATGAGTGAACTTCTTGCGCTAATATACCTTCATCACTGCAATTCCTAGTTATCGTAGCATGTAAAATATTGTTTCCAGCCAGAGGCTTACAATGGGTAGAGGTGACAATACAAGAACCTGCAAATCCTTGTAGCTTTAAATCCAAGAATGAAATACAGGTTGGATCAGTTTGATAGGTGAAACGCAAATTAAAATTATTATTATTCAAATACCCGACAACTTCTGGTATGGCAGATACATCCCCACTCCAAATAATGAGTGCGGCGTCATCAATGTATCTGCCATACCAGAAGATGTCAGGTATGAATCGGTTCTCAATAGTATACAAAAATTGTTCCTCCTAGGTATGCCATAACTAAATTGGCAATTGACGGGGAATGTTTTCCCCCATTGATACTCCTTTACACTGGAGGAAATATTGTTGATTGAACAAAAAATAATTGCGCTTCATGATGAAACAAAATTGCAAGAATTATATATTCACACAAATCCTTAGCGGAATCACTATATTTTATTAATTGCAACACTAAAAATGTTGTGTATTTAAGTATATGCACAGAATGTAAATTAAATTATGTAGACTGCACTACGTGCAAATTGAAAGTGAGAATTTCAGAACACATTACTCACATAATTTCTCTTGGCAGTTCAAATCGGGCTATGTCTTTCGCTTCTAAACATTTTATTTCCCAACACCAAAGGAATGTTTCTTCATTGCAAGTTGTGGGAATTGAGAAAGTTGGTATTTCGTCAAGAGGTGGAGATCTGAAAAGACGTCTGATGACCAAAGAAGCATATTGGATGTTTCGTCTGAAAACGTGTTCCCAATGGACTCAATGCATGCAAAGAAATTATGTTTCAATATTAAAGTGCATATTTTTACATTGGAATTAATTTGTAATTATCTGTTTCTGGATTAGATTGTTACATGTATATGTTGATTTTCTGTTTTTAATTTGTATTCTTTTGTATTTTGCTGGTTTCACAGTCATTATGCACCATATGTGCTCAGGTCTGTGATTGGTAGGAGGGGGTATATATCTTGCATGGTGTTCATTTGTAAGCAGCTTGGAAAAAGAACAAATTGTTCGAAACACGTTGCTACTGCTGCTTCGCACTGATGCGGCTTGTCCGTTGATCTCTGTTTTTATGCCCTAATAAACTTTTAGTACATTTGGAAGCTGGATTTTTTCTGTTCTTAGCATTGTCAGTTGACAGGCTGACGCGCTTATCTGTTATAATGCCACCAGCGGCACTAAAAACCCGCTCTGACAGAACGCTAGCAGCAGGGCAGGCCAGGACCCCCAAGTCGTAGAGAAGCCAGTTCATGCCTCATGTCCAGCTTGGATACCCAATAATTAAAAGGCAAAGAGGAATCCTGGAGGACTTTGTACGATCTGCATGGTAGTCCCTCAGCATTTTCCCAAACGTTGCACTTCTTGTGCCAGCACTGCTTGCCTCTGTGCCGGCACGATGGGAGGGTCTGAGAAAACTGTCCCAGAACTTTGCCATCGTTCCCCTACCTGAGCTGGATTGTACTTCTGTCTCTCTCGCTTGGACTCCTTGGTTGCAAACAAACTCTGACGTCTGCTGCCAGCATTCTCACATGGGAATTTTTTCAGTAATTCTGCTACAAGGGCCCTCTGGTACAGCAACATTTTTGTACACCTCTCTGCCTCTGGAAGAAGAGATTGAAAGTTCTCCTTGTAGCGTTGGTCTAGAAGTGTCACCAACCAGTAATGAGTGTCACTGAAAATTTTTATAATGCGAAGGTCACAGGAAATGCAGCGCAACATAAAGTCAGCCATGCGTGCCAGACTGCTAACAGGCAAGACTTCCGTGTCCTCACCAACAGGATGACTGACCATGCTGTCCTCATCCTCATGCTCCCTGTCCTCAGGCCATCCCTGCTGAACAGACAATATGACAGCTGTGCTTGTTGTGCCATCTATAGTACATGAAAGTAGCTCCTGTTCTTCCTCCTCCTCCTCATTGTCTACCAGTCCAAGTTGCGACGACATGAGGCTCGGCTGAGTGTAATCACCCTGTATGGTTCCTTGCTCCATGTCCTTGTGCTCTGCCTGCAATGCATCCTCTTTAATTGTGAGCAGAGAGGTTTTCAGAATGCTGAGAGGCGAGATGGTGATGCTAATTATGGCGTCATTGCCGCTCACCATCTTGGTGCAGTCCTCAAAGTTCTGGAGGATGGTACATATGTCTGACATCCATGTCCACTCCTGAGGTCTTATGTGTGGAGTCTGAACTGAATATCAACGGACTTGTTGATACTGGTAGTCAACAACTGCCCTCTTCTGCTCACAGATCCTTTCCAACATATGCAGTGTAGAGTTCCAACACGTGGGGACATCACACACTAGTCAGTGAGTTGGAAGCTGCAAACGCTGCTGAAGCATGGCAACGGCGGCTAAAGCTGCAGCTGACTCTATAAATGGGTGTACTTTCACTAGCACATCCGGCAGCTCCGGGTAGCTTTTGAGAAAACGTTGAACCAGAAGTTTAAGTACATGGGCCAGGCAAGGTACGTGTGTGATCTCACTTTGCCTCAGAGCCGCCACCAGGTTCCGGCCATTGTCACACACAACCACGCCTGGCTGTAGGTTCAGTGGTGTCATCCAAATATCTGACTGCTCTTTCAGCGCTGTCCACAACTCTTCTGCATTGTGCGGTTTGTCACCTATGCAGATTAGCTTCAGAACAGCCTGTTGTGTTGTGAGTTCATTTTCCCCTTCACCATTGAGGTCTGATGAACTCCCTCTTCTGGTGAAGGAAGGTAGTAAGGCTGATTACCAAGCACCTGGGCAGGATGATGATGACTGAGTGACGGGAATTACTGACTGGATATAAGTCAGCCGACGCCCTTCTGCCTTGCTGGTGATCTCTCTGAGGGATTCTAGGAGACCATTCTGATTCCTGCTCCTCAAAAGCTAAGTTTTCTGCTCTACTTTTTGCATTTGTGTTTTGGTTTTGTTTTCATAGAATCATAGAATCGTAGAGTTGGAAGGGACCTCCTGGGCCATCTGGTCCAACCCCCTGCTCAAAGCAGGATTCGCTAAATCATCCCAGTCAGATGTCTGCCCAGCCTCTGTTTGAAGACTTCCATTGAAGGAGAACTCACCACTTCTCGTGGCAGCCTGTTCCACTCATTGATCACTCTAACTGTCAAAAAGTTTTTTATAATATCTAATCTGTGTCTCCTCCCATTCAGTTTCATCCCATTGCTTCTAGTCTTTCCTTGTGCAAATGAGAATAAAGTTGATCCTTCTACAATGTGACAGCCCTTTAGATATTTGTAGACAGCTATTAAGTCTCCTCTCAGTCTTCTCTTTTGCAAACTAAACATTCCCAAATCCTGCAACCTTTCCTCATAAGACAGGGTTTGCAGACCGGTCACCATTCTGGTCGCTCTTCTCTGAACTTGCTCCAGTTTGTTGATGTCTTTTTTAAAATGTGGTGCCCAAAACTGGACACAATATTCCAGATGAGGTCTGACCAAAGAGGAGTAGAGGGCAATAATGACTTCACGTGATCTAGACTGTATGCTTCTGTTAATACATCCTAGAATTGCATTTGCCTTTTTTGCTGCTGCATCACACTGTTGACTCAGATTCAGTCTGTGATCTATTAGTATACCCAAGTCTTTTTCACATGTGCTGTCACTTAGCCCTATTCCTCCCATTCTATATATGATTTTTTCATTTTTATTGCCCAGATGTAGTACTTTGCATTTCTCCCTGTTAAAAACCATTCTGTTAGTTGCTGCCCACTTCTTCAGTTTATTTAAATCTTTTTGAATCCTCTCTCTCTCTTCTCTAGTATTAGCTATCCCTCCTAGCTTTGTGTCATCAGCAAATTTAATCAGTTTACCCTCAATTCCTTCATCTAAATCGTTAATAAAGATGTTGAACAATACAGGGCCCAGGACAGAGCCCTGTGGTACCCCACTTGAGACATTCTTCCAACTGGATGTGCAGCCATTTACGACCACTCTTTGGGTCCGATCACTAAGCCAGTTATGAATCCACCTAACAGTTGCCTTGTCCATTCCATACTTAGTCATTTTTTCAATAAGGATTGTATGAGAGACTTTGTCAAATGCTTTGCTGAAGTCAAGATATACTATATCTACAGCATTTCCTTGATCCACCCAATCAGTGATACCGTCATAGAAGGAAATTAAGTTAGTCTGACATGACTTATTAGTTACAAACCCATGATGACTCTGTTTAATCACTTCATTCTTATCCAGGTATTGACATACATGTTGTTTAATAATTTGTTCAAAGATCTTTCCTGGTATAGAAGTCAGACTCACCGGCCTATAGTTGCCTGGGTCCACCTTCTTCCCCTTTTTGAAGATAGGAACAACATTTGCTCTTCTCCAGTCTTCTGGCACTTCTCCTGTTCTCCAAGAATTTTCAAAGATTATGGAGAGGGGTTCAAAAATTTCTTCTGCTATCTCCTTCAGTACTCTGGGGTGTAATTCATCTGGACCTGGAGACTTGAATTCATTTAGGTTAGCTAAGTGTTTCCTCACTATCTTTCTGTTTATAGATATCCTGGATTCTTCTATTCCCTTAATAGGACAGTGGATAACAGTTGATGTTGCATTTCCTTTCTGAGAGAAAACAGATGCAAAATAGGAATTTAAAAGTTCAGCCTTCTCAACATCCTGTCTTACCATTTCATCATTTTCATCCTGTAAAAATCCTATAGCATCTTTGACTTTTCTTTTACTTTTGACATATCCCCAAAATCCTTTATTATTGCTTTTGACATCTCTTGCAAGCCTCAATTCATTTTCAGCTTTCGCTAATCTGATTTGTGCCCTGCAGGTTCTGCAGACAGCATTATATTCTTCTTTAGATATGCCTCCCTCTTTCCATTTTATAAACATTTTTTTCTTCCTTTTTAGCATGTGCTTAAGTTCTGTGTTCATCCATCCTGGTTTCCTTAAATGCTTCCTATTCTTCCCTCTTTTCGGAATTGTTAACAACTGTGCTTTGAGAATTTCATTTTTCAAGATTTCCCATCCTTCCTGGACATTTTTGTCTTTAAGGATATCAAGCCATTGGATCCCTCCAATTCTCTTTCTGAATCCCTTAAAATCTGCCTTTCTGAAATCTAACCTTGACGTCTGAGTCTTCACAGGTCTTCCGCCTCTAGTTATCCAAAATTCTAAAATAGCATGGTCGCTACCTCCTAGAGTCCCAGCCACTTTTACCTCCTCAACCATTTCCTCCCTGTTTATAAGGATTAGATCCAAGGTAGCAGTTCCCCTTGTTTTCTCCCTTACCTTTTGGAAGATAAAGTTGTCAGCAAGAGAGGATAAGAATTTCCTTGACCTGTTAGTTTTGCCTGAGAGAGATTCCCAACAAATGTCTGGATAGTTGAAATCTCCCATGACAACTATGTCATATTTTTTGGAGAACTTGGCCATTTGATGCATAAAGAGTTCATCCATATCTTCAGCTTGCATAGGCGGCCTGTAGTAAATGCCTACAATGGTGTCCTTTCCATTGTTCTGTCCTTGTATTCTTACCCAAACAGTTTCCACAGAACTCCCAGTCTCTGAAGCTTCAATCTCTGTGCAGATATATGCGTTTCTAACATACAATGCGACACCCCCTCCTCGTTTATCAAGTCTGTTTCTTGCAAATAAGTTGTATCCTTCTAGTCTTGTATTCCAATCATGTGTATTGTCCCACCAAGTTTCAGTGATTCCAATGACATCATATTTCTTTTCCTGTGTTAGTAGTTCCAATTCTCCTTGTTTGTTGCCCATGCTTTGTGCATTAGTATAGAAACATTTTAGTTTGTGATTGGTTTCTCTTTCTCCAATATTTTTATTAATTAGATTCTTTCGTCTTTGTTCTTCCTTTCCACTTCTAATAGCAGAGTTCTCAATAGCATTTGTCAGGTGTATGGCTTTTTCTGGTCTTTTGCTTCCCTTCCCATGTTGTTCTAGTTTAAAGCTCTCCTTACAAGTGTAGCAAGGCGACTTCCAAATACATGCTTTCCAGTCTTCGTAAGGTGCACCCCATCTCTAGCAAGTAGTCCATCGTATAAGTAGTTCACTCCGTGATCCAGAAATCCAAATCGTTGCTGACGGCACCATCGACGTAGCCAGTTGTTCACCTGCAGAATCTTATTCCACCTCTTTGTTCCATGGCCATCCACTGGGAGGATGGAAGAGAAGACCACCTGCGCTCCCAGTTCTTTCACTTTCTTGCCTAAGTCTTCAAAGTCTCTGCAGATGGTTTCCAGGTCGTTCCTTGCGGTGTCATTTGTCCCCACATGTAGTAGCAGGAATGGGTAGTCATCTGTAGGTCTGAAGAGTCCTGATATGCTGTCAGACACATCTTTAATTTTTGCACCTGGAAGACAGCACATTTCTCTTGGTTATATCCGGTCTGCAGATAGCGACCTCTGTTCCTCTCAACAGTGAATCCCCCATGACCACCACTCTCCGTTTCTTTTTCACAACATTTTTCTTTCTCCATCCAGGAGGACTCTGAAGGCGTACAAGGTTGCTGTTTGTGGGCAAAGTCTTATCCTGATGTATTTCTTCATCGTTTTCCTGCGTGAGAGCCTGGTACTGGTTCCTGAGCAGTATGGGTGCTGACTGCCTCCTGATCCTCCTGCTTCTCTGGGTCACATGTCTCCATTCCTCTGTTTCTTCAGGTGCAGTTCGAATTTCTTCTCTTTCTGTAACATGAAGAGATAATTCTGCTCTGTCCAAGAACTCTTCACCTTCCTTAATGATCTTCAACGTAGCTAACCTTTCTTCGAGATTTTGCAACTTTTCCTCCAACAGGGACACAAGCTTGCATTTGTGGCATGTGAAGTTTGGCTTTTCCACTGGTAAATCTGTGAACATGTAGCAAGAAATGCAGCTCACCAAATGGCTCCTGGCCTCTTCCATCTTGAGATTTCTTAAAAACGATGAAAGATGAGCCAAATTTCCGATTTCCTCTTTTCAGCTGCAACGGCCAAAACCCAGTGATCGTTGAGCTCGCGGAGACTCTTCACTTATCCCAGAAGGCACTGGGAATATGCAAATGATCTCCTCAAGACTCTTCCCCTGGTTTTCCGATTTCCTCTTTTCAGCTGCAACGGCCAAAACCCAGGGATCGTTGAGCTCGCGGAGACTCTTCACTTATCCCAGAAGGCACTGGGAATATGCAAATGATCTCCTCAAGACTCTTCCCCTGGTTTTGCATTGTTTTCCTTGATTTCTGCCATTCCCTGCTGGGGTGAGCTGAATTCCTTTTTGCTCTGTCTTCAGAAAATACCTGAGTACTGATATAGTCTTTTTGAAGCCTAGCGTCTTCAGGGCTTTTTTCCCTATCAGCTGTTGGCTCTTGTTTTGACAGGATTTTGGCGGATTACCGACAGCAGCTTTTCTATCCTGTCCTATCTAGTTAGCTTGGGCCCCATCATTTGCTCAGCCTATCTGTGTGAGTGTTTTTTCATCTTGCTTCACCGTCATTATATGTTGGGGGCTGCCTATTGCTTTGGGGTCTGCTCTGGGGCAGTTTAGATTTCCCTTTCTGTCTTTAGGCTATGTAGTTCTCCGGCTGTGATCGAGGGGTCTAGGGCACCGTAGGAACCCCCCACGGCTACCGCTAGTTGTTGTTGATAGGTTCAGGGGTCTGCAATCCGATAGCTGTCAACTTCTCTGGTTTTCTGGACTTAGCTAGTATTTCTGTTTTTGCCTCCTACGGTGACTCATTCATAACACTGTTGCCACTTGGCTGAAGCAGTGCTGCAGTGCTTCCAGCTTCTGACTGATGTGTTCATTTCAGAGATGGAGGCTGAAGAAGAGGAGGAGGTGCAGGAGCTGTAGACTGTGGGGGCAACTCTGATTGACGAAGGGCCAGCAATCCTCGGTGTGGGGAGGATGTGTTCCATCACAGGGTCCGACTGGGTCCCGGCTTCCACTATGTAAACCCAGAGTGCCATCAGTGAGATGTACCGTCCCTGCCCACAGGCACTTGTCCATGTGTATGTGGTTTGGTGGACTTTCCTAACAGCATTGTTGAGGGCACGGGTAATGTTGTGGGACACATACTGGTGTAATGCCGGTATGGCACAATGGGAGAAATATTGGCGACTGGGAACCAAGTTCCTTAGGACAGCCGCTGCCATCAGGTTGCGGAAAGCTTCTGTCTCAACAAGTCTAAAAGGCAACATTTTGAGCGCAAGCAGACGAGAAATGTTTGAATTAAGTACTGCGGCCTGTAGGGCATTGGCTGGGTATTTCTGCTTGCATTCCAATGACTGGGGTATAGACAACTGAAGGCTGGGCTGGGACAAGGACATTGACGGGCTTGATGCTGCTGGTTGACTGTGGGCAACAACATGTGCAGGGCCTGAGGCATCTTCACAGGCACGGTGAACTGTGAATTGGCTTGTGTGCAAAACAGTGGAAAAAGCAATGTTGTCACCTGCAGACAGTGTTAATGGAGCCTGGGGTTTGGCCCACAAAGTCAGGTGCTTTGCTGCCATGTGCGTAATCATGCTGCTGGTGGTCAGGCTAGTAGTTTTGCTACCCCTGCTGATGCGGGCTTGGCAAGTGCTGTAAATGGCCTGTTTGGGGTTATCTGCAGAGTCTTTAAAAAATAACCAGACTCGGGAAGATCTAACAGAATGGTAACTTCCATCATGTTGGTGTTACGGGGAACGGATGCACGCATTCTGTCTGCGGCCATCACACTGCTTTTTCCTGCCTGTTGGGGTGATATGCCTCCTTCCCCATGTGTGCTGCTGTCCTCGCTCTCCATGTCCTCCTGCCAGGTTGGGTCAGTCACTATGTCATCCACCACCTCGTCTTCAACATCCACACCCTGCTCCTCCTCCTGACTTTCTGGCAATTGTGTCTCATCATCGTCCAGCTCGTGTCTATGGCTGCTCAAAGATTTGTGCTTCGCTACATGGAATATCATGTTGCCCCACTTCAAGTGGACCCGGCGAGAGACACGAATCTCCAAATGGAAAACTGAACAGCTCTTTGGAGTGTCCGAGTGTGGGATCAGTTGTCTCAGGGCACTCGGCATGGTGGGAGGAAGGAGGATCAGGGTGAGTAATATCCAGGTCCTCACTCACGGCTACTCAGACTTGACCATGTGGAAGACATGGTGGTGGTGGCTAAGTGACTAGAAGCATTATCCGCTATCCAACCAACAACTGTTTCACACTGCTCTGGCTTCAATAGTGGTGTGCTCAGTCCCCTAGAAACTGGGTGAGAAGTCGAGCGAGAAGATGTGGGTCTTTGCTGTGGCCCACTTTCAGCTTGGCCACGGCATCGTCCTCTGCATGCACCATCAGCATCACGTCCACTTCCCCGTCCCTTGCCCTGCCCATTTTAAATGGACTCCTGAAATATTTGAAAAGCTCAATACAAATGGATTTATTTGGAGAAAAATGATCAGTAAGCCTGCGAAGCAAAGATTTTTCCACCACAGATACACCAGGCCTCAGCCTGAGATAACAGACTGTTAATTTTTCTTTATTTTTTGGATAAAGACTGCTGGTTAAAACGAGAGTGACAGACTGCCCAAAAAAGGGAAGTTAGGCCGAAAATGCCTCAATTTTTGGCACACGGATGTATTAGGCATGTCACAGACCCCACTGTAAAATGTGGCCTGTGTTTTAACATAATGCAACAAAGTGCTGTATATAAGTACTGTGACACCTAGGACAAAAAAAAAAGAAAACTGCAGTAAACTGGCCAAACAAGGGGAGAACTCCAACAGTAAACCAGAGTTGCACTCATTTATGGTGGACCATTGGAGCTACTATGAGTCCTGACCAGAAGATTAGAGAAAATAATATTGCTCCCCATTTCAGACATTGTGCAGTAATCTGAATTTCTTAGGATTGAAAACGTCATTTATGACATGGAGTGACTCTATGAAACCAGGGCTCGAGCCATGGGAATACATCTCCTGCAGGCGTGAATAAATGTATATTACAGCCATCAGCCACACACAGCTTAGAGATATATGATGGCACAGGTGTAATGTTTTTCCTTTAGTTTATCACAGTCCTCCTTGAAATTAGTTACTTTTAATACAAATTGAAAAGTCAGGAAAAAGGGAAACTCGGCTATTGTACAGAAATTTACACTTGGTCTCACTGCACATTTATTGTTGTTGATAATAAAAGCAAAATTTTCATTCTAAGTACACTGTCTTGACTTTCTCGTTTACAGTCCTGGGCAGGTAACGGTCAGCATTTCCTAATCCCAGTGGGTAGGTGCATCTGTGGTGCCCCCAGGAGTATGGTCACCACAGTGGCATTACCTTCCTCCTAGGGAGTGTGATGTCATGCTTGGAAGCAATGAAGGGTCTCTCTGTCAGTTAATCACAACACAGTTCTAATTCCAGGCCATCAGAGGGAGCTCTGAACCAAAACTGGGGGAAGAGCTACTCTCTGGGGGCCAGGAAGGGGAAAGGAGTTTGTGTGAGGAGGGCAACGTGTGTGGACGTGGAGAGGAGCTGGAAGATTGAGCAGAGTTGAGTGCTCACTTCTAGCTATAGCGCATGATCTGGAGCCCGGTCTCTAAGGTTGTATGGATACTGATGTTCCTGCAGCAGAAATCGGAAGAATAGGAAGCTGTAAATGCTCTGTTCCCATATAAGACTCGGAGGCACAACAGCAACGGGTGAGCCAGAAGAAGAAGGCTACAGCTGTCTGCCATACGAGGGAGTTCTAAATGAGAACAAGCAAGTGGAACTTCAGTGTAACAGAGTACTGCAAGTACCTAAGATAAGCACTAGAAAGGAGACTACACAACCCATCTGATAGAGAGATTCCTAAGTTGCTTCCAGGCTGGCCAGCCTCTGTTCCATCTGTAATCTGGAATTCTGGACTGCATTTACCAAGCAAAGTAAAGGTAAAAGAAACTGCACCCTATTGTGTCCTTGCCTTCTTCCTGCAAACTCTCCAGCACTGCTACATCTCTGTGCCAGACACTACACCCTCTTCCTCAACACCTATCCTCTTCATCTACTCTGCCCTGGGACTGCAGCCTTACCTGTGGAGGGCTACAACATCATTGCTGCACCACACCATCTGTCCCAGAGGATCTGTTTGCAGCGTCGGCTTAACCCCTTTATTGCCGAGCACCACAGGTGGCGTCACGTATCATCCACTCAAACTTTAACCAGCCATGCTTTAACCCCTTTTTACATGGAGGCCCAGGGCCACGGACCGGGTCACCGCTACTATGACACTTCCCTCTGAGATACCGGCCCGGTACCAAGTACCCCACTGTGCTGGCGGGCAGGATTTATGGAGCCCGGTGTCCCCGGGTCCTGTGTTGTGGGCCATAGACTATTTGCGCAATTGCCGCCTTTACCCCGCCGCTTGGCGCACGGGAAACCAAAGGGGTGGGCCGTCATGGGCGGAGCCAGCCGAAGAGCGCGAAAAAGTGAAGCGCTGCGCGGGAAGAGACCAGCGCGCAGGAAGTGAGAAGCAGAGGCCTGCAGCACCGGCATCCCCCCGATCATCTAACCTGCAAAACGGCAACAGGTAAGCCAGCGCAAACCAGGGCCTGGCCAACTTTAACTAGGGGGGGAGGAGGATGTCTGAGGCAAGAGTAGATGCTGCGGTGGACGCCACCGCACCTCCCACAGCGCCACAAGATGCAGGGGCCAGCGCAGCTGCGGCTCTAATGGCGCCACAGAACCCAGCAGCCAGCGCCACCGCCAGAGCGCAGCAGGAACAAGCGCCCACTGCAACAGTCCCCATAATGCCGCTGTCTATGCCCTATATACTGGGAGTGGCCTGGCTACCGCAGTATTCAGGGGAGTCACATACCCTGAATGAATTTAAAGAGAGACTGTGCAGTCTGCTTGAGGTGTATCCTCTGTCTGAAAGCCAGAAAGTGAACATCCTTATTGGGCAGCTAACTGGTGCAGCACAGAGGGAAGTAAAAGCCTGGTAGGACACTGATAATGAGACTGTTAAAAGATTCTGGCTAAGCTAAGAAGCACCTTTGACACCGGCACTGCAGCTGAAATAAAAATGAGATTCTTTGGGTGTAAGCAGAGAGTGCAGGACAGTATGCGGGACTATGCTCTTAACCTACAGGAGGCGCTGCAAGCCATAAAGCAGATTGACCCAGACAGTGTGAAAGATGGAGATAAACTGCTAAAGGAGCAATTTATTGAGGGACTCCTATCCAGTACCCACAGAGCACAGCTGCACATCATAGCCCTAAAAAACCCTGACCTAGACTTTGCAGACTTCAAAGACAGGGCTATTCGGGGACTGCATGAACCAAATGTCAGCCATCCAGCACCCCCTAGGCGCCCAGCGATCACATACCACCAAGAAGCAGCATCTTTCCCTCCCAGCCCTGTGGAGGCTGATGCACAGACTCTGGATAATGATCCATATACAGAACTCCAGCTTCAGGCCCAAGAGCAGACCAAAAATATGGCTGCACTTGCCAAAACTGTGCAGTCCCTGCAGGTGTAATCAAAGGAGAAGATCCAGCTGGCCTCCAGTCCAGAGGATGTCCCGTGGCTACGGAAGAAGAGAATTCCGCCACACCGAGGGAGAGACAACGATTGCTATGACCAGAACGGACGTCCCATCTGTCGTCATTGCCACAAGGCAGGCCACATTGCAAGGTTCTGTTATTTAAATGAGCAACCCCTGGGGCAGAGGGCCAACCCCCAGGAGTAGGACCACAAGGCCCAAAGAACTGGCGAGCAAAGTATGTTGGAGGGCGACCCCTCCTCCCAGTGGTGATTGATGGCATCCCCATGAACGCTTTGCTGGATATGGGCTCTCAGGTCACAACTATGCCATATATCCTTTACAAGCGGTATTGGGCTGACTCTGAACTTACCCGTGGCCCAAGTGATGAACTGACAGTAGTTGCCAGCAATGGTCAGTCTTTACCGCAAGTAGGATGTAAAGAGATTACCATTAAAGTGGGGTGAGTAGAGTTAAAATCTCAAGGTCTGATAGTTGTAGACATTGATCGATGAGAATGTAACCCAATGATGACCCTAGGTACTAATGTGATTGAAAATTGTCTTGTCGAGGTTATTGTTTTGTTGCAACAGGTAGCCGAGACTGCTGGTTCCAGTGAACAACGAGTCCTGCAGAAGGAGAACAAGGCCCTGATGCAAAGACAGCAGGTAGAACTGTCTGGCGGAGAAATTGGCAGTGTCAGAGTGAGTGATTCTTTCCCCATTGCGATACCCCCCAAATGTGAAATGTTAATTTGGTGTCGGGCAGCCATCAGCCTCAGAGGAAAAGATTACCAAGCATTGGTAGAGCCAGTGTACTCTGATAGCCGACCCACTGTCCTGACAGCCAGAGGGGTAGTTGATGTTCGCAAAGGGAGAGTACCTGTACGCCTCTTGAATTGTGGGGGAGGAGGAGGCCACAATACCTCGGTATGCCACAGTTGCTAAGCTGCTTACTGTCAGTAACAATGCAATACTGGCAGCAGAGCCCTTGGTCTCATTCCACCAGGTGGAGGACAATGGCTCTATAAAGCAGCTGGAGGAGTGGTGTCAGCAGCTGCAGGTGGGAACTGACTCCACCCCTTCATACCAAAAGAGTGGGGTTTACCGAGTGACTCACTGTAACGGCGCCGGTCATAACCGCCGCCGTTACCCCCCTAGCTCCGGGTCCCCCGCGGCTAGTTCTTACCTGGTCCGTTGCGCGCCGCCGCTTCCTCCCTCCTCCGGTCCGCGCAGGCCTCCTTCCTCCTCCTGCTCATGCGCGCCCCGCCTTCCTGGTCTCCCAACAGCAGCTACCCCGCACATGCGCATTAGGGCGCGGGCGTGCGGCCGTCGGGTGGTTTAACCCTGCGGTGGGCGGCGGCCGATTAGTGGCCAGCCTATCGCCTACCGGCAGGGGATATATCAGGCGTCTCCCACAAGGGGAGGATGCCTGATTATTGTGTGTCCCTACCTGCTCTAATTTGGCCGCCTATAGGTTCCTATAGGTCTCTTTGTGTCTCGTACGTTCCCTAGTCCTAGTCTTGCTGTCCCTACCTCTGGTGTCTGCCCTGTCTTCCTGCCCGTCCTCTGTCCTGCCTACTCCTAGTGTCACTACCTCCGTCTCCTCGGTTCCCTGTCTCTGTTCCGCCCTCCAGTGTCCGTTCTGTTCCCTGCCCAGCATCCAGTCCTCTGTCTACCGGTCCTCCGTTTGTTCACTATCCTCCTGCACGGAGTTCCGGGCCGTGGTAAGCCTCTCCAGCCGGTTGCCTTCTCCAGTCCCTCGAGCCGCCCCTCTCGATTCCAGCAGTCGCGGTTCTGCCCCCTGCGGTCCTGCCCCTAACGATCCATGTACAGGGGTCGGTCATCACCTGGTGCGCTCGACCCAGGGGCTCCGGATCCGCGACCCAGAGGGTCCACTCTCGGACGTTATTTCTCCCTGAACGTCACAATATAATCAGGCCATGGACCCCGCTGGAGCCGCGGCCGCTACGCAAAAAGAATTACTTTTTTTACGGGAAAACCAGACCCAGATAATGTCCTTCATGAAGTCCATGGACACCCGACTTTCCGCCCTTCAAACCGCCGACCCCGGGCACGCTCCCATGTTAGCAGGTCTCCAGCAGGAACTAGCGCAGCAGCGTGACGCCCAGTCCCATGTCTTAAACTACATGGCGTCCGTCGATGACCACCTACTGTCCCTACAGTCCGCGGCGGCTGTCCCGATCCAACCCCGGGACTCAGTATCTCACCCTCCACCACGCCTGGGAAAGCCCCCCAGGTACAGCGGGGATCCCAAGCTATGTCCGGGCTTCTTGAACCAGTGCAGACTGCACTTTGAGCTGTTACCACAGCAATACCCCTCTGACCGCGCCAAGGTGGCATTTATCGTGTCCCACCTGGAGGGAGAGGCTTTGGCCTGGGTGAATCCTTTGTGGGAGAGGGACGATCCCGTGGTCTCTAGTATTCAAAATTTCCTTGACACGTTCCGCAAGGTGTTTGACAAGCCTGGACGGTTGGCTTCTACTACTGAGGCTTTGTTCAACCTCCGTCAGGGTTCGCTCACCGTGGGACAATATGCCATCTGCTTCCGGACGTTGTCGTCGGAACTTGGGTGGAATAATGAGGCTCTAGTGGGAGCCTTCTGGAGGGGTCTTTCTAGCAAAATAAAGGACGAGCTTGCCGGTCGGGATACCCCTACCACTCTAGAGGACCTCATATCCCTGGCCACCCGTATAGATCTCCGGTTCCTAGAGCGTTCGCGTGAAGCAGCCAGGGAGAGGAGACCCTTTAGGCTCTATCAAGCCCCCATTCCGCGTTCCTCTGCACCCTCTACCAGTGCCGCCCCTGAGCCCATGCAGATTGACTGTGTAAGATTGTCTGAGCAACGGCGCAGGGAGAGGATGACGGAGGGCCTATGTCTGTATTGTGGCGGAGCCAATCATTTTTTGCGGACCTGTCCTGTGAGGCCAGGAAACGCCTCCACCTAGGCCAGGTAAGAGGCCTCCCTAGGTGACCCTAATTTCTCTCTTCCCCTTACCGTTTCTGCTTTGATTATGATAGGTCGGGAGCGTAGATCTGTGGAGGCGTATGTGGACTCGGGTGCGGCTGGCAATTTTATTCGGCTAGAGGTGGTGGACAAGTTCCAGATCCCAGTGGTTACCTTGGAAAGCCCGCGTGCGATTTCCTCTGTGGATGGCAGACCACTTCCGGAACTTATCACCATGGTTACTGCCGAAGTGGAATTCCAAATAGGAGCTCTTCATCGGGAGAAAATAGCTTTCTATGTCCTACCCAATTTGTCCCACGCCATTCTACTGGGATTACCCTGGCTCAGGTTGCATGGACCGGTGCTGGACTGGCGCTCTGGAGAGATTCTGCACTGGGGTCATTCTTGCCAAGAAAGCTGTCTGTTGTCGGTGCTCCGTCCTCACCCGCCTCAGGAGCCAGTCGACTTTTCAGGACTCCCGGCTCCCTATCACGCGTACGCCGACGTCTTTAGTAAGAAGGAAGCAGATTCCTTGCCGCCACACCGCTTCTTTGACTGTCCCATTGAGTTGATTCCAGGAGCTACCCCCCCCCAGGGGGAGAACGTATCCCCTGTCTCCAGCAGAAACCTCGGCCATGACAGAGTACATTCAAGAAAACTTGGCCAAGGGTTTCATTCGAAAATCTTCTTCTCCTGCTGGCGCGGGTTTTTTCTTTGTCCGGAAGAAAGATGGATCCCTCAGGCCATGCATTGACTATCGAGGGCTGAACAATATCACTGTTAAAAATCGGTATCCTCTCCCACTGATCCCAGAGCTCTTTGACCGGTTGAGGGGGACCCGGCTCTTTACCAAACTGGATCTGCGAGGAGCCTATAATTTGATCCAAATCCGCGCTGGGGACGAGTGGAAGACGGCTTTCAATACTCGTGATGGCCATTATGAATATTTGGTCATGCCGTTTGGACTCTGTAATGCCCCGGCAGTGTTCCAGGAATTCGTCAACGAGGTTTTTCGAGATTTACTGTACTCCTGTGTTGTGGTGTACTTAGATGACATTCTCATCTTCTCACCTGATCTATCCTCGCATCGAAGAAGTGTTCGCCTGGTCTTGCAACGTCTTCGGGAGAATCAGCTCTATGCGAAATTGGAGAAATGACTGTTTGAGCGAACCTCGTTGCCCTTCTTGGGCTACATTATCACTGTCTCCGGCCTGGAGATGGATCCCGAGAAGCTCTCTGCTGTACTCAAATGGCCCCGTCCTCTCGGGGTGAAAGCCATTCAGCGCTTCTTGGGATTCGCAAATTACAGACAGTTTATTCCCCACTTTTCCTCCGTGACCAAGCCCATCACGGCCCTGACCCGAAAAGGAACTAAACCAAACTCCTGGTCTCCTGAAGCAGAAGATGCCTTCCTTGCTTTGAAACGCTCCTTTGCGTCTGCACCAATATTACATCGCACTGTAACCAGCAGGCTCTTCATCCTAGAGGTGGATGCCTCCTCCACCAGGGCCGGGGCGGTACTTTCCCAGCGGGCATCATCTGGACACCTGGTTCCCTGTGGGTATTTTTCCAAATCCTTCTCCTCTGCTGAGTGTAACTACTCAATCGGAGATCGGGAGCTGCTCGCTATAAAGATGGCTCTGGAGCAATGGCGATATCTGCTCGAGGGGGCGGTCCACCCCTTTACTATTTTCACTGACCACAAAAACCTAGCCTATCTTCAGTCCGCTCAGAGACTCAACGCCAGGCAAGCCAGGTGGTCTCTGTACTTTTCCCGCTTCGACTTCCAGCTCCATTTTCGTCCCGGGAATAGGAACACCAAGGCTGATGCTCTCTCCAGATCTCAGCAGTCACCGGAGTTAGAGGAAGATCCATCATATGTCATTGAACCCACGAAGATCATCACTGTGGCTCCTGTGAGCCTCTCTACCCTTCCGCCCGGCAGAACCTTCGTTCCACAGAGCAAGAGACTGGAGGTGCTACGTTGGGGGCATTCGTCCAAGATTGCAGGACACGTCGGGATCAAAAAGACCCGCTTGCTTCTCTCCCGCTACTATTGGTGGCCCACTCTTCACCAGGACGTGAAGGATTTTGTAGCATCCTGTACCACTTGTGCGCAGAACAAGGTGCCTAGGAATCTGCCCGCTGGTCTTCTTCACCCGCTACCTGTTCCAGAGGCGCCTTGGCGGCAAATTGCCATGGATTTCGTGACAGACCTGCCTTCCTCTGCGAGGTGTACTACTATCCTTGTGGTGATAGACCGCTTCTCCAAGATGGCCCATTTCATCCCGTTACCCGGCTTGCCTTCGGCTCCTAAGTTGGCCGAGGTCTTCATCCATCAAATCTTTAAGCTGCATGGCCTCCCCCAACGGATCGTGTTTGATCGAGGTGTGCAGTTCACCTCTCGTTTCTGGAGAGCCCTCTGTTGGCTCATGGGTACATCTTTGGATTTCTCCTCCGCCTACCATCCTCAGACCAATGGGCAAGTGGAACGAGTCAATCAAGTTCTGACGTCCTTCCTGCGTCATTTTTCCAACGCCCACCAGGACAACTGGGTCTCACTTCATCTCTGGGCAGAATTTCCCACAATAATCATCCTAATGAGTCGTCCTCCAAGTCACTGTTTTCTGTGGTTACAGGTCAGAACCCTGGCGTCCCGCTGCCCATCTCCATGTCTTCAGAGGTGCCTGCGGCAGATGCTCTCGCCGCTGACTTTTCTCAAGTCTGGAAGGAGACCAGGGAGGCCCTAGTGAACTCCAGCGCCGCGTGAAAAAGCATGCCGACAAAAGACGGAGGGACCTTCCACCATATCATCCAGGTGACAAAGTCTGGCTTTCGACCAAGCACATCCGTCTGAAAGTCCCCTCGTACAAATTAAGCCCTCGGTACATCGGGCCATTCGAAATACTCGGATGCATTAATGACGCTGCTTACAAATTGAAGTTGCCGACTTCACTCCGGGTTCCTAACGCCTTCCATGTTTCGCTCCTTAAACCTGTCATTCTCAATCGGTTCCATCCTGCACCAGTCTCTTCCCCTCAGCCAATTGGGGATGGTAACACCTTTGAAATTAAGGACATTTTGGCCATGAAAAGAGTCAGGGGAAGAACCTTCTTCTTTATCGATTGGAAGGGACTTGGCCCCGAGGAGAGGTCCTGGGAACCCCGGGAGAATGTAAATGCCCCACAAATTCTGAAAAAGTTTTTTGCCAATCTCAGAAGGGGGAGATGTAAGGAGGGGGGTACTGTAACGGCGCCGGTCGTAACCGCCGCCGTTACCCCCCTAGCTCCGGGTCCCCCCGCGGCTAGTTCTTACTGGGTCTGTTGCGCGCCGCCGCTTCCTCCCTCCTCCGGTCCGCGCACGCCTCCTTCCTGCTCACGCGCGCCCCGCCTTCCTGGTCTCCCAACAGCAGCTACCCCGCACATGCGCATTAGGGCGTGGGCGTGCGGCCGTCGGGTGGTTTAACCCTGCGGTGGGCGGCGGCCGATTAGTGGCCAGCCTATCGCCTACCGGCAGGGGATATATCAGGCGTCTCCCACAAGGGGAGGACGCCTGATTATTGTGTGTCCCTACCTGCTCTAATTTGGCCGCCTATAGGTTCCTATAGGTCTCTTTGCGTCTCGTACGTTCCCTAGTCCTAGTCTTGCTGTCCCTACCTTTGGTGTCTGCCCTGTCTTCCTGCCCGTCCTCTGTCCTGCCTACTCCTAGTGTCACTACCTCCGTCTCCTCGGTTCCCTGTCTCTGTTCCGTCCTCCAGTGTCCGTTCTGTTCCCTGCCCAGCATCCAGTCCTCTGTCTACCGGTCCTCCGTTTGTTCACTATCCTCCTGCATGGAGTTCCGGGCCGTGGTAAGCCTCTCCAGCCGGTTGCCTTCTCCATTCCCTCGAGCCGCCCCCCTCGGTTCCAGCAGTCGCGGTTCTGCCCCCTGCGGTCCTGCCCCTAACGATCCCTGTACAGGGGTCGGTCATCACCTGGTGCGCTCAACCCAGGGGCTCCGGATCCGCGACCCAGAGGGTCCACTCTCGGACGTTATTCCTTCCTGAACGTCACACTCAGGAGTATGAGCGGGTATTCAGTAAATACCCTCTAGACTTTGGGAATGCAAAAGGGGTTCAACACCATATCCCCACTGGAGATCATCCACCCATTAAAGAAAGGTACCGGCCTATACCCCCAACACAATATCAATGTGCCAAAAGTATGTTGCGGGAAATGAAGGAGGCTGGGGTGATCAAAGACAGTTCTAGCCCCTGGGCAGCTCCAATAGTCTTTGTGAAAAAGAAAGATGGTACCATGAGAATGTGTGTTGATTACAGAAAAATTAACAGCATTACACATAAGGATGCCTACCCATTACCCAGAATTGAGGAGTCATTAGCCGCACTTAAAACTGCTAACTATTTTTCCACCTTGAATGTCACTAGAGGGTATTGGCAGGTTCCCGTGGCAGAGGCAGACAAGGACAAAACAGCGTTTACTACACCAATGGGTCTCTGCGAGTTCAACTACATGCCATTCGGGCTCTGCACCGCCCCTGGGACATTTCAACGGTTAATGGAGTGCTGTCTTGGACACAAGAACTTCGAGACAGTCCTGTTATACCTTGACGATGTCATTGTTTTCTCCAAGACTTATGAAGACCATCTGAAGCACCTGGCTGAGGTGTTTGAAGCCTTGTCCAACTTTGGCCTGAAAGTGAAGCCATCCAAATGCCACCTCCTGAAGCCCAAGGTACAGAACCTCGGTCATGTAGTGAGTGCAGAAGGTGTGGCACCAGATCCTGACAAAGTCACTGTCATCCGGGACTGGCAGAAGCCCAGCAACCTCCATGAGGTACGTCAATTCCTCGGGTTGGTAGGCTACTACCGAAGGTTCATCAAAGGCTTCACTGAGATAGCCACCCCTATGCAAAATCTTCTGGTGGGCCAGCCCAAGAAAGCCAGGAAGAAGAGTCCTACATTTGAATGGAATGAACTGGAGAGGTCCTTCACTCGACTGAAGATGGCTCTCACAGGAGATGAAGTTCTGGCCTACCCAGATTATGACCAACCATTTGTGTTGTATACTGATGCCAGAAACGTGGGACTGGGAGCAGTACTGTCACAGGTACAGAATGGCAAAGAAATAGAGATCTCCTACGCCAGCAGGAAGCTTCGTCCCACTGAAAGGAACCCTGACAACTACAGTTCCTTCAAACTGGAGTTCCTCGCCATAGTCTGGGCTGCGACTGAATGATTCAAGCATTACCTAGTTTCAGCCAAGTTTACCATCTTCACGGACAACAACCAGTTGACTCACTTGGAAACTGCCAAACTAGGTGCATTGGAGCAGCGATGGATGGCCAGGCAGTCTAACTACGAATTCACCATCAAGTACCGAGCAGGGCACAAGAATGCCAATGCTGATGCGCTGTCCAGAATGCCTAATCTGCCAGATGCAGGAGAAGACCCTGAGGCACTCGAAGAAATAGCTGCCTTCCACCGGCCAATTGCGGCCCAACGTGCCCAAGGAGTGAGAAACAGGATGGTCAATCGTGAAAGAGGCCACCCTAAATCCATTGCCTCATCATGCCTGGGCTGAAACGCAGAATAGTGATCCCGCAGTCTGCCTGGTAAAGGAGCTACTGTCACAAGCTGACTCACACCCGGATCCAGATGCTCCTGAAGAAACCCAGCAGTTGTGGAAGGAAAGAGGCCGGCTGTTCCTCTATGAGGGAAAGCTGTGTTGGAGGATTATCAATGCCCGCACTCATGAGCTGGTCTGGCAGGTGGTAGTCCCAAAGAGGGAGGCATCAATGGTTCTGGAAGCATACCACAATGGAGCTGGACACTTCGGATGGAAGAAGTTAGAGGCCTTGCTCCGGGAGAGATTCTACTGGGCTGGAATGAGGAAGGCCATTGAAAATTGGTGCCGGGAGTGTGGACAATGCAATCTGCGCAGAAAGGACCGTAACAGCCAGCGAGCTCCTTTGCAGCCAATAATAACCAAACAACCACTCGAGTTGGTAGCCCTGGACCATGTGAAGCTGGTTCCAAGCCGTTCAGGCTACATTTATGCTCTTACCATCGTTGACCACTACTCGAGATTCCTGGTAGGCGTGCCTGTCAAGGATCAAACAGCCAGGACAGCAGCCAGAGCATTCCAACAACACTTTTGTAGACCACACGGATATCCCGAGCGAGTGCTTACAGATCAAGGTCCAGACTTTGAGGCAGAAGTGTTTCACGAATTCTGTAACTTGTACGGTTGCAAGAAAATCAGGACAACACCGCACCATCCACAGACCAAAGGCATGTGTGAAAAGATGAATCAGGTGGTGATCGACCTACTGAAGACCTTGCCTTTGGAAGAGAGAAATCTGTGGCCAGAGAAGTTGCCAGATCTGGTTGATCTCTACAATCACATACCTGTGAATTCCACCAACTGCACTCCAGCCTACCTAATGAGAGCGAGGCCTGGCAAGTTGCCTATTGATTTGGATATGAGAGTCCTTACACCTGAGGTAACATCACCAGATGCTGACTGGGATATGGAGAGGCAGCAACAATACCGAAGAGTACAAGAGTGTATAGAAAAGAGTCTAGCGCAGGCAAGACAAAAACAAGAAAAGAACTACAATCAACATGCACCTGCAGTTCCCTTGTCACCAGGAGAACAAGTCCTAAAGAGGAAAAGAAGGATGCATATATTGGATGACCAATGGGAAGCTGAACCCTACACTGTCTTACCATCAAACTTCGACAACACCAAAGTGTGCCTTATCAGTAAGGATGGAGGAGAAACAACATCAGCAGTATTGAGGGATCATCTGAAACTGTGCCCTGACCAGCTAAAGGAAAAGATGGGAGAACAAAACAACCTTCAACCCCTAGAAGAAGAAGAAAAGGTCAGCACTGTACTCGGAGAATTTCCTGCAAACTGGACAAGAATGGATCAAGCCATCGTAGTTCCTGTCCTAATCTTTCCCCAGCCTACTGCAACTGAAGTAGCAGAGACTCAAGACAACTCTGAAAATCAGGAAGTTCAGGCATCGGATGCTACACCAGCAGTGGAGTCAGAGAATCTTCGCCCTGCCAGTGGTGAATCTGTCATGCCCACAGTGAGTCTAAGAGTTCGTAGACGGATACTACCCAGTTTGCCAACAGCAATAACAGGCCCACTAAACCTAAATAGGCCATTAGAAGTACCCATGCTACGTAGGTCTGTCCGTAGTACCCAAGGTATACCACCCCTAAGGTTTCGTATCTAAATAAGTTATGCAAATGGTAAAATGTAAATATGCAACTGTTTAAGTGTATGTGCCTACAGAGACTATGTAAGAACTTTTGAACATCTTATTTTGTTTTTGATGGATAATTGGACCACAGGACTATGTGTGGTCAAAACTCTACTTGTACATAGTTTACCAACTGCTCAGGAAATGTACCATGGACATTAACGCATGGACTAATCGTCATCAGGACTATTTTTGAGCTTTGTTTTTTGTATTTTTCACTTTTTGGAAATCTTGTTACATTTACAATTGTTCATTTGTTTATATGTTTGCATGTTTTTCTTCAGTCCGGGAGTAATGAATTGCACTAGGGGGGAATGTGGCTCCCCCAGGAGTATGGTCGCCACAGTGGCATTACCTTCCTCCTAGGGAGTGTGATATCAAGCTTGGAAGCAAAAAAGGGTCTCTCTGTCAGTTAATCACAACACACAACACAGTTCTCATTCCAGGCCAGCAGAGGGAGCACTGAACCAAAACTGGGGGAAGAGCTACTCTCTGGGGGCCAGGAAGGGGAAAGGAGGAGATCGTGTGAGGAGGGCAACGTGTGTGGACGTGGAGGAAAGGAGCTGGAAGATTGAGCAGAGTTGAGTGCTCACTTCTAGCTATAGCGCATGATCTGGAGCCCGGTCTCCAAGGTTGTATGGATACAGATGTTCCTGCAGCAGAAATCGGAAGAATAGGAAGCTGTAAATGCTCTGTTCCCATATAAGACTCGGAGGCACAACAGCAACGGGTGAGCCAGAAGAAGAAGAAGGCTACAGCTGTCTGCCATACGAGGGAGTTCTAAATGAGAACAAGCAAGTGGAACTTCAGTGTAACACAGTACTGCAAGTACCTAAGATAAGCGCTAGAAAGGAGACTACACAACCCATCTGATAGAGAGATTCCTAAGTTGCTTCCAGGCTGGCCAGCCTCTGTTCCATCTGTAATCTGGAATTCTGGACTGCATTTACCAAGCAAAGTAAAGGTAAAAGAAACTGCACCCTATTGTGTCCTTGCCTTCTTCCTGCAAACTCTCCAGCACTGCTACATCTCTGTGCCAGACACTACACCCTTTTCCTCAACACCTATCCTCTTCATCTACTCAACCCTGGGACTGCAGCCCTACCTGTGGAGTGCTACAACATCATTGCTACACCACACCATCTGTCCCAGAGGATCTGTTTGCAGCGTCGGCTTAACCCCTTTATTGCCGAGCACCACAGGTGGCGTCACGTATCATCCACTCATAAACTTAAACCAGCCACGCTTTAACCCCTTTTTACATGGAGGCCCAGGGCCACGGACTGGGTCACCGCTACTGTGACACTTCCCTCTGAGATACCGGCCCGGTACCAAGTACCCCACTGCCCTGGCGGGCAATCCAGATCCTCCAGGTGGTATGTTCTATAGAAAAGGGCTTTCAATACCCAAAGTCATTAGAACAGTTTTGGGAGAAGTAGAATGTTGTGGTCGGGAGGCAAAATGGTGATCACATGATTGTGATACGACCAGACTAGACCACCGATAAAGCAGCCCCAGCCGGTGACGGAGAAGAATCTGTGACTTCTCTGCATTTAGTGGTTACTACTCACCTGGGTAGTCATATGTGGGAATCTCCTCTTTACACTGCTCATCACCCCTTACATATGTCTCTGTAGGATTAATATGGGTCAGTTCTTCACCCTGAAACAAATATTGTAAAAGTCACAGACAGATGGAGAAGTCACATCTATGATCAGCTCTAATCCTGCCATCACCGTTCTCATTACACAAATATAAAACATATAATACTCGTGGATAAAACAAGACTGAGCACAAGACCTTCACAGCTGTCTACACATCACAGGTGAGATCTCATGATACCTTCTCTCCATCTACCTGATTATCCCGAGGAGCATTGGGATCTTCTTGTTTACAGTCCTGTGGAAGAAGAGGACGTGGACATCTCTCTGCTGTTGTCATCTTACTGGACAGAACTGGAGGAAACGCATACAGGGACTGAATTCATTCTTTACATACAGATAATTATGGGCTGTGTGTATTGTCCTGTCTATTACCTGGTGATGTGAGGGGCTGGGGAATCTCCATCATGACATTCTTGTACAGAGTTTTGTGTCCTTCTAAATACCCCCACTCCTCCATGGAGAAATAGACAGCGACATCCTGACACCTTATAGGAACCTGATACATACAATGATACCGTCATCTCCCACGATCCCTTCATAGTGTTACTGTATAATGTCCCAGCATTCCCAGCAGTGTCACCTCTCCAGTCAGCAGCTCAATCATTTTGTAGGTGAGTTCTAGGACCTTCTGGTCATTGATGTCCTCATGTATCAGGGGGTGAGGTGGAGACCCCGTGATTGGGCTCAGAGGTCTTCCCCATCCCTCAGACACAGGGTCCTGACAGCGCTCACTAGAGGTCTTCTTCACTACTGTGTAATCCTGGTTATGGAGAGACACATTAATAAATCTCACTACAGACATTTCCAGAGTCCTCACCTCTCCAGTTCTATCTGTTACTTCCATAGATCAGAATGATGTAATGTGACGTCATCAGAATCTCTCACCTCTCCAGTAAGCCGGAAGAGGATCTCTAGGGTGAGGTGTAATATCCTCTCCGCCATCTTGTTTCTGTCCATATCCATCTTTGATGGGTAAATCAGGAAAATTCTTTTATATAGAAGATTTCCACTGAGAGGATCTGATATTGTAGAGACCTGAAAGAGAAGAAGATGAGCCGATGTAACATCATAAAAACCCTGTGTAATAATACAATTACTGGAGGTAATAAGGAAACATATGAGGAGATTTATTATTTTACAGTATTTAGTTTCCTTCTTTACATCTACTTATAAAACCTATATATTTTAAGCCACAGAAAACAGTTTCTTCCTCGGAGTCAACAGCTGTATACGTTTCTCATAGACTCATCTTCCTTAACGCTAATTCTTGTCTCATTTACCGACACTGGAATCGGCATTAGCAGTACTGCAGGAGATATTCATTACACGTGACAGGAGAAATAACTACTTCATGATGAGGATGACATCTTCATCTTCTACTACGGCTCTAGAAACATATTTGGCCAGAGTCCGTCACTGACTATCACCACCGGCAGTCTATATGAATGTTTCCCGTCTTGCCCTTACTGTAATTGTTACACCCGGTCTCCGTTCTGGCTCTGAGCCCCAGTCTGCCGCTGCCTCCCGTTCAGGCTACTCACCTCATTATGGACTCTGCTATTGTTTCTGTTATCCTTTTTGGTCCCGCTGGGACAGCTGCCACGTGTCCGGGGTCTAACTGGAGGTAGCACCTGTGTCCTCCGGGTATTCCATTCTGGTCCTTTCTGAGGGACTTTACTATGGGTACCCGGGGCTCACTAGTTACGCCCCCTTCAGAGCCCCCCCGGACCGTGATCTCAAGGTTCCACTTTAAAAATGAAAAACGAATGTAAACTTCATCATCTCTGCCTCCGCTTCCATTCGTTATCGATTGCTCCGGCCAAGGAATCCACTGGACCCCAGAGGCCTCCGACTATGGAACTGTGCCAAGAGGTGACCCGTTTAAGAGATCAACAAGACAAGATCACGACTTATCTACGTAACCTGTCCACCCGCATGGATTCTCTGCTGAACCCAGCTGCTCCTGATTCATCTACCAGCACCCAGGTACCTGCCGTCAAGGTAAGCAAGGGCCCTCGCCTGGCGGCTCCTACCCGCTTCCATGGTGATCCCACTCAGTGTCGGGGTTTTCTCAATCAGTGTATCCTACACTTTGAAATCTTGGGGCATATGTTTGCTTCTGATCGTGTCAAAGTGGGCTTCATTATGTCACATGTAGCAGGAGAGGTTCTCACCTGGCTAAACCTGTTATGGGAGAGAGGAGACCCGCTGGTTAATGATCTTCAATCTTTCCTAGAGACTTTTTGCAGGACATTCGATGAACTTGGCCGTGTCACGTCGATCGCTCCTGCCTTGCTTTGCTTACGCCAGGGAACGCTCACGGTGGCTCAGTATGCTGTTAAGTTCCGCACTCTCTCATCTGAGTTATCCTGGAACAATGAGGCCTTGGTGGCTACCTTCTGGGAGGGTCTATCTGGAAAAATCGAGGATGAGCTGGTGGGACGGGACAGGCCTACCACCTTGGATGATCCGATATCCTTGGCAACTCGGATTGACCTGCGTTTTCAGGAGCGTTCCATGGAGATCAAGCGAGACAGGAGGTCCTACCACCCGGACTCTAGTTCTTCCAAAATGGCTACCTCACCTCCTTCTCCTGAAGCTATGGAGGTTGATGGAGTAAGTTTGGTCAGCTGCCGCCAGGAGGCGCGTTGCAAAGAGGGAAGCTGTCTATATTGTGGTAGTTCTGAACACCTGATCCGCTCCTGTCCAAAGAAGTCGGGAAACTCCAATGCCTAGGCTCGGTAGGAGAGGCCACCCTAGGTAGAGAATATTCCTCTCCTTCGTTGCAGATCTTGGTCTCCATGTCCTACGGAGAAATAAAATTTTCTCGACTCTGTCTGTTGGATTCCAGAGCCGCTGGGAATTTTATCCAGCAGACGCTTGTGGATCATTACCGCTTACCAGTCCAGTCTCTTCCCAATCCATTGCGGGTGACCGCTGTCGATGGCAAGCCACTGACCAAACCTGTCCAGTTCCAGACTGAGCCAGTGGAACTCCGGGTAGGTCTAATGCATTCTGAAAGAATACGTTTTTATGTGTACCCTGGTTTGTCTCACCCCTTGCTTTTAGGTTTGCCATGGTTCCAGAAACACGAACCAGTCCTTAATTGGAGAACAGGCGAGATTCTGCGTTGGGGAGATTCCTGCACAGACCGATGCTTAACCCGGATTGAACCAGTTTCAACCCCTGTCCAACCTGCTACCCTGCCTGGGTTACCTTCCTCATACTGGGCCTTCTCGGATGTCTTCAGGAAAAAGGAGGCTGAGAGACTTCCCCCTCACAGGTCGTATGACTGTCCAAATGATCTTCCTGGAACATCTCCTCCCCGTGGGAGTTTACCCTCTTTCCCTAGCAGAGACTCAAGCTATGTCGGCCTACATCCAGGAGAATTTGGCCAGAGGATTTATCTGAAAATCGTCACCAACAGGAGCAGGATTCTTCTTCGTGAACACTGCCACTTGCGGATTATTTTTTCTGCACTGGTGTACCACACGGCCAATCCCTGATTGTAGGCTGGCTGTTTCATTTGGTATTTATGCACCTGTGCAGCTGCCATTTTACTTGGGTCCGCTGCACCCTCGATTAGTGCAGATGCATTTGGGCCTGTCTGGTTTGTAACTGAATTTTTTGGAGGATTTTTTTTCCTCTTTTTGAGGTTTTCGTGAAGAAAAAGGACAGATCCTTGCAGCCCTGTATTGATTACCGGGGACTAAACCAGATCACAGTAGAAAACAGGTACCCTTTGCCACTCATTTCAGAACTGTTCGACCGTCTTCGAGGGGCCAAGATCTTCACCAAACTGGATCTCAGAGGTGCCTACAATTTGATCCGAATCCGAGAAGGAGATGAATGGAAAACAGCTTTCAACACCTGTGATGGGCACTATGAGTACCTGGTAATGCCGTTTGGCCTAAGCAATGCACCCGCTGTTTTTCAGTAGTTCGTCAATGACATCTTCAGGGATCTGCTCTATACCTGTGTTGTTGTCTACCTGGACGACATTCTGATTTTTTCAACTAACTTGGCCTCGCACGGACGCAAGTACGACTAGTCTTACAGAGGCTCAGAGAAAACAGACTGTATGCCAAGTTTGAGAAATGCCTCTTTGAACAATCTTCTTTGCCTTTCCTTGGTTACATTGTTTCCTCCACAGGATTGAAAATGGATCCAGAGAAGTTGTCGGCCATACTCAGGTGGCCTTGTCCATTTGGGCTGAAGGCCATACAGCGATTCCTGGGTTTTGCTAACTACTACAGACAATTCATTCCTAAATTTTCCACCACAGTGGCACCCATCTCAGCTCTGACCTGGAAAGGCACAAATCCCAAGGATTGGCCTCCTGATGCAGAGGAGGCTTTTGTTTCTCTCAAAAAGGCCTTTGCTGTCGCACCTGTCCTCCATCGTCCTAACTCTAATGAACAATTTTTTCTTGAGGTGGATGCCTCCTCCGTAGGTGCGGGAGCAGTACTTACCCAGAAATCATCCACTTGTCGAATGAACTCGTGTTTTTTTTTCCAAGGTTTTTTCTTCTGCAGAGGGGAATTATTCCGTTGGAGATCGGGAATTGTTGGCTATCAAATTGGCTCTGCAGGAGTGGAGGCATCTTCTTGAAGGAGCTCTTCATAAGGTAGTCATATAAACCAATCACAAAAAACCTTGCTTACCTCCAAACCACGCAGAGGCTGAATCCCCATCAAGCCCGCTGGGCTTTGTTTTTTGCTTGATTTAATTTTGTTCTTCATTTTCGTCCAGCTGACAAAAATGTCAAGGCAGACGCACTTTCTAGAGCCATTTTGCCTCCTGATCAAGAAGAAGAACCTCAGCATATCATTGAACCCTCAAGGTTAGTCGCTGTCGCTTCTGCTGATCTTTCCTGGCTTCCCCCTGTGAAAACTCTCGTGTCTTTTCCTGAACGTAGACGTGTCCTTCGGTGGGGTCACTCTTCCAAGTTGGCAGGTCACGCCGGTCAAAGGAAGACTCTGCAACTCATCTCCTGTTACTACTGGTGGCCTATTATGGATAAGGATATCCAGGAGTACGTCGCAGCCTGTCCTTTCTGTGCCCGTAACAAGACTGTAAAACGCCTACCCGCTGGTAGGCTTCAGCCTCTTCCGATTCTGTCCACTTTTTGGCAGCACATCATGATGGACTTCATCACAGATATTCCAATCTCATCTGGCTGTTCAGTGGTGTGGGTAGTGGTGGACCGCTTCTCTAAGATGCCTCACTTCATTCCGCTACCCGGTCTCCCGACTGCTCCAGAACTGGCGGATCTATTCATCCGGCACATCTTCCGTCTCCATGGTTTTCCTCTCCACATCGTGTCTAACAGAGGAGTCCAGTTCACCTCAAAATTCTGGAAAGCAGCTTGTAAGCTGGTAAAAATAGAACTGGATTTTTCCTCAGCATACCATCCTCAATCTAATGGACAAGTGGAGAGGACTAATCAGATCCTGGCTTGATTTCTGCATCACTTTGTCAATGCTCATCATGATGACTGGGTAGACTTACTGTCCTGGGGAATTTTCCTACAACAATCAAGTAAGTGATTCTTCTGAAAAGTCACCCTTTCAAATTATCTTTTACTGCAACCCGGAATACCTCTTCCCATCTCTGGTTCATCTGGTGTTCCAGCTGCCGATACTTTCTCTGAGGATTTTTCGAGGGTTTGGAAGGATACCAAGACTGCCCTGGAGAAAGTCTCCCAACGTATGAAAAGGCATGCGGACAAGAGACGTTTGGATGCGCCTACTTTTCGCCCCGGAGACATGGTATGGCTCTCTTCCAAGTATATCCGCCTGAAGTTGCCATCCTACAAATTGGGTCCCAGGTTCATTGGACCATTTGAAGTCTTGGGACAAATCAATCCAGTCTTTTATAGGCTGAAGTTGCCTATTTCTTTACGTGTGCCTAACTCCTTTCATGTTTCTCTCCTCAAAACAGTAGTTTTGAGCCCCTTCTTTAAGGACCCAGGTACCACTCCTGATCCTGTCTCAGAGGATGATGTTTTTGAGGTAAAACATATCCTGGATGTTAAGAAAGTAAGGGGTAAGACCTATTACCTGGCGTACTGGAGGGGCTTTGGTCCTGAGGAGAGACATTGGGAGCCTAGAGAGAACATCCAGGCTCCTCTTTTTCTTAAAGGTTTCACGCAGGCTTGAAAAAGAGGGGGCATAAAGAAGGGGATACACCCGGTCCCCATTCTGGCTCTGCGCCCTGGTCTGCCGCTGCCTCCCATTCAGGCTACTCACCTCGTGCCTTGCACACTGTCACTGTGCATCAGCAGGCTCCCTGTGAGTCCCATGCTGCTTCTCAGTGTTCTGCTCCCTCCCCCTCCTCCAGCTCCTGGCGTCCAGCCAGCAGGTCTCTAAGTCAAGCTATTAAAGCAAGCGCGCGTTCCCCTGGCTTCTTAAAGGGACAGGGTGCATTTTTCAAAATCTGGCATTTATCCACTGGCAGCGCACTGGCTGCTATTTCTGGCCTCTCCTCCATAGGGAGAGCGCCGGAGCAACGAGTATCAACGATTGCTACATCCGGTTCTGTTGCTAACCTGTCTGCACTGCGTTTGCAGTCTCTGTGCATTCTCTCATGCTGTCTCCACAGATCATCTGTATCCTGATAACCCTGGCTATCTCTGCAATCATCGGTGCAAAAGCCATCCCGTTCCGCCAACAGTCATCCGAGTCCGAGGACTGTGACAAGGTTACTGGAGCCTGCTATCTACCAACCACCCGGATCCAAGACCCGCCTCATTACGGACTCTGCTATTGTTTTGGTTATCTCTGCCACATGTCTGGGGTCTAACTGGAGGTAGCATCTGTGTCCTCCGGGTATTCCATTCTGGTCCTGTCTGAGGGACTTTACTATGGGTACCCGGGGCTCACTAGTTACGCCCCCTTCAGAGCCCCCTGGACCGTGGTCCTGAGGTTCCACTTTAAAATTAACAAATGAATGTGAACTTTACCATCTCTGCCTCCACTTCCATTTGTTTCCATAATCATCTCTCACGTTAGATCTCATGCCTGATTCACACACAGAAGTTTGAGGCTTTTATAAAATCTTTTTTGTTTCCACAAACATCACGGACAGAAATGAACTGATCTTAAAATCTCCATGTACAGTGTTTTATGGGGTTTATTTCTTGCCTTAGGCTTTCCTATATTTCAAGAAAAACACCAGAAAATAAAACAAATATTAAAATGTTTCTAAAGAAAATTGGCTCCAAAACTGCCTCAGGTGTTTTTAATTGCAGCAGGATCCTACCCCTCCATAGAGATATAGACTTCAGTCTAAGAGACGATTGGCATTAGGTCCTGGCAACGAGAATCGCCTTATCGTGGCTGCCGGGTACACATAATTGGCCAATTTATGTGCTAAGCATTCTCAATTTTTCATATCTCTAGTGCAGTAATGCAATTCAATTTTCAGATTTCATATTTTAGCCTTACAGAGTGCTGCTTTTTGTTTGAATGTATATATGAGATGGCGACTCTAGGAAAGCACCTGTTCTGACCTATTTTATGTTTGGATGTGATGGTCAGTCTTTATTTATTACTAATATATGGGAGCACATAGGTGACATTACTAATATATGGGGGCACATAGGTGACATTACTAATATATGGGGCACATAGGTGACATTACTTATATATGGGGGCACATTAGCCTACAACCTGCAGTAACCATCGATCGACCAAGCCACTGCACGACCAGCTCTGCCCACGCTTACTGTATCCTCACCCATCCCTTGTAGATTGTGAGCACTTGCAGGCAGGGTCCTCTCTCTTCCTGTACTAGTTGACTTGTACTGTTTAAAATTACTGTACTTGTATTTATTATGTATACCCCTCCTCACATGTAAAGCGCCATGAAATAAATGGCGCTATAATAATAATAAGCGACATTAGTAATATATGGGGGCACATAGGTGGCATTACAAATATATGGGGTAACATAGGTGACATTTCTAATATATGGGGTCACTTAGCGGACATTACTAATATATGAGGCACCTAGGTGACTTTACTAATATATGGGGGCACATAGGTGGCATTACTACTATATGGGGGTCACATAAGGGACATTACTAATATATGGGGCACCTAGGTGACTTTACTAATATATGGGGGCACATAGGTGGCATTAGTAATATATGGGGGCACATAGGTGGCATTACTAATATATTGGGGCACATAGGTGACATTAGTAATATATGGGGCACACAAGTGACATTACTATTATAGGGAGGCACATATGTGACATTACTATTATAGAGAGGCACATTGGTGACATTACAATTATATAGAATCGTAGAGTTGGAAGGGACCTCCTGGGCCATCTGGTCCAACCCCCTGCTCAAAGCAGGATTCGCTAAATCATCCCAGTCAGATGTCTGCCCAGCCTCTGTTTGAAGACTTCCATTGAAGGAGAACTCACCACTTCTCGTGGCAGCCTGTTCCACTCATTGATCACTCTGTCAAAAAGTTTTTTCTAATATCTAATCTGTGTCTCCTCCCATTCAGTTTCATCCCATTGCTTCTAGTCTTTCCTTGTGCAAATGAGAATAAAGATGATCCTTCTACAATGTGACAGCCCTTTAGATATTTGTAGACAGCTATTACGTCTCCTCTCAGTCTTCTCTTTTGCAAACTAAACATTCCCAAATCCTGCAACCTTTTCTCATAAGACAGGGTTTGCAGACCGGTCACCATTCTGGTCGCTCTTTTCTGAACTTCCTCCAGTTTGTTGATGTCTTTTTTAAAATGTGGTGCCCAAAACTGGACACAATATTCCAGATGAGGTCTGACCAAAGAGGATTAGAGGGCAATAATGACTTCACGTGATCGAGACTGTAAGCTTCTGTTAATACATCCTAGAATTGCATTTGCCTTTTTTGCTGCTGCATCACACTGTTGACTCATATTCAGTCTGTGATCTATTAGTATACCCAAGTCTTTTTCACATGTGCTGTTGCTTAGCCCTATTCCTCCCATTCTGTATATGCTTTTTTCATTTTTATTGCCCAGATGTAGTAATTTGCATTTTTCCTGTTAAAAACCATTCTGTTAGCTGCTGCCCAATGCTCCAGTTTATTTATATCTTTTTGAATCCTCTCTCTCTCTTCTCTAGTATTAGCTATCCCTCCAAGCTTTGTGTCATCAGCAAATGTAATCAGTTTACCCTCAATTCCTTCATCTAAATCGTTGATAAAGATGTTGAACAATACAGGGCCCAGGACAGAGCCCTGTGGTACCCCACTTGAGACATTCATCCAACTGGATGTGCAGCCATTTACGACCACTCTTTGGGTCCGATCACTAAGCCAGTTACGAATCCACCTAACAGTTGCCTTGTCCATTCCATACTTAGTCATTTTTTTAATAAAGATTGTATGAGATACTTTGTCAAATGCTTTGCTGAAGTCAAGATATACTATACCTACAGCATTTTGTCATGTCCGCCATGTCTGCTATGTTTATTTTGTCTCAAGAACTCCTGGAGCGATGTGAATGCGCATATCTTGTCTGCTATCCTGCTCGTTCCCTAGAGCAGTGTGCACACTCACCTCATGTCTGAGCTGCAGGATGCCTGCGTTTCTGCTCTGTCTTCTGTGATCTTCTCGTCATGTCTAGAACTCTGATCATGTGACCTGTCTAGGCTTCAGCACTGATTCTGCAGTTGTCTCGTCATGTGTGGAACTGATCATGTGACTACGCTCTGTTATCCTGTGGATCTGAACCTGGAAGTGCTCCCCTGGTCCTGACCTGGAAGAGGAGGTGCTATGCCCTATATCAGGCCGCCCCTTGCTTTGCTCAGGGCCCGAGTATTGTGTTGTGTCCCTGCATGGCTGC
This sequence comes from Dendrobates tinctorius, assembly GCF_039654945.1. NCBI lineage: Eukaryota > Metazoa > Chordata > Amphibia > Anura > Dendrobatidae > Dendrobates > Dendrobates tinctorius. The sequence goes on along the minus strand of NW_027361893.1, from coordinate 3,139,577 downwards.
TTGGTCTGTGGGGCGCTCCCTCTATTCTGTGCCCTTGCACTCTGCTCTGTCGTGCATCTCTGCACACGCTCCATGCTCGTATTCTGTCTCTGGTCTTGTGTCTTGTCTAGTGTTTGTCCTTCGTGCCATGTTTTGTCCCTGCTCTGCTTTGCCTTGTAGTCTTTGTTTGCTCTGATTCTGTTCCGTGTTTCTGTCCATGTGTCATGTCTTGCTCTGCTTTGTGGCTTCAGGTACCCTGCCTCTGTCTCTGTCCCTGGCGTGTCCTTACACGTGCAGGTCTCCTTCTCTGTACCCTGCCCTGACGTGTCCTTACACGTGCAGGCCTCCGCCTCTGTACCCTGCCCTGACGTGTCCTTACACGTGCAGGCCTCCGCCTCTGTACCCTGCCCTGACGTGTCCTTACACGTGCAGGCCTCCGCCTCTGTACCCTGCCCTGACGTGTCCTTACACGTGCAGGCCTCCGCCTCTGTACCCTGCCCTGACGTGTCCTTACACGTGCAGGCCTCCGCCTCTGTACCCTGCCCTGACGTGTCCTTACACGTGCAGGCCTCCGCCTCTGTACCCTGCCCTGACGTGTCCTTACACGTGCAGGCCTCCGCCTCTGTACCCTGCCCTGACGTGTCCTTACACGTGCAGGCCTCCGCCTCTGTACCCTGCCCTGACGTGTCCTTACACGTGCAGGCCTCCGCCTCTGTACCCTGCCCTGACGTGTCCTTACACGTGCAGGCCTCCGCCTCTGTACCCTGCCCTGACGTGTCCTTACACGTGCAGGCCTCCGCCTCTGTACCCTGCCCTGACGTGTCCTTACACGTGCAGGCCTCCGCCTCTGTACCCTGCCCTGACGTGTCCTTACACGTGCAGGCCTCCGCCTCTGTACCCTGCCCTGACGTGTCCTTACACGTGCAGGCCTCCGCCTCTGTACCCTGCCCTGACGTGTCCTTACACGTGCAGGCCTCCGCCTCTGTACCCTGCCCTGACGTGTCCTTACACGTGCAGGCCTCCGTCTCTGTACCCTGCCCTGACGTGTCCTTACACGTGCAGGCCTCCGTCTCTGTACCCTGCCCTGACGTGTCCTTACACGTGCAGGCCTCCGTCTCTGTACCCTGCCCTGACGTGTCCTTACACGTGCAGGCCTCCGTCTCTGTACCCTGCCCTGACGTGTCCTTACACGTGCAGGCCTCCGTCTCTGTACCCTGCCCTGACGTGTCCTTACACGTGCAGGCCTCCGCCTCTGTACCCTGCCCTGACGTGTCCTTACACGTGCAGGCCTCCGTCTCTGTACCCTGCCCTGACGTGTCCTTACACGTGCAGGCCTCCGTCTCTGTACCCTGCCCTGACGTGTCCTTACACGTGCAGGCCTCCGTCTCTGTACCCTGCCCTGACGTGTCCTTACACGTGCAGGCCTCCGCTCTGAACCTCTCTCTGGCGTGTCTCTACACATGCAGGCCTCGCTGTGTACCCTGTCTAATCCCAAGGTCCTTCCTTGGCCCTGCTCTGGGCTTCGGCCTACGCTTTGCTGCTAGACTGTCCCTGTCCCTGGCATGCTCTCCGCATGCGCAGGTCTCTGCCTCGTTCTTTGTCTTGTCCCTGTTGTTTCGTGCGCTCTTGCAACATTTCGTACTAGGCTTTGCCATGCTGTCTCGCATGTGGCTCTGTCCTGTACCCTTTGCCTAGCCCTGCCTTGTGGCTCCGTGCCTCCGTGCACGTGCCTGGTCGTCTGCGCCCGCCTGGTGTGCTTCAGCCGTGCCGCCTCTAGCCGTGCTTGCCTGTGAGCCCCAGCCGTGCCCCGTCCAGTGCTATAGTGGTCTGGCTGCGTGGCCCCGCAGCGGTGCCGCCTCTAGTGCCCGCTTGCAACTGCCATCGTCGGTACCACCTGCCGGTGCTCCCAGCCGTGGTCTCTGTGCTTCCTTGCACTCACGCTGGTTCTCGCACTGTGCCTTTTCGTGCTACTCTTGCACAAAGCCTTTGCCTCTTTTGCTCTTCTCTGTTCCCTAGTTCGCCTGCCGGATTCCATAACCTGCCGACCGCTGCCAGAGGTCCGGACCTAGATGACTGCGGCCTGATGTCCAGAGCTGATGTCCGTAGCCAGATACCTGGACCCTGTCAGTCGATGCCAGCATTTGGATTCCGATGCCACCGTACTCTGTACCTCTCCCTGGCATGCCCCTTGGCATGCGCAGGCCACCGTCCTGTGAACCTGACCTGTCCCTGGCATGCCCCTTGGCATGTGCAGGCCACCGTCCTGTGAACCTGACCCGTCCCTGGCATGCCCCTTGGAATGCGCAGGTCTCTGTTCTGTGAACCTGATCCTGGCGTGTCCGTTGACACGCACCATGTCACTAACTCTATCTTGTTTCCTTGCATGGAACCCTGGCTGACATCTGGATGTCTGGATCCTGCCGATCATCCTCTGAGCTACAGACCCTGATGCCCTGGTTGATCGTGGACTGTTGTTCGGAGTCCGATGTCTGCGTACCATCTGCACGTTCCATGCTTGGACCTCGGCGTGCCATTGCACGCACCCTGTTCCACGAACTCTGTGTGTTCACTTTTGCTCCTGTTGCACCCTGAAGAGTTCCTCAAGTCTAGGACCTCGGCGTGCTCTAGCACGCACCTTGCATTATGTTCTGTGTGTCCACGTTTTGCACCTGTTGTACCTGAAGTCTTCCTTAATGAAGTTTCTTTGAATTAACAACTCATCTTGCCTTGTCTTGTTTCCCTGAGCCGGCCGTCTGGTCCAGCTACCGTGGTGGCTCACCCCCTTGGTCTTGCCCCTGACACTCCTTGTATAGGGGGTGGTTCTCATTAGGTCAGCTCGCCCTAGGTGGGTGGGTGCCACGGCCCAGAGAGTCCATTCTTTCTAAGAAGAACGACTCAGCGTAGGCTAACACTTGTCACACATTTCCTTGATCCACCCAATCAGTGATTCCGTCATAAAAGGAAATTAAGTTAGTCTGACATGACTTATTAGTTATAAACCCATGCTGACTCTGTTTAATCACTTCATTCTTATCCAGGTACTGACATACATGTTTAATAATTTGTTCAAAGATCTTTCCTGGTATAGACGTCAGACTCACCGGCCTATAGTTGCCTGGGTCCACCTTCTTCCCCTTTTTGAAGGTAGGAACAACATTTGCTCTTCTCCAGTCTTCTGGGACTTCTCCTGTTCTCCAAGAATTTTCAAAGATTATGGAGAGGGGTTCAAAAATTTCTTCTGCTATCTCCTTCAGTACTCTGGGGTGTAATTCATCTGGACCTGGAGACTTGAATTAATTTAGGTTAGCTAAGTGTTTCCTCACTATCTTTCTGTTTATAGATATCCTGGTTTCTTCTATTCCCTTAATAGGACAGTGAAGTACAGTTGATGTTACATTTCCTTTCTGAGAGAAAACAGATGCAAAATAGGAATCTAAAAGTTCGGCCTTCTCAACATCCTGTCTTACCATTTCATCATTTTCATCCTGTAAAAATCCTATAGCATCTTTGACTTTTCTTTTGCTTTTGACATATCCCCAAAAATCCTTTATTATTGCTTTTGACATCTCTTGCAAGCCTCAATTCATTGTCAGCTTTATGTTAATCTGATTTGTGCCATGCAGGTTCTGCAGACATCATTATATTCTTCTTTAGATATGCCTCCCCTCTTTCCATTTTATAAACTTTTGTTTCTTCCTTTTTAGCATGTGCTTAAGTTCTGTGTTCATCCATCTTGGTTTCCTTAAATGCTTAATATTCTTCCCTCTTTTTGGAATTGTTAACAATTGTGCTTTGAGAATTTCATTTTCAAGATTTCGCATCCTTCATGGACATTTTTGTCTTTAAGGATATCCAGCCATTGGATCCCTCCAATTCTCTTTCTGAATCCCTTAAAATCTGCCTTTCTGAAATCTAACCTTGAAGTCTGAGTCTTCACAGGTCTTCCTCCTCTAGTTATCCAAAATTCTAAAATAGCATGGTCGCTACCTCCTAGGGTCCCAGCCACTTTTACCTCCTCAACCATTTCCTCCCTGTTTAAAAGGATTAGATCTAAGGTAGCAGTTCCCCTTGTTTTCTCCCCTACCTTTTGGAAGATTAAAGTTGTCAGCAAGAGAGGATAAGAATTTCCTTGACCTGTTGGTTTTGCCTGAGAGAGATTCCCAACAAATGTCTGGATAGTTGAAATCTCCCATGACAACTATGTCATATTTTTTGGAGAACTTGGCCATTTGATGCATAAAGAGTTCATCCATATCTTCAGCTTGCACAGGCGGCCTGTAGTAAATGCCTACAATGGTGTCCTTTCCATTGTTCTGTCCTTGTATTCTTACCCAAACAGTTTCCACAGAACTCCCAGTCTCTGAAGCTTCAATCTCTGTGCAGATATACGCGTTTCTAACATACAATGCGACACCTCCTCCTCGTTTATCAAGTCTGTTTCTTGCAAATAAGTTGTATCCTTCTAGTCTAGTATTCCAATCATGTGAATCTTCCCACCAAGTTTCAGTGATTCCAATGACATCATATTTCTTTTCCTGCGTTAGTAGTTCCAATTCTCCTTGTTTGTTGCCCATGCTTTGTGCATTAGTATAGAAACATTTTAGTTTGTGATTGTTTTCTCTTTCTCCAATATTTGTATTATTTAGATTCTTTCGTCTTTGTTCTTCCTTTCCACTTCTAATAGCATAGTTCTCAATAGCATTTGTCAGGTGTATGGCTTTTTCTGGTCTTTTGCTTCCCTTCCCACGTTGTTCTAGTTTAAAGCTCTCCTTACAAGTGTAGCAAGGCAACTTCCAAATACTTGTTTTCCAGTCTTCGCAAGGTGCACCCCATCTCTAGCAAGTAGTCCATCATATAGGTAATTCACTCCGTGATCCAGAAATCCAAATCCTTGCTGACGGCACGATCGACGTAGCCAGTTGTTCACCTGCAGAATCTTATTCCACCTTCTATTTCCATGGCCATCCACCGGGAGGAGGAAGAGAAGACCACCTGCGCTCCCAGTTCTTTCACTTTCTTACCTAAGTTTTCAAAGTCACTGCAGATGGTTTCCAGGTCGTTTCTTGCTGTGTCATTTGTCCCCACATGTAGTAGCAGGAATGGGTAGTCATCTGTAGGTCTGAAGAGTCCTGATATCCTGTCAGACACATCTTTAATTTTTGCACCTGGAAGACAGCACATTTCTCTTGAAGTTATATCCAGTCTGCAGATTGCGGCCTCTGTTCCTCTCAACAGGGAATCCCCCATGACTACCAATCTCCGTTTCTTCTTCACAACATTTTTCTTTCTCCATCCAGGAGGATTCTGAAGGCGTACAAGGTTGCTGTTTGTGGGCAAAGTCTTATCCTGATGTATTTCTTCATCGTTTTCCTGCGTGAGAGCCTGGTACTGGTTCCTGAGAAGTATGGGTGTTGACTGCCTCCTGATCCTCCTGCTTCTCTGGGTCACATGTTTCCATTCCTCTGTTTCTTCAGGTGCACTTCGAATGTCTTCTCTTTCTGTAACATGAAGAGATAATTCTGCTCTGTCTAAGAACTCTTCACCTTCCTTAATGATCTTCAACGTAGCTAACCTCTCTTCGAGATTTTGCAACTTTTCCTCCAACAGGGACACAAGCTTGCATTTGTGGCATGTGAAGTTTGGCTTTTCCACTGTTAAGTCTGTGAACATGTAGCAAGAAATGCAGCTCACCAAATGGCTCCTGGCCTCTTCCATATTGAGATTTCTTAAAAATGATGAAAGATGAGCCAATGACGATGAACGATGAAAGATGAGCCAATTTTCCGATTTCCTCTTTTCAGCTGCAACGGCCAAAACCCAGTGATCGTTGAGCTCGCGGAGACTCTTCACTTATCCCAGAAGGCACTGGGAATATGCAAATGATCTCCTCAGGACTCTTCCCCTAGTTTTCCGATTTCCTCTTTTCAGCTGCAAAGGCACATAGGTGGGGGCACATAGGTGATATTACTAATATATGGAGCACACAGGGGACATTACTACATTACTAATATGTGGGGGCACAAAGGTGGCATTAATAATATATATGGAAACACAGGTGACATTACTAATATATGGGGGCACGTAGGTGACATTACTAATATATAGGGGTACATAGGTGATATTACTAATATATAGGGGTACACAAGGGGCATTAATACTATGTAGGGGCACATAGAAGGAATCATGGCTGCCTGTAGGCAAAGGTGCCACTAGGAATTTGGGGGCCCCATACTGGCAACATTTTCAGGCCCCCTTGAGACTCCGCTCAGGCTCCACCCCAGTTCCATCTCCACACCTCGAACCTTCCACAGTCCCACCGCTCGCTTTTGGAAAAAATTTCTCTTCTGCACCATGTCCTCACCAATCTGATATTAACAATTCCCAGCAGACACCAGATCACATACATAGCCAGCAGCTTTTGTTTTGGCCAAGAGAATATTTAAGGGTGCAGCACATGATGGAGGGGGTTTCCAGCCCCTTTATCATTTGCAGCACCGTCCCCATCATCTGCAGCCCCCTTTATCATTTGCAGCACCCCCTCCATCATGTGCAGCACCCCCTCCATCATGTGCAGCACCCCCTCCATCATGTGTCGCCCCCTCACCCATTTAATTTTTCATACTTACCTCATAAGCGATCCCCAGCAAGAGCAGCTCCTCTTTTGGTCACAGTATCCTCGTACATGGGAGTTGGAGCTGCACAGCCATCAAGGTAAGACGGCCATGCAAAGCTCCGAGAAAGCTCCCGGGCCCCAGGGCCAACGTGTGCATCGCAGGCCCACAGCGCACTAGAGCATGATGGGGCCTGATGAGCAGAAGCACAAAAGAAGGGCCCTGCGCCCCCCCCTGTGTGCCCCTCATCATCGGGTCCCATATAGCAGTAAGGGCAGTAATGATCTGAAGGCGGCCCTGCCTGCAGGTGAATAGGGGAATATTATCATGTGAGGGAAGAAGGTAGAATTAGTACAGTGGCCGGGACAAACGGGAGGACATTACTGTCTAGAGGCAGAGAGGAAAACGCAATCATTACACAGACAGAGACAGGAATCCCAGGTGTGAATAAGGACTATAGTGAGTGTGATAACACTGTGTGTACAGCGCTGCAGAGTATGGAGGTGATATAGGAGGAGGAGGGAGAAATAACCCACATAGAGGATGACGAGGACTCTGTACAGACCACCACCTGCAGAGTCGCAACCGGGACACAAGGAATCCACGGGAGATAAAGGAACTTCTAGCTCTGAAGTTCCTGTGAGATGACGTCACCAGAAGGGGTGGGGCCTGAGTCCTCTGCTGGCCCGATGGCAGGGTTGTGTCTGGATCAGAGTTGATTCCTTGAGCTCCTCATACAGACTCCATTCTTGCCTCCTCTTCCAACTTTTTAATGCGTTTTTTATGGAATTTCTCCATGTAATAATGGCACAGACATCACCAGTCAGACAGGATGGTTCATTACACTGTTCTATATTTTATGGATTTGGGTAAAAATCTTTTTTTGTTCCTGATTTATAAATCTTGCATTTTTGTCACCTGCTGTAATATAAATAATTCCGCTCAGCGCTGATCGTTCAGTGTCACCAGAATGTGACGTCTCCCATCTTTCACCGGTCCTGTCTGCAGCCGCGACATTGTGAGGAGTGGGCGGAGCTTCACGGGGAGAGGCGGAAAAGAGCGCCACCAACAGTCATCATAACAAGAGCGCCACCGACAGTCGTCATCATAACAGAGCGCAACCGACAGTCATCATAACAGAGCGCAACCGACAGTCACCATAATAGAGCGCAACCGACAGTCATCACAACAGAGCGCAACCGACAGTCATCACAACAGAGCGCAACCGACAGTCACCACAACAGAGCGCCACCGACAGTCACCACAACAGAGCGCCACCGACAGTCACCACAACAGAGCGCCACCGACAGTCACCACAACAGAGCGCCACCGACAGTCATAACAGAGCGCCACCGACAGTCATCATAACAAAACGCCACCGACAGTCCTCATAACAGAGCGCCACCGACAGTCCTCATAACAGAGCGCCACCGACAGTCCTCATAACAGAGCGCCACCGACAGTCCTCATAACAGAGCGCCACCGACAGTCCTCATAACAGAGCGCCACCGACAGTCCTCATAACAGAGCGCCACCGACAGTCCTCATAACAGAGCGCCACCGACAGTCCTCATAACAGAGCGCCACCGACAGTCCTCATAACAGAGCGCCACCGACAGTCCTCATAACAGAGCGCCACCGACAGTCCTCATAACAGAGCGCCACCGACAGTCCTCATAACAGAGCGCCACCGACAGTCCTCATAACAGAGCGCCACCGACAGTCCTCATAACAGAGCGCCACCGACAGTCATCATAACAAAACGCCACCGACAGTCCTCATAACAGAGCGCCACCGACAGACCTCATAACAGAGCGCCACCGACAGTCCTCATAACAGAGCGCCACCGACAGTCCTCATAACAGAGCGCCACCGACAGTCCTCATAACAGAGCGCCACCGACAGTCCTCATAACAGAGCGCCACCGACAGTCCTCATAACAGAGCGCCACCGACAGTCCTCATAACAGAGCGCCACCGACAGTCCTCATAACAGAGCGCCACCGACAGTCCTCATAACAGAGCGCCACCGACAGTCCTCATAACAGAGCGCCACCGACAGTCCTCATAACAGAGCGCCACCGACAGTCCTCATAACAGAGCGCCACCGACAGTCCTCATAACAGAGCGCCACCGACAGTCCTCATAACAGAGCGCCACCGACAGTCCTCATAACAGAGCGCCACCGACAGTCCTCATAACAGAGCGCCACCGACAGTCCTCATAACAGAGCGCCACCGACAGTCCTCATAACAGAGCGCCACCGACAGTCCTCATAACAGAGCGCCACCGACAGTCCTCATAACAGAGCGCCACCGACAGTCCTCATAACAGAGCGCCACCGACAGTCCTCATAACAGAGCGCCACCGACAGTCCTCATAACAGAGCGCCACCGACAGTCCTCATAACAGAGCGCCACCGACAGTCCTCATAACAGAGCGCCACCGACAGTCCTCATAACAGAGCGCCACCGACAGTCCTCATAACAGAGCGCCACCGACAGTCCTCATAACAGAGCGCCACCGACAGTCCTCATAACAGAGCGCCACCGACAGTCCTCATAACAGAGCGCCACCGACAGTCCTCATAACAGAGCGCCACCGACAGTCCTCATAACAGAGCGCCACCGACAGTCCTCATAACAGAGCGCCACCGACAGTCCTCATAACAGAGCGCCACCGACAGTCCTCATAACAGAGCGCCACCGACAGTCCTCATAACAGAGCGCCACCGACAGTCCTCATAACAGAGCGCCACCGACAGTCCTCATAACAGAGCGCCACCGACAGTCCTCATAACAGAGCGCCACCGACAGTCCTCATAACAGAGCGCCACCGACAGTCCTCATAACAGAGCGCCACCGACAGTCCTCATAACAGAGCGCCACCGACAGTCCTCATAACAGAGCGCCACCGACAGTCCTCATAACAGAGCGCCACCGACAGTCCTCATAACAGAGCGCCACCGACAGTCCTCATAACAGAGCGCCACCGACAGTCCTCATAACAGAGCGCCACCGACAGTCCTCATAACAGAGCGCCACCGACAGTCCTCATAACAGAGCGCCACCGACAGTCCTCATAACAGAGCGCCACCGACAGTCCTCATAACAGAGCGCCACCGACAGTCCTCATAACAGAGCGCCACCGACAGTCCTCATAACAGAGCGCCACCGACAGTCCTCATAACAGAGCGCCACCGACAGTCCTCATAACAGAGCGCCACCGACAGTCCTCATAACAGAGCGCCACCGACAGTCCTCATAACAGAGCGCCACCGACAGTCCTCATAACAGAGCGCCACCGACAGTCATCATAACAGTGCACAACCACAGTCGTCATAACAGAGCGCAGCCAACAGTCGTCATAACAGAGCGCCACCGACAGTCCTCATAACAGTGCACAACCACAGTCATCATAACAGAGTGCAACCAACAGTCATCATAACAGAGCGCTACCGACAGTCACCATAACAGAGCACAACCGACAGTCATCATAACAGAGAGCAGCTTACAGTCATCATAATAGAGCATAACCGAGTCATCATACAAGAGCACAACCGACAGTCATCATAATAGAGCGCAACCGACAGTCATCATAACAGAGCACAACCGACAGTCATCATAACAGAGCACAACCGACAGTCATCATAACAGAGCACAACCGACAGTCATCATAACAGAGCACAACCGACAGTCCTCATAACAGAGCGCAACCGACAGTCCTCATAACAGAGCATAACCGACAGTCATCATAACAGAGCGCAACCGACAGTCATCATAACAGAGCACAACCGACAGTCATCATAACAGAGCATAACCGACAGTCATCATAACAGAGCATAACCGACAGTCACCATAACAGAGCGCAACCGACAGTCATCATAACAGAGCGCAACCGACAGTCATCATAACAGAGCGCAACCGACAGTCATCATAACATAGCGCAACTGACAGTTCTCATAACAGAGCGCAACCGACAGTCCTCATAACAGAGCATAACCGACAGTCATCATAATAGAGCGCAACCGACAGTCATCATAACAGAGCACAACCGACAGTCATCATAACAGAGCATAACCGACAGTCACCATAACAGAGCGCAACCGTCAGTAACCATAATAGAGCGCCACCGACTGTCCTCATAACAGAACGCAGCCGACAGACCTCATAACAGAAAGCAGCCGACAGTCCTCATAACAGAGCGCAACCGGCAGTCATCATAATAGAGTGCAACCGACAGTTACCATAAAAGAGCACCACTGACAGTCACCATAATAGAGTACATCTGACAGTCCTCATAACAGAGCGCAGCCAACAGTTATAACAGAGCACCACTGACAGTCATCATAACAGTGCCACCGACAGTTATAACAGAGCGCAACCGACAGTCAACATAACAGTGCACAACCACAGTCATCATAACAGAGCGCCGCCGACAGTCCTCATAACAGAGCGCAGCCAACAGTCGTCATAACAGAGTGCCACCGACAGTCATAACAGAGCGCCACCGACAGTCATAACAGAGCGCCACCGACAGTCATCATAACAAAGCACAACCGACAGTCCTCATAACAGAGCATAACCAACAGTCATCATAATAGAGTGCAACCAACGGTCATCATAACAGAGCGCAACTGACAGTCTACATAACAAAGCGCAACCGACAGTCATCATAACAGAGTGCACCTGACAGTCTACATAATAGAGCGACACTGACAGTCTTCATAACAGAAAGCCACCGACAGTCCTCATAATAGAGTGCAACCAACAGGCACCATAATAGAGCGCCATCAAGAGTCACATTAAAAGAGTGCAACCAACTGTCATCATAACAGAGCACAACCGGCAGTTCCCCTAATAGAGCGCAACCGACAGTCATCATATAAAAGAGCAACCAGGGTTGGCTTGGCCCACAGAGACACCTGTGAAATGCCCGTTACACCCCAGAGAGAAGGAGGAAGGGAAAAAAAAGGAACGTGGGCCCTTTAAAAATGCAGGAGGCAGAGGTGCGCTCGGGCGCGTGTAAGCAGTCCTGACCCACCCCAATGACTAGGACCGGCGGCACCACCCAACAAACCCAGGTAAGCGCTGGGGGCCCTGGGTGAATGGGGGGGACACACGCTATGGGGTCCATGAGTCGGGGGAGCCCAGTGCCAGTGCTGGCACAGGCCCCCTTTAACCCCTCTCTACCATTAGACGTACTATTCCGTCATGTGACCTGGGCTTTACTTCCCATGGACGGAATAGTTCGTCATCGCCGATTGACCACGCACATGGGTGGTGTGCGGCCGATCGTGGCCGGGTGTCAACTGATTCTCACAGCTAATCCCCAGCACTAAGTGCCAGGAGTGGTCACAGACCGCTCCCGGCACTTTAACCCCCGAAATGCTGCAATCGAACACGATCACAGCATTCCGGGAGCAGGCAGAGGGCTGACAGCCCCTCTTCCTTTGGATCGGAGCCCCCGCGGCGTGACATAGGGTCCCGATCACTGCCATGGAGACCCGTTGTCATCATGATGACATCCAGGTCTCCATAGCTGAGAAACTTCCTGCCATGCGCAGTGCATATCAGGAAGTCTCAGGGCAGTGTACAGAAACTGCAGCGCTGACAGCTTCTATAGCATGCAGAGCTATTATTCTCCCCTGCTCTGCTGGCGGCGATCAGCACAAGCAGGAGAGATTCATTCTCCCCTGCTTGTGCCGATTGTTGGCAGAGCAGGATAGAATGGTGAGAGCCGTGTTCAGCACCCGGCGCCGGGAAACAGCACTTACTGTAACGCTTCTTCCCCAGTGCCGATGCGTGTCACATGGATGACATCCACGTGGGTTATGCCTATGCACATGTGCTGGATGTTTTGTGGTCCATGCGGACATTAAAAAACAGATGTGTCAGCATATTTTGCCAACGGACACACGGTCCATGGAAACACACTGACATGTGCACAGACCCATTCACTTGAATAGGCAAATAGCGTTCCGCTCCTCCCGAGTCTCTCCGCATGGCTGCCCAATGGTATAAAATTCTCTGACACACCCATGGTGTCAGTATGATCACTGCACCCCTAGATTAATTTATTGAGAGGTGTAGTTTGTAAAATGGGGTCACTTATGGGGGATTCTGCTGTTTTGGCACCTCATGGGCACTCCCAGTGGGTCATGACACCTGCAGACCATAACAGTAAAATCTGGCGCTCCTTCCCTTCCAAGCTCTGCCATGTGTCCAAACAGTGGTTTACCCTCACATATGGGGTATTAGCGTACTCCGGACAAATTGCACAATAACTTTTGGGGTCCAAATTCTTTTGTTACCCTTGGGAAAATAAAAAATTGGGGTGAAAATATAATTTTTGAGGAAAAAATATGATTTTTTATTTTTACGGCTCTACATTATAAATTTGTGTGCAGCACTTGGGAGTTCAAAGTGCCCACCACACATCTACATAAGTTTATTGGGGGGTCTAGTTTCCAAAATGGGTCAATTGTGGGGGGGTTTCCACTGTTTAGGCACATCAGGGGCTCTGCAAATGTAACATGAAGCCTGCAGACCATTCCATCAAGTCTGCATTCTAAAACGTCACTACTTCCCTTCTGAGCCCCAACGTTTCCATATACAATAATTTTGTCCCACATATGGGGTATCAAGTATAAAGACATGGCACTCAAGAGTCAGTATTTGGTGCACAAGTAGGGCGTCAAGCCCTACGTAACAATGGCGGAGCCTATACCAGGTAATTCACCGGGGGTTCCACTAACCACCATCGCATGACATGGGCACTACTAACTAATTATCCCCTATTTTGTGTTTTTACAATTTTACCCAGTGCACAGCCACAAGCAATGATCTCAGGTGTACTATTACTTTATATAAGTGGACGGACATCATCCAGATGATTTTATGAGGAACTGTTTAATACCACGATTTCACTGTAATATGTATTTAGTTTGATATGCCAAAATTTATCTTTATGATATTTGATACAATTATATGGACATATAAAAGAATCAATAGAAGACCACAATGACTCTGTAATTGGACCAAGGTTCACCAAGCACCATCACTGCTTTTCCAGGTTTGTGTTGGGCATGAGAGCAGTCAACTTTTTGTTATAAGTTTTGTAAATCATATACATCACATAGGAGACGCTGGGGCTACTGTATATACATCACATAGGAGACTCTGAGACTGCTGTATCTATATCACATAGAGGATGCTGAGACAGCTGTATATACATCACACAGGAGACACTGGGACAGCTGAATATACATCACATAGGAGACGCTGGAACTGCTGTACATACAGTACATAACATAGGAAACATTGAGACTGCTATATATGCATCACAGGAGACTCTGGGGTCATATAAATTACAGGAGGGACTGGGGGGGCATAGACATCAAAGGAGATGCTGGGACACATTCATCACCAGGGAGGCTGGAGGGAATAGACATCACTGAAGGGCTATATACATCACTAGGAAGCACAGACAACACTGGGGGTACATATGTCCCTGGGGGGGATATACATCACTGGTGGAGTCACATACATCACTGGGGGCTATATATATATCACAGTTGGGGGCATATACAGTACACGGGTGGATATACTGCAGCTTTGAGGTTAATGCAGCACTGGGAATATACAACTCAATTGGGGGCACATGCAGACATAGGGGGGATATACAGCACTGAGGGGACAGGCATCACCAGGGAGGCATATAGATCATCGGGGTGACATGAAGATCACAGGGGTGGAGCACAGAGGTCACAGTGGTGCACATAGCTGGGGGGCACAGATGATGGAGGGGCACATAGCTGGAGGGGACAGATCACAGGGGGCACAGAGATCACATGGGAGCACAAATATCACAGGGGGTACATAGCAGGGGGGCACACAGATCACAGGGGGCACAAAGCTGGGAGCCACAGATATCACTGGGGGCATATAGCTGGAGGGCACAGATCACAGGGGGCATATAGCTGCATAGCTAGGAGGGCACAGATCACAGGGGTGCATATAGCTGGGGGAGCACAGATCAGAGGGGGGCATATTGCTGGAGGGGACAGATCACAGGGGGCATATAGCTGAGGGGCACAGATCACATGGGTAAACATAACTGAGTGGCCCAGAGCTCATGGGGGGCACATAGCTGCATAGCTGGGGGGGACATAGCTGGAGGGCACAGATCACATGGGGCATATGGCTGCATAGCTGGGTGGCAAATAGATCACAGGGGGGCATATAGCTAGGGGGCACAGATCACCAGTAGAAAAGCACACTGCCTGCACAGAGATTGCTCTGGACTCTCTGGCAGCAGCTCCTCTTCCAGGACAGGAGAGCATTGGGCACTAACCCCACCCACCCAGTCAACATCATCATTCATGTGCATGCCATGCTCTTTGGGGTTAAAGGGCTTCGGTCATTAACGTGCAAGCCACCCTTGGGGGTAAAGGGGTTATGCATGTAGGGGGAAGTTTTGTGAGATCAATAGAAAGTGGGGGGAAGGCAGTACTGTGGGGACATTATACTGTGTGTGAGGGGGGATGGCATTCCTGAGGAAACATTATCCTGTGTGTAGGAAGCCGCTATTGTGAGAACAAAATACTTTGTGAGGTGGGATGGTGGTACTGTGGAAACATTATACTGTGTGGAGGGAATTGCGGTACTGTGAAAATATCATACTGTATGTGGGGGTATGGCGGTAGCGTGGAAATATCTTTTGTATGAGAGATGCCAATACAGTGGAAATATAATACCGTGTGAGGGGCATCCTATATACTGTGTAAGGAGTGTAAAAAGGTGTGTCATAAAAAGAAGGCATCCTCAGGGCTGTGCAGCATTTGTACAAAAAGACTGCCATCTGCCGTCCAGACGGGACCCTAAAGAATCAATGGGAAGAGGGAGCGTTTCAGGCAGGAAGAGTCTAGAGGGTACACCAGGTCGGGTGACCTTGATGACGCAGCTTCCTGATATTATAAAGGCCATAGTCCCAAAGCCTGAACAGATTTGGGGCCAAGCATAGGAACGGGGTGCCGGGGAAGAATGTGAGGTTCTGGCCCATGGTAAAGTGCCCTAGGCAGCTGGTTGTGAGGGCAGAACCCTGTTTTCATGGGCATAATGGGGGCATTACACTGTGTGGGGCCAAAAAAGAGGCCCTGTACTATGAGAACAATCTGCTTCCTCACTTCCTGTCTTCTATAGTTGGGTCATAGGTATCTATTACAGGAAACAGAACAAAAACAATGATATTTATAAAGTGACAACAAAAACCCAAAGAGTCTCAGTGCTGAAGGGGTTAATGTCCCCTGCGCTCAGTAAGGCTGGAGTCAGACACAACGTATACAAATACGGACCATATTTTACGGTCGTAATACGCAGACATCTTCCCTGAACAGTGATCCGTATGTTATCCGTTGTCAAGGTGTGGCTGCGTTTTTTGCGCATATACACTACCGTTCAAAGGTTTAGGGTCACTTAGAAATTTCCTTATTTTTGAAAGAAAAGCAGTTTTTTTTCCAATGAAGCTAACATTAAATGATTCAGAAATACACTCTATACATTGTTAATGTGGTGAATGACTATTCTAGCTGCAAAACGTCTGGTTTGTAATGCAGTATCTTCATAGGTGTATAGAGGCCCATTTCCAACAACCATCACTCCAGTGTTCTTATGGTACATTGTGTTTGCTAACTGTATAAGAAGGCTAATGGATGGCTAGAATACCCTTGAAAACCCTTGTACAAGTTTAAAAGCACAGCTGAAAACAGTTTGGCTTATTAGAGAAGCTATAAACCTGACCTTCCTTTGAGCTAGTTGAGAATCTGGAGCATTACATTTGTTGATTCCATTATACTCTCAAAATGGCCAGAAAAGAAGAACTTTCATGTGAAACTCGACAGTCTATTCTTGTTCTTAGAAATGAAGGCTATTCCATGCGAGAAATTGCCAAGAAACTGAAGATTTCCTACAATGGTGTGTACCACTCCCTTCAGAGGAGAACACAAATAGACTCTAACCAGAGTAGAAAGAGAAGTGGGAGGCCCCACTGCAGAACCGAGCAACAAGACAATTACATTAGAATCTGCAGTTTAAGAAATTGACGCCTCACAGGTCCTCAACTGGCAGTTTAATTAACCCTCTGTCAGGAACAATGGATCTGACAGGCGCAGCTCTTCTACTTTCATTTCTCCCTTCTCACCAGATTTTCAGGAAACCCCCTCCCTCTAGATAGTCTCCTGGCTCTAGCTGATGTGTGAAACCTGATACCACAGTTGGTCTGCAGAGCTTCAGGAAGGAAGATATAGCTGTGCTGGCTTCTCAGGCTCATTGGTCCCGAACACATCACACTTTATAAGGTTGGCATGTAATGTTTTTAGTCATTACTATTGTTTATTTATCTTGTTTTATGAATGTATAGAGAAAGGTTTGTGTATATTTCATATAAATAAGGCAGATTTTCTTACAAATGAAAGTGTACGTCTCAGGAGTTTTGAAATTTGTGTATATCAAAGTTATTACTTTTATGTTGAGTAAATGGGTTTGTTTTGCACCTGATAATGTGTAGTCTCTTTTATTACATCCCTATGAAGGTCTCTGATCACTTTTAGATCACTGAAATTGAGAAAATTAGATATTCTAGGCATTTTTCTAGCCTGCGCTTGACAAGTACATTGTTCCATTACGAGTTAGTGCGAATATTGTTCCTGACGGAGGGTTAAATAGTACACACAAAACGCCAGTGTCAACGTCTACAGTGAAGAGGCGACTCCGGGATGCTGGCCTTCAGGGCTGAGTGGCAAAGAAAAAGCGATATCTGAGACTGGCTAATAAAAGGAAAAGATTTATATGGGCAAAAGAACACAGACATTGAACAGAGGAAGATTGGAAAAAAGTGGTATGGACAGACTAATCCAAGTTTGAGGTGTTTGGATCACACAGAAGAACATTTATGAGATGCAGAACAACTGAAAAGATGCTGGAAGTGCCTAACGCCAACTGGCAAGCATGGTGGAGGTAATGTGATGGTCTGGGGTTGCTTTGGTGCAGGTAAAGTGGGAGATTTGTACAAGGTAAAAGGGATTTTGAATAAGGAAGGCTATCACTCCATTTTGCAACGCTGTGGACAGCGCTTGATTGAAGCCAATTTCAACCTACAACAGGACAATGACCCAAAGCACACCTCCAAATAATGCAATAACTATTTAGGGAAGAACCAGGCAGCTGGTATTTTATTTGTAATGGCATGGCCAGTGCAGTCACCAGATCTCAACCCCATTGAGCTGTTGTGGAAGCAGCTTGACCGTATAGTATGCAAAAAGTGCCCATCAAGCCAAATCAACTTGTGGGAGGGACTTCTGGAAGCATGGGGTGAAATTTCTCCAGATTACTTCAGCAAATTAACTGCTGGAATGCCAAAGGTCTGCAATGCTGTAATTGCTGCAAAGGGAGCATTCTGTGACGAAAGCAAAGTTTGAAGGAGAAAATTATTATTTCAAATAAAAATCTTTTTTTCGAACCTTGTCAATGTCTGTACTATATTTTAAATTCATTTGGCAACTCATTTGATTAATACAAGTATGAGTTTTCATGAAAAACACAAAATTGTCTGGGTGACCTCAAACTTTTGAACGGTAGTGTAAGCATCCGTATGCCGAGATTTTCTTACGGGCTTGCAAAATGGACATATCACGGAGCCCAATGACACACCTTCTCATTCAAAGAGTTTTCTTTATTTTCATGACTATGAAAATTGTAGATTCACTCTGAAGGCATCAAAACTATGAATTAACACATGTGGAATTATATAATTAACAAAAAAGTGTGAAAACAACTGAAAATATGTCTTATATTCTAGGTTCTTCAAAGTAGTCACCTTTTGCTTTGAATACTGCGTTGCACTCTCTTGGCATTCTCTTGATGAGCTTCAAGAGGTAGTCACTGGAAATGGTCTTCCAACAGTCTTGAAGGAGTTCCCAGAGATGCTTAGCACTTGTTGGCCCTTTTGCCTTCACTCTGCGGTCCAGCTTACCCCAAACTCGATTGGGTTAAGGTCTGGTGACTGTGGAGGCCAGGTCATCTGGCGTAGCACCCCATCACTCTCCTTCTTGGTCAAATAGACCTTACACAGCCTGGAGGTGTGTTTGGGGTCATTGTCCTGTTGAAAAATAAATGATGGTCCAACTAAACGCAAATCGGATGGAATAGCATGCCGCTGCAAGATGCTGTGGTAGCCATGCTGGTTCAGTATGCCTTCAATTTGGAATAAATCCCCAACAGTGTCACCAGCAAAGCACCCCCACACCATCACACCTCCTCTCCATGCTTCACGGTGGGAACCAGGCATGTAGAGTCCATCCTTTCACCTTTTCTGCGTCGCACAAAGACACGGTGGTTGGAACCAAAGATCTCAAATTTGGACTCATCAGACCAAAGCACAGATTTCCACTGGTCTAATGTCCATTCCTTGTGTTCTTTAGCCCAAACAAGTCTCTTCTGCTTGTTGCCTGTCCTTAGCAGTGGGTTCCTAGCAGCTATTTTACCATGAAGGCCTGCTGCACAAAGTCTCCTCTTAACAGTTGTTGTAGAGATGTGTCTGCTGTTAGAACTTTGTGTGGCATTGACCTGGTCTCTAATCTGAGCTGCTGTTAACCTGCGATTTATGAGGCTGGTGACTCGGATGAACTTATCCTCCGCAGCAGAGGTGACTCTTGGTCTTCCTTTCCTGGGGCGGTCTTCATGTGAGTCAGTTTCTTTGTAGCGCTTGATGGTTTTTGCCACTGCACTTGGGGACACTTTCAAAGTTTTCCCAATTTTTCAGATTGACTGACCTTCATTTCTTAAAGTAATGATGGCCACTCATTTTTCTTTACTCAGCTGCTTTTTTCTTGCCATAATACAAATTCTAACAGTCTATTCAGTAGGACTATCAGCTGTGTATCCACCAGACTTCTACACAACACAACTGATGGTCCCAACCCCATTTATAAGGCAAAAAATCCCACTTATTAAACCTGACAGGGCACACGTGTGAAGTGAAAACCATTTATGGTGACTACCTCTTGAAGCTCATCAAGAGAATGCCAAGAGTGTGCAAAGCAGTAATCAAAGCAAAAGGTGGCTACTTTGAAGAACCTAGAATATAAGACATATTTTCAGTTGTTTCACACTTTTTTGTTAATTATATAATACCACATTTGTTAATTCATAGTTTTGATATATATGTACATACATACATGTAATTGAGACACATATATATACACTCACTGGCCACTTTATTAGGTACACCAGGCTAGTAACGGGTTGGACCCCCTTTTGCCTTCAGAACTGCCTCAATTCTTCGTGGCAGAGATTCAACAAGGTGCTGGAAGCATTCCTCAGAGATTTTGGACCATATTGACATGATGGCATCACACAGTTGGCGCAGATTTGTCGGCTGCACATCCCTGATGCGAATCTCCCGTTCCACCACATCCCAAAGATGCTCTATTGGATTGAGATCTGGTGACTGAGGAGGCCATTTGAGTACAGTGAACTCATTGTCATGTTCAAGAAACCAATCTGAGATGATTCGAGCTTTATGACATGGCGCATTATCCTGCTGAAATTAGCCATCAGATGCCTGTTCTTAGCTGAGAGGAGTGGTACCCAGTGTGGTCTTCTGCTGCTGTAGCCCATCTGCCTCAAAGTTCGACGCACTGTGCGTTCAGAGATGCTCTTCTGCCTACCTTGGTTGTAACGGGTGGCAATTTGAGTCACTGTTGCCTTTCTATCAGCTCGAACCAGTATGCCCATTCTCCTCTGACCTCTGGCATCAACAAGGCATTTCCGGCCACAGAACTGCCGCTCACTGGATTTTTTTTCTTTTTCGGACCATTCTCTGTAAACCCTAGAGATGGTTGTGCGTGAAAATCCCAGTAGATCAGCAGTTTCTGAAATACTCAGACCAGCCCTTCTGGCACCAACAATCATGCCACGTTCAAAGGCACTCAAATCACCTTTCTTCCCCATACTGATGCTCGGTTTGAACTGCAGGAGATTGTCTTGACCATGTCTACATGCCTAAATGCACTGAGTTGCCGCCATGTGATTGGCTGATTAGAAATTAAGTCTTAACACACAGTTGGACAGGTGTACCTAATAAAGTGGCCAGTGAGTGTATATTTATAGTTCATATAGTTCTACATAACCTAATAGCCGCTAAATCAATTGCCGGCTTCTGTAAAATTATTACAAAACCCGAAATGAAATGACATATGGTTTACATACAGTAAACCATTTTATTTCATTTAGTTTTTCATATGCCCTCAATCACTGGCTTTCCCTCTCTGGTTGAGAAATTACCACGGGAGCCCAAACAAATTTTTTCAACGAATTAACTCCTTAATTTAACACCTACATGTCCCAAATTTTACACACATACCCTAATATAATTATTAGGCAAAGACATAAAAACTTAAATGAAATGAAATTGTTTACTGTATGTAAAACATGTGTCATTTCATGTTGGGTTTTGTATTGATTTTACAGAAGCCAGCAATTGATTTAGCGCAGGGGTGGGGAACGTCTGGCCCACGGGCCATATACTGCCCGCCATATCATCTTGTGCGGCCCGCAGTCACTTTCCCCATTTTTTGGCCGCGGGTCCTTTAAGAGGTGCGCGCGGTACTGTGCCGCGCTTTTCCCATCAGTGCTCAGCAGGGCCATATTTGCCATTTGCCCCCTCCATACCTCCTCCAGCGGTGCCTGCACTGCAGCTCTGATGGTCCTGTGTGAGTGTGCGGTCACACGTGGTACCGCTCATTAAGATCATGAATATGGACTCAACTCCACTCTCATAGGCCCATATTCATGACCTTAATGAGCGGTACCATGTTACTGGTGATTGCTTGCTCACACACACACACAAACAGGAAGTACTTATACCCGCAGCAGAAGGGAACGGACCAAGCCACGGCATGGGTGAGCCGTATGGAATGAGCGACGGCGGCGACGCGGCGGGGGACAGAATGAGCCCGGGGGGATAATGAGTGTTGAGGGGGTAGAATGAGCCAGGTGGAGATTGGGGGCTGGGGGGGATGAGCGCTGGGGGGGGGACAATGAGCGCCGGGGGGGTAATGAGTGGAGCCTGCACTGGGGAGACGGCTGCACTGGGGAAACGGGTGCACTGGGAAGATGGCTTAAAGTTCAGCGGGGTTCAATCTGCAGGCGCCAAGCAGGATTCAAACGCTATTAACCTATATCTGCAGGGTAATAGCGTTTTTACAGGTGACAGGTTCCCTTGAAATTATTTTGCTCAGTCATGATTTTTATTTTTCAAATAGGTTCAGGTAGTGGTGAGACAAAATGGCCAGTGTAAAGAAAAGAAAAGTTGATGCAGAGTGTCGTGGTTTTCAAGATAAATGGACAAATGGTTATTTTTTTGTTGAAGTCAAAGGCAAACCTGTGTGCCTGGTTTGTGCTGATGCATTAGCAGTAATGAAAAAAGCCAATCTGGAGCGTCATTACAGCACAAAACATGCAAAGCTCAATGAATTGAAAGGCCAACTGCGTCTGGATAAAATCAATGCACTTCGACGGAGTTTGGAAACGCAACATCATCAATACCTCCCAATATCAAACGCCTCAACAAAGAGAAGTCATTCCAGCCATCACATTAGGTAGGAGTTATTTAAATGTTTGACTAAAAATAGTTGGCTAATGTTTAAGTTATTAATTAGTGATGAGCGAGTATACTCGTTGCACTGGCTTTCCTGAGCATGCTCAGGTGTCCTCTGAGTATTTTGGCGTGCTTGGAGATTTACGTTTCGTCGTCTCAGCTGCATGATTAATGGCTTCTGGACAGGCTGAATACATGTGAGGAATGCCTGTTTGGTAAGGAATCCCCACATCTATTCAGGCTGTCCAGCAGCCGCAAACCATGCAAATGCGTCGACAGAAACTACCGTATTTTCCGCTTTGTAAGACGCACTTTTTTTCCCCCAAAATTTGGGGGGAAAACAGGGGTGCGTCTTACAAAGCGGACATGCCTTACCTAGGCTGTGATCGGGGGCGTCTGGCGGTTGCTGGCCGCTGCTGCGGGTGTGTCCGGTGCCGCGTTGTGTGCCCGTCGATGCCCGGGGCTCTGCCAACATTGTGCGACAGGCCAGAGCCCCGGCATTTCCTCAGTTCCCTGTGTGCCGGTAAAAAGATGGCCGCCGGCGCGTGCGCAGATGGGATCTCGGGACCCAGTTCTCGAGAGATGAGATTTGAAATCTCATCTCTCGAGAGGTGGGTCCCAAGATCCCATCTGCGCACGCGCCGGCGGCCATTTTCCCTGGGTTCCCTGTGTGCGCGCGGTGGTGCCTGCAAAAAAATGGCCGCCGCGCGTGCGCAGATGGGATCTCGGGATCCAGCTCTCGAGAGATGAGATTTCAGATCTCATCTCTCGAGAACTGGTCCCGAGATCCCATCTGCGCACGCGCCGGCGGCCATTTTTTTTTTACCGGCACTTCAGCGCACATATACAGGGAACCGAGGAAATGCTGGGGCTCTGGTCTGTCGAACAATGTCGGCAGAGCCCCGGGCATCGATGGGCACACAACGCCGCACTGGAGCACCCGCAGCACCGGCTTCCAACCGCCGGACAAGTGGAGAAACCTGACACCAGCACAAGACTCTGCAGCAGCAACAGCACACATCGGAGCCCCCCCTCATCCCTGAATGCGGCCTGCAGCATCACTCCATGCCTGCCTCCTCCAGCAGCAAGCCTGGGACCCCTCTACACCGCAGCCACCAACCCCGGTAAGCAATAAGATGCAAGGATTATAAGAGGCACCACCATTTTATTAAAAAATATTTTTTTCTTATTTTTCTCCTCAAAAATTGTGGTGCGTCTTATAATCCGGAGCGTCTTATAAAGCGAAAAATACGGTAAATCTCTGAGCACGCCAAAATACTCGGAGGACACCCGAGCAACGAGTATACTCGCTCATCATTATTAATAATTTTATACGGCCCCCGAACGCTATTATAAAATTCCAAATGGCCCTCGGCAGAAAAAAGGTTCCCCACCCCTGATTTAGCGGCTATTTTGCTATGTAAAACTCTATGAAATATAAATATATATATATATTCTATGTGTCTATATCTCTTCTTTCTTAAACCCGTCAGTGTGATTTTACTATATCGCAAAATGAATTGACGGCTTTCGTTAAAAGGCACCGGATGCGTGTTTCTCGCAAGTCACACATCTGGTCCGTGTGTAATCCGTATATTTCTCGCCCCCATAGACTTACATTGGCATATTTTTAGAGGAAGATGCCGACAATTGCAGCATGCTGTGATGTTTTCAGCCCCTAAAGGACGACCGAGAAATATATAGCTAATGGGAGCTGCCCCAAACATTGGTCTGAGTGCAATGCGTGGTTTTTGCGCCTCTCACTCGTCCGTATTTATCTCTAGTGTGACTCCGGCCTAATGGGGAATCTCCAGCACTTACCTCCACCCGCAGAGCCGCACTCCACATAGAGAATAATGGAGCCTCCAGCACCGACCTCCAACCGCAGAGCCGCACTCCACATAGAGAATAATGGAGCCTCCAGCACTGACCTCCACCCACAGAGCCGCACTCCACATAGAGAATAATGGAGCCTCCAGCACCGACCTCCACCCGTAGAGCCGCACTACACATAGAGAATAATGGAGCCTCCAGCACCGACCTCCACCCGCAGAGCCACACTCCACATAGAGAATAATGGAGCCTCCAGCACCGACCTCCACCCGCAGAGCCGCACTCCACATAGAGAATAATGGAGCCTCCAGCACCGACCTCCACCCGCAGAGCCGCACTCCACATAGAGAATAATGGAGCCTCCAGCACCGACCTCCACCCGCAGAGCCGCACTCCACATAGAGAATAATGGAGCCTCCAGCACCGACCTCCACCCGCAGAGCCGCACTCCACATAGAGAATAATGGAGCCTCCAGCACCGACCTCCACCCTCAGAGCCACACTCCACATAGAGAATAATGGAGCCTCCAGCACCGACCTCCACCCTCAGAGCCGCACTCCACAGAGAATAAAGGAGCCTCCAGCACCGACCTCCACCCGCAGAGCCGCACTCCACATAAAGAAAAATGGAGCCTCCAGCACCGACCTCCACCCGCAGAGCCGCACTCCACATAGAGAATAATGGAGCCTCCGACACCGACCTCCACCCGCAGAGCCGCACTCCACATAGAGAATAATGGAGCCTCCAGCACCGACCTCCACCCGCAGAGCCGCACTCCACATAGAGAATAATGGAGCCTCCATCACCGACCTCCACCCGCAGAGCCGCACTCCACATAGAGAATAATGGAGCCTCCAGCACCGACCTCCACCCGCACTCCACACAGAGAATAATGGAGCCTCCAGCACCGACCTCCACCCGCACTCCACATAGAGAATAATGGAGCCTCCAGCACCGACCTCCACCCGCAGAGCCGCACTCCACATAGAGAATAATGGAGCCTACAGCACTTACCTCCACCTGCAGAGCCGCACTCCACATAGAGAATAATGGAGCCTCCAGCACCGACCTCCACCCGCAGAGCCACACTCCACATAGAGAATAATGGAGCCTCCAGCACCGACCTCCACCTGCAGAGCCGCACTCCACATAGAGAATAATGGAGCCTCCGGCACCGACCTCCACCCGCAGAGCCACACTCCACATAGAGAATAATGGAGCCTCCAGCACCGACCTCCACCCGCAGAGCCGCACTCCACATAGAGAATAATGGAGCCTCCGGCACCGACCTCCACCCGCACTCCACATAGAGAATAATGGATCCTCCAGCACCGACCTCCACCCGCAGAGCCGCACTCCACATAGAGAATAATGGAGCCTCCGGCACCGACCTCCACCCGCACTCCACATAGAGAATAATGGAGCCTCCAGCACCAACCTCCACCCGCAGAGCCACACTCCACACAGAGAATAATGGAGCCTCCAGCACCGACCTCCACCCGCAGAGCCGCACTCCACATAGAGAATAATGGAGCCTCCGGCACCGACCTCCACCCGCACTCCACATAGAGAATAATGGATCCTCCAGCACCGACCTCCACCCGCAGAGCCGCACTCCACATAGAGAATAATGGAGCCTCCGGCACCGACCTCCACTCCACATAGAGAATAATGGAGCCTCCAGCACCGACCTCCACCCGCAGAGCCACACTCCACATAGAGAATAATGGAGCCTCCAGCACCGACCTCCACCCGCAGAGCCGCACTCCACATAGAGAATAATGGAGCCTCCAGCACCGACCTCCACCCGCAGAGCCACACTCCACATAGAGAATAATGGAGCCTCCAGCACCGACCTCCACCCGCAGAGCCGCACTCCACATAGAGAATAATGGAGCCTCCAGCACCGACCTCCACCCGCAGAGCCGCACTCCACATAGAGAATAATGGAGCCTCCAGCACCGACCTCCACCCTCAGAGCCACACTCCACATAGAGAATAATGGAGCCTCCAGCACCGACCTCCACCCTCAGAGCCGCACTCCACAGAGAATAATGGAGCCTCCAGCACCGACCTCCACCCGCAGAGCCGCACTCCACATAGAGAATAATGGAGCCTCCGGCACCGACCTCCACCCGCAGAGCCGCACTCCACATAGAGAATAATGGAGCCTCCAGCTCCGACCTCCACCCGCAGAGCCGCACTCCACATAGAGAATAATGGAGCCTCCAGCACCGACCTCCACCCTCAGAGCCGCACTCCACAGAGAATAATGGAGCCTCCAGCACCGACCTCCACCCGCAGAGCCGCACTCCACATAGAGAATAATGGAGCCTCCGGCACCGACCTCCACCCGCAGAGCCGCACTCCACATAGAGAATAATGGAGCCTCCAGCACCGACCTCCACCCGCACTCCACATAGAGAATAATGGAGCCTCCAGCACCGACCTCCACCCGCACTCCACATAGAGAATAATGGATCCTCCAGCACCGACCTCCACCCGCAGAGCCGCACTCCACATAGAGAATAATGGAGCCTCCGGCACCGACCTCCACCCGCACTCCACATAGAGAATAATGGAGCCTCCAGCACCGACCTCCACCCGCAGAGCCACACTCCACATAGAGAATAATGGAGCCTCCAGCACCGACCTCCACCCGCAGAGCCGCACTCCACATAGAGAATAATGGAGCCTCCAGCACCGACCTCCACCCGCAGAGCCACACTCCACATAGAGAATAATGGAGCCTCCAGCACCGACCTCCACCCGCAGAGCTGCACTCCACATAGAGAATAATGGAGCCTCCAGCACCGACCTCCACCCGCAGAGCCGCACTCCACATAGAGAATAATGGAGCCTCCAGCACCGACCTCCACCCGCAGAGCCGCACTCCACAGAGAATAATGGAGCCTCCAGCACCGACCTCCACCCTCAGAGCCGCACTCCACAGAGAATAATGGAGCCTCCAGCACCGACCTACACCCTCAGAGCCGCACTCCACAGAGAATAATGGAGCCTCCAGCACCGACCTCCACCCGCAGAGCCACACTCCACATAGAGAATAATGGAGCCTCCAGCACCGACCTCCACCTGCAGAGCCACACTCCACATAGAGAATAATGGAGCCTCCGCCACCGACCTCCACCCGCAGAGCCACACTCCACATAGAGAATAATGGAGCCTCCAGCACCGACCTCCACCCGCACTCCACATAGAGAATAATGGAGCCTCCGGCACCGACCTCCACCCGCAGAGCCCCACTCCACATAGAGAATAATGGATCCTCCGGCACCGACCTCCACCCGCACTCCACATAGAGAATAATGGAGCCTCCGGCACCGACCTCCACCCGCACTCCACATAGAGAATAATGGAGCCTCCGGCACCGACCTCCACCCGCACTCCACATAGAGAATAATGGAGCCTCCGGCACCGACCTCCACCCGCACTCCACATAGAGAATAATGGAGCCTCCGGCACCGACCTCCACCCGCACTCCACATAGAGAATAATGGAGCCTCCAGCACCGACCTCCACCCGCACTCCACATAGAGAATAATGGAGCCTCCGGCACCGACCTCCACCCGCAGAGCCACACTCCACATAGAGAATAATGGAGCCTCCAGCACCGACCTCCACCCGCACTCCACATAGAGAATAATGGCGCCTCCGGCACCGACCTCCACCCGCAGAGCCGCACTCCACATAGAGAATAATGGCGCCTCCAGCACCAACCTCCACCCGCAGAGCCGCACTCCACATAGAGAATAATGGCGCCTCCAGCACTTACCTCCACCCGCAGAGCCACACTCCACATAGAGAATAATGGAGCCTCCGGCACCGACCTCCACCCGCACTCCACATAGAGAATAATGGATCCTCCAGCACCGACCTCCACCCGCAGAGCCGCACTCCACATAGAGAATAATGGAGCCTCCGGCACCGACCTCCACCCGCACTCCACATAGAGAATAATGGAGCCTCCAGCACCGACCTCCACCCGCAGAGCCACACTCCACATAGAGAATAACGGAGCCTCCAGCACCGACCTCCACCCGCAGAGCCGCACTCCACATAGAGAATAATGGAGCCTCCAGCACCGACCTCCACCCTCAGAGCCGCACTCCACAGAGAATAATGGAGCCTCCAGCACCGACCTCCACCCGCAGAGCCACACTCCACATAGAGAATAATGGAGCCTCCAGCACCGACCTCCACCTGCAGAGCCACACTCCACATAGAGAATAATGGAGCCTCCGCCACCGACCTCCACCCGCAGAGCCACACTCCACATAGAGAATAATGGAGCCTCCAGCACCGACCTCCACCCGCACTCCACATAGAGAATAATGGAGCCTCCGGCACCGACCTCCACCCGCAGAGCCCCACTCCACATAGAGAATAATGGAGCCTCCAGCACCGACCTCCACCCGCACTCCACATAGAGAATAATGGAGCCTCCGGCACCGACCTCCACCCGCACTCCACATAGAGAATAATGGAGCCTCCGGCACCGACCTCCACCCGCACTCCACATAGAGAATAATGGAGCCTCCGGCACCGACCTCCACCCGCACTCCACATAGAGAATAATGGAGCCTCCGGCACCGACCTCCACCCGCAGAGCCGCACTCCACATAGAGAATAATGGAGCCTCCAGCACCGACCTCCACCCGCACTCCACATAGAGAATAATGGAGCCTCCGGCACCGACCTCCACCCGCAGAGCCACACTCCACATAGAGAATAATGGAGCCTCCAGCACCGACCTCCACCCGCACTCCACATAGAGAATAATGGCGCCTCCGGCACCGACCTCCACCCGCAGAGCCGCACTCCACATAGAGAATAATGGAGCCACCAGCACCGACCTCCACCCGCAGAGCCGCACTCCACATAGAGAATAATGGCGCCTCCCGCACTTACCTCCACCCGCAGAGCCGCACTCCACATATATGGCTGCTCTGTGCGCACAGGACCTGTGATGAGGTCACAGGAGGGGAGGAGTCAGGGGTCACATGATCTCCGGAGTGCAGACTTGGAGCCTTCTCCTCAGTCAGTGACCTTCCCGCCATTATTCCCCCTCACTACTGGCACAATTCCCCCGCGCCGCCTTTTCTACACAGTGTTGTGTGTGGAATGTAACGTGTGATTTCTCTGGAGACAAATAGACCCCACACATGAGGGAATTATCACCAGTTACCGGATGGCTACTATATGGCGGCATATGATTGTGTTATCGACTCCATACCAGGAGCCAAAATGCCGAAATCTCACTTGTTTAACCGTTTCCAGAGTCCGGCTGAAGCCGGCGTCATACTAGCAAGGAATACAGAACCCAACAGGATAGGAGACATGGTTTACATACAGTAAACCACCATTGCATATCAGTAATATTGATATATATCCCTATTAATGTTAGTAGTGTGTGTGTGTTACATTTTGGAGCTGTAGGTGTATTTTAACGCCTTTACTCCCAAGGGTGGTTTGCACGTTCATGACCAGGCCAATTTTTACAATTCTGACCACTGTCCCTTTATGAGGTAATAACTCTGGAACGCTTCCATGGATCCCGGTGATTCTGACATTGTTTTCTCGTGACATATTGTACTTCATGTTAGTGGTAAAATTTCATTCAAATAACTTGTGTTTATTTGTGGAAAAAATGGAAATTTGGCTTAAATTTTGAAAATTTTCTAACCTTGAATTTTTATGCCCTTAAATCACAAAAAACTTAGTAAGTAGCATTTCCCACATTTACTTTTACTTTACATCAGCACAATTTTGGAACCAAATTTTTTTTTGTTAGGAAGTTATAAGGGTTAAAAGTTGACCAGCGATTTCTCATTTTTACAACACCATGCACAGTGACACCATCTGCAGCAAGATGATGCTGCCGGTCTTTGGAGGTGGTCTGTGGATTGTCCTTGACTGTTCTCACCATTCTTCTTCTCTGCCTTTCTGATATTTTTCTTGGCCTGCCACTTCTGGGCTTAACAAGAACTGTACCTGTGTTCTTCCATTTCCTTACTATGTTCCTCACAGTGGAAACTGACAGGTTAAATCTCTGAGACAACTTTTTGTATCCTTCCCCTGAAAAGCTATGTTGAATAATCTTTGTTTTCAGATCATTTGAGAGTTGTTTTGAGGAGCCCATGATGCCACTCTTCATAGGAGAATCACATAGGAGAACTACTTGCAAGTGGCCACCTTAAATACCTTTTCTCATGATTTGATACACCTGGCTATGAAGTTCAAAGCTCAATGAGGTTACAAAACCAATTTAGTGCTTCAGGAAGTCAGTAAAAAGTAGTTAGGAGTGTTCAAATCAAGAAAATGATAAGGGTGCCCATACTTTTGCATCGGTCAAAATTTGTTTAAATGCAGATTGCACATTTTCTGTTAGTACAATAAACCTCATTTGAATCCAGAAATATAACTGAGCCCATCAGTTATTAGATATATGAAACTGAAATAGCTGTTGCAAAAACCAAAATTGTTATAAAGAAAAAAGGTTAACATTAATAGGGGTGCCCAAACTTTTACATATGACTGTATATGGGCACACGTTGGGGCTCAGAAGGGAAGTAATGACGTTTTGGAATGCAGACTTTGATGGAATGGTCTGTGGGTGTCATGTCACGTTTGGAGAGCCCCTAATGTGCCTAAACTGTGGAAACCCCCCACAAGTGACACCATTTTGGAAACTAGAACCCCCAAGTAACATATCTAGATGTGTCGTGAGCACTTTGAGCCCCCAAGTGCTTCACAGAAGTTTATAGCGTAGAGCCATAAAAATAAAAAAAATCATAATTTTTTCCACAAAAATAATATTTTTGCCCCCAATTTTTTATTTTTCCAAGGGTAACAGGAGAAATTGGAACCCAAAAGTTGTTGTGTAATTTTTCCTGAGTAGGCTGATACCCCATATGTAGGGGTAAACCATTGTTTGGGCGCATGGCAGAGCTTGGAAGGGAAGGAGCACCGTTTGACTTTTTCAACACAGAATTGGCTGGAATTGAGATCAGACAACATGTTGCGTTTGGAGAGCCCCTGATGTGCCTAAACAGTGAAAAAACCCCAATTCTAACTCCAACCCTAACCCCACCAAAGGTGACATTAACCTCTTATTAAATCACAAAACTCAAGATAAAAAGCGGACGGCACCGCTGTTACCGTGTGACTTCAAATGATGTGCGGCATGCAGAAGTCCAGCAGCTGGGAATCTCGGGTACCAGACCTGGAAACAGTCAATCATAGGAATCCATGCAAAGAGAAGAGGTCGCACTCATCGAGATTAAAGTTTCACTGATTTATTGACATATCATGAACATGTCAAGTCGGGGGAGTGACATAAGGAGTGCAAGGAAGGCTGACAACGGCCGTTTCGCGCTGCTCAAGCACTTCAACGGGTCGAGCAGCGCGAAACGGCCGTTGTCAGCCTTCTTTGCACTCCTTATGTCACTCCCCCGACTTGACATGTTCATGATATGTCAATAAATAAGTGAAACTTTAATCTCGATGAGTTAACCTCTTATTACCCCATATGCTACATGGCAGTGGTATGAGAGAGGCTAAGTGCCAGAATTGGCCCATCTTACAGATGCGCCTTTTCTGGGGTGGCTGGGTGATGGTATTTTTAGTCGGGGGGTCAAAATCCATGGCCCCATCCTAGGCTATTAATATCAGTCTGCAGCTGTCTGGGTAGCTTTTCTGGCTATTAATTATAGGGGGACCCCCACATCAACATTGTTTGGGCGCATGGCAGAGCTTGGAAGGGAAGGCGCACCGTTTGACTTTTTCAATGCAGAATTGGCTGGAATTGAGATCAGATGCCATGTTGCGTTTGGAGAGCCCCTGATGTGCCTAAACCGTGGAAACCCCCCAATTCTAACTCCAACCCTAACCCCACCACACCCCTAACCCTAATCTCGGCCCTAACCCTAGCCCTAACCCTAATGGGAAAATGGAAATAAATATATATTTTTAATTTTATTATTTTTCCCTAACTAAGGGAGTGATAAAGGGGGGTTTGATTTACTATTTATGGCGGTTTTTATGTTTGGCAGCTGTCACACGCTAAAAGACGCTTTTTATTGTAAAAATAGTTTTTGCAACACCACATTTTGAGAGCTATAATTTTTCCATATTTTGACTCACTTAGTCATTTGAGGTCTTATTTTTTGCGAGACGAGTTGACGTTTTTATTGGTACCATTTTGGGGCACGTGACATTTTTGATCGCTTTTTTTTCTGATTTTTGGGACGCAGAATTAACAAAAACCAGCATTTCATTGATTTCTTTTGGGGTGGGGGGGGCATTGACACCGTTCCTCGTGTGGTAAAATTGATAAAGCGGTTTTCTTCTCAGGGTCAATACGATTACAACGATAGCTCATTTATATCATTTTTTTATGTTTTGGCGTTTTTATACAATAAAAACAATTTTATATATAAAAAAAATATTTTTGCATCGCTTTATTCTGCGAGCTATAACTTCCTTATTTTTTTGCTGATGATGCTGTATGGCAGCTCGTTTTTTGCTGGACAAGATGACGTTTTTAGCGGTTCCATGTTTATTTATATACATCTTTTTTATCGTGCGTTATTGCACTTTTTTTCGGCGGTATGACGATAAAGCATTGTTTTTTGCTTTGTTTTTTATTTTTTTTAAGGGGTTCACTAAAGGGGTTAACTAGTGAGACAGTTTTATAGGGCGGGTCGTTACGGATGCGGCGATACTAAATATGTGTACTTTTGCTTTTTTTTAATTTACAAAAAAAAGAATTTATTAGGGAATTTTTTTTAATTTATTTAGGAATTTTTTTAAAATTATTTTTACACTTGTTTTTTTTTTTTTACATTATTATATTGTCCCAGTATAGGACAATATAATAAAGTGTCAGATCGCTGATCTGAAACTTAGCAGTGCACTGTGTCAGATCAGCAATCTGACAGGCACTGCAGGAGGCTTTCTCAGCGCCTGCTCTCAGGGGTTAATGTGCCAGAGGCGGTCCGTGACCACCCTTGGCACATAGTGCCAGGTGTCAGCTGTGGTAATTAACTGACACCCAGCCGCGATCAGCAGCGCTCTCCCCATGAGCGCCGCTGATTGCAGTGACGTACTATCCCATCCCCGGTCATACGGGCCCAGGTACCGTGGACGGGATAGTACGTCAGATGTCAAAAAGGGGTTAAAAGCATTTTTTTTTGCGGAAAAAACTGGCGTGGGCTCCCGCACAATTTCCTCTGCCACAGAGGGAATGCCAGTGACTGAGGGCAGATATTAATAGCCTAGAAAGGGACCATTGTTATTGCCCTCCCCGGATAAAAAAAAATCTGCCCCCAGCCACCCCAGAAAATGCGCATCTGTTAGATGCGCCAATTCTTACACTTAGCCTCTCTCATCCCACTGCCATGTAGGGGTGCCATATGGAATTATAAGGGGTTAATGTCACCTTTGATTGAAAGGTGAGATTAGACCCAGTTAATAATGGAGAGGTGTCAATTAGACACCTCTCCATTATTAATCAAATAGTCTGAAAGAGTTAAAAGACACACACATTAAGAATAAAGCATGAGGCTGCACAGACTCCCAGCTTGACATGAGGTGATCTCGGCAGCGTGGGAAAATGTTCAGAAACTTTCCCACACTAATGAGTTCATCTCCGGTCAGGCAGGGGGGCTGTGCAGGCAGCTTCACCTTCATTCCCCAGTGGTTTACAGCCAGGCTGGTCGCATTAATGCTGCTCCCGGTTGTAAACTATTTAACCCCTTGATTTGGATTGCAGACTTGACTGTATGGAGGACAGGTATGGGATATTGTTGCTTTTTTATTTTTTTCAGAACTATGGCTTTGCTTGGATTGGGAGTGTAATAAAGATGGAAAACCTGTGTGTTTAATTATTTCATTAAAAGACTTTATTCCTAATGTGTATGTTTTATTAACCCTTTCAGACTATTGGATTAATAATGGCTAGGTGTGTAATTGACACCTCTCCATTATTAACAGGGCTTAATGTCACCTTACAAACAAAGGTATTTTTAGCCGGGGGGGGTCAATATCCATGGCCCCTTCCTAGGCTATTATTATCACTCTGCAGCTGTCTGCGTAAATATACAGCTGCGGGCTGATATTCATAGCCTGGGAAGATCCATGGGTATTAACTCTTGCCCAGGCTAGAAATATTGGCCCCTGGCCATCGGTTTTCCTTCTCTAGCGAAGAAAATTGCGTGGGCTTTTGCTTAGAGGAAGGTGCTTGTGGAGCCAATAAATAGGCTTCCTCATTAATTATTCTTGGCGGGATCCATATTATGTCCATTTTGCAAGGCTGCGAGAAAATCTCACCATACAGATGTCACACGGATGCTTATATGCGAGAAAAACACATCTTTGTATTGCACACAGATGACATAGCAGATGACAGGGAGCATTTCTGCTATTCTAGGCCATGAAATACGGACCGATTTTTTTATACGGTATGTGTGACTCCGGCCTACGGCTCATATACGACCAGCCACCTCTCCAGTCACCGTGAGGGTTTTTTGTTAAAAGGATGGAGGGCTGCATCCATGCCTGGATTTTAGAGAGACTAATAAAATCACGATTCACAATCCCTACCCTTTACCCCTTATACCTGACCTGTTTAACCAATTATCTGGAGATAAATGATTTTACAAACTCAATGTCAGAGGGGCATATAACCTTATACATATACACCATGGTGACGAATGGAAGACCGCATTCAATACACCTGAGGGTCATATTTTAGTACTGTCCTCAGGGCTGCCCCTCACCTCCTGTCACCGCCAGATGCGCTGCCCAGTATGGTGCCTGTTAGGATGGGAAATCACGAACACTGCCACTACAGCCCCAGGATAGGTCTCTCAAAGTCTCAACCCCAGTGGTAAGCGACGGGGAGAGTAGGGAGTGAGCTCTGCGTTTCACAGCAATGGACAGACACAGTGAGCCTCCTGCCGGCAGGGGCTCTTCTGCCCAAGCAGGGGAGCAGGAGAGAGAAAAGTGGCACGGGAGGCAGGCCCAAGGAGCCCCGCAGCTTTCAGCCCAGAGGAAATCTGCCAGAGGTAATGCGGCCCGCCGACCTTCATTGGTTTTAACCAAGTAACCAAGTAACGTGAAAGCGTTACAGAGATTTCTTGTAGTTGAGATACTGGGGAACAAACAAGCGCAAAATAGGTTCTTAACAGATAACAAGATATAATGAAAATAGGGGAGTATTGCGCTCACCTGATGGAGTGGCACCTTTGCAACATGTTCAACACATAAATCAGCTGATGCAGGACATGGGTCCAAAGACCGAGCAGAATAGTTGATCCAGGTATAATGTGTCTGTACGTGTTCTGCTGATGAAGACTACCGGATATGGAGACTTTCCTTACAAACGTTTATTTAAATAGGTTTTCAAAGTCAACGCGTTTGAAAGTTACGAAGGACCTCTACCTCAGGACAAAACCTGACAACAGATAGATAAACATGTCAAGCTTGAAACTTTTATATGCAGTCTTTTTGAAAAAAAAAAATAATGGCAACAAAGCACAATATGTCAAAGTTCATGAGAAAGTTCGTCAAACAAAGATAAATTATGGTTCATGAAAAGACAAAACACACATACATTATATTAAAAAGTACCTATGAATTAAGTGAGGTCACCTAAAAGAATGAATTAAATGTATCGTATTTTTCAGACTATAAGACGCACTCAAATTTTTAGAAGGAAAATAGGAAAAAAATTAATGCGTCAAATTGGGGTCCTTCTTACCTGGGGGGGATCTGCCCCACTGGTGGAGCCAGGTCACAGGAGGTGTTCAGTGGTCTGGCGATGATCTCTCATTCCTGGCTAGTGCAGTAGGTTTGATGCTACTTGGTGGTGTGGGGGCTCCACCAACAATTTGGAAAAGCCCGGGGCACCTGCACATCTATTGCAGCAATGCGATGGCCATTTTCCTGGAGGCCACCACATTGCAGCAGTGGAAGTGCGGGGGCTCAGGGCGTTCACGAAATGTTGGGGGAGCCCTCACAGCACTGAGCACCTGCAAACCTGTCATGCCAACCTAGGATGGGAATCAGATCATCGCCTTGCAGCATCGGACCCCTAAACACCCCCTTCTTCCCAGCCCAGAGCCGGCAGAATCGCCTGACTCCTGCTGGTGCGCCACACTCCAGGTAAGTACATCTGGACTATAAGACGCACCACCTTATGCCCCAAAAAAATTTGAGGAAAAAAGTGTGTTTTATAGTCCGAAAAATACTGTATGTGAAATGAATGAAAAAGTTCTTGCCACTAAATAAATAATTTATAAATGGTTTTATTTAGTTATGTTAGTAGTTTCCTATATTAGATGTGAACTGGTGATCATTAAGTTTCTAAAGTCATAGGTATAGTGGTGTAAAGCTGTGCGCCACTAGAGAACTTGATGGATCAGCATCGGACTGAAAAAAGAGGAATATTGAAAAAGAATTAATTGAACCAGAAGGTGAATATGTAACCCAATAGTTAATAAGTAATAAGAATGAACGTTAGCCTGGGGTGTTACATAGTGAAAAATGGAAGTGCTGATAAAACAAGAATGTGATTTATTTTACTCATTTATATAGCGCTATTAAAGGGAACTTGTCACCTCGTATTTCCGCAATAAGTTGCAGCTACTGCCTTTCGGGGCTTATCTACAGCATTCTGTAATGCTGTAGATAAGCCCCTGGTCTAACCTGAAAGATAAGAAAAACAAGTTTTATTATACTCACCTGGGGGCGGTTCGGGTCCGATGGGTGTTGCAGGTCGGGGTCCGGCGCCTCCCATCTTCATGCGATGTCGTCCTCCCGCTTGCTTCATGTCGCGGCTCCTGTGTAAGGGGGTGGCATTGTTATGGACAGCAGAGACACGCTGCCACTGTAAGAGACAACACCCCCTAGGGTGGAGCAATGGTACAGTCTGTCTCCTTTGCAAAAAACTGTGTGTGTTGTTCTGCCAGCACTGGAGAGGGGAGGGGCCATTTCCTGTGTGTGTGTGTGTGTGTGTGTGTGTGTGTGTGTGTGTGTGTGTGCTGAGCTGAAGATGCTGCTGGATGCTGGCGTGCCTGGATCTGTGAGGAGAAGATGCACAGCCGGTGACTGACTGAACTTATGAGATTGTGTAGACTCTTCTGGGGAAAACCAAAGGTGGCTGTCATGTGTTATTGTGAGGGGCCACGATGAAATACAAGAAAGAAATCTGCCGTTTTCAAGGAGCATCTCCAGGACCCTCAAGTGAGTAGAAGACCACGTTTCACAGAGCTTCCAGAAACACATACTCACCATCTTATAGGACTCCAACGCTACTGTGAGTTTTAACCCCTTGTGTGCACATGTTAGGGCCTAGGATAGGTGTTATGATTAGGTCACCGAGGAGGATAGCCAGGAAATAAGGTAGGCAACCAGAACACCAGAAAGGTTGGTAACTTAGCGGATTGCAGACCCCTAAGCCTAACAACACAACTAGAATTAGCCGTGGGACGTACCTATGATGCCCTAGATGCCTTGGCACAGCCAAAGAGTTAACTAAGCCTAAAGCAAGAAAGTGGAAAGCTAAACTGCCCCAGAGCAGGACCCCAAAGGAATAGATAGCCCCCAAACATATATTGCCGGTGAGATAAGATGAGGCACAAACACAGGCAGAAAATAGAGTGTAGCGTTCCACCATGTGAGTGGACAGGGATTACCCACTTTGCAGGTCTTGGAGGTAAACACTGGCACATTCAGAGTTAAAACGAGTCCTTTCGGTTTATTTGCTCCATAAACCTCACGGTAACAAAACACAGTTTTCAGCCATCACAGCAGTCAAAAGCAACATAAACAGTCCTTAGCTGGGCTGTGTTCCCTCAGGCCCTGTTCACATACAGGCCAAGGCAATGTCCATAGCAGAGCTCTATCTGCAGCCAGACACAGGAATAGCCTTTAGCTCAGGCGAAAGCAAGCATACAAAATGTCCATTACTTCAAGCTCAGTCCTGGAGCCTCAGCAAAACACAGGAGGCTTATCCCTCCACACATACAGTCAGCATACATAGGCCTCACCGGGCCAGCAGCCTCAGCATGTGGTCTTCAGGAAGGTAACCCATCTTCCTCCACCTAGGCCTGCCGGGACCTTCCACATGGCCCAATCAGATCCATGCGCTCTCTCTCATGTGACCTACTCTGGTTACCTTATATGGAACGTAGCCACTCCCACCGGGTCACATGGCTATGACCTCATCACAGGTCCTACAAGCATTCATACACTCTATTAAGGCATTCTAGACACCGCCCCCTAGGTGGGTTTGTAGATAGCTCTCGCTGACACAGTGTAACAACAGCTCAGCAGTGCCTCTGCTGATCAATACACATATTTAAGCTTCCATCCCAAGGCCACCTACCTTGGGTTACATAACGGTCATTCAGCATCCTATACCCATTACCACAACGGATATGCCTGTAGGTCCGTCCTGGGACACCCACTCAGTGCCCCCTAGCGGACATAGTGGTCACTACACCACAAGAGTAAGCAAATGATGGGGCCCAAACTGTCTAGCTAGCATAGGATAGGAAAGATACTGTCTTCAATCATGCAAAAACCCTAAAAAAATCCAACACGTCTGATATGCAAAAATACTGAGGCCACACGACCTCTCCCCCACTAGATCAGCATTCTGGTGTGAACTGGAAGCAAAACCAAAGATACTGCTATAACAGGGGATTAGCAATTCTGAACAGACTGACATAGGCTGTGACATATGGAACTGGGTCCAGCACCTGTCCCAGCAGGGCAAAATGCTGAACCCATACAGCAAAGCAGAAAGCAGAGAAAGGCAAAACTGGATCAAATGCAAAAGATTCCAGCAAACAAATAACTTATCTGAACAATGCAGGACCAAGCAGGGGACAAGCGGACTTCAAGATGCACAGGAAGAAAACCAAATCACCAGCAGCAACTGAGGGAAGCTTGTTCACTTAAATCTTCCCAGTCTGTAACACCTGACTTCCACTCATTGTCTTCAGGTGATGGACTTCTGTCAACCTGACCAGCTCCACTACCCACAGCAACCACCAGAGGGAGCCCAAACTCAGAAGTCAGATCAAGAGTGTTCACAACAGATAGGCTGCAATAGACAGAGTACGACAGCCGTGTGGCCTGCGCAGTAGAGGCCAGTTAGGCTATAGTTGGAGTAGCATCATATTGCGTTTATTGTGCTGTTTTGCTTGTTGAAAGTATATTGATCTGTGATAGTTGAAGCACCGTGCTATTTGACGGCCCAACTAAAGACTATCACTCCTGTAAATTGTCTTTTGTCATTGCATACCCCTGTTTACACCTTCCTATCACTGCATTCCTTGCCTGTCAATAAATTAACCCTTTGTTGTTTGCACCTCATCATGTGTACCGTAGTCTCCCTGCACAGTGGTGGCTTCCCCAGCCATCGCTTCAAGTGGCGCTGCGAGCAGGGTGACTGTCACCAAGATGGAGGCAGCAGGCAGCAACAACGAGAATGCTAGTGGTAGTGGGGATGCTGTGGGCATTGGTGTGAACCCCTGCAAGGACACTCCCTATGGGCACCATATTTAGTATGCTACCAAAGTTTGATGGCAATAATATGCCCCTGTCTGATTGGGTGTCCCGGCTACAAAGCACCCTGAAGATTTATAACATCAGCACAGACCTTGAAGTGGACATTGCTTTGACTGCCTTGGAGGGAGAGGCCTGTAAAAACGTCTGTCTACAGCCGGAACTCACCCGTAGTACCCTGAAGGAGTTAGTGAAATTCCTAGAAGAGATCTATGGCGAGACTACTAGCGCGGGACACCTTCAAATTTTTCTCTAGACTGCAGCAGGAAGAAGAAGGGATCTCTCAGTATGCGACAGCACTGCAGGAAGTGTTAGCAGAAGTGCAGAGAAAGGAGTCGGATGGGCTTGGTGGCATGGGCTCTAAAGACCGGATACTTTGGAAACAATTCATTCTCGGACTGCACAGCACGTCCTTGAGGAGAGCACTGTCAGAACGGATCCGTGCAAATCCCGCTCTTTCATTTCGTCAAATCCTGGCAGATGCGGTGGCCCGAATCAAAAAAGATAGCTATGCGTCTGGGGTGATGGGTCGCCCTCCCAGGGCTGTGAGGTACTTGGTACCGGGCCGGTGTCAGCGGGATCTGTGACAGCAGCGGTGACCCGGTCCGTGGCCCTGGGCGCCCAAGTAGTGGGGGAATTGAAATGGTGGAATGTAGTTAATGGAATAGTTCGTGACGCCACCCGTGGTGTTTGGCAAGTGAGATGTTAAGCCGACGCTGCATGCAGATCCACTGGGACTGATGGTATGGTGCAGCCAAGATGTGAAAGTTCCCCACAGGTGAAGCTGTAGTCCCAGGGCAGTGTAGATGTGGTTGGCACGGGGATGTAGCAGTGCCGGAAGGGAAGGAAGCAGACAAAGACACAGCGGGGTGCAATTTCTGTACCTTTACTTGATAAATGCAGTTCAGGGTCCTGATTACAGATGGTACTGGAGCAGGCTAGCCTGGAAGCAGCTCAGGGATTCTCTCTCAGCAGATGGGCTGTGCAGTCTCCTTCTTAGCGCTTATTTAAGTGAAGTACTCCTAGTACTGAGTTACGCTGAAGTTCTTCCTACTTCTCTTATTGTCTCTTAGAACTACCTCATATGGCAGACAGCTGTAGCCGTATTCCTCTCTTGGCTCACTCCGTGCTGTTGTGCTTCCGAGTCTTAGATGGGAGTCGGGCATTTACAGCCTCCTACTCCTCTGGTATCTGTTACAGGACCGTTAGTATCCGTACAACCGTGGAGACCAGGCTCCAGTTCATGCGCTCTCACTGTGAGGGAGCTCTCCTTCCTCAGCTCAACCTCCAGCTTCTCTCCACATGTCTGCACACGTGGACCTCCTCACACTAACTTTACACTCCTTCCTCTTGGTCCTCAGAGAGCACTCCTCCATTCAATTCCGGTTCAGAGTCCCCCCTGCTGGCCTGGAGTGGAACTGTGCTGCATGTATAGGTTAACTGTGAGAGAGACCCTTCACTGCTTCCAAGCCTGGCATTACCCTCCCTGGAGGAAGACAAAGCCACTGTGGAGGCCATACTCCTGGGGGCGCCACATTCCTCCCTAGTGCAAGTCAGCACTCCTGGGCTGAACAAAACATAAAAAAACATATAAACATATAACAAATATAGCTGTACAAGATTTTGAAAAATGAAAAATGTACAAAAACCACAAGCTCCAAAAATAGTCCTATGGTGACAAGTTCAAGCATCAATGTCCATGGTCCATTCCTGGGCAAATGGGGAACTATATACAAGTTGGTGACCACACAAGTCCTGTGGTACAATGTCCATAAAACAAAACTGGCAAATTCAAAAGGCAACTCTTACAGATTACCTGTAGGCACAAAACTTGAAAACAGTTACATATATACACAATTTCAACATTCACATAAACTTTAGCTATATACAATATCTGATGGGTGGTATACCTTGTGTAGTACGGGTAGACCTGCGTAATACTGGTGTAGTGTGTAATGTACTGGATACACTACTGGTGGTTCTGCATAGCACAGAGATAATA
The DNA here is from genome assembly GCF_039654945.1 of Dendrobates tinctorius. Classification (NCBI taxonomy): domain Eukaryota; kingdom Metazoa; phylum Chordata; class Amphibia; order Anura; family Dendrobatidae; genus Dendrobates; species Dendrobates tinctorius. The sequence continues at coordinate 3,097,898 of NW_027361893.1, read as the reverse complement.
GACGGTCTGTGGACTCTTAGACTCACCATGGGCGCAACAGGTTCACCACTGGCAGGGCGAGGGTTCTCTGGCTCCACTGCTGGTGTGGCATTTGCTGCTTGATTTTCCTGATCTTCAGGATTTCCTTGGGTCACGTCTTCCTGTGCTACCAATTGGGGAAATGTCAACACTGGCACCACTATAGCATCATTTACTTTAGTCCAATTGGCAGGGAATTCTCCAAGTACAGTGTTGACTTTTTCTTCTTCTATGGGTTGGATGTTATTTGGTTCTTCTATTCTTTCTTTTAACTGGTCAGGGCATAATTTCAAATGATCCCTCGATACCGCTGCTGAGGTTTCTCCTCCATCTTTACTAACAAGGCACACCTTGGTATTCTCAAAATTTGAGGGCAGAATGGTGTAGGGTTTAGCTTCCCATTGATCATCCAGCTTATGCAATCTTCTTTTCCTCTTGAGAACTTGTCCTCCTGGTGACAAGGGAACTGCAGGTGCATTCTGATTGTAGTGCCTTTCTTGCTTTTGTCTTGCCTGAGCTAGACTCTTTTCCACGCATTCTTGTACTCTTCGGTACTGTTGCTGCCTCTCTGTGTCCCAGTCAGCATCTGGTGATGTTACTTCAGGTGTCAGGACTCCCATGTCCAAATCAATAGGCAGCTTACCAGGTCTTGCTCTCATTAGATAGGCTGGGGTACAGTTGGTGGAATTCTCAGGAATGTGGTTGTAGAGGTCCACCAGATCTGGCAACTTTTCTGGCCACAGATTCCTCTCCTCCAAAGGCAAGGTCTTCAGTAGGTCAATCACTACCTGGTTCATCTTCTCACATATGCCATTGGTCTGTGGGTGATACGATGTTGTCCGGATCTTCTTACAACCATACAAGTTACAGAATTCCTGGAACACTTCTGCCTCAAAGGCGGGACCTTGATCTGTAAGCACTTGCTCAGGATATCCATGTGGTCTACAGAAGTGCTGTTGGAATGCTCTGGTTGCTGTCCTGGCTGTTTGATCTTTAACAGGCACAACTACCAGGAATCTTGAGTAGTGGTCCACAATGGTAAGAGCATAGATGTAGCCTGACCGGCTTGGAACCAGCTTCACATGGTCCAGGGCTACCAACTCAAGTGGCTGTTTGGTGATGATTGGCTGTAGAGGAGCTCTATGGCTGTCTCGATCCTTTCTGTGCAGGTTACATTGTCCACACTCCCGGCACCACCTCTCAATGGCTTTCCTCATACCAGCCCAGTAGAACCTCTCCCGCAGCAATGCTTCCAACTTCTTCCACCCTAAGTGTCCAGCTCCATTGTGGTATGCTTCCAGGACCATTGATGCCTCTCTCTTTGGGACTTTCCCCTGCCAAACCAGCTCATGAGTGCGGGCACTGATACTCCTCCGACACAGCTTTCCTTCATAAATGAACAGCCAACCTCTTTCCTTCCACAACTGCTGGGATTCTTCAGGAGCATTCGACTCTGGGCGTGAGTCACCTTGTGACAGTAGCTCCTTCACCAGGCGGACTGCGGGGTCATTATCCTGAGTTTCTGCCCAGTCATGATGGGGCAATGGGTTTAGGGTGACCTCTTTCAAGCCAGACCGTCCGTTTCTCACTCCTTAAGCACATTGGGCCGTAAGTGGCTGGTGGAAGGGAGGTAACTATTTCTTCAAGAGCCTCAGGGTCTTCTCCTGCATCTGGCAGATTAGGCATCCTGGACAGCGCATCAGCATTCTTGTGCCCTGCTCAGTACTTGATGGTAAACTCATAGTTAGACAGCCGAGCCATCCATCGCTGCTCCAGTGCACCTAGTTTTGCAGTGTCCAAGTGAGTCAACGGGTTGTTGTCCGTGAAGATGGTAAATCTTTCAGTCACAGCCCAGACTATGGCGTGGAACTCCAGCTTGAAGGAACTGTAGTTGTCAGGGTTCCTTTCAGTGGGACGCACTTCCTGCTGGCGTAGGAGATCACTCTTTCCTTGCCATTCTGTACCTGTGACAGTACTGCTCCCAGTCCACGTTGCTGGCATCAGTATACAACACAAAGGGTTTGTCATAATCTGGATAGGTCAGAACTTCATCTCCTGTGAGAGCCATCTTCAGTCTGGTGAAGGACCGCCTCAGTCCATTCAAATGTGGAACTTTTCTGTTTGGCTTTCTTGGACTGCCCCACCAGAAGATTTTGCATAGGAGTGGCTATTTCAGTGAAGCCTTTGATGAACCTTCGGTAGTAGCCTACCAACCCGAGGAATTGGCATACTTCATGGAGGTTGCTAGGCTTTGGCCAGTCCCGGATGACTGTGACTTTGTCAGGATCTGGTGCCACACCTTCTGCACTCACTACATGACCGAGGTACTGTACCTTGGGCTTCAGGAGGCATTTGGAAGGCTTCACCTTTAGGCCAAAATTGGACAAGGCTTCAAACACCTCAGCCAGGTGCTCCAGATGGTCTTCATAAGTCTTGGAGAAAACAATGACATCATCAAGGTACAACAGGACTGTCTCAAAGTTCATGTGTCCCAAGCAGCACTCCATCAGCCGTTGAAATGTTCCTGGGGCAGTACAGAGCCCAAATGGCAAATAATTGAACTCATAGAGACCCAATGGAGTGGTAAATGCTGTTTTCTCCTTGTCTGCCTCTGCCACGGGAACCTGCCAATACCCACTGGTGAGATCCAAGGTGGAAAAGTAGTTAGCAGTTTTAAGTGCTGCTAATGACTCTTCAATTCTGGGTAATGGGTAAGCATCTTTATGTGTAATGCTGTTAATTTTCCTGTAATCAACACACATTCTCATGGTACCATCCTTTTTCTTTACAAAAACTAATGAAGCTGCCCAGGGGCTACAACTGTCTCTGATAACCCCTGCTTCCTTCATCTCTCTCAACATCCCTTTTGCACATTGGTATTGTGTTGGGGGTATAGGCCAGTACCTTTCTTTAATGGGTGGATGATCTCCAGTGGGGATATGATGTTGAACCCCTTTTGCCTGCCCAAAATCTAGTGGGTGTTTACTGAATTTACTGAATACCCGCTCATATTCTTGTGTCACTCTGTAAACCCCATTTTTCTGGTATGAAGGTGTAGAGTCAGTCCCCACCTGCAGTTGCTGGCACCACTCCTCCATCTGTTTCACAGAGCCATTGTCCTCCACCTGATCGGATGAGACCAAGGGCTCTGCTGCCTGCAAAGAGTTGTTATTAACAGTGAGCAGCTTAGCAACTGTGGAGTACCGAGGTATTGTGGCCTCCTCCTCCCCACAATTCAAAAGGAGTACAGGTGCTCTCCCTTTACGTACATCAACCACCCCTCTGGCTGTCAGGACAGTGGGCCTGCTATCAGAATATACTGGGTCTACCAATGCCTGGTAATCCTTCCCTCTGAGGCCTATGGCTGCCCGACACCAAATCAACATTTCACATCTGGGGGGTACTGCAATGGGGAAAGCATCAATCACTCTGACACTACCAATTTCTCCGCCAGAGAGTTCTACCTGTTGTCTTTGCATCAGGGCCTTGATCTCCTTCTGCAGGACTCGTTGTTCACTGGAACCAGCAGTCTCAGCCACCTGTTGGAACAAGACAATAACCTTGGAAAGACAATTTTCAATTACATTTGTACCAAGAGTCATCATGGGATTACATTCACGTCGATCAATATCCACAACTATCAGACCTTGAGATTTTAACTCCACCCTCCCCACTTTAACAGTAATTTCTTTACATCCCACTTGTGGTAAAGACTGACCATTACTGGCAACTACTGTTAGTTCATCAGTTGGGCCACGGGTGAGTTCAGAGTCAGCCCAATACCGCTTGTAGAGGATATAGGGCATAGTGGTCACCTGGGAGCCAGTGTCCAGCAAAGCCGTCAATCACCACAGGAAGGATTGGTCTCCCTCCAACATACTTGGCTCATCAGTACCTTGGGGCTTGTGGTCCTACTCCTGGGGGCTGGCCCTCTGCCCAAGGGGTTGCTCCCTTAACGACCAGGGGTAGTTTTGGTTTTGCATTTTCATTTTTCCCTCCCCTGCTTTCCAGAGCCATAACTTTTTTATTTTTCCATCTATATGGCCATGTGAGGGCTTATTTTTTGTGGGATGAGTTGTACTTTTAAATGACACCATTGGTTTTACCATGTCGTGTACTCGAAAACGGGAAACAAATTCCAAGTGCGGTGAAATTGCAAAACAAGTGCAATCCCACACTTGTTTTTTGCTTGGCTTTTTTGCTAGGTTCACTAGATGCTAAATCTGACCTGCTATTATGATTCTCCAGGTCATTATGAGTTCATAGACACCTAACATGTCTATGTCCTTTTTATCTAAGTGGTGAAAAAAAATTCCAAAGTTTGCTAAAAAAAAAAAAATTTGCGCAATTTTCCGAGACCCGTAGCGTCTCCATTTTTCATGATCTGGGGTCGGGTGAGGGCTTATTTTTTCCGTGCTGGGCTGACGTTTTTAATGATATGACTTTTGTGCAGATACGTTCTTTTGATCGCCCGTTATTACATTTTAATGCAATGTCTTGGCAACCAAAAACGTAATTCTGGCGTTTTGAATTTTTTTCTCGCTGCGCTGTTTAGCGATCGGGTTAATGTTTTTTTATTGATAGATCAGGCGATTCTGAACGCGGCGATACCTACTATGTCTATGTGGGATTTTTTTTTTACTGTTTTATTTTGATAGGGGTGAAAGGGGGGTGATTTGAACTTTTAGGTTTTTTAAATTTTTTTATTTTTAAACATTTTTTTTTTTTACTTTTGGCATGCTTCAATAGCCTCCATAGGAGGCTAGAAGCATGTGCAACCCGATCGGCTCTGCTACATATGTAGCAGATCGCCCATATGTAGCAGATTTACTGCTGTGCTTTCAGCGCCGACCACCGAGTGGCGCTGAAAGCCATATGCCTGGAGCAACCATAGAGGTCTCATAGAGACCTCTGGTTGTCCAGGCAACATGACGCCGACCCCCGATCACGTGATGGGGGTCGGCGATGAGGTCATCTCCGGCCCGGCGGCCAGAAATGCTATTTAAATGCCCGCTGTCAGCGTTGACAGCGGGATTTAACTAGTTAATAGGCGCGGGCAGACGGCGATTCCGCTCGCGCCTATTGTGGCTATTGTCCCGGCTTTGATGCGGGCTCAGCGCCGGAGCCCTCATCAAAGCAGGGGAGATGAGGGCTCCGGCTTCAATGAACTGCTCCTTTAACAGTTTATCTTCCTCCTTCACACTGTCAGGATCAACTTGTTTAACTGCTCGCAGCGCCTCCTGCAGGTTAAGAGCATAGTCCCTTATACTGTCCTGCATCTTGATTTCAGCTGCAGTGCGGGTGTCAAGGGTGCTTCTCAGTTTGGCTAGAATCTTTTTAACAGTCTCTTTGTCAGTGTCCTGCCAGGCTTTCACCTCTCTCTGTGCTGCACCCGTTAGCTGTCCAATGAGAATGTTCACTTTCTGGCTTTCAGACAGGGGGTAAACTTTAAACAAACTGCACAGTCTCTCTTTAAATTCACTCAGGGTATGTGACTCACCCGAGTACTGCGGTAGCCAGGCCGCTCCCGGTATATAGGGCATAGACAGCGGCATTATGGGGACCGCTGCGGCGGGCGCTACTCCTTGCGGCGCTGCAGGCTGGGCGACAGCATCCGCCGCTGCATTGTTGCTCGGCACAGACATTCTCTTCCCCCCCTAGCTAACGTTAGCCAGGGCCGGGGGGTTGTGTGAGCTCACCGGCGGCCGCTTCGCAGGCCCGACGCTCCGGGCTGTAGGCCTCAGCTCCTCTCCTCGCGCGCTGTCCTCTCTTCCCGCGCGGCACTTCACTTCTTCGCGCTCTGTGGCAGGCTCCACCCACGATGACCTGCCCTTTTCTTCCAGGGCGCGCCAAGCAGCGCGGCAATGGCAGCAATTGACGCCAATTTCACACAGTCTTTTACACAAACACAGTCTATGGCACACAGGACCCAGGGGTACCGGGCTCCGTAATCCTGTTCGTGATGCCAAGTTGGGTCGCCCTTCCAGGGCTGTGGGGTACTCGGTACCGGGCCGGTGTCAGCGGGATGTGTCACAGCAGCGGTGACCCGGTCCGTGGCCCTGGGCGCCCAAGTAATGGGGGAATTGAAATGGTGGAATGTAGTAACCCTCCGTCAGGTGCAATAGATCTGACAGGCACACAGTAATTAGTTTCACTTCTCTCTCCTTGCCCACTTATCAGAAAACCCCACCCCTCCTAGTTATCTCCTGACTCTACAGGCTCTGTGAAACCTGATATCACAGTGACTCAGCAGACCTTCTAGTGAGCAGATATCAACACTTTGGCTTCTCAGGCACATTGCGCCTGATTTCAACACAAATTGAAAGGTTAGTATTTTCTTTTTTTATTCATCACGATTGTGTATTTAGCTTGTTTTATGAAGGATTAATGCTAAGTTAGTGTACATAAGTACTGTTTTCTTAGACAAAAGGAGGGTGGCTTCTAAGGCACATTGCGCCCTAACACATACTCTTTCTCTCTTGCTTCAGATTTTCTGCTGCAATGGCCAGAAAACAGTATGATTCATCTAAACCCCTTCATTTAGAAGAAATGAAGATTTTTTTGTTAGAAGATGATGAGGAAGAACCAGCAGTAACTGAGGATTTAGAGGAATCTAGTGACATTTCATCTGAAGATGAGGTAGCAGAATGTAACACTGATTCTGGAACAGAGCAGGATGGTGATGACACTGATACAGAGGAAACAGACACAGATCTAGCTTATTATTTGGGCAAAGATAAAAATACAAAGTGGAACAAAAAGGCACCCAAGAACAAACAGCGTAGAGAATCCCACAATATTATTACACACCTTCCTGGAGTTATTGGAAGTGCTAGAAAAGCTAAAACTGCAGTGGAATGTTGGAGTAATCTAATTACAGATAGCATGCTGGAAACTATTGTTCGGTTCACTAACCAGTATATTGACACAATCAAAGAGCAATTCTCCAGAGAGAGGGACATCAAAAACAATGATGTGATTGAACTCAAGGCATTTATTGGCTTGTTATACCTAGCTGGTGCTTTCAGAGCAAATGGAGCTGTGGGGGACAGACGGTGATGGCATCGAAAAATTCAGCCTTGTGATGAATCTGAAACGATTCAAAGTCCTGATCCGTTGCCTCCGTTTCGATGATCGAAGTACCCGGACAGAACGAAAAGGTTATGACCGGCTTCTTTACAATGCTGAATGTGGGTGGCATCAACTCACAAGTAATTTACCTCGGTAATGAACTTAAACAAATGCGCAGGAGAATGTACCTAAAACATTTGGCTAATGAACTGGTGAGTGGAGAGCTAAGCCTAAGAAGTACAAAGACGGTTGGAATGCCCCTTGCCCTGCAACACCGGTTGAAGAGATATCGTCCCAAGGACGTTCCAGAACAAACACCGACTCTACCTCCTTCTAAAAGACGCAGTTGTACTACCTGCTCATTTGTATCTGGTTTCAGAAGGCTTTCTAAATATGACTGCAAAATATGTAAAGAATCAATCTGCCTTTCCCATGCAACTTTCGTCTGCCAGCCTTGCTTTTCTAAGTGTACCTGTGCTGCTTCTGCTGCAATTGAAACCACTGAAGATGAGTAGAAAATAATTAAGTAACATCTAAGTGCAATATCCTTTAAGTTTTTTTCCATAATTTTATATTTAAGCAATAGTTAAGTAAAGATAACTGGAGCCTATTTGGCGGTACTACCGAAAAGTGGTACTTTTAGTTTTAATAAGTTTATGGTTAATAAATGTTTTTTTTTGCATCTGATTTGGTGTAATCTCTTTTAATACATTCCTATGAAGGTCACTGACTACTTCTATAGTCCTGAAATTGAAATATGTAGCTACTATAGGTGGTTTTCTGACCTGTGCTTGTCAGGCACATTGCGCATGAACTGAGGAGAATCTATATTGCGCCTGACGGAGGGTTAATGGAATAGTTCGTGACGCCACCCGTGGTGTTCGGCAAGTGAGATTTTAAGCCGATGCTGCATGCAGATCCACTGGGACTGATGGTATGGTGCAGCCAAGATGTGAAAGTTCCCTACAGGTGAAGCTGTAGTCCCAGGGCAGTGTAGATGTGGTTGGCACGGGGATGTTGCAGTGCCGGAATGGTAGGAAGCAGACAAAGACACAGCGGGGTGCAATTTCTGTACCTTTACTTGATAAATGCAGTCCAGGGTCCTGATTACAGATGGTACTGGAGCAGGCTAGCCTGGAAGCAGCTCAGGGATTCTCTCTCAGCAGATGGGCTGTGCAGTCTCCTTCTTAGCGCTTATTTGAGTGAAGTACTCCTAGTACTGAGTTACGCTGAAGTTCTTCCTACTTCTCTTATTGTCTCTTAGAACTACCTCGTATGGCAGACAGCTGTAGCCGTATTCCTCTCTTGGCTCACTCCGTGCTGTTGTGCTTCCGAGTCTTAGATGGGAGTCGGGCATTTACAGCCTCCTACTCCTCTGGTGTCTGTTGCAGGACCGTTAGTATCCATACAACCGTGGAGACCAGGCTCCAGTTCATGCGCTCTCGATGGAGATGAGACTTTCCTCCTTGCTCGATCTCCACACTTCCCCCTCCTCACACTAACTACTCACTCCTTCCTCTTGGCCCTCAGAGAGCACTCCTCCCTTCAATTCCGGTTCAGAGTCCCCCCTGCTGGCCTGGAGTGGAACTGTGTTGCAGGTATAGGTTAACTGCGAGAGAGACCCTTCACTGCTTCCAAGCCTGGCATTACCCTCCCTGGAGGAAGGTAAAGCCCCTGTGGCGGCCATATTCCTGGGCACGCCACATTGATGCGTGTCCAGGACGCCAATACCAGAGGGGACCCAAATCATCAGGAGGTGCTGGTCCAGGTGGTGCAAGACTTGCAGCGGTCTCTTGTCAGTATGCAAGACAAATTAACCTGGATGGAGCAAAGAATGGGAGAACAACAGTCTGACCCATCGTACTCATACAACCATTCTTCGGCCCGACCTATAAGGGATCTGTGGGTGTTATTTGATTACTTAAGTCCTGCATACCCTGTCTGAAATGGGCCTCCCAGTAAGCAACCTTGTTTTGCAGAGCCTCCATATACTCTTGTAAAGAGTTAATCATGGAGAACAACTGATCCAACCTTGCCTCAGTCATCATTATCCCAGCAGATTTCACTTTAATTTCAGGAATTACTCTGTTAGTTTGTGTTATACTCTTTGCTTTGTTAATACAGTTTATTTGTCTCAACTACCGCGGTCGCAGCCTGGAGTGGTTAGGGGCCCGATCACGAGTTTGCACTGTGCTGCTGTGTAGCTCCGTGCTTTGGCTGCCAGGCTGCAATTGGCCTGACACATGGCTGTTCTGTGCACACAGGAGGGGAGGAGTCAGGGGTCACATGATCAGGGGCCTCAGTGTGTGCAGGACTCTGCTGTGCTGGTTGTCATGGTGCTGGATGAGGGGAAGTTTATGTGTGGGGTCAGGAGGGGTTTTACAGTGTGGATGTACTGTAGCAGAGCCGTGTGTGTACGAGGTGTATGGAGCAGAGCTGTGTGTGTATGAGGTGTGCGGAGCGGAGCCGTGTGTGTACAAGGTGTATGGAGCGGAGCCGCATAGGTATGAGGTGGACGGAGAGGAGCCGTGTGTGTATGAGGTGTACGGAGTGGAGCCATGTGTGTACGAGGTGTACGGAGCGGAGCCGTGTGTGTATGAGGTGTATGGAGCAGAGCCGCATGTGTACAAGATGTACAGAGCGGAGCCGCATGTGTATGAGGTGGACGGAGTGGAGCCGTGTGTGTACGAAGTGTACAGAGCAGAGCCGCATGTGTATGAGGCGGCCGGAGAGGAGCCGCGTGTGTACGTAGCCGCGGCTACGCGCACGCCGGTTTCCAAGGTAAACAGCGGGTATCCAGGAGCCGCGGCTCCTGGATACCTGACGTTTACATTAGCAGCCAGCGTCGCTCATCGCTGGTCTCTCGCTGCCACACGCAGCGATGTGCGCTGGGCAGCGGGAGACCAGCAATCGAAAAACGGCCCAGGCCGCTCGAGCACGATCAGCGATAACCGGCAGGGGGGCCAGTCGCTGATCCCCATCTTACACAGCGATCTCACTGGCGAGATCGCTGATGTGTCAGCGAGATCGCTTAGTGTGATGGGGCCTTTAGGCTACGGCCACACTATCAGTATTTGTTCAGTATTTCTTCTCAGCATTTGAAAGCCAAAACCAGGTGAGGAACAATCAGAGGACAAGGTATAATAGAAATAAGTGCACCAATTCTGCATGTTTGACCCAGTCCGGGTTTTGGCTTACACATGAAATACTGAAATACTGGCTAAATACTGATAGCGTGACCGTAGCAATACGGCAGCTTTTGAGGATGAACTTTTGTTACTAGACTAATGGAACTCTTTTTGCAATTTGGTGAATTATCCAACTTTAAGATAAATTTAGACAAATCCAAAGCACTAAATATATCTGCCCCCCCAAAGTGATATCTCCATTGTTAAAGATATAACACCCTTTAAGTGGACCTCTGGACAAATCAAATATCTAGGAGTGCACATCTCTAATAAACCTTAAACTTTATTCCACAAAAACTTTTCACTTCTGATCGAGAATATCAAAAACGTATGACCTACCAAGTATCTCGTGGATGGGGAGAGTGAATATAATCAAGTCATACATACTACCAAAATGTATCTATGTAATGAATATGATTCCAATAAATCTTCCAAACTCCTTTCTTTTTTATAAACAAACTAGATGGTGGCCCAATTCTAACGCATCGGGTATTCTAGAATATGTATGTATGCATGCTGGCCAGCGGGAGACTGACGTTCAAAAAATGGTCCAGGACGATCCACCACGATCGGCGATCTCACAGCGGGGCCTTGGTCGCTGCTGTGTGTCACACTGAGCGAGATCGCTAGCGCCGGTCGAGATACTTCCGCAGCCGGGAGATGACCGGATGCAGCCGGGAGATGACCGGCTGCAACCGGCAGATGACCCACGGCAACCATCGGGAGATCAGCGGCTAGTGCCACAGATCTCCTGACGGTAGCCCTATCCTGGTATGCAATGGTCCCCTCACCCCCCCCAATCCTGGTATGCATGGTCCTCTCACCCCTCTATCCTGGTATGCATGGTCCCCTCACCCCCTATCCTGGTATGCATGGTCCTCTCACCCCATATCCTGGTATGCATGGTCCTCTCACACCCCAAACCTGGTATGCATGGTCCCCGAACCCCCCTATCCTGGTATGCATGGCCCTCTCACCCCCCTATCCTGGTATGTAAGCTACCCCTCACCCCCCTATCTTGATATGCATGGTCATCTCACCCCCAATCTTGATATGCATGGTCCTCTCACCCCCCAATCCTGAGATGCATGGTTCTCTCACCCCCCTTTCCTGATATGCATGGTCCTCTCACCCCCCAATTCTGATATGCATGGCCCCCTCACCCCCTATCCTGGTATGCATGCTACCTCTCACCCCCCCTATCCTGATATGTAGGGTCCTCTCACCACTATTAAACTGCACACATACAAAAAAAACCCAAAACATTTATACTTACCTTTCTTCACTGTGCTCCAGTGCTGTCACGTTCTGCTGGAGGCCGGGGGAGGAGTGTGGCGACGGAGTACGCGCATGCCCATACCGCGCTGTCCGGCGCCATATTGCTGAAGGCACACTGCAAATGTGGCTTCAGTAAAATGGAGCCGGATAGCGCTATGTGCATGCGCGATTCCGACACCGCACTCCTGCCCCGGTCTCCGTTGAGAAGAGAAGCGCCGCGGCAACGCTCCTCCCAGTCACGTAAGTGTGTAAGTATGTAATCCCCTGCCTCGCTGGCTGAGAAAATGAACTGTGCCCCACGGGATTTGAATCCCCCACCAAGCCTCAGATGACGGGCGGCTCAGCCAATGAGCGGAGGCACGCGGCTTGGCGGGGGATTCAAATCCCGTGCGGCAACACTCATTGGCTCAGCCAGCGGGGCGGGGGATTTGATTCCCACGCCGCTCATTGAATGCCGGCCACCATATCTAACGCATTGGCTATCTTCTATATAATAGTCTAATTCTGTCTCTGATTGGTCGCGGCCGGCCAGGCGCGACCAATCAGCGACGCGGGATTTCCGTTACAAACAGAGAGACAGACAGACAGAATTAGGCGATTATATAGTAGATTATTTCAAACTACATATGGAAACACAAAAAAGCTAGACTTGCTCACAAAATACTCACCCTCTCCCAAAAATTAGGAGGCTTAGAACTTCCAGACCTCACGTATTACCACAAGGTGATCCATATGGCTAGATGGCTGAAACTAATACACTTTCATAGGATTGGTGAGAACAGAATTCTGGAACTAGTTCTATTGGGCAGAGACGCTAGTAGAGCACCAAGCCTAACCAACTTGGATGAAACAACACAACTCTAAAAATTAAAAGAGACATAATCCAGAAATTATCACCATCTTCCTCTTTCACTGAGATGGCTCCCATAAGCTCTATTCCTTATCTACTAAATCCTAACTACATAGACATATATGATCTATGGTCGTCTCTACCAAATCTTCCTATCTCCTACCCAAGAGCTAACAAAATACTGTGTATTATCCTTTGGCCAAAAGAGGCCAAGAAACACCCCACAAACTTCTTGCAATACCAACATGTAAAGTATATTTTAGACCAATTCCATCTAAAAGCTGAAATCGCAGAAAAATGAACATGGCTGTCATGATCCAGGACGGGGTTTCGCTTTGGCCCGTCCTGGTCAGACAGGGGTTTAATTGTTTCTGCCTCTCTCTGGCAGAGGGTGGCTATTTAATGCTCCCTGGACCTAGGTCCGGTGTTAGTTATACTCCTGCCCTCGGCTGAGTTGACCTCTTGTGTACGTGTGCCTGATAACTTGTTGCTTGTTTGGTTTTGATCCGGTTCTGTCCCTGTTACGAGTTCTGCCTGTCCCTGTTGTACCGCACCGCCCTCTCGTGTATGACTCTCTGCTTGTGACTTGACTATTCTCTGCTCATCCCTTTTGTACCGCACCGCCCTCTCGTGTATGACCTCTGCTTGTCTGACCTGCGTTTTCCTCTCCTCTACTACAGTATTCCTGCAGTAGGTACATTACATCATCTGCAGTAGTAGGACGCTAAGCCCCGCCCCCTGCAGTCACATGATGCTCATGATGCTCCTGTAGAGTACGTGAGCAACTCAATATATCATCCAGGTAAACTACTGCAAATCTACCCACCAGTGAGAAAAACATAATTTATGAAATGTTCATAGACTGCCGAAACATTGGTTATCGGAATGACAGCACCAAATTTTCAATATGACCCTCAGGTGTATTGAATGCGGTCTTCCATTCGTCACCATAGCGTATACATATAAGGTTATATGACCCTTGTAACAACCCTGCTGGCATCGCTGCATGGCCTCCCATTTCCCACTAACCAACTTGCTGTGATTTCTGTCTGCTGCCAGCTCCATGCTTTGTGCTCTGTTCCTCTTCTCTCCTGCATGCTTCCTGGCTGTGTGTGTATAGGGGGGCGGTGCCAGAACTTTCTGGTTCTTGAGGAGTCAGGGTGCACCTGTCTAATCTGTCCCTGACCAATTACCATGAACCCTCTAGTATTTAGGGCAGCTCCATCCAATCAACTCTGCCTGAGCAATGTATTAACACAGTTAGTATCATGCTACTGAGCCTGCCAGGGCCTCTTCTGTGTATCTCCTTCTTTGCAGGTTTTTCTCCTAGCCTTGCTTGGTTCTCTCTGCCCTCCATGAGGCTGAATATCCTGGGCTCTGTCTTGTTTTAGTTTTGTCTCGTACCTGTCTTGCTGCCTCCAGGAGGCAGTATTTCCTGGTCCCTGTGCCATTATGGCTTGTCTTGGTCTAAGCCCAGCTTTGTATCTGTGTATACTTCGGTCCCTGTACCTTGTCTCGTTCTGTTTCCCTGTCTGAACTCTACCCTACCTCTGTCTGTCAGTCTCCTTGTCTGTGGTTCCTTTCCCTGCTGTGTCTTTCCTGGTGTCCTCCCTGTCTGCTTGTTCTCCGTACTCTAGCGGTTCTGCTCTGTTCTGCAGCTTCTCTCTGCATACCTTGTGGTTCTGCTTTGCTCTGCTGCTGCGGAACCTCTTGCTGCAGCTTCTCTCCGCATACCTTGCGGTTCCGCTTTGCTTCATTCTTGCTGCTGCAGTATGCCTTGCTGCAGCTCCTCTCTGCATACCTGCGGTTCCGCTCTGCTCTCCTTTTCTGTGGCACCTGCTGCTGCAGAACCTCTTGCTACAACCCTGCGATTTTGCTCCGTTTCCATACCATATCCTGTGGATCCTTGTCCTACCCATCTACACTGGTTCCTAAACCAGTTTCCGCATCTTCTGTCTGAACAGCTCTCTACCTGTCCCGTCATATTCCACTTGCTCCTATCAGTACCCGTACCTTCACATGCTGTGTAAACAGGACCCTACCTGTTCCTCCATATTCCATTCCTTCCGGCCAGTACCCGTACCTGCTGTGTCAACAGGTCCCTACCTGTTACTTTGTTCATCACACCAGCCTGCCCTGTGTCTCAAGCCATGCCCGCCTGCCCTGTATCTCTGCCGTGCAACCGTCTCCCCAAGTGGGATCAGCAGACACAGCCAGACACCACCCTGGAGTGGCACCTGGCAGCTGCCTGCCGCACAAGCCTGACCTCACCATTAGAGGCTCCAGTGAAGACCAAGGCAGCTTTCATAGTCACGCCCCTTCCAGGGTAGTCTGGTTTGTGGCACAATGGGGCCACAACCGCCCGGCTCACACCCACCAGTCAGGGCGTGAGCGTGACACCCCTCTCACACTGAGTTTGTAAAATCATTTCTCTCCAGATAATTGGTTATACCGGTCAGGTATAAGGGGTAAAGGACAGGGATTGTGCACCGTGATTTTACTACTCTCTCTAAGATCCAAGCACGGACACACGGTGACTGGAGAGGTGGACGCCGGATATGAGCCTCAGCCGCACTCTGGAAGGGGTTAAATAAAGATTTCTGCATTTTCGCTCCTGGTTTGGAGTCGATAGCACAATCATATGCCGCCATATAGTAGCCGTCCGGTAACTGGTGATAATTCCCTCATGTGTGGGGTCTATTTGTCTCCAGAGAAATCACACGTTACATTCCACACACAACACTGTGTAGAAAAGGCGGCGTGGGGGAATTGTGCCAGTAGTGAGGGGGAATAATGGCGGGAAGGTCACTGACTGAGGAGAAGTCTCCATGTAGCGTCAGCACTCCGGAGATCATGTGACCCCTGACTCCTCCCCTCCTGTGACCTCATCACAGGTCCTGTGCGCACAGAGCAGCCATATATGTGGAGTGCGGCTCTGCGGGTGGAGGTAAGTGCTGGAGGCTCCATTATTCTCTATGTGGAGTGCGGCTCTGCGGGTGGAGGTCGGTGCTGGAGGCTCCATTATTCTCTATGTGGAGTACGGCTCTGCGGGTGGAGGTCGGTGCCGGAGGCTCCATTATTCTCTATGTGGTGTGCGGCTCTGCGGGTGGAGGTCGGTGCCGGAGGCTCCATTATTCTCTATGTGGAGTACGGCTCTGCGGGTGGAGGTTGGTGCTGGAGGCTCCATTATTCTCTATGTGGAGTACGGCTCTGCGGGTGGAGGTCGGTGCTGGAGGATCCATTATTCTCTATGTGGAGTGCGGCTCTGCGGGTGGAGGTCGGTGCTGGAGGATCCATTATTCTCTATGTGGAGGGCGGCTCTGCGGGTGGAGGTCGGTGCTGGAGGCTCCATTATTCTCTATGTGGTGTGCGGCTCTGCGGGTGGAGGTCGGTGCCGGAGGCTCCATTATTCTCTATGTGGAGTACGGCTCTGCGGGTGGAGGTTGGTGCTGGAGGCTCCATTATTCTCTATGTGGAGTACGGCTCTGCGGGTGGAGGTCGGTGCTGGAGGATCCATTATTCTCTATGTGGAGTGCGGCTCTGCAGGTGGAGGTCGGTGCTGGAGGATCCATTATTCTCTATGTGGAGTGCGGCTCTGCGGGTGGAGGTCGGTGCTGGAGGCTCCATTATTCTCTATGTGGAGTGCGGCTCTGCGGGTGGAGGTCGGTGCTGGAGGCTCCATTATTCTCTATGTGGAGTGCGGCTCTGCGGGTGGAGGTCGGTGCCGGAGGCTCCATTATTCTCTATGTGGAGTGTGGCTCTGCGGGTGGAGGTAAGTGCTGGAGGCTCCATTATTCTCTATGTGGAGAGCGGCTCTGCGGGTGGAGGTCGGTGCTGGAGGCTCCATTATTCTCTATGTGGAGGTCGGTGCCGGAGGCTCCATTATTCTCTATGTGGAGTGCGGCTCTGCGGGTGGAGGTCAGTGCTGGAGGCTCCATTATTCTCTATGTGGAGGTCGGTGCTGGATGCTCCATTATTCTCTATGTGAAGTGCGGCTCTGCGGGTGGAGGTAAGTGCTGGAGGCTCCATTATTCTCTATGTGGAGTACGGCTCTGCGGGTGGAGGTCGGTGCTGGAGGATCCATTATTCTCTATGTGGAGTGCGGCTCTGCAGGTGGAGGTCGGTGCTGGAGGATCCATTATTCTCTATGTGGAGTGCGGCTCTGCGGGTGGAGGTCGGTGCTGGAGGCTCCATTATTCTCTATGTGGAGTGCGGCTCTGCGGGTGGAGGTCGGTGCTGGAGGCTCCATTATTCTCTATGTGGAGTGCGGCTCTGCGGGTGGAGGTCGGTGCCGGAGGCTCCATTATTCTCTATGTGGAGTGTGGCTCTGCGGGTGGAGGTAAGTGCTGGAGGCTCCATTATTCTCTATGTGGAGAGCGGCTCTGCGGGTGGAGGTCGGTGCTGGAGGCTCCATTATTCTCTATGTGGAGGTCGGTGCCGGAGGCTCCATTATTCTCTATGTGGAGTGCGGCTCTGCGGGTGGAGGTCAGTGCTGGAGGCTCCATTATTCTCTATGTGGAGGTCGGTGCTGGATGCTCCATTATTCTCTATGTGAAGTGCGGCTCTGCGGGTGGAGGTAAGTGCTGGAGGCTCCATTATTCTCTATGTGGAGTACGGCTCTGCGGGTGGAGGTCGGTGCTGGAGGATCCATTATTCTCTATGTGGAGTGCGGCTCTGCAGGTGGAGGTCGGTGCTGGAGGATCCATTATTCTCTATGTGGAGTGCGGCTCTGCGGGTGGAGGTCGGTGCTGGAGGCTCCATTATTCTCTATGTGGAGTGCGGCTCTGCGGGTGGAGGTCAGTGCTGGAGGCTCCATTATTCTCTATGTGGAGGTCGGTGCTGGATGCTCCATTATTCTCTATGTGAAGTGCGGCTCTGCGGGTGGAGGTAAGTGCTGGAGGCTCCATTATTCTCTATGTGGAGTACGGCTCTGCGGGTGGAGGTCGGTGCTGGAGGATCCATTATTCTCTATGTGGAGTGCGGCTCTGCAGGTGGAGGTCGGTGCTGGAGGATCCATTATTCTCTATGTGGAGTGCGGCTCTGCGGGTGGAGGTCGGTGCTGGAGGCTCCATTATTCTCTATGTGGAGGTCGGTGCCGGAGGCTCCATTATTCTCTATGTGGAGTGCGGCTCTGCGGGTGGAGGTCAGTGCTGGAGGCTCCATTATTCTCTATGTGGAGGTCGGTGCTGGATGCTCCATTATTCTCTATGTGAAGTGCGGCTCTGCGGGTGGAGGTAAGTGCTGGAGGCTCCATTATTCTCTATGTGGAGTGCGGCTCTGCGGGTGGAGGTCGGTGCCGGAGGCTCCATTATTCTCTATGTGGAGTGCGGCTCTGCGGGTGGAGGTCGGTGCTGGAGGCTCCATTATTCTCTATGTGGAGTACGGCTCTGCGGGTGGAGGTCGGTGCTGGAGGATCCATTATTCTCTATGTGGAGTACGGCTCTGCGGGTGGAGGTTGGTGCTGGAGGATCCATTATTCTCTATGTGGAGTGCGGCTCTGCGGGTGGAGGTCGGTGCTGGAGGCTCCATTATTCTCTATGTGGAGGTCGGTGCCGGAGGCTCCATTATTCTCTATGTGGAGTGTGGCTCTGCGGGTGGAGGTAAGTGCTGGAGGCTCCATTATTCTCTATGTGGAGTGCGGCTCTGCGGGTGGAGGTCAGTGCTGGACGCTCCATTATTCTCTATGTGGAGGTCGGTGCTGGATGCTCTATTATTCTCTATGTGAAGTGCGGCTCTGCGGGTGGAGGTAAGTGCTGGAGGCTCCATTATTCTCTATGTAGAGTGCGGCTCTGCGGGTGGAGGTCAGTGCTGGAGGCTCCATTATTCTCTATGTGGAGTGCGGCTCTGCGGGTGGAGGTAAGTTCTGGAGGCCCCGTTATTCTCTATGTGGAGTGCGGCTCTGCGGGTGGAGGTCGGTGCTGGAGGCTCCATTATTCTCTATGTGGAGAGCGGCTCTGCGGGTGGAGGTAGGTGCTGGAGGCTCCATTATTCTCTATGTGGAGTGCGGCTCTGCGGGTGGAGGTCTGTGCTGGAGGCTCCATTATTCTCTATGTGGAGTGCGGCTCTGCGGGTGGAGGTCGGTGCTGGAGGCTCCATTATTCTCTATGTGGAGTGTGGCTCTGCGGGTGGAGGTCTGTGCTGGAGGCTCCATTATTCTCTATGTGGAGTGCGGGTGGAGGTCGGTGCCGGAGGCTCCATTATTCTCTATGTGGAGTGCGGCTCTGCGGGTGGAGGTAGGTGCTGGAGGCTTAATTATTCTCTATGTGGAGTGCGGCTCTGCGGGTGGAGGTAGGTGCTGGAGGCTTCATTATTCTCTATGTGGAGTGCGGCTCTGCGGGTGGAGGTCGGTGCTGGAGGCTCCATTATTCTCTATGTGGAGTGCGGCTCTGCGGGTGGAGGTCGGTGCTGGAGGCTCCATTATTCTCTATGTGGAGTGTGGCTCTGCGGGTGGAGGTCGGTGCTGGATGCTCCATTATTCTCTATGTGAAGTGCGGCTCTGCGGGTGGAGGTAAGTGCTGGAGGCTCCATTATTCTCTATGTGGAGTGTGGCTCTGCGGGTGGAGGTCAGTGCTGGAGGCTCCATTCTCTATGTGGAGTGCGGCTCTGCGGGTGGAGGTCGGTGCTGGAGGCTCCATTATTCTCTATGTGGAGTGCGGCTCTGCGGGTGGAGGTCGGTGCTGGAGGCTCCATTATTCTCTATGTGGAGTGCGGCTCTGCGGGTGGAGGTAAGTGCTGGAGGCTCCATTATTCTCTATGTGGAGTGCGGCTCTGCGGGTGGAGGTCAGTGCTGGAGGCTCCATTATTCTCTATGTGGAGTGCGGCTCTGCGGGTGGAGGTCGGTGCTGGAGGCTCCATTATTCTCTATGTGGAGTGCGGCTCTGCGGGTGGAGGTCAGTGCTGGAGGCTCCATTATTCTCTATGTGGAGTGCGGGTGGAGGTCGGTGCTGGAGGCTCCATTATTCTCTATGTGTAGTGCGGCTCTGCGGGTGGAGGTCGGTGCCGGAGGCTCCATTATTCTCTATGTGGAGTGCGGCTCTGCGGGTGGAGGTCAGTGCTGAAGGTTCCATTATTCTCTATGTGGAGTGCGGGTGGAGGTCGGTGCCGGAAGCTCCATTATTCTCTATGTGTAGTGCGGCTCTGCGGGTGGAGGTCGGTGCCGGAGGCTCCATTATTCTCTATGTGGAGTGCGGCTCTGCGGGTGGAGGTTGGTGCTGGAGGCTCCATTATTCTCTATGTGGAGTGCGGCTCTGCATGTGGAGGTTGGTGCTGGAGGCTCTATTATTCTCTATGTGGAGTGTGGCTCTGCGGGTGGAGGTCGGTGCCGGAGGCTCCATTATTCTCTATGTGGAGTGCGGCTCTGCGGGTGGAGGTCGGTGCCGGAGGCTCCATTATTCTCTATGTGGAGGGCGGCTCTGCGGGTGGAGGTCGGTGCTGGAGGCTCCATTATTCTCTATGTGGTGTGCGGCTCTGCGGGTGGAGGTCGGTGCTGGAGGCTCCATTATTCTCTATGTGGAGTGCGGCTCTGCGGGTGGAGGTAGGTGCTGGAGGCTCCATTATTCTCTATGTGGAGGGCGGCTCTGCGGGTGGAGGTCGGTGCTGGAGGCTCCATTATTCTCTATGTGGTGTGCGGCTCTGCGGGTGGAGGTCGGTGCTGGAGGCTCCATTATTCTCTATGTGGAGTACGGCTCTGCGGGTGGAGGTTGGTGCTGGAGGATCCATTATTCTCTATGTGGAGTGCGGCTCTGCGGGTGGAGGTCAGTGCTGGAGGCTCCATTATTCTCTATGTGGAGTGCGGCTCTGCGGGTGGAGGTAAGTTCTGGAGGCCCCATTATTCTCTATGTGGAGTGCGGCTCTGCGGGTGGAGGTCGGTGCTGGAGGCTCCATTATTCTCTATGTGGAGAGCGGCTCTGCGGGTGGAGGTAGGTGCTGGAGGCTCCATTATTCTCTATGTGGAGTGCGGCTCTGCGGGTGGAGGTCTGTGCTGGAGGCTCCATTATTCTCTATGTGGAGTGCGGCTCTGCGGGTGGAGGTAGGTGCTGGAGGCTTCATTATTCTCTATGTGGAGTGCGGCTCTGCGGGTGGAGGTCGGTGCTGGAGGCTCCATTATTCTCTATGTGGAGTGCGGCTCTGCGGGTGGCGGTCGGTGCCGGAGGATCCATTATTCTCTATGTGGAGGTCGGTGCCGGAGGCTCCATTATTCTCTATGTGGAGTGTGGCTCTGCGGGTGGAGGTCAGTGCTGGAGGCTCCATTATTCTCTATGTGGAGTGCGGCTCTGCGGGTGGAGGTCGGTGCTGGAGGCTCCATTATTCTCTATGTGGAGTGTGGCTCTGCGGGTGGAGGTCGGTGCTGGAGGCTCCATTATTCTCTATGTGGAGTGCGGCTCTGCGGGTGGAGGTCGGTGCTGGAGGCCCCATTATTCTCTATGTGGAGTGCGGCTCTGCGGGTGGAGGTCGGTGCTGGAGGCTCCATTATTCTCTATGTGGAGTGCTGCTCTGCGGGTGGAGGTAAGTGCTGGAGGCTCCATTATTCTCTATGTGGAGTGCGGCTCTGCGGGTGGAGGTCGGTGCTGGAGGCTCCATTATTCTCTATGTGGAGTGCGGCTCTGCGGGTGGAGGTCGGTGCTGGAGGCTCCATTATTCTCTATGTGGAGTGCGGCTCTGCGGGTGGAGGTCGGTGCTGGAGGCTCCATTATTCTCTATGTGGAGTGCGGGTGGAGGTCGGTGCTGGAGGCTCCATTATTCTCTGTGTAGTGCGGCTCTGCGGGTGGAGGTCGGTGCCGGAGGCTCCATTATTCTCTGTGGAGTGCGGCTCTGCGGGTGGAGGTAGGTGCTGGAGGCTCCATTATTCTCTGTGTAGTGCGGCTCTGCGGGTGGAGGTAGGTGCTGGAGGCTCCATTATTCTCTGTGTAGTGCGGCTCTGCGGGTGGAGGTCGGTGCCGGAGGCTCCATTATTCTCTATGTGGAGTGTGGCTCTGCGGGTGGAGGTCGGTGCCGGAGGCTCCATTATTCTCTATGTGGAGTGCGGCTCTGCGGGTGGAGGTCGGTGCTGGAGGCTCCATTATTCTCTATGTGGAGTGCGGCTCTGCGGGTGGAGGTCGGTGCCGGAGGCTCCATTATTCTCTATGTGGAGTGCGGGTGGAGGTTGGTGCTGGAGGCTCTATTATTCTCTATGTGGAGTGCGGGTGGAGGTTGGCGCTGGAGGCTCCATTATTCTCTATGTGGAATGCGGGTGGAGGTCGGTGCTGGAGGCTCCATTATTCTCTATGTGGAGTGCGGGTGGAGGTCGGTGCCGGAGGCTCCATTATTCTCTATGTGGAGTGCGGCTCTGCGGGTGGAGGTTGGTGCTGGAGGCTCCATTATTCTCTATGTGGAGTGCGGCTCTGCGGGTGGAGGTCTCTGCTGGAGGCTCCATTATTCTCTATGTGGAGGTAGGTGCTGGAGGCTCCATTATTCTCTATGTGGAGTGCGGCTCTGCATGTGGAGGTTGGTGCTGGAGGCTCTATTATTCTCTATGTGGAGTGCGGCTCTGCGGGTGGAGGTCAGTGCTGAAGGCTCCATTATTCTCAATGTGGAGTGTGGCTCTGCGGGTGGAGGTCGGTGCCGGAGGCTTCATTATTCTCTATGTGTAGTGCGGCTCTGCGGGTGGAGGTCAGTGCTGGAGGCTCCATTATTCTCAATGTGGAGTGTGGCTCTGCGGGTGGAGGTCGGTGCTGGAGGCTCCATTATTCTCTATGTGGAGTACGGCTCTGCGGGTGGAGGTCGGTGCTGGAGGCTCCATTATTCTCTATGTGGAGTGCGGCTCTGCGGGTGGAGGTCGGTGCTGGAGGCTCCATTATTCTCTATGTGGAGGTCGGTGCCGGAGGCTCCATTATTCTCTATGTGGAGTGCGGCTCTGCGGGTGGAGGTAGGTGCTGGAGGCTTCATTATTCTCTATGTGGAGTGTGGCTCTGCGGGTGGAGGTCGGTGCTGGAGGCTCCATTATTCTCTATGTGGAGGTCGGTGCCGGAGGCTCCATTATTCTCTATGTGGAGTGCGGCTCTGCGGGTGGAGGTAGGTGCTGGAGGCTCCATTATTCTCTATGTGGAGTGTGGCTCTGCGGGTGGAGGTCGGTGCCGGAGGCTCCATTATTCTCTATGTGGAGTGCATCTCTGCGGGTGGAGGTCGGTGCTGGAGGCTCCATTATTCTCTATGTGGAGTGTGGCTCTGCGGGTGGAGGTCGGTGCTGGAGGCTCCATTATTCTCTATGTGGAGTGTGGCTCTGCAGGTGGAGGTAGGTGCTGGAGGCGCCATTATTCTCTATGTGGAGTGCGGGTGGAGGTCGGTGCTGGAGGCTCCATTATTCTCTATGTGGAGTGCGGGTGGAGGTTGGTGCTGGAGGCTCTATTATTCTCTATGTGGAGTGCGGGTGGAGGTTGGCGCTGGAGGCTCCATTATTCTCTATGTGGAATGCGGGTGGAGGTCGGTGCTGGAGGCTCCATTATTCTCTATGTGGAGTGCGGGTGGAGGTCGGTGCCGGAGGCTCCATTTTTCTCTATGTGGAGTGCGGCTCTGCGGGTGGAGGTCGGTGCCGGAGGCTCCATTATTCTCTATGTGGAGTGCGGCTCTACGGGTGGAGGTCGGTGCTGGAGGCTCCATTATTCTCTATGTGGAGTGCGCCTCTGCGGGTGGAGGTCGGTGCCGGAGGCTCCATTATTCTCTATGTGGAGTGCGGCTCTACGGGTGGAGGTCGGTGCTGGAGGCTCCATTATTCTCTATGTGGAGTGCGGCTCTGCGGGTGGAGGTCGGTGCTGGAGGCTCCATTATTCTCTATGTGGAGTGCGGCTCTGCGGGTGGAGGTCGGTGCTGGAGGCTCCATTATTCTCTATGTGGAGTGCGGCTCTGCGGGTGGAGGTCGGTGCCAGAGGCTCCATTATTCTCTATGTGGAGTGCGGCTCTGCGGGTGGAGGTCGGTGCCGGAGGCTCCATTATTCTCTATGTGGAGTGCGGCTCTACGGGTGGAGGTCGGTGCTGGAGGCTCCATTATTCTCTATGTGGAGTGCGCCTCTGCGGGTGGAGGTCGGTGCCGGAGGCTCCATTATTCTCTATGTGGAGTGCGGCTCTGCGGGTGGAGGTCGGTGCTGGAGGCTCCATTATTCTCTATGTGGAGTGCGGGTGGAGGTAGGTGCTGGAGGCTCCATTATTCTCTATGTGGAGTGTGGCTCTGCAGGTGGAGGTAGGTGCTGGAGGCTCCATTATTCTCTATGTGGAGTGCGGGTGGAGGTCGGTGCTGGAGGCTCCATTATTCTCTATGTGGAGTGCGGGTGGAGGTCGGTGCCAGAGGCTCCATTATTCTCTATGTGGAGTGCGGCTCTGCGGGTGGAGGTCGGTGCCGGAGGCTCCATTATTCTCTATGTGGAGTGCGGCTCTGCGGGTGGAGGTCGGTGCCGGAGGCTCCATTATTCTCTATGTGGAGTGCGGCTCTGCGGGTGGAGGTCTGTGCTGGAGGCTCCATTATTCTCTATGTGGAGGTAGTGCTGGAGGCTCCATTATTCTCTATGTGGAGTGTGGCTCTGCGGGTGGAGGTCAGTGCTGAAGGCCCCATTATTCTCTATGTGGAGTGTGGCTCTGCGGGTGGAGGTCAGTTCTGAAGGCTCCATTATTCTCTATGTGGAGTGCGGGTGGAGGTCGGTGCTGGAGGCTCCATTATTCTCTAAGTGGAGTGCGGCTCTGCGGGTCGAGGTCGGTGCTGGAGGCTCCATTATTCTCTATGTGGAGTGCGGCTCTGCGGGTGGAGGTCGGTGCCGGAGGCTCCATTATTCTCTGTGGAGTGCGGCTCTGCGGGTGGAGGTCGGTGCTGGAGGCTCCATTATTCTCTATGTGGAGTGCGGCTCTGTGGGTGGAGGTCGGTGCTGGAGAGTCCCCATTAGTGAGCACGGGGGACATTAACCCCTCATTGCGTTTTTGTTCTGTTTCCTGTAATGGATACATACCACCCAACTATGGAAGACAGGAAGGGAGGAAACGGATTGTTCTCATAGTACAGGGCCTCTTTCTTGGCCCCACAAAGTGTAATGCCCCCATTATGCCCCTTATTCGGTATTTTCCAGTGCGGTCTATGCCCTGGAAGTGTGTCCTGCAAGTGAAGACTTCCAGGGCATAGGCCACACTGGAATATACCAGCGCTTGCGCAGTAGCGATTATATGCTTCGCCCACAGTCGGGCAAAGCATACTGCGCAGGCGTCGGGGGGCCTTTACATTGCGCAAGCGCGGAAACCAACGGTGTCTGTGGTATTCACAGACGAAGATTACGTGAAGCAAGCCAAGGAGGTGGGGGGAGAAGACTCCTAAGCCACGCCCATCGGATCGAACTGCGGTGATTTGTGTGCATCCACAAGAAGCTAAAAAAGGTATTTTTTCCTCAAAGGTGTGGGGTCGGGAGGAGTCAAAGGCCCGATTAGAATCCTTATGGGACGCACAATTTAGTGATATCTTTATATGATATCACTAAATATAGGTAACATATTCCCTTTAACGGTATGCGCTAACGCCATACAGGTCTATGCACAGTGAACGCTTAGGGGGTTGTGGTGGACTGTAAATGCCTCCATACTGACTTTGAGTCCTTATTTTCTTTAGAAGGTTGTGGTGGCCATAATACTGTGTGAGGTGTAGTAAGGGCTTTCATACTGGGTGCGGTCTGTTGGGTAGGGCTGTGGAGTCGGTAAGCCACAGTTGCGACTCCGACTCCTGGATTTTATCAGGCTCCGACTCCGACTCCTTCTTAAATGGCCAATTCATAACAACAAATTTACTGTTGTAAAATATTAAACATCGTGCTTATTCAGTTTCTCACCATCATATAAGTAATCAGACCACTTAGAGCAAAAACTACATTTATTAGAATACAATTAGAATATAGCAAATAACTTTTATAAACTGTAAGTAAATATGCAATAAACACTTTTATGCAGTTAATAAGAAGAAATCTATAAATTTGTCCTCAGAAAAAGTATTGCCTCTGTCAGATCCTCCTTCATGGATGCCCTCAAATCTGATCTAATTATTTTGAGAGCAGAGAACAACCTCTCTACACTAACTTGTGTTGGTGGCAAAGCAGTAACCACTCGGGCAACATCTCTGACAATGTCAGGATACAGAGGAATCGCTTGTTGCACTGTTATTTTTGAGGAACGGTCAAATTTCTCAATTTCTTTTAGTGCACATGAAAAATTCTGCTGAAATGTACTGGCTGTGTTCCTTGATGGGGATGACTCTTCTTCTATGCGGGAACGCTTTGCACGGTCCTTGTGATCCAAATATTTTTCGAAATTAAATTCTTCATCAGTTGATGATGAGGGTGAAGATGTGGCAGGACGACCAAATTCTTCTTGTTCCTCCTGACTGTTCTGCAACCCTTTCATCCTTACTGCTATTTCAAACAGAGCTTCTTTTCCTTTACTTAGCTGTTGATCATCTAGAAGAATCTGATGCATTGGGTCTACATAAACAGCTGCCAAAAGAATGTTATTTTGTAATAGTAGCTCCTCTCTCCGTTTCATTGATGTAGCAATGCCACTTGCAATTAACCCTCCTCTTTGGGACAGGCGAAACATCAGGTTCTTCCACTCCTTTGAGAAAATACCTGGAGTTAAGTCCTCTGCTTGTAATTTTTTAGTCACTGTAAATGGGTGCTCTAGCAATTTTTCCAGCTCTGTCACCTGATTCCACTGACTTTCATTTAGCGTCAGTTGAGGGTTAAGCCATGTCTACAAGAAAGGTTTTCAGTTCAACCAAGCGCTGAATCATTAAGTAAGTACTGCCCCATTGTGTGGCTTGATCAATAATTTCCCCTTTTCCAGCACGTCTCTTCAAAATTGAGTCAACTTTAGGGGTTCTGGCAACAGTAGCCAATTTTCTCACCTTGCCAATCAGTGCAGCAGCATGTCCTTCTTGCAGACTGTCTCTTATAGCCAGCTGTAGCGTATGCACAACACAGCGCATGTGATGAATGAAAGAACATATTGACACAGTTTCAACAAGATCATCTAAACTATCATGTTGCTGTTCATCTGAAGCAACTTCAGTTTGCTCCTCAGCTACAATACTGTGTTCCTCTATTTCAAACATTTCTGTGTCTGTGGACCCAGAATGTTCTTCTAGCTGCTGGTCACCATCATTACTCTCATTCATTAGCTTAATAGTACTTATCATATTTGAAGCATTGTCAGTTACGACAGAAAGAACTTGCTCTTTTTTAAGTTCATAGTCTTGCAGAACCTTTTCCACCAAGACCTGGAGAAACTCACTGGTGTGATGAGCTTTGGTGTCTTTTACTGCCAATGTCTTGGTAACTATTTCATTTTTGTCACAAACAAATCGGACATTGATGGCAAAATAGTTCACTCTGTGACGTGTGCAGGCATCCATTTTAAGAAACAGAAAGCGTCCCTTGAGAGTTTTTTTAAGATCTTCCTTTTGTTTAAAAGCTTCTTCGATTACTAATTTTCTAATACTCTCTCTCTCCAGAGAAACACCAAGCTTGCGGGCCATTTCCCCATTCAGACACATAAAAGCTGGTCGTGAAAATAATGAAATAGGCACACTATCCTTTACAACAAGCTCTATGATCTGTTTTTTAAATGTATCTACTGTCATTGTCACAGTAACTTTGTCACTGACAAAATATCTTGCAACTGATGGCTGCAAAGTTCTCTGCTCCTTTGTTTGGCTGGAAGAGCTGGGCACTGGTTCATTGGTTTGGATGCAGTCTTTCTCATCCACTGCTTTCAGTACTTCTGGATGAAAGCGCTGTAAATGTCTCTTTAGATTAGAAGCTCTGGTAGGAGCATTTTTATCTTTGCCTGAATATGCACTCATCTTGGCTTCACAGCATTTGTTTTCGTCTGGATCATTTGTCATACACTGACAGACATAATGTTTTCTATCTTGAGTGATGGTGAAATGTTCAAATACAGCTGATTTAATGTGATGCTTCTTTGACATTCTCAGGTTTTTAATTCTGCATTCACAATCCAAATGACAATTGTTTTTCCTAAAAACAATTGTACAAAATTATTGCCAGGTCGTACAACTGATATAGTGGTCAGTAATACTGTTATTATTCCACATGTACTCACAGTTAATTGATGCAAAGTTTGTTGAAAGGATAATACTTCTTACAGTCTTCCTCTTCTGAGTAGCAGGCAGCTGTGAGATGCTTGGAAGACGCACACCTAGTATGATCTAGCCTAGAGGAGGAGCTTTACTACTAAGAATTTGCAACACATTTTCACTTTCAGTTTCATACATTGTAAGTAGGGGGGTTGGGGCAGCATGAGGTTAACCAAGTATAAGATTAGATAAGGGCAGTGGAGAACAGTGACACACAAGAAGTAAGAAATGTCTCTATCTCCAGCAGAACTGCTTATCACTGTTGTTCATAGTTTGATAGAACATATATATTTGAGTAACATTTATAAAATTCATATGAAAGTTCAATTATGAAATATTAATACATTTTTTTTAAAGCTGGAGTCGGTACATTTCTACCGACTCCGACTCCAACCAAAACTAACTCCGACTCCACGACTCCGGCTCCACAGCCCTGCTGTTGGGGCCATCATACTGTGTGGGAGACCTCATACTGAGCTACATGGGCACACAGGAGAACAAATTCCTTGAGAGGAGTCAGGGACAAATAAGTGAGAAATACAGACCTTTGGCCTACCTGGTTGCAGTCCTGAAATGATATGGTGTGTGCCAGGAGGGAGACATCAGATAGTACATTCTGAAGGAAAGCAAAGATATAATGGCAGTGAGAATCTGGATTGCCGGCAGAGAGAATAGTGGAGACAAAGAGTAGGGCGAGGTCCTTAGCTCAGGTTTACTGGACTATTTGGCTTATAACAAAAGTTATGTACCTCCACATGTAACCGGAATGTTCCTGACTCTGCATAATGCAGAAGAAGCATTTTATCATGTGCCTCCTATCTGATGTATAAACTTCTCATCAAGTTCTTGTAAAGAAAAGTTTATTTTTGAACTTTCGGTTTCCCTCATTCATCTCCATCTTCTATCTGCGAAGTAAAACCATTTCCGGTGACTACCTCTTGAAGCTCATCAAGAGAATGCCAAGAGTGTGCAAAGCAGTAATCAAAGCAAAAGGTGACTACTTTGAAGAACCTAGAATATAAGACATACAGTATTTTCAGTTGTTTCACACTTTTTTGTTAATTATATAATCCCACATGTGTTAATTCATAGTTTTGATGCTTTCAGAGTGAATCTACAATTTTCATAGTCATGAAAGTAAAGAAAACTCTTTTAATGAGGTGTGTCCAAACTTTTGGTGTGTGTGTATATGTATATATATATATATATATATATATATATATATATATATATATATATATATATATATTTTCGTGTATAAGCCAAGATTTTCAGCCCATTTTTTTGGGCTGAAAGTCCCCCTCTTGGCTTATACACGGGTCATATACCTGGGGCGTTCGGCAGGGGGAGTGGGGGTGTCACAGATCATATCTACCCCCCCAGCGTGGTTTCTGCAGCCCCCCCCCACTTCTCCACGGTCTGCCTTCAGCGGTCACGTGATACCGCTCATTAATCTCATGAATATGCGCATATTCATGAGTGTAATAAGCGGTATCACGTGACCGCTGAAGGCAGGAAGGGAGACCGGAGAAACGGTGCTGCAGAGAGCGTGCCAGAAGGGGGTACGTAGGGCCATATTCACCTGTTTTCCCCCCCCAGTCCATCGCTGCTCACCACTCTCTGCTGCGTCCTCAGTCTGTGACGTTTAGCCAGCAGGGGGCACGGTGACGTGGTTAGTGCGCGCCGTGCCCTCTGCTGCCTTAACGTCACTGACAGATGACATGGTGAGCAGCGATGGACCGGGGGACATGTGAATATCTCAGGCGCCAAGTCCTGAGCAGGAGAGGCAAGTATGGCATATTTTTTTTTTTTTTTTTTTTTTTTTTTCTCTAATCCCCTCCACGACAGCACACAGGAGGTTGCCTCCCCATCCTGATTAGGGACAGGAAACAAGAGGGTTAAATAGCCCTCCCCTTCCTCTAATCCCCAGTGTTTTCCTGTGCCTAACAGGAATGAAGAGGTTCTTTGTGCTCCGTGGCTGGGGCCGGCGAGATCCCGGAGTTTCCCTTACCGTGAGCTGGGCAGCTGGGGTCGATCGTCCCACACCTTCCTCCCCGGACGCTGCTCCCACTGCTGGCGGGACCCACACCATCCTCCGGTGCTTCGGCAACGCTGGATGGTGAGTGGGGCTGGGGGCCTCCCGTAGCTCCCCAGCCCGGGATTGCCCCCCCCCCCCTCCGTGCCGCATGCCCGTCTCTACTGAGCGGCATGCACTGGAAGTGACGCGCACCGCTGGGCCCGAAGGCGCAACGTCACTTCCTCCCTGCATTCCACAGTGGAACGCACCGCCATCTTGGCGGAAAATTTAAATTTGAAAAAAAAAAAAAAGAGAGAGATAACAGGTGGCGCCAGGAACTGAGGGGGAGCGATCTCATCCGATTGGATAAGGTAAAGGAAGCTGGATCTCGGTTCCTATTTAAGGACCCTGATGGAAGACTCCATAAGGTAAGACTAACGTCTGCATGATGGATGCGCCTTCCCTGAAAGCTGCTTCTGCAGAGCCCAGCTCAAATCCTGGCCCAGTGAGTATGGGTCGCCCTCGCACACCCAGGGCAGCGAGGTACTCTGTACCGGGCCGGTGTCAAGGCGGGAATGTGTCACAGCAGCGGTGACCCGGTCCGTGGCTCTGGGCGCCCAATATCAATGGCGGTGATGTTAATGGTGTTAAAGTTTATTAGAATAGTTTGTGACGCCACCCATGGTGTTTAGCAAGTAAGATGGTAAGCCAACGCTGCTTACAGATCCGCTGGGACTGATGGTGTGGTGCAGCAGAGATGGTATAGCTCCCCACAGGTGGAGCTGTAGTCCCAGGGCAGTGTAGGTGCAATGGATGAGGAGAGGCGCAGAATGGTATGGAGGCTGGTACCCAGGTGTGGTGGTGCAGGAATAACTGGAGGACACCAAAGTATGCGGTTCCAAAGCTTTACTCACTGTTTGCAGTTCACTCAACTGCCTGCCTCTGTACTGTGTTCTCCAGGCAGGATAGGATTCTCCCTTCCACACTCCACCAACATGTACCTTACTGAACGACTCCTCCAATGCACCTTTAGGTGCGAA
Organism: Dendrobates tinctorius; assembly: GCF_039654945.1. NCBI lineage: Eukaryota > Metazoa > Chordata > Amphibia > Anura > Dendrobatidae > Dendrobates > Dendrobates tinctorius. The sequence goes on along the minus strand of NW_027361893.1, from coordinate 3,067,285 downwards.
GCACTCCAGTACTTAGTTACCCTGGAATGTCTCTCTCTAGGTGTTCCTAGTCTTTACTTGTATGACAGACAGCTGTAGCCTGCTTCGGGGACTCCTCACTGCGTCCCGGCTCTCTATTCAGTTACTGTTGTGTCCCAAGTCTATGATGGTAGCAATAATATATAAACTTGGCACACACACGTGGCATACTGATGCGAAAAGGTGATATTTTAATAAGATATAGTACATACAGTCAGTGATGTTTCGGTCTTATGACCTTCATCAATGTACCCTGTATTGTACTGAATGCTTTTGGTGTGTGAGCAAAAGATCCACAAAGGGTTACAATGTAGTGCTTGTGGCCGCTTTTCGGGCCATAGGTGCACAGTGTGTATCTGAGCAGTGAACGCGGCGTCCGCCGTTTGTTCTAAGTGCCAAAAGCATTCAGTACAATACAGGGTACATTGATGAAGGTCATAAGACCGAAACGTCACTGACTGTATGTACTATATCTTATTAAAATATCACCTTTTTGCATCAGTATTCCACTTGTGTGTGCCAAGTTTATATATTATTGATCACGGATTGGGCCCCTACTTCTGCACCACCTTTTGGAGTTGTGCCAACGATTTTTATTACTATGATGGTAGCAAGGCGTTAGCGGCTCAATACTCCTCCGGTGTCTGTGCCGGACATAAAGATCCAATCAACCTCGGGGACCGGGCCCCGGCCTTTGCGCTCTCTGGACTGGAAGGGTTCTCTCTTTCTTCAACCAGCTTCCTACCGTCCTTCTATTCTCCTTCGTTCCGATCTGTTCTATCTCTCTTATGGAAGTTTAGGTTATCAGTCTCTTTCTCTGGTTTTTCTTGTGCCAGCAGCCCAGATCACTGGGACCTGCTGCAGCACGTCCCTCAGACACCCATCTTCTCCTCTAACCAACTAACCTCGAAGGCTAGTTTCACATTTGCGCTTTTGAGCGCAGCGACGGCCTGTGCACGGCCGCCGCTAAGCCCCGCCCCCTGCTGCGCCTCCGCCGGTAGCTCCGCCTACCGGCGCATGACGCTGCATGCGTCCCCTATCTTTATCACTGGGGGTGCAGGCCGTGCGCAGTATGCGTTTGGCGGCGCATGCATCCTTTTCACGGTGCGCCGAGCGCAACCAAACTGCAGCAGGTTACGCATACTGCATGCGGCCTGCACCCCCAGTGATAAAGATAGGGGACGCATGCAGCGTCATGCGCCGGTAGGCAGAGCTACCGGCGGGGGCGTGGCTTAGCGGTGGCCGTGCGCAGGCTGTCGCTGTGCTCAAAAGCGCAAATGTGAAACTAGCCTAACTCTCACTCTTCCCACTATTTTATATCTAACTCCACCTGCCTCCCCAGCACCTCTCGTGTTACGACACCAGTGACCACAAAAGGCACTACATAAAGCATGGATGGGTCCCTGCTGAACTATCCTGTGTGTGGGGTGCAGGTTTTGGAATGCGGAAAGGAGTTCCCAGCCTACCTGGATGGTGGGGCACTACACCTTAGAAGAAGGTGCAGTACCTCTGTGGCGACTGAAGCCTCAGGGGCGCCACATACAGCCCGCGGATGTGCTGTGTTTAACGGGGGGGGGGGGCAAGACAACAAAAGGTACAATACAGGAACACACAAAAAAATTTAAATGCTATTCAACAATACTTATCTAATCTTCCTAATGTAGGAGGCGCATTTCTTAAACGTTACAAACAGGTTAACTTCCTATCTTAGTATCAAAAATTTACTTAAGTGCAATTCTTAATTCAAGGTGCTATACTCAACACATTTTCTTTATTACATTTTCTATCAATTATTCTCTTTTTCTTTTTCTCTTCTACTGGACGCAAGACACTGACCATCTACTCTTGGCCTGTCACTTTCAATTCTTCAGTCTTTATTCAATTCTCACATTCTATCTCAAAAAAATTTCTAATTCTCTGTATCAAATATTCTATAAAAGACATTTACTTTTCACAAGACACAACATTATCAAATACGTTATCATAAAACATTCAAAGATTCTTGCAAAGTGCTGAAGACTGCTCCCAGCCGGGCTTTCTTGCAGAGTCCCTTGAGGTAGACATCATTCTTCGAAAAGTGTCCATGCAAAAACATCATCTTCACAAAGTCTTTTTATGTAAAACCAAGAAAGGGCACCTAAAGAGGTGCAACTATTTACAATAAAAGTTTTTGGATCAATCGGCATCTATGATCTCCACAGTTCCACTTCAAAAACAACGCTGCCAATCAAAAACTGGGCAACATGATAACAAAAATAGCAAAGGCACAACTGGTGCAACAAACCCTCCTGGGTAATGAGATTTGGAAAATTATAATTCTTCTACTGGTGATCCCCTCCTGGGGTTCTGGAAGCTGAACCATCACCATATTCGAGATAATCATTGACTATTTTTAGGTAGTCCTCTTCCCACGGTGTCAAGCCAGAGATCTTCTTTTTAGGCTGCCTGGTTGGAATTGATGTGGTAATGGTTGAATTCCTAGGCACCTGAGCAGCTTGGGTGGTAACTGTAGGTGGAGGAGCATTAACAGGTCTCTTTGGCAGGTATTGCTCAATAAATTCTGCAGGGATACATCGTACATTCAGGGCGCACCATCCCCTGAGCCCCTCATGGCGGGTGAAGGTGACATACTCCCCAGGCTGCAGGTTTCTTTTAGGGTGTCCTTTGGGCAAGTGGGATTCAACGTCCCTTCGGTTAAAGAATAAGTCACTTATCCTCTTGGGGTCTGCAATAAATTCGAACCCCTGTTCTTGATTGACGTTAAGGACCTGCGGCATCCTGGGAACTGTAATGCCCAGCATGGGTCCTCTCTTTCCTGCTCAAATCCGGGCCCAGTACAGCCAATCTCCTCTGCTCCCTCTCTCGGTACTCAGCTGCCAGCTTTTTAATGGTGGCTCGGCAATAGGCCTCATTCTGCTCCTCCTCCTCCCGGGACCTGCTTTTGCCTACTGGGGCCTGCAGCACCACTGTTGGGGGTTCCGGTGTCTCCCCTTGGGGACTGGCTTCCCGGTCCCAGACCAGGTCTAGTACTACCTGGCCGGCTGCTGCAACGGGGGGCAACCCCGGGTCTTCTCGGGTGAAGGGGCGCCGGACATACCTGAGGTCTCCCGGCGGCGCGGCCTCTGCTCCGGTGCAGGTGATGAAGGAGCAGGTGCGGGTTCTGGATCCGCAGGGGTCTCTGTGGGGACCGGCGCAGCTGCGTCAGGTCCAGGCGGGAGCTCTGCTTCCACTCCCGGGTCCTCCGATAACTTCTCCACGCAGGTGGTGCTCAACCGCACGGTCAGGGTAGATGTGTAGGTCAGCGCTGCCCGGGGACAGTCTGATGTGGTAGCGGCAGGTACTGATGGAGGGGGTACTGCAGGTGTAGGCCCCGCCGGGGCGAGCTGCCGTCTCAGCTTCTCCAACGCTTCCTTCTTCTGCTGCAGGTGGGTGGTCAGTTCAGTGATTTCGTCTTCCAATTGCTGGCGGTTCATTCCGGAGTCAGGGTTGGAGCCGTCAGCCATGGCGCTGGGGAGATTCAGCTCCGCAGGCCTCCTTCCCTTGCTCTCCAAGATGGCGTTCTTCCTCTTGCTCCGCCCTTCTGCTCGCCACTGGCTTTCTCTGCCCCTCCTTCCGGGGGCGGCGTCTTCTTCCAGAACCTCCATACCAAGCCAGTATACGAACCCCTCGGGGGGTGGGCCATGCATCGGTCACATAGTAATTCAGGCAGGGATGGCCCAAGACTCTTTGCGGTCTTTTCTTAGGACCTCCCATCTCTTCACGCCCTTCTCCGCGCCAGCGGCCATTTCTAATGTCCATTTTACAGTCTATTAAATTTGGTCTTCTGCACATTTTCAAAAGTTGTAAATCCAAGGCACACAGAATCCGATGGCATCGGGTCTCATCATCCTGTACATGACGCCAAAATTGGGTCGCCCTCGCACACCCAGGGCAGCGAGGTACTCTGTACCGGGCCGGTGTCAAGGCGGGAATGTGTCACAGCAGCGGTGACCCGGTCCGTGGCCCTGGGCGCCCAATATCAATGGCGGTGATGTTAATGGTGTTAAAGTTTATTAGAATAGTTCGTGACGACACCCGTGGTGTTTGGCAAGTAAGATGGTAAGCCAACGCTGCATACAGATCCGCTCGGACTGATGGTGTGGTGCAGCAGAGATGGTATAGCTCCCCACAGGTGGAGCTGTAGTCCCAGGGCAGTGTAGGTGCAATGGATGAGGAGAGGCGCAGAATGGTATGGAGGCTGGTACCCAGGTGTAGTGGTGCGGGAATAACTGGAGGACACCAGAGTATGTGGTTCCAAAGCTTTACTCACTGTTTGCAGTTCACTCAACTGCATGCCTCCGTACTGTGTTCTCCAGGTCAGGGCTCCAGGCAGGATAGGATTCTCCCTTCCACACTCCGCCAACATTTACCTTACTGAACGACTCCTCCAATGCACCTGTAGGTGCGAAGCACTCCAGTACTTAGTTACCCTGGAATGCCTCTCACTAGGTGTTCCTAGTCTTTACTTGTATGACAGACAGCTGTAGCCTGCTTCGGGGACTCCTCACTGCGTCGTGGCTCTCTATTCAGTTGCTGTTGTGTCCCAAGTCTATGATGGGAGCAAGGCGTTAGCGGCTCACTACTCCTCCGGTGTCTATTGCCCGACACAAAGATCCAATCAACCTCGGGGACCGGGCCCCGACCTTTGCGCTCTCTGGACTGGAAGGGCTCTCTATCTTTCTTCAACCAGCTTCCCACCGTCCTTCTATTCTCCTTCGTTCCGATCTGTTCTATCACTTATGGAAGGTTAGGTTATCAATCTTATCAGTCTCTTTCTCTGGTCTTTCTCGTGCCAGCAGCCCAGATCACTGGGACCTGTTGCAGCACATCCCTCAGACACCCATCTTCTCTCTTCTCTCTCCTCTAACCAACTAACCTCTAACTCTCACTCTTCCCACTCTTTTATATCTAACTCCACCTGCCTCCCCAGCACCTCTCGTGTTACGAAGCCAGTGACCACAAAAGGCACCCTATGACCTTTCCAGCATAAAGCATGTATGGGTCCCTGCTGAGCTATCCTGTGTGTGGGGTGCAGGTGTTGGAATGCGGAAAGGAGTTCCCAGCATACCTGGATGGTGGGGCACTACACCTTAGAAGAAAGTGCAGTACCTCTGTGACGACTGAAGCCTCAGGGGCGCCACAAGTACACTCGGAAAAGGGTATATACCTTTTTGGTTTAGGACCCATCCTTAGGGGCCCCCCTCCTTTTTCTCTCTTTCAGGGAGACAAGGATCCTACACCAAAAACGGAAGAAGAACCTACGAGCCGAAAATGCGCCATCTGTAGGAAAAACTCTCCTCCGATTATAAAAAGACATTGTGCCAGCAATGCACGGCAAAAATCATATGGGAGGAACAACCATCCCTGATAGAGGAAGTAAGAGGGATGATGCAACAGGAAATCCAGTCGTCCCTGGCTACCTTCTCCCAGTCATTCGGGGGGGGGGGGGGCCTCAACCTCAAGGAAGAGGAAATACGCCCCTGAGGACATCTCAGATTCAGAACCCGAGTCATCGGTTTCAGCGGCCTGGAGGGAAGAGTGTGAATTAACCCCAACCCAGTCAGAGGATAGGAAATGGTTCTTTTCCTCAGACGATATGGAGGAACTACTTTCAGCAGTCAGGAACACAATGGGAGTAGAAGATAGACCACCCCGCTCAGTGCAGGATCACCTATTTGGCAGCCTGAAATCCAGGAAGAAAATGGTTTTTCCCCATCCATGATAATATCCAGAGTCTAATCCTGGAAGAATGGGAACTCCCGGAAAAGAAGCTAAGTATCTGGGGCGAAATGAGGTATCGATTTCCCCTGGACGAAGAAGCTGCGAAACCTTGGACTGAGATTCCAAAAGTGGATATCCAGGTAGCCAGAGTAGCTAAAAAGACTACGCTACCCTTTGAGGACTCCTCGCAGCTTAAAGACCCGCTTGACCGGAAGATGGATAGCCTAGTGAGGAAGTCCTGGGAAGCCTTAGCAACTTCCTTTAAAAACAAACGTGGCATCGGCCTGTGTAACCAGGACCCTATACCTCTGGCTTCAGCAGCTAGGAGACCATATAAAAAGAGGACCTCCGAGGGAAGATCTCCTAGCTTCTCTACCACTTCTACAGAAGGCAGGCCCCTATTTAGCGGAGTCCTCAGCAGAATTGGTCCGTATTACGGCAAGAACGTTCGTGCTTCCCAACACCACCCGAAGGGCCTTATGGCTAAAAATGTGGAGTTGAGATATTCTATCAAAATTATGCTCTATTCCATTCAGGGGCGAATACGTATTTGGCCCGGCATTGGACGAACTATTAGAGAAGGTGATCAACAAGAAGAAAAACCTTCCCGAGCCCAAACCACCCAAGAAAAAGCCCTATCGCCCACCCCAGGCTCAAACCCCACAATACAAGGGTAAAAGGAAAACAGGACGATGGAGCTACCCAAAAGGCAGAAGAGGCAGGCATATTTTTCACGACTCCCGTTCAGACAGAGATAAAAAAATGACGCCAAGCAAGTAGGAGGCAGAATCGACGACTACTTCCCGAGCTGGCAGGAGATGATCACAGATCAAAGAATCCTGGACTCGGTCAGATGGGGGGAAAAAATAGAATTCTCCTCCAGTCCCCCTCAAAACTTGGAAGTTACATATCTTCCTTCAGCAAGACTTCAAAAAGTTCTACACTCCAAAAGATGCTATCATCGGCGTAATCTCTCCAGTCCCAGAACTCGAACAGGGTCAGGGCCACTACTCCCTGCTGTTCCTAGTAAAAAAGCCAAGTGGGAAATACAGGGTCATCAACCTGAAGAAGCTGAACCAACATGTCCGGTACCAAAGCTTCAAGATGGAATCGATAACGACCACAATACCATTGATTGGACGAGACTTTGCCATGGCCACCATAGATCTCCAAGAGGCCTATTACCACGTTCCCATCCATCCATCCCATTGGCAATATCTAAGGTTCGCAGTCACTCTAGACACAGAAGTATACCACTTCCAGTTCAGAGTTCTACCCTTTGGCATATCTTCAGCACCCTGAACATTTACAAAGATAATGGAAGAAGTGGTAGCATTCCTCAGAGGTTAAGTCCTTTTGTTCCCTCATCTGCTCATGGGACGAACTCCCATTGGAGTTCGGGAGTCAGGTGCTCAGGTCCTGTGTCGAATCCCATTGGCTCTTCCTGGAGCCGTGGAGATTTCCGGAAGGTCCCGTTCGGTATAAAAAGCGCACATGGCTGTTCCGCCATGTGCTAGTCTTTTTCATACTTGCTGCTGTATATTTGATGATGGATGCTTGGACTGGTGAATGACTTATTAAGAAACCCCTTCCTTCTGATAATACGTTTGTGTGAGTGATTGGTTTCAGCCAGCGCGCCTAGCTCCATCTTGCTCAGCAGCTTAGCGTCTGCATTGCGCCAGCGTTATTGCAGCGCCTTACCAGCGGCTCAGTTCTTGCCACGCTGCAGTGCAGCTTATCTCTGCGTCCGCGGTTGCGACGCCATGCACCTTATTTAACAGTAGGTCTAGACGGAGTAGTCCTGTTTAAGGCTACTCCTGTGACCCGGAATACTGTGTCTGCATTGCTGAGACTCTGACCCTGAACAGACTCAGCGTTTTGTGTATGCTTTTGCCTGCAGCTCTGTGAGTGAAACAGAGCTTGCTACAGTGCACATTGGGTGCAGTTAAACCCTGTGCGCATTACCGCCATAGTGCTCTGCATCTTCTAGCTGCGGTTTTGCATCTTCTAGCTGCGGTTTTCCATCCTCCGCACGGTGGACCCCGAGCGGCGAAGGCACTTTCTTCATATTTTTTATTTAGTGCTTTCCGCCACTCCTAACAAAATAGATATATTCACAGTACAGACCAAAAGTTTGGACACACCTTCTCATTCAAAGAGTTTTCTTTATTTTCATGACTATGAAAATTGTAGATTCACTCTGAAGGCATCAAAACTATGAATTAACACATGTGGAATTATATAATTAACAAAAAAGTGTGAAGCAACTGAAAATATGTCTTGTGTTCTAGGTTCTTCAAAGTAGCCACCATTTGCTTTGATTACTGCTTTGCACACTCTTGGCATTCTCTTGATGAGCTTCAAGAGGTAGTCACCAGAAATGGTCTTCCAACAGTCTTGAAAGAGTTCCCAGAGATGCTTAGCCCTTGTTGGCCCTTTTGCCTTCACTCTGCGCTCCAGCTCACCCCAAACCATCTCGATTGGGTTCAGGTCTGGTGACTGTGGAGGCCAGGTCATCTGGCGTAGCACCCTATCACTCTCTTTCTTGGTCAAATAGCCCTTACACAGCCTGGAGGTGTGTTTGGGGTCATTGTCCTGTTGAAAAATAAATGATGGGCCAACTAAACGCAAACCGGATGGAATAGCATGCCACTGCAAGATGCTGTGGTAGCCATGCTGGTTCAATATGCCTTCAATTTTGAATAAATCCCCTACAGTGTCACCAGCAAAGCACCCCCACACCATCACACCTCCTCCTCCATGCTTCACGGTGGGAACCATGCATGTAGAGTCCATCCGTTCACCTTTTCTGCGTTGCACAAAAACACGGTCGTTGGAACCAAAGATCTCAAATTTGGACTCATCAGACAAAAGCAAAGATTTCCACTGGTCTAATGTCCATTCCTTGTGTTCTTTAGCCCAAACAAGTCTCTTCTGCTTGTTTCTTGTCCTTAGCAGTGGTTTCCTAGCGGCTATTTTACCATGAAGGCCTGCTGCACAAAGTCTCCTCTTAACAGTTGTTGTAGAGATGTGTCTGCTGCTAGAATTCTGCGAGGCATTGACCTGGTCTCTAATCTGAGCTGCTGTTAAACTGTGATTTCTGAGGCTGGTGACTCGGATGAACTTATCCTCCGCAGCAGAAGTGATTCTTGTTCTTCCTTTCCTGGGGCAGTCCTCATGTGAGTCAGTTTCTTTGTAGCGCTTGATGGTTTTTGCCACTGCACTTGGGGACACTTTCAAAGTTTTCCCAATTTTTCGGACTGACTGACATTCATTTCTTAAAGTACTCAGCTCCTTTTTTTTCTTGCCATAATACAAATTCTAACAGTCTATTCAGTAGGACTATCAGCTGTGTATCCACCAGACTTCTGCACAACACATCTGATGGTCCCAACCCTATTTATAAGGCAAGAAATCCCACATATTAAAACCTGACAGGGCACACCTGTGAAGTGAAAACCATTTCTGGTGACAACCTCTTGAAGCTCATCAAGAGAATGCCAACAGTGTGCAAAGCAGTAATCAAACCAAAAGGTGGCTACTTTGAAGAACCTAGAATGACATATTTTCAGTTGTTTCACACTTTTTTGTTAATTATATAATTCCACATGTGTTAATTCATAGTTTTGATGCCTTCAGAGTGAATCTACAATTTTCATAGTCATGAAAATAAAGAAAACTTTGAATCAGGTGTGTCCAAACTTCTGGTCTGTACTGTGTATATATTGCTGTGATATCTATCTACACCGTGTATAGGATAATAGAATATAATAAAATTGTTATGGACATAACAATTAAAATTGCGCAGTGACTGTTTTCCATATAGTGAAAGATAATTCTTGTTACTAAAACTGAGGGGTTTGGTTTTTTTTTTGTTTTTTTTGTTTTTTTTTAACCCCTCTGATCAGTGCGATCAGATAGCAAAGATTGAGACAGAGAGACTCATTGCCAGAGAAAGTAAAAATAATCCCAAAATATTCTTTAACTACATAAATAGAAAGAAACTAAAAAGTGATATTGTTGGCCCCCTTAAATAGTCTCGGTGAAATGGTGGATGAGGAAAAAGCCAATGTGATGTGAGACTATGGTAGATCTCCTGGAGTGGACCCGCTGGACCGTGGCAACGAACCTCCCACGGGCGAGCTGGCCAGGTGGACCACCCCCTATACAGGGAGTGTTTGGGGCAGGCCCGCGGGTAACTATCGCCACGGCAGCTGATACCCAGAGAGAATACAGGAGGGCCGACAAGAGACCGGAGATGCAGGCGAAGGACCTCCTCTGGAACAGGAACACGGTTGGCGGGCAGATCGGGAGCACGGCCGAGACGGAGGGAAGAGGGCACCAACTAGACAACACAGCCAGGGGACCAGGACAGACCGGAATGCGACCTCGACCTCCAGAGCCTAGGAGAGAGGACAGGGGTAAGATGGGGAAAACTAGCGAAAGGAAGGCAGGGGTGCGCACAGGGACAGGGGCCAGAATCACTTAGCAGGGCATCAGTGATAATCAGGCACCGCCAGCAGGAAGAAGCAGCCTGATATAGGGGGTCGTAGCAGGGACTTCCAGGGTCATGGCCCCTCCCCGAGCTAGGAGGAGAGAGCGCGCGGCCTCAGGAGGGATAGGGAGCGCGCGTGCGCCTGACGACAGTGTGCGCGCGCCCCCGCTGAGGAGCAGAAAGCTGGCCTGGGGTGCGTGCCCGATGAGGCACAGGACACCGGGCAGAAGCAGGCGCCGGGTCAGTGAGACGGGGGAAGGAGGACCTCCGATGGGACCGCGGGAACCGGGACCACGGCGTAGAGACCGCCCGAGAGTGCGGCAGAGGAACAGGTACTGGCGGGGTCTGTGGCGGCAGCAGTGTGACAGCCAATATGTTAAATGACTTTTTTTCAACGGTATTTACAAAGGAAAATCCAATGACGGATAACATGATCAGTGATAACAAAAATTCACCATTAAATGTCACCTGCTTAACCCAGCATGAAGTATGGCGGCGTCTAAAAATCACTAAAATTGACAAATCCCCGGGCCCGGATGGGATACACCCCAGAGTACTGCAGGAATTAAGTACAGTCATAGTCCATTATTTTTAATCTTTAAAGATTCCATAATAACAGGGTTTGTACCACAGGACTGGCGTATAGCAAATGTGGTGCCAATATTCAAAAAGGGGACAAAAACTGAACTTGGAAATTACAGGCCAGTAAGTTTAACCTCAACTGTGGGTAAAATCCTGGAGGGTTTTCTAAGAGATGCTCCAGTATTGTATCTGAAGAAGAATAACCTCATGAACAAATATCAACATGGGTTTACGAGAGACCGTTCCTGTCAGACTAATCTGATAAGCTTTTATGAAGAGGTAAGTTCCGGACTGGACCAAGGGAGTGGACGTGGTGTACATGGACTTTTTAAAAGCTTTTGATACGGTGCCACACAAAAGGTTGATGCATAAAAAGAGAACATTGGGGATAGGGGTAAATATGTGTAAGTGGGTTAAGAGCTGGCTCAGGGATAGGAAACAAAGGGTGGTTATTAATGGAGCACTCTCGGACTGGGTCACGGTTAGCAGTGGGATACCACAGGGGTCAATATTGGGCCCGCTTCTTTTTAACATTTATTAATGATCTTGTAGGGGGCATAGAGAGTAGAATATCCATATTTGCAGATGACACTAAACTCTGCAGGGTAATCAATACAGAGGACAATTTTATATTACAGGAGGATTTATGTAAACTAGAAGCTTGGGCTGATTAGATGGCAAATGAGCTTTAATGGGGATAAATGTAAGGTCATGCACTTGGGTAGAACAAATAAGATGTATAATTATGTGCTTAATTGTAAAACACTGGGCAAAACTGTCACTGAAAAAGACCTGGGTGTATGGGTGGGTGACAAACTCACATTTAGTGGCCAGTGTCAGGCAGCTGTTGCAAAGGCAAATAAAATAATGGGATGCATTAAAAGAGGCATAGATGCTCATGAGGAGAACATAATTTTACCTCTATATAAGTCACTAGTGCGACCACACTTAGAATACTGTGTACAGTTCTGGTCTCCGGTGTATAAGAAAGACATAGCTGAACTGGAGCGGATGCAGGGAAGAGCGACCAAGGTTATTAGGGAACTAGGGGGTCTACAATACCAAGACAGGTTATTACACTTGGGGTTATTTAGTTTGGAAAATCGAAGGCTTAGGGGAGGATCTTATTACAATGTATAAATATATGCGGGGACAGTACAAAGACCTTTCTAATGATCTTTTTACTCTTAGACCTGTGACGGGACAAGGGGGCATCCTCTACATCTGGAGGAAAGAAGATTTAAGTATAATCACAGATGTGGATTCTTTACTGTAAGAGCAGTGAGACTATGGAACTCTCTGCCATATGATGTTGTAATGAGTGATTCCCTACTAAAATTTAAGAAGGGACTGGATGCCTTTCTTGAAAAGTATAATATAACAGGGTATATACACTAGTTTAATGTTGCGTTGATCCAGGGAGCTAGTCTGATTGCCGTATGTGGAGTCGGGAAGGATTTTTTTTTTTTTTTTTTTTTTTCCCCCAATGTGAAGCTTACTGTTTGCCACATGGGTTTTTTTTTTGTTTTGTTTTGTTTTTTTGCCTTCCTCTGGAACAACATGTTAGGGCAAGTTAGGATAGGATACGGGTTGAACTAGATGGATTTAAAGTCTTCCTTCAACCTTAATAACTGTTACTATGTTACTATACAACATACAAGCCTCTGATGGCTCCGGTGATGCACTGTACAGTCATGGCCAAAAGTTTTGAGAATGACACAAATATTATATTTTCACATGATCTGCTGCCCTCTGGTTTTTATGTTTGTTTGTCAGATGTTTTTTATCACATACAGAAATATAATTGCAACAATATTATGAGTAACAAAAGGTTATATTGACAGTTAGAATGAGTTAATGCAGCAAGTCAATATTTGTAGTGTTGACCCTTCTTCTTCAGGACCTCTGCAATTCTCCCTGGCATGCTCTCAATCAACTTCTGGATCAAATCCTGACTGATAGCAGTCCATTCTTGCAAAATCAATGCTTTTATTTTGTCTGAATTTGAAGGTTTTTGTTTGTCCACCCGTCTCTTGATGATTGACCACAAGTTCTCAATGGGATTAAGATCTGGGGAGTTTCCAGGCCATGGTCCCAAAATCTCTGTTTTGTTCCCTGAGCCATTTAGTTATCACCTTTGCTTTATGGCAAGGTGCTCCATCATGTTGAAAAAGGCATTGTTGATCGCCAAACTGCTCTTGGACGGTTGGGAGAAGTTGCTCTTGGAGGACATTCTGGTACCATTCTTTATTCATGGCTGTGATTTTAGGCAAGACTGAGAGAGAGCCCATTCCCTTGGCTGAGAAGCAACCCCACACATGAATGGTTTCAGGATGCTTGACAGTTGGCATGAGACAAGACTGGTGGTAGCGCTCACCTCGTCTTCTCCGAATAAGCCGTTTTCCAGATGTCCCAAACAATCGAAAAGGGGATTCATCAGAGAAAATGACTTTACCCCAGTCATCAGCAGTCCACTCCCTGCACCTCTTGCAGAATATCAGTCTGTCCATGATGTTTTTTCAGGAGAGAAGTGGCTTCTTTGCTGCCCTCCTTGAGACCAGGCCTTGCTCCAAGAGTCTCCGCCTCACAGTGCGTGCAGATGCACTCACACATGCCTGCTGCCATTCCTGAGCAAGCTCTGCACTGCTGGTAGCCCGATCCCGCAGCTGAAACACTTTTAAGGCACGGTCCTGGCACTTGCTGGTCTTTCTTGGGCGCCCTGGAGCCTTTTTGGCAACAAGGGAACCTCTCTCCTTGAAGTTCTTGATGATGCGATAGATTGTTGACTGAGGTGCCATTTTTCTAGCTGCGATACGCTTCCCTGTTAGGCCATTTTTGTGCAGTGCAATGATGACTGCACGTGTTTCTTTAGAGATAACCATGGTTAACAGAAGAGAAACAATGATGCCAAGCACCAGCCTCCTTTTCAAGTGTCCAGTGGTGTCATTCTTACTTAATCATGACAGATTGATCTCCAGCCCTGTCCTCAACACCCACACCTGTGTTAATGGAGCAATCACTGAAACGATGTTATCTGGTCCTTTTAAGGCAGGGCTGCAATGATGTTGAAATGTGTTTTGGGGGATAAAGTTCATTTTCTAGGCAAATATTGACTTTGCAAGTAATTGCTGTTAAGCTGATCACTCTTTATAACATTCTGGAGTATATGCAAATTGCCATTAGAAAAAATGAAGCAGTAGACTTTGCAAAAATTAATATTTGTGTCATTCTCAAAACTTTTGGCCATGACTGTACTACTGTAGTGCCGTGTATCATCACTGTCTGTCAGTGTAATACTACCAGCCCATACACATGAGAAGTGTTGGCTGAATGGTCATTTGGCAGACGGCTATCTCTCCTGACTCCCCCGTACACACAAATATTCCAGCTTTCCTGTGGTCTGTATGAGAGAGTCGCCTCCAGACTCTTCTAGCAGAGGATTATCTATAAGAAGAAGAAACTGATTATCCTCTGAAATTCAGGATGCCATATCCTTCTCTACCCTGACATCATCTGTCGGGAGGCCCCCAAATACATTATACAGTCGCCCTAGCCCCCGAAAACAGGGATTTCATGTAACTTTAGTCTGTGTACTGGTAATCATTTCTTTCAACTACTGTACTGACGATCCATCTTGCATGTGTTCACTCTGTCAGCAAGCATTTTGTACTGGTAATCATTTTATTTAACTCCTTTGCTACAATTCATCTGTTACATTGTTCTCTCAGTGCTTACTGTTGTATATCCATGGGTGGGGGGTCACTGTAGATGTTATCTTGGGAGAGGTGCTATAGCATAGAGATGGAATAAGGACTGGTATCTTTGATTATCTATTCCACACCAGGATGTGTTGAGCAGCTGTTGCTAATTTATAACAAAAAGCTCCCACAATCCCTCTCTCTTGTCCCTGTATTGGGGCCTATAAATTTAGAAACATTCTGTGGGGTGTACGCATTCTGCAGAGCATCGCATTAGCCAAGCATCAAGCAAAAGCAGTTATTCCATGGCAGATAGTCAGGGCAGGAGTCAGGTAACCCACACTTGGCTCTCTCCTTTAACCATGTGCTTTATTTCTGTCCTCCTGTGTTCCCTTGCCATCCACAATCACCGCCCCATCCCCCCTCCATCACGACTCATACACATCAGCCCTTCTATACTTCCCTCTCCCATGTACAGCTCCCATGCACTTCTCACCTTCCAGAAAAACCTCAGCGCGTCTTGCCCAGACACATCGCAGAAAAAAACTTCTTACAATTCCAATAACTACTTGCTCTTTATCTTCCCACTCCTTCTAATTTCGGGGGACATCTCCCCCAACCCTGGTTCACCATATCCCAACCTCAAACCCTACCCTACCTCATATCGAAACCATACTAATATTAATATTTTTTGCACTCCCTCATCTCCTTCTTTTAATTGTGTACTCTGGAATCCATGGTCAGTATGTAACAAGCTTCCTTTCCTGCATAATTACTTTGTGAACACCTCTCTGAATCTATTGGCCCGCACTGAAACCTGGATCCAGGATTCTGACACTGTCTCCCCTGCTGCCATTTTCCATGGTGGCTTACAACTCTCCCATTCCCCGAGACCCATAAACAGACTTGGTGGTGGAGTCGGCATACTCTTGTCCCCACAATGCACTTTCCAGGTCATCCCCCAGTTCCATCACTTTCATTCCCTTCTTTTTGAGGTCCACACCATCAGGCTCTTCCATCCTCTATCCCTAAGAGTAGTGGTCATATACTGGCCCCAGGCTCACTCACCCACCTCCTTGACCATTTCTCAGCCTGGCTGCCACACTTCATGTCCTCAGACCTACCAACCCTTATCCTGGGAGACTTCAACATCCCCATTTACAGCCCCACTTCCACATCTGCATCCCAGCTTCTAACACTAACCACTTCTCTAGGCCTCTCACAGCTCTCAACCTCTGAGACACACAAGGACGGTAACACCCTTGACCTGGTCTTTGTTTGGCTCTGTTCTATCTCCTACCTAAATAACTCACCACTTCCCCTCTCTGACTACAACATTTTCTCCTTCACGCTCACAAATCCTCACCCACCCCAGCACACTCCTAACTACCACACATTCAGAAATCTCCAAGCCATTAACCCTCATACACTTTAAGACTCCCTACACTCATCACTGTCCCTAATCTCCTCCTCTTTCTTGTCCTGATCTGGCTGTTCATCACTACAATAACACTCTCAGACGCATCCTTGACCTAGTAGCGTCCCTCACCCTCAGAACCTCCAAACACAGAGTAAAACAGGCTCACATTGAAAACTCGACTTCTCCAGCTATGTTCTAGGAGTGCTGAACGCTTATGAAGGAAAACCCGCACACCAGAATACTTCATCCACTTCAAGTTTTTGTAAAGAACCTATAACTCTGTCCTTCACTTCACCAACCAGACCTACTTCACCACCCTGATCTCCTCACTATCCAACAACCCCAAGAAACTTTTTCACACCTTTCATTCCCTCCTCAAGCCAAAAGCACAAGCCCCTATCACAGACATTGGTGCTGATGACCTGGCCTCTCACTTTTTTTTTTTTTCCTTTAGAGAAAGTAGATAACATCTGTCAGGAAATTATCTCCCAACCACCAAGTGCTGTGACTCCCATCCCTCCCTGCATTTCCCCTGGCTCACTCTCCACATTTGATCCCATCACAGAAGTTTCCAGACTCCACTCTTCTCATCGAACTACATGCACTATCGACACCATTCCCTCACATCTCCTCCAGCCTCTCTCTCCAGTCGTGACTACTCACCTAACTACAATCTTTGATCTCCCCCTCTCCTTGGGCATTTTTCCATCCTCCTTCAAACACTCAATCATTACTCCAATATTAAAGAAACCCGCTCTCGACCCATCCTGCACAAACAGCTACAGACCAGTCTCCAATCTCCCCTTCATCTCTAAACTCTTGGAGTGCCTAGACTACTCCCACCTTACCCGTTACGTCTCCTCTCACTCCCTCCTAGACCCTTCAGTCTGGTTTTCACCCCCTACATTCGACTGAAACTGCACTCATCAAAGTTACCAATGACCTTCTGACCGCAAAATGTAACGGTGACCACTCTCTGCTGATTCTTCTCGACCTTTCTGCGGCTTTCGACACTGTTGACCACTGTCTTCTACTCTCTAGGCTCCAGTCACTAGGCATTAAGGACACTGCTCTCTCCTGGTTCTCTTCCTATCTTTTTGACCACTCCTTCAGTGTTTTGTTCGCTGGCTCCACTTCATCTCTTCCTCTCACTGTTGGGGTACCTCAGGGCTCAGTCCTTGGCCCCCTTCTCTTCTCTCTCTAGATGGCCCCAATTGGACAGACCATCAGCATATTTGGCTTTCAGTACTATCTTTTATGCTGATGACACACAATTATACACGTCATCCCCTGCCCTTACCCCCACTGTTCTACAAAACGCCAGTGACTATCCGCAGTCTCCAACATCATGTCCGCTCTCTATCTGCAACTCAACCTCTCCAAAACTGTACTTCTGCTCCCGCCATCTACTAACATCTCTAAATCTGACATTTCCCTCTCCCAGTAGGCGAGCTGTCTGGGTATTAAGTTTGACACCAATCTCTTCTTCACATCCCATATACAATCTCTTGCCCGCTCTTGCCGCTTACATCTAAAGGACATCTCTAGAATCCGCCCTATTCTCACCATGGAAACAACAAAAACCCTCACTGTATGCCTTGATCCACTCTCGCCTGGACTACTGCAATGTTCTATTAATTGGCCTCCCCGTCACTCGACTTTCCCCTCTACAGTCCATACTTAATGCAGCAGCCAGGGTCATCCATCTGGCTAATTGGTACTCGGACGCGTCTTCTCTTCGCCAATCGTTACATTGGCTGCCCATTCATTATAGGGTCCAATTCAAAGTACTTCTTCTCACCCACAAAGCTCTCCACAGTGCGGAAACCCCTACATCTCCTCCCTCATGTCTGTCTATCGGCCTACCCGACCGCTGCAAATGACTTTTGACCGCTGCACTAATCCGCACCTCCCACTCCCGTCTCCAAGACTTCTACCACGTTGCACCAAACCTCTGGAATGCTCTACCCCAAGAAAGTAGGACTATCCACAATTTGCACAGTTATAGGCGCTCCCTCAAAACACATTTGTTCAGAGCGGCCTATCATGTTCACTAATCAGTCATTTTATGTGGAAGTGTGCGTGTGTAGCCCTTTCACTATCTCCATCCATCCCTCACTCCCTCAAGATGGCTGGACCTTCATTGTAAATACACACCTGTACTTTGTATCTCCCCCACCTCATTGTAGATTGTAAGCTGTCACGAGAAGGGTCGTCTTATTTTGCTTTTATTATTGTAATATTAACGTTGTTACTTTTGACTTGTGTTTTAAAACTGTTAAACTGTAAAGCGCTGCGGAATATGTTGGCGCTATATAAAGATTAATAATAATAATATTATTGTTATGGGAGCGTTAAAAGGAAACTTATTGGAAGCTGCCTCTGGCCCGGCCTAATAGATCTTTGTACATTGCAGGCCCAGACTCCATTATTAGGCCTGTAAGTATCGTAGTAACTAGGCCGCCCCATACTATGGAGTATTTGGAGGAGGAGGGCATTCAGCCGGACTCTGTCACACCTTCTTAGATGGCATGTTGGCTTTTGACAGCAGCAAGTGGTGAAACTGCCAGGATTTTTGTTGCAACCGCTCCTATGCAGTTCCTGCGGTGTACATCGATGTTCTGGGGCCCAAAAGAGTTAATTTGTAGAAAAAAAAAAAGTTTCACTTGTTAAAAAATAATAAAATGTGTCTTCTGCTTTTTTTTTTTTTTTTTTTTTGCAAGAATTCTTGGAGCCAATTTTAATTTGATACATTTCAATATTTTTTTTTTTTTCTGGTTTTTCCTGTATTATAGGAAAACCTAAGGCCAGAAATAACCCCATAAAACACTGTACATGGAGTCTTTGGGATGAGAATTTCTGTCTGCCGTATTCGTGCAAAACAAACAAGCTTTTCTAAAAGCCGCAAACTTCTGTGTGCGAATCAGGCATGAGATCTAACGTGATAGAAGATTACAGTGCGAGGAAGACGGGAAACCTTCATATAGACGGCCGGTGGTGATGGAGTCAGTGACGGACTCTGGCCAAATATGTTTCTAGAGCCGTAGTAGAAGATGAAGATGTCGTCCTCATCATGAAGTAGTTATTTCTCCTGTCACGTGTAATGAATATCTCCTGCAGTATTGCTAATGCCGATTCCAGTGTCGGTAAATGAGACGAGAATTAGCGTTATGGAAGATGAGTCTATGAGAAACGTATTCAGCTGCCGACTCCGGGGAAGAAGCTGCTTGTTGTCTGTGGCCTAAATATATAGGTTTTATTAGTAGATGTAAAGAAGAAAACTAAATACTGTAAAATAATAAATCTCATGTGTTTCCCTTATTATCTCCAGTAATTGTATTACGCAACTTTTTAAATGTGACACTGGCTCATCATCCTCATCATCCTCAGGACTCTACAATATCAGATCCTCTCAGTGAAGATCTTCCATATATGAGAATTTTCCTGATTTACCCATCAAAGATGGATATGGACAAGATGGCAGAGAAAATATTACACCTCACCCAAGAGATCCTATTCCGGCTTACTGGAGAGGTGAGAGATTTTGATGTCATATTACATCATTCTTATCTATGGGAATAACAGATGGACAGAACTGGAGAGTTGAGGACTCTGGAAATGTCTGTAGTGAGATTTATTAATGTGTCTCTCCATAACCAGGATTACACAGTAGTGAAGAAGGCCTCTAGTGAGCGCTGTCAGGACCCTGTGTCTGACAAATGGAGAAGACCCTTGAGCCCAATCACGGGGCCTCCACCTCACCCCCTGATACATGAGGACATCAATGACCAGAGGATCCTAGAACTCACCTACAAGATGATTGAGCTGCTGACTGGAGAGGTGACACTGCTGGGAATGCTGGGACTTTATACAGTAATGCTATGAAGGGATCGGGGGGATGACGGTATCATTGTATGTGTCAGGTTCCTATAAGGTGTCAGGATGTCGCTGTCTATTTCCCCATGGAGGAGTGGGAGTATTTAGAAGGACACAAAGATCTGTACAAGGACATCATGATGGAGGTTCCCCAGCCCCTCACATCACCAGGTAATACAGGACTAAATATACATGGCCTATAATTATCTGTATGTAAAGAATGAATTCAGTCCCTGTATGTGTTTCCTTCAGTTCTATCCAGTAAGAGGACAACACCAGAGAGATGTCCCCGTCCTCTTCTTCTACAGGACTATAAACAAGAAGATCCCAGTGTTCCTCAGGATCATCGGGTAGATGGAGAGAAAGTGTCAGGAGATCTCCCCTATGATGTGTAGACGGCTGTGAAGATCTTGTGCTCAGTCTTGTTTTATCCACCAGTATTATATGTTTTACTAGATGGAGGCCCAGTGCTATCGCATCGGGAGGGCAGTAATGTCATGGGGGCAGGCTTTGCAGCTTTGAGAATCTCTCCCCCTCGTGCTCACCCACCTATCCACTCTCTATCCCCATGTGCTGACTTCTGCCATCTTCTCTCTTCTTTGACCTATCTATCCCATGTGCTATCCCCTTTGTCTGCTGTCTCTCTCCTTACTGTGCTGTGTTCTCCCCTCAGGTGCTGTCCCGTTTGAGCTGTCTCCCCCTGTGCGCGTTCTCTCTTCCCCATCTGCTGTCTTTTCCTCTCATGTCATCTCTTGTTTGACCTGTGCACCCCATCACTAAACATTTAATTGCACAGCACGTCAGGAGGAATTTCTATTTAAAGGGGTTTTCCCATGAACGAACATTCATTTTAAAAATTGTCTGTGTCTGACAGTGTACAGAACATGCCACAGCTCCTTGGCAGGGGAGGAAGCAAAAGACAATACTGACATTACAGCAGGAGGATACATTTTGTGAGGTAAAATATTGTTTAAAAACAGTCAGTGAAATATTTTACCTCACAAAATAATCCTCTGTGATCCTCTGATGTTTTTGATTCCTCCCCTGCTCAGGAAATGTGGTATGCTCTGTACACGGTCAGACACAGACAATCTTTAAAATGAACTTTCGTTCATGGGGGAAAAGCCCTTTAACGTGACCGGTTTCCTCTGCCTGTAAACACGTTGCGCATCTGCCGGCAGGATCAGCCAAATGATTCACTGCATCTGCGCAGAATTCACGCAGGCGTAGTGCGACGGTGTTCCGCTGGTGGTACCACGAAATAGGTTGGTACCAGCAGCAGTTTCCATATTGAGACACAAATCACTTGGGTGTCCCAATATGGCGGTCGGTGAACTTCCTTCGCTTGGAAGTCTGGGATACAGTGACATCTGGACAGAACGGGAAATGAAAACATTACAAGGCAATTATATAAATAGTTGTGTAATGAGAGCGGTGGAGATGGCAGGATTAGAGCTGATCATAGATGTGACTTCTCCATCTGTCTGTGACTTTTACAATATTTGTTTCAGGGTGAAGATCTGACCCATATTAATACTACAGAGACATATGTGAGGGGTGATGAGTGGTGTAAAGAGGAGATTCCTTCATATGACTACCCAGGTGAGTAGTAACCACTAAATGCAGAGAAGTCACAGATCCTTCTCAGTCACCGGCTGTGGCTGCTTTATCGGTGGTGTAGTCTGTCCGTATCACAATCATGTGATCACCATTTCGCCTCCTGACCACAATATTCTCCTCCACCCAAAACTGTTCAAATGATTTTGGGCATCCACCCCCACACGATGTCCGCAGCCGAAGGAATTATGACCCACACCGGTCTCGGGGTTAACAGTTGCTTTTACTTCAGCAGGAACGGGAATTATAACTTGGAACAGAATAGGAACAGTCTCTCATGGGTAGTCCAGAGCAATTACAGTTCACACTTAGATGCTGAGATGTGATTGGGGTCTGGAGCTTTAAGAGCACTGGACAGTGTCTTTTGGTAGTTTACAGAAGGAGGTAGATGAAGCAATTAGAGTTTACAGACCTGTACTTGGGGTTAGCTCCACAGTGTGTCACGGCACGTGCACAAGTACTTATAGGTGAATGTAGAAACTGTGGTGAATCCTGTCAGCAATACTTTACATATGGTGAATCCTGTCAGAAAGACTTTAGATTGATTTCTGTACAGGTTAGAGGGAACTCGGGCTTTTAGGCTTGCAGGAGATCTTGAGGTAAAAACCTCCTCCACGTGTGTTCTGCTCTTCCTGAAGGCATCCCTCAGACTATAGAACATTCTAGACGTGCCTGGAAAACAGCTCCTCCTATTGACCATGTGACTAGGAGCTGGCCATTAGGAGACCGAATTCACATCTCAGATCCTTACAAAACAATAATTCAGTCATTGTACACTTTCACCATTAGATGGCGACAGATCACAGCAAATGAGAAATGTATTGCATCTAAAATGGAAGTGACTAGAAATTAAGAATTACAGCTCGCAAATAATGTAGAGAGCTAGTTAGAGTGAGCTGTAGTGTACAGAAGCTACTCACATTTCAGTATTACTTAACCCCTTTCTGTCATATGACGTACTATCCCGTCCATGTGCCCTGGGACTTAATTCTCAATGACGGGATAGTACGTCATAGGCGATCAGCAGCGCTCACAGCGTGAGCGGCGCTGATCGCGGCCGATTGTCAGCTGATTTTAACACCCGGACACATTAATCCCTGGCACACCGAGATCAAACATGATCGCGGTGCATCGGGGGTATAGGAGAGAAGCGCGCAGGGAGTGGGCTCCCTCCGTGCTTCTCTGAGACCCCCGCAGCAGCGCGATGTGCAGCGCGATGTGCAGCGCTGCTGCGGGGACCTCTTCCCTGCAGGTCCCTGGATCCAATATGGCGCCGGGTGGCTTCCTCATGCCTGCTGAGCGCAGGCATGAGGAAGCGCTCTGCACTGCCTGTGACAGATCGCTGATCTGTCACAGCGATCTGTGATGTGACAGATCAGCGATCTGTCACATGACAGTTATGTCCCCCCTGGGACAATGTAATAAAGTAAAAAAAAAAAAGTGTAAAAATAATTTATATAAAATCGCTAAAAAAAATTTCCCTAATTCATTTTTTGGCAATAAAAAAAAAAAAACCAAAAGTACACATATTTGGTATCGTAGCGTCTGTAACGACCCGCCCTATAAAACTGACCCACTAGTTAACCCCTTAAAAAAATAAAAATAAACAAAGCAAAAAATAATTCTCTATCATACCACCGAACAAAAAGTGCAATAACGCGCGATCAAAAAGACAGATATAAATAACCATGGTACCGCTCAAAACGTCATCTTGTCACGCAAAAAAACGAGCCGCCATACAGCATCATCAGCGAAAAAATAAAGTTATAGCTCCCAGAATAAAGCGATGCAAAAATAATAATTTTTTATATAAAATAGTTTTCATTGTATAAAAGCGCCAAACGATAGAAAAATGACATAAATGAGGTATCGCTGTAACCGTACTGACCCGAAGAATAAAACCGCCTTATCAATTTTACCGCACGCGCAACGGTGTAAACGCACCCCCCCAAAAGGAATTCTTGAAATGCTGGTTTTTGCTCATTCTGCGTCCCAAAAATCGGAATAAAAAGCGATCAAAAAATGTAACGTGCCCGAAAATGGTACCAATAAAAACGTCAACTTGTCCCACAAAAAATAAGACCTCACATGACTCGGTGGGTCAAAATACGGAAAAATTATAGCTCTCAATATGTGGTGATGCAAAAACTATTTTTACAATAAAAAGCGTCTTTTAGTGTGTGACAGCTGCCAAACATAAAACCCACCATAAATAGTAAATCAAACCCCCCGTTATCACCCCCTTAGTTAGGGAAAAATAATAAAATTAAAAAAATGTATTTATTTCCATTTTCCCATTAGATCTGAGATTGGGGTTAGGGTTGGTGTTAGAATTGGGTGTTTCCACTGTTTGGGCACATCAGGGGCTCTCTAAATGCAACATGGCGTCTGATCTCAATTCCAGCCAATTCTGCGTTGAAAAAGTCAGACGGTGCGCCTTCCCTTCCAAGCTCTGCCATGCGCCCATACAGTAGTTTTCTCCCACATATGGGGTATCAGCATACTCAGGACAAATTGCAAAACAACTTTTGGGGTCCAATTTCTCCTGTTACCCTTAGGAAAATAAAAAATTGGGGGCAAAAATATCATTTTTGTGGAAAAAAAAAATGATTTTTTTATTTTCACGCCCGGGCGTTATAAACTTCTGTGAAGTACTTGGGGGTTCAAAGTGCTCACCACACATCTAGATAAGTTCCTTAGGGGATCTAGTTTCCAAAATGGGGTCACTTGTCGGGGATTTCCACTGTTTAGGTACATCAGGGGCTTTCCAAACGCGACATGGTGTCCGATCTCAATTCCAGCCCAAAAAGTCAAATGGCGCTGCTTCCCTTCCGAGCTCTATGCGCCCAAATAGTCGTTTACACCCACATATGGGGTATCAGCGTACTCAGGACAAATTGCACAATAACTTTTAGGGTCCTGTTATCCTTGGGAAAATAAAAATTGGGGGTGAAAAGATCATTTTTGTAGAAAAAATATGATTTTTTTTTTTTTTTAATTATACGACTGTACGTTATAAACTTCTGTGAAGCCCTTGTGGGTTCAAAGTTCTCACCACATATCTAGATAAGCTCCTTGGGGGAGTCTAGTTTCCAAAATGGGGTTACTTGTGGGGGGTTTCCACTGTTTAGGTACATCAGGGGCTCTCCAAACGTGACATGGCGTCCGATCTGAATTCCAGCCAATTTTGCAGTGAAAAAATCAAACGGCGCTCCTTCCCTTCTGAGCTCTGCCATGCGCCGAAACAGTGGTTTCCCCCCCCCCCACAAATAAGGTATCGGCGTACTCAGGACAAATTGCACAATAACTTTTACTGTCCAATTTCTCCTGTTACCCTTGGTAAAATAAAAATTGGACCTGAAGTAATTTTTTTTGTGGAAAAAAAGTTAAATGTTCATTTTTTTTTTTTTTGAACTTTCAAAAAATTCCTGTGACGCACCTGAAGGGTTAATAAACTTCTTGAATGTGGTTTTGAGCACCTTAAGGGGTGCAGTTTTTAGAGTGGTGTCACTTTTTTGGGTATTTTCTATCATATAGACCCCTCAAAGTGGCTTCAAATGCGAGGTGGTCTGTAAAAATCAAATGGTGCTGTAAAAATGAGATATCGCTGGTCAACTTTTAACCCTTATAACTTCCTAACAAAAAAAAATTTTGGTTCCAAAATTGTGCTGATGTAAAGTAAACATGTGGGAAATGTTACTTATTAAGTTTTTTGTGTGCCGTATCTCTGAGATTTAAGGGCATAAAAATTCAAAGTTGGAAAATTGCGAAATTTTCAAAATTCTCGCCAAATCTTTTTTTTTTTTTTTCACAAATAAACGCAAGTTATTTGAATGAAATTTTACCACTAACATGAAGTACAATATGTCACGAGAAAACAATGTCAGAATCACCGGGATCAATGGAAGCGTTCCAGAGTTATGACCTCATAAAGGGACAGTGGTCAGAATTGTAAAAATTGGCCCGGTCATGAATGTGCAAACCACCCTTGGGGTTAAAGGGATGGACACACTCTTGACTGGGTCATTACACTTATACTATCTCAACTCTTCTGGCCATGACTCATAGTAGCTCCAATGTTCCACCATAAATTAGTGCAAGTCTGGTTTACTGTTGGAGTTCTCCCCTCATACATATGTTGTTGTTGGGGATGTTACATTATTTTATTCTATGTCTTTTGTTTTACCTGTTCATTCTGTATGATAGCTTGATTGTGGTGGGATTGTCCGGTGTCACGTATGTGAGTCTGTAACTCCCTGATAGTTTAAAAAAAAAAAAACTCTCCAAAAACACGGGGGGGGGCGTGGCCTAGGCAGCACACAGGACAAATGCACATCACCACAGCTCCTGCTCCTAGACAAGGAAAAACAAGAGAATTTGCACCAAGAAATTAATTTAACTAGTTGAAACTGCATTCTTACTAATAGAAAGGCAAGTGGATTCAACAAGACTGATCTGGCTTGAATTGCAGCTTAAGGGCCTGTCACACTAAGCGATATCGCTAGCAATATCGCTATAACGTCACTGGTTTTTGTGACGTTATAGCGATATCGCTATGTCTGATACTTACCTCCGACCCGCTCCCCCGCTGGTTATCGCTGATCGTGCGAGAACATCCTGGGCAGTTTCTCGTCGTCAGCTTCCTGCTGTGGAGGCGAGCGACGCGTGGACGCGGGCGAGAGGACGTAAGGATCGCCTCGTCTGACAGGTAAGTAGCGACCCCCGACCCCTGCGATGTCGCTGGTGAGATCTGCCTGTGTGGCAGCTCACTAGCGACCACTTAACGATGTACCAGCGATCCTGACCGTGTCATATCGCTGGTGCATCGCTAAAGGTACTGTCACACTTAGCGATGCACCAGCGATATGACGCGGTCAGGATCGCTGGTACATCACTAAGTGGTCGCTAGTGAGCTGCCACACAGGCAGATCTCACCAGCGACATCGCAGGGGTCGGGGGTCGCTACTTTCCTGTCAGACGAGGCGATCCTGACGTCCTCCCGCCCACGTCGCTCGTCGTCACAGCAGGAAGCTGATGACGAGAAATGGTCCAGGACGTTCTCGCGCGATCAGCGATAACCAGCGGGGGAGCGGTCGGAGGTAAGTATCAGACATAGCGATATCGCTATAACGTCACAAAAACCAGTGACGTTATAGCGATATTGCTAGCGATATCGCTTAGGCTGTGTTCACACACAGCGTTTTTTCGCAGTTTTTCCCGTGGATTTGCCAAAAAATCCACAGGAAAAATAAGCTTCCCATTCATTTCTATACATTTTCCACTTTTTGTGCACATTGATGCGTTTTTTACCGTGAAAAAAAACGAATCGCGGTAAACGCAGTGTGCTTATTAATTGTGCGGATTTTTCGGCATTTGTGATTTCCATGCGTTTAGAAAACGCGCTGAAAAAACCCGCATAAAAACCGCGCAAAAATCGCAGTGAAAACGCGCAGGGAAAAACGCGCGGTTTCTGGGAAGGGAGTCAGGTTTTCCAGCAGAAATTTTCTGCTACATGTGCACTTAGCCTTAAGGGCATGTCACACTAAGAGATATCGCTAGCAATATCGCTATAACTTGTGACGTTATAGCGATATTGCTAGCGATAGCGCTATGTCTGATGCTTACCTACAACCCGCTCCCCCGCTGCTTATCGCTGATCGCGCGAGAACAGGCTGGACTGTTTCTCGTCGTCAGCTTCCTGCTGTGACGACAAGCGACGCGTGGAGCCGGGCGGGAGGACGCAGGATCGCCTAGTGTGACAGGTAAGTAGCGACCCCCGTCCCCAGCGATGTCGCTGATGGGATCTGCCTGTGTGGCAGCTCACTAGCGACCACTTAGCGATGCACCAGCGATCCTGACCGCGTCATATCGCTGGTCGGGATCGCTGGTGCATCGCTAAGTGTGACAGTACCTTTAGTGTGACAGGCCCTTTGCAAAGGGGCACTTTAATCCCTGGAGATCTGCTGGAGAGTGCAAGCAAAGAAACATCCTCACACCAAAAGTAAGAAGTGACTCATCCTCAGGAGACAAGCTAAGGAGGTGAGGAGGAAATCTCTGGTGGGTCTTACCTGGGATTCAGTGCCATGTGCACCCTCTGTCCCCCAACTAATTGCTCTTGACTGTTTGCTCCTGACCAACTGCCTGGGCTCCATTCACTCTGGTCTGGCAGTGTCTGGCCACCCACTCTGTTTCTCCTGAGACTGGCTGTTTATTCCCATCCATCAGCTCACCCATAAATCCTGCCTGAGCTCCTGGCATCCAGCCAGCTGCAGATTGCAGGGGGCCATCCACCTCACTGCTTCCAGGGGCTGCTCTGCTCAGGGGGGAGCTGAAACCAACAGGGAGCTTGGTGAGACAGTGAAGCAGTGTCATCTTGCTGCACAGAACTATAGCTGGCAGATCAGCTCATATTGTCTAGAAGTGTGTGAAACAGATTAGGCCTGGATCACACTTCCGTCTTTTAAAATCCGTCTAAATCCGTTGTTTTCCTTTAAAACGGATCCGCCATTTTTTTTGAGGATCCGTTTTTTTTGTCCCATAGACGTCCATTAGCGGCTACCGCGGATCCGTCAAAAACGGATCCGTTTGCATCCGTTTGTGGCAAAACGGAAACGGATCCGTTTTTCTCTCACCCATGACAGCACCACGGAGAGAGGCGGTCCGCCCATCAAGGACAGGAACCTACAGATAAAAAGGCGGCACCTCTCCTCCGCCCCCAGTTGGGGTCCTGTCCTTGACGGGTGACCCGTGGAACTAAAAGCAGCGGCAGCAGCTTACCGGAGATGGAAGAGGAGTCCAGGGCCGCCCCGTTCGCAGTCCGGCAGCGGGGAGGCCCCTGTCGCAGCGGGGTCGGTTCCTGAAGCCGCCACCGCTGCAGCTGATGAGCTGTTCAGGGTGAGCGGGCGGGGGAGGACCGAGCCACCGCTCCGGAGAGGAGATTGGGGCTGGGAGACGCCGACACGTGCGGGCAGCGCCGTGGTACAGAGGTGTAACAAGATGGCGCTGTCCCGTAAATGAAGCGACGCCTTCCGGGTCCCCGCGGTCAGCGCATGCGCGGTGCGCGCTCCCCGGGGAACAGCGGTGCAGGCCTGGAGAAGCAGGTGACGTCATCGCCGGGAAATTTAAAAAGGGAACGCTGGAGCTGCTCCATGCTGGAAGCGTCCTGTGAACATGGAGGACAGCGACCAGCACGAGCAGCAGCCAATACAGCAGCCTAAACAACAGCAGCAGCAACATAGGCAACACCACCATCGCCGGCAAAAAGATAAGGACGGGCGGGAGAGCCGGTCCAGTAGTCACTCCACGCAGTGGAGCAAATAGACTGCAAGGAGCAAGTCACCTGCCGTGGATCGCCCAGTGAGGGATTTGAATCCACCTCCAGAACCGGTACCTGCAACCGTGCATAGGGGGTAAGTGATCTACGTGAATGTTCCCCATTGTATTAGACTTCTTTCCCTTATTAGGGAAAGAAGAAAGGAAAAAAAACAAAGAACAGGGAATGCCCCACCTGTAAAAGCCCGTTACCAGCTTCCTGGGATAAAAAAAAACTATGCGACTCCTGCATACAGGAAGTTCTCTATGATGAAAACCCGGATTACGCCTCAGATCTAAGAGCAGTAATCTGTTCGGAGTTTCAGAATGCCCTTTCATCCATAAAACGGGAAGGGAAGAAAGTGGGACACTGTAATAGAATCCCAGTCGGAGATCTCAACATCAGGAGAAGTTACCACCCATACTTCAAACACCGACTCGTCATCCTCTGATGAGGAAACAGAGGGTTGCCATTGTTTTCCCCTGGATGAGGTTGATGCATTAGTAAAGGCAGTAAGGTCCACCATGGGGGTGGAAGATCCCCAGCCCGATAGATCAATCCAGGACATAATGTTCGGGGGACTGGGCCAAAAGAGACGGAGAGTGTTTCCATTAAATGAGAACGTACAGGGCCTCATAAACAAAGAATGGGAGAGGCCAGATAGGAAGAACTCCACAGTTCCCTCTCTCAAAAGGAAATACCCGTTTGAGGAAGCATCCACGTCCTGGGATAAAGCCCCCAAGCTAGATGTGGTGTTCGCCAGGGATTCAAAGAAATTTGCACTCCCCTTTGAGGATATTTGGCCGTTGCAGCTGAAAAGAGGAAATCGGAAAACCAGGGGAAGAGTCTTGAGGGGATCATTTGCATATTCCCAGTGCCTTCTGGGATAAGTGAAGAGTCTCCGCGAGCTCAACGATCACTGGGTTTTGGCCGTTGCAGCTGAAAAGAGGAAATCGGAAAACCAGGGGAAGAGTCTTGAGGAGATCATTTGCATATTCCCAGTGCCTTCTGGGATAAGTGAAGAGTCTCCGCGAGCTCAACGATCACTGGGTTTTGGCCGTTGCAGCTGAAAAGAGGAAATCGGAAAACCAGGGGAAGAGTCTTGAGGAGATCATTTGCATATTCCCAGTGCCTTCTGGGATAAGTGAAGAGTCTCCGCGAGCTCAACGATCACTGGGTTTTGGCCGTTGCAGCTGAAAAGAGGAAATCGGAAAACCAGGGGAAGAGTCTTGAGGAGATCATTTGCATATTCCCAGTGCCTTCTGGGATAAGTGAAGAGTCTCCGCGAGCTCAACGATCACTGGGTTTTGGCCGTTGCAGCTGAAAAGAGGAAATCGGAAATTTGGCTCATCTTTCATCGTTTTTAAGAAATCTCAAGATGGAAGAGGCCAGGAGCCATTTGGTGAGCTGCATTTCTTGCTACATGTTCACAGACTTACCAGTGGAAAAGCCAAACTTCACATGCCACAAATGCAAGCTTGTGTCCCTGTTGGAGGAAAAGTTGCAAAATCTCGAAGAGAGGTTAGCTACGTTGAAGATCATTAAGGAAGGTGAAGAGTTCTTAGAGCAGAATTATCTCTTCATGTTACAGAAAGAGAAGAAATTCGAAGTGCACCTGAAGAAACAGAGGAATGGAGACATGTGACCCAGAGAAGCAGGAGGATCAGGAGGCAGTCAGCACCCATACTGCTCAGAAACCAGTACCAGGCTCTCACGCAGGAAAACAATGAAGAAATACATCAGGATAAGACTTTGCCAACAAGCAGCAACCTTGTACGCCTTCAGAGTCCTCCTGGATGGAGAAAGAAAAATGTTGTGAAGAAGAAACGGAGAGTGGTGGTCATGGGGGATTCCCTGTTGAGAGGAACTGAGGCCGCTATCTGCAGACCGGATATAACTTCAAGAGAAATGTGTTGTCTTCCAGGTGCAAAAATTAAAGATGTGTCTGACAGGATATCAGGACTCTTCAGACCTACAGATGACTACCCATTCCTGCTACTACATGTGGGGACAAATGACACTGCAAGAAACGACCTGGAAACCATCTGCAGAGACTTTGAAGACTTAGGCAAGAAAGTGAAAGAACTGGGAGCGCAGGTGGTCTTCTCTTCCATCCTCCCAGTGGATGGCCATGGAACAAGGAGGTGGAATAAGATTCTGCAGGTGAACAACTGGCTACGTCGATGGTGCCGTCAGCAACGATTTGGATTTCTGGATCACGGAGTGAACTACTTATACGATGGACTACTTGCTAGAGATGGGGTGCACCTTACGAAGACTGGTAAGCATGTATTTGGAAGTCGCCTTGCTACACTTGTAAGGAGAGCTTTAAACTAGAACAACATGGGAAGGGAAGCAAAAGACCAGAAAAAGCCATACACCTGACAAATGCTATTGAGAACTCTGCTATTAGAAGTGGAAAGGAAGAACAAAGACGAAAGAATCTAATTAATAAAAATATTGGAGAAAGAGAAACCAATCACAAACTAAAATGTTTCTATACTAATGCACAAAGCATGGGCAACAAACAAGGAGAATTGGAACTACTAACACAGGAAAAGAAATATGATGTCATTGGAATCACTGAAACTTGGTGGGACAATACACATGATTGGAATACAAGACTAGAAGGATACAACTTATTTGCAAGAAACAGACTTGATAAACGAGGAGGGGGTGTCACATTGTATGTTAGAAACGCGTATATCTGCACAGAGATTGAAGCTTCAGAGACTGGGAGTTCTGTGGAAACTGTTTGGGTAAGAATACAAGGACAGAACAATGGAAAGGACACCATTGTAGGCATTTACTACAGGCCGCCTGTACAAGCTGAAGCTATGGATGAACTCTTTATGCATCAAATGGCCAAGTTCTCCAAAAAATATGACATAGTTGTCATGGGAGATTTCAACTATCCAGACATTTGTTGGGAATCTCTCTCAGGCAAAACTAACAGGTCAAGGAAATTCTTATCCTCTCTTGCTGACAACTTTATCTTCCAAAAGGTAAGGGAGAAAACAAGGGGAACTGCTACCTTGGATCTAATCCTTATAAACAGGGAGGAAATGGTTGAGGAGGTAAAAGTGGCTGGGACCCTAGGAGGTAGCGACCATGCTATTTTAGAATTTTGGATAACTAGAGGCGGAAGACCTGTGAAGACTCAGACGTCAAGGTTAGATTTCAGAAAGGCAGATTTTAAGGGATTCAGAAAGAGAATTGGAGGGATCCAATGGCTGGATATCCTTAAAGACAAAAATGTCCAGGAAGGATGGGAAATCTTGAAAAATGAAATTCTCAAAGCACAGTTGTTAACAATTCCGAAAAGAGGGAAGAATAGGAAGCAGTTAAGGAAACCAGGATGGATGAACACAGAACTTAAGCACATGCTAAAAAGGAAGAAAAAAATGT
This sequence comes from Dendrobates tinctorius, assembly GCF_039654945.1. Lineage (NCBI taxonomy): Eukaryota > Metazoa > Chordata > Amphibia > Anura > Dendrobatidae > Dendrobates > Dendrobates tinctorius. Next base: position 3,035,099 of record NW_027361893.1, on the reverse strand, counting down.
TTATAAAATGGAAAGAGGGAGGCATATCTAAAGAAGAATATAATGCTGTCTGCAGAACCTGCAGGGCACAAATCAGATTAGCTAAAGCTGAAAATGAATTGAGACTTGCAAGAGATGTCAAAAGCAATAATAAAGGATTTTGGGGATATGTCAAAAGTAAAAGAAAAGTCAAAGATGCTATAGGATTTTTACAGGATGAAAATGATGAAATGGTAAGACAGGATGTTGAGAAGGCCGAACTTTTAAATTCCTATTTTGCATCTGTTTTCTCTCAGAAACGAAATGTAACATCAACTGTTATTCACTGTCCTATTAAGGGAATAGAAGAATCCAGGATATCTATAAACAGAAAGATAGTGAGGAAACACTTAGCTAGCCTAAATGAATTCAAGTCTCCAGGTCCAGATGAATTACACCCCAGAGTACTGAAGGAGATAGCAGAAGAAATTTTTGAACCCCTCTCTATAATCTTTGAAAATTCTTGGAGAACAGGAGAAGTGCCAGAAGACTGGAGAAGAGCAAATGTTGTTCCTATCTTCAAAAAGGGGAAGAAGGTGGACCCAGGCAACTATAGGCCGGTGAGTCTGACTTCTATACCAGGAAAGATCTTTGAACAAATTATTAAACAACATGTATGTCAATACCTGGATAAGAATGAAGTGATTAAACAGAGTCAGCATGGGTTTGTAACTAATAAGTCATGTCAGACTAACTTAATTTCCTTCTATGACGGTATCACTGATTGGGTGGATCAAGGAAATGCTGTAGATATAGTATATCTTGACTTCAGCAAAGCATTTGACAAAGTCTCTCATACAATCCTTATTGAAAAAATGATTAAGTATGGAATGGACAAGGCAACTGTTAGGTGGATTCATAACTGGCTTAGTGATCGGACCCAAAGAGTGGTCGTAAATGGCTGCACATCCAGTTGGAAGAATGTCTCAAGTGGGGTACCACAGGGCTCTGTCCTGGGCCCTGTATTGTTCAACATCTTTATCAACGATTTAGATGAAGGAATTGAGGGTAAACTGATTAAATTTGCTGATGACACAAAGCTAGGAGGGATAGCTAATACTAGAGAAGAGAGAGAGAGGATTCAAAAAGATTTAAATAAACTGGAGAAGTGGGCAGCAACTAACAGAATGGTTTTTAACAGGGAGAAATGCAAAGTACTACATCTGGGCAATAAAAATGGAAAAAGCATATATAGAATGGGAGGAATAGGGCTAAGTGACAGCACATGTGAAAAAGACTTGGGTATACTAATAGATCACAGACTGAATATGAGTCAACAGTGTGATGCAGCAGCAAAAAAGGCAAATGCAATTCTAGGATGTATTAACAGAAGCATACAGTCTAGATCACGTGAAGTCATTATTTCCCTCTACTCCTCTTTGGTCAGACCTCATCTGGAATATTGTGTCCAGTTTTGGGCACCACATTTTAAAAAAGACATCAACAAACTGGAGCAAGTTCAGAAAAGAGCGACCAGAATGGTGACCGGTCTGCAAACCCTGTCTTATGAGGAAAGGTTGCAGGATTTGGGAATGTTTAGTTTGCAAAAGAGAAGACTGAGAGGAGACTTAATAGCTGTCTACAAATATCTAAAGGGCTGTCACATTGTAGAAGGATCAACTTTATTCTCATTTGCACAAGGAAAGACTAGAAGCAATGGGATGAAACTGAATGGGAGGAGACACAGATTAGATATTAGAAAAAACTTTTTGACAGTTAGAGTGATCAATGAGTGGAACAGGCTGCCACGAGAAGTGGTGAGTTCTCCTTCAATGGAAGTCTTCAAACAGAGGCTGGACAGACATCTGACTGGGATGATTTAGCGAATCCTGCTTTGAGCAGGGGGTTGGACCAGATGGCCCAGGAGGTCCCTTCCAACTCTACGATTCTATGATTCTATGATATGGGTACTCTGAAGGACCCATTAGACAAAAAGGCAGATACCCTACTCAAGGGCACCTGCGAATCAGCAGGAGGAAATATTAGGCCAGGGGTAGCGGCAACCTGTTCCTCCAGAGCCCTCATGATGTGGGTAGACCGACTAGAGAAGCGGCTAAGGGAAGGTACACCCAGGGAAAAGATCCTAGAATCCATTCCTATGATAAGGGGTGCAGCGGCCTTCTTAGCTGACTTTTCGGCTGATTCGGTAAGATTGTCATCCAAAACAGCAGCCCTGTCAAACGCAGCCCGAAAAGCGCTGTGGCTAAAATGTTGGCCTGGAGATTTACAAACTAAAATGAAATTATGCGCCATCCCTTGTGAAGGGGAATTCCTGTTTGGAGAGACTTTGGATGACATCCTTGAAAAGGCGGGGGACAAAAAGAAAGGATTCCCAAATCTAGGCCCGATAGGCCCCACAGGCTTTAAACGGTCCTTTCGTAACAAAAAATTCTTTCAGGGGAGACCCCCGAGAGAACAAATGGGATGACAGAAGGAGGGACAGGGGGTTCTTCTTTGGTAATTCGTCCCAGGACAAAAAGCCCTCCAAGTGACTGTTTGCCCAGGGTGGGAGGGAGGCTAAGCTTTTTTCCTCCCAGCCTGGAAGAAAATATCGAACAACCCTTGGTTGCTAAATCTGATAAGATCAAGGTTTAAGGATAGACTTTCTCTCTCTCCCACCTCAAAAATATATAGTGACCCCCACAAAGATCATCAAAAAATGAACAAGAAGCCCTCGAAAAAGAGGTCCTAAGCCTGTTGAACAAAAAGGTCCTCCAGGAGGTTCCCACGCGGGAGAAAGGCAGAGGATTCTACTCACCTCTCTTCCTAATAACCAAACCGGACGGTACCTTCCGGACAATTATAAATTTAAAAAGACTGAACGATTACGTCAAAAACGAAAAATTCAAAATGGAGTCGATCAAGTCGACCATCAAAATTCTCTTTCCACGTTGCTTTATGGTGGTATTAGACCTCAGCGATGCCTACTATCATGTCCCCATCCACAAAGACTCCAGACAATACCTCAGACTGGCGGTCTCTATAGCAGGCGAAATAAGGGAATTCCAGTACAGGGCCCTGCCATTTGGGATCTCGGTAGCCCCGCGAGTCTTCACGAAACTAGTGGCAGAGATGATTGCTCACCTAAGAGAACAAGATGTTCTAATAGTCCCATATCTGGACGACTTTTTAATAGCGAGCAACTCAGCCCAAAGAAGCAGGGGAACAGAGGGACAGAGTGATGGGCACTCAAAAAACCTTGGATGGCTCCTAAACCTAAAAAAATCAAGGCTGGAGCCCAGGAAAGTCCAGGAGTTCCTAGGCCTGACACTAAATTCAAGCACCCAGGAGTGTTACCTGCCAGACCACAAAAAGGAGAGGATCGCTCACATGGTAGCAAGAGCAACGCAGAACAATTCCATGACACTAAGAAAAGCAATGTCTCTGTTAGGGTCCCACTCTGCATGCTTGCCGGCGGTCCAGTGGGCACAGATACACACGAGAGATCTCCAATGGGATGTGTTGAGCAACCAGTCGGTATTAGGAGGTGCAGCGGCCTTCTTAGCTGACTTTTCGGCTGATTCGGTAAGATTGTCATCCAAAACAGCAGCCCTGTCAAACGCAGCCCGAAAAGCGCTGTGGCTAAAATGTTGGCCTGGAGATTTACAAACTAAAATGAAATTATGCGCCATCCCTTGTGAAGGGGAATTCCTGTTTGGAGAGACTTTGGATGACATCCTTGAAAAGGCGGGGGACAAAAAGAAAGGATTCCCAAATCTAGGCCCGATAGGCCCCACAGGCTTTAAACGGTCCTTTCGTAACAAAAAATTCTTTCAGGGGAGACCCCCGAGAGAACAAATGGGATGACAGAAGGAGGGACAGGGGGTTCTTCTTTGGTAATTCGTCCCAGGACAAAAAGCCCTCCAAGTGACTGTTTGCCCAGGGTGGGAGGGAGGCTAAGCTTTTTTCCTCCCAGCCTGGAAGAAAATATCGAACAACCCTTGGTTGCTAAATCTGATAAGATCAAGGTTTAAGGATAGACTTTCTCTCTCTCCCACCTCAAAAATATATAGTGACCCCCACAAAGATCATCAAAAAATGAACAAGAAGCCCTCGAAAAAGAGGTCCTAAGCCTGTTGAACAAAAAGGTCCTCCAGGAGGTTCCCACGCGGGAGAAAGGCAGAGGATTCTACTCACCTCTCTTCCTAATAACCAAACCGGACGGTACCTTCCGGACAATTATAAATTTAAAAAGACTGAACGATTACGTCAAAAACGAAAAATTCAAAATGGAGTCGATCAAGTCGACCATCAAAATTCTCTTTCCACGTTGCTTTATGGTGGTATTAGACCTCAGCGATGCCTACTATCATGTCCCCATCCACAAAGACTCCAGACAATACCTCAGACTGGCGGTCTCTATAGCAGGCGAAATAAGGGAATTCCAGTACAGGGCCCTGCCATTTGGGATCTCGGTAGCCCCGCGAGTCTTCACGAAACTAGTGGCAGAGATGATTGCTCACCTAAGAGAACAAGATGTTCTAATAGTCCCATATCTGGACGACTTTTTAATAGCGAGCAACTCAGCCCAAAGAAGCAGGGGAACAGAGGGACAGAGTGATGGGCACTCAAAAAACCTTGGATGGCTCCTAAACCTAAAAAAATCAAGGCTGGAGCCCAGGAAAGTCCAGGAGTTCCTAGGCCTGACACTAAATTCAAGCACCCAGGAGTGTTACCTGCCAGACCACAAAAAGGAGAGGATCGCTCACATGGTAGCAAGAGCAACGCAGAACAATTCCATGACACTAAGAAAAGCAATGTCTCTGTTAGGGTCCCACTCTGCATGCTTGCCGGCGGTCCAGTGGGCACAGATACACACGAGAGATCTCCAATGGGATGTGTTGAGCAACCAGTCGGTATTAGGAGGTCACTTGGAAGGCTATGTTACACTAAACTCAAACTATTCGTTCCCTAGCTTGGTGGGGAAACAGAGACAACCTGTCCAAAGGGATTCCCTGGGTGATAAAAATCACACACATAATCACCACAGATGCCAGTCCCGCGGGATGGGGAGCACACATGAGCAACAGGGTGGCTCAGGGGGAATGGGGAGGTCAGGAACTAAAAGCCTCCTCAAACCAAAAAGAACTGCTGGCAGTAGGCTACGCCCTAAAACACTTTTTACTAGTATTAAGAGGCCATCATGCCCGCATATTCTCGGACAATCGAGTGACAGTGGCCTACATAAGTCACTAGGGGGGAACCAAGTCCAGAACACTAATGAACACATCCTCTGAAATATTCACGCTAGCCGAGGAAAACCTACTATCCCTATCGGCACTACACATACGGGGAGCAGAGAACCAGACAGCAGACTTTCTAAGTCACACCCAGCTACATCAAGGGGAGTGGGTTCTAAAACAGTCCATTTTTCGGAAGATCGTAAAAATGTGGGGGACCCCGGACATAGATTTGTTTGCCGACCACAAAAACAAAAAAGTGGAAGCATTTTGTTCCCTAGATCCCAAGGGGAATCCTCGGACCCTGGATGTGTTTATGCTTCCGTGGACACAGGGCCTAATGTATGCCTTTCCGCCGCCCATTCTCATCCCGGCAGTAATAAGGAAAGTCAGGGAAGACAGGGCACGAATGATATTGATAGCCCCCTTTTGGCCAAAAAGAACTTGGCTTTTATGTCAGTAACTGACCCCTGGGTTCTACCAGATCTCCCCGACCTTCTGTCTCAAGGTCCCATGCTACACCCTCGAGCAGTGAACCTCCATTTAACAGCATGGAATTTGAAAGGGCACTGCTGAGGGGGAAAGGGTTCTCAGAAAATCTGGTTTCCACGCTACAAAAAAGTAGGAAACCGATCACAACCAGGGCCTATGGTAGAACGTGGAGGAAATTTCTATCCAGCTCCGGGACAAGGGTTCAGGATGGAATGCAAATTGATAAAATCCTTGAATTCCTGCAAAAGGGGTTAGACTAATGCACTGAAGGTACAGGTAGCGGCTCTAGGCGCCCTTTATAATCAGGATGTGGCAGGTGACCCTTGGGTAACACGATTTATGAGGGCCGCAGCCAGGTCTAGACCAATAACCACCCAGAAGATACCATCATGGGATCTAAACCTAGTATTGTCTGCCCTAACAGGACCCCCATTCGAGCCCATTCAGTCAGCTCCCCTGAAAACCTTATCATTAAAGACGATACTTTGAGTGGCCCTAACATCCGCTTGCAGAGTGAGGGACATTCAAGCCTTGTCAGTGATACCCCCATTCACTAAAATCCTGGATGATAGTCATATTAAGACCTGACCCAGCATACCTACCTAAGGTGTCAACACACTTTCATAGGTCACAAGAGGTAGTCATTCCTTCCTTCTGCCCAAACCCTAGGAATAGGGGAGAGGAAAAATTTCACACTCTAGATGTAAAGAGGTGCCTAGTTCAGTACCTAGAGGCCACCAAGGGATGTAGGAAGGAAGGGTCTCTTTGTGTGTTTCCAGGGACCTCGGAAGGGGCTCAAGGCATCCAAGAGTACCTTAGCAAGGTGGATAAGGGATGCGATTGCCCTGGCGTACTCATCCAGTGGGAATACCATCCCGGAAGGTTTAAAAGCCGACTCTACAAGAGCAATGGCAACCTCATGGGCAGAAAGATCAGAGGTAGCAATAGAGCAGATCTGTAAGGTGGCCACCTGGTCAACACCTTCTACCTTCTTCAAGCACTATCGCCTAGATCTAGCCTCGACGTCTGACCTGACCTTCGGGAGAAGGGTCCTTAAGGCGGTGGTCCCTCCCTAAGCTACCAATCTCTGAAATTCTCTCCGTGGTGCGGTCATGGGTGAGAGAGAATAGCTTAGTTACTCACCGATTAAGTGTTTCTCGGAACCCATGACAGCACCCGCTTATTCCCCCCCCCCCCCCCCTTTCACGTGTGCGGTGAGCACAGTTTAATGTGTGTAGAGTGGTTTTTTGTTACACGGGGCTTCTCCATAATATGCAATATTATAACATTATGTGTATACTTTTGTTATCTAACCGGGAGACCCTCTGATGCTCTGTAACCAACTGGGGGGCGGAGGAGAGGTGCCGCCTTTTTATCTGTAGGTTCCTGTCCTTGATGGGCGGACCCCCTCTCTCCATGGTGCTGTCATGGGTTCCGAGAAACACCGTTATCGGTGAGTAACTAAGCTATTTCACACTTTGACGGATGCATGCGGATGCCAAAAAACGGATGTGTGAAACAGGCCTTAGCAGCTCACTATACATCAGAGATTTTCTGCTACAGACTTTTCACAGGATTCACAAGAGAGGAAAATAGTTGAATATACTTGGAAACTGATCCCTAGATGGACCCCTTCCCAGCAACAGCACAAGGCAGGCACCTTTCTAATAAAGCAAAAACAAATGAAGGGGCAGAAGAGAGACTTTTTCCACATCAATTAAAATCCTCTGCATCTTAAGAAGCACTCCTAGCCGCTGTTACATACTTTGAGACACAAATTCTCACAAGCCTAACTCTATATCTTTGAGCGAAAGAAGAAAGGGAAAGAAAAAGAAAAATAACTTGTGAAGTCATACAGATGAACATTCTCATAAAGTCTCATCTAAACATAGTGCCATTTACTGCACCTCTGGTGCAATTTGCAAGACCTATTAGCACACTTGACCACTTTTTTTTTTTTTTTGTACAAATCTAATATAGAACACCGGTTCGCTCACATGATTTAATCACTTAGCACTTCTCCCGGTGTAGTTATATTAAATCAGACCACAAAATGGGAAGATCCACTAAAACTCACTCTGATGAGTCAAGCAAGCCTCATAAGACAACTTAAAAAAACCCAAGATGAAGACAAGGCTCAAAAACGTCTGCCCATTGAAACTCCTATGGGCAGTAAATCTCAGAGAGCCCCGCACAAATTGAAGTTTGGCCCACTTCTAACCAATCACTGGTCAGATAGCGATGAAGATGTGGATTCTATACAAAATGATCCAGATATAAAAGAATATATTAAAGCCCTTCCCATGGCTGAATACATGAAAAGCCTATTTAAAGATTTCACCCAAGCGGTAAAGGAAGAGATAGCAGATCTCAGAAATGATGTTAAGATTGTTCACGACAGAGTACAGAATTTAGAGACCAGCTCTGATCAGATTATAAGGCACGCCACAAGAGACACAGAAATCTTAATAGCGAACCAAAAAGAACAATTTCTGCAGAGAATTCACCTTGATAAACTGGAAAACAGGTCGAGGTGGAATAATTTGAGAGTTAAGTTACTGTCACACTTAGCGATGTACCAGCAATCCCGACCAGCCATATGACGCGGTCAGGATCGCTGGTACATCGTTAAGTGGTCGCTAGTGAGCTGCCACACAGGCAGATCTCACCAGCGACATCGCAGGGGTCGGGGGGCGCTACTTACCTGTCAAGACAAGGCGATCCTGACGTCCTCCCGCCCACGTCCACGCATCGCTCGTCGTCACAGCAGGAAGCTGACGACGAGAAACGGTCCAGGACGTTCTTGCGCGATCAGCGATAACCAGCGGGGGAGCGGTCGGAGGTAAGTATCAGACATAGCGATATCGCTATAACGTCACAAAAACCAGTGACGTTATAGCGATATTGCTAGTGATACCGCTTAGTGTGACAGGCCCTTAAGAGGGCTTCCTGAGAATATCCTAGACAAAGACATATTCACTAGGTTATCTACAATTTTCAACAACATCATTGGAAAAAATGACAATGACCTAGGAATAGAAAGAGCCCATAGTCTATAGACCAAAGCCTTCTGGACCGGACAGACCAAGAGACATCTTATGATTTCAAAGCTTCAGAACAAAAGAGGAGATATACCAAAAAGCAAGAGATGCGAAAAAAATAGCATTTGAAGACAGCGAGATTCAAATATTTCAAGACCTTACAAAGTTAACCCTGAATCTGAGAAGACAGCTTCAGCCCTTAACAAGAGCGGTGAGAGACAAAGGCATTGCTTATAGATGGCTTTTCCCATTTGGCTTGGCAATTCCCCTTAACAACAAAACTTTGATTGTCAGAACCCCAGATGACCTCCCATTTGTCCTCCAAAAACTAGACCTGACGAATCTTCATGTACCGGATTGGGCCACAGCGGAAGTTTTTCTTAATTTACCACCTCTTCCAAGAATTGAAGAGTGGTCCACAGCAACCCCTTCCAAGTCAAAGAAAAAGAGAAGATTGAATGAGGATCTCAAGAAAACCCCCAACAAAGATATGGAAGAGGAAGAAGAGGTCGGCTGATGTTTTCAATTTAAACTGGTATATGGCTTTACACTTCTGCTGAGACATTTACCAGCTGACATGTTCGCCAATTTTTTCTCTTTCTCATCTGTTTTTCTCTTTTTACAAATCTGACACTAATTACTTTTGATGTTATTTGCTGTTTGATATATTTCTAGTGTATTCATGGCATTTCTTCCCTCTCTCCTCTTCCTCCTCCCTCTCCCGCACGGAGGGGAGGGGGTACAGGAGAAGTCTGGGCATGTTGTATGCATTTAGCATTATAGTCTGTCGACTAGTTTTAGTTACCTCCTTAGATTGTAAAATGCTGCATTGTGATTATGGTATTACCTGTTCAAATAAGACTCACCCGGGAGTCTGTTCACCTGCAATTATACTTATTCTTATACACTTTCAAATCAACTGAGGGTTTTGTCATATCTAGGTCCACACCCCCACAGGCCTAGACACCACCCTCTTGCATTTATACCTGGTTGGGTTCGCATTGTTGCCTACATCCTAACCAGCTGCAAAACCTTCTCAGGTTCCTTCTGAGATTCACGAGCATGTTGCTCAGGTTCTGTAATAAACCTCCATTGTTTAGTTTAACCCCATATAACCCTGCCCCATCCCCAAGTCCTGCTAAAGAAAATGAAACTACTTGGTAGTACGCCCCCATTAAACTTTAATGGTTGATTTAAATATTGCTACCTTCAACGTAAGAGGTATGAACATCCTGAAAAAAAGGTTGCAAATTCTGAACTATCTAGGAAAAAATAAGATGGACGTCGTTTTTCTTCAGGAAACTCATTTTAAACAAACCTATACACCTTTCACTAAGAATAAAATTTTTACCAAATGGTTCAATGCCAATTCCCTGATAAAAAAAAAAAAAATAAAGGAGTATCCATAATTATAAATGATAATTCCCTTCACACTTAAGAATGCTATATGTGACACAGACGGAAGATATATACTATTAAAGTGCACAATTCACAATTGTTTACCTTGGTCAACATATATGCCCCCAATAGCAATCATTGCCCATTCTTTAAGAAGATTATTGATATTTTAGATAATTTTGCAGAAGGTCAAATAATTTTAGGAGGTGATTTTAATGTACCTCTACACCCATCTCTAGACACCTCAAACGGTCACTCTACAGTTACCGCAAAAACAATCAGATACATAAAAAAACTATTAAATAACAGACTCTTGATAGATGCTTGGAGAACAATACATCCCTCCACAAAAGATTATTCGTTTTTCTCCTCAGTTCATAACAAAAATTCAAGAATTGATTAACATAACATAGTTTTGAAGGCTGGAGGAAGACCTTATGTCCATCTAGTTCAGCCTATTTTTAGTGCAGCTGTTCTGCATTGTTAATCCTGGGGAAGGCAAAAAATCCACAGAGTAGAAGCCAATTTTCTCCATAGGGAAAAAAATTCCTTCCCCTAAGCTGGGTTGCTTCCTGGGTTACCCACCTTTATTCCTGTACTTGTGGTGTCTGCCTGGCTTTTAATCTTTATTAGAAAAATCATAAAACATTATGTCTAGTTTGATATGGCCTTGTGTGAAGTTCTGTTTTGGGTGGTTTATATATACTTCACGGCTTTATTTAAGGAATATGCTTAGGTGTTTCACTTATAAAATGTGTTCAAAGTGCTGCACATTGTGTTGGATTGTCAATGCAACCCTCTTCTCCCACTCATGACACACTGATTGCAATACCGCAGAAGAAATGCTAGTCTAAGGGGGTTAGATTCCTTGTAGGAATGCTCGGACCTGACACCCATAATGTGGTGGTGCACTATCTTGCCGGAAAAACTCAGGGAACGTGCCATCTTCAGTGCATAAAGAGGGCAACACATCATCATGGAGCAATTTCAGATATCCAGTGGGATTGAGGTTTCCATTGATGAAGAATGGCCCCACTATCTTTGTACCCCATATACCCCACCATACCTTCAATTATGGGTTTCAGGTCCGACTATTCCTACATGAACAGTTTCGTGGAAAGTGGATTGGTCGTCGTGGGCCAGCTGAATGGCCACCAAGGTCTCCCGATCTGACCCCCTTAGACTTTTATCTTTGGTGTCATCTGAAGGCAATTGTCTATGCTGTGAAGATACGAGATGTGCAGCATCTAAAACAATGGATGCTGGAAGCCTGTGCTAGCATTTCTTCTGTCGCGTTGCTATCAGGGTGTCAAGAGTGGGAGAAGAGGGTTGCATTGACAATCCAACACAATGGGCGGCACTTTGAACACATTTTATAAGTGGTCATAAACTTATGAATAACTCCTTGAAAGAATAAAGTTACGTTAAAACCAAGCACACCATTGTTTTTCTTGTGTAATTCTCAATAAGTTATATGTGACCTGACAGTCTTCCCATTGAAAAAAATAAACTTGGATCCAAAATGGCCAACTTCAAAATGGCCGCCATGGTCACCACCCATCTTGAAAAGTTTCCCTCCTCCCATATACTAATGTGCCACAAATAGGAAGTTGATATCACCAACCATTCCCATTTTATTTAGGTAGATGGATGGATATATATATATATATATATATATATATATATATATATATATAATCTCCCCCACTGGCGCTTGACACACTCCTGAGTTTCTGGCTGCTAAGTTTGGGTGACAGTAACCACCTCCTGTCAAGTAATGTTGAAAAAGGACAAGTGTATATTCCAAACAGCGCTAGGCAATGGGAGGAAAGGTGTCCTCCAGCAGGATTTTGCGGTAAGTGTACAACAATACTAATTGCTAGAAGTAAAACCCCACTGCGAGAGGGTGTCCTTAATTTCACAAAAGTAGCAGTGTACTTGTGAAATGTCAAAATAAAACCACACTTATAAAGTTGTTAATGCGTATGCGTGTAGTTTTACACAGAAAGTACAACTAATACTTTGGGTGTAGGTTTCTAGAAAAGCTGGGTGCACTGATCTTGCTATCGTTAGGAAAGCTGGGTGCACTATATCCTGCCTGTGTCGTGGAAGGACAGCGCTATTTGTCTGTAGTGGGCACGGAGGTGTCCGTCCATGTCAGCGTTGAGACGCGGCGCCGGTGGGAGGACTCCGATGTCTCGTTGCGCGGAGACTGCCACCAGAGACACGCGGCGATGCTGTAGAAGCCTAGCGGCCTGAAGGGAGTGGGTGGAGTTTATTTATAATGTATCTGGGAGCTGATATAAAGTAACTAGGTTCTGTGAGCTCCTAGCACTGACCTCCATAAGTCCATCTGTAGCGGCACGTAACCGTGGATCTAAGGACTCCAGAGGCTTCATGGGGCTAAGTTTGGGCAATAATAGTGTACAAGAGACGCTGTCCCGGCCAGTGGCAGATCTATGTAATATTATTGCCAAGTGACCCAATCGGTATGACCGCATATAATAGGGCAAGTGATGTCACAGGATCTTGCGGCTTCCTGTTTACAACTACTCGCATACGCATTAACATCTTTATATGTGTGGTGGTATTTAGACATATTTATTTCACAAGTACACTGCTACTTTTGTGAAATTAAGGACACCCTCTCGCAGTGGGGTTTTACTTCTAGCATTAGTATTGTTGTACACTTATCGCTAAATTCTGCAGGAGGACACCTTTCCTCCTATTTCTGAGCGCTGTTTTGGAATATACACTTGTCCTTTATTTATTACTTTTGTCAGATTCAAGTTATTTCTGTGAATATTGTGGGATTTTCTGTCATTAAATGAGGGGTACCAACAATTATGACCACGTGTGTGGGAGGAGTGAATATTTTGACTCCACAGCCACTTTCTGGAAATAACACGCAGTGGATGTTGGAGAGTGAAAATTACACATTTGCCATTTTATTACCCAACACATAGTGCCCAGATTGTGCTCCAGGAGACACACACCGCAAATTAAGTGGGTTCTTCTCACTATAGTATTGCTAAATAAAGGGATCCTAAATGTTGTTTGAGCACACTGCAAGACTCAGAAGTGAGAGCGGATATTGTTGGATTGGTTTATAGAAACTCTGTTGCTTTTCAACAGCCTTTGAGCCACTAATAGTGTGGGAACCTCTGTTTTTCCATTGACAGATGAACCTGAGTGGGGACTTGTTTTTTGTGAGATGAGAATTGGTATTGGTATTTTTGCCTACATAACATTGATTAGTTTCTTTTTATTTGATATTTGGGAGGCAGAATGAACAAACAGTTGAACACCACGTACTACTGGTTCATCCAACAAGGTTTTCTATTAGACTGTGAACTGTCATTGTCTGTGTAAATAAAGTTGTTTTTTTTTACATAGCTTGCCATTTTTATGGACCGTTTAAGTAGAAATGTTCAAAAATATAAATCTCAAGGATATTTTATTAAAAAATAATTGTTTTGTATCTTCGCAGATGACTGTACCAGGAGATCAGAGGGACAGCTGACATCTTCAGTTTTTAAATCTGATGATCTTGAGATCCTACAAGATACAACTGAAGTGACTGCTGTTACACCAGATATGCCATCATCCATTCACAGCAAAGATCTGTCATGTGATCCTATGGAACAGGTCCCATCTTCTGATTCATTACCGACTACTAAGGAAAATCAAAGTTATAAAATAAGCATTAAAAATCAACCTGCTCCTGAAGCAATGACGTCATTTTACTGTTCAGAATGTGGGAAACATTTTGCATGGAAATCAAATTTGGTTACTCACCAGAGAATTCACACAGGGGAGAAGCCTTTTTCCTGTTCAGAATGTGGGAAATGTTTTCACAAAAAAACAGGTTTGGTTAAGCACCAGAGAATCCACACAGGGGAGAAGCCTTTTTCATGTTCAGAATGTGAGAAATGTTTTATACAGAAATCAGATCTTGCTAGTCACCAGAGAACTCACACAGGGGAAAAGCCTTTTTCCTGTTCAACATGTGGGAAATGTTTTAACCAGAAAGGGAATCTTCTTACACACCAAATAATTCACACAGGAGAGAAGCCTTTTTCCTGTTCAGAATGTGGGAAATGTTTTAACACTAAATCATATTGTGTTAGGCACCAGAGAATCCACACAGGGGAGAAGCCTTTTTCATGTTCAGAATGTGAGAAAAGTTTTAAACAGAAATCAGAGCTCATTAGTCACCAGCGAAATCACACAGGGGAGAAGCCTTTTTCCTGTTCAGAATGTGGGAAATGTTTTAACACTAAATCAGACTGTGCTAAGCACCAGAGAATCCACACAGGGGAGAAGCCTTTTTCATGTTCAGAATGTGAGAAAAGTTTTAAACAGAAATCAGAGCTCATTAGTCACCAGCGATCTCACACAGGGGAGAAGCCTTTTTCCTGTTCAGAATGTGGGAAATGTTTTAACACTAAATCAGACTGTGCTAAGCACCAGAGAATCCACACAGGGGAGAAGCCTTTTTCATGTTCAGAATGTGGGAAATGTTTTAACAATAAACCAGATTGTGCTAAGCACCAGAGAATCCACACAGGGGAGAGGCCTTTTTCATGTTCAGAATGTGGGAAAAGTTTTAAAGAGAAAACTGCTTTGGTTAAGCACCAGAGAATCCACACAGGGGAGAAGCCTTTTTCATGTTCAGAATGTGAGAAATGTTTTACACAGAAATCAGATCTTGTTTGTCACCAGAGAATTCACACAGGGGAGAGGCCTTTTTCATGTTCAGAATGTGGGAAAAGTTTTAAAGAGAAAACTGCTTTGGTTAAGCACCAGAGAATCCACACAGGGGAGAAGCCTTTTTCATGTTCAGAATGTGGGAAATGTTTTGCACATAAATCATATCTTATTAGTCACCAGAGAACTCACACATAGGAGAAGCCTTTTTCATTTGCTTAATGTTGGAAATATTTTACTTGGAAATCAGCTGTTAATAAACATCAGAGATGTCACATAGGGGAGAAGCCTTTTTTACGTCCATAATGTTGGAATAGTTTTAACCAAAATTAGATCTTTTTCAAATAACTTTACTGAACATTTTATGTCAATAAAATAATAGATGGGGTAGGGGAGGATACAGTAGAAAGAAGTTGCTGTACAGGCTTAAGGGAACAGTACAATGGAAAGTATTGGGAGAAAGGGGATAACTAAACACTAACAGTAGTGTTTATAACCTATAATACAGTTAATAGTTACTGTTATTTCTTAAAGACAAATATAACGTATCCTGAGTAGCTGTAAATAAATAGCTATAAATTGACGAGAGACATCTTTAGCACATGTTCAGGGAGAAAAGCTGTTCCAGGATTCCCATCTCTTGAGATAGGTTGCATAATAATTGTTAGCATTTGCATGGGCTTTTTCATATGAGTTGTGAAGTGACATTTTATCCACAATATCCTGAATAACTGGGACATTTTTTTTTTTTTTCCATAAAGCCGCAATTGCATTTTTAATAATTAGAAATAAATGGATTACCAAGGCTCTATGTTGTGCTTGAATTTTTTCCAATTCCAGAGACCACAATACCATCTGGGGTGTGAGGATTATTTTTTGTTTAGTAAGTGAGTCTACTAATGTGAAAATTTCTTTCCATAGGGGAGCAATCTTAGGGCATTCTCAAAAGACATGTACCAAGTCACCTTTGAGTCCACAACCTCTCCAGCATTCGGGCGATACGTTTGGAAAAATCCTGGCTAGTTTTGCAGGGGTGAGGTACCATCTGGATACCATTTTGTAATAAGATTCATGTAGAGAAGCACATATGTTGGATGAATAGGCGTTTTTAGGGCTGATTGCCATTCCTCATGGGTGACTGATATTTTAAGGTCTTTTTCCCAATTTAACATGGCTGTAGTTTTTTTTAAAAAACTAGATCTAAGTTGAGGGCTTCGTAATTGTTTTTAGATTTCCAGTAGATTCTGGGGTTGCATATTAGTTGACTAGAGAGTTCTGTTACCAGAGATTTTTTCCTCAGAAGATGTGAGATGTATGGTTGTATTCGAGCCAGGTGATCAAAGTCTTGGCTACAGAGATCATGTTGTTCTTCTAATATTTTATTAGATATGAACTCCTTACCGTCATGTAAGTCTTTAATTGTGGTAATTTTTTTTTATTTTTCCAGGAATCTGGAATTTATTCCCCTGCTATTCAGTTAAAATATTTTAATGACACATTTTTAGTTTGATCAAACCTCTCACTCCTTTTCCCTTGGGTTTGAGTGTTTGCAAGGTATTTCCATGCTGAAAGGACAGCTAGTAAAGTAGGAGAAGAGACAAATACTGAATCAGGATGAAGGAGATAGTCAAGGATTAACTTGCATAAGGGAATATTATTATTTTGACTCAATTCGATTTTAGCCCACAATGGAACATTATCCCCTTTAATCCAATTAATGGATTGTTTAAGTAGATTTGTATAATAATAATTACCATATATACTTGAATATAAGCCGAGATTTTCAGCCTATTTTTTGGGGCTGAAAGTCCCCCTCTCGGCTTATATTCGAGTCATATACACCAGGGGGTCAGAGGGGGAGGGGGGCGGGCTGTGTCAAGTCATACTTACCCATCCTGGCGCTATCTCTGCAGCCCCCAGTTTCTCTGCGATCTCCCTTCCTTCAGAGGTCACATGGTACCGCTCATTAAACTCATGAATATGCGCATTTTCATGAGTTTTAATGAGCGGTACCATGTGACCACTGAAGGCAGGAAGGGACATGGCGGAGAAGCTGGAGGCTGAAGAGACAGCGCCAGGACGGGTAAGTATAGCGATACTCCCCTGTCCTGCGTCCATGGCTGCTTGCTGCTGTCTGGCACGTCATCTGTCAGTGACGTTCAGACAGCAGAGGGCACGGTGACGTGGTTAGTGCGTGCTGCACCCCTTGCAGTCTGAACGTCACTGACATATGATGTGCCTGACAGCAGCAAGCAGCCATGGACGCAGGACAGGTGAATATCTCCGGTGCCAGCAGTGACACCGGCACCTGGCCCCCAGCGACAGAGAGGTGAGTATGTCATTTTCTTTATTTTTAAATGCAGCGGCAGCACATGGGGGCATAATCTATGGAGCATCTTATGGGGGCAGCATATGGGGGAATAATCTATGGAGCAGCTTATGGGGGCAGCATATGGGGGCATAATCTATGGAGCAGCTTATGGGGCCATAACCTTTATGGAGCAGCATATGGGGCATATTGTTCTATGGAGCATCTTATGGGGCCATTATTAACCTTTTGTGCAGCATTATATGGGGTGTATTTTGTATGGAGCATCTTAAGGGGCTATCATGAACTGTATGGAACATTATGTGGGGCTCCTGATTCAATATGGATATTCAAAAACAATTAACCTACCGATGTCGCAATTTATTTTACTTTTATTGGTATCTATTTTTATTTTTTAAATTCACCAGTAGCTGCTGCATTTTCCACCCTAGGCTTATACTCAAGTCAATAAGTTTTCCCAGTTTTTGTGGCAAAATTAGGGGGGGTCGGCATATACTCGAGTATATGCGGTAGCTAGTTTTGGTAGGGATAGTCCTCCCTTTAATTTGTTTTTAACTAGAGTCTTACAGGCAATTATAGCTCGTTTTTGGTTCCATATGAATTTATTTAGTTGAGTTTGTAGTTTCTTTTGCTGGGAGGATCAGCGGGATGGCCCTAAATATATATAGAGTATTTTAGGAAGTGTAAATAAGTTGAATGTGACCGATTCTTCCCACCCAGGAAATTTCATGTTTGGAGAAATTATTCAACTCAGTCTGGGTGTCCTTTATAATTTCTGTCAAGTTTAATTCAATTGTTTTCTTAAAGTTTATGGCAATAGAAATGCCTAAATAAGTAATGGCTTCCTTTTCCCAATCAAAAGTTGAAAAGTTCTTGATTTCGTTTATTATGGGATCATCTATGAAAAAGTCTAATATTTTTGATTTTGTGGCGTTGACTCTATAATAGGAGACGTGTGAGAATTCTTCTAGAATTTGAACGGTTTCTTTGACGGAGTCAGAAGGATTTGGCAAACTAAGAATGATGTCATCGGCAAACAAACCTACTTTATATTCATTAGCATCTATTTGAATGCCTTTTATTGATTTATTAGTTCTTATGTATTCCGCCAAGGGTTCCTTGACCAGGGTGAAAAGTGGTGGCGAAAGTGAGCAGCCCTGCCTCATCCCGTTTGATATTCGTATTTCCCTAGATAAATGGTTATTTGCAAATATTTTGGCAAAAGGGTATGCACATAAGGCCTTTATCATTCTGATTAGTTGGGTATTAAATCCGAATTTTGACAGAGTGGCAGTTAGGAAGTCCCAATTGATCCTGTCAAAGGCCTTTTCTGTATCTAAGGCAAGTAAATAAAACTGAAGGAATTTTATTGTTTAAAGACATTGATCAAATTGAGAGTCCTCCTGGTGCCATCAATTGTTTGTCGGCCTTCCACAAAGCCCAGTTGGTCCCCATGGATAATATCTGGTAGAATGTTTGTTTTTTAGCCTATTCACGATAATTTTAGCATATATTTTCACATGCGTATTTATTAGCGATATAGGTCTATAATTTTTCACCAGTTCTAGGTCCCCCTTGGGCTTCGGGATTAGAGTTATAATAGCTTGAAGCATCTCAGGAGGGAACTCCTCTATTGTGGAAGCTTTGTTTAATACTGTTACTAGATGTGGCACTAATTGGGGGGCAAAGAGTTGAAAGTACTCATTGCAGTATCCGTCTGGACCTGGGGATTTTTTTTTTCTTTAGATTTTTAATAACATCCATGGTTTCTGATTCATTTATAGGGGAATTAAGCGAAACTAGATGTTGGTCAGAAATTGTGGGCAGGTTAATGCGTGACAGAAATGTATTAATAGACTGTTTGCTGGGTTGTTGAATTCCATCCTCAAATTTGAGGTTGTAAAGAGATGCGTAATATTCTGCAAACGTGTCCACTATGTCTTTTGGGTGTTCAAGGAGGGAATTTTTTATATTTTATTCTAATTGCTTTAAATTTTTGGGCCGTTAATCTTGTTGGTTTATTATACGAGGAGTAATAGTTGGATTTTATTATTTTAGCATATTTTTCATACTCGCCAAAAAGGGCTGTTCTAAGTGCAGTTATCAGCTTAAGAATCTCAATATGAATATTAGTTGAAGGGGTATGTAGCTTTTGTTGGGCATCTTCCTTATTTTTAAGGTCTGTTTGCAGTTTATTAGTTTTTTTTTCCTTGTTTTGTTTTCTATTAATGGATGCTATATGCATTAATAATCCTCTTATTACCACCTTGTGGGCGTTCCATACTGAAAATGGGCACATGTTCTCCGTTTTGTTCTCTTAGTAATTGGATATGGCATTTTCAATCTTTTTTTTTTTTTAATTTGGGGGATTGTAGGAAAAGGGAATTACACCTCCAAAATTGGATCTTCTTAAATAGGTTGTCTCTTGTCATTCCTCATGTTTGCTGACAAAAGGATGAAATTAAACTTTATTAATTCCAAATGTAAAACTATACCCATAATTCACCCTCTGAAGGTTAGTCAGAGGGTGACTAAGGCCTCATACCCATTGGCGATTAAAAAAAGGTCCGATTTCTGAACTGTAAAAAATGGTGGAGTGACATGCGATTTCTATGCGATTTTTAATCTTTCCATCCGTTTTCCTTCCGTTTTACATCCGTTTGCAATCCGTTTTTTTTTCCCCAGCGACTTTTTCTACAGTCATTTACAGGACCATTTACAGTGTTATATACCACAGAATGGTGATGTATCCGCTGAAAACGGATGGTCCGTTTTTGGTACTTTTTTTAATCCCACCCATTGACTTCTATTGGTGAAAATCGCTGCAAATCGCAGCATGCTGCAATTTTTTTTCTCAGACCGATTTTGGCTGAGAAAAAAATCGCAAGTGAGATGTCACCCATTGACTAACATGGGTCAGAGTGCAATCCGATTGCAATCGTCCGATTTAATCGCCAGTGAGTATGAGGCCTTATAGAAAAAAAACATGTACCCCACGTCTCAGTATATAGGGTGAGGTGGCGTATACACACTCGCTCTCCAAGCCTCTCATTTCTATGGGTTTCGTCGTCCTCACCAAAGGCGACTCAGCAGGAGACTATTTAATATTGACCTATATTCAAGTAAGACTAGATAAAAAAAAAATAAAATCATGTATCATGTTATTCGAAACAGTGGGAAAACTAGCCACATATGGGCAGACCCCAGACTTCACACTATATACTTCGTAAGTCTATAACCACTCCAGTGTCAGGAACAGATAGTATGTGAAAGCACAGTATAATTATTGTTTTTCCTCCTATAGGGACTGCCCTAGTTTGGTATTGTAACAGCTGTCAATTAGTAGTGCAGACAAATGGTCCTAGAATAAACTCCGTTTTCAGACGGCCCAATATCTACCACTCAGGGAAAACTTACCTGCTCCAAAGATCATTAGCAGCTTCTAACTAATGGCCACGCTGCGGTCTGTCAGGGAATGAGTGCAATATCGCTATAAAGACTAGGGATATGTGCAACCATAATGTCTGGGAGGAAACCGCTGTGGATTCCGCAGAAAGAATTGACATGTCAATTCTTTCTGCGGTTTCAAAACCGCGCAGAAAAATCCGCACCGTCAGCACAGCGGTTTTTTTTTTTTCCATTCATTTGAATGGTACTGTACACCTCAGCTAAAACTGCTGCGGGTCCTCAGTGGCCAAAGCCGCTGCGGAACCGCAGCAGAATCCGCAGCGTGTGCACACAGCCTTAGAGTAACTTGACTATTAAGTGTTAATCACTGGCAAAACGTCCTGCATGAGTCACTCCCATGACTTGCATTGTGTCCACATCCCCTATACCTAATTTGCATAATAACCCCTGATTATGGGATAAAGGGGGATTAAAAGGGACTCAGGCAACAAAAGACAGACTATTAAGTGTTAATCACTGACAAAAACGTCCTGCATGAGTCACTCCTGTGGCTTGAATAGTGTCCCCATCCCCCATATCTTATTTATATAATAACCCGTGAATATGGGACAAAGGGGGTTAAAAGGGGACTCAAGCAACAAAGGAAAAGTCTCTAACCATGTGCTGTGGCGTCCTAAGCACACACCGACGCGCGTTTCGTTGCTGTCAGCCTCGCTTTCTCAAGGGGAGGTGTAATATTGCATACCTACAGGACCTTTTGTATCCTAGGATACCGGTCACATGATCATCACGTGATACTGCCTAGTATGGCTGTATTCAAATGGCGCATGCGCGCGTCGTCACTGCACCAGCCCCCCGTGACCCTGACGCTTCCAGCCCAACCCACAGATGAACGCCCGGTCAGGGCATCTGCCGTGCGTTGGTGGGAGTGGGACTTTGCCGGATGACGAGGGGTGGCCACAAGGGACCAGCGCGTGCATGCGCACCACAGCGCAAACAAAAAAGCAGTGATCCACATAATATACTATACAAAGCTTCATAATTACAACTGCAATGCAGTCCGTTTTAATCAAGGTATCTGTCAACATGAAGCATGTAGCGTTTCAGTGGCGTTCATTATGGTGCCGCTCCAGTGTCCACGGATACAGATTCAGAAGTTAGGCCGGGATCACACACAGTGATCTAGGCGCCGGCACTCTGGAGCGGAGCGTGCAGCTCCATGTATTGCTGTGCGGCTGCACGCTCCGCTCCGGAGTGCCGGTGCCAGAGCTTGGTTTTAACCTGCGAGACTCGGCCATATCTCGCTGTAGTGTGACTCCGGCCTTATTCATAAATACATCATATAGGAGATTGGCAGAGGTCCCTAAATAGATGGAATCAGGAACAAGTACTGAACAAAAAAAAGCAATAAGAAATAAGGATAATTAAAATACAAAATTACACACACAGACAAATTTAAAAGATGCATGTATGAGGAAAAGAGCAATGGAGCTACCGCATGGTTTTATAAGAACGGGGCAAAATTCAGAGAGTCATTAAGACCAACCGGTTTCATTGTACCGAGTGTAATGATCCATTTTAACTCCCGCTGTGTCAAGAGTTTTTTGACATTCCCCCCTCTAATTCCCGTATGTACCACCTCAATGCCCCTAACCCGGAATGTGTAAATAATATGGACGGGCAGTGATGTAGAGGCCAATGCATTTATGAAGTACATTAATGACAATAAATTTAATCTGAAGTTTACACATCAAATTACTCAGACACATGTTAATTATTTGGACGTTACCATTACAGGTGATCATGTGGAGAAAAAAAATTTTTTCATGCCATATAAAAAAAAACAACGGATAGCAACTCTATTTTGGAGGCTAAGTCTTGCCATCTCCCACATATCTTACGTAATATGTCTGTAGGAGAATTAATTTGGATAGAAAGACATCGTTCTTCTGATGAAATTTGTTTTTCTGAAAAAACTAAAACTATTTGGAGATTACAACAAAGGGAATATACTAATCGACATTTAAATAGAGCGACATCCAGGCCTGGCGTCAGCACCAGGCGTACCCGGGCAAATGTCGGGGCCCTGGCGAGACGGGGGGGCCCACTCACACTGTCTGGCTGCTGAGAATGCAACCTTGAATCAGATTCAGCGGCGGCAGGAGATGCGCATCTATTGGGCGCATATCAATGAATCAGGCCAACGACTGCGCGCTGTCACCCAATCAGATTCCAGACTGCCAGGAGTGTCTTCTTGTGATTGGGGGGGAGCTCCCCTCCCCTGTCTCTACTCATGTCTGCCCCAGGGAGGAAGTGACGAGGCAGAGGATACAGAAGCTTTGTGAAGCGCGCATGTCTCTCTGGAAACGGAGGGACCATCCGGACACCGACACATCTCCTGGCGCTTGCTGAGGTTCCTCACTCCAAGTGGTGGCTCCTGGCAGTGGCACCGCCGCCCGCTGAGGCTCCTCGACCTGGCGGCTCCTGCTACAGCAGCTGGCACCGCTGCACCAGACACTGGCTGTCTGGCTGACATATCTTCCAGTGCTCGCTGAGGCTCCTCGCCCCGGCGGCTCCTGCTACAGCAGCTGGCACCGCTGCACCAGACACTGGCTGTCTGGCTGACATATCTTCCAGTGCTCGCTGAGGCTCCTCGCCCCGGCGGCTCCTGCTACAGCAGCTGGCACCGCTGCACCAGACACTGGCTGTCTGGTTGACACATCTCCCGGCGCTTGCTGAGGCTCCTCGCTCCGTGGCGGCTCCTGCTGTGGCAGCTGGCAGTGACTTCTCAACCCAATACAAAGGTGATTTCTGGCTTTCTGGAGGGCCTTATCTCTTTTTTTATACCAGTGATAATAAATATATATATTTGCGCTAAAAATAATACCCTGGCCTGAATAGATGATAAATGTTTTTGCTCAAGGCAATATGGGATATTAGAAAACACTCTTGTGACCCAAAAATGAAAAAGAGGGAGGGAGGGGAGGAAAATATAAAACAATGCTGACACCTAGACAGAGGAGTCTAATAGGACGCACGATTATGTGGCGCCCCTGAGGCTCAGTCGCCACAGAGGTACTGCACCTCCTCTCTTCATGAGGTGTAGTGCCCCACCACCCAGGTAAGGTGGGAACTCCTTTCCACACTCCAGCACCTGCACCCCACACAACAGGGTAGTTCTGCACAACCACAAGCGGCTTTGTATTTAGTAGCAGAGCACCTTTGGTGGTTCCCTGCTTGCAACACTGGACGTTCTGGGAGGTGGGTGGAGTTAAGATACATAAAAGAGTGGGAAAGTGTAGGATTACAGATCAGTCTCGGGTCAGTCAGACAGAAGGTTGGCGGAGTAGGAGGTCACTCTGAGAGGAGTGAGGATCCCTGGAAGAAGGGATGGAGGAAGGAGTGCTGCAGCTGCCTCAGTGACCTGAGCCAGCTGGCACGGGAAAGGAAAGGAGGAGAAAGACGTGAACTGAACCCTAAGCTTCCATAAGAAAGAGAGATTAGTACAGAACGAAGGAGTAGAGAGAACAGAGAGGAGACGTGGGTTGGAAGAGGAACCCTGCCTATAGGTTCTCAGCGCAAGGCCAGGGCCCGGTCCCCGAGGTTGTATGGACACTTATGGTTCTGCAGCAGACACCGGTGGAGTAGTTGGCTGTAAATGCACTATTCCCATCTAAGACTTGGGGCACAACAGCAACTGTATAGAGAGCCGGGACTCAGGAGAAGGGAGTCCCCGAAGCAGGCTACAGCTGTCTGCCATACAAGTAAGGTTCTTGGGAACATCTGTCAGGAGGAACTCCAGTGTAACACGGTACTAGGAGATCTTCACACTTTAAGGCGCTATAGAGGAGTCGTTCAGGAAGGTACATGTTGGCGGAGTGCTGGAGAGGAGAGTCCTAGCTTGCCCGGGGGGTTGATTGAGTCTCTGACCCGGAGGACACGGTACGGAAGCGGGCACTACAGACTGTGAGTAAAGCTTTGGAACTACATGCCCTGGTGTCCTCCATTCCTTCCTGCGTCTGCCAGCCTGGCACTGCTACACCCCCTGCGCCAGACACTACACTATCCAAGTGTCATCACATCTACACTGCCCTGGGGCTACAGCTTCACCTATGGGGAGCTATACCATCTAGGCTGCAACACACCATCAACCCCAGAGGATCTGCATGCAGCGTCGGCCTAACATCTCACTTGCCGAACACCACATGTGGCGTCACAAACTATACTATTCCAGTTAAACTATATTACAGACTACCATTGATTTGGGCGCCCAGGGCCACGGACCGGGTCACCGCCGCTGTGACACATCCCCCTGACACCGGCCCGGTACCGAGTACCCCACAGATCTGGGTGGAGGGCGACCCAATAACATAACAATAACATACTCAGGTATTTACCTTAGTAGATAGGTAATGAGTAATAATGTAGTTCCTCCAGGAATTCCTGTGTGCAGCAAAGTCCTTGATGAATATATAACAGTATCGTTCCTCCCAATCTTTCCTGTGTGCAGCAGAATCCTGGTTCAGGCAGAGTAACTAGTCCACGTCCAAGGTAGGGTAGCGATTCACAATAGAGAGGAAGGCGGTTCTCTCAGATATAATTGTAGTGTAGTATCAGGTATCGGACGTTGTCCCGGCCGGTGACAATCGTCCTGCTAACCGACGCCCTCACCGCCAAGTGTAGAGAGCGGCATAGGCGCCATGTAATAGCTTAAGCCGGCAAGGTACAGAAACAACAGGACCTTGCGTGACGTCACGGTCACATGATGGATCACGTGACCGGCTAAGAAGTGCTGAAAGGACCAAAGTTCTATCCTACGCATTTCGGAATCTTTCTGATTCCTTTGCAAGGTCCTTGTTAGGAGTCGGATTTCTGCAGTTGCAGCCCTTCTAGGCGTTCGCAGCAGCGACGTCGCACACACGGTAGTTCTAGAGGGACGCAGCCCCTCTGTCTTGGGTCCTGCTCCTGTGACCAGATACCGTGTGTGCATCTACCTGAAGCCTGTGTCACTAACAGGTTCAGCATTTTGTGTGTTTTTTGTTGCGGCACCTCTGTGTGTGAACAGAGGCCGCTCTGCGCACTCTGGGTGAAGTTTAACCCGTGTGCATCATACCGCCATATTGCTTGTCTGCCACCACTTAGCAGCAGTTATACCACCTAGTGCACGGTGGACCCCGAGCGGCGAACACACTTTATTATTATTTTATTTAGTGCGTTCCGCCGTTTCTAACATTATACTAGCGCATGGGTCTGGCTAGCGATGGTCTTACAGTGTATTTGGCAGCTTGAGAGCCGGCTGGCCACTCTTGAGAGGGATCTCTCAGCTGCACAATCCACCGAAGCTGCTGTAAAGGCAATCACAGACGCGATTTCCCGTATGTCCACGTCTTCCCCAGCGCCGACAGTTACCCGCCTCCCGTTGCCCGATAAATTTTCTGGCGATGGCGCCTCCTGTAGGGGTTTCATCAGCCAGTGCTCCATTCAGCTGGAGTTACTGGCTGCGCGATTCCCTACAGAACGGGCCAAGGTGGGGTTTCCCTGCTGTCGGGCAAAGTGTTGGAGTGGGCTACGTCACTATGGGAGCATGGTGACCCAGAGTTCCGGACAGCTGCTCACTTTCTAACAGCTATTAAGCAGGTCTTCCTTGGTCCACGGGTCACGCACGATACCTCTCTTCAGCTTCTTGCTTTGACTCAGGGTGCTATCTCAGTCAGTCAGTATGCCGTCAGTTTTCGGACACTGGCTTCTGAGTTGGAGTGGTCCGATAAAGCCCTCATCCCTGTCTTTTGGAGAGGTTTGGCAGAGCACGTTAAAGATGCTCTCTCCACTAGAGAGGTTCCTGCCAGTTTGGAAGAGCTGATTGCCATTTCCACCCGCATTGACCTCCGTTTTTCGGAGCGCGGTATGGAGCGTGCTCAATCCAAACGGAAGGTTACTCTGGCTCCCAATTTTTTTGAGCCTCTGGAACTACCCGAGCCAGAGGTTCCACCCCCAGAACCCATGGCGGTGTCTCGCGCCGTTCTCCAGGCGTGTCCGGTACAAGACTCCAGTCACTGTCTTTTTTGTCAACATGCGCTGTCTCAGAACAACAGTGCCCCGCAAAGGCCAAATTCTGTACCACCGGGTAAGACCCTTGTTCCTCCCCACCTTCGGCCGAAGGTTCTTGCCTGGGTACACACGTCCAGGAGGGGTGGTCACTGTGGCTATATGCAGACCACAAAACTCCTGGCAGGGTCTTACTGGTGGCCGCACAGGGCTCGGGATTTTAAAAAATATATTCGGGCCTGCGCCTTTTGTGCTCGGAATAGCCTCCTTAAGCGAAGAGTGGAGACGCCTGCCGACACATGGTGGCGTTCCACTTTAACTTCTGCTCCCACTGTCTCCCACGGGTCCCTTCTCAGACCTGGCGATCTTGCCACCCCTGAGGCCTTCCACATGTCCCGGGTCTCTCTGTCATCTACCGGGACATCAGATTTGCCTGCGGACGAGTGTGAGGCCTATACCTCTTACGGGCACAAGGTGGTGGATCGTAAGGCTCAGGGAGGGGGGGTAATGTTAGGAGTCGGACTTCTGTGTTTACTCAGCAGGGATCCAGATCCTCACATTCTGCACTCTCCTATTTTTCCACTGCATAGGAGATTGCAGAGGAGATTGCCTTGCAGCAAATCTCTCCTGAGGCTAAGTCCTTCTGTCCTCTTACTGGGCATGCTCATGGGACGATCTCCCATTGGAGATCGGGAGTTATGTGCTCAGGTTGCGCTCCTGTTCTCATTGGTCCATCTCAGAGATCTGGAAGCGTGCAGAAGGTCCCAGCTGCTATAAAAGGCGCGCATGGCCGTTCCGCCATGCGCTAGTATAGACTATACTTGCTATGTGTGAATGGTGACGGATGTATGACTCTGGTAACTGACTCATTTGAAACCCCTTCCCTCTGATATTACGCATGGTGATAGGGAATTAGTTTAGTAGTCAGCGCCAGTCAGTGGCAAGCCTTAAGCCACTGTGCTCACCGCACCGCTACGCTAGCGTCCGACATCGCGCTTGCTATCTGACTTTGTCGTCGAGCAGCAGTGTCCTACGCCGCGCTGCAGTTGCAGCCCTTCTAGGCGTTCGCAGCAGCGACATCGCACACACGGTAGTTCTAGAGGGACGCAGCCCCTCTGTCTTGGGTCCTGCTCCTGTGACCAGATACCGTGTGTGCATCTACCTGAAGCCTGTGTCACTAACAGGTTCAGCATTTTGTGTGTTTTTTGTTGCAGCACCTCTGTGTGTGAACAGAGGCTGCTCTGCGCACTCCGGATGAAGTTTAACCCGTGTGCATCATGCCACCATATTGCTTGTCTGCCACCACTTAGCAGCAGTTATACCACCTACTGCATTGTGTACCCCGAGTGGCGAACGCACTTTATTATTATTTTATTTAGTGCGTTCTGCCGTTCCTAACAGTCCTGCGCAGAATGGATCTACGGGGCATGATTAAAGACACTGGGGGCATGATTGGAGACACGGGGCAGAATTGAGATACGGGGCATGATTGGAGACATGGGGCTGGATGAAAGACATGGGGGCAGGATTGGAGACAGATCGAGCAGGATCATGGGACAGGATGGATACGATGGAGACAGATGGGGCAGGATGGGAAGATCATATGGGGCAGGATGGATACTCATGAGGGCAGGATGAGAGAACATTTGGCTGAAGCCAGGAATGAGAAACACGGGGGCCAGGATGGGGGATGATATTACCATACGGGCTAATACATTAAAGGGATATTATTACTGCATTGATGTATTTATTATATTTTTTGAGTATACTGTTTTAAATGGGGGGCGGTCCTGTTACTGTGTAGAGTGATACTATGTTGCCTTTTTTTCTTCATGTGGTGTAGTGTAATTTTTTTTTTAAATTTAATTATTGAAAGCGGCCAATATGTTTCCCCGGCAGGATGCAGACTCATGTACCATGCGTCTCCATCCTGCTAGGGCAGATTGGAGACACGGGGGGGAGGGGGCAGGATGGAGACAGGCAGGATTGGAGACAGACTGGGGGCAGGATGGAGATGGGGCATGATTTAAGACACGGAGGCAGGATTGGAGATACACGGGGCAGGATTGGAGATACACGGGGGCATGATTGGAGATACTGGGGGCATGATTGGAGATACTGAGGGCAGGATTGGAGATACTTAGGGCAGGATTAGAGATACACGGGGGCATGATTGGAGATACTGGGGCAGTATTGGAGATACACGGGGGCAGGATTGGAGATACACGGGGGCATGATTGGTGATACTGGGGGCAGGATTGGAGATACTGGGGGCAGGATTGGAGGCACAGGAGGCATGATTGGAGGCACAGTGGGCATGATTGGAGATACGGGGCATGATTGGAGACATGGGGCAGAATAAATCTACGGGGCATGATTGGAGATCCATGGGGGCATGATTGGAGATACTGGGGGCATGATTGGAGATACTGGGTGCAGGATTGGAGATACTGGGGGCAAGATTGGAGGCACAGGAGGCATGATTGGAGGCACAGGGTGTTAGGAATCTGTGTCCTGCCATACTTATGCAGAGATCCAGATCCTCACATTTGTCTCCAGAGGCTAAGTCCTTTCAGCCAGGTTCTGAGCATGCTCCTGGAATGAGCTCCCATTGGAGTTCGGGAGTCAGGTGCTCAGGTCCTGCTCCTGATTCCATTGGTTCAGCTCGGGGCTCTGGAGATTTCCGGAAGGTCCCGGTCACTATAAAAAATGCGCATGGCTGTTCCGCCATGCGCTAGTATTTTTCATACTTGCTGCTGTGTGTTTGGTATTGGATGCTTGGACTGGTGAATGACTTATTATGAAACCCCTTCCCTCTGATATTACGATTGTGTGAGTGATTGGGCAGCCGCCAGTAGCAGCGCTAGCGCCAGCGCGCTCCAGCAATACCTTTTGCAGCAGCTATGCGTCCTGCATTGCGCCAGCGTCTTTGCAGCCCCTTGCTTGCGGCTCTGTTCACGCCGCGCTGCGGTTGCAGCCTCCCGGGTGTTCGCAGTTGCGACACCTCGTACCTTATTTTTTACGGTAGGTCTAGGGGATAGTCCTGGTGTTTAAGGCTATTCCTGTGACCTTTAATACCGTGTCCACATCGCTGAAGTCTGTGACCCTATACAGACTCAGCGGTATTTATGTTTTTGTTGGCAGCTCTGTGCATATAATAGAGTCTGCTTTAGTGCACGGAGTGCAGCTAAAACCCTGTGCACAGTACCGCCTGAGTGCCCTGCCTCTTTTAGCAGCGGTTACCCCATCTACCGCACGGTGGACCCCGAGCGGTGAACGCACTTTATTTTAATTTTATTTAGTGCGTTCCACCGCTTATAACATAATACTAGCGCCAGGGTCTGGCTAGAGATGGCAGATCAGCAGCAGCTATTACAGCTTGTGCGTTAGCTCGAGGCTCGTCTTGCTACTCTTGAGAGGTCTCTCGCAGCTGCGCAGGCTACAGATGCTGCCGTCCAGGCACTCACAGATGCGGTAGGACGTATGTCCATGTCCGCCCTTGCACCGACAGTTACCCGCCTCCCGTTGCCCGATAAATATGCTGGGGATGGCGCCTCCTGTAGGGGTTTTATCAGCCAGTGCTCGATACACCTGGAGCTGCTGGCTGCGCAATTCCCTACGGAGCGGGCCAAGGTGGCTTTTGTTATCTCCCTACAGTCGGGCAAGGCGCTGGAATGGGCTATGCCTCTGTGGGAGCGTGGTGACCCCAAGATTCGGTCCGTGGCTAACTTGGTAACTGCCATCAGGCAAGTTTTTCTCGGTCCTCGGGTCACGCATGATACGTCCCTGCAGTTACTCGCCCTCACTCAGGGGTCACTCTCGGTTAGCCAGTATGCCGTCCGTTTTCGGACACTGGCGTCCGAGTTGGAATGGTCCGACAAGGCCCTAATCCCCGTTTTTTGGCGTGGTCTAGCGGAGCATGTGAAGGATGCTCTCTCTACTAGAGAGATTCCCACTAGCTTGGAAGAGCTAATTTCAGTCTCCTCACGCATCGATCTCCGTTTTTCGGAGTGCGGTATGGAGCGAGCTCACTCCAAGCGCAAATCCGTTTCTGCTCCCAAATTTTTTGTACCCCTTGAGCTAGACGAGCCTGAGGTTCTACCTCCTGAGCCCATGGAGGTGTCTCGCACCAACTTTAATACAGACTCTGACCAGGAATCCATCTGCGGTTGTCACCATGTCTGTTCGAATCATAGAATCATAGAATCGTAGAGTTGGAAGGGACCTCCTGGGCCATCTGGTCCAACCCCCTGCTCAAAGCAGGATTCGCTAAATCATCCCAGTCAGATGTCTCTCCAGCCTCTGTTTGAAGACTTCCATTGAAGGAGATCTCACCA
Source organism: Dendrobates tinctorius (assembly GCF_039654945.1). NCBI lineage: Eukaryota > Metazoa > Chordata > Amphibia > Anura > Dendrobatidae > Dendrobates > Dendrobates tinctorius. The sequence goes on along the minus strand of NW_027361893.1, from coordinate 3,004,141 downwards.
CTTCTCATGGCAGCCTGTTCCACTCATTGATCACTCTAACTGTCAAAAAGTTTTTTCTAATATCTAATCTGTGTCTCCTCCCATTCAGTTTCATCCCATTGCTTCTAGTCTTTCCTTGTGCAAATGAGAATAAAGTTGATCCTTCTACAATGTGACAGCCCTTTAGATATTTGTAGACAGCTATTAAGTCTCCTCTCAGTCTTCTCTTTTGCAAACTAAACATTCCCAAATCCTGCAACCTTTCCTCATAAGACAGGGTTTGCAGACCGGTCACCATTCTGGTCGCTCTTTTCTGAACTTGCTCCAGTTTGTTGATGTCTTTTTTAAAATGTGGTGCCCAAAACTGGACACAATATTCCAGATGAGGTCTGACCAAAGAGGAGTAGAGGGAAATAATGACTTCACGTGATCTAGACTCTATGCTTCTGTTAATACATCCTAGAATTGCATTTGCCTTTTTTGCTGCTGCATCACACTGTTGACTCATATTCAGTCTGTGATCTATTAGTATACCCAAGTCTTTTTCACATGTGCTGTCACTTAGCCCAATTCCTCCCATTCTGTATATGCTTTTTTCATTTTTATTGCCCAGATGTAGTACTTTGCATTTCTCCCTGTTAAAAACCATTCTGTTAGTTGCTGCCCACTTCTCCAGTTTATTTAAATCTTTTTGAATCCTCTCTCTCTCTTCTCTAGTATTAGCTATCCCTCCTAGCTTTGTGTCATCAGCAAATTTAATCAGTTTACCCTCAATTCCTTCATCTAAATCGTTGATAAAGATGTTGAACAATACAGGGCCCAGGACAGAGCCCTGTGGTACCCCACTTGAGACATTCTTCCAACTGGATGTGCAGCCATTTACGACCACTCTTTGGGTCTGATCACTAAGCCAGTTACGAATCCACCTAACAGTTGCCTTGTCCATTCCATACTTAGTCATTTTTTTTAATAAGGATTGTATGAGATACTTTGTCAAATGCTTTGCTGAAGTCAAGATATACTATATCTATAGCATTTCCTTGATCCACCCAATCAGTGGTACCATCATAGAAGGAAATTAAGTTAGTCTGACATGACTTATTAGTTACAAACTCATGCTGACTCAGTTTGATCACTTCATTCTTATCCAGGTATTGACATACATGTTGTTTAATAATTTGTTCAAAGATCTTTCCTGGTATAGAAGTCAGACTCACCGGCCTATAGTTGCCTGGGTCCACCTTCTTCCCCTTTTTGAAGATAGGAACAACATTTTCTCTTCTCCAGTCTTCTGGCACTTCTCCTGTTCTCCAAGAATTTTCAAAGATTATGGAGATGGGTTCAAAAATTTCTTCTGCTATCTCCTTCAGTACTCTGGGGTGTAATTCATCTGGACCTGGAGACTTGAATTCATTTAGGTTAGCTAAGTGTTTCCTCACTATCTTTCTGTTTATAAATATCCTGGATTCTTCTATTCCCTTAATAGGACAGTGAATAACAGTTGATGTTACATTTCCTTTCTGAGAGAAAACAGATGCAAAATAGGAATTTAAAAGTTCAGCCTTCTCAACATCCTGTCTTACCATTTCATCATTTTCATCCTGTAAAAATCCTATAGCATCTTTGACTTTTCTTTTACTTTTGACTTATCCCCAAAATCCTTTATTATTGTTTTTGACATATCTTGCAAGCCTCAATTCATTTTCAGCTTTAGATAATCTGATTTGTGCCCTGCAGGTTCTGCAGACAGCATTATATTCTTCTTTAGATATGCCTCCCTCTTTCCATTTTATAAACATTTTTTTCTTCCTTTTTAGCATGTGCTTAAGTTCTGTGTTCATCCATCCTGGTTTCCTTAAATGCTTTCTATTCTTCCCTCTTTTCGGAATTGTTAACAACTGTGCTTTGAGAATTTCATTTTTCAAGATTTCCCATCCTTCCTGGACATTTTTGTCTTTAAGGATATCCAGCCATTGGATCCCTCCAATTCTCTTTCTGAATCCCTTAAAATCTTCCTTTCTGAAATCTAACCTTGACGTCTGAGTCTTCACAGGTCTTCCGCCTCTAGTTATCCAAAATTCTAAAATAGCATGGTCGCTACCTCCTAGGGTCCAAGCCACTTTTACCTCCTCAACCATTTCCTCCCTGTTTATAAGGATTAGATTCAAGGTAGCAGTTCCCCTTGTTTTCTCCCCTACCTTTTGGAAGATAAAGTTGTCAGCAAGAGAGGATAAGAATTTCCTTGACCTGTTAGTTTTGCCTGAGAGAGATTCCCAACAAATGTCTGGATAGTTGAAATCTCCCATGACAACTATGTCATATTTTTTGGAGAACTTGGCCATCTGATGCATAAAGAGTTCATCCATATCTTCAGCTTGCACAGGCAGCCTGTAGTAAATGCCTACAACGGTGTCCTTTCCATTGTTCTGTCCTTGTATTCTTACCCAAACAGTTTAAACAGAACTCCCAGTCTCTGAAGCTTCAATCTCTGTTCAGATATACACTTTTCTAACATACAATGCGATACCCACTCCTCGTTTATCAAGTCTGTTTCTTGCAAATAAGTTGTATCCTTCTAGTCTTGTATTCCAATCATGTGTATTGTCCCACCAAGTTTCAGTGATTCCAATGACATCATATTTCTTTTCCTGTGTTAGTAGTTCCAATTCTCCTTGTTTGTTGCCCATGCTTTGTGCATTAGTATAGAAACATTTTAGTTTGTGATTGGTTTCTCTTTCTCCAATATTTTTATTAATTAGATTCTTTTGTCTTTGTTCTGCCTTTCCACTTCTAATAGCAGAGTTCTCAATAGCATTTGTCAGGTGTATGGCTTTTTCTGGTCTTTTGCTTCCCTTCCCATGTTGTTCTAGTTTAAAGCTCTCCTTACAAGTGTAGCAAGGCGACTTCCAAATACATGCTTTCCAGTCTTCGTAAGGTGCACCCCATCTCTAGCAAGTAGTCCATCGTATAAGTAATTCACTCCGTGATCCAGAAATCCAAATCATTGCTGACGGCACCATCGACGTAGCCAGTTGTTCACCTGCAGAATCTTATTCCACCTCCTTGTTCCATGGCCATCCACTGGGAGGATGGAAGAGAAGACCACCTGCGCTCCCAGTTCTTTCACTTTCTTGCCTAAGTTTTCAAAGTCTCTGCAGATGGTTTCCAGGTCGTTTCTTGCGGTGTCACTTGTCCCCACATGTAGTAGTAGGAATGGGTAGTCATCTGTAGGTCTGAAGAGTCCTGATATCCTGTCAGACACATCTTTAATTTTTGCACCTGGAAGACAGCACATTTCTCTTGAAGTTATATCCGGTCTGCAGATAGCGGCCTCTGTTCCTCTCAACAGGGAATCCCCCATGACCACCACTCTCCGTTTCATCTTCACAACATTTTTCTTTCTCCATCCAGGAGGACTCTGAAGGCGTACAAGGTTGCTGTTTGTTGGCAAAGTCTTATCCTGATGTATTTCTTCATCGGTTTCTGATGTATTTCTTTTTCGGTTTCTCCGGAAGCCGGCTCCCCGCAAAGGTCGGAGTCTGAACCGGCTATCGAGACCTTTGTCCCTCCTCATCTCAGGGCTCAGGTGCTCGCCTGGGAGCATGCGCCTAACACGCACCACCATCGGGGCTATATGTAGGTCTCAAAAATGTTGGCTGATGCGTATTGGTGGCCCCATAGAGCTCGGGACATAAAAAAATTTATTCAGGCTTGCACCTTATGTGCTCAGTCTAACCCTCCTAGACAGAGGGTGGCGACATCTGCCGACACACGGAAGCGTGCCTCTGTCACTCCCGCTCCTACTATCTCCCAAGTGACCCTCTTGAAACCTGGTGACCTTGGTTCCTCTGATGCCTTCCAGGTGTCTCGGGTTACGGTAACCCCTTCCTGGACACCAAGCTCGCCCTCGGACGAGTTTGAGCCCTATGCCACCGTAGGGCACAGGGTATGCGCCCGGAGGGCTCGGGGAGGAGGGGGCCTTAGGAGGGGGGTAATGTTAGGAATCTGTGTCCTGCCATACTTATGCAGAGATCCAGATCCTCACATTTGTCTCCAGAGGCTAAGTCCTTTCAGCCAGCTTCTGAGCATGCTCCTGGAATGAGCTCCCATTGGAGTTCAGGAGTCAGGTGCTCAGGTCCTGCTCCTGATTCCATTGTTTCAGCTCGGGGCTCTGGAGATTTCTGGAAGGTCCAGGTCACTATAAAAAATGCGCATGGCTGTTCCGCCATGCGCTAGTATTTTTCATACTTGCTGCTGTGTGTTTGGTATTGGATGCTTGGACTGGTGAATGACTTATTATGAAACCCCTTCCCTCTGATATTACGATTGTGTGAGTGATTGGGCAGCCGCCAGTAGCAGCGCTAGCGCCAGCGCGCTCCAGCAATACCTTTTGCAGCAGCTAAGCGTCCTACATTGCGCCAGCATCTTTGCAGCGCCTTGCTTGCGGCTCTGTTCACGCCGCGCTGCGGTTGCAGCCTCCCGGGTGTTTGCAGTTGCGACACCTCACCTTATTTTTTACGGTAGGTCTCTAGGGGATAGTCCTGGTGTTTAAGGCTATTCCTGTGACCTTTAATACCGTGTCCACATCGCTGAAGTCTGTGACCCTGTACAGACTCAGCGGTATTTATGTTTTTGTTGGCAGCTCTGTGCATATAACAGAGTCTGCTTTAGTGCACGGAGTGCAGCTAACCCTGTGCACATTACCGCCTGAGTGCCCTGACTCTTTTAGCAGCGGTTACCCCATCTACCGCACGGTGGACCCCGAACGGTGAACGCACGTTATTTTAATTTTATTTAGTGCGTTCCACTGCTCATAACACAGGGGGCAGAATTGCAGACACTAGGGGCATGATTGGAGGCACAGGGGGCATGATTGGAGACATGGGACAGAATGGATCTATGGGGCATGATTAAAGACACTGGGGGCATGATTGGAGATACGAGGCAGAATTGAGATACGGGGCAGGATGAAAGACATGGGGGCAGGATTGGAGACAGATCGAGCAGGATCATGGGGCAGGATGGATACGATGGAGACAGATGGGGCAGGATGGATACTCATGAGGGCAGGATGAGAGAACATTTGGCTGAAGCCAGGAATGAGAAACACGGGAGCCAGGATGGGGGATATTATTACCATAGGGGCTAATTAAGGGATATTATTACTGCAGTGATGTATTTATTTTATTTTTTGAGTATACTGTTTTAAATGGGGGGGCGGTCCTGTTACTGTGTAGAGTGATACTATGTTGCCTTTTTTTCTTCATGTGGTGTAATGTAGAAGTTGGGAAAAAAATAAGTAATGTGTTCTGCAAGTGAAGCTCTAGATAACTATGTTATTTCCTGCAGAGACGAGTCCTGGCTGGAAGAATTGATGGCGGTCTGTGCTGGATGAAAGATGAAAAGCAAAGATGAAGGACGTCACTGGTGAGTTAGTGTGTTAACTATACACATACACTGACACTATACACTGTATACTATATACAGAGCTCCTGTGTATAATGTCATTGATCACTGTATTACCTGTACACAGACACTGCATACTAAGTACAGATTTCCTGTGTATAATGGCAGTTATGGTGATAGTATTGTTTTTTTTTATTACTGATCAGTATTGTAGTATTCATTCACTATGTGGTGGTAATATGTGGTCTGGACATGGTGTCGCGGTATTTGTCGCTTGTATGTGCTATTGTTTGGTCGCTTTGTGGTAGTAATATGTGGTTTGGTCATGGTGCGGTGGTATTTGTTCCTTGTATATGCTATTATTTGGTCACTTTGTGGTGGTCATATGTGGTCTGGACATTTTGTGGTGGTATTTGTTCCTTTATATGTGGTATTATAGGTCATTATGTGATGGTATTATATGATTTGGTCATGGTATGGTGGAATTTGTCCCCTGTATGTGACATTATTGGTCATTTTAAAAATTGAAAAATAAATAAAAAAATACCTAAATTATATTGCACATTTTAACAAATGTTTAATATGTTACAGTAGAGTAGAGCTCGGCCAAAAGTGTCTACCGTGTTGTGGTGGCGGCTTAAAAAAATCTTTTAGCCAAAACAAAAGCTGCCGGCTATATGTGTGATCTGGTGTTGGGAACTGTTATTGTGTGATTGGTTAGAAGTGGAGTTTTTAAAAGAGAGAGCGGTGGGACTGTGGATAGTTTGAGGGGTGGAGGCGGGGCTGGGGTGGAGCATGGGCGGAGTCTTGAGGGCCCCAAAAATTTTGTCAGTATGGGGCCCCGAAATTCCTAGTGGCAGCCCTGTCCTCTATATTCCATTCCTTCCGGCCAGTACCTGGCCACTAGGTGAACAGGTCCCTACCTGTTCCTTTGTTCACCACACCAGCCTGCCCTGTATCTCTGCCGTGCAACCGTCTCCCCAAGTGGGATCAGCAGACACAGCCAGACACCACCCTGGAGTGGCACCTGGCAGCTGCCTGCCGCACAAGCCTTACCTCACCATCAGAGGCTCCAGAGACGACCAAGGCAGCTGTCATAGCCACGTCCCTTCCAGGGTAGTCTGGTTTGTGGCACAATGGGGCCACAACCGCCCGGCTCCCACCCACCAGTCAGGGCGTGAGCGTGACACCCCTCTCACACTGAGTTTGTAAAATCATTTCTCTCCAGATAATGGGTTAAACAGGTCAGATATAAGGGGTAAAGGACAGGGATTGTGCACCGTGATTTTACTACTCTCTCTAAAATCCAAAAAGCAAAAAACACAAATATCCTGAACTAAAAAGTAAAAAATACACTGCAAATAATGCATAAAGGAAATAATAATAAGGGTATTTAGAAAACATAATTTTGATCAAAATAATGTACAAGCCATCCCGCCACGTCATGGCAACCCTTGTGGGACAGTCCCTACTCTAGTATTTAAAACCTTTTCACTTGCCAAGTGGCGTGAATGTGAATAAGGATCGAGCGGCTGAACCACTAGTAAAAGCTTAGGCCAGACTGGATGGCTAGACTCTAGTTTTTTGCTTTTTGTTTTCTCTGGTTATTGGTCATGTGTTAATATGCACTTACATTGTGCATACACATTAACTTACTTTCTCAGTTCAGATTCGTTTTTTATTCATTTCATTGTGCATTAAGTGCATATATGGGTGTGACCGCCCTCTTTCTGAGCTGGGAAAGCCATCCAGTCTGGCCTAAGCTGTTACTAGTGGTTCAGCCGCTCGATCCTTATTCACATTCACGTCACTTGGCAAGTGAAAAGGTTTTAAATACTAGAGTAGGGACTGTCCCACAAGGGTTGCCGTGACATGGCGGGATGGCTTGCACATTATTTTGATCAAAATTATGTTTACTAAATACCCTTATTATTATTATTACCTTTATGCATTATTTGCAGTACACATTTTTTACTTTTTAGTTCAGGATATTTGTGTTTTTTGCTTTTTGTTTTCTCTGGTTATTGGTCATGTGTTAATATGCACTCACATTGTGCATACACATTAACTTACTTTTCTCAGTTCAGATTTGTTTTTTATTTTCTAAAATCCAAGCACGGACGCACGGTGACTGGAGAGGTGGACGCCGAATATGAGCCTCAGCCGGACTCTGGAAGGGGTTAAATAAAGGAGATTTCTGCATTTTGGCTCCTGGTATGGAGGCGATAGCACAATCATATGCCGCCATATAGTAGCTGTCCGGTAACTGGTGATAATTCCCTCATGTGTGGGGTCTATTTGTCTCCAGAGAAATCACATGTTACATTCCACACATAACACTGTGTAGAAAAGGCGGCGCGGGGGAATTGTGCCAGTAGTGAGGGGGAATAATGGCGGGAAGGTCACTGACTGAGGAGAAGGCTCCATGTCTGCACTCCGGAGATCATGTGACCCCTGACTCCTCCCCTCCTGTGACCTCATCACAGGTCCTGTGCGCACAGAGCAGCCATATATGTGGAGTACGGCTCTGCGGGTGGAGGTAGGTGCTGGAGGCTCCATTATTCTCTATGTGGAGTGCGGCTCTGCGGGTGGAGGTAAGTGCTGGAGGCTCCATTATTCTCTATGTGGAGTACGGCTCTGCGGGTGGAGGTAAGTGCTGGAGGCTCCATTATTCTCTATGTGGAGTGTGGCTCTGCGGGTGGAGGTCGGTGCCGGAGGCTCAATTATTCTCTATATGGAGTGTGGCTCTGCGGGTGGAGGTCGGTGCTGGAGGCTCCATTATTCTCTATGTGGAGTGCGGCTCTGCGGGTGGAGGTCAGTGCTGGAGGCTCCATTATTCTCTATATGGAGTGCGGCTCTGCGGGTGGAGGTCGGTGCTGGAGGCTCCATTATTCTCTATGTGGAGTGCGGGTGGAGGTCGGTGCTGGAGGCTCCATTATTCTCTATGTGGAGTGCGGCTCTGCGGGTGGAGGTCGGTGCTGGAGGCTCCATTATTCTCTATGTGGAGTGCGGGTGGAGGTCGGTGCTGGAGGCTCCATTATTCTCTATGTGGAGTGCGGCTCTGCGGGTGGAGGTCGGTGCTGGAGGCTCCATTATTCTCTATGTGGAGTGCGGCTCTGCGGGTGGAGGTCGGTGCTGGAGACTCCATTATTCTCTATTTGGAGTGCGGCTCTGCAAGTGGAGGTCAGTGCTGGAGGCTCCATTATTCTCTATATGGAGTGTGGCTCTGCGGGTGGAGGTCAGTGCTGGAGGCTCCATTATTCTCTATATGGAGTGCGGCTCTGCGGGTGGAGGTCGGTGCTGGAGGCTCCATTATTCTCTATGTGGAGTGCGGGTGGAGGTCGGTGCCGGAGGCTCCATTATTCTCTATATGGAGTGTGGCTCTGCGGGTGGAGGTCGGTGCTGGAGGCTCCATTATTCTCTATGTGGAGTGCGGCTCTGCGGGTGGAGGTCGGTGCTGGAGGCTCCATTATTCTCTATGTGGAGGTCGGTGCTGAAGTCTCCATTATTCTCTGTGGAGTGCGGCTCTGCGGGTGGAGGTAGGTGCTGGAGGCTCCATTATTCTCTATGTGGAGTGTGGCTCTGCGGGTGGAGGTCGGTGCTGGAGGCTCCATTATTCTCTATGTGGAGTGCGGCTCTGCGGGTGGAGGTCAGTGCTGGAGGCTCCATTATTCTCTATGTGGAGTGCGGCTCTGCGGGTGGAGGTTGGTGCTGGAGGCTCCATTATTCTCCATGTGGAGTGCGGCTCTGCGGGTGGAGGTCGGTGCTGGAGGCTCCGTTATTCTCTGTGGAGGTCGGTGCTGGAGGCTCCATTATTCTCTATGTGGCGTGCGGCTCTGCGGGTGGAGGTCGGTGCTGGAGGCTCCATTATTCTCCATGTGGAGGTCGGTGCTGGAGGCTCCATTATTCTCTATGTGGAGTGCGGCTCTGCGGGTGGAGGTCGGTGCCGGAGGCTCCATTATTCTCTATGTGGAGTGTGGCTCTGCGGGTGGAGGTCGGTGCTGGAGGCTCCATTATTCTCTATGTGGAGTGTGGCTCTGCGGGTGGAGGTCGGTGCTGGAGGCTCCATTCTCTATGTGGAGTGTGGCTCTGCGGGTGGAGGTCGGTGCTGGAGGCTCCATTATTCTCTATGTGGAGTGCGGGTGGAGGTCGGTGCTGGAGGCTCCATTATTCTCTATGTGGAGTGTGGCTCTGCGGGTGGAGGTCGGTGCTGGAGGCTCCATTATTCTCTATGTGGAGTGCGGCTCTGCGGGTGGAGGTCGGTGCCGGAGGCTGCATTATTCTCTATGTGGAGTGCGGCTCTGCGGGTGGAGGTCGGTGCCGGAGGCTCCATTATTCTCTATGTGGAGTGCGGCTCTGCGGGTGGAGGTCGGTGCCGGAGGCTGCATTATTCTCTATGTGGAGTGCGGCTCTGCGGGTGGAGGTCGGTGCTGGAGGCTCCATTATTCTCTATGTGGAGTGTGGCTCTGCGGGTGGAGGTCGGTGCTGGAGGCTCCATTATTCTCTATGTGGAGTGAGGCTCTGCGGGTGGAGGTCGGTGCTCGAGGCTCCATTATTCTCTATGTGGAGGTCGGTGCTCAAGGCTCCATTATTCTGTGTAGTGCGGCTCTGCGGGTGGAGGTCGGTGCTCGAGGCTCCATTATTCTCTGTGTAGTGCGGCTCTGCGGGTGGAGGTAGGTGCTGGAGCCTCCATTTTTCTCTATGTGGAGTGTGGCTCTGCGGGTGGAGGTAGGTGCCGGAGGCTCCATTATTCTCTATGTGGAGTGTGGCTGTGCGGGTGGAGGTCGGTGCTGGAGGCGCCATTTTTCTCTATGTGGAGTGCGGTTCTGCGGGTGGAGGTCAGTGCTGGAGGCTCCATTATTCTCTATGTGGTGTGCGGCTCTGCGGGTGGAGGTAAGTGCCGGAGGCTCCATTATTCTCTATGTGGAGTGCGGCTCTGCGGGTGGAGGTCGGTGCCGGAGGCTCCATTATTCTCTATGTGGAGGTCGGTGCTCGAGGCTGCATTATTCTCTAAGTGGAGTGCGGCTCTGCGGGTGGAGGTCCGTGCTCGAGGCTCCATTATTCTCTGTGTAGTGCGGCTCTGCGGGTGGAGGTAGTTGCTGGAGGCTCCATTATTCTCTATGTGGAGTGCGGCTCTGCGGGTGGAGGTCGGTGCTGGAGGCTCCATTATTCTCTATGTGGAGTGCAGCTCTGTGGGTGGAGGTTGGTGCTGGAGATTCCATTATTCTCTATGTGGAGTGCAGCTCTGCGGGTGGAGGTCGGTGCCGGAGGCTCCATTATTCTCTGTGTAGTGCGGCTCTGCGGGTGGAGGTCGGTGCTCGAGGCTCCATTATTCTCTGTGTAGTGCGGCTCTGCGGGTGGAGGTAGGTGCTGGAGGCTCCATTATTCTCTATGTGGAGTGTGGCTCTGCGGGTTGAGGTCGGTGCTCGAGGCTCCATTATTCTCTATGTGGCGGTCGGTGCTCGAGGCTCCATTATTCTCTGTGTAGTGCGGCTCTGCGGGTGGAGGTCGGTGCTCGAGGCTCCATTATTCTCTGTGTAGTGCGGCTCTGCGGGTGGAGGTAGGTGCTGGAGGCTCCATTATTCTCTATGTGGAGTGCGGCTCTGCGGGTGGAGGTCGGTGCTGGAGGCTCCATTATTCTCTATGTGGAGTGCGGCTCTGTGGGTGGAGGTCGGTGCTGGAGGCTCCATTCTCTATGTGGAGTGTGGGTGGAGGTCGGTGCTGGAAGCTCCATTATTCTCTATGTGGAGTGCGGCTCTGCGGGTGGCGGTCGGTGCTGGAGATTCCCCATTACTGAGCACAATGGACATTAACCCCTTCAGCACAGACTCTTTTGGGGTCTTTGTTGCCACTTTATAAGAATCATAAAGTTTCTGTTCTGTTTCCTGTAATAGATACATACGACCCAACTATGGAAGACTGGAAGGGAGGAAACGGGTTGTTCTCATAATACAGGGCCCCTTTCTTGGCCCCCACACAGTGTAATGCCCCCATTATGCCCTGTGAGCAGGTGACCGGATACAACACACAGACAAATCGGAAGTAACCAATATTATTTATTTCCCTGATAATGGGAATTGTGATCACTATGGGAACAGTGACTAATGCCAAACAGGGTGATTTCGAGGTGAAATGTACAATATCAGATATACAATGAATTCTCCGGCTCACTCTCACTGTAATAGCCGCCTCTAACCAAATGTTACTTTAACTACTGACAATGGTGACTTTCCTGACACATAGTCGACAACACTGTCTCTTCTGTGAACACGGACCATAGTGGGGTCTCCACCTTTTTCCGTTAGGCCATAAGTCCTCCTTACAAAGTCTGTCAAGGCTTGTTGGGCCGCATTCACTTCAACCAGCTTTCACCTTGTCTGTTGTACTATCCTGGACCAACACCTGTACTGACGTCAGTGCTGGAAGCAATGGCCCGGCTCACTCGCGCCTCCTGATCTTAACTGCAGGCATATACTACTGAGCAGAATCTACTCACAGATCACTGGCACATCCGTCTCTTGTACCAGAAGTAATGAGAGCTGGGACTCTGCTCTTGCCTGGTGTAGTCAGCACTTTGAGTCTTGACCGGTGCAGGTCAGGTTCTCAGGCCTTGACAAGCATAGTCTGGACTCTGGAACGTAACCAGAGCAGGTATGGTTCTCATGCCTTGGCTCGTGTAGTCTGGGTTCTGCCCCACAACCAGCTGCCTCGGGCACTTTACCATGGCCTGGTACCTCAAACTCTTTACTGGCACTCTGTTTTTTTTTTTTTTTTTTACTTGGCGCCAGATCTGTCCTGGCTTTGGGGCTATGGCCTTTATAGTAACGGTAAACTGCCTCATCAAGGTCACCTGATCTGATGTACCATCTAGACTCTTACTGCCTGAAACTCTCCCCCTTTCCATTCATTCCATAAGGTCCCATCTGGACGGCAGATGGCAGTCTTTTTGTACAAATGACGCACAGTCCTGAGGATTTGTTCTTATGTAACACCTTTTTACACCTCTTATACAGTAGCGGAGGCCCCTCAAACAGTATAAAGTTTCCACAGTATTGGCATCTCTCACACAAGAGATTTCTACAGTATCGCCATACCCCCACACATAGTATAATCTCACAGTCCGAAGTTCCCTCCATAAACAGTATAATCTTCTCGCAGTACCGCCATTCTCTCCACACAGTATAATGTTTCCATAGCACCATAATCCCACCACACACAGAATAATGTTCCCACAGTACTGCCTTCCCCCCACTTTCTAATGTTTGCACAGTACGGCCCCCTACATGTTCAATATGGTACCATCCACCCCACCGACAACCTCACAGCTAATTAACAAATACTCACTTATCCTCATTCTTGGTGCAGATACTAATGAACCCAGGATCTATGAGATATTTATCATATGATAGTTGGATAGGCAGAGTGTATCATCCATAACGGTAGTCCACTCACTTGCTATGGTGCCTATGAATTGACAGGGTTCGTGGGGTTTGTTATTGGTCACTCTCTCCTTCCCATCATCACAATTTCAGATATATCCACATTCCCATGACAGAGATACCATTGAATAGAATAGTGAATCAGGGAGTCGAAAGCTCCTGATCCACCAGTGTAAGTCTGAGACTCCGTGCACTACTAGCACAATGATGTCACTTCATCACCCCTGTAGTATGGAGCCTCAGTACTCACACTGCACAGACTGGAGCATTGCACCTTGGAAACAGGGTTGGGCGAGTAGTGTGTCTGTTTTTTTTTAAATATCAGGAATTGTGGAGGCTTAATATTGAGAAGAGCTGTTGGGACTCTCATACTGAATGTGTGGCTGTAGGGGTCATTATACAGAGTAAGGTTAGGTTCATATTGCGTTAGGGGCATCCGTTAAACGGATGCGCTAACGCTGATGTGTTTTGTTTTTTTTTTTGTTTTTTTTTTACATCTAATGTGCCCTAGCGTTAACGGTATGCGCTAATGCATGGTTGCATTTAGATACCATGCATTAGCCATACAGGTCTATGCACAGCGAACGCGTAAGGGGTTATGGTGGACTGTAAATGCCTCCATACTGACTTTGAATCCTTATTTTCTGTAGACGGTTGTGGTGGCCATAATACTGTGTGAGGTGCTGTGGGGTCTGTCGTACTGTGTGTGGTCTGTGGGGGCCATCATACTGTGTGGGGGACCTCCTACTGAACTACATGGGCACACAGGAGAACAAATTCCTTGTGACGAGTCAGATAGGGATAAATAAGTGAGAAATACAGACCTTTGGTCTACCTGGTTGCAGTCCTGAATTGATATTGTGTTATGTGCCAGGAGGGAGACATCAGCTAGTACGTTCTGAAGGAAAGCAAAGATATAATGGCAGTGAGAATCTGGATTGCCGGCAAAGACAATAGCAGAAACAAAGAACAGGGTGAGGTCCTTAGCTCAGGTTTGCTGGACTATTTGGCTTATAACAAAAGTTATGTACCGCCACATGTAAGCGGAAAGTTCCTGACTGCATAATGCAGAAGAAGCATTTTATAGAGTAATGTGCCTCCTGTGATCTATAAACTTCTCATGAAGTTCCAGAGAAGCAGGAGGATCAGGAGGCAGTCAGCACCCATACTGCTCAGGAACCAGTACCGGGCTCTCACGCAGGAAAACGATGAAGAAATACATCAGGATAAGACTTTGCCAACAAACGGCAACCTTGTACGCCTTCAGAGTCCTCCTGGATGGAGAAAGAAAAGTGTTGTGAAGAAGAAACGGAGAGTGGTGGTCATGGGGGATTCCCTGTTGAGAGGAACAGAGGCCGCTATCTGCAGACCGGATATAACTTCAAGAGAAATGTGCTGTCTTCCAGGTGCAAAAATTAAAGATGTGTCTGACAGGATATCAGGACTCTTCAGACCTACAGATGACTACCCATTCCTGCTAATACATGTGGGGACAAATGACACCGCAAGAAACGACCTGGAAACCATCTGCAGAGACTTTGAAGACTTAGGCAAGAAAGTGAAAGAACTGGGAACGCAGGTGGTCTTCTCTTCCATCCTCCCAGTGGATGGCCATGGAACAAGGAGGTGGAATAAGATTTTGCAGGTGAACAACTGGCTACGTCGATGGTGCCGTCAGCAAAGATTTGGATTTCTGGATCACGGAGTGAATTACTTATACGATGGACTACTTGCTAGAGATGGGGTGCACCTTACGAAGACTGGAAAGCATGTATTTGGAAGTCGCCTTGCTACACTTGTAAGGAGAGCTTTAAACTAGAACAACATGGGAAGGGAAGCAAAAGACAAGAAAAAGTCACACACCTGACAAATGCTATTGAGAACTCTGCTATTAGAAGTGGAAAGGAAGAACAAAGACAAAAGAATCTAATTAATAAAAATATTGGAGAAAGAGAAACCAATCACAAACTAAAATGTTTCTATACTAATGCACAAAGCATGGGCAACAAACAAGGAGAATTGGAACTACTAACACAGGAAAAGAAATATGATGTCATTGGAATCACTGAAACTTGGTGGGATGATACACATGATTGGAATACAAGACTAGAAGGATACAGCTTATTTGCAAGAAACAGACTTGATAAACGAGGAGGAGGTGTTGCATTGTATGTTAGAAACTCGTATATCTGCACAGAGATTGAAGTTTCAGAGACTGGGAGTTCTGTGGAAACTGTTTGGGTAAGAATACAAGCACAGACCAATGGAAAGGACACCATTGTAGGCATTTACTACAGGCCGCCTGTGCAAGCTGAAGATATGGATGAACTCTTTATGCATCAAATGGCCAAGTTCTCCAAAAAATATGACCTAGTTGTCATGGGAGATTTCAACTATCCAGACATTTGTTGGGAATCTCTCTCAGGCAAAACTAACAGGTCAAGGAAATTCTTATCCTCTCTTGCTGACAACTTTATCTTCCGAAAGGTAGGGGAGAAAACAAGGGGAACTGCTACCTTGGATCTAATCCTTATAAACAGGGAGGAAATGGTTGAGGAGGTAAAAGTGGCTGGGACCCTAGGAGGTAGCGACCATGTTATTTTAGAATTTTGGATAACTAGAGGCGGAAGACCTGTGAAGACTCAGACGTCAAGGTTAGATTTCAGAAAGGCAGATTTTAAGGGAATCAGAAAGAGAATTGGAGGGATCCAATGGCTGGATATCCTTAAAGACAAAAATGTCCAGGAAGGATGGGAAATCTTGAAAAATGAAATTCTCAAAGCACAGTTGTTAAAAATTCCAAAAAGGGAAGAATAGGAAGCATTTAAGGAAGCCAGGATGGATGAACACAGAACTTAAGCACATGCTAAAAAGGAAGAAAAAAAATGTTTATAAAATGGAAAGAGGGAGGCATATCTATAGAAGAATATAATGCTGTCTGCAGAACCTGCAGGGCACAAATCAGATTATCTAAAGCTGAAAATGAATTGAGGCTTGCAAGAGATGTCAAAAGCAATAATAAAGGATTTTGGGGATATGTCAAAAGTAAAAGAAAAGTCAAAGATGCTATAGGATTTTTACAGGATGAAAATGATGAAATGGTAAGACAGGATGTTGAGAAGGCTGAACTTTTAAATTCCTATTTTGCATCTGTTTTCTCTCAGAAAGGAAATGTAACATCAGCTGTTCTTCACTGTCCTATTAAGGGAATAGAAGAATCCAGGATATCTATAAACAGAAAGATGGTGAGGAAACACTTAGCTAGCCTAAATGAATTCAAGTCTCCAGGTCCAGATGAATTACACCCCAGAGTACTGAAGGAGATAGCAGAAGAAATTTTTGAACCCCTCTCCATAATCTTTGAAAATTCTTGGAGAACAGGAGAAGTGCCAGAAGACTTGAGAGGAACAACATTTGCTCTTCTCATCTTCAAAAAGGGGAAGAAGGTGGACCCAGGCAACTATAGGCCGGTGAGTCTGACTTCTATACCAGGAAAGATCTTTGAACAAATTATTAAACATGTATGTCAGTACCTGGATAAGAATGAAGTGATTAAACAGAGTCAGCATGGGTTTGTAACTAATAAGTCATGTCAGACTAACTTAATTTCCTTCTATGATGGAATCACTGATTGGGTGGATCATGGAAATGCTGTAGATATAGTATATCTTGACTTCAGCATAGCATTTGACAAAGTCTCTCATACAATCCTTATAGAAAAAATGACTAAGTATGGAATGGACAAGGCATCTGGTAGGTGGATTCATAACTGGCTTAGTGATCGGACCCAAAGAGTGGTCGTAAATGGCTGCACATCCAGTTGGAAGAATGTCTCAAGTGGGGTACCACAGGGCTCTGTCCTGGGCCCTGTATTGTTCAACATCTTTATCAACGATTTAGATGAAGGAATTGAGGGTAAACTGATTAAATTTGCTGATGACACAAAGCTAGGAGGGATAGCTAATACTAGAGAAGAGAGAGAGAGGATTCAAAAAGATATGAATAAACTGGAGAAGTGGGCAGCAACTAACAGAATGGTTTTTAACAGGGAGAAATGCAAAGTACTACATCTGGGCAATAAAAATGAAAAAAGCATATACAGAATGGGAGGAATAGGGCTAAGTGACAGCACATGTGAAAAAGACTTGGGTATACTAATAGATCACAGACTGAATATGAGTCAACAGTGTGATGCAGCAGCAAAAAAGGCAAATGCAATTCTAGGATGTATTAACAGAAGCATACAGTCTAGATTGCGTGAAGTCATTATTTCCCTTTACTCCTCTTTGGTCAGACCTCATCTGGAATATTGTGTCTAGTTTTGGGCACCACATTTTAAAAAAGACATCAACAAACTGGAGCAAGTTCAGAAAAGAACGACCAGAATGGTGACCGGTCTGCAAACTCTGTCTTATGAGGAAAGGTTGCAGGATTTGGGAATGTTTAGTTTGCAAAAGAGAAGACTGAGAGGAGACTTAATAGCTGTCTACAAATATCTAAAGGGCTGTCACATTGTAGAAGGATCAACTTTATTCTCATTTGCACAAGGAAAGACTAGAAGCAATGGGATGAAACTGAATGGGAGGAGACACAGATTAGATGTTAGAAAAAACTTTTTGACAGAGTGATCAATGAGTGGAACAGGCTGCCATGAGAAGTGGTGAGATCTCCTTCAATGGAAGTCTTCAAACAGAGGCTGGACAGACATCTGACTGGGATGATTTAGCGAATCCTGCTTTGAGCAGGGGGTTGGACCAGATGGCCCAGGAGGTCCCTTCCAACTCTACGATTCTAAGTTCTTGTTAAGTAAAGGAAAATTTATTTTTGAACTTTCGGTATCCCTCATTCATCTCCATACTATCTGGTATCTGCTAAGTACAATAGCAGCATGCCATCTGCAGGGTTGGGAGATGTGACTTCACCAAATAAATATAGATATATTTTTGTTGTGTGGCCAAGGGTCACATAGTCGATGGGAGTTATGTGTCGCAGAGATGGCTTGTCTCTGTGATGTAGCCTGGAGTGTTTCTCTTGTGCATGAAAGCGCTAAGAGGTTTGTTTGTTGCACCTGGGTCTGGGCTGTGGGTAGCTATGAGAGACTGGCAGGTCTGGCTACCCACATACTTGACCTCTGGGTGTGGTTACAGCCTATATAATGGAGGCGACTGTTTGGCCATTGAGCCTGAAGTGTTGTGAATTCCCTGGCTCAGGCATCTGAGACGAAGCTACCCCTGCTCCCTCCATGGTTACTGGAGGTAGTGGAGCTGGCCAGATTGACAGAGGTCTGCCAACTGATGATGATGATGATTGGAGATCTGGGATTACTGATTGGAGTATTTAAGTCTGCAGACTTCCTTCAATCCCTGCTGGTGATTGCTTTCAAGTGCATTCTGAGGTCTGATGTCTCCTGCCCTGATCCTGCATTGTTCAGCTAAGTGGTTCATTTGATAATCCTTTGCATCTGATCTGGTTTTGTCTCTCTGCTTGTTGTACGGGTTCAGCTTGCTCCTCTGGGGGTTGTGCTGGACCACCGCTCCATATGTTACAGCTTGTGTCAGTTTATTCAGTCCCCTGTTATATTGGTCTCTTTTGCTTTTCTTCCAGTTCATACTGGAGTGCTGATATAGTGGGGGCAAAGTCGTGAGACTTCAGTGTGTGGTTTTTTTTTTTGTTCATCAGACGTGTTGGATTTTTCAGGTTTTCTTTGCGTGATTGCAGACAGTGTCTTTCCTCTCCTGTCCTGTCTAGTCAGTTTGGGCCCCATCATTTGCTCAGTCTATTTTTCTGCTTGCGTTTGTGTTTCATCTTGTCTCACCGACAATATGTTTGGGGGCTGTCTATTCCTTTTGGGCTCTGCTCCGGGGCAGTTTAGACTTCACCTTTCTTGCTTTAGGCTTAGTTAGCTCTCCGGCTGTGCCGAGGCATCTAGGGCATTGTAGGTACGCTCCACGGCTACTGCTAGTTGTGTGGATAGGATCAGGGGTCTGCAATCCGCTTAGTTACCAAACTCTCTGGTTTTCTGGTGGCTTAGCCTGTTCCTGCCATCCTCCTCGGTGACCTATTCATATCACTGAAGTACTGGACATTATCCCATCATGTGTGCCCACAGGCTTGGCAGAGCAGAGCCCTGCTACTATGGACATTTATACTTTGTTTTGCCTGATCTAAAGGCTGTTTATTTCCTGTTTGTGCTTCTGGGGTTTATGAAGCAATAAACTCACATGAACATTTAAAGGAACGTGCCTCCTGTTGTCTCCTCCCATTGCACCCGAGCGAGTAGAGCCCCTAATACATAAAAAAATATATATATATATATAATATATATATATATATTAAGGTAGCGCTGTCATTCAGATAGGGGATTCTCGCTTGGCAGCCAAATCACATCCGGCACAGGTTTTCCATAAAACAATCTCAGTCCATGCGGTTTATTCATGCATCATAAACCATCAAAGCAATAGAAAACAGCATAGCGTCCATGACAGAGGTTCTCTCTGTCCAGCCTGCGGTCACACAGGTTATGCAATGTTCCATCAATCAGACTCTCTAGACTCAGTAATCTCACCCGTCAGGGTTCCCTTGTTAGGCGTCGGATTCCTGAGACTGCACGACAGGAATCCAGAGCCGTACATCCAGCGGTCTCCCATTCCCCTTCAGCCGCTCTGGGACCTGCACAGCAATGTCGGCAATCCAGGCGTTCTGCTCAGACCCACTCTTTGGGTCTGGATGTTGCTGCCACCTCTGCTCCAGCAATGGTAGCGCAACCTGCTTGGCAGGGAATCACTCCAGAGCCTAAGTCCTCTCGCCCTGCTACTGGGCATGCCCGCAGGACGACCTCTCAGTGGAGATCGGGGGTCACATGCTCAGGTCCTGCGTCGGATCTGATTGAGAAGGACCAGAGGACTGGAAGGTCCCGGAAGCGCATGGCTATAAAAAGCCCGCATGGCAGCACGGCCATGCGCTAGTGTAGTCTTATCTGCTATGTATGTATGGTGACGGATGCATGTGTCTGGTGACTGACTCATTGGAAACCCCTACCCTCTGATATTACGAATGTGGACAGAGTGTTTGTGTTAGTCAGTGCCAGCTTGTGGCAAGCTATGCGCCACTGTGCTCACCGCACCTTATACTAGCGTCCGACGGTGTCCGGTTCTCCAGCGCCGTCGTTTAGCGGCTGTAGTTTCCGCCGCGCTGCTGTCAGCAGCATCTATTGGTGTTCGCAGCTGCGTCGTCACACGCCGACTGGCCCTGTGGAGTTAACAGGCCCAGCGTCTGCGCCTTAGTTACTCTAGGGCGTCTGTGTATTTAACAGAGTCTGTCCTAAGCACCTCGGGTGACGTTAACCCTAGCGCAGTACTTTGCCACCCATCTAGTCTGCCATTATTCAGCAGCGGTCCTTACATCTACCGCACGGTGGACCCCGGGCGGCGAACGCACCTTCTACTATTTTATATTCGGTCCGTTCCTCCGTCCCTAACATCCCTCATGGATGTTTCTCCATACTGCAGACGTCCTTTCCCTCCAGGGAACTATCAGGCATGTGCAGCTATTAACACAGCATTCACTTGCTGTCAGAAGGCAGCCCCATCTCTCTGACGGGACCTTCCACAACTGACCAACCAGGTCCCTGCATTCGCTCCATGTGACCTACCCTGGCCACCTTATATGGTCCATAGCCACGCCCACCGAGTCACATGGCTATGACCTCATCACAGGTCCTTCAACCACTCATACATAGTTTATAATAGCATTCTTTAAACACACCCCCTAGGTGGGTTTGTAGGTAACTAGTTCCGCCCATCTCACCAGTTACCTGGAGACTTCCCAAACACATTGAAACAGCACCTCAGTAGTATCACTGCTGATCAACAGACACAAGTTTCCATCCCAAGGCCACCCACCTTGAGGTACATAACGGTCATTCAGTATTCTGCCACCCATCCTCTCTCCTGGGACATCCACACAGCGCCCCCTAGTGGACACAGTGGTCACTACACCACATACACCCCCCCCCCCGTTCAAACTTTTGGGGTTGAACACACAACATAACCCCAGGATCTCGAGACCGGTCACTCACTACACCTTGCCCCACAGGTCGAGAGAACTGTCTCCGTCCGTCATACGGCCTCATCTCTACGTTAGGCCTCCCCCGCCCCCAGCGGTCAGAATAACGGTTGTTGTCTTTGACCCTCCAGTCACGGTCTGTCTGTGTTGTCAGACACTGTTTAGTCACCATCCTCTCTTTATCTAAGCATCTTGTAACAAATGGTAACCCACCACATCTAAGTTTGCTTTTCAGTGCATTAACTACACGGTTCATTGCACCTGCTGTCTCTGTAATCTACGGTGCAACGTATTGGCACGTTGAGCCTCTTTCTCTGCTTCTTCCACCTGGCGTTTCAGCTGTTTCAGACGCACATCATTTCCCTCCACCAGGTCTTTGTACTGCTAAGAACTACGCCTTTCATCATCCATTTGCCTTAGTACAACCTTCAGGTTTTTTTTTTCTCCGTACGACGTACTTGTTTGCTTGCAGATTGTCGCACTTTAATTTCCGCATCAAGCTGTTCCTCGAGTTGTGCAACCTTTGCTTCTAACTCCTTATTCTGGTGAACTAATTGTTGACGGGCTCTCTCATTCTTTTGAGCATTACTACATTCTTCCTCCACTTCTTCAATCTGAGCAATGCGAGACTTTAACCGCCTCTTTTCTTCCAAAGCCAGAGCATCTTTACCACTGTTATTAGCAACTACATCAGCCAGTTCATCTCTTTCCTGCTGTGCTTGTCTTTTAACACACTCTGCAGCAGCAAGCTCCTTCTGCAAACGAATCACCTCTGCTTCCATACTTTTCAGTTTCTTTTTGTCTTCACACTGTTCCTCACTCAAGCCTGGCCACTGTAAGTCTTCGTCCCAGTTCTTCTCCCGCAGAAGACCTCTTGCAGTTTCTGTTAGTACTCCTACCTCTTCTCTGAGGGACTTATTCAGACCTTGCCACGATGCCAGGTGACCTTTTGAGCTCGAAGACTTCTTTCTCTAGCTCATCCAGTCTGTGCGCCCTCTCTCTCTGAGCCACAGTCACCCCTAGAGTCTGAGTCACGCCGATCATCCAAGAGAACCCTCCAGTTACCCTCTGACCGTGTGTCCACTCCATTCATCTCATCTCCCATCTCACCATCAGTCATGTCATTAGACGTCAGGTCCGTAAATTGGGCAGATGTACCCCCTCATCCGGTCACTTCTATCACTGACCTGTCCAGCTTAGTAGGCGTCACCATCACCAAGTCTGCTAATGCAACAGTAGGAACGTCTCCATCTTCCTGCCATACATCATCAAACAACACAAAGTCTCTGCCCCTCTCATAGGCATAGACTAAGTCAGGTGGTATCCCTCCACCTTGGCATTCACCACTTTTGGACCCTTCAAACATTACTCTGTCTACCGCATAGTTCACCTTGATCCCATGTTTACAGTGATCCTGAACCATTTTCTCGTTCAGACAGAAAATGAGGAGTTCCCATCAGTCACCTGACTCTTTGCGTCCAGCCGACCTGAGACTCCTTCCTGCTGCAGCATCACGGTACACACCTGCGGCCCGTCATTATCCGGAAAGAATGCCCCACATTCCTCAAAACTCATACAGACACACTGTGGTTCCCCAGACATATCCACTGAGGTACCCAGTGCTGCCCCTTTTAAAAACTAGGCACCTTTCTGGACCACCCAAATTTGGGTCACTGCCCCCCTCTGGGACTCCACCCCCTTTTGGGCTACCACCCCGATTTGGGCCACCGCCCCCTTTCGGGATTTTCCCATGTCCATTCTACAGGTCTTCTTAGACCACAGTTCTCACCACACAGTTTGTCTCTTTTACGATACCACACAAGTCCTTGCTGGCACCACCACAGCTCCTGCTGTCACGGATCACCAACACCTTCGGCTGCTGTTCACACACAGCTGCTGGTGTCACCTTCGTAACCCCGCCGAGTTACAGCAAGCCGCTTGTCACCTTCTTGACTCCCACTGAGCCACCGCAGGCTAAGTTGAGAAAAGAAAAAAAAAAACACCACACAAAACTCACGTGTCCTGTGTGCGTGCTATTCAGGATGTTCTGTCTCCGCCTGAGACCGTCCAACACACAGGGCGCACCGGGCTCTATTCAGGGAGCGGCCCTCCTCCCAGGGTTTCCCAACACACCGGCCTCACCAGGTGCAGGGGCTTAGCGGGTGCTCTTCAGGACATCCAACTCCTCCTGAGACTGCCCAACACTCACGCCTCACCAGGTCCAAGGTCATACCACGTGCTCCAGGGATCTGATTCTTCTAGAATCTCCCAACACTGACCCTCCAGGACCTTGCTCACTGAACCCTCCAGGGACACAGCCTTTCCCACTGACCCAGGTCAGTACAACACGAACACCTGTCCGTTACCTGTGTCGGCCACACAGGTCCTCGGATACCTCTTATCCACCGAAGCACCCTATAGCAATCACCAGTTTCTTTCTCTGACCCTGGTCAGTACAACACGGCTTTCACGGCCGTCACCTGCCGGCCGCGCAGGTTCTCAGTATAGTTATGTGCCAAATAGTTTTACCCTGCTGTTCATGTAAAATAGTTAAATTCAGTTCTCAACATTTCATATTGTAAATGAACATATTCTCTTTTTTTACTTGTGTTCCCTGATCTAATTTCTGTCCAAAAATGATGCAACCTCTGTCCAACATGAAGCAATCACAAATCAAATGTGATATGTTACAGACGTGAAAAATATTTATGCAAAAGACATGTCAATTACACCTGTGACAATTGCAAAGAGTAAATTTTGCACCTTGTGACTTTATCATTTTACAAAAAAAAAAAAAAAAAAAAAAAAAAAAAACTGAACTGTTAATTTTTTTTTGTTGGAAAATAATATAATTACATTTAGTTTATTGTTATTAGTTATAGTTTACAGTTGGATAAATATTTTTGTATGTGCAAATATGCAATATGCATAAATATTCCAATAAAGCCATGTTAAATATTTTGACACAAAAAAATAAAGTTTTTTTTTTTTGTTTTTTTTTTCCCATTTCATTTGTTTATAAACAACCAGGTTCACATACAATATAATACTGCAAAAATTATTCAATTAAAACACTTAAATTAGCTAAAAATCAAGACATTATTAGGTCCGGTCATATAACAAGTGTATAGTGGTAACGAACAGAATAGCAGGGTTAAGGTAGGGGATACTCGCTAGGCAGCCGATAAATCACGTCTAGTACAGGTTTCTCAACATAACTCAGTCCATTCGGTTTATTATGCAGCATAACCATCAACAGAAAGTTTGTATCAAATCAGCATAGCGTCCATGACAGAGCTTCACTCTGTTTATCCTGTGGTCACACAGGTTTGCTATATCTGGTACGCAGGCTCTCTAGCCTCATAGTTATACTCCCGTGTCCGGGTTACCTCATAGCTGCTTGTCAGTGCAGACGTTCATTCCCTCCAGGGAACTATCAGACACACATCTCCACGTGCACTCAGGAAGGCATACACAGCTCCTCAGTCGGCCTCACGTTGGCCTCACTTCAGCCAGACAAGACCTTCCATACGGACCAACCGGGTCCAAGCATTCACTTATGTGACCTACCCTGGCCACCTTATATGGTCCATAGCCACGCCCACCGGATCACATGGCTATGACCTCATCACAGGTCCTTCAAGCATTCATACACATATACTTTACTATGGCGTTCTAGACACCCGCCCCTAGGTGGGTTTGTAGGTGATTGATCCCACCCATCTCACCAGTCACCTGAAGGCTTCTCCCTAACACATTGAAGCAAAAGATCAGCTCTGCTGATCAGCATCTAATCAAGCCTTCATTCCAAGGCCACCCATCTTGGGATACAGAACAGTCCTTTAGGACCCTGCTCCTATTACCACATTGGATCTGGCTATCCGCCTGTCCTGGGACACCCACACAGCGCCCCCTAGCGGACACAGTGGTCACTACACCACTATATATATTTATCCTTCGGGGTCCAATTCCAGCTATTGCTGTGGTTTCTATCTATACCGTGTATAGGATATTAGAATATAATAAAATTGTTATGGACATAACTAAAATTGTGCAGTGACTCTGTCTTCCATATAGTGAAAGATATTTCTTGTTACTAAAACTGTGATTTTTTTTTTTTTTTTTACCCCTCTGATCAGTGCGATCATACAACATACAAGCCTCTGATGGCTCTGGTGATGCACTGTACTACTGTAGTGCCGTGTATCATCACTGTCTGTCAGTGTAATACTACTGGCCCATACACATAAGTGTTGGCTGAACGGTCATTTTGCAGATGGCTATCTCTCCTGACTCCCCCATACACACAAATATTCCAGCTTTCCTGTGGTCTGTATGAGTCGCCTCCAGACTCCTCTAATAGAGGATTATCTATAAGAAGAAACGGATTATCCTCTGAAATTCAGGATGCCATATCCTTCTCTATCTTGACATCATCTGTCGGGAGGCCCCCAAATATATTTACTGTCGCCCCCAACCCCCCGAAATCAGTGCTTTCATGTAACTTTAGTCTAATGTGTACTGGTAATCATTTGTTTCAACTCCTGTACTGACGATCCATCTTGCATGTGTTCACTCTATTCTATGTCAGCAAGCATTTTGTACTGGTAATCATTTTATTCAACTCCTTTGCTATAATTCATCTGTTTCATTGTTCTCAGTACTTACTGTTGTATATCCATGGGTGGGGGGTCACTGTAGATTTTATCTTGGGAGAGGTGCTATAGCATAGAGATGGAATCATGACTAGTGTCTTTGATTATCTATTCCACACCAGGATGTGTTGAGCAGCTGTTGCTAATTTATAAAAAACAGCTCCCACAATCCCTCTCTTTTGTCCCTGTATTGGGGCCTATAAATTTAGAAACATTCTATGGGGTGCATGCATTCAGCAGAGCATCGCATTAGCCAAGCATCAAGCAAACGCAGTTATTCCATGGCAGGAGTCAGGAAACCCACCCTTGGCTCTCTCCTTTAACCATGTGATTTATTTCTATCCTCCTTTGTTCCCTTGCCATCCATATTTACCGCCCCATCCCCCCCCTCCATCATGACTCATACACATCAGCCCATCTATACTTCCCGCTCCCATGCACTTCTCACCTTCCTGAAAGACCTCAGCCCATCTTGCCCAGACACATCACAGAAAAACTTCTTACAATTCCAATAACTACTTGCTCTCTATCTTCCTACTGATTTTGAGGGACATCTCCCCCAACCCTGGTCCACCATATCCCAATACTAATCTTATTAATATTACTTGCACTCCCTCATCTCCTTCTTTTAATTGTGCCCTCTGGATTCCACGGTCAGTATGTAACAAGCTTCCTTTCCTGCACAATTACTTTGAACAACTCCCTGAATCTGTTGGCCCTCACTGAAACCTGGATCCAGGATTCTGACACTGTCTCCCCTGCTGCCATTTCCCATGGTGGCTTACAATTCTCCCATTCCCCGAGACCCACAAACAGACTTGGTGGTGGAGTCGGCATACTCTTGTCCCCACAATGCACTTTCCAGGTCATCCCCCAGTTCCATCACTTTCATTCCCTTCTTTTGAGGTCCAAGCCATCAGGCTCTTCCATCCTTTCTCCCTCAGAGTAGTGGTCATATACTGGCCCCAGGCTTACTCACCCACCTCCTTGACCATTTCTCAGCCTGGCTGCTACACTTCATGTCCTCAGACCTACCAACCCTTATCCTGGGAGACTTCAACATCCCCCATTTACAGCCCCACTTCCACATCTGCATCCCAGCTTCTATCACTAACCAATTCTCTAGGCCTCTCACAGCTCTCAACCTCAGACATACAAGGACGGTAACACCCTTGACCCGGTCTTTGTCCGGCTCTGTTCAGTCTCCTACCTAAATAACTCACCGCTTCCCCTCTTTGACTACAGCATTCTCTCCTTCACGCTCACAAATCCTCGCCCACCTCAGCACACTCCTAACTACCACACATTCAGAAATCTACAAGCCATTAACCCTCATACACTTTCAGGTTCCCTACACTCATCACTGTCCCCAATCTCCTCTTTTTCTTGTCCTGATCTGGCTGTTCATCACTACAATAACACTCTCAGAAGCATCCTTGACCTAGGAGCACGCCTCACCCTCAGAACCTCCAAACACGGAGTAAAACAGCCCTGACTCACTCTCCACATTTGATCCCATAACAGAAGAAGTTTCCAGACTCCTCTCTTGTTCTCATCGAACTACATGCATCGACCCCATTCCCTCACATCTCCTCCAGTCTCTCTCCAGTTGTCACAACTCGCCTAACTACAATCTTTGATCTCTCCCTCTCCTTGGGCATTTTTCCATCCTCCTTCAAACACTCTATCGTTACTCCAATATTAAAGAAACCCACTCTTGACCCATCCTGCACAAACAGCTACAGACCAGTCACCAATCTCCCCTTCATCTCTAAACTCTTGGAGTGCCTAGTCTACTCCCTCCTTACCCGTTACATCTCCACTCACTCCCTCCTAGACGCTTCGCAGTCTGGTTTCCACCCCCTACATTCGACTGAAACTGCACTCATCAAAGTTACTAATAACCTTCTGACAGCAAAATGTAACGGTGACCACTCTCTGCTCATTCTTCTCGAACTTTCTGCAGCTTTAGACACTGACCACTGTCTGCTACTCTCTAGGCTTCAGTCACTAGGCATTAAGGACACTGCTCTCTCCTGGTTCTCTTCCTATCTTTCTGACCGCTCCTTCAGTGTTTTGTTCGCTGGCTCCACTTCATCTCCTCTTCTCTCTTTCGGGGTACCTCAGGGCTCAGTCCTTTGCCCCCTTCTCTTCTCTCTCTCTAGATGGCCCCAATTGGACAGGCCATCAGCATATTTGGCTTTCAGTACTATCTTTATGCTGATGACACACAATTATACATGTCATCCCCTGACCTTACCCCCGCTGTTCTACAAAACGCCATTGACTATCCGCAGTCTCCAACATCATGTCCGCTCTCTATCTGAAACTCAAACTCTCCAAAACTGAACTTCTTCTGCGCCCGCCGTCTACTAACGTCTCTAAATCTGACATTTCCCTTTCCGTGGGTGGCACCAAAATATCACCCTGACAGGCGCGGTGTCTGGGTATTAAGTTTGACACCAATCTCTTCACATCCCATATACAATCACTTGCCCGCTCTTGCCGCTTACACCTGAAGTACATCTCTAGAATCCGCCCTATTCTCACCATGGAAACAACAAAAACCCTCACTGTATGCCTTGATCCACTCTCGCCTGGACTACTGAAACGCTCTATTAATTGGCCTCCCCATTACTCGACTTTCCCCTCTACAGTCCATACTTAATGCAACAGCCAGGGTCATCCATCTGGCTAATCGATACTCGGACGCGTCTTCTCTTCACCAATCGTTACACTGGCTGTCCATTCATTATAGGATCCAATTCAAAGTACTTGTTCTCACCCACAAAGCTCTCCACAGTGCGGCAACCCCTACATCTCCTCCCTCATTTCTGTCTATCAGCTTAACCGACCGCTGCACTCTGCAAATGACTTTTGACTAACCTCTGCACTAATCCGCACCTTCCACTCCCGTCTCCAAGACTTCTCCCACGTTGCGCCAAACCTCTGGAATGCTCTACCCCAAGAAATTAGGACTATCCACAATTTGCATAGTTTTAGGCGCTCCCTCAAAACACATTTGTTCAGAGCGGCCTATCACGTTCACTAATCAAAGTCATTTTATGTGGAAGTGTGCATGTGTAGCAGACTCGCTGTCTCCATCCATTCCTCACTCCCTCAAGTTGGCTGGACCATCATTGTAAATACACACCTGTACTTTGTATCTCCCCCACCTCATTGTAGATTGTAAGCTCTCACGAGCAGGGTCGTCTTATTTTGCTTTAATTATTGTAATGTTAACGTTGTTATTTATGACTTATGTTTCGAACTGTTAAACTGTAAAGCGCTGCGGAATATGTTGGCGTTATATAAAGATTATTGTTTTTATTATGGGAGCGTTAAAACGTAACTTATTGGAAGCTGCCTCTGGCCCAGCCTAATAGATCTCCGTACATTGCAGGCCCAGACACGATTATTAGGCATGTAAGTATCGTAGTTACAAGGCCTCCCCATATTATCAAGTATTTGGGGAGGAGGGCATTCAGCCGGACTCTGTCACACCTTCTTAGATGCCATGTTTGCTTTTGACAGCAGCAAGTGGTGAAGCTGCCAGGATTTTTGCTTTAGCCGCTCCTATGCCGTCCCTGCGGTGTACATCTATGTTCTGGGGCCCAAAAGACTGAAATTTTTTTTTTTTTTTTTTTTTTTAAATTAACTTGTTAAAAATAATAAAATGTGTCTTCTGCTTTTTATTATGCTTTTTTTTATTTTTGCAAGAATTCTTGGAGCCAATTTTAATTTGAAACATTTTAATTTCTTTCTTTTTTTTTTTTTTTCTGGTGTTTTTCCTGTAATATAGGAAAGCCTAAGGCCAGAAATAAACCCCATAAAACACTGTACATGGAGACTTTGGGATCAGATCATTTCTGTCCACATTGTGCAAACAAAAAAATCTTTTCTAAAAGCCTCAAACTTCTGTGTGTGAATCAGACCTGAGATCTAACGTGATAGAAGATTACAGTGCGGGGAAGACGGGAAACCTTCATATAGACGGCCGGTGGGGATGGAGTCAGTGGCCGACTCTGGACAAATATGTTTCTAGAGCCGTAGTAGAAGATGAAGATGTCGTCCTCATCATGAAGTAGTTATTTCTCCTGTCACGTGTAATGAATATCTCCTGCAGTATTGCTAATGCCGATTCCAGTGTCGGGAAATGAGACGAGAATTAACGTTATGGAAGATGAGGCTGAGAAACTTATCAAAATAAGGAAATGGTTGCACTCAATTGCATTAAGGCATATCAATATGAAATACATTAAGTGTGAATAGCGTAATGGCTTTTGAAATCTAGGAAAAACACATTTGATGCTTAGCACAAAATTTTGACAAAAAATGTGAGCCCATTCACCAACGTCAAAGTAATCTCATAGAATGGGTCCCTGACCTAACTGCCTAGTGTGAACACTTATCTCTGGCTAATGACTCGGTAGAGCCTTTATTTAGCATACAAATAACAGAAAACTGATGGAACATCAAGGACTAGTCTGAACAGGTGCAAACCAAACAGCTTACATATCAAAATAAGGAATTGGTTGCACTCAATTGCATTAAGGCACATCAATGTGAAATACATGAAGAGAGAATAGCATAATGAGGCAGGTGTTAACACTAGGCAGTTAGGTCAGAGACCCATTCGATGAGATCACCTTGACGTTGGTGAATGGGCTCACATCATTTGGCCAGATTTTGTGCTAGGCATTGTCACGATCCCACCCGCTGACACTGATATGTCATGGATGGAGGGAAGCGACGCACTGCCGACACGGCTATCACAGGCACAGGGGGGCTTATCTTGGTTATCCCACCGCTGGTACCATGTGATAAAAATAGCAACCTAATCTTGCCCTAACAATTTATCGCAGGGGGGTTATTTTGGGTGTCCCACCACTGCCAACAACAGTTCCCGAAACTTTTCAGTTCCACTTTGGAACTCGCAGCTCTCCGGCGCCCCCCTTACCCTCAGGTCAGTCAGGGTACTACCCCTGGGATAATTGATCGCCAGCTGGCTGCATCAGTGAGGTCTGGCCACCCGGCACGCTGCAGTGAGGGAATTATAAAATGCTCTGGCCGCAGCCACCCGATCTAGCTTTATAAAATCCCTTCTGTCACTCTCAGCAGTGCCCAGGACCCAGACCACACTTCTCCGCCACCAGCTCCAGATTTCTCTGATTAAGTTATAAACTTAATAGAGTGATTCGAAGCCAACCCAATTCAGTAGCGTAATTATCTTAAAGGCATGTAAATTCGTTCTTAGAGCATGAAGACAGACTAATAAACTTATAATTTATTCCCAAAGGCAGGCAGTGATTACAAAGATAAAAAGATTTTACAAAGTTGAGACATTAAATATGTAAAATGCAAATATAAAATAAACGGGATTACAAAACAGAGGTTAACACTTACATGTGCTTAAATGGTCCTAGGCTAACCGTGGGGGGGGGGGGAAGGGGCAGCAGCCACACGTCTCCACTCATCTGAGAACCTCTTGGCATGAGATCTCTAGCTAGAATGACCTCCCGACTGAGTGAGTGTACTCTATAGTTCTGGGTCATGACCTCATAAAAGGGGCCGTCTAGTGATGGTCCTCCCCCAGCTCTTGGAGTTACAATTCTGACTACAAAACTTATGACTATATCTAGCAGAGGGTACCTCGTATAAACACGCACATGGTCTCATCTTATCCAGCGTGTCACTGGCATTCATCCACAACCAAACGTGAAGTAGTTATGTCACACCGTTTAGGAGAAGCCCATTTCTCGGCTTCTGTTGGGGTTAGAACTTCGCAAGAACCATCGTAGTGAAGCCGGATCGGAGCATGTCACAGAAATGTCCATTTCATTTTTCTGTCATGAACGGGGTCCGAGGTAGGCCCATTTTAATATTTCCCATACTTGAATTTGCCACATGGTAGAAAACAAAAGAACATTCTTTCCACTTAGCTAATTAACATTCCTTAGCTGGGGAGGGGGGGAATGTTTGCACAGGAAGTGCCTAATGTCCTTTTACAGATGCAGGCACAGAGCTACCATGTGTGTCGGTGAGGAAGGGGGGTCGCAGCTGTATAACAGGCAGAAGTCTCATCTGTAGTGTAATAATCAGGGAACCTTAGATCAGATCTTACGTTATCATTACAAGCATCTCATGTGTTTTTCTTAAATTTCAAAAGCCATTACGCTATTCACACTTTATGTATTTCACATTGATATGCCTTAATGCAATTGAGTGCAACCATTTCCTTAATTTGATATGTAAGCTGTTTGGTTTGCACCTGTTCAGACTAGTCCTTAATGTGCTGTCAGTTTTCTGTTATTTCTCTGAGAAACGTATTCAGCTGCCGACTCCGGGGAAGAAACTGCTTGTAAAGTGCTGCGGAATATGTCGGCGCTACAGAAATAATTTATTATTGTCTACGGCCAAAAATATATATATATAGGTTTTATTAGTAGATGTAAAGAAGAAAACTAAATACTGTAAAATCTCATATGTTTCCCTTATCTCCAGTAATTATATTATTGCACAACTTTTAAGATGTTACATCGGCTCATCTTCTCATTCAGGTCTCTACTATATCAGGTTCTCTCAGTGAAGATCTTCTACATACGAGAATTTTCCTGATTTACTCATCAAGGATGGATATGGACAGAGACAAGATGGCAGAGAAAATATTACACCTCACCCAAGAGATCCTATTCCGTCTTACTGGAGAGGTGAGAGATTCTGATGACGTCACATTACCTCATTCTTATCTATGGGAATAACAGATGGACAGAACTGGAGAGGTGAGGACTCTGGGAATGTCTGTAGTGAGATTTATTAATGTGTCTCTCCATAACCAGGATTACACAGTAGTGAAGAAGACCTCTAGTGAGTGCTGTCAGGACCCTGTGTCTGACAAATGGGGAAGACCCTTGAGCCCAATCATGGGGCCTCCACCTCACCCCCTGATGCATGAGGACATCAATGACCAGATGATTCTAGGACTCGCCTACAAGATGACTGAGCTGCTGACTGGAGAGGTGACACTGCTGGGAATGCTGGGACATTATACAGTAACGCTATGGAGGGATCGGGGGGATGACGGTATCTTTGTTTGTGTCAGGTTCCTATAAGATGTCAGGATGTTGCTGTTTATTTCTCCATGGAGGAGTGGGAGTATTTAGAAGGACACAAAGATCTCTACAAGGACGTCATGATGGAGGTTCCCCAGCCCCTCACATCACCAGGTAATACACAGGACTAAATACACACGGCCTATAATTATCTGTATGTAAAGAATGAATTCAGTCCCTGTATGTGTTTCCTCCAGTTCTATCCAGTAAGAAGACAACACCAGAGAGATGTCCCCGTCCTCTTCTTCCACAGGATTATAAACAAGAAGATCCCAATGTTCCTCAGGATCATCAGGTAGATGGAGAGAAGGTGTTGTGAGATCTCCCCTATGATGTGTAGACGGCTGTGAAGATCTTGTGCTCAGTCTTGTTTTATCCACCAGTATTATGTTTTACTGGATGGAGGCCGGATGCTATTGCATCGGGAGAGCGGTAATGTCATGATGGGGGCAGGCTTTGCAGCGTTGAGAATCTCTCCCCCACATTTGCTCAGCCACCTATCCACTCTTTCCCCATGTGCTGACTTCTCCCGTCTGTGCTCTCTTCTTTGACCTGTCTACCCCATGTGCTATCCCCCTTGTCTGCTGTCTCTCTCCTTCCTGTGCTGTGTTATCCCTCATGTGCTGTCTCCTCCTGTGCTCTGTCTGTCTCACCCCTGTGCGCGTTCTCTCTCCTATCTGCTGTCTTCTCATCTCATGTCATCTCTTGTTTGACCGTGTACCCCATCACTAAATATTAAGTGCACAGCACATCAGGAGGAATTTCTATTTAAAGGAGTTTTCGCATGAACGAAAGTTCATTTTAAAAATTGTCTGTCTGACCGTGTACAGAAATATTTTACCTCACAAAGTGAATCCTCTGTGATCCCCTGCTGTCAGTATTCTCTTTTGCTTCCTCCCCTGCCCAGGAGATGTGGTATGCTCTCTACACAGTCAGACACAGACAATTTTTAAAATGAACTTTCGTTCATGGGAAAAGCCCTTTAATGTGACCGGCTTCCTCTGCCTGTAGACACGCCGCCCATCTGGCACCAGGATCAGCCGAACGATTCACTGCATCTGCACAGAATTCACGCAGGCGCAGTGCGATGGTGTTCCTCTGGTGGTACCACGCAAGAGGCTGCGTGAGTGTGAGTGTGGTGCGATGGTGTTCTGCTGGTGCTACTACGCAATAGGTTGGTACCAGCAGCAGTTTCCATATTGAGACACCAATCACTTGGGTGTCCCAATATGGCGGTCGGTGAACTTCCTTCACTTGGAAGTCTGGGTATACTGTGACATCTGGACAGAACTGGAAATGAAAACATTACAAGGCAATTATATAAATAGTTGCGTAATGAGAACGGTGGAGATGGCAAAGATTAGAGCTGATCGTAGATGTGACTTCTCCATGTGTCTGTGACTTTTACATTGTTTCAGGGTGAAGATCTGACCCATATTAATACTACAGAGACATATGTGAGGGGTGATGAGCGGTGTAAAGAGGAGATTCCTACATATGACTACCCAGGTGAGTAGTAACCACTAAATGCAGAGAAGTCACAGATTCTTCTCAGTCACTGTCTATGGCTGCTTTATCGGTGGTGTAGCCAGCAGTATTATCATGATCACCATTTTACCTCCTGACCACAACATTCTCCTTCACCCAAAACTGTTCAAATGACTTTGAGTATTGAAAGCCCTTTTCTATAGAACTTAATACCTGGAGGATCCACCTACCCCCTGGGATTAGAAGACGCAGACCATTACCTACACAGATCTGTAAACTACAAAGTCAATTGACAGTGTACGTAGAATGTGCTGACAAGTTAGAAAACCACTTGAATTTACAGTATTATGATCGATCTGTAAGAGAAAGCGGAGGGTAATGATGCTGTTGGCTTCCTAGATCCCTGTTATCTTATTGGATGAATCTACCTTCTCTCCCTTCTGTGCTGCTGAATGTGCTCATATGGTCCCTACAAGACCAGCTCCAGTCTTTCGATCCTAAGGAATTCAGATTACTGCACAATCTCTCCTGAAATGGGGGGGGGGGGGTGCTTATACTTTCTCTACTGGCCATGACTCATAGTAGTTCCAATGTTCCACCATAAACGAGTGCAAGTCTGGTTTAGTGTTGGAGTTCTCCCCTCATACATATGTTTTTGTTGGGGATGTAACACAGAATAAAATGTCTTTATTTACCTGTTGATAATGTAATAATATTATAGGCATTATTAACAATAATACCAACACCATTATTTGCAATATGTAAAATAGGGGGCAGGTCACTGAGGGATCAGTGACCTGTCATAAGCCAATACAGATCCATATGTAATCAGAGCACCACCTGCAGCCCTACCCCAGAGCACAAGAATTTCATTAACTGAAAACTACAAATACAGATTAAACGACCACAAGACGGATTTCATCACCATGTATCATTGTAATCAGTATAACGTCGCTGACCTGACAGTGTCTGTGGGTTACTGTGCACAATCCTGCTGACAGGTTCCCTTTAAGACATCTCTGCTCTATTATGCACAGTTCTCTATAAATGTGTAATATTTCTTCTTGAAACTCATCTAACAGAAAATATTGGCCATTACGATAGTTTAGATTGTGAAGTCACCGGGCCCCATACTCTAATTACCCCAGAGAGGTTTCACCACTAGCTACTCATTTATTACTGATGAAAACTGTGTTGGGTTTGATCATTTCAGTAGATGTTATTGTCTACAGTCACAGTTTTTGATTACAGTAGTTATTGTCCAAAATACTCTGATTTAACCTCTTCCTGCAGCCAGTTTTGTCTTCCTCATCAGGCCCCAGTTTTAAAATCTGACGTGTCACTTTATGTGGTGATAACTTTGGAATTCTTCACAAAGGATAATAGAAAACAAATGGATCTTACAGATTATGTTCCAACTTCGCTCAATACCCTACACACGATTGTACACTACTGTCTGGGCACATGGCAGTGTTCAGAAGGGAAGGAGCGCCATTTAGCTATTTGAATGTAGATCTAGCTGGAATAGTTTGCAGACACAATGTACTGGATCAGGTAGCTGGGTCAGAACCAGAAGGACAGAATACAGAATCGGAAGACACAAGAGTAGTCAGTAAACGGGTCACAGTCACAACAGGAAACAAATACACAAGCCGCGAGCTGAGCACAGAGGACTGAACCAGAGGAGAACGCTGTATCTTTCAGATTCCGGCCATATGCTTTGAGCTTCAGTAGGGTGTGGTACTTTCCAATCGGCTGAAGCAGGGAGCAGATTACTCCAGCTGGACAGCAGGAACAGATCCCAGATGAGATTGGACTCATCATATGCAGAAGCCCTAATATAACTAAATGACAGAA
This sequence comes from Dendrobates tinctorius, assembly GCF_039654945.1. Taxonomy (NCBI): domain Eukaryota; kingdom Metazoa; phylum Chordata; class Amphibia; order Anura; family Dendrobatidae; genus Dendrobates; species Dendrobates tinctorius. The sequence continues at coordinate 2,968,141 of NW_027361893.1, read as the reverse complement.
AACCAGAATAGTCCAAATCCCCATGCAGTGATTCCATCTTATAAATTAATTCACTGAGGGCTATAATCTATACACACGTGGTCAAAATTGTTGGTTCCCCTCGTTTAATGACAGAAAAACCCACAATGGTCACAGAAATAACTTGAATCTGACAAAAGTAATAATAAATAAAAAATCTATGAAAATGAACAAATGAAAGTCAGACTTTGCTTTTCAACAATGCCTCCACAGAATTTTTAAAAACCTAAAACTCTTGAAATAGGCCTGGACAGAAATGATGGTACCTCTGAAAATAATGTGATAAAAGGGACATGTTAAATTGTGGTGTGTCCACTAGTTAGCATCACAGGTGTCTACAATCTTGGAATCAGTGCGTGGCCTGTATAGAGGGCTACAGATACTCACTGTGCTGTTTGGTGACATGGGGTGTATCACACTCAACATGAACCAGAGGAAGCGAAGGAGAGAGTTGTCTCAGGAGATTAGAAAGAAAATTCTAGACAAACATGTTAAAGGTAAAAGCTATAAGACCATCTCCAAGCAGCTTGATGTTCCTGTGACTACAGTTGCACATATTATTCAGAAATTTAAGCTCCATGGGACTGTAGCAAACCTCCCTGGACGTGGCCGCAGGAGGAAAATTGGTGACAAATCAAAGAGACAGAAAATACGAAAGCCCAGCAAAACTTCTAAACAGATTAAAGGTGAACTTCAAGCTCAAGGATCATCAGTGTAAGATCGCACCATCCATCGTTGTATGAGCCAAAGTGGACTTCATGGGAGACGACCAAGGAGGACAACATTGTTGAAAAAAATCATAAAGCCAGACTGGAATTTGCCAAACTACATGTTGACAAGCCACAAAGCTTCTGGGAGAATGTCCTATGGACAGCTAAGACAAAAATGGAACTTTTTGGCAAGTCACATCAGCTCTATGTTCACAGTCGGAAAAATGAAGCATATCAAGAACACTGTCCCTACTGTGAAACGTGGAGGAGGCGCTGTTATGTTCTGGGGTTGCTTTGCTCCATCTGGCACAGGGTGTCTAGAATCTGTGCAAGGTACAATGAAATCTCAAGACTATCAAGGGATTCTGGAGAGAAATGTGCTGCCCAGTGTCAGAAAGCTTGGTCACAGTCGCAGGTCATGGGTCTTGCAACAGGATAATGACCCAAAACACACAGCTAAAAACACCCAAGAAAGGCTAAGAGGAAAACATTGGACTACTCTGAAGTGGCCTTCTATGAGCCCTGACCTAAAGCCTGTTGAGCACAACTGTAAAGAGCTGAAACATGCCATCTGGAAAAGGCAACCTTCAAACACAAGACAACTGGAGCAGTTTGCTCTTGAGGAGTGGGCCAAAATACCTGTCGAGAGGTGCAGAAGTCTCATTGATAGTTACAGGAATCGTTTGATTGCAGTGATTGCCTCAAAAGGTTGTGCAACAAAATATTAAGCTAAGAGAACCATCATTCCTCTCCAGGACTATTTCATGAGTTTTATTTAAAAAATTCTCTGGAAGCATGGTTGAAAAGCAACGTCTGATTTTCATTTCCATAGATTTTTTTTTTTTATTTATTAAATAAAGGGTGGGCCATTTTATATGGATACACCTTAATAAAATGGGAATGGTTGGTGATATCAACTTCCTGTTTGTGACACATTAGTATATGGGAGGGGGGAAACTTTTCAAGATGGGTGGGGTCCATGGGGGCCATTTTGAAGTTGGCCATTTTGGAACCAACTTTATTTTTTGCAATGGGAAGAGGGTCATATGACACATCAAGCCTATTGAGAATTTCACAAGAAAAACAATGGTGTGCTTGGTTTTAACGTAACTTTATTCTTTCATGAGTTATTTACAAATTTATGACCACTTATAAAATGTGAACCACCCAAAACAGAACTTCACACAAGGCCATATCAAACTAGACATAATCTTTATTAGAAAAATCATAAAACATTAAAAGCCAGGCAGACACTACAAGTACAGGAATAAAGGTGGGTAACCCAGTAAGCAACCCCCAAAAAATTATATGATCAAATATATATTTTTAGAACCGACTTTGGGTTTTTTTTATATGTAACTGTGCATATACAAAGGAGGCACAATCAAAACTTAATATATACCAATAAATCATAAATAATTAATAAGACGTTCACCCATTGCTTCCATCACAGGACACTTAGTAAATAGTGGCACGAGTTGCTAAAGATCTATATGGGAGTATATAACAAAAGTGTCCTAAGTTGCAAGCAATAGGCACAATCACAACAACAGATCACATATTAGCGCCAAATTTATGTCAGTCATACAAGTGTATGAACATATAACAAAGCATAGTTACCTACAAAGCACTCCCTGGGGACCCACCACACCCGACGCGCGTTTTGCACTGAAATGCTTTGTCCAGGGGTGATGAAGCATTTCAGTTCAAAATGCGCGTCGGGTATGGTGAGTCCCCAGGGAGTGCTTTGTAGGTAACTATGCTTTGTTATATGTTCATACACTTGTATGACTGACATACATTATTTGGCGCTAATATGTGGTCTGTTGTTGTGATTGTGCCTATTGCTTGCAACTTAGGACACTTTTCTTATATACTTCCATATATTACTTTAGCAACTTGTGCCACTATTTACTAAGTGTCCTGTGATGGAAGCAATGGGTGAACTTCTTATTTATTATCTATGATTTATTTGTATATATTAAGTTTTTATTGTGCCTCTTTTGTATGCGCATAGTTACATAGAAAAAACTTTTGTTTTTTTTATAAAAATATACAGGGTGGTCCAAAAGTAGGTGGACAGTATGTGTGAGATTTCTCAAACATGGTGTAAGGTGAAACTGACTCAGTTGCCCTTAGCAACCAATCAGATTGGTTGCTTAGGGCAACTGAGTCAGTTTCACAGATCCAGTTTTCACAGATAAATCTCCCCCAAATCTTTTCTATTTCCTAATAAATGGATTGGCCAAAGTGGCCCACTTACTTGGCCGGCACGTTCACCAGACTTGACCCCAGTGTATCTTTTTTTTTTTCTTTGGGGGAGTACTCAAGGACAAAGTTTATAGTCGAAAACCAAAAAGTGTCAGTGATTTGAAAAATTTTCAAGAAATTAATACCCGAAGAGACATGTGCAAAAATGTTTGTCGAAGCGTAAGTGGCAGACTTCAAAGCTGTGCAAATTGTGATGGAAAACAGTTTGAGCACCTGCGTTGATAAAATTTAAGGGCTTTTGTATTATTATTCAGAATAAAACGCAATTGTCAATGTTCATAGAATCGTAGCGTTGGAAGGGACCTCCTGGGCCATCTGGTCCAACCCCCTGCTCAAAGCAGGATTCGCTAAATCATCCCCGAAAGATGTCTGTCCAGCCTCTGTTTGAAGACTTCTATTGAAGGAGAACTCGCCACCTCTCGTGGCAGCCTGTCCCACTCATTGATCACTCTGTCCAAAAGTTTTTTCTAATATCTAATCTGTCTCCTCCCATTCAGTTTCATCCCATTGCTTCTAGTCTTTCCTTGTGCAAATGAGAATAAAGCTGATCCTTCTACAATGTGACAGCCCTTGAGATATTTGTAGACAGCTATTAAGTCTCCTCTCAGTCTTCTCTTCTGCAAACTAAACATTCCCAAATCCTGCAACCTTTCCTCATAAGACATGGTTTGCAGACCGGTCACCATTCTGGTCGCTCTTTTCTGAACTTGCTCCAGTTTGTTGATGTCTTTTTTAAAATGTGGTGCCCAAAACTGGACACAATATTCCAGATGAGGTCTGACCAAAGAGGAGTAGAGGGAAATAATGACTTCACGTGATCTAGACTGTATGCTTCTGTTAATACATCCTAGAATTGTATTTGCCTTTTTTGCTGCTGCATCACACTGTTGACTCATATTCAGTCTGTGATCTATTAGTATACCCAAGTCTTTTTCACATGTGCTGTCACTTGGCCCTATTCCTCCCATTCTGTATATGCTTTTTTCATTTTTATTGCCCAGATGTAGTACTTTGCATTTCTCCCTGTTAAAAACCATTCTGTTAGTTGCTGCCCACTTCTCCAGTTTATTTATATCTTTTTGAATCCTCTCTCTCTTCTCTAGTATTAGCTATCCCTCCTAGCTTTGTGTCATCAGCAAATTTAATCAGTTTACCCTCAATTCCTTCATCTAAATCGTTGATAAAGATGTTGAACAATACAGGGCCCAGGACAGAGCCCTGTGGTACCCCACTTGAGACATTCTTCCAACTGGATGTGCAGCCATTTACGACCACTCTTTGGGTCCGATCGCTAAGCCAGTTACGAATCCACCTACCAGTTGCCTTGTCCATTCCATACTTAATCATTTTTGTCAATAAGGATTGTGTGAGATACTTTGTCAAATGCTTTTCTGAAGTCAATATATACTATATCTACAGCATTTCCTTGATCCACCCAATCAGTGATTCTGTCATAGAAGGAAATTAAGTTAGTCTGACATGACTTATTAGTTACAAACCCATGCTGACTCTGTTTAATCACTTCATTCTTATCCAGGTACTTACATACATGTTTAATAATTTGTTCAAAGATCTTTCCTGGTATAGAAGTCAGACTCACTGGCCTATAGTTGCCTGGGTCCACCTTCTTACCCTTTTTGAAGATAGGAAAAACATTTGCTCTTCTCAAGTCTTCTGGGACTTCTCCTGTTCTACAAGAATTTTCAAAGGTTATGGAGAGGGGTTCAAAAATTTCTTCTGCTGTCTCCTTCAGTACTATGGGAATTCATCTGGACCTGGAGACTTGAATTAATTTAGGTTAGCTAAGTGTTTCCTCACTATCTTTCTGTTTATAGATATCCTGGATTCTTCTATTCCCTTAATAGTACAGTGAAGAACAGTTGACGTTACATTTCCTTTCTGAGAGAAAACAGATGCAAAATAGAAATTTAAATGTTCGGCCTTCTCAACATCCTGCTTGTGTTAGTAAATATAATTTTATATATAAATCAAAATAAATGTTATTCTGTCCACCTACTTTTGGACCACCCCATTTGTATAAATTAATAGATATTAATTTATACATTTGATCATATAATTTAATTTTTTGGGGGGTTGATTCCTCGGTTACCCACCTTTATTCCTGTACTTGTGGTGCCTGCCTGGCTTTTAATGTTTTATGATTTTTCTAATAAAGATTGTCTAGTTTGATATGGCCTTGTGTGAAGTTCTGTTTTGGGTGGTTTATACAGTATATACTTCACAGCTTTATTTAAGGAATATGTTTAGGTGTTTCACTTATAAAATGTGTTCAAAGTGCTGCACATTGTGTTGGATTGTCAATGCAACCCTCTTCTCCCACTCTTGACACACTGATAGCAACACCACAGAATAAATGCTAGTCTTAGGGTACCGATGCACCAGCGATCCCAACTAGCGATATGACGCGGTCAGGATCGCTGGTGCATCGCTAGGTGGTCGCTAGTGAGCTGCCACACAGGCAGATCTCACCAGCGACATCGCTGGGGTCGGGGGTCGCTACTTACCTGTCAGACGCGGCGATCCTGACGTCCTCCCGCCCGGCTCCACGCGTCGCTCATCGGCGCCGCAGGAAGTGACCGACGAGGAATTGTCCAGGAGCTTCTCGCGCGGTCAACGATAACCAGCGGGGGAGCGGGTCGGAGGTAAGTATCACATGCAGCGATATCGCTAGCAATATCGCTGCAACGTCACAAAATCGGTGACTTACACACTGCGATATCGCTAGCAATATCACTGTAACGGGGGCTTAAGGGGGTCAGATTCCTTGTAGGAATGCTCGGATAGGACACCCATAATATGGTGGTGCACCATCTTGCTGGAAAAACTCAGGGAACGTGCCATCTTCAGTGCATAAAGAGGGCAACACCTCATCATGGAGCAATTTCAGATATCCAGTGGCATTGAGGTTTCCATTGATGAAGAATGGTCCCACTCTCTTTGTACCCCATATACCACACCATACCATCAATTATGAGCATCAGGTCCAAGCATTCCTACATGAACAGTTTCTTGAGAAGTGGATTGGTCATCGTGGGCCAGTTGAATGGCCATCAAGGTCTCCCAATCTGACCCCCCTTAGACTTTTATCTTTGGGGTCATCTGAAGGCAATTATCTATGCTGTGAAGATACGAGATGTGCAACATCTGAAACAACGGATACTGGAAGCCTGTGCTAGCATTTCTTCTGGGGTGTTGGTATCAGTGTGTCAAGAGTGGGAGAAGAGGGTTCCATTGACAATCCAACACAATGGGCGGCACTTTGAACACATTTTATAAGTGGTCATAAACTTGTAAATAACTCATGAAAGAATAAAGTTACGTTAAAACCAAGCACACCATTTTTTCTTGTGAAATTCTCAAGTTTGTGTCACATGACCCTCTTCCCATTGGAAAAAATAAACTTGGACCCAAAATGGCCATCTTCAAAATGGCCGCCATGGTCTCCACCCATCTTGAAAAGTTTCCTCCCTCCCATATACTAATGTGCCACAAACAGGAAGTTAATATCACCAACCATTCCCATTTTATTTAGGTGGATCCATATAAATGGCCCACCCTGTGTATACAGTATGTATATATAATATCTATATCCCACTGGCGCTTGACACACTCCTGAGTTTCTGGCTGCTAAGTTTGGGTGACAGTAACCACCTCCTGTCAAGTAATGTTGAAAAAAGACAAGTGTATATTCCAAACAGCACTAGGAAATGGCAGGAAAGGTGTCCTCCTGCAGGATTTTGCAGTAAGTATACAACAATACTAACACTAGAAGTAAAACCCCACCGCGAGAGGGTGTCCTTAATTTCACAAAAGTAGCAGTGTACTTGTGAAATAAATGTCCAAATAAAACCACACGTATAAAGATGCTAATGTGTATGCATGTAGTTATACACAGAAGCAACAACTACTACTTTGGGTATAGGTTTCTAGAAAAGCTGGGTGCACTGATCCTGCTAAGGTCAGGAAAGCTGGGTGCACTGTGTCCAGAGCCACGGTGTACTTGTAAAATACATATACCAGACTGCCGCCACATGTGTATTAATGCTAGTACATATACTTAAACATAGAGGCTCAAACTATTACCTTGGGTCTTGGTAGCGGGTAGCTAGAAGAGCAGGGTGCACTAATCTTTCTGTCGTTAGGAAAGCTGGGTGCACTGTGTCTGGCCTGTGCCGTGGAAGGACGGCGCTATTTGTCTGTAGCAGGCACAGAGATGTCCATCCATGTCAGTGTTGAGACACGCGGCGCCGGTGGGAGGAGTCCAATGTCTCGTCACGCGGAGACCGCCGCCAGAGACACGCGGCGATGCTGTAGAAGCCTAGCGGCCTGAAGGGAGTGGGTGGAGTTTGTTTTATAATGTATCAGGGAGCTGATATAAAGTAACTAGGTTCTGTGAGCTCCTAGCACTGACCTGCATAAGGCCTGTTTCACACTTCCGTTTTTGTGTCCGCCAAACGGATCCGTTTCCGTTTTTTTGACGGAAACGGATGCCAACGGATCCGTTTTTAAAAAAACGGATCCGTTTTTTTTGACAGATCCGCGGTAACCGTAATGGAAGTCTATGGGACAAAAAAAACAGATCCTGCAAAAAATGGCGGATCCGTTTTTTACAGAAAACAACGGATTTTGACGGATTTGAAAAAACGGAAGTGTGAAACAGGCCTTAGTCCCTTTGTAGCAGCAAGTAACCGTGGATCTAAGGACTCCGGAGGCTTTATAGGGCTAAGTATGTGCAATAATAGTGTACACCAGATGTTGCCCCAGCCGGTGGCAGGTCTATGTATATTATTGCCAAGTGACCCAAGCGGTATGACTGCGGATAATAGGGTTAGTGACGTCACACCCCTACCTGTAAACAGGTGTTTAGAAATATAGATCGGGTCCTAATCCTACGCGTTTCGGGATCTTGCGGCTTCCTGTTTACAACTACTCGCATACGCATTACCATCTTTATATGTGTGGTGGTATTTTGACATTTATTTCACAAGTACACTGCTACTTTTGTGAAATTAAGGACACCCTCTCGAAGTGGGGTTTTACTTCTAGCATTAGTATTGTTGTATACTTACCGCTAAATCCTGCAGGAGGACACCTTTCCTCCTATTTCTGAGCACTGTTTGGAATAATCACTTGTCCTTTATTTATTACTTTTGTCAGATTCAAGTTATTTCTGTGACCATTGTGGGAATTTCTGTCATTTAAATGAGGGGTGCTAACAATTATGACCACGTGTGTGGGAGGAGTGAATATTTTGACTCCACAGCCACTTTCTGAAAATTAACACGCAGTGGATGTTGGAGAGTGAAAACTTCACATTTGCCATTTTATTACCCAACACATAGTGCCCAGATTGTGCTCCAGGAAACACACAATAAATTAAGTGGATTCTTCTCACTATAATATTGCTAAATACAGGGATCCTAAATGTTGTTTGCGCACACTGCAAGACTCAGAAGTGAGAGTGTATATTGTTGGATTGGTTTCTAGAAACCTTGTTGCTTTTCAACACTTTCCCCATTATGTAGATAGGGGCAAAATTGTTTGGTGAATTGGAACGCGTGGGGTTAAAACTTCGCCTCACAACATAGCCTAGGACACTCTCGGGGTCCAGACGTGTGACTGTGCCAAATTTTGTGGCTTTAGCTGCGACGGTGCAGATGCAAATCCCGGACACACACACACACTTTTGAGCTTTATATATTAGATTTGGGAGGCAGAATGAACAAACAGTTGAACACCACGTACTACTGGTTCATCCAAGAAGGTTTTCTATAAGCCTGTGAACTGTCATTGTCTACGTAATAAAGTTTTTTTACATAGCTTGCCATTTTTATGGACAGTTTAAGTAGAAATGTTCAAAAATGTAAAACTCAAGGATATTTTCTTCAAAAATAATTGTGTTTTTTTATCTTGGCAGATGACTGTACCAGGAGATCAGAGGGACAGCTGACATCTTCAGTTGTATCTTGTAGGATCTCAAGATCATCAGATTTAAAAATTGAAGTGACTTCTGTTACTCCAGATATACCATCATCCATTCACAGCAAAGATCTGTCAACTGATCCTATGGAACAGATCCCATCTTCTGATTCATTACTGACTACTAAGGAAAATCAAACTGCTCCTAAAGCAAAGAAGTCATTTTACTGTTCAGAATGTGGGAAACATTTTGCTTGGAAAAAAAGTTTGGTTACTCACCAGAGAATTCACACAGGGGACAAGCCTTTTTCCTGTTCAGAATGTGGGAAATGTTTTAACAATAAAACAGGTTTGGTTAAGCACCAGAGAATCCACACAGGGGAGAGGCCTTTTTCATGTTCAGAATGTGGGAGAAGTTTTAAAGAGAAAACAGCTTTGGTTAAGCACCAGAGAATCCACACAGGGGCGAAGCCTTATGCATGTTCAGAATGTAAGAAATGTTTTGTGCAGAAATCAGATCTTGTTAGTCACCAGAGAACTCACACAGGGGAAAAGCCTTTTTCCTGTTCAGAATGTGGGAAATGTTTTAACCAGAAAACGAATCTTCTTACACACCAAATAATTCACACAGGAGAGAAACCTTTTTCCTGTTCAGAATGTGGGAAATGTTTTAACAAGAAAAGGAATCTTCTTACACACCAAATAATTCACACAGGAGAGAAGCCTTTTTCCTGTTCAGAATGTGGGAAATGTTTTAACACTAAATCAGATTGTGTTACGCACCAGAGAATCCACACAGGGGAGAAGCCTTTTTCCTGTTCAGAATGTGGGAAATGTTTTAACAGTAAAGCAGATTGTGTTAAGCACCAGAGAATCCACACAGGAGAGAAACCTTTTTCATGTTCAGAATGTGGGAAAAGTTTTAAAGAGAAAACAGCTTTGGTTAAGCACCAGAGAACTCACACAGGGGAGAAGCCTTTTTCATGTTCAGAATGTGAGAAATGTTTTATACAGAAATCAGATCTTGCTAGTCACCAGAGAACTCACACAGGGGAGAAGCCTTTTTCCTGTTCAGAATGTGGGAAATGTTTTATACAGAAATCACATCTTGATCGTCACCAGAGAACTCACACAGGGGAGAAGCCTTTTACCTGTTCAGAATGTGGGAAATGTTTTAACACTAAATCAGATTGTGTTAAGCACCAGAGATCTCACACAAGGGAGAAGCCTTTTTCCTGTTGAGAATGTGGGAAATATTTTAACTGGAAAGTGCATCTTGTTAGACATCAGAGCAGTCACACAGAGGAGAAGCCTTTTTTATTTGCTTAATGTGGGAAATATGTTACTTGGAAATCAACTGTTAATAAACATTAGAGATGTCAGGGGAGAAGCTGTTTTCATGTTCATAATGTTGGAATAGTTTTAACCAAATTTGGATCTTCTTAAATGGGTTGTCTCTTGTCATTCCCCATGTTTGCTGACAAAAGGATAAAATTAAACTTTATTAATTCGAAATGTAAAACTATACCCATAATTCACCCTCTGAAGGTTAGTCAGAAGGTGACTAATAGAAAAAAATCATGTACCCCACATCTCAGTATATAGGGTGAGGTGACGTATACACACTCACTCTCCAAGCCTCTCATTTCTATGGGTTTTGTCGTTCTCACCAAAGGCAACTCATCAGGAGACTTCATTTAATATCGACCTATATTCATGCGAGACTAGACAAAAAAAATAAAATCATGTATCATGTTATTCGGAACAGTCAGAAAACTAGCCACATGTTGGCAGATCCCAGACCTCAAACTATATACTTAGTAAGTATATAAGCCACTCCAGTGGCGGTCAGTCAGGAATATATGTGAAAACCCGTATAATTATTGTGTTTTTCCTCCTATAGGGACTGCCCTAGTTTGGTATAATAACAGCTGTCAATTAGTAGTGCAGACAAATGGTCCTAGAATAAACTCCGTTTTCAGACGGCCCAATATCTACCACTCAGGGAAAACTTACCTGCTCCAAAGATCATTAGTAGCTTCTAACTAATGACCATGCTGCGGTCTGTCAGGGAATGAGTGCAATATCATTATAAAGACTAGGGATATGTGCAGCCATAATGTCTGGGAGATCTGTGCCATTATTTAGTGTGAATATGAAATGATCTCTGGAAGTTAAGTGTTCCCTGAGTGGTATATACTGTATTATCACATACTTTCTATTCCTGACACTGGAGTGGCTTATAAACTTACAAATTATATAGATTGAAGGGATCTGCCAATATGTGGCTAGTGTTCTGACTGATAATACATGATTTTAGGGTTTTTGTTTTTTTTTTTGTCTAGTCTCGCTTGAATATGGCTCAATATTTAAATAAAGTCTCCTGATGAGTCGTTTTGGTGAGGACGACGAAACCTGTAGAAATGACAGTCTTGGAGAGTGAGGGGTGTACGTCACCTCACCCTATATACTGAGATGTGGGGTACATGTTTTTTATATTAATCACCTCTGAATAACCTTCAGGGGTGAACTATGGGTATAGTTTTACATTTGAAATTAATAAAGTCTAGTTTTATCCTTTTGTCAGTGAATCTTCTAATCAAGGGGGGATATATATATATATATATATATATATATATAATTTCATTTTTCTTTCTCCGTGAACTCATTCCTCATGTTTGACCTCATTAAAGTAAAAACATTCATACTCCGCTGGCGCGCCGGCTCCTCTTTAGCGCTGTCAAGACTCGCTGTCCTGGGGCTTATGTGAGTTTGTTGCCTCACAGGAGCCCTGCGCCCAATCAGCGTCAGCTTCACTGTTCCCACCTTCGGACGTATTGAATATCAACAGGAAGCCAGGGCTGCGGCTGCTCTCTGATTGCCTCATGATGCTCGATTTGTCCGAAAGTGGGGACAGTGACACCAGCGCTGATTGAGCACAGGGCTCACATGATGTAAAAACCTCAAAAGAGCCCCAAGAACACAAGTGCCAACACCACTGAACTGATGCCAGAATGGAAGGTTAATATAAGTGTTTTATTTTAACAGGACCAAACATGATGAATGAGAAGGGATTGTCCAACTTGTGGACAACCTTTTTAAACATCAAAAATCCCACACAGAGAGAAGTCATTATCATACCTAGAGTGAGAAATGAATGACAGGAAAATCGTATTTTGTTGACCTTCAAAAATAACTCGGACGCAGAGAAACTATATATTAACAAATTCTACAAAAACATGATGTGCGCGGAGTGAGTTCAAGGATGGAATATTATATGGGAGTTTTTTACAGTGGGGGAAAAAAATATTTAGTTAGCCACCAATTGTGCAAATTCTCTCACTTAAAAACATGAGAGAGGACTGTAATTGACATCATAGGTAGACCACAACTATGAGGGACAAAATGAGAAAACAAATCCAGAAAATCACCTTGTCTGATTTGGCAAGATTTATTTTTCAAATTATGGTAGAAAATAAGTATTTGGTTCATCTCAATATTTAGCTATATATCCTTTGTTGGCAATCAGAGGTCAAATGTTTTCTGTAAGTCTTCACAAGGTTGGCACACACTGTTGGTGGTATGTTGGCCCATTCCTCCATGTAGATCTCCTCTAGAGCAGTGATGTTTTGGGCCTGTTGCTGGGCAAAAAGGACTTTCAACTCCCTCCAAAGGTTTTCTATGTGGTTGAGATCTGGAGACTGACTAGGCCACTCCAGGACCTTCATATGCTTCTTACGAAGCCACTCCTTCGTTGCCCTGGCTGTGTGCTGGGATCATTATCATGCTGAAAGACTATCCATATTTCATCTTCAATGCCCTTGTTGATGGATGGAAGTTTGCACTCAAAATCTCACGATACATGGCCCCATTCATTGTTTCATTTATATAGATCAGTCCTCCTGGTCCCTTTGCATAGAAACAGCCCCAAAGCATGATGTTGCCACCTCCATGCTTCACAGTAAGTATGGTGTTCTTTGGATGCAACAACTCCGCATTCTGTCTCCAAACACGAGTTTTGTTTCTACCAAAAAGTCTTACTTTGGTTTCATTAGACCATATAACATTCTCCAATACTCTTCTGGATAATCCAAATGCTATCTAGCAAACTTCAGACGGGCCTGGACATGTACTGGCTTAAGCAGGGGGACACATCTGGCCCTGCAGCATCTGAGTCCCTGGCGGTGTAGTTATTGATGGTAGCCTTTGTTACGTGGTCCCAGCTCTATGCAGGTCATTCACTAGGTACCCCCGTGTGGTTTTGGGATTTTTGCTCACTGTTCTTGTGATCATTTTGACCCCATGGGGTGAGAACTTGCGTGGAGCCCCAGATCGAGAGAGATTATCAGTGGTCTTGCATGTCTTCCATTCTCTTATTATTGCTCCCACAGTTGATTTCATCACACCAAGCTGCTTGCCTATTGCAGATTCAGTCTTCCCAGCCTGGTGCAGGGCTACAGTTTTGTTTCTGATGTCCTTCGACAGCTCTGTGGTCATCATAGCGGGGTTTGGAGTGTGACTGTTTGAGGTTGTGGACAGGTGTCTTTAATACTGATAACAAGTTCAAACAGGTGCCATTACTATAGGTAATGAGTGGAGGACAGAGGAACCTCTTAAGGCTGTGATCACACATGCAAGAAACTTGGCCGAGTCTTGCATCTCAATACCCGGCACTGCCGCCGGCACTCGGATCGGAGCATTCAGCTGCATGTATTTCTATACAGACACAAGCTCCGAGCTGAGTGCACAGGTATTGAGATGCAAGACTCGGCTGAGTTTCTCGCATGTCATTCCAGCCTAAAGAAAAAGTTACAGGTCTGTGAGAGACAGAAATCTTGCATGTTTTTAGGTGACCAAATACTTATTTTCCACCATAATTTGCAAAATAAATCTTGCCAAATCAGAGAAGGTGATTTTTTTTTTTTTTTTTTTTTATTTGTTTTCTCATTTTGTATCTCATAGTTGTGGTCTACCTATGATGTCAATTACAGGCCTCTCTCATCTTTTTAAGTGGGAGAACTTGCACAATTGGTGGATGACTAAATACTTTTTTCCCCGCTGTAGGATAAACCAAATACCAACAGAAAAAAAGACCCAAAACAAACATTTATCAGTAAAAATAACTCATCTTTATTAGGTAAAGAATTGCGCCATTTTCCGATACCCGTCGTGTCTCCATTTTTCATGATCTCGGGTTGGGTGAAGGCTTATTTTTTTGTGTGTTGAGTTGACTTTTTTAATGAATACCATTTTGGTGCAGATATGATCTTTTGATCGCCCTTTTTTGCATTTTAATGCAATGTTGCGGCAACCAAAAAAACTTAATTCTGGCATTTTGACTTTTAGTGATCAGGTTAATTCTTTTTTTATATTGATAGGTTGGGGCGATTCTGAATTCGGCGATACCAAATATGTGTATATTTGTTTTTTTATTTTATTTTGCATGGGGCAAAAGGGGGGTGATTTTAACTTTTAGATTTAATTTTTTAAATATTTTCAAAAACATTGCTTCTTTTACTTTTGGCATGGTGAAGACATACAGCATTGTATCTTAATTAACCAGACTACTGTTTTTAGCAAACGAATAATAAATTTGAAAGCCAACATACAGATAACATTCTAAGTGTGTTGATTTCTGGTTGGTTAAGAAAACAGACTTTTGTTTGTGTAAGCCTGCAATATCAACTTTTATTGTGCACTTATCCTTGATCACTAGTGATGTTTGCTGATATGCTGATTATGCATTGTGGTATGGAGCCAGTTTAACTTCTAAAGCAGAAAAGGAAAAACTATACAAATAGTTTAAATAATCAAGTAATGCTGCTTGATCTCATCTCCATTCTTACCCTTTTTTTTGTAAATACTAAATGTGGTACACTCGTCAAGCCTAAAACTAGGTTACAGGCCTCTGTATAAAGAGACTGAGAGAGAAACAGCCAGAGAGATTCTGCCAAGACATCCATACATCCAAAGAACCAGAGTAAGGACAGCAACCATTTTACATCATGGCTCCATCACGAGGGACACGGATCAATCATTCTATAGGAAACAACCTAGGGGTTTTTAGCCTCGGCTGGAAGAATACAGATCGCCTCCAATGAATATCGCTGAACCATGGATATGTTTGGAGAATCTAGATTGTGATCCTTGGATCAACTGGCTTTGTACCTTGTATAGACTCAATGAACTGTCATCTTCCTACGCTAGTCGTTACCTCCGCTTTGTGTGTGTGCCACAGGTGGAGTAGTCGACTCTGGAAGATGAAGCCAGGTTGTGATCCTCGGATCAACTGGTCTGGTACCTTGTATGGACTAAGTGGACTGTCATCTTCCTACGCTAGTCGTTACCTCCTCTCTGTGTGTGTTCCACAGGTGGGGTAGTGACCCTGGAAGATCTGAAGTCACCGCTACTATTATCCCAGCGAGTCAGCAGAGGGGTGAGACTCTAATGTGCACCAACTTGGGTATTTTGCTGGGACTGTTCTATGGATTATCTGCCCGTTTTCTGGTTCAATAAAGTATTGCCACACTGTTTTCCCTCACCCTGTGTTGACTGAGTAGCATTTTGCCCACATTAAAAGGAGAGCGGGAGTTCGGCGGGTCGATCCCTGGTCCATGCCGTTTCGGCTAGCGGGCGGCGCTCATAGCAATCCGGCAGTGACAACCATAGAGGTCTGCTGGAGACCCCTGGTTGTCATGCCAACCCATCGGTGACCCACGATCATGTGACAGGATCATCGATGTGCGGGATTTGAGCTAAGTAGAGAAAAGAGGCATGTATGTGTTGGGGATCACCGAGAAATATCAAAAATACTTTATTATAACACCAACACACTAAAGAGACATTAAAAACATTTAAAATTGCAGATATGCAATTATAATGGTACAAAAACCCATGATGGGGTTAAACCCCTGTAAAACCCCACATAGACAGTGTATTGTACAGATGAACACGTGCATAAATGGCGAGTTACAAACTATTCAACTTAGTAAGTGAACAACAAATACACTGCCAGCATAAATAAACTCTACACTGCAGAAGCTGTATGGTAAAAGGGTCAGGGAACACTCTGCTACTTGCGTTATGTATAATACAGCCCCAAAATGAGGGGGAGCAGAGCACCACATACAACCTGGATCATGGAGGCAGGAGCCTGCATTAGATAAGATCAGCATAGGACGCTCATGCAGTAACAGTTACATAGTTTTGAAGGCTGGAGGAAGACCTTATGTCCATCTAGTTCAGCCTATTTTTAGTGCAGCTGTTCTGCACTGTTGATCCTGGGGAAGGCAAAAAACCCACAGAGTAGAAGCCAATTTTCTCCATAGGGAAAAAATTCCTTCCCCTAAGCTGGGTCAACCATCTACCTATAATATTCTACATTATTCAAGGATATCACCATGTCATCGGCATATAGGCCAATGGAGTCTACCGACCTGCTATATCTATACCTCGGATATTGGGGAAGGACCTTATATGTATTGCTAGTGCCTCAATCGCAAGAGCGAAGAGAGCCGGGGAAAGAGGGCAACCCTGATGGGTTCCCCTATGCAACATGAAAGACTCAGATATAGAATTATTTATTATAATACGGGCCTTAGGTTTCATGTATAATATTTTGATCCATGTAATAAAATGATTGCCAAAGCCATACCTCTGCAAACATGCGGAAAGGAAAGGCCATTCAAGAGAGTCAAAAGCCTTGGCCGCATCTAACGATGCCAGTGCCCATCTGTTGTCTGGTACCAAGGAGCTATATTGGACTAGGAGGAGAGGAGACACAGATTAGATATTAGAAAAAACTTTTTGACAGAGTGATCAATGAGTGGAACAGGCTGCCACGAGAAGTGGTGAGTTCTCCTTCAATGGAAGTCTTCAAACAGAGGCTGGACAGACATCTGACTGGGATGATTTAGCGAATCCTGCTTTGAGCAGGGGGTTGGACCAGATGGCCCAGGAGGTCCCTTCCAACTCTACGATTCTATGATTCTATGACTATTGACTGGACTCTTCTGATGTTAATGGAAGTCCTTTTGCCCGGCATAAAGCCCGTTTGATCTGGATGTATGAGATTCAATATAATGGAATTCAGCCTAGTAGCTAGAATCTTGGTAAAAATTTTATAGTCCACATTCACTAATGAAATGGGACGATAGGATCCACATTCTAAAGGGTCCTTCCCCTCCTTCCAAAGCACTATGATATTAGCCCCGTAAAAGGACTCAGGCATAGAATTCCCCTCCCATATTCCCCGATAGACCTTTACCAGGAGTGGCGTCAATATATCCCGGTACTTCCTATATAATTCAATAGGTAACCCATCAGATCCAGGGGCCTTCCCAGAAGCTATATAGTGTTATCTATCTCCTCTGGAGTAAACTCAGCGTCCATAAGGGCCCGCTGCTCAGGATCCAATGTGGGAAATGATATATCTGACAAATAGTCTAAGCACCCTAAAGTATCAAAGTCACTTTTAGATTTATATAGTGACCTGTAGTAATCCTGAAAACAGCCGAGAATATCCTCAGTCGAAGACACCAGTGTACCGTCCACCTTGCGAATTTGCAAAATCATATTAGAGGTGTTATGTTGGCGCTCCAGGTAGGCCAAAAATCTGCCCGTTTGGTTCCCCAATTCAAAATAGGATTGACGAGTAAAAAACAATTTACGCTCAGATTTAGTGTCCACGTGCTGAGTATATAACCTCTGAGCAGCCAGCCACTCATTCCTGTTCCCGCTGGTCTGGCTAGATATATATGCTGCCTCCGCGTCTTTCAGTTGTTGCTCCACCTCGTCATCTTTCCCTGCGGTAACCCGCTTAATATAAGAGATCGTGAGGACAAACAGCCCCTCAGGTATGCCTTAAGGGCATCCCAGAATAAATTAATATCCTGGGGCTCCGGGTGGGACGCGATGAAGCAATTCAACTGATCAATCATTCTGTCCGGAGATCCCATCAGTTTTAACCAGAATGGATTTAACTCCCAAGCTATCCCACTGTTTACTTGTCCATATTTGAGTTTAAGGACGACCGGGCTATGGTCTGAGATCCCTCTACTGCCATGTTCTATATCAGCCACCCACATTGCTAGACCGCCAGAACCGAATATATAGTCTATGCGTGATAGAGAGCGTTTGGTGGATGAGTGACAAGTGTACTCCCTTAACTCAGGGTGACTCATCCTCCACAAATCCAGCCACCCACCACCCTCCATAAATGATGACAATGGGGTTGTAGTCGTTGGGGAGGACCCCCGGGTCGCCACATCATCCAGCCTCAATTTATCCAGGCGGCTGTTCATAACCATATTAAAATCGCCCATACAAATAACATCTGCATCTGGGTAGTTAAGGGCAAAACTCATTGCTTTCTGCAAGATGGATATACGAGCCGGAAGGGGGTTATAAATACATAGGACTACATAGTTCCTGGTGTTCACCAATGCGTGGACAAAAACAAAACGACCCTCAGGGTCCCTCCGAGTTTCCCTCGCCTCCCATCTGACATCTTTATGTACGTTGGTAGACCCCTCTGGAATAGCTGGTGTGGAATGTATGGGCAGACCATTGTACCCAGGGCTTCTGCACGCACCGTACCGTATCCCTAGTCAGGTGCGTCTCCACCAAGGCCACAATGTGAGGGCGATAATGTCTGACCTGTGAAAAGACCTTGATCTTTTTTCGAGGTGTTTTTATTCCCCTCACGTTCCATGTCATACATATTAACTTCGACCCCATACTTTGCTACTCTGAACATAGTGCATGGTATTACCCGGGCAAAATTTAGAGACATCACCTGTAGACTGAAATTGTTGTCGACTGCGGTTACAACCTAAGAAAAAATACCAAAAACCTCTACGGAAAAAAAGCAAAGTAAATAAACAACGAACAACATGGGAGTAGAGTCCTGTACTCCCATCAGGGAACAAACAAGGGGATACCATCACTGAGCCCAGTGTCCGGTATTGTTGGTATCTTGGACACTTCCGAGTGTAGCTCCAATCAGTCGATTAATAGAAAAATATCAACTGACAAAAGATGCATTAGGATTCCTTTTCGGCAGACCCTCCATGGGATCGCAGTCACTCCGCCGGATCTGTAAAAAAACGAAGTAGAACCCCCGTGGACCACCCGGAGCCGGACCGGGTAAATCATCGAGTACACAACACTCCTCTCCCGCAGACGTCTTTTGATCTCTGTAAACTGCGCCCGTTGTTTCTGGAGTTCCGCAGATAAATCCAGGAAGATCGAGATCGTGGCATTGTTGAAGTTGATAGGGCTCTTTTGCCGTGCCAGTCGTAAAACCACGTCTCTATCCCTGCAGTTGAGAATGTGCGCCAGAAAGGGTCTAGGCTGGGCTCCTGGAGGGAGAGGCCTAGTAGGGACTCTGTGGGCCCTCTCCACCGCAAAAATCAAGGAGAATTCGTCGCCCAAAGTGGTTTTAAGCCTATCTTCTAGGAATTGCTCCGGATGTTGTCCCTCCGATCGCTCCAGCAGGCCAATAATTCGGATGTTATTTCGACGCATCCTATTTTCCAGGTCATCTGCTTTTTGCCTCCACGCATTCATGGAACCCGCCACTTTCATTAGTTTAGCCTCCATGGGTGTGATGATGTCCTCCACCTGGGATACCCGCGTCTCCACCTCCGTAATGCGGCCCTTCATGGCTTGCATATCTTGCCGGAGGCGTCCCACTTCATTATATACGTCCTCTATCATCCCAGTCAGAGACGTCCTGGTCATGGAGATGGCCTGCATGAGTTGTTCAGACGCCTGCTTAAGGGTTAATTCCCCCTGCTCACACTCCTCTCCACCTTCAGGGGGGCGGCTCTTACGCTGAACTTGTGGGGGGTTATTTTTTGTAGATCTAGAGCCTTCAGCATGGTCTATCCTGGCATATTCCTTTAGCTTTTCTGCAGCCGTTCCGGACCCTTTGGAATGACTCAATTTAAAGGCAATAGGGCACAGCCGGATGGCAGAGACCGTGCACTTTGGGGTCTCCAAATTAATGTGGCAGACAGGGTATTATGCACAGAGGGTAATTGCAGGGACCCAGGCACAGCACAGACCCGCAGGGTCTCACAAGGAGGCAGTGTTCAGCCCCAGGTGGCAAGCAAGGGCCCCCACAGTCCAGGGAGCGACTCTCACAGGGGCCAGGGAGGAATCCAATAGTTATGGCGCAGGGCAGGCAATATGGTAAGGAGGGGGATGCGGGGCCCAATTTTTCAGGGCTCACACCGCTTGTCCATCACAAATAGTTAAATTTTCAGCTCACCGTCCTGGTCCCTCAGCGCTGCAGCGATGAAGCTCGGCGCCGCGTCTCTCTTCAGCAGAGCGCGCGCCTCCAAGATGGCCGCCGCTCCCTGCAGGCCCCACCAGCCGCCCAGGCTTCCAGAGCTGCCGGCTCCCAAAAGTCCAGCCCCGCTCTCCCGCGGGGGTCCAGGAGCGACCCCGAGTCCAGAGGGGTCAGAAAATGGGTAAGTGTGCCGCGAGGTCAAGAGTCTGATGACCGGATTTTTATCAGGATGGCAGGAGCTTCCACCGCGTGCGTCCTACTCCATCGCTGCCATAGCCACGCCCCTACCTATAATATTCTGTTATTCATAACCTTCTATACTGTTACTCACAAGAAAAGCATCCATTCCTTTCTTAAATTCATTCAGTGAGTTGGCCATCACCACTTCCTCAGGAAGAGAATTCCAGAGCCTCACTGCTCTTACCGTGAAGAACCCTCTTCTATGCTGGTGCAGAAATTGTCTTTCTTCCAAACGAAGAGAATGCCCCCTTGTTCAGTACGAGGTAGCCAAGGCATGGGAAAAAGCAGGGGCACAGAAAGATGCCCGACGCGTTACGCCAGAAGACCTGGCTTCATCAGGAGCAGTAGCCATCATGTGAACAGGTGTGTTATAAATACCTTAATGAAATTTCGGTGGACAGGGAACAGCTGGGGACTGTGGGCGTGCATAGACACAAATACTGTAGCCGGCACACGCCGAAACCGGAAGTGACAAACGGCATATGACTGCGCAATCGCAGGAAGAGGCAATGAGGTACATAAAACGGTGTACCAAGATGGCCGAAAGGTAGCACACTGCGCATGCGCTGGTTCGCGCCCGTGCAGTAGCTAAAGGAACAGACTTGAGATAAGGTGGAGAGGAAAACAGTACACTGCAAAGGCGCACGCACAGATCAACGCGCGCATAGAACAGCGGCCATCAGTGGCGAGGGACAAATGCATAGGCAACAATTTACTGATATAAGAAGAAATTAATTAAATAATATATACAAAAGAAAATAAATGTAAATACTTAGGTACCACTCGATTGGTGAGAGAAATTAGTAAAACTCAGTGACATAGGACAAAAAATAAATTAATCCCACTCAGAAATATGAAAAATCCATATGAAAGGGTAAGTATAAAAAACCATGATTTTTAGCAGATAGAATCTAGTTCATCTACATTGTTGAAATAGATTTTGAAATGGTCTAACCCAAATTTTTTAAATAAAGGCCGCCTAGAGATAATGAAGGCCACTGTCGTGGCTACCCATAAAGGATAGTGTAATCCAAAAATAAAGACCAGAAAAGGTCTAAAAAAACCTGAAAAATGGGAGGAAAGGGGGGGGGAGGGGGAGTGATGGAAAAAAGACTGGGTGAATGAAAAAAATAATAAAAATGAAAAATAAAATAGAAATGAATAAATAAAATAAATAAAAAAAAGAAATAGATGAAAAAGGATGAAAAAATATATCAATAAAATGTGTACATAAATATAAGTAATGAAATATAATAAATACAGAAAAACCAACAGAACTACTCTGAAAAGAGGGGAGAGAAAAATGAATAGTCATAGTGGAAAAAACAGTCCACTGTAAGGTTTCCAATCACAATATAAGTCCATATGGTCCGAGCAACAAGGTAGATAATCTTCGTATACCAAGACTGGATGTAAACCTTCTAGAAAATGTTAAGGTATACTCCATGACCAGAATGTAAAGTATCATTGCAGAAATGGCCAGATGTCAAACTTCCAATCATAACATGAGTTCATGTCGTCCAAATAGTTGAGTAAGCTGTCTTCGTATGCCGGGACATAGTATTGAGCTTCCAGGGAGCAGTGCTTGAAATACTCCATGTACCGAATCTGAGAGAAGGAAGACATAATAAATAATTTTCGAAAAAAGTGGAATTCAAGAAATGTGTATTAAAATATTTAATACACAATAACAAGTAAAAGCTGTTTGTAGAAACCGGTAAAGAGTAGTTCCTCATTAAGGCCATGGGGGTGAGACTTTTAAGATTGTGGATCCATTTCGATTCACATATTAGAAGTTTTTGGACAATATCACCCCCTCTAATGTTAGTTGGCACTTCTTCCAAGCCCATCATCTTAATCCCCTTAGCTCATCCATGATGAGCGTCCAGGAAATGTGCTGCTACTGAGGAAATATTCTTGCCTTTAACCCGATCCGTTTTGGCCGTGGAGATATTAGAAAGGTGTTGTTGTAACCTCCTACAGAATTCCTGTGTAGTCTGTCCTACATAGACCCTCGGACAGTTGCAAATGAGGGCGTAAACCAAATTCCGCGTCTTACAGTTGAAAAAAGTCCTAGGTTTGATCTGAAAAGGGAAGATAGTGAGTGAAAAACCATCCTGGGCAATCATATGTTCACAAACATTGCAGTTGCCACAAGGATAAGTGCCATATGTCCTAATCCCTCTGTTTAGTCTAATAGTCGGACGTACAAAATGACTATGGCATAACCTGTCCTTCAGATTTTCGGCCCACCTTGCTATCAGATTGGGAAAAGTGGAAATATGCGGGGCCAATTTGGGTTCACTCAATAAGATTCCCCAGCTATGATCTAGAATTTTACGTATATCTTGCCACTGGTTGTTAAAAGTGGTGACTATACCTAGAGGTCTAGAGGACTCACGTGGCTTCCTCTGAAGTAACTCTAAGCGTGGGCTCATTTTTGCTCTCTCGTAGGCTGATGAAATTATCTTTTTGGGGTAGCCACGGCATTTAAAACGGTCTGTCAATCTTCTCGCTTCAGAGAGAAAATTGGATGTGTTGCTACAGTTCCGTTTCAATCTGATAAATTGGCCTGTGGGAATACCGTTCTTGAGGTGTCTAGGATGAAATCTATTGTAATGCAATAAGCTATTAGTAGCTGTTGGCTTACGGTATAAATTGGTGGCAACATGCGAACCCTCAAGGGTAAGTCTAAGGTCCAGAAATTCCACCGTAGTACATGAGATGTTGGATGTCAACTTGATGTTGAAAAGGTTGTTATTCAACTCCATGATGAATTCCCTGCAGCTCTCTTCGGAACCTGTCCAAAATAACACAACATCATCAATATATCATAGCCATTGGAGACAACGTTGACCAAAGTCCTTGTGTTGATAAATAACTTGCTTCTACCACCACCCCAAAAAGAGGTTCGCGTAAGAGGGGGCAAACCGTGCTCCCATGGTGGTGCCTGTGATTTGTCTATAAAAATTTCTGTCAAAGACATTTTTTTTAGCAAGAACAAAATGCAACAAATCAAGAAGAAACAGATCATGGTCCCTCTCACCCAAGGAGTTCCGCTCGAAAAAATATGATACGGCCTCCAAACCCAGATCATAGCTAATACTTGTATACAGGGACTCGACGTCAAGCGTGACCAAAAGTGTATGTGATGGTACACGAAGGTCACTGAGTAGTTGGATAAAATGCGTTGAGTCCCGTACATAAGATTTAAGTGCCATGGCCAGCGGTTGTAGGAAGAAGTCAAGGTAGGTACAAGGTTTTTCAAATAGCCCCCCTATGCTTAAGCATTTGTCCCTCTCCACTGATGGCCATTGTTCTATGCGCGTGCTGATCTGTGCATGCGCCTTTGCAGTATACTGTGTTTGCCTATGCATTTATTCCCTCTCCACTGATGGCCGCTGTTCTATGCACGCGCTAATCTGTGCGTGCGCCTTTGCAGTATACTGTTTTCCTCTCCACCTTATTTTAAGTCTGTTCCTTTAGCTACTGCTACACAGTTTTATGTACCTCATTTCCTCTTCCTGCAATTGCGCAGTCATATGCGGTTTGTCACTTCCGGTTTTGGCGTGTGCCGGCTACAGTATTCGTGTCTATGCACGCCCACAGTCCCCAGCTGTTCCCTGTCCACCGCAATTTCATTAAGGTATTTATAACACACCTGTTCACATGATGGCTACTGCTCCTGATGAAGCCAGGTCTTCTGGCATAATGCGTCGGGCATCTTTCTGTGCCCCTGCTTTTCCCCATGCCTTCTACCTCGTACTGCATGAGCGTCCTACGCTGATCTTATCTAATGCAGGCTCCTGTGTTATGAATGAGTCACCGAGGAGGAAAAAACAAAAAGCAAGCTAAGCCCAGAAAACCGGAGAGGTTGGTAACTAGCGGATTGCAGACCCCTGATCCTATCCACAACAACTAGCAGTAGCCGTGGAGCATGCCTACGGTGGTCCTAGACACCTCGTCACGGCCGGAGAACTAAATAAGCCTAAAGAAAGAAAGGGGAAATCTAAACTGCCCCAGAGCAGACCCCAAAGCAATAGACAGCCCCCAACATGTATTGTCGGTGAAACAAGATGAAAACACAGACACAGGTAGAAAGATAGGCTGAGCAAATGAATGGGCCCTCGCTAACTAGAAAGGACAGGAAAGAAAAGCTGCTGTCTGCAATCACGCAAAAAACCCTGCCAAAAAGAATGTCCAACACGTCTGATAGAAAAAGGCCCTGAAGTCGCTAGACTTCAAATCACTATATCAGCACTCAGGTATATTCTGAAGACAGAGCAAAAGAGATCAACTGATCAGAGACAAAATGGGGATTCAGCCCAGTCCCAGCCAGGGCTGGCTGAACACAAAAACCAAGTAAACCAGACAAAAACTCATATGAACAATAGCAGAGAAAACTTAGCTTTAGGAAGGCAGGAACCAAACTGGAAACCAGGAGCCACAGTCAGGAAAATTCACCAGCAAGAAACTAGGGAGTCGGCTGCCTTAAATCCAATCAGAAACTCCTGATGTCCAATCGCAGTCCTCTTCCTCAGGTGGCCGGTCTCTGCCATTTAGATCAGCTTCATTACCTCCCTTCACCAACAGAGGGAGTCCAGATAGAGAACTCACTACTCCTCTGTCAGCACAGCCAGCTCCATAACCCTCACCAGAAGCCAGAGGCAAATCCAAAAATGAGCTCACAACACTCCTGCCTCCATGGTCCAGGTTGTATGTGGTGCTCTGCTCCCCCTCATTTTGGGGCTGTATTATACATCACGCAAGTAGCACAGTGTTCCCTGACCCTTTTACCATTCAGCTTCTGCAGTGTAGAGTTTATTTATGCTGGCAGTGTATTTGTTGTTCATTTACTAAGTTGAATAGTTTGTAACTCGCCATTTATGGACGTGTTCATCTGTACAATACACTGTCTATGTGGGGTTTTGCAGGGGTTTAACCCTATCATGGGTTTTTGTACCATTATAATTGCATTTCTGCAATTTTAAATGTTTTTAATGTCTCTTTAGTGTGTTGGTGTTATAATAAAGTATTTTTGATATTATTTCTCGGTGATCCCCAACATATACATGCCTCTTTTCTCTACTTAGTTCAACAGTCTTTCAGCATGTAATGGGTGATCCCGTGGAGTGGTGCCCTCCATCTTTGTAAATTTATACGATGTGCGGGATTTCTGGCGCGCTTGCCGGAAGTGCGCGTTAAATGCCGCTGTCAGCGGCACATGTTAGCTGTTCAAAACAGCTGACATGTGCCAGAAAATATGTGGGCTCAGTGCCGGAGCACAAATCAAAGGGAGGGAGTCCGACATCAACGTACATTTACCCCTGATGTCGGAAAGGGGTTAAATGGGATTATTTTTGCAGAGACAGAAGTGGTAATCAATCATGTATACATACAAATAATTGCAAAAATACATAGCTTATAATGATAAATAGTATATCGGTAAGAAAATATAATGTGTGTAAACCATGTGTAGATATAAAAATTCAGGCAAATGTCACATGTTGTAGCTCCATCTAGTGGCTATGTGCAAAAGAGCCATCAAATGTATCCTAAGAGAGTGTCACTATCAAGGTGGAAATGAGATTAAGTGCCCCGTATTTATTGAGTATGAGATAAATACATACATAGATATCTATATACGGATTGTAGATATATCACCTGATATCAGTTTATAAGGTGAATAGATACTGTGCACTTATAAATGAGTAGCTTATATAATGAGAGGACACAGAGCAAAGGGTATAAATAGTAAGAAAATAGAGCTAACAGCGCATTACATTCCTGGAATACAAATAGGAGATATAAAGTGCAGCAAGTGCCATATGGAATATTCCAGGAACATATTACAGCCCATATAGTGTATAGGAGGAAACCTCCTAACAAGAGATGGGGATTACACATCCTATAGACGACATGCCAGTAGTGTACAGATAAAGATGACAGATTCACCACTATTCCCTCTTACACGTGTTTCGCCACGTCAGCTTCCTCAGAGAGGGTATGGATAAGGGTTTCCAAAGGTGTATTTATATGGGCTTCCAACAATCCAAGGTCCTGCACTAATCCAGGCAAGGAGAGGAACTCTGGGATAGAGTGGGAGTGTTTCTAAAGGAATTGGGGCTGCTCCCCGGTCATATCTATGGAACACATGATTGATTCTGCCAATGTAAACCAATCACAATCGTGGTTATTGTTTATAACCACCCCTTTCCTGTCCAGGTTCATGTTATTGGTGTGACACCTAATAGTGGTTGGGACATACCCCTGATGGCTTATTGGTGTAAACCGAACGACCTGCAGATTTACCTGCGGATTTTACAAAATCTGCGCGGCCAATTCCGCACCCCAATCTGCAGCGTGTGCATGTACCCTTATAGGAAAGGGGAGAAGCTGAGAACTTCATTTAGACCATTTGGACGTAAGGTATTTAATTGCCAGATCCATTTAGTTTCTGATTGTGACCAGATCTTTTTCCAGTCGCCACCCCTGTTGGTAACCAGCACCCGATCGATGCCAGAGACACGGAGTAAACCAACTACAGCAAAAGAACCCCTAAAAATAACTTTTATTAATTATTTAAAAAGTATCAAATTTTACCAAAAAATAACCAAGAAAAATCTTTTCAATGTGAAGGTGTAATGGGGGGTCTGGTGGTAGTAATGCCGGTCAACTTGAGTCACCAAGATACAAAAATAACGTGTTGGTTTAGCACTAATTAAATAGCAGAGAGGAAATATCTAGGGAAGATAGATTGTGCATGACCCTATGTAGATATCCCTTACAGCGGAGGTTGGCACCCTGGGTAGCGATTTGGTGCCCCCGCTCCACGTCCACTGACCCTTATTGACCCTCAGCAGGACTCCTTACCAAAAGCCACCACCAAACACCTATAACAAATAAAGTGCTAGTGGTGCAAAAAGTACAACTGACCCATTGTGCTTAATCTGTCCTGAGCACAGATATGGCTGGATGTTACAGAGAAGAAAAGATGCTGCATACATATATCCTCCGTATGTCTAATATCTCGTAGTGATAGAGAAAAGAAATAACGAGAGGTCACGGATCAGAGACAGAAGACATAGATCATACAGACCTACTGCTCAAATGCAAGAAGCCTATAATAAAAAGCAGAAGGCACAAAAGAAAATATATCATTTTTTGCAGCAACTGAACATATAATGTGGAAGCATGTAATATCCGTAGCACAATGGATTATCTAAGAAGCACAGCACAACACAAGACCATGCCCACAATACAGGGCCACACTAATCTCATAGGGGCTGAAACCCCTTCCTGTATATGTATTTATATGGCCCAATAGCACAATATTATATAGGCATGTGTAGTCTCAATAGCACAATGGATTCTTCACATCTTCATAGCACACAAATATGCCCAATATACAGAAACACACTTATTTTGGAGGGGCTAATATCCAATCCTATATATGTATATAAATGGCACAAGCAGCATAAAGGAAAAACATCAAAAGCCATGCCCATAGAAGGTTGGCACTTATCTCAATGGGGCTGGTACTCCATCTGACGCGTTTCCCCTATTGTGAGTCCAAAAGGTGTTCATTAGGGGAAAGGTTATGATGAGCCACAGGTAGCTTCTAGCAGTGAAACGCTGCATGCGTTCCAGTGGGTGTGGGTCCTTTTTATTCAACCCACCGGAGTGCAAATGCGCTCCAGGTGGCACATGCGAGATCAGGTGACCGGAAGTAATGTAAGCCGGAAAGCATGTAGGCTGGATTTCTTCCTCCGTGGAGGCCCCTTCTTTGGTCAACCTCTCCAGCTCACTCTCCTCCATTGTGATCAGATCAGGAGAGCACAACAGTTCGATTTCCCGATCGTCCGTGTATTTCTGGAACTGAGCATTAGTCTCCTTTTCTATCCTGAGCTCTTGGAGAACTTTATCTCGCTCCTCTGCCAAGCAGCAACGCTCATCCTCTCTCCAGAGAAGCTCCTGCTGATGCTTCTCTTGGGCCTCTCTGAGCACCTCTGTATCTTTCAATAGGGCCATGTTCATAGTTTGACACGCTGACAGGTGACCTCTGAGCTCAGAGACGTCCTTCTCCAGCTCATCCACTCTGTGCTCAATCGCTTGTCTCAGGACTTTTTCTTCCTGCACGAAGTGCTGAAGCAATGCTATATCGAAGCTCGTTCCAAATATGTCAGTTTCATTTTTCTATCGTAAAATCACGTTGCATTACGTCCAAATGATTAAATGCTCATTATAGGCTATGGGTGTCAGGATCCTAGGACTTTCCGGTCTGTTTTGAATGAACCTTGCCCTTGGTTAAGATGGAGTTTTCGTTTACATCACTTCCTCCCCAGCTGCATAAAAACCCGCCCCTAAACACAAGAAAATCGCTTGAGTATATTGATTCCTGGTGTGCTCCTGCCCTGCCACTCTCCCAGATCTTGTGACTCTGGAACAACCCTGCTTCCTGCTTGAAACTCCACCTCTCTGGACCTCTGGATACCGCTGGACTTCTGGCTACCGTACCCGGTTAGTGTTTGTGCCCACTGAAGCTCCCCTTACTGGATCTCCACCGGACTCATCATACCAGAGGCTCGCTACAACTGGACTTCTGTTTGCTATACTGGTTAGTAGCTGTTACCCGGTGCCCGCTGAAAATTATCCTGCTGGACATTTGTTATACTCTGGACTTTGCTTGCAAAACCCAGTTATATTCCGTACTCAGTGACTCTTGATAACTCACCATCCTTGCTGAACCTTTTGCTATGTACTGCTGTATATCCGTGCTCTGAACCCGTTACGTATTTCTACGTTTGTTGTCCACAATTGTATATAAATCACTTGCTTCACTAAGCGTGTCTCGGCCGTCATTGCCCTACGCCATTGAAGTCCTTATACCATACTTAAGTATTACATTGGGACAGTCTCGCATGGTCTGAAGACAAAGAATCTCCTGTCTGTTGATTACCACATTCCTGAGGTGGGGGCGAGAGGAAGGAATGAGGGAGCTGTAGTTTCAGGTTACATGCAGGCAGAGGAGAAATAAAGCTGCTGACATGAAAGGCAAGTATAGCAGAGTTCAGTATGTGTGGAAAGTTCTGGAAAAAGTGTGTTAACAAGGGAAATCATAGCTCATTTCCCACATTGTCGTGACACCTCCCCCTTTCAGAGTGCACTAAGAAGGCATAACCTGTCGGTAATTCGCCATGCGCACCTCAGCGGGTTCTGTGTCTCAGCCTGCCTGTCATTCGCACCTGACCAGGTGTCCTGTCCCTGAGTAGGATCAGCAGCCACAGCCAGACACCACCCTGGAGTGGCACCTGGAAGCTGACTGCCGCTCAACCCTGACCTCACCATTGGAGGCTCCAGAGAAGACCAAGGCAGCTGTCTTAGTCACACCCCTTCCAGAGTAGTCTGGCCTGTGGCACAGTGGGGCTACAACCCCCTGGCTTTCGCTAATCAACCAAGGCATGAGCGTGACAGCTGGAAGCACCATCCATACTGAGGGGATCAGTCTTACCTGGAGATGTCTTCAGGCAGGTTTATATAGCCATAAACCCTGCCCTCAGTGCGCGTGAATGTTCCTCTCCTCTTCCCCAGGTTCATGAGCAGGCTTCCGCATGCTTCTGCATGCTCAGCACGCCGTTCAGCGGTCTGGGGGCCGCAGGAGGCTGAACCCGTAAGTACATGCATTCCAGGGTGGACCGCAAGGCCCGGAAGTGACAAGCGCCCTTTGATGACGTCACTTCCGGGAAGACGAACAGCGCGAAAAAGGAGGAGAGACCAGAGAGCTCTGGGAGGCCCCCATTTGGGAATCACTGTCCCGCTTTACCCTCATGTGAGGACGCAGGTGGGCCAGGAAGGTTCCGAGGCCACTCGACATGGGGCGACGTGAGCAGAACGGAGGAGGGCCAAGCCCACGACCACCACTGCTGGGCTAACAGGAGGTAAGCTGCAGTCACCGGCCCCGCAGCATATGTGGTAACCTCTCCATGCCCCATGGGGGACAGGAAAGACATTGGTGAGTTGGAGGTGGGAGGGGCTTTTAACCTCTTTGTGCTTCCTGTTCCCCATTAGGGTATGGAGACAACCTTCTTTGCTGTCGTGAAAGGTGACTAGAGAAAAAATCATTAAGCATATTGACTTTTTCCTCATCCTCATCCACCATTTCACCCAGACTATTTCTAAGGGGACCAACATTATCTTTTTTTTAGTTTCTCATTATTTATGTAGTTAGAGAATTTTGAGATTATTTTTACTCTCTTTGGCAATGAGTCTCTCTGTCTCAATCTTTGCTACTTTGATTTGCATTTTACAGAATTTATTTAATCTTCTGTATTTATTTACTGCCTCATCACTACCTACTTGCTTTAATTCCCTAAATGCTTTCTTTTTGTCACTTATTGCTCCCCTTACAGCTTTATTTAGACATAGTGGTTTCCTCCTATATTTAGCATGTTTATTCCCATAGGGTATATACTGTGCACAGGTCCTATTCAGGCTGCTAATAAACGTCTCCCATATTCTTTGGGTACATTTATGTCTCAGGATATAATCCCAGTTTATTGCACTAAGGCTGGGATCACTCATGCGAAAAACACGGCCGAGTCTCGCATGTTAATGGGTCGCCCTCCACCCACGGCTGTGGGGTACTCGGTAGCGGGCCAGTGTCAGCGGGATATGTCACAGCAGCGGTGACCCGGTCAGTGGCCCTGGGCGCCCAAGTAATGGCGGGGAATGTAATGGGTTGTGTAGTTAATGGAATAGTTCGTGACGCCACCTGTGGTGTTTGGCAAGTGAGATGTTAAGCCGACGCTGCATGCAGATCCACTGGGACAGATGGTGTGGTGCAGCAATGATGGTATAGCCCTCCACAGGCAGGGCTGTTGTCCCAGGGCAGGATAAGTGAAGTGACACTTAGATGGTGTAGTGTCCAGCGCAGGGGATGTAGCAGTGCCAGGCTGGCGGACGCAGGAAGAAATGGAGGACACCAGGGCATGTAGTTCCAAAGCTTTACTCACAGTCTGTAGTGCCCGCTTCCGTACCGTGTCCTCCAGGTCAGGGACTCAGTCAACCTCCAGGCAAGATGGGATGCTCCCTTCCAACACTCCGCCAACTTATGTGCCTTTTCTGAACGTCTCCTCTATAGCGCCTTTAAGTGTGAAGATCTCCTAGTACTGAGTTACACTGGAGTTCCTTCTGACAGATGTTCCCAAGAACTCTACTTGTACGGCAGACAGCTGTAGCCTGCTTCGGGCAATCTCTACTCCTGAGTCCCGGCTCTCTATCCGTGTTGCTGTTGTGCCCCCAAGTCTTAGATGGGAGTAGTGCATTTACAGCCCTCTACTCCACCGGTGTCTGCTGCAGAACCAGCAGTGTTCATACAACCTCGGGGATCGGGCCCCGGCCTTGCGCTTAGAACTTCTAGGCAGGGTTCTCTCCTAACCCACGTCCTCTCTGTTCTCTTTCTCCTTCGTTCCGTACTAATCTCTCTTTCTTATGGAAGTTCAGGTTTCAGTTCAACGTCTTTCTCCTTCTTTCCTTTCCCGTGCCAGCTGGCTCAGGTCACTGAGGCAGCTGCAGCACTCCTTCCTCCATCCCTATTCCAGGGATCCCCACTCCTCTCCGAGTGGCTTCCTCTCTCACTGACCTCCTGTCAGACTGACCTGTAATCCTAAACATTCCCCCTCTATTATGTGCTCTCAACTCCACCCACCTCCCAGCACGTTTAGTGTTCCAAACAGGGAACCACCAAAGGTGCTCTGCTTCTCTCTAAGCAAGGAGCCGCAATGTGGTTTTGCTGAACTACTCTATTGTGTGGGGTGCGAGTGTTGGAGTGTGGTCAGGAGTTCCCACCTTACCTCCCACTCGGGAGCGGAGTATTCAGCTGCATGTATTGCTATGCGGCCGCACGCTCTGCTCCTGAGTGCCGACGGCAGTGCCAGATATTAACATGCGAGACTCGGCCGTGTGTCTCATGTGTGATCCCGGTCTAAGATCATCTCTCACCCGTTGGAAATTTGCCTTCCTGTAGTTTAGTGTCCTTGTAACCCCTCTTCTACACATCTTATTAAAGGATACATGATGTAACGCTGCTGTGTTTGTACTCTGTTTGCCCGGTGTTACTCTGTATATATCTGCTTTAACCCTTTGCTCCTTTACCTCTAATGAGCTGGAATGCTGTTGTCAGTTACCTGTATGGATGCTGCTCAGTTCCCAGCTCCGCTGTGTAGCCGTACATGCGTGAGTGTCTCCGCTGCGCTGTATGACCACCCGCATGTGCGGTCCCTGGCTGCCGCTGTGGAAGCTACCCGCGGGTTGCTAGGTCCTCTGCAGTTGTGCATGACTTACCACGTGTGTCCAGGCTTGCAGGTGTCCTTTTCTATGCTGATTTGTTTCTGGCTGTGCTTAGGGTGCACGTGGCCACACCTCCCCTGCTTTTATGAGGAATGGGTGTGTGCTTGAATTGCTGGCCCCAGCCTATCGCTGTGAGGCAGCTCCTATTTAAAGTTCTCCTGCCCTGTGGGGCGTTGCCAGAGCTTCGCATTAAGTTTCTGAGTCTTGCAATGTGTGTTTGGTGTTCAGCACCTGTTCTGCCTGCCTGCAGTCCTAGGTGAGCTGATGCCTGTTTTCCACCTCCTCTGGGGGCAGAGTACCCAGACCCATTTTTGTTCAGTCTGTTATCAGCTTTGGGACAGCTGATGTCTGAGTTCCCGGACTTGTTGGTATGCTGCGCTCACCCGGGGCAGGCACCCCTGCCAGACGTCACCACCTCCTGTGCCGCGGCCGCTCCAGGGGTCCTGTCTGTGCACACGCGCACTTCTTGCACTGGGCCCTGTGACTGCACTGTGGGATGCCTAGCACGCATGCATGCCCATCGCTGTCCTGTCTGTCCGTGTTTTGATGTCCCATCCGTGTTCCAATGTCCGGTCCGTGTTCCAATGTCCAGCCTGTGTCCAGATGTCCAGTCCGTAGTCCTGGTGGTCCAATTTGTGCTTTGAGTCGGTCCCACTCATGTTTCTGTATGGATTCCTCCTCTGTGGTTCCCGGGAGTCTCCAGCTCTGTTCTCCTGTGATGGTCCCGCCAGTGAGCCCAAGGACCTGACCAGCCGATGCCCGGTGCTGTAGTGCCAACTTTCCTGGACCTGTGCTATCCGTGTCTTGCTTATGTTCTGAAGTCCTGCCGGTTACCTGGGGTCTTACCAGTGATAGCTCCTGCCATTGTCTGAAGGCTGTCTGAAGTCGGTGTCTGATGTTCTCCTGCTGTGCCTGTGCTATGCCTGGGACCTGAGTGAGGCCATCCTATTATGCCCTTACCAGATAACCCAGGACTGCATCAACCCGTGATGACCCTAGCCATCATCTTAAGTCTGCCTGAGGTCGGTGTCTGATGTGCCTCTCCTGTGGGCTGAGCGAGAGGTCCTCCTAGGATGCCCGTGCCAGATGTCCCTGGACTGCGTCAACCCGTGATGACCTCTTGCCATTGTCTGAAGCTAGTCCGAGATCGGTGTCTTATGTTCTCCTGCTATGCCTGTGCCACTCCTGAGGCCTAAGTGTGAAGTCCTCTTAGGATGCCCATTCCAGATGACCCTGGACTACATCAACCTGTGATGACCTCTTGCTTCGCCTGTCAACCTGAAATGTGTTTCATTCGTGATGTGCGTAATCAAGAACCTGGTGTTTTGATGTCTTTTGCTTTATTTAAGTAAACTTTATGTTTCTTCATACCTGAAGTTGTGCGGAGTCTTTTAGTCCTGCATATGGCCATCTTGTCCACAAGCTCAGCTGCCACAGACCCCGGTTGCTACCCTTCCCTAGTCTGGGTAGGCCCGGGTCCCCCCTGTGGTCCAGTGGGTCCACATTCCACGATCACCTGGGACGCACACACATGGGAGTATTGTCTGGGTAAGCCATGCTGCGTCCGCGATAGTAACACATTAAACCTTATTATTTTGTGATCACTATTACCCAAGTGACCCCCAACCCTTATATTTGAAATGCGGTCTGACCTGTTAGTTAATAGTAGGTCTAGCAGTGCCCCCCTTCTTGTTGGGTCTTGAACCAGTTGCAAAAGGTAACCGTCTCTCATAGTTGTCAAAAACTTATTACCTTTGCTGAAACTTCAGGTTTCTGTTCCCCAATGTATTTCAGGGTAGTTGAAATCCCCCATAATAATGACTTCTCCTTGAGTCGCTGCTTCATATATTTGCTTTACGAGGATATTCTCTGTTGCTTACATTATTTTTGGAGACTTATAACAAACCCTTATCGGTAATTTATTATTTTTTCCCCCTCCCCTTATCTCCACCCACAGCGAGTCTACATTTTCTTTAGATTCACATATATTATCATGCAGGATGATTTTTAAGGATGATTTTACATATAAACCCACCCCCCTCGCTTATTTGAATGGTTATTTCTGAACAGACTATAGCCCTGTAAGTTAACAGCCCATTCATGGCTTTCAGCCAGCCATGTCTCTGCTATCCCCACCATGTCATAATTATGTTCCAACAAAGTTAATTCTAATTCCTCCATTTTGTTGGTGAGGCTTCTGGCATTAGTATACATGCTGTTATGGTGATACAGGTGCTAAAGAGGAAAATCAAGATTTACCCGAAAGTGGACCCTCTGGGTCACGGCTCCAGAGCCCCCGGAGGCGAGTGCCCAGGTGAGGACCACCCCCTATACAGGGAGTGTTAGGGACAGACCTCCAGGGGATGGAGCCACAACAGCCGGAACCAAAGGGACGACTGGGGCAATAGAGGGTAAGAAGGCACAGACGTGTCTGATAAGCAGGGTACTGGACTGGAGAGCCGGAGAACAGAACTGGAGGCTGTAAAGGAAAAGAAGCACGATGATGTACTAGGCGTAGGAAGGCAACAACAGGGAAGGAGATGGAGACCGGAGAGCAGGAGGCAGGACAGAGGAGGGAAGGCACAAGGGAGACGGGGAGTGCAGAGTACAGGAGAGGCTGACTGAGACGAAGCAGGCAGAGAACAAGGGAGAACAAAGAGGCACTAAACACAGCACGGACAAAGGACAGTAGGGGGCCTGAGAACACAGTGGACGCTGCACCAGACAGCGTCACCGCATAAGATAACCAGGCGTCTTACCTGAGCAGGCGCCGAGCATATGTAGCGGTGGGCGCCACCATGTTGGGGGCGGGGACAGCGCATCACACTACCCAGGAGGCTGTGTGCTGTGTGCACGTACCCGACGTCGAGGGAGCCGGAGGCCGGGTGCGAGGACGCGCCGAGAAGCAAGAGCGTGCCGGGCAGAGCGCGCAGGGAGGTGAGCAGGAGCCGTGACAGTACCCCCTTCTTTACGCCCCCTCCTCCTAACGTTGGAGAGAAACCGTCTCATGATGCAAGGAGCATCAATATTCTCCTGGGGTTCCCACGAGCTCTCCTCAGGACCAAAGCCCTTCCAATAAATCAAAAACAGAGTCTTTCCTTTAACAGTCTTCATAGCCAAAATATCTCGTACCTCAAAGGTGTTATCCGAGCTACATGGTTGGGAGGTTTGAGAAGGTGCAGAATGAAAGTGGTTAAACACGGCAGGTTTAAGGAGCGATACATGGAAGGTGTTGGGAATCCTTAGTGAGGCGTGTAATCTCAGCTTGTAAGCCACGTCGTTGATGCGACTTAAGACCTCAAAGGGACCAATGTAACGTGGACCTAACTTGTAGGAGGGGATTTTCAACCTGATATGTCGGGAAGCTAACCAAACCTTATCCCCAGGGCGATACGGGGGAACGTCTAGCCGTCTTTTGTCGGCATACCGCTTCATTCTGAGGCTGGCACTCTCAAGAAACACTTTGGTCTCCCTCCAAATCTGAGAGAAGTCCACAGACAAGGAATCTGCTGCCGGCACACCCGAGGTGGGGGACACGGGAAGAGGAATGCCGGGGTGTTGACCAAAAATCACAAAAAAGGGAGATTTGGAGGAGGCTTCACTTGGATGATTGTTGTAGGCGAATTCCGCCCAAGGAAGGAGAGAGACCCAGTCGTCCTGATGAGCATTGGAAAAATGCTGATGGTAAAATGTTAGCGCCTGGCTGACTCGCACGACTTGACCATTCGAATGAGGGTGATAGGCTGAGGAGAAATCCAACGTTATCTTCAGTAATCTGCAGAGAGCTCGCCAAAAACGGGAGGTAAACTGGACTCCTCGATCTGAGACAATATGCTGAGGGAAACCATGGAGGCGAAAAATGTGAAGCAAAAAGATCTTTGCCAACTCGGGAGCGGTAGGTAGACCAGGCAGAGCGATGAAGTGGGCCATTTTGGAAAATCGGTCCACGACCACCAATATCACTGTACATCTAGAAAAAGGAGGCAAGTCAGTGACGAAATCCATGGCAATATGAGTCCAGGGGTTTGCAGGTACTGGTAACGGATGCAGGAGTCCCGCAGGAGCATGCCAGGGAACCTTGCTCCGGGCGCAGGAAGGACAGGAGACGATGAAGTCTTGGACATCCTTGCGAAGCGAAGGCCACCAGTAATGGCGGGAGACAAGTGAAAGAGTCTTTTTAACTCCAGCATGTCCAGAGAATGTTGATGAGTGACTCCAGCGAAGAACCTTTAATCTATCTACACTCCGAACAAAGGTCTTACCAGATGGTGGGAGACCAGGCTTACTGGAGCCACGGTAAGGATCTTGGCAGGGTCAAAGAGATGGATTGGACCCTCCTCCTTGTCAACAGCCAGGAAGGACCGTGAAAGAGCATCCACCTTGATGTTCTTCTCCCCGGGTCGGAAGTGGAGTTCGAAGTCAAATCTTTCGAAAAACAGTGACCATCTGGCCTGCCGAGGGTTGAGCCTCTGAGCGGACTGAAGATAGGCCAAATTCTTGTGATCCGTGAAAATGATGAACGGAAGGAGAGCACCCTCGAGAAGATGGCGCCACTCCTCAAGAGCCATCTTTATGGCCAAGAGTTCTCTATCTCCAACGGCATAATTACGTTCGGGAGCGGAGAAAGCCTTAGAAAAGAATCCGCAGGTAAGAGTGCGGCCCGAGGAGGATTTCTGCAGGAGAACTGCTCCAGCTCCCACCGAGGATGCGTCAACCTCAAGGATGAATGGCCTGCTGGCATCCGGGCGATGAAGTAAAGGTGACTTAGCGAATTCTTGCTTCAGGGCCTCGAAGGCAGCCTCTGCTTCAGAGGGCCAATGATTGGGATCGGCTCCTTTGCGGACAAGAGCTGAGATGGGTTTAGACAAAGAAGAGAAATGAGGGATAAATTGCCTATAATTATTGGCAAAACCCAAAAACCGCTGAATTGCCTTGATTCCGAGGGGACGTGGCCAATTGAGAACTGCCGAGACTTTCTCAGGATCCATCTCTAATCCCGAGTTCGAAACCATGAAACCAAGAAAAGGCAAAGAAGTATGCTCAAAGAGGCATTTCTCCAACTTGGCAAAAAGGTGGTTCTCTCTGAGACGTAGAAGGACTTGGCAGACGTCACGGCGATGTGTGGCCAGATCAGGGGAGAAGACCAAGATGTCGTCTAGGTAGACTACGACACAGGAGTAGAGGAGATCTCGAAAGACATCATTAACGAGTTCTTGGAACACTACAGGTGCGTTGCAAAGCCCAAAGGGCATAACCAAATACTCATAGTGTCCATCTCGCGTGTTAAACGCAGTCTTCCACTTGTCCCTGGAGCGTATGCGAACCGGATTATAGGCCCCTCGTAGATCAAGCTTAGTGAACAAACGCGCCCCCTTCAAGCGATCAAAAAGCTCAGAGATGAGTGGTAGTGGATATTTATTCTTCACCGTGATACGATTCAAGCCACGATAATCGATGCACGGGCGCAGGGATCCATCTTTCTTTTTTACGAAAAAGAAGCCTGCTCCTGCAGGGGACGAAGACTTCCAAATGAAGCCTCTGGCCAAGTTGTCTTGGATGTATTCAGACATAGCTTGGGTCTCTGCCGGAGAGAGAGGATAAATCCTACCACGCGGCGGAATGGTACCAGGAACGAGCTCGATGGGGCAGTTGTAGGGACGGTGCGGAGGAAGAGTCTCAGCCTCTTTCTTGTCAAAAACATCCAAAAAATCATGGTACACCGACGGCAATCCATGGGGAACAAGAGAAGGACGAGGAATACCTATGGGACGCACCGACAGCAGACACTGAGCCTGACAAGACTCCCCCCAGCGCAAGACGTTGCCACTATACCAATCTAAGGTGGGCTCGTGGAGCCACAGCCAAGGAAGACCAAGCAGGATAGGGTGAGAAATACCTGCTAAGCCGTAAAACGTAATTTTCTCCTTGTGCAGCGCCCCCACCTGCAACTCCACTTCATGAGTCACTAGAGTAACAGTCTCTAGCAGGGGTCGACCATCTACGGAGGCGAGAACTTGCGGTTTTTGCAAGGCCCTCATGGGAACAAAAAGCTTATAAACCTCCTCTAGCCTAATAAAATTCCCGGCGGCACCCGAGTCCACATAGGCCACCAGAGAAGCCCGCTTCCCACCAACATGCAAGAGGACAGAAAAAGTGAGAGGGAGAGAGGTATCATATACACCTAGGGAGACCTCTCTTACCTGGCCTAGGCGAAGAAGTTTTCCGGACGCTCTGGACAAGCTCGGATGAGATGGGAACCGTTACCGCAGTAGAGAAACACTGACCGTGGAGGCTCCTCTCCCTACGACGCTGGTCAGAGAGCTTCAGGTGGTCCACCTGCATAGGTTCGGGTGCTGGAGGTGAAGAGAGACTCCTAGGTCGAGGACTAGGTGGCCTGCGGACAGAAGAAAATGGACGAGAGACCCTTCTCTCCCTGGCACGCTCTTGAAAGCGGAGGTCAATTTGGGTAGCTAAAGAGATCAAATCCTCGAGAGCTGTGGGGGTGTCACGACCAGCGAGCTCATCCTTTATACAACTAGAGAGGCCTCGCCAGAAAGCGCCCACCAAGGCCTTATTATTCCAACCTAAGTCTGAGGAAAGAGTCCTAAACTGGATAGCATACTGACCCACAGTTAAAGATCCTTGATATAAGTTAAACAAAGCCTCACTGGTGGAGGCTAAACGGCCCGGTTCGTCAAAAACTTGACGAAAAGTATCCAGAAAAACGGAAAGTTGAGTAACTACTGGGTCATCATGTTCCCAGAGCGGGTTGATCCAAGCCAAAGCGTCCCCCTCTAGATGAGAAATGATGAAGGCCACTTTGGCACGGTCAGTGGGGTACTGCTGGGGCAGCAGTTCAAAATGGAGATGGCACTGATTTAAAAAACCCCGGCATAATTTGGCATCTCTGCTATATTGGGGTGGCTTGGCCAACCGTGGAGGAGGATGGGAACCCGCGGTTGGAGGAGCAGATGCGGCCAAGTGCAAAGCGAGCAACCGACCATCCACCGAAGCCATGTAGCTGAGGAAATGTGAATGGGTGTCTCCCTGCTGAGCCAATTCCTGTTGCAAGCCAGCCAACTGGGCGGCATTTCCTGGGTCAGAGGACTGGAGGGCGGAAAGACGCGAGTCCATAGTTTTCATGAAGGACATCATGCGCGTCTGGTTCTCCCGAAGGAAAACTAACTCTTTCTGAGCGGCCGTGGCTCCAGCGGGGTCCATGGCCTGGTTATGCTGTTACGGTGATACAGGTGCTAAAGAGGAAAATCAAGATTTACCCGAAAGTGGACCCTCTGGGTCACGGCTCCAGAACCCCCGGAGGTGAGTGCCCAGGTATACAGGGAGTGTTAGGGACAGACCTCCAGGGGATGGAGCCGCAACAGCCGGAACCAAAGGGACGACTGGGGCAATAGAGGGTAAGAAGGCACAGACGTGTCCGATAAGCAGGGTACCGGGCAACACAGAGACCAAGTGGGGTACTGGACCGGAGAGCTGGAGGAGAACAGAACTGGGGGCTGTAAAGGAAAAGAAGCACGATGATGTACTAGGCGTAGGAAGGCAACAACAGGGAAGGAGATGGAGACCGGAGAGCAGGAGGCAGGACAGAGGAGGGAAGGCACAAGGGAGACAGGAAGTGCAGACTATAGGAGAGGCTGACCAAGACGAAGCAGGCAGAGAACAAGGGAGAACAAAGAGGCACTAAACACATCACGGACAAAGGACAGGAGGGGGCCTGAGAACACAGTGGATGCTGCACCAGACAGCGTCACCGCATAAGATAACCAGGCGTCTTACCTGAGCAGGCGCTGAGCATATGTAGCGGTGGGCGCCGCCATGTTGGGGGCGGGGCCAGCACATCACACTACCCAGGAGGCGGTGTGCTGTGTGCACGTACCTGACGCCGAGGGAGCCGGAGGCCGGGCGCGGGGACACGCCGAGAAGCAAGAGCGCGCCGGGCAGAGCGCGCAGGGAGGTGAGCAGGAGCCGTGACACATGCACTTTATGTATTCTTCCCTAAAATCTTAACTGTTCTAACCCCACCCCCACACCACCCCCAATGTCTTTATTTGTGCCCAGGTCACTATCTGCTCTATCTTCCACTCCCATAAAATGAATACCCTCCCCCAATCCCTAGTTTAAACAATCCTTCAACCGTCCAGCCATTTTCTCCCCCAGCTTCACCCTCCCCATTGAGGTGCAGCCCTTCCCTAGCGTAGAAGCTGTAGCCAACTGAGAAGTTGGCCCATTTCTCCAAGAACCCAAACCCCTCCTTTCTACACCAATTCCTGAGCCACTTATTTATTTCCCTAATCTCCCATTGTTTCTCTGTTGTGGCACATGGTACAGGTAGTATTTCAGAGAATACCACCTTGGAGGTCCATGCTTTAAGCTTGCGGCCTAGTTCCCTGAAATCATCTTTAAGGACCTTCCACCTACCACTAAATTTGTCATTTGTGCTAGTGTGCACCATAACTGCTGGGTCCTCACATTCCTCCGACTTTCAGAGGACATGCCTTGCTGCAGCAGTTCTCCCCCCTGTACTGACACAAACTCATCTGCCAACTTATCAAACTTATTGGGGTGTGCCAGATTAGGACTAGCCTCCCTGGTGCTCTTCCCTCTACCCTGCCTTCTAACTGTCACCCAGCTAACTGCCTTACTGCCTGCAGCTCCATACTACCAACCTCCCCCATATCTATCCCATTGACCATCTGCTCAATGAGAAGCAGACTCCTTTCCATATTGTCTATGGATCTCAGTGTTGCCAGCTGCATAATTAGATCCAGTATCTGGGCTTCCAAATGCACAACGTGCACACATCTCGCACAGCAGTATGCACCCTCGGCCGGCTGTTCTGGGATTGCATACACAGGGGCACACCTACCATGAGGCAAGTTGAGCCCTTTGCCTCAGGCGGAGGTTCATCCCTGAAGATAGGGGGCGGCAGATTCTGCCAGTGTAGTAACTGAACTTGAGTCAGCTGGGAGTGTACGGAGCAGAGCCGTGTGTGTACAGGGTGTATGGCGCTGAGCCGCGTGTGTATGGAGCACAGCCGAGTGTGTACGAGGTGTACAGAGCAGAGCCACTTGTGTATGAGGTGTACAGAATGTAGCCATGTCTGTACGAGGCATACAAAGCTGAGTCGTTAGTGTAGGAGGCGTACGGAGCGAAGGTGTGTATGTGTATGAGGCATATGGAGCGGAGCCGCGTGTATATGAGGTCTGCGGAGCGGAGCCACGAGTAGGAGGACTTTGGAGCAGAGCCACTTGTGTACGAGGTTACAGAGCAGAGCAGCATGTGAATGAGGTGTATGGAGCAGAGCCGAATGTGTACAAGGTTTATGGAATGGAACTGTGTGTGTACGGAGCATGGCCGCGTGTTTACAAGGTGTATGGAGCAGAGCCGCATGTGTACGAGGTTTATGGAGTGGAGCCATGTGTGTACTGATTGGAGCCATGTGTGTGTGAGGTGTACAGAGCGGACCCGTGTGTGTACAAGGCATACAAAGAAGAACCGGGTGTATGAGGTGTGTGGAGCCGTGCGTGTACGAGGTGTAAGATGGGGAGCTTTCATACCTCCCAACCATCCCAGATACAGCGGGACAGTCCCGATTTTGAGAGTCTGACCCGCAGTCCCAACCGGGAGCTTACTTTTCCCACGGACACAGGAGTACACGGCGAAGCCCCGAGGAGCACTTTAAAACTTGCACCTGATGTTCCACCAGAAGTGACGTGCTGGAAGCTGACCGGAAACGAGATAATTACAGGAGGAGATTATGATGGAACCATGGAGGCACTTCAGGCACTTAGCTGAGGGGCACAGATCACCAGAAGAAAAGCACAGTGCCTGCACAGAGATTGCTCTGGACTCTCTGGCAGCAGCTCCTCTTCTGGGACAGGAGGTCAATAGAGCATTGGGCACTAACCCCGCCCACCCGGTCGACATCATCATTCATGTGCAGGGCAGGCAGTGTTATGTAGTGAACGCTGCATGCCATGCACTTGGGGGGGTTAAAGGGCCGACAGGATACGGCTGCTGCCCAAGCATTGGGGACTCCGGGGACCTACCCGTGGGCTGCATGCGACCCTCAGGCAGCAGGTTCCCCACCCCTGCTTTATAATGAGCACAACTGTTCCTATATAGTCATCAAACCAGCGGATAAAGGGGGAAATGTGGTGCTCTGGCCTGCAGATAAATACGAAAACGAGGCCATGAGACAGCTGAGAAATAAGGAAACTTATTCACAGTTGCCAAATAGTCCTCTCAATTCTTTCCAGAGTAAATTACACAATATCATTGAAATGGCTTTTGAAAGGCTGTCACATTTTAGAAGGATCAACTTTATTCCCATTTGCACAAGGAAAGACTAGAAGCAATGGGATGAAACTGAATGGAAGGAGACACAGATTAGATATTAGAAAAAACTTTTTGACAGTTAGAGTGATCAATGAGTGGAACAGGCTGCCACGAGAAGTGGTGAGTTCTCCTTCAATGGAAGTCTTCAAACAGAGGCTGGACAGACATCTGACTGGGATGATTTAGCAAATCCTGCTTTGAGCAGGGGGTTGGACCAGATGGCCCAGGAGTTTGTGGGTGGTCTGAACAAAAACCGCTTCAATATTCATCTCACGTATGTCTTTCACCATCGCCAAATTACATTCCTTGATGTCATTCTAAAGGTACAGGACGATGGTCATATTCATACTGATCTATACAGAAAGGAGACTTCGGTGAATGCCCTTTTACATGCATCCTCGTCACATCCGCATTCCACAATCAGATCCATCCCAATTGGACAATTTCTCCGTGCGAGGAGAATATGTTCCACAGATGCTTTATTTGAGGCACAGGCGGTGGACCTTGGGGAGAGGTTCTCCCAAAGAGAGTATAGTAGGAGATGTATAAGGAAGGGATACTGGCGAGCCAAAAGATTTAGTTTTGGTTTTGGACTTTTTCCACCTGTTTGCCAATAAGTCCGTCCTAGAAGATCTTTTGGCTCGCCAGTAAATGGGACATGATGAGATCCATCCTTAATCGGCATTGGGCTGTCTTAAGAACTGATTCGGTTTTACGTGAATGTCTTCCCGAACGCCCTCTTATGACTGCACGGAGGTGCAATACCCTTAAGAATATACTAGTGATGAGTCACTACATCAGTAGGAATGTAAGTTTTTTTCAAGCCGGTACACCTAGACATGGATTTTTTCCATGTGGTGGGTGCCTGGTGTGTAAAAATCTTAAGAGGTCTGTATCCTTCACTTCATCGGATGGCCGTCGTAAATTTAAAATCAGAGAGCACATTACCTGCAATACCACATATGTGGTTTATTATGCAGTATGCCCATGTGGATTAATAGATGTGGGACTTACTACTCGCGAACTGTGTGTTCGCATACGTGAGCATGTGAGAGAC
The DNA here is from genome assembly GCF_039654945.1 of Dendrobates tinctorius. Lineage (NCBI taxonomy): Eukaryota > Metazoa > Chordata > Amphibia > Anura > Dendrobatidae > Dendrobates > Dendrobates tinctorius. The sequence continues at coordinate 2,923,905 of NW_027361893.1, read as the reverse complement.
ATAATGGCCGCCCGTGAAGTGGAGGATATAAACAGCCTCAAATCCATTCCCAGACAGTTTCGCTTGAAACATGAATGTGACCCTAGTGGTTTGCGAGCTTGGGGTATTGACAAAATCCGTGCGGGAATAAGGGGGGGTGACACAAAACATGCGTTGGCTCAGAGGGAATGCCGGTGGATCACGGTTCTTGATACCGTGACACCGGCAGAACTCAATGATCATTTGAGTTTCAGCTCTTTTTTTATAAATGTTGTGTTGTCTTAATCTTTTTTATCATAGATTAATTATTGTTGTTTGTCTTTTATGTTAGTATGATCTCGTAATTGGGCATCTTCTAATACCATGACGTTCCGAGTGAGAAAGATCTGGAGGGTTTTATGGCGTGATATCCTTATCTTAAGGACATTATATCAAGACGGGATGCAGTGGAAATAATTTTATCACATATTGAGAATGATTTGTATTTATTAGGCACGTCGTGCATATATATATATATATATATATATATATATATATATATATATATTTTTTTTTTTTTAATGTTTGAAATTATTTGTGTTTTTGATCAAGTATTATATATGCATATAATGTGATCACTCTTTTATAATGTTATGATGAAGTAGCATAACATGGAGTAGATTTTTATGATGTATTTATATATCACTATCTGTATCATAAAGTATGCACTGTTAGTCACAATTTACATTATTTAGGTGTAAAACACACTTTAATATATACAACTGCAGTATATGCCACTATGTACACTTTCTGCTTCCTTCATCCGGTCGTATTGCAGGAATTTAGGCTCCAGTGTGCATGTCTGCGGTCTGTGCCCTTGGTGCATTGATGAGGCGCGGTATGTGTGACGCTTGCGTGCCAATGACGTCATTGCTACGTTCTCTGACACGCGGCGCCATATTGGTCGCCGGAAGCAATGCAACTTCCGGGGCATGGGATCGGACACATGCGCCAATCAAGCGGGGCACCTGCAGACAGGATATTTAACCATAGCCCCTCACACAACACATCACCGCACCTTGAAAAAGAGGTGAAACGCGCGTCGGTGGCGGCGCTGCAGTGTGCTGACGGAGTTTTATAACGGGTAAGTACTATTGCATGGGATAAATGGGGGTATGTTTACAGGATGCGCACCTGTTTAGGATCTTCCTTCACTTTTGAGTCCCTATTCTATGGCCCATTATTAACAAAAGCACTAAGCTTTTTATATATAGTTATTTCTTTTTCAGGACTAAAGCAGCCTATATATTACCTGATCCTGTAATGTAAATTTGTGATGTTAGTACTATATATGTAATAAATTTGATAGCTTTTGGACTTGTACTCCATTTTTTCATGTTGAATATGTTCCTATATAAGTAGTGATGTGCGAACGTGCTCATCACTACTCGGTACTCACCCGAGAATCACAGTACTCGGTGTACACGGCGAGCACCGAGCATATCCGGGATTACTCGGCGGGAACTCAGTTCTCCACCCAGCATTTTTGGCGGACTTTAGAGACCCAATCACGCTGCAGGGATTGTCTGCCAGGCTATGATAACGCCACAGCCATCTTTATTGTGGTCGTGCAGTGATTGGCTGGCCGCACAGCATCATCAGAGGTGTAAGAGACAGGACGCCGCCCTGCTCGGTGCTTTCAGCTCCTGATTGAGAGTGTAGGGAGAGCTGCTGCCTTGATAGGGTCAGAATTGGTGCTTTCTTAGTGTGGAGTCTACCATCCTAAATACTCACATCCAGCTAAACCAACAGTCCTTATAAGGACTAATTCTGTGGTATATAGGTTCCAGTGTTAGGCAGGCAGGGTAGTGTATGTCGCTGTATACACATCAGTGCAAGGACTGAAGCCACTGTATGTGTGTACATAGACCATTGCATACATCAAGAGGGTCCATTCCCTTCCTGTGTTCTGGTGCTGCTGCTACCTGTGGGATATATTAGCCATATATAGCTAGCCCCAGGTGTAATTGGAATATAGGCCATACATTTTTTGATGTGGTCTGTCCGTGCCAGCTCATATCGGTGCGTGCTCAAAGTTTGGCCAGTTTACGGCTTTTTCCTCTTTTTTTTGTCTGGCCGTCAGTTTTTGTTAAATACCACAGTATTTAGTCAAAAAAACAAAAACATACAGGCCACACATTTTTGGTGTGGTCTGTCCGTGCCAGTTCATATCTGTGCGTGCTCAAAGTTTGGCCAGTTTACGGCTTTTTTCTCTTGTTTGCCTGGCTGTCAGTTTTGGTTACAAACAGCAGTATTTAGGCAAAAAAAAAATTCAGGTCACTCATTTGTTGTAGTGGTTTCTCCGTGGCAGCTCAAATCTGTGTGTGCTCAAAGTTTTGCCAGTTTTTGGCGGTTTTCTTTTTTTGGTCTGGCTGTCACTGTCGTTATATCCAGCAGTCTTTTCTATCCAAAAAAATTTAAAAAAAGGAATACAGTCTGTTATCTCAGGCTGAGAAAAGAAAAAAGAAGCCAGCGTTGCTAAGGTTAGAACGCATAACATAAAGTGCATATGCACATAATATCTAACTGTATTCAAAATGAGATATTTAGCAAAAAAATTGATCAATTCAATTGAGCCACCACGCCGCGCCAAGGCAATCTCATGTGGGGGGTCCTACTCTACGTTTTTAATAAACACTGTGCCATTACGGCCTCCTAGATACATTAAAAGCAAGACCACTTTAAGTGCAATCCGTACCTGAGCATTTCTGGATCGCTCCCATGATGCCAGAAAAAGCAAGTGCGGATGAAGGCCAACCAGGTCTGAATGCAGACATGTCAGGTTTAGCTTCCACACATTGCCTGACCACCAAGCATAGATGAAGGGCAATGCAGGTTCAGATACAGGTGCACAATTAAATAAAGCTTGGGGCAGGGCGGGGCTGCTGTGTGTGTGCACAGCAGCCTAGATCCATCACAGTGAACACAGAAAAAATGGCGAACATAACCCAGCGCGCACGGCAACAGTGGTGGTCAGCCACATACCAATATACAAAAAAAGAAAAAAGAAGCCAGCGATACTAAGGTTAGAACGCATAACATAAAGTGCATATGCACATAATATCTAACTGTATTCAAAATGAGATATTTAGCAAAAAAATTGATCAATTCAATTGAGCCACCCCGCTGAGGCCTGGTGTATCTGTGGTGGAAAAATCATCGCTTTGCAGGCATACTTATCACACTTAATTTTTCTCCAAAGAAATCCTTTTGTATTCAGCTTTTCAAATATTTCAGTAGTCCATTTAAAATGGGCAAGACAAGGGGCAAGGGACGAGGAAGTGGACGTGATGCTGATGGTGCATGCAGAGGACGAAGCCGTGGGCAAGCTGAAAGTGGGCCACAGCAAAGATCCACATATTCGCGCTTGACCTTCCTGTCCCAGTTTCTAGGGGACCGCACCACACCACTATTAAAGCCAGAGCAGTGTGAAACGGTTGTTGGTTGGATAGCGGATAATGCTTCCAGTCACTTAGCCACCGCCACCACCACCACCATGTCTTCCACATGGTCAAGTCTGAGTAGCCGTGAGCGTGGACCAGATATTACTCACCCTGATCCTCCTTCCTCCCACCATGCTGAGTGCCCTGAGACAACTGATCCCACACTCGGACACTCTGAAGAGCTGTTCAGTTTCCCATTTGGAGATTCATGCCTCTCGCCTGCTCCACTTGAAGCGGGGCAAGATGAGATTCCATGTAGCGAAGCACAAATCTTTGAGCAGCCGCTCCGTACACCTCGTACACATGTGGCTCCGCTCCGTACACCTCCTATACACGCGGTTCCGCTCCGTACACCTCGTACACCACACACGGCTCCGCTCCGTACACCTCGTACACCACACACGGTTCCGCTCCGTACACCACACACGGCTCCGCTCCGTACACCTCGTACACACACAGTTCCGCTCCGTACACCTTGTACACACACAGCTCCGCTCCGTACACCTCGTACACCACACACGGTTCCGCTCCGTACACCCCCTACACCACACACGGCTCCGCTCCGTACACCTCGTACACCACACACGGTTCCGCTCCGTACACCCCCTACACCACACACGGCTCCGCTCCGTACACCTCGTACACATACGGCTCTGCTCCGTACACCCCCTACACCACACACGGCTCCGCTCCGTACACCTCGTACACACACGGTTTCGCTCCGTACACCTCGTACACACACGGTTCCGCTCCGTACACCCCCTACACCACACACGGCTCCGCTCCGTACACCTCGTACACACACGGTTTCGCTCCGTACACCTCGTACACACACGGTTCCGCTCCGTACACCTTGTACACACACGGCTCCGCTCCGTACAACAAAGTGCACACACTGCTCTGCTCCGAACACACACGGCTCTGCCACGTACAATTCATACACCTCATACACAGGCGGCTCCGCTCCATACACCTCGTACACACACTGCTCCACTCCCAGGGCTCCCAATCATCGCGGATCCAGCAGCACAGTCCGGATTTTGACACTCCCACCTGCTGTCCCAGCTGGGATTTAAGTTTTCCTGCACTGTGAATCAGCCGCCACGCCCACTTGTCATTTCAGAAGGGGCTGTGTACCGATTGCCATACAATTCCCTCTGTACACAGCACACTCCAGAACAGAAGTCCTCCCTGGCTCACGTGACCAGTCACATGACTGACATCATCACAGGTCCTGAAGCTGAAGTCGCTCCTCTCCTGCATCTGCTCGGGTTGCTCATATATGGCCGTTCTGTGCGCACAGGACCTGTGATGAGGGAACAGGAGGGGAGGAGTCATGGTCACATGATCAGGGGCCTCAGTGTATGCAGGACTCTGCTATTTTTCATGGTGCTGGATGAGGGGAAGTTTCTGTGTGGGGTCAGGAGGGATACAGGGTGGATGTTGCAGAGCCGTGTGTGTACGAGGTGTACGGAGCGGAGCCGTGTGTGTATGAGGTGTACGGAGCGGAGCCGTGTGTGTATGAGGTGTACGGAGCGGAGCCGCGTGTGTACGAGGTGTACAGAGCGGAGCTGTGTGTGTGAGAGGTGTACGGAGCGGAGCCGTGTGTGTATGAGGTGTACGGAGCGGAGCCGCGTGTGTGCGAGGTGTACGGAGCGGAGCCATGTGTGTATGAGGTGTACGGAGCGGAGCCGCGTGTGTATGAGGTGTACGGAGCGGAGCCGTGTGTGTGAGAGGTGTACGGAGCGGAGCCGTGTGTACTTGGTGTGCGGAGCGGATCCATGTATGTACTTGGTGTACAAAGCGGAGCCATGTGTGTACTGAGTGGAGCCATGTGTGTGCGAGGTGTACGGAGCGAAGGCACGTGTGTACGAGGCGTATGGAGCAGAGCCCTGTGTGTACGAGGTGTATGGAGCGGAGCCGCGTGTGTATGAGGTGTATGGAGCGGAGCCGCGTGTGTATGAGGTGTACGGAGCGGAGCCGCGTGTGTATGAGGTGTACGGAGCGGAGCTGCATGAGTACGACGTTTATGGAACAGAGCCGCATGTGTACAAGGTTTACAGAGTGGAGCCATGTATGTACGAGGTGTACGGAGCAGAGCTGCATGTGTACGAGGTTTATGGAGTGGAGCCATGTGTGTGCTGAGTGGAGCTGTGTGTGCGAGGTGTACGGAGCAGAGCCGTGTGTGTATGAGGCATACAAAGCGGAACCGTGTGTGTATGAGGTGTGCGGAGCGGTGCGTGTACGAGGTCAGTGTATGGTGGGGAGCATTCATACCTCCCAACCATCCCGGATCCAGCAGGACAGTCCCGATTTTGAGAGTCTGGCTGACTGTCCCGGCTGGGAGCTTACTTTTCCCACGGACGCAGGAGTACACGACAGAGCCCCGAGGAGCACTTTAAAACACGCACGTGATGTTCCACCGGAAGTGATGTGCTGGAAGCTGACCGGAAATAAGGTGATTTCAGGAGGAGATTGTGACGGAACCATGGAGGCACCTCAGGGAATGCTTCAGATCCATCACCGTGGCCTCCTCTGACATCACGGACAGCGGGATCACCTTGGAATCGGGGATGCAAGCCATGTGAGCGGATCATGATATGTCCTGCACCGGAAAGCTCAGGTGGGCATTACAATGGGAGCCGGACTGCTATAGTATGTTTATAGAATCTTTCTTTCTCTCTTTCTTTCTTTCTCTCTCTGTTCTTTCTTTCACCTCTCTTTCTCTCTCTCTGTTCTTTCTTTCTCTGTGTTCTTTCTTACTTTCTCTCCTTTCTTTCTTTTTTCTCTCTCTGTTCTTTCTTTCCCCTCTTTCTTTCTCTCTTTTCTTTCTTTCTCTGTTCTTGCTTTCCCCTTTCTTTCTCTTTCTGTTCTTTCTTTCCTTTCTTACTCTCTCTGTTCTTTGTTTCTTGCTCTGTTCTTTCTTTTGCTATTTTTCTTTCCCCTCTTTCTTCCTTTCTCTCTCTCTGTTCTTTCTTTCTCTTTTCTTTCTTCCCCTTTTTCTTTCCCCTCTTTCTTTCTTTGTTCTTTCTTTCTGTCCCCTTTCTCTCTGTTCTTTCTTTCTCTCCCTGTTCTTCCTTTCTCTCTGTCAGTTCTTTCTTTCTCTCTGTTCTTTCTTTCACCTCTTTCTTTCTCTGTTCTTTCTTTCTCTTGTTCTCGGTTCTTTCTTTCTCTCTCCTTACTTTCTCTCTCTCTCTGCTCTTTCTTTTTGCTCTCACTGTTCTTTCTTTTCCTCAGTACCAGCCACTGTGCCCTCAGTACCAGTCAGTGTCATCAGCAGTGCTAAATGGGTGCGATTGGGGCGTGGATATGTGTGTGACTAGTTGTGAAATGGATGTGGTCAGGGGCATGGCCTAAAAATTTGCCGTGGCGCACAGTCTTTGTCCCTTTTTCCCTTCTTCAAAAGTTGGGAGGTATGCACTCCATACACACACGACTCTGCTCTGTACACCTAGTACTCACACGGCTCCGCTCTGTACACCTCGTACACACGTGGCTCCGCTCTGTACACCTCGTACACACAGGACTCTGCTCTGTACACCTCGTACACACGCGGCTCCAATCCATACACCCCGTACATACGGCGCTGCTCTGTACACCTCATACACACGGCTCCGCTCTGTACACCTCATACACACATGGCTCTGCTCCGTACACCTTGTACACACACGGATCTGCGACATACACACAGTAATCCCCTCCTGACCCTACACATAATCTTCCCCTCATCCAGCACCAAGACAACCAGCACAGCAGAGTCCTGCATACACTGAGGCCCCTGATCTAGTGATGGGTCGTTCATGAAGGAGCTGATACAAAGAGCCAGCTCCCTGCTGTTACTGACAGGAGCTGGCTCTGCAGTGAGAGTGAGTTTTTTTTTTCTTTCTTGGCTGGCGCCAGGCAGCTTACTGAAACGTGACTGCGACTCATCTGGGAGGGGCGGTCAGGAGAGAAGTAGATTTGTACTGTAAATAAATGCATGTGAGCTACCTCAAGTCCCAAATAAAGATATAGTGGCTTCATCCATGGCATATATGGTACGTGACTATGTGTTGGAGGAGTGACTCAGCAACGTGGTATCTTCGCATAGTATTAGGCTTCTTTTACACTTGCCGTGTTTTTGCAGGCCAATAGAGTTCTATGGGGCAGGTAAAACGGGCTGTAAAAATTCGTCGGAGCGCCATACATCATATTGCCGTGAGGGCAATATTTACGACCATGAAAAAATATCGAGCCTGCTCAATATTTTTTCATGGCTTACGGACACGGACCCCATTGAAAATCAATGGTGCCGCAAAAACAGAAGTTTGCCCAGTGTGTTGATTTTGCGGTACACCATGAAGACCGTATTTGCGGAACGCCGTATTTTTATGAGGACACTCCCATGTACATCCTGTTTATCACTTTGAAGGCCTGCAGAAACAAGATGGACCTGGAGAGAATCATCGTTCTCGTTCAGGTATGACGGGGTGCTGAAAAGCCCACCCCCGTTCGATGTAGAGGAGTGTAGAGGAGGCTCCAGGTTAGTATGGGGGACCCTGGGTGAAGAGCCCTCACCGGCTCCCTGTATTGTTGCTTTTTACTGGGACAAGGGCCAGACAGAGATGGGAGGGGGTTGTTAACAGATAGAAAAATAGTGGTGGCAGAGAGTGCAAAAGAGGGGTGCCAGAGAGTACAAAAGAGGGGTGACAGAGTAGTGTATCGCCAAGTTTTTAACACTAAAGTTCGGATACGGCTTTAAAGGTCACTACTTGCGATATAACGCAATTTTATTTCAAAGTACAAAATTAAAGGAATAGTATGATTGTGTACACTTTTGTATATTTTAAGATACAAAGTTTAAGTACATATAAAGATTAAATACATATAATGATTAAGTATATATAAAGATGAACTACATACAGTATACTTACACCATCACCAAGAGGCTTTTAAACGTCATCCATCTGGAATATCAGAGAAGCAACACCAAGACAGAGAACCCCTGGAAGATTCACAACACAACACGGGGGTCCCCAATTATGCAGGTACCACCACACTGTACATGTACAGGTATCCAAGTTTTTGCTTCTTTCTTAGTCATGTTTCTCTGGTCTTATATAGTAAATCACACTATGTGTAGCTCTAGCTTCACCCTGCCCTTCCTGTGGACAGCTTTCAAGGTCGGATGAAACAGAGATAACATGGCATCATCAGACAATGACTCGTAAACCCTTAGAATATAAAAGCCACCATGTTTCAGATAAAACCACCATTAAGTAAACCTTAATGTTTTACAATAACAAACATAGATAAAATTAGACCTATTTGTGAAACAACAGTTCTCAAGATTGTATCACTGTGAGCATTGTCTGTTATGATTGGATCACCGAGGAGGAAAGCAAGACCAAGCTAAGCCACAAAAAACCAGAGAGGTTGGTAACTAAGCAGATTGCTGACCCCTGATCCTATCCACACAACTAGCAGTAGCCGTGGAGCGTACCTACGATGATCCTAGACGCCTGAACACAGCCGGAGAACTAAACAAGCCTAAAGCAAGAAAGGGGAAATCTAAACCACCCCAGAGCACAATAGATAGCCCCCAAACATATTTTTGTGAACACATTTTCTGGTCTGCCTCTGGTTTCTGGTGAGGGAGCTGGTTGTGCTGACAGAAGAGTTGTGAGTTCTCTTTCCGGGCTCCCTCTGATGGTGGCAGGAGGTAATGAAGCTGATCTAATTAACAGAGACCTGCCACCTGATAATGAGGATGAGGATTGGACATCTGGAGTCTCAGACTGGATTTAAGACAGCCGACTCCCTATTCCCATGCTGGTGATTTTTTCCTGCCTCCTGAGGTCTTAGTTTCCAGTTCAGTTCCTGCCTTCTCAAGCTAAGTGTTCTCTTCTAATGTTCACATTTCATTTGGTTGGGTCTATTCAGTTTTCTGTGTGGTCAGCCAGCCCCGGCTGGGGCTGTGCTCAATTTCCATTCTTATGTCACTGTATGTGCCAGTTTGCTTTTTGTCCCTTATTAGATTGGCCTCTTTTTGCTCTGCTCTCAGAATATGCCAGAGTGCTGATATAGTGGGAGAAGTCTAGTGACGAGGTTTTTTTTTGCTATCAGAAGTGTTGGACATTTTTGCAGGGTTTTTTGGCATGATTGCAGACAGTATCTTTCCTGTCCTTTCTAGTTAGTGTGGGCCCCATCGTTTGCTCAGCCTATTTTCCTACCTGTGTTTGTGCTTTCATCTTGTCTCACCGTCAATACATGTGTGGGGGCTGTCTATTCCTTTGGGGTCTGCTCTGGGGCAGTTCAGATTTCCACTTTTCTTGCTTTATGCTTATTTAGTCCTCCGGCTGTGACGAGGCATCTAGAATCATCATAGGTATGCTCCACGGCTACTGATAGTTGTGTGGTCAGGATCAGGGGTCTGCAGTCCGCGTAGTTACCAACCTCTCTGGTTTTTCTGTGACTTGGCTTGGTCTTGTTTTTCTCCTCAGTGACCCATTCATAACAGAATCACCAGCCATACCGCAGATTCTAGGGTACTCAAAAGCAGGAGGAATTGTTTAAAAAAAAAAAAAAAGTGTCAGGTTTTTTGTGTTTTTTCCTCTTTTTCTCTGGGGCCGTAGGAGGATTTTTTCTCTAATGGAGATTAAACAATTGTCTGATCGTGTGGAGCAGCTCACTGATGAAGTGCGGGGAATTTCCGCCTATCTCCCTCAGTCACATGCTGTTGAACCAAAGATCCCTACTCCTGATGTGTTTTCTGGAGATCGGTCTAAATGTTTGAATTTTAAGAATAATTGTAAATTATTTCTTGCCTTGAAGCCTAACTCATCGGGGAGCTCTGTGCAGCAGGTTAAAATTGTCATCTCCTTGCTGCGTGGCGATCCCCAGGATTGGGCATTTTCTTTGACACCTGAAAATCCTATTCTGACTAATGTGGACGCATTTTTTCAAGTCTTGGGGTTGTTGTATGATGAAACTAATGCTATTGATCAAGCTGAGAAAACCCTATTGGCATTGAACCAGGGTCAGGATTCTGCAGAATTATACTGTCAAAAATTCCGAAAGTGGGCGGTCCTTACTACATGGAATGATGGTACATTGGCACCTTTCGGAAGGGTTTATCAGAGACCGTAAAAGATGTTATGGTGGGATTTACTGTTCCCTCTGGTCTTGATGATTCTATGTCATTAGCCATTCAAGTTGATTGGCGTTTACGTGACCGTAAAACTATACGAGAGGCGTTGCCACCTTTTGAACAAACGTCTGAACCTGTGCAATGTGATAGGGTTTTGTCTAGGGCGCAACGTCAGGAGTTTAGAAGGCCTAATAAGATGTTTTTTTCTGTGGAGACGCCTCTCATACTATTTCTGTCTGCCCTAAACGAGAGAAACGTTTTGCACACACATTTGCTGTGGGCAGTGTACAACCTAAGTTTCTTTTTGGCAATTACTCTGATCTGCTCCTTATCCACATTTTCCGCTAAGGCTTTTGTGGATTCAGGAGCAGCTTTGAATCTGATGGATTTGGACTTTGCTAAACGTTGTGGTTTTCCTATGATACCTCTGTGGACACCTATTCCTTTGAGGGGTATTGATGCTACTCCTTTGGCGGAGAATAAACCTCAGTTTTGGACCCAGGTGATAATGCGAATTGCCCCAGACCACCAAGAAAATTGTAAATTTTTGGTGCTGCACAATTTGCATGATACTATTGTTCTGGGTTTTCCCTGGTTGCAAACTCATAACCCAGTTTTGGATTGGAAATCTGTGTCTGTGGTGAGTTGGTGTTGTCAGTGTGTTCTTAGGGACACTCCTGTTTTCTCCACCTCTCCTCAGTCTCATGATATTCCTGATTATTTGGCTGATTTTTCTGATGTATTTAGTGAGAGTGAGTCTGCGTCTTTGCCTCCTCATAGGAGTTATGACTGTGCAATTGAGTTGATGCCTGGGTGTAAATTTCTAAAACAAACCAGAAAGAGAATAATCCCTAAAAATTTAAATTTTAATTCAATCACTAAAAAACATATAATGGTAAAATTACACCGATACACAGGGGGTCAGGGATACAAGTCAAATCCAAACAGTTGAATAATTCATAAGATAAAGGGCAAAAAAAAGGCTACTTTGCCCTGGTACGCCCTAATAAGGCCCTTCCTGACCGCGGAGGTTGGCACCCTAGTTGTTGACGATGTGGCGCCCCCGCTCAACGTCGGCGTCCCTAATAACGCCCTAGACCACCCTACGCGTACAAAAATAGGGGACACAAAAAATAACCACACTCACACCCATAATACCGAAAATTGAAAAAAAGTGAGGAGACAACTATTGTCTCGTGCAAAAAAGTGCTAAGTGCTGTAAACTTATCTCATAGTCTAAAATGCCTCTTACAGTCAAGTACTTATTTAAAAAAATATGGGTTTTTCGCAGGTCAAATAGGACTTATCTCGTAATCAAAAATGCTAACCTGCTACAATAATAAACCAAACCCATATATTAAAAAATAATTGAAGAAAAAATGTCCACAGAGAGATCAATGTCTATGGTCAACAGTATACAAAAATACACATATATTTGTCCAAAATTAAGGACCAGCACAAAAGATGATGTAAACACTACACATTTAAATGACAGCAAAGTGCTGTCTATCAAGCAACTGTTTGCACATGCACAAAGCTGTAATCAGCCTAATATATTCCTGAGGCTCAGTCCACCTCATCAAACGTGCATATGGTAACAATGTGAACAGTGATCTAGCAGCAGTATGCATATAAGGCAATCCTTCATGAGGTTTAAAATCACATCACCTCAATAAGCCTTAAATTCCTCATGTGGCAAGAAAAAAAATAAAAAGCACAATGCAACAACCCTTTTCAAAATGCCAGCATATTATATAGACGGACTGTGCTGAATATACTCCCCATAATAATGCGGAAGACCATGAAAATTCATATATAAAATGATATTGCAGTACTCAGCATTTCACAAATCAGAGACATCTCCGTCTCAAAGGGTTAACATATTTGGCTCTATGGATTTATAAAGACGCAAACAAAACCGCATGAATAACCTCAACACAAACGCATAAAAAACGTGGGGATTTTCCACTGTGTTTCCTGCCAAAAGATGCAGAAACCATTCAGAAATTTCTGCAAGCAAATCCGCAACATGCGCACATAGCCTATATCCTCAGCTCTCGAACCTCTGTTGACGCTGTGGCTGGGAGGTGGGATCTCATCACATTTTTTGGTCCTCCCTGGAGAGTGTTGGTTTCTGGGAAGACATTAGAGTCTTAATCCACAGGGTTCTTTTTGTGGAGGTTGAGTTGGATCTGGTTATCTTTCTCCTAAATGTCTCTCCTGGAGGGATGGGAAAGAACTCAGCTAGATTGTTACTCCACATTCTTACTGTAGCTAGGTGCTTGATAGGCCTACACTGGCAGCAGACCTCCCCCCTCCATATCAACATTTACTGAATAGAATTGTTGATATTCGCAGGTTAGAATATATGACTGCCTTACTGGGAGCGAGTGTGGACAGATTTGATACAGTCTGGGCCCCGTGGGACTTTTTCTGGCTGCAGAATAGCGACTACCATATTTTTCACTTTATAAGACGCTCCGGATTATAAGACGCAGCCCAAATTTTGAGGAGAAAAATAAGAAAAAAATATATTTTTTAATAAAATGGTGATGCTTCTTATAATCCATGCGTCTTATTGCTTACCAGGGCTGATGGCTGCGGTGAAGCGGGGTACCAGGGTCGCTGCTGGAGGAGGCAGCAGTGGGGTGATACTGCAGGCCGCAGGAAGGGAGAGGGTGCTCCGATTTGCAGCGCGCTGCCAGGGGGGCTTGTGCTGGTGCCAGGGGGGCTTGTGCTGCTGGGGGTCTATGCTGCTGCCAGGGGGCTTGTGCTGCTGCCGGGGGGTCTGTGCTACTGCCAGAGGGGTCTGTACAGCAGCCCAGGGCTCTGCTGACATTTACCGGGTGTAGGCCGCAGGGATGTCCGGGTGTCTCCGGGTGCCCAGCTGTGTCTCCACGTGCCCAGCGGTGTCTCCGGTTCCCATCCTGGGGCTCTGCCGACATTTTGCGACAGGCCAGCGCCCCGGGGCTCTCTCTCGGTTCCCTCTGTATTGACTCCGGCAATATGGCGGCCGCCGTCGGGGGGCGGCGCATGCACTGATGGTGATCTCAGTCCCGAGATCACCATCAGCGCATGCGCCGCCCCCGGTGGCTGCCACCATATTGCCGGAGTCAATACAGAGGGAACCGAGAGCCCAGGGGCGCTGGCCTGTCCCAAAATGTCAGCTATGGGATGGAGGATATGCATGACGGGTATATGGGCACGGGACTATGGGATGGCGGATATGTTGGGTATATGGGCACGGGACTATGGGATGGAGGATATGTATGATGGGTATATGGGCACGGGACTATGGGATGGAGGATATGTATGATGGGTATATGGGCACGGGACTATGAGATGAAGGATGTATGATGGGTATATGGGCACTCGACTATGGGATGGAGGATATGTATGATGGGTATATGGGCACGGGCCTATGGGATCGTGGATATGTATGATGGGTATATGGGCACTCGACTATGGGATGGAGGATATGTATGATGGGTATATGGGCACTCGACTATGGGATCGTGGATATGTATGATGGGTATATGGGCACGGGCCTATGGGATGGAGGATAATTATAATTTGCTATAACTAACCACAGTTAGTTACTATGCCCGGGCAGCACCGGGCTCTTCAGCTAGTTATAAATAATCTCTGATATCATGTTTTTCCAAGTAGTGCTATTATATCTCAGTCATAATGTTTTCATTATATAACACCGTTGTATTAATATAATAATGTGTGTTTTTAATTATCTCTTTATCCTGGTCAGATAACTTTGTTAGCGCAGGTACTGTTCACACTGATGCTTTTTTTCTCTACTTGTTTCCTGAAACTATAGAGTTAACATTGAAGGATGTTATCCGCACCTGTTACTACTTCTTGATTATGAGGTTAAGAAATGTTTTTTCTACTTAAGAATGTTGGAGTATTCCAGAAGCAGTTTGAGACCGTGAAGAAGGCGGCAACTGTTACCGCCGAAACGCGTAGTCTGTTCAGCATTATGTCTGCATCTTGTTACTGAACTCTGGATTTTTTAAACTATCTGCAATAAAAATTCTTGGATTTTATTATACCACCTGAAGTTTCCGCTTGCTGGACTTTTCTGCCTTGATTTCTACATTGTTGGACTTGCTCCCAGTCTTGGTCCGTGCAACACAGAGGAAACAGGTATTTACCATCCAGAGCTCGGAGGTTAGCTGGTCTATGTGTTGTTTTGCTACATATATATATATATATATATATATATACACACACACACAGTATATTTCAGTTTATTGTCTTCTGTATTTGTGGCTTTCAATTTCTGTATTTGTTCTTTTCATTGACTACTGGTAAATGTTCAGAGTGTAATTACTTGGATTTTAGCTTTCAATTGGTGAAAAATTTAATAAAAATTTACAGTTTAACAAGATAAATAAATACATTTAAACAAACCTCCCATACTGATGCCGTTTCAGTGGTATCGACACTTGAGTTCCTGGGGCTCATGTGACGTTGTTAAGCCATGTGATCACTGAACCCAATCATTGCTGGCATCACTATCCCCACTTTGGAGAAATCAAAGTGCAAGTCAAAGAGCAGCAGCACCACTGGTTTCCTTTTGTTCAATACATCCAAAAGCGGGGGTAGTAAAGTCAGAACTGATTAAGAGCAGTGTTGTGAGCTCATTTTCTCGCTCACCTTTGGTGTCTGATGAACTCCCTCTGCTGGTGAAAGGAGGTGGTGAAACTGATTTGGATGGGAGAGACCTGTCACCTGAACTGGTGGATTGCGATTGGACATCAGGAATCTCTGAGTGGATATAAGGCAGCCGACGCCCTGTAGGGTTGCTGGTGATTGCTCTGAGCTCTAGCCTCCAGTTCAGTGCCTGTCTTCCAAAGCTAAGTTTTTGCTCTGCTATTGTTCCATGAGATTTTGTCTGGTTTACTTAGTTTTTGTGTTCAGCCAGCCCTGGCTGGGACTGCTGAATTCCATTTTTGTCTCTGATCAGTTGATCTCTTTGCTCTGTTTTCAGAATATACCTGAGTGCTGATATAGTGATTTTAAAGTCTAGCGACTTCAGGGCCTTTTCTATCAGACGTGTTGGACATTGTTTTTGGCAGGGTTTTTGCGTGATTGCAGACAGTTGCTTTTCTTTCCTGTCCTTTCTAGTTAGCGAGGGCCCCATCGTTTGCTCTGCCTGTCTTTCTGTCTGTATGTGTTTTCATCATTTTTCACCGTCAATACTTGATGGGGGCTGTTTATTGCTTTGGGATCTGCTCTGGGGCAGTTTAGATTTCCCCTTTCTTTCTTTAGGCTTATTTAGCTCTCCGGCTGTGACGAGGCGTCTAGGACCACCGTAGGCACGCTCCACGGCTACTGCTAGTTGTTGTGAATAGGATCAGGGGTCTGCAATCCGCTAGCTACCAACCTCTCTGGTTTTCTGGACTTAGCTTGCATTTTTGTTTTTTCCTCCTCCGGTGACTCATTCATAACAGAACAGGGCTTTGTGTTATGTAACAACCTCATGTGAATCTCGGAAAAATGAGTCCCGACACTCCTAGAACGACGCCAGCACAGAAGGTTAGTATAAGGGTTTTCATTTTAACAAGGCCAAGGAGTGGCAAGGGTTTGTTATTATTTCTCCACAAAACATTTCCCACATTCTGAACAGGAAAAAGCCTTATCCCCTGTGTGAGTTCTCTGGTAGCTATGAAGATGCTTTTCGTGGTTAAAACATTTCCAGCAGTCTGAACGTGAAAAAGGCTTCTCCCCTGTGTGGGTTCTCTGGTGGCTATCAAAATGCTCTTTCAGTTAAATCATTTCCCACATTCTGAACAAGAAAAAGGCCTTTATACTGTGTGAATTCTTTGGTGACTAAGAAGAGATGATTTCTTCACAAAACATTTTGCACATTTTGAACAAGAAAAAGGCTTCTCCCCTGTGTGAGTTCTCTGGAGGCTTTCAAGATGTTTTTTCCAGCTAAAACATTTCCAACATTCTGAACAGAAAAAATGCTCCTCCCCTGTGTGAGTTCTCTGGTGGTTATCTAGATTATCATTCCGAGTAAAATATTTCCCACATTCTGAGCATGAAAGGGCTTTTCCTCCCGTGTGAGTTCTCTGGTGGCTGATGTGACATCTCTGATGATTATTAACAGTTGATTTCCAAGTAAAATATTTCCCACATTAACAAAATGAAAAAGGCTTCTTCTCTGTGTGACTGCTCAGATGTCTAACAAGATGTGCTTTCCTGTTAAAACATTTCCCACATTCTAAACATGAAAAAGGTTTCTCCCCTGTGTGAGTTCTCTGGTGGCTCTCAAGATGCGCTTTCCGGGTAAAACATTTCTCACATTCTGAACATGAAAAAGGCTTCTCCCCTGTGTGAGTTGTCTGGTGACTCTCAAGATGAGCTTTCCGGGTAAAACATTTCTCACATTCTGAACATGAAAAAGGTTTCTCCCCTGTGTGAGTTCCCTGGTGATTAACCAAATCTGATTTCTGGTAAAAACGTTTTCCACATTCTGAACATGAAAACAGTTGCTCTCCTGTGTGTGTTTTCTGGTGATTATCAAAAACTGATTTGTTTGTAAAACATTTTCCACATTCTGAACAGGAAAAAGGATTCTCCCCTGTATGAGTTCTCTGATGTTTGATAAGACTTGATTTCTTTGTAAAACATTTCACACATTCTGAACAGGAAAAAGGCTTCTCCCCTGTGTGGATTCTCTTGTGGCTATCAAGATATGCTTTCCGATTAAAAGATTTCCCACATTCTGAACATGAAAAAGGCTTCTCCCCTGTGTGAGTTCCCTGGTGAATAACCAAATCTGATTTCTGGTAAAAACGTTTTCCACATTCTGAACATGAAAAAGGCTTCACCCCTGTGTGAGTAATCTGATGTTTGATAAGACTTGATTTCCTTGTAAAACATTTCACACATTCTGAACAGGAAAAAGGCTTCTCCCCTGTGTGGAGTCTCTTGTGGCCATCAAGATATGCTTTCTGAGTAAAAGATTTCCCACATTGTGAACATGAAAAAGGCTTCTCCCCTGTGTGAGTTCTCTGGTGAATAACCAAATCTGATTTCTGGTTAAAACCTTTCCCACATTCTGTACATGAAAAAGGCTTCTCCCCTGTGTGAGTTCTCTGATGTTTGATGAGACTTGATTTCTTTGTAAAACATTTTCCACATTCTGAACATGAAAATGGCTTCTCCCCTGTGTGAGTTCTCTGGTGACTAACAAGATATGATTTCCTGTTAAAATATCTCCCACACTTGGAACAAGAAAATCTATTCTCCACTGTCTGAATTTTTTGATGTTTAAAAAATGACTTTTCGAGTGGAAAACTATTTCCATATTCTGAACGTGAAAATTGCTTCTTTGCTTTAGAAGCAGTTCGTTTCTTAATGTTTATTTTGTGACTTTGCTTTTCATTAGTAGTCGGTAATGAATCAATAGACAGGACCTGTTTCCAAGGATTAGATGATAGTTCTTTGGTGTGAAGGGATGAGGAGATATCTGGAGTAATGGGTTTCACTTCAATTGTATACTGTGGGATCTCAAGATCATCTGATTTAAAAATTGAACATGTTAGTAGTCCCTCTGATCTCCTGGTACAGGTATCTGTCAAAAATAAAACAAATTATTTTTTAATAAAGTATTCTTGAAATTTATATTTCATACATTTGTCCTTAAACTGTCCATAAACATGGCAAGTTATGCACAAATATTGAAATATTTACAAAGACAATGACAGTTCACAGTCTAATGGAAAAACTTATAGGATGAACCAGTGGAGCATAGTGTTCAACTGTTTTTCATTCTGCCTCCCAAATATGGAATAAAAAGCTACTAATGTTATGTAAGCGAAAATTATACCAATAAAAACTTGTACACGTCACATAAAAAAACACATAACCCCCCACTCAGGTCCATCATCTGTCGATGGAAAAACAGAAGTTTCCATATTATTAGTGGCTCAAAGGCTCTTGAAAAGAAACATGGCTTCCATAAACCAATCCAGCAATATCCGTTCTCCCAAAGTCAAATCTCCCCTCACTTCTGAGTCTTGCAGTGTGCCTAAATCACATTTAGCCTCCATGTATTTGGCATTATTATAGTGAGAAGAACCCACTTAATCTACGGTGCGCGTGTCTCCTGGAGCACAATCTGGGCACTATGTGTTGGGTAATAAAATGGTATATTTGCAATTTTCACTCCAACATCCATTGCGTCTTAATTTCAGGAAAGTGACTATGGAGTCAAAATTGTCACTACTTCTATAGATTAATTCATTAATCTGTCCTGGGCCCTGTATTGTTCAACATCTTTATCAATGATTTAGATGAAGGAATTGAGGATAAACTGATTAAATTTGCTGATGACACAAAGCTAGGAGGGATAGCTAATACTAGAGAAGAGAGAGAGGATTCAAAAAGATATAAATAACCTGGAGCAGTGGGCAGCAACTAACAGAATGGTTTTAACAGGGAAAAATGCAAAGTACTACATCTTGGCAATAAAAATGAAAAAAGCATATAAAGAATGAGAGGAATAGGGCTAAGTAACAGCACATGTGAAAAAGACTTGGGTATACTAATTGATCACAGACTGAATATGAGTCAACAGTGTGATGCAGCAGCAAGAAAGTCAAATGCAATTCTAGGATGTATTAACAGAAGCATACAGTCTAGATCACGTGAAGTCATTATTGCCCTCTACTCCTCTTTGGTCAGACCTCATCTGGAATACTGTGTCCAGTTTTTGGCGCCACATTTTGAAAAAGACATCAACAAACTGGAGCAAGTTCAGAAAAGAGCGACCAGAATCGGGACTGGTCTGCAAACCCTGTCTTATGAGGAAAGGTTGCAGGATTTGGGAATGTTTAGCTTGCAGAAGAGAAGACTGAGAGGAGACTTAATAGCTGTCTACAAATATCTCAAGGGCTGTCACATTGTAGAAGGATCATCTTTATTCTCATTTGCACCAAGAAAGACTAGAAGCAATGGGATGAAACTGAATGGGAGGAGACATAGATTAGATATTAGAAAAAACTTTTTGACAGTTAGAGTGATCAATGAGTGGAACAGGCTGCCACGAGAGGTGGTGAGTTCTCCTTCAATGGAAGTCTTCAAACAGGCTGGACAGACATCTGACTGGGATGATTTAGCGAATCCTGCTTTGAGCAGGGGGTTGGACCAGATGGCCCAGGAGGTCCCTTCCAACTCTACGATTCTATGATTCTATGATTGAGGGTTATAATTTCCAAAATGAAGTCACTTTATGGGGATTTATACTACTCTGGTTTTCTGCCATTTTGTCATATTAGGGCTTCTGCAAATGGTGTGTTCCCATCTCCTCTGGGATCTGCTCATGCGACATCTGCTTCTGTTACCAGGAGCCGCCTTATTCATTTTGCAGGCAGCGCTGGTGATGGTGGAGACGTCTGAACCAGAAGCTCTGGGCCGTGCAGGCTCTGTCCAGCCACTAAAATTAGGGTGCTTGAGACCTGTAGTACCATCCAGTCTGGCAGTATGTGTGCCCTGACAATCTGGAGTAATCAGCTCCCTACTTCAGTCAACTGCAAAGCACCACATCCTACTAAATCTCAAAACATATTGATGGAAGCTGCCAAATAAAGCCTTGTTCTCCTCTGGTACAGTCCTTTGTGCTCAGCTCATGGCTTGTGTACTTGTTTCTTGTGGCCACAGCCTGTTTACTGACTACTCTTGTGTCTTCTGAATCTGACCTGGCTACCTGACTATTCTTCTTGCTATCTCACTCCACAGAACATCAGGTAACACCATGGCCCAAGGGTAACAGGAGAAATTGTACTGCAAAAGTTATTGTGCAATTTGTTCTGAGCACGCTGATACCTGATTTGTGGGGGGGAACCACTGTTTCGGCGCATGGCAGAGCTCAGAAGGGAAGGAGCGCCGTTTGACTTTTTCAATGCAAAATTGGCTGGAATTGAGATAGGGCGCCATGTCACGTTTGGAGAGCCCCTGATGTGCCTAAACTGTGGAAACTCCCCAAAAGAGACCCTATTTTGGAAACTAGACCCCCCAAGGAATTTATCTAGATATGTGGTGAGAACTTTGAACCCCCAAGAGTTTCACAGAAGTTTATAACGTACAGCCGTACAATTAAAAAAAATTATATTTTTTTCCAAAAAAAAATGCCATGTTGCATTTGGAGAGCCACTGATGTGCCTAAAAAGTGGAAACCCCCCACAATTGACTCCATTTTATAAAATAGACCCCCCAAGGAACTTATCTAGGTGTGCGGTGAGCACTTTGAACCCCCAAGTGCTTCACAGAACTTTATAACGCCCAGGCGTGAAAATAAAAAAATCATTATTTCCATAAACATGACCTTTTAGTCCCAAATTTTTATATTTTCCCAAGGGAAACAGGAGAAATTGGACCACAAAAGTTGTCCAATTTGTCCTGAGTACGCTGATACCCCATATGTAGGGGTAAACCACTGTTTGGGCGCATGGCAGAGCTTGGAAGGGAAGGAGCACCGTTTGACTTTTTCAACGCAGAATTGGCTGGAATTGAGATCAGATGCCATGTTGCGTTTGGAGAGCCCCTGATGTGCCCAAACAGTGGAAACCCCCCAATTCTAACTCCAACCCTAACCCCAACACACCCCTAACCCTAATCTCAGCCCTAACCCTAACCATAATGGGAAAATGGAAATACATTTTTTTTTATTTTATTATTTCTCCTTAACTAAGGGAGTGATAAAGGGGGGTTAGATTTACTATTTATGGTGGTTTTTATGTTTGGCAGCTGTCACAAGCTAAATGACGCTTTTTACTATAAAAATAGTTTTTGCATCACCACATTTTGAGAGCTATAACTTTTCTATATTTGGAGTCACGTGAGGTCTTATTTTTTGTGGGACGAGTTGATGTTTTTATTGGTACCATTTTCGGGCACATGACATTTTTTGATCGGTTTTTATTCATTTTTGGGACGCAGAAGGAACAAAAAGCAGCGTTTCATGAATTTCTTTGGGGGGGGGGGGGCGTTTACACCGCTCCGCTTGTGGTAAAATTGATAAAGCGGTTTTATTCTTTGGGTCAGTACGATTACAGCAATACATCATTTATGTCTTTTTTATGTTTTGGCGCTTTTATACAATAAAAACAATTTTCTATAAAAAAACAATTATTTTTGCACCGTTTTATTCTGCGAGCTATAACTTATTTTTTTGCTGATGATGCTGTGTGGCGGCTCGTTTTTTGTGGGACAAGATGACATTTTCAGCGGTACAATGTTTATTTATATAGGTCTTTTTGAATGCGCGTTATTGCACTTTTTGTTCGGCGGTATGATGATAAAGCATTGTTTATTACTTTGTTTTTTGTTTTTTTTGAAGGGGTTCACTAAAGGGGTTAACTAGTGGGACAGTTTTATAGGGCGGGTCATTACGGATGCAGCGATACTAAATATGTGTACTTTTGTTTTGTTCTTTTTATTTAGAAAAAAAAATTCATTAGGGAATTTTTTTTATTATTTATTTGGGATTTTTTTAAAATTATTTTTGCAAGCGTTTTTTTTTTTTTTTTTTTTTTTTAATTTAGTACACATTGTCCCAGGGGGCCATCACTATCTAGTGTCAGATCGCTGATCTGACAGTTTGCACAGAACTCTGTCAGATCAGCGATCTGACAGGCGCTGCACAGGCTTCCTCCATGCCTTCTCTCAGCAGGCACTGAAGAAGCCGCCTCCCTGCAGGACCCCGCGGCCATATTGGATCTGGGGGCCTGCAGGGAGGAGACCCCTGGAGCGTCGCAACACATCGTGTCACTCCGGGGGTCTTAGGGAAGCACGCAGGGAGCCCCCTCCCTGCGCGATTCTTCCCTATGCCCCGGTACACTGCGATCATGTTTGATCGCAGTGTGCCAAGGGTTAATGTGCCGGGAGTGGTTCGTGACCGCCCCTGACACCTAGTGGCGGGTGTCAGCTGATTACGTTGGACATACTATTCCGTCCTTGGGGCTTAGGTCCCAAGTCACATGGACGGAATAGTACGTCCAATGTAGGTTAAGGTGTTAACTATTTGATGCACATCAACTTTCACCCAGTGGATTCGTGCAGCCTGGAGGACACATTAACTAGAGGAGGTGAGCTGAGAATCTCAAATTTTTTCTTTTTAATACAAGATCTTTTTATCGCCCGTTATTGCAATGTTGCGGCAACCAAAAAAAACAAAACAACTTAATTCTGGCATTTTGACTTTTTCTCACTGCGCCATTTAGCGATCAGGTTAATTATTTTTTTTTATTGATAGATTGGGTGATTCTGAACATGGCGATACCAAATATGTGTGTGTCATTTTGTTTTATTTTAAATGAGGCAAAAGGGGGGTGATTTGAACTTTAATTTTTTTTAACATTTTTCAAAAATATTTTTTCAAACTCTTTTTCTTACTTTTGGCATGCATGGAGACCAGTAGCTGCCGTAACCAGATCGCCTTTGCTACATACAGGTGATGATCAGATCGCATGTATATAGCAGAACTGCTGACTTGCTATGAGTGCCGACCACCAGTTGGCGCTCATAGCAATCCGGCAGTGACAACCCTAGTGGTCTGCTGGAGACCTCTGGTTGTCATGCCAACCCATCGGTGACCCACGGTCATGTGTCACGGCCACCAATGAGCGGGATTTCCGGCTCGCTTGTGCGTGTTAACTGCCACTGTCAGAGATTGACAGTGGCATTTAACAACAGCCGTGGGAGGATTCCTCCCGCAACTGTTAGTGGAACATGACAGCTGACATGCGTCGGAAAAGATGTGGACTCACCGCCGGAGCCCACATCAAAGGGAGGGTATCCGACATCGGCGTATTATTACGCCCAGTGTTGGAAAGGGGTTAAAATCTATGGTTACACGTGGCGATATTGGCCAGATATCTGTAATAACCGTGGTTCTCTATCTGCGACTTTCCTTCCGATCCCTGTGTTTCTTTGTCTCGTCTTTCCTTTATTCCCCTCTAACCCCTTCCCGACATGTGCCATACATGTTCTGCTCTGCGCGAGCTGCGTTCCTGCAAACAGTAAAGGTACGGCGCACCGATCGTGCAGCCTCACGCTGAGCACCGTGGCGATCGGGTGCCGGTGTCCACTCTGTGTGAGAACTGACACCCCGCATCAATGCCCACGATCGGTGCTAGCATCAATCGCAGGCATTTAACCCATCTGATGCCGCTGTCAGTAGTGACAGCGGCACAGATGAGCACCGCGCAGAGAATGAGTTCCCTGAGCGCTTCCATCAGGACAAAGTTATGCGATCGCATGGTCCTGATGGTCTCCATGGATACCATAAAAAATTATGTCTCCAAAAATGTGCTGATGTAAAGTAGACACGTTAAAGAAATGCTATTTATTAACTATTTTGTGTGATATGATTCTCTGATTTAAGGGTACAAAAATGTAAAACTTTGAAAATTACAACATTTTCGCCATATGTCAATTTTTTCACATATAAATGCAAGTCATACCAAAATAAATGTTACCACTACCATCAAGTACAATATATCACGAGAAAATCTCAGAATCGGTGGGATCCATAGAAGCGTTCCAGAGTTATGGTCTCATAAAGTGACAGTGGTCAAAACTGTAAAAATTGGCCCGGTCAGGAAGGTGAAACCAGGCTTCGGGGTAAAGGGGTTAGGAAACATTTTCAGAATGGGATTTGATAGAGAGATTTCATCTCTTTTGAATATTAATTTAATTTCCCTCTTGGATAGGAATGGTCCATGCTATAATTATCTTGTCCTCACTGCTTGCCTTGCTTTCATTGATAGGCTTTTGTTCTTCTTGTGTGTAATATTATATGGAAAAATGTACTAAAAATTCAGTTATAAGAAAATAAGATCTTTAGAACGGATGTAGAATTTTAGTAAAAAGAGGCAACGTGTTAAGTGATCTACTACCTCCTCGCATGTGTAAGGCTACTTTCACATTAGCGTTTTTTAGCGTGCGCAATAGAAACGCATGCAAAAAAACGCATCATGCGTTTTGCATGCGTTTGTGGTTTTTAGGCGCAAGCGTTTTAACCAGTTTCAAGCCATGTTAACTCTTAAAACGCATTCGTTTTTAACGCAGGCGTGCGCATGGACATGCGCACGCCTGCGTTCCCATAGACTGTAATGCGTTATTTTGTTGCATTCCGTGCGCAAGTGTGCGCATGCGTTTTTTTGACGCCGTTGGACGGACCCAAAAATGCAACAGGTTGTGTCTGGCTCGCCTAGGCAAACACCTTAAAAAAACGCATGCGCACGAAAACGCATATGAACCTGTGCAAACGCTAGACCATGCCACACCATGTTAAACATAGGTGCGCATGACGCATGCGCATGGACGCGCACGATGCGCTACGCATAGGGATGAGCGAGTAGTGTAGTATTCGGACTCGCTGTACTCGTTACGCGTACCTCCTAATACTCGGGTACTCGTAGTGAGTCCAATGTAAGTCTATGGGAAATGCGATTAATGGGCGGGGACCGTGCTGGGCTGGGCAAGGACTGTGCGAAGACTGTGCCAGGCTATGCGGGACTGTGCTGGCCTGTGCGAGGACTGTGCTGGGCTGTGCGGGACCTGTGCTGGCCTGTGCGGGGACTGTGCCGGCCTGTGTGGGGTCTATGCCAGGCTGTGCGGGACTGTGCTGGCCTGTGTGAAGACTGTGCTGGCCTGTGTGAAGACTGTGCGGGACTGTGCTGGCCTGTGTGAAGACTGTGCAGGGCTCTGCAGGTACTGTGCGGGGATTATGCTGGGCTGTGCGGAACTATGCTGGGCTGTGCGGGACTGTGCTGGGCCGTGCGGGGACTGTGAGACTGTGCTGGGCTGTGTGGGGACTGTGCTGGCCTGTGCGAAGACTGTGCCGTGCTGTGCGGGACTGTGCAGGGCTTTGCAGGTACTGTGCGGGGACTCTGCTGGGCTGTGCGGGACTGTGCTCGGCTGTGTGGGGACTGTGAGGGACTGTGCTGGGCTGTGCGGGGACTGTGCTGGCCTGTGCGAAGACTGTGCCGTGCTGTGTGGGACTGTGCAGGGCTTTGCAGGTACTGTGCGGGGAGTATGCTGGGCTGTGCGGGACTGTGCTGGGCTGTGCGGGACTGTGGTGGGCTTTGCAGGTACTGTGCGGGGAGTATGCTGGGCTGTGCGGGACTGTGCGGGACTGTGCTGGGCTTTGCAGGTACTGTGCGGGGAGTATGCTGGGCTGTGCGGGACTGTGCTGGGCTGTGCGGGGACTATGCTGGGCTGTGCGGGACTGTGCTGGGCTGTGCGGGGACTGTGCTGGGCTGTGCGGGGACTGTGCTGGGCTGTGCGGGCACTGTCCTGGGCTGTGCGGGCACTGTCCTGGGCTGTGCGGGGACTGTCCTGGGCAGTGCGGGGACTGTCCTGGGCTGTGCGGGGACTGTCCTGGGCTGTGCGGGGACTGTGCGAGCTGAGCATGGCTGTGTTGGGCTCTGCGGGGACTGTCCTGGGCTGTGCGGGGACTGTCCTGTACTGTGCTGGGCTGTGCGGGGACTGTGCGAGCTGTGCATGGCTGTGCGGGGACTGTCCTGGGCTGTGCGGGGACTGTCCTGGGCTGTGCAGGGACTGTGCGAGCTGTGCATGGCTGTGTTGGGCTCTGCGGGGACTGTCCTGGGCTGTGCGGGGACTGTCCTGTACTGTGCTGGGACTGTGCGAGCTGTGCATGGCTGTGCGGGGACTGTGCGGGCTGTACCGAATATTTCGAGGCAAGTAGTGAAATACTCTCAAGGATTCGAGTACCGCGAGTACAGAATCCTAACGAGTATGCTCGCTCATCCCTAGCTGCGCAAAAAAACGCTAATGTGAAACCAGCCTAAGAAACATAAAAACTACATGGCTTTTCTGAAAAGTGTTTTTTTTTTAAAGTGTGGAAGTAATTGTAATATATGAATATATGGTAAAAAAAGGAAAGTAATTGATATGCCAAACAGCAAAGGATACTGTATAAAAATCTTTATAAACTATGACTCGCATCATATGATATATTATATGTAATTTACGGTACATAGGTTGTACCACAAGGACGATGAAAACCCTGTATGGGAACATGTATATAACATCAAGAAAGAATAACACCTATTTCAGGGGTTGCAAACATGATATAGAAATGTCTATATTGTAAGAATTACGTTGTCTCACTCGCTTCCCTTCACATCCTGCCCGCCGCGTGCCGTTCACTAGTTTGGAATGACGAAATAAAGGACTGAATTTTTTTTTTAAAGAAATGGTGGGTGACACATTCTTCCTTAATTCTTGAAATATGGACTTTGAATACTTACCTTATTTAGTTACAAATAATGACAACTCACAGGCGCTGCTACTATAAGAATCTCTTCATAAAAAAGTGGTGCCTTAGACATTCTAATATATTGCATCTTTCACACCTGGATCCCCAAATCCAGGGGTGAAAAACTTGTGGCATCATTCCCAAGAAGACTCATGGCTGTGCTAGCTCAAAAGTTCTACTCAATACTGAGCAAAGGGTCTGAATACTTATGACCATGTGATATTTCAGTTTTTCCTTTTTAATAAATTTGCAAAAGTTACTACATGTTTTTTTTTCAGTAAAGATATGGTGCAGAGTGTACATTAATGAGAAAAAAATATGAACTTTTTTTTGAATTTACCAAATGGCTGCAATGAAACAAAGAGTGAAAAACGTAAAGGGGTCTGAATACTTTCCGTACCCACTGTAGTAGCTCCATAACTCTTCAAGGAATCATGTTTCTGGAATGTTCTAGAAGGCGTCTGCAGCTTCAGCAGGACTCTCTATTTATTCAAGACTTTGTCCTGCTCTGAGCTGGTCAAGGTGTGAGATCTGTCACTCACAGCCTTTGAAGCTTGGCCCCGCTGCTGAACTACGTGTTCTCAGCTACATGCTGAAGGGTGTTTTAGAATGCCATGGCAAACAGGATACAAATAATTGACAGGAAATTATATCTCCAATATTCTTCACAGATTACATTTCCGAAATGATACGGTCACTATATTAACCCCCTTTAATGACCGCTAATACGTCTTTTAACTGACCTGAGATATAAGAAAATAGCCTCCCCACACAGGTGACAATCCAGCAGCTATCGGCTGTCCACTACAGCTGACAACTTGCTGCATAAGCCACGATCAGTGTTTTCACGTCCAAATCTGTTTAACCCCTTAGATGCTGCTGCCAATTGTGACTACATCATATAAACGGTAAACAGAGTGTGGGGGCTCCCTCTTTATCCCTGTTGGTGCCCTCAGATCATGACTGTGTGGTCCTAGTGTTTGCCATGGCAATTCACGACCAAATAGCAGCCTTAGAGTCTGCCAGCTGTTGTAACCTGTTCAGAAGTTAGCTGCATTTAGGTTATAAAAATACACATTTTTATTCCTGTCATGCCACTGTGCATTAATTCCTGAAAATCACCTGAAGGGTTAATAAACTACCTGACAGCA
This sequence comes from Dendrobates tinctorius, assembly GCF_039654945.1. Taxonomy (NCBI): domain Eukaryota; kingdom Metazoa; phylum Chordata; class Amphibia; order Anura; family Dendrobatidae; genus Dendrobates; species Dendrobates tinctorius. The sequence goes on along the minus strand of NW_027361893.1, from coordinate 2,895,849 downwards.
GTTTTCAATATGTCAGGGGGTGCTGTCTTTAAAATGGTATAACTTTTGGGGGTTTTCCAATATATAGGACCCTGAAAGTCACTTCAAACATGGATAGGTCTCTAAAAAAGATCAAAGGCGGCATGTATGCATAATAAAGGAACAGTTCTCCTTCATGATCTCTCACTACCACTTTGGCCGCATTGCTGCTACTTAGATGACGGGGCGACTGACCTGTTCCTCTGTCTGGACTTTTGTAGAGTGATGTATACAGCCTGTTTAACCCTGACCTTGGTTAACTGTTCCTTTATTATGCATACATGCCGCCTTTGATCTCTAGGTTCAGCGAGCATTACTTGTGTCCATTAGGTTTATACCTTCATGTAGATTATTCTCTTGAGAACAGAGGCTGTATTTGCCCGCTTAGTTATCCATACATGGCACTATGCTAGCAGCAGGCTTATGTGATATATCTTTTCTCGTGCAATATTAATTATAAGCGGCCAGTGGTCATAGTGTTTTACTATTATGATCGTTATTGTGACGCTTCAGGGATTGGCAGCGTCCGAGAGTGGACCCTCTGGGTCGCGGAACTCAGGCCCCCGGGGAGAGCGCGCCAGGTGAAACCGACCGCTATACAGGGACCGTTAGGGGCAGGCCCGCGGGGGTCAGACACCGCGACAGCTGGAACCAAGAGGGGCGGCTCGAAGGACCGGAGTGGCTATAGGCAGGACCGGAATACCAGACAGGAACCAAGGTACGGAACTCCGTACGGTAAGCGCGGAGAGAGGCACGGAGCGGTTTAGCACCAGGAACAACTAGGACGACAGAGACAGCAGGCAGGAGAACTGGACAGGGAGCGGGACAGACACTGGAGGACGGAACTGAGACGGATACCAGAGGGGACATAGGCTGCGGAACAAGGACCAGGCAGGACGGAAGACAGGCAGGGAGGCAGGTAATAGAACACAGTGGCAGAGACAACGAAGGCTGGGACAGGAGGGAACACGAGACTGAGGAAAAGACTATAGACTAGCTATAGGCGGCCAGATTAGCGCAGGGAAAGGCACACGATAACCAGGCGTCCTCCCCTTATGGGAGTTGCCTGATATATCCCCTGCTGGCAGGTGATTGGCTGGCCGAGATCCAGCAGCCGCCCACCGCAGGGTTTAGAAATCAGACGGCTGCGCGCCCGCGGCCTAAGGCGCATGTGCGTGACCGCAGCTGACCGGGAGGAAGGAGGAGGAGGGAGCGCGCGGGAGCAGGAACAGCGCGGCAGGATGCGGCTGGGTAAGAAGATGCAGCCGCGGGACCCGATGCCGGTGGGACGGCGGCGGGCACGGCCGCCGACATTACAGTGTTATCTTGAATATGACATTTTTTGATCTTTGTTGGGGTTTTCATGTCTTACCCTTGGAGGGTTTTTATATGTTTTTAACTGTGCGGTGTTTTCTGGCTTTTGCTAACAATAAATATTGATCTATTGTCGGAACTCATCTGTTTCCTGTGTGGTGATCCTATTTGTATGCATGACCTCTTCCTTTTGCATATTACGATCTGAATTAAAGGGGATAATCATTCAAAGTTTGAAAATTGTCAATTTTTTTAACATTTTTCTCAAATTTCTGACTTTTTTTTTTATAAATAAACACAAAACATAATCGACCTAAATTTACCATTATCAAAAAGTATAATGTGTCACGAAAAAACAAACCTCAAAATCACTTGGGATTTGTTGAAGCGTTCCAGAGTGATTTCCACATAAAGTGACACTGGTCAGATTTTAAAAAAGTGGCTCTGTCACTAAGGGGTTAATATGAAGAAAATATATGTACTGTATATATGTAAGCAAAGAGAAATGTAAAATGTGAGTAACATAGACTAACTGGTTAAGAGTGATTTTAAACAGGTGTTACTGAATGCTGACGATATCTCTATGACTAAGGGCGCAGTCAGCGCCGGAAACACATCAGAGAAGGTCTAATGGATGAGCAGAACATGTTCTAATGGATCGGAAATAAAGGATTTGTTTTTATAAGTGGATGAATTGTATCTCCAAAGCAATAAAGTATTAGCGCCCCCCATTTCAGGAGAGATTGTGCAGTAATCTGAATTCCTTAGGATTGAAAACAAAATGGAATTTATGATGTGGAGTGAATCCATGAAACCAGAGCTGGAGCCATGCCAACACATCTCCTGCAGGCGGGAATAAATGTATATTACAGCCATCAGCCACGCACAGCTTAGAGATATATCATGGCTCAGGTGTAAGGGTTTTATGTAGTTTATCACAATTCTGTTTGAAGTTAGTCAGTTTTAAAAGAAGTTTGCTAAATCCAGAGGTTGGTGGATCTTCCAGGTGGTAAGTTCTATAGAAAATGGCTTTCAATGCCCAAAGTCATTTGAACAATTTTGGGTGGAGGAGAATGTTGTGGTCTAGAGGTAAAATGGTGATCACATGATTGTGATACAACCAGACTACACAACCGATAAAGCAGCCACAGCCGGTGACTGAGAGGAATCTGTGACTTCTCTGCATTTAGTGGTTACTACTCACCTGGGTAGTCATATGTGGGAATCTCCTCTTTACACCGCTCATCACCCCTCACATATGTCTCTGTAGTATTAATATGGGTCAGATCTTCACCCTGAAACAAATATTGTAAAAGTCACAGACAGATGGAGAAGTCACATCTATGATCAGCTCTAATCCTGCCATCTCCACCGTTCTCATTACACAAGTATAAAACATATAATACTGGTGGATAAAACAAGACTGAGCACAAGACCTTCACAGCCATCTACACATCATAGGGGAGATCTCATGACACCGTCTCTCCATCTACCTGATGATCCTGAGGAGCACTGGGATCTTCTTGTTTACAGTCTTGTGGAAGAAGAGGACGGGGACATCTCTCAGGTGTTGTCCACTTATTGGATAGAACTGGAGGAAACACATACAGGGACTGAATTCATTCCTTACATACAGATAATTATAGGCCATGTATATTTAGTCCTGTATTACCTGGTGATGTGAGGGGCTGGGGAACCTCCATCATGATGTCCTTGTAGAGATCTTTGTGTCCTTCTAAATACTCCCACTCCTCCATGGAAAAATATACAGCGACATCCTGACACCTTATAAGAACCTGACACATATAAAGATACCGTCATCCCCCAATCCCTTCATAGAGTTACTGTATAATGTCCCAGCATTCCCAGCAGTGTCACCTCTCCAGTCAGCATCTCATTCATCTTGTGGATGAGTTCTAGGATCTTCTGGTGATTGATGTCCTCATGTATCAGGGGGTGAGGTGGAGGCCCCGTGATTGGGCTCAGGGGTCTTCCCCATCCCTCAGACATAGGGTCGTGACAGCGCTCACTACAGGTCTTCTTCCCTACTGTGTAATCCTGGTTATGGAGAGACACATTAATAAATCTCACTACAGACATTCCCAGAGTCCTCACCTCTCCAGTTCTGTCCATCTGTTATTCCCATAGATAAGAATGATGTAATGTGACATCATCAGAATCTCTCACCTCTCCAGTAAGCCGGAAGAGGATCTCTAGGGTGAGGTGTAATATCCTCTCCGCCATCTTGTCCCTGTCCATATCCATCTTTGATGGGTAAATCAGGAAAATTCTCTTTTGTAGAAGATCTTCACTGAGAGGATCCGATATTGTAGAGACCTGAATGAGAAGATGAGCCGATGTAACATCATAAAAATCCTGTGTAATAATACAATTACTGGAGATAATAAGGGAAACATGTGAGGAGATTAAATACTGCAGAATAATGTTTTCTCCTTTACATTGTAAGAGGGTCACTGGTAATGTGCTGGAGGGGAGATATGTTTCACTGAGGTTGTCAGTGATATGAACTTAGAAATTTGCTCCAGCATGTTTTGTGCTGAGAAGGGTTAATCAGCTATGACACGGCCAGGTTTATTGTGAACAGCTAAAGAGTTGGGAGGGACGGCTTAACACCATATCTCCATCTTAGCGAGTGGATGAGGAGGTAAAAGGGAAACCTTTGGATTTAATGATTGTTTTGTGTGTGCTCTTGAGGTGAGCCGACCTAAAGAGCTGGGCTCTTGCTTAAAAGAACTGAATCCTGTTTTCTGAGCGGGCAGAACCCACAGTTATATGGACTGTAATCAGTGTTGTTTGTTTAGGCCAACAAGATAGAATATGTCTACCGCATATACTCGAGTATAAACCGAGATTTTCAGCCCTTTTTTTAAGGCTGAATGTCTCCCTCTCGACTTATACTCGAGTCATATACCGGGGGTCGGCGGGGGCGGGGGAGCGGGGGTGTCAGGGATCATACTCACCCCTTCCTGGCGTGATCTCTGCAGCCCCCCTGCTCCTTGCCATAGTCTCGGCGCCCCAGCTCTTCCTGCATTCAGCGGTCACGTGGTACCGCTCACTAAACTCATGAATATGCGCATATTCATGACTTTAATGAGTGGTACCACATGACCGCTGAATGTAGGAAGAGCAGGGGCACCGAGAACATGGAAGAAGCAGGCGGGCTGAAGAGACCGTGAACCAGGAGGGGGTGCGTATGACGGGGGAGGACGGGGAGCAGTGCTTATTCACCTGTCCCCGTTCCACCACTGCGCACCGCTCTGTCCTCCGCATCCTCCGACTGTGATGTTCAGGTCAGAGGGTGCGATGACTTAGTCAGTGCATGCCATCTGCTGAACGTCACTGCAGAGGACCTGGGAGACAGAGCGGCGCACTGCGATGGAGCAGGGACAGATGAATATAGCCAATGCCGGGGGCCTGAGCCAGCGGTAACATCGGCACCTGGCCCACATAGTGCGCCGGTGTCCCCGCCTGCTTAGGACATCGGCACCTGGCCCCCAGTGACGAGAGGTATGTAATTTTTTCTTTTTTTAAATTGCAGCAGCAGCAATATATGGGCCGTATTTATCTGTGGAGCATCTTCTTGGGCCACCATTAACCCTTGTGCAGCATTTTATGGGGGTATTTATCTATGGAGCATCTTCTTGGGCCACCATTAACCCTTGTGCAGCATTTTATGGGGGTATTTATCTATGGAGCATCTTCTTGGGCCACCATTAACCCTTGTGCAGCATTTTATGAGGGGGTATTTACCTATGGAGCATCTTCTTGAGCCACCATTAACCCTTTTGCAGAATTTCATGGGGGGGTATTTATCTATGGAGCATCTTCTTGGGCCACCATTAACCCTTGTGCAACATTTCATGGGGGGTATTTATCTATGGAGCATCTTCTTGGGCCACCATTAACCCTTGTGCAGCATTTTATGGGGGGGGTATTTATCTATGGAGCACCTTCTTGAGCCACCATTAACCCTTGTGCAGCATTTCATGGAGGATATTTATCTATGGAGCATCTTCTTGGGCCACCATTAACCCTTGTGCAGCATTTTATGGGAGGTATTTTATCTATGGAGCATCTTCTTGGGCCACCATTAACCCTTGAGCAGCATTTTATGGGGGTATTTATCTATAGAGCATCTTTTTGGACCACCATTAACCCTTATGCAGCACCACCATCGGCTTATACTCGAGTCAATAAGTTTTCCCAGTTTTGTGGTAAAATTAGGGGTCTCGGCTTATACTCGGGTCAGCTTATACTCGAGTATATACGGGTATTTTGTTTTGGATTGGATTATTTAACCCTTTAAGGACCAAGCCACTTTGTAGGTTAATAACCAGGCCTTAATTTTTAAATCGGACCACTATCACTTTATGTGGTTATAACTCTGGAATGCGTCAACGAATCCCGCTAATTCTGAGACCGTTTTTTCATTACATATTGTACTTCATATTACTGGTAAAGTTTCTTCGATATGACTTGCGTTTATTTATGAAAATAATGGAAATTTGTCAAATTTTTAAAATTTTGCATTTTCCAAACTTAATTTTTGTACCCTTAAATCAGAGAGTGATGTCACACAAAATTGTTAAATAACATTTCCCACATGTCAACTTTACATCAGCACAATTTTGGAAACAAAATTTACAAAACCATTTTATTTTTAGAGACCACCTCACATTTGGAGTCTGGGGGGGGGGGGGGGGGAGTCAAAATACCCAAAAGTGACACCAGTCTAAAAACGGCACCCCTCAAGGTGTTCAAAACCGCATTCAAGAAGTCTATTAACCCTGTAGGTACTTCACAAGAATTGAAGCAATGTGGAAGGAAAAAATGAACGGTTTAACTTTTTTTCCCCCAAAAAAAACAACAAATATACACATATTTGGCATCACCATGTTCAGAATCGCCCGATCTATCAATATAAAAAAAAGAATCAAAATGGGTAAACGGCGTAGCAAGAAAAAAAAAAAAAATCGAAACACCAGATCTACATTTTTTGGTTGCTGCAACATTGCAATAAAATGCAATAGCGGGCGATCAAAAGAACGTATCTGCACCGAAATGGTATCAATAAAAACGATGCTCAGTGGGCAAAAATTAAACGCTCAACCGGCACCAGATACCAAAAAATCGAGACGGGTCTCGGAAAATGGCAATTTTTTTTTTTATATAAATTTTGGAATTTTATGGTTCTATAAACTTGTAATGACCTGGAGAATCATAATGGCAGGCCAGTTTTAGCATCTAGTGAACCTAGCAAGAAAGCCAAACAAAAATCTAGCATGGGATTGCACTTTTCTTTGCAATTTCACCGCACTTGGAATTTTTTTTTCCCATTTTCTGTTACAAGACATGGTAAAACCAATGGTGTCGTTCAAAAGTACAACTCATCACGCAAAAAACAAGCCCTCACTTGGCCATATTGACGGAAAAATAAAAAAGTTATGGCTCTGGGAAGAAGGGGAGCAAAAAATGAAAATGCAAAATCAAAAATACCCCCGGTTGTTAAGGGGTTAAATAATATATCTTTATTTAGCTCTATGGATTTACAAAAACGCATTAAAAACCGCAACACAAACGCACAAAAAAGTGGGGATTTCCACTGCGTTTTCTGCCAAGAGATGCAGAAATTTCCGCAACGTGCGCACATAGCCTAAATCCTCAGCTCGCGAACCTCTGTTGGCGCTGTGGCTTGGAGGTGGGATCTCAGTATCACATTTTTTGGCCCTGCCTGGAGATTGTTGGTTTCTGGGAAGACAGAGTCTTAATCCACAGGGTTCTTTTTGTGGAGTTTGAGTTGGAGCTGGCTATTTTTCTTCTAAATGTCTCTCCTGGGGGGATGGGAAAGAACTCAGCTAGATTGTTACTCCACATTCTTACTGTAGCTAGGTGCTTGATAGCCCTACACTGGCAGCAGACCTCCCCCCTCCATATCAACATTTACTGAATAGAATTGTTGATATTCGCAGGATAGAATATATGACTGCCTTACTGGGAGCGAGTATGGACGGGCAGATTTGATGCAGTCTGGACCCTGTGGGTCTATTTCTGGCTGTAGAATAGCGACTAAGTCTTTCTCTTCTTGTGTTTTCCGTAGGGACTCATGCCTCTTCCCCACCTCTTGATTATGTCTTGTCTTTCTATATGTGGTTTAGTCATCAAGTAGTTAATTAATAGATGTAGCCTGTTCAAGGTGGTGTTAAATCAGTCTCTACTGAGGAATATCTTGAGATTTATTGACATTTATTTAATTATTTAACATGTTGGTTTCCACAGCCAGGGAAAGTGTTCCCTTACATATATATTTCAGTTTATTGTCTTCTGTACTTGTGGCTCCTTCCAATTTCTGTATTTGTTCTTTTCACTGACGTCTGGAAAATGTTCAGTGAAATTACTTGGATTTATGTTTTCAATTGGTGAAAAATGTAATAAAAAAATAAATAAATTTAAACAAACCTCCCATGCTGATGCCATTATAGTGGTGTCGACACTTCAGTTCCTGGGGCTCATGTAAGGTTGTTAAGCCATGTGATCCCTGCACCCTATCAGTGCTGGCATCACTACCCCCACTTTGACTTCCTCTTTGATTTGTCCAAAGAGCAGCAGCGGCACTCATTTCCTTTTGTTCAATACATCCAAAAGGGGGGTAGTAAAGTCAGAACTGATTAAGAGCAGGGCTTGTGTTATGTACCAACCCCATGTGAATCTCGGGAGCATGAGTCCCGACACTCCTAAAACGACGCCAGCAAAGGAGGTTAGTATAAGGGTTTTCATTTTAACAAGGCCAAGAAGTGAGAAGAGTTTGTTATTATGTCTTCACAAAACATTTCCCACATTCTGAACATGAGAAAGGCTTCTCCCCTGTGTGGGTTCTCTGGTGGCTATCAAAATACTCCTTCCAGTTAAATGATTTCCCACATTCTGAACATGAAAAAGGCCTTTATACTGTGTGAATTTTTTGGTGACTAAAAAGAGATGATTTCTTCACAAAACATTTTCCACATTTTGAACAAAAGGCTCCTCCCCTGCATGAGTTCTCTGGTGGCTATCAAGATGCTTTTTCCAGCTAAAACCTTTCCCACATTCTGAACATGAAAAAGGCTTCTCCCCTGTGTGAATTCTTTGGTGTCTAAGAGGATATTATTTCTTCACAAAACATTTTCCACTTTCTGAACAGAAAAAATGCTCCTCCCCTATGTGTGTTCTCTGGTGGCTATCTAGATTATCTTTCCGGGTAAAATATTTCCCACATTCTGAACATGAAAAATGCTCCTCCCCTGTGTGAGTTCTCTGGTGTCTATCAAGATGCTGTTTCCGGTTAAAACATTTTCCACATTCTAAACATGAAAAAGGCTTCTCCTGTGTGTGAGTTCTCTGGTGGCTCTCAAGATGCGCTTTCCGGGTAAAACATTTCTCACATTCTGAACATGAAAAAGGCTTCTCCCCTGTGTGAATTCTCTGGTGAACAACAAAATCTGATTTCAGTGTAAAATATTTCCCACATTCTGAACATGAAAACAGTTTCTCTCCTGTGTGCGTTCTCTGGTGATTAACAAAAACTGATTTCTTTGCAAAACATTTTCCACATTCTGAACAGAAAAAAGGCTTCTCCCCTGTGTGGATTTTCTGGTGGCTATTAAGACTAGCTTTCCTATTAAAATATTTCCCACATTCTGAACATGAAAAAGGCTTCTCCCCTGTATGAGATCTCTGGTGATTAACCAAATCTGATTTCTGGTAAAAACATTTCCCACATTCCGAACATGAAAAAGGCTTCTGCCCTGTGTGAGTTCTCTGATGTTTGATAAGACTTGATTTCTTTGTAAAACATTTCACACATTCTGAACAAGAAAAAGGCTTCTCCCCTGTGTGGATTCTCTTGTGGCCATCGAGATACCCTTTCCGATTAAAAGATTTCCCACATTGTGAACATGAAAAAGGCTTCTCCCCTGTGTGAATTCTCTGGTGATTAACCAAATCTGATTTCTGGTTAAAACCTTTCCCACATTCTGAACATGAAAAAGGCTTCTCCCCTGTGTGAGTTCTCTGATGTTTGATAAGACTTGATTTCTTTGTAAAACATTTTCCACATTCTGAACATAAAAATGGCTTCTCTCCTGTGTGAGTTATTTGGTGACTAACAAGATTTGATTTCTTGTTAAAACATCTCCCACACTTGGAACAAGAAAATCTATTCTCCGCCGTCTGAATTTTTTGATGTTTAAGAAATGACTTTTCGAGGGGGAAACTATTTCTATATTCTGAACGTGAAAATTGCATCTTTGCTTTATAAGCAGTTCGTTTTTTAAGGTTTATTTTGTGACTTTTATTTTCATTAGTAGTCGGTAATGAATCAATAGACAGGACCTTTTTCAAAGGATCAGATGATAGTTCTTTGATGTGTAGGGATGATGGTATATCTGGAGTATTGGTATTCACTTCAATTGTATACTGTGGGATCTCAAGATCATCTGATTGAAAAATTGAACATGTCAGTGGTCCCTCTGATCTCCTGGTATAGGCAGCTGTCAAAAATAAAACAAATTATTATTTTTTTAATGTCTAATGGAAAAACTTATAGGATGAACGAGTGGAGCATATTGTTCAACTGTTTTTTCATTCTGACTCCCAAATATGGAATAAAAAGCTACCAAACAATCTTATGTAAGCAAAAATTATACCAATAAAAACTTGTACAAGTCCCATAAACAACAAGCCCCCACTCAGGTCCATCATCTGTCGATGGAAAAACAGAAGTTTCCACACTATTAGTTGCTCAAAGGCTCTAGAAAAGCAACATGGTTTCTATAAACCAATCCAGCAATATCCGTTCTCCCAAAGTCAAATCTCCCCTCACTTCTGAGCCTTGCAGTGTGACTAAATCACATTTAGCCTCCATGTATTTGGCATTATTATAGTGAGAAGAACCCACTTAATCTACTGTGCGCGTGTCTCATGGAGCACATTCTGGGCACTATGTGTTGGGTAATAAAATGGTATATTTGCAATTTTCACTCTCCAACATCCATTGTGTCCTAATTTCAGGAAAATGACTATGGAGTCAAAATTTTCACTACTTCTATAGATTAATTCATTGAGGGCTATAATTTCCAAAATGAAGTCACTTTATGGGGATTTATACTGCTCTGGTTTGTGCCATTTTGTCATATTAGGGCTTCTGCAAATGGTGTGTCCCATCTCCTCTGGGATCTGCTCCTGCGACATCTGCTTCTGTTACCAGGAGCCGCCTTATTCATTTTGCTGGCAGCGCTGGTGATGGAGGAGACGTCTGAACCAGAAGCTCTGGCCAGAGCAGGCTCTGTCCAGCCACTACAATTAGGGTGCTCGAGACCTGTAGTACCATCCAGTCTGGCAGTATGTGTGCCCTGACCATCTGGAGTAATCACTTCCCTAATTTTTTTTATTATTATTAATTTATATAGCACCATTGATTCCATGGTGCTGTACATGAGAAGGGGTTACATGCAAATTACAGATATCACAAATTACAAATATCACTTACAGTAAACAAACCAACAATCACAGACTGATATAGAGGGGAGAGAGGACCCTGCCCTTTCGGGCTTACATTCTGCAGGATGGTGGGGAAGGAGACAGTAGGTTGGGGGGTTGGAGCAGCTCCAGTGATGGTGAGACGGTAGCTCCAGTAGTGGTGGGGAGGCAGCGGGGATCATTGCAGGCTGTAATCTTTCCTTAAGAGGTGGGTTTTCGGGTTCCATCTGAAGGATCCAAATGTGGCTGATAGTCAGACCTGTTTGGGCAAAGAATTCCAGCGGATGGGGGATATTCGGGAAAAGTCGTGGAGGTGGTTGGATGAGGAGAGAAGGAGGTCTTGAGAGGACTGGAGATTACGTGAGGGAAGATATTGGGAGATTAGTTCAGAGATATATGATGAGGGCATGCGCAAGCATTTCAGTAGACTGAGGATTGAGGAAGGGACGGATTCTGGAAATATTTTTGAACTGGAGGCAACAGGAGGGGTCGAGAGAGCTTGGATGTGCGGTTTGAAGGACAGGGCAGAGTCAATGGTTACTCCGAGGCAGCGGACCTCTGGTACGGAGGAAAGCGTGATGTCAATTGTTATAGATAGGTCGGGTAAGGAAGATCTGGGAGATGGGTGAAAGATGATCAGTTCAGATTTGTCCACATTGAGTTTGAGGAAGCGAGAGGAGAAGGAGGATATTGCTGATAGACACTCTGGGATTCTAGACAGCAGAGAGGTGACGTCTGGGCAAGAGCGGTAGATCTGAGTATCATTGGCATAACGGTAGTACTGGAATACATGGGACTTTATGAGTTGCCCCAGACCAAGTGTATAGATTGAGAAGAGAAGGGGTTCTGGAACAGAGCCTTGGGGGACTCCAACAGAGAGAAGGTGGGATGAGGAGGTAGTGTGGGAGTGGGAGACACTGAATGTGCGGTTGGAAAGATATGAGGAGATCCAGGATAGGGCGAGGTCCTTGGTGCCAAAGGAGGAGAGGATCTGTAGTAGGAGGTGGTGGTAAACTGTCAAAATCAGAGGACAGGTCTAGAAGGAGGAGTATAGAATATTGTCTGTTAGCTTTGGATGTAAGTAGGTCATTGGTAATTTTGGTCAGGGCTGCCTCAGTGGAATGATGGGGACGGAAGATTGTAGAAGAGCAAGTTAGATGAGAGATGGGAGGAAAGTTCAGCGTGGACATGCTGCTCCAGGGGTTTGGAAGCAAACGGGAGCAGCGATGTTGGGAGATAGCTGGACGTGGCTGTTGGGTTGAGGGTTGGCTTTTTAAGGATAGGCGTTATTGTGGCATGTTTGAAAGCAGAAGGGAAGGTACCAGAAGTTAGTGATAGGTTGAAGAGGTGGGTTAGGGATGGGATAAGAGTGGTGGTGATGTTGGGGAGGAGGTGGGATGGGATAGGGTCAAGTGCACAAGTGGTGAGGTGTGATTTGGAGAGAAGATAAGCAAGCTCCCCTTCTGTGATGTTCGATAGGGAGGTTATGAGGTTTGGGTATTGGTCTGGTGTGCAAAGGGGTTGTGGTGGTTGAGCAATAAAGACTTGCCGTGCTTGGTCTATCTTGTTTTTGAAGTGTGCGGCAAAGTCCTCGGCAGAGATTAGGGAAGTCGGAGGGGGCAGTGGTGGGCAGAGGAGGGAGTTAAAAGTATTGAACTACTGTTTGGGGTTGTGGGATAACGAAGATACAAGGGATGTAAAGTAGGCCTGTTTAGCAGAGGTGAGGGCAGATTTGAATGCAAGTGTTGCTTGTTTGAGTGCAGTGACGTCGTCTTGCGAATGTGTTTTCTTCCAGCGCCGCTCTACAATTCTGGATGCTTGCCAAAGATTTTTAGTAGTGTTATTGTACCAGAGTGGTCTATTGATTCGTCGTACTCTGTTATGCATGAGAGGGGCGACCGAGTCGATGGCTGATGCAAGAGTGGCATTGTAGAAACTAGTGGCAGTGGCGTGAAGTTATGGAGGACAGTGGTAGAAGAGTTTGAGAGTGTGTGAGTGTCTAGATGTGCAAGGTTTCTGTGGGGGTGCGCATGGTGCTAGACATGGGTGACAGGTGAGGAGGATAGTGATGAGAAAGCGAGTAGATGGTGGTCAGATAGAGGGAGAGGGGAGGTTGTGAAGTTAGATAGGGAGCAGAGATGGGTGAAGACCAGGACTAATGTGTGTCCGTCTGTGTGGGTGGCTGAGAAGGACCAAAAGATTAAGTAAGGGACAGGAGTTTGGAGGCTGCCGACTGGTGGGTGTCAATAGAGATGTTGAAGTCACCCATGATGATGGTGGGAAAGTCATCAGAGAGAAAGCGAAGGAGCCAGGTGGAGAATTGGTCAAAAAAGGCAGTGATCAGGCCCAGAGGTCAGTATATTACAGCCACTTGGAGGTTGGAGGGAGAGTAGATGCAGAAAGAGTGGATTTCAAAAGAGGGGAGGATAAGGGAGGGTAGAGGTGGGATTGGGTTGAAGGTGCAGTTGGAAGAAAGGAGAAGGCCCACTCCTCCACCATGTCTGTTGCCAGTGCGAGGAGTGTGGGTGAAGTGGAGGCGGTGTCGGAGGGCATCAGCCATGTTTCGGTGAGGCCAAGGAAGGAAAAATTACGAGAGGTAAAGAGGTTGTGAATCACATGGAGTTTATTGCAGACGGAGCGGGCATTCCAGAGTGATCCAGAGAGTGGGAGCAGGGTGCTGGTTGTCAAGGGCCCGGATTTGAGATGGGAAAGACTTCTGGTGTTTGTATTGGGTTGGGAAAGATAGAAGGGGGTGATAATGGGAGGTATGGGCTGTGGGGGTCCAGGGTTGGGAGAAGCAGAGAGGAGAAGCAGAGAGAGTGAGGACATGTGGGAGGAGGGTGGGTGGCTTGTTTTGTATTTTATTAGGAGAGCTCTGAGGTCGAGGAGCAGGTCAGCAGAGGAGGTCAAGTGGGGAGGAAAGAGGGAAGGAGATTATTATTTGGGTAGTGGGTGCTGGGGTTTGCGGATAGCGAAGGAGTGAGGAGTAGTGGAGCCAAAACTGTTAGAGCGTATGTCAGCATGGTGAGAGTAAGTTTGAAGGCAAAAGAAATTTAGTACGTGTAAACACAGTGGTTAGTTGTACCTTCTGGTCACTTCAACCACATCCTACTAAATCTCAAAACAAATTGATGGAAGCTGCCAAATAAAGCCTTGTTCTCCTCTGGTACAGTCCTTTGTGCTCAGCTCTCGGCTTGTGTACTTGTTTCTTGTTTTGGCCCCAGCTTGTTTACTGACTACTCTTGTGTCTTCTGAATCTGACCTGGCTAATCTTCTTGCCATCTCACTTCACAGAACATCAGGTAACACCATGGCCCAAGCCTAGGGGTCTCTGTGCAAGTTCAGATCCATGTAGAGAGGATAAAGGGTGGTTAGGGAACATGTATTCATACAAGGTGATATAATATAATAACTTTATTAGCTTAGTAATAATCAACACAGTATAGATGTCATAAATATCAACCCAAATGGCACACCACTGATACTAGCTAATCAGAAGCCAGTCAACAAATGGCAGCCATGGAGCATTAATTCAGTGAGGGTGTCTTGATAATTGCCAAATTTCCATCTGTTGTCTATTCGATTTACACAACAGCATGTGAAATTGATTATCAATCAGTGTTGCTTCCTAAGTGAACAGTTTGATTTCACAGAAGTTTGATTTACTTGGCATTATATTCTGTTGTTTAAGTGTTCCCTCATTTTTTGAGCAGTGTATATTATACACCATCCACGTGGATATTATACTTATAATAAGGGAGATGATTGCACTATGCACTCTATTTTTTAATTATCTATTGTATTCATTTGTATAGTACTCTTTACTTATAGCAGCCCGACATTGAATTTTTCTTATCTGCTGATCTCTCTGTGATGCATATTATTGAGTGTTGATTTCCTCATATGGTATTGTGCATACCTTGCTCCCCTCATACATATATATCTTTATATTTCGTTTTTTAATTGTCTGTTGTGGCTGTGTGATCATGTCTTTTTTGATTATCAACTAATGAAGCTATTATATCACCTTGTTTGAATACACTATGTGGGCAGGATTGATATTTAAATGGTATTCATGGGTGGTTATCGTATATACTTGCGTATAAGGGTATGTGCACACGCTGCGGATTCACCAGCGGATTTTTCCCTGCGGATCCGCAGGTAAAGTGACCTGCGGTTTTCCCCTGCGGTTTGACACCTGGACAATGGAATAGGTGTCAAACCGCAGCGGAATCCGCAGAAAGAGTTGACACGCTGCAGTTTTCAAACTGCAGCTTTTCCACAGTGAAAAATCAGCAGCATGTGCACTGCGGATTGTAAATCCCATAGCCTAACATTATACTGTACACTGTCTGCGGAACTGCTGCGGATCCGCAGCGTGTGCACATAGCCTAAGCCAAGATTTTCAGTCCATTTTTTAAGGCTGAAAGTCCCCCTCTCGGCTTATACGCGAGTCATATGCCCAGGGGGTCGGCAGAGGAGGGGGAGCGGGGATGTCAGATCATACTTACCCCCTCTGGTACGTCTCTGCAGCCCCCCGCTTCTCCCACCGTCTCAGGCTCCTTCCTTCAGCGGTCACGAGGTACCGCTCATTAAAATCATGAGTATGCGCATATTCATGACTTTAATGAACGGTACCACGTGACCACTGAAGGAAGGAATAGCTGCTGGTGACCGTGGGAGAAGCGGAGCTGCAGAGACCGCGCCAGAAGGGGGTAAGTATAAGCGATATTCACCTGTCCTCGGTCCACCGCTGCGCGCCGCTCTGTCCTCAGGCTGTGATGTTCAGGTCAGAGGGTGCGATGATGGAGCGGTGGCCCGGGGACAGGAGAGTATTGCAGGTGCAGAGGCCCTGAGCCAGCGGTGACACCGGCACCTGTCCCCCATAGCGCACCGGTGTCCCCGCTTGCTCAGAACACTGGCACCTGGCCCCCAGCGACTAGAGGTGAACATGTCTTTTTTTTTTTTATTTGCAGCAGCATATGGGGCATAATCTATGGAACATCTTACGGGGCCAATATTAACCTTTGTGCAGCATTATATGGGGCGTATTTTGTATGGAGCATCTTATGGGGCCATCATGAACTGTATGAAGGATTATATGGGGTTCCTGATTCAATATGGATATTCAAAAACGTTTAACCTACTGATGTCTCAATTAATTTTACTTTTATTGGTATCTATTTTTATTTTTAAAATTTACCAATAGCTGTGGTAAAATGGCAAAATAAAGGGGGGGGGTCAGCTTATACACGAGTATATACGGTATATTAAATCTCATCTATGGTATTGCTTTTCTGTATAGCTTTTTTTTTGTTATGGAAAGTGTGGTTATTAACCCGTTTACCCCCAAGGGTGGTTTGCATGTTAATGACAGGACCAATTTTTACAATTGTGACCACTCTCCCTTTATGAGGTAATAACTCTGGAACGCTTCCATGGATCCCCGTGATTCTGACATTGTTTTCTCATGACATATTTTACTTCACAATCGTGGTAAAATTGTTTTGATATGACTTGCGTTTATTTGTGACAAAACGGAAATTTGGCGAAAATTTTGCAATTTTCCACCTTTGAATTTTCATGCCCTTAAATCAGAGATATGTCACACAAAATACTTAATAAGTAACATTTCCCACATGTCTACTTTACATCAGCACAATTGTGGAACCAACATTTTTTTGTTAGGAAGTTATAAGGGTTAAAAGTTAAACAGCGATTTCTCATTTTTACAACACCAATTTTTTTTTTTCCGGCACCACCTCACATTTGAAGTCAATAAAACAGAAAATACCCAAAAGTGACACCATTCTAAAAACTGCACCCCTCAAGGTGCTCAAAACCACATTCAAGAAGTTTATTAACCCTTCAGGTGCTTCACAGGAATTTTTGAAATGTTTTAAAAAAAAAAATGAACATTTAACTTTTTCTCATAAAAAATTTAATTCAGATCCAAATTTTTTTATTTTCCCCAAGGGTAACAGGAAAAATTGGACCTTAAAAGTTCTTGTGTAATTTGTCCTGAGTACGTTGATACCCCATATGTGGGGGTAAACCACTGTTTGGGCGCATGGCAGGGCTTGGAAGGGAAGGAGCACGTTTGACTTTTTCAACGCAAAATTGGCTGGAATTGAGATCAGACGCCATGTCGCATTTGGAGAGCCAATGATGTGCCTAAACAGTGTAAACCCCTCACAAGGGACCACATTTTGGAAACTAAACCCCCCCCAAAAAAAAAAAAAAAAAACTTATCTAGATGTGTGGTGAGAATTTTGAACCCCCAAGGGCTTCACAGAAGTTTATAATGTAGAGCCGAAAAATTAAAAAAAAAAAAATCATTTTTTTGACAAAAATTATCTTTTCACCCCCAATTTTTATTTTCCCAAGGGTAACATAAGGGTTATTTTCCCTGAGGATGCTGCTACCCCATATGTGGGGGCAAACCACTGTTTGGGCACATGGCAGAGCTCATAAGGGAAGGAGCGCCAGATTTTACGGTCATGATTTGCAGGTGACCTGACCCACTGGGAGAGACCATGAGGTGCCAAAACAGCAGAACCCCCCATTTTACGAACCAAACCTTTCAATGAATTCATCTAGGGGTGCAGTGATCACATTGATACCATGGGTGTGTCGCAGAATTTTATACCATTGGACATTGAAGACAAAATAACTACATTTTTACCACCAAAATTTAGTTTTAGTCAAAGATTTTACATTTTCACACAATTTCTACTGAACATGGCAATACCCCATATGTGGCTGTACAGTACTACTTAGCCATGCGGAGAGACTCGGGAGGAAGCGCCATTTGCCTATTCAAGTCCATAGGTCTGTGCACATGTCAGTGTGTTTCCATGAACCGGGTGTCCGTGGGCAAAACATGCTGATATGTCTGTTTTTTAATGTCAGCACGGGCCACAAAACATCTAGCACACGTGCATACGCATAACACACATGGATGTCATCCATGTGACACGCATTGGTGCTGGGGAAGAAGCGTTACAGTAAGCTCTCTTCCCTGGCGCCGGGTGCTGAACACGGCTCTCATCATTATCCCCTACTCTGCCAGCGATTGGCACAAGCAGGGAAGAATGATTCACCCCTGCTTGCGCCGATCACTGGCAGAGCAGGCTTCATCCCTGGCGCTGGTCCTTGTGGTAATAATGCGGTACACGCATGCCACGCGTGTACCGCAAGTATTACACATACGGACACTGACATCTCTGGTACCGAAATATCAGGAAGTGTGAAAGAGGCGTTATAGCGGGTTTTTATATTTGTCAGCTGTTTTTGCATCGCCACATTTTGAGAGCTATAATTTTTCCATATTTTGGCCCACAGAGTCATGTGAGGTCTTGTTTTCTGCGGGATGAGTTGACATTTTTATTGGCACGATATATTTTGATCGCATCTTAATCTGGTTTTTGGGAGGCAGAATGAACAAAAAAACAGCCATTCATTAATTTATTTTTTGGGGGGGTGTTTATACCGTTCAGTTTGTGGTAAAATTGATAAAGCAGTTTTATTCTTCATCATAGTATGAATACAGCGATACCTCATTTATATATTTTTCATGTTTTGGCACTTTTATACAAGAAAACCTATTTTATATAAAAAAAATAATTATTTTTGCATTGCTTTATTCTGAGAGCTATAACTTTTATTCTTCCAGTGATGACGCTGTATGGGGGCTTGTGTTTTGCAGGACAAGATGACGTTTTCAGCGGTAACAAGTTTATTTATATCCGTCTGTTTGATCACGTGTTATTGCACTTTTTGTTCGGTGGTATGATAAAGTATTTTTTTTTTGCCTTTTTTTAATGGTGTTCACTAAAGGAGCTATCTAATGGGACAGTTTTATAGGTCGGGTCATTACGGACTCTGCAATACCAAATATGCGTACTTTTATTGTTCAGATTTTTTTTATTCAAATATTTAGTGATAAAAAAAAAAAAAAATCAATATTTACTCTTATTTTTTTAAATATTTTTACAATTATTTAAAAAAAAAAAAAAGAAGTTTTACTTCATTCTATCTTTTACCCTGTGTCCCACTTATGGGATAATCATTTTTGTGCAGGCTGATCGCTTCTGTAACATGCAGATGAAGCATCTGCATGGTATAGAAGTTGTCAGTGCTGCATTCCGTGCACACTGACCTGAGAGACTTCATGACTTGCACTGCGCATGACAAGAAGTTTCTCAGCTCTGGAGACCCAGATGTCGACGACATCGGCGGGTCTCCATGACAGTGATCGAGATGTGCGGGGTCTCCGATCCAAAGGAGGGCTGCATTTCAGGGGTTTAAGTGCCAGGAGCGGTCTTTGACCACTCCAGGCACTTAGTGCCAGATGTTAACTGTGAAAATCAGCCGACACCCGGCCGCACACCACCCGTGTGCGCAGGTGATCGCTAAGACGTACTATTCCATCCATGGGCAGGTCACATGGACGGAATAGTACGTCAGATGGCAGAGAGGGGTTAAAAAAAATGGAAAAAATAAAGGTTCTAGAAATATAAATAGACAACTTATATAAAAACAATGAAAAAAAAATCATCGAATTGTTGGAAAAAATTTAAAAAAAAAAAATCAAGATAAATACCCACATTAGTAATCCGTACAGTTTACAATTTAAAATCTTTAAATTATCAATAAAATACCGTCCGTATGCACTCAAGTATAAGCCGACCCCACTAATTTTGCCACAAAAAACTGGGAAAACTTATTGACTCGCGTATAAGCCTAGGGTGGAAAATGCAGCAGCTACTGGTAAATTTCAAAAATAAAAATAGATACCAATAAAAGTCAAATTAATTGAGACATCAGTAGGTTAAATGTTTTTGAATATCCATATTGAATCAGGAGCCCCTAAAATGCTTCATACAGTCTATGATGGCCCCATAAGATGCTCCAAACAAAATACACCCCATATAATGTTGCACAAAGGTTAATAATGGCCCCATAAGATGCTCCATACAAAATAGACCCCATATAATGCTGCACAAAGGTTAATAATGGCCCCATAAGATGCTCCATAGAATAATATGCCCCATATGCTGCTCCATAAAGGTTATGGCCCCATAAGATGCTCCATAGAATATGCCCCCATAAGATGCTGCAAAAAAAAAACAACAACATACTCACCTCTCTGTCGCTGGTGGCCTGGTGCCGGCGTCGCTGTTGGCTCAGGACCCAGCACCTAAGATATTCACCTGTCCCCGTTCCCACACTGCTCGCCGCTGTCTGCCATGTCATCGCTCAGTGACGTTCAGGCAGCAGAGGGCGCGGCGCGCACTAACCACGTCACCGCGCCCTCTGACCTGAACATCACTGACAGAGGATGCGGCAGGCAGCGGCGAGCAGCGTGAGAACGGGAACAGGTGAATATAGCATATACTTACCCCTCCCTGGTGCGATCTCTGCAGCCCCGTTCTCCCACGGTCACGTGATACCGTTCATTTTTAAAGACATGAATACGCGCATATTCATGTCTTTAATGAGTGGTACCACATGACCGCTGAAGGAGCCCGAGACCGGGAGAAGCACGGGGGGGGCTGCAGAGACGTGCCGGGGGGGGGGGGGTGTCACTATGACCTCTGACACCCCCGCTCCCCTGCCGACTCCCGGTATATTACTCGCGTATAAGCCGAAAAAAAATTAGGCAGAAAATCTCGGCTTATACGCCAGTATATGCGGTATATAGATATATTATACCAATAAAACACATTAAATAAGATCTTATTACTATGGCCATAAGATAAATTGACACATTGGAGGGTCACAGGTTGGTGTGGACTCTATGAGATATATCTTGGGTCCAGAGAGACTCTTAACCCCTTCATGACCTGAGGTATTTTCATTTTGGAGTTTTTGTTTTTCGCTCCCCTTCTTCCTAAAGCTATAATGTTTTTATTTTTCCATCAATATGGTCATGTTAGGGCTTGTTTTTTGCAGGACGAATTGTACTTTTGAACAACACCATTAATTTTAACATAACATGTACTGGAAAACCGAAACAAAATTCAAAGTGGGGTGAAATTGCAAAATAAGTTCAATTCCACAATTGTTTTTATGTTTTGCTTTTTTACTAGGTTCACCAAGTGCTAAAACTGACCTACCATTATGAGTTTATCTAAGTGGTGAAAAAAAAAAATCCAATTTTTTTTTTTTTTTTTAAACAAAAAGCGCCATTTTCCGACATCTTTAGCATCTCCATTTTTTGTGATCTTGGGTGGTGGGGGCTTATTTTTTGAGCACCCAGCTGACATTTTTAAAGATACTATTTTGGTGCAGATAAGATCTTTTGCATCAAATAGTTACCATCCAGTGCCTCTGGACAAATGATCCCAGGAAATCCAAAGTTTCTTAAAACATCTACCGTATATACTCGAGTATAAGCCGACCCGAGTATAAGCCAAGGCCCCTAATTTTGCCACAAATATGCCACGAAAAACTGGGAAAACTTATTGACTTGAGTATAGGTCTAGGGTGGCTGGTGCTCAAAGCAATGCAGTAAATCTGTTACATATGGGCGATCACACACACATTAGGTATCGTCGAGTTCAGAATCATCCGATCAATAAAAAAAAAATAAATAAATAATATGAATTAGACTTACCGGTAATTCGGTTTCTAGGAACCTTCCACGACAGCTACATCGGAGAATGTCTTCCCTGCCCTAATAGGGGACAGGAACACAAAGAGGTTAAATACCCCTCCCCTTCCTGCAACCACCAGGGTTTTCCTGGACACCTGTATGAACAGTTACCACCAAAGAGCAGGAATCATCCAATAAGAATATCAGATAGGGAGGGAAATTAGTGCTGTCGTGGAAGGTTCCTAGAAACCAAATTACCGGTAAGTCTAATTCTATTTTCTCCACTCACCTTCCACGACAGCTACATCAGAGTAATACCAACAGCTTATTTCTCTGGGGGGGGGAAAATCACGGCCTGCAGCACTCGTCTGCCAAATGTTAAGTCCCCATTGAAATTTAGCCTGTAACGCCTGGTGAACGTGTGGATGGACGACCAGGTGGCGGTTCTGCATATCCGCTCTGACGAAGCATTCCCCCTTTCTGCCCATGATGTTGCTATCGCACGGGTAGAATGCGCCCTCAGTGAGGCGGGTGGAGCCAGCTCCTGTGATGCGTAGGTCAGGCAGATAGATTGAGTGATCCAATTCGTGATCATGTTCTTTGACGCTTTCTTGCCCTTATTTCGTCCTGAGAACTGGATGAATAAATTCTGGTGAATTCGCTAGGCTTCACTCTATTGTCAGTAGACAGGATCACTCTGCAAATGTCAAGAGTGTGGAAGGTCTCTTCCTTAGGGTTGGAAGAGCTTGGGCCGAATGAGGACAGAACAATGTCCTGATCCCTATGAAAGTTTGAGTAGAAAGGCGTGATCTAATCTCAAGATAATATTATCTGTAATGATTGCAAGGTAAGCTTCTTGAATTGACAGGGCCTGCAATTCTCCTATACGTCTAGCTGCAGTAATTGCGACTAAGAGGATGGTTAAAGGGTTAGTGTTGTGAGTTCATTTTCCCCTCCGTCACTGAGGCCTGGTGAACTCCCTATTCTAGTGAAGGAAGGTAGTGAGCCTGATTATCAGGCACCTGGGACTGATGAGAACGATTGGCTGAGTGGAGTCACTGACTGGATTTAAGGCAGCCTACGCCCTTTCTGCCCTGCGGGTGATTTCTCTGTGGACTCTTGGACACCAGTCTGATTCCTGCTCTCCTAAAGCTAAGTTTTCTGTTTTGCCTTTTTGCATCTAAAATTTGTTTTTGTTTTTCTTGCTTTTTGGATTCTGCCACTCCCTGCTGGAGTGTGCAGTGTTCCTAGAGCTCTGTCTTCTGAAAGTACCTGAGTGCTGATTTAGTTTTTGAAGCTTAGTTGCTTCAGGGCCATTTTTTATATCAGCTTGTTGGCTTTTGTCTCTGATAGGGTTTTGGCAGATTGCAGCCTTCCTATCCGTTCCTATCTAGGTAGTTTTTGGGCCCCGTCTTTGCTCAGCCTGTCTTTCTGTGTAAGTGTTTTCATCTTGCTTCACCGTCATTATATGTGGGGGGCTGCCTATTGCTTTGGGGTCTGCTATGGGGCAGTTAGATTTCCCCTTTCCTTCTTTAGGCCTATGTATCTCTCCGGCTGTGATCGAGGGGTCTAGGTCATCGTAGGAACCCCCCATGGCTACTGCTAGTTGTGGTGATAGGTTCAGGGGTCTGCAATCTGATAGTTGCCAACTTCTCTGGTTTTCAGGACTAGCTAGCATTTCTGTTTTTGCCTCCTACGGTGACTCAATCATAACAGGTTAGGTTCTCATGGTCATGGAATCTAGAGGCTCAAATGGATCTTAGGTTAGGGTGTTGGGCATGGTGTTGAGGTCCCAAGGAGGCCCCTGACTGCGGAGTTTAGGACGAATCCTGGCTGCCGAAGCCATAAAATCGTTTGATCCAGCGGTGGCTGGCCAGGTCAAGATAAAAAAAATAAATAAAAATAAGGTGCTAAGAGCTGATATTTATACCTTTAGTGTGCTGGGGATAAGGCCCTGTTCTAGACCTTTTGTAAAGGTCTAGGGTCTGTGCTGCACTGGGATGGAAGGGATCATGGGTGCCTGGAGAGTCCCAGGGCGTAAACCTTTTCCCAGACCTCGGCACAGATGGCCTTGGTTATTGGTTTTTGGCTTTCCTGAAGGGATTGGATTACCCTATCCGAGAGCCATTTGGCTCTTAGGAATTCGGCCTCAATAACCATGCTGCCAGGCTCCATTTGCCTATGTCCGGGTGTAGCAGAGGACCTTAGTGAAGGAGGTCGCTCTTTTTGGGGTAGAAGCCAGGGCCTTCCTGTGCCATGGCAAGTAGGGCACTGTATCAACTTCTTCCGGGCCACAGAGGGGCGATTAGTATTGTGGGAACTCGGCCCGTCCGGATTTCCTGAAATGTTTTTTGCCCGCATCAGTATGGGTGGGCAGGCATATGCGAGGTTGGAATCCCACCATTGGGTGAAGGGCATTTATTCCTTGCACTCCGTCCATGTGGTTGAGGGAGACGAATACCCCTGTATTCGCATTTGGCCTGTTGGCGACTAGGTCCACCTCATCTTGAAGCTAGGGACAAGAATACCGTCTGGTCCAGGCGCCACTCCTCCGGATGAATGTCTTCTCGACTGAGGAAATCTGCCTGGGTGTTGTCTGATCCTTTCAGATGCACTGTCCAGGAGAAGATCCTTGCTTCTATTGCCTTCAGGCCGGCGTATTTCATACCCTCTTGGATAGAGATAGGCCACTGTGGTCATGTTGTCCGAGTAGATGCAGACGTGGCGATTTTGGATTAGCGATGATGACGTTTTTTAGCTCTTTTCCTACCACCTTCAGTACTCTCAGATTTGAGGAACTGGTGCTGATGCTCGTCAGCCATCGCCCCTGAAATTAGGATCTCTCTACTACTGCGCCCCAGCCTCGTTGCCTGGCATCTGAGCAGAGTGTTTTCAGGGGAAGTTAAACCCGGCTGACTCCCTTCTAAAGATTTCGGTAATTCAACCACCACCTCAGGGCCGGTTTAACCTGACCAGGGAGGGGAATCCTTCCGGACAATGGAATTTGTCGCCGCGTAGGCCAGGCGGATCCTGGAATGTAAAAAACACGTGGCTTTGCAGAATTTGGGCGTGGGCCTGAGCCCAAGAAACCGCCTGGGTGCATGTGGTCAGATCCTAGAGCATACATTGACTCTGAGGGTCGGTGCCCGCTGGTCCCTGAACCAGGTTCTTTTGTGGACAAGGTCGACCTGACAAACCTTAGGTAGGAAGGATGTCTTTCCCCTTGAGTCCGAGAGAACTTCCAGAAGCTTCCTTCTCGTGGAGGGATAGACCAGGTTCGGTATCCAACCCAGGGATTTTAATATCCCCGGAGTCTTTCCTACGTCCATCTTCTGACATGAGATAGAAGGTACAGTGAGGAGGAAGTCGTCCAGATATAGGACAACGCCAATCCCCTGGCGCCGGATGAAAAATCACTGCTTCCGCCATGATCTTGGAGAGAATATAGAAACTTGGCACACACTATATATAATTTCCAGTGAAAAGGTAGTTTTTAATGTACAGTACATACAGTATAGACGTTTCAGTCACAATGACCTTCATCACAGTACTATGTATTGTACTGCTATCATTTGCATTATGCTCGAAAGGAGAGCCAAAAAAGGTAAGTTTCCCCCCCGGGAGTAGGGACAAAAGGCACAATTACGCAGAGTCGGACCGGTCAGTGTGCAGCATATGGGGCAATGACACGGCGTCTACCGTGTGTATATAGTGTGTGCCAAGTTTCTATATTCATATGATTAAGGTCTAGGATCCTACTTGCTGCACCACCACTTATATAGCTGTGCTAAACGGTTTTTGTATTGTATGCACATGGTAATATGCACCCTTCAGATCTACCGTTGTCACTACCCCCCTGTGACTCCATTTTGAATTGCCTGTACCAGACCAATTCGTTTAATGACTTCAGGTTTATGATGATTCGGTTTTTCTCTGATGGCTTAGTCACCAGGAAGGGAAGTGCGTAATGGCCATGTCCTTCTCCCGCTTTAGCCCCCGCGCGTTCTACCGGAGCAGATCTCTTGGTAAGGAGCCCTGAAGGTGTGGAGGCTGTAGGGAGGTTACCCCTAAGCATTACGGGGAAGGACTCTCGAACCCAATTTTTAGTCCATCTCCTATGGTACGGTGGACCCACTGATTTGTGGAGATGGACTGCCAGCGGGTGAAAAAAAAAAAAAAAAAAAAAAAAGAGCGAGAGACCACCCCCAACCGTGCGTCATTGCTTATCTGGGGTCTGTTGATGGTTAGGGACAAGGATGTTCCTGCCGTTGCCCTCTATACTCCTCCTGAGTATGTCAACAGGACCAGGGATTCCCAGCCAGTCACTCATGCCGGTACTGGCCCAGCCTCAAGCTGCTTAGCAGCTGTGATCTGACGAGGGCATGCAAAATCAGCTTAGAATAGCTGTTGACAGAAGTTTGGTCACGGGAGGGACGAAAAATCCATCTCTTAGGATTTCTATGTTCCGGAAGAGATCCTTTTGTCCGAAGTCTTGTCCAGGATGTTATCCAGGACAGGCTTGAACACATAGTGGCCCTGGAAGGGGATGGCGCACCATTTGGAGACAAGTCGCCTCCCTTAGGATTTTAACCAGGGCACTCCTCTAAAGGAGTTAGAAAGGACGGCCGCTTTTGCGGCTACCCGGACCTGACGAAAGCTGTCACGCTCAGCCTAGAAAAGCCCGAGACCTGTGAATTACAGGCTGGTCTTCCGTTGTTTAGCGACCGCTAGCGGAAGCATCGGCTAGGAACCTCGTTGCTTTCTGCAGTAGGGGTAGGGAGTCAGGTATCTTCCCCTGAGGTGCACTGAGTCTGTGCGTAATCATAGAGACAGGGCATGTGGAAGCTATATTAGTTTCTAGCAGATTTGCAGAGGTGTCCCAGGACTTCCTTGATAAGCTCTCAAAAAAAATTTTTTTTTTTTTCTTGATCCATTGGACGTTTGAGCTGGGAGAAGTCCTCAAAGGGATTGGCTTTTTTTTTTTTTTCCCCAGGGAGGCCTCCTTTTATGGAGGATCAGATTCTGTACGTTCTCATGTACACGACACCGTGTATTTAACTTCTTCCTCCTCCACCCCTATGGTGCTCTTAACCATACTGATTAGCTCACCCATATTCTCGGAACCAAGTGATATTTTTTGTTCCCTGGTTTTAGGGGGTGGAAGAGGAACCCTCAATCTCCTGAGTGTCCTCTGAATCCGAGGACTGAATTTCGCCTGAGTCAGATCCTATTGGAGCTTTCTTCCTCCTCCTAGAGGGAGGCGGTCTGGGAGAAGGGAGCCATGGAGGAGTGAACCTCCTGTATTATGAGGGATTTGATGCTATCCAGGAGAGAGGGCTGCTCAGCGTGAAGGACCTCTCCATACAGGACGGGCAGAGCTTTCCCCATATGTCGAGGGAGTCTGGCAGCACACATTTTACACTTGTGGCTGGTCCTCTTAGGGTCAGAGACTTATTTCTCCCCATATTAGAGAGAGAGAGGTATGCTACGCCATTTTACAAAATAAATGCTGGATAGCCAGGGCCGACGCCTGCTACTTACAGTAGGAGGGGGTACGCTGGGCTCCGCCGACGCAGAGAGAGAGGGCTTGTCACCGTCCATGCCGTCCACAGTCAGTGTCAGACAGGTGTCTTACCTGGCGATCTCCTCACCCAGACCTTGAAAGATCGAGGGTCCAGTGTTGTTTGTGCACCTCCTCCTCCCTTTGGCCCAATGGGGGGGGAACCACATGAGGACACCCCAGAATGTGACCGCCGGTCCCAGGAGTAACGCGCCCCCCGGCACGCGCACCACCATGGAACACATAGGGACAGACCGGAAGGAGGCGCAGGAGAGTCGCGAGTCCCACCATGCAGGCGGAGACGGGAGCAGCCACCAGAGGAGGAGAGCAAGGCCCCCAACCTCGGCTGCCCGGCCTCTGACAGGTATCTCCAGCTGGTACTGGACGTGGGGTGCTCTGGATCGCCGGCCACGGCAGCACCATCGTAGACCTTTTCATGCCCCATAGGGGACAAGAAAACACTGGTGGTTGCAGGAAGGGGAGGGGTATTTAAACTCTGTGTTCCTGTCCCCTATTAGGGCGAGGAAGAAATCCTCCGATGTAGCTGTCGTGGAAGGGGACTGGAGGAAAAAAAAAAAAAAAAAAATTCAAAAAACACCAGAATTAAGTTTGTTTGGTCGCCGCGACATTGCATTAAAATGCAATAATGGGCGATCAAAAGAACGTATCTGCACAAAAGTGGTATCATTAAAAACGTCACCTCGGCCCACAAAAAAATAAGCCCTCACCCGACCACAGATCACGAAAAATGAAGACACTACGGGTCTCGGAAAATTGCGCATTTTTTTTTTAGCAAACTTTAGAATTTTTCTCCACAACTTAGATAAAAGAGAGACCTGGAGAATCATAATGGAAGGTCAGTTTTAGCATTTAGTGAACCTAGCAAAAAAGCCAAGCAAAAACAAGTGTGGGATTGTACTTATTTTGCAATTTCACCGCACTTGGGAATTTTGTTTTCCAGTTTTCGAGTACACTACATGGTAAAACTAATGGTGTTGTTCAAAAGGACAACTCGTCCCGCAAAAAATAAGCCCCTACATGACCATATTGATGGAAAAAAAAAAAAAAAAAAAAAGTTATGGCTCTGGAAAGAAGGGGAGTGGGAAAAAACGAAAAAAAAACCCAAAAGCTCCAGTCATGAAGGGGTTAAAGTCATTTTGAGGGGTGTACATGACAGAAAATACCCAAAAACGACACCATGCTAAAAACTGGACCCCTCAGGGTACTCAAAACCACATTCAAGAAGTTTATTAACCGTTTACGTGCTTCACAGGAACTGAAGCAATGTGGAAGAAAAAAATTAACATCTAACTTTTTTTTTGGGAAAAAATTTTACTTCAGAGCCAATTTTTGTGTTAAAAGAGAAAATGAACCACAAAAGTTGTTGTGCAATTTCTCCTGAATACGCCGATACCCTATATGTGGGGGTAAACCACTTTTTGGGCGCATGGCAGAGCTTGCAAGGGAAGGAGCGCCGTTTGACTTTTTCAACGCAGAATTGGCTGGAATGGAGATCGGACGCCATGTTGCATTTGGAGAGCCCCTGATGTGCCTAAACAGTGGAAACCCTCAACAAATGACCCCATTTTGGAAACTAGACCCCTTAAGAAACTTGGATGTGTGATGACCACTTTCAACCTCCAAGTGCTTCACAGAAGTTTATAACGTAGAGCCATGAAAATAAAAAATCATTTTTTTCCACAAAAATTATCTTTTCGCCCCCAAATTTTTATTTTTACAAGGGTAACAGGAGAAATTAGAACCCCAAAGTTGTTATGGAATTTGTCCCGAGTACACCCATACCCCATATGTGGGGGTAAACCACTGTTTGGGTGCATGGCAGAGCAATGCAGAATTGGCTGGAATGGAGATTGGACGCCATGTCACGTTTGGAGAGCCCCTATTGTGCCTAAACAGAGTGTGTGTGTGTGTGTGTGTGTGTGTGTGTGTGTGTGTGTGTGTGTGTGTGTGTGTGTGTGTGTGTGTGTGTGTGTGTGTGTGTGTGTGTGTGTGTGTGTGTGTGTGTGTGTGTGTTTTAACCCCTTTCTGACTATTGGATTAATAATAGGTGTCTTATTGACACCTCTCCATTATTAACCAGGCTTAATGTCACCTTACAATAGCAAGGTGACATTAACCTCTCATTAATCCCATATGCTACCACTATATGGCAGAGGGAAGAGATCATGTAAGTGCCAGAATTAGCACATTTTACAGATGCGCCTATTCTGGGGTGGCTGGGGGCAGATTTTTTTTTAGCCGGGGGGGCCCAAAAACAATGGTCCCTCTCTTAGCTATTAATATCTGCCCTCAGTCACTTGCTTGCCCTCTCTGGTGGAGAAAATTGGGCGGGAGCCCACGCCAGTTTTTTTCCACGAATTAATCCTTTAACTTAACACCTACAGCTCCAAAGTTTTACACACACACACACACACACACACACACACACACACACTCTACTAACATGATTAGTGAGGGACATCTATAAATCTAACTGTTCTGCAATGGCTTACTGTATGTACACTATGTGTGGCGCCCCTGAGGCTCAGTCGCCACAGAGGTACTGCACCTTCTCCTAAGGTGTAGTGCCCCACCACCTAGGTAAGTTGGGAACTCCTTTCCTCGCTCCAACACCTGCATCCCCCACACAGGATAGTTCAGCACTGACCACATTGCGGCTTCATGCTTAGAGGGTAGCAGAGCTCCTTTCGTGGGTCCTTGCTTCGTAACACGAGATGTGCTGGGAGGTGGGTGGATTTGAGATATATAAAAGGTTGGGAAGGTTTAGAATTACAGGTCAGTCTGACAGAAGGTCAGTCGGGTAGGAAGTCACTCGGACAGGAGTGAGGATCCCTGGAAGAAGGGATGGAGGAAGGAGTGCTGCAGCTGCCTCAGTGACCTGAGTCAGCTGGCACGGGAAAGGAACAGAAGGAGAAAGATGTAGAACTGCAACCTAAGCTTCCATAAGAGAGAGAAGGAACAGCGCGGAACGAAGGAGTAGGAGAACAGAGAGGAGTTGTGGGTTGGAAGAGGAACCCTGTCTATAGGTTCTCAGCGCAAGGCCGGGGCCCGGTCCCCGAGGTTGTATGGACACTTATGGTTCTGCAGCAGACACCGGTGGAGTAGTTGGCTGTAAATGCACTACTCCCATCCAAGACTTGGGGCACAACAGCAACTGAATAGAGAGCCAGGACTTCAGAGAAGGGAGTCCCCTAGAGAGGCTACAGCTGTCTGTCATACAAGTAGAGTTGTTAGGAACATCTGACAGAAGGAACTTCAGAGTACCACGGTACTGGAGCTCTTCACACTAAAAGGCGCAATAGAGGAGTCGTTCAGGAGAGGTACATGTTGGCGGGGTGTTGGAGAGGAGAATCCTGACTTGCCCGGGAGATTGGTGCCTGCCTCCGTGCAGAGTCCTCCGGGGTAGAGACTCAATCAGTGTGTACCACGAACTGTGAGTAAAGCTTTGGAACTGCAAGCCCTGGTGTCTTCCATTCATTTGTGCGCCAACCCCGTCAGCACTGCTACATCTGGGTACCAACATTCCGCACACCGCCTGCGCCTATACACTGCCCTGGGGTTACAGCTTCACCTGTGGGGAGCTACACCATCTATGCTGCAACACACCATCAGCCCCAGAGGATCTGCACGCAGCGTTGGCTTAACATCTTGCTTGCCAAACACCCAAGGTGGCGTCACAAACTATGACAAACCACCATTGATTTGGGCACCCAGGGCCACGGACCGGGTCACAGCTGCCGTGACAAATCTCACTGACACCGGCCCGGTACCGAGTACCCCACAGCCCTGGGAGGGCGACCCAATTGTCTAATATCCTGTCGAGTTTTGTAATGATTTTACAGATGACTGATAGCCCTAACTCACGCCCTTTCTGCAGGAACTCTAAGATAACAGTGATAGACACTTCGCTGGAAAGGCCCGCTGAAAGGAAAGCTAGAAATTTCTTCCACACCCTGGTGTAGATTTTGGTTGTGGCTTCCTTCTTACTATGTAAGAGGGTATCAATTAGACTATCTGAGAATCCTCTTAGTTTCAGTAGCTGCCTCTCAAATTCCATGCCGTGAGGTGTAGGCCCTTGACCTGAGGGTGATAAAAGGGTCCTTGCGAGAGTAGGTCCCGATCACAAGGGAGGATCCATGGGTCGGAGACTGACATGGCTCTCAGCCATGAAAACCACGGCTTCTTGGGCCAAAACGGGCTATTAAGATCACATTTGCTCCTTCCGCCCTTATTTTTCTGATGACCATCGGTAACAGTATCATCGGAGGAAAGGCGTAGGCCTGGTGAAATGTCCATGGGGTTTGTAGGGCATCGAGTATATCCGAATTGTCTGTTTTGTACAGTGAAGCGAATGTTTCGACTTGCCTGTTGTCCTTGTAGCGAACAGGTCTATCTCTGGCACGCCCACATGACCGTTATCATCCTGAAGATACGTCGGCTGAGCACCCATTCCCCTTGATGTAGGGTATGGCAGCTGAGAAAGTCTGCTCTGGAGTGGTCTACTCCTCTGATGTGCAGAGCTGACAGGGACAGGAGATGTTTTTCAGCCAGATTTAGGATTTTTTCCACGATAGACATGAGAGACTCTGATCGTGTACCTCCTTGGTGATTTAGGTATGCCACTGAGGTAGTTTTGTCCGACTGAATCCTTGTATGGGTTCCTTGCAGCTGTGGAAGAAAGTTACATATGGTGTGATATATAGCCTTTAACTCCCTCACATTTGATGAATCCTCTGCTTCAGCCTTGGACCACTGTCCCTGAACTATGTTCTCATCTAAATGTGCTCCCCACTTAAAGGGGCTAGCGTCCGTTGTAACTATATTTGAGGGATCAACCACCCATGGGACTCCTCCCGAGAGGTTGTTTGGATCCAGCCACCATGCCAGGGAGCCGATTACCTCCGATGGTAGGGACATTATGCCCTCCAACTGTCCCTGTAGTCTTTCCTCTTCTTGCAAGATGGCCCACTGCAACCTTCTAGTATGGAACTGGGCCAACTGAACTGCAGGGATACATGATGTCAGGGAGCCAAGTAAGGACATACCCTCCCTCAAGGACATCCTAGGACTGCCGATTGCTGTACACACTTTATTATAGTTAATTTCTGTGCTTGTAACGCGACCGCCACCCGGAGGAACCGTTGATGCATATATATTAATATTCATCCTTGAGATCCAGGACTGCCATGTAGCACCTGGGAAATAAAACTTTTATGGCTGATCGTATGGACTTCATTTTGAAGGTTCATGGTCTCAAAAAGGCATTCAGTTTTTTTAAATTATGGTTCTAAAAGAGCCATCTGGCTTAGAGACCAGAACTAAGGGGGAGTAAAAGCCCTTTGCCCTTTAGTCTGCCGAATCCTCTACTAGAACGTGTTTGGACAATAGGCCTTTAATTTCCAACTCTAACACCTCCTGCTGAGCCTGGGACTTTAGAGAAGTCAATAGAAAGGAGTCCGGAGGACTCCAGACAAACTCTAATCTTAAGCCAGATGTCATGATGTTAATGGCCCAGGAGTTAGCCGTTATCATTGTCCATTGATGGCTGAAATGCAATGACCTGCCACCCACCGGTAGGTCAGAGACCCCGGGATTTCTCTCCATACTTGAAGAGACGTTTGCCAAACAGATTTGCCTTCTGTTTGAAATCCTTATTGCCCCAACGGTCTTAAGTTCTATAATCCTTCCTCCTGCCGAACGACGGCTTCCTGAAGGCTCTCCCTGACCGGGTATAGCGCAGAGTTTGGATTTGGTCTGTGTGTCACCTTTCCATCTTTTCAACCACAAGGCCCGGCAGACTGCATTGGTTAGTCCTGCCGTTCTGGCCACCAGGCGGAGAGAGTCAGCTGAGGCCTCCGATAGGAAGGCTGCTGCGCCTCTGATTATAGGGATGGAGGAACGCAGTTTGTCTCTGGACATCCCGTTCTTTATATTCTCCTCTAATTGGTCTAACCATACCATCATGGATCTCCCGGTACATGTGGCCGATATTGCTGGTTTGAAGGCCCCTGTGCATGTCTCCCAGGACCTTTTGAAAAGTGCATCCGCTTTGCAATCTAGGGGGTCAGAAAGCATTCCTGAATCTTCCACTGGCAAGGAAGATCGGCAGGAAGTGGAGGCTACGGCTGCATCCACCTTGGGAGCTTAGCCCAGGAGGCCAGATCATCATCAAAGGGATATCGCCGCTTGGATGTTGCGGGTATGAACCCTCTCTGCCCCTGCTTCTCCCATTCTTTCTTCACCAGCTCATTTATCGCTGGGATTACTGGGAATGCTCAACTTTCCACTAGGTGATACCTGCAAACATAATCTCCTGAGGAGTCTTAGGGTCCTTAGTTTCTGACAACCCCATAGTGTTCCACACCGACTTGACCAGGTTGTTAATGCTGTCAGTCAGCAAACACGGGTGCTCCTCTTCCTCTGAGGACAATGACTCCTGTGTCAAGTTCCCCGCTGTCTGAAGAGGATCCGGACCTAGGTGAGGTGATCTCCCTGCTGGGCTTTAGTCCTCCGATACTACTGGAACCCCCCAGGGCCTGTAGTTCTTCTCTAATTATCAGTCAGATGTCCTCTGCCCTTACTGAGGACTCTTCCTGCAGGGTATGCCCAATGCAGATTTGACAACTTCTTGGGATAACTATCCGGAAGGGGCTGGGAGCATAAGGCACATTACTTATATTTCGATTTTTTGGTCCTTTTAGCCTAAAGTGTATACAGAAAGATGGGGCCCATCAACTTGACAGGTGTGATTAATAACACTCACCCAGTGAAGCTTGTCAGTATGGTACTGGCTGCTGGGGCAAAGGTACAGGCTGAGACGTGGAGCGACTTGACTTCATTTCCACTTTTGTCCATGGAACCGCTGTGCTTGGAGCATCCACTGCTGCTTTTCCAGCTACTCTGCGTGGAGGCACCACTAGCTCCTCAAGTGTGTGCAAAACAGTCACTTGAGGATGACATTGCTGCGCACCAGTATGCCCTCTGGCAGGTGCTTTTATGCAGCCCCCCTCACATGCTGGACCTTTTTTTTTTTTTTTTTTTTTTTCACTTCCGGGTCCTGTGGCCCCGCTGACTGCGCAGCCGCTCTGTACAGGTGACGCCACATCTCCCTGGTACTCCTGGAAGTTCAAACAACCACTTCGGGGAGCGCTCTGCAGATCTGCGCACGAGAATGCCGGCTCTGTGCTCACGGCCGTGCGCATCTTGGCCTCTGCTAGAACGAGGGATCCCCGGCCCGACCGGTCCCGCGTCTCTTTACTGCAGCACTACCGGACCGGCCCATAACACGGCTCTCACCCTCTGCGGGTCTCAGGTAGGGCGGCTTTCATTGCCATATAGTGCGCTGACCCTGCATGTAAATCCAGCTTAGAATGGCTGCCATAGATTCGCCAGGCCCGCTTTTATGCTGCGCTGCCCCTTCACACGATCCCGGCTCCTGGCCTCGCAGTGTGCCACCAGCTGAGGGGGGAGCTGAATACGGAAGCATCCGCTTCTGGATAAGTGACGGCTCCTCCAGCAGCACCGTGCTCCCCACGTTAGCCAGGGCGGCCATACCCGGACCTTGGCCTCACGCTGTCCTTACCAGACGAGGGGGGGGGGGGGGAAAGCTGATTAACAGGCCTCCCCCGACGCTTCCTCTGGCACTGGAGCCCCAGCCGCTCCGCAGAAACCACACAGGCGGCATCACAGCCAGATTACTCTTCTCTCTACAGGTTCCCTCAAGAACAGGAAACCAACTGAGGGACAGAGGGGGACCGCCCCTTTTATCTCTGTAGGTTTTCTGTTCCTAGGGGCAGATCCCCTCTCAGAGGGTGCTGTCGTGGCGAAGAGAAAAATATAGGTATATATGTAAACAAAAAGGAATGTAAAATGTGAGTAACAGTCTAATTGGTTAAGAGTGATTTTAAAGAGGTGTTACTGATTGCTGATGAGATTTCTATGACCCAGAAACACATCAGAGAAGGTCTAATGGATGAGCAGAACATGTTCTAATGGATCGAAAATAAAGGATTTGTTTTTATAAGTGGATGAATTGTATCTCCAAAGCAATAAAGTATTAGCGCCCCCCATTTCATGAGAGATTAGTGCACAATCTGAATTCCTTACGATTGAAAACAAAACGGAATTTATGACATGGTGTGAATACATTAAACCAGGGCTCGAGCCATGCCAACACATCTCCTGCAGGGGTGAATAAATGTATATTACAGCCATCAGCCACGCACAGCTTAGAGATATATCATGGCACAGGTGTAATGGTTTTGTATCGTTTATCACAATCCTGTTTGAAGCTAGCCAGTTTTAAGAGAAGGTTTCTAAATCCAGGGGTAGGTGGATCCTCCAGGTGGTAAGTTCTATAGAAAAGGACTTTCAATGCCCAAAGTCATTTGAACAGTTTCGGTTGGAGGAGAATGTTGTGCTCTAGAGGCAAAAATGGTAAATCATACGATTGTGAAACGACCGGACTACACCACCGATAAAGCAGCCACAGCCGGTGACTGAGAAGAATCTGTGACTTCTCTGCATTTAGTGGTTACTACTCACCTGGGTAGTCATATGTAGGAATCTCCTCTTTACACCACTCATCACCCCTCACATATGTCTCTGTAGTATTAATATGGGTCAGATCTTCACCCTGAAACAAATACTGTAAAAGTCAAAGTCACATCTATGATCAGCTCTAATCCTGCCATCTCCACCGTTCTCATCACACAAATATAAAACATATAATACTGGTAGATAAAACAAGACTGAGCACAAGACCTTCACAGCCGTCTACACATCATAGGGGAGATCTCATGACACCTTCTCTCCATCTACCTGGTGATCTTGAGGAACAATGGGATCTTCTTGTTTACAGTCCTGTGGAAGAAGAGGATGGGGCCATCTTTCTGGTGTTTTCCTCTTACTGGATAGATCTGGAGGAAACACATACAGGGACTGAATTCATTCTTTATATACAGATAATTATAGGCCGTGTGTATATAGTCCTGTCTATTACCTGGTGATGTGAGGGGCTGGGGAACCTCCATCATGATGTCCTTGTACACAACTTTGTGTCCTTCTAAATACCCCCACTCCTCCATGGAGAAATAGACAGCGACATCCTGACATCTTATGGGAACCTGACACATACAATGATACCGTCATCCCCCTATTCCTTCATAGCGTTACTGTACAATGTCCCAGCATTCCCAGCAGTGTCACCTCTCCAGTCAGCAGCTCAATCATCTTGTAGGTGAGTTCTAGGATCTTCTGGTCATTGATGTCCTCATGTATCAGGGGGTGAGGTGGAGGCCCTGTGATTGGGCTCAGGGGTCTTCCCCATCCCTCAGACACAGGGCCCTGACAGCGCTCACTAGAGGTCTTCTTCACCACTGTGTAATCCTGGTTATGGAGAGACACATTAATAAATCTCACTACAGACATTTCCAGAGTCCTCACCTCTCCAGTTCTGTCCATCTGTTATTCCCATACATAAGAATGATGTAATGTGACGTCATCAGAATCTCTCACCTCTCCAGTAAGCCGGAAGAGGATCTCTAGGGTGAGGTGTAATATCCTTTCCGCCATCTTGTCTCTGTCCATATCCATCTTTGATGGGTAAATCAGGAAAATTCTGTTCTATAGAAGATTAGAAGATCTTCACTGAGAAGATCCGATATTGTAGAGACCTGAATGAGAAGATGAGCCGATGTAACATCATAAAATCCTGTGTAATAATACAATTACTGGAGATAATAAGGGAAACATGTGAGGAGATTAAATACTGCAGAATAATGTTTTCTCCTTTACATTGTAAGAGGGTCACTGGTAATGTGCTGGAGGGGAGATATGTTTCACTGATGTTGTCAGTGATATCAACTTAGAAATTTGCTCCAGCATGTTTTGTGCTGAGAAGGGTTAATCAGCTATGACACGGCCAGGTTTATTGTGAACAGCTAAAGAGTTGGGAGGGACAGCTTAACACCATATCTCCATCTTATGGTGTGGTTCAGGAGAGAAAAGGGAAACCTTTGGATTTACTGATTGTTTTATGTGTGCTCTTGAGGTGAGCCGACCTAAAAAGCTGGGCTCTTGCTTAAAAGAGCTGAATGCTGTTTTCAGAGCGGGCAGAACCCACAGTTATATGGACTGTAATCAGTGTTGTTTGTTTAGGCCAACAAGATTGAATATGTATTTTGTTGTGTGCTGGTTTATTTAACCCCTTAAGGACCAAGCCACTTTGTAGGTTAATGACCAGGCCTTAATTTTGAAATCGGACCACTGTCACTTTATATGGTTATTACTCTGGAACGCTTCAACGGATCCCTCCGATTCTAAGATCATTTTTTCCCTGACATATTGTACTTCATATGTTGGTGGTAAAATTTCTTCAATATAACTTGCTTTTATTTATGAAAATAACAGAAATTTGTCAAATTTTTTAAATTTTGCAATCTCCAAACTTTTAATTTTTGTACCCTTATATTAGACAGTGATGTCACACAAAATTGTTAATAAATAACATTTCCCACATGTCAATTTTACATCAGCGTAATTTTGGAAACAATTTTTTTTGGTTGAACGTTATAAGGGTTAAAAGTGGACCAGTGATTTCTCATTTTTCCAACAAAATTTACAAAACCATTTTTTTTTTTTTAATGGAACACATCACATTTGAAGCGAGTTGGGGGGGGGTTGTCAATATAACAGAAACTCGTAGTTACTTACCGATAATGGTATTTCTCCGATCCCATGACGGCACCACGGAGAGAGGGATCCGCCCTCAGGGGCAGGAAACCTACAGATGAAAAAGGCAGTACCTCTCTCGCACATCAGTTGGTTTACAGAGCATTACACAGAAAAACTAATCAAAATAAGCTTAATAAGAGGCACCGCGTGGCTAAGTACTAAAGCTAACTAGCTCATTCTAATGTGCACACCTGTGTGTGAAAGGGAGGGAATGTATGGGTGCCGTCATGGGATCAGAGAAATACCGTTATGGGCAAGTAACTACGATTTTCTCTTTCCCACATGACGGCACCACGGAGAGAATTACAAAGATTGTACATCTAGGGAGGGACCACTGCCTCCACAACCCTTTTCCCAAAGGTGAGATCTGAAGAGGAGATCAAGTCTAGACGGTAATGTTTGAAAAATGTAGAGGGGGAAGACCAAGTGGCAGCTCTACATATCTGGTCTTTTGAAGCGCCGGCTTTCTCTGCCCAGAATGATGCCACTGCCCTGGTTGAATGGGCCCTTACGTCCTCTGGGATGGCCGCCCCGCAAGAGGAGTAGGATAGGGTGATAGCCTCTCTTATCCATCTCGCCAGCGTGGCCTTCGATGCTTTTTGACCATTCCGTGGACCCTGAAAGCAGACAAACAAAGCCCTATCCTTCCTAAACTCCCTCGTGGTTGTCAAGTATTGGACCAGGCACCTTTTTGCATCTAAAGTGTGTAATACCTCTTCTGTTTTGTTCTTGGGATTGGGTCAGAAGGAGGGTAAGGAGATCTCCTGGGTCCTATGAAACTGACGCTACCTTGGGGAGATATGTCGGGTCGGTTCTAAGAATTAACCTATCATCCAGTAGTTGCGTGAAGGGTGAGTGGGCAGGCAAAGCTTGCATATCACCAATTCGGCGGGCAGAAGTTAAGGCTACAATGAGGGAGGTCTTAAGGGAAAATATTCTTAAGGGAGCCTCCGCTAGGGGTTCAAAGGGAGATTTGGTTAGTGCGTTTAGCACTAGGTTTAGATCCGGGGGGGGAAAATCGGCCTAGATCTACTTGAGGCTCTAATAAATCTCATAACCCACCTATTTTTGGCTAGGTCATGGTTACACAAAGCTTCCAAGGCCATCACCTGTACTTTTAAGGTGCTGGTAGCTAACCCCTTTTCCAACCCCTTCTGTAGGAATTCCAGAATTTTGTCTATTGGGATTTCCTCCGTCGGGTCAGAGCCTGACAGGGACATGAATTTTTTTCCCATACGCTTTAGTGGTTACTGGCTTTCTGCTTTGTAGTAGCGTGGATACCAAGTCTGACGAGAAGCCCCTATTACTTAGGAGTTCCCTCTCAAAAGCCAAGCTGTCATGTGTAAGTTTTTTATATGGGGGTGATACACTGGTCCCTGGGATAGGAAGTCTGGAGTTTCTGGTAGAACCCAGGTATCGGTTACGGACATTCTTCTCAGCCAGGGGAACCATATTCTCCGTGGCCAGAAGGGCGCTATCACCACTACCGTCGCCTTGTCCCCCCATATTTTCCTCAGAACTAAGGGGATGAGAGATATTGGAGGGAAGGCGTAAGCCAGATGATAATCCCAGGATCGTGAAGGCATCCAGAGCTACTGGGCCCCCCGGGGATCGATCAAGCAGAAGGTTTCCAACTTCCGGTTCTGCTGTTCGCAAATAAGTCTATTTCTGGCTGGCCCCAGAGTTTCACAATTTGGCTGAAGACTGACTGGCTTAGTTCCCACTCCCACTGTTTTAGGCGTGTTCTGCTTAAGAAGTCTGCTGTTCGGTTTTCCGAACCTTTTATGTGAAGGACTGTCAGGGATTCTAGATTGTGTTCTGCTAAGTGGAAGATGGACTTTGTTACCTCCATCAGCGCTCGAGATCTGGTGCCCCCCTGGTGGTTTAGATATGCTACCACTACCTGGTTGTCTGAAAAGACCCTTGTAGGTTGGGAGCGAAGTGAATCCAGAAAGTGAACGAGAGCTAGTTTTACTGCCAGCAACTCCTTCATATTTGAGGAAGCTGACTCTCTTCCCTGAGTCCAGGGCCCCTGCGCCACCTGGTTGTCTAGATGTGCACCCCACCCCCAGGGGTTTGCATCCGTAGTTAAGATCTTTGTCCCTGGTAACGCCCAGGGAACCCCCTTGGTTAGATTGGCTGGGTCTGTCCACCATGTTAAGGAACGTATTGTGTTTGGTGAGATGTCTAATTGCCTGTCTAAATTGCCGTGTAGGGAAACGTCTGCGTCTAATATTTTCCACTGTAAGTCTCGCATATGGCTTGGTGCCTACTGTACTGCTGGCATGCAGGCTGTCGTTGACCCTAATAGAGACATTGCCTTTCTCAGGGTAGTGACTGGGGAAACTATCATTTGTGACACCATCTGTGTCATCTTTTGAATCTTCGTCTGCGGAAAATAACATTTTTGTTCAGTCGAGTTCAATATTATCCCCAAGTACTCCTGCACCTGACTTGGTACAAGTCTGGATTTGGGTAAATTCAGCATCCATCCTAGACTCAGTAGTGATCTCATGACCATGTCCTATTGCTGTTTGCAGTGGTGAAAGGTGACACCTAATACTAAGAGATCATCCAGGTATGGGACTATCAGGATGTTTTGCTCTCTTATGTGGGCCATTACTTCTGACATTATCTTTGTAAATACCCTTGGAACAATAGCTAGCCTGAAAGGGAGGGCTCTGAACTGATAATGTTTTATCTCCACCTGGATCGTCACCGCCACCCTGAGGTATTTCCGGTGGTCTCTGAATAGGTACATGGTAATATGCATCTCTCAAGTCTAATACAGCTATGAAGCAAGATGGGGGAAGTAATTTTACACAGGATTTTATTGTCTCCATTTTGAAGTGTTGAATTTCCAGGAACTTGTTCAGTCTTTTTAGATTTATGATCGCCCTTGTACAATCCGTCTGGCTTTCTGCAAAAGGAAGAGAGGGGAGTAGAAGCCTTTGCCTCTGTCCTGGTAGGGGACTTCTTGTAATACGTTCTTCTCCCTTAGATTCGTAATCTCTTCTTGCAGAGCCAGCCGCTCGTGTGATGTCTTTTGGGGCGTTATTACAAAAGAATTGTTTGGGAGGGTGTTGAATTTTAGCCTTAGACCTTCCTTTATTATGCTTAGTATCCATGAACTCGCAGATACTTTTTCCCAGGCCTGGAGAAAGTAGGATAATCTTCCCCCGACCCGGGGAGTTCCTTCATTGTGGCTTTTTGTTGTCGGGGGGCTTTATGTTTAAGAAACCCCTTTATTCTTGTTCCTTCTATCCTCCCATCCTTCTTTGTTCCCTTTTTGGGGCTTTCGTCGCATGAACCTTCTGTTCCGAAAAGGCCGTTTGTATGCCTGACTAGGCAACCCGGGAAAGGATTTTTTCTTGTCCCCTGCCTTGTCCAGGATGTAGTCTAGCGTTGGGCCAAGTAAGAATTCCCCCTCGCATGGGATTGCGCATAATTTGGTTTTTGTGTATAAGTCTCCCGGCCAGCATTTCAGCCATAAGGCGCGACTTGCGGCATTCGAGAAGGCAGCTGTTCTGGCTGCCAGCCTGGTCGAGTCTACTGACGCATCCACCAGGAAGGCTGATGCCCCCTTCATTACGGAAACTGACCATTGCATTGTTTCTCTTGGGACTTTTTCCTTATTTGTTAATCTAAGTGATCCAGCCAGAGCATTAGGGCACGTGCCATGCAAGTGGCTGCTATGGCTGGCTTTAGCCCCCCTGCTGCCGCCTCCCACGCATTTTTTAAAAAAGTTTCTGCTTTTTTGTCCATTGGGTCCTTCAGGGTGCCCTTGTCTTCGAAGGGCAGGGCAAATTTTTTAGAAGCTTTTGCAACCGCTACGTCTAATTTAGGTGCTTTACTCCATAGGGAGCAGGCCGGGTCATCAAAGGTGCATTTCCTCTTGGGTGTTAGGAGGACTTTTTTGTCTGGCTTTTTCCCACTCTCGTTTAATTAGGGAGTGGATTTTCTCATTGATCGGAAAAGCTCTCCTTTTTTTGTTCCAGCCCACCGAACATCAGATCTTGGGCCGTTTTCTTAGGGCGTTCATCTACCAGCCCCATATTTGTCCTCACTGCTTTTACCAGGGTGTCCGTTTCTTCAATGGGAAAGCAGCTGCGTCCCCCTTCTGAGGATGATGAAGAGGATTTGGAGGATGATGAGTTACTTGAGTCAGATAGTTCGCTTCCTGACTCACTAACGCTGGACTCTGGTGATCCATGTCTGGATCTACGCTTTTCCTTTGAGGTTCTAACGCGTTTTCGACCTGGGTCCTTATTAGTGTTTTGAGATCTAAAGCAAACTCGGGGATTCCTCCTGTATTGTCTGCTCTATGCACGCCGCACAGAGCTTTTTCTCCCACGTAGTGGATAGCTCCTCCGTGCATATAGCACATACCATGTGCTTGGATTTGGCTGTGCATTTACGCCCCTGAAACAGAAAAAATTAACAATCGCACATTGCGAGCAGGCATTCACGGAGATCACTCACCCTCCTTGTGGAACGAGAGATACAGTCTCGGGCGTAGGGATTATTTCCACCGCTGAATCCACTTCTGCCTGTGCTGCCAGGGTGGAGCTTTGGCTGCGCCACGATCCTGTGTGACCGCTGCTGCTGCGCTGCTGGGAAGAGTTGCGCTGGCGCTGTAAATGCTGGCGCTGTTCCTGCGTCTGCCGCGGCCCCTGCTTCGGGGACCGCCACCGCATCTCCTTCTCTTTCGGCTTTTCGCTCATGGTGACTGCTCCTTTCCCCTTTAGTGGGGTTTTAAACATGAGTGCCCTCTTTTTTTTTTTTCTTCCCCCTTTTGAATTTGGCGCCGCCCTCTACCCAGCGGTCCCCGTGCCCCCGCCTGAAGTGGCCGCCCACGCATGCGCACTGTGGATTTCCCAGCAGTGCACTGCGGCCTCATCTTTAATGTCGCTGTGCTTGTGCGCGCGCGACCCGCCGGCGTCCTGTGAGCGCCCGGTGCCAGCATTCTGCACCCGCCTGCAGAGGCCCCGTCTCCCGCGGCTCCCGGTGGCCGCCGCCACCCTCCACCGCTCCAAAGCCCTGTACCTTGCGGCTCCTGGTTTCCGCCGCCACCCCCCTCCGGGTCGCTCC
This sequence comes from Dendrobates tinctorius, assembly GCF_039654945.1. Lineage (NCBI taxonomy): Eukaryota > Metazoa > Chordata > Amphibia > Anura > Dendrobatidae > Dendrobates > Dendrobates tinctorius. The sequence goes on along the minus strand of NW_027361893.1, from coordinate 2,852,977 downwards.
GCGGTGCAGCCGAGGCCCTGTATCTTGCGGCTCCCGGTGGCCGCCGCCACCCTCCACAGGCTGTCCAGGCCCGGCACTCAGCGGGGGGGCTCTCCTGTAGTGACCGCCACCACTACTCGTAGGAGGCAGCATCCCCCCCCCCTTCTTTTCCTGGGATTGGCAGACTTGCTCCATCTTCACTGCCTCTCCCCACTCACCCTCAAGGCCCGCTGACCCCGGTGGCGGTGCTTCGGGGAAAGCCCGCACAAGGCCTTGATCCAGCCGAGGCAGGGAGCCCCGCTGCCTATTACCAGACTGGCTCGGTCCCCAGCATCCCGCGTCGACTGCAGGTATGTGCTGTAGGTTCCTCGTCAGGGACAGGAAACCAACTGATGTGGGAGAGAGGTACCGCCTTTTCCATCTGTAGGTTTCCTGTCCCTGATGGCGGATCCCTCTCTCCGTGGTGCCATCATGGGGGAAAGAGAAAATACCCAAAAGTGACACCATTCTAAAAACGGCACCCCTCAAGGTAGTCAAAACCGCATTCAATAAGTTTATTAACCCTTTAGGTACTTCACAAGAATTGAAGCAGTTTGGAAGGAAAAAACAAACATTTAACTTTTTTTCCCCAAAAATGTTACTTCGGACAAAATTTTTTTTATTTTGTCAAGGGTATCTGAAAATGAACCACAATATTTGTTGGGCAATTTCTCCTGAGTACACCGATACCCCATGTGTGGAGGAAGACCAAGCTTTAGGCGCACGGCAGTGCTCGGAAGGGTAGAAGCATCATATTTGAGGTTTTGAATGTCAAATTGGCTGGAATTCAGAGCGGATGCCATGTCGCATTTGGAGAGCCCCTGATGTACCTAAACAGTGGAAACCCCCTATAAGTGATGCTATTTTGCAAACTAGACCCCCCAAGGAACTTATCTAGACGTGTGGTGAGAACTTTGACCCCCCCAGGTGTTTCACTAAAGTTTATAACGCCCGGACGTGGCAATAAAAGAAAAAAAAAAAAATCATTTTCTTCACAAACATGATCATTTAGTCCCCATTTGTTTTATTTTTCCAATGGTAACAGAAAGTTGTCCAATTTATCCTGAGTATGCCGACAACCCGTATGTGGGAGAAAACTACTGTTTGGGCGCATGGCAGAGCTCGGAAGGGAAGTAGTGACGTTTTGGAATGCAGACTTTGATGGAATGGTCTGCTGGCGTCATGCTCCGTTTGCAGAGCCCCAGATGTGCCTAAACAGTGGAAACCCCAAGTGACTCCATTTTGGAAACTAGACCCCCTAGGAACTTATCTAGATGTGTGATGAGAACTTTGAACCCCAAGGGCTTCACAGAAGTTTATAACAGAGCCGTAATATTAAAATCATTTTTTTCACAAAAATGATCTTTTCACCCCCAATTTTTATTTTCCCAAGGGTAACAGGACCCCAAAAGTTATTGTGCAAATTGTCGTGAGTACGCTGATACCCCATATGTGGGTGTAAACGACTGTTTGGGCGCATGGCAGAGCTCGGAACCGACCTCCACCCGCAGAGCCGCACTCCACATAGAGAATAATGGAGCCTCAAGCACCGACCTCCACCCGCAGAGCCACACTCCACATAGAGAATAATGGGGCCTCCTGCACCGACCTCCACCCGCAGAGCCGCACTCCACATAGAGAATAATGGAGCCTCCAGCACCAACCTCCACCCGCAGAGCCGCACTCCACATAGAGAATAATGGAGCCTCCAGCACCGACCTCCACCCGCAGAGCCGCACTCCACATAGAGAATAATGGAGCCTCCAGCACCGACCTCCATCCGCACTCCACATAGAGAATAATGGAGCCTCCAGCACCTACCTCCACCCGCAGAGCCGCACTCCACATAGAGAATAATGGAGCCTCCGGCACCAACCTCCATCCGCAGAGCCGCACTCCACATAAAGAATAATGGAGCCTCCAGCACCGACCTCCACCCGCAGAGCCACACTCCACATAAAGAATAATGGAGCCTCCAGCACTGACCTCCACCCGCAGAGCCACACTCCACATAGAGAATAATGGAGCCTCCAGCACCGACCTCCACCCACAGAGCCTCACTCCACATAGAGAATAATGGAGCCTCCAGCACCGACCTCCACCCGCAGAGCCACACTCCACATACAGAATAATGGAGCCTCCAGCACCGACCTCCACCCGCAGAGCCGCACTCCACATAGAGAATAATGGAGCCTCCAGCACCGACCTCCACCCGCAGAGCCGCACTCCACATAGAGAATAATGGAGCCTCCGGCACCGACCTCCACCCACACTCCACATAGAGAATAATGGAGCCTCCGGCACCGACCTCCACCCGCACTCCTCATAGAGAATAATGGAGCCTCCAGCACCGACCTCCACCCGCAGAGCCGCACTCCACATAGAGAATAATGGAGCCTCCAGCACCGACCTCCACCCGCAGAGCCGCACTCCACATAGAGAATAATGGAGCCTCCAGCACCGACCTCCACCCGCAGAGCCGCACTCCACATAGAGAATAATGGAGCCTCCAGCACCGACCTCCACCCGCAGAGCCGCACTCCATATAGAGAATAATGGAGCCTCCAGCACCGACCTCCACCCGCAGAGCCGCACTCCACATAGAGAATAATGGAGCCTCCAGCACCGACCTCCACCCGCAGAGCCGCACTCCACATAGAGAATAATGGAGCCTCCAGCACCGACTTCCACCCACACTCCACATAGAGAATAATGGAGCCTCCGGCACCGACCTCCACCCGCACTCCTCATAGAGAATAATGGAGCCTCCAGCACCGACCTCCACCCGCAGAGCCGCACTCCACATAGAGAATAATGGAGCCTCCAGCACCGACCTCCACCTGCAGAGCCGCACTCCACATAGAGAATAATGGAGCCTCCAGCACCGACCTCCACCCGCAGAGCCGCACTCCACATAGAGAATAATGGAGCCTCCAGCACCGACCTCCACCCGCAGAGCCGCACTCCACATAGAGAATAATGGAGCCTCCGGCACCGACCTCCACCCGCAGAGCCGCACTCCACATAGAGAATAATGGAGCCTCCGGCACCGACCTCCACCCGCAGAGCCGCACTCCATATAGAGAATAATGGAGCCTCCAGCACCGACCTCCACCCGCAGAGCCGCACTCCACATAGAGAATAATGGAGCCTCCAGCACCGACCTCCACCCGCACTCCACATAGAGAATAATGGAGCCTCCGGCACCGACCTCCACCCGCAGAGCCACACTCCACATAGAGAATAATGGAGCCTCCAGCACCGACCTCCACCCGCAGAGCCGCACTCCACATAGAGAATAATGGAGCCTCCAGCACCGACCTCCACCCGCAGAGCCGCACTCCACATAGAGAATAATGGAGCCTCCAGCACCGACCTCCACCCGCAGAGCCGCACTCCACATAGAGAATAATGGAGCCTCCAGCACCGACCTCCACCCGCAGAGCCGCACTCCACATAGAGAATAATGGAGCCTCCAGCACCGACCTCCACCCGCAGAGCCGCACTCCATATAGAGAATAATGGAGCCTCCAGCACCGACCTCCACCCGCAGAGCCGCACTCCACATAGAGAATAATGGAGCCTCCAGCACCGACCTCCACCCGCAGAGCCGCACTCCACATAGAGAATAATGGAGCCTCCAGCACCGACCTCCACCCACACTCCACATAGAGAATAATGGAGCCTCCGGCACCGACCTCCACCCGCACTCCTCATAGAGAATAATGGAGCCTCCAGCACCGACCTCCACCCGCAGAGCCGCACTCCACATAGAGAATAATGGAGCCTCCAGCACCGACCTCCACCCGCAGAGCCGCACTCCACATAGAGAATAATGGATCCTCCAGCACCGACCTCCACCCACAGAGCCGCACTCCACATAGAGAATAATGGAGCCTCCAGCACCGACCTCCACCCGCAGAGCCGCACTCCACATAGAGAATAATGGAGCCTCCGGCACCGACCTCCACCCACACTCCACATAGAGAATAATGGAGCCTCCAGCACCGACCTCCACCCGCACTCCTCATAGAGAATAATGGAGCCTCCAGCACCGACCTCCACCCGCAGAGCCGCACTCCACATAGAGAATAATGGAGCCTCCAGCACCGACCTCCACCCGCAGAGCCGCACTCCACATAGAGAATAATGGAGCCTCCAGCACCGACCTCCACCCGCAGAGCCGCACTCCACATAGAGAATAATGGAGCCTCCGGCACCGACCTCCACCCACACTCCACATAGAGAATAATGGAGCCTCCAGCACCGACCTCCACCCGCACTCCTCATAGAGAATAATGGAGCCTCCAGCACCGACCTCCACCCGCAGAGCCACACTCCACATAGAGAATAATGGAGCCTCCAGCACCGACCTCCACCCACAGAGCCGCACTCCATATAGAGAATAATGGAGCCTCCAGCACCGACCTCCACCCGCAGAGCCGCACTCCACATAGAGAATAATGGAGCCTCCAGCACCGACCTCCACCCACAGAGCCGCACTCCACATAGAGAATAATGGAGCCTCCAGCACCGACCTCCACCCGCAGAGCCGCACTCCACATAGAGAATAATGGAGCCTCCAGCACCGACCTCCACCCGCAGAGCCGCACTCCACATAGAGAATAACGGAGCCTCCGGCACCGACCTCCACCCGCAGAGCCGCACTCCACATAGAGAATAACGGAGCCTCCAGCACCGACCTCCACCCGCAGAGCCGCACTCCACATAGAGAATAATGGAGCCTCCAGCACCGACCTCCACCCACACTCCACATAGAGAATAATGGAGCCTCCAGCACCGACCTCCACCCACAGAGCCGCACTCCACATAGAGAATAATGGAGCCTCCAGCACCGACCTCCACCCGCAGAGCCACACTCCACATAGAGAATAATGGAGCCTCCAGCACCGACCTCCACCCGCAGAGCCGCACTCCACATAGAGAATAATGGAGCCTCCAGCACCGACCTCCACCCACAGAGCCGCACTCCACATAGAGAATAATGGAGCCTCCGGCACCGACCTCCACCCGCACTCCACATAGAGAATAATGGAGCCTCCAGCACCGACCTCCACCCGCACTCCACATAGAGAATAATGGAGCCTCCAGCACCGACCTCCACCCGCAGAGCCACACTCCACATAGAGAATAATGGAGCCTCCAGCACCGACCTCCACCTGCAGAGCCGCACTCCACATAGAGAATAATGGAGCCTCCAGCACTGACCTCCACCCGCAGAGCCGCACTCCACATAGAGAATAATGGAGCCTCCAGCACCGACCTCCACCCGCACTCCACATAGAGAATAATGGAGCCTCCAGCACCGACCTCCACCCGCAGAGCCACACTCCACATAGAGAATAATGGAGCCTCCAGCACCGACCTCCACCCGCAGAGCCGCACTCCACATAGAGAATAATGCAGCCTCCAGCACCGACCTCCACCCGCAGAGCCGCACTCCACATAGAGAATAATGGAGCCTCCAGCACCGACCTCCACCCGCACTCCACATAGAGAATAATGGAGCCTCCAGCACCGACCTCCACCCGCAGAGCCGCACTCCACATAGAGAATAATGGAGCCTCCAGCACTTACCTCCACCCGCAGAGCCACACTCCACATAGAGAATAATGGAGCCTCCATCACTGACCTCCACCCGCAGAGCCACACTCCACATAGAGAATAATGGAGCCTCCATCACTGACCTCCACCCGCAGAGCCACACTCCACATAGAGAATAATGGCACCTCCAGCACCGACCTCCACCCGCAGAGCCACACTCCACATAGAGAATAATGGAGCCTCCGGCACCGACCTCCACCCGCAGAGCCGCACTCCAGATAGAGAATAATGGAGCCTCCATCACTGACCTCCACCCGCAGAGCCACACTCCACATAGAGAATAATGGAGCCTCCCGCACTTACCTCCACCCGCAGAGCCACACTCCACATAGAGAATAATGGAGCCTCCAGCACCGACCTCCACCCGCAGAGCCACACTCCACATAGAGAATAATGGGGCCTCCTGCACCGACCTCCACCCGCAGAGCCGCACTCCACATAGAGAATAATGGAGCCTCCAGCACCAACCTCCACCCGCAGAGCCGCACTCCACAGAGAATAATGGAGCCTCCAGCACCGACCTCCACCCGCAGAGCCGCACTCCACATAGAGAATAATGGAGCCTCCAGCACCGACCTCCATCCGCACTCCACATAGAGAATAATGGAGCCTCCAGCACCTACCTCCACCCGCAGAGCCGCACTCCACATAGAGAATAATGGAGCCTCCGGCACCAACCTCCATCCGCAGAGCCGCACTCCACATAAAGAATAATGGAGCCTCCAGCACCGACCTCCACCCGCAGAGCCACACTCCACATAAAGAATAATGGAGCCTCCAGCACTGACCTCCACCCGCAGAGCCACACTCCACATAGAGAATAATGGAACCTCCAGCACCGACCTCCACCCACAGAGCCTCACTCCACATAGAGAATAATGGAGCCTCCAGCACCGACCTCCACCCGCAGAGCCACACTCCACATACAGAATAATGGAGCCTCCAGCACCGACCTCCACCCGCAGAGCCGCACTCCACATAGAGAATAATGGAGCCTCCAGCACTGACCTCCACCCGCAGAGCGGCACTCCACATAGAGAATAATGGAGCCTCCGGCACCGACCTCCACCCACACTCCACATAGAGAATAATGGAGCCTCCAGCACCGACCTCCACCCGCACTCCTCATAGAGAATAATGGAGCCTCCAGCACCGACCTCCACCCGCAGAGCCGCACTCCACATAGAGAATAATGGAGCCTCCAGCACCGACCTCCACCCGCAGAGCCGCACTCCACATAGAGAATAATGGAGCCTCCGGCACCGACCTCCACCCACACTCCACATAGAGAATAATGGAGCCTCCAGCACCGACCTCCACCCGCACTCCTCATAGAGAATAATGGAGCCTCCAGCACCGACCTCCACCCGCAGAGCCACACTCCACATAGAGAATAATGGAGCCTCCAGCACCGACCTCCACCCACAGAGCCGCACTCCATATAGAGAATAATGGAGCCTCCAGCACCGACCTCCACCCGCAGAGCCGCACTCCACATAGAGAATAATGGAGCCTCCAGCACCGACCTCCACCCACAGAGCCGCACTCCACATAGAGAATAATGGAGCCTCCAGCACCGACCTCCACCCGCAGAGCCGCACTCCACATAGAGAATAATGGAGCCTCCAGCACCGACCTCCACCCGCAGAGCCGCACTCCACATAGAGAATAACGGAGCCTCCGGCACCGACCTCCACCCGCAGAGCCGCACTCCACATAGAGAATAACGGAGCCTCCAGCACCGACCTCCACCCGCAGAGCCGCACTCCACATAGAGAATAATGGAGCCTCCAGCACCGACCTCCACCCACACTCCACATAGAGAATAATGGAGCCTCCAGCACCGACCTCCACCCACAGAGCCGCACTCCACATAGAGAATAATGGAGCCTCCAGCACCGACCTCCACCCGCAGAGCCGCACTCCACATAGAGAATAATGGAGCCTCCAGCACCGACCTCCACCCGCACTCCACATAGAGAATAATGGAGCCTCCAGCACCGACCTCCACCCACAGAGCCGCACTCCACATAGAGAATAATGGAGCCTCCAGCACCGACCTCCACCCGCAGAGCCGCACTCCACATAGAGAATAATGGAGCCTCCAGCACCGACCTCCACCTGCAGAGCCGCACTCCATATAGAGAATAATGGAGCCTCCAGCACCGACCTCCACCCGCAGAGCCACACTCCACATAGAGAATAATGGAGCCTCCAGCACCGACCTCCACCCGCAGAGCCGCACTCCACATAGAGAATAATGGAGCCTCCGGCACCGACCTCCACCCGCAGAGCCGCACTCCACATAGAGAATAATGGAGCCTCCGGCACCGACCTCCACCCGCACTCCACATAGAGAATAATGGAGCCTCCAGCACCGACCTCCACCCGCACTCCACATAGAGAATAATGGAGCCTCCAGCACCGACCTCCACCCGCAGAGCCACACTCCACATAGAGAATAATGGAGCCTCCAGCACCGACCTCCACCCGCAGAGCCGCACTCCACATAGAGAATAATGGAGCCTCCAGCACTGACCTCCACCCGCAGAGCCGCACTCCACATAGAGAATAATGGAGCCTCCAGCACCGACCTCCACCCGCACTCCACATAGAGAATAATGGAGCCTCCAGCACCGACCTCCACCCGCAGAGCCACACTCCACATAGAGAATAATGGAGCCTCCAGCACCGACCTCCACCCGCAGAGCCGCACTCCACATAGAGAATAATGCAGCCTCCAGCACCGACCTCCACCCGCAGAGCCGCACTCCACATAGAGAATAATGGAGCCTCCAGCACCGACCTCCACCCGCACTCCACATAGAGAATAATGGAGCCTCCAGCACCGACCTCCACCCGCAGAGCCGCACTCCACATAGAGAATAATGGAGCCTCCAGCACTTACCTCCACCCGCAGAGCCACACTCCACATAGAGAATAATGGAGCCTCCATCACTGACCTCCACCCGCAGAGCCACACTCCACATAGAGAATAATGGAGCCTCCATCACTGACCTCCACCCGCAGAGCCACACTCCACATAGAGAATAATGGCACCTCCAGCACCGACCTCCACCCGCAGAGCCACACTCCACATAGAGAATAATGGAGCCTCCGGCACCGACCTCCACCCGCAGAGCCGCACTCCAGATAGAGAATAATGGAGCCTCCATCACTGACCTCCACCCGCAGAGCCACACTCCACATAGAGAATAATGGAGCCTCCCGCACTTACCTCCACCCGCAGAGCCACACTCCACATAGAGAATAATGGAGCCTCCAGCACCGACCTCCACCCGCAGAGCCACACTCCACATAGAGAATAATGGGGCCTCCTGCACCGACCTCCACCCGCAGAGCCGCACTCCACATAGAGAATAATGGAGCCTCCAGCACCAACCTCCACCCGCAGAGCCGCACTCCACAGAGAATAATGGAGCCTCCAGCACCGACCTCCACCCGCAGAGCCGCACTCCACATAGAGAATAATGGAGCCTCCAGCACCGACCTCCATCCGCACTCCACATAGAGAATAATGGAGCCTCCAGCACCTACCTCCACCCGCAGAGCCGCACTCCACATAGAGAATAATGGAGCCTCCGGCACCAACCTCCATCCGCAGAGCCGCACTCCACATAAAGAATAATGGAGCCTCCAGCACCGACCTCCACCCGCAGAGCCACACTCCACATAAAGAATAATGGAGCCTCCAGCACTGACCTCCACCCGCAGAGCCACACTCCACATAGAGAATAATGGAGCCTCCAGCACCGACCTCCACCCACAGAGCCTCACTCCACATAGAGAATAATGGAGCCTCCAGCACCGACCTCCACCCGCAGAGCCACACTCCACATACAGAATAATGGAGCCTCCAGCACCGACCTCCACCCGCAGAGCCGCACTCCACATAGAGAATAATGGAGCCTCCAGCACTGACCTCCACCCGCAGAGCCGCACTCCACATAGAGAATAATGGAGCCTCCGGCACCGACCTCCACCCACACTCCACATAGAGAATAATGGAGCCTCCAGCACCGACCTCCACCCGCACTCCTCAGAGAATAATGGAGCCTCCAGCACCGACCTCCACCCGCAGAGCCGCACTCCACATAGAGAATAATGGAGCCTCCAGCACCGACCTCCACCCGCAGAGCCGCACTCCACATAGAGAATAATGGAGCCTCCAGCACCGACCTCCACCCGCAGAGCCGCACTCCACATAGAGAATAATGGAGCCTCCAGCACCGACCTCCACCCGCAGAGCCGCACTCCACATAGAGAATAATGGAGCCTCCAGCACCGACCTCCACCCGCAGAGCCGCACTCCACATAGAGAATAATGGAGCCTCCGGCACCGACCTCCACCCGCAGAGCCGCACTCCACATAGAGAATAATGGAGCCTCCAGCACCGACCTCCACCCGCAGAGCCGCACTCCATATAGAGAATAATGGAGCCTCCAGCACCGACCTCCACCCGCACTCCACATAGAGAATAATGGAGCCTCCGGCACCGACCTCCACCCGCAGAGCCACACTCCACATAGAGAATAATGGAGCCTCCAGCACCGACCTCCACCCGCAGAGCCGCACTCCATATAGAGAATAATGGAGCCTCCAGCACCGACCTCCACCCGCAGAGCCGCACTCCACATAGAGAATAATGGAGCCTCCAGCACCGACCTCCACCCGCAGAGCCGCACTCCACATAGAGAATAATGGAGCCTCCGGCACCGACCTCCACCCGCACTCCACATAGAGAATAATGGAGCCTCCAGCACCGACCTCCACCCGCACTCCACATAGAGAATAATGGAGCCTCCAGCACCGACCTCCACCCGCACTCCACATAGAGAATAATGGAGCCTCCAGCACCGACCTCCACCCGCAGAGCCACACTCCACATAGAGAATAATGGAGCCTCCAGCACCGACCTCCACCCGCAGAGCCGCACTCCACATAGAGAATAATGGAGCCTCCAGCACTGACCTCCACCCGCAGAGCCGCACTCCACATAGAGAATAATGGAGCCTCCAGCACCGACCTCCACCCGCACTCCACATAGAGAATAATGGAGCCTCCAGCACCGACCTCCACCCGCAGAGCCACACTCCACATAGAGAATAATGGAGCCTCCAGCACCGACCTCCACCCGCAGAGCCGCACTCCACATAGAGAATAATGGAGCCTCCAGCACCGACCTCCACCCGCAGAGCCACACTCCACATAGAGAATAATGGGGCCTCCTGCACCGACCTCCACCCGCAGAGCCGCACTCCACATAGAGAATAATGGAGCCTCCAGCACCAACCTCCACCCGCAGAGCCGCACTCCACATAGAGAATAATGGAGCCTCCAGCACCGACCTCCACCCGCAGAGCCGCACTCCACATAGAGAATAATGGAGCCTCCAGCACCGACCTCCATCTGCACTCCACATAGAGAATAATGGAGCCTCCAGCACCTACCTCCACCCGCAGAGCCGCACTCCACATAGAGAATAATGGAGCCTCCGGCACCAACCTCCATCCGCAGAGCCGCACTCCACATAAAGAATAATGGAGCCTCCAGCACCGACCTCCACCCGCAGAGCCACACTCCACATAAAGAATAATGGAGCCTCCAGCACTGACCTCCACCCGCAGAGCCACACTCCACATAGAGAATAATGGAGCCTCCAGCACCGACCTCCACCCACAGAGCCTCACTCCACATAGAGAATAATGGAGCCTCCAGCACCGACCTCCACCCGCAGAGCCACACTCCACATACAGAATAATGGAGCCTCCAGCACCGACCTCCACCCGCAGAGCCACACTCCACATAGAGAATAATGGAGCCTCCGGCACCGACCTCCACCCACACTCCACATAGAGAATAATGGAGCCTCCAGCACCGACCTCCACCCGCACTCCTCATAGAGAATAATGGAGCCTCCAGCACCGACCTCCACCCGCAGAGCCGCACTCCACATAGAGAATAATGGAGCCTCCAGCACCGACCTCCACCCGCAGAGCCGCACTCCACATAGAGAATAATGGAGCCTCCAGCACCGACCTCCACCCGCAGAGCCGCACTCCACATAGAGAATAATGGAGCCTCCAGCACCGACCTCCACCCGCAGAGCCGCACTCCACATAGAGAATAATGGAGCCTCCAGCACCGACCTCCACCCGCAGAGCCGCACTCCACATAGAGAATAATGGAGCCTCCGGCACCGACCTCCACCCGCAGAGCCGCACTCCATATAGAGAATAATGGAGCCTCCAGCACCGACCTCCACCCGCAGAGCCGCACTCCACATAGAGAATAATGGAGCCTCCAGCACCGACCTCCACCCGCAGAGCCACACTCCACATAGAGAATAATGGATCCTCCAGCACCGACCTCCACCCACAGAGCCGCACTCCACATAGAGAATAATGGAGCCTCCAGCACCGACCTCCACCTGCAGAGCCGCACTCCATATAGAGAATAATGGAGCCTCCAGCACCGACCTCCACCCGCAGAGCCACACTCCACATAGAGAATAATGGAGCCTCCAGCACCGACCTCCACCCGCAGAGCCGCACTCCACATAGAGAATAATGGAGCCTCCAGCACCGACCTCCACCCGCAGAGCCGCACTCCACATAGAGAATAATGGAGCCTCCGGCACCGACCTCCACCCACACTCCACATAGAGAATAATGGAGCCTCCAGCACCGACCTCCACCCGCACTCCTCATAGAGAATAATGGTACTCTTGTATTTAATTTAAAAATCCAAAAGGATTCACGATTTAATAATTTTCTCCTGAAATCACCTCCCCTAGTAGATCTATAGACTTTCTCTATTGCTATAATTTTGAGACTATCAGTTTTACCTCCATGAACAGTTTTACAATGATAAGAAACTGCTGAAATATTATAATTACTACTAGTAGCTTCTGACAAGTGTTTCCTAATTCTCTTTTTAAGAGGTCCTATTGTACAGCCTACATATTGTAGGTTACAAAAAACGCATTCAATAACATATATTACTCCTTCTGAATTACAATTTATGTGAGACTGAATAGGGTATGATATGCCAGTAACACTAGAAGTGAATCTGCTGGTTTTAACCACATAGTTGCAGACTTTACAGGGATGATGTCCACATTTGGAAAAGCCTTTATATGACAACCAAGTATTATTTTTAGTTCTCCTATTGCTGATAAAAAGACTGGGGGATAAGATATCGCTCAAAGCAGGAGCTTTCCTGGCTATGTATCGTATCTGGGTATTGTCCAGAATTTGACCAAGTTTATTATCATTGTGTAAAATAGGTAAATATTTTTTGACAATGTCCTTTATCTTATTGAATTGTGGACTGTACATGGTAGAAAAACTAACTATAGGACGGTCATGATTATTGCAGGAGGCCCGTGTGCGATTCTTTTTCTTGTTAGCAGTAACTCCAGTGTGTACAAGGCTCAAAGGAGATTCATTCAGCAGGGTGAGTCTATCGATCCTGCTGACAATATTATCAGCTTTCCTTAGCATCCAATTAGCATATCCTCTGTCCTTAAGTCTAGAGAGGGTTTTGTTTGATTCTTTAGCAAATGTTATAGGTGAACTACAATTTCTTTTTAACCTAATTAATTCTCCCACTGGAATGTTTTTAACCACGTGCTTGGGGTGACAAGAATAAGCTTGTAAAATTGAATTTGTATCTGTGGGTTTTCTGAAAGGAAAAACGCAGACCTTTTGGCTGTCAGGGTTCACAGACAAAGTCACATCCAGATAACTGATAGAAAAATCTGACTGTAAATGTAAATGAAAGATTAAAATCATTCATATTAATATAGCTAATGAAATCAGTAATCCCTGAGATGTCTCCCTTCAAGATCAGAATCAGGTCATCTATAAAGCGACCATATAGTTGTATATTTTGTGAAAAGGGATTATTGTTCATAAGATATATTTCTCTTCCCAAACAGCTACTGTAATATTAGCTAAAGCTGGGGAACATTTACCCCCCATACTTACTCCTTGTTTTTGTAAGAAAAAAATTCCATCAAATGAAAAATAATTATGTGAGAGAAGAAAGGAAACTGCATCCACAATGAAGGATTGAATTTCTATCACATATGTGCTGTATTTGTCCAAAAAGAATGTGAGACTAGAGATAATCACATTGTGTGGTATGGACGGGTATAAACCCACCACATCACAAGTAATCCATGAATATTCTGGTGACCAATGATAATCATCCAAGGCAGAGATTAACATTTTGGTGTCTCTGATATATCCTGGAAGATCAATGACCAAAGGTTGTAGGTAATGATCAACCCACTCTGCCAATTTCTCTGAAAAAGACCCTATCCCCGAAATTATAGTTCTAAAGTGGGGGGGGAACAAATCCTTGTGGATTTTAGGAAACGCATGATAAATGGGAATCACAGGGTTCTTGATATTAACATAATCATAAATTTTCTGTGTTATGGCCCCTGTGACTAAACCATCGTTTAATAATTTTGACAAATCACACTGAAATTTAGACGTGGGATCACTAGAAATCTTGGAATAGGTAGCAGAATCATTCAAAATGCGCAGATTTTCTGAATAATACAGACCAGCATTAAGCACGACTACTCCACCCCCTTTATCTGCCTGTCTCACCAGAATGTCAGCATTATCTTTTAACTCTTTCATAGCTGCTCTCTCTTGTGCTGTTAAATTGTCATATGTCATTTCTGTTATTTTATCAAGCTCCACTAAATCTTTCTCTATTAGTTCTTGGAATATATCTAGAATAGCAGGTCTGGACTGAACTGGATAAAACCCTGGATTGGGCATTTTAAAGAGATCATTTAAAGTCCTATTTTTTGGTAAGGAATGTGATTGTAAGTCTCTAAGAGTGGAATAGCCTATAAGATCTTTAAAAGAAAAATTTCCATAGGGAAAAATTAACTCAGGAATATTTGTAGATCCAGACAGTGACAAGGTCTCTGAAGAGGTGGACTGGTGGTCAAAATGACATTTCAAAGTTAAATTTCTGGCAAACTTATTCACATCTAGAAGAGTCTGATAAATATCAAATTTGTTGACTGGACTAAATCCCAAGCCTTTGCTCAAGAGAGTCATATGAGCTTCTGATAGGATATAGCTTGAAAGATTTATTACAGGGCATGTTGATATCTCCTCCTGTTTCTGAAGTGGTAGTTTCTTTTTATGTTTCCTCCCCGCTCTTCTCCGTCGTTTTTTGATCTCCTTACGATAATTCCATCACTACGGATATCCTCAGAATGATTAGTGTTGAAGGAAGCATCCAAGAACTCTTCTGACGTATTCAGATTAGAACTGGAAGACACTGTTGAATCATGAGTGAAGCTGACCCTGCGATCTCTATGGTGAAAGCCTGAAAAACCATGCTGATATCGTTTTTTACCTTCTTGAAAAGGACGGCTTTTCTTCCAGGAATAGACCTGGTTCAATTCAAAGTCGCGTTTGTCTCTTGTGAATTTACTGCGTTTTATATCTGCAATATATTCTTCCAGTTTGGAAAGATTTTTTTCCATTCTTGAATTAAATTTGTCAAAGTCTTTCACATTATTGTGTTTGTTCAGAGAAGTCTGCATCTTAGTGATCTCTTCTTTAACACAAGTCATCTCCAGTTCCTCATATTTAATAATCAACTCCATTAATTTGAAAGAACTTTGTGTAAGGATCTGCTCCCACTCTATCTGAAGGTGTCTGAGTAGATGAAGGTAGGTCTTTTATTCAGTCTCAATCCCCTAGGGATAAGTTTTTTCGTCAGATAAGATTTTAGAGAGGTCATGTCCCACCATAATCTGGTTTCCTTATTTTTCCGATTTTCCAGTTTATTAAAAAGGTTTTCTAAAGACTCTACCTGCGAGACCCCACTGCTCACATTAGTAACATCATCTGTAGAGTCAAAAATGGCTGCAAAGATATGCTGCCTATTTCTGTCCAAATCCATGTCCATAGAATTAGTGTTTACAAGCGTCCACAACAATTATAGAGTAAGGGAGCAGGACTAGATCATAAATATAATTATAGAAGGATAGGGAAAATGAAGGGAGGTCAGCTCACCAGTCAATAATACTTGGTTGTCATATAAAGGCTTTTCCAAATGTGGACATCATCCCTGTAAAGTCTGCAACTATGTGGTTAAAACCAGCAGATTCACTTCTAGTGTTACTGGCATATCATACCCTATTCAGTCTCACATAAATTGTAATTCAGAAGGAGTAATATATGTTATTGAATGCGTTTTTTGTAACCTACAATATGTAGGCTGCACAATAGGACCTCTCAAAAAGAGAATTAGGAAACACTTGTCAGAAGCTACTAGTAGTAATTATAATATTTCAGCAGTTTCTTATCATTGTAAAACTGTTCATGGAGGTAAAACTGATAGCCTCAAAATTATAGCAATAGAGAAAGTCTATAGATCTACTAGGGGAGGTGATTTCAGGAGAAAATTATTAAATCGTGAATCCTTTTGGATTTTTAAATTAAATACAAGAGTACCATTAGGTCTGAACAAACGACTTGATTTAATATTGCAATTAGATTGATATTTTCTTCTGTATATTTATATTCTACTTAGTCCTATTCTATTCTGGTTATTCTGATAATTTTTGTGATTGTTATTATATTCTTATGATATCTTTTTATTAGTTTTTTTTTTTTTTTTTTTTTTTTTTTTTCCTGTTTTTCCGACTAGTTTTTGTTTCAGCTCCACATTAGGCTGAGTGTTTGCAAGAGTTAACTGGTAGGGATACTCCCTATTTTCATTAATTCTTTTGTCCAACACCTGTGATTTACTAGTTTTTGTACTATTTGTAGTCGTCAGTATTGGTCTAGTGTGAACCATGAGTAAGACCCTCTAGGTCGAAACGCGTTGGTTGGAGACCACCAGAGACCCCATCTGCCTGTATGTCCTTATCCACACTTTTTTCTGTTCGATTTTAAGAATTTACAATAAATGATGTATTTTTAACTGAAGTCCAGCGCTGGAGATTCCATCCTTTATTTTACATAGAGAATAATGGAGCCTCCAGCACCGACCTCCACCCGCACTCCACATAGAGAATAATGGAGCCTCCAGCACCGACCTCCACCCGCAGAGCCACACTCCACATAGAGAATAATGGAGCCTCCAGCACCGACCTCCACCCGCAGAGCCGCACTCCACATAGAGAATAATGGAGCCTCCGGCACCGACCTCCACCCGCAGAGCCGCACTCCACATAGAGAATAATGGAGCCTCCGGCACCGACCTCCACCCGCAGAGCCGCACTCCACATAGAGAATAATGGAGCCTCCAGCACTGACCTCCACCCGCAGAGCCGCACTCCACATAGAGAATAATGGAGCCTCCAGCACCGACCTCCACCCGCAGAGCCGCACTCCACATAGAGAATAATGGAGCCTCCAGCACCGACCTCCACCCGCAGAGCCGCACTCCACATAGAGAATAATGGAGCCTCCAGCACTGACCTCCACCCGCAGAGCCGCACTCCACATAGATAATAATGGAGCCTCCAGCACCGACCTCCACCTGCAGAGCCGCACTCCACATAGAGAATAATGGAGCCTCCAGCACTGACCTCCACCCGCAGAGCCGCACTCCACATAGAGAATAATGGAGCCTCCAGCACCGACCTCCACCCACACTCCACATAGAGAATAATGGAGCCTCCAGCACCGACCTCCACCCGCAGAGCCGCACTCCACATAGAGAATAATGGAGCCTCCAGCACCGACCTCCACCCGCAGAGCCGCACTCCACATAGAGAATAATGGAGCCTCCAGCACCGACCTCCACCCGCAGAGCCACACTCCACATAGAGAATAATGGAGCCTCCAGCACCGACCTCCACCCGCAGAGCCGCACTCCACATAGAGAATAATGCAGCCTCCAGCACCGACCTCCACCCGCAGAGCCGCACTCCACATAGAGAATAATGGAGCCTCCAGCACCGACCTCCACCCGCACTCCACATAGAGAATAATGGAGCCTCCAGCACCGACCTCCACCCGCAGAGCCGCACTCCACATAGAGAATAATGGAGCCTCCAGCACCGACCTCCACCCGCAGAGCCACACTCCACATAGAGAATAATGGAGCCTCCATCACTGACCTCCACCCGCAGAGCCACACTCCACATAGAGAATAATGGCACCTCCAGCACCGATCTCCACCCGCAGAGCCACACTCCACATAGAGAATAATGGAGCCTCCGGCACCGACCTCCACCCGCAGAGCCGCACTCCAGATAGAGAATAATGGAGCCTCCAGCACCGACCTCCACCCGCAGAGCCGCACTCCACATAGAGAATAATGGAGCCTCCCGCACTTACCTCCACCCGCAGAGCCACACTCCACATAGAGAATAATGGAGCCTCCAGCACCGACCTCCACCCGCAGAGCCGCACTCCATATAGAGAATAAAGGAGCCTCCAGCACCGACCTCCACCCGCAGAGCCGCACTCCACATAGAGAATAATGGAGCCTCCAGCACCGACCTCCACCCGCAGAGCCGCACTCCACATAGAGAATAATGGAGCCTCCAGCACCGACCTCCACCCGCAGAGCCGCACTCCACATAGAGAATAACGGAGCCTCCAGCACCTACCTCCACCCGCAGAGCCGCCCTCCACATAGAGAATAATGGGGCCTCCGGCACCGACCTCCACCCGCAGAGCCGCACTCCATATAGAGAATAACGGAGCCTCCAGCACCGACCTCCACCCGCAGAGCCGCACTTCACATAGAGAATAATGGAGCCTCCAGCACCGACCTCCACCCACACTCCACATAGAGAATAATGGAGCCTCCAGCACCGACCTCCACCCACAGAGCCGCACTCCACATACAGAATAATGGAGCCTCCGGCACTGACCTCCACCCACAGAGCCGCACTCCACATAGAGAATAATGGAGCCTCCGGCACCGACCTCCACATAGAGAATAATGGAGCCTCCAGCACCGACCTCCACCCGCAGAGCCGCACTCCACATAGAGAATAATGGATCCTCCAGCACCGACCTCCACCCACAGAGCCGCACTCCACATAGAGAATAATGGAGCCTCCAGCACCGACCTCCACCCGCAGAGCCGCACTCCACATAGAGAATAATGGAGCCTCCCGCACCGACCTCCACCTGCAGAGCCGCACTCCATATAGAGAATAATGGAGCCTCCAGCACCGACCTCCACCCGCAGAGCCACACTCCACATAGAGAATAATGGAGCCTCCAGCACCGACCTCCACCCGCAGAGCCGCACTCCACAGAGAATAATGGAGCCTCCAGCACAGACCTCCACCCGCAGAGCCGCACTCCACATAGAGAATAATGGAGCCTCCGGCACCGACCTCCACCCGCAGAGCCGCACTCCACATAGAGAATAATGGAGCCTCCGGCACCGACCTCCACCCGCAGAGCCGCACTCCACATAGAGAATAATGGAGCCTCCAGCACTTACCTCCACCCACAGAGCCGCACTCCACATAGAGAATAATGGAGCCTCCAGCACCGACCTCCACCCGCAGAGCCGCACTCCACATAGAGAATAATGGAGCCTCCAGCACCGACCTCCACCCGCAGAGCCGCACTCCACATAGAGAATAATGGAGCCTCCGGCACCGACCTCCACCCGCAGAGCCACACTCCACATAGAGAATAATGGAGCCTCCAGCACCGACCTCCACCCGCAGAGCCGCACTCCACATAGAGAATAATGGAGCCTCCAGCACTTACCTCCACCCGCAGAGCCGCACTCCACATAGAGAATAATGGAGCCTCCAGCACCGACCTCCACCCGCAGAGCCGCACTCCACATAGAGAATAATGGAGCCTCCAGCACCGACCTCCACCCACAGAGCCACACTCCACATATATGGCTGCTCAGTGCGCACAGGACCTGTGATGAGGTCACAGGAGGGGAGGAGTCAGGGGTCACATGATCAGGGGCCTCAGTGAGTGGTTTCCCAGACGCTACAAGAAAAACGATCCCCAACTCACATCAGGACTATAAGATCCCGGGTACTTTCAGCTGCATCACATCTAATGGGGTGTACTTAATTATTTATACTAGATGTCCACCTGGTTGTCTGTATGTGGGGGAGATCGGGCAAAAACTGAGCAAGGGTGAATTCTCCTCGCCACACAATAAGTCTAGGTTCACATTTGCGGTTGAGTCCGCAGTGTATCGTCCGCAACCATGAACGCACGCACTCGCCTAAAAATGCGGCGGTTTCTTGCCGCATCATCTTATGCAAGACGTCAAATAAACGCGGCGTTTTTATGCATTTGCATTTTTTAATTGAATCTGTCACCCCTTTTTAGTGATATCATGTAAAGCTATCACCCAATTGTGCGTCCCATAAGGATTCTTTTAGGATCTTTTATTCCCCCCGACTCCGCACCTTTGATGCAAAAATACCTTTGTTATGTTGGCGAAGAGGTATGCAAATTGCCGCAGTCCGGTCCGATGGGCGTGGCTTAGTCGGCTTCTCTCTCCCCCCTCCTCGGCTTGCTGAGCATAATCTTCATCTGTGAATATCAGAGATAACGTTGGCTTGTGCATTCAAAGAGGCCTCTGGCGCCTGCGCAGTATGCTTTGCCCAACTGTGGGCAAAGCATATAAGCGGTACTGTGCATGCGCTGGTATTTTCCAGCACGGTCTATGCCCCGGAAGTCTTCACACTTCCGGGGCATAGACCGCGCTGGAAAATACCGGATCCAAGTACTTTAATTATAAAAAATACTTCTCTATAGTGCTCATGAGAAGGCGTGGTGGTGCTGGAGGAAGCAGGAACCGGTGTGTGTGAGCTGGTGGACGGCCTAGATGTAGCTGGAACCTGCGTGCTTGTGGCGGTCTACGGCTAGGCAGGATCAGGACTCTGGGTGATGGTAGTGGTGGGAATCCGCGCAGGAGCAGGACTAGGCGTGGTGTGGAGTGGCTCTCAGTTGCACTCGGCCTGGTGGAGGCGCTGTAGTGGATTGCGGCAGAACTGGGCATGGTGGTGGCCATACAGGGGTGTGCAGCAGAACTCGGTAGAGCTGTGAATCGGGTAACTGGTGGCACAGTGAGAAATACCGGTGCCAGCGGGTACAACCGAGTCTGCTGTATAGCCTTAACGTATGCAGCATTGCTGGCCTGCATCACATTCAGCTGAAGTTCAGGCGTAAGGTTTTCCGCCATGCCCCATTCAATGGCCGTAAAAAAATGATGTGCTGGCCTCTGTATGTCGGATTCCAGACAGTCAAGTCGCTGGTGGACAGACTGGAAAAGTGTGTCAACATGACTCCTAACACTTTCCAGTCTATCTACCATCGACTTCATGCCATCCTGGAAAACCGAGCTCAAGTGTAGAAACTCGGGCATGACTGTCCTGTCCGAGGCCTTCTGCTGCTGTCGGGAAGACCCATCATTAAAAAAAGAGGCAGAGGAGGCCTGGGACAGGGGAAGACCTGATGGGCCAGCTGCCTGTTCTTCAGCTTGTGATGCCGGCCTACTTGCTGCATCGCTGGTGGATGGCTGGGACTGCTCCGAGGCTATTCGTTGAAGGACCACTCCAGAGGATGAACCAGGTTCCAGGGTGCTGTGCCAGGTGCTGTGAAAAGGAAAGCCAAACATTAGTACCACAAAACAATAAATTGTACAAGCACCATCTCCTGTAGAATAGAAAAAAATCAGATTAGGGAACACAACACAAAAATACTTATGTTCTCTGAGCAAGGACAGGCCTCAGGAAAGCCAGCATACGGTGATGCTTGTACTTCCTGAGCCTTGCTGCACCACCACCACTGCGAGCCTGGTTCTCCTGTCTGAGATCCTTATTGAAGTGATCCTTCATTGAACGCCACCGGGTTCTGACTTTGGTCACTGTGAAGGGGGATAAAAAAAAAAGGGTTAAACAATGCACTTTATGCCGGGATCACCCAACTGTGTGCGAAGCGAGAAACTCGTAGGAGTTTATCGCACCACACACGGTTGTGTGATCCTGGCCTTTACAGGTTCACTGCCGCGTCAGACAACATTGCAATACTTACGAAAGTCCTTCCTGGTACTTGGCGTATCGCTGTCCAGTCATCCATCAGGTCTTTGGCCACCTCATTCCATTGCTGCTGAAGCACCACCATGTCCGAGTGGTCACCAAGCCGGGTGTCCCACAGGGCCACTCTCTCCTCAACGAGGGAGATGAGGATGTCATTAAAAATGTGGTCCTCCTCCCGTTGTGGAACCTAGGAATGAAATAAAAACATTACTGTTGTCAAGATAAAACAAGGAAAATCCCCCCCCCCCAAAAAAAAAGCCAGAAAAACTAGCAACACTCCAAGAAGAAAAAATAAACTTACACACCGTCTGCCCACCGGTCCTTGTACCTCCCTCTGCTGGTCCTGCTCCTGCTGGTCTGGTTCCTGGCCACAAAAGAAAAAACATGACTTTGGCCCAAATGTACAGTGATGCTTACCAACCATAGTTGCAAAGGTACTCACTTCAGAATCCTGTCCTGTCTGCTCAGGGCTAGAGGCCATGCTGAAGAGTGCTGCAAGAAAGAGACAGAACATTACAGACTGCAGGGAGTAAAATTACAAAAGACACACAGACAGGTTGTATACTTACATTGGCCTGCAATTAAAGGCTTGCTGCCTCTGTAATCTTTAGTCTTGCAGTCTCCAGTGTCTTGAGAGTAATAGACAATAACTGCCCAGCCCCTCTTTTTATCTATCTAGGCGTGGGGGGAGGCTAAACATGTTGGGGAGGCAACATGTTGCGTTAGCCGCGCCCCTCCGCAAAACACAAAATGACGCTTGAGTAGTGAATCGCGGCTGAAAGCATACGAACGCATATGCCTGCGTCCACAACGTTATAGATAGGAAAACACGACACATGCGAATGAATGCGGCATAAACGCTGCGGACACAACTGCAAATGTGAATCCTGCCTAAGAGAAAAAAGAATGGATCTACCTGTTTCAAAACATTTTTGTATGCCTGATCACAGCACCATGGACATGAAATTACTGGCATTGAAAGGTAACTTCACCTTTCAGAGAGACAGAAAAGTCTGGGAGTACAAACTCATGACGACCTTTGACGCACTCAGTGCAGGAATGAATGTGTCGCATGGATTTATGTCTTTTTACATCAGTTAAGGAATTTGCTCCTCAGACCTTGTGGGGGCATCACAACACATTACCAGACCCAAATCAGAGGACAATAAAACTTTCAGGCTGTGTGCCCACGATGCGATTTTTAAGCGTTTTTGCCTCGATTTTCGGCGCGAAAACGCTGCGAAAACGTTTAAAAATCTTGTACATGATGCCCCCCATGGATTCCCATGGCATTCCGCACATGCTGTGCTAATGCTGCGCTTTTTTCCGCTGCGGAATCGCATCGCGGAAAAAATCGCAGCATGATCTTTCTTTTGTGCGGAATTGCAAAGAATTGCCGCGATTCCGCACCCATAGGAATGCATGAGAACCGCTTACTTCCCGCATGTGGCTATGCCCACCATGCGGGAAGTTAAGCGTCTCATGTGCGGTTGGTACCCACGGTGTGGAGGAGAGGAGACTGTCCTCCAGGCCCTGGGTACCATACCCCTGTAAAAAAAAGAATAAAAAATAAAATATCGGGGTATATTTACCTTCCGACGTCCCGTGCTGCCATCCCGGGCCACAGCGTTCCCAGTAATGCCTTGCGGCATGGTCCTGTGATGACGTAGTCTCGCGTGACTCTAGCGGTCTCGCGAGATCGCTATAGTAACGCGAGACCAACGTCATCACAGGTCTCGCAAGGCATTACTGGGAACGCTTAGGCCGGGAATGCAGCGCGGGACGCCGGAAGGTAAATATACCCCGATTTTTTATTTTTTTATCATTTTTAACATTCTATCTTTTACTATTGATGCCGCATAGGCGGCCTCAATAGTAAAAAGCTGCTCACACTTGTGAAACACTATGTTTGACGAGTGTGACCAACCTGTCAATCACTTTCCAAGCGATGCTTCAAATCGCTTGGAAAGTGCTTGAGAAAATCGCGGCAAAATCGCGAACAGAATCGCGGTAAAATCGCGCGGGGAAAAAACGTGCGATTTCTGGGAAGGAGTCCGGTTTTTATTGTGCATTTTAAAACGCTACGTGGGCACATAGCCTTACTCCTTATCTATGAACTGGTCTAATATTTATGGCCATAACTGTCTATCACTCCCCCATAATGATATTTCTGGTTCACGTCTCTTGTCTTATCTATTGCATTATTTTTTTCTGTCCTGTGTTGTGCATAAATATGTGATTCTCTGGATTTTGTATTAGTCAATGCCTGATGAAGAGACCTGAGTAGTCTCAAAAGCTTGCAATTTGTTACCATCTTTTCAGTTAGCCATTAAAAGGTATCAACTACTGAGGACTCTCAATTCTAAATATATTAAGCTCAAAGTGTGTATGTATGTGTGTATGTGTGTATGTCCGGGATAGGCATCCGCACCGTCGCTGCTACAGCCACAAAATTTGGCACAGTCACACGTCTGGACCCCGAGAGTGTCCTAAGCTATGTTGTGAGGCGAAACTTTAACCCCGCGTGTTCCAATTCACCAAACAATTTTGCCCCTTTCTACATACTGGGGAAAAAGTGTGTGTGTGTCAAGCCCCGCCCCTCATTATGTCACAATGGTTGCCATGGCGACGCTGATGTCGTCATAGGTTGCAAGCCCCGCCGCTCATTATGATGTCATAATGGTTGACTATGGGATGGAGGATGTGGGATGGGTATATGGGCACGGGACTATGGGATGGAGGATGTGTGATGGGTATATGGGCACGGGACTATGGGATGGAGGATATGTATGATGGGTATATGGGCACGGGACTATGGGATGGAGGATGTGTGATGGGTATATGGGCACGGGACTATGGGATGGAGGATATGTATGATGGGTATATGGGCATGGGACTATGGGATGGAGGATGTGTGATGGGTATATGGGCATGGGACTATGGGATGGAGGATGTGTGATGGGTATATGGGCACTCGACTATGGGATGGAGAATGTGTGATGGGTATATGGGCACGGGACTATGGAATGGCGGATATTTATGATGGGTATATGGGTATATTCAGCTAGTTCTGAATATTTTTCTTGACGCTACATGGAGACTTCTCCTCAGTCAGTGACATTCCCGCCATTATTTCCGCTCACTACTGGCACAATTCCCCCGCGCCGCCTTTTCTACACAGTGTTATGTGTGGAATGTAACGTGTGATTTCTCTGGAGACAAATAGACCCCACACATGAGGGGATTATCACCAGTTACTGGACTGCTACTATATGGCGGCATATGATTGTGCTATCGACTCCATACCTGGAGCGAAAATGCAGAAATCTCCTTTATTTAACCCCTTCCAGAGTCCGGCTGAGGCTCATATTCGGCGTCCACCTCTCCGGTCACCGTGCGTCCGTGCTTGGATCTTAGAGAGAGTAATAAAATCACGGAGCACAATCCCTGTCCTTCACCCCTTATACCTGACCTGTTTAACCAATTATCTGGAGATAAATGATTTTACAAACTCAGTGTGAGAGAGGCATATAACCTTATATGTATACACCATGGTGATGAATGGAAGACGCATTCACTACACCTGAGGGTCATATTGAACATTTGGTGATGCCATTCCGATAACCAATGTGTCAGCAATGTTTGAACATTTCATAAATTATATTTTTCTCACTGGTTGGTAGATTTGCGGTAGTTTACCTGGATGATATATTGAGTTACTATGGAGGGGCATCATGAGTATGTCAGACAGCTGGAGTGGGAATAACATTACCTAGCAATCTCCCTTTGACATTTCGAATAGAGCTCCATCATTGAAAAATGTCCTAGCACAAAGAAAGTTATGCACTCAGCTATAGTGTGAGCTTTTTAACACTATTTCAAAAAAACCCTCAGGGGTTAAATGTTGCACACAGCCTAGAGAGTATCCCACATAAGGTAATTATAACATAACCTTTAATGAACCTGTAGGGTCGGTAGGCCGGGCTGGGGGGGTCCCTCTGTATACCACGCAGTGACGCACAGACAAAAGATGGATGCAGATTTCGGGTGCAACAGGTCCAAGTTTATTTGCCGCCGTCCGACTGACGGCCCTCAAGATACACCGCAAATTCTCTTCACGGCCCTCCGTGTCCAGGCCCCGTTACACACACACACACTGTACTTATCACCAGGGATGAAAATACACGTACCGTCCCTTTTCGCTTAACGACATTCCTGTCAGCTCGGTCACTGTGGCCGCCTTAGGCCCGTACACCAACAGTAATTTTTCTGGTCAGGTATCGTCTTCAACTCGGTATGTGTTTCCCCGGGGCCTCGTCTGTACTGCGGTACTTCATGTCAGGACCACCCCCCTGACTTCCTTTCTCCTCAGTCCCCTGGTTGGGTTTTTCCTCACAGTGCAGCAACTGTCACAGTCTCCTCGTCACTTGAGCTCCCCCTGGGGACTGGACTCTTGTGGAACCCTCCTATCAAATTTATAGCTTTCCCGGTTCCCTGTAACTCCGCCCCCCATGACCAACGGTTTCTTAGCCCTAAGCAGATGTCAAGTCCTATACTCACACTCCTCCCTGCCCTCTAATGTCATTTCCAGGTACTGCACATCACCTACACTTTCCTAGCTGTTTTCCCTTCTGTCATAACTGACATCCTGCCTGACAAGTGCAAACCCCTTTGAAACCTTACCAGTCAGTCCGTCCGTCAGGTCACCTTCCCTACACTCCTCCTTCCTTTGTCTATTGTCGTCCTCGACAATTGTCATCCCTGCCTTAGTCGTTCTGAAGCTTCTACTACCATCTGTTGTCGGACCAGTTGTTGGGCCAAACCCGCTATCCGCGGGGGCCAAACCAAACCGGGAGCACCATGCTCCGAGCGGCCTACTGCCACTCGCCAGCACGCACGCCACATGACAACGTCTTTCGAAACTGGGCTAGGTACACCTGGATTCTTTCCCTCCAGCGTGTACCTTCCCCTACTCTCCCCTTCTGTCACCTTCCACAATCCGGTACGCCATGATCGAGGCCTTACACCTACCAGATCATTACCAGCGCCCGACTTCTTCTTTCTGGGGTGTCTGTGGTGTCAGGGACCTGACCTGGGACTACAGTCTGCTTCACATCTTCCATCTCTCTGTCTCTCTCTTGGTTACCAGTCACCCTTCGGTCTCATGTTTCCTTCGGTCACACAGACCTACCCTTACCCGGACCTGTTGCATTTTCTCATGCCTAGTATACTTCAAAACAACTTTATACCAGCACGAGTACCCCTTTCTTTTATATTTCTTTTTCTTTCCTATTGCTTTAAAAACCATTACTGTTAGGAGTAAGATTTCTGCCTCTTCTTTGCTGAAATCTAGATCCTCAAATTCTGCAGTCTCCTGCGTTTTGCCTGCTGCAGAGGAGATTGCAGAGGAGATTGCCCTGCGGCAACTCTCTCCAGAGGCTAAATCCTTTGTACCCTCATCTGAGCATGCTCATGGGACGAGTCAGGTGCTCAGGTCCTGTGTCGAATCCCATTGGCTCTTCCTGGAGCCTTGGAGATTTCCAGAAGGTCCCGTTCGGTATAAAAAGCGCGCATGGCTGTTCCGCTATGCGCTAGTATATTCATACTTGCTGCTGTATGTTTGTTGATGGATGCTTGGACTGGTGAATGACTCATTTGAAACCCCCATTCCTCTGATACTACGTCTGTGTGAGTGTTTGAGTTCTGCCAGTAGCAGCGCTAGCGCCAGCGCGCATTAGCTCCATCTACCTCAACAGCGTAGCGTCTGACATCGCGCCTGCGTTACCAGCGGTGTCACTAGGCGGCACTGTAGCGGGGTCTACCCAGGCTGGGGTACCTCTTTCAGTACCACCCTGTGTTTTCGGAGGTCCGCTCTGCGTTGGCTGGAGTCTGAATGAATGACGCTGGCTGGAATTCCTTGGTTTGGTTACATGAGCGCATATAAAAGATCACTGCTTCTCCACGTATTTCCAGTCTGAAAACACTTTACTCACAGGACACAGAATATATCACACAGATACAGAGGGCAGGCCAATAGAAAAGTGGCAGGCCAGACATGCATTACAAAGCCGCAGGTGGCCGGAGCCTGCCGATGTTTACTGTGGGAATTACAAAGGTTGGGGGAGGGCGGACAAAAGGAGAATATTGTGTCCCCTCTGCCCAGGGGCGCAGCCTGTGGGCTGATGCATTAGGGACATGCATCTCACATAGAACCTATTATACATAATTATAACTGCACAACATATTCTGGGTGCTGAGTGGTTCTGTAACACGTAACACGGCTCCCCTTTTCAGCGACGCGATCGGCATACACAGTCTGATCCTCAAGGGATCGGTTTGGGGATGACCGAAGTTTATGGGGTTGGTACAAGTTCCGTTTGTCGACTTAGTCCATCGGCGTTACCATTTTGTTTGCCGGGTCTGTGGTGGATGGTGAAGTCCAGAGGTTGTAGGGCTAAACTGCACCGCAGCAATCTGGCGTTGTCTCCGGAGACCCGATTAAGCCAGACTAGGGGATTATGGTCCATTAGAAGGGAAAACCGTCGTCCATACAAATATGGTTGCAACTTCTTGATGTCCCATACTACCGCCAGGCACTCCTTCTCGATGGCCGCATAGCTTACTTCACGGGGCAGTAGTTTCCGACTCAGGTAAGCTACCGGGTGTTCTTGGCCGTCCGGCCTGACTTGGCTCAGTACTGCCCCCAATCCAAACATCTGTGTGAACCAGGAAACGTTTCGTTGGATCGGGTGCGGCCAATACAGGGGTATTGGTGAGGGCGTCCTTTAGTTGGCGGAAGGCTTCCTCACACTCTGAGGTCCAGGTTACCTGACGGGGTTGGTTCTTACGGGTCAGATCAGTGAGGGGCTTGGCTACGCTGCTGTAATTGGGAACGAATTTCCTGTAAGACCCCGCTGTCCCTAGAAACGCCATGACCTGGGTTTTAGTGCGTGGGATGGGCCATTTGGCTATAGCCTCAATCTTGGCTGGTTCTGGTCGCTGTTTCCCACTTCCCACCCAATGCCCTAAATACTGAACCTCTGCTTTGCCCACGTGACACTTGTTTGGGTTCAGGGTGATTCCGGCCTGGTGGACCCTGTCCAATACTGTCTCTAGGTGATTTAGATGCTCTTCCCATGTCGCACTGTAGATGGCGAAGTCATCCAGGTAGGCACAAGCATAGTCCTGGAGACCATCCAGAAGCCGGTCAGCCAGCCTTTGGAAGGTCGCCGGGGCATTCTTCATCCCGAATGGCATAACTCGAAGCTGGAATAAGCCAAACGGTGTGACAAATGCCGACTTGGGAATAGCATCAGGACTAAGGGGAATCTGCCAGTAGCCTTTGCATAGATCGATGGTGGTCAAATACTTTGCCCCCGCCAGCCGGTCTAACAACTCATCCACGCGCAGCATGGGGTATGCATCCGTCACTGTTTACTCATTGAGCTTACGATAGTCTACACAAAACCGTGTAGTCCCATCCTTCTTGGGAACTAACATTACAGGGGATGCCCAGGGACTATCTGACTCTTCAATGACCCCTAAATGCAACATCTCTTGTATCTCTTGTCGCATCCCCTCTCGTACAGACTCTGGGACGCGGAAGGGGTTTTGTCGCAGGGGGGTCTGATCCTGGGTCTCAACCTTGTGCTGTGCCAGGCGAGTGTACCCCGGTCTCTCTGAAAACATCCTCTGTCACAGCCTCAACAACGCCTCCGCCTGCTGTCTCTCCCGGGGGCCTAGGTCTTCACCCAAGTGTACCTGGTCCCATGTTTTAGACTGAGTCCTTTTCCCTAAGACATCCGGCAAAGGAAGTCCGGCTAAATCCTCTGCTTCAGGTGCACAGATGGCCACTACCTCTTCAGGGCGCTCCCGGTAGGGCTTCAGCATATTCACGTGGAACATGCGGATAACCCTGGGGTCGTCACAATCGGCGACATTATAGGTTGTGTCGGCTATTTTCCCCACTACCTGGTAGGGCCCCTGCCATGCAGCTTGAAACTTATTCTGCTTAGTGGGCTCTAACACCAGGACCTTCTGTCCTATTTCCAAAGTGCGCTCTCTGGCCCTCCAATCGTACCATACGCGCTGGCGCCGCTGTGTCGCCTGCAGGTTCTCACGTACAACCTGGGTCAGCTCCTGTAGGCGGTCCCGGAATTCCAGCACATAGGGTACAATAGGTACCCCTTCTATGAGGCCCTCCCCTTCCCAGTGTTCCAGCACTAAGTCTAGGGGTCCCCTTACCCGTCTCCCGTATACCAGCTCGAACGGGGAGAACCCCGTGGATTCTTGGGGCACCTCCCGATAGGCAAACAGGAGATGTGGCAAGACTTTCTCCCAGTCCCTGTAGGTCCTGGTAAAAGTCCCAATGAGCTGTTTTAATGTCCCGTTAAAGCATTCACACAACTCATTGGTTTGCGGGTGGTATGGGGCCCTTCTAATGGACTTTACGCCGCACAGCTTCCACAGTTGGTTGGTCACCTCTGCTGTAAACTGGGTACCCTGGTCCGAGATAATCTCCCGGGGAAATCCAACCCGTGAGAAAACCTGGAGCAGGGCGGCCGCCACTGTCTCTGCCAGTATGTTAGGTAACGCAACCGCCCCTGGATACCGTGTGGCATAATCTACCACTGTCAATATATACTTTTTCCCTGACGGACTGGGTTTGGCTAACGGTCCTATCAGATCGACCGCTACTCGGCTAAATGGTTCCTCCACAATGGGGAGGGGGCGTAATTTGGCCTTGCATTGATCCCCCCTCTTGCCAATGCGCTTGCAACTGTCACAGGTCTGGCAGTACTGACGAACATCATAGGTTACCCCCGGCCAAAAGAAGTTTTGTGTCAGACGATGCCTGGTGCGACTGACGCCGAAGTGCCCGGCTAAGGGTATGTCATGAGAGATTCGCAGTACCTCCTGCCTATACTTCTTGGGAACTACCAGCTGTCGTTTTATAGTGGGGCTCGTCCCTGTGTGGTGCTGCTCTGTGATCCGGTAGAGGAGTCCCTGCTTCCATACAAACTGTTCCCCTTCCAGTACCCCTCTCCCCTCCTGTTCCTTCCCACGATACCCGTCATACATATCCTCCATCCCATAGTCCAGTGCCCATATACCCATCATACATATCCGCAATCCCATAGTCCCGTGCCCATATACCCATCATACATATCCTCCATCCCATAGTCGAGTGCCCGTATACCCATCACACATCCTCCATCCCATAGTCCCATGCCCATATACCCATCATACATATTCGCCATCCCATAGTCGAGTGCCCATATACCCATCACACATCCTCCATCCCATAGTCCCATGCCCATATACCCATCATACATATTCGCCATCCCATAGTCGAGTGCCCATATACCCATCACACATCCTCCATCCCATAGTCAGCTGTTATGAATGAGTCACCGGAGGAGGAAAAAACAAAAATACAAGCTAAGTCCAGAAAACCGGAGAGGTTGGTAGCTAGCGGATTGCAGACCCCTGATCCTATTCACAACAACTAGCACTAGTCATGGGGTGTTCCTACGGTGGTCCTAGACACCTCATTCACAGCCGGAGA
The DNA here is from genome assembly GCF_039654945.1 of Dendrobates tinctorius. Lineage (NCBI taxonomy): Eukaryota > Metazoa > Chordata > Amphibia > Anura > Dendrobatidae > Dendrobates > Dendrobates tinctorius. The sequence continues at coordinate 2,821,705 of NW_027361893.1, read as the reverse complement.
ACTAAATAAACTTAAAGAAAGAAAGGGGAAATCTAAACTGCCCCAGAGCAGACCCCAAAGCAATAGACAGCCCTCAACATGTAATGACGGTGAAAACAGATGAAAACACAAACACAGACAGAAAGACAGGCTGAGCAAACGATGGGGCCCTCACTAACTAGATAGGACAGGAAAGAAAAGCAACTGTCTGCAATCACGCAAAAACCCTGCCAAAAATAATGTCCAACACGTCTGATAGAAAAGGCCCTGAAGTCACTAGACTTCAAAATCACTATATCAGCACTCAGGTATATTCTGAAAACAGAGCAAAGAGATCAACTGATCAAAGACAAAAATGGAGTTCAGCCAGTCCCAGCCGGAGCTGGCTGAACACAAACACTAAGTAAACCAGACAAAATCTCATGGAACAATAGCAGAGCAAAAACTTAGCTTTAGTAGACAGGACTAAACTGGAGGCCAGAGCTCAGAGCAGAGAGGATCACCAGCAACCCAGCAGGGCGTCGGAGGCCTTATATCCACTCAGAGATTCCGGATGTCCAATCACACTCCACCTGTTCAGATGACAGGTTTTTCCCATCCAAATCAATTTCACTACCTCCTTTCACCAGCAGAGGGAGTTCATCGGACATCAACAGTGAAGGAGAAAATGAGCTCATAACAGTCAACCATTATGACATCATAATGAGCGGCGGAACTTGAAACCTATGATGACATCAGCGTCGCCATGGCAACCATTGTGACATCATAAAGAGGGGCGGGGCTTGACACGCACATGCTTTTTCCCCAGTATGTAGACAGGGGCAAAATTGTTTGGTGAATTGGAACGCGTGGGGTTAAAATTTCGCCTCACAACATAGCCTAGGACACTCTCGGAGTCCAGACGTGTGACTGTGCCAAATTTTGTTGCTGTAGCGCCGACGATGCGGATGCCTATCCCGGACATACACATACACACATACATACATACATACATACATACTTTGTGCTTTATATATTAGGCCTGTTTCACACTTCCGTTTTTGACAGTCAAAATCCGCCGTTTTTGCAAAAAAAACGGATCCGCCATTTTTTTGGCGGATCCGTTTTTTTCCCCATTGATTTGCATTACCGGATGGCCATCCGTTGAATCCGTTTTTTGGCGGATCCGTCATTTTGTTTGCGTCCGCCGAGATGCCTGGACGAACCATGCAGCGTTTTTTGTGCTGCAGGATCCGCATTTTTATAGTGCGCATGCCCGGAGGAATGAAGTCAGCCGGAAATTTAAACCTGAAATCATTTCTGGCGGACAGAAAAAAAATTCTCCCTCTCCCTCTCTCTCCTTCCCGGGCAGCGGTTCCTTTAAAATTCTTCATTCGGCGGATCCGTCAAAAGAAACCGTCCGGTGGCATCTGTTCACATCAGTTACAAACGGATCCGATTTCTGCAATTTTGGCGGATTTTAACTGACACAAAAAAACTGATGTGTGAAACAGGCCTTAGATGTAGCTTTGACGCCATGAAAGAAGGGGGCCCAAACACATTTCTTGCACAGGAGCTCCAAGCTGTCAGTGTCCACCCCTGGTTGTTACAATGTCAAGTCAGCAGTCTTCCCCATGATTGTGGAGCCTACTGAAACAGACTAAGGGATCTTTTTAAACACTTAGGAAGCCTTTTAAGGTGTTTATTACTATTTAGGGGCACGTAGAAGAAATTATGTCCGCCTGCAGGTGAATTGAGGAATATTATGTGGGGGAAGAAGAGAGAATTATTACAGTGGCCGGGACAAAGGGGAGGACATTACTGTCTGGAGGCAAAGAGGAAATGCAATCAGTGCCCAGACAGGAATCACAGGTGTGAATAAGGACTATAGTGAGTGTGATAATGTGGGAGGATGGACTAATACGTGGACCAGTCTGGGAGTATAAGACAAATGTATATGTCCTATGTGACACGATTTGTTGTAAACATCACATATATAGATGTAGGTTTGCCGTAGAAGGGATTAGCTAGAGACAGTGGAGTACAGAAGTTAGCCACTCGGAGGAGACACAGCGCAGGGGAAGGAAAGGCCTTAACAACAGCTAATGCTAGGAAAAGCCAAGTCATGGTGGGTGGAGCAAGTGGAACAAGATAAGGGGATTTCCAGAAAGAAGGGATGAAAAGGAGGGTATCCCCAGATTGGAGGAGTACAGCCAATGGGGAGTGGCCCTTGAAGGAGGACAGCTGCAGAGAGGAGAAGCCTGCGGTACCAGAAGGCTGGACACTGAAGGGGAAGTAGCAGCGGGTGGACGGGCTTTCCAAGGTGATCGCTGTGGCTGGTAGACTAAGTCAGGTGCAGTGAAAGAGACCAAAGAGCTGTCGCACTGGGAAAGTGGAAGGAGGAGACGTGTATACGGGTACCCAGGCAGGTGTGCAGAAGCTGTCTGATACTGCTGGTGTTGGAGAAGGAACCTAATAAAGAAAAACTGTTTGAACATCTACGGACTTCGGTCTCCAGTCTTTTGGGAACACACTTCGGCCATTGCAATGGTGCAGAGTGTGTGGAAGGAACCCCCCCAGTTGGCACACGTGTCTACAAGTGGCGTAGTCGGCAGGATCATCACTGCCCAACACAGGCAGTGAGACCACGCCGGAAGACACAAAAAAAGAAAAGTGTTGCATGGAAGATAAAAAGGACCCGAGCTGAGCAGGTTGAAAATTGTGCTGGAGTGGATTAAAATTTGGGACTCTGACTAAGAACTCCCGGATTTGACCAGGAAAAACAACAACAGTGACTTTGCAAAACAGCAAGATGGCTGCCGTCGGGATGGAGGATTTTGGCGCCAAAATGGACTGCCTGGGTCAACTAAGCCGGCTCCACCCCTAGGGGGAGCGGTATGCGTCAAGTGACAAGCGTCCTTTCCCTCTGAACGCTGGAAAATATGTGGAGGGGCCGATGGAGGCCCCACCCTGGAACAGGAGTGACTGTTGTGAGTTCATTTTCCCCTTCATCACTGGGGTCTGGTGAACTCCCTATTCTGGTAAAGGAAGTTAATGAGCCTGATTATCAGACACCTGAGTCTAATGGGGATGGCTAGCTGAGTGGAGTCACGGACTGGATATAAGGCTGCCGACGCCCTTCTGCCCTGCGGGTGATTTCTCTGTGGACTTCTAGGACACCAGTCTGATTCCTGCTCCTCTAAAGCTAAGTTTCTGTTTTGCCTGTTAGCTTTTTGTTTTGTTTTTTGTTTTCCTTGCTTTTCAGTATTCTGCCATTCCCTGCTGGGGTGAGCTGAATCTCCTTTTGCCTGTAGCTCTGTCTTCAGTATATTCCTGAGTACTGACATAGCTTTTTTGATGCCTAGCGTCTTCAGGGCCTTTTTCACTGTCAGTCTGTTGGCTCTTATTTTCATAGGGGTTTTTCACGGATTGCAGACAGCAGCCTTCCTGTCCTTTTCTATTTAGTTAGCTTGGGCCCCTCTTTGCTCAGTCTATCTTTCTGTCTGTGTTAGTATTTTCATCTTGCTTCACCGTCATTATATGTTGGGGGCTGCCTATTGCTTTGGGGTCTGCTCTGGGGCAGTTTAGATTTCCCCTTTCTTTCTTTAGGCCTATTTAATTCTCCGGCTGTGATCGAGGGGTCTAGGGCATCGTAGGAACCCCCCACGGCTACTGCTAGTTGTGTTGATAGGTTCAGGGGTCTGCAATCCGATAGCTGCCAACTTCTCTGGTTTTCTGGACTTAGCTAGCATTTCTGTTTTTGCCTCCTACGGTGACTCAATCATAACAGAATCACCCGCCATACCGCAGATCTTAGGGTACTCAATAGCAGGAAAGAATTGTGTTTAAAAAAAAAAAAAAAAAAAAAAAAAAGGTGTGTGTATATTCTTTCCTCTATATCTCTGAGGCCGTAGGGGGAATTTTTTTTTCTCTCTCAATGGAGATAAAGCAATTGTCTGATCGTGTGGAGCAGCTCGCTGTGGAAGTGCGGGGAATTTCCGCCTACCTTGCTCGTTCGCATGCGGTTTGCTGTTGAACCAAAGATCCCTACACCTGATGTATTTTTTGGGTATCGATCTAAATTTTTGAGTTTCAAAGATAATTGTAAATTATTTTTTGCCTTGAAGCCTAACTCGTCAGGGAGCTCCGCGCAGCAGGTTAAAATTGTCATCTCTTTGCTGCGTGGCGATCCCCAGGATTGGGCGTTTTCTTTGAAACCAGATGATCCTATTCTGACTACTGTGAATGCATTCTTTCAAGCTTTGGGGTTGTTGTATGACGAACCTAATGCTATTGATCAGGCTGAAAAGACCCTGTTGGCATTGAACCAGGGTCGAGATTCTGCAGAGTTGTACTGTCAAAAGTTCCGAAAGTGGGCGGTCCTTACTACCTGGAATGATAATGCCTTGGCTGCTCTCTTTCGGAAAGGTTTGTCAGAAGCCGTAAAAGATACTATGGTGGGATTTCCTGTTCCCTCTGGTCTGGAAGATTCTATGTCATTAGCCATTCAGGTTGATCGGCGTTTACGTGAACGCAGGATTGCACGAGAGGTGTTGCCACCGGTTGAACAGACGTCTGAACCTATGCAATGTGATAGAGTTTTGTCTAAGGCGCAACGTCAGGAGTTCAGAAGGCGTAATAAGCTGTGTTTTTTCTGTGGAGATGCCTCGCATATTATTTCTGTTTGTCCTAAACGAGAGAAACGCTTTGCACACACGTTTTCTGTTGGTGGTGTTCAACCTAAGTTTCTTCTGGCAATTACTCTGATCTGCTCCCTGTCCACATTTTCCGCCAAGGCTTTTGTGGATTCGGGAGCAGCGCTAAACCGAATGGACTTGGATTTTGCTAAACGTTGTGGATTTCCGATGACACCTCTGCAGACGCCTACCCCTTTGAGGGGGATTGATGCTACTCCTTTGGCTAAAAATAAACCTCAGTTTTGGACCCAGGTGGTAATGCGGGTCGCCCCAGACCATCAAGAAAATTGCAGATTTTTGGTATTGCATGGTCTGCATGATGCCATTGTTCTGGGGTTTCCCTGGTTGCAAATTCATAATCCAGTTTTGGATTGGAAATCTGTGTCTGTGGTGAGTTGGGGTTGTCGGTGTGCCTTTAGTGAGGCTCCAGTTTTTTCCACCTCTCCTCAGTCGCATGATGTTCCTGACTATTTGGCGGACTTTTATGATGTATTTAGTGAGAATGAGTCTACGTCCTTACCTCCTCATAGGAGTTATGACTGTGCAATTGAACTAAGCTCGGGGTGTAAATTTCCCAAGGGTCGGCTCTTCAATTTATCTGTACCCGAGCACGAGGCTATGCGGTCCTATATTAAGGAGGCGTTGGAGAAGGGTCATATTAGACCATCCTCTTCACCCTTAGGTGCCGTTTTTTTTTTTTTGTGGCCAAAAAGGATGGTTCTTTAAGGCCTTGTATTGATTATCGTGCCCTCAATAAAATTACTATTAAATATCAGTATCCGTTACCCCTGATTTCGGATCTATTCTCTAGAGTTAGAGGTGCTTGCTGGTTTACCACGCTTGACCTCAGGGGGGCGTATAATCTTATCCGCATTAAGCAGGGGGATGAATGGAAGACGGCGTTTAATACTCCGGAGGGACATTTTGAGTACCTGGTGATGCCTTTTGGGCTCACTAATGCCCCTTCTGTCTTCCAGTGCTTCATGAACGATATTTTCCGAGACTTTGTCGATAAATTTTTGATTATCTATCTGGATGATATTTTGATCTTCTCCAAGGATTGGGATTCTCATGTGGAACATATTCGGACTGTGTTCCGGATCTTGAGGGAGAATTCCCTGTATGTCAAAGGATCGAAATGCCTTTTTGGAGTACAGAGGATTTCATTTTTGGGATTTATTTTGTCTCCGTCAACTATTGAAATGGACCCGGCCAAGGTACAGGCCATTTATGATTGGGTTCAGCCCACTTCTTTGAAGGCCCTCCAGAAGTTTTTGGGTTTTGCTAATTTTTATCGGAAATTTATAGCAAAATTTTCTAGTATTGCCAAGCCATTGACTGATCTGAATAAGAAGGGTGCTGATGTGTTGAATTGGTCTCCTGAGGCTGTTGCTTCCTTTCAGGAGCTGAAGCGAAGATTTACCTCCGCCCCGGTTTTGCGGCAACCTGATGTCTCACTCCCGTTCCAGGTAGAGGTGGATGCTTCTGAGATTGGTGCAGGAGCTGTTTTGTCCCAAAAGGATCCTGTAACATCTAAAATGAATCCCTGTGCTTCCTTTTTCCGAAAGTTCCTTCCATCTGAACGTAACTATGATGTGGGGAATCGGGAACTGTTGGCCATGAAATGGGCATTTGAGGAGTGGAGACATTGGTTGGAGGGCGCTAAACATCAAGTTGTGGTCCTCACTGACCACAAGAATTTGATTTACCTAGAGTCGGCTAAACGCTTGAACCCTAGACAAGCTAGGTGGGCCTTGTTTTTTACACGTTTTGATTTTGTGGTCTCTTTTCTTCCTGGAACTAAGAATGTCAAGGCAGACGCCCTCTCTAGGAGTTTCTTTGCTGATTCTCCTGTGGTGACCAAGCCTGCTACCATCTTAGGCGAAGGGGTAGTTCTTTCTACCATCTCGCCCGATTTGAGACTTGCTCTGCAAGAGTTTCCAGGAGGACAAACCTGAGCGTTGTCCCAGTGGAAAGTTGTATGTTCCTGACCAGTGGAAGAAGAGAGTGATCTCTGAAGTTCATTGCTCTGCATTGGCTGGTCATCCAGGTATTTTTGGTACTAGAGATCTGGTGAGTCGCTCTTTTTGGTGGCCCACCTTGTCTCATGATGTCAGGAATTTTGTGCAGTCCTGTGGGACTTGCTCCCGGTCTAAATCTTGTTCTCGCTCTAGTGGGTTGTTGATGCCTTTGCCGGTCCCCAGGAGGCCATGGACCCATATTTCAATGGATTTCATCTCTGATATGCCGGTCTCTCAAAGAATGACTGTTATTTGGGTGATTTGTGATAGGTTCTCTTAGATGGTTCATCTTGTACCACTCCCTAAGTTGCCATCTTCCTCTGAGTTGGTGCCCCTGTTTTTGCAACAGGTGGTTCGCTTACACGGGATTCCTGAGAACATTGTGTCTGACAGAGGAGTTCAGTTTGTGTCTAGATTTTGGAGGACTTTCTGTTCCAAGCTGGGAATTCAGTTGTCCTTCTCCTCTGCTTTTCACCCTCAGACCATTGGGCAGACAGAGAGAACAAACCAGACCTTGGAGTCGTATTTGAGATGTTTTATTTCCGCTGATCAGGATGATTGGGTTTTGTTTTTGCCCTTGGCCGAATTTGCTTTAAATAATAGAGCTAGTTCTGCCACTTTGATGTCACCTTTTTTTGTAACTTTGGGTTTCATCCTCGATTTTCTTCAGGGCAGGTGGAGCCTTCTGCCTGCTCAGGTGTTGACACTGTGGTGGAGAGAATGCACCAGATCGGGGACCAAGTGGTGGATAAGTTATCTCTCTCCCAGGAAAAGGCCCAGCGGTTTTCCAATCGACATAGGACCATTGGTCCCCAGTTTAAGATTGGTGATATGGTGTGGTTATCATCAAAAAATATTGCTATGAAGGTGGCTTCTCCTAAGTTTAAGCCTAGATTTATTGGACCTTACAAGATTTTGGAGATTATTAATCCGGTCTCTTTTTGTTTGGCTCTTCCTGTCACATTTAAAATCCATAATGTGTTCCATAAGTCCTTTTTGAAGAGGTTTGTTGAACCAGTTGTTCCTGGGGTGGCACCTCCAGACCCTGTATTGGTTGAAGGTAACATGGAATATGAGGTAGAGAAAATACTGGATTCCCATCTGGCTAGACGGAGACTCCAGTATTTGGTTAAGTAGAAGGGTTATGGTCAGGAGGATAATTCCTGGGTCTCTGCCTCTGATATTCATGCCAAAAGATTGGTGCGTGCATTTCATCGTGCTCACCCTGATCGCCCTGGTGGCGTGGTTGAGGGTTCGGTGACCCCTCCTCAAGGGGGAGGTACTGTTGTGAGTTCATTTTCCCCTTCGTCACTGGGGTCTGGTGAACTCCCTATTCTGGTAAAGGAAGGTAATGAGCCTGATTATCAGGCACCTGAGTCTAATGAGGATGACTGGCTGAGTGGAGTCACGGACTGGATATAAGGCTGCCAACGCCCTTCTGCCCTGCGGGTGATTTCTCTGTGGACTTCTAGGACACCAGTCTGATTCCTGCTCCTCTAAAGCTAAGTTTCTGTTTTGGCTGTTAGCTTTTTGTTTTCCTTGCTTTTCAGTATTCTGCCATTCCCTGCTGGGGTGAATCTCCTTTTGCCTGTAGCTCTGTCTTCAGTATATTCCTGAGTACTGACATAGCTTTTTTGAAGCCTAGCGTCTTCAGGGCCTTTTTCACTGTCAGTCTGTTGGCTCTTATTTTCATAGGGTTTTTCACGGATTGCAGACAGCAGCCTTCCTGTCCTTTTCTATTTAGTTAGCTTGGGCCCCTCTTTGCTCAGTCTATCTTTCTGTCTGTGTTAGTATTTTCATCTTGCTTCACCGTCATTATATGTTGGGGGCTGCCTATTGCTTTGGGGTCTGCTCTGGGGCAGTTTAGATTTCCCCTTTCTTTCTTTAGGCCTATTTAATTCTCCGGCTGTGATCGAGGGGTCTAGGGCATCGTAGGAACCCCCCACGGCTACTGCTAGTTGTGTTGATAGGTTCAGGGGTCTGCAATCCGATAGCTGCCAACTTCTCTGGTTTTCTGGACTTAGCTAGCATTTCTGTTTTTGCCTCCTACGGTGACTCAATCATAACAAGTGACACTGCTGGACAGGCTGGGTGCGGTTGCCTAGCGCCATTGAGCTGCGGGACATCGGACATGATGCGACGCTGCAGCTGCCGTGGCCTCTGATGAATAGAGTGGAGATGGTAACAGGAGGTAGAGGCCCATCGGGTTACCTGTGCCTGGGAGTCACTGCCGGTGGAACAGGCACTCACCCAAAAAGAAGAACCCCGGAGCGAGCTGGAGACGCCGATGTCCAGACCTGCAGAGCTGGAGGCGTGCTTGCCCACAGTACAGGCCGTGCTAGAGCAGGGACTGGAGGAACTGCCGCTGACGCTCCCTGGGGAACCATTGTGCCTGGAGGCTGGTCCTGCCGGACGGCAGGATGAAGAACCACAACGCACTCCAGACTATAAGACTGGAAGCAGCGGAAGAACGGCAGGACCCATCCCGCAGGTGGAGGCTGGCAACATCGAACCCATCCAGCAGGTGGAGGCTGGCGACACCCCGGAGACCCTGGCCGCCCGGATGCACCAGTTCCTGCAGGAGCTGCGGCTTGGCTCTAGAGAAGCCGCGGCTCTGGGGAAGGTGAATGCGTCCCTGCCCCAGCCGTGACCACTGCAGACAAGGCCCGCATCACCGGCCCAGAAGGTACCAAGCCTAAGGGCCTCAGCCTCCCCGCCCAGCCTCCCTTCGGCCAGCGTCCCCGACGCCAGTCGGATCCGCGGCCTATGCGGGGGCCGTCTGTCTGGATCGCTGACATCATCACGCAAAAGAAGGCCAAGGAGTGAGAGGTCTTAACACTGCTGCATGAGAAGGGAGAGGCTGCTATGTCTGTCCCCTAGTGCCACGGGCAGCTTGTTTACACTAATGTTGAACGGGGCTACGGATTCATCAAGGAAACGGAGACTGGTCACAAGGTCTACTTCAATGCGGCCTCCATCAAACACGGGAGGGCCCTGCGAATGGGGGACCGGGTGTCCTTTTATAAAGAATACTGCCCCCTCGGCTACTATGCCATGGCTGCCATCGTGTACCCGGAAGAACACGGAACCCCGTAAAGGGGAGGCGGACTCCTGGGTCTCGGGCACTAAGGCCACTCATGACCTGGGGACTGCCAGTCATTCCGGGGGGCTGTGGAGTTCCTTTTTTGCCAGCAGGAAAAATCGGCCACCAGGAGACAGCCCGTAACACCGCTGAAGAAAATGGACTACTGGGACTACTGTGCACGGTTGCACAGCGTGGGGACTGTTCTGCGTCCCCTAAGGGAAAGAAACCCTATCTCCTGATCCGGCAGGGATGTACGGAGTGCTTCCCGCTGTGACGACTCCTGGAGTGGACCCTCTGGGTCGTGACACCAACCCTCCCAGGGCGAGCTGACCTAGTGAAGACCACCCCCTATACAGGGAGTGTCAGGGGCAAGCCCCAGGGGGTGAGGCACCACAACTGCTGGCACCAGGCGGCCGGCTCACAGGAGACACGAGTGGGTGAGAGTGTCTGTAGGAACGTGTAAAGTGTGGACACGGGAACACGTGGTATACAGAGACTTCGTTCGTCCGGGTGTGAGTGAAGCAGGAAGCGTGCAAGGAGCACGTCAGAGCACTGAGTCAGGCAGCAGGTGTGCCAGGAGGTGTAACAGAGTAAGAGACTGAGTACAGGATCAGAGTGTGTGCCCGGAGGCACAACTGAGTATAAGACAGAGCACGGAATCAGAGTGTGTGCCAGGAGGCACGACTGAGTATAAGACAGAGTACAGGGTAAGAGCGTGTGCCAGGAGGCACAACCGAGTATGAGACAGAGTACAGTGTCAGAGCATGTGCCAGGAGGCACAACCGAGTACGAGACAGAACACAGGGTCAGAGCGTGTGCCAGGAGGCACAACCAAGTACAAAGCAGAGTGCAGATTCAGAGCGTGTGCCAAGAGGCACAACAGAGTGCAAGGCAGAGGACCTGAGTACAGCGCACAGCCAGGCAGGGACACGGCAGACCAAGCCAGGAGCACAACAATAATCAGGCACCTCCCCTAGGGGGAGGTCGTCTGATATAGCACATGACTACTACTGGTTCCGGGTCAGGACCTAGCCAGAAAGCACATGACCACTACAGGTTCCGGGTCAGGTCCTCCATTACCATAGAGAGGACCGAGCCCTATACAGCACTGACAGGAGCGCGCAAGCGCAAACGTGACATGTAGGAGGAGGCCCGGGGACGGGAGCTGCGCGTGCGCACCCTACGGGACCCCCGGAGTGACCGCAGCTCCGGAAGAGATGACGTCGGGACCGAGGTCCCGCCCCCAGGTGAGCACGGCGTGACAGTACCCCCCCCTTTACGCCCCCTCTTTCTAAAACTGGAGAGGAACTTAGACAAAATCTGGGGTGCGTGGATATTCTCCCTGGGTTCCCATGACCTCTCCTCGGGGCCAAAACCCTTCCAATCGACCAGGAACATGGTTCTCCCTCTTACCTTCTTCATGGCCAAAATGTCATTCACCTCAAACTCATCCAGGCGCCTCTTGTCAGCGTGTAATTTCATTCTGTCCCGTGCTTTCTCGAGAGCGGTTTTGGTCTCCTGCCATACCCTGGAGAACTCCACAGACTGAGAATCGGCAGCAGGTACCCCCAAGACAGGAAGTACCGGTAGAGGCACATTGAGATGCTGTCCAAAGACGATGAAGAAAGGAGACTTGGTAGACGATTCACTGGAGTGATTATTGTAGGCGAACTCAGCCCAAGGAAGTAGACCGACCCAGTCATTCTGATGAGCATTAGAAAAATGCCGGAGATAGGATGTAAGGATCTGGTTGGTACGTTCCACCTGCCCATTGGTTTGGGGGTGATAGGCGGAAGAGAAATCCAATGACACTTTCATGAGTCCGCATAGAGCTCTCCAGAACCGGGAGGTGAATTGGACCCCTCTATCCGACACGATGTGCTGGGGGAAGCCGTGAATCCTGAAGATATGGGAAATGAAGATCTTCGCCAAGTCAGGAGCAGAGGGTAGTCCGGGAAGAGGAATGAAGTGAGCCATCTTTGAAAATCGGTCTACAACCACCAAGACCACAGTACAACCGGAAGAACAAGGCAGATCAGTAATGAAATCCATGGCTATGTGCTGCCATGGAGCCGACGGAATGGGAAGCGGGAACAGAAGACCGGAGGGTGGTTGTCTGGGTATCTTGTTCTAGGCACAGGACGGGCAAGATGCTACAAAGTCTTTAACATCCTGGGAGAGTGAAGGCCACCAATAATGGCGAGAGATTAAGTCCAAAGTCTTTTTGACACCAACGTGGCCGGCAATCTTGGACGAATGTCCCCAATTTAGCACTCGTTTTCGGTTATTCTCAGCCACAAAGGTTCTTCTCGGAGGTAACGTGGTTAACTTGACAGGAGCCACAGTAATTACTTTGGATAAATCAATGATATGAGAGGGTTCTTCCTCTGCATCAGACGACAGGAATGATCTTGACAATGCATCCGCTCTAACGTTCTTATCGCCGGGCCGAAAATGTAGCTCAAAGTCAAAGCGGGCGAAGAATAGGGACCACCTGGCTTGCCGAGGATTGAGCCTCTGTGCGGACTGGATGTACGCCAGGTTCTTATGGTCTGTGAAGATCTTGAATGGATGTATGGCACCCTCCAGTAAGTACCTCCACTCCTCCAAGGCCAACTTAATGGCCAATAGCTCTTTGTCGCCAATGGAGTAGTTCTGCTCAGTGGAGGAAAATACTTTAGAAAAGAAGCCACAGGTGACAAAACGTCCAGAAGAGGATTTCTGCAGAAGGACTGCGCCAGCCCCAGTAGAGGATGCGTCTACCTCGAGAGTGAAAGGTCTACTAACCTCAGGTCGGTGAAGCGCCGGAGCAGCGGCGAAGGCTTGTTTCAACGACTGGAAGGCCTCTTCAGCCTCAGAGGGCCAAGCCTTTGGGTTAGCTCCCTTGCAGATAAGGGACGAGATGGGGCGAACCAACGAGGAAAAATGAGGAACGAACTGTCGGTAGTAGTTCGCAAAACCAAGGAAGCGTTGGATTGCCTTCACCCCATGGGGCTGTGGCCAATCGAGGACGGCGGACACTTTTGCCGGATCCATGCATAGACCTGATTCTGAGATAATGTACCCCAAGAATGGCAGGGACGTTTGCTCGAAGGCACATTTCTCGAGCTTGGCATAAAGGCGGTTCTCCCTCAGGCGCTGGAGGACTTGACGCACGTTCTTTCTGTGGGCGGAGAGGTCTGGAGAAAAAACGAGGATGTCATCCAGATAGACTACCACGCAGGAGTACAGCATATCCCGGAAGACGTCATTCACGAACTCCTGGAAAACCGCTGGGGCATTGCAGAGGCCGAAGGGCATGACCAAGTACTCGTAGTGACCGTCTCTGGTGTTAAAGGCGGTCTTCCACTCATCCCCGGAACGAATGCGGATCAAGTTGTAGGCCCCACAAAGATCCAGTTTGGTGAAAATTCGAGCTCCTCTAAGTCGGTCAAAGAGCTCCGGGATCAATGGCAATGGGTACTTGTTCTTGACCGTGATATTGTTCAGGCCTCGGTAGTCTATGCAAGGACGGAGGGAGCCGTCCTTCTTTTTTACAAAGAAAAATCCCGTTCCCGCGGGCGAGGAGGACTTACGGATGAAACCTCTAGCAAGGTTCTCCTGGATATAGTCAGACATAGCTTGGGTCTCAGCAGGGGATAGCGGGTATATCCTACCCCTGGGTGGCGTAGAACCAGGAATGAGGTCAATCGGACAGTCATATGGCCGATGGGGGGGCAGAGTCTCGGCCTCCTTCTTGTCGAAAACATCTGCAAAGGACCAGTAAGCCGACGGCAGACCTGTAGGTGCCGGGGATGAACCGGCAGAGTTCATCAGACGGACGGGCAACAGGCACTTCTCCTGACAGAACGGTCCCCACCGGAGTATCTCGCCCGACCGCCAGTCCAGGGTTGGCTCATGAGTCCGTAGCCAAGGGAGGCCTAGAAGAAGTGCGTGAGACATGGTGGACAAGACGAGGAAGGAGATCTTCTCCAGGTGCAGGGTTCCGATCTGCAGCTCGATTTCTTCGGTGGCCTGGGTAACGGACTCCAGCACGGACGTACCATTGACTGAAACAATCGACCGAGGAGTCTCCAGGGATCTGACAGGAATCCGGTATTTTTAACCGCCTCGAGTGTGATAAAATTCCCCTCCGCGCCAGAATCCAGGAAAGCCTCCTCAGAATAACGCTTGGCACCGAGATTCAATAATACGGACACGAGCAGGGGAGGAGAGGAATCACGTACACCTAGGGAGGCCTCTCCTATCAACCCTAGGTGGAGAAGTTTCCCTGCTTCTTGGAGCAGGAACGGAAGAGGGGAGAGGAGCTCCTCTCTCTGGCTAATTCACGGGCACGTTCCTGAAACCGCAGGTCGATGCGTGTCGCCAGTGAGATCAGATCCTCTAAAGAGGTGGGAGTATCCCGACCTGCCAGTACGTCTTTGATCCGACTGGACAGCCCACGCCAAAAGATCCCTACGAGAGCCTCGTTGTTCCAACCGAGTTCGGAGGCCAAGGTACGAAAACGGATGGCATACTGTCTTACCGGTAGCGTACCCTGATGGAGGTTAAAGAGGGACTCGGTGATAGAGGCCAGCCGACCAGGCTCGTCGAACACCTTGCGGAAGGTGTCCAAAAAGGTGGAAAGCCGAGAGACGAGTGGGTCATTGCGCTCCCAGAGGGGGTTCACCCATGCTAATGCCTCCCCCTCTAAGTGTGAAACAATAAAGGCAATTTGGGCGTGCTCAGTGGGATAGTGCTGCGGCAAAAGCTCAAAATGTAACCGGCATTGGTTCAGAAATCCTCGACAAAACTTAGGGTCCCCGCTATATCGGGGTGGCTTGCCGAGGCGCGGTATCGGGTGCGGGGCCGAGGACTGGGCAGAAACGGATTGTATGGCCGACAAACGAGACTCCATGGATTTCAAAAAGACCATAATCCTGGTCTGACTCTCCCGTAGGAACACCAGTTCCTTTTGGATGGAGGTGGTGGCACCAGCGGGGTCCATGGCCTGATTATACTGTGACGACTCCTGGAGTGGACCCTCTGGGTCGTGACACCAACCCTCCCAGGGCGAGCTGACCTAGTGAAGACCACCCCCTATACAGGGAGTGTCAGGGGCAAGCCCCAGGGGGTGAGGCACCACGACTGCTGGCACCAGGCGGCCGGCTCACAGGAGACACGAGTGGGTGAGAGTGTCTGTAGGAACGTGTAAAGTGTGGACACGGGAACACGTGGTATACAGAGACTTCGTTCGTCCGGGTGTGAGTGAAGCCGGAAGCGTGCAAGGAGCACGTCAGAGCACTGAGTCAGGCAGCAGGTGTGCCAGGAGGTGTAACAGAGTAAGAGACTGAGTACAGGATCAGAGTGTGTGCCCGGAGGCACAACTGAGTATAAGACAGAGCACGGAATCAGAGTGTGTGCCAGGAGGCACGACTGAGTATAAGACAGAGTACAGGGTAAGAGCGTGTGCCAGGAGGCACAACCGAGTATGAGACAGAGTACAGTGTCAGAGCATGTGCCAGGAGGCACAACCGAGTACGAGACAGAACACAGGGTCAGAGCGTGTGCCAGGAGGCACAACCAAGTACAAAGCAGAGTGCAGATTCAGAGCGTGTGCCAAGAGGCACAACAGAGTGCAAGGCAGAGGACCTGAGTACAGCGCACAGCCAGGCAGGGACACGGCAGACCAAGCCAGGAGCACAACAATAATCAGGCACCTCCCCTAGGGGGAGGTCATCTGATATAGCACATGACTACTACTGGTTCCGGGTCAGGACCTAGCCAGAAAGCACATGACCACTACAGGTTCCGGGTCAGGTCCTCCATTACCATAGAGAGGACCGAGCCCTATACAGCACTGACAGGAGCGCGCAAGCGCAAACGTGACATGTAGGAGGAGGCCCGGGGACGGGAGCTGCGCGTGCGCACCCTACGGGACCCCCGGAGTGACCGCAGCTCCGGAAGAGATGACGTCGGGACCGAGGTCCCGCCCCCAGGTGAGCACGGCGTGACACCCGCACAGGAAGAAGGAGTATTGTCACAAAATGTTTGAAAATGTTAAAATATTGTAAAAGGTTGAAAATATACTGTATATATTCAAAAAGTTGTAGCTATTAAAATGTTATAAATGTTAAACCATGTTAAAATGCAAAGATATATAGTGCAAAAAAATTGAAGTGAAATGAAATGCCTGCCATGACAAAATGTAAAAGGAAGCATATGAAATTTTGATATAATGGTTAATGACCTGGTACAGACAATGGTCCACGGATTTGGTCCCTGGTGGGAAATACCCAAAAGAGAGGGGGGAACAATTACCTGGTAGGCTCCGTTACAGCCTCGGTCATTCCACCCTAAAAGCTAAAGACGGTTGTGGAAGTGTAAGAAAACTGGGGGAGAGCACCCGTTGAGGAGTCCGGGTGGTCCTACCCCAATAAAATGTGGGCGCTGGAAATGTAAGAAAAGTGGGGGAGAGCACCCGTTGAGGAGTCCGGGTGGTCGTATCCAACAAATTGTTGGAATTGTCATATAGGCGCAAGCGTCTGCGAGTAGCCTTCAGCTACTTCGAGCTTAATTGCTCCAGGCTCTGCCCAGCACCCCGTGTAGAGCTAAAAGTGCTCCGGGCTCTGCTCGGCAACCTGCCACACAGACAGAACAAAAGTTGGGAGGAAAAAAAAGAAGAAAGCTGCGGGATTGTCGAGGACAATGGTCACAGGAAGGGGGTATGTAGGAGGATGGACTAATACGTGGACCAGTCTGGGAGTATAAGACAAATGTATATGTGCTATGTGACATGATTTGTTGTAAACATCACATGTATAGATGTATATTCGACGTAGAAGGGATTAGCTAGAGACAGCGGAGTACAGAAGTTAGCCACTAGGGGGGAGACACAGTGCAGGGGAAGGAAAGGCCTTAACAACAGCTACTGCTAGGGAAAGCCAAGTCATGGTGGGTGGAGCAAGTGGAACAAGAGAAGGGGATTTCCAGAAAGAAGGGATAAAAAGGATTGTATCCCCAGATTGGGGGAGTACAGCAGACGGGGGTTGGCTCTTGAAGGACAGCTGCAGAGAGGAGAAGCCTGGGGTACCAGAAGGCTGGACACTGAAGGGGAAGTAGGTGTAGCAGAGGGTGGATGGGCTTGTCAAGGTGATCGCTGTGTCCGGTAGACTAAGTCAAGCGCAGTGACAGAGACCGAAGAGCCGTCGCACCGGGAAAGTGGAAGGAGAAGTGTATATGGGTACCCAGGCAGGTGTGCAGAAGCTGTCTGATACTGCTGGTGTTGGAGAAGGAACCTAATAAAGGAAAACTGTTTGAACATCCACGGACTTCGGTCTCCAGTCTTTTGGGAACACACTTCGGCCATTGCAAAGGTGCGGAGTGTGCGGAAGGGACCCCCCCCAGTCGGCACACGTGTCTACAATAATAATGTGTGTACAGCGCTGCGGAGTATGGACGCAACATAGGAGGGATAAATAACCCACACAGAGGATAACGAGGACTCTGTTCTGACCTCCACTTGCAGAGCCACACACCGGGAGATAAGGAATCCACGTGAGATAAAGGAACTTCTAGATTAATTATGTCATTCGCGAACAATCTGATACGAAGAGCCAGCTCTTTGATGTCAACGACGGGGGCCGGCTCACCACTGGGAGCTGAGCCAAATTTTTTCCCCTGCTGTTTGCTTAGCTTCTTCCCTCCTGACTGGGGGCTGGGAGGAGTCAAGAAGAAGACTTTGAATAGTGAGTACAAGTGGGGAGTGATTGGCAATGCTTTGTTGTGGACTGGGCTCCTCCCAAATGAACACATACATGTACTGTGATTGGATGCTCAGTGTAGTGAGTGCACACATGATCTTTGATTGGATGCTCAGTGTAGTGAGTGCACACATGATCTGTGATTGGATGCTCAGTGTAGTGAGTGTGATGTACAAATGTCTGCAAAATATGTTTTCTGTTGGAATGTGGTAGAAATCTCCCCTTCCCTTCTGAGTTACATGGCACACTGAAGCTATAGCAGTGCCTTCCCTCCCCCAAGTGTTATCACTTCTCCAGCTAGCAATAGGAAACTTCCTGCTATCACCATTTGGCTCCTCTTCAGAGCGGCAAAAACTTCTTTGTTTGAAACGAATAAAACTATGAGAGACTATACCATAAGAACCAAATACCCTAGAGATATGAAAATCACATTTTTGTAATCCGGGCGGTCACAGCGTCGCTGCCGTGGTTCTTGCGAAGCCTAATCCTTTCAGAACCTGAGATATGTGTTCCAGCTAAACAGTGTATCAGAACTACTGCATATTTGGTCTTGAATTATTGTACTCAACAAATCACAACCAATGATGCCCTATATGTGTCTGTGCGGGCTGCCCCCACGGAGTTATGATTAGTATAAGTTTTATAGTGTAATTCTAAATCCAAAAGGGAGAGGTGGGATTAACCCAGCATGCATCTCTCCGTGATGTCACATAGCAAGTCTATAAAGCATTTCCTGGACAAAACCAGCTCAGAACAGCTGCAGGGTCCGGGCTGACAAGAACTCAGATGAGCGGAGAAGTGCAGCTCCGCCTCCACACCCCTTAAAACCACATGGGATGCCTAACAACAATATGGAACTGTGAGTGTAATCTCTTTGTTTTCTCCACTTTTATTTTATACCTGTACTGTACATATTTTAGGTCTCAATTTTATAGCAACTTTTATCTGTAATCACTGTCCTCTTTCGGAAAATAAATGAAATTATTTAGATCTGTCTCCATGCTCTAAGAAACGAACTATACGCCTTTGTTAGATAATCGCTACTAATTCAAGGGGTTTGCCACGGACCCTCTTAATTTAACACTGTGAATTAAGTAACCGTGACTGGTGGCAGCGCGTTGTGCACGGCTATTGCGGCTTGCTGGCAGTCCAGAAGGGTCTTATATTGCTGAATAAGGGTCTGCGGCCACAGCATTGATAATTCCCTTACTGCAGAAGCCTAATTGCCGGTTCACAACAGGCAGCCCGTCCGGCGACCAATTATCCTAGGTGCAGTTCCCTGACTGACCTGAGGGTAAGGGGGGCGCCGGAGAGCTGCGAGTTCCAAAGTGGAACTGAGAAAGTGGGATATACATAAATCCCCGCAGTACTTGGAAGGTTGATAGCAGTGGTGGGGCATCCAAAATAAAACCCCCCCTGCGGCAAATTGTAGAGCGAGAGTAGCTTGCTGGATATTTTGGTCACATGGTGCCAGTGGTGGGATAACTAAGATAAGCCCCACTGCGCCTGTGATAGCCGTGTGCCGGCATTGTGTCTCGTCCCTCCGTCCGCTGATACACCCGTGTCAGTGGTGGGACTGTGACATAGTGGTGACACAGGGTCCGCTGTCCGTCACGTTTTGGTGGCAGCTGGACCCCCGTTAGTCGCCCCCGTATTTGGACGAACGGCCGTGGGCTGTTCGTCACAGTGAGTGCACACATGATCTGTGACTGGCTGCTCAGTGTAGTGAGTGCACACATGATCTGTGATTGGATGCTCAGTGTAGTGAGTGCACACATGATCTGTGATTGGCTGCTCAGTGTAGTGAGTGCACACATGATCTCTGACTGGCTGCTCAGTGTAGTGAGTGCACACATGATCTGTGATTGGATGCTCAGTGTAGTGAGTGCACACATGATCTGTGATTGGCTGCTCAGTGTAGTGAGTGCACACATGATCTCTGACTGGCTGCTCAGTGTAGTGAGTGCACACATGATCTGTGATTGGATGCTCAGTGTAGTGAGTGCACACATGATCTGTGATTGGCTGCTCAGTGTAGTGAGTGCACACATGATCACTCACTACACTGAGCAGCCATAACAGATCATGTGTGCACTCACTACACTGAGCAGCCAATCACAGATCATGTGTGCACTCACTACACTGAGCAGCCATAACAGATCATGTGTGCACTCACTACACTGAGCAGCCATAACAGATCATGTGTGCACTCACTACACTGAGCAGCCAATCACAGATCATGTGTGCACTCACTACACTGAGCAGCCAGTCACAGATCATGTGTGCACTCACTACACTGAGCAGCCAGTCACAGATCATGTATGCACTCACTGCACTGAGCAGCCAATCACAGATTATGTGTGCACTCAATACACTGAGCAGCCATAACAGATCATGTGTGCACTCACTACACTGAGCAGCCATAACAGATCATGTGTGCACTCACTACACTGAGCAGCCAGTCACAGATCATGTGTGCACTCACTACACTGAGCAGCCATAACAGATCATGTGTGCACTCACTACACTGAGCAGCCAATCACAGATCATGTGTGCACTCACTACACTGAGCAGCCATAACAGATCATGTGTGCACTCACTACACTGAGCAGCCATAACATATCATGTATGCACTCACTACACTGAGCGGCCATAACAGATCATGTGTGCACTCACTACACTGAGCAGCCAGTCACAGATCATGTGTGCACTCACTACACTGAGCAGCCATAACAGATCATGTGTGCACTCACTACACTGAGCAGCCAATCACAGATCATGTGTGCACTCACTACACTGAGCAGCCAGTCAGAGATCATGTGTGCACTCACTACACTGAGCAGCCAATCACAGATCATGTATGCACTCACTACACTGAGCAGCCAGTCAGAGATCATGTGTGCACTCACTTCACTGAGCAGCCATAACAGATCATGTGTGCAATCACTACACTGAGCATCCAATCACAGATCATGTGTGCGCTCACTACACTGAGCAGCCATAACAGATCATGTGTGCACTCACTACACTGAGCAGCCATAACAGATCATGTGTGCACTCACTACACTGAGCAGCCATAACAGATCATGTGTGCACTCACTACACTGAGCAGCCAATCACAGATTATGTGTGCACTCACTACACTGAGCAGCCATAACAGATCATGTGTGCACTCACTACACTGAGCAGCCAGTCACAGATCATGTGTGCACTCACTACACTGAGCAGCCATAACAGATCATGTGTGCACTCACTACACTGAGCAGCCAATCACAGATCATGTGTGCACTCACTACACTGAGCAGCCATAACAGATCATGTGTGCACTCACTACACTGAGCAGCCATAACATATCATGTGTGCACTCACTACACTGAGCAGCCATAACAGATCATGTGTGCACTCACTACACTGAGCAGCCAGTCACAGATCATGTGTGCACTCACTACACTGAGCAGCCATAACAGATCATGTGTGCACTCACTACACTGAGCAGCCAATCACAGATCATGTGTGCACTCACTACACTGAGCAGCCAATCACAGATCATGTGTGCACTCACTACACTGAGCAGCCATAACAGATCATGTGTGCACTCACTACACTGAGCAGCCATAACATATCATGTGTGCACTCACTACACTGAGCAGCCATAACAGATCATGTGTGCACTCACTACACTGAGCAGCCATAACAGATCATGTGTGCACTCACTACACTGAGCAGCCAATCACAGATCATGTATGCACTCACTACACTGAGCGGCCATAACAGATCATGTGTGCACTCACTACACTGAGCAGGCATAACATATCATGTATGCACTCACTACACTGAGTAGCCATAACAGATCATGTATGCACTCACTACACTGAGCAGCCATAACAGATCATGTGTGCACTCACTACACTGAGCAGGCATAACATATCATGTGTGCACTCACTACACTGAGCAGCCATAACAGATCATGTATGCACTCACTACACTGAGCAGCCATAACAGATCATGTGTGCACTCACTACACTGAGCGGCCATAACAGATCATGTGTGCACTCACTACACTGAGCAACCAGTCACAGATCATGTGTGCACTCACTACACTGAGCAGCCATAACAGATCATGTGTGCACTCACTACACTGAGCAGCCATAACAGATCATGTGTGCACTCACTACACTGAGCAGCCAATCACAGATCATGTGTGCACTCACTACACTGAGCAGCCAGTCACAGATCATGTGTGCACTCACTACACTGAGCAGCCAGTCACAGATCATGTATGCACTCACTGCACTGAGCAGCCAATCACAGATTATGTGTGCACTCAATACACTGAGCAGCCATAACAGATCATGTGTGCACTCACTACACTGAGCAGCCATAACAGATCATGTGTGCACTCACTACACTGAGCAGCCAGTCACAGATCATGTGTGCACTCACTACACTGAGCAGCCATAACAGATCATGTGTGCACTCACTACACTGAGCAGCCAATCACAGATCATGTGTGCACTCACTACACTGAGCAGCCATAACAGATCATGTGTGCACTCACTACACTGAGCAGCCATAACATATCATGTATGCACTCACTACACTGAGCGGCCATAACAGATCATGTGTGCACTCACTACACTGAGCAGCCAGTCACAGATCATGTGTGCACTCACTACACTGAGCAGCCATAACAGATCATGTGTGCACTCACTACACTGAGCAGCCAATCACAGATCATGTGTGCACTCACTACACTGAGCAGCCAGTCAGAGATCATGTGTGCACTCACTACACTGAGCAGCCAATCACAGATCATGTATGCACTCACTACACTGAGCAGCCAGTCAGAGATCATGTGTGCACTCACTTCACTGAGCAGCCATAACAGATCATGTGTGCACTCACTACACTGAGCATCCAATCACAGATCATGTGTGCGCTCACTACACTGAGCAGCCATAACAGATCATGTGTGCACTCACTACACTGAGCAGCCATAACAGATCATGTGTGCACTCACTACACTGAGCAGCCAGTCACAGATCATGTGTGCACTCACTACACTGAGCAGCCAATCACAGATTATGTGTGCACTCACTACACTGAGCAGCCATAACAGATCATGTGTGCACTCACTACACTGAGCAGCCAGTCACAGATCATGTGTGCACTCACTACACTGAGCAGCCATAACAGATCATGTGTGCACTCACTACACTGAGCAGCCAGTCACAGATCATGTGTGCACTCACTACACTGAGCAGCCAATCACAGATCATGTGTGCACTCACTACACTGAGCAGCCATAACAGATCATGTGTGCACTCACTATACTGAGCAGCCAGTCACAGATCATGTGTGCACTCACTACACTGAGCAGCCATAACAGATCATGTGTGCACTCACTACACTGAGCAGCCATAACAGATCATGTGTGCACTCACTACACTGAGCAGCCATAACAGATCATGTGTGCACTCACTACACTGAGCAGCCAGTCACAGATCATGTGTGCACTCACTACACTGAGCAGCCATAACAGATCATGTGTGCACTCACTACACTGAGCAGCCATAACAGATCATGTGTGCACTCACTACACTGAGCAGCCAATCACAGATCATGTATGCACTCACTACACTGAGCGGCCATAACAGATCATGTGTGCACTCACTACACTGAGCAGGCATAACATATCATGTATGCACTCACTACACTGAGTAGCCATAACAGATCATGTATGCACTCACTACACTGAGCAGCCATAACAGATCATGTGTGCACTCACTACACTGAGCAGGCAAAACATATCATGTGTGCACTCACTACACTGAGCAGCCATAACAGATCATGTATGCACTCACTACACTGAGCAGCCATAACAGATCATGTGTGCACTCACTACACTGAGCGGCCATAACAGATCATGTGTGCACTCACTACACTGAGCAACCAGTCACAGATCATGTGTGCACTCACTACACTGAGCAGCCATAACAGATCATGTGTGCACTCACTACACTGAGCAGTCAATCACAGATCATGTGTGCACTCACTACACTGAGCAGCCAATCACAGATCATGTGTGCACTCACTACACTGAGCAGGCATAACATATCATGTGTGCACTCACTACACTGAGCAGCCATAACAGATCATGTATGCACTCACTACACTGAGCAGCCATAACAGATCATGTGTGCACTCACTACACTGAGCGGCCATAACAGATCATGTGTGCACTCACTACACTGAGCAACCAGTCACAGATCATGTGTGCACTCACTACACTGAGCAGCCATAACAGATCATGTGTGCACTCACTACACTGAGCAGTCAATCACAGATCATGTGTGCACTCACTACACTGAGCAGCCAATCACAGATCATGTGTGCACTCACTACACTGAGCAGCCAGTCACAGATCATGTGTGCACTCACTACACTGAGCAGCCATAACAGATCATGTGTGCACTCACTACACTGAGCAGCCAATCACAGATCATGTGTGCACTCACTACACTGAGCAGCCATAACAGATCATGTGTGCACTCACTACACTGAGCAGCCATAACATATCATGTATGCACTCACTACACTGAGTAGCCATAACAGATCATGTGTGCACTCACTACACTGAGCAGCCAATCACAGATCATGTGTGCACTCACTACACTGAGCAGCCAATCACAGATCATGTGTGCACTCACTACACTGAGCAGCCATAACAGATCATGTATGCACTCACTACACTGAGCAGCCATAACAGATCATGTGTGCACTCACTACACTGAGCAGCCATAACAGATCATGTGTGCACTCACTACACTGAGCAGCCAATCACAGATCATGTGTGCACTCACTACACTGAGCAGCCATAACAGATCATGTATGCACTCACTACACTGAGCAGCCATAACAGATCATGTGTGCACTCACTACACTGAGCGGCCATAACAGATCATGTGTGCACTCACTACACTGAGCGGCCATAACAGATCATGTGTGCACTCACTACACTGAGCAGCCATAACAGATCATGTGTGCACTCACTACACTGAGCAGCCATAACAGATCATGTGTGCACTCACTGCACTGAGCAGCCAATCACAGATCATGTGTGCACTCACTACACTGAGCAGCCATAACATATCATGTGTGCACTCACTACACTGAGCAGCCATAACAGATCATGTGTGCACTCACTACACTGAGCAGCCATAACAGATCATGTGTGCACTCACTACACTGAGCAGCCAGTCACAGATCATGTGTGCACTCACTACACTGAGCAGCCAATCACAGATCATGTGTGCACTCACTACACTGAGCAGCCAGTCAGAGATCATGTGTGTCGGGATCCCTCAGATTACTCTTTCATCTGAAGGACCGATGTTCTTAGGTGTGAAGCACCATATGTCTCTAATCAATTGCTCCGTCGAGAAGGATAACACAGACACGGCTGTATAATACCACTCGGGATGCCTCTCAAGACGCCTCTGGCTTATCAGTTAGGCTTCCGTCTTTTATAGTAAAGAATTTAAACATTTTACAGACATGCGCAGTACAAATGATTTTACAACTTGCTTTCGACAAAGAAAGTCACTTAGGCGAAAAAGCAGAGGTATTTGACCTTGGTTCACAAGGGAGATGTCCGAGACATCTCCTCGAAGAACAGATAAGGTTTTAAACAAGAGAATGCAACATAGACAGAACTCAATTTAACTCCTTCAGTTCCTATCATTCCCCCCTTTGACATCTTCATTTTCCACAATCTGGAACACTGGATCCTGCAACAACAGCGGATAGTGGCTCGTTCACCAGGTACTATCCCAGGCCGACGGGTTGCCCAAGGGAGACAGGTCTTCTACCTTCTCCATCCCCCAGATACTGAAGCCACGTCCATCATTGCAAGAGTACGCTCCTTCATGCCAGAAATGAGATGTCAATCTAGGACTCAAAGGAATAATAGTTAAATTCTTGTTGTTTACAGTCAAACTTCCTTATCTATTTCTACATCTTTTCTTGCATACAGAGATACACCAAAAAACAAGTTTCAATAGCACATATATTACGAAGATACAAACAACAATACGTAATAGACTTAGTATAATCCCAGTTATCCAGCCTCCAATACCCTTAAACCAATTAGCTGGATTAAGAAAGGAGAATGTATCTGACCACCAACTATCCTTAGTACGATCATTGTCTTTATCGTACTGATCTCTAAGTTTTTGAACATCCTCTATTTTTGATCTTAACTTTAAACTACTGTTGGGATCTATATAATGACAGCAAGCGGGTCCGATGACTTGACACATACCTCCTTGCGCTGCAGTTAAATAATCTAATACTATGGTATGCTGATTAGTGACTATAATAAGCTGATTTTGGACAGCAACGGTGGTGTTCAATATCTCCAATATATCCCATATTTGGTCATCTAAGTAATCTGTAGCCCTGACTAATTTATCCCACATTTGAGTGATCATAGGATAAATAAAAATAGAGCTGACAATTTTATTAGCCACACTCATCTGCACTATATGTGGTCTCCCAGAGAGGCGAGGTGTATTGTCAGCAGCTCTTTTGTACAACGTGTGTTTAGGTATGCTCTGAGTATTCAACTGGTCATTCGGAATAACAAAGGTAGCTGGAGTCATACGACCCAGAGTACAAGCACCTTTTACCCCTACTGGCAACCATTTATATGCATTGTCTCCACATACCCAGTACATGTCACTAGGTAGGTCCCATAGGGCTGAATGTTGTAATACCAGTCTATGAACTAAATCTATGAACGCAGATACATTCTGAAGCATACACCAATTTGGAAGTTGTCCTAAAGGGCTACAATACCCTACATCGGGATTTCCACAGGTGGGAGTTCCTTTCTCATATCCAGATGACTCGTTGCAAGGTATATTACCTGAAATATTAAAACAAGTTTCATTATTGCCCTGGGGAAATAAATTGGAATACTCCCAGGACGTGTTATGTAACCTTCTTTCTAGCAGTATTGGTTTGAAGGCATCAGTAGAGTGGGAAGTTACATTAAAACTAACTTGTAGGCCATACATTGGAATTTGCCCCAGGTAGGTTAATCGAGTTCTATTCCTGGGTACCCAAGCCCCCCCTTTATATGCCAGATATTGAAGGTATGTATTACTTCCTGAAAGATTACCCTGCCACCAAGGGTATCCTACCCATCCCACAATAGGTATACCAACAGTTGTGTTCCATAACTTCACATTATTTGTGGCATTATTAGCGAGTGTATCAGAACAACTGGTCCAGGCAAATAATTCCTCGGGTGGCATAGGAATAACAAGGAACGGAATACTAGTGGCTGATACTGCTGAATGTGTGCAGATCCAGCAAATGATTTGACCAATCATTTAGTATTTTTTCATGATGTTGTATAAACTTATTATTCAAGGACATTGGAGAATTTAGATTGTCCCACGCAGCTACCATTATTACAGATAATGCAACAAAACCAAACCAAAACATTATGCACTCTTATGCTTTGTTAACTCCTGTGGCTAGTTTGCAATGCGATGCGTGGATCCAGGTTGGTCGTCCTTCCAACTTAACAGAAGTAGGCGTTGTTAGGAGTACTTGGTAAGGTCCTTGATATCGGGGTTCAAGGGTCTTTCTGGAGTGTTTCTTGACATATACGTAATCACCAGGTTGTAGACAGTGAGTTCCTTCCACACTATCTGGATCTGGAGTGGAAGAGAAAACTAGAGAATGCATTTGAGTTAAATGCTTTTGCAACTGGATTACATAACTTGTCAAATTATCCACATTGAGTGTTAAGACCTGTGGGTAGTACAACCCTGTGTTTGGTGGTCTTCCAAACAGTATCTCGAAGGGTGACAGTTTAGTTTTCCCCGTGGGTGTGTACCTTACTGAGAATAATGCTAATGGGAGACACTCTGGCCATGGTCTATGGGTTTGTTCCATGGTTTTCTGTATTTTCAATTTTAGTGTCCCGTTCATTCTCTCTACCTTCCCTGAACTCTGTGGGTGGTAGGGTGTATGAAATGCTTGTTCTACACCTATCATTTGCATTACATTTTGCATTACCTCAGCAGTGAAATGTGTGCCTCTGTCTGATTCAATTGTTTCAGGGACACCGAATCGTGGTACTAGTTCCATCACCAGTTTCTTTGCAGTGGCTCGAGCTGTAGCCGTTTTCACCGGGTAGGCCTCTGGCCATCCAGAGAAGAGATCTACACATACTAGGATATTTGCATACACTCCTACCTTGGTAGCTGTATGTCGTCAATCTGCCGTCTCTGAAACGGGTAGAGAGGCCTAGGTGTCGCTTTCTTAGGGACTTTTACTGTTTTACCTGGGTTGTGCTGTGCACAGATGAGGCATGATTGTACAAGTTTCGCGGCTGCGCAACTGAAGCCAGGAGCGATCCAGAAGGCATCTACCATGGCACACATGTGACTTTTTGAGGTGTGATTGGGGCCATGTGCTGCTTGCGCCATGATTGGGAACAGGGACTTTGGTGGGCACATCTTATCCTTATTCTCCCATACTCCATTTGAGTTCAGCTCAGCTCCCAGTCTCCCCCGGTGTACCTTCTCTGTTTGGGCAGCCTTTTGCTGGAGGGATTTCAGGACATCTAGACCCAATGTGGCTGGAATACGCTGACTCCCCGCCACCGTCCACTGCTCTCTCTAGGCCGCCTTGTGCTATTTTAGCAGCCTCGTTCGCCCTTCTATTGCCCTCTACCTCCACGGAGTCACCTTTGTGTGTGCTTTTACCTTGACAATGCCAACCTGGACTGGTAACATCAATGCCTCCATCAATTGTTTCACCAGCTCTGCATTTTTAATGGGCTTCGAATCTGTGAAAATATTAGCGACTTTACCTGCAGCGGCTCTACACGCCTCAGTGAGTGCCTTCAACTCTGCCTCCTGCGCCGACATGTGAGAAGAGAGTGGTTCCGCTCGGATTACCTCATGTGAGGATACTACTGCATACCCAGTGTAGAATCGTCCATCCTGGTGGTATCTGGGGCCATCTACAAAAAAGAAACTCAAAGTCTGCATTAGGAACAGGTTTTTCATGAATGTGTGCAAACCCAACTGTCTCCTGACTCATCAGTTCTATGCAGACATGTTCATGCGTCATGTCAAAGTATCCTTCCTCACTTGCCAATACGGTCACCAATTCCCCCTTTTCTGAATCCACAGGCAGGAGGGTGGCTGGATTCAGAACGTTACATCTTTTGAGGAGTGACATACTCAGGAATTAGTAGAGCACACTCAAGTTGGAGCTGTCTGGCCATAGACAGATGTTTTGGTTGAACTTGTAGGAGTATGGCATGGATCGTCAGTGTCATCTCACATGCCTTCCCTATTACGTCTCCACTTTTTCCTTGTGCTCCAGCATACATGACAGGTCGTTTTATTGTCCTTGTTTGCGCAATTTCTTTAGCTACCTTAAGGAGGTCTTTCGGATCTACATGTCTCCATTCAGGTCTGGCTGTCTGTACTGCGTCTCGTAAGTCTTTGTTCATACCGTCAATGAATGCATTCACCAGTATTCTAACATCAAGTGGGTTTATGCAAATGTACCCCATGTCTGCCAATTTCAGCTGTAACCGTCCAAAGTACATCTCTACACTCTCTCCTCTTTGTTGTGTCACATTAGTCAGGAGTACAGACTGCTCTGATTGTTCCACTGCAGCCCATTGTCTTAGTGACTCACAGTACGTCTCCCCAGATCGTGCAGATTTATCATCCATGCCCCAAGCCTGATTCTTTGTCACATCTGTGTGTCTTAATTATATGATCTAGTGCGTCACCTGCCTTTAAACTCACCAACCTCTCTAGGTCTGCCCAGGTACACTTATATGTCTGCTGTACTTCCTTTATGTGTCTGTAAAACGGGAATGGTTGGTCTTCAGGGGCAGGCAGCTGCTTCAGCAAAGCTAGCTGGTCAGAGGGGCTCCAGGGATAATACACCTGTATCTTTCTTATTCTAGTCACACTTCTAGGTCCTGATGGGGTTGGCCGTCTGATGTCTACTGTCAGCTTACTCCTCAAGGGCCAATGTCCCCACTACCCACTATCCACACTATTATGTCAGCTTCTTATGATCTTGTCTGGATAGGATTTAGTGCAATTCTCTTAGGTCAGTAGCACAGGTCACACAAGTAGCTATTCAGTCTGGATTTGTCTGAGTCTGACCACAGTGTTTACAAGTCCATCTGTTTTGTCTGGGTCTCTGGTTACACTTTGTCAATCAAACATTCATAATACACCTTCCATACTGCTGCACATTCTCAAGCATCATTTATTCACTTGCTATTTTCTTCCCTTGTCTGTGCCTTTTTGTACATCCAAACATTCACACTCTGGTATTTTTGCCTTTTTCAATGTTTGTCCCACTTGTTTTACTGCTTCCTTCCTTCTCTGTCTTTTGTAATTTGACACAATTTGCTATACAAATCAATCACACAACTAGAAGCAGGTTCAAACACATTAATGACCAAGCAATCACTTACAATTCCCTTCTAAATTAGGCACCATATCTTACTTTTAACTTCCAATCTTCAATTAAGTACTGTTGCTTTAAAATGCACAAATCTTTCAGCGCGTACCTTACGGATAGAATTACAGAGAATTTTGAGCACAGCTCACACTCAGCAGAGATAAGAGCGAAGGGAGAAGAAAAACTACGCAGCGGTATCATTCCCCCCTCCCATCAGAATGCAGCGTCGTCCTTCACAGAATTCTGTAGTTCTTTAGACTTATCAAAATCAATTTCTACAAAGAAACTCAAAATCACGGGATTTCACTGTAAGGGCAGATAACTGTATAATGAGATTAACCATGCCTTGCCCTTTTTCTGGCCAAATGCATTCAGGAAACTTTACAATGTAATGCCACATATAACACGAACTATATCATTACTCAATTCATTCAGTCTCAGATGTAGATTTGAAATATCTATAACGCATCTGTCCGGGATTCCACCACAACTAGAAAGGTCACAAATCTCTTGACACAAAAATGATGTGTGATGATTCATTCATACGTGCTCATTCACTGATTTTTTTTTTTTTTTTTTATACTCAATTACTCATCTCTCATCTTATTCAGAGGTTCTCATAGACATATATACAAGGATTCACACAGCCTGCCTATCTTGCACTTTGGATTTGATTCATACTTTTTCCAGGTTCTTTGCTGCACTACTTCCATATCTATCCTCAATTATATCACATAACCGATTTCCTTCTTCAGGTATCTTTCCCTGACTGTTCCCCATCTTATCTTTTATTCTTATCCTGTCTCTCTTGTTGTCTTCCTGTTAGTCCCCTGCCTTAGGTGGTGTATTGGGTAAGCTCAAGACTAGGCTCTACTATACCTCGTTACCTTCTTCCTAAGGTGCTAACAGGCTAAATGGAGTGTCTGTTCCTCGGTGTACTACGTGTTTCGTGTACTTATATGCTATGTAGCATCCGAACAGAAATACTCCCACAACACACAGGATTGTAAATAAAGTGTCCATCTACTGGGGTTCTTCAGTCATATCCTGTCACAGGCTCATTTCACGGTCCTGTGCTCATTCGGTCACACTCTTATCTGTCACAAGGTTTATTCGTAAAGGGTGTTGATTTAAGCTTAGGCGGTGACCTCCCCGAAAGGACGCTGTCACATGACCCAGTTAGGCAATATCACCACTCTTTGAACGAATACCTACTGTGCAGCTTATTTGTCTACTTTCCACAACCTTTCAAATCAAAGTAGCCATTCAACAACCTCCTCTATTCCTAGTGCGGAACCGTCTATTGTGAAAAACTTGTCCGTCCGGGCTGCGCAGTATGAACTGTTCACCCAGCCTTATATTCCATAATGTCAGACCTCTCCCATTTTGATTTGCATCAGCTCTTTTTCTAAAAATAGCTGTGCACACACAGAACCTACAGTAACCTCTCATTCGAGCAGAAATTACATATGCGTGTCACACCCGATTTCCTCAGAGTTCTTATATGGACCTGATTTTACGGCCCCCTCCTCTACTAGATTCCCCTTTATACGGACCTTAGTTATAATGATAGATTATGAAGAGCAGAGAAGAGAAAAATTGATCTCTTACCTGGCCAGGTGTTTAGGTCTGCTGTTCACAATTTCATCAGTAACTGGAGTGGTCTGTAGATCGGGTAGTCTTGGAGAGGTGCCTATATCAGGTCCCTGTTTCGGGCGCCAGGAAACTGTCGGGATCCCTCAGATTACTCTTTCATCTGAAGGACCGATGTTCTTAGGTGTGAAGCATCATATGTCTCTAATTAAATCAGCTCCGTCGAGAAGAACTACACAGACACCAGCTGTATAATACCACTCAGGATGCCTCCAAGACGCCTCTGGCTTATCAGTTAGGCTTCCGTCTTTTATAGTAAAGAATTTAAACATTTTACAGACATGCGCAGTACAAATGATTTTACAACTTGTTTTAGACAAAGAAAGTCATTTAGGCGAAAAAGCAGAGGTATTTGACCTTGGTTCACAAGGGAGATGTCTGAGACATCTCCTCGAAGAACAGATAAGGTTTTAAACAAGAGAATGCAACATAGACAGAACTCAATTTAACTCCTTCAGTTCCTATCATCAGTGTAGTGAGTGCACACATGATCTGTGATTGGCTGCTCAGTGTAGTGAGTGCACACATGATCTGTGATTGGCTGCTCAGTGTAGTGAGTGCACACATGATCTGTGATTGGCTGCTCAGTGGAGTGAGTGCACACCTGATCTGTGATTGACTGCTCAGTGTAGTGAGTGCGCACATGATCTGTTATGGCTGCTCAGTGTAGTGAGTGCACACATGATCTGTGACTGGTTGCTCAGTGTAGTGAGTGCACACATGATCTGTTATGGCTGCTCAGTGTAGTGAGTGCATACATGATCTGTTATGGCCGCTCAGTGTAGTGAGTGCACACATGATCTGTTATGGCCGCTCAGTGTAGTGAGTGCACACATGATCTGTGATTGGCTGCTCAGTGTAGTGAGTGCACACATGATCTGTGATTGACTGCTCAGTGTAGTGAGTGCACACATGATCTGTTATGGCTGCTCAGTGTAGTGAGTGCACACATGATCTGTTATGGCTGCTCAGTGTAGTGAGTGCATACATGATCTGTTATGGCCGCTCAGTGTAGTGAGTGCACACATGATCTGTTATGGCCGCTCAGTGTAGTGAGTGCACACATGATCTGTTATGGCCGCTCAGTGTAGTGAGTGCATACATGATCTGTTATGGCCACTCAGTGTAGTGAGTGCATACATGATATGTTATGCCTGCTCAGTGTAGTGAGTGCACACATGATCTGTTATGGCCGCTCAGTGTAGTGAGTGCACACATGATCTGTTATGGCTGCTCAGTGTAGTGAGTGCACACATGATCTGTGATTGGCTGCTCAGTGTAGGGAGTGCACACATGATCTGTTATGGCTGCTCAGTGTAGTGAGTGCACACATGATCTGTGACTGTCTGCTCAGTGTAGTGAGTGCACACATGATCTGTGACTGGCTGCTCAGTGTGGTGAGTGCACACATGATCTGTTATGGCTGCTCAGTGTAGTGAGTGCACACATGATCTGTGACTGGCTGCTCAGTGTAGTGAGTGCACACATGATCTCTGACTGGCTGCTCAGTGTAGTGAGTGCACACATAATCTGTGATTGGCTGCTCAGTGTAGTGAGTACACACATGATCTGTGATTGGCTGCTCAGTGTAGTGAGTGCACACATGATCTGTTATGGCTGCTCAGTGTAGTGAGTGCACACATGATCTGTGATTGGCTGCTCAGTGTAGTGAGTGCACACATGATCTGTTATGGCTGCTCAGTGTAGTGAGTGCACACATGATCTGTGATTGGCTGCTCAGTGTAGTGAGTGCACACATGATCTGTTATGGCCGCTCAGTGTAGTGAGTGCACACATGATCTGTGACTGGCTGCTCAGTGTAGTGAGTGCACACATGATCTGTGACTGGTTGCTCAGTGTAGTGAGTGCACACATGATCTGTGATTGGCTGCTCAGTGTAGTGAGTGCACACATGATCTGTGATTGACTGCTCAGTGTAGTGAGTGCACACATGATATGTTATGCCTGCTCAGTGTAGTGAGTGCACACATGATCTGTGATTGACTGCTCAGTGTAGTGAGTGCACACATGATCTGTGATTGGCTGCTCAGTGTAGTGAGTGCACACATGATCTGTTATGGCTGCTCAGTGTAGTGAGTGCACACATGATCTGTGATTGGCTGCTCAGTGTAGTGAGTGCACACATGATCTGTTATGGCTGCTCAGTGTAGTGAGTGCACACATGATCTGTTATGGCTACTCAGTGTAGTGAGTGCACACATGATCTGTGATTGGCTGCTCAGTGTAGTGAGTGCACACATGATCTGTGATTGGCTGCTCAGTGTAGTGAGTTCACACATGATCTGTGATTGGCTGCTCAGTGTAGTGAGTGCACACATGATCTGTGACTGGCTGCTCAGTGTAGTGAGTGCACACATGATCTGTGACTGGCTGCTCAGTGTAGTGAGTGCACACATGATCTGTGACTGGCTGCTCAGTGTAGTGAGTGCACACATGATCTCTGACTGGCTGCTCAGTGTAGTGAGTGCACACATGATCTCTGACTGGCTGCTCAGTGTAGTGAGTGCACACATGATCTGTGATTGGCTGCTCAGTGTAGTGAGTGCACACATGATCTGTTATGGCTGCTCAGTGTAGTGAGTGCACACATGATCTGTGACTGGCTGCTCAGTGTAGTGAGTGCACACATGATCTGTGACTGGCTGCTCAGTGTAGTGAGTGCACACATGATCTGTGACTGGCTGCTCAGTGTAGTGAGTGCACACATGATCTGTGATTGGCTGCTCAGTGTAGTGAGTGCACACATGATCTGTTATGGCTGCTCAGTGTAGTGAGTGCCCACATGATCTGTTATGGCTGCTCAGTGTAGTGAGTGCACACATGATCTGTGATTGGCTGCTCAGTGTAGTGAGTGCACACATGATCTGTGATTGGCTGCTCAGTGTAGTGAGTGCACACATGATCTGTGATTGGCTGCTCAGTGGAGTGAGTGCACACCTGATCTGTGATTGACTGCTCAGTGTAGTGAGTGCACACATGATCTGTGACTGGCTGCTCAGTGTAGTGAGTGCACACATGATCTGTGACTGGCTGCTCAGTGTAGTGAGTGCACACATGATCTCTGACTGGCTGCTCAGTGTAGTGAGTGCACACATGATCTCTGACTGGCTGCTCAGTGTAGTGAGTGCACACATGATCTGTGATTGGCTGCTCAGTGTAGTGAGTGCACACATGATCTGTTATGGCTGCTCAGTGTAGTGAGTGCACACATGATCTGTGACTGGCTGCTCAGTGTAGTGAGTGCACACATGATCTGTGACTGGCTGCTCAGTGTAGTGAGTGCACACATGATCTGTGACTGGCTGCTCAGTGTAGTGAGTGCACACATGATCTGTGATTGGCTGCTCAGTGTAGTGAGTGCACACATGATCTGTTATGGCTGCTCAGTGTAGTGAGTGCCCACATGATCTGTTATGGCTGCTCAGTGTAGTGAGTGCACACATGATCTGTGATTGGCTGCTCAGTGTAGTGAGTGCACACATGATCTGTGATTGGCTGCTCAGTGTAGTGAGTGCACACATGATCTGTGATTGGCTGCTCAGTGGAGTGAGTGCACACCTGATCTGTGATTGGCTGCTCAGTGTAGTGAGTGCACACATGATCTGTTATGGCTGCTCAGTGTAGTGAGTGCACACATGATCTGTGATTGGCTGCTCAGTGTAGTGAGTGCACACATGATCTGTGATTGACTGCTCAGTGTAGTGAGTGCACACATGATCTGTTATGGCTGCTCAGTGTAGTGAGTGCACACATGATCTGTGACTGGTTGCTCAGTGTAGTGAGTGCACACGATCTGTGATTGGCTGCTCAGTGTAGTGAGTGCACACATGATCTGTTATGGCTGCTCAGTGTAGTGAGTGCACACATGATCTGTGATTGGCTGCTCAGTGTAGTGAGTGCACACATGATCTGTGATTGGCTGCTCAGTGTAGTGAGTGCACACATGATCTGTTATGGCTGCTCAGTGTAGTGAGTGCACACATGATCTGTTATGGCCGCTCAGTGTAGTGAGTGCACACATGATCTGTGAATGGCTGCTCAGTGTAGTGAATGCACACATGATCTGTGACTGGCCGCTCAGTGTAGTGAGTGCACACATGATCTGTGATTGGCTGCTCAGTGTAGTGAGTGCACACATGATCTGTGATTGACTGCTCAGTGTAGTGAGTGCACACATGATCTGTTATGGCCGCTCAGTGTAGTGAGTGCACACATGATCTGTGACTGGTTGCTCAGTGTAGTGAGTGCACACATGATCTGTTATGGCCGCTCAGTGTAGTGAGTGCACACATGATCTGTTATGGCCGCTCAGTGTAGTGAGTGCACACATGATCTGTTATGGCTGCTCAGTGTAGTGAGTGCATACATGATCTGTTATGGCTACTCAGTGTAGTGAGTGCATACATGATATGTTATGCCTGCTCAGTGTAGTGAGTGCACACATGATGTGTTATGGCCGCTCAGTGTAGTGAGTGCACACATCATCTGTTATGGCTGCTCAGTGTAGTGAGTGCACACATGATATGTTATGGCTGCTCAGTGTAGTGAGTGCACACATGATCTGTTATGGCTGCTCAGTGTAGTGAGTGCACACATGATCTGTGATTGGCTGCTCAGTGTAGTGAGTGCACACATGATCTGTGATTGGCTGCTCAGTGTAGTGAGTGCACACATGATCTGTGACTGGCTGCTCAGTGTAGTGAGTGCACACATGATCTGTTATGGCTGCTCAGTGTAGTGAGTGCACACATGATCTGTTATGGCAGCTCAGTGTAGTGAGTGCACACATGATCTGTGACTGGCTGCTCAGTGTAGTGAGTGCACACATGATCTGTTATGGCTGCTCAGTGTAGTGAGTGCATACATGATCTGTTATGGCTGCTCAGTGTAGTGAGTGCACACATGATCTGTTATGGCTGCTCAGTGTAGTGAGTGCACACATGATCTGTGATTGGCTGCTCAGTGTAGTGAGTGCACACATGATCTGTGATTGGCTGCTCAGTGTAGTGAGTGCACACATGATCTGTTATGGCTGATCAGTGTAGTGAGTGCACACATGATCTGTTATGGCCGCTCAGTGTAGTGAGTGCACACATGATCTGTGACTGGCTGCTCAGTGTAGTGAGTGCACACATGATCTGTTATGGCTGCTCAGTGTAGTGAGTGCACACATGATCTGTGATTGGCTGCTCAGTGTAGTGAGTGCACACATGATCTGTGATTGACTGCTCAGTGTAGTGAGTGCACACATGATCTGTTATGGCTGCTCAGTGTAGTGAGTGCACACATGATCTGTGACTGGTTGCTCAGTGTAGTGAGTGCACACGATCTGTGATTGGCTGCTCAGTGTAGTGAGTGCACACATGATCTGTTATGGCTGCTCAGTGTAGTGAGTGCACACATGATCTGTGATTGGCTGCTCAGTGTAGTGAGTGCACACATGATCTGTGATTGGCTGCTCAGTGTAGTGAGTGCACACATGATCTGTTATGGCTGCTCAGTGTAGTGAGTGCACACATGATCTGTTATGGCCGCTCAGTGTAGTGAGTGCACACATGATCTGTGACTGGCTGCTCAGTGTAGTGAATGCACACATGATCTGTGACTGGCCGCTCAGTGTAGTGAGTGCACACATGATCTGTGACTGGCTGCTCAGTGTAGTGAGTGCACACATGATCTGTGATTGACTGCTCAGTGTAGTGAGTGCACACATGATCTGTTATGGCCGCTCAGTGTAGTGAGTGCACACATGATCTGTTATGGCTGCTCAGTGTAGTGAGTGCACACATGATCTGTGATTGACTGCTCAGTGTGGTGAGTGCACACATGATCTGTTATGGCCGCTCAGTGTAGTGAGTGCACACATGATCTGTGACTGGTTGCTCAGTGTAGTGAGTGCACACATGATCTGTTATGGCCGCTCAGTGTAGTGAGTGCACACATGATCTGTTATGGCCGCTCAGTGTAGTGAGTGCACACATGATCTGTTATGGCTGCTCAGTGTAGTGAGTGCATACATGATCTGTTATGGCTACTCAGTGTAGTGAGTGCATACATGATATGTTATGCCTGCTCAGTGTAGTGAGTGCACACATGATCTGTTATGGCCGCTCAGTGTAGTGAGTGCACACATGATGTGTTATGGCCGCTCAGTGTAGTGAGTGCACACATCATCTGTTATGGCTGCTCAGTGTAGTGAGTGCATACATGATATGTGTTAAATATTAATAATCCGTTAATTTCTTATAAGACCCAGTTCTGTAGAATGCTTTAGCTTACATGACATAGGCTATTTTTAAGCTTGGCTCATGGTAGAAAGACAGCTCCATATATGTAGAGACCACGTGCTTTAGGAGACGTATATAATTCATGGCTAACTGTAGAGGTCGCTCCTCTTCTTCCCTCACCATCATGAGAGACAGACGCAAGATGACATGACATAACAGCTGGTATATTACTTGACGGCGATGTGAGAAGCCGAACTGAGACACAGCAGCCATTTGCTATTCAGGATCTCGGAGAGAAGAAGGATACATGTTGCTTTTTCCATTTGGGATCTCAGAGCATGATCTAATGGACAATTTCTCTTTCACCTATTTTTATTCACCTGTTTTTCTGTAATAACCTTTCTTTGATGGAAGAAACCATAATAAACCACTATATTTTTATCTGGTAACTAGTCCTGAGTATTTTACAGGATATGCATTATTTTACATTGGAGAGCCAGCCAGATCTGAATTTTTGTACTTTTTTGCGGATTTCCCTCAACTTGCCCACACGGGGGATTGGACTTTGCTAACGTCAAATCATATGTGCAAGTTATCGGGAATTCCACTACTTACAAGAATCACATAGAACCTAGAAGTAAGAAGTACCAGATAGATTGAGAAGTACTACAAGTGCCAAAAGTACCAGACCTAAGCCAGACGTGTGAAGACAGGAACCCAGCGTTGTCCATCAAAGGAGCTGAGACATTTCAAGGTAAGATAAAATGGATGTCATTAATTGTCTTGCTAAGCAGAGTAAATTGAAATTTAAGTCTGTAGACAATTCTAATTCAGAAGTTTTATGGTTAAGTTTATATGCCGAGTGTGAACTCGAGAATCAGAGGTTAGATTCTAAGTTTTTCAATAGAGAAAGAGAGAGATTAAAAAATATTCTACAGATGGTAGATATATTTCATAGATCTGTGTCAGAGAAATCTAAAAATGATTGTGTAGAGGATAGTGATATTCCCGAGATTCACTGTAATGTGGAGAAACAGTTACAAGTAGTAGCAGCTATTGAAGGTGACCTTGCAGACGTGGAACAAGATGGAGAAGTAGGAGGAGACTTCAGAACTGACGTAGAGGACGTACAAGGGAAAGACGTACCACTAAAAATAGAAGACTCACAGGCCCAAATCCGAAGTAGCGTGAGGAAGGATTTGATAAAGATATGCCAAATAATTCCTGCTTATGACAACAAAATAGATGTTTATAGAAACTCTGAGATCTTTGAAAGTTGTTCTGGAAAATTTGATTT
This sequence comes from Dendrobates tinctorius, assembly GCF_039654945.1. Taxonomy (NCBI): domain Eukaryota; kingdom Metazoa; phylum Chordata; class Amphibia; order Anura; family Dendrobatidae; genus Dendrobates; species Dendrobates tinctorius. The sequence continues at coordinate 2,782,485 of NW_027361893.1, read as the reverse complement.
ATCTAACGAGGAGAAGAATCAGTTGTTCAAAATGTGGATCCCTGTAAATTTTGCTAGGAGATTGTCTTTAAAGTTATCTGGTGAAACACATGAGAATTTAACTGATAAGGACAGATTAAAAATTCTCATTTTTTGTTCATCAAATGAAAATCATCCAGATATTGATATTCTTCAAAAATTAAGGATTGGTCGGAAGGAATGTATTTTTACGTTCATGTCCATATATGAACGTTTGTATAGAATGCTGAGTGAGAATGTCAAAACACCGTCCCTCATAAGGAGTTTTGTAAGCAAATTTTGGTTTCTAAATCCTGCATCTCGTGTTATTGCGTCACAAAAAGATTCTTTGTTTGAATGTGCGCAATCCCTTGATTTTGCCAGAAAACACGAGAATCGTGAGAGGAAAGTAAATTGTGCTAATTTTGTAAAGACAGGCAGAGTAAAATCTTATCAGAAGCCTGTATTAGCAAAGCCTTCTAAAATGAGTTTTCCCCAAAATCAAATCTACGAAGAAAGAAAAAGAAAATCACATGTTTGTTATAAACCATATGGAATGATGCAAAAGAACACCGAAAAGACACAAATTGAATTAAGAAAAATGATGAGTTCTGATTTTCTTTCTGTAACAAAGATGGCCGAATTTAACAGACAGAAACAGGTGGTGAGTGACATCATGGCCTGTAAACTGAATACTCTGCTCCAAGAATCTATTAGCTTTAAAATGGCAAGAACCTTTCAGGATATTTTTTGCAGAGAAATAAGTATGGGTGTAGGAATTGGCTAGAAAAAGTAATATATATTGTGTAACAGTGTTATACAATTAGTGAGTTATAGAGTATAATCCTGTAGTTTTATGGTTTGTGGATATATACATAGTCATACAGTATATATAGAGTGTTTGTAGAAGTAGAAATAGTAGAACTGTATTTTTTAATGAAAATTAAAATCTACATCAGTAATAATATTTAGAATATGAATATGATATTAACCTTATTTTTTTATGTTTCCTTAGAATTTTCATTTCAAAGCAGGACTTAATCGAGAAAAATTCTCTTCCAAGGATTTATGCCTTTATTTACACAGGATGTTGCAATAATTGCATGATTTTATATATCTAACCCTTAAAAGGAAATAACCAATTGCTTTTTAAAATGTTCTGGGTGTGTGCTTTTTCTGCTGCATGGCTTGAATGACAACCTCAACAGGTGAAAATTTCAACCTTGTTCTAATAATAAGTATACCAGACCAGTATACTATGTCCCTGTTCCTTAGGAAAAGAATTTTAAAGGGGGTCTCAACTTTTGCAAAGCAATGGAATTTTTTTTCCAGGCCTAAATGTCAAGTATAGCTATACATATATTTATGTCATGTGTATTTGGGGAATATTCAAAGAAATATTAAGAGACTAAATTGAAATAGTTTACAATGCATTGATAATTAGGATAATTTGGGTTAAAATACGTGTATTCATCACACTTTCATATGTGAGGTATAAAGTTAATATGTGACACAGTCTGAGTGACAGTGACTGAGTGTATGAGCAGCTGCTGAGCGAGTAATGTGATACGTTTGTGAGACCTCAGGATCCTGAATGCATGAGAGAAAAAAAAAAAAAAACCCCAAAGCTTTTATCTTTAGGAAATTATTAGAATATTAAGATACATAATGAAATATTATCTATACAAACATATATTTCTATATTTCTATAGTAATTATTATTTCTTGATTTAGTTAATTGTGGATAAGTGCAATCGCACAACAAAATAGAAAATAGTTTAGGAAGAAAATCTATTCTTTCCTTATCAGCTTTAGCTCTTTTAAACAGGCACCAGCACAGAGCCTGGTATTCACCAGCTGCATCTGGGAATAGTGGACCTTCCTTCTCTGTCCAAGTGTGTTAATCTTAAACTACATTTAAATTAATTTTTCCAAAGGATAATTTTATGATATTCAAATTAATTTTGATGGTTACACATCTTCAGACAAATAATGGTATAAGCAAGTATAAATTCACATAATTTATACATTAATTATTTTTAATTTTGGTTTTGATAAATGAATTATTTCATGAAACAATATTTTTTGGTATTAAGGGGGAAATATGTTTTTTATCCTGACTACATAATCACATTTGATTAATACCTCTTCTTCACACATTTTAATAGGAAAAAATATTAATAAGGTACAATGGTATAAGTATTGGGTATAATAACAAGTATTATAAAGAGTCATTTCTTTACACTAAGAGGAATTACATGCAAAGTTGCATAATTTGAATATTTTGGTAACACAAGTTTATGACAATTATGAAATAATCCAGATCATGGAAATATTAAGGGTATATGTTACTGAAGACATAACTACTCTGCATCAACATAAAGGCCTTATTCTTATTCTTATTTTTCATTCTTATTTTTCATTATTTTTAATTCTTTCACCAATATTTAGTAAAGTAATATCTGCTGAGAATATTGCTTCATTAAATATAGCAATTATATGGTTCTATTACTAAGGAAAATGTTTCACTTCTGAGTTATATGCAACAATTCTTTTATTCATTCATTCGCTCACTCATATATTCTTATTTTGGTTCATGGCTATTCATTCCTACATATTATTAGTATAATAAATATATTCCTTATTAATAAAGATGAAAACACTGGTTACATAAAACACAGTGACACCTATGGGTTGAAAAAGGTAATTACACCTATGACATAAAAATGTTCTATCACATGAAAAAAATGGATAATAATGTATTATCACTTATTATTGGTTTATTATTTCAAATATTGAAATCCATATACAGTACAAATTCTGATAATAATTATATGGATATTACTGATTGCTATGGTACGCTGTGATATTATGGGATAGGGAAATTACCAGATTTGGTATAGACTAGGGAATGAAGACTTCAAGCAAGATACTGAAATTATGTTAATAAAGACTTTTCACATTTCTAAACTTCATTGATTTTTATCAGTTGCAAGAAGAAGAATTCCGCGATCCAGAAGTCCCAGAAGGTAACAAAGCTATGATTACTGAGTAATAGACTGTGTTAATTACAAATGCAGTATCCACCACTGACAGTCACAAGTGCAGTATCCACCACTGACAGTCACAAGTGCAGTATCCACCACCGACAGTCACAATTAAAGTGTCTAACCTGACAACCAGAGGACGATGATCCTATGATGCTGAGATGAACGGTGTTATCACGTTCTTATCAAGTTCCAGAGGTTTTCAATCACCTGAAAAGCTTCGATGAAAGCTGGTGAACAATGAAGGTAATTATCAGGAAGCTACAACCCTGACATATGTCCTGTGCATTAGGACAAGGACTGGTTATGGTGCTATGTTTAGCAAGGAAGAGTCATTTTAACCCTTGCTTTGCTGACCAAAGACGTCACACCTGTTCAAAGACCAGTGCCGATGGAGGATTCCAGAATATCCAAGGCGAGCCAATGTAAGCCCAGGTTTTTAAAGATGACACTGCACAGATATTAAAGCTGCATAGACTTTGTTTTCGTATTAACATTTGAAATTATGGACTTTGATTTGATACACAACACAATTTCTATATGTTAGAGAAAAACTGTATTTTTAAAAGAACCAAGAAGAAGACAGAAGACATCAAAATGAAGACCAGATGACACCAGATGATGATGACTGGACCTGAGATGCTTCAATTTAGACTTAGGGAAGTATAATTATACATATTTTATATGAATATTGTTCACGGCTTACCATAACATGAATTCACATCAATTATGTCATTGAGTACTTATAACGGTAATCTAATATTATTATTATTATTATTATTATTATTATTATTATTATTATTGATATTAAATTATTTTGTCAAAGAAGAAAAAAGATCGTTATATTTGAGGGTTCCAATTAATGTCTGTCTCCCTCAAAAGGGGGAATTGTTAAATATTAATAATCCGTTAATTTCTTATAAGACCCAGTTCTGTAGAATGCTTTAGCTTACATGACATAGGCTATTTTTAAGCTTGGCTCATGGTAGAAAGACAGCTCCATATATGTAGAGACCACGTGCTTTAGGAGACGTATATAATTCATGGCTAACTGTAGAGGTCGCTCCTCTTCTTCCCTCACCATCATGAGAGACAGACGCAAGATGACATGACATAACAGCTGGTATATTACTTGACGGCGATGTGAGAAGCCGAACTGAGACACAGCAGCCATTTGCTATTCAGGATCTCGGAGAGAAGAAGGATACATGTTGCTTTTGCCATTTGGGATCTCAGAGCATGATCTAATGGACAATTTCTCTTTCACCTATTTTTATTCACCTGTTTTTCTGTAATAACCTTTCTTTGATGGAAGAAACCATAATAAACCACTATATTTTTATCTGGTAACTAGTCCTGAGTATTTTACAGGATATGCATTATTTTACAATATGTTATGGCTGCTCAGTGTAGTGAGTGCACACATGATCTGTTATGGCTGCTCAGTGTAGTGAGTGCACACATGATCTGTGATTGGCTGCTCAGTGTAGTGAGTGCACACATGATCTGTGATTGGCTGCTCAGTGTAGTGAGTGCACACATGATCTGTGACTGGCTGCTCAGTGTAGTGAGTGCACACATGATCTGTTATGGCTGCTCAGTGTAGTGAGTGCACACATGATCTGTTATGGCAGCTCAGTGTAGTGAGTGCACACATGATCTGTGACTGGCTGCTCAGTGTAGTGAGTGCACACATGATCTGTGACTGGCTGCTCAGTGTAGTGAGTGCACACATGATCTGTGACTGGTTGCTCAGTGTAGTGAGTGCACACATGATCTGTTATGGCTGCTCAGTGTAGTGAGTGCACACATGATCTGTGACTGGTTGCTCAGTGTAGTGAGTGCACACATGATCTGTGACTGGCTGCTCAGTGTAGTGAGTGCACACATGATCTGTGATTGGCTGCTCAGTGTAGTGAGTGCACACATGATCTGTTATGGCTGCTCAGTGTAGTGAGTGCACACATGATCTGTGACTGTTTGCTCAGTGTAGTGAGTGCACACATGATCTGTTATGGCTGCTCAGTGTAGTGAGTGCATACATGATCTGTTATGGCTGCTCAGTGTAGTGAGTGCATACATGATATGTTATGCCTGCTCAGTGTAGTGAGTGCACACATGATCTGTTATGGCTGCTCAGTGTAGTGAGTGCACACATGATCTGTGACTGTTTGCTCAGTGTAGTGAGTGCACACATGATCTGTTATGGCTGCTCAGTGTAGTGAGTGCATACATGATCTGTTATGGCTACTCAGTGTAGTGAGTGCATACATGATATGTTATGCCTGCTCAGTGTAGTGAGTGCACACATGATCTGTTATGGCCGCTCAGTGTAGTGAGTGCACACATGATGTGTTATGGCCGCTCAGTGTAGTGAGTGCACACATCATCTGTTATGGCCGCTCAGTGTAGTGAGTGCACACATGATCTGTGATTGGCTGCTCAGTGTAGTGAGTGCACACATGATCTGTTATGGCAGCTCAGTGTAGTGAGTGCACACATGATCTGTGACTGGCTGCTCAGTGTAGTGAGTGCACACATGATCTGTGACTGGCTGCTCAGTGTAGTGAGTGCACACATGATCTGTGACTGGTTGCTCAGTGTAGTGAGTGCACACATGATCTGTTATGGCTGCTCAGTGTAGTGAGTGCACACATGATCTGTGACTGGTTGCTCAGTGTAGTGAGTGCACACATGATCTGTGACTGGCTGCTCAGTGTAGTGAGTGCACACATGATCTGTGATTGGCTGCTCAGTGTAGTGAGTGCACACATGATCTGTTATGGCTGCTCAGTGTAGTGAGTGCACACATGATCTGTGACTGTTTGCTCAGTGTAGTGAGTGCACACATGATCTGTTATGGCTGCTCAGTGTAGTGAGTGCATACATGATCTGTTATGGCTGCTCAGTGTAGTGAGTGCATACAAGATCTGTTATGGCTGCTCAGTGTAGTGAGTGCATACATGATCTGTTATGGCTACTCAGTGAAGTGAGTGCACACATGATATGTTATGCCTGCTCAGTGTAGTGAGTGCACACATGATCTGTTATGGCCGCTCAGTGTAGTGAGTGCACACATGATCTGTTATGGCCGCTCAGTGTAGTGAGTGCACACATGATATGTTATGGCTGCTCAGTGTAGTGAGTGCACACATGATCTGTTATGGCTGCTCAGTGTAGTGAGTGCACACATGATCTGTGACTGGCTGCTCAGTGTAGTGAGTGCACACATGATCTGTGATTGGCTACTCAGTGTAGTGAGTGCACACATGATCTGTGATTGGCTGCTCAGTGTAGTGAGTGCACACATGATCTGTGATTGGCTGCTCAGTGTAGTGAGTGCACACATGATCTGTGATTGGCTGCTCAGTGTAGTGAGTGCACACATGATCTGTGATTGGCTGCTCAGTGTAGTGAGTGCAGACATGATCTGTGGTTGGCTGCTCAGTGTAGTGAGTGCACACATGATCTGTGACTGGCTGCTCAGTGTAGTGAGTGCACACATGATCTGTTATGGCTGCTCAGTGTAGTGAGTGCACACATGATCTGTGATTGGCTGCTCAGTGTAGTGAGTGCACACATGATCTGTGATTGACTGCTCAGTGTAGTGAGTGCACACATGATCTGTTATGGCTGCTCAGTGTAGTGAGTGCACACATGATCTGTGACTGGTTGCTCAGTGTAGTGAGTGCACACGATCTGTGATTGGCTGCTCAGTGTAGTGAGTGCACACATGATCTGTGATTGGCTGCTCAGTGTAGTGAGTGCACACATGATCTGTGATTGGCTGCTCAGTGTAGTGAGTGCACACATGATCTGTTATGGCTGCTCAGTGTAGTGAGTGCACACATGATCTGTTATGGCCGCTCAGTGTAGTGAGTGCACACATGATCTGTGACTGGCTGCTCAGTGTAGTGAATGCACACATGATCTGTGACTGGCCGCTCAGTGTAGTGAGTGCACACATGATCTGTGATTGGCTGCTCAGTGTAGTGAGTGCACACATGATCTGTTATGGCCGCTCAGTGTAGTGAGTGCACACATGATCTGTGACTGGTTGCTCAGTGTAGTGAGTGCACACATGATCTGTTATGGCCGCTCAGTGTAGTGAGTGCACACATGATCTGTTATGGCCGCTCAGTGTAGTGAGTGCACACATGATCTGTTATGGCTGCTCAGTGTAGTGAGTGCATACATGATCTGTTATGGCTACTCAGTGTAGTGAGTGCATACATGATATGTTATGCCTGCTCAGTGTAGTGAGTGCACACATGATCTGTTATGGCCGCTCAGTGTAGTGAGTGCACACATGATGTGTTATGGCCGCTCAGTGTAGTGAGTGCACACATCATCTGTTATGGCCGCTCAGTGTAGTGAGTGCACACATGATCTGTGATTGGCTGCTCAGTGTAGTGAGTGCACACATGATCTGTTATGGCAGCTCAGTGTAGTGAGTGCACACATGATCTGTGACTGGCTGCTCAGTGTAGTGAGTGCACACATGATCTGTGACTGGCTGCTCAGTGTAGTGAGTGCACACATGATCTGTGACTGGTTGCTCAGTGTAGTGAGTGCACACATGATCTGTTATGGCTGCTCAGTGTAGTGAGTGCACACATGATCTGTGACTGGTTGCTCAGTGTAGTGAGTGCACACATGATCTGTGACTGGCTGCTCAGTGTAGTGAGTGCACACATGATCTGTGATTGGCTGCTCAGTGTAGTGAGTGCACACATGATCTGTTATGGCTGCTCAGTGTAGTGAGTGCACACATGATCTGTGACTGTTTGCTCAGTGTAGTGAGTGCACACATGATCTGTTATGGCTGCTCAGTGTAGTGAGTGCATACATGATCTGTTATGGCTGCTCAGTGTAGTGAGTGCATACAAGATCTGTTATGGCTGCTCAGTGTAGTGAGTGCATACATGATCTGTTATGGCTACTCAGTGAAGTGAGTGCACACATGATATGTTATGCCTGCTCAGTGTAGTGAGTGCACACATGATCTGTTATGGCCGCTCAGTGTAGTGAGTGCACACATGATCTGTTATGGCCGCTCAGTGTAGTGAGTGCACACATGATATGTTATGGCTGCTCAGTGTAGTGAGTGCACACATGATCTGTTATGGCTGCTCAGTGTAGTGAGTGCACACATGATCTGTGACTGGCTGCTCAGTGTAGTGAGTGCACACATGATCTGTGATTGGCTACTCAGTGTAGTGAGTGCACACATGATCTGTGATTGGCTGCTCAGTGTAGTGAGTGCACACATGATCTGTGATTGGCTGCTCAGTGTAGTGAGTGCACACATGATCTGTGATTGGCTGCTCAGTGTAGTGAGTGCACACATGATCTGTGATTGGCTGCTCAGTGTAGTGAGTGCAGACATGATCTGTGGTTGGCTGCTCAGTGTAGTGAGTGCACACATGATCTGTGACTGGCTGCTCAGTGTAGTGAGTGCACACATGATCTGTTATGGCTGCTCAGTGTAGTGAGTGCACACATGATCTGTGATTGGCTGCTCAGTGTAGTGAGTGCACACATGATCTGTGATTGACTGCTCAGTGTAGTGAGTGCACACATGATCTGTTATGGCTGCTCAGTGTAGTGAGTGCACACATGATCTGTGACTGGTTGCTCAGTGTAGTGAGTGCACACGATCTGTGATTGGCTGCTCAGTGTAGTGAGTGCACACATGATCTGTGATTGGCTGCTCAGTGTAGTGAGTGCACACATGATCTGTGATTGGCTGCTCAGTGTAGTGAGTGCACACATGATCTGTTATGGCTGCTCAGTGTAGTGAGTGCACACATGATCTGTTATGGCCGCTCAGTGTAGTGAGTGCACACATGATCTGTGACTGGCTGCTCAGTGTAGTGAATGCACACATGATCTGTGACTGGCCGCTCAGTGTAGTGAGTGCACACATGATCTGTGATTGGCTGCTCAGTGTAGTGAGTGCACACATGATCTGTTATGGCCGCTCAGTGTAGTGAGTGCACACATGATCTGTGACTGGTTGCTCAGTGTAGTGAGTGCACACATGATCTGTTATGGCCGCTCAGTGTAGTGAGTGCACACATGATCTGTTATGGCCGCTCAGTGTAGTGAGTGCACACATGATCTGTTATGGCTGCTCAGTGTAGTGAGTGCATACATGATCTGTTATGGCTACTCAGTGTAGTGAGTGCATACATGATATGTTATGCCTGCTCAGTGTAGTGAGTGCACACATGATCTGTTATGGCCGCTCAGTGTAGTGAGTGCACACATGATGTGTTATGGCCGCTCAGTGTAGTGAGTGCACACATCATCTGTTATGGCTGCTCAGTGTAGTGAGTGCATACATGATATGTTATGGCTGCTCAGTGTAGTGAGTGCACACATGATCTGTTATGGCTGCTCAGTGTAGTGAGTGCACACATGATCTGTGATTGGCTGCTCAGTGTAGTGAGTGCACACATGATCTGTGATTGGCTGCTCAGTGTAGTGAGTGCACACATGATCTGTGACTGGCTGCTCAGTGTAGTGAGTGCACACATGATCTGTTATGGCTGCTCAGTGTAGTGAGTGCACACATGATCTGTTATGGCAGCTCAGTGTAGTGAGTGCACACATGATCTGTGACTGGCTGCTCAGTGTAGTGAGTGCACACATGATCTGTGACTGGCTGCTCAGTGTAGTGAGTGCACACATGATCTGTGACTGGTTGCTCAGTGTAGTGAGTGCACACATGATCTGTTATGGCTGCTCAGTGTAGTGAGTGCACACATGATCTGTGACTGGTTGCTCAGTGTAGTGAGTGCACACATGATCTGTGACTGGCTGCTCAGTGTAGTGAGTGCACACATGATCTGTGATTGGCTGCTCAGTGTAGTGAGTGCACACATGATCTGTTATGGCTGCTCAGTGTAGTGAGTGCACACATGATCTGTGACTGGTTGCTCAGTGTAGTGAGTGCACACATGATCTGTTATGGCTGCTCAGTGTAGTGAGTGCATACATGATCTGTTATGGCTGCTCAGTGTAGTGAGTGCATACAAGATCTGTTATGGCTGCTCAGTGTAGTGAGTGCATACATGATCTGTTATGGCTGCTCAGTGTAGTGAGTGCATACAAGATCTGTTATGGCTACTCAGTGAAGTGAGTGCACACATGATATGTTATGCCTGCTCAGTGTAGTGAGTGCACACATGATCTGTTATGGCCGCTCAGTGTAGTGAGTGCACACATGATCTGTTATGGCCGCTCAGTGTAGTGAGTGCACACATGATCTGTTATGGCTGCTCAGTGTAGTGAGTGCACACATGATCTGTTATGGCTGCTCAGTGTAGTGAGTGCACACATGATCTGTGACTGGCTGCTCAGTGTAGTGAGTGCACACATGATCTGTGATTGGCTACTCAGTGTAGTGAGTGCACACATGATCTGTGATTGGCTGCTCAGTGTAGTGAGTGCACACATGATCTGTGATTGGCTGCTCAGTGTAGTGAGTGCACACATGATCTGTGATTGGCTGCTCAGTGTAGTGAGTGCACACATGATCTGTGATTGGCTGCTCAGTGTAGTGAGTGCAGACATGATCTGTGGTTGGCTGCTCAGTGTAGTGAGTGCACACATGATCTGTGACTGGCTGCTCAGTGTAGTGAGTGCACACATGATCTGTTATGGCTGCTCAGTGTAGTGAGTGCAGACATGATCTGTTATGGCTGCTCAGTGTAGTGAGTGCACACATGATCTGTTATGGCTGCTCAGTGTAGTGAGTGCACACATGATCTGTTATGGCTGCTCAGTGTAGTGAGTGCACACATGATCTGTGATTGGCTGCTCAGTGTAGTGAGTGCACACATGATCTGTTATGGCTGCTCAGTATAGTGAGTGCATACATGATCTGTTATGGCTGCTCAGTGTAGTGAGTGCACACATGATCTGTTATGGCTGCTCAGTGTAGTGAGTGCACACATGATCTGTGACTGGTTGCTCAGTGTAGTGAGTGCACATGATCTGTGATTGGCTGCTCAGTGTAGTGAGTGCACACATGATCTGTTATGGCTGCTCAGTGTAGTGAGTGCACACATGATCTGTGATTGGCTGCTCAGTGTAGTGAGTGCACACATGATCTGTGATTGGCTGCTCAGTGTAGTGAGTGCACACATGATCTGTTATGGCTGCTCAGTGTAGTGAGTGCACACATGATCTGTTATGGCCGCTCAGTGTAGTGAGTGCACACATGATCTGTGACTGGCTGCTCAGTGTAGTGAATGCACACATGATCTGTGACTGGCCGCTCAGTGTAGTGAGTGCACACATGATCTGTGATTGGCTGCTCAGTGTAGTGAGTGCACACATGATCTGTGATTGACTGCTCAGTGTAGTGAGTGCACACATGATCTGTGATTGGCTGCTCAGTGTAGTGAGTGCACACATGATCTGTTATGGCTGCTCAGTGTAGTGAGTGCACACATGATCTGTTATGGCTGCTCAGTGTAGTGAGTGCACACATGATCTGTTATGGCTGCTCAGTGTAGTGAGTGCACACATGATCTGTGATTGGCTGCTCAGTGTAGTGAGTGCACACATGATCTGTTATGGCTGCTCAGTGTAGTGAGTGCACACATCATCTGTGATTGGCTGCTCAGTGTAGTGAGTGCACACATGATCTGTGATTGGCTACTCAGTGTAGTGAGTGCACACATGATCTGTGATTGGCTGCTCAGTGTAGTGAGTGCACACATGATCTGTGATTGGCTGCTCAGTGTAGTGAGTGCACACATGATCTGTGATTGGCTGCTCAGTGTAGTGAGTGCACACATGATCTGTGATTGGCTGCTCAGTGTAGTGAGTGCACACATGATCTGTGATTGGCTGCTCAGTGTAGTGAGTGCACACATGATCTGTGACTGGCTGCTCAGTGTAGTGAGTGCACACATGATCTGTTATGGCTGCTCAGTGTAGTGAGTGCAGACATGATCTGTTATGGCTGCTCAGTGTAGTGAGTGCACACATGATCTGTTATGGCTGCTCAGTGTAGTGAGTGCACACATGATCTGTTATGGCTGCTCAGTGTAGTGAGTGCACACATGATCTGTTATGGCTGCTCAGTGTAGTGAGTGCACACATGATCTGTGATTGGCTGCTCAGTGTAGTGAGTGCACACATGATCTGTTATGGCTGCTCAGTGTAGTGAGTGCACACATGATCTGTGATTGGCTGCTCAGTGTAGTGAGTGCACACATGATCTGTTATGGCTGCTCAGTGTAGTGAGTGCACACATGATCTGTGATTGGCTGCTCAGTGTAGTGAGTGCACACATGATCTGTTATGGCTGCTCAGTATAGTGAGTGCACACATGATGTGTGATAGATCACAATGTGCAGTCACACAGTCTGGACAGTGGAGGATGTCCAGCAGCTGCAGGATGAGCAGAGGTAGAAGAAGGTGCCAGATCCCTGTTCAAGATACCTGTACTAATGTGGACACAGGGGTCCTCAACTATCTGGCTAGAGTTACTAATGATGATGGGGAGGAGGCGTACTCCCGCAGCCTGTCCCGTTATCTGAAATGCTGTACTTGTATTTTCTCGCAGAGGCTTTCCATCAGATTGGACATGAATTGGGTTCCCTGATTGGTTAACATTTCCCTGGGTAAATTCACACGGGAGACAACAGTCTGTGAAGCACCACTTAGTCTGCGCAGATGGAGGACAGTGCCATAGCTTCCGGATATCGTGTAGCATAGTCCACCACTGTGAGGATGAACATTTTGCCAGAGCTGCTAGGTATTGCAAGTGACCCTATGATATCCACAGCCACTCACTGGAAAGGCTCATCGATCACTGGCAGTGGTTTCAATGGGGCTTTCTGTATATCCCCAGACTTTCCAACTCTCTGACAAACGACGCAGGATCGACAGTCATTGGCTATATCTGTCCCCATCTTGGGCCAATAAAATTATGTGTCAGGCGAGCTTTAGTCTTTTGTATTCCAAGGTGTCCAGCCAGAAGAATTTCATGAGCAATTCTCAATAACTGTTCCCTAAATAGATAAGGAACGATCAGCCGCTTTTCACTGTCCCAAGGTTCTGTAGTATCCGTGGGGAGAGTCTCTTTACTTTATACAGTCTGCCTTTGTCAGAAGCAGTGGGGAGTTGGTCTGTAAGACATCTGAGCTTCTACAGACTGATATCTGTCCACAGGGCCTCCTGGAAGCTTTGAATGTCAGTCTGTAGGCCCTGGCGTAGTGTGAATGCTTGTCTCTGGTCTGAAGCTGAGAATTCAGTGTCAGTTATCAGGGACCTTGGTGGGTCTGCCATGTGAGGAGGCTCTTGGGCCATAGTATGGCCCTCCTATTCTGCCAGTTCTGTCTGAAACTCATCCTCTAATCTCTGGGCTGCAGCCTGACTCCGGATCACAGCTGCCACATACGTACATTCCTGTGCATTGGTACATTTTCCCTCTTCACACAGAATCTCAGGTGGGTTGCTTTCTTCCACCTTCTCTGTAGCATTTGCTTGTAAGGGAGGGATATAGTGGGACACCATCCTCCCCAAGTTTGTGCCTAGCAACACATTGGTGGGAATAGCCTCTGATACTCCCACTTCTCTCAGTCCTTTCCCTGCTCCCCAGACCAGGTACACACGGGCCATGGGCACCGCCAGGGCTGACCCCTCCAATCCTGGTTATAGTCTATACATAGTCTTTACTGGTATGATATCGGCAGGGTTTACCATTGCTGGGTGCACCAGAGTCACCTCTGCCCAAATGTCTCTGACACCAATGCGGACTTTATTGCCAACAGTGACAGATTGACAGTTCTCATTGGTCCTCACATCAGAGCTGGCCATAAAGAGTACAGAAGATGGGGGCCAGACAGCTTTGTGGTTGTAGTTGGGCGTTTCTCCCTATCAGGACAGATAACACTAACATGTCCCACTTTGTTGCAGGAGAAGCATCGGCGTGTGTCTATTCCCTGGGACCCCATAGGAGGTGGGCTTGGACAGCACTGGTGATTGGCCGGCAGACAGAGAAGGGTCTCCGTTTGGCTTACCTCCCTTCCAGCTGAATCCCTATGGCTTCCGCACCTCAGGCATCCTATTAGCCACATAGCAGTCAGCAATCTTTGCAGCCTGATCTGCAGTTTGTGGCTCCCTATCACATACAAATTGTCGTATATCGGTGGGGAACATATAATGAAATTGATCCTTGACCATAAGATCTGTTAAGTCCTCAAAACTGTTAACAGAAAGTCAACTGATCCATTAGTGGAACGTGGTCCTCAAGGTGCTCACGACATCTGTATGGCTGTCAGTTTATCCACGTTGTAGATTTCAAAACTTTCTCCGACACACTTCTGGGGTTAGGTTGTATTTCCTGATCAGGGCCTCTTTTATTGCCTCATAGTTCCCATCTAGCTCTGGCGGGTGGCCAGCAAAAACTTCCAGGGCTTTGCCTCTCCACCCTGGGGTTAGTTACTGCACCCACTGCTCACTGGGTAGATGGAATTGCCTGCAAGTTTTTTCAAACCCCCGAAGGAAAGTATCTAAGTCCGTATCCTTCTACATCACAGGGAAGTTTTCCAGACGTGGTTTCATTGGATTTATGTCCTGGAAGGAGGTCAGCTGTGGACTGTTACCCCTTTCTATTTGAGCCATCTTAAGTTTAAAAGCTCTCTCCTTGCGTTCTGCAGCCACAGCCTCTCTCAGCCTGGCATTCTGCAGCATCTCTCAGCCCGGTCCTGGCATTCTGCAGCAGCAGCCTCTCAGCCCGGTCCTGGCGTTCTGCAGCAGTAGCCTCTCTCTCAGCCCGGTCCTGGCGTTCTGCAGCAGCAGACTGTCTCAGCCTGTCGGTACTGTAGAGTAAGCTGCAGGCACAGATCGGGATCACTTGTTCCCAACTGTTGTAAGTCCGCTTGTAAAGTAGAGTCCATAGGCTCTTCAGCACTGGAATTACTGGCACCTCCAGACGGTATCTCCAGTGCAAGAGCTGGCATTGCTGGGTCTCTCTGAGGTGGACTCTCTCTTTGGTCAGGTGCTTCAGCATTTTGCTCTATGTCCTGCTCAACCAAGGCGCGCATCAGCAGTTCCTTGGACTTGTCGGCGGTCTCTGTTCCTCTCTGCTCACAGAGGTCGATCAGAGCCTCTTTGCTCTGCCAAATAAAAGATAGAAAAGAAAACCGGGGGAAGGGAAACTGTTTGCAAGAATGTCCAAAATAAACTCTGAGTTGAACCTTGTAGAACTGGTGCACTCCTCGCAAGGATACCAATTCTTTAGTACAGGGAATAATTGCTTACACCATGTACTAATGCTCTAATAGAAATAAATTCCATTGTACTGCTGTGACCAATTTGTCATGAATTACAAGGGGGATATATTTGTACATCCCACTGCTGCCATCAATTTGTCACATACCCACTAGTGATGAGCGAGCAGACTCGTTGCTCAGGGTTTCCCAAGCATGCTCGGCTGTCCTCCGAGTATTTTGGCGTGCTCGGAGATTTAGTTTTCGTCATCTCAGCTGCATAATAATAATAATAATAATCTTTATTTATATAGCGCCAACATATTCCGCAGCGCTTTACAGTTTAACAGTTTCAAAACACAAGTCATAAGTAACAACGCTAACAATACAATAATTAAAGCAAAATAAGACGAAATAAGACGACCCTGCTCGTGAGAGCGTACAATCTACAATGAGGTGAGGGAGATACAAAGTACAGGTGTATTTACAATGGTGTATTTACAATGAAGGTCCAGCCATCTTGCAGGAGTGAAGGATGGATGGAGATAGTGAATGGGCTACGCACGCACACTTACACAGAGAATGACTTTGATTAGTGAATGTGATAGGCCGCTCTGAACAGGTGTGTTTTGAGGGAGCGCCTAAAACTATGCAAATTGTGGATAGTCCTGATTTCTTGGGGTAGAGCATTCCAGAGGATAGGAGCAGCACGGGAGAAGTCTTGGAGTCGGGAGTGGGAGGTACGGATTAGTGCAGAGGTTAGTCGAAAGTCGTTTGCAGAGCGCAGCGATCGGCTAAGCCGATAGACAGAAATGAGAGAAGAGATGTAAGGGGGTGCCGCACTGTGGAGAGCTTTGTGGGTGAGAACAAGTACTTTGAATTGGATCCTATAATGAATGGGCAGCCAATGTAAGGACTGGCGAAGAGCGGACGCGTCCGAGTACCGATTACCCAGATGGACGATCCTGGCTGCTGCATTGAGTATGGACTGGAGAGGGGATAGTTGAGTGACGGGGAGGCCAATTAATAGAGCGTTGCAGTAATCCAGGCGAGAGTGGATCAATGCAACAGTGAGGGTTTTTGTTGTTTCCATAGTGAGAAAAGGGCGGATTCTAGAGATGTTCTTTAGGTGTAAGCGGCAAGAGCGGGCAAGGGATTGTATATGGGATGTAAAGGAGAGATTGGTGTCAAACATAACACCCAGACAGCGCACCTGCTGCCGGGGTGTTATTGTGGTACCACCCACGGAGAAGGAAATGTCAGATTTAGGGAGGTTAGTAGACGGCGGGAGCAGAAGAAGTTCAGTTTTGGAGAGGTTGAGTTTCAGATAGAGAGCGGACATGATATTGGAGACTGCGGGCAGACAGTCACTGGCGTTCTGTAGTACAGCGGGGGTAAGGTCGGGGGAAGACGTGTATAGTTGTGTGTCATCAGCATAAAGATGGTACTGAAAGCCAAATCTGCTGATGGTCTGTCCAATTGGGGCCGTGTAGAGAGAGAAAAGAAGGGGGCCAAGGACTGAGCCCTGAGGTACCCCGACAGCAAGAGGAAGAGGAGATGACGTGGAGCCAGAGAACAAAACACTGAAGGAGCGGTCAGAGAGATAGGAAGAGAACCAGGAGAGTGCAGTGTCCTTAATGCCTAATGACTGGAGCCTAGAGAGTAGGAGATGGTGGTCAACAGTATCGAAAGCTGCAGATAGGTAGCTGCATGATTTGTGACTGCTAGACAGCTTGAATGCATTTGAGGAATGCCTGTTTGTTAGGGAATTCCCACAGGTATTCAGCCTGTCTACAAGTCGCAAATCATGCAGCAGAGACGACGAAAACTAAATCTCCGAGCATGCCAAAATACTCGGGAAAACCCGAGCAACGAGTATACTGGCTCATCACTAGTAAGATACAAATTCTCCAATCAAGCATGCTTGGGAGTAAATATCCAACAACAGTGCAATGCACAAATAGCAGCCAAAATATGAAGGGTAGGACCGACTAATTTACGAATGAGAAACAAAGAGAAAAAGGAGTCCAAAGCTACATGAAAATTTGTCATTTATTGAGTATACAAAAAGCACAAGAGAACAGGGCAAAAGGTCAGGCAAAAATACAATCACCAAGAGGATAATTAGTAAAAAAATACCCAGAGCAAAAAAACAAACTGATAAAGAAATACAGGGGTCGCTCATGTGTAATAGGTGTGAGGGTTGAAGTAACCACAATAACAATATATACCTGGGATTTGTCTTATATGTATTACCAGAAAGAGCAAGCAAAAAATGCTGATTGTGTCTGAGAGTCACCAAAAAGTGGCTAGGTAATGAGTACAAAAGCCCATGTAGTACAATGATAGAGAAGGTAATACCCAGGGGACTATCAGGCACACTGCATATGGGTAAAAGTGAAATATTGCACATAATCTGGGTAAATGAGAAAAATAAAGGTTCAAAACCTTACTGACGTACCCATCATGGCAGACCTCACTGTGTGTGAATCAGGAACCCCATCGCACGTTTCGCGGCGAGTCTGCTACCTTGGGGGGCGTGGCTAACTGCTGTACAATGCCTCATTAAATAACCAATAGCTCGGCTAGTATAAGAAAGATGGACCAATAGGAGTAGGTGGGTGGAGACCCATATACAAGTGCAATGGAGAGTAGGTTTAATTTAATCCACCCCCTGCCCAAAGAGTAGGATCATAGGCAGCCAATAGTTACAAAGTGGGCAGGACATGCGCATTGGTGCAAAAAGCACCATGTCCGCTCAACTATCCACCCACAGAGTGACGTCTGGGCCAGTATGGAAGAGACAGGCCAATAAATGATGAATGGGCGGGACACATGCATCATGAATATCGCATCTATTCAGCCCCCGGCCACAGAGTAGAATCAAACAGAGGCAACCAATACCTAAGGAATGGGCAGGGTGTGCACATTAGTACGGAGAGTGCAACCTCCGCTCCATCGTCCGCCCACGAAGTGACGTCACATGGAGCAGCTGGCGCCTTAGCTGCACACAGCGACGGAAACACCCAGTGGGAAGGAATCAGGAGGGGAGGAGGGACCCCACCGCATAGTGTGCACTAGGTCCATACACTGAAAAATACAAAGAATATGTAAAACAGAAAATAGAAATAGTGCATCATCATTCCTGAATTAGATGTATTAATACCGATAAATTCAAATATTTCTCAGTTCTAATTATTCAATAACAAATATGACCAGCATAAATTGTACATAATTACAATATGTAATACTGTGATGTCAGTCATAGGTATAAGAGGAGAGAAGGGAGGGTAAAAGGGGAAAAGAAGTGGGAAGGAAAAAACAAGGAGAAAAACAGACCAAAAAGCGCGCATAATTGCAAAATCCTGAGTAAAAATAAGAAAGAGCAGGAGCAGAGGGAGGCAAAGTCCCGCATCTCTCAAACCCTCCATAGCGTAGAGCAAATTCCCTTTATTGCTCTCCTGGATTTTTCTTTGGTCCCACAATTCACTCTTCTTAGTATTCCAGCAATAATTGAATTGACATTCCACGAGACAAAAGCATCACATCATGACTCAGAATGATGTAACCAGATAAGCAAAAGGATAAGATCCTATAATAATGAGGACAAAGACAAGGTGAGAAAAGAGTGAGAAGAAAAAAATAAAAACAAACAAGATTAAAAACAATAAAGATAAAATCACATATGGCAATAGGGATTTACCAGGAGGCACCAAATGAGCAGAAAAGCTATGGGGGAAGGGCTATAAAAAGGATGCAAAACCCAATGACTCATTTAAGCCGTGGGGGGGTCATGGTCCCTAATATGGTAATCCATCTACATTCACATTGGGCAAGGAGGCATTTGACATCACCTCCCCTGATGCCCATTTGGATGTGTTGAATACCTCTAACTTTAAAAGTTTGGGGATCACATCCATGATGGATCTTATAGTGTCGAGGTATTGTTTTCAACTGAGACGTATCTGTAACTGATGCTGCTGCCAGAATATCCCGCACATGTTCTCGCATTCTTATTTTAAGTTGTCTGGAAGTCAATCCAACATATATTTTTGGACAACTACAAGTGGCATAATAAACCACTGGAGTGGTGTTGCAGGTAATGTACTGTTTTATAGAGAAAGTCTGTGTCCCATCAGCAGACTGAAAGGATGATGTGCCTAGGATATTCTGGCAAGCAACACAACTACCTCAGGGAAAGCATCCCTTTGGAGGGTCACGAGAATTGAACGGATTCCTCTGAGGTACGGCATAATGGCTGTGTACCAAGATGTCACCCAAATTAGGGCTTCTGCGATAAGTCATAGGAGGGCATTGTGGTAGTAAAGTAGAAAAGGTGGAATCTGTTTTTAAGATGTCCCAATGTTTGGTAAGGGATTCCCTCATTGTATTCCACTCGCTGTTAAATGTGGAAATGAACCTTACCACATTAGGTGAAGTACGATTTCTAGAAGAGGGATGCAGAAGAGCTGCTCGGTTGCTAGATGCAGCTCGTCTGTATCCCCTCCGATTGCTATATCCTCTCATCCGAAAATGCTCCCCAAGATCCCTAGCCTGTAGATGAAACTTTTGATCAGATGAGCAGATACGTTTCATCCGTAAAAATTGCCCAACTGGGATGCCCTAATAGTTGTGTAAGGGTGGCAGGAGCGAGCATGGAAAAGTGAGTTAACAGAGGTGGACTTCCTATGGACAAAGGTCTGCACATGTAGTTGTTGGTCAATTTGAATTTTGATGTCCAGGAAGTCCACCTCGACATTGCTTGATGTATAGGTCAATTTGATATTGAATCTGTTGAGGTTCAATGTCTCCATGAATGTATGCAGTTGATGTGTTGACCCCTGCCAAACAAAAAAAACCATCATCGATATAACGTAGCTAGCACTGCACATAGTCCACGGCCTGAACCCCCTCTCCTCCAAAGACCTCCCACCCCCAGAACCCCAAAAAGAGCCTGGCGAAAGAGGGCGCACAGGCCGCCCCCATGGCAGTACCGCATTGCTGTAAATAAAAAGAATTTTTGAAAACAAAAAAGTTATGTGTCAAAATATATTCAAGCAATTCTTAACTCAAATCACAGGTAGGGCCATCTCAGTTGCCCCTCAGAAAAAATCTACATGCCTCTAAACCATCATGGTGACGGATGCATGTATATAATGACTCGATGTCAGCCGTGGCTAATACCATGTCAGATTCCAAGTTCATCCCATCAATCCTAGCCAGGACGTCCATCGTGTCACGGATATAGGAGGGCAGGGCCTCAACTAAAGGTTTTAGATAAGTCAATAAAAGTGCAGACTGATTGGCACAGCCCCCCTATACCAGACACGATTGGACGCCCCGGTGGATCCAGAGGATCATTATGGATTTTTGGCAGAAAATAAAGGGTAGGGATCTTGGGGAACTTAGCAAACCATCGAGGATCTTTTTCGGAATAGTACCCTGTTCAAAGGCTCTAAATAGAATAGCTTCTAAGTTATTAGAAAAAGCCTTCAGGGGATTAGAGTCCAATCTGTGGTACGTTTCCCTGTCCCTCAACTGCCTGTAGGCCTCCCTCTCATACAAGTGATGGGGCCATATCACTATGTTCCCCCCCTTGTCTGCAGGTTTTATCTCTATGTCTATATACATCTGTAGTTCTTTAATGGCCTCACGTTGTTTTGCAGTCAAATTATCAGTCTTATGTTTAGTAGAAATATGACGAAAATCGTCAATAACTAACATAGTGAAAATATCCACTGCAGGACAGATAGACAAGGGGGGAAACTTAGTGGGTCTAGGTCAAATAGATTGGGAAAACTTACCTGCCAGATCGATGTCTTGCTCCCTCAGAAGCTCCTCAAGAGCTGACAGGGCCTCCTCCTCCAATTCAGTATTAGTGGAGGAAGGTTGTTTACCACCACTATATATTTTCTTGAAAATGAGCTTCCTTGAAAAGAAATAAAGGTCCTTTATGGTTGTAAAATAATTAAAGGAATGATTGGGAGAAAAAGTCAGTCCCCGAGATAATACCTCAATCTGAATTGGGGTTAAGGTATGGCTAGAAAGGTTGGTTACCTGAAGTGAATAATTTGAATCTTTATCCTTATTAGTTTTCTTAGAAACAGAGTCTTTATGTCTTACATCTCGGTTAGTACCAAAATGTGACTCAACAGGTTTTGTATGTGATCTTGCAGATCCTTCACTAGAGGCATAGGATGTGACTGATGCTGATCTTCCCCGGGTGGGATTCCTTGTTTGTCTACGTTTACGGTTCCATCTATAGACTGTATTAGCCTGATGGTCACCTAAATGCCTCTGGAATTTTTTAGTTTTGGTGTCACAGATTTCTCCCACTTAAGGAATTCTGCATCTAGTCACAGTTTACGGTAGTGAGTTCATCTCCTGACATCTCCTTTTTTAACAGATTCTGTAGTTCCTCAATTTCGAGATCTAAATTGGTAATGGTCTCTTTATTTAGCTGAACTAAAAGTTCCATGAAGCCCTTAGAACATTCACTGGCTAAATCTTCCCATTTTTGTCGTACCTCGACATTTTCAACCAAAAACGAGGGGAAGACCTGGACTCTTAGGCCCTGTGGGATAAGGCCCCTCTCAATATACTTATTAAGGAAAGCCTGATTCCACCACACTTTAATGCATCCATTTAATAAAGATTTAAGCTTTTTAGCTGCCTCTCTGGAATCTCTGCCGCCAACTGCCACAGTTGTTCCGGGTGTGTCACAAAAAACCTCATTGATCTGAGTAAGCCAAGCCTGTTAACGTGCTTTATACTCCATATAGGGCTTGGAGCAAATAGCTGTGAAAAACACAGAAACAATTATTAAGATACAAATTCTCCAATCAAGCATGCATGCGAGTAAATGTCCAACAACAGTGCAATGCACAAACAGCACCCAAAATATGGAGGGTAGGACCGACTCATTTACGAATGAGAAAAAAAGAGAAAAACGAGTCCAAAGCTACATGAAAATTTGTCAAAATTTGTCATTTATTGAGTATACAAAAAGCACAAGAGAACAGGGTAAAAGGTCAGGCAAAAATACAATCACCAAGAGGATAATTAGTGAAAAATACTCAGAGCAAAAAACAAACTGATAAAGAAATACAGGGGTCGCTCATGTGTAATAGGTGTGAGGGTTGAAGTAACCACAATAACAATATATACCTGGGATTTGTCTTATATGTATTACCAAAAAGAGCAAGCAAAAAATGCTGATTGTGTCTGAGAGTCACCAAAAAGTGGCTAGGTAATGAGTACAAAAGCCCATGTAGTACAATGATAGAGAAGGTAATACCCAGGGGACTATCAGGCACACTGCATATGGGTAAAAGTGAAGTATTGCACATAATCCCGGTAAATGCGCATGTCCTGCCCACTTTGCTTCTGCCTGTGATCCTACTCTTTGGGTAGGGGGCGGACTAAATTAAACCTACCCTCCATTGCACTTGTATATGGGTCTCCGCCCACCTACTCCTATTGGTCCATCTTTCTTATACTAGCCCAGCTATTGGGTATTTAATGAGGCATTGTACAGCAGTTAGCCAAGCCCCCCGAGGAAGCGGACTCGCCGCGAAACGTGCGTTGGGATTCCTGATTCACACACAGCGAGGTCTGCCATGATGGGTACGTCAGTGAGGTTTTGAACCTTTATTTTTCTCATTTACCCGGATTATGTGCAATATTTCACTTTTACCCATATGCAGTGTGCCTGATAGTCCCCTGGGTATTACCTTCTCTATCATTGTACCACATGGGCTTTTGTACTCATTACCTAGCCACTTTTTGGTGACTCTCAGACACAATCAGCATTTTTTGCTTGCTCTTTCTGGTAATACATATAAGACAAATCCCAGGTATATATTGTTATTGTGGTTACTTCAACCCTCACACCTATTACACATGAGCGACCCCTGTATTTGTTTATCAGTTTGTTTTTTGCTCTGGGTATTTTTTTTTACTAATTATCCTCTTGGTGATTGTATTTTTGCCTGACCTTTTACCCTGTTCTCTGGTGCTTTTTGTATACTCAATAAATGACAAATTTTCATGTAGCTTTGGACTCCTTTTTCTCTTTGTTTCTCGCTCATCACTAGTATCCACTTCTCAGCATGTGACTTGGGGTTGCATCTGCAAGGGTTATTCTACCCCCTCACTCAGTCCAGCATTCAACCTCTGTCCTATGCAGCAATGGAAGCATACATCACACCCCGACACAGACCACAAGCCCAGTTTCATACATGCTGTCACCATTCACCAAATACACAGGCGATGAGTTCCAGAAGTACTTCTACTATTTTCTGCCAATCACCAGGATCACGCACTCCTAAGGCTACAATGGTCACAAAATAGCCTGTCTGCACTTTACTCTCCTATGTCCTCTAGACATCCGGATAGTCAGGAACATTGGATCCCATCTGTGTCTACCACTATTCTAACAATGGACGGTCTTCCCCGTAATCATTTACTCCTCTATCCGTTTATTACAGGGAATGACACTATGATGACTTTTTTTCTGGGAGAGACACAGATCAAATGTGACTAATAATATAGTTTGAATATAAGCTTAGATTTTTTTCCATATTTTTATGACTTTATACTGTGGGTTATGAGTTGTTTGGTGCTTGTTTTTTTGTTCCACTATTTTTCCTTTGTTTTTATATTTCCAATTGGTTATAAAGGATTCTAATATAAGCCCATATACACTCACTGGCCACTTTATTAGGTACACCATGCTAGTAAGGGGTTGGACCCCCTTTTGCCTTCAGAACTGCCTCAATTCTTCGTGGCAGAGATTCAACAAGGTGCTGGAAGCATTCCTCAGAGATTTTGGACCATATTGACATGATGGCATCACACAGTTGGCGCAGATTTGTTGGCTGCACATCCCTGATGCGAATCTCCCGTTCCACCACATCCCAAAGATGCTCTATTGGATTGAGATCTGGTGACTGAGGAGGCCATTTGAGTACAGTAAACTCATTGTCATGTTCAAGAAACCAATCTGAGATGATTCGAGCTTTATGACATGGCGCATTATCCTGCTGAAAGTAGCCATCAGATGTTGGGTACATTGTGGTCATAAAGGGATGGACATGGTCAGCAACAATACTCAGGTAGGCTGTGGCGTTGCAACGATGCTCAATTGGTACCAAGGGGCCCAAAGAGTGCCCAGAAAAAATTCCCCACACCATGACACCACCACCACCAGCCTGAACCGTTGATACAAGGCAGGATGGATCCATGCTTTCATGTTGTTTACGCCAAATTCTGACCCTACCATCCGAATGTCGCAGCA
The DNA here is from genome assembly GCF_039654945.1 of Dendrobates tinctorius. NCBI lineage: Eukaryota > Metazoa > Chordata > Amphibia > Anura > Dendrobatidae > Dendrobates > Dendrobates tinctorius. Next base: position 2,757,907 of record NW_027361893.1, on the reverse strand, counting down.
GAAATCGAGACTCATCAGACCAGGCAACGTTTTTCCAATCTTCTACTGTCCAATTTCGATGAGCTTGTGCAAATTGTAGCCTCAGTTTCCTGTTCTTAGCTGAGAGGAGTGGTACCCAGTGTGGTCTTCTGCTGCTGTAGCCCATCTGCCTCAAAGTTCGACGCACTGTGCGTTCAGAGATGCTCTTCTGCCTACCTTGGTTGTAACGGGTGGCAATTTGAGTCACTGTTGCCTTTCTATCAGCTCAAACCAGTCTGCCCATTCTCCTCTGACCTCTGGCATCAACATGGCATTTCCGGCCACAGAACTGCCGCTCACTGGATTTTTTTTCTTTTTCGGACCATTCTCTGTAAACCCTAGAGATGGTTGTGCGTGAAAATCCCAGTAGATCAGCAGTTTCTGAAATTCTCAGACCAGCCCTTCTGGCACCAACAATCATGCCACGTTCAAAGGCACTCAAATCACCTTTCTTCCCCATACTGATGCTCGGTTTGAACTGCAGGAGATTGTCTTGACCATGTCTACATGCCTAAATGCACTGAGTTGCCGCCATGTGATTGGCTGATTAGAAATTAAGTCTTAACACACAGTTGGACAGGTGTACCTAATAAAGTGGCCAGTGAGTGTATACCGGTAAGTAAATATGGGCTTATATTGCACAGGTGATATGTTGCCTGGGTACCATCGGCTGAGGTGAAAATGGAAGTCCTCAAAATATTGTTACAAGCTACACAATTCCCACAGGGAAAACATCCCTGTGGTGGGTCTCGGGAATTAAAAAGATGACTTCTTTTGGCTCTATTGTAGCCCTGCCTGATGCATCTATTACAATACCCTCAGGTGTGGAATCTCTCCCTGAGATCTCCTGCCTGATGTTCAAATTTATCTTTGGACGAACAAATTTGCGTCATCCTAAGAAATTGGCCCTAATGGTAGTTAACCGAGGTGGGCTTTTTCGATAGACATCAGTCTCCAATTGCAGATGTTCATCCACTGATATTTTAATGTCCAGAAAGTCCAACTCGGGCCTATTCAATATATAAGTGAATTTGATATTGACTGGATTAGAGTTCAAATAACATAGTAACATAGTTAGCAAGGCCGAAAAAACACATTTGTCCATCCAGTTCAGCCTATATTCCTTCAGAATAAATCCCCAGATCTATGTCCTTCTAAAGAACCTAACAATAACTGTAAGATACAATATTGTTACGCTCCAGGAAGACATCCAGGCCTCTCTTGAACCCCTCAACTGAGTTTGCCATCACCACCTCCTCAGGCAAAGAATTTCAGATTCTCACTGCCCTAACAGTAAAGAATCCTCTTCTATGTTGGTGAAAAAACCTTTTCTCCTCCAGACGCAGAGAATGCCCTCTTGTGACCGTCACCATCCTTGGTATAAACAGATCATCCCTAAAATATAGCTGTAACACTGTGGCCACGGTGCAGGGTTTTGCATTGGTGTCCATTTACTCCAGGATACATAATTTGCACACTGATTGCCTCCTTTTTCATTATTGATCAGTATATAATGGGACTCGTATCTAAGTATTAGACTAGTACATTGCTTTACTAGCTCCGGTCGCATTGTAGGATATTAGCAACCAATATACTGCATTTACCATCAGTGATACGTCTGGTGCTCGTGGTTATTATTTTTGGGTTTGCATGTCACTTACCTGTCCTTATATTCATTATTTGTTTCTGCTGAAGAACCCCTCATTTTTCTTTATTTCATATATATGTGTTTATTAATTGTGAAATAAAATTTATACATTTTGCTACATAGCTCAGACTCAGGTTCTCTTTTTAAAAAACTGAATAATAAAGTGCAGAAAAATACATATAAAAAATGTGAGGTATTAGCCAATATTTTGGCCAAGATGTGCAAGTACAGCACGGCACAGAAAGAGGACTTAAAAATCCTCCAATAGTAAAAAACAGCAATAAAGCAACAAAGTTTACCCGTACAGGCCTCCAGACAAATGCACTATCAGGATGCAGTGGACCCATATAATTAAGATAACACAGGTGCAAAAATACCGATGAAAACACCCGCTCGCAGCCTACCAATGAATGGAGGGGGGGCGGTTGCCTGGTATATTGATGCACAAAAAACTTGTATGCGGCGCTGTTCACACCATGGCCCGCACAGCATCCAGGCCAGCCTAGTAGTGACACCCTTCTATTAGCTCAGGCGGGCTGGCCCAGTACTATCAAAATGCATGCCATGGGGACAGACACCGCAGTTTACAAGACCAAAAGGGTCCAACTGCACCCTGAAAAAAGTGCAAAAAACACATTTACAAAAAATGTGGAGTATTAGCTGATATTTTGGCCAAAATACGTGAGCCCGTAACCTACGTCAAAGATCTCCACGTTGCAAGATGTGCAAGCTCGCAACCCACGTCAAGGGTCCTCACACTAAACAGCAAACCAACTAAAAGAGGACTGAAAATCCTCCAAAAATTTTCAAAACCCAGCAGAGGGAAGGCAGCGATATTTACCTGCCCAGGCCTCCAGATAAATGCAATATCAGGATGCAGCAGACCCATGTAGTTAAGATGGCGATAACATAGGTGCAAAAATACTGATGAAACAACCACTCTTGACCTACCAAGCGGTTGTTTCATCAGTATTTTTGCACCTATGTTATCGCCATCTTAACTATATGGGTCTGCTGCATCCTGATAGTGCATTTGTCTGGAGGCCTGGGCAGGTCAACATCGCTGAGTTCCTTCTGCTGGGTTTTGAAAATGTTTGGAGAATTTTCAGTCCTCTTTTAGTTGCTTAGATAAAAAAAGAACCTAGACATGTTTTGTTTCTATGAACTTGTAATGTGAAAATGAGGATGAGTGACCTCATGGAGATCAACATCTAACACTGCGGAGACACCATCACGTGTTTCTCAACGCAGTGATGCTAGAGCAATGCCCCCATCCCTTATGTGAAATATGCAAAAACATGTAAATCAACAGCCGCGGAGACACCATCACATGTTTCTCAACGCAAGCAATGACTAGCCAGGTCTTTCACCGGGAAGGAACAACCACGGGAAGGGCAGTCTCCAATGAAGGAAACCACCTATGCCAAAACATGGTATCCATCCACAGACAGCTGTTTCGGAGTATTGCCCCTCATCAATGTGGAGTAGGAAACTGGCTAGTAGGAGCAATGCCTAGTAAAAGACTGTGAAAATCAGGATGAGTGACCTCATGGAGATCAACAGCCAACACTGCGGAGACACCATCACATGTTTCTCAACGCAGTGATGCTAGAGCAATGCCCCCATCTCTTATGGGAAATATGCAAAAACATGTAAATCAACAGCCACGGAGACACCATCACATGTTTCTCAACGCAAGCAATGACTAGCCAGGTCTTTCCCCGGGAAGGAACAACCACGGGAAGGGCAGTCTCCAATGAAGGAAACCACCTATGCCAAAACATGGTATCCATCCACAGACAGCTGTTTCGGGGTATTGCCCTCATCAGTGTGGAGTAGGAAACTGGCTAGTAGGAGCAATGCCTAGTAAAAGACTGTGAAAATGAGGATGAGGTTGAGTTGGATGGATACCATGTTTTGGCAATACCCCGAAACAGCTGTCTGTGGATGGATACCATGTTTTGGCATAGGTGGTTTCCTTCATTGGAGACTGCCCTTCCCGTGGTTGTTCCTTCCCGGTGAAAGACCTGGCTAGTCATTGCTTGCGTTGAGAAACATGTGATGGTGTCTCCGCGGCTGTTGATTTACATGTTTATGAACTCGTAATGACCTTGACAATCATAATGGCAGGTCAGCTTTAGCATTTAATGAACATAGTGAAAAAGCAAAACAAAAAACAACTGTGGGATTGCACTTTTTTTTGCAATTTCATCGCATTTGGAATTTTTTCCCGTTTCCCAGCACAGAATATGTTAAAACCAACAGTGTCGTTCAAAAGTACAACTTGCCCCGCAAAAAAACAAGTCCACACATGGTCATATTGATAGAAAAATAAAAAAGTTATGGCTCTGGGAATAAGGGGAGCAAAAAACAAAATGCAAAAAGAAAAAAGCTCTGGGCATGAAGGGGGGTTAAAGAAATAATTTTTTTTTTTATAAGTGTATACTGTAATGGTACTACGAATATGCTCACATTCAAATTACCCTTCTAGAACTTTCCATTATCACACCCACTGAGCTCTGCTACATCCATTAGGTCTGCGCAAGACACACGCTGTGTGGTTTTCAACCCCCTCCCCTCCCAGCTCCTTCTAGCTGTACATTCTGTGTAACGTTATACTAGTTTATGGCCCTAAGCTGGCACAAGGCAGTTAGGGAAACAGGCTCTTTTGTCTAAGATAGAGTTGATTTAAGATCTAAATATTAGGGCATATCTTGACCCCAGTTGGTGTTATAAGTATGAAAGTTACATATTTGGAATGTGCTCCGATAGAGCTACCCACCCTGTAGTCTTCTAGACTCCAGCTTCAGTGGAATTCAATAAATGGATTCCTACTTAACTGGTTCATACAGGCACTTCATGTTTGGACTTAAATGAACGCCAACGTCATGCTAAGATGATACTTTGTTCGTCGCTATACGAGGTTCCCTCCCCGAGATATGATACTTATGAGTTTTCAGTAAGTGTTAGCCCCTCTGAGAAAAGAGGAGTGCTTCCATAACTCCGCCCACCTCAGTGATGTCACAACTAGGGAGTATAAGATAGTAGGAGCTCATTTTGCAGGCGTCTTTGCCCTGGAACCCTGGTAGAGCGAGGCTCTGTGATGTATCAAGTGCATGTAAGGTCATACACTTGGGTAGAACAAACAAAATGTATAATTATGTGCTTAATTGTAAAACACTGGGCAAAACTGTCACTGAAAAAGACCTGGGTGTATGGGTGGACGACAAACTCACAATTAGTGGCCAGTGTCAGGCAGCTGCTGCAAAGGCAAATAAAATAATGGGGTGCATTAAAAGAGGCATAGATGCTCACGAGAGCATAATTTTACCTCTATATAAGTCACTAGTGCGACCACACTTAGAATACTGTGTACAGTTCTGGTCTCCGGTGTATAAGACATAGCTGAACTGGAGCGGGTGCAGAGAAGAGCGACCAAGGTTATTAGGGAACTGGGGGGTCTGCAATACCAAGACAGGTTATTACACTTGGGGTTATTTAGTTTGGAGAATCGAAGGCTTAGGGGTGATCTTATTACAATGTATAAATATATGCGGAGACAATACCAAGACCTTTCTAATGATCTTTTTACTCTTAGACCTGCGACGGGAAAAGGGGGCATCCTCTACGTCTGGAGGAAAGAAGGTTTAAGCATAATAACAGACGCGGATTCTTTACTGTACGAGCAGTGAGACTATGGAACTCTCTGCCATATGATGTTGTAATGAGTGATTCCCTACTAAAATTTAAGAGGGGACTGGATGCCTTTCTTGAAAAGTATAATATTACAGGGTATATACACTAGTTTCCTTAGTGTTGCGTTGATCCAGGGAGCTAGTCTGATTGCCGTATGTGGAGTCGGGAAGGAATTTTTTACCCAATGTGAAGCTTACTGTTTGCCACATGGGTTTTTTTTTGCCTTCCTCTGGATCAACATGTTAGGGCAAGTTAGGATAGGATATGGGTTGAACTAGATGGACTTAAAGTCTCCCTTCAACCTTAATTACTATGTTACTATGTTACTACGTATCGCCCCTCCCCAGCACCGCATGGTCTGCTATGAAATGACAAGCAACGGTAAGTGTTTTTCTCCTTTTAATCCCTGTTATTTTGTAATCATTTGTACACATTTCAGTTGTCTCATTTTGTAATATCTTTTATACCTTTTGTAAACACTGCCTAACTTTTGGAGTAAAATCTATAAAATTACTAGCTTCGGTTCTCCTAGCTCTATAATGTACGTTAACATTCTCTGATGCTAAATTCGCTACTGATTGGGGTGGCTCCTGCCCCATATTCTAGGACCAGGAGCTGGTGGCAGCGAAGTGTGTTCGGGGCTTTTGGGGGAGACCCTGGCAGTGATGGACAGAGTTTGATAAGTGTACATCCTGCCTAGGACCGGGATTAGTCATCTCCCTCACTGCAGCCTTCCCATTAGCCTGACATGGTGAGGCGGCCCATCCGGTGACTACTTCTCCAAGGTGCAGTTCCCTGACTGACCTGAGGGTAAGGGGACGCCGGAGAGCTGCAAATTCCAAACCAGAAATTGTAAAGCGGGATATACATAAATCCCTGATGAAAAGAACCGGGGGCAACCAAACACCCCAGTTCATGACATATACACTTCGCAACAAACACTTTTCCATATATTTTATTATATATATTTTTTCTCAAATTATCCATCACTGTTTTTTAAGCTGCTTTTATCTTTATCATATCACTTTTTAATATGCATTTCACACCCATTGCACATCTGCACTTTCACTGGTCACGTGGGGTTATCACATTTGACTCTTTTCACATGCATTGTTTTGTTTCCTGACACCCCTCACTATCACTTTCCCTGATTGATCACTACCAGATAGCTCTATGCACCATTTATTCATCTTCGTCTTACCAACAGATTTTCATCCTGACCCTCCTGCTTCACAGGGGATGCTGAACGCTCGTGTGGTGTGGGTCTATCCAGTCTCAATGACGACGCATTCATCCAGAATCATTCCGGTCACTTCCCCTCGGCAACGCCGTCCAATCGGAGTTACCTGGGATGGCATGTGACACTTTTTCCTGGATCTCGCACGTGACACACCACCCAGGAACGTCACAGGTGCATTTACGGCCTTGGGATATACTCACTCCATGTAAGCTCTGATTGGCATTTGTCCCAGGTCGTTCGGTTTACACCAATAAGAAATCAAGGGTATGTCCCAACCTCTATTAGGTGTCACACCAAAAACATGAACCTGGATAGGAAAGGGGTGGTCAGGGCTGGTTGTAGGCAAAGTGGGGCCATAGGAAAAAGTTTAAAATGGGGCCCCAAATGCACCATCACACAGAAGCATTTTGGCTGTATTTCCATGCGCTGAATTCAGGCCGCTAAACGAGTGTGATCAACAATATTGAAGTCATTTAACACTGGTTTCCCGGCCTCTTTCCACCGGCTCAGGAATAGTGATGGGACAGAACAATCGCTATTAGATCAATTTGTCCTCATACAGCATCATGTTATCAGCAGCACATCTGCAGCTTACACCAGGCGATGTGCTGCTGAGAACAAGGATTTATGTTCTGGCATAAACAATCCAATCACTCGATGTAGGCAGCATTTTGCTTGTTTAGTATATACAACCTATAGTCCTCCATATAGTATAATGTGCATCACAGTCCTCCATATTGTATAATGCACACCATCTAGTCCTCCATATTGTATAATACACTCCCTATAGTCCTTCTTATAGTAAAATACAGTCCTCAGTCCTCCATATAGTTTAATACTCTCCTCAGCCACGTCCTCCATATAGTATAATACAGTGTTTCTCAACTCCAGTCCTCAAGACCCACCAACAGGTCATGTTTTCAGGATTTCCTTAGTATTGCACAGGTTATGGAATTAATGCTTGAGCAGGTGTTGAAATCACCTGTGCAATGCTAAGGATAGCCTGAAAACGTGACTTGTTGGTGGAGTTGAGAAACACTGGTATAATACATTCCTCATAGTCCTCCATATAGTATAATACACCCCTCATAGTCCTACATATATTAAAATACACTCCTCAGTCCTCCACATAGTATAATACACTACTCATAGTGCTTCAAATAGTATAATGCACCCCCATACATAATACACCATGTAGTACAATTCACTTCCCATAGTATAATGCACCCCATAGTTCTTCGTATAGTATAATGTATTCCCCATAGTCCTCAATACAGTATGATGCAGCCACCCCACAGAATATAATGTAGCCCCCTCAGAGTATAATGCAGCCCCTCCATAGAATATAACGTAGCCCCCTCATAAGATATAATGCAGACCTTCCCATAGAATATAATGTAGCCCCGCCATAGAATATAATGCAGCCTCCCCATAGAGTATAATGCAGCCCCTCCACAGAATATAATGCAGCCCCCCTCATATAGTATAGTACAGGCCCCCAGAATGCAATGTCGTCCCCTCATATAGTATAATGTAGCCCCCTTATAAGAAGCCACACCTTACATTATAAAGGTAGCCCTCCAATAGAATATAATGTAGCCCCCTCATAGAATATCATGCAACCCTCATAGAATATAATGCAGCCCCCATAGAATATAATGTAGCCTCCCCACTCCAGAGAATATAATTCAGCCCCACAGTCCAGTACTCATTCACTGATATATATATAAAAAAAAAAAAAAAAAAGCACAATCCTGACCTCTCCTCCTCGTTCCCTGTGCTGCTCCCGGCTTGGCTTTGGTCTCAGCGGCAGCACTGCCCGGCATACAATTGGTGCATGATGAAGTGACATCATCGCGCACCCGCAGTGTCAGAGGCAGAGGGGAATGATGGGAGAAGGAGCGTCATCTAATGCGCTCTCCTGCTTCACTGCTTTCAACTTTATTGGAGAAATGATGCCGATATAGTTGAATGCAGTGTGTTGGGGGGAATCGGCGCTAGTGCCGGGCGGGGCCCCCTGACTCACGGGCCCCATAGTGGCTGTGTGGCGTGCTGCTATTAGCAGCACGCCACCTGCTGGGGGCCCCTGGGGGTGGTATAAACAATAACCACCAATTTGATTCTGCCAATGTAAACCAATCATGTGTTCCATAGATATGACCGGGGAACAGCCCCAATTCCTTTATAAACACTCCCACTCTATCCCAGAGTTACTCTCCGTGCCTGGATTAGTGCAGGACCTTGGATTGTTGGAAACCCATATAAATACACCTTTGGAAACACTGCTCCATACCCTCTCTGAGGAAGCTGACGTGGCGAAACGTGTGTAAGAGGGAATAGTGGTAAATCTGTCATCTCTATCTGTACACTACTGGCATGTCGTCTATAGGATGTGTAATCTCCAACTCTTGTTAGGAGGTTTCCTCCTATACACTATATGGGCTGTAATATGTTCCTGGAATATTCCATATGGCACTTGCTGCACTTTATATCTCCTGTTTGTATTCCAGGAATGTAATGCGCTGTTAGCTCTTTATTTTCTTACTATTTATACCCTTTGCTCTGTGTCCTCTCATTATATAAGCTATTCATTTATAAGTGCACAGGATCTATTCACCTTATAAACTGATATCAGGTGATATATCTACAATCTGTATATAGATATCTATGTATGTATTTATCTTATACTCAATAAATACGGTGCACTTATTCTCATCTCCACCTTGATAGTGACACTCTCTCTGGATACATCTTACTCTATGATGGCACTTTTGCACATAGCAACTAGATGGAGCTACAACATGTGACATTTGCCTGAATTTTTATCTAGTGTTGAGCGATACCGTCCGATACTTAAAAGTATCGGATCGGATGGTATCGGCCGATCTAAAAAAAATATCGGGTATCGCCGATTCCGATACCGGAAGTCCCATTCAAGTCTATGGGACTTCCGGTATCGGAATAAGAAAAACCCTATTTTTTGCCTTGTACAGCCTCTCTGGGGTCTGTACGGGCCGTTCGGGGGGCTGTGCCGGCCTGCCGGGGGGTCTGTGCAGGCTCCGGTGGTCTGTGCCGGCCTGCCGGGGGGCTGTGCCGGCCTGCCGGGGGGTCTGTGCAGGCTCCGGGGGGCCTGTGCAGGCTCCGGGGGGCTGTGCCGGCCTGCCGGGGGGCTGTGCCGGCCTGCCGGTGGTCTGTGCCAGCTCCAGGGGGCTGTGCCGGCCTGCCGGGGGGCTGTGCCGGCCTGCCGGGGGGCTGTGCAGGCATCGTCCGATGGGACTACAAGTCCCATCGGGCGATGCCTGCTACCATGACAGTGATTGACACATTAGCCACTGATGGGACAGTAGTAGTCCCATCATCCGGCTAATGTGTTGAATGTAAAAAAAAATAAAAAAAAAATTTACATGCTACATACATGCTACATACATGCTACATACATACAACATGCATACTACATATATACTACATGTAACATACATACTACATACATGCTACATACTACATGCATGCTACATACTACATACATGCTACATACTACATACATAATACATATATACTACATGCATGCAACATACATACAACATATATACTACATGCATGCAACATGCATACTATATATACTATATATACTACATGTAACATACATACTACATATATACTACATGCATACTACATACATGCTACATATATACTACATGCATGCAACATACATACAACATATATACTACATGCATGCAACATGCATACTACATATATACTATATATACTACATGTAACATACATACTACATATATACTACATGCTACATACATGCAACATACACACTACATGCTACATACATGCAACATACTACATGCATACTACATACATACTACCTACATGCTAAATACATGCTACATACATACTACATACACTACATGCATGCAACATACATACTACATATATACCACATGCATGCAACATGCATACTACATATACTGCATATATACTACATGCATGCAACATACATATATACTACATACAATACATACATATAGACATACAGTACATATAACATAGAGTACATACTCACCGTCACTTGTCACTTTGATCCCCGAAGCCATTGTCGCCTGAGGAATAAATATCAAAATAAAAAAACACCAATATACTTACCCCGATCCGCAGAAGTCCACGAGGGTCCCACGTCCATCTTGCGTGGAGAACAGCAGCATCAGCTGATGCTACCGTTCTCTACCAGCTCCAGGAATACAATGACGGAAGGTAGGTATCCTTCCGCACTGTATTCCTCCACCACTGTAAAAAAAAGTCCCTAGTCTCACTTTATGCTATTGCTGCGTGGGAATTTCCCACGCAGCAATGGCATAAAGTGAGACTAGGGACTTTTTTTTTACAGTGGTGGAGGAATACAGTGCGGAAGGATACCTACCTTCCGTCATTGTATTCCTGGAGCTGGTAGAGAACGGTAGCATCAGCTGATGCTGCTGTTCTCCACGCAAGATGGACGTGGGACCCTCGTGGACTTCTGCGGATCGGGGTAAGTATATTGGTGTTTTTTTATTTTGATATTTATTCCTCAGGCGACAATGGCTTCGGGGATCAAAGTGACAAGTGACGGTGAGTATGTACTCTATGTTATATGTACTGTATGTCTATATGTATGTATTGTATGTAGTATATATGTATGTTGCATGCATGTAGTATATATGCAGTATATATGTAGTATGCATGTTGCATGCATGTGGTATACAGTGGGGAAAAAAAGTATTTAGTCAGTCAGCAATAGTGCAAGTTCCACCACTTAAAAAGATGAGAGGCGTCTGTAATTTACATCATAGGTAGACCTCAACTATGGGAGACAAACTGAGAAAAAAAAAATCCAGAAAATCACATTGTCTGTTTTTTTTTCATTTTATTTGCATATTATGGTGGAAAATAAGTATTTGGTCAGAAACAAAATTTCATCTCAATACTTTGTGATATATCCTTTGTTGGCAATGACAGAGGTCAAACGTTTTCTGTAAGTCTTCACAAGGTTGCCACACACTGTTGTTGGTATGTTGGCCCATTCCTCCATGCAGATCTCCTCTAGAGCAGTGATGTTTTTGGCTTTTCGCTTGGCAACACGGACTTTCAACTCCCTCCAAAGGTTTTCTATAGGGATGAGATCTGGAGACTGGCTAGGCCACTCCAGGACCTTGAAATGCTTCTTACGAAGCCACTCCTTCGTTGCCCTGGCGGTGTGCTTTGGATCATTGTCATGTTGAAAGACCCAGCCACGTTTCATCTTCAATGCCCTTGCTGATGGAAGGAGGTTTGCACTCAAAATCTCACGATACATGGCCCCATTCATTCTTTCATGTACCCGGATCAGTCGTCCTGGCCCCTTTGCAGAGAAACAGCCCCAAAGCATGATGTTTCCACCACCATGCTTTACAGTAGGTATGGTGTTTGATGGATGCAACTCAGTATTCTTTTTCCTCCAAACACGACAAGTTGTGTTTCTACCAAACAGTTCCAGTTTGGTTTCATCAGACCATAGGACATTCTCCCAAAACTCCTCTGGATCATCCAAATGCTCTCTAGCAAACTTCAGACGGGCCCGGACATGTACAGGCTTAAGCAGTGGGACACGTCTGGCACTGCAGGAACTGAGTCCATGGTGGCGTAGTGTGTTACTTATGGTAGGCCTTGTTACATTGGTCCCAGCTCTCTGCAGTTCATTCACTAGGTCCCCCCACGTGGTTCTGGGATTTTTGCTCACCGTTCTTGTGATCATTCTGACCCCACTGGGTGGGATTTTGCGTGGAGCACCAGATCGAGGGAGATTATCAGTGGTCTTGTATGTCTTCCATTTTCTAATTATTGCTCCCACAGTTGATTTCTTCACTCCAAACTGGTTGGCTATTGCAGATTCAGTCTTCCCAGCCTGGTGCAGGGCTACAATTTTGTTTCTGGTGTCCTTTGACAGCTCTTTGGTCTTCACCATAGTGGAGTTTGGAGTCAGACTGTTTGAGGGTGTGCACAGGTGTCTTTTTATACTGATAACAAGTTTAAACAGGTGCCATTACTACAGGTAATGAGTGGAGGAAAGAGGAGACTCTTAAAGAAGAAGTTACAGGTCTGTGAGAGCCAGAAATCTTGATTGCTTGTTTCTGACCAAATACTTATTTTCCACCATAATATGCAAATAAAATGAAAAAAAAACAGACAATGTGATTTTCTGGATTTTTTTTTTCTCAGTTTGTCTCCCATAGTTGAGGTCTACCTATGATGTAAATTACAGACGCCTCTCATCTTTTTAAGTGGTGGAACTTGCACTATTGCTGACTGACTAAATACTTTTTTTCCCCACTGTATATGTCGTATGTATGTTGCATGCATGTAGTGTATGTATGTAGTATGTATGTAGCATGTATGTAGTATGTATGTAGCATGTATGTAGTATGTATGTAGTATGTATGTAGTATGCATGTAGTATGTTGCATGTATGTAGCATGTAGTGTGTATGTTGCATGTATGTAGCATGTAGTATATATGTAGTATGTATGTTACATGTAGTATATATAGTATATATGTAGTATGCATGTTGCATGCATGTAGTATATATGTTGTATGTATGTTGCATGCATGTAGTATATATGTATTATGTATGTAGTATGTATGTAGCATGTAGTATGTATGTAGTATATATGTATTATGTATGTAGCATGTATGTAGTATGTATGTTACATGTAGTATATATGTAGCATGTATGTAGCATGTAATTTTTTTTTTATTTTTTTTTTTACATTCAACACATTAGCCGGATGATGGGACTACTACTGTCCCATCATTGGCTAATGTGTCAATCACTGTCATGGTAGCAGGCATCGCCCGATGGGACTTGTAGTCCCATCGGACGATGCCTGCACAGACCCCCGGAGCCTGCACAGACCACCGGCAGGCCGGCACAGCCCCCCGGCAGGCCGGCACAGAACACCGGAGCCTGCACAGACCACCGGCAGGCCGGCACAGCCCCCCGGCAGGCCGGCACAGACCACCGGAGCCTGCACAGACCACCGGCAGGCCGGCACAGCCCCCCGGCAGGCCGGCACAGCCCCCCGGCAGGCCGGCACAGACCACCGGAGCCTGCACAGACCACCGGCAGGCCGGTACAGACCCCCGGACAGTCGGCACAGCCCCCCCGAAGGCCCGAACTGACGGCTCATCATGATGCGCACAGACAGCGCATCATGATGACGTCATTTCGGCAGCCAATCAGAGCCACAAAAGTGGCTCATTGCATTTTGGACTTCCGATTCCGGTATCCGATACGAAAAAAGTATCGGTACTCGGTATCGGAATTCCGATACGGCAAATATCGGCCGATACCCGATACTTGCGGTATCGGAAAGCTCAACACTAATATCTACACATGGTTTACACACATTATATTTTCTTCTCTTAACTATATACTATTTCACATTATAAGCTGTATATATTTGTAATTATTTGTATGTATACATGATTACCACTTCTGTCTCTGTAAAAAACAATCCCCATTAACCCCTTTCCGATATCGGGTGTAAATGTACACTGATGTCGCACTCTCTCCCTTTGATTTGGGCTCCGGTGCTGAGCCCACATCTTTTCCAGCACATGATGGGCCAGAAATCCCGCCTATCGGTGACCGTCACGTGATCGTGGGTCACCGATGGGTTGGCATGACCAGCAGAGTTCTCCAGCAGACCTGTATGGTTGTCACTGCCGGATCCTATGAGCACTGCCCGGTGGTCGGCGCTCTTGATCATCGCCTGTATGTAGCAGAGCTGATCGGGTTATGGCAGCGTCTAGTCTCACATGGAGACTATTGAAGCATGTCTGTGGACACATGGGGGGTCCGCTAGCCAAAACTGCATGGACCAGGGATCGTGCCGCCGAACTCCCACTCTCCTTTTAACATTGGCAAAACACTACTCAGACAACACGGAGGGAAAGTAAAACAGTGTGGCAATGCTTTATTGAACAACAAAACAGGCAGATAACACATAGAACAGTCCCAGCAAAATACCCAAGATGGTGCACATTACAGAGTCTCACCCTTCCGCTGACTTACCGGAATAGTAGTAGCTATGACTTCAGAGCTCCCAGGGTCGCTACCCCACCTGTGGCACGCACACAGAGAAAAGGTATCGACAAGTGTAGGAAGATCACAGTCCATTCAAGGTACAAGGCCAGATGATCTGAGGTTCACATCCTCACCCACATCAAAGGTTTCCATGGTTCAGCGATGGTCATTGGAAAAGATCTGTATTCTTACGAGGCTGACAACCCCTAGAGGCTGTTTCCTATAGAATGATAGATCCGTGTCTCTTGTGATGGAGCCATGATGTAAAATTGCTGCTGTATTGTCTCTGGTCCTTTGGATGCATGGATGTCTTGGCAGAATCTCTCTGGCTGTCTCTCTCTCGGGTATATCACACATAGCGAGATCGTTAGCGAGATCGCTGGAAAGTCACCGATTTTGTGACGCAACAGTGATCTCGCTACATGTGACACATAGCGGCGACCACCCCCTGCTGGATATCGCTGATCGTGCTCGAATGTCCTGGGACACTTTTTGATCGCTGGCATCCCGCTGGCCAGCATGCATTGGTATGTTTGACGCCATAACAACAACGACAAGCAACCTCGTTGGCGACTCAGAACTCAGCGACGCAGGCGTGATTTTGCTTTTTCTTTTCAATGCCCCCTCAGCTCCGACTGGTGGCCACTACTGCGACCTCGTCATAAAAGACAACAACATAGTAGCGCTTCCATGCTTTGTTCCTGAGCGCTGTGGATCGTATTATACGGTATTCCTGCAGCGTTCCCATGTGAGTCGCTAGTGCGTTATTATTTGTGGATTTCACTACGTGGTTTGCTTCAGCGTCCCTGTCTGAGTCTCTAGTTCGCCATTTATTCGTGGATCTTACTACATCATCTGGTTGCTCCGTCTTGCAAGGTAGGCATCGTTAGGATTGCAAATTAGGATCTTTGTTGCGTTTCCTTTTTTAGGTCAACTATTTATTATATTTAATCATAACTCTATTATACATTGTGGTCATGATTTAACACTTGCAAGCAAATGGGGGGCTGCTTGGCTTCTATCTGTGTACATATGCTTTGGCATGGGCAGCCATTTTAGTTTTCCTGCCCCGCCCAACAAACACTATTGCCCCCGCCATTGTAGGATCTTTGTAGCGTTTCCATTACTTATACGTCAGCTATCAATTATATGCAATCATAACATTTAACATGTAGTTATTGTTTTGTTGAAACTTCTCTCATCTTTACCTTTTGTTTTGCAGTTTGCACATCATGAAAGACGCGGAGCGAGCTGTTGTGGTTGCTGCATTGCTGGTTGAGGGAGCTCGGCAACAAGATGAGGCACGGATGCTAGAGAGGCGTTCCAAACAAAGGGTCGCATGTGGACCAGAGAATGGCTGGAGCAGAGGTCCAAATTCTCCAACATGCAACTTGTAAGAGAGCTTCAGGAGAAGAATCCATGATTTCCGCAACTATCTGCAGATGTCAGAGGAATCCTCCAAACTGTTACTGGAAAGTGTTAAGCCACTTATTCAACGGAAGGATACAGCAATGCGTGCCGCTGTTCCGGCAGACCAAAGATTGGCAATCAAATTGCGATTCCTGGCCACCGGACGCTCACTGCAAGACCTACAAATTTTCTTCAGCTGTTTCAAGGTCCTTGCTCAACGTTTTAATTCCGGAGACATGTAATGCGATTGTCCGCAGTCTACGGAGCTACATTCAGTTTCCCAAAACGGAGGCGGAATGGGAAAATGTTGCCTCAGATTTTGAGTAGCTTTGGCAGTTCCCCAATTGTGGTGGGGCTTTGGACGGGAAACGTGCGGATCACTCAACCCCCGCACAGCGGATTCTATTTCTACAATTATAAGGGCTATTTCAGCGTCATCCTGATGGCCCTTGTTAACGCCAATTACGAATTTATAAATGTTGATGTTGGCATGAACGGCAGGGTTTCTGATGGTGCTGTTTTAGAGCACACACGTTTTTGAGAGCGATTGAACAACTGACCTGCACTTGCCTCCCAACCAGGAGACAACAGGCAACCTTAATTTTGTTTTTGTCGGCGATGAAGCCTTCCCACTTCATGCCAATCTACTAAAACCGCACCCCCCAAAAAGTCTTACGGAGGAAAGACGAATTTTCAATTACCGGTTGTCAAGGGCATGACGGGTTGTAGAAAATGCCTTTGGCATCATGGCCAACCGCTTCAGAGCTTTCCACACGCCTAGTAACCTGAAGCTTGAATCTACAGACTCTGTAGTTTTGGCCTGTTGCGTGCTGCTCAACTTCCTTCGGCGGCGCAATGCAAATGCGTACAGTCCGCCTGGCTTCATGGACTCTGACAACCAAACAAATGGTGAAGTAGTGCTCGGTGACTGGCGTGCAAATGATCCCGCAATTGCAGGACTTCAACCAGTTGTACACGGCAGAACCATGGATGATGCGAAGGCCTGCCGAGACAACTACTGCCAATATTTTAATGGTCCTAGTGCTGTTACTTAGCAGCATCAGATCTAGTGGGCTACTGACCACATTTATACATTTATTTTTCATCATCTGTAATGATTTCTGTAATAAACTTTACGTTTTACTTTACAAAAGCTTTATTGTTCTTTCACTAATAAGGGCCCATGCACGCAGCGCTCCGCTATGAGCATACGTGTGGCAGCCACATTGATTTTAATAGGGCCGTACACATGTGCAGCCCTTTGTGCACTCTCTATAATATATACATATTTTAGCAGCTGCTAAAATTCGATATATACTCTAACGCGTGATGACTTTTATTACACTGACTGTCATTTGCACCAACCGTTTGGGAAAAAAAAGAGAAAAACAACAATTGAATAATAATTAGGAACATGGTGTACATACCAATATGCATACAAATATATACCTATTTTAACATCTATACACCTATGTTAACAATTAGATGTATAGAGACCCATACAAAACAGCAACGGCGCACACACCAGCGTTCCCATCTCACCATAGACGCTGTATAGAGGAAGCGACACTTTGCAAACGCAGTTACGTCTCCGATCAGGCAGATACGCTAAATTTAAGGTTGCGTCCCTTCGATGACGCATTAGCGTCCCCAACGGCGAACGTACGTCGTGATGTCACGACGCTCTGGTGGGCGTCGCTGATGCGGTGTGGTGCCCATAGCTGTGAAAAGATGGTGGCCAGGCGTTCTGCTCCATGGGGGGATGCTGAGGTGCGATTCCTAGTCAGGGAAGTGGATGCACGTGACAATGAATGCGCATTCCATCAACATCCCATGCTCCACAAACGTAAAGTGCTGCGGAGGATCTGGAGAGGCCTAGCCCGTCGATTTGGTGTCGAGCTCTCCACGACCCAGATCCGGAAGAAGCTGGCGGACCTGCACTTCCGGTCCAGTGAGTGCATCGCCAGCATCTGTGCGCAAAATCGAAGGGATCGTGGTGAGTTTTGTTGAGCGAATCTGGAGAGGTTCTGTTTTGTTGGTTATCACCGCCCCGTGGTTCCTATCCCGCCTCCTGCTGACATCCTGAACCCTCCCCGCCATGCTCCATAGCATAACACATAACAGTAGCGAACACTTTAAAATAGCCAAAGCCCCACCCCAAAAACACAAATCAAGTTGAAGGAGTCTTCCGCTCAGTAACATTTTTTTCCTCTCTCTAGGACCACCATCTCCAACAGCAACACCGTCTCCACCAGCACAGCCATCTCCAGCTGCTACCCCTTTCCCAAGCTGCAATCCCGTCTCCTGCAGCTACCCCGCCTCCACATTTGGGGCCATCATCATCTACACCCAGAGATGCTGTCTCTCCAGCGTTACTCCGTGACATTGGTGCTGGCTCGGCTTCCGGTAATTGAAGCACATAATATAAGCTCCCTACAAGTTGGAAAGGATATTTGGGTGTTAGAAGGATGGAGGGCTGTCGTGTAATATAAAGTTTGGTGTTTTTCCCTAGCCAGTGGTGCCACAGGATCAGGTTGGGCTATCAGCTCCTCATCTGAGGAAACAGGGGTGCCCCAAAACCGTAAGTGTTAAACCACAAACATGTACCTTTAGTTAGATGTTGCAACCGAATTTGCCTGGCTAACTTTTACCATTCCCTCAACAGAAATCCCAAACTCACAGGACCTGCTGGCATCACACAGGCGGATGATGGCAGCTATGCACTACCATGGAGTGATGCTGCAGAGGTATTTGGCAGCCCAACAGAGTGTCATCCAACAATAGCAATATTGTTTTTGCTTTGTTTGTAAAAATGTAAAATTGTTGACATAAAAAAAAAAAAAAAAAAGATAAATATAAATATATATACACATACATACATACACACATATACACACACACACATAAAACAAATATATATTTATTAGTTTATATCCACTGCAGTGTCAACTTATTTCACAGCATTAAAAACCCTTTAAAGAAACAAAAAAATTCAAATATACATTTAAATAAAAAAAACAAAAAAAACACACCCATTATATCAAGGCATCTTTAGCGCGAGTACTGCCCTGATGGCGGCCCTGACCTGACCTCCACCCAGCCCATTGCCCCGCCTTAGTAGACCAGCTAATAACTGGATGCATAATTTAGTAAAGCAGGCCACAAGTTTGAAGCAAAATAACATTTTTATTACAGTCAAAAATATGTAAACAATAAAATAAACACAACATGTCAAAAGTTATCAGTAAACAAAAGAAAACATCACTGAAACTACAATTGTTGGTAATACGAGTCAGAATCGTTAAATCATTGCCTGGGTGGAGTAAAAAATTGGGAAGCCTGAGGTAACATGGGATACTGTGGGGGCCCAAGGTTCAGGTTTGCGGAGGCTCAATCCCCCTCCTCGGTGTGCTGTCAAGAGGCTCTTGTATAGGTGTCCATGAGTACTGTGAACCCGGATTTCTCTCGAACACAGAAGACGTGTCAGTCAGTTTCCCCGTTGCCGCTTTACTTAATGCCTCTAACATTACTCTTTCGGCATGCATCCTTTGGGCTTCATCCAGCGTACAAAGTTTGTCATCAACATAGTGTGCAAAGCCGCTAACGGCGGGTTTATTCTGCTGGGTTAAAACTTTCTTTGCCAGTTCAATGAACTCGGATGAAGGCGAGATGGGGGTCTTTCTTTTGCGACATGATGTTAGTCGCCGAGGTATAGATGAAGGTGCAGCTTCTTCACTAGCCTCCTCAGTACTGATTGCCGTACTGGCGATGTCATCACTGCCGCATGTTGGTGTTGACAAAGCTTCACAATGCTCCTGTGTGAACAGAAAATGCATGCTAAAGCAAAAAACAAAACTTTTTGCACATCATACAGCAACACCCAAATACAGTAATGCGTTTGCATTGGATATGAGGAGCAGCAGTCACAAGCGTACACTGGAAACAAATGTGAGGCCGGGACTAGTACTACAAGATATGAAATGGCATTCAACAGTATGAAAACTGAGTGGGCCGAAACAAGTAAAGGAGTATACTTATCTGCACTGGAGGGGATTAGTTTTGCAGATGACAAAAGTTATGTAAAACCGGAGTTACTATTTTCTAGTCAACTATGCCATGCACATGCAGTACGTGTGCCGACTGGGGGGTGGTCCCTTTCGGCTGCGGAACAAACTGAAGACAGATGCAGAAACTTGTTCAAACAGGTCCACTTTATTGGGTGTCCTCCATGACATCCACAGCAAACACGACAGCTTCTGCTCCTAGGCCCGGGTACCTGTCACCTCCTCCCTGCTCCTGTTTGGCGAAGACCCCTGGGTTCTTCCACTGTGGCTGCCGTTAGGCCCACGGCCACAGCGTTTCCCCCGACCAAGTCTGCCCGCTGCAACACTTACTGCTCCTTCAGTGTCCAGCCGTCCGGTACCCCAGGCGTCCGTTCGTCAGGAGCTATCCTATTAGGGCCACCCCCCTGCGAGTCTCCTTCTGTCTCCTCTGTTTGTCCTGAGCTCTTCCTTTTTCCGTCTTCTCCTGAGCTCTTCTCTCTTGTCTCCTCCTGGGTGTCTGCCCTGCCCCTGGGACTCTCCTTTCTTTCATCTCATCCTGGAAATCCACTTCCCAGTCCCATAACTCCACCCACCATGATTCTGCAGTTTCCCTAGCCTAAAGCTTGCTGTTGAGTCCTTTGCTCACTACTCTATGTCCCCATCTTGTGGCCAAAACCCGGTACACCATCTTTCACTAATTCTAGCCGTTACCCCCACATATACATTCAAGTCAGAATAAAGCATTGTACACATCACTTTTTACATTTTCCCTCTTTATTAGACAGGTCCATAGGTCAGTCCACCCCCGACATACTTCCTTCCTTTGACCATTGTTGTCCCCAACAATCCTGTACACGTTTTCCCTTTTAGTACTTTCCCACTTTCTTTTGTCTGTGTGGCCAGTTGCCGAGCAGAGCTCGGAGCCCTCTAGCACTACACAGGATGCTAGACGGAGTCAGGAGCAATCATGCTCCGAGTAGCTCACAGCTACCCGCAGGCGCTTACGCCTCTATGACAATTTCCATTCATTGGGTCGGACCACCTGGACTCCTTAACGGGTGCTCTCCCCCACTTTTCTCACTTTCAGAACCGTTTTCAGCTTTGAGGCAAAATGACCAAGGCTCCGTCCTACCAGGTCACCATTTCCCCCCCTCCTTCGTTTTGGGTATTCTCTCACCTAGGACCTGACCTGTGGATCACTGCCTGTTCCAATTCCATAAATCATCTTGTACCTTCTTTTGTAATTAGTTATGGCTGGCATTTTTTTTCCACTTCTCACATTTTGGACCTCCTTCTTGAACATATTTTCATTATAACAATTCTACCAACTCATCTGGTAACATTTAAACTATTCAGCCTATCTGCTAAATTTTCAACATTTCGACATCTCTAACCTCATTTATCAAACATTCCTCACACATTATTAAATATCTTCAAACATTGGTGCGCCTCCTTCCTTTGTGGGGAGCACAACGTATGTCCATGCTGCCGGAGCCAGGGTTTTTTCTTACCCTGAGGGGACACGGAACAGTCCCCAGGCTGTGCAACCGTGCACAGCAGTTCCACAATCGGATGGTTCAGCAGTGCTCCGGGTCTCCCCCTGCTGACCGACCATGGCTGCCGGCCGCAGGGAACTCTGCCGCCACGGAGCCCAAAGATGACAGCCAGTTCCAGGGTCATGAATGTCTACCTTCCCTGTAGTAGTTCTGCTACAGGAATGCAACAGGCGCCCTCCCAACAATTTTCCTCAGGTCTCAGACCATCATGGACCCTCCAGACGAGTGTTGAGGGGTTCCTTACCCTGGGGGGGAATGTGGGGCAGTCATAGATGGTATAAACATGCAGTAGATGGGGAAGAAGGGGAAACGGAGAGTTCCGCAGCGTGCGTCATGGGCCACATCCCTGCGGGAGACCTGGGCCCTACCTCGGGCAGAAGAAAACTCTGCAACCGCAGAGCCCCCAAACCGAGGGGGAAGAAACAGGGGCAGAGGCATCCTCAGCTGCCTCTGCACAGGAACCGACATCTTCTCCGGAGGGCACGGTGGTTTCAGGGGACGCTGAGCGGGAGCCCGGTGATGCAGACCTTGGGCATCGTGTCCCTGCGGTGGGACAGCGTTGAGGCTATGCGGTCCACCACCGGCCGGGGTAAGGATGCAATCACCCCCTTTGATGTCGTGGTTCCGCTCCGTCTGGCCCTCAGCTCCTGCCGGTAATGCTGCATATGAGAGGCCGGGTGGAGAGGCTGGAAATCACTATTGGGGATTTTGGGCCTAGCGTCCGGACGAGGCGGGGAAGCGGGGGCTGACTGCGGTGCTGCCAGGACGAGGAGATGCTCACCTTCCCCGGCCTCCTTCCGGCTGCTCTTCCGGGGACTCGGGCGCCCGAGCGACCGGAGCCTCCAAGATGTCACCGACCTCCACCTGCTGGGCGGGCTCGTTGTCATCTGCCCGCACCAGCGGAAAGGGCCCTGCCATTCCTCTGCTGCTTCCGGTCCAGTCGCCTGGTGTCCACTGCTGTTCTCAATCCCGCCGTCCGGCAGGACCGGCCTCCAGGCCCGATGGTTCTGCAGGACACGTCAGAAACGGCTGCTCCAATGGCTGAAAAGCGGGTCACGCTTCCCGTGCTGTCTCCGACTCCGGCGTGGACGGTGGAGAATGTGGGTGCACCTCCGCTAGGTGATCCAGCTCCAAGGCTGCAGGTTCAGATTTCGAAGACTCCATCTGCGGCAGTTCTTCAGGATGGGTGAGAGCTTGCTGTTTTTGTAATTTCTCCCAGTTCCGCAGGTCCGACTGTTGAGGATCTCACCTCCTGACTGCAGTCTGTTGATGCAGCAGAGTAGCCAGCTTTCCTGCAGCGGCACTCAGCTTTCCCTGGTCAAATCCAGAAATCCCAATCACAGTCCCAAATTGTAATCCACTCAGGCACAATCTTCAACCTGTTCAGCTCAGGTCCTTTAAATCTTCGGCGCAGTCTCACCGTTGGCGTTGGTGTATTGGCGGTGATGATCCTGCCGACTACGTCACTTGTAGTACATGTGCCAACTAGGGGGTGGTCACTTTCGGCTGCGGAACATACTGAAGTCAGACGCAGAAACTTGTTCAAACAGGTCCACTTTATTGGGTATCCTCCATGACATCCACAGCAAACACGACAGCTTCTGCTTCTAGGCCCGGATACCTGTCACGTCCTCCCTGCTCCTGTTTGGCGAAGACCCCTGGGTTCTTCCACTGTGGCTGCCCGCTGTGACACTTACTGCTCCTTCAGTGTCCAGCCGTCCGGTACCCCAGGCGTCCGTTCGTCAGCAGCTGTCCTATCAGGGCTACCCCCCTGCGAGTCTCCGTCTCTCTCCTCTGTTTGTCCTGAGCTCTTCCTTTTTCCGTCCTCTCCTGAGCTCTTCTCTCTTATGTCTCCTCCTGGGTGTCTGCCCTGCCCCTGGGACTCTCCTTTCTTTCATCTCCTCATCCTGGAAATCCACTTCCCAGTCCCGTAACTCCACCCACCAAGATTCTGCAGTTTCCCTAGCCTAAAGCTTGCTGTTCAGTCCATTTCTCACTACTCTATGTCCCCATCTTGTGGCCAAAACCCGGTACTACACCATCTTTCACTAATTCTAGCTGTTATCCTCCACATATACATTCAAATCAGAATAAAGCATTGTACACATCACTTTTTACATTTTCCCTCTTTATCAGACAGGTCCATAGGTCAGTCCACCCCCTACCTACATACTAAGTTTAAATGCTATATAGAGGGATGCAAATAAGGTACTTACATCTCCGACAGGGGAGTCAGGCCGGATCTCTGGCTCTTCTTCCTCAGGCATCATCAATGCCATTGGGCGTGGTATTTCTTGGTCACGTGTGAAGGCCATCAAGTCATAGTACCATAGCTTGGGCACATAGACTTCTTCTGTCCCGGCACCAGACTTTGTGGACTTCTCGACCTTATTTAGTGCTTTTTTGTAGACAGTGCGTAGGCACTGAATTTTTTTCTTCACCACAGTCTCATCCACCGTGTCGCTCGGATTGTGCTGTTTGAAGAGGGCAACTAATTTTTCATAAGCCTCCTTTTTTTTATATTTATTGTTGTAGTCCGCTGATTTTATCTTCCAAAGGCAGGGCAGGGAGCGATACATTTCAATCAATTCACGAATAAATTCCTGTCTATCGGAGGACATCTGAAAAAAATAAAAGCAAACGTTGAGAACGGCACAATACATGTAACATTTTAGAAAACTCAAAATCCACGTTTGAAATGCACTAGTGTTTGTTGGGCTGCCCATGCCAAAGCGTATGTACACAGATAGAAGCCAAGCAGCCCCCCCCTTTAGGCTTTCAAGTGTTAAATCATGACCACAATGTTGAATAGAGTTATGACTAAATAGAATAGATAGCTGACCTAAAAAAGGAAACGCAACAAAGATCCTAATTTGACACCCCAAACAATGCCTACCTTGCAAGACGGAGCAACCAGAAGG
The DNA here is from genome assembly GCF_039654945.1 of Dendrobates tinctorius. NCBI lineage: Eukaryota > Metazoa > Chordata > Amphibia > Anura > Dendrobatidae > Dendrobates > Dendrobates tinctorius. The sequence continues at coordinate 2,733,268 of NW_027361893.1, read as the reverse complement.
TGTAGGAAAATCCACGAATAAATAGTGCTGTAGCGACTCAGATCAGACAGGGACGCTGAAGCAAGCCGCGTAGTAAAATCCACGAAGAACGCACTAGCGACTCACACGGGACCATATAATACGATCCACAACGCTCAGGAACAATGGATGGGAGCGCTACTACGTTGTCTTTTATGATGAGGTCACCCAATCAGAGAATGATAGCGCAGTAGTGGCCACCAATCGGACCAGAGGGGCGTAGAAAAGGCAACGCTGAAGCACGCTAATCGAGGTCTGAGTCGTTACAATAGATGCTGTGTGACAAGGTCCCAACGACCGCCGAGGTCGTTTCACGGATCGCTGCTGCGTCGTTGAGTAGATCTGCCTGTTTGGCAGCTTACTAGCGACTATGTAGCGACGTACCAATGGTCCTTACCAGGTCGTATCGTTGTCGGGATCACTGGAGCGTCAGTCTCTTTCTACAGAGGCATGTAACCTATTTTTAGACTTAACAAGTGTCCCCCATTCAGTAATTACATAAAGGGTAAGAATGGAGATGAGATCAAACAGCATTACTTGATTATTTAAACTAGTTTTTCCCTCTCTGCTTTAGAAGTCAACAAACTGGCTCCATAGCACAATGCATAATTAGTATATCAGCAAACATCACAAGTGATCAAGGATAAGCGCACAATAAAAGTCAATATTACCTTGTTACACAAACAAAAGTCTGTTTTCTTGACCAACCAGAAATCAATTAAATTTGAAAGCCAAAATAAAGATAACATTCTATTATTCTACGCTTGCTAAAAATAGTCATCTGGTTAATTAAGATACAATTCTGTATGTCTTCACAATGCCAAAAGTAAAAAAAATAAAAAAAAATTTTTTTTGTAAAAAAATATAAAAAGTTAAAAATTACCCCCTTTCGCCCCATTCAAAATAAAACAAAAAAAATTCAAACATATACATATTTGGTATCGCCATGTTCAGAATCACCCGATCTATAAATGTAAAAAAAGAAATAACCCGATCGCTAAACAGCGTAGCGAGAAAAAAGTCAAAACGCCAGAATTTGTTTTTTTGGTCGCTGCAACGTTGCAATAAAATGCAACAGGCGGCGATCAAATGATCGTATCTGCACCAAAATGGTATCATTAAAAACGCCAGTTCGGCGCACAAAAAATAAGCTCTCACCCCACCCGAGATCATGAAAAATGGAGACGCTATGGGAATTGGAAAACTGCGCAATTCTTTAATACTTTACCTAATAAAGAGGAGTTATTTTTACTGATAAAGGTTTGTTTTGGGTAGTTTATTTTCTGTTGGTATTTTTTTTTCCTACAAAACTCCCATATAATATTCCATCCTTGATCGCACGCCGTGCGCATCATGTTTTGGTACAATTTGTCAATAATATATATAGGTTCTCCCCATCTGAGTTATTTTTGATGGTCAACAAAATACGATTTTCCTGTCATTCATTTCTCACTTTAGGTATGATAATGACTTCTCTCTGTGTGGGATTTTTGATGTTTAACCCCGTTCTGACATCGGGTGTAATGGTACTCCGATGTCGGACTCCCTCCCTTTGATGTGGGGTCTGGCAGTGAGCCCACATCTTTCCTGGGACACGTCAGCTGTTTTGAACAGCTGACTTGTGCCTGCAATAGTCGTGGGTGGAATCGCGATCCACCCGCAGCTATTGACTAATTAAATGCCGTTCACAGCGGCATTTAAATGGCGCTTCCGGCAATCGCGCCAGACATAGGCACACCAGTGACCCCCGTCACGTGATCGCGGGTCACTAGTGTGTCGGCATGACAACCCGAGGTCTCTTGGAGACCTCTATGGTTGTCAGTGCAGGTTTGCAGCGAGCACCACCCAGTGGTCAGTGCTCATAGCAAGTCAGTAATTGAGCTACATAGAGGAGAACTGATCATCGCCACTATGTAGCTGAGCCAATCGAATTGTGGCAGCTTCTAGTCTCCCATGGAGACTATTGAAACATGCCAAAAGTAAAAGAAAATGATTTTAAAAATATAAAAAAATATAAAAGTTCAAATCTTTTGCCCCAATCAAAGCAATAAAAAAAAAAAATCATACATACACATATTTGGTATTGCCTCATTCAGAATCACTCGATCTATCAATAAAAAAAGGATTAACCAGATCGCTAAATGTCGTAGGTAGACAAAAATCAAAACGCCAGAATTACGCTTTTTTGGTCGTCACAACATTGCATTAAAATGCAATAACGGGCGATCAAGACATCGCATCTGCAAAATGGTATCATTAAAACGACAGCTCGGCACACAAAAAATAAGCACTCACCCATCCCGAGACCATGAAAAATGGAGACGCTACGAGTATCGGAAAATGGCGCAATTTTCTTTTTTTTTTTTTTTTTTTTTTAGCAAAGGTAGGAATTTTTTTTCACCGCTTAGACACCAAACATGTCTAGGTTCTTTTTATCTATGAACTCTTAATGACCTGGAGAATCATAATGGCAGGTCAGTTTTAGAATTTAGTGAACCTTGTGAAAAAGCCAAACAAAAACAAGCTTGGATTTTTGTTTCTCATTTTCTAGTACACAACATGGTAAAACCAATGGTGTCGTTCAAAAGTACAACTCGTCCCGCAAAAAATAAGCCCTCACTTGGCCATGTGGACGGAAAAATAAAAAAAGTTATGGCTCTGGGAATAAGGGGAGCGAAAAACAAATGCAAAACTGAAAAAAATCACCGGTGGTTAAGGGGTTAGACAGGTTGTCCACTAGTTGGACAACCCCTTCTCATTCCTCATGTTTGGTCCTGTTAAAATACAAAAAAATACTTCTACAAGCCTCCCATGCTGGCTCCGTTTCAGCGGTCCAAAAATAAATTCGGCACTCCAAGATTAACTGCAGAAAAACATAGGTAGTGTTTTATTAGCTAAGGTACATCCACTGTGTATAAGTATTTGATGTTTCGGCCAACACCAGGCCTTCATCAGAACTACAAACAATAAACAGACAATATTATTGCCAATGTAATGTATATATTCCTTACATAGATAGAGACCTTATACAAGAAAAGAGAAAAAAATATAACAATCTAAAAACAAAAATTGAAAACAAGGTCCATATTGTCACTCTATGCCCGACTGGAGCTAGCACACATAAGCAATACATCATATATAGCATCATACACACAGCGCTCTAACCCCAGCGCTCTGTCGTCTTCTTATTCTCATATTTCACTGATGAGTACTATCTGACTAGGTTCGATGTTATGCACTATACTACATGGTGAAGGTTTCTGCTTCATTATACTGATTGGATATGTGCATTCTTCTTTTTAGGTCATTTACACCTGACCTGCTGTGTCGTCTCTGAGAACGGAAGACTTTGTATGTGATTACTTTTTTCTGTTTTTAATTTTGCCTTTTGTTTCTGTGTTTCACTCCTTGGACTCTGTGTCACATTTCGTTATTATTTGTAAACCAGTGCGTACGGAACTGCGATGCTATATTTTATGTCATGTGAGCCCTGTGCCCAATCAGCGCTGGTGTCACTGTCCCCACTTTTTTGACAAATCGAGCATCGTGAGGAAGTCAGAGAGCAGCCGCGGCCCTGGCTTCCTGTTGATGTTCAATACGTCTAAAGGAGGAGACAGTGAAGCTGATGCTGATTGGGCGCAGGGCTCGTGTGATGTGACAAACTCACATAAGCCCCGGGACAGTGAGTCTCAACACCGCTGAAGTGGAGCCGGCGCGCCAGCGGAGGAGGAGTGTTTTTATTTTAATGAGGCCAAACATGAAGAATGAGTCCAATGAGAAAAAAAAATTATTATATATATATATTTTATCCCTTGATTAGAAGATTCACTGACAGAAGGATAAAACTAAAAACTTTATTAATTCCAAATGTGAAACTACCCATAATTCATCCACTGAAGGTTAGTCAGAAGGTGACTAATAGAAAAACCATATACCCCACGTCTCAGTATATAGGGTGAGGTGGCGTATGCACACTCACTCTCCAACCTTCTCATTTCTACAGGTTTCATTGTCCTCACCAAAGGCGACTCATCAGGAGAATATTTAATATTGACCTATATTCAAGCGAGACTAGACGAAGAAAACCCTAAAATCCTGTGTCAGAATACTAGCCACATATTGGCAGATCTCTTCAAACTATATACTTCATAAGTTTATAAGCCGCTGCAGTGTGAGGAATAGACAGTATGTGAAAATACAGTATATACCGCTCAGGGAAGACATAACTTCCAGAGATAATTTCCATATTTACACTAAATAATGGCCAGGGCCGGCGTTTTCACCAGGCAGGAGCCTGGGGCCCCAGCCTACATAGGGGGCCCCCAGCATCTGCAGTCCATTTATGTAGTGCCCAGATAGTGTACAACAGTGAATAATGCTGTGCATTGCTCTGAAGTCTTGGAGTGTCTCTTGCAAAGCCCCTTGAGCCCCCCTGTCTCTTTCTCCCTGCAGTCAGGTTAAAAATTGAGAGTGAGGGGCCAATAACAGCACAGTGACAGTGCAGGAAGATGCCTGCAGCTCTGTATGTCTCCTCCTGAGTCCTGATCATGGCTGCTCCTAGCACTGTCCTGAGAATGGATATGCCTAAGTGAAGTCGCAGAACCTGGTAAGAGCATCAATAACTGGTCAGAGTGCAGTGATTTACTCACTGTGGTCTCTGCAGGATCAAGATTCAAGGCCACATACAGCAGCGATCAGCATCGGCTCTGACCGCAGTCACTAATCACTGCTTGTAACATGACAGAGCGACCTCCTGTCACTACTGTCTGGGTGACACAAGACAGGGATATTGTCTGCCGAATCAGGGGATTTATTGTATAGAAATAAATTAATTCCCATGTGAAATAATAAGGGTAAACCATACATATATATAGTACAGGTGTGCATAGGAATCAGCGTTTTTTGTGCATTTTTTTATGCAGCCAAAGCCTGCTCTCTTGGCAGTAAAAACACTGCTTTCAAAACGCCCATTTTTTAGGGTATGTGCAGACGATCCGGAAATGGCAGCACTGTGGACGCAGCGGACATGTGCTCCGTCCAAAGTGCTGCCATCTGTTGAATCATCGCACCCAATACATCGTAGGGGTGAAATTTCTCTTGCGGAGACTCGCATCTATGCAAGATAAATTGACATGCTGCGGTCTGGAGAGTCCGTCTCTGCAGGTGAATTGCGGGCATATGTGGACGCATAGTGGACATGAAATTTCTAGAGATCCCATCCACTATGCTGTAACATCTGGACGCTGTGGATGTACGCAGCATCCAGAGTTTACTGTCCATGGACACACAGACCCTTAGAGCTTTTGCTGTTTGTTTTTTTTTACAATATGCATTTTGTCTACAGTACATGTTTAATAAAGTTTGTTTTATTCACCAAAAACACAGCGAAAAACAAGATTGCAACATTTGCAGCTTTTCTAAAAAATTTTCATTGCTTTCTACAGGTGAAAAAAATTGCTGAAAGAAGTGACACCGCAGCTGCGGATTTAAAATACGTTGCAGTTGTGAAATTCAGTCAGGAGAAAATAAAAGGGTGTGAGGAGATCTCGGAAAATCTCAGTCTTTGCTTGTGCTGTAAAATGCTGTAAACTTGTTATTTGCAGAAGAAAAAGCTGCAGAAATTCTGCCTATGATCGTGGCCAAAAGCTGCTTTTTAAAGCGCCAGCAAAACATATGAGATTTTCGAAATCTCCTGCATGCGCTTGTTTTTTTTTCTGACTGAATTTCAGGACTGTAGCGCTTCTTAAATCTGCAGCGTGTCACTACTGTCAGTGTGTTTTCACCCGTAGAAAGCAATGAGAGAATATAAGAAAGCTGCAGATATTGCAACGGCATTTTTCGCTGCAATTTTTTAAGTGGTTTTGGGGAATTAAACTATTAAGTGTCATTTACACGTTCAGTATTTGGTCAGTATTTCACATCAGTATTTGTAATGCAGAAACAGCAGTGGAACAATGAGAGGAAAAGTATAGTAGAAACACGTCACCACTTCTGGATTTCTCACCCTCCTGGTTTTGACTTGCGCATACTGATGTGAAATACTGACCGAATACTCAACGTGTGAACGTGGCCTTAAACATACTATAGACAAAGCAAACATCTTCATTTTAAAAAAAACAGAAAAAAGCGTAAAGAACAAAGAACAAGCTGAAAAACAGGTGTTTCGAATGCAACATTTTTACTGCCAATAGAACAGGTTTTGGCTACTGAAAAAAATGCATGTGAACATAGCCATAGCGTTTCAGAGTAAGACTATCTGTGGTATTACATAGGACGGCAGGTGACATCTACTACATTATCTGTTCTCAGAGAGTTATCACTGCTATCTCTGGTGTTATAAAGGATGAGGTCACAGTCATGTGACTGGTCAAGTGAGCCAGGGAGGGCTTCTGTTCTGGAGTGTGCTGTGCATAGAGGGAATTGTATGGCGATCGGTACACAGTCCCTTCTGAAATGACAGGTGGGCGTGGTGGCTGATTCGCAGTTCGGGAAAACTACAATCCCGGCTGGGATAGCAGGTGGGAGTGTCAAAATCGGGACTGTCCCGCTGGATCCAGGACAGTTGGGAGCCCTGCTGTGTTATCTGCAGTGTTAAAAAAAAATTAAGACGGGGTTGGGGGACAACTCTGTCTTGGGCTTCCCAATCTTTTCTGACCCTAGCAACGCTCCTGTGTAATGCTAATAGTGGCAGACCCGTTGGCTGATATAAGGCCCCTGAATATGGGGCCACAGTGCCAGCACAGGCCCCTCTGCCACCTGTATCCACATCCTGCTCATGTAATGTAACCTAAATGTGTGATTTTACAATGTTAGCATTTGGGGCCCCACTTTAAACTTTTGCCTAGGGCCCCACTTTGTCTAAAACCGGCCCTGATAATTGCACAGATCTCTCAGACATTATGGTTGCACATATCCCTAGTCTTTATAACCATATTGCACTCATTTCCTGACAGACCGCAGCATGGCCATTAGTTACAAGCTGCTAATGATCTTTGGAGCAGGTACGTTTTCCCTGAGTAATGGTGTTAATGCCCCAGTTATTGTACATATTACACAATGCCCCATGCTGGATTCCTCCTCCTGTGTTCCGTAAGATGCAAACCATTTTTAGAGAGTTAATATGGCGGAAACAGAGCGTTCAAATTAAACTGTTGACTCTTCAACGTGATAAAGATGGCGGATTAGCGATCCCTGACTCATGGTTGCACTTTATTTCATCTCAGTTACAACACTTCCAACGGTGGGGTAGTAAAGAGAATATGGGGAAAGTGGGTGATATTTTGGTGCAATGTTCGGGATGGATGCTGCCAATGTGCTTTTTGGAGGCAGGAACTTTGCCTAGCTCGGGACCCCTTGCCCCCACTTTAGCATTGATGTACAAGGTATGGGATAGGGGCAAGAAATACATGGACATCTCAGGATGTACAAAATATACACCGATCTGGAATAATCCCAAATATAGCGAGTAGTTTAAACTGGAGAGATTCTCCAACTGGGAGTGAAAGGGTATATGTATGATTGACCAGTTATATAACAATTCTACTTTTAAAAGTTTCCAACAACTTCAAAAAGATTAAGATATAACTTCTGCGACCCACAAAAAGGGTATGATATCCAGTATATATAAACATATGGCAATAAACCAGTTGGAGAAGCCCCTTATAAAGGTGTGCTCTAGGTGGGTGTCGGAGGGGGGCCCTATAACAAGGGAGCAATGGGAGGAGATTCTGGCAAATGTTCCTAGGTTGTCATCGTGCGAAGCCCAGAGACTTTCCAAGACCTACCTGATTCACAGAGTCTACAGGACCCCCAGCTTCCTACATAAGATTGGAGTGCGGACAGATGCAAAATGCCCTAGATGTGAGTGTGGGGAAGGTCATCTATTGCATATGTTTCGTGAATGTCCAAAGGTAGGCCTGCACTGGAGGGGGGTTCTTTCTCTGGTGGATAAAGTATTTGGGATACAACTCGCAGTAGATCCTCGTGTGTGTGCGCTGGGGCTACTGGAGGATGGCACTGACCCGGAGTCTCACCTGGCTATAGCCATTGGCAGAGTTTTATTCCAAGCGAGAAAACTTCTAGCATTCCATTGGCTGGACTCCCGACCCCCGGGAATTGAAGGGGAGGATAAACAGTAATATCTGGTTTGAGAAAGGAGTGTATATGATGCACAAGTATGAAGGGATATGGGGACCAAGGCTAGATTCTCCAGGATCACCATCTGATCAGCTGATTAAAGAGAAATTTTCTACGATAGCAACTTTTAGTGGTAACATCATATTAATGCTCAAACGTGATGGAATATGGGAGTGTATGGACATAGAGATGAGATTCTCTGGTAGGGAGTTGGGAAGGGGGGATGGAAGGGAGGGTAAATTGGTTACATGGAAAAGGTACAACCTAATAATTCTGTATCGACTTGATATATACTGTATGCTGTATCTGATGTGTGCTGTCAGCATTGGAAAGTGTATGTAACCATGGTTTGTTTTTCAATAAAAAAGATCCGATTTAAAAAAAAAAGTTTTCCCTGAGTGGTATATACTGGGCTGTCTGAAATTTGAGTTTAGTCTAGGACAATTTGTCTGCACTACTAACTGACAGCTGTTACAATACCAAACTAGGGCAGTCCCTACAGGGGAAAAACAATAATTATGCTGTGCTTTCACATACTTTCTATTCCTGACTGATCGCCACTGGAGTAGCTTATAAACTTACGAAGTATATAGTTTGAAGTCTGCTGTCTGCACATACATGGCTAGTTTTCTGGCTGTTTCGGATAACATGATTTTAGTTTTTTTTTGTCTAGTCTCGCTTGAATATAGGTCAATATTAAATAGTCTCCTGATGAGTCGCCTTTTGGTGAGGACGACGAAACCCGTAGAAATGAGAGGCTTGGAAAGTGAGTGTGTACACTTCACCTCACCCTATACACTGAGATGTGGGGTATATGTTTTTTCTGTTAGTCACCTTCTGACTAACCTTCAGGGGGTGAATTATGGGTATAGTTTTACATTTGGAATTAATAAAGTTTAGTTTTATCCTTTTGTCAGCAAACATAAGAAATGACAAGAGACAACCCCTTTAAGTAGATCAAATTTTGGTTAAAAGTATTCCAACATTATGAACATAAAAAAGTCTTCTCCCCTATGTGACATCTCTGATGTTTATTAACAGTTGATTTCCAAGTAAAATGTTTCCCACATTACGAAAATGAAAATGGTTTCTCCCCTATATGTGTTCTCTGATGGCGATCAATACTTTTTTTCCATTTAAAACATTTCCCACATTCTGAACATGAAAAAGGCTTCTCATTTGTGTGAGTTATTTGGTGTTCAACAAGAGTATCTTTCCGGTTAAAACATTTCCCACATTCTGAACAGGAAAAGGGCTTCTCCCCTGTGTGAGTTATTTGGTGTGCAACAAGAGGCACTTTATGTTTAAAATATTTCCCACATTCTGAACAGGAAAAAGGCTTCTTCCCTGTATGAGTTCTCTGGTGGTTAACAAGATGATGTTTCCAGAGAAAACATTTCCCACATTCTAAACAGGAAAAAGGCTTCTCCCCTGTGTGAGTTCTCTGGTGAGAAACAAGCTCTGATTTCTGTTTAAAACATTTCCCACATTCTGAACATGAAAAAGGTTTCTCCCCTGTGTGAGTTCTCTGGTGTATAACAAGAAGCACTTTATGGTTAAAACATTTCCCACATTCTGAACAGGAAAAAGGCTTCTCCCCTGTGTGAGTTCTCTGGTGGTTATCAAGATGTTGTTTCCAGCTAAAACATTTCCCACATTCAGAACATGAAAAAGGCTTCTCTCCTGTGTGAGTTCTCTGGTGCGTAACAAGCTCTGATTTCTGTTTAAAACATTTCTCACATTCTGAACATGAAAAAGGCTTCTCCCCTGTGTGGATTCTCTGGTGACTAACAAGCCTTGATTTCTGTTTAAAACATTTCCCACATTCTGAACATGAGAAAGGCTTCTCCCCTGTGTGGACTCTCTGGTGCATAATAAGATTCCCTTTCCAGCTAAAACATTTCCCACATTCTGAACATGAAAATGACTTCTTTGCTTTAGGAGCAGTTTGTTTTTTAATGCCTCTTTTGTGACTTTGATTTTCCTTAGCAGTCGGTAATGAATCAGAAGACAGGACCTGTTTCATAGGATCAGATGACAGATCTTTGCTGTGAATGGATGATAGTATATCTGGAGTAACACCAATCACTTCAGTTGTATGTTGTAGTATCTCAAGATCATCCGATTTAAAAATTGAAGATGTCAGCTGTCCCTCTGATCTCCTGGTACAGTCATCTGGTAAGATACAAAACAATTATTTTTTAATAAAATATCCTTGAGTTTTATATTTTTGAACATTTCTACTTACACTGTCCATAAAAATGGCAAGCTATGTAAAAAAAAAAAAAAACTTCATTTACCAAGACAATGACAGTTCACAGTCTAATAGAAAACCTTGTTGGATGAACCAGTAGTGTGTGGTGTTCAACTGTTTGTTCATTCTGCCTCCCAAATATCGAATAAAAAAGAAACCAATCAATGTTATGTAGATAAAAATAATACCAATTCTCATCTCACAAAAAAAAAAAAAGTCCCCACTCAGGTCCATCATCTGTCAATGGAAAAACAGAGGTTCCCACACTATTAGTGGCTCAAAGGCTGTGTAAAAGCAACAACAACAACAACAACAAACAAGAAAAATTATAGCCAGCTCACCCAGTTAGACGTCCTTAGTGGTTCTGCTCACTGCCAGGAAGCCGCACGGAGTTGTAATGGGAGAGGCACACCCATGTTGCAATAGAAACAAAAACCAGCAAATAATTCCAGCGGATGCTTCCTAGTTGGCCATAAAATCCATTTTATTTATATCTTTTAAAATAGTTCCATGTGGCAGAAACCCAAATATATACAGGGGGTCAGAAGAAAAAAGGGCACACTGCTGCTTTATGCGTGCAGACTACGCGTTTCGACCTTACTAGGTCTTCTTCTAGGTCTTCCTTATATTTGGGTTTCTGCCACATGGAACTATTTTAAAAGATATAAATAAAATGGATTTTATGGCCAAGTAGGAAGCATCCGCTGGAATTATTTGCTGGTTTTTGTTTCTATTGTAAAAGCAACAAGTTTTCTATAAACCAATCCAGCAAAATCCGCTCTCACTTCTGAGCCTTGCAGTGTGCTCAAACAACATTTAGGATCCCTGTATTTAGCAATATTATAGTGAGAAGAACCCACTTAATTTATGGTGTGTGTCTCCTGGAGCACAATCTGGGCACTATGTGTTGGGTAATAAAACTGCAAATGTGTAATTTTCACTCTCCAACATCCACTGCGTGTTAAAGGGAATCTGTCACCTCGTTTTGGCGCTATAAGATACGGCCACCGCCTTTTGGGGCATTATAGAACGTTGTAGGTAAGCCCCCGGTCCGACCTGAAAAAGAAGAAATACAAGTTTTATTATATTCACCTGGGGGGACAGTTCGGTCCGGTCTGATGGGCGTTGCAGGTCCGGGTCCGGCGCCTCCCATCTTCATTCGATGTCATCCTGCTTGCTTCGTGTCGCACTCCTGCGCAGGCATACTGATCTGCACTGTTGAGGGCAGAGAAAAGTACTGCAGTGCGCAGGCACTGGGCCTCTCGGACCTTTACCTGTGCACTGCAGTACTTTGCTCTTTCTTGTCACCGAATCAAAATCTATAAAGTAGAGACATGAACGAGGCTATAAAGGAAAATGCTGGGAATAAGTATGGAAAAGCATAGATAATAATTAGTGCACTGTAGTAAAAGGATAACCTTTGCGACCACGTTCGCGTTCTCCCACGTGCTGCCTCACGCTAGTGCCACCAGGCATCCAGGTAATTAACCCTACGGTCACCTTGTCCTTATACATCACTGCCTAAGCATTTTAAGTGATCCATGACAGGATGCACCCGGCTACCTACTCCACATGGTACACCATGTTATGCAGCAACAAAGATATCAGGATATACTACAATATGTCATGTATCTTATAAAGCCACCATAACTCAATGAGATTTTCCTTTACAATGCAAAACAGACATAACTGTTGCAGCGATTTGTGACTATTGCTAGATACCGGTGTTTGGCGTATTTTATTACATTTCTTTCAACACCATGTATTATTTTCAATCGATCAGACTCTTGGATTTCTCCCTGGACTTTTTGTAGAAAACAGGAGATCCATAACAAAACATAAAATCCAGTCTTCTCATATCTGGGCTCTTTGGACTTCCTCTCCCAGGCACTTTTATACAATATCCTTTTACTTCAGTGCACTGAATATTAGCTATGCTTTTCCATACTTATTCCCAGCATTTTCCTTACAGCCTCGTTCATGTCTCTACTTATGGATTTTGATTTAATGACCAGCTCCTTTCCTATAACGGTTTCCGATAACCTCCTTCACCTTAGACACTGCTGGTGGATTACATTATTCCACCTATTGTCATGATCCTTGCGGGATCATATCAGATAAGAGCACAGGTAACCTTTTTTTTTTCCTCTCTCTAAGCTTTGTGCTTAGAGATAGTTTTGCCCCCGGTGGCCAGTATGGTCATTGCACTGGTGTTTTTGAGATAGTTTTGCCCCCGGTGGTGGTTAGTGTAATTGCACGGGAATCACTAACAGGTGGGTTTACTCAATAAAGGTGTGTCAGTTGTGCTCACTCACGGTGGTGATATTGTTGGTCTTTTCCAACAATCCTGGGTGAAGGAAGGAGCCGAGTAGAGTCCAGGGCAGCTCAGTCAGAGTCCTGGGTGGCAGATATGGTGTCAGTGAAGAATTCTTGCAAAGCTTGGTGGAGTGGCAGCTATGGTGTAGAGCTGCACTCAGTTGCTGGACTCTGTTGCTGGAAGCTGCACTCAGGTGCTGGACTCCGTTGAGGGACAGTTGCACTCAGGTGCTGGACACTGTTGCTGTAAAGCTGCACCCAGGTGTTGGACACGGTGGGAGGAAGATGCACTCAGGTGTTGGACTCTGTTACCAGGAGCAAGCGCATCAGAGCAAAGCTAAGTGTTTCCCTGTTTGTCACTTTTCCTCATGTTGGTGTTAGTACAGTGGTGGGGCAAGTGCCTGCACCACCCAGCTCCCTAGTAAGGAATAGGTGTAGGTTGTGCTAGGGTGACAGGTATCCTGATCGGCGACAGGTAAGGAGCCTGTATAGGGAACGTTAGGAGTGTTAGGGACACTGACTCAGGGGAGTGCAGGAGGTCTCCACAATCCCTGTTCCCTATCGCAGGGCCCACCGTTGTAAATGTTTCCCTATCCTGTGTCTTGTTGTATTAGTTACCGGCCTGTTGGCCGTGTCACACTGGACAATTACAACAGGACACGGCAAGTGTATTAGTTACCGGCCTGATGGCCGTGTCACATAGGACGGGGCACGTGACACCTATGACCTATGTATTTAATACCATTCGTTGTATGTCGAATATTGTTTCCTATTATGCATCTTCTGAAATTTGTAATTTTTCTTCTTTTTGTTTCTCTTCATATGTTATACATTATATTTAATCACCAGTTCTGATGAAGGTCCGGATGTAGACCGAAAACGTTTAACGCTAATTCTGGATGTAATAAATGGAACATTTTGTTTTTGTCACTTTTCTCTCTGCGTGCAAGTTTTTTCCACAAACTGATGTTCCTTGAGCTTGAAGTTCACCTTTAATCTGTTTAGAAGTTTTTCTCGGCTCTTGTTACCAGTCTTGATTCCTCCGCTCAGTGAATGATTGCTGTGCTGTTCTATGGAGACTGTCTTGCTGAGCTGTCTGTTTTGATTGACAGCTTTGTTGTCCAATACTGGGATGGCCTTGCTGGGCTGGTGGTGCCTTGACTGACAGTGGTCCAATCTGTGTACGGGGTGTGCGGGTCATTCTGCAGGTATTCAGTGTTCTGGTAAATGCATGGCTTCTTAGCTGAGCTGTCTGCCCCTGATCCCTGCCAGACATACTTTGTGCTTCTCGGTGAGTGCTAGCCTGATTCTGTTGGCTCTGAATTCTGATCTTCTGCTGCCTGACCCTTTGGACCGTGTTCTGACTATCCGTTTGTCTTGTCCTGCAGCTTTTGATCCGTTATCTCTTGTTATTGACCCTGGACTGTGACCTGACTTGTACCTTTGTCTTTTCCCTTGATTATTTACGTACTCTCTCAGTATTGACACCGGAACGTCTGACTCTTCTGCCTCACGTCCTGTCCGTGAATAGTGACTAGCGTCACATTACCATTCATATTATCCATCCCTTTGATTTTTCATCAAATTTCCTCCTGCGGCCACGTCCAGGGAGGTTTGCTACAGTCCCATGGATATTAAATTTCTGAATAATGTGTACAACTGTAGTCACAGGAACATCAAGCTGCTTGGAGATGGTCTTTTAACTTTTACCTTTAACATGTTTCTCAATAATTTTCTTTCTAATCTCCTGAGACAATTCTTTCCTTCGCTTCCTCTGGTCCATGTTGAGTGTGATACACACCATGTCACCAAACAGCACAGTGAGTATCTGTAGCCTCTATACAGGCCACTCACTGATTTCAAGATTGTAGACACCTGTGATGCTAATTTGTGGACACACCTTGATTTAACATGTCCCTTTTGTCACTGGGATCTATTCCTGCTGTCCAGCTGGAGTATTCTGCTCCCTACTTCAGCCAAATGGAAAGTATCACATTTTACTAAAGCTCAAAGCATATGGCCAGAATCTGCCAGATACAGCGTTGTTCTCCTCTGGTTCAGTTCTCTGTGCTCAGCTTGCGGCTTGTGTATTTGTGTCCTGTTGTGACCGTGGTCCATTTACTGACTACTCTTGTGTCTTCTGATTCTGTCCTTCTGGTTCTGACCCAGCTACCTGACTATTCTTCTTACTATCTAATACCACAGAATAGCAGGTAACACCATGGTCCAAGCCTAGAGGTTCCAGTGTACGTCCAGATTCCATGTAAGGGTGTTAATGGCGATGAGCAAGGCAATCCTTGGGATATGGAAAGCAGAGAAGATAGTGCCAAGCATGTTCATGGTTGACATCTTTTGAGCTGCCAGGTGACCACGAACAGTGCTCCCAATACATTGTGTCTGCAAACTATTCCAGCAAGATCTGCATTCAAATAGCTAAATGGCGCTCCTTCCCTTCTGAACACTGCCATGTGCCCAGACAGTAGTGTACAATCGTATGGAGGGTATTGTCACGATCCATTTTTGGATCTGTCTCAGAGTCTGGACTCTCTTATAAAAACCTTTTTCCTTTCTGGCCCTCGGGGGTTAATGTGGGTTTTTGCCCCGGTGGCTGCTGGTGTTACTACAAGTTTAGTGAGTCTGCTGCTGGGTTCCCTCCCCACCCCCGGTGGCCGCTGGTGTTACTATATGTTTAATTAGTCAGCAGGTGTGACCACTCCCTCCTTCTTATAAAGGGTCATCAGGTGCTGCACTCACTGTTGGTGGTATTATTCATTTGGAGACCAACCAAGCTGGACTCAGGAGCAGACTGTGTTGCAGTTGAGCTCCAGCTATTCCCTTGTTCTGGTGCCTTAGGCCGGGGTCACACTGGTGAGGAATACGGCCGAGTGAGAGGCGCTAAAACCACGCATTAGACACGGAAAAATGATTCTCTATGGGGTCACTCGCACCAGCCGTATATTTCTCATCCGTATTCTACCGTCCGTGCCAATCGCAGCATGCTGCGATTGTCAGCGTACTACGGCCATAGTACGCCAATGCAAGTCTATGGGTGCGCAAAAAATACGGATTACACACGGACCACACGTGACTTGCGAGAAATACGCACCAGGTGTCTTTTAGCAAAGCCGGCAATTCAGTGCGCTATACAGTAAAATCACATTGACAGGTTTAATAAAGAAACGAAAGAATAGATATAGACACATAGAATACATTGTGTGTATATATATTATATATATATATATATATATATATATATATATATATATATATATATATATATATATATATATATGCATTCTATGTGTCTATATCTATTCTTTGGTTTCTGTTAGAAACCCTGTCATAGGGCTCCATTATATGTCCATTTTGCAAGCCTGCGAGAAAATCTCGCCATACGGATGCCATACGGGTTACATACGGATGCTTACATGCGCAAAATACGCGACCACACCTTGATTACGGATGACATACGGAGCACTGTTTAGGGGCCATTTATCCGTATTACGCATGTAAAATACTGACCGTATTTTGCGTCGGTTAGTGTGACCCCGGCCTTACTCTGTTGCTCAGAGGATTAGCAGCAGAGAGAAGCCAAGTCTTGTTTTTTGGTTTGTTTTACCCTTAGGTGTCTGTCGTATATATCCTTGTTTGTTATTTGGTGTAGTACACGTTTTCCCTGTCTCACCTCCTGGAGAGGGGGTTGGGGCTTTAGCTCAGAGCTAAACAGGAGATAGGGACAGGTTGGGGACTTAGGCCTCACTACCATCAAGTGTACCCCCAAGTTAAGGAGAGTCAGGGCACCCCCTTAGCCTGAGGGGCAGTTTAGGGGCCCAGGTTCCACGTCTCCTGTTTTCCCCCTACTGACCCGTGACAGGTATTGTGCGAAGTTGGAAAATAATTTGTAAGATCCATTTGTTTTCTGTTATCCTTTGTGAAGAATTCCAGTGTTATCACCACATAAAGTGACACGTCAGATTTTAAAAATGGGGCCTGATTAGGAACACAAAACTGGCTGCAGGAAGAGGTTAAATCAGAGTATTTTGGACACCAACTACTGTAATCAAAAACTGAGTATAGACAATAACATCTACTGAAATGATCAAACCCAACAGTCTTCATCAGTAATAAATGAGTAACTAGTGGTGAAACCTATCTGGGGTAATTAGTGTATGGGGCCCGGTGACTTCACAATCTAAACTATCGTAAGGTCCAATATTTTCTGTCAAATGAGTTTCAAGAAGAAATATTACACATTTAAAGAGAACTGTGTATAATAGCGCAGAGCTGAGATGTCTTAAAGGGACCCTGTCAGCAGGATTGTGCACAGTAACCTACAGACACTGTCAGATCAGTGGCGTTATACAGATTACAATACCTGGTGATGAAATCCGTCTTGTGGTTGATGTTTAAAGAAGTTGTCCACTACTATAACTTTTTTTTTTTTTCATAAATCTTGCTATTATGTGCCACTCAAAACATCCACTGTATTTTAGCAATATTACCGTTTATCATGCTCTAGCAGCAAATTTTCAGTGCTGGCTCCAGCTCTCATGGGGTTAATCGACAACTTCCTTTCTCCTGACTTACTGTGCTCTAATACTACAAGTTCCATGATGCATTGCACTGGCTTGTAAGCCAGCAACAAGCACTCCCACACCCCTCCCTCCTTTATTTTCAAGCTGAAGCATCTTGTTGTAACACATTGTAAGCAACATGAGCACACACACACACACACACACACACGAGCGTGCACAAACACAGACATTCTTTTTTAAAAAATAATGAATATGTACCCATGTACATACCTTTATAGTGTTGAAAGCTATAAAGGTTTGGGCACACGTTGCACAGAATCTGCATCTCTTGGCAGAAAACGCAGGTGCGTTTTTAATGTGTTTTTTGCATGCGGATTTGTATGCTAAATAAAGATATGTTATTTAACAAAAAAAAAAAAGGTAGGGGAGAAAACAAGGGGAACTGCTACCTTGGATCTAATCCTTATAAACAGGGAGGAAATGGTTGAGGAGGTAAAAGTGGCTGGAACCCTAGGAGTTAGCGACCATGCTATTTTAGAATTTTGGATAGCTAGAGGAGGAAGACCTGTGAAGACTCAGACGTCAAGGTTAGATTTCAGAAAGGCAGATATTAAGGGATTCAGAAAGAGAATTGGAGGGATCCAATGGCTGGATATCCTTAAAGACAAAAATATCCAGGAAGGATGGGAAATCTTGAAAAATGAAATTCTCAAAGCACAATTGTTAACAATTCCAAAAAGAGGGAAGAACAGGAAGCATTTAAGGAAGCCACGATGGATGAACACAGAACTTAAGCACATGCTAAAAAGGAAGAAAAAAATGTTTATAAAATGGAAAGAGGGAGGCATATCTAAAGAAGAATATAATGTTGTCTGCAGAACCTGCAGGGCACAAATCAGATTATCTAAAGCTGACAATGAATTGAGGCTTTCAAGAGATGTCAAAAGCAATAATAAAGGATTTTGGGGATATGTCAAAAGTAAAAGAAAAAAGTCAAAGATGCTATAGGATTTTTACAGGATGAAAATGATGAAATGGTAAGACAGGATGTTGAGAAGTCCGAACTTTTAAATTCCTATTTTGCATCTGTTTTCTCTCAGAAAGGAAATGTAACACCAACTGTTCTTCACTGTCCTATTAAGGGAATAGAAGAATCCAGGGTATCTATAAACAGAAAGATAGTGAGGAAACACTTAGCTAACCTAAATGAATTCAAGTCTCCAGGTCCAGATAAATTACACCCCAGAGTACTGAAGGAGATAGCAGAAGAAATTTTTGAACCTCTCTCCATAATCTTTGAAAATTCTTGGAGAACAGGAGAAGTCCCAGAAGACTGGAGAAGAGCAAATGTTGTTCCTATCTTCAAAAAGGGAAAGAAGGTGGACCCAGGCAACTATAGGCCGGTGAGTCTGACTTCTATACCAGGAAAGATCTTTGAACAAATTATTAAACAACATGAATGTCAGTACCTGGATAAGAATTAAGTGATTAAACAGAGTCAGCAGGGGTTTGTTACTAATAAGTCATGTCAGACTAACCTAATTTCCTTCTATGACGGAATCACTGATATAGTATATCTTGAGTATAGTATGACGGAATGCTGTTGATATAGTATATCTTGACTTCAGCAAAGCATTTGACAAAGTATCTCATACAATCCTTATTGAAAAAATGACTAAGTATGGAATGGACAGGCAACTGTTAGGTGGATTCATAACTGGCTTAGTGATCGGACCCAAAGAGTGGTCGTAAATGGATGCACATCCAGTTGGAAGAATGTCTCTAGTGGGGTACCACAGGGCTCTGTCCTGGGCCCTGTATTGTTCAACATCTTTATCAACGATTTAGATGAAGGAATTGAGGGTAAACTGACTAAATTTGCTGATGACACAAAGCTAGGAGGGATAGCTAATACTAGAGAAGAGAGAGAGAGGATTCAAAAAGATATAAATAAACTGGAGAAGTGGGCAGCAACTAACAGAATGGTTTTTAACAGGGAGAAATGCAAAGTACTACATCTGGGCAATAAAAATGAAAAAAGCATATACAGAATGGGAGGAATAGGCCTAAGCAACAGCACATGTGAAAAAGACTTGGGTATACTAATAGATCACAGACTGAATATGAGTCAACAGTGTGATGCAGCAGCAAAAAAGGCAAATGCAATTCTAGGATGTATTAACAGAAGCATACAGTCTAGATGATGTGAAGTCATTATTTCCCTCTACTCCTCTTTGGTCAGACCTAATCTGGAATATTGTGTCCAGTTTTGGGCACCACATTTTAAAAAAAACATCAACAAACTGGAGCAAGTTCAGAAAAGAGCAACCAGAATGGTGACCGGTCTGCAAACCCTGTCTTATGAGGAAAGGTTGCAGGATTTGGGATTGTTTAGTTTGCAAAAGAGAAGACTGAGAGGAGACTTAATAGCGGTCTACAAATATCTAAAGGGCTGTCACATTGTAGAAGGATCAACTTTATTCTCATTTGCACAAGGAAAGACTAGAAGCAATGGGATGAAACTGAATGGGAGGAGACACAGATTAGATATTAGAAAAAACTTTTTGACAGTTAGAGTGATCAATGAGTGGAACAAGCTGCCACGAGAAGTGGTGAGTTCTCCTTCAATGGAAGTCTTCAAACAGAGGCTAGACAGACATCTGACTGGTATGATTTAGCGAATCCTGCTTTGAGCAGGAGGTTGGACCAGATGGCCCAGGAGGTCCCTTCCAACTCTACGATTCTATCCCATAGTACCGTGCTGGCTCCAGCTCTCATGGCGTTAATCGACAACTTCCTTTCTCCTGACTTACTGTGCTCTAATACTACAAGTTCCATGATGCATTGCACTGGCTTGTAAGCCAGCAACAAGCACACCCACTGCAAAACACACCCAAACCCTTCCCTCCTCTATTTTCAAGCTGAAGCATCTTGTTGTAACACATTGTAAGCACACACACACACACGAGCGTACACAAACACAGACATTCTTTTTAAAAAAATAATGAATATGTACATACCTTTATAGTGTTGAAAGCTATAAGGGTTTGTGCACATGTTGCGGATTCCAGTGCAGATTTTTCCGCACAGAATCTGCATCTCTTGGCAGAAAACGCAGGTGCATTTTTAATGTGTTTTTTGCATGCGGATTTGTGTGCTAAATAAAGATATGTTATTTAACAAAAAAAAAAACAAAAAGATGTCATTTCTGTCCAA
The DNA here is from genome assembly GCF_039654945.1 of Dendrobates tinctorius. Classification (NCBI taxonomy): domain Eukaryota; kingdom Metazoa; phylum Chordata; class Amphibia; order Anura; family Dendrobatidae; genus Dendrobates; species Dendrobates tinctorius. Next base: position 2,712,793 of record NW_027361893.1, on the reverse strand, counting down.
CCTCCTCTCCTCTTTTACATTTGTCCAACCCACACTCCGTTAGACAGACAGACAGACATCCATGTTTATTAATAAACTAGCTGAGGAGCCCGGCGCTGCCCGGGCACAGTAACTAACTGTGATTAGTTATAACAAATTATAATTATCCTCCATCCCATAGTCCCGTGCCCATATACCCACCTGCTATTGTAAGGTGACATTAAACCCGGTTAATAATGGGATACACAGCGGAGGATTACCTCCGCCTGTCATTTCATCGCGGGAGCCCCTGTAGAGCACTGACATCACCCGATGTCAGTGTTCTACACTGGACTACGGTGGAAAGGTGAGTATAGGTTGGTTTATTATTTTATTTTTATTAAAGGAGCTGAGGGCTTCAGGAAATTAGGAGATTGGTAAGTATGTACTCTGTTATGTGTTGTATGTTATACTGTATGTATGTTCTTTATGTTATACTAGATTATGGCCCGATGCTATCGCATCGGGAGGATGCGATAGCATCACACCTCTTTCCATGTTAACCCTCAACACACACACTCCTCTCACCTTTCACCATCTCCACTCACTCTTTCACTCCACATACGACCCCTTCTCTCACTCCGTCTCTCATACTGACGCCGTCATCGCCGCTGCTCCACGATCCCTGACATCTTCTTCCGCCGACGCCATTTTGGATCCCGACGTCGTCCTCGCTGGCGACATGTTCTTGCGGCGACGCCATCTTGACTATCGCGGGATTTCGCCGATCCAAAATGGCGTCGCCGCAAGAACATGTCGCCGGCGTGGAGGACGTCTGGATCCAGGATGGCGCCGGCGGAAGATGATGTCGGGGATCGTGGATCAGCGGCGATGACGGCGTGAGTATGAGAGATGGAGTGAGAGAAAGGGTCGTATGTGGAGTGAAAGAGTGAGTGGACGTGAGTGGAGATGGTGAAAGGTGAGTGGAGTGTGTGTGTTGAGGGTTAACATGGAAAGAGGTGTGCGGTGACGTCACCGGTTACAACTGGACGGAAGTTGTTACAACCGGAAGTTGCTTAGGGCATTTATTATTATAGATGTTGTATGTTTTTTTTTTCTTTACACTCCACACATTAGCCGTATGATGGGACTACTACACATACCCCCGCACAGCCCGCAGACCCCCTGCACAGCCCACAGACCCCTCCCCGCACAGCCCACAGACCCGTCTGCAGTGCGCACCTCCATACTGGGCTGTGACGTATGGTGCAGCACCGCCCACAGCCCAGTCACTCATGATAAGTGACAGCAGTCTGTGGAGACTGGGTCACGCCTGCTGATGAGGTCACGTCAATTTCCAGAATCAGGAACTTGACGTGACATCAATGGAGGCTGTGATATTGTCAACGTAAGGTATTTACAAAATTCATTAGGGGCCCCAGGGGATACATTGGGGGTTAATATAAAGATATAAAGTAGTAGACAACACCTTTAATCTTTTTTTTGTAGTTTTCAGTTAATGAGATTCTCGTGCTCTAGGGTGGGGGAGGCTGTGGGTAGTCTGTGGGCGGGGCTTTGTGGTGCTCTGATTACATAATGATCTGTATTGGCTTATGACAGGTCACTGATCCCTCAGTGACCTGCCCCCATTTTTACATAATGCATACAATAGCGTTGATATTGTTGATAATGCCTATAATATTGTGTGGCTAAGAAAAAAAAATTTACATCTAGCAAAATGACCCCGGCGGCGCCTGTCCAGTATCATCTATCTCTTACTTATAGATACTACTGTGCAGGCGCCGCCATCGCTGGTGACATTTTGCGGGATGTAATTGTTTTTTCTAAGCCTCACAATATTATAGGCATTATCAACAATATCAATGCTATTGTATGCATTATGTAAAAATGGGGGCAGGTCACTGAGAGATCAGGGACCTGTCATAAGTCAATACAGATGAATATGTAATCAGAGCACCACATAAAGCCCCGCCCACAGCCCCTCCTGCAGCCCCACCCACAGCCCCGCCCCAGAGCACAAGAATCTCATGGGGGCTGCGTTCACACGTGGCGTTTTTTTCGCGTTTCCGCGGCGGTTTTAACCGCGCGATTTTGCCGCGAAAACTAAGCATCCCATGCATTCCTATGGGATTCCGCAATGCTGTGCTAATGCTGCGGTTTTTACCGCGGCGGAATCACTTCGCGGTAAAAATCGCAGCATGCTCATTAATTTTGCGGAATCGCGGCGATCCCGCACCCATAGGAATGCATTGTTCCGCTTACTTCCCGCATGTGGCTGTGCACACCATACGGAAAGTAAGCAGAACATTTGCGGATGGCACCCATGGTCCGAAGGAGAGGTGACTGTCCTCCGGGCTTTGGGTACCATATCCCTGTAAAAAATAGAATTTAAAATAAAAAAAATATTGTTATTCTCACCTTCCGACGTCCCGCGCAGCCTTCCCGTCTCTCTCCACGCTCTCGTTCCCAGTAATCCTTTGCGAAAATGCCCGCTATGGCATCCGTTCTCGCGGGATCGCGAAGTCTCGCGGTCATTAGCGCGTCATCATCGCGATCCCGCGAGAACGGACGTCATTGCGGGCATTTTCGCAAAGGATTACTGGGAACGGCTGCGCGGGATGTCAGAAGGTGAGAATAACACCATTTTTTGTTTTTTTTTACATTTTATCTTTTACTAGTGATGCTGCATAGGCAGCCTCAGTAGTAAAAAGTTGGTCACACTCATTAAACACTATGTTTGTCCTAGTGTGACCAACCTGTCAATCAGTTCTCCAAGCGATGCTACAGATCGCTTGGAAAACGCTAGCATTCTGCAAGCTAAATACGCTTGCAAAATGCTAGTTTTTCCGTGGGAAAATCGCGGGAATTTAAAATGAGATTTTCCCGCGGAATGGAATTCCGGAATTCTCGCAGTAATTTCCGCGAGAGTTCCGGTACGTGTGCACATAGCCTAACTGAAAACTACAAATAAAGATTAAACAACAACCACAAGACGGATTTCATCAGCAGGACTATCAGGAAGTTACAGACTCACATAAGTGAGGCAGGACAATCCCACTATCATACAGAATGAACAGGTAAAAAGACTTTTTTTATTCTGTTACATCCACAACAATAACGTCTGTATGAGGGGAGAACTCCAACAATAAACCGGAGTTGCATTCATTAATGGTGGACCATTCGAGCTACTATGAATCCTGACCAGAAGATTAGAGAAAGTATTAGTGCTCCGCATTTTAGGAGAGATTGTGCAGTAACCTGAATTTCTTAGGATCGAAAACATAATGGAATTTATGATGTGGAGTGAATCCATGAAACCAGGGCTCGAGCCATGCCAACACATCTCCTGCAGGCGTGAATAAATGTATATTACAGCCATCAGTCAGGCACAGCTTAGATATATATCATGGCACAGGTGTAATGGTTTTCCTGTAGTTTATCACAATCCTCCTTAAAATTAGTTAGTTTTAATACAAATTGAAAAGTCAGGATAAAGGGAAATTCTGTTGTTATTGTACAGAAATTCACACTTGGCCTCAATGCCCATTTAATGTTGTCGATCACAAAAGTAAAGTTGGCCAGAAAGACTGGACCTGTTCTTGTAGGGACCATATGAGACATTCAGCAGCACAGAAGGGAGAGAAGGTAGATTCATCCAATAAGATATCAGGGATCTAGGAAGCCAACAGCATCATTACCCTCCACTTTCTCTTACAGACCCACCATAATACTTTTCTCCAAGTGGTTTTCTAACTTGTCAGCACATTCTACGTACGCTGTCATTTGGCTTTGTAGTTTACAGATCTGGGCAGGTAACGGTCAGCGTCTTCTAATCCCAGGGGGAAGGTGGATTCTCCAGGTGGTAAGTTCTATATAAAAGGGCTTTCAATGCCCAAAGTCATTTGAACAGTTTTGGGTGGAGGAAAATGTTATGGTCTAGAGAAAAATGGTGATCATGGTAATACGGCCGGACTACCCCACCGATAAAGCAGCCCCAGCCGGTGACTGAGAAGAATCTGTCACTTCTCTGCATTTAGCGGTTACTACTCACCTGGGTAGTCATCTGTAGGAATCTCCACTTTACACCATTCATCACCCTTCACATATGTCTCTGTAGTATTAATATGGGTCAGATCTTCACCCTGAAACAAATTTTGTAAAAGTCACAGACAGATGGAGAAGTCACATATCAAGAACAATGCTGCAGACTTACAGCAGGAGTCTGTGCACGTGTTTCAGAAGGACAGAGTGTGTGAGGAGCGCTGTGATGAGCTTACCTGCTGGGGCGCAGGACCTGAGACACACGAGTAGCTGCAGTGCAGTGACCAGCAAAGCAAGAAAGTAATCGGTAACAGACAGCAAGCAGAGTCACAAGGCAATGGACAGAACGAGAAAACAAACCGGGTCATACACAAGAAAGCAATCGGACTAAACAGTATGCAAGCACACCAGGGGGTCAGACACACAGCCAACACAGATGTATCACTGACAAGGATCCCCAGACAAAGGTGGGTAAATATAGCTTTCCCCTAAACCAAAAGGAAGCCATACAAAATTAACCCCAAGAGAACAGGAAAGGAACCCTGCACCTCCAGGCTTCTCAGGATGCCTGGCATGAAAAGCCCAAACCAACGGATCGGCATGCACTGAACTAGCCGAGACCCACGACCGATCCTCCGGACCATAGCCCTTCTAGTGCACCAAACACTGTAGAGTCCGGTGCACCCAAGAATCAACGATGCGCCCCACCTCATATTTCAGGTGGCCCTCCATCAATACAGGAGGACTGATGGATGAGGAGTCCTCCTCGACTGCTCCCAATGGTTTCAAAAGGGACCTGTTATAAACGTTGGATATTTTGAAGGAGGCGGGAAGTTGTAACCTGTAGGCCACCAGGTTGATAGCCTCAATAATTTTATATGGGCCAATGAACTTAGGACCCAGTTTGGACGAGGGGACCTTGAGCTTAATATTGTGAGTGGATAACCACACCTTCTTGCCCACTAGCAACGCAGGACCAGACCCCCTTCTCTTGTCCGCAAAAAATTTATACCTTACCTGGGCCTTGGTGATGTTTTGCTGAACCTCCACCCACAGGGCCTTTAAGTGTCGCACCGAACCCTCCGCCCCTGGAAACCTGAGTCAATGCGAGAAAACTCCTTAAAATGCGGGATAAACCCATTGTTGACTAGGAAGGGAGACATTCCCGTGGACTTAAGGTACTGTCACACTTAGCGATGCACCAGCGATCCCGACCAGCGATATGACGCGGTCAGGATCGCTGATGCATTGCTAAGTGGTCGCTAGTGAGCTGCCACACAGGCAGATCTCACCAGCGACATCGCAGGGGTCGGGGGTCGCTACTTACCTGTCACACTAGGCGATCCTGACGTCCTCCCGCCCGGCTCCACGCTCGTCTCTCCACAGGAAGCGCCGCAGGAAGCTGACGACGAGAAACGGTCCAGTACGTTCTCGCGCGATCAGCGATAACCAGCGGGGGAGCGGGTCGGAGGTAAGTATCAGACACAGCGATATCGCTAGCAATATCGCTATAACGTCACAAGTTAGCGATATCGCTAAGTGTGACAGTACCTTAACTCATACAACCATTGAATGTAAACTCTGCCACTAGTAATGCATCACACCAGTCATCCTGTCTGGAAGATGCCAAACATCTCAGAATTTGCTCCAAGGACTGTTTAGTGCATTCGGTTTGCCCATTAGACTCAGGATGACAGGCAGAGGAAAAAGACAGCGATTCCCGACTTCTTACAAAAAGCCCTCCAAAACTTGGCCAAACTGCACACCTCTGTCAGACACCACATTCATAGGCACACCATACAGACAGACCACATGCTGCACAAACAACCTGGCCAAGGTTTTAGCAGATGGTAAAGCGGCCAGAGGTTCAAAATGAGCCTGTTTGGAAAATCTATCCACCACCACCCACACAGAGTTACCCCTGGAAGGAGGTAGTGACAAAATCCATGGACAAATTTGTCCATGGTCTGCCCGAAATTAGTAAAGGCACTAATTCCCCGGCCAGCTATGAGAATTTTTTAGAACGGGCACAAACTTCACATGCAGACATAAAAATTTTAACATCCGCAACCAAAGTGGACCACAGAAAACCCTAGCAACTCCCTCCCGGGTGGCCGAAATCCCAGTATTAGGACTCAATAGAGACTCTTTCTCCTTCATGAGTCTTAAGGTACTGTCACACTTAGCGATGTACCAGCGATCCCGACCAGCGATATGACGCGGTCAGGATCGCTGGTACATTGCCAAGTGGTCGCTAGTGAGCTGCCACACAGGCAGATCTCACCAGCGACATCGCTGGGGACGGGGATCGCTACTTACCTGTCACACTAGCCGATCCTGCGTCCTCCCGCCCGGCTCAACGCTTGTCGCTCGTCTCTCCACAGGAAGCGCCGCAGGAAGCGGACGACGAGAAGCGGTCCTGAACGTTCTCGCGCGATCAGCGATAACCAGCGGGGGAGCGGTCGTTGATAAGTGTCAGACACAGCAATATCGCTAGCAATATCGCTATAACGTCACAAGTTATAGCGATATTGCTAGCGATATCGCTTAGTGTGACAGTACCTTAAGACGGAATTGTTCTGGTACAAACTGTTTACTATTGGGAGCCAGAGCCTGGGCCTCAAAAATTTCTCTCTCCAATTCAGATGAGGTTTCAGACACCACTTCTCCAGGGTGAAAAATGGAGGATGGGGGTTCAGGAGAAGACACTGGATCAAAGCTTCGGGACAATGCATCTGCCGTAACATCCTTACACCATGGATGGAAGGTGGTGGAAAATTGAAATGGGGGAAAAAAAACAACCACCGGGCCTGCCTGGGGGGGTCAATCTTTTGGGAGACTCAATATAAGCTAAGTTTTTGTGATCGGTGATCACGGTGACCGGATGAACAGCCCCCCCAAAAAACATGGATTTTTGTGAGTACTCACCGTAAAATCCTTTTCTCCGAGACGCTCATTGGGGGACACAGAGACTGTGGGTGTGTGCTTCTGCCGTCTGGAGGCTGACACTAAGTATACAAAAAAAGAGTTAGCTCCTCCTCCGCCGCATACACCCTCGCCCCCAGACCGGGCGTAACTCAGTTTAGTGCATAAGCAGTAGGAGAACGCGCCTTAAACTCAGGCAAGAAATTATACGTCTGAAAAAGGGACCACCCTGATCCTTACATAAGGATTTGTACAATTCAAAATAAACAGATGCCAACTGGCTAATAGGGTGGGTGCTGTGTCCCCCAATGAGCGTCTCGGAGAAAAGGATTTTACGGTGAGTACTCACAAAAATCCATGTTTCTCCTTCGTCTCATTGGGGGACACAGAGACTGTGGGACGTTCTAAAGCAGTCCCTGGGCGGGATCTTAGCTCACCCAATCCATGCTATTTTGCGCCCCTGATTAGAGGTGCGCAACTGCTGCCTGGAGAATCTTTCTTCCCAGGCTTGCATCCGAGGATGCCTGGGTATGTACGTTATAATGTTTGACAAACGTATGCAAACTGGACCAGGTAGCTGCTTTGCACACCTGTTCCGCTGAAGCCTGGTGTCGCAGTGCCCATGAGGCACCCACTGCTCGAGCCGAGTGTGCCCTGATCCCTGCCGGAACCGGCGTGCCACTGATTTGATATGATTCTTGGACTGTCAGACGAACCCATCTGGCCAAAGTCGCTCTGGACGCAGCGAGTCCCTTCCGCCGCCCTTCTGGAATCACGAATAGAGAGTCTGTCTGGCGGAATGGCGCTGTCCTTGTCACATATCTCCTAAGGGCTCTTACCAGATCCAGGGTGTGCAATGCCTTTTCTACCCTATGCACCGGTGCCGGGCAAAACGAGGGTAAGACAATGTCTTCGTTGATATGGAATGCAGAGACAACCTTCGGCAAGAAGGGGGGAGCTGGCCTTAAAACTACTTTATCCTTATAAAAAGTCAGGAACGGCGGTTTACAAGATAAAGCCGCCAGTTCCGAAACCCGCCTAATAGATGTTATCGCTACCAGAAAAACGACCTTCCTGGACAGGTAAGGTAAGGAGACTTCTTGTAACGGTTCGAAGGGAGGCTCCTGAAGGGCCCTGAGCACTAAGTTCAGGTCCCATGATTCCATCGGTGCCTTATAGGGGGTACTAAATGTGCGACCCCTTGCATAAACGTCCTAACCTGCCAGACCGAAGCGACCTTTCGTTGGAAAAGCACCGACAGGGCCGAGACTTGCGTTCTGAGCGAACTCGGAGCCAATCCCGCGTCCAGCCCTGCCTGCAGAAAAGCCAGTACGTTGGGGATCGAAAAAACCAGAGGAGCCACTCCGCGATCCCTACACCAACGGAAAAACACTTCCCAAGTCCGATGATATACCTTCGCCGAGGAAGGCTTTCGGGCACTCACCATCGTGGCCACCACATCGCGCCTGAATCCTGCCTGTGTTAACAGCCAAGATTCAATGGCCACGCCGTCAAACACAGGGCCCCTAAGTTCGGATGGCAGATCGGCCCCTGGGACAGTAAGTCCGGCCGATCTGGGAGACGCCAGGGTACGTCCACCACTAGTTGAACCAGATCTGCATACCAGGCCCGCCGAGGCCAGTCTGGGGCCAGCAGAATTGCTGGAACCTTCTCTCTCCTTATCTTTCTGATGACTCTTGGAAGCAGAGGTAGCGGGGGGAACAAGTACGGGAGCCGAAACTGGCTCCACGGAAGCACCAGAGCGTCTGCTGCGATTGCCTGCGGGTCGAGGGATCGAGCGACGAACCTTTGAATCTTGGCGTTCTCTCTGGATGCCATAAGGTCCACGTCTGGTGTCCCCCACCGTTGGCAGATCTGTTGAAAAACCTCGGGGTGCAGGGACCACTCCCCTGCCGCGACCCCCTGTCGGCTGAGAAAATCCGCCGCCCAGTTTTCGATTCCCGGAATGTGCACCGCTGAAATTACCACGTGGTTTTTCTCGGCCCAACGCAGTACCAGCCCGACCTCGCGCATGGCTGCCTGGCTGCGCGTGCCCCCCTGATGGTTCACACACGCTACCGCTGTAGCATTGTCCGACTGAACGCGCACCGGCCGGTTTGTCAGCCAACGCTGAAAATGTTGCAGGGCCAATCGTATTGCCCGTATCTCCAGAATGTTGATCGGGAGAATTACCTCCCGAAAGGACCACCGCCCCTGGGCTGTGTGACTCTGGAAAACTGCTCCCCAACCCTGCAGGCTTGCATCGGTCGTCACCACCAACCACTGTTCCGGGGGAAAGGGTTTCCCCTGAACCAGAGACGAGTCGCGAGTCCACCACTGGAGTGACCGTCGGACCGGTGGAGACAAACTGCACCTTTGATTGAGGGAAAGCAGCCTTCGGTCCCATGCTGACAAGAGCGCATGTTGAAGCGGACGGAGATGGAACTGGGCAAACGGGATTGCCTCCATCGCCGCCACCATTCTGCCCAACACACTCATGCCGTACCGGATGGATCTGGAGCCCGGCTGAAGAAGGTTCCGTACCCCCTGTTTGATCCTTTGCGCCTTGTCCTGAGGGAGGATCACCAGCCCCTGGGAGGTGTCGAAAACCATGCCTAGAAAAACGATTCTCTGAGCCGGAACCAAGGACGACTTGTTCCGATTGATCAGCCAACCTAGGCGGGCCAGGGTATCCAGAGTGATACCGACATTCTCCTGGCACGCCTGAAACGACGGCCCCTTTACCAAAAGGTCGTCCAGGTAGGGTAGTACCGTTATGCCCCGAGCATGCAGGATGGCCATAACCACCGCCATTATCTTTGTAAAGACTCTGGGGGCAGTGGCCAGACCGAAGGGCAGAGCAACAAATTGGAAATGTCGCCCTCCGATCACAAAACGCAGGAACCTCTGGTGTGGAGGAAAAATCGGGATGTGTAGATATGCATCCTGCACATCGATTGAGGCCAGGAATTCCCCTGGATCCATGGCTGAAATGACCGAACGGAGGGATTCCATCCGGAATCGCCTGACCCTGATAAACTTGTTCAGGATCTTTAAATCCAGTACTGGCCTTACTGTCCCGTCCTTTTTGGGGACTGAAAACAGGTTGGAGTAAAAACCTTGCGTCTCTTCGCTTTTCGGTACTGGGACAATGACCCCGTTGCGCTGTAGCGTCATTATAGCCTGCAACAGACCTTCCGCCTGCGATTCTGTTCCGGAGAGCCAGGAACGGAAGAAACGCCGTGGCGGGAGTCCGACAAACTCTATCTTGTACCCGGACGATATCAGTTCTGCCACCCAAGCGTCGCGTGCCACTGCGACCCAAACGTGGCTGAACCTTAGTAGGCGTCCGCCCACTCTGTCGTCCGTAGGTACGAAGTGCCTCGAGTCATTTTGCTGGAGGCTTTTGTGATCTGGCCCCCCTCGCTCTGGGCAAACGGCCTCGGCCTCTACCCAGCGGATTGGCCCTGTAAGAAACTTGCCTTTCTCTAATCTGACCATCATTTGCGGAGGTGGATGCCCTGGCCGAAGTCCACCTCCAGGAGCTACGAAAGGGCCGAAAACGCCTCTGCGTCTGCCTGAATGCCGGCCAACTCTTCTGTTGCGGTAGAAAACTACTCTTCCCCCCTGTGGCTTCTGAGATAAGCTTATCAAGCTTTTCACCGAACAACCGATTGCCTTGAAAAGGCAATGAGGTCAAGGATTTTTTAGAGATAGAATCCGCTTTCCATAATCTCAGCCATAATGCTCGCCTTACGGCGATTGCATTTGCTGCTGCCACAGCAGAACACTCGGCCGCATCCAGAGCGGCGCCGACGAGATAATCACTCGCTCCTGATATCTGATTTGTCACCTCCAAGATTTCCGCGGGCAGATCCCTGTCTTGGAGGGCCCTATGCAGAGTGTCTGCCCATGAAACCATGGCCTTAGCCACCCAGGTAGCCGCAAAGGAGGGGGCCAGAGCCGACCCTGCTGCCTCATACACTGAGCGGGCAAGCCCCTCTATGAGGCGATCAGTTGGGTCCTTAATAGAAGAACCGCTGGGTATCGACAATAGCGATCTTGATGCTAAACGTGACACCGGTGGGTCCACTACTGGCGACTCCACCCACCCTTTATGGAGTTCAGGAGGAAACGGATACTTTGCTTGCAGCGCCTTTTGCATTGCAAAGCGCTTATCCGGGTGTTCCCTATGTTTCTGGACTAGCTCCTCGAACTCCGGATGTGTGGCAAACCTTCTATGCGGACGCCTGGTTTTCTTGAAGGAGACCTTGTGACCTGAGGCCGTGGACACATCATCCTCGATCTCTAAAGTCTGGTTGACCGCCTCAATGAGGCTGTCCACCGAGTCCTGGTATCCCAGGCTTTCTGGATTCCAGGCTTCCTCCTCCTCCTCCTCCTCCTCGCCCTCGTCCTGATCGCTTCCTGAGCTTGGCGACAGGGAACGAGATGCCCTAAAAATCGCCGCCGACTCCCCAGAGGGCCCGGCCGACGGAGAACGAGCTCTCTTACCATGAGCTTGTCTGGTGCTGGAGCGGCCCCTAACGGACGAAGGGTCCTGAGACGTGGACGAGCTGTCTTCCGCTGGCAGACCACCATCCTTGACCCTGCCCGGGCCCCGAAGGGACTCAATTGCCTTCGTAAGGGACATCATAGAATGCGATAAAGACACTGCCCATTCTGGGGGGTCCTGACCCCTGGGCTCTGCAACAATGGGGGGCTCCTGGGCTCGCTCCGACTCACAGGCTTCGCAAAATTTACCCGGCTGCGCCTTAGGCAGCCTGACCCCACAGGAAACGCAAACAGCGTATAGGAAAGAGTGAGCTTTCCCTTTGCCAGACATATTGCAGGGTAGGGTAGGAGGAGGAGGGTAACCCCTTCCTTGACAACCAGTGCGGCACTCGAAACGGGGTTGCACTCACCCACCGGTAACCTCTTCCGTCCCACCTCTTCCACGGGGTGCTCTGGACGCAGCGAAAACCCTGAGACGTGGACGAGCTGCTTCACGTGCCGTTACTCGCCGGGGGCACTGCGGTGCACTTTGGAGAGAGGCGGCGGGGCTTCCGACCGCACTCCGGCGAGGAAATGCGAGGAGGGGGAGGGGGGCGGGAGCCTCCGGTCACTGTGCGCGCCCGCCGCGCTCCCCGGGCCGCCGGAAGTCAGTGGGCGGGGCTTCCGGCCCCCACCGGAAGCGGCGGGCGGGCCTCGCGCGGAACTCGCGGCCCTCCCCATACAGCGGGTACCGCGGCCGCCGGCGGAGCTTCAGCCGTACTCCGGCGGGGACCTGCGAGGAGGGGGAGGAGGGCGCGCGCTCCCCGATCACTGCGCGCCCGCCGCGCCCCCCGGGCTGCCGGAAGTCAGTGGGCGGGGCTTCCGGCTACCACCGGAAGGGGCGGGCAGGCCTCGCGCGGCCTTGCGGATCTCCCCATACCGCGGGGACCGCGGCCGCCGGCGGGACTTCTGGTCGCACTCCGCATGTGGCACTACTCGCACCGGGTTCCACCGGGGAGAGAGTCGGGCCCCGTGAGAAAAAATAACCCCGTCGGGCGGGGGAACAGACAGCCCCGCGGCGCATTCTGGAGGGTCCCGTTCCGGGGGGTGACCCTACAAACAAAGGTGAGTCTGGCCGCCGGGGGGGCTCTCTTGGGGTGCTCTCAACCCCATCCCTGGGCGGGGAGGGGGAGGCTACTGGGGGTGGATGCTTCGATCCCCTGGCTCACCTGCGCCTCCCACTGCACCCCTGGTGTCACTACCTAGGGGTGGAAGGGGCCAACCTGAAATCCCGCGTTGCAGGAGAGGAACAAAACGTGGAGTCCGTTGGGGATCGCCCATCGCTCACACGTGCTCGCCCGTTGTAGTTCATGGGGAAATCGAATCCTCTCATCAGGATGCGTTGCCCCTCTTTACAAAATAAAAAAGAAAAATGGTTGTCTGGGGAAAAGTCCCAGATGTGTCCCTCGGTGCTGGAGAGAAAACACGTGGAGGACTACTCACACGTGGTCGCCCGTTGATGATTTGGGGAGATCGGACCCTCTCTATAGGATCCGTCGCCCCTGTCTTATCTTCAAAGAAAGGAAAAAAAAAAAAAAAAAAATCTAGTCTGGAGCTCCAGACTGCGTGTGCCTCCATCAGACACTAAGCAAAAACTGAGTTACGCCCGGTCTGGGGGCGAGGGTGTATGCGGCGGAGGAGGAGCTAACTCTTTTTTTGTATACTTAGTGTCAGCCTCCAGACGGCAGAAGCACACACCCACAGTCTCTGTGTCCCCCAATGAGACGAAGGAGAAATGCCTCCATTCTTCAAAGACTGACTTGATCGCCAGAAGCTCTCTATTACCCACATCGTAATTTCTCTCAGCAGAAGAGAACTTTCTGGAAGAGAAGGCACAAGGTTTGAGGTTGGTCAGAGTAGCGGGACCCTGACACAACACTGCCCCCACTCCCACCCCAAGAAGTGTCAACCTACACAATAAAAGGTCTACATGTCTCTGGCTGGACTAACACTGGGGTGGAAATAAAACACTTCTTAAAGTCAGAAAAGAATTTTTTGCATTAGTAGATCAATTCTTTACACCAGCCCCCTTGCATGCGAGATCAGTCAGGGGCTTAACCACCTGCAAAAAAAACCCCTTAATTTTCGATAGTACTTTGCAAATCCCAGAAAGCATTGCAAACCATTTAAATCATGAGGTTGAACCCAATCAATAATAGCCTGGACTTTTTTCGGATCCATGCGAAAACCTCACAAGAAATAATCAAACCCAAAAAAGATAATTCCTGTACAAAGAATGATACAAATGATTTTCTCTAAGACTCAGAAGAACAGTTTGCAGATGGTGCAAGTGGGATTGACTATCAGGTGAGTACACTAAAATGTCATCAAGATAAATGACTACAAAGCGCCCTATCAGATCAGAAAAAATGACATTAATACAATTTTGAAACACAGCAGGAGCCTTAGTCAGACTGAAGGGCATGACCAGGTTCTCAAACAGTCCTCCAGATGTGAGAAACGCAGTTTTCCACTCATCCCCTCCACGAACCCTTAAGGTTTTAGGACCCCCATAAATCAAGCTTGGAAAACCATTTGGCCCCTGAGAGTTGGATACACAGATACAGAATGAGGGGGAGTGGATATGTGTATCTCACGGGAATCTTGTTGAGTTCCCGAAAGTCGAGGCACAGCCGCAAACCACCATCTTTTTTCTAAACGAAAAAAAAAGCCAGCAGCTACAAACGAGACAGAAGGGCGAATATGCCCTTTGTGGAGACTGTCCACAATATACTCCTTCATGGCTTGGTGCTCGGGCCAGGACAGATTAAACAAATGAGCCTTGGGAAGTTTAGCCCCAGGAACTAAGTCAATGGCACAATCGAAAGGTCTATGTGGTGGTAGTGTCTCAGCCTCGCTTTCGGATAACACGTCTTCAAAATCTTTTAGGTACTCCGGAATACCATCCAAACCAACAGACGACACAGATACAGATTTTAAAGGGGCAGATAATGGCATAGAATTGCAACACAGACTGGTACAATTGGACACCCATTGGACAATTTCCCAAATTACCCAATCAATAACAGGGTTATGGCGCTGAAGCCAAGACATACCTAAAACCAGACCCGCAGGCAAATTATTCAAGACAAAACAGCTTATGTTTTCCACATGAGCAGGACCCGCTCTAAGTGAGGAAACCTCTGACGCAAAAGAGATTCCAACTCGGGTGAGAGGAGTCAATGGCCACCACCTTGACAGGGGATTCAAGCCCAACTTATAAAGAGTCACAGCACAAGAGTCAATTAAATTGATAGTAGATCCACAGTCAACAAAAGCGGTGGTCAAAACGGGCCACCAACAACCTCCAACTCCACCTGGAGACCGATTTTAACAAACGAGGAAAATTGTACCTGGGAGTCTGGGCATCCTCCTCGATCATTTGATGAGGGACAAGGAGGACAGTCCTTTTTCCAGTGTCCCTGGGTTCCACAGCAAGAGCACAGCTGTGGAGTCTCCTCTCTCTCTCTCTTTGACAGAGATGGCTCCCACCTCCATGAAATCTGTAGGCGAAGCTGTGCCCCCTGAGCAGGAGCATAAAGGGGTTTCCTGATGCATCACCCCTCTTGCACGTAGCCTACAGTCCATAAGGACAGCCTGTGTAATGGTGTCCTCCAGGGAATCCGGGGGGAGGATGCAAGGCCAAAGCATTCTGCAAACGGTTTGACAGGCCTCTGCAGAACAGCTCTTTTAAGTCATTATCATTCCAGGATATCTCAGCCACCCAGCGTCTGAACTTGGAACAAAACCACTCAGCTGAGTGCTTTCCCTGTGTCACACTCATCACCATATCCTCAGCTAGACGCATTCTATCAGGCTCATCATAAATATACCCAAGAGCCTCAAAAAACCCAGATCCACAGACATATGTTCTGGAGCGGAGAGAGAGAAGAAGCCCAAGCCTGTGGAGCCCCCTTAATAAATAATAATTCCCACCCTCTGGCTTTCATTACCAGAGACGCACAGATGCAGAGATAAAAATAATTTGCACCCCTCTTTGAACCCCCTAAATAATTTTTTATCCCCAGAAAAGGTGTCAGGCAACTTATCATGTGGTTCGGGGGAGATTAAGGAAACATCTGTGGTACCCCCGAACCCCAGAAGGAAAAGAACCCTGCACGGCGTCAGCAACCTCTCTCTGAACCTAATGAATAAAAAACTGGAGTCTGAACTGAAAAAGTAAATTAATGTGTATGCATAATGTAAGTGCATATTAACACATGACCATTAACCAGAGAAAACCAAAAACAAAACACACAAATATCCTACATACACATTAATTTACTTTTTCAGTTCAGACTCCAGTTTTTTATTCATTTCATTGTGCATTCTGTGCATATATGGGTGTGACCGCCCTCTTTCTGAGCTGGGAAAACCATCCTGTCTGGCCTAAGCTTTTACTAGTGGTTCAGTCGCTCGATCCTTGTTCACATTCACGTCACTTGGCAAGTGAAAAGGTTTTAAATACTAGAGTAGGACTGTCCCACAAGGGTTGCCGTGACGTGGCGGGATGGCTTGTACATTATTTCGATCAAAATTATGATTACTAAATACCCTTATTATTATTATTACCTTTATGCATTATTTGCAGTTTATTTTTTACTTTTTAGTTTAGGATATTTGTGGGGTTTTTTTTCTCTCTGAATCTGTTGATGAGACTGAGCCAGGGTTCACTGCCCCACAGATAGTTTACATCATTTCAGTGAGGGTTGCTCAGAGAAAACATACAGCGGATCCATGACCAAAGGAAAAAAAAGGTGCAAAATATCGTTTAAATGTTCTGGTCAGTGATAATATCAAGAACCCTGCTATAGACATCTGACCACCTGGGGAGTGGCCGCAGGCGGAGCCAGGCACCGAGCAGCGGCAGTGACCGGCGTAGCCGGAGAGTAGTCTGAACGTGCCGAAGTAAAGCCAGGAGATTGATAAAGTGCCAAAGGGTGAGAGGCTAAGTGTGGTCAGGACGTAACAAAAAGGTCAGGAAGCCGGAGATTGCGGTGCAGTACAAACGGGGCAGACAGGTTGGAAGTTAGAGTACCAGGCCGAAGGTCAGAGCCAGAAACAGACAACAAGCACAGAGTCACAAGGCAAAACACAGAACGAGAAAACAGATCGGGTCATACACAATAAAGCAATTGGACTAAAGAGTATGCAAGCACACCAGGGGGTCAGAAACACAGCCAAGACAGATGTATCACTGACAAGGATCCCCAGAGGAAAGTGGGTAAATATAGCCCTCCCCTAAACCAAAAGGAAGCCATACAAAATTAACCCTGAGAGGTCAGGGAAGGAACCCTGTCCACAACCATGACATCACATCTATGATCAGCTCTAATCCTGCCATCACCACAGTTCTCATTATACAAGTAGAAAACATATAATACTGATGGATAAAACAAGACTGAGCACAAGACCTTCACAGCCGTCTACATGTCATAGGTTAGGTATCACGACACCTTCTCTCCATCTACCTGATGATCCTGAGGAACATTAGGATCTTCTTGTTTACAGTCCTCTGGAAGAAGAGGATGGGGACATCTCTCTGGTGTTGTCCTCTTACTGGATAGATCTGGAGGAAACACATACAGGGACTGAATTCATTCTTTACATAAAGATAATTATAGGCCGTCTGTATTTAGTCCTGTCCATTACCTGATGATGTTAGGTGCTGTGGAACCTCCATTATGACGTTCTTGTACAGATCTCTTTGGTCTTCTAAATACTCCCACTCATCCATGGAAAAATAGACGGAGACATCCTGACACCTTATAGGAACCTGACACATACAATGATACCATCATCCCCCCGATACCTTCATAGTGTTACTGTATAATATCCCATCATTCCCAAGTGTCACCTCTCCAGTCAGCAGCTCAGTCATCTTGTAGGTGAGTTCTAGGATCTTCTGTTCATTGATGTCCTCATGTATCAGGGAGTGAGGTGTAGGCCCCGTGATTGGGCTCAGGAGTCTTCCCCATCCCTCAGACACAGGGTCCTGACAGCGCTCACTAGAGGTCTTCTTCACTACTGTGTAATCCTGGTTATGGAGAGACACATTAATAAATCTCACTACAGACATTTCCAGAGTCCTCACCTCTCCAGTTCTGTCCATCTGTTATTCCCATAGATAAGAATGATGTAATGTGACGTCATCAGAATCTCTCACCTCTCCAGTAAGCCGGAAGAGGATCTCTAGGGTGAGGTATAATATCATCTCCACCATCTTGTTTCTGTCCATATCCATCGTTGATGGGTAAATCAGGAAAATTCTCTTTCGTAGAAGATCTTCACTGAGAGGATCCGATATTGTAGAGACCTGAATGAGAAGAAGATGAGCCGATGTAACATCATAAAATCCTGTGTAATAATACAATTACTGGAGATAATAAGGGAAACATATGAGGAGATTTATTATTTTACAGTATTTAGTTTCCTTCTTTACATCTACTAATAAAACCTATATATTTAGGCCACAGACAACAAGCAGTTTCTCCCTCGGAGTCGGCAGCTGAATACGTTCCTCATAGACTCATCTTCCATAACGCTAATTCTCGTCTCATTTACCGACACTGGAATCGGCATTAGCAATACTGCAGGAGATATTCATTACACGTGACAGGAGGAATAACTACTTCATGATGAGGACGACATCTTCATCTTCTACTACGGCTCTAGAAACAGATTTGTCCAGAGTCCGTCACTGACTCCATCCCCACCGGCCGTCTATATGAAGGTTTCCCGTCTTCCCCGCACTGTAATCTTCTATCACGTTAGATCTCAGCTCTGAGTCACACACAGAAGTTTGAGGCTTTTAGAAAAGATTTTTTGTTTCCACAAACACAGTGGACAGAAATAATCTGATCCCAAAGTCTCCATGTACAGTGATTTATGGGGTTTATTTCTCCCCTTAGGCTTTCCTATATTACTAGAAAAACACCAGAAAAAACATTAAAATGCTTCTAAAGAAAATTGACTCCAACAATTCTTGTAAAAGGAAAAAAATTTGGAAAAAGCAGAAGACTTTTTTTTTTTCACACAAACAATTGTTTAACCCCTTCACTACCAAGGGTGGTTTGCACATTTACTCCCGGGCCAATTTTTACAATTCTGACCACTGTCCCTTTGTGAGGTAATAACTGTGGAACGCTTCCATGGATCCTGGTGATTCTGACATGTTTTCTCGTGACATATTGTACTTCATGGTAGTGGTAAAATTTCATTCATATAACTTGCGTTTATTTGTGAAAAAAACGGAAAATTCGCGAAAGTTTTGAAAATTTCGCAATTTTCCAACTTTGAATTTTTATGCCATTAAATCACAGAGATACGGCACACAAAAAACTTAGTAAGTAACATTTCCCACATGTTTACTTCACATCGGCACAATTTTGGAACCAAAATTTTTTTTTTGTTAGGAAGTTAAGGGTTAAAAGTTGACCAGTGATTTCTCATTTTTACAACACCATTTTATTTTTACGACCACATCACATTTGAAGCCACTTTGAGGGGTCTATATGATAGAAAATACCAAAAAGTGACACCATTCTAAAACATGGATTTTTGTGAGTACTCACCGTAAAATCCTTTTCTCCGAGACGCTCATTGGGGGACACAGAGACTGTGGGGACACAGAGACTGTGGGTGTGTGCTTCTGCCGTCTGGAGGCCGACACTAAGTGTACAAAAAAAGAGTTAGCTCCTCCTCCGCCGCATACACCCTCGCCCCTAGGCCGGGCGTAACTCAGTTTAGTGCATAAGCAGTAGGAGAACGCGCCTTAAACTCAGGCAAGAAACTATATGTCTGAAAAAGGGGGCCACCCTAAACCTTGTACAAGGATTTGTATAACTCAAAATAAGTAAATGCCAACTGGCTGATAGGGTGGGTGCTGTGTCCCCCAATGAGCGTCTCGGAGAAAAGGATTTTACGGTGAGTACTCACAAAAATCCATGTTTCTCCTTCGTCTCATTGGGGGACACAGAGACTGTGGGACGTTCTAAAGCAGTCCTCTGGGCGGGATCTTAGCTCACCCAATCCATGCTAATTTGCGCCCCTGATTAGAGGTGCGCAACTGCTGCCTGGAGAATCTTTCTTCCCAGGCTTGCATCCGAGGATGCCTGGGTATGTACGTTATAATGTTTGACAAACGTATGCAAACTGGACCAGGTAGCTGCTTTGCATACCTGCTCCGCTGAAGCCTGGTGTCGCAGTGCCCATGAGGCACCCACTGCCCGTGCCGAGTGAGCCTTGATCCCTGCCGGAACCGGCGTGCCACTGATTTGATAAGCTTCTTGGACCGTCAGGCGAACCCATCTGGCCAAAGTCGCTCTGGACGCAGCGAGCCCCTTCCGCCGCCCCTCTGGAACCACGAATAGAGAGTCTGTCTGGCGGAATGGCGCTGTCCTTGTCACATACCTTCTAAGAGCTCTTACCAGATCCAGGGTGTGCAAAGCCTTCTCTACCCTGTGCACCGGTGCCGGGCAAAACGAGGGTAAGACAATGTCTTCGTTGATATGAAATGCAGACACAACCTTCGGCAAGAAGGGAGGAGCTGGCCTTAAAACTACCTTATCTTTATAAAAGGTCAGGAACGGCGGTTTACAAGATAAGGCCGCCAATTCCGAAACCCGCCTAATAGACGTTATAGCTACTAGAAAAACGACCTTTCTGGACAGGTAAGGCAAGGAGACCTCTTGCAATGGTTCGAAAGGAGCCTCCTGAAGGGCCCTGAGCACCAAGTTCAGGTCCCATGATTCCGTCGGCGCCTTATAGGGGGGTACTAAATGTGCGACCCCTTGCATAAACGTCCTAACCTGCCAGACGGAAGCGACTTTTCGTTGGAAAAGCACCGACAGGGCCGAGATTTGCGTTCTGAGCGAACTCGGAGCCAACCCTGCGTCCAGCCCTGCCTGTAGAAAAGCCAGTACGTTGGGGATCGAAAAAACCAGAGGAGCCACTTCACGATCCCTACACCAACGGAAAAAAACTTCCCAAGTTCGATGATATACTCTCGCCGAGGAAGGCTTTCGGGCACTCACCATCGTGGCCGCCACATCGCGCCTGAATCCTGCCTGTGTTAACAGCCAAGATTCAATGGCCACGCCGTCAAACACAGGGCCCCTAAGTTCGGATGGCAGATCGGCCCCTGGGACAGTAAGTCCGGCCGATCTGGAAGACGCCAGGGTACGTCCACCACTAGTTGGACCAGATCTGCATACCAGGCCCGCCGGGGCCAGTCTGGGGCCAGCAGAATTGCTGGAACCTTCTCTCTCCTTATTTTCCTGATAACTCTTGGAAGCAGCGGCAGCGGGGGGAACAAGTACGGGAGACGAAACTGGCTCCACGGGAGCACCAGAGCGTCTGCTGCGATTGCCTGCGGATCGAGGGATCGAGCGACAAACCTTTGTACTTTGGCATTCTCTCTGGATGCCATAAGGTCCACGTCTGGTGTCCCCCACCGTTGGCAGATCTGCTGAAAGATCTCGGGGTGCAGGGACCATTCCCCTGCCGCGACCCCCTGTCGGCTGAGAAAATCTGCCGCCCAGTTTTCGACTCCTGGAATGTGCACCGCTGAAATTACCACGCGGTTCTTCTCTGCCCAACGCAGTACCAGTCCGACCTCGCGCATGGCTGCCTGGCTGCGCGTGCCCCCTTGATGGTTGACATATGCTACTGCTGTAGCATTGTCCGACTGGATGCGCACCGGCCGGTGTCTCAGGAAACACTGGAAATGTTGCAGGGCCAATCGTATTGCCCGTATCTCCAGAATGTTGATCGGGAGAACTATCTCCTGAACGGACCACCGCCCCTGGGCTATGTGACTCTGGAAAACTGCTCCCCAACCTTGCAGGCTTGCATCGGTCGTCACCACCAACCATTGTTCCGGGGGAAAGGGTTTCCCCTGGACCAGAGACGAGTCGCGAGTCCACCACCGGAGTGAACCTCGTACCAGCGGAGACAACTTGCACCGATGACTGAGAGACAGCAGCCTCCGGTCCCATGCTGTCAAGAGCGCATGCTGAAGCGGACGGAGATGGAACTGGGCAAACGGGATTGCTTCCATCGCCGCCACCATTCTGCCCAACACACTCATGCCGTACCGGATGGATCTGGTGCCCGGCTGTAGAAGGTTCCGTACCCCTTGCTTGATTTTTTGCGCCTTGTCCTGAGGGAGGATCACCAGCCCCCGGGAGGTGTCGAAAATCATGCCTAGGAACACGATTCTTTGGGCTGGAACCAAGGACGACTTGCTCCGATTGATCAACCAGCCCAGACGGGCCAGGGTATCCAGAGTGATACTGACATTGTCCTGGCACTCCTGAAACGACGGCCCCTTTACCAAAAGGTCGTCCAGGTAAGGTAACACCGTTATGCCCCGTGCATGCAGGATGGCCATAACCACCGCCATTATCTTTGTAAAGACTCTGGGGGCAGTGGCTAAGCCGAAGGGCAGAGCCACAAATTGGAAATGACGTCCTCCGATCGCAAATCGCAGGAACCTCTGGTGTGGGGGAAATATCGGAATATGCAGATATGCATCCTGCACATCGATCGAGGCCAGGAATTCCCCTGGATCCATGGCTGCAATGACCGAGCGGAGGGACTCCATCCGGAATCGCCTGACCCTGATGAATCTGTTCAGGATCTTTAGATCCAGTACTGGCCTCACAGTCCCGTCTTTTTTGGGGACCAAAAACAGATTGGAGTAAAACCCCTGCGACTCTTCGCCCTGCGGCACTGGGGCGATGACCCCTTTGCGCTGTAGCGTCATTATAGCCTGTAACAAACTCTCCGCCTGCGAATCTGTCTTGGAAAGTCGGGAACGGAAGAATCGCTGTGGTGGCCGTCCGACAAACTCTATCTTGTACCCGGACGATATTAGTTCTGCCACCCAAGTGTCGCGTGTCACTGCGACCCAAACGTGGCTAAACCCTAGTAGGCGTCCGCCCACTCTGTCGTCCGTAGGTACGGAGCGCCTCCAGTCATTTAGCTGGAGGTTTTTGGGACCTGGCCCCCCTCGCTCTGGGCAAACGGCCTCGGCCTCTACCCAGCGGATTGGCCCTGTAAGAGGCTTGCTTTTCCCTACTCTGGCCATCGTTTGCGGAGGAGTATGCCCTGGCCGAAGTCCCCCCCCAGGGGCTATGAAAGGGTCGAAAACGCCTCTGCGTTTGCCTGAATGCCGGGCAACTTCTCTGCTGCGGGAGGAAACTACTTCTCCCCCCTGTGGCTTCTGAGATAAGCCTATCCAGCTTCTCACCGAACAGCCGATTGCCCTGAAAAGGCAATGAGGTTAAGGATTTTTTAGAGATAGAATCCGCTTTCCACAGCCTCAGCCATAATGCACGCCTAATGGCGATCGCATTCGCTGCCGCCACAGCCGAACACTCGGCCGCGTCCAGTGAGGCGCTGACAAGATAATCACTCGCTCCTGATATCTGATTTGCCACCTCCAAGACCTCCGCGGGCAGATCCCTGTCTTGGAGGGCCTTATACAGAGCGTCCCCCCACGAAACCATGGCTTTAGCCACCCAAGTTGCCGCAAAGGAGGGGGCCAGAGCCGACCCTGCTGCCTCATATACCGAGCGGGCAAGCCCGTCCATGAGGCGATCAGTTGGGTCCTTTATAGAAGAAACACTGGGTATCGACAATAGCGATCTTGATGCTAAACGTGATACCGGTGGGTCCACTACTGGCGACTCTACCCAACCCTTATGGAGCTCAGGAGGAAACGGATACTTTGCTTGCAGCGCTTTTTGCATTGCAAAACGCTTATCCGGGTGTTCTCTATGTTTCTGGACTAGCTCCTCAAACTCCGGATGCGTGGCAAACCTTCTATGTGGTCGCCTGGATTTCTTGAAAGAGACCTTGTGACCTGAGGCTGTGGGCACATCGTCCTCGATCTCTAATGTCTGGTTGACTGCCTCAATGAGACTGTCCACCGAGTCCTGGAACCCCAGGCTTTCTAGATTCCAG
The DNA here is from genome assembly GCF_039654945.1 of Dendrobates tinctorius. NCBI lineage: Eukaryota > Metazoa > Chordata > Amphibia > Anura > Dendrobatidae > Dendrobates > Dendrobates tinctorius. Next base: position 2,689,327 of record NW_027361893.1, on the reverse strand, counting down.
GCCTCCTCCTCCTCTCCTTCATCCTGATCGCTCCCTGAGCTCAGCGACGGGGAACGGGATGCCCTAATACCCGCCGCCGAAGCCCCGGAGGGCCCGGCCGACGGGGAACGAGCCCTTTTGATATGAGCTTGCCTGGTACTGGAGCGACCTCTAATGGTTGGAGGGTCCTGAGACGAGGACGAGCTCTCTTCCGCTGGCAGACCACCATCCTTGTTCCTGCCCGGGCCTTGAAGGGATTCAATTGCCCTTGTAAGGGACAGCATAGAATGCGATAAGGACACCGCCCATTCCGGGGGGTCCTGACCCCTGGGTTCAGAAACAGTGGGGGGCTCCTGGGCGCGCTCCGACTCGCAGGCTTCACAATATTTACCCGCCTGTGCCTTTGGCAGCCTGACCCCACAGGACACGCAAACCGCGTAAAGGAAAGAGTGAGCTTTCCCTTTGGCAGACATACTTGCACAGGCTGAAGGCAGGGTAGAAGGAGGAGGAGGGTAACCCCTTCCCTGACAACCAGTGCGGTTCTCCAAACGGAGTTACACTCACCCACCGGCAGGGTCCCACTCCTGTTTGAAGTACCCCGGGAAGCTCCGGATGCGTGGACGCGAGGTGGTAGGGCGGAAGTCTCCTCTCCGGGACCTGTGCGCCCGCCGTTTTCCACCCCTTGACCTCCAGGCCTCCTGCTCCTATACAGCGCGTCTCCCCGACGTCAGTGGGCGGGACTTCCGGCTACCACCGGAAGTCGGCGCGCGGCCTCGCGCGATACTCACGGACCTCCTCCTGCAGCGGGGCCGCGGCCGCCGGCGGGCTTCCGGCCGCACTCCGGTACACGCGGTGTGCGGCGTCCGGGTGCAACGCCACTCTGGCTACCGTTACTCACCGGGGCAAACTTGCGGTGCGCTCCAGGAGCGGATCCCCCAAATATTAAAGGTGAGCAGGGCCATCCGCCGTGGGCTCCATCCCCGGCAGGGGGGGGGGGGGGGGGACTTCTGGTACCGGTTTCTTCCCCCTGTACTCGCCACGTCCACAAACTAGATCGGCTCACCTGCGCCTCCAATTCAGCCCCTGGACTCACTACCAAGGGGTGGAAGGGGCCTCCATACATTGTTGTTGTAGGAGAGGAACAACGTGGAGGCTGACCCCTGGTTCTGCTCACACGTGCTCGCCTGATGAAGTTATGGGGAAACCGAATCCTCTTATCAGGACGCGTTGCCCCTCTTTTAAAAAATAGTTGTCTGGCAAAAAGTCCCAGATGTGTCCCTCGGTGCGGGAGAGGACACGTGGAGGGTTACTCACACGTGGTCGCCCGTTGATGATTTGGGGAGATCGGATCCTCTCTATAGGATCCGTCGCCCCTGTCTTATCTTCATAGAAAAAAAGGGAAAAAAAAAAATCTAGTCTGGAGCTCCAGACTGCGTGTGCCTCCATCAGACACTAAGCAAAAACTGAGTTACGCCCGGCCTAGGGGCGAGGGTGTATGCGGCGGAGGAGGAGCTAACTCTTTTTTTGTACACTTAGTGTCGGCCTCCAGACGGCAGAAGCACACACCCACAGTCTCTGTGTCCCCACAGTCTCTGTGTCCCCCAATGAGACGAAGGAGAAAACTGCACCCCTCAAGGTGCTCAAAACCACATTCAAGAAGTTTATTAACCCTTCAGGTGCTTCACAGGAATTTTTTGAATATTTAAAAAAAAATGAACATTTAACTTTTTTTCACAAAAAAAAATTTCAGGTTCAATTTTTTTTATTTTACCAAGGGTAACAGGAGAAATTGGACTGCAAAAGTTATTGTGCAATTTGTCCTGAGTACGCTGATACCTGATATGTGGGGGGGGGGGACCACTGTTTCGGCGCATGGCAGAGCTCAGAAGGGAAGGAGCACCGTTTGACTTTTTCAATGCAAAATTGGCTGGAATTCAGATCGGATGCCATGTCACGTTTGGAGAGCCCCTGATGTACCTAAACAGTGTAAACCCCCCACAAGTGACCCCATTTTGGAAACTAGACCCCCCAAGGAACTTATCCAGATGTTTGGTGAGAACTTTGAACCCCCAAGGGCTTCACAGAAGTTTATAATGTACAGCCATACAATTACAAAATCATATTTTTTCCACAAAAATGATCTTTCACCCTCAATTCTTATTTTTCCAAAGGTAACAGGACCCTAAAAGTTATTGTGCAATATGTCCTGAGTACGCTGATACCCCACATGTGGGGGTAAACCACTATTTGTGCGCATGGCAGAGCTCGGAAGGGAAGCAGCGCCATTTGACTTTTTTGGCTGGAATTGAGATCTGACACCATGTCGCGTTTAGAAAGCCCCTGATGTACCTAAACAGTGGAATCCCCCCACAAATGACACCATTTTGGAAACTAGACCCCCTAAGGAACTTATCTAGATGTGTGGTGAGCACTTTCAACCCCCAAGGGCTTCACAGAAGTTTATAATGCCCGGGCGTAAAAATAAAATAAATCGTATTTTTTCCACAAACATGATCATTTAGTCCCCTTTTTTTTTATTTTCCCAAGGGTACAAGGAGAAAATGGACCCCAAAAGGTGTTGTCCAATTAGTCCTGAGTACCCTGATATCCCATATGTGGGAGAAAACTACTGTATGGGCCCACGTCGGGGCTCGGAAGGGAAGTAGTGACGTTTTGGAATGCAGACTTTGATGGAATGGTCTGCGGGTGTCATGTTGCCTTTGGAGAGCCCCTGATGTACCTAAACAGTGGAATCCCCCCACAAATGACACCATTTTGGAAACTAGACCCCCTAAGGAACTTATCTAGATGTGTGGTGAGCACTTTGAACCCCCAAGGGCTTCACAGACGTTTATAACGACCGGGCGTGAAAATAGAAAAATCATTTTTTCCCCACAAAAATTATATTTTTGCCCCCAATTTTTTATTTTCCCAAGGGCAACAGGAGAAATAGGACCCCAAAAGTTGTTTTGCAATTTGTCCTGAGTAGGCGGATACCCCATATGTGGGGGTAAAACACTGTTTGAGCGCATGGCAGAGCTTGGAAGGGAAGGAGCGCTGTTTGACTTTTTCAACGCAGAATTGGCTGGAATTGAGATCAGATGCCATGTTGCGTTTGGAGAGCACCTGATGTGCCCAAACAGTGGAAACCCCCCAATTCTAACTCCAACCCTAACCCCAACACACCCCTAACCCTAATCTCAGCCCTAGCCCTAACCGTAATGGGAAAATGGAAATAAATACATTTTTTTAGTTTTATTATTTTTCCCTTACTAAGGGGGTGATAACGGGGGATTTGATTTACTATTTATGGCGGGTTTTATGTTTGGCGGCTGTCGCACGCTAAACGACGCTTTTTATTGTAAAAATAGTTTTTGCATCACCACATATTGAGAGCTATAATTTTTCCGTATTTTGACCCACCGAGTCATGTGAGGTCTTATTTTTTGTGGGACGAGTTGACGTTTTTATTGGTATCATTTTTGGGCACGTGACATTTTTTGATCGCTTTTTATTCCGATTTTTGGGACGCAGAATGAACAAAAAACAGCGTTTCATGAATTTCTTTTGGGGGGGTGCGTTTACACCGTTCCACGTGCAGTAAAATTGATAAAGCGGTTTTATTCTTCGGGTCGGTACGGTTACAGCGATACCTCATTTAGGTCATTTTTTATGTTTTGACTCTTTTATGCAATAAAAACAATTTTATATTAAAAAAATAATTATTTTTGCATCGCTTTATTCTGCGAGCAATAACTTTTTTTATTTTTTTGCTGATGACGCTGTGTGGTGGCTCGTTTTTTGCGGGACAAGCTGACGTTTTTTTTAGCAGTACCAGGGATATTTATATGCGTCTTTTTGATCCTGCGTTATGATAATAAATCATTATTTTTTGCTTTGTTTTTTATTTTTAATTTTTAAGGGGTTCGCTAAAGGGGTTAACTAATGGGACAGTTTTATAAGGCAGGTCGGTACAGACGCGGCGATACCAAATATGTGTACTTTTGTTTTTTTATTATTTTAAAAAAATGAATTAGGGAATATTTTATTTTTTTTAATTTATTTAGCGATTTTTTTAAAATTATTTTTACACTTTTTTTTTTTTTAAACTTTATTAGGTTGTCCCAGGGGGGACATCACTGTCCTGTGACAGATCGCTGATCTGTCACATCACAGATCACTGTGACAGATCAGCGATCTGTCACAGGCATAGACGCAGACTTCCTCATGCCTGCGCTTTGGAGGCACTGAGGAAGTCAGCTCCCTACAGACCCCCGAAGGTCCCCGTCGCCATCTTGGATCCGGGGACCTGTAGGGAAAGAGACCCCTGCAGCAGCGCTGCACATTGCGCTGCTGTGGGGGGCTCAGGGAAGCACGGAGGGAGCCCCCTCCCTGCTGATGCTTCCCTTTAACCCCCGGTACACCGCGATCGTGTTTGATCGCGGTGTGCAAGGGGTTAACGTGTCGGGGGCGGTCCGTGACCGCCCCTGACACATTGTGCCGGGTGTCAGCTGATAATCAGCTGACACCCGGCCGCGATCAGCGGCGCTCATGACGTGGGCGCCGCTGATCGTGCTAGACGTAATATTCCGTCCATGGTACTTAGGGCCCAGGTCACATGGACCGAATATTACGTCCAATGAAGGAAAGGGGTAAAAAAAAAAAAAAAAAAAAAAAGTTCTTTTGGGCCCTGGAACATAGATGTACACCGCAGGGACGGCACAGGTGCGGCTGCAACAAAAACCCTGGCAGTTTATCCACTTGCTGGTATCTAAGAAGGTGTGACAGAGCTCAGCTGAATGCCCTCCGCCCCTAAGTACTCGATAGTATGGGGCGGCCTAGTTACTATGATACTTACATGCCTAATAATGCGGTCTGTGATAAAGAAACTTGGCACTCAACTTCTGAAGATATGAGGCAATTTTAATGCAGTCAAAACTGTAGTACAGTGTGCTGACGTTTCGGTCAAACAGTGACCTTCATCAGTGTACTAACAATGGAAACAAACAAAGCAAACAAAATAAATAATGAAATCTAACATCTATATACAGCTCTGGCAAAAATTAAGAGACCTCTGCAAAATGTTCAGTTTGTCTGATGTTTCTCTTTATAGGTATATTTTTGAGTAAAATGTAAAATTGCTCTTTTATTCTATAAACTACTGACAACAGGTTTCAGAATTTCCAAGCAATAAATTTTGTATTTATTTTCAGTGTCACAAAGGGGGAAGAAAAAAAACGGGTTTTTCAATGTACCCGCGCTGACCACACAAGGACAAAATTATTCTTGAAAGCTTTATTGTGCCGACGCGTTCCGTGGCAAATCAGCCACTTCCTCGGGGCCAAAGAATTACAGTATCTGATTACAGCAGTGGATTAAGGCTATGTGCACACGCTGCGGATTCACCCGCGGATTTGTATCTGCGGATCCGCAGGTAAAACCGCAGCTAAAATGATCAGCGGTTTTACCTGCGGATTGGCCAGCGGTTTGCCACCTGGACAATGGAATAGCGGAATCCGCATGTCAATTCTTTCTGCGGATTCAAAACCGCAGCTTTTCCGCAGTTGAAAATCCGCAGCATGCGCACAGCAGAATGTAAATCCCATAGACTTACATTGTACTGTACACTGTCTGCAGAACTGCTGCAGATCCGCAGCAAAGACCGCAGCGTGTGCACATAGCCTTATACAAAACCTTCATGACATCACAATTACATGCAAAAAGACATCACTTCCTGTGGAAACGCCTCCTCCAATGTCAAAATGTCATACACCAGTCACAAGAACGTTATATCAAGACCTAACCTCTGGTGAAACACAATAAACATCTAAAAAAATCAATCTTTAATTTTGAAAAAAGTGTATGAAACCTATAATCACTACATATTAAAATTTTATGAAAAATAGAATTAACTAGAATCAAACCCACAGGTTTTAGGCAAACCTGAACACTCAGGGCTTCCCATTACCATCATGCTATCTCTCCACTTGTAAGGAACGGTTGTGTGATTTGGAATTAACCGATTATTCGGTAAAATTCCCACTAGGTGTCCGACAGCCAAAGCCGAACGCCCGCGTAAGTACGCTGACCCGCCTGATCAGGGAAAGAAATCCGTCAAAACCTTCATGACATCACAAACGGACAAAACATCACTTCCTGTGAACACGCCCCCTCCAATGTCAAAATGTCATACACCAGTCACAATAACGTTCTATCAAGGGCCAACCTCTGATCAAACACGTTAAACATCTAAATAATCAATCTTTCATTTAAAAAGTGTACGAAACCCATAATAAATATATATTAAAATTGTATAAAGACAGAATGACTGGACTCAAACCCGCAGGTTTTAGGCAAGCCTGAACCCTGTAGGCTTCCCATTACCCTTATGCTATCTCTCCACTTGCAAGGAATGGTTAGGTAATTTGGAATTAACCGATTATTTGGTAAAATACCCGCTAGGTGTCCGACATCCAAAACCGGACCCTCACGTCAGGGAAGGAAATCCGTCGGGCCGCTAGGGACAAAAAAAACATGAAAGGCAGCTTATCAAAAAAGATCTACCAACTCAATGAGGCCTTTAGGATGAATGGCATCTAGTTTATCTATCCAATACAGTTCTCTCTTATTTAGACACTGTATTCTGTTTGGGGTATCTGCTGGTATATGATCTATGGGTGTAACTCGTAGTGAGGCTTTATTCCCGTGTTTTTCAAAACAATGTCGAGACAAGCCATGTTTCAGATATCCTTTAGAGATATGGTGTCTATGCGAGTTCACCCTTAGATGTAGAGGCTGTGTAGTGCGTCCCACTCACTACGAGTTACATCTATATATCATATACCAGCGGATACCCCAAACAGAGTACAGTGTCTTAATAAGAGAGAAGTGTATTGCATATGTAAACTAGATACCATTCATCCAAAAGGCCTTAATGAGTTGTGTGAGGTAGCGCTGTCATTCAGGGTTGGGGGACACTCGCTTGGCAGCAAATAAATCACATCCGGTACGGGTTTTCCATAAAACCATATCAGTCTGTGAGGTTTATTATTCAGCATAAACCAAAGGAAGCGCCACAAAGTTCATATCAGCATAGCGTCCATTATATAGGCTATTCAGCCTCATCATTATCTCACCCGTCAGGGTTCCTTATGCGGCTTCACCGTCGCATACGTTAGTTCCCTCCAGGGAGCTCTCAGGCACACATCGCCAACGCTAACACAGGCGCTCCACAGGCTGTTAGCCAGGAGATCCTTCTCCTCACGGGACCTTCCAAACTGGACCAATCAGGTCCCAGCATTCACCCCAGGTGACCTACCCTGGCCACCATATGTGGTCTGTAGCCACGCCCACCGGGTCTCATGGCTATGACCTCATCACAGGTCCTTCACACACTCACATAGCCTTTTACTATAGGCGTTATCAGACACACCCCTGGGTGGATTTGTAGGTAACCAGAACCCGCCCATCTCTCTAGTTACCTGAAGACTTCTCCCTTATACTTAGAAACAACACCTCAGCAATGATATTGCTGATCACACATACACAAGTCTCCATCTCAAAGCCACCCACTTTGAGATACATAACTATCCTTCAGGATTCTGCCACTCATCCGTTCTCTTGGGACATCCACACAGCGCCCCCTAGAGGACACAGTGGTCATTACACCACAGTTGGTAGATCTTTTTTGATAAGCTGTTTTTCATGTTTTTTTGTCCCTAGTGGCCTGACGGATTTCTTTCCCTGACCAGGCGGGTCAGCGTACTCACGTGGGGGTTCGACTTTGGATGTCGGACACCTAGTGGGAATTTTACCGAATAATCGGTTAATTCCAAATCACACAACCATTCCTTACAAGTGGAGAGATAGCATAATGGTAATGGGAAGCCCTGAGTGTTCTGGCTTGCCTAAAACCTGTAGGTTTGATTCTAGTTAAATCTATTTTTATAAAATTGTAATATTTAGGGAATATAGGTTTCATACACTTTTTCAAAATTGAAGATTGATTGTTTAGATATTTAATGTGTTTCATCAGAGGTTAGCCCTTGATATAATGTTATTGTGACTGGTGTATGATATTTTGACATTGTAGGGGGCGTTTCCACAGGAAGTGATGTTTGTTGTTTGTAATTGTGATGTCATGAAGGTTTTGTATAAAACCACTGCTGTAATCAGATACTGTAATTCTTTGGCCCTGAGGAAGTGGCAGCTTTGCCCGAAATGCGTCGACACAATAAAGCTTTCAAGAATATTTCTGTCCTTGTGTGGTCATCGCGGATACATTGAAAAAAACGGTCTTTTTCTTCCTCCTTTGTGACATTGATATCTACGGGAGTCTGCAGCGACCACTGGTTCCTTTTACATTCTGCAAGGGGCTGTGACTGTTCATAACCTGTAAAAGGTAAGTGCACTATCCATGTATTGTCACCCAAAATATCACTTTTATCGCCCTATGTGCGCTCTCTTTCCTTAATTTCATATTTATTTTCAGAAAATAAGAAATGGTCAAAATAAAAAGAAAGATGCAGTGCTTGCAGACCTCAAATAATGCTATGTAAACAAGATCATAATCATTTAGAAACAACAATAATAATAATAATGTTTTAACTCAGGAAGAGTTGAGAAACCAATATTTTGTGGAATGACCATGATTGTTAATCCCAGCTTTCATGCGTCTTGGCTGCTTTCCACCAGTCTTTCACACTGCTTTTGGGTGACCTTATGCCACTCCTGATACAAAAATTTAAGCAGTTCTTTATTTGATGCTTGTGACTATCCATCTACCTCTTGATTACATTCCAGAGGTTTTCAATGGGGTTCAGGTCTGCAGATTGGGCTGGCCATGACAAGGATTTGATGTGGTGGTCCTTCATCCACACATTGATTGACCTAGCTGTGTGGCATGGCGCATTGTCCTGCCGGAAAAACCAGTCCTCAGACTTGGGGAACATTACCTGAGCAGAAGGAATCAACTGTTTTTCCAGGATAGCCTTGTATGCGGCTTGATTCATACATCCTTCACAAAGATTAACCTGCCCAATTTCAGCCTTGCTGAAGCATCCCCAGAATATCACCGATCCTCCACCAAATTTCACAGTGGGTGCAAGACACTGTGGGCTTGTACACCTCTCCAGGTCTCTGTCTAACCATTAGACAACCAGGTGCCGGGCAAAGCTGAAAATGCAACTCATCAGAGAAGATTACCTTACTCCAGTCCTCTATGGTCCAAGCCTTATGGTCTTTGGCAAACTTCAGCCTGGCTCTACTTTGCTTTTCACTGATGAAAGGCTTTTTTCTAGCTTTACATGACTTGAGCCCTGCCTCTAGGAGCCTGTTACGAACTGTTCTTGCCATGCACTTCCCCCCAGCTGCCATTTGCCATTCTTTTTGTAGGTCACTTGATGTCATCCTGTGGTTGCTGAGTGACATTGGAATAAGATGACGGGCATCCCAGCCAGGAGAGAGTCGTTTTCACCCTCTGCTGGTCTGTAGCTTTGTTGTCCCCAATGTCTGCTGCTTGACCTTGTTGTAACTGACAGCAGTCTTAGAAATTTTAAGGATGGAGGCAACATGACGCTCACTGTATCCCTCTGCCAGTAAAGCCAGAATTGAGCCCTTCTTTTCCTCACTCCAGACTTTTCTTTTCAACTCCTTTTGCATGGTTAAAAGTTATTTTTTCATTCCTATTACTTTTGGGGTATTACAAGCACTTGTTTTGCCATCCAGCTTGTCCTATTGCAAGAGGATTGTGAACACCACAGCAGTTTTTTTATACTTTCCTTCGTTAACTAAGATTTGGTTCAGGTGATCACCTGATCTAGAAGCACATTAAGTAGAATGAGATGTACTCTGGTTGGAATTCAACTGACACTGGAATGGACATGTAGAGAAGTTGATTTTTATAGAACTGTGCAAGTGGTCTCTTAATTATTGCCAGAGCTGTATATAAGAGTGTGTATATAAGAGTGTGTATATGTGTATGTATATATATATATATATATATATATATATATATATATATATATATATATATATATATATATATATATATATATATATATATATACACACATACATACATACATACACACACACACACATACACGTCAAGCCACGCTCGCTGCATCTATCCACAGTCACTCCGCACGCAAAGCCCTGTATAATAAATACCTAATCTATACATATATAAAATATCTAATCTAATTATTACAAATGAACCATATTTCTGCAGCTTTGACATAAAACAGTCATCAATGCAGAAAATCCTAATACAATTAACAAGATGCTAAAACCATGATGAGGAGGCAAGGAAAGCAGAAACATCCAAATACCATCAAAGGGTAAGACAGGTCCTAAAGAGCCAGCTCAATGGGAAGAATAAAATCCACACCATCAATACATATGCCCTGCCACTTATCAGATACCCTGCTGGCATAGTGTGCTGGACAAAAGAGGAGATGGAACCTGCAGAAGTGTGAAGACACGAAAGCTCCTCACAATGCATGGAGGTCTCCACCCTAAGGGTACTGTCACACTTAGCGATGCACCAGCGATCCCGACCAGCAATATGACGCGGTCAGGATCACTGGTGCATCGCTAAGCGGTCGCTAGTGAGCTGCCACACAGGCAGATCTCACCAGCGACATAGCAGGGGTCGAGGGTTGCTACTTACCTGTCAGACGAGGCGATCCTGACGTCCTCCCGCCGGCTCCACAGGAAGCGCCGCAGGAAGCTGACGATGAGCAACAGCCCTGGACGTTCTCGCGCGATCAGCGATAATCAGCGGGGGAGCGGTCGGAGGTAAGTATCACACACAGTGATATCGCTAGCAATGTCGCTTTAAAGTCACAAGTTATAGCGATATTGCTAGCGATATCATTAAGTGTGACAGTACCTTAAGTCTAGCACCCAAAGATTGTATACCAACAGAAAGGAGGGTGGTTGAGGCTTGATAAGCATCCAAGCCACCATCAAGGATGAAACAAGGAGTGTCCAGGAATACATCAGAAAAATGGCACAAAAAGATGAGATGCTGAGAAAAAGCCTAGGGCAGCAACAACAACAGATCGGAAAGGAAGAACAAGAACATGAAGAGCCATGGCAGAACAAGTTGCAGCATGGGATGGACCATCGACAGATAATGGAGGTGGCTGACATGGAGAAATCCTACCAATGGCTGGACTCCGAGACAGCAAAGAGGCCCTAATCATAGCAGCACAAGAGCAAGCACTAAGTACCAGATCCATAGAAGCAGGAATCTACCAGACAAGACAAGATCCAAGGTGCAGACTACGCAAAGAAACCTCAGAAACCGTCCAACACAGTGTCAGGATGTAAAATGCAATCAAGAACAGCGTATACTGAATGCCACAACCAAGTAGCGGGAATTGTATACAGGAACATCTGCACAGCATATGGGCTAAGCCCCCCGAAGTCCAGGTGGGAGACCCCAGAAAAAGTGGTGGAGAATGAAAGAGCTAAAATCCTGTGGGATTTAAAGATCCAGACGGATAAGCAGATGATGGCTAGCCAACCAGACATTGTCATAGTAGACAAGGATCAGAAGACAGCAATGATAATAGATGTGGCAGTGCCATGTGACAGCAACATCAGAAAGAAGCAATATGAGAAGCTGGAGAAATACCAGGACCTCAAAGGAGAACTGGAGAAGAAGTGGACGGTGAAGGCAATAGTGATTTCAGTGGTGATAGGAGCACTTGGAGAAGTGACCCCCAAGTTGGAAGAATGGCTACAACACATCCCAGGAGCAACATCTGAGCTCGCTGTCCAGAAACGCACAATACTGGGAACAACTAAGATCCTGCACAGAACCCTCAAACTCCCAGGCCTCTGGCAGAAGACCCGAGGATGAGAAAGGACAACAAAGACCACCCCCAGTGGGGGAGAGAAGGAAGTTTGTTGTTTAAATACATGTTGCTATGAACAACAGTTTTCCTTGTGGACAGTTGTGGTAACTGAGGCCTACTATTCTTATCATTTCTAAGGTGTTTTCGTCCTTCTGTAAAGCTGGAAATAACACAATTTATTACTGTGCTGACACAGACCACCCTCTGACACAGATTGCAGGGGGAGCATCAGCAACTTCTCTGTCTGGCATGAAGCATCTCATTAACTTAAATTCAAAACACAGATTAAAAAAAAGAAACTCAAGACGGATTTCTCCAACCCAGGTATCATTTTAATCGGTGTAACAAAGCCAACCTGACAATGTCTGGTTGGCTTTAATACAGGAAAGATGTATATCTTTATACCGTGTTAGCCATTAGATACAAAAATATTCAGAATTGAGAGTCCTCAGTGGTTGATACCTTTTAATGGCTAACTGAAAAGATGGACCAATTTCTAACTAAGTGGTATTACACTCAGAGGGTGGAGCCGCCGCACTGAAATGCTCTGTGCTGCCGAGACACTGCGCCTCCACTGTGTACAGACGGGAGGGAACCTGGAGATGACATACAGGTATATACAGGAGGAGATGACACACGTATATACTATATACAGCAGGAGATGACACACAGGTATATACTATATACAGCAAGAGATGACACAGGTATATACTATATACAGGAGGAGATGACACAGGTATATACTATATACAGCAAGAGATGACACAGGTATACACTATATACAGGAGGAGATGACACAGGTATATGCTATACACAGAAGGAGATGACAGGTATATACTATATACAGGAGGAGATGACACAGGTATATACTATACACAGAAGGAGATGACACAGGTATATACTATATACAGGAGGAGATGACACAGGTATATACTATATACAGGAGGAGATGACACAGGTATATACTATATACAGGAGGAGATGACACACAGGTATATACTATATACAGGAGGAGATGACACACAGGTATATACTATATACAGGAGGAGATGACACACAGGTATATACAGTAGGAGATGACACAGGTATATACTATATACAGGGGGAGATGACACACAGGTATATACTATATACAGGAGGAGATGACACTCAGGTATATACTATATACAGGAGGAGATGACACACAGGTATATACTATATACAGGAGGAGATGACACACAGGTATATACTATATACAGGGGGAGATGACACACGTATATACTATACACAGGAAGAGATGACACTCAGGTATATACTATACACAGGAGGAGATGACACAGGTATATACTATATACAGGAGGAGATGACACAGGTATATACTATATACAGGAGGAGATGACACAGGTATATACTATATACAGGAGGAGATGACACAGGTATATACAGGAGGAGATGACACTGGTATATACTATATACAGGAGGAGATGACACACAGGTATACACTATATACAGGAGGAGATGACATACAGGTATACACTATATACAGGAGGAGATGACACACAGGTATACATTATATACAGGAGGAGATGACACACAGGTATACACTATATACAGGAGGAGATGACACACAGGTATATACTATATACAGGAGGAGATGACACAGGTATATACTATATACAGGAGGAGATGACACACAGGTATATACTATATACAGGAGGAGATGACACACAGGTATATACTATATACAGGAGGAGATGACACAGGTATATACTATATACAGGAGATGACACAGGTATATACTATACACAGGAGGAGATGACACAGGTATATACTATATATAGGAGGAGATGACACACAGGTATATACTATATACAGGAGGAGATGACATACAGGTATACACTATATACAGGAGGAGATGACACACAGGTATATACTATATACAGGAGGAGATGACACACAGGTATATACTATATACAGGAGGAGATGACACACAGGTATATACTATATACAGGAGATGACACAGGTATACACTATATACAGGAGGAGATGACACACAGGTATATACTATATACAGGAGGAGATGACACACAGGTATATACTATAAACAGGAGGAGATGACACAGGTATATACTATATACAGGAGGAGATGACACACAGGTATATACTATATACAGGAGGAGATGACACACAGGTATATACTATATACAGGAGGAGATGACACACAGGTATATACTATATACAGGAGGAGATGACACACAGGTATACATTATATACAGGAGGAGATGACACAGGTATATACTATATACAGGAGGAGATGACACACAGGTATATACTATATACAGGAGGAGATGACACACAGGTATATACTATATACAGGGGGAGATGACACACAGGTATATACTATATACAGGAGGAGATGACACACAGGTATATACTATATACAGGAGGAGATGACACACAGGTATATACTATATACAGGAGGAGATGACACACAGGTATATACTATATACAGGGGGAGATGACACACAGGTATATACTATATACAGGAAGAGATGACACTCAGGTATATACTATACACAGGAGGAGATGACACAGGTATATACTATATACAGGAGGAGATGACACAGGTATATACTATATACAGGAGGAGATGACACAGGTATATACTATATACAGGAGGAGATGACATAGGTATATACTATATACAGGAGGAGATGACACACGTATACACTATATACAGGAGGAGATGACATACAGGTATACACTATATACAGGAGGAGATGACACACAGGTATACATTATATACAGGAGGAGATGACACACAGGTATACACTATATACAGGAGGAGATGACACACAGGTATATACTATATACAGGAGGAGATGACACACGTATATACTATATACAGGAGGAGATGACACACAGGTATATACTATATACAGGAGGAGATGACACACAGGTATATACTATATACAGGAGGAGATGACACAGGTATATACTATATACAGGAGGAGATGACACACAGGTATATACTATATACAGGAGATGACACAGGTATATACTATACACAGGAGGAGATGACACAGGTATATACTATATATAGGAGGAGATGACACACAGGTATATACTATATACAGGAGGAGATGACATACAGGTATACACTATATACAGGAGGAGATGACACACAGGTATATACTATATACAGGAGGAGATGACACACAGGTATATACTATATACAGGAGGAGATGACACACAGGTATATACAGGAGATGACACAGGTATACACTATATACAGGAGGAGATGACACACAGGTATATACTATATACAGGAGGAGATGACACACAGGTATATACTATATACAGGAGATGACACACAGGTATATACTATATACAGGAGGAGATGACACACAGGTATATACTATATACAGGAGATGACACAGGTATACACTATATACAGGAGGAGATGACACACAGGTATATACTATATACAGGAGGAGATGACACACAGGTATATACTATATACAGGAGATGACACACAGGTATATACTATATACAGGAGGAGATGACACAGGTATATACTATATACAGGAGGAGATGACACACAGGTATATACTATATACAGGAGGAGATGACACAGGTATATACTATATACAGGAGGAGATGACACAGGTATACACTATATACAGGAGGAGATGATACACAGGTATATACTATATACAGGAGGAGATGACACAGGTATATACTATATAAAGGAGGAGATGACACACAGGTATATACTATACACAGGAGATGACACACAGGTATATACTATATACAGGAGGAGATGACATACAGGTATACATTATATACAGGAGGAGATGACACACAGGTCTATACTATATACAGGAGGAGATGACACACAGGTCTATACTATATACAGGAGGAGATGACACACAGGTATATACTATATACAGGAGGAGATGACATACAGGTATACATTATATACAGGAGGAGATGACACACAGGTATATACTATATACAGGAGGAGATGACACACAGGTCTATACTATATACAGGAGGAGATGACACACAGGTATATACTATATACAGGAGGAGATGACACAGGTATATGCTATATACAGGAGGAGATGACACACAGGTATATACTATATATAGGAGGAGATGACACACAGGTATATACTATATACAGGAGGAGATGACACAGGTATATACTATATACAGGAGGAGATGACACACAGGTATATACTATATACAGGAGGAGATGACACACGTATATACTATGTACAGGAGGAGATGACACACAGGTATATACTATATACAGGAGGAGATGACACACAGGTATATACTATATACAGGAGGAGATGACACACAGGTATATACTATATACAGGAGGAGATGACACACAGGTATATACTATATACAGGAGGAGATGACACACAGGTATATACTATATACAGGAGGAGATGACACAGGTATATACTATATACAGGAGGAGATGACACACAGGTATATACTATATACAGGAGGAGATGACACACAGGTATATACTATATACAGGAGGAGATGACACACAGGTATATACTATATACAGGAGGAGATGACACAGGTATATACTATATACAGGAGGAGATGACACAGGTATATACTATATACAGGAGGAGATGACACACATATATACTATATACAGGAGGAGATGACACACAGGTATATACTATATACAGGAGGAGATGACACACAGGTATATACTATATACAGGAGGAGATGACACAGGTATATACTATATACAGGAGGAGATGACACACAGGTATATACTATATACAGGAGGAGATGACACACAGGTATACACTATATACAGGAGGAGATGACACAGGTATATACTATATACAGGAGGAGATGACACAGGTATATACTATATACAGGAGGAGATGACACACATATATACTATATACAGGAGGAGATGACACACAGGTATACATTATATACAGGAGGAGATGACATACAGCAACAATTTATGTGCACTATAATCATTAAAATTTGTCATAACTAACCACAGAAAGTTTCCATGCCTGGGCCACTAGCACTACCACTAGCCAGGCTCTTCAGCTAGTGGTAAATAAAGGTCATCATGACCTGGGTAACGGAGGGCTACATGAGTTACATTGCTGTAAATGGTATAAAATGCTGCTTCTTGTGTGAATAAACTAGAAAAAGTGACTCACAACCAGTGTGCATGCTTTTCTCCGAGCACTCGTTATCTGAGGGCCTAATCTCTTAATTCAGCCTCACTGGTGATCCGCCATATCTGACTTTGGGTCAGAACAAAAACAGCTACAACACAAGGAAATTGATCTAAGTGCTCATGTAGGTCAGAATAAGGTCTTCCATGCAGTATAATGGCCCCCACAGACCCCACACAGTATGACGGCCCCCACAGCACCTCACACAGTATTATGGCCACCACAACCTGCTACACATAATAAGGACCCCACTCAGTATGGAGACATTTATAGTCCACCACAGGCCCCCATATTCAGGATAATGGCCCATGCCAGCCATACACTCAGTATGAGAGCCCAAACAGCTCTTCTCTTAATATGCGGCCCCCACAATTCCTGATGTTTAAAAAAAACCACACATACTCAAACCAACCCTGTTCCTGATGTGCGCTGCTGCAGTCTGTGCACTGGGAGTACTGAGGCTCCATACTACAGGGGTGATGCAGTGCACGGAGTCTCAAAACTCACAGGTGAAGGCTGAATGGTGGATCAGGAGCTTTCAACTCCCTGATTCACTATTCCATTCAATGATATTACTGCCATGGGAATGTGGAAATCCCTAAAATTGTTATGATGAGAAGAAGAGGGTGACCAATACCAAACCCCAAGAGCCCTCTCAATTCATGGGCATAATAGTGACCGAGTGGGCTACCGATATGGATGCTACGCCCTTGCCAATCCAACCATCGCATGGTAAATATCTCATAGGTCTTGAGCTCATTAGTATCTGCACCAAGAATGAGGCTGAATATTTATTGATTAGTTGTCAGTGGTCAGAGGTAGTTAGTGAGGTGGATGGAAACATTACGCTGTGTGTGGTGGGATGGTTGTAGTGTGGAAATATCTTGTGTGTGTGAGATGCCAGTACTGTGGGAACATACTGTGTGAGAGGCATCATACGTGCAGCATTTGTACACAAAAGACTGCCATATGCTGTGCAGATGGGACACTGCGGAATCAATGAGAAGAGGGAGAGTTTCAGAAAGAAAGAGTCTAGATGGTACACCAGGTCAAGTGATTTTGATGACGCAGTTTCCTGATATTATAAAGGCCATATCCCCAAAGGCAGAACAGATTTGGCACCAAGCAAAGGAACGGGGTTCCGGGGAAGAATCAGAGGTACCGGCCTTGGTAACGTGCCCGAGGCAGCTGGTTGTGGCTGCAGAACCCTGCTTACAGGGGAAAAATGGGGGCATTACACTGTGTGTGGCCAAGAAAGGGGCCCTGTACTATGAGAAAAATCCGTTTCCTCCCTTCCTGTCTTCAATAGTTGGGTCATATGTATTTATACAGGAAACAGAACAAAAACGTAATGATTTGTATAAAGTGGCAACAAAAACCCCAAAAGGGTCTCAATGCTGAAGGGGTTAATGTCCCCCGCGCTCAGTAATGGAGAATCTCCAGCACTGACCTCCACCCGCAGAGCCGCACTCCACATAGAGAATAATGGAGCCTCCAGCACTTACCTCCACCCGCAGAGCCGCACTCCACATAGAGAAAAATGGAGCCTCCGGCACCGACCTCCACCCGCAGAGCCGCACTCCACATAGAGAATAATGGAGCCTCCAGCACCGACCTCCACCCGCAGAGCCGCACTCCACATAGAGAATAATGGAGCCTCCAGCACTTACCTCCACCCGCAGAGCCGCACTCCACATAGAGAAAAATGGAGCCTCCGGCACCGAACTCCACCCGCAGAGCCGCACTCCACATAGAGAATAATGGAGCCTCCAGCACCGACCTCCACCCGCAGAGCCGCACTCCACATAGAGAATAATGGAGCCTCCAGCACTTACCTCCACCCGCAGAGCCACACTCCACATAGAGAATAATGGAGCCTCCAGCACCGACCTCCACCCGCAGAGCCGCACTCCACATAGAGAATAATGGAGCCTCCAGCACCGACCTCCACCCGCAGAGCCGCACTCCACATAGAGAATAATGGAGCGTCCGGCACCTACCTCCACCCGCAGAGCCACACTCCACATAGAGAATAATGGAGCCTCCAGCACTTACCTCCACCCGCAGAGCCACACTCCACATAGAGAATAATGGAGCCTCCAGCACCGACCTCCACCCGCAGAGCCGCACTCCACATAGAGAATAATGGAGCCTCCAGCACCGACCTCCACCCGCAGAGCCGCACTCCACATAGAGAATAATGGAGCCTCCGGCACCGAAATCCACCCGCAGAGCCGCACTCCACATAGAGAATAATGGAGCCTCCAGCACCGACCTCCACCCGCAGAGCCGCACTCCACATAGAGAATAATGGAGCGTCCGGCACCTACCTCCACCCGCAGAGCCACACTCCACATAGAGAATAATGGAGCCTCCAGCACTTACCTCCACCCGCAGAGCCACACTCCACATAGAGAATAATGGAGCCTCCAGCACCGACCTCCACCCGCAGAGCCGCACTCCACATAGAGAATAATGGAGCCTCCAGCACCGACCTCCACCCGCAGAGCCGCACTCCACATAGAGAATAATGGAGCCTCCGGCACCGAAATCCACCCGCAGAGCCGCACTCCACATAGAGAATAATGGAGCCTCCAGCACCGACCTCCACCCGCAGAGCCGCACTCCACATAGAGAATAATGGAGCCTCCGGCACCTACCTCCACCCGCAGAGCCGCACTCCACATAGAGAATAATGGAGCGTCCGGCACCTACCTCCACCCGCAGAGCCACACTCCACATAGAGAATAATGGAGCCTCCAGCACCGACCTCCACCCGCAGAGCCGCACTCCACATAGAGAATAATGGAGCGTCCGGCACCTACCTCCACCCGCAGAGCCACACTCCACATAGAGAATAATGGAGCCTCCAGCACCGACCTCCACCCGCAGAGCTGCACTCCACATAGAGAATAATGGAGCCTCCAGCACCTACCTCCACCCACAGAGCCACACTCCACATAGAGAATAATGGAGCATCCAGGACCAACCTCCACCCGCAGAGCCGCACTCCACCTAGAGAATTATGGAGCCTCCAGCACCGACCTCCACCCGCAGAGCTGCACTCCACATAGAGAATAATGGAGCCTCCAGCACCTACCTCCACCCACAGAGCCGCACTCCACATAGAGAATAATGGAGCCTCCAGCACCGACCTCCACCTGCAGAGCCGCACTCCACATAGAGAATAATGGAGCCTCCAGCACCAACCTCCACCCGCAGAGCCGCACTCCACATAGAGAAAAATGGAGCCTCCGGCACCGAACTCCACCCGCAGAGCCGCACTCCACATAGAGAATAATGGAGCCTCCAGCACCGAACTCCACCCGCAGAGCCGCACTCCACATAGAGAATAATGGAGCCTCCAGCACCGACCTCCACCCGCAGAGCCGCACTCCACATAGAGAATAATGGAGCCTCCAGCACTTACCTCCACCCGCAGAGCCGCACTCCACATAGAGAATAATGGAGCCTCCAGCACCGACCTCCACCCGCAGAGCCGCACTCCACATAGAGAATAATGGAGCCTCCAGCACCGACCTCCACCCGCAGAGCCGCACTCCACATAGAGAAAAATGGAGCCTCCGGCACCGACCTCCACCCGCAGAGCCGCACTCCACATAGAGAATAATGGAGCCTCCAGCACCGACCTCCACCCGCAGAGCCGCACTCCACATAGAGAATAATGGAGCCTCCAGCACTTACCTCCACCCGCAGAGCCGCACTCCACATAGAGAAAAATGGAGCCTCCGGCACCGAACTCCACCCGCAGAGCCGCACTCCACATAGAGAATAATGGAGCCTCCAGCACCGACCTCCACCCGCAGAGCCGCACTCCACATAGAGAATAATGGAGCCTCCAGCACTTACCTCCACCCGCAGAGCCACACTCCACATAGAGAATAATGGAGCCTCCAGCACCGACCTCCACCCGCAGAGCCGCACTCCACATAGAGAATAATGGAGCCTCCAGCACCGACCTCCACCCGCAGAGCCGCACTCCACATAGAGAATAATGGAGCGTCCGGCACCGAAATCCACCCGCAGAGCCGCACTCCACATAGAGAATAATGGAGCCTCCAGCACCGACCTCCACCCGCAGAGCCGCACTCCACATAGAGAATAATGGAGCGTCCGGCACCTACCTCCACCCGCAGAGCCACACTCCACATAGAGAATAATGGAGCCTCCAGCACTTACCTCCACCCGCAGAGCCACACTCCACATAGAGAATAATGGAGCCTCCAGCACCGACCTCCACCCGCAGAGCCGCACTCCACATAGAGAATAATGGAGCCTCCAGCACCGACCTCCACCCGCAGAGCCGCACTCCACATAGAGAATAATGGAGCCTCCGGCACCGAAATCCACCCGCAGAGCCGCACTCCACATAGAGAATAATGGAGCCTCCAGCACCGACCTCCACCCGCAGAGCCGCACTCCACATAGAGAATAATGGAGCCTCCGGCACCTACCTCCACCCGCAGAGCCGCACTCCACATAGAGAATAATGGAGCGTCCGGCACCTACCTCCACCCGCAGAGCCACACTCCACATAGAGAATAATGGAGCCTCCAGCACCGACCTCCACCCGCAGAGCTGCACTCCACATAGAGAATAATGGAGCCTCCAGCACCTACCTCCACCCACAGAGCCACACTCCACATAGAGAATAATGGAGCATCCAGGACCAACCTCCACCCGCAGAGCCGCACTCCACCTAGAGAATTATGGAGCCTCCAGCACCGACCTCCACCCGCAGAGCTGCACTCCACATAGAGAATAATGGAGCCTCCAGCACCTACCTCCACCCACAGAGCCGCACTCCACATAGAGAATAATGGAGCCTCCAGCACCGACCTCCACCTGCAGAGCCGCACTCCACATAGAGAATAATGGAGCCTCCAGCACCAACCTCCACCCGCAGAGCCGCACTCCACAAAGAGAATAATGGAGCCTCCAGCACCGACCTCCACCCGCAGAGCCGCACTCCACATAGAGAATAATGGAGCCTCCAGCATTGACCTCCACCCGCACTCCACATAGAGAATAATGGGGCCTCCAGCACCGACCTCCACCAACAGAGCCGCACTCCACATAGAGAATAATGGAGCCTCCAGCACCGACCTCCACCCGCAGAGCCGCACTCCACATAGAGAATAATGGAGCCTCCAGCACCAACCTCCACCCGCAGAGCCGCACTCCACATAGAGAATAATGGAGCCTCCGGCACCGAACTCCACCCGCAGAGCCGCACTCCACATAGAGAATAATGGAGCCTCCAGCACCGACCTCCACCCGCAGAGCCGCACTCCACATAGAGAATAATGGAGCCTCCAGCACCAACCTCCACCCGCAGAGCCGCACTCCACATAGAGAAAAATGGAGCCTCCGGCACCGAACTCCACCCGCAGAGCCGCACTCCACATAGAGAATAATGGAGCCTCCAGCACCGAACTCCACCCGCAGAGCCGCACTCCACATAGAGAATAATGGAGCCTCCAGCACCGACCTCCACCCGCAGAGCCACACTCCACATAGAGAATAATGGAGCCTCCAGCACTTACCTCCACCCGCAGAGCCACACTCCACATAGAGAATAATGGAGCCTCCAGCACCGACCTCCACCCGCAGAGCCGCACTCCACATAGAGAATAATGGAGCCTCCAGCACCGACCTCCACCCGCAGAGCCGCACTCCACATAGAGAATAATGGAGCCTCCGGCACCGAAATCCACCCGCAGAGCCGCACTCCACATAGAGAATAATGGAGCCTCCAGCACCGACCTCCACCCGCAGAGCCGCACTCCACATAGAGAATAATGGAGCGTCCGGCACCTACCTCCACCCGCAGAGCCACACTCCACATAGAGAATAATGGAGCCTCCAGCACTTACCTCCACCCGCAGAGCCACACTCCACATAGAGAATAATGGAGCCTCCAGCACCGACCTCCACCCGCAGAGCCGCACTCCACATAGAGAATAATGGAGCCTCCAGCACCGACCTCCACCCGCAGAGCCGCACTCCACATAGAGAATAATGGAGCCTCCGGCACCGAAATCCACCCGCAGAGCCGCACTCCACATAGAGAATAATGGAGCCTCCAGCACCGACCTCCACCCGCAGAGCCGCACTCCACATAGAGAATAATGGAGCCTCCGGCACCTACCTCCACCCGCAGAGCCGCACTCCACATAGAGAATAATGGAGCGTCCGGCACCTACCTCCACCCGCAGAGCCACACTCCACATAGAGAATAATGGAGCCTCCAGCACCGACCTCCACCCGCAGAGCCGCACTCCACATAGAGAATAATGGAGCGTCCGGCACCTACCTCCACCCGCAGAGCCACACTCCACATAGAGAATAATGGAGCCTCCAGCACCGACCTCCACCCGCAGAGCTGCACTCCACATAGAGAATAATGGAGCCTCCAGCACCTACCTCCACCCACAGAGCCACACTCCACATAGAGAATAATGGAGCATCCAGGACCAACCTCCACCCGCAGAGCCGCACTCCACCTAGAGAATTATGGAGCCTCCAGCACCGACCTCCACCCGCAGAGCTGCACTCCACATAGAGAATAATGGAGCCTCCAGCACCTACCTCCACCCACAGAGCCGCACTCCACATAGAGAATAATGGAGCCTCCAGCACCGACCTCCACCTGCAGAGCCGCACTCCACATAGAGAATAATGGAGCCTCCAGCACCAACCTCCACCCGCAGAGCCGCACTCCACATAGAGAAAAATGGAGCCTCCGGCACCGACCTCCACCCGCAGAGCCGCACTCCACATAGAGAATAATGGAGCCTCCAGCACCGACCTCCACCCGCAGAGCCGCACTCCACATAGAGAATAATGGAGCCTCCAGCACTTACCTCCACCCGCAGAGCCGCACTCCACATAGAGAAAAATGGAGCCTCCGGCACCGAACTCCACCCGCAGAGCCGCACTCCACATAGAGAATAATGGAGCCTCCAGCACCGACCTCCACCCGCAGAGCCGCACTCCACATAGAGAATAATGGAGCCTCCAGCACTTACCTCCACCCGCAGAGCCACACTCCACATAGAGAATAATGGAGCCTCCAGCACCGACCTCCACCCGCAGAGCCGCACTCCACATAGAGAATAATGGAGCCTCCAGCACCGACCTCCACCCGCAGAGCCGCACTCCACATAGAGAATAATGGAGCGTCCGGCACCGAAATCCACCCGCAGAGCCGCACTCCACATAGAGAATAATGGAGCCTCCAGCACCGACCTCCACCCGCAGAGCCGCACTCCACATAGAGAATAATGGAGCGTCCGGCACCTACCTCCACCCGCAGAGCCACACTCCACATAGAGAATAATGGAGCCTCCAGCACTTACCTCCACCCGCAGAGCCACACTCCACATAGAGAATAATGGAGCCTCCAGCACCGACCTCCACCCGCAGAGCCGCACTCCACATAGAGAATAATGGAGCCTCCAGCACCGACCTCCACCCGCAGAGCCGCACTCCACATAGAGAATAATGGAGCCTCCGGCACCGAAATCCACCCGCAGAGCCGCACTCCACATAGAGAATAATGGAGCCTCCAGCACCGACCTCCACCCGCAGAGCCGCACTCCACATAGAGAATAATGGAGCCTCCGGCACCTACCTCCACCCGCAGAGCCGCACTCCACATAGAGAATAATGGAGCGTCCGGCACCTACCTCCACCCGCAGAGCCACACTCCACATAGAGAATAATGGAGCCTCCAGCACCGACCTCCACCCGCAGAGCTGCACTCCACATAGAGAATAATGGAGCCTCCAGCACCTACCTCCACCCACAGAGCCACACTCCACATAGAGAATAATGGAGCATCCAGGACCAACCTCCACCCGCAGAGCCGCACTCCACCTAGAGAATTATGGAGCCTCCAGCACCGACCTCCACCCGCAGAGCTGCACTCCACATAGAGAATAATGGAGCCTCCAGCACCTACCTCCACCCACAGAGCCGCACTCCACATAGAGAATAATGGAGCCTCCAGCACCGACCTCCACCTGCAGAGCCGCACTCCACATAGAGAATAATGGAGCCTCCAGCACCAACCTCCACCCGCAGAGCCGCACTCCACAAAGAGAATAATGGAGCCTCCAGCACCGACCTCCACCCGCAGAGCCGCACTCCACATAGAGAATAATGGAGCCTCCAGCATTGACCTCCACCCGCACTCCACATAGAGAATAATGGGGCCTCCAGCACCGACCTCCACCAACAGAGCCGCACTCCACATAGAGAATAATGGAGCCTCCAGCACCGACCTCCACCCGCAGAGCCGCACTCCACATAGAGAATAATGGAGCCTCCAGCACCAACCTCCACCCGCAGAGCCACACTCCACATAGAGAATAATGGAGCCACCAGCACCAACCTCCACCCGCAGAGCCACACTCCACATAGAGAATAATGGAGCCTCCAGCACCGACCTCCACCCGCAGAGCTGCACTCCACATAGAGAATAATGGAGCCTCCAGCACCTACCTCCACCCATAGAGCCACACTCCACATAGAGAATAATGGAGCCTCCAGCACCAACCTCCACCCGCAGAGCCGCACTCCACAAAGAGAATAATGGAGCCTCCAGCACCGACCTCCACCCGCAGAGCTGCACTCCACATAGAGAATAATGGAGCCTCCAGCACTGACCTCCACCCACAGAGCCACACTCCACATAGAGAATAATGGAGCCTCCAGCACCAACCTCCACCCGCAGAGCCACACTCCACATAGAGAATAATGGAGCCTCCGGCACTGACCTCCTCCCGCAGAGCCGCCCTCTACATAGAGAATAATGGAGTCTCCAGCACTGACCTCCACCCGCAGAGCCGCACTCCACATAGAGAATAATGGAGCCTCCAGCACTGACCTCCAACCGCAGAGCCACACTCCACATAGAGAATAATGGAGCCTCCAGCACCGACCTCCACCCGCAGAGCTGCACTCCACATAGAGAATAATGGCGCCTCCAGCACCGACCTCCACCTGCAGAGCCGCACTCCACATAGAGAATAATGGAGCCTCCAGCACCGACCTCCACCCGCAGAGCCGCACTCCACAAAGAGAATAATGGAGCCTCCAGCACCGACCTCCACCCGCAGAGCCGCACTCCACATAGAGAATAATGGAGCCTCCAGCACTTACCTCCACCCGCAGAGCCGCACTCCACATAGAGAATAATGGAGCCTCCGGCACCGACCTCCACCCGCAGAGCTGCACTCCACATAGAGAATAATGGAGCCTCCAGCACCGACCTCCACCCGCAGAGCCGCACTCCACATAGAGAATAATGGAGCCTCCAGCACTTACCTCCACCCGCAGAGCCACATTCCACATAGAGAATAATGGAGCCTCCAGCACCGACCTCCACCCGCAGAGCCGCACTCCACATAGAGAATAATGGAGCCTCCAGCACCGACCTCCACCCGCAGAGCCACACTCCACATAGAGAATAATGGAGCCTCCAGCACCGACCTCCACCCGCAGAGCTGCACTCCACATAGAGAATAATGGAGCCTCCAGCACCTACCTCCACCCATAGAGCCACACTCCACATAGAGAATAATGGAGCCTCCAGCACCAACCTCCACCCGCAGAGCCGCACTCCACAAAGAGAATAATGGAGCCTCCAGCACCGACCTCCACCCGCAGAGCTGCACTCCACATAGAGAATAATGGAGCCTCCAGCACTGACCTCCACCCACAGAGCCACACTCCACATAGAGAATAATGGAGCCTCCAGCACTTACCTCCACCCGCAGAGCCGCACTCCACATAGAGAAAAATGGAGCCTCCGGCACCGACCTCCACCCGCAGAGCCGCACTCCACATAGAGAATAATGGAGCCTCCAGCACCGACCTCCACCCGCAGAGCCGCACTCCACATAGAGAATAATGGAGCCTCCAGCACTTACCTCCACCCGCAGAGCCGCACTCCACATAGAGAAAAATGGAGCCTCCGGCACCGAACTCCACCCGCAGAGCCGCACTCCACATAGAGAATAATGGAGCCTCCAGCACCGACCTCCACCCGCAGAGCCGCACTCCACATAGAGAATAATGGAGCCTCCAGCACCGACCTCCACCCGCAGAGCCGCACTCCACATAGAGAATAATGGAGCGTCCGGCACCTACCTCCACCCGCAGAGCCACACTCCACATAGAGAATAATGGAGCCTCCAGCACTTACCTCCACCCGCAGAGCCACACTCCACATAGAGAATAATGGAGCCTCCAGCACCGACCTCCACCCGCAGAGCCGCACTCCACATAGAGAATAATGGAGCCTCCAGCACCGACCTCCACCCGCAGAGCCGCACTCCACATAGAGAATAATGGAGCCTCCGGCACCGAAATCCACCCGCAGAGCCGCACTCCACATAGAGAATAATGGAGCCTCCAGCACCGACCTCCACCCGCAGAGCCGCACTCCACATAGAGAATAATGGAGCGTCCGGCACCTACCTCCACCCGCAGAGCCACACTCCACATAGAGAATAATGGAGCCTCCAGCACTTACCTCCACCCGCAGAGCCACACTCCACATAGAGAATAATGGAGCCTCCAGCACCGACCTCCACCCGCAGAGCCGCACTCCACATAGAGAATAATGGAGCCTCCAGCACCGACCTCCACCCGCAGAGCCGCACTCCACATAGAGAATAATGGAGCCTCCGGCACCGAAATCCACCCGCAGAGCCGCACTCCACATAGAGAATAATGGAGCCTCCAGCACCGACCTCCACCCGCAGAGCCGCACTCCACATAGAGAATAATGGAGCCTCCGGCACCTACCTCCACCCGCAGAGCCGCACTCCACATAGAGAATAATGGAGCGTCCGGCACCTACCTCCACCCGCAGAGCCACACTCCAATAGAGAATAATGGAGCCTCCAGCACCGACCTCCACCCGCAGAGCCGCACTCCACATAGAGAATAATGGAGCGTCCGGCACCTACCTCCACCCGCAGAGCCACACTCCACATAGAGAATAATGGAGCCTCCAGCACCGACCTCCACCCGCAGAGCTGCACTCCACATAGAGAATAATGGAGCCTCCAGCACCTACCTCCACCCACAGAGCCACACTCCACATAGAGAATAATGGAGCATCCAGGACCAACCTCCACCCGCAGAGCCGCACTCCACCTAGAGAATTATGGAGCCTCCAGCACCGACCTCCACCCGCAGAGCTGCACTCCACATAGAGAATAATGGAGCCTCCAGCACCTACCTCCACCCACAGAGCCGCACTCCACATAGAGAATAATGGAGCCTCCAGCACCGACCTCCACCTGCAGAGCCGCACTCCACATAGAGAATAATGGAGCCTCCAGCACCAACCTCCACCCGCAGAGCCGCACTCCACATAGAGAAAAATGGAGCCTCCGGCACCGAACTCCACCCGCAGAGCCGCACTCCACATAGAGAATAATGGAGCCTCCAGCACCGAACTCCACCCGCAGAGCCGCACTCCACATAGAGAATAATGGAGCCTCCAGCACCGACCTCCACCCGCAGAGCCGCACTCCACATAGAGAATAATGGAGCCTCCAGCACTTACCTCCACCCGCAGAGCCACACTCCACATAGAGAATAATGGAGCCTCCAGCACCGACCTCCACCCGCAGAGCCGCACTCCACATAGAGAATAATGGAGCCTCCAGCACCGACCTCCACCCGCAGAGCCGCACTCCACATAGAGAAAAATGGAGCCTCCGGCACCGACCTCCACCCGCAGAGCCGCACTCCACATAGAGAATAATGGAGCCTCCAGCACCGACCTCCACCCGCAGAGCCGCACTCCACATAGAGAATAATGGAGCCTCCAGCACTTACCTCCACCCGCAGAGCCGCACTCCACATAGAGAAAAATGGAGCCTCCGGCACCGAACTCCACCCGCAGAGCCGCACTCCACATAGAGAATAATGGAGCCTCCAGCACCGACCTCCACCCGCAGAGCCGCACTCCACATAGAGAATAATGGAGCCTCCAGCACTTACCTCCACCCGCAGAGCCACACTCCACATAGAGAATAATGGAGCCTCCAGCACCGACCTCCACCCGCAGAGCCGCACTCCACATAGAGAATAATGGAGCCTCCAGCACCGACCTCCACCCGCAGAGCCGCACTCCACATAGAGAATAATGGAGCGTCCGGCACCGAAATCCACCCGCAGAGCCGCACTCCACATAGAGAATAATGGAGCCTCCAGCACCGACCTCCACCCGCAGAGCCGCACTCCACATAGAGAATAATGGAGCGTCCGGCACCTACCTCCACCCGCAGAGCCACACTCCACATAGAGAATAATGGAGCCTCCAGCACTTACCTCCACCCGCAGAGCCACACTCCACATAGAGAATAATGGAGCCTCCAGCACCGACCTCCACCCGCAGAGCCGCACTCCACATAGAGAATAATGGAGCCTCCAGCACCGACCTCCACCCGCAGAGCCGCACTCCACATAGAGAATAATGGAGCCTCCGGCACCGAAATCCACCCGCAGAGCCGCATTCCACATAGAGAATAATGGAGCCTCCAGCACCGACCTCCACCCGCAGAGCCGCACTCCACATAGAGAATAATGGAGCCTCCAGCACCGACCTCCACCCGCAGAGCCGCACTCCACATAGAGAATAATGGAGCGTCCGGCACCTACCTCCACCCGCAGAGCCACACTCCACATAGAGAATAATGGAGCCTCCAGCACCGACCTCCACCCGCAGAGCTGCACTCCACATAGAGAATAATGGAGCCTCCAGCACCTACCTCCACCCACAGAGCCACACTCCACATAGAGAATAATGGAGCATCCAGGACCAACCTCCACCCGCAGAGCCGCACTCCACCTAGAGAATTATGGAGCCTCCAGCACCGACCTCCACCCGCAGAGCTGCACTCCACATAGAGAATAATGGAGCCTCCAGCACCTACCTCCACCCACAGAGCCGCACTCCACATAGAGAATAATGGAGCCTCCAGCACCGACCTCCACCTGCAGAGCCGCACTCCACATAGAGAATAATGGAGCCTCCAGCACCAACCTCCACCCGCAGAGCCGCACTCCACAAAGAGAATAATGGAGCCTCCAGCACCGACCTCCACCCGCAGAGCCGCACTCCACATAGAGAATAATGGAGCCTCCAGCATTGACCTCCACCCGCACTCCACATAGAGAATAATGGGGCCTCCAGCACCGACCTCCACCAACAGAGCCGCACTCCACATAGAGAATAATGGAGCCTCCAGCACCGACCTCCACCCGCAGAGCCGCACTCCACATAGAGAATAATGGAGCCTCCAGCACCAACCTCCACCCGCAGAGCCACACTCCACATAGAGAATAATGGAGCCACCAGCACCAACCTCCACCCGCAGAGCCACACTCCACATAGAGAATAATGGAGCCTCCAGCACCGACCTCCACCCGCAGAGCTGCACTCCACATAGAGAATAATGGAGCCTCCAGCACCTACCTCCACCCATAGAGCCACACTCCACATAGAGAATAATGGAGCCTCCAGCACCAACCTCCACCCGCAGAGCCGCACTCCACAAAGAGAATAATGGAGCCTCCAGCACCGACCTCCACCCGCAGAGCTGCACTCCACATAGAGAATAATGGAGCCTCCAGCACTGACCTCCACCCACAGAGCCACACTCCACATAGAGAATAATGGAGCCTCCAGCACCAACCTCCACCCGCAGAGCCACACTCCACATAGAGAATAATGGAGCCTCCGGCACTGACCTCCTCCCGCAGAGCCGCCCTCTACATAGAGAATAATGGAGTCTCCAGCACTGACCTCCACCCGCAGAGCCGCACTCCACATAGAGAATAATGGAGCCTCCAGCACTGACCTCCAACCGCAGAGCCACACTCCACATAGAGAATAATGGAGCCTCCAGCACCGACCTCCACCCGCAGAGCTGCACTCCACATAGAGAATAATGGCGCCTCCAGCACCGACCTCCACCTGCAGAGCCGCACTCCACATAGAGAATAATGGAGCCTCCAGCACCGACCTCCACCCGCAGAGCCGCACTCCACAAAGAGAATAATGGAGCCTCCAGCACCGACCTCCACCCGCAGAGCCGCACTCCACATAGAGAATAATGGAGCCTCCAGCACTGACCTCCACCCGCACTCCACATAGAGAATAATGGAGCCTCCAGCACTGACCTCCACCCGCACTCCACATAGAGAATAATGGGGCCTCCAGCACCGACCTCCACCCGCAGAGCCTCACTCCACATAGAGAATAATGGAGCCTCCGGCACCGACCTCCACCCGCAGAGCCGCACTCCACATAGAGAATAATGGAGCCTCCAGCACCGACCTCCACCCGCAGAGCCGCACTCCACATAGAGAATAATGGAGCCTCCAGCACCACACAGAGAATAATGGAGCCTCCAGCACCTACCTCCTCCCGCAGAGCCGCCCTCTACATAGAGAATAATGGAGCCTCCAGCACCGACCTCCACCCGCAGAGCCGCACTCCACATAGAGAATAATTGAGCCTCCAGCACCGACCTCCACCCGCAGAGCCGCACTCCACATAGAGAATAATGGAGCCTCCAGCACCACACAGAGAATAATGGAGCCTCCAGCACCTACCTCCTCCCGCAGAGCCGCCCTCTACATAGAGAATAGTGGAGCCTCCAGCACCGACCTCCACCCGCAGAGCCGCACTCCACATAGAGAATAATGGAGCCTCCAGCACCACACAGAGAATAATGGAGCCTCCAGCACCTACCTCCTCCCGCAGAGCCGCCCTTTACATAGAGAATAATGGAGCCTCCAGCACCGACCTCCACCCGCAGAGCCGCACTCCACATAGAGAATAATTGAGCCTCCAGCACCGACCTCCACCCGCAGAGCCGCACTCCACATAGAGAATAATGGAGCCTCCAGCACTGACCTCCACCCGCAGAGCCGCACTCCACATAGAGAATAATGGAGCCTCCAGCACTGACCTCCACCCGCAGAGCCGCACTCCACATAGAGAATAATGGAGCCTCCAGCACCGACCTCCACCCGCAGAGCCGCACTCCACATAGAGAATAATGGAGCCTCCAGCACTGACCTCCACCCGCAGAGCCGCACTACACATATAGAATAATGGAGCCTCCAGCACCGACCTCCACCCGCAGAGCCGCACTCCACATAGAGAATAATTGAGCCTCCAGCACCGACCTCCACCCGCAGAGCCGCACTCCACATATATGGCTGCTCTGTGCGCACAGGACCTGAGATGAGGTCACAGGAGGGGAGGAGTCAGTCAGTGACATTCCCGCCATTATGTCCCCTCACTACTGGCACAATTACCCCGCGCCGCCTTTTCTACACAGTGTTATGTGTGGAATGTAACGTGTGATTTCTCTGCTTGGAGACAAATAGACCCCACATATGAGGGAATTATCACCAGTTACCGGACATCTACTATATGGCGGCATATGATTGTGCTATCGACTCCATACCAGGAGCTAAAATGCCAAAATCTCATTTTTTTAACACCTTCCAGAGTCCAGCTCAGGCTCATATCCGGCCATTGTCATGCATGGTGTAAGACAGACTAAGTGCAACACAAAGGGATAAGGGGAAGGGGAGCCCAATGCTAGGGAAGCAGGGAGTGGAGACCCACTGGCACAACTAGAGTCACACTGTCTGCCTTAAGACCCTAAATAGGTTCTGCACCTATCGCCGAGCAGGATACCTAAGCCCTGCCAGACCCTAGCAGTAAGCCCTGCATAGGGATGGATAAAATGAGAACAATTCATCCCCACTACACTACAAACAACTGAGATAGATGAAAAAGGAGGGACTCCTATCTTTAGCAGACTCAGAGAGATAACACCAGAAAAGAAGGTAGCCCACTGCTGTAGCTTCAAGCTTTCACAAGAGAGGAATGGAAATAACACCCGCAACTCCAGGAAGTTGGGAGTTATAAACACTGAGATCCAGATGACACCATCAGCCGGGGGAGTTGGCTAATAATCAGAAAGCAACCTGCTGAGACCTTCTGCAGAAAGATGCAGTGCAACGGTCTGCAGCCTCTGACACATCCGTGACAGTATCCCTCCTTCTACGAGTGGCCTCTGGACACTCGAAACCAGGTTTCTCAGGATAAGAGATGTGCAACGAACAAACCAGCCTGGGGACAGTCACCTCTGATGCAGAAACCCACATCCTTTCCTCTGGACTATAACCCCTCCAATACACCAAGTATTGTAAGGAACTACGTCGGAGGCGAGAATCTACAATCCTCGAAATTTGAAACTCCGGGTTTCCATCAACCATTATTCGGGGAGTCGGTAGGGATGAGGGCTCAAGAGGTTCAACATATCTCTTTACTGACAGTCATACGTTTATACCTGTCTCCCAAGACCATGTTAGAAACAGGAAGTGGCAAAACAGGACCAGATGGGACAGGTATGTGGTACTTTAGAATGTGCACAAACATTGAAGGTAGACACTTTGTGACGCTTCAGGGATTTGGCAGCGTCCGAGAGTGGACCCTCTGGGTCACAGAACTGAGGCCCCCCGGGGCGAGCGCGCCAGGTGGAACCGACCGAAAATGGTTGGCTCCGCCGCAATACAGACAAAGACCTCCCGTCATTCTCTCTCTGCGCCGTTGCTCAGACAATCTTAAACGGTCTCTCTGCATGGGCTCAGGGGCGGTACTAGCAGAGGGTGCGGAGGAACGTGGAATGGGAGCTTGATACAGCCTAAAGGGTCTCTTTTCCCTAGCTGATTCGCGAGAATGTTCGAGAAACCGGAGATCTATATGGGTGGCCAGGGATATGAGATCCTCCAGGGTGGT
Source organism: Dendrobates tinctorius (assembly GCF_039654945.1). Lineage (NCBI taxonomy): Eukaryota > Metazoa > Chordata > Amphibia > Anura > Dendrobatidae > Dendrobates > Dendrobates tinctorius. The sequence continues at coordinate 2,655,392 of NW_027361893.1, read as the reverse complement.
GGGGGTATCCAGACCAGCAAGCTCGTCCTTTATTTTGCCAGAGAGACCTCTCCAGAAGGATCCAACCATGGCCTCATTATTCCACCCTAGTTCCGAAGACAGGGTCCGGAAGCGGATGGCATACTGTCCTAAAGTAAGGGAACCTTGACGGAGGTTAAAAAGAGCCTCAGTAGTAGAAGCCAACCGTCCTGGCTTGTCAAATACCTTGCGGAACATATCAAGAAAATTCTGGATAGTGGAAACCACAGGATTATCCCTTTCCCACAAAGGATTCACCCAGGCCAAAGCCTCCCCCTCAAGGTGGGACACTATAAACGCCACTTTGGCTCGATCTGAGGGGTATTGCTGGGGTAGAAGTTCAAAGTGCAGTCTGCACTGGTTCAAGAAACCCCGGCATAGCTTGGGATCCCCGCTATACCTGGGGGGCTTTCCCAGGCGAGATGGCGGGTGAGATGCTGGATCCCGGGGTTGGATAGAGGCGGCCGCAGAGGACTGTAGAGAAAGTAGTCGATCATCGACGGACGCCATGTAACTTAAGATGTGGGACTGGGCATCGTGCTACTGCGCGAGCTCCTGCTGGAGGCCTGCTAACAGAGGAGCATTCCCTGGGTCGGTGGTTTAAAGGGCAGAAAGCCGGGTGTCCATGGACTTCATGAAGGACAGTATCCGGGTCTGGTTTTCCCGTAAGAAAAGCAATTCCTTTTGCGTAGCGGCCGCAGCTCCAGTGGGGTCCATGGCCTGGTTATACTGTGACACTTCAGGGATTTGGCAGTGTCCGAGAGTGGACCCTCTGGGTCGCGGAACTGAGGCCCTTGGGGCGAGCGCGCCAGGTGGAACCGACCCCTATACAGGGACCGTTAGGGGCAGGCCCGCGGGGGTCAGACACCGGGACAGCTGGAACCAAGAGGGGTGGCTCGAAGGACAGGAGTGGCCACAGGCAGGACCAGGATACAGGACAGGAAACAAGGTACGGGACTCCGTGCGGTAAGCGCGGGGGGAGGCACGAAGCGGTTTAGCACCAGGAACAACTAGGATGACAGACAGACAGCAGGCAGGAGAACTGGACAGACACTGGGGAACGGAACTGAGATGGAGACCAGAGGGGACATAGGCTGCGGAACAAGGACCAGGCAGGACGGAAGACAGGCAGGGAGGCAGGAAATAGAACACAGTGGCAGAGACAACCAAGGCTGGGACAGGGGGAAACTACGAGACTGAGGGAAAGACTATAGACTAGCTATAGGCGGCCAGATTAACGTGTGTCTTCCCTGCACTAACCAGGCGTCCTCCCCTTATGGGAGACGCCTGATGTATCCCCTGCTGGCAGGTGATTGGCTGGCCGAGATCCGGCAGCCGCCCACCGCAGGGTTAAGAAATCAGACGGGCGCATGCCCACGACCTAAGGCGCATGTGCGGGACCGCAGCTGCCCAGGAGGAAGGAGGAGGAGGGAGCGCGCGTGAGCAGGGAGGAGCGCGGCAGGCTGGGTAAGAAGATGCAGCGGCGGGACCCGATGCTGGTGGGACGGCGGCGGGCACGGCCGCCGACGTTACACACTTGTTCAGCCACATCCTGAAGCAACCCCCACCACCGAAAATGACGAGAATGGAGATCCGCAATTGCCTTACCAACCGGGTGGCCAGCATGTACAGAGTTATGAAATTCTCTCATTACACTGCGGTGCAACTTAGATGGCATTAATAACCACCCCAAAGGGCAAGGTGGCAGGGGCGTCCCCCTGAGCCTCGAACACATCTCCCTCCAGGTCAGTGAACAAGGCTGAGATGCCCACCTCCTTCTGCAAAATTGGGGCAGGGTCCTCAAAGCCAGACAAAAAGGTTGGTAAGATCCCTGTAGATCTAGCAGAAGGGAAACGTTTAGGCAGCTACCATGTCAGTAAATTCTCCTGTTACGGGCTTGCGGAACGCACCAAATAATATAAGATGGTATAGAGGTGCGTTCGCAGCCCGGGGTCCACCGGGCAGAGATGTTAACTGCTGCTAGGTAATGACGGAGTACTAACTAGACACCGGCGGGTTAACCGCTGACCCGGTGTGTACAGGAGTGAATTTAGTTACCTCACTGAGCCACTGGAACAAGTGCGAGAGCCTGTTTATCCTCACAGGACTCGGCAGAAGATCGCTAGAGCTAAGACACAGGACTCTGCCCCAAGGACACAGGGTTAGAGCCCCTATAGTCCCACTAGCGCTCAGCACCACAACAGCGATGCGTGGATAGACACTTATAGAATGCTGTGCCCTGTTAGCAGTCACAGGGTGCAGCTGCACGTTGCTTACCGCACTATGCGTGTACAGCGCAACTCTGGCAGACGCCACTAACCAGCCTAGGATCAGAACTGGAAAGCGCATAGGACGCACACGGCGCCACTCTAAGGGATGCTGCAGTACCTGCAGTAGCTTAGTGCCTTAGGTAGAGTGGCGCACTCTGCCGCTAGCATGTGTGAGGAGCTGGGAGCACTTCGGTGATAGGCAGTGCCACAACTCGGCGCTGACTCAGGACTCTAAACCCTACCAACATGCGTATCAAAGGGAAGGAGTTTCATAAGGAGTCATTCAGCGGTTCACAAGCATCCAACATCACACACATCACTACCAATTACTGTCTATACTAGCGCATGGCCGTGTGGCCATGCGACTTTTATAGCAGTGCCCTTCCGGGACCTTCCTAGTGGTCCAATGGGAGCAGCAATAGGACCTGAGCATGTGACCTTAGACCTCCAATGAGAGGACTTCCCACGGGCATGCTCAGTGGGCCGAAAAAAGGACTTGGTCCCAAGAGCTGCTCGCTGCTGGCTATTGCAGGTTACTATAGCTGAACCCTGATTGGCAGCAGTAACCAAGCCAACAGTAGTAGACCGAGCAAGACACCTGGAATGACGTCTTTGCTGAGCAGGCTCCTCTGCGGCTGGAGAGGAATGGGAGACCGCAGAAGGCAAGGGTCGGGATTCTTCTTGTGCAGAGGCAGGAACCCGAAGACAAACATTACCCCCACTCCTAGGGCCCCCTCTTCCCTGTGCCTCGCTATGCTCAAAGGCCGCAATGAGCAAGGGAGCACGAATATTTTCCACAGATTCCCAGGTCCTATCCTTTGGGCCATGACATGTCCAGTCCACCAGATAATATTTTTTGCCCTTTACAACCTTACACCCCACGATGGCGTTCACCTCGTACTCATCCGAGGACAAGCTTGATGTCCCGGTAGGCGACTCCAAAAACCAGGACATGTGAATGGGCTTAAGGAGGGACACGTGGAAGGTATCAGTGAAACACAGATGTGGAGGAAGAGCCAGATGGTAGACTACAGGGTTAACCTGTTCGAGGACCAATATAGCGAGGCGCAAACTTAGTGGACTCAACCCGCAGCCTGATATTACGGGCGGAGAGCCACACTAAGTTGCCAGGGGCGAAGGTCGGAGCAGGGCGCCGGTGTGCATCCGCGGAGACCCTCATTCTTTCCTTGGAGGCCAGGATGGCATCCTGGGTGCGGTCCCAAATATCACGTGCCTCCACCGCCCAGTCTGCCACCCTAGAGTTGGTGGAGGACATGGACATGGGCACAGGGACGCACGGATGCTGGCCGTAATTAAGGAGAAATAGGGTCTGACCAGTGGAATTGGCCACAGCGTTGTTCAAGGTAAACTCCGCCAATGGCAGCAAGGATGCCCAGTCACCCTGCCTGGCAGAGACAAAATGTCGTAGGTGTGTGACCAAGGTCTGGTTGGACCTCTCTACCAACCCGTTCGTCTCAGGATGAAAGGCCGAGGAGAGATTCAGCTCAATGCTGAGCAAGCGACAGAGGTCTCTCAAAAACCGAGATGCAAACTGGGGACCCTGGTCACTGACGATCTTGTCCGGCATGCCGTGTAGGCGAAAGACGTGTTTGATGAACAGCGCTGCCAGGCCCCGTGAAGAAGGTAGCCGAGAGAGAGGCACCAGGTGCACTATTTTAGTGAAATGGTCGGTGACGACCCAGATAACCGTGCTGCCACCGGACTTGGTCGGTATGGACTTCGTGGTGGGCCTACCCATCTTCCAGGGCCTGTCCGCCATCGGCAGGGGGTAAAGCAGCCCAGCCGGCCATTGCCGAGGATACCTATTGATGGCGCAGGAGACGCATGCCGATATGGTCTCCGACGTCACGGGCCATATGCAGCCACCAGTATGTCCTCGCCAGGAGCTCAGATGTCAGCTTTGTCCCAAAGTGTCCCCCCACCCTGGACGCGTGAGCCCAAGAGAGAACCTCCGGTTGTAGACGGGCAGGAACAAAAGTCTTGCCCGGAGGTATTGACTCGAGGGCGACCGGAGCCACTTTCCTCAGGCTCTCAGAAGGGACAATTAACCGAGGCTCTGTCTCCTCCTCCGATGACACTACGGAACGAAAGAGAGTATCGGCATGGATATTCTTCTCCCCAGAAAGAAAATGGAGGGTAAAGTGAAACCGGGAGAAGAACAGGAACCATCTGGCCTGCGAGAGTTTAGCTGCTGGGCTGTCTGCAAGTATACCAAGTTCTTGTGGTTGGTATATACCTGGAAGGGGAACCAAGCCCCCTCCAGGAGATGTCTCCACTCTGAGAAGGCCAACTTCATTGCCAGCAACTCCCTGTTCCCGATGGAATAGTTCCTCTCCGCCAGCGCAAAGGTCTTGGAGAGAAAGAAGCAAGGATGCTTCCAACCTTGAGCGTCCTTCTGGAAGAGGACCGCTCCGGCACCGACGGAAGAGGCATCCACCTCCAAGATAAAGGGTTTGTCCACATCGGGACGATGTAGAATGGGAGCGCTGGCAAAATGGGACTTGATGGAGGTGAAGACCTTGGAGACCTGTTCCGACTTGGGATTGGCTCCCTTCTTGGTGAGGGCAACCAAGGGACCCACCAAGGTAGAGAAGTGGGGGATGAACTGGCAATAGTAATTCACAAACCCTTTAAAGCACTGCACCGCTTTAAGAGAGTGGGATTCTTGCCAGTCCATTACCGCCTGCAATTTGGCAGTATCCATAGCCAAACCCTGGGCAGAGATAGAATCATAGAATCGTAGAGTTGGAAGGGACCTCCTGGGCCATCTGGTCCAACCGCCTGCTCAAAAGCAGGATTCGCTAAATCATCCCAGACAGATGTCTGTCCAGCCTCTGTTTGAAGGCTTCTATTGAAGGAGAACTCGCCACCTCTCGTGGCAGCCTGTTCCAATCATTGATCACTAACTGTCAAAAAGTTTTTTCTAATATCTAATCTGTGTCTCCTCCCATTCAGTTTCATCCCATTGCTTCTAGTCTTTCCTTGTGCAAATGAGAATAAAGATGATCCTTCTACAATGTGAGAGCCCTTGAGATATTTGTAGACAGCTATTAAGTCTCCTCTCAGTCTTCCTCTTTTGCAAGCTAAACATTCCCAAATCCTGTAACCTTTCCTCATAAGACAGGGTTTGCAGACCGGTGACCATTCTGGTCGCTCTTTTCTGAACTTGCTCCAGTTTGTTGATGTCTTTTTTAAAATGTGGTGCCCAAAACTGGACACAGTATTCCAGATGAGGTCTGACCAAAGAGGAGTAGAGGGCAATAATAAGATGATATAGCCCAGGAACGGCAAGGACTCGTGCTCAAACAGGCACTTCTCCAACTTGGCGTAGAGGGAGTTGGCTCGTAGGCGGGCGAAGATTTTGCCAACCTCTCTCCGATGGGGGTACATATCTGGTGAGAAGATGAGAATGTCATCCAAATAGACAACCACCGAGGTGGAGAGCATATCCCGAAAGATAGCATTGACAAAGTCCTGGAAGATGGCTGGAGCATTACAAAGACCAAAGGGCATGACCAGATACTCACAATGTCCATCCCTGGTGTTAAATGCCATCTTCCATTCGTCCCCCTCACGGATGCGTATCAGGTTATAGGCCCCCCATCTAATTTGGTGAAAACCATCACTCCCCGTAATCTATCGAACAGTTCCGATGTCAGGGGCAGAGGATAGTTGTTAACGGTGATGGCGTTAAGACCCCTGTAATCGATGCAGGGACCTAGTTCTCCATTCCTCTTCTGGAAGAAGAAGAATCCCGCCCCCGCTGGTGACACTGACTTCCTAATGAATCCTCTTGCCAGATTCTCCCTGATGTATTGAGACATGGCCTCCGTCTCCGGGAGAGACAGGGGGTAGACTCCACCCCGGGGAGGCTCAGCACAAGGCAAGAGGTCAATAGGACAGTCATAGGGGAGATGTGGTCGAAGGGTTTCAGCTGCCTTTTTGGAGAACACGTCTGCATACTGTCAATAGTGTTTGGGGAACTGCGGGGACCTCGGTGGAGGCAACCTGGATGCACTCCCTCAGACACCTACCCTCACATGATTTATTCCACCCTAGAATTCTCCCCGAGGACCACTCTATATGGGGGGAATGATACCGCAACCAGGGGACTCCTAGAAGGACCTGATCGATTCCCTGGGGCATGACGAGGAGGGATATAGTCTCCTGATGAGAGGGAGACACTGAGAGTATCAATGGAGTGGTCTGGTGGGTAATCTGTAAGGGCAGAGTCGGGCCGTTCACGACTCTGATGGTGACTAGCTTAGATATCATAACCAGGGGTATTGCGTGCCATTGAGCAAAGGCAAATGACCTAAAATTGCCCTCCGCTCCGGAATCCACGCAAACCTCCACCGCCAGAGTGCAAGAACCAAACTCAAGTGTCCCCTTAAAGGACAGCTTGGAGGAAAAGCCGCAGATTCTAGTGAGCCACCTCCTATGGCCACTAGATGTGAGCGTTCTTCCCGGCCATTGTGGGCACCGGTTGGCAAGGTGACCAGACTGCCGGCAAACATGACAGCTCACAGGAGCTCGAGCGGACCGGGGCCTGGATCCCGTAGGGACGCCCGATCGGGAGATTCCTCAGGTTTAGCAAAGCTAGGTGCCAACCTAAACCTCTGCCTACAGTTGTGGCCAAAAGTATTGACACCCCTGCAATTCTGTCAGATAATACTCAATTTCTTCCTGAAAATTACTGTAAACACAAACACAAACACTCTTTGGTATTATTATCTTCATTTAATTTGTCTTAAATGAAAAAACACAAAAGAGAATGAAGCAAAAAGCAAAACATTGATCATTTCACACAAAACTCCAAAAATGGGCCAGACAAAAGTATTCGCACCCGCAGCCTAATACTTGGTTGCACAACCTTTAGTCAAAATAACTGCGACCAACCTCTTCCGGTAACCATCAATGAGTTTCTTACAATGCTCTGCTGGAATTTTAGACCATTCTTCTTTGGCAAACCGCTGCAGGTCCCTGATATTTGAAGGGTGCCTTCTCCAAACTGCCATATTTAGATCTCTCCACAGGTGTTCTATGGGATTCATGTCTGGACTCATTGCTGGCCACCTTAGAAGTCTCCAGTGCTTTCTCTCAAACCATTTTCTAGTGCTTTTTGCAGTGTGTTTTGGGTCATTGTCCTGCTGGAAGACCCATGACCTCTGAGGGAGACCCAGCTTCTCACACTGGGCCCTACATTATGCTGCAAAATTTGTTGGTAGTCTTCAGACTTCACAATGCCATGCACACGGTCAAGCAGTCCAGTGCCAGAGGCAGCAAAGCAACCCCAAAACATCAGGGAACCTCCGCCATGTTTGACTGTAGGGACCGTGTTCTTTTCTTTGAATGCCTCTTTTTTTCTCCTGTAAACTCTATGTTGATGCCTTTGCCCAAAAAGCTCTACTTTTGTCTCATCTGACCAGAGAACATTCTTCCAAAACGTTTTAGGCTTTTTCAGGAAAGTTTTGGCAAACTCCTGCCTGGCTTTTTTGTGTCTCGGGGTAAGAAGTGGGGTCTTCCCGGGTCTCCTACCATACAGTCCCTTTTCATTCAGACGCCGACGGGGGCAGGGCAGCTTGAACTTGTTTGGATGTTAGTCGAGGTTCTTTATCCAACATCCGCACAATCTTGCGTTGAAATCTCTTGTCAATTTTTCTTTTCCGTCCACATCTAGGGAGGTTAGCCACAGTGCCATGGGCTTTAAACTTCTTGATGACACTGCGCACGGTAGACACAGGAACATTCAGGTCTTTGGAGATGGACTTGTAGCCTTGAGATTGCTCATGCTTCCTCACAATTTGGTTTCTCAAGTCCTCAGACAGTTCTTTGGTCTTCTTTCTTTTCTCCATGCTCAATGTGGTACACACAAGGACACAGGACAGAGGTTGAGTCAACTTTAATCCTTGTCAACTGGCTGCAAGTGTGATTTAGTTATTGCCAACACCTGTTAGGTGCCATAGGTAAGTTACAGGTGCTCTTAATTACACAAATTAGAGAAGCATCACATGATTTTTCAAACAGTGCCAATACTTTTGTCCACCCTCTTTTTTATGTTTGGTGTGGAATTACTTCCAATTTGGCTTTAGGACAATTCTTTTTGTGTTTTTTCATTTAAGACAAATTAAATGAAGATAATAATACCAAAGAATATGTGTTTGCAATCATTTTCAGGAAGAAACTGAGTATTATCTGACAGAATTGCAGGGGTGTCAATACTTTTGGCAACAACTGTATATTGGGACCACTCCAACCTTCGCTCGGCAAAGCAAAGATCTAAACGGGCGGAGACGGTGATAAGCTCCTCCAGTGTGGCAGGAATCTCCCTGGTGTCCAGGGCATCCTTCACATGGTCAGCCAAACCTCTCCAGAATGCCAGAATGAGGACCTCATCTGGCCACTCCAACTCAGAGGCCAGCGTCCGGAACTGGATGGCAAAGTGGCTGACCATGGACGAGCCCTGTGACAATGCCAGCAGACGGAGCGCGGTGTCATGGGTGACTCGCGGTCCCAGGAAGACCTGCTTCAGAGTGCCCAAGAACTGCGATGCACTCTGTACCACATGATCACCACGCTCCCACAGCGGTGTGGCCCACTCCAAAGCCCTACCCGACAAGAGGGAAATAATAAATCCCACCTTAGCCTGCTCGGAGAGGAATCGTGCAGCCTGCAGCTCCAGCTGTATAGTGCACTGGCTCATGAAACCCCTACAAGAAACACTATCGCCCGAGATCTTCGTGGGCAACGCGAGGCGGGACAAAGTCGGAGCAGGGATGGCAGTGGATACATGGGAGACAGCTTCCGTGGCTGCCTGAACGGTGAACACGGTAAGATCCACAGCTGAGGTTGAGCGCTCGAGAGCCACCAACCTGCCCTCCAGCTGCTGGCTGTACCTAGGCAGTGCCACAACTCGGCGCTGACTCAGGACTATAAACCCTACCAACATGCGTATCAAAGGGAAGGAGTTTCATAATGAGTCATTCAGCGGTTCACAAGCATCCAACATCACACACATCACTACCAATTACTGTCTATACTAGCGCATGGCCATGAGACTTTTATAGCAGCGTCCTTCCGGGACCTTCCTAGTGGTCCAATGGGAGCAGCAATAGGACCTGAGCATGTGACCTCAGACCTCCAATGAGAGGACTTCCCACGGGCATGCTCAGTGGGCCGAAAGAAGAACTTAGTCCCAAGAGCTGCTCGCTGCTGGCTATTGCAGTTTACTATAGCTGAACCCTGATTGGCAGCAGTAACCAACGAGCAAGATGCCAGGAAAGACGTCTTTGCTGAGCAGGCTCCTCTGCGGCCGGAGAGGAATGGGAGACCGCAAGGCAAGGGTAGGGATTCTTCCTGTGCAGAGGCAGGAACCCAATGCCTAACATCCCCACTTCACAATCTCTCCAAGGTATGTAAGTAGCAATCAAATAACAAAAAGCTTTCTATTGATTTTTGCCTTTTTGTATGGAGGTGGTATTTGACTCGTTGTTCTACATTGGACAATAAATTTTCATTTGAGTGCCCAAGCTTTTTGTTACGAGACGTGAATGTACATTCCAACTTCTTGGGTTCCTCTAAATCCACCGGTATAGGTTAACCCCCAGACCTTTCATCCAACACAGGGATCTTGTCCCAGAAAGAGGACTCAGAAGTAGGTGGTCTTACCCATCTGTCTCGCAGGTGTGGCGCCCCTGAGGGTTCAGAGGTACTGCACCTCAACCAGAGGTGTGGTATCCCACTTTCCAGGTAAGGTGGAGGCACCTCACAGGACTCACACACCTGCATCCAACACTCACTTATAGCAGCAGGGCACTCTGCATGGACCCTAAAGGAGGAGGATCTCATCCCTGCTGGGCAGTGAAAGGGTGTTAGGAGGTGGGTGGAGTTAGTAGGATGAGAGTGGGAGAAGAGAGCGAGTCAGCAGTCTCCCCTTAGGGGAGGAAGTGAGAGGACGTGTGCAGCAGCTCCCTGTCAGCAGGGGCTGCTGGAAGAAGTACTGGTACAGAGAGAAGGACTGAAGGAAGCTCCCTGAAGGGGAAAGGGATTCCCAGAGGCATGGGCTGAGAAAGTGCTGCCCGTGAGGCTCGTTCCAAACTGACAGCCATCAGGTGGGGGATATCCAGGTCGCAGAAGGGTCTCGGCCCCTAGCCTAGTGGAGCGCACAACAGGACTCAGTTAGCAAGCCGACAGCAACATTAGGCAATTTTAGGGGCCACAGCCAACAACAACAGTTATCTTCTCCGGAAGTGCAGCCAGAAAGGATCAAGGAAACGCATTATCCGACAGGGCACGCAGCTGCTGACCTGGGACACTGACTGTGATGCGCTGGGAAGGAAGAGGAATAGGAATCAGCAAACTGAGAATGCCAGGGAAGGCATATACTGACAGGGAGTTCTGGAAAAGTGTTCTCTATCCGCCTGGAAGTTGGCTGGATCCCTCGCCTGGAGGACGCAGCACCAAGCGGGCACTACCGGCTCTTGAAAACTGTAAGTAAAGCTTTGGAGCTGCATTCAGATTTGTCTTCTGCATTCTTCCTGCGTCACCTACTCAGAGCTGCTACATCTCTTGCTTCACACTACATCATCATCTTTCATCTGCCCTGGGAAAAAAGCTCTGCCTGTGGAGAGCTATTCCAACCCTGCTGCATCACACCATCAGTCCCAGAGGATCTGCACTGCAGCGCTGGTCGCCTCTGACCGGAAACCACAGGTGGCGTCGTGAACACTTTACAAACTCTTTATTTTTCATCCCTTGTAAATATCCTTTTTTATTGGACGCCCATGGCCACGGACCGGGTCACCACCACTGTGATACTGTCCCTTTAAGAAGTGGCCCAGTACCGAGTACCCCACTTGCCCTGGCGGGCGCTTCACAGACTTCTATCCACCCAAATATCTAAGGACATGGCAGCCTTCAATGGCACAGGACTTTCATATACTGCTAAAGCATCCTTTAACCTTTCAGTGATGCCCTAAAGGAATTGGCTTCTAAGAGCCCGTCAGTCCATTTGGTATCAGTTTACCACCTGCGGAATTCAGAGCTATAAGTCTCCACTGAACGATTCCCTTGCTGAATGCGACACAGCCTGGATTCAGCCAAGGAAATACAGTCAGCATCATGATAGATAAGGGCTAGAGTCCTAAAAAAAACTCCTCCACAGACTGCAGACACATAGAATCCTTTGGTGGATGGAGAAAAAGGCCCAGGACTGAGGTTCCCTTTGCCACAGTGAAATAACAGTTCCTACTTGTTGCTCCTCTTCTCCAGAGGAGTAACGAAGAAGTTTAACGTACAATTTGCATGCCTCCTTAAACACAAAAAACTGGTACCTACTCCCAGAAAACCTGTCTGTGAGGGCAATTTTGGGATCAAGCTAGACCCACCTATCTGCAGGGTCCGCCACAATAGGATCCTGCAGCCGCTGTCCCTGATGCTGAACTTCAGAACAAAGGTCAGTCACGTCCAGTGCCAACCTCTGCAGCTGCTCTGCTAGCAACAGAATCCATGAATCCAGCAAAAGAATAAGAAACATAGAAAAAAAACAAAAAGTGTCAGATTTTTTAATTTTTTTTTTTCCTCTTGCAAATGTGAACGGCAGGTGATAGGCTGTCTTACACCTTGTGTGACATTAAGTGCAACAAAAAAGGATAAGGGGAAGGGGAGCAGGGAGTGGAGACCCATAGAAGTGGAGACCCCTCGATCATTACCCAGACTTAGGCGTTTCCCGACATCTTAGATGAGGAGGGACAAGAAGGACAGTCCATTTTCCAGTGTCCTGGGTTTCCACAGCAAAAGTACAGCTGGTTATCTCTGCGGCATCTCCTCTCTCTCTTTGACAGAGATGGCTCCCACCTCCATGAGTTCAGTAGGCGAAGATGTGCCCCCTGAGCTGGAGTATACAGGGGTTTCCGGATGCATCACCCCTCTGGCACAGAGCCTACAGTCCATAAGGACGGCCTGGGTAATGGCGTCCTCCAGGGAATCCGGGGGAGGATGCAAGGCCAAAGCATTCTGCAAACGGTTTGACACACCTCTGTAGAACAGCCCTTTAAGTTGTTATCATTCCAGGATATTTCAGCCGCCCAGCCTCTGAACTCGGAACAAAACCACTCAGCAGACTGCTTCCCCTGTGTCACACTCATCACCATATCCTCAGCTAGACGCACTCGATCAGGCTCATCATAAATATGCCCAAGAGCCTCAAAAAACAGATCCACAGACATATGTTCTGGAGCGGAGGGAGAGAGAGAAGAAGCCCAAGCCTGTAGAGCCCCTTAATAAAGAAATAATTATTCCCACCCTCTGGCTTTCATTCCCAGAGATGCACAGATGCAGAGATAAAAACAATTTGCACCCATCTTTGAACACCCTGAATAATTTTTTATCCCCAGAAAAGGTGTCAGGCAACTTATCATGTGGTTCAGGGGAGATTAAGGAAACATCTGTGGTACCCTCACCCCAAGCCCCAGAAGGAAAAGAACCCTGCATGGCGACAACAACCTCTCTCTGAACCTGTTGATGCAACTGAATCAGGGTTAACTGCTCCACAGATGTTTTTGCATCATTTGATTGAGGCTTTTCAATCAAGAGAGAGAGCATGCAGCAGATCCATGACCAAAGGAAAAAAAAGGTGCAAAATATCATTTAAATGTTCTGGTCAGTGATAATATCAAGAACCCTGCTGTAGACACGTGACCACTGGAGGGAGTGACCGGAGGCAGAGCCAGACGCCGAGCAACGGCCGTGACAGGCGTAGCCGGAGAATAGTCTGAACGTGTCAAAGTCAAGCCGGGAGAGCGATAAAGTGCCAAAGGTTGAGATGCTAAGAGTGGTCAGGATGTAACAAAAAGGTCAGGAAGCCGGAGATTGCAATGCAGTACAAACGGGGCAGACAGGTTGGAAGTTAGAGTACCAGGCCGAAGGTCAGAGCCAGAACAGACAACAAGCACAGAGTCACAAGGCAAAACACAGAACAAGAAAACAGATCGGGTAATACACAAGAAAGCAATTGGACTAAACAGTATGCAAGCACACCAGGGGGTCAGACACACAGCCAAGACAGATGTATCACTGACAAAGATCCCCAGAAGGTGGATAAATATAGCCCTCCCCTAAACCAAAAGGAGGCCGTACAAAATTAACCCTGAGAGGTCAGGGAAGGAACCCTGTCCACAACCATGACATCACATCTATGTTCAGCTCTAATCCTGCCATCTCCACCATTCTCATTACACAAGTATAAAACATATAATACTGGTGGATAAAACAAGACTGAGCACAAGACCTTCACAGTCGTCTACACGTCATAGGGGAGATCTCATGACACCTTCTCTCCATCTACCTGATGATCCTGAGGAACACCTGGATCTTCTTGTTTACAGTCCTCTGGAAGTAGAGGACGGGGACATCTCTCTGGTGTTGTCCTCTTACTGGATAGATCTGGAGGAAACACAAACAGGGACTGAATTCATTCTTTACATACAGATAATTATAGGCCGTGTGTATTTAGTCCTGTCCATTACCTGATGATGTGAGGGGCTGGGGAACCTCCATTATGACGTTTTTGTACAGATCTCTGTGGTCTTCTAAATACTCCCACTCCTCCATGGAGAAATAGACGGCGACATCCTGACACCTTATAGGAACCTGACACATACAATGATACTATCATCCCCCCGATCCCTTCATAGTGTTAATATCCCAGCATTCCCAGCAGTGTCACCTCTCCAGTCAGCAGCTCAATCATCTTGTAGGTGAGTTCTAGGATCTTCTGGTCATCAGTGTCCTCATGTAACAAGGGGTGAGGTGGAGGCCCCGTGATTGGGGTCAAGGGTCTTCCCCATCCCTCAGACATAGGGTCGTGACAGCGCTCACTAGAGGTCTTCTTCACCACTGTGTAATCCTGGTTATGGAGAGACACATTAATAAATCACACTACAGAAATTCCCAGAGTCCTCACCTCTCCAGTTTTGTCCATCTGTTATTCCCATAGATAAGAATAATGTAATGTGACGTCATCAGAATCTCTCACCTCTCCAGTAAGCCGGAAGAGGATCTCTAAGGTGAGGTGTAATATTTTCTTTGCCATCTTGTATCTGTCCAAATCCATCGTTGATGAGGAAATCAGGAAAATTCTCTTTCATAGAAGATCTTCACTGAGAGGATCCGATATTGTAGAGACCTGAATGAGAAGATGAGCCGATGTAACATCATAGAAATCCTGTGTAATAATACAATTACTGGCGATAATAAGGGAAACATATGAGGAGATTAATTATTTTACAGTATTTAGTTTTCTTCTTTACATCTACTAATAAAACCTATATATTTAGGCCACAGACAACAAGCAATTTCTCCCTCGGAGTCGGCAGCTGAATACGTTTCTCATAGACTCATCTTCCATAACGCTAATTCTCGTCTCATTTACCGATACTGGAATCGGCATTAGCAATACTGCAGGAGATATTCATTACACGTGACAGGAGAAATAACTACTTCATGATGAGGACGACATCTTCATCTCCTACTACGGCTCTAGAAACATATTTGGCGAGAGTCCATCACTGACTCCATCCCCACCGGCCGTCTATATGAAGGTTTCCCGTCTTCCCCGCACTGTAATCTTCTATCACGTTAGATCTCAGCTCTGATTCACACACAGAAGTTTGAGGCTTTTATAAAAGGTTTTTTGTTTAAACACACACCACGGATATAAATGATCTGATCCCAAAGTCTCCATGTACAGTGTCTTATGGGATTTATTTCTGGCCTTAGACTTTCCTATATTACTAGAAAAACAAGAAAAGAGGGGCGTGGCCTAGCAGCATGTGAGGAGGACGTGGGTCTGCTGAGCTCCCACACACAGCTACTGATTACTGCCATTATATCCCCACAGCAGGTCAGTAACTAATCTGTGTGCATTCCTGAGACCTGCAGGTGCCGCTGGACAGAGACATTCAGCCTCTAGCCCTAAATCATGCCAAAAAAAGGTCAGAGAAGAGTGACTAGTGAGCTGGGGCCTGGGTCCCAAGATGGAGCTGCTAACACAGTGCGTGCTCTGGAGGAAGCAGCTGTAGACAGTGAGGCCAGTAACAGGGAGGTGGCAGCCCGGCTGAGACGCTTTGCTAGAGTGGAGGAGGCAGAGCGCGAGTCCCTCCAGGAGACAGATGGAGAGCTGGAGTAGGTGAATGTATGGATCCGGAGGTGGGAGAGAGGGGAGAGGAGGAGGCCACAGGCTCTGGAGGTCGGGAGAAGCAGGACGCTGCAGCCAGCTGGGGAGAACTAGTGGAGCAAAACAAAAGCCAGCTCCAAGCACTGCAGCTGCAAATGCCAACTGAACCTACTATCAAAGATGTGCTGATGGCAGTTATGCAGTGTGGGTCTGCTATTTCTTCTGTGCTCACTCAGCTGGGTTATTTACAAGAATCCATGCAAAATGTGAGGCATGAACTGCACACCGTTAAAGACAGAACCGGGCAACTTGAGAAACGAGTCGGAGTTGTGGAGGGTACTGTGTCTAAGTCAGCGCAGCATCATAAAGAACTTAAAAGAGATATGGTTGCTGTGTGGGCCAAAACTGATGACCTAGAGAACAGGTCTAGACGGAACAACGTCCGCATTGTTGGCATGCCTGAACGTTATGAAGGCAAAAATCCTACTGTTTTTATCGAAGCCTGGATTAAGTAGAAAATAGGAACTGATAATCTAACTCATTTATATGCTGTGGAACGTGCTCACAGGGTTCCTACCCGCCCTCCTCCTCCTGGTTACCAACCGAGGCCTATCTTGGCTAAAATTCTCCACTATAGGGACAGGGATAATATCCTTAGATACTCAAGGGAACATCCTGACCTTTCTATTGATGGCTCCAGAGTTTCTTTTTACCCTGACTTCTCGCCAGAAGTCCAAAGAATGAGAGCTAAATTTATGGACATCAAAAAACGTCTAAGGGCCATAGGTATCCGATATTCTATGATATTCCCGGCCAAGCTGCGGGTCGAGGCCCGGAACAAAATTCACTTTTTTCTGGATGCTAAAGATGCTATGGACTGGCTGGATCTGAATGAACAGCAGCTGAGGAAGGATGAGGAAGACCGGGAATGTGGCTGATGATGTATTTGCTACTTTGGACACTTCTGCGCTGTCTGGTGTCTTGACTTTCGGTTCTGTTGCAGGAAACTGCTTGACATGTTGTCGTTTTGCTATACATGGTTGCCATGTGCTGTGTGGACTCATCCTGTTATGTGTGGGCAGCAGTTAGGAAGTGAAACGCCCGTTGACTGATGTGGAAGGGAATAACATCGCCCTTGTTTGAAATACCCTTGGCACTGCCGGGGGACATGTTGGGGAGAGTTCTCGGGGGGGGGGGGGTTCTAGGGGTTTGTCGGGTCCTATGTAACTTTTGTGCACAACAATGTAAGCTCTACTATGACATGGTGGATATTGGCACCGACTGTATATTGACTTGAGAATGGGTGACGTTAAAATACTTAGCTGGAATATTAGAGGGCTAAAGTCCCCAGTAAAAAGACAGGCCATATTTTCCTTTATAATGGATCAGAAGCCAACTGTTGTATGCTTACAAGAGACGCATCTTACTCCTGAGACACTTGGTATAATAAATAAGAGGTGGATACAACATGGGTATCATTCCACGTACTCTCAATACTCCCGGGGAGTTAGCATACTGGTCTGTTCAGGTGCCCAGTTTACATGCAATCAGGTGGTAGTGGACACGGAGGGGCAATTCGTCTTTCTATTCTGCAAACTCTTTGCTGAGATAATGATACTCATTT
Source organism: Dendrobates tinctorius (assembly GCF_039654945.1). Lineage (NCBI taxonomy): Eukaryota > Metazoa > Chordata > Amphibia > Anura > Dendrobatidae > Dendrobates > Dendrobates tinctorius. The sequence goes on along the minus strand of NW_027361893.1, from coordinate 2,638,285 downwards.
CTATATACATCCCCCCGCCTTATAGCAGCAAAGTTATATATAAAATTCATACCATGTTGAGGGACTTTCCGGGGGTCCCTTATATGTTGGTGGGGGACTTTAATAATGTTATGGACTCCCACTGGGATAGAGGGAATCATGCACCCCTGAAACCGGGAGGTAATCGTACGCCTTTCGGACTTTTGTTACATGAACTAGCCCTGACTGACTTATGGAGAAGTCGTAATCCTGATGTCTACCAATATTCATGCTTCTCCTCTACCTTTGTCTCAGTGTCACGCATTGATTTGGCTATGGGTGATGATTTGATGCTGAGAAAAATTTTAGACGTTAATTATTTGCCGAGAACAGTGTCGGATCACTCGCCCATGTCCATTACAATTAAGGGGGGGGATAATAGATTGAAAACTAAACCGTTATGGCGACTTAATCCGTTTTGGCTGCAGCTAGTGGATAAGAATGATAGCTTTAGCTTTGAAATACAGGAGCATCTCAGGTTTAATTTGGGTTCAGCATCTAGTTTGACTGTTTGGGAGACTCTGAAGGCATACCTGCGGGGCATGTATATACGTGAGATTTCAAAGCTTAAATCTAATTCCAGAGCAGAATCTCAGATTATACTTCATGAGCTGGAGGATGCGGAAAAGGCTCTCTCCATGCGATTCACTCTCGCCAGTCAGAAAAGGCTAAAAGAGGCACAGTTGAAGGTGACTAAAATGACGCTAGAAACTGCGAAACGAAAACGTATGTTTCAGTCAGTTCAATATTTTGAAAATGCGGAGAGTGTTGGTCATTTGCTCTCGGTTATAACTTCAGCACGGGTGGGGGTCCTCGTTTATAGCCGGCCTTCGGGATGTGGGTGGGCAACTTTTCAATGACACACCGGGTATTTTGAGAATTTTGGAGACTTTTTATACAGAGTTATACTCCTCACACACCAGGGCCTCGACTGAAGACCTTGACAACTTTTTGGGGCCCGCAAGACTCCCACGTCTGACTGACGAGGCGAGACGTATGCTTGATGAGCCGCTGGACTTGGGGGAGCTTGAAGAGGCTTTGGGATCTATGTCCAATGGTAAGGCGCCGGGGGTGGATGGCTTACCGGTTGAGGTGTACAAAAAGTATAAATCTGTACTACTCCCTACCTTGCTGGCTGTATTCAATGATAGTCTCAGTTCTGGAGCTCTCCCATCTTCTATGCGGGAAGCTATTATTACTGTGCTGCCAAAAAAGGACAAAGACCCGACACTCCCGGCGTCATATAGACCCATTTCCCTCCTGACGGTGGACATTAAGCTCCTGGCGAAGGTTTTGGCCACTCGACTTTCGAAGGTGGTGGAATCGTTAGTACATTCGGATCAGACGGGTTTCATTCCTCGTAAGTCTACGGCCATAAATATTAGGCGACTGTATTTGAACATGCAGGTGAGGGCGGATAATGCGGGGGGGGTTGGGGGGGGAGGGTGGTCCTGTCTCTGGATGCCGCCAAGGCATTTGACAGTGTAGAGTGGACCTACCTCTGGGCTACACTTCGCTGTATGGGGTTTGGTCCGGGTTTTATTAGCTGGATCAGGCTCCTATATTCCGAACCAAAAGCACGAATACGAGCAAATGGATCACTGTCTGACCCTTTTCCTCTTTATAGAGGTACGAGGCAGGGCTGCCCTCTGTCCCCGCTACTCTTTGCTTTAGCGATAGAGCCTCTGGCCTCCAGAATAAGATAGGATAAGGGCATCGAGGGGTTCAGATACGGAGGACAGGAGGAGAAGGTAGCACTCTATGCTGATGACTTGCTTATGTTCTTGGCTGACCCTGATAGATCATTACATAATGTGATGCTGCTCCTTAATTCTTTTGGCGCTGTCTCGGGACTAGTTATTAACTGGGAAAAATCTGCGATTCTCCCTTTAGATCCGATCCCAATCAACGTCACACAGGTGTCGGTTGTAACGACTTTCAAATATCTGGGTATTATGATATCTAATAAACTAATGGATTTTGAATATTTGAATCTCTCGCCACTGATGGCCAGGATTAAGGGAAAGGTTAAGGCCTGGGCTAAGTTGCATCTTTCTGTGGTGGGGAGAGTGAACTTACTGAAAATGGTGATCATGCCGCAGCTTCTGTATGTTCTTCACAACTCCCCAGTCTGGCTCCCTCAAAATAGGTTTTACAAAATTAATGCGATATTTAGAGAACTTATTTGGTTAAAAAAGGGTGCAAGGATCAAATTGGAACATTTACAAAAATCTAAAGAGGAGGGGGGGCTGGCGCTGCCCAATCCATGGCTCTACTTTCTCTCCTCTCAATGTCAGCACATGGTGGGGGGAATGGAGGGCTTCCCAGCGGAGACAGCGGGGGGCCAGTTGATTTTCCAGTTTCTTGTGGGTCAGGGGTCGCTGTTATCCAACTTAGAGGCGGGCAGATTTAGACCTTGGGCGTCTAGATATCCTACGGTCCTTCTCATGATTAAAGTGTAGGATAAAATTAAACAGTTAAGAGGAATCACGGGTTTCACAAAATACTCCCCTATTTGGGATAACCTGTATTTGCCGCAAATGAGGTCGCTTAAAGGTTTTGCGCAATGGAGGCGAATAGGTATCTGGTGGCTGTCGCAATTAGTGGAGGATGGGGTTTTTAAGTCCTTTGGCACACTGAGACGGGATTTTCCGCTCCAACACTCTATGTTCTTCCAGTATCTGCAGTTGCGGCATGCCTACACAGTGCAGGACCAAATGAATAGCATATCTATACACCAGGATGCTATTGTCAGCAGGCTCGGGCTGCAGGCATCCACTAGGGGTTTAATCGCATTTGTGTACGGTGGACTTCTTTCAATGGTTTTGGTGAAGCATCCGATAGGAGCGCTGGCGAAGTGGGAGCAACAGTTGGGCGCCATTTCAGGGGATCAATGGGAATCTATTCTGCAGATGGTCCCCAGGCTGTCTCTTAGTGAACCCAATCGTTTGTCCCAATTGTATATTCTTTATAGAGTTTATACAACCCCTAAATGGTTATTTGATATGGGGATGAGGAGGGATTCGCAGTGCCCTAAATGTACGCTCGAGAATGCTGATATCTTGCATATGTTGTGGACGTGCCCCTGCCTGCAGGTATTTTGGATTCTGGTCCTTAATTTGATCCATGTGACTACAGGACAGGATATCCCGAGAGATCCCGTTGTCTGTGTCTTGGGTTATGTGGAGGATGTGGGGGGGAGATGAATACCTTCAAACTGCAGTTGCCAGAATGCTTTATGCTGCTAGGAAGCTGATAGCATACCATTGGATTTCAGATAAGGTGCCATCTCGGACAGAATACATCAATAAATTAAACTATATACTCTATAGAGAAAAAGCCATATACCTTAAGAGGGGACGACCGAATACTTTTGAGCAAATTTGGGCTGGTTGGCTGGACACCTCGGGTCTGCCAGCAGCGAACCTATTCGTCTAATAGCTGATTTTGGTCGACATTGTTATCCACTGTGTCTATGTGCATGTATTTTATATTTTCATAAGATTTGTGCTTTTTGTGTATAATTTTCCTATTTCTTTTGTGGACCGGGCGGGGGTGTGGGGTGGATGGTGATACAGTTGTTTTTCACTTGTTTGTTATAATGAAAATGTGAATAAAAACTATCTGATTAAAAAAAAAAAAAAAAAAGAAAAACAAGAAAAAAAACATTAAAATGCTTCTAAAGAAAATTGGCTCCAACAATTCTTGTAAAAGGAAAAAAACATGGAAAAAGCAGAAGACATTTTATTTTTTCACAGAATAAACAATTCTTAAAAAAAAAAAAAAAAAAACAACTTTTGGGCCCCAGAACATAGATGTACACCGCAGGGACGGCACAGGAGCGGCTGCAACAAAAACCCTGGTAGTTTAACCACTTGCTGCAAACATGGCATCTAAGAAGGTCTGAGAGTCCGGCTGAATGCCCTCCACCCCCAAGTACTCGATAGTATGGGGCGGCCTCGTTACTACGATACTTACATGCCTAATAATGGTGTCTGTGATAAAGATACTTGGCGCTCAACTTTTGAAGATTTGAGGTAATTTTAATGCAGTCAAAACTGTAGTACAGTATGCTGACGTTTCGGTCAAACAGTGACCTTCATCAGTGTACTAACAATGGAAACAAAGAACCCAAATGAAATAAATAATGAAATCAAACATCTATACGACACACTTTATTGATCCCGAGGGAAATTATAGACAGCTCTGGCAAAAAAAAAAAAAAAAAAAAAAGACCCCTGCAAAATTTTCAGTTTGTCTCATTTTTCTCTTTATAGGTATATTTGAGTAAAATGTAAATTACTCATTTATTCTATAAACTACTGACAACATTTTTCCAAGCAATACATTTTATATTTATTTTCAGAAAATGAGAAATGGTCAAAATAACCAAAAAAAAAAAAAAAGATACAGTGCTTGCAGACCTCAAATAATGCTAAGAAAACAAGATCATAATCATTTACTATTATTTATTTATATAGCGCCATTGATTCCATGGTGCTGTACATGAGAAGGGGGGGTTACGTACAAATTACAGATATCACTTACAGTAAACAAACTAACAATGACAGACTGATATAGAGGGGAGAGAGGACCCTGCCTTTTCGGGCTTACATGCTACAGGATGGTGGGGAAGGAGACAGTAGGTTGGTGGGTTGCAGCAGCTCCCGTGATTGTGAGGCAGTAGCTCCAGTTGTGTTGAGGAGGCAGCGGGGGTCATTACAGGTTTTCAGGTTCCGTCTGAAGGATCCGAGTGTGGTTGATAGCCGGATGTGTAGGGGCAAAGAATTCCAGAGGATGGGGGCTATTCGGGAGAAGTCTTGGAGGTGGTTGGGTGAGGAGCGAATAAGTGTGGTGGAGAGAAGGAGGTCTTGGGAGGATCGGAGATTACGTGAGGGAAGATATCGGGAGATTAGTTCAGAGATATATGGAGGAGACAGGTTATAGATGGCCTTGCCGGTCAATAATAATAATAATATTTATTTTTATATAGCGCTAACATATTCCCGATGGGGCTCACAATCTAAGTTCCCTATCAGTATGTCTTTGGAATGTGGGAGGAAACCGGAGTACCTGGAGGAAACTCACGCAAACACGGGGAGAACATACAAACTCCTTGCAGATGTTGTCCTTGGTGGGATTCAAACCCAGGACTCCAGCGCTGCAAGGCTGCAGTGCCAACCACTGAGCCACCGTGCCGCCCCATTATTAGTAATTTGAATTGGATTCGCTGAGGAAATGGGAGCCAGTGATGAGATTTGCAGAGGGGAGAAGTGGAGGAGTAGCGAGGAGAGAGATGAATTAGTACGAGGGTGTTAGCAGGGAGGCCACAGAAAAGGATGTTGCAGTTGTCGAGACGGGAGATGAGGGCATGCACAAGCATTTTAGTAGAGTGAGGGTTGAGGAAGGGATGGATTCTGGAAATATTTTTGAGCTGGAGGCGGCAGGAGGTGGAGAGAGCTTGGATGTGCGGTTTGGAAGGACATGGCAGAGTCAAGGGTTACGCCGAGACAGCGGACCTCTGGTACGGAGGAAAGTGCAATGTCGTCGATTGTTGTAGATAGGTCAGGTAAGAAAGATCTGTGAGATGGGCGAAAGATGATCAGTTCAGATTTTTCCACATTCAGTTTGAGGAAGCGGGAGGAGAAGAAGGAAGATATGGCTGATAGACACTCCGGGATTTTTGAGAGCAGAGAGGTGACGTCTGGGTCAGAAAGGTAGATCTGAGTATCATAGGCATAAAGGTGGTACTAGAATCCGTGTGACTTTGAGTTGCCCCAAGCCAAGTGTATATATTGAGAAGAGTAGGGGTCCTAGAACAGAGCTTTGGGGGACTCCAACAGAGAGGGTGGGATGAAGAGTTAGTGTGGGAGTGGGAGACGCTGAATGTGCGGTTGGAGAGGTATGAGGATCCAGGATAGGGCGAGGTCTTTGACGCCAAAGGAAGAGAGGATCTGTAGTAGGAGGCGGTGGTCAATTGTGTTGAAGGCAGAGGACAGGTCTAGAAGCAGGAGTATAAAGTATGGTCTGTTCGCTTTGGCTGTAAGTAGGTCATTAGTAATTTTGGTCAGGGCTGTCTCAGTGGAGTGATGGGGCGGAAACCAGATTGTAGATTGTCAAAGTGCAGGTTAGATGAGAGATGGGAGGAAAGTTCAGCATGGACGTGCTGCTCCAGGAGTTTGGAAGCGAATGGGAGCAGCGATATTGTTTATTATAGCTGGAAATAGCGGTTGGGTCGAGTGTTGGCTTTTTGAGGATAGACGTCATTATGGCATGTTTGAAAGCAGAAGGGAAGGTACCGGAAGTTAATGATAGGTTGAAGAGGTCAGTTAGACATGGGATAAGAGGGGTGGCGAGGTTGGGGAGGAGGTGGGATGGGGTCGAGTGCACAAGTGGTGAGGTGTGATTTGGAGAGAAGATGAGAAAGCTCTCCTTCAGTGATGTTGGATAAGGATGTTATGGGGTTTGGGCATTGGTCTGGTATACAGAGGGGTTGTGGTGGTTGAGTAATGAAAACTTGCCATGTTTGGTCTATCTTGTTTTTGAAGTGCGTGGCGAAGTCCTCAGCAGAGATTAGGGAAGATGGAGGGGGCAGTGGTGGGCGGAGTACGGAGTTAAAAGTATTGAACAACTGTTTAGGGTTGTGGGGTAAGGAAGATACAAGGAATGTAAATAAGGGCTGTTTAGTAGAGGTGAGAGCTGATTTGAATGCAAGTCTTGCTTGTTTGAGTGCAGTGAAGTCGACTTGTGAATGCGTTTTCTTCCAGCGCCGTTCAGCAATTCTGGATGCTTGCCGAAGCTTTTTTAGTGGTGTTATTGTGCCAGGGTTGTCTATTGATTCGTCGCACTTTATGCATGACAGGGGCAACCAAGTCGATGGCTGATGCAAGCGTGGCATTGTAGAAACTAGTGGCAGTGCCTGTGTCGTGGAGTGAAGCTATGGAGGACAGTGGTAGAAGAGTCAGAGAGTGTGTGAGTGTCTAGATGTGCAAGGTTTCTTCGGGGGTGCGCATGTTGCTGCAGATGGGTGCCAGGTGAGGAGGACAGGGATGAGAAAGAGAGTAGATGGTGGTCAGATAGAGGGAGAGGGGAGGTTGTGAAGTTAGATAGGGAGCAGAGATGGGTGAAGACCAGGTCTAATGTGTGTCCATCTGTGTGGGTGGTTGAGGAGGACCACTGAGTACGTCCAAGGGATGAAGTAAGGGACAGGAGTTTGGAAGCTGCTGACTGGTGGGTGTCAATGGGGATGTTGAAGTCACCCATGATGATGGTGGGAATGTCAGCAGAGAGAAAGTGAAGGAGCCAGGTAGAGAATTGGTCAATGAAGGCTATGGTTGGCCTGGAGGTCGGTATCTGACAGCCACTTGGAGGTTGTAGGGAGAGTAGATGCGGACAGAATGGACTTCAAAAGAGGGGAGGATAAGGGAGGGAAGAGGTGGGATTGGGTTGAAGGTGCAGTTGGAAGAAAGGAGAAGGCCCACTCCTTCACCATGTCTGTTGCCAGGAAGAGGAGTGTGGGTGAAGTGGAGGCTGCAATAGCATAGCGCAGCAGAGGAGGTGGTGTCAGACGGTGTCAGTCATGTTTCAGTGAGGCCAAGGAAGGAAAAATTGCGAGAGGTAAAGAGGTTGTGAATCACATGGAGGAGTTTATTGCAGACGGAGTGAGTATTCGAGAGTGATCCAGAGAGAGGAAGCAGGGTGGTGGGCGTGAAGGGCACGGATTTGAGGTTGGAAAGACTTTGGGTGTTTATATTGGATTCGGAGTGATAGAAGGGGGTAATAATGGGAGGGATGAGCTGTGGGGGTCCAGGGTTGGGAGATATGTCGCCAGCATTGCAGAGAAGCAGAGCGAGGCAGAGCAGGTGGGAGGAGGAGAGTGTGCGATTTGTTTTGTGTGTTATTAGGAGAGATCTGAGGTTGAAGAGCAGGTCAGCGGAGGTGGTCAGGTGGGGGGGCAAGAGGGAAGGAGAGATTATTAATTGGCTAGAGGGCGCTGGGGTTTGTGGATAGCGAAGGAGAGTCATGCTCTAATGGTTTTGCTTCCTGGTGAGAGTAAGTGTGGAGAAAAGAGAAAGAAATTTAGTTTTTGTTTTGTTTTTTTAACATAGTGGTTAGTTGAAACAATTTAGAAACAAGAATAATAAGGTTTTGACTCAGGAAGAGTTCAGAAATTAATATTTTGTGGAATAGCCATGATTTTTAATCACAGCTTTCATGCGTCTTGGCATGCTTTCCACCAGTCATTCACACTGCTTTTGGGTGACCTTATGCCATTCCTGATACAAAAATTTAAGCAGTTCTTTGTATGATGGCTTGTGACTATCCATCTTGATTACATTCCAGAGGTTTTCAATAGGGTTCAAGTCTGTAGATTGGGCTGGCCATGACAAGGATTTGATGTGGTGGTCCTTCATCCACACATTGATTGACCTAGCTGTGTGGCATGGCGCATTGTCCTGCTGGAAAAAACAGTCCTCAGAGTTGGGAAATATTGCCTGAGCAGAAGGAATCAACTGTTTTTCCAGGGTAACTGTTATGAATGGGTCACCGAGGAGAAAAAAGCAAAACAAGCTAAGTCACAGAAAACCAGAGAGGTTGGTAACTATGCAGATTGCAGATCCCTGATCCTACCACACAACTAGCAGCAGCCGTGGAGCGTACCTACGATGTTCCTAGGCGCTTCGACACAGCCGGAGGACTAAATAAGCCTGAAGCATGAAAAGGGGAAAACTGCCCCAGAGCAGACCCCAAAGGAATACATAGCCCCCACTCATGGAGTGACGGTGAAACAAGATGAAGGCACAAACACAGGCAGGAAAATAGGCTGAGCAAATGATGGGGCCCAAACTAACTAGAGAGGAAAGGAAAGACACTGTCTGCAACCTGCAAAAAACCCTACAAAAATAAAGTCCAACACTTCTGATAGCAAAATTAACCCTGAAGTCACTAGACTTCTCCCACTATATCAGCACTCTGAAATATTCTGAGACAGAGCAAAAAGAGACCAAACTAGTAAGGGACAAAGCGCAAATTGGCAAAATACTGATAAATAAGAGTGGAAATTCAGCACAGTCCCCTGCCGGGGCTGGCTGACCACACCAAAAAACTGAATAGACCAACAAAATCAAGTGTGAACATTAGCAGAAAAACTTAGCTTTAGATGACTGGAACAGAGCTGAAAACCAAGAGCTGAAGAGCCAGAAGGAATCACCAGCAACTGAATAGGGCGTCGGCTGTCTTAAATCCAACCTGAGACTCCCGAGGTCCAATCGTCATCCTCATTCTCAGTTGGCAGATCTCCACCGATCAAATCAGCCTCACTACCTCCTGTTACCACCAGAGGGAGTCTGGAAGGAGAACTCACAACTGGTGAACCAAAGAATGAACTCACAACAGGTAACCTTGTATGCGGCTTGATTCATACGTCCTTCGCAAAGATTAACCTGCCCAATTCCAGCCTTGCTGAAGCATCACCAGATAATCATGGATCCTCCACCAAATTTCACAGTGGGTGCAAGACACTGTGGCTTGTACACCTCTCTAGGTTTCTGTCTAACCATTGACCAGGTGTTGGGTAAAGCTGGAAATTCAACTCATCAGAGAAGATTACCTTACTCCAGTCCTCTATGGTCCAATCCTTATGGTCTTTGGCAAACTTCAGCCTGGCTCTCCTTTGCTTCTCATTGATGAAATGCATTTTTCTAGCTTTACATGACTTGAGCCATGCCTCTAGGAGCCTGTTATGAATTTTTCATGCAGTTCCCCCCAGCTGCCATTTGCCATTCCTTTTGTAGGTCACTTGATGTCATCCTGCGGTTGCTGAGTGACATTGGAATAAGATGACGGTCATCCCGGTCAGTGGAGAGTCGTTTTCACCCTCTGCTGGTCTGTAGCTCTGTTGTCCCCAATGTCTGCTGCTTGACCTTGTTGTAATGGACTGCCATTTTAAGGATGGAGACAACATGACGCTCACTGTATCCCTCTGCTAGTAAAGCCAGAATTGAGTCCTTTTTTTCATTCCTATTAATTTTGGGATATTACTAGCACTTGTTTTGCCATCCAGCTTGTCCTATTGCAAGAGGATTGTGAACCCCACAGCAGTGTTTTTTTTATACTTTCCTTCCTTAACTAAGATTTGGTTTAGGTGATCACCTAATCTGAAGCACATTAAGTAGAATGAGGTGTACTCTGGTTCAGATTCAACTGACACTGGAATGGAATGGCTGTCAGACATGTAGAGAAGTTGATTTTTATAGAACGGTGCAGTGGTCTCTTAATTTTTGCCAGAGCTGTATATAAAACTTAGTGTGTGTGTGTGTGTATATATGTATGTGTACGTGTATGTCAAGCCACGCCGAATCCATCTATCCACAGTCACTCCACACGCAAAGCTCTGTATGATAAATATCTAATCTATACATATATAACATATCTAATCTAATATAATTATTACAAATGAACCATATTTCTGCAACTTTGACAGTCATCAATGCAGAAAATCCTAATACAACTATCAAGATGCTAAAAACATGATGAGGAGGCAAGGAAAGCAGAAAGCTGGACTCTGAGACAGCTAATCATAGCAGCACAAGAGCAAGCACTAAGTACCAGATCCATAGAAACAGGAATCTACCACACAAGACCGAAGGTGCAGACTATGCAAAGAATCCTCAGAAACCGTCCAACACATAGTGGCTCATGCAAAATGCAAGCAAGAACAGCGTGTACTGAATGCCACAACCAAGTAGCAGGAATTGTATACAGTAACATCTGTGCAGCATCTGGGCCGAGTCCTCCTAAGTCCAGGTGGGAGACCCCAGAAAAAGTGGTAGAGAATGAAAGGGCTAAAATCCTGCGGGACTTAAAGGGAATCTGTCATTTTTCTTATCTTTCAGGTTACATGGGGGGGGCTTATCTACAGCATTACAGAATGCTGTAAATAAGCCACTGATGGCGGTGCTGGCAGCTGATACTCGAAAAATGGGGTGACAGATTCCCTTTAAAGATCCAAAATGGGGTGACAGATTCCCTTTAAAGATCCAGACGGATAAGCAGATGTTGGCTAACCAACCAGACATTGTTATAGTAGACAAGGATCAGAGGAGAGCAATGTTAATAGATGTGGCAGTGCCAAGTGACAGCAACATCAGAAAGAAGGAATATGAGAAGCTGGAGAAATACCAGGGCCTCAAAGGAGAACTGGAGAAGATGTGGAACGTGAAGGCAACAGTGATTCCAGTGGTGATAGGAGCACTTGGAGAAGTGACCCCTAAGTTGGAAGAATGGCTACAACAGATCCCAGGAGCAACATCTGAGCTCTCTGTCCAGAAATGCACAATACTGGGAACAACTAAGGTGCTGCGCAAAACCCTCAAACTCCCAGGCCTCTGGTAGAGGACCCGAGAATGAGAAAGGACAACAAAGCCCACCCTCAGTGGGGGCGAGAAGGAAGAGATATATATATATATATATATATATATATATATATACAGTGGGGAAAAAAAGTATTTAGTCAGTCAGCAATAGTGCAAGTTCCACCACTTAAAAAGATGAGAGGCGTCTGTAATTTACATCATAGGTAGACCTCAACTATGGGAGACAAACTGAGAAAAAAAAATCCTGAAAATCACATTGTCTGTTTTTTTTTTCATTTTATTTGCATATTATGGTGGAAAATAAGTATTTGGTCAGAAACAAAATTTCATCTCAATACTTTGTGATATATCCTTTGTTGGCAATGACAGAGGTCAAACGTTTTCTGTAAGTCTTCACAAGGTTGCCACACACTGTTGTTGGTATGTTGGCCCATTCCTCCATGCAGATCTCCTCTAGAGCAGTGATGTTTTTGGCTTTTCGCTTGGCAACACGGACTTTCAACTCCCTCCAAAGGTTTTCTATAGGGTTGAGATCTGGAGACTGGCTAGGCCACTCCAGGACCTTAAAATGCTTCTTACGAAGCCACTCCTTCGTTGCCCTGGCGGTGTGCTTTGGATCATTGTCATTTTGAAAGACCCAGCCACGTTTCATCTTCAATGCCCTTGCTGATGGAAGGAGGTTTGCACTCAAAATCTCACGATACATGGCCCCATTCATTCTTTCATGTACCCGGATCAGTCGTCCTGGCCCCTTTGCAGAGAAACAGCCCCAAAGCATGATGTTTCCACCACCATGCTTTACAGTAGGTATGGTGTTTGATGGATGCAACTCAGTATTCTTTTTCCTCCAAACACGACAAGTTGTGTTTCTACCAAACAGTTCCAGTTTGGTTTCATCAGACCATAGGACATTCTCCCAAAACTCCTCTGGATCATCCAAATGCTCTCTAGCAAACTTCAGACGGGCCCGGACATGTACAGGCTTAAGCAGTGGGACACGTCTGGCACTGCAGGATCTGAGTCCATGGTGGCGTAGTGTGTTACTTATGGTAGGCCTTGTTACATTGGTCCCAGCTCTCTGCAGTTCATTCACTAGGTCCCCCCGCGTGGTTCTGGGATTTTTGCTCACCGTTCTTGTGATCATTCTGACCCCACGGGGTGGGATTTTGCGTGGAGCACCAGATCGAGGGAGATTATCAGTGGTCTTGTATGTCTTCCATTTTCTAATTATTGCTCCCACAGTTGATTTCTTCACTCCAAGCTGGTTGGCTATTGCAGATTCAGTCTTCCCAGCCTGGTGCAGGGCTACAATTTTGTTTCTGGTGTCCTTTGACAGCTCTTTGGTCTTCACCATAGTGGAGTTTGGAGTCAGACTGTTTGAGAGTGTGCACAGGTGTCTTTTTATACTGATAACAAGTTTAAACAGGTGCCATTACTACAGGTAATGAGTGGAGGAAAGAGGAGACTCTTAAAGAAGAAGTTACAGGTCTGTGAGAGCCAGAAATCTTGATTGCTTGTTACTGACCAAATACTTATTTTCCACCATAATATGCAAATAAAATGAAAAAAAAACAGACAATGTGATTTTCAGGATTTTTTTTTCTCAGTTTGTCTCCCATAGTTGAGGTCTACCTATGATGTAAATTACAGATGCCTCTCATCTTTTTAAGTGGTGGAACTTGCACTATTGCTGACTGACTAAAGACTTTTTTTCCCCACTGTATATATATGAGAAACAGTTTTCCTTGCAGACAGTTGTGGTATCTGAGGCCTATTGTTCTTATTATTTCTATGGTGTTTTCATCCTTCTGTAAAGCTGGAAATAACAATTTATTTCCGTGCCGTCACACACCACCCTCTGACACAGACTGCATCTCATTAACTTAAAAATTCAAACAGATTTAAAAAAAAACAAAAACAAAAAAAACACAAGATGGATTTCTCCAACCCAAGTATCATTTTAATCTGTGTAACAGCGCCAATCTGACAATGCCTGGTTGGCTTTAAACTTTTTTTTATACATCTAGAACTAATGCCACTCTAAATTAGTCCTTCTTTACAATTTCTAACTACATAGTATTACACTCAGGGGGAGGAGTCGCCGCAATGAATTGCTCTGTGCTGCAGGGACACTGCGCCTCCACGGTGTACAGACGGGAGGGAACCTGGAGATGACATACAGGTATACATTATATACAGGAGGAGATGACATACAGCGACAATTTATGTGCCGTATAAGCATTATAATTTGTCATAACTAACCACAGTTTTTTACTATGCCCGGGCAACGCTGTGCTCTTCATCTAGTGGCAAATAAAAGTCATCATAACCTGGGTAACGGAGGGCTACATGAGTTACATTGCTGTAAAGGGTATAAAATACTGCTTCTTGTGTGAATAAAATAGAAAACGTGACTTGCTCACAACCAGTGTGCATGCTTTTCTCCAAGCACTCGTTATCTGAGGGCCTAATCTCTTAATTCAGCCTCACTGGTAATCCGCCATATCTGACTTTGGGTCAGAACAAAAACAGCTACAACACAAGGAAATTTTTCTAAGTGCTCATGTAGGTCAGAATAAGGTCTTCCATGCAGTATGATGGCCTCCACAGACCCCACACAGTATTATGGCCACCACAACCTGCTACAGAAAATAAGGATCCCACTCAGTATGGAGACATTTATAGTCCACCACAGCCCCCATATTCAGGATTATCAGGATAATGGCCCATGCCAGCCATACACTCAGTATGAGAGCCCAAAAGCAGGTCTCTTAATATGCTGCCCCCACAATTCCTGATGTTGTGACGTCATTGTGCCTGCAGTGCACGGAGTCTCAGACTCACAGACGAACGAAGGCTTAATGGCAGATCAGGAGCTTTCTGCTCCATCATTCACTGTTCTATTCAATGGTATCTCCATCATGGGAATGTGGATATCTCTGAAATTGTGATGATGGGAAGGAGAGGGTGACCAATACCAAACCCACGAGCCCTCTCAATTCATCGGCATCATAGTGACCAAGTGGGCTACCGTTATGGATGATACACTCTGCCTATCCAACTATCATATGGTAAATATCTCATGGATCCTGGGGTCATTACCATCTGCACCAAGAATGAGGCTGAATATTTATTAATTCATTCTCGGTGGTCAGAGGTAGTCAGTGAGGTGGATGGAAACATTACACTGTGTGTGGTGGGATAGTGGTACTGTGGGAACATTATACTGTGTGTGGTGGGATGGTTGTAGTGTGGAAATATCTTTTGTGTGAGATGCCAGTACTGTGGAAACATTATACTGTGTGAGGGGCATCATATGTGCAGCATTTGTACACAAAAGACTGCCATATGCTGTGCAGATGGGACACTGCGGAATCAATGAGAAGAGGGAGAGTTTCAGAAAGAAAGAGTCTAGATGGTACACCAGGTCAAGTGATCTTGATGACGCAGTTTCCTAATATTATAAAGGCCATATCCCCAAAGGCAGAACAGATTTTGCACCAAGCAAAGGAACAAGGTGCCGGGGAAGAATCAGAGGTACCGGCCATGGTAACGTGCCCGAGGCAGTGGGTGTCTGCAGAACTTGCTTACAGGGGCAAAATGGGGGCGTTACACTGTGTGTGGCCAAGAAAGGGGCCCTGTACTATGAGAACAATCTGTTTCCTCCCTTCCTGTCTTCCATAGGTGGGTCGTATGTATATATTACAGGAAACAGAACAAAAACACAATGATTCTTATAAAGTGGAAACAAAACACTAAGAGTGTCAGTGCTGAAGGGGTTAATGTCCCCCAGCCCAGTATTAGGGAATCTCCAGCACTGACCTCCACCCACAGAGCCGCACTCCACATAGAGAATAATGGAGCCTCCAGCACCGACCTCTACCCGCAGAGCCGCACTCCACATAGAGAATAATGGAGCCTCCGGCACCGACCTCCACCCGCAGAGCCGCACTCCACAGAGAATAATGGAGCCTCCAGCACTGACCTCCACCCGCAGAGCCGCACTCCACATAGAGAATAATGGAGCCTCCAGCACCGACCTCCACATAGAGAATAATGGAGCCTCCGGCACCGACCTCCACCCGCAGAGCCGCACTCCACATAGAGAATAATGGAGCCTCCAGCACTTACCTCCACCCACAGAGCCGCACTCCACATAGAGAATAATGGAGCCTCCGGCACTGACCTCCACCCGCAGAGCCGCACTCCACAGAGAATAATGGAGCCTCCGGCACCGACCTCCACCCGCAGAGCAGCACTCCACATAGAGAATAATGGGGCCTCCAGCACCGACCTCCACCCGCAGAGCCGCACCCCACATAGAGAATAATGGAGCCTCCAGCACCGACCTCCACCCGCAGAGCCGCACTCCACATAGAGAATAATGGAGCCTCCAGCACCGACCTCCACCCGCAGAGCCGCACTCCACATAGAGAATAATGGAGCCTCCAGCACCAACCTCCACCCGCAGAGTCGCACCCCACATAGAGAATAATGGAGCCTCCAGCACCGACCTCCACCCGCAGAGCCGCACTCCACATAGAGAATAATGGAGCCTCCAGCACCGACCTCCACCCGCAGAGCCGCACTCCACATAGAGAATAATGGAGCCTCCGGCACCGACCTCCACCCGCAGAGCCGCACTCCACATAGAGAATAATGGGGCCTCCAGCACCGACCTCCACCCGCAGAGCCGCACCCCACATAGAGAATAATGGAGCCTCCAGCACCGACCTCCACCCGCAGAGCCGCACTCCACATAGAGAATAATGGAGCCTCCAGCACCAACCTCCACCCGCAGAGTCGCACTTCACATAGAGAATAATGGAGCCTCCGGCACCAACCTCCACCCGCAGAGCCGCACTCCACATAGAGAATAATGGGGCCTCCAGCACTTCCCTCCACCCGCAGAGCCGCACTCCACATAGAGATTAATGGAGCCTCCAGCACCGACCTCCACCCGCAGAGCTGCACCCCACATAGAGATTAATGGAGCCTCCAGCACCGACCTCCACATAGAGAATAATGGAGCCTCCGGCACCGACCTCCATCCGCAGAGCCACACTCCACATAGAGAATAATGGAGCCTCTGACACCGACCTCCACCCGCAGAGCTGCACCCCACATAGAGAATAATGGAGCCTCCAGCAACGACCTCCACCCGCAGAGCCGCACTCCACATAGAGAATAATGGAGCCTCCAGCACCGACCTCCATCCGCAGAGCCGCACTCCACATAGAGAATAATGGAGCCTCCGGCACCGACCTCCACCCGCAGAGCCGCACTCCACAGAGAGAATAATGGAGCCTCCAGCACCGACCTCCACCCGCAGAGCCGCACTCCACATAGAGAATAATGGGGCCTCCAGCACCGACCTCCACCCACAGAGCCGCACTCCATATAGAGAATAATGGGGCCTCCGGCACCGACCTCCACCCGCAGAGCCGCACTCCACATAGAGAATAATGGAGCCTCCAGCACCGACCTCCACCCGCAGAGCCGCACTCCACATAGAGAATAATGGAGCCTCCAGCACTTACCTCCACCCACAGAGCCGCACTCCACATAGAGAATAATGGGGCCTCCAGCACCGACCTCCACCCGCAGAGCCGCACTCCACATAGAGAATAATGGAGCCTCCAGCACCGACCTCCACATAGAGAATAATGGAGCCTCCGGCACCGACCTCCACCCACAGAGCCGCACTCCACATAGAGAATAATGGAGCCTCCAGCACCAACCTCCACCCGCAGAGCCACACTCCACATAGAGAATAATGGAGCCTCCGGCACCGACCTCCACCCGCAGAGCCGCACTCCACATAGAGAATAATGGAGCCTCCAGCACCGACCTCCACCCGCAGAGCTGCACCCCACATAGAGATTAATGGAGCCTCCAGCACCGACCTCCACATAGAGAATAATGGAGCCTCCGGCACCGACCTCCACCCACAGAGCCGCACTTCACATAGAGAATAATGGAGGCACCGACCTCCACCCGCAGAGCCGCACTCCACATAGAGAATAATGGAGCCTCCGGCACTTACCTCCACCCGCAGAGCCGCACTCCACATAGAGAATAATGGAGCCTCCGGCACTTACCTCCACCCGCAGAGCCGCACTCCACATAGAGAATAATGGAGCCTCCGGCACCGACCTCCATCCGCAGAGCCACACTCCACATAGAGAATAATGGAGCCTCCGACACCGACCTCCACCCGCAGAGCTGCACCCCACATAGAGAATAATGGAGCCTCCAGCAACGACCTCCACCCGCAGAGCCGCACTCCACATAGAGAATAATGGAGCCTCCAGCACCGACCTCCATCCGCAGAGCCGCACTCCACATAGAGAATAATGGAGCCTCCGGCACCGACCTCCACCCGCAGAGCCGCACTCCACAGAGAGAATAATGGAGCCTCCAGCACCGACCTCCACCCGCAGAGCCGCACTCCATATAGAGAATAATGGGGCCTCCGGCACCGACCTCCACCCACAGAGCCGCACTCCATATAGAGAATAATGGGGCCTCCGGCACCGACCTCCACCCGCAGAGCCGCACTCCACATAGAGAATAATGGAGCCTCCGGCACCGACCTCCACCCGCAGAGCCGCACTCCACATAGAGAATAATGGAGCCTCCAGCACTTACCTCCACCCGCACTCCACATAGAGAATAATGGAGCCTCCGGCACCGACCTCCACCCGCAGAGCCGCACTCCACAGAGAGAATAATGGAGCCTCCAGCATCGACCTCCACCCGCAGAGCCGCACTCCACATAGAGAATAATGGAGCCTCCAGCACCAACCTCCACCCGCAGAGCCGCACTCCACATAGAGAATAATGGAGCCTCCAGCACCGACCTCCACCCGCAGAGCTGCACCCCACATAGAGAATAATGGAGCCTCCAGCACCGACCTCCACATAGAGAATAATGGAGCCTCCGGCACCAACCTCCACCCGCAGAGCCGCACTCCACATAGAGAATAATGGAGCCTCCAGCACCAACCTCCACCCGCAGAGCCACACTCCACATAGAGAATAATGGAGCCTCCGGCACCGACCTCCACCCGCAGAGCCGCACTCCACATAGAGAATAATGGAGCCTCCAGCACCGACCTCCACCCGCAGAGCCGCACTCCACATAGAGAATAATGGAGCCTCCGGCACCGACCTCCACCCGCAGAGCCGCACTCCACATAGAGAATAATGGAGCCTCCAGCACCGACCTCCACCCGCAGAGCCACACTCCACATAGAGAATAATGGAGCCTCCGGCACCGACCTCCACCCGCAGAGCCGCACTCCACATAGAGAATAATGGAGCCTCCAGCACCGACCTCCACCCGCAGAGCCGCACTCCACAGAGAGAATAATGGAGCCTCCAGCACCGACCTCCACCCGCAGAGCCGCACTCCACATAGAGAATAATGGAGCCTCCAGCACCGACCTCCACCCGCAGAGCCGCACTCCACATAGAGAATAATGGAGCCTCCAGCACCGACCTCCACCCGCAGAGCCGCACTCCACATAGAGAATAATGGAGCCTCCAGCACCGACCTCCACCCGCAGAGCCGCACTCCACATAGAGAATAATGGAGCCTCCAGCACTGACCTCCACCCGCAGAGCCACACTCCACATAGAGAATAATGGAGCCTCCAGCACTTACCTCCACCCGCAGAGCCGCACTCCACATAGAGAATAATGGAGCCTCCAGCACCGACCTCCACCCGCAGAGCCGCACTCCACATAGAGAATAATGGAGCCTCCAGCACCGACCTCCACCCGCAGAGCCGCACTCCACATAGAGAATAATGGAGCCTCCAGCACTGACCTCCACCCGCAGAGCCACACTCCACATAGAGAATAATGGAGCCTCCAGCACTTACCTCCACCCGCAGAGCCGCACTCCACATATATGGCTGCTATGTGTGCACAGGACCTGTGATGAGGTCACAGGAGGGGAGGAGTCAGGGGTCACATGATCTCCGGAGTGCAGACGCTACATGGAGACTTCTCCTCAGTCAGTGACCTTCCCGCCATTATTCCCCCTCACTACTGGCACAATTACCCCGCGCCGCCTTTTCTGCACAGTGTTCTGTGTGGAATGTAACGTGTGATTTCTCTGGAGACAAATAGACCCCACACATGAGGGAATTATCACCAGTTACCGGACGGCTACTATATGGCGGCATATGTTTGTGCTATCGCCTCCAAACCAGGAGCGAAAATGCCGAAATCTCATTTATTTAACCCCTTCCAGAGTCCGGCTAAAGGCCCCATCACACATAGCGTCTGCTGATTCACAAGTTTTGTGACACAACAGTGATCTCACCAGCGAGATGGCTGTGTGTGACAGCGATCAGCGACCGGCCCCCCTGCCGGTATCGCTGATCGCTCTTGGAAACCTCTGGACATTTCTTCCATCGCTGCGTGTGACAGGCGGGAGACCAGCGATCAGCTGGTAACTAACGTACACATCGGGTATCCAAGGGATGTGCGTCCCTTAGAAACCCGATGTGCACCCTAGTTACCAGCTCCCTGTATCAGCGCGCTGGTAACTAACGAACACAGCGACGCCACGCGCTCTGCGTCGCTGTCCTGATCGCTGGTGCATCGCTAAGTGGTGGCTAGTGAGCTGCCACACAGGCAGATCTCACCAGCGACATAGCAGCGGTCGGGAGTCGTCTGACTTACCTGTCAGACGAGGCGATCCTGACGTCCTCCAGCCCGCGTCCACACGTCGCTCGTCGGCACCCAGCAGGTAGCTGACGACGAGAAACGGTCCAAGC
The DNA here is from genome assembly GCF_039654945.1 of Dendrobates tinctorius. NCBI lineage: Eukaryota > Metazoa > Chordata > Amphibia > Anura > Dendrobatidae > Dendrobates > Dendrobates tinctorius. Next base: position 2,618,100 of record NW_027361893.1, on the reverse strand, counting down.
CGTTCTCGCGCGATCAGCGATGACCAGCGGGGGAGCGATCGGCGGTGAGTATCACACATAGCGATATCGCTGCTGCTGCGTCACAAAACCAGTGACGTTACAGCGATATTGCTAGCAATATCGCTTAGTGTGACAGGGCCTATAGCAGACTCAGAGAGATAACACCAGACATCCTCCAGACACCAGAAAAAAAGGTAGCCGACTGCTGTAGCTCCAAACCTTCACAAGGGAGGAATAGAAATAACACCTGCAACTCCCAACAGGAAGCTGGGACTTATAAACACCCAGATCCAGGTGACACCATCAGCCATGGGAAGTGGATAATAGTCAGCAAAGCAACCTGCTGAGACCTTGTGCAGAAAGATGCAGTGCAACGGTCTGCAGCCTCTGACACATCCGTGACGTATCCCTCCTTCTACAAGTAGCCTCCGGACACTCAAGACCAGGTTTCTCAGGATAAGAGATGTGGAACGAACGAACCAGCCTGTGGACGGTCACCTCTGATGGAGAAACCCACATCCTTTCCTCTGGACCATAACCCCTCCAATGCAACAAGTATTGTAAGGAACGACGTTGGAGGCGAGAATCTACAGTCCTTGAAATTTTAAACTCCAGGTTTCCACCAACCATTATTCAGAGAGTCGGTAGGGATGCCGCCTAGGGGGGCATGTGTGTGGGTCAGGCACGTGTCTCCCTGCAGCATAAGTATCACTGCAGCTAAAGTATCGTGAAGATGCAGTTATTACTACGGCCGATAATTAACATCAAGCTCCTCTCCTTTCTTCACACAGGTACAATCTCTGCTCCTGCTACTATCCCTGTTTGCTGTCATCTAGTGCAACCTTTCATTTAATGGTACAATCTCTGCTCCTCCTACTGCTACAATCCCTGTTTGCTGTCATCTAGTGCAACCTTTCATTTAATGGTACAATCTCTGCTCCTGCTACAATCCCTGTTTGCTGTCATCTAGTGCAACCTTTCATTTAATGGTATATAACAGTGCCTACTGAATGTTTGCTAAATTCATTTGTTGCATTGAACTCAATACTTACTGCTGTATAGCCATGTTGGGGCCAGTAGAGATGTTATCAGGTGTAAGGTGCTAAGCCCCCGTTACACACTGCGATATCGCTAGCAATATCGCTGTAAAGTCACCGATTTTGTGACGTAGCAGCGATATTACTAGCGATATCGCTGCATGTGATACTTACCTCCGACCGGCTCCCCTGCTGGTTATCGCTGATCGCGCGAGAAGCTGCTGGACCATTCCTCGTCGGGCGCTTCCTGCTGTGAAGACGAGCGACGCGTGGAGCCGGGCGGGAGGACGCAGGATCGCCGCGTCTGACAGGTAAGTAGCGATCCCCGTCCCCTGCGATGTCGCTGGTGAGATCTGCCTGTGTGGCAGCTCACTAGCGACCACCTAGCGATTCACCAGCGATCCTGACCGCGTCATATCGCTGGTCGGGATCACTGGTGAGTCGCTAGGTGTAACGGTACCCTTACTAGCATATGGATGTAGCCAGGCCCTGTGCCTTTGATTGTCTAACATCCCCTGGTGTGCTAGGCAATTGGTAATTTATTTCAAATCAGTTCCCACAATCCCTCTCACCTGATCCTCTACTCAGTCCTATATATTCAGATGCCGCCTAGGGGAGCACGTGTCTCCCTGCAGCAAAAGTATCGTGAAGATGCAGTTATTACTACGGCAGTTAGTCTCGGCAGGAGTCAGGACCCCACACTATGTACATGTCTCTTTTGGTTATGTCTGCTGAGTAAGCCCTTCTTATTATTATTTGGACTTAGCTTTTCTTTTAACCTATCTTATTTCTTCACCATGTTTACATATGCCCTTACAGTGTTTACTCATTTAGTCCTCACTCTTCTTTGCTATCCCCAAACCCCAGCACCCTCTAACCAAATAATCATCTCCCCTTCCCTATTTCCTTCCCACCTGACCTCCTCTGCTGAACTGCTCCTCAACCTCAAATCTGTCCGAATGAAACATAAAACAAGCTGCCCACTCTCCTTTTCCCATCTACTCTCCCTTTCTCTGCTTCTCCTCACTGCAGCCAACATATCTCCAAATCCTGGACCCCCACAGCTCATACCCCCCATTACTTCCCCTTCCTACCTCTCCCTATCTAATAAGAACTACTGCAATCTTTCCAACTTAAAACCTGTGCCATTGACACCCAACCCCCTGCTCCCTCTCTCGGAATGCCCGCTCCATCTGCAATAAGCTCCATGTGATTCATGACCTCTTTCTCTCTCACAATCTTGCTCGGCCTCACAGAAACATGGCTGACACCCTCTGACACCGCCTCCCCTGCCGTGCTGTGTTATGGCGGCCTCCGCTTTAAGGGCATGTCACACTAAGAGATATCGCTAGCAATATCGCTATAACTAGTGACGTTATAGCGATATTGCTAGCGATATCTCTGTGTCTGATACTTACCAGCGACCGGCTCCCGCGCTGCTTATCGCTGATCGCGCGAGAACGTTCAGGACTGTTTCTCGTCGTCAGCTTCCTGTGGCGCTTCCTGCTGTGAGGACGAGCGACGCGTGGAGCCGGGCGGGAGGACGCAGGATCGCCTGGTGTGACAGGTAAGTAGCGATCCCCGTCCCCAGCGATGTCGCTAGTGAGATCTGCCTATGTGGCAGCTCACTAGCGACCACTTAGCGATGTACCAGCGATCCTGACCGCGTCATATCGCTGGTCGGGATCGCTGGTACATCGCTAAGTGTGACAGTACCTTTCCCCACACTCCTCGCCCTGGCAACAGACACGGTGGAGGAGTGGGTCTTCTTTCTTTCAACTGCACCTTCAACCCAATCCCACCTCTTCTCTCCCTAATCCTCCCCTCTTTTGAAGTCCACTCTGTCCGCATCCACTCTCCCTCCAACCTCCAAGTGGCCATCATATACCGACCTCCAGGCCCGACCACTGCCTTCATTGACCAATTCTCTACCTGGCTTCTTCATTTTCTTTCAACTGACACCCTCACTATCATCATGGGTGACTTCAACATCCCCACTGAAGCCCTTCAGTCAGCAGCCTCCAAACTCCTGTCCCTTACTTCATCCTTTGGACTTACTCAGTGGCAGGGCCGGATTAAGGTTGGTGGGGGCCCCTGGGCAGAAAATCTGGTGGGGGCCCCCATATCATTAACATTTTAGCCATAACAGTAGAGCGCGAACTGTAGCACTTAGATGTACAATCTAATCTTATCCTCTTGTTCTGCCACATTCAGATTTACAGTACTACAATAGAGATACAGTCCAGGATAACTCAAAGCAGTCCAATTATAGACAGAAAGAGTTACTCACATTTTTTTTTATTGAACCCAATATTAAGACAGCCAAGGAATAATAAAAATGCAGAAAGGGAAAGTTTTCACCGGCAGCAATTGTTGCTAACTACTGTATAACAATATGCTCTCTATTGTATTATCTCCGGAGTAGTGGCTTGCTCTCCTATAGTAAGAGAAGAAAAAGAAGCATTCTTTGAATACAGGTCTGTTGGCTGAAGGAGGATATATCACCTGTCTTAATGTGCCTGTGAGCATCTCCAAGTACAAGGGGGAGGTGTTAGCGATCGAAAACATGCTTTATATAAAAGTGTGTACAGATAAAAGCATAAATAAATGTATACATTACAAGCTTTACTGTATTTTTTCCCACAATGATGTATGATTTTGTCTGGCTCTCTTGCTTTCCACATAATATAACAATTTCAAAGCATCTTTTCCCATAACTCTGAATTGTACTTTTTCTGTAATACCTCTTAGAAAGTCGTGAATAAATTGACAACTAAGTTTTACCACTCCCCCTGTCAAATCTCTGTATCCAACACATGTCTGTCATCAGATTGCAGAGCTCCAGGGGAAAATTAACACAAAGAATAAGTAAAATGTCAACATTAGTACCAGCATTAAATGCAAAAAATTTTATATGTGCCTTAAAAATTTCAAGAAGTATCATTTCTCCTTGCGGAGAATAACATGCTAAGCATGTCGAGGTGAGGAGACTTAAAGCCGCAATGCTCCTCTGGGAAATATGCTAATTATGCAAATTGTCTCTTCAGAGCTAGAACTCTAGTGCCACCTATTGGAGGTAGCAATCCTAAAAGTCAATGTTGACCCTTTAACGAGCCTAGTTACATGACTTAGGATAAAAGCCAAGCCAGAATCTCCATTTGCAGACACTTTTAGGATTGCTACCTCCAATAGGTGGCACTAGAGTTCTAGTCCTCTTCCTCTCTGAAGAGACAATTTGCATAATTAAAAATTTCACTTACCCATCATATAATGAAATAGAGTACGTTGAGAAGGATCATATGAACTCTATCCATCAAACATCCAATGATTCTTGTAGTAACCTCAAAATACAACTTGTATGCTATAAGGAAATGAAAATTATAAAAAGTTAAAATAATCATCATTAGAATGGAATGGATATATGAGCAGACTAGAACTTTGCAGCTTTGCTTACCTAACAGTTATTCTCCATGTATAATTTAAGATGTATATATCCAGGTAATCCAAGATGTATGATAACAGATTTGATGCCACGAACAGAACACCCATAATGTATTAAACTTAAACGGAACTGAAAAAAAAGAAGGGGTTAAATGCATGTTTTTACTTATGTTAAAGTGATTAAAGGGGTTGTGCTGTCTCCCCTGCTTCTGACTGCTCTACAGCAGTCTAGAAGCAGGGGGTTGGCTCATAACTCCATGGCTCAGCCAGCCCCCAGTATTGCATGAGGAGACTAACAGCAGTGCTCAGTTTTCTCAGACAAGTATATGGAGAGCCGCGCGCATGCGCGGCAGGCTGCTCAAGAACTTTAACGGTTGACCTAGCTGTCTGTCAAAGACTGTGGCCACTGCTGGGGGGGGGATTCCTATTGGCGGGCATTTTTCATGTTCGGAGCACATAAGGTTTTACCATGATCACAAAAATAGATTCTTTAGGGTACACTGGGAAATTATAGTTAAGAAAATTGCTAGAGAGCATCCCTGAAAACACCCGTTAGCAATTATTTGCCTTATGTAAAGGTGGCTCAGATTACGGATTGCTCCTCCTCATGCTGTGCAGGGGGTTGTTACAGTAAAGGTCACTCGCTTCCAAACAATTATGAGCTAAATTTCTCTGTGTAAAGCCACCATTATTGCAAGAACAGTGAGACTATTAAGTCTCTGACACAGGCAATGGAAAAGGTTGATTTATTAAACAAGTTATAGAAGGTCATGGGTGGGTGTCTTTCAACATAAAATTAGTGTTTGTCACGGGTGTTTTTCTGTATTGAAAAACTGAGTAATATAACAGACCAAGTCTCAACAGCAACCAGTTGCACATTTGCATTACGCATACCATATCTGAGCTTTTAAGGATGTACATATCATATTTGATCACAATGTGAGCATAGTTTTACAAACCTTTTGGAACATTTAGGAAGGCCAAAGTACTGGAAACTTAGAGGTGAACTTTTCTTGATTTTTTCATAGCAAATTCTTGAATCAGATCTGAAAAGTCTAGCTCTTCAAGAATGTCATGTTCAATGCTTAACAAGCAAAGGTGGGATAGACGTTCCTGGCCCATTGTACTGCGAAGTCTGTTTTTAATTAGCTTCATTTTGGAGAATGATCTCTCTCCACTGCAATTGGTTACCATCAAGACCAAATACATTCTCAAAAGAATTTCAATATTTGGGAATGTACTCTTGAAAGGGTCCTTTAGCACCATTTTATACATGCAGAGCTCTCTAGGGAAATCTTCATGTTCAGCTAGTGTAGCATTTTTAACAAGATATGCAAACTGTTGTAATTCATTTTCAAGTGAAGCTGCATCTAGATCTTCAACATATATATTCGCTAAGTTACGGGCTGCAGAAGAGATTTGTTGTGGAGTGGCTACTGCAAGATTGCCAAGAATGCCAAACCTTTCAGCAATTACTTCATAGGAAGATATTCTATCCGGAAGAGATGTAGAAATACGATCTATAACAGGTAAAAAGCTTTCAACCTTAAACTTCTCACTAGGAGAAAACTGGCTTCCAGGTTCCTTTGCATAGTCCAGGGGATTTAATCGGACATTTCTCTTATGACGTCTTGAGTGCTCCTCACAGTACTCTTCTGTGTCACTCAAATGTTTTGCTTCTTGCTCATATAGTAAAAAAATGGTCTCTTTTCGACTCCACAAAATTCTTCAAAGAATCCACTGCGGACTGAAGTAATAATTTTGGATGTTGTAGGGCCTTATTCGTGGCATTAAATCTGTTTAAAATGCCCTTCCAAAAAACAGCTAATAATGATATTTCCAGTGATGACATCTGTCTTGAAAGACCATTCGCTTCATTTTTTACAATATCTTTTTCATCCTGGTCAGATCCAATTTTCACAAGAGCTTCTTTAATTTTTGCATAGCCTTGAACTAAAGCTTTTGTGGCATCTGCCCGGCATGCCCATCAAGTGTCACTTAGATTTTTGGGAACAAGATACTTTGATCCAGATTGACTTAGATAATTAGCCAAAATTTTATAGCGATGAGTGGATGCAGTGAAGAAAACATAAATTTGTTGTACAAATTGGAAGAAATTTACAGCCTTAGGACATGCATTAGCAGCTGCTTTACCAACCAAGTTTAAGGAGTGCCCACAGCATGGCATCAGCTCTGCAAATTTGTTCTTCTCTTTAACATATGTCTGCATCCCTTTATATTTTCCACACATGTTTGCGGCATTGTCATAAGCTTGTCCCCGACAGTCACGTATTTCAATTTTATGTTGCTGTAAAAACTGCAGCAATGCATTAGCTATAGCATATCCTGTGTGACCACAATTTGGAAGAAATGTTAGGAATCTTTCCTTTGGTGAAGATCCTTCAAGATATCTTATAACAATTGTTAGCTGGTCTATGTGTGCTTCATCTGGGGTAGAATCAACAGACACCGAGTAATATTTTGATAATTTTATTCTAGCAATGATTTCTTGCTGAGCACGCTGTCCCATTAGTTGAATTAGCTCTTCAACAATTGTTGAAGACAGATAATTTGTTTTCCCTCTTCCTGTTCCACCATGTTCTTTAATGTGGCAAGAAACAGATCAAACTTTGCAATGAGCTCCATTATACCTAAAAAGTTACCATTTCTTGTTGATTTCAGAAGCTCATTTTCACCTCTAAAAGCAAGTCCTCGTTCAGCCAGGAATTTTATAGTACTTACTACACGCATAAGGACTTGCTTCCAGTATCCATGTATTTCATCTGACATTTGAAGCAAATGAGCACTAATGGATCCTTTCCTTTCTCCCCGGTTTGCCAGTGTTGTGACAGCGGTAAGATGGGACTTTGATACCTCATGTTCAGCAATACATGCATGCACATGCTTCCAGTCTCCAAAACCTTCCCCAGAAAGGTTCTCCTTTTGTGGTGTAATAAGTTTACAGACATAACAATACACTTTGCCTGTGCTTGGTGAGAAGCAGAGCCAAGATCGATTGACTGATTCACCATTCTTATTTCTTCGACTGAAAATATTTTTGCTACATTTTCTCTCAAATATTTCTTTTCCTGTTTTACACAGTTGCGAGACTGACTTTTCTAATAGCGTTGATGTGCAGTTCTGAAGCTTTTTTGATCCTTCAGTGGCCCAAAAATCTATAAATTCTGAGCTAAAAGTTTGAGGCCAAAGACCGATGTCATTACATACTCCAGCATTTATAGAATCACAGGCACAATCTACTGCTTCAGATGATAGATGAGCTTCTTCATCACCATAAGCAGGACTTGAATGACCTACAATACTTGAATGGTAGATTTGCTGTCCTCTAACAGCCGTGTACACACTAGTTCTTCTTGCTTTTTATCATCTGCTTGGTCATCTGCTTCACCTATATCCATTACATCATGTTCTTCCCTTTCATCTGCTGTAAGATGGTAGTCATCTTCCGCTACATTAGCTGTGAAGTCCTCTTCTCCAGATTTTCTTGGATGCACATTACCAACAACACGTTCATCATATTTTTCTTTATTGTCTTCTTTACTAGCAGCTTGGGTTAATTCATTTTCCTCATCAGCTATGTAACAAATATTGTGAACCTCTGCTGCAAGACAAAATAAATGTTTTTTGGTTTTTTTTTTAAATTAAAAAAATAAATGTTCATAGGTATGCATTTGCTTTCACCTACCTCTACTGGATTGTCACTGTAGCTCACGCAAATCATCTGGCAAAATTTGGCAAAAATAGTTGCTCAGCTTCTGAGTCTTTTTAAGAAAACCATCTCTTCTTCTTTTCTTTTCTATAGCTTTGTTCCTCTTCTGAGCACCACTACTATATGATCTTGGTGTTTTATGCCTATCAATTCTTCGCTCAGCCATGCTGTACCTTTACAGAAAAAAAATATGACATACAAACCATAGATCTCACGAGTGAATTCCAGCAGTTGTGTCTGAGCATACTCATATCTATGTGCTCCCATCCTGCTATATACCCCTTCCTGGCATTTGACCGCATCCTGCTATTTATCACATCCTGCTATATATGCCCTCAGGCCCCTCATCCTGCTCATAATATACCCCATCCTGGTGTATGGCCGCATCCTGCTATATACCCCCATCCTGCTATATACCCCCTCCCCCATACTCTTATATACCCCATGCATCCTGCTATATACACCTATATTGCTATATACCCCCATCCTGCTATATGGCCTGTATCCTGTGGCACACAAAAATAAACGTTTATACTCACCTTTCCTCACTCCAGCAGCATCGCTCCTCCTCCCGTCTATGCCGGCAGCAGCGCCGCTGACCTGTGTGGAGCCGGCCACGATCCCTGCAGCATCGCTCGTCCTCCTGTCTGTGCCGGCCATGGCTGTGTCTGGACACGTGAGCACAGCGATGACGTCATCTCTGTGCGCACCACTAGTCTCCACAAACAGCCGCGGCCGGCACAGACAGGAGCTATATATAAATATATAGCTAGCTGGAGCCTGGAGGCAATGGGGTTAATCACCGTGGCGCTGCAGAGTTGATTGGCGGGACCGTACACAGCAGGCGGCGGGCGCACGATGCTCGTGAACGCGGCGAGCAGGCAGAGAAGATCCACAGGACAGGAGGCGTGACAGGAGAGGAGGCGTGACAGGAGAGGATGAGGCGGTACCGGTATGCCTAGTTCATCTCAGCATGACGGCGTCTAATATTTATCCTCGCGCTGCGTTAATAAAATGGCGGTCGCTGCCCAGTGGTGGGGGCCCGGGCCCCCTTAGAAGCTCTTGTGGTGGGGGCCCCGGGGCTGAAGCCCCGCCTGCCCCTCCTATAATCCAGCCCTGCTCAGTGGTCCTCCTCAGCCACCCACAAAGACGGACACACATTAGACCTGGTCTTCACCCGTCTCTGCTCTCTTTCTAACTTCACCGCCTCCCCTCTCCCTCTATCTGACCACCATCTACTCACTTTCTCATCCCTGTCCTCCTCACCTGGCACCCATGTCCAGCAACACGCGCACTCCCGCAGAAACCTTGCACACCTAGACACCCACGTGCTCTCTGACTATTCTACCACTGGCATCCATATCCTCACTCCATGACACAGACGGTGCCACTGCTTTCTACGATGCCACTCTCGCATCAGCTATTGACGCGGTTGCCCCTCTCGTTCATGGCAGAATGCGACGTATCAACAGACAACACTGGCACAATAACACCACTAAAAAGCTCCGGCAAGTGTCCAGGAATGCAGAGCGGCGCTGGAAGAAAACAAATTCGCAAGATGACTTCACCACATTAAAACAGGCAACACTCGATTTCAAATCTGCCCTCACCTCTGCTAAACAGGCCTACTTCACAACTCTCGTATCTTCCCTATCTTACAACCCCAAACAGTTATTCAAAACTTTTAACTCCCTCCTCCGCCCACCACTGCCTCCTCCAACCTCCCTCATCTCTGCCGAGGACTTTGCCACACACTTCAAAAACAAGATTGACCAAACAAGGCAAGTCATCATCACTCAACCACCATAACCCCTTTGTATACCAGACCAATGCCCAAACCCCATAACCTCACTCTCCAACATCACTGAAGGGGAGCTTAATCGTCTCTTCTCCAAATCGCACCTCACAACCTGTGCACTTGACCCCATCCCATCCCACCACCTCTCCAACCTCACCACCACACTTAGGCTAGTTTCACACTAGCGTTTTTGAGCGCAGTGACGGCCTGCGCACGGCCGCCGCTAAGCCCCGCCCCCTGCCGCGCCTCCGCCGGTAGCTCCGCCTACCGGCGCATGAGGCTGCATGCGCCCTGCGTCCCCTATCTTTATCACTGGGGGCGCAGGCCGTGCGCAGTATGCGTTTGGCGGCGCATGCGCCTTTTTGACGGTGCGCCGGCGCAACCAAACTGCAGCAGGTTGCGTTTGGCGCAGGTCGGCGCACCGTCAAAAGGACGCATGCACCGCCAAATGCATCCTGCGCACAGCCTGCGCCCCCAGTGATAAAGATAGGGGACGCAGGGCGCATGCAGCGTCATGCGCCGGTAGGCAGAGCTACCGGCGGAGGCGGGGCTTAGCGGCGGCCGTGGGCAGGCCGTCACTGCGCTCAAAAACGCTAGTGTGAAACTAGCCTTATCCCATCCCTAACCCACCTCTTCAACTCATCACTAATGTCCGGTACCTTCCCTTCGGCTTTCAAACATGCCACAATCACGCCTATCCTTAAAAAGCCAACCCTCGACCCAACTGCTATGTCCAGCTATCGCCCAATATTGTTGCTCCCATTCGCTTCCAAACTCCTGGAACAGCATGTCCACGCTGATCTTTCCTCCCACCTATCATCTAACTTGCTCTTTGACAATCTACAATCTGGTTTCCGCCCCATCACTCCACTGAGACAGCCCTGGCCAAAATTACTAACGACCTACTTACAGCCAAATCAAATGGACAATACTCTATACTCCTGCTTCTAGACCTGTCCTCTGCATTCGACACAGTTGACCACGGCCTCCTACTACAGATCCTCTCCTCCTTTGGCATCAAAGGCCTTGCCCTATCCTGGATCTCCTCATACCTTTCCAACCGCACATTCAGCGTCTACCACTCCCACACCAAAACCTCTTCCCACCCTTTCTGTGTTGGAGTCCCCCAAGGCTCTGTATTAGGACCCCTACTCTTCTGAAACTATACCCTTGGTCTGGGGCAACTCAAAGTCCCACGGATTCCTCTACCACCTTTATGCTGATGACACTCAGATCTACCTCTCTAGCCCAGACGTCACCTCTCTGCTGTCCAGAATCCCAGAGTATCTATCAGCCATATCCTCCTTCTTCTCCTCTCGCTTCCTCAAGCTTAATGTGGACAAAAAAGCATATACAGAATGGGAGGAATAGGCCTAAGCAACAGCACATGTGAAAAAGACTTGGGTATACTAATAGATCACAGACTGAATATGAGTCAACAGTGTGATGCAACAGCAAAAAAGGCAAATGCAATTCTAGGATGTATTAACAGAAGCATACAGTCTAGATCACGTGAAGTCATTATTTCCCTCTACTCCTCTTTGGTCAGACCTCATCTGGAATATTGTGTCCAGTTTTGGGCACCACATTTTAAAAAATACATCAACAAACTGGAGCAAGTTCAGAAAAGAGCAACCAGAATGGTGACCGGTCTGCAAACCCTGTCTTATGAGGAAAGGTTGCAGGATTTGGGATTGTTTAGTTTGCAAAAGAGAAGACTGAGAGGAGACTTAATAGCTGTCTACAAATATCTAAAGGGCTGTCACATTGTAGAAGGATCAACTTTATTCTCATTTGCACAAGGAAAGACTAGAAGCAATGGGATGAAACTGAATGGGAGGAGACACAGATTAGATATTAGAAAAAACTTTTTGACAGTTAGTGATCAATGAGTGGAACAAGCTGCCACGAGAAGTGGTGAGGTCTCCTTCAATGGAAGTCTTCAAGCAGAGGCTGGACAGACATCTGACTGAGATGATTTAGCGAATCCTGCTTTGAGCAGGGGGTTGGACCAGATGGCCCAGGAGGTCCCTTCCAACTCTACGATTCTATGATCCTATGAAATCTGAACTCATCATCTTTCCTCCATCTCACAGATCTTCCTTACCCGACCTAGCTATAACAATTAATGACATCACACTTTCCCCAGTACCGGAAGTCCGCTGCCTCGGAGTAACCTTTGACTCTGCCCTGTCCTTCAAACCGCACATCCAAGCTCTACCTCCTGTCGCCTCCTGCTCAAAAATATTTCCAGAATCCATCCTTTCCTCAACCCTCAATCTACTAAAATGCTTGTGCATGCCCTCATCATCTCCCGCCTCGACTACTGCAACATCCTTTTCTGTGGTCTCCCTGCTAACACCCTCGCACCTCTCCAGTCCATCCTTAACGCTGCCGCCCGACTAATTCATCTCTCTCCTCGCTACTTCCCTCTGCAAATCTCTTCACTGGCTCCCATTCCCTCAGCATATGCAGTTTAAATTACTAATACTGACCTACAAGGCCATCTATAACCTGTCTTTCCCATATGTCTCTGAACTAATCTCCCGATACCTTCCCTTACGTAATCTCCGGTCCTCCCAAGACCTCCTTCTCTCCTCCACACTTATTCGCTCCTCACCCAACCGCCTCCAAGACTTCTCCTGAATAGCCCCTATTCTCTAGAATTCTTTGCCCAACAAGTCCGACTATCAACCACATTTGGATCCTTGAGACGGAACCTGGAAACTCACCTCTTCAAGAAAGCCTACAGCCTGCAATGACCCCGCTACCTCCTTCTCTCTCACCACTACCGGTGATATCACCTCAACCAACACCGAAACTGCTGCAACCCACCAACCTACTGTCTCCTTCCCCACCATCCTGTAGCATGTAAGCCCGAAAGGGCAGGGTCCTCTCTCCCCTCTGTATCAGTCTGTCATTGTTAGTTTGTTTACTGTAAGTGATATCTGTAATTTGTATGTAACCCCTGCTCATGTACAGCACCATGGAATCAATGGTGCTATATAAATAAATAATAATAATTATGAGGACTCAAGAGGTTCCACATATCTCTTTACTGAGTCATATGCTTATACCTGTCTCCCAAGACCATGTTAGAAACAGGAAGTGGCAAAACAGGACCAGATGGACAGGTATGTGGTACTTTAGAATGTGTGCAAACATTGAAGGTAGACACTTGTTCAGCCACATCCTGAAGCAACCCCTACCACCAAAAACAATGAGAATGGAGGTCCATGGTTGCCTTACCACCCTGGTGGCCAGCAAGTACATATTTATGAAATTCTCTCATTACATTGCAGTGCAACTTAGATGGCACAAATAACCTCCCTGAAGGGCAGGAGGCAGGGGCGTCCCACTGAGCCTCGAACACATCCCCCTTCTTCAAAATTGGGGCAGGGTCCTCAAAGCCAGACAAAAATGTTGGTACGATCCCTGTAGATATAGCAGAAGGGGAAACGTTTAGGCAGCTACCATGACAGTAATCTCACTTCACAATCTCTCTGGATTGCCAATCCACAGTTAGATTATACTTCACCAACCAGGGCAAACCCAGAACCATTGGAGTGTGGAGACCCTTCAGGACATAACAAGGGATTACTTCATAATGAAAAGACCCCACCTTCAGTCTTATGTTAAGAACAATTTGTGTCAGTGTTCTCTGTGCAAGTGGTGTTGAGTTGATGGCGCAAATAGGAATAGGTTTAGCCAGACCTTGAGTTATAGCAAACTCAGCAGCCACCATACCGACTCCAGCTCCTCTGTCTACAAATACAGACATTTTTTCAGACCCACCCTCTAACACTACCTCTGCTGTCAGGACACAGTGAGAATTGCAGGTTGATGATGAACACACCCCTTGATTATCAAGCTCATGGCTCCCAAGGGTTAATAGAGTCTCTTTTTGCTTTGGGATTGCAGGATATGCCCCAATAAAATGTCCATTCTTCCCACAAAAAATACACCCTTTTCTTTGCATATATCAGGGGGAAACACGAGATGTGAATGTACATCCCAACTGCATGGGTTCCTCTAACTCCACCAGTATAGGTTCACCCCCAACGCCAGGATCTTGTCCCAGAAAGAGGACTCAGAAGTAGGTGGTCTTACCCATCTGTCTCGCAGGCATTTATCCACCAAATATCTAAGGACATGGCAGCCTTCAATGACACAGGACTTTCATATACTGCTAAAGCATCCTTTAACCTTTCAGTGATGCCCTGAAGGAATTGGCTTCTAAGAGTCGGTCAATCCATTTGGTATCAGTTGACCACCTGCGGAATTCAGAGCTATAAGTCTCCACTAATCTATTCCCTTGCTGAATGCGACCCAGCTTGGATTCAGCCAAGGAAATACGGTCAGGATCATGATAGATAAGGGCTAGAGTCCTAAAAAAAACTCCTCCACAGACTGCAGACACATAGAATCCTGTGGTGGATGGAGAAAAAGGCCCAGGACTGAGGTTCCCTTTGCAACAGTGAAATAACAGTTCCTACTTGTTGCTCCTCTTCTCCAGAGGAGTAAGGACGCAGTTTAACGTACTATTTGCATGCCTCCTTAAACACAAAAAGCTTGTCCCTACTCCCAGAAAACCTGTTTGGGAGGGCAATTTTGGGATCAAGCTGGACCCACCTATCTGCAGGGTCCCCCACAATAGGATCCTGCAGCCGCTGTCCCTGATGCTGAACTTCAGAGCGAAGGTCAGTCACCTCCAGTGCCAACCTCTGCAGCTGCTCTGCTAGCAACAGAATCCATGGATCCTGCAAAAAAAATAAATAAATAAAAAAAGGGTCAGATTTTTTAATTTTTTTTTCCTCTTGCAAATGTGAACGGCAGGTGTTAATGTCACGCAAGGTGTAAGACAGCCTAAGTGCAACACAAAAGGGGAAGGGGAGCCCAAAGCTAGGAAAGCAGGGAGTGGAGACCCCTAGGCCGAACTAACGTCACCTATGTCTGCCCTAAGACCCTAAATAGGTTCCGCACTTATTGTCGAGCAGGATACCTAAGCCCTGCCTAACCCTCTTGGGCTGAGGGCTTGTACTCACTTGCAAGAAATACGGACGAGTGCAATACATTAAAAAAACGGATTGCACTTGGACCAATGTTATTCAATAGGTGACATCTCATTTACAAATTTTTTCTCAGCCGAAATTGGACTGAGAAAAAAAATCGCAGCATGTTCCATATTGCTGTGTATCTCGGATAAGACTCGTCAATGGGTGCGAGAAAAAAATCAGACAGCACTCACACCATGCTAGTTCTGTCTGATTTTTACGCACTGGTGTTCTTTGAAAAGTCGGCAATTCAAATGCGGCTATAAAGTAAAATCACACTGACATGTTATAATACAAAAGATAGAATACACTGAGGCTGTCCAGAGGCCCCGCCTGACCTGAGGTAAACTAGGCAGAGTGGGAAAATGTTCCGAAACTTTCCGACGCCACAGAGTTTGTCCGGTCAGGCGAGGAGGCTGCGCAGGCAGCTTTTCATTCATTCCGCAGTGGTTTACAGCTGGGCTGGTAGCATTAGCACCGCTCCTGGTTATAAACTATTTAACCCCTTGAGATGGATTGTGCTGTGGGACATGACTGTATGGCGGACAGGTATGGGATATTGTTTGTTTTTTATTTTTTACAGGAGAACGATGGCTTTGCTTGGATTGGGAGTTTAATAAAGATGGGAAACCTGTATGTTTAATTATTTCATTAAAAGACTTTATTCTTTGTGTTTGTGTTTTTTTAAATTTTTTTCATACTATTGGATTATTGGATTAATAATGGAAAGGTGTTTTATTGACACCTCTCCATTATTAACTGGGCTTAATGTCACCTTACAATAGCATGGTGACTTTAACCCCTTATTACTCCATATGCCACCCACTATAGGGCAATGAGAAGAGAGAGGCTAAGTGCCAGAATTGGCGCATCTTAAAGATGCACCTTTTCTGGGGTAGCTGGAGGCAGATATTTTTAGCCAGGGGGGCAAAAACAATGGTCGCTTTCTAGGCTATTAATATCTGCCCTCAGTCACTGGCCTTAGCTCTCTGGCAAAGAAAATTACGTGGCAGCCCACGCAATTTTTTTTCCTGATTATATTCCTTCATTTAACACCTACAGATCCAAAATTTTACACAAACACACTAATAAAATTAGTAGTCACTGACATAGATACAGTGGGGCAAAAAAGTATTTAGTCAGTCAGCAATAGTGCAAGTTCCACCACTTAAAAAGATGAGAGGCGTCTGTAATTTACATCATAGGTAGACCTCAACTATGGGAGACAAACTGAGAAAAAAAAATCCAGAAAATCACATTGTCTGTTTTTTTTTCATTTTATTTGCATATTATGGTGGAAAATAAGTATTTGGTCAGAAACAAGCAATCAAGATTTCTGGCTCTCACAGACCTGTAACTTCTTCTTTAAGAGTCTCCTCTTTCCTCCACTCATTACCTGTAGTAATGGCACCTGTTTAAACTTGTTATCAGTATAAAAAGACACCTGTGCACACCCTCAAACAGTCTGACTCCAAACTCCACTATGGTGAAGACCAAAGAGCTGTCGAAGGACACCAGAAACAAAATTGTAGCCCTGCACCAGGCTGGGAAGACTGAATCTGCAATAGCCAACCAGCTTGGAGTGAAGAAATCAACTGTGGGAGCAATAATTAGAAAATGGAAGACATACAAGACCACTGATAATCTCCCTCGATCTGGTGCTCCACGCAAAATCCCACCCCGTGGGGTCAGAATGATCACAAGAACGGTGAGAAAAAATCCCAGAACCACGCGGGGGGACCTAGTGAATGAACTGCAGAGAGCTGGGATCAATGTAACAAGGCCTACCATAAGTAACACACTACGCCACCATGGACTCAGATCCTGCAGTGCCAGACGTGTCCCACTGCTTAAGCCTGTACATGTCCGGGCCCGTCTGAAGTTTGCTAGAGAGCATTTGGATGATCCAGAGGAGTTTTGGGAGAATGTCCTATGGTCTGATGAAACCAAACTGGAACTGTTTGGTAGAAACACAACTTGTTGTGTTTGGAGGAAAAAGAATACTGAGTTGCAGCCATCAAACACCATACCTACTGTAAAGCATGGTGGTGGAAACATCATGCTTTGGGGCTGTTTCTCTGCAAAGGGGCCAGGACGACTGATCCGGGTACATGAAAGAATGAATGGGGCCATGTATCATGAGATTTTGAGTGCAAACCTCCTTCCATCAGCAAGGGCATTGAAGATGAAACGTGGCTGGGTCTTTCAACATGACAATGATCCAAAGCACACCGCCAGGGCAACGAAGGAGTGGCTTCGTAAGAAGCATTTCAAGGTCCTGGAGTGGCCTAGCCAGTCTCCAGATCTCAACCCTATAGAAAACCTTTGGAGGGAGTTGAAAGTCCGTGTTGCCAAGCGAAAAGCCAAAAACATCACTGCTCTAGAGGAGATCTGCATGGAGGAATGGGCCAACATACCAACAACAGTGTGTGGCAACCTTGTGAAGACTTACAGAAAACATTTGACCTCTGTCATTGCCAACAAAGGATATATCACAAAGTATTGAGATGAAATTTTGTTTCTGACCAAATACTTATTTTCCACCATAATATGCAAATAAAATGAAAAAAAAAAACAGACAATGTGATTTTCTGGATTTTTTTTTCTCAGTTTGTCTCCCATAGTTGAGGTCTACCTATGATGTAAATTACAGACGCCTCTCATCTTTTTAAGTGGTGGAACTTGCACTATTGCTGACTGACTAAATACTTTTTTGCCCCACTGTATATCTCCCTGATATGTAATGGTTTACTATATGTAAACGATGTCTCCTATCCTGTCGGCTTCTGCAATTATTTTACAGAAGCCGACAAACGAATTAACTGCTATTCTGCTATCTATCTCTCGAATATATATACAGTATGTATGTATGTATCCAAATTGTTGAGCCTAGATAAATGGCACTTCCAATCAACTACAACATCCAATAAGGCACAGGAAGTACATAGCCATAAAATAAATAGCCTTTATTCATATATAGTAACAAAAACATAAAAGAATTTTAAAAGGAGATACATGTCCAATATACTCTCACAAGGTCCATATGTAGATTATAATGATAGTACACAAATGTGTATATGATACTATATTGCAAATAATAGGCACTATAAAAAGCATGAGACATATACATGTATTACAAAAAGGCGTGTAGTACAATACCAGTGCAAAAATAGTGTCCCTGCTATAGAATTAGATTAGAGGTTGTGCCATATATATACTCTGCAAAAACAACCAATAATGCTTCAAATAAAGTGCATGTAATTAAGACCCATTAGAATAGTATCCAAATGGGAATAGCTTAGTTACTCACCGATAACGGTGTTTCTCGGAACCCATGACAGCACCACGGAGAGAGGGGATCCGCCCTTCAGCGACAGGAACCTACAGATAAAAAGGGCGGTACCTCCCCTCCGCCTTCAGTTGGTTACAATCAGAGGGTCTCCAGGTTAGACAACAGAAATATATACACAATATTATAATACTGCTTATTTATCAAAAGCACCGTGCCTAAACGGAAACACTCTACTCAGAGAAAAAACGTGCTCACCATACTCGTGAAGGGAAGGGGAATAAGCGGGTGCTGTCATGGGTTCCGAGAAACACCGTTATCGGTGAGTAACTAAGCTCACCCATGACAGCACCACGGAGAGAATTACAGAGATTGGTAGCTTAGGGAGGGACCACCGCCTGAAGGACCCTTCTCCCGAAGGTCAGGTCAGACGTAGAGGCTAGATCTAATCTATAGTGCCTAAAAAAGGGCGAAGGTGATGACCTGGTGGCCGCCTTACAGATTTGTTCTATTGATACCTCAGATCTTTCAGCCCATGAGGTCGCCATTGCCCTTGTGGAATGAGCTCTCAGCCCCTCCGGGATGGTATTTCCACTGGATGCGTATGCCAGGGCAACTGCATCCCTTATCCACCTTGCCAGGGTACACTTGGATGCCTTGAGCCCCTTCCAAGGACCCTGGAAACATACAAAGAGAGCCTTCCTTCCTACATTTTTTGGTGGCCTCTAGGTATTGTACTAGGCACCTTTTAACATCTAAAGTGTGGAATTTTTCTTCACCCTTATTTTTTGGATTTGGGCAGAAGGAAGGAAGGACTACCTCTTGGGACCTGTGGAAATGTGATGATACTTTAGGTAGATAGGCCGGGTCAGGTTTTAGGATGACTATCCTCTAGAATTTTTGTAAAAGGTGGCCCTGCTGATAAGGCTAAGGCCTCTTTCACACTTCAGTTTTTTGCATCAGTTATAATCCGCCAAAAAGGCGGACAAGCGGATCCGTTCTCAACTGATGTGAACGGATGGCACAGGATCCGTTTTCAGACGGATCCTGAAAAGCCGGGAAGGAGAGAGAGAGAGAGAGAGAGAGAGAGAGAGATTTTTTTTTTGTCCGGCACCCAGAAGAAATTCGGGTTAAATCAGTGTTTGCAGGATCCGCCAGAGAAAAAAACGTTACAAGCTCCGTTTTGAAATTTTTGAGGATGGTGACGGACAGCAACTTTTGGCGGATCCTCACAAAAACGGATGCAACGGACAGCAATCCGTCACAATCCGCCATTAATGCAAGTCAATGGGAAAAAAACGGATCCTCAAAAAAAATTTGAGGATCCGTTTTTTTTCAAAACCTGGCGGATTGTGACTGATTGTAAAAAACGGAAGTGTGAAAGAGGCCTTAAATATCGCTCACTCTTCGAGCTGATGTTAGTGCCACCAGAAGCACCGCTTTAAGTGATAGGATTTTTAGGGGTGCCGAGTAAATTGGTTTGAATGGAGGGCCTGTCAGTGTTGAAAGTACAAGATTCAGGTCCCATGACGGTAACCTTTGACTAGCTATTGGCCTAGATCTGGTTGCGGCCTTAATAAACCGTGCTACCCAGGGGTCACCTGCCACATCATGGTTGTGAAGCCTTTAACAGCTTTCTTCATAATTGTTTAATTATTGTCCTTCTGTGATTTCTTATGCTTGTCATTTATAATGCAACAGCGCCACCTACTGGCTGTCTGTACAAACAGCTTTGGAGTTCATTCTAGTCTACTTCTCTTGTTTGATCTATCCGGCCACCGTAGTCTCTACCTTTGACCCCTGGGAGACATCATATAACCTTATTCTCCAGGAGCCATTTTAGTTTTTCATTCCATGTGGTACTGAAGCATCTCTCTGCCTCCCGGCTTACAGAAGCACCGTCGGTAAGGAGATTCAGGTTTTGACTTAGGACTATCTATACGTCAGCGCTTCTGTGTTTCTCCTTTGTAGTCAGCATTAGTTAGATCTCGTTTCCGTTCAAATAGGAACTACTTATGTACATATCTGTGATTTCAGTTCATTTATTACTTTACTATGTATGTACCATGTACTAAATGCTCCTATTGTTGTTTCACAGTTTCACTCTGCTTCATTGCAATAAAAGTTGAATACGGAAACTTCTCCAATCAATGAGTTGCGTGAAGGGAGTTAGCTTTATGTCGATTTATGTACGCCTTACACATAAAGAGGACAGAATAGTGAAACGACGCTTCTAGAAGCTACGCAGTGCACCGAACCCAATCAGTACTATAGATCAGTGACGTTAGAACCAACATGTCAGCAGCAGAGGGAAGCCAATGTGAGACACGGTCACACGTCTCTGTCAACTCCGGAAGCTCGACTAGGTCAGTGACCAGCTCCGCAGTCGCCAGAGCTCGCGCGAGAGTCGAAGCCGCAAAGGCACGAGCGACCTTTTCAGAAGAGGAAAGACGATTGAAATTAGAAAAAGCACATCTAGAAATGGCATTAGACAAACTAGCAGCCGAGAAAGAAGTTGCAGCCGCCATTGCTGAAGCAGAGGCCTTACAAGAGGCCGCAGATGCGTCAGAGAAAGAACGTGACAGCATATCTTGTCACTCACAGCGCGTTCTAGACTATGTAACGCAACACGTTAAGATAGACGACAACTTGCACCCAAGAACTACACCAATTCCTGCCGATGAATTCACACAGAAACCTATTGCACTGAACGCAACCCTTATGACCCAAACTCCTTATATGGACCAATATGATCATCCCGTATACCGTGAACCCGCAATGCGGACGTCACCTAGATCAACAAACTTCCACAACATGAGCACAGGTTTCGAGAAAGAGAAAGATGATGTTTACTATGCAGATGAATGTAAAGATTACTACGGTCAACCAGCCCCGACAAATGACAACTCAATGAGTAGAGATCAAGGTATGCCTGACTTTCTTAAGTTTTACGCACGACGAGAGCTTATAACCAAGAGCCTCCTAAAATTTGACGACCGTCCAGAAGGTTATAGAGCTTGGCGTTCTTCATTTAAGAACGCTATCAGAGATCTCGAGCTGTCAGCAAGTGAAGAAGTTGATCTCCTAATCAAATGGCTAGGTAAAGACTCCGCAGAGCACGCAAAGCGAATTAGAGACATTTGCATCAACCACCCTAGTAGAGGGCGAGCCCTTATATGGGAAAGACTCGATGAATGTTTTGGATCACCAGAAGTGATAGAGAACACTCTCTTCAAAATGGTTGAAGACTTCCCTAAGATTTCTAACAAAGGGTACCAGAAGCTGAGAGAACTAGGGGACCTGTTAATGGAGCTCCAAGTCGCCAAATCTGAAGGTGACCTACCAGGTCTCGCGCTGTTAGACACTTCACGTGGGGTCAACCTCCTAGTGCAAAAGTTACCTTATAATTTACAGGAGAGGTGGATCACCCAAGGCTCAAAGTACAAACAACGACATGGTGTTTTGTTTCCCCCCTTTGCCTTCTTCGTAGAGTTTGTGAATCAACAGGCAAAAACCCGAAACGATCCTAGCTTTGATCTGTCTCCGCTTGACGCTGCTTGTCTTAAAGTAGGTAAACCCACATTACTTCGCAGCGGGAAAGGCATGCCAATAGCTGTCCACAAAACTAGTGTATCCTCATCAGACTCTTTACACAATCCTCTACCCTTAGAGGACCCAGAGAAGCCCCATGCAAGAGACTTAAGCAAAGAGTGCCCTCTACACAACAAACCCCACTCACTACTAAAGTGCCGAGGATTCAGGAGCAAACCCCTGAAAGACCGCAAGATATTTCTTAGAGAAAATCGCATTTGCTTCAGGTGCTGTATAACAACTGCTCATTTGGCAAAGGACTGTACAACAGAAGTCAAGTGTGCCGACTGTGATAGCAGAGAGCACAACACAGTATTACATCCAGGATCAGCTCCTAAGTTCCTTACTCCTCTATACCAGGCTACGGACCACGGCGGGGAGGAAGACGCCACAGCATCTCCCGAAGTGACGCCCCAATGTACCCAGGTTTGTGGAGAAGGCCTCAGTAACAAATCATGCTCCAAGATCTGTCTTGCTGTAGTCTATCCCGTTGGACAGAGAGAAAAAGCGGTAAGAATATACGTCATCCTCGATGATCAGAGCAACAGGTCTCTTGCTAGCTCAGCTTTCTTCGACATGTTCAAAGTTGAAGGAAACACCTTTACGTATCTGCTCAAGACGTGCACAGGTGTGAGTGAGACGGCGGGGAGAAGAGCAACCGGCTATCAAATTGAATCTATAGATGGAGAACTATCTCTACCTCTGCCTACACTGATTGAGTGCAATCAAATCCCAAACAGAGAAGAGATCCCTACTCCTGAGGCGGCATTACATCACAGACACCTGAGAGCCATAGCCGACCACATTTCTGCACTAGACCCAAAGGCTCAGATTATGCTTCTGCTAGGAAGAGACATTATAAGATTACACAAGGTGAGGCAGCAAGTAAACGGCCCTCATAATTTGCCATATGCGCAGAAGCTCGACCTAGGCTGGGTCATTATAGGCGACGTCTGCCTAAGGGATTTTCACAAACAAACAACCGTGAGCTCTCTGTACACAAACTCGCTAGAGAGTGGACGCCCATCCTTTTTGCCACCCTGCCCTAACAAGTTCCTATTTAAAGAGAATCTTGGTGGCCCTGTGCATCTTACCTTTAACGAGCGAGAAGACTACTCTGGTGGTACAGTCAACGACCATCTAGGATGTACAGTCTTTCACAGAACAAAGGAAGATAACAAGATAGCCCCTTCAATCGAGGATAAAGCCTTCCTAAAGATAATGGAGCATGAGTTTCTCCAGGATGAGACAGGAAGCTGGGTCGCACCACTCCCTTTCAAGACACAGAGGCGTCGCCTCCCTGACAACAAGAGTCAAGCACTAAAACGCTTTACTTCTCTCAGACACAACTTTCAGAGGAGACCAGACATGAAAGAACATTTTTTACTGTTCATGAAAAATATATTTGAGAGAGGGCATGCAGAAGTAGCTCCACCTTTAAAGGAAAAGGAAGAATGCTGGTACCTACCAATCTTCGGAGTCTACCACCCTAAGAAACCAGGACAGATTCGGGTAGTCTTTGATTCTAGTTCCCGTTATGAAAGCGTCTGCCTTAATGATGTTCTCTTAACAGGGCCAGATCTTAACAACACCCTCCTTGGGGTCCTCATCCGATTCCGTAAAGAAGCAGTTGCCGTCGTCGCCGACATACAGCAGATGTTCCATTGTTTCTTAGTGAAATCAGAGCATCAGAACTTCCTAAGATTCTTCTGGTTCCGAGAGAACGATCCTACCAAAGACGTCATAGAGCATCGTATGAAAGTACATGTTTTCGGCAACAGCCCTTCCCCTTCAGTTGCTATTTATGGACTCAAACTGTCTGCACAGAAAGGAGAGGAAGACGTCAGGCGCTTCGTAGAAAGAGACTTTTACGTGGACGATGCCCTAAAGTCTTTTCCATCAGCAGAAGCCGCTATCAATTTGCTCAAAAGGACCCAGGATGTGTTAGCCCATTCAAATCTCAGACTACATAAGATTGCTTCAAATAGCGAAATTGTTGTGCAAGCTTTCCCCAAGCAAGATCGCGCTAACGATCTGAAAGATCTAGACTTGCCTACAGATTCCATCCCTGTTCAACGGAGTCTGGGGCTCAATTGGGACCTCAATAGTGACACCTTTATTTTTCAGGTTGTCCGTGATCAAAAACCATTCACAAGACGCGGCGTCTTATCCATGATAAACAGCTTATACAATCCACTTGGGTTTGCAGCACCAGTGACGATCCAAGGTAAGGCTCTGCTCAGAGAGCTAATTACAGATACGTGTGACTGGGACACTCCACTCCCTCTTGAAAAGGAACTGTTGTGGACAGTGTGGAGAGATTCTCTAGAGGTATTGTCAAGCTTACGCATACCCAGACCATACGCACTTGTCCCTCTTGATGAGGTCCAGTCTAAGAGACTACACATCTTCTGCGATGCTTCCGAAAAAGCAATTCCTGCGGTAGGTTACCTCAAAACTACAGACATTGGAAATCGAGCTCATATCGGCTTTGTAATGGGCAAGACGAAGTTGGCACCACGTCTGGAACTCACGATACCGAGACTAGAGCTTTGTGCTGCCGTCCTTGCAGTAGAACTATCTGAACTGATTGCAGCAGAAATAGACATAGATCTCGAAGATACAATGTTTTATACAGACAGTAAAGTAGTGTTAGGCTACATTCACAATGAGACCAGGAGGTTTTACGTCTACGTAAGTAATAGGGTCCAGAGGATCAGAAAGTCAACACAACCTACCCAGTGGCACTTTGTGTCAACTAACCTAAACCCAGCAGACTGCGCCACGAGAGGTGTAGCAGCGTCTCGCCTCAGAGACACTATGTGGCTCACAGGACCAGTATCGTTATACGAGACAAAACCTGAAACTCTGGAAAGAAATTCATTTGAGTTGCTAGAACCAGAATCTGACATAGAGATTTGTCCTCGAGTCTCTACACTTAATACAGTTGTTTCAGACAAGCAACTCGGTATTGGACGTTTCAACAAGTTGTCTACCTGGCGGTCATTGTGTAGAGCTATAACCCATCTACGTCACATAGCTAGATCCTTTAAAGCTGAATCACCACAGTCAGAACATTGCAAAGGTTGGCATTGCTACCGCAGACCTTGTACCTCAGATGAACTCTCACAAACTCAGGACTTTATTATACGATGTGTTCAACGAGAAGCTTACGCGCAAGAGTTTGAATGTTTAATGAACCAAAGATGTGTCTCCAAAGACAGCCATCTTAGGAGACTCGACCCATTCTTGGATAAAAACAGATCGCTTAGAGTGGGAGGTCGCATTTCAAATGCAAGGATAGAGAGCAACCAAAGCTACCCATTAATACTCCCGAGTAATCATATTGCGTCCTTACTTGTGCAACACTACCACGAGCAAGTTAAACATCAAGGTCGTCTGTTCACCGAGGGAGCTTTACGCATTGCAGGCTTCTGGATAGTGGGAGCAAAAAGACTCGTGAGTAGTGTAATCTTCAAATGTGTCACTTACAGGAAGCTTCGTGGTACATTCCAGTCTCAGAAGATGGCTAATCTTCCAAGGGATCGACTGAGTACAGAACCTCCATTCACAAACGTCGGTCTAGATGTGTTTGGCCCTTGGTCTGTCATCGCACGGCGCACCAGAGGAGGTCATGCTACCAACAAACGCTGGGCGGTTATATTTACTTGTATGAGCATTAGAGCCGT
Source organism: Dendrobates tinctorius (assembly GCF_039654945.1). Taxonomy (NCBI): domain Eukaryota; kingdom Metazoa; phylum Chordata; class Amphibia; order Anura; family Dendrobatidae; genus Dendrobates; species Dendrobates tinctorius. The sequence continues at coordinate 2,592,471 of NW_027361893.1, read as the reverse complement.
GCACATAGAGGTGATTGAATCATTGGACACCTCTAGCTTCATAAACGGTCTTAGACGTTTTATTTCCATTCGGGGACCAGTAAAACTTATCCGTTCTGATAGAGGAACCAATTTTGTCGGAGCCTGCAGAGAACTGAAGATCCCTTCAAACATTGACGATGAATGTGTAGGAAGATATCTCGCAGATCAAGGTTGCAGGTGGATGTTCAACCCGCCACACTCCTCTCATATGGGGGGCTCATGGGAACGCATGATTGGCATAGCCAGAAGAATCTTAGACTCAATGTTCTTACAATTAGGGACTTTGACTATCACACACGATACCCTCATAACATTCATGGCTGAAGTGGTAGCTATTATGAACGCCAGACCCTTGACCTTGATATCCAATGATCCAGAAGATCCTCTTTTGCTCACCCAAAAGGTTGGTACAGTTGCTGCACCTACTGATGAGTTTCCTTCAAAAGACCTATACAGGTGCCAGTGGAAGAAAGTACAAACTCTTTCTAATACCTTCTGGGAGAAATGGAAAAAACAGTACATTTCTGTTCTCCAGACACGAGACAAATGGCAGGTTGACAAACCTAACATGCAGGTTGAGAGTGTTGTCTTAATCAAAGACCCTCAATCAAAGAGAAACCAATGGCCTCTAGGACTGGTCACCAAAGTGTTCCCGAGCGAAGATGGAAAAGTTAGGAAAGTAGAAGTGAGAGTTTGGAAGCAAGGTCACTCAAAACTTTTCTTGAGACCCGTTACTGAATTGATCCTGTTAGTTTCCCCTAAAGTGTGTTAAAGTGATATCTTCAAGACATCAGACGGGGAGTGTGAAGCCTTTAACAGCTTTCTTCATAATTGTTTATTTATTGTCCTTCTGTGATTTCTTATGCTTGTCATTTATAATGCAACATCGCCACCTACTGGCTGTCTGTACAAACAGCTTTGGAGTTCATTCTAGTCTACTTCTCTTGTTTGATCTATCCGGCCACCGTAGTCTCTACCTTTGACCCCTGGGAGACATCATATAACCTTATTCTCCAGGAGCCATTTTAGTTTTTCATTCCATGTGGTACTGAAGCATCTCTCTGCCTCCCGGCTTACAGAAGCACCGTCGGTAAGGAGATTCAGGTTTTGACTTAGGACTATCTATACGTCAGCGCTTCTGTGTTTCTCCTTTGTAGTCAGCATTAGTTAGATCTTGTTTCCGTTCAAATAGGAACTACTTATGTACATATCTGTGATTTCAGTTCATGTCTAACTTTACTATGTATGTACCATGTACTAAATGCTCCTATTGTTGTTTCACAGTTTCACTCTGCTTCATTGCAATAAAAGTTGAATACGGAAACTTCTCCAATCAATGAGTTGCGTGAAGGGAGTTAGCTTTATGTCGATTTATGTACGCCTTACACATAAAGAGGACAGAACAATGGTTATAGAGGGCGCCTAACGCCGCTATTTGTACTTTTAATGTGTTGACCGCCAGACCCTGTTCTAGGCCCTTTTGTAGAAATTCTAGGATCTTATCAATCTGAACCCTGTCCTGAACCTTTGCCCTAGAAGTGGATAGGAATTTTACCATGTTCTGCCGTAAGCTCTCATGGTAACCGGTTTCCTACTTTTTTGTAGTGTAGTTATCAGGTTCTCTGAAAATCCCGTCCCTCATCAGTGCCCTCTCAAATTCCTTGCTGTTAAATGGAGGTTCGGTGCCTGAGGATGTAACACTGGGCCCTGCGATAGCAGGTCCGGGAGATCCGGTAGGATCCATGGGTCTGTTACAGAGAGCATTCTTAGCCAGGAAAACCAGGTACTTTTGGGCCAGAAAGGGGCTATCAGTATCATTCTTGCCCCGTCCCCCCTGACTTTCTTTAGGACCGCTGGAATGAGCATGATTAGGGGAAAGGCATATGTTAGACTCTGTGTCCATGGGAGCATAAACGCGTCCAGAGTTAGAGGATTCCCCCTGGGATCTAGGGAGCAGAAGGTGTCTACTTTTTTGTTTTTGAAATTGGCAAACAGATCTATGTCTGGGGTCCCCCACATTTTTACAATCTGCCGAAAAATGGACCACTTTAGTACCCATTCCCCCTGTCGTAATTGGGTGCGGCTCAGAAAGTCTGCCCTTTGATTCTCTGTACCCCAGATGTGTAGGGCTGTCAGAGATAGCAGGTTTGCCTCTGCCAGTTTGAGGATTTTGGCGGATGTGTCCATTAGGGCTTGGGACCTGGTTCCCCCTGATGACTTATATAGGCCACTGTGACTCGATTGTCCGAAAGAATGCGGACATGGTGATTCTGGAGCAGGGGTAGGAAGTGTGTCAGTGCATAGCCTACTGCTAGAAGCTCTTTTTGTAGCAGTTTGGGAACAGGACTTTGGTGGTGGACCTGATCGACTCCATTTTGAAGCTCTGATTCCTGATGTGTTCGTTTAGCTTTTTCAGATTTATAATCGTTCGAAAGGTGCAGTCCTGTTTGGTCACTAGAAAAAGAGGGGAGTAGAAACCTCTGCCCATATCCTGCAGTGGAACCTCCTGGAGGACTCCTTTTTTTACTAGGCCTAGGACCTCGCTTTCTAGCGCTTCCTGTTCTCGCGTACTGGATCTGAGCGGCGTTGTTACATACTTTTGAGGTGGGAGAGAGAGAAAGTCTATTCTTAGGCCCTCCTGGATTAGGTTTACTATCCATGGGTTGTTTGAAATTCTCCTCCAGGCTGGGAGAAAAAGGGTTAACCTTCCCCCCACGTACTGTCACTTGGAGGGCTTTTTGTCTCAGGGAGAGTTATTAAAGAAGAACCCTCTATCTCTTCTTGTCATCCCACTTTTGTTCCCTCGGTGGTCTCCTCTGAAAAAACCTCCTATTTTGAAAGGGCCTATTAAATGCTGCTGGCCCTAAATTTGGGAATCCTTTCTTCTTGTCTCCTGCTTTCTGGAGGATGTCATCTAACGTCTCCCCAAAAAGGAATTTCCCTTCACAGGGGATTGAACATAATTTCATTTTGGTCTGTAGGTCCCCTGGCCAACTTTTAAGCCATAGTGTCCTTCGGGCCGCATTTGAAAGTGCTGCTGTTTTGGACGATAGCCTGACTGAATCGGCCGATGAGTCCGCTAGGAATGCAGCCGCTCCCCTTATTACTGGGATAAGATCTTAGATTCTATCTCTTGGTGTTCCTTCCCTCAGCTGTTTCTCAAGTTGGTCCACCCATACCATTAGGGCTCTTGAGGTACATGTCGTCGCTATTGCTGGCCTGAGGTTACAGCCTGCCGACTCCCATGCCCCCTTTAGAAAGGTATCCGCCTTTTTATCTAGGGGGTCCCTGTGGGTGCCCTTGTCCTCAAAGGGAAGGGCGAATTTCTTTGAGGCCTTAGCGACTGCTACATCGAGTTTCGGGGCTTTATCCAAAGACGTAGATGCCTCCTCCTCAAAGGGATATTTTCTTTTAAGGGAAGGGACTGTAGTATTTTTCCTGTCTGGCTTGTCCCATTCTTTTTTGATTAGGCCCTTGACAAGTTCGTTAAGCGGAAATACTCTGTTTTTTCTGGCCTAGTCCGCTGAACATTATGTCCTAGACTGTTTTATCCGGCCTAGGGTCCAATACCCCCATGGTAGATCTTACAGCTTTTACTAGTCTGTCTACCTCTTCTAGGGGAAAACAGTGACGCCCTCCTGTTTCCTCGTCTGAGGATGAGGAGCCGGATTCCGAGGTTTTAGACGTGATTTCTTCCGACGTGGAAGAGTCTGACTGGGAGGTTTCTATCAGTGGTGTGGAGTCGGTAAGCCAAACCTGCGACTCCAACTCCGACTCCTCAATTTCCCTTACACCGACTCCACGACTCCGACTCCCACATATATTGCTTACATTTAAGTGAAAAATTTATTTTAGTACAATGTGAACATCAGACATTTAATCATTTCTATGATCCAATAATCAAGATATTTAGATAGAACATAATATCTATTTATTGGAATACAAAAAACTGTAATAAATTGTAAATATGTAATACACTGTATACATGTACATGTATACGGTACAGACCAAAGTTTGGACACACCTCATTCAAAGAGTTTTCTTTATTTTCATGACTACAAAAATTGTAGATTCATTCTGAAGGCATCAAAACAATGAATTAACACATGTGGAATTATATAATTAAAGTGTGAAACAACTGAAAATATGTCTTATATTCTAGATTCTTCAAAGTAGCCACCTTTTGCTTTGATTACTGCTTTGCACACTCTTGGCATTCTCTTGATGAGCTTCAAGTGGTAGTCACCAGAAATGGTCTTCCAACAGTCTTGAAGGAGTTCCCAGAGATGCTTAGCACTTGTTGGCCCTTTTGCCTTCACTCTGCGGTCCAGCTCACCCCAAACCATCTCGATTGGGTTCAGGTCTGGTGACTGTGGAGGCCAGGTCATCTGGCGTAGCACCCCATCACTCTCCTTCTTGGTCAAATAGCCCTTACACAGCCTGGAGGTGTGTTGAGGCTATTGTCCTGTTAAAAAATAAATGATGGTCCAACTAAACACAAACCGGATGGAATAGCATGCAGCTGCAAGATGCTGTGGTAGCCATGCTGGTTCAGTATGCCTTCAATTTTGAATAAATCCCCAACAGTGTCACCAGCAAAGCACCCCCACTCCATCACACCTCCTCCTCCATGCTTCACGGTGGGAACCAGGCATGTAGAGTCCATTCGTTCACCTTTTCTGCGTCGCACAGACACGGTGGTTGGAACCAAAGATCTCAAATTTGGACTCATCAGACCAAAGCACAGATTTCCACTGGTCTAATGTCCATTCCTTGTGTTCTCTAGCCCAAACAAGTCTCTTCTGCTTGTGGCCTGTCCTTAGCAGTGGTTTCCTAGCAGCTATTTTACCATGAAGGCCTGCTGCACAAAGTCTCCTCTTAACAGTTGTTGTAGAGATGTGTCTGCTGCTAGAACTCTGTGTGGCATTGACCTGGTCTCTATTCTGAGCTGCTGTTAACCTGCGATTTCTGAGGATGGTGACTAGGATGAACTTATCCTCCGCAGCAGAGGTGACTCTTGGTCTTCCTTTCCTGGGGCGGTCCTCATGTGAGCCAGTTTCTTTGTAGCGCTTGATGGTTTTTGCCAATGCACTTGGGGACACTTTCAAAGTTTTCCCAATTTTTCAGACTGACTAATCTTCATTTCTTAAAGTAATGATGGCCACTCGTTTTTCTTTACAAAGCTGCTTTTTTCTTGCCATACTACAAATTCTAACAGTCTATTCAGTAGGACTATCAGCTGTGTATCCACCAGACTTCTGCACATCACAACTGATGGTCCCAACCTCACTTATAAGGCAAGAAATCCCACTTATTAAACCTGACAGGGCACACCTGTGAAGTGAAAACCATTTCCGGTGACTACCTCTTGAAGCTCATCAAGAGAATGCCAACAGTGTGCAAAGCAGAAATCAAAGCAAAAGGTGGCTACTTTGAAGAACCTAGAATATAAGACATACAGTATTTTCAGTTGTTTCACGCTTTTTTGTTAATTATATAATTCCACATGTGTTAATTCATAGTTTTGATGCCTTCAGAGTGAATCTACAATTTTCATAGTCATGAAAATAAAGAAAACGCTTTGATTGAGAAGGTGTGTCCAAACTTTTGGTCTGTACTGTGTATATATATATATATATATATATATTGTGAGGTGCCAAGGGGAGAGGTACTAGAAAACAGGTATATTTCTCCCCGTTTCATTTCATATGTCTCCCTGTACTGATGATGAAGCCAGTTTATTTCACTGTAATCCAGTCCTGGTTTCCTTAGTGATCAGCATGGAAAGGACTGGTAGTTCCCCTCCACTTATTCAATCCAGGTTTTTGGTTTCCTGACTGGTCCAGCTGATATAATCAGGAGGAGCTGGGATCTCTCAGTCTATCTCGTCTGCTGAGCTGGGAGCTGACACAGTAAGATTACATGGACTTCTTTGCTGTTATATAGGTTTATTTTGTAGTTAGCCTGCTATTGTTAGTTAGTGGCCAGACGGCCTTAGATGTTTTTATTTCATGTTTGGCATGTGTAACATTGAATAACAAGTGTGCACAATAAATATGCCGTGTCAATATTCATGTGGAACTTGCTAGTCTGCTGAAGTGACTTCATAGCCACACGCTTGTGCCAAAGCAAAGATCCCAGCTGAGCTATCTATTCTCCACAAATGGTGTTTCGAATACGGGCACTTGTGGCTGCTGGACTGTGACTGCAGAGAAAACGCTGTGTATGTCCTGGCTGAAAGCTTCTGCGCTTTTGAAGAGCCAAGAGTCCAGTAATATGGAGGAACTAGTGAAGCAGTTATTGCAAGCAAATGTGCAACAACAGCAGACTAATACTTGCTTCCAGAAGGCTCTGGAGCAGCAACACCAGATGCAGCAAGAGCAGTTGGAGGCAATAAAACAGGCCTTGGTTCGGCAACCCCGAGATGAGGGAGACCGTGCACAAAGCGCTGCTAGTGCGCAGAAAGCCGTACAGAAGACTTTGCTTAAAATGACCGCAGACGATGATGTGGAAGCATACCTCACTGTGTTTGAACGTATTGCAGAACGTGAGCACTTACCACTGCACAGATGGGCTGAGGTAGTTGCTCCATTTCTGAGCGGAGATCCACAAAAGGCCTATTACGATCTGAGTGGAGCGGATGCTATGGACTATATCAAACTCAAAGGCGAAATCCTGGCAAGGCTGGGAGTAAACACGTATGTACGCGCACAGAGGGTGCATTTATGGAATTTTGTGGAGCATCAGCCAGCCCGCTCACAAATGCATGATCTCATCCATCTAGTAAAAAAATGGCTGCAACCAGAGGCTTTGAAGTCTGCACAGATGGTGGAGCGTGTTGTTCTAGACAAGTACCTGCGGTCCTTACCCGCTAAGATCCAGAGGTGGGTTGGACAGGGTGACCCAACTACCGCTGACCAGTTGGTGAATATGTTTGAACGCTACAATGCTTCTGAAAGCCTACTCCAAGGGACGTTAGCACCCCACTGGCTCCCCAAGAAATCGCTGGAGAGTCCTACGAAACCTACTTCATCTTCAAAAGAAGAGAATGTCACAATGAAGGGTAGCAGACCTACAAAGGACTATGGAGGTGGTACGGGCTCACATCAAGCCAGCAGACCTCGTCTGGGATCTCCATCGAGGAGACAAGGGCCTATACAATGTTGGCGATGTCGCGGGCTTGGCCATGTAGCAGCTAACTGCCCAATGACTACAGAGCCAATGGACTGTAACGCTATGAGGCGTCTTTCGTTATATGTGCAGTCAGTCTGTGTGGCGGAGACCCTCACGGGAAACGAACAACACGTGTGCCACGTCGAGGTTGACGGTTATAGTGTGAATGCCGTCTTGGATTCCGGCAGTCAAGTAACTTTGGTACATGCCAGTTTGGTGGACTCTAGCGCCCTAACGAACTTAACCGTGGGCATTAGTTGCATCCATGGGGATACTAAGAACTACCCCACTGCCTGGGTCACTCTTGCCACGCCAGTAGGGACCAAAAGACATCAGGCGGCAGTCATAAAGTCTATGGGACACAGTGTAATCCTGGGGAGAGACTTTCCCTTATTTTGGGACTTGTGGAACTTCAAAAGTGGCATGAACCCTCTAGTTGAAGACGGTACTCCGGAGCTAGCCTCTGAACCATTGCAGCAAGACGACGGAGAACCCATCTCAGAGGAAGTACTAGAATCTGCGGACTCTCCTCTGGCTGTGTATGCAGGCGAGGCAGACTAGCTAGAGGATGTTTTAGAAATGCCTGATCTTGAGGTGGCCCGTGGTAAGTTCGGGACCGCTCAGCACCAGGATCCTACTCTAGCAAGGGCGTGGGAAAACATAAAGGTCTCCGAGGGAAGACCATTGTACCCAGGGGCTCAAAACGAGTTCCCACACGTGGCGGTGCAGCAGGATATGTTGTATCACATAGACAAGGTGCGAGGGGTGGTGGTAGAACAACTAGTGGTACCTAAGTCCTTTCGCCAGGTAGTTTTGGAGTTGGCACATAAACATCCCTTGGGAGGACACCTGGCGGTAGAAAAGACAAAACAACGTATTCTGCAACGTTTCTTTTGGCCGGGTCTAGTGGGAGACGTGACCCAGTACTGTCGGTCATGTCCTACGTGTCAATTGACCGCACCTATGTCACATTTTAGAAGCCCCTTAGTGCCCTTACCAATAATAGAGGTGCCCTTCGAGAGAATAGCAATGGATATAGTCGGTCCATTAGTTAAATCTGCCAGGGGTCATCAGTACATTTTGGTAGTATTGGATTACGCCACGCGTTATCCCGAAGCAGTGCCCTTGCGGAATGCCAATGCGAAATCAATTTCAAAAGAGCTGGTTAATATGTTTTCCCGCACCGGCATTCCGAAAGAGATACTTACGGATCAAGGGACCCCCTTTAGGTCTCGAATACTTAAGGATTTATGTAAACTACTAAAAATCTCCCATTTGCGTACCTCAGTATATCACCCTCAGACTGACGGTTTGGTGGAGCGCTTTAACAAAACCTTAAAGGAAATGTTGAAAAGGGTGGTGGATAAGGACGGGAGAGATTGGGATGCCCTACTACCATACCTCCTGTTTGCTATACGTGAGGTACCCCAATCCTCCACAGGCTTTTCACCTTTTGAGTTGGTTTATGGGCGGTGTCCTAGAGGCCTGTTAGATATTGCCAAGGAGACTTGGGAACAAGAGGTGACTCCTTATCACAGTGAAATTTAACATATAACACTTATGCAGGACCGAATTGCAGCAGTTATGCCAATAGTTAAAGAGTGTTTAGAGCGCGCACAACATGCCCAAAGCACGGTATACAACCGAGCGGCAAAAACACGAGTCTTTCAACCAGGAGACAGGGTGTTGGTATTGGTGCCTACCGTAGAGAATAAATTTCTTGCGAAATGGCAGGGACCATACGAAGTGCTGGAACGAATAGGTGAAGTAAATTATAAGATACACCAACCAGACAAGAGAAAGCCCGAACAAATATACCACATAAACTTGCTTAAGGCCTGGCGGGACAGGGAGAGTCTGGTGGCAGGAGCTGCCCTTGAGGATGGGCCTCGAGGGGCACCACCTTCTAAGGTAAAGGACAGGTAGCTCCGCCAGAAGTGGGTATTGCAGACACGCTATCCGAAAGCCAAAAACGAGAGACCAGGGAGTTCATACAGAGGAACGCAGATATTTTCTCAGAACTTCCTGGCCGGACTCACCTAATTAAACATGACATTGTTACTGATCCACAGGCGCGGGTACGGCTAAAACCATATCGAATTCCGGAGGCTCGGAGACAAGCCATTGCCCGGGAAGTGAAGAAGATGTTAGAGCTCGGGGTCATTGAGGAGTGCCGGAGTGATTGGGCTAGCCCTATCGTACTGGTCCCCAAACCCGATGGGACTATCCGATTTTGTAACGATTTTCGGAAAGTAAATGAAGTATCGAAATTCGATGCCTACCCGATGCCAAGAGTCGATGAACTGATAGAGAGACTGGGTTCGGCCAGGTACATATCCACTATTGACTTAACAAAAGGTTATTGGCAGATTCCCCTCATGGAATCAGCCAAAGAGAAAACTGCCTTTGTTACGCCCCAGGGATTATTCCAGTACCGAGATATGCCATTTGGGTTGCATGGTGCCGCAGCCACCTTCCAACGTCTAATGGATATTGTCCTAAAACCCCATGGCCAGTATGCATCTGCATACTTGGACGACATCATTATCTTTAGCGATGACTGGGACACGCAGTTGTCAAAAGTACAAGCCGTCTTAGGCCTCTTTCACACATCAGGTTTTCGGCGTCAGGCGCGATCCGGCGCTTTTGACTAAAACCGGATCCGTCGAAATGCAATGCCGGATCCGGTTTCCCCCCCATTGACTTGCATTAGAGCCGGATCGAGCCGGATGGCCATGCGTTTCATCCGATTTTCGCCGGATCCGGCAATGTGACGCGATCCGGCGTCTGGAAAAAACGGAGACTGTAACGTTTTTTGTCTCCGTCGAAAAAGCCGGACACGCCGGATCCGGCGTGTCCGGCTTTTTCATACAATGAAAGCCTATGAGCGCCGCAATGCGCCGGATCCAGTTTCTTTGGTCTGAGCATGCTCAGTAGCTCTGCCCACAGGACATATATAAAAGCAAGACAATGGGACCCTCAGCCACACCCAACATGCCACCCAAGCCAAGAACCAGGAGCAGGAGAAGGCAGCAGACATCTGCAGCAGCAGCACCATCAGCACCACCCCAAATGGAGCAGCATGCTGAACAACGGGAGGGGAGTCCAGCAGCAGATGAGAGACGGTAATTATCAAATCCCCCATTCCTCCAAACTAGGGCTATGGAATATCAAGATATTCATTGGCCCTTTGTTTCTCTTTATTCAACAGCAGCCCAATAGATGCAGCAGCAGCAGCAGCAGCAATGGCAGCAGCAGAAACACCACCCACAGCCATGGAGTCTGGCCATGAGGAAGACAGCACATCTTCTGGGAGCCCTCCCTCGCATCGTCAGCGTTTGACGGTAAGTTTTTATTTCCAAAATCCATCATCTCTGTAATATATGTGTATTCATTGCCTTTTATTTCAAAACAGGAATCACAAGATGAAGAGGAGCTCCCAGAAGAAGAAGGAAGGGGTGGACAGACACTTGGAGTGGGCTCACAATTGGTAAGTTTTTTGCATCAAACGCAGAAACACAACATCACACTACACACAACACATAGAAAACAATGTTCTGCAGACCACACACAGCAAACAAATGCCTACATCCAAAGACATAACATTTTTTGTTTTCTTCTCTAGTCTTCCCAATCTGGTGCTCGGCCAAGAGGTCCTCGCAGTGCCTCCCAGGGTCGTCGGCGACAGCAACGCGGCGGTCACCAGCGTGTAAGTATAAATATTTTTGCTTTGTTTTTTTTGCACTTTTTATTTCATTTCTTTTGTGGAGGCTAATTATGTTATTTTTGTCTTTTTCTTTAACAGCCTTCACAGCGTGCTCCCGACTCTGACGGTGAGGATGGAGGGATTGATGTGGACCGCCTCATCGATCTCGTCAGAGAAAGGGAGCCGCTCTGGAATATGGCTGACCGCCGCCACGCTGACCTGATCGTTACCCGACGACTCTGGGAGGAAATCTGTTTGCTCCTTGTGGACCGCTGGGAGGACCTCGAAGCTCGGGCCCAGATTAAAGAGCGTAAGTATATACAGTACCGGTTGCTTGATTTAAACCAGTGTTTCCCGAACTCCAGTCCTCGTGGTCCCCACGGATCATGTGTTCAGGATTTCTATTTACTTTGGAAATCCTGAAAACATGACCCCTGGGGACCATGAGGACTGGAGTTTGGGAAACACTGATGTTGTATACTAACCACTTTGTCCTTTCTCGTTTCAGGGGAGAGAATTGTGAAGCGGTGGCGGTCTGTGAGGGATCGTTTCAAGAAGGAGTTCAATAAAGAGATGCGGGCCCCGAGTGGATCTGGAGGACGCAGGAGCAAGTACAAGTACGCACGAGCCCTGTCGTTCCTCCGGGAGACAATGCTCACCAGAAGGTAAATATTACACACCACATGTGACAAAAAAATGTTTAGATGTAACTTTTTTTTTTCAGCCAGGGCCATACCATGTCACTATTTTAATTGTTTTTTTTTTTTCTTTATTCCACAGCACGGTGAGCAGCACTCGGGAGCCTGCACGATTGGACCCTTCTGAGGCGATCCCTGAGGAGACCGGCACCGAGGGACACTTCGACCGCCCCGGTACATCTGCACCTTCCCAGCCATTCGACCCATCTGTCCCATCCACCAGCACAGGAGCATCGTGGCCGCCTACATTACATGAAGCTGCTGGTGAGGAGATCGCTTTCCCTTTACCCCACCCTTCTGCCCCTGCCACCTCTAGTACACCTGCGGGTACTGGGCGGCAGCGGCAGAGGGGTCAGGAAAAGACTTATGCGCCAGAGTTCTTGCATCTGAATGCATCTTTCCAGAACTGTCTAAAAGTCTTGTCAGAGCAAATCTCCGCAGGCTATCAGCAGATCAACTCCAGCATTCTGGAGGTGAAGACACTTCTGCAAACCATGCATTCAGAAGCAAGATCTTCGCCAAACCACACCTTTTTCAGGTCTGTTGTGGAGAGCATGGAAACGCTCTCTCCTGCCCAGCAGATGCATGTATTGCATTCATGCCACGCTGCTCTCCAGCAAGTTACCTCCCAACCTCCTCCTCCCACCACAGTAGTTCCTCCACCTGCACCCCCTCCAGCCACTTTCCATCCTCCCCCTCCTATTACATCTACACCCCCTCCAGCCACTTTCCATCCTCCCCCTCCTATTACATACCATCCACCTCCCCAGCACCATCCACCTCCCCAGCACCAGCAACCTCCCCAGCACCAGCAACCTCCCCAGTACCAGCAACCTCCCCAGTACCTGCAAACTCCCCAGTACCAGCAACCTCCCCAGTACCAGACATCTCCCCACTTCCAGCAACCTGCCCCGTACCAGACATCTCCCCACTTCCAGCAACCTGCCCCGTACCAGACATCTCCCCACTTCCAGCAACCTGCCCCGTACCAGACATCTCCCCACTTCCAGCAACCTGCCCCGTACCAGACATCTCCCCACTTCCAGCAACCTGCCCCGTACCAAACTCCTTCACCATACAACTTGCCATCAACATCATCTGCTCCTACAGTCCCTGCCCAACCCTCCACTCCACCACCCACCACCTCTTCTGCTTCCCACATGTCCACCCATTCTGTAGTTTTTTCCACACCTTCACCTCTAACTGTTCCTTCCCCACCACGATCCCAGTCCTCTCTCCACACTCCCAGTGTCGAAGTGTCCCGCAGCCCCTCCAGCAGTATTTCCACCACACACTACACAGATTTATAATGTGTGTATTTAAATAAAAATGACCAGTTTTATGGTTTCAAAGCTTTATTAAACAAGTTTATTAAAATTTTAAAAAGTTTACTAAAAAAAACATTTTTCAATAAAAGTTAAATTATTTTACACTGGTTGTCTGTCATTTCTTTCTGCGGCGAAAAAGGTTAAATACAGGGTATTTAAAAGGTGAAATGGTATTCAAAACTAGGTATATAACTGTGGGTAAATTTTAGCTTTTTGCCACAGTTGTGTTCCTGGTTGTGTTTGAAGCAAAGTATTTCACCTAAAAAGTTGTGTTTATTGTTGGTGATTTCCTAACAATGTACACAACTTTTGTTAAAAGGTGAAATACTTTGCATAAAACACAACCAGGTACACACCTGTGGCCTAAAGCTAAAAATAGAGACCATGACAAGATAGCCAACTTTGGTTGGCAAAGGTATATACTGTTGGTACAGAAGGTACACAAGTTTGGTTAGGGCACAAATCTTTCACACTCTGTCATCCTGCCAGTGTACTCTGCCTTGAGGTGACAAAGTATAGTGCAAAATTGTCCCTCATTACTGAAACCGTCACAGAACTTCTAGTGGTAATGTCATGGTAATCTTGCAAGGTGGTTTCTTCAGAGGTGTCCTCAATGGAAATGGGTTCCTTGCAGATAACAAAATTGTGGAGAACCACGCACGCTTTGATCACCTCGTCCACAGTTTCTGTCTTGAGGTTGATCGCAGTCAATAGGACCCGCCATTTGGCTGTCAGAATACCAAAGGTACATTCAACCATTATTCTTGCTCTTGTGAGGCGGTAATTAAAAATGCGTTTTGGTCTTGTCAATCCTCTGCTAGAGTACGGTTTCAAAAGGTGTTCTGACAGCTGGAAGGCTTCATCCCCTACACAGACAAATGGCATAGGTGGACCAGATGTTTGCGGCAGCGGTCTAGGTGGTGGGAACTGGAAGGTGTTTCCATACAGTTTACGCCCCATGGCAGACAGTTTGAAAACTTGAGAGTCATTGGAGCGGCCATAGGCCCCAATATCAACCGCAATAAATTTGTATTCCGCGTCAGTGATGGCCATGAGGACAATTGAAAAATATTTCTTGTAATTGAAATATTCCGATCCCGATCCAGCTGGCTTTACAATGCGGATATGTTTCCCGTCCACAGCGCCCAAGCAGTTGGGAAACTGACATATCTGTTGAAACTTGTCAGCAATTTCAATCCACCTCTCTGTTGTGGGCTCTGGTAAAAACTCTTCAGCTAAGGAGTCCCACAGTGCACGGCATGTGTACTTCACAATTCCAGATATGGTGGAAATCCCGAGTCTGTACTGGAAATGCAGTGACGAAAGGGATTCTCCAGTTGCAAGAAATCTGTGGGGAATTAAAAAACAATAAATTAGTTTTAAATCACAGCATTACATACCAAAACTGAGCTATAACACTTGGAGATACAAACTACCACCAACAAGATTGCAGTGAAAGTGTGCTCTGATGCGATCACATCCAATAAATGTGGCTTACCTTAAAGTCACCATCAGACGCTCTGCGGGTGAAACAGAGAAGCGGCAATAGGTGTCCGCTTTTCTTATGAGGTGTGCAATGCGCTCCACCAAGTAATCAAAATTCTCCATTTTCATCCTAACATATCCAAAAAATTTATCCGGGTTTCGTCGAAGGTCCATGCATAGTGTAGAATAGACCCCACGCGTCATTCTCTTGGCTGTGATGGGGCGGATCCACAAACGTCGTCTACGATGCCTGATGCGCTGCTGTCTCGCTCTCTCCTTCTCCAGAACAATCACCCTCAAACGATTCGCCTCCGCTATAAAATCCGCCAAATTCTTCAAAATATTTCCAATGACAACATCCATCTTCACCAGTAACTTGCTCTTCTCTCCAACCTGCACTTTCTCCTCTACAACCTGTCAAAGAAGGGCTGTAGGAACATGCTATATATAGTTTTCCAGTAGCCAATCCCGTTCGGAAGGCCACAAGGGTCAATTTTAAAAACCTGATCCGGCGTAATCCGTCGAAAAACGGATAGAAAACGGATGAACCGGATGAGACGGATCCGGTTTTGTCTGTCAAGAAAAAGACGGATCCGGCAGAAAACCGGATCCGTCACATCCGGTTTTACAAAACATTTGCCGGATCCGGCGTTCCGGCACGAAGCCGGATCGCGCCTGACGCCGAAAACCTGATGTGTGAAAGTAGCCTTAGACTCCCTAAAAACAGCTGGGTTGACTGCCAATCCCAAGAAATGTACGTTGGGATTGGAAGAGGCTCGCTATCTGGGATATAGCATAGGGAGAGGCGTCGTGAAGCCTCAAGCCAATAAAGTGGACACTATTCAAAATTGGCCACGACCGGTAACCAAAAAACAGGTTGGAGCTTTTTTAGGGATCGTTAGTTATTATAGGCGGTTCATCAAACATTTTGCGACCATCGCAGCTCCTCTCACAGATCTTACTAAGGGGTCGAAATCTGTCACAATAAAGTGGAACGCAGAAGCAGAGGAGGCCTTTCAGCGATTGAAAACAGTCCTCTGTGACCAACCAGTGTTGGTTGCACCAGACTTTAAACGGGAGTTTATTGTCCAAACGGACGCCTCTGGGGTGGGCCTCGGCGTGGTTTTGTCTCAAGAAGTAAATGGCGAGGAACACCCAGTGGCCTATCTAAGCAGAAAGCTTACGAGAGCAGAAAAGAACTACAGTGTAGTTGAGCGGGAAGCCCTGGCTGTGAAATGGGTCCTGTGCACCTAGCGCTATTATTTACTAGGTCGCCAGTTTAGACTAGTGACGGACCATTCGCCCCTAACGTGGATGTCCCGGGCAAAAGAAGGCAATGCGCGGGTGACACGCTGGTTCTTAGCATTACAAGGGTTTAAATTTTTCGTTGAGCACAGGGCGGGCACAGCGCACAGAAATGCAGATGCGTTGTCTAGAACGCACTGCTTGGTGACTCGTCGTGTCCGACCCCACAGGCTCGAACAGAGGAGGGGGGTGTGTGAGGTACCAAGGGGAGAGGTACTAGAAAACAGGTATATTTCTCCCCGTTTCATTTCATATGTCTCCCTGTACTGATGATGAAGCCAGTTTATTTCACTGTAATCCAGTCCTGGTTTCCTTTGTGATCAGCATGGAAAGGACTGGTAGTTCCCCTCCACTTATTCAATCCAGGTTTTTGGTTTCCTGACTGGTCCAGCTGATATAATCAGGAGGAGCTGGGATCGCTCAGTCTATCTCGTCTGCTGAGCTGGGAGCTGACACAGTAAGATTACATGGACTTGTTTGCTGTTATATAGGTTTTTGCAGTTAGCCTGCTATTGTTAGTTAGTGGCCAGACGGCCTTAGATGTTTTTATTTCATGTTTGGCATGTGTAACACTGAATAACAAGTGTGCACAATAAATATGCCGTGTCAATATTCATGTGGAACTTGCTAGTCTGCTGAAGTGACTTCATAGCCACACGCTTGTGCCAAAGCAAAGATCCCAGCTGAGCTATCTATTCCCCACAATAAATATATATATATATATACCGGTATATATATATATATATATATATATATATATATATACACACACACACACACACACACACTATGACTTGTCTCGGATAAGATAAAGCCTAGATCCTCAGGCTACATTCACACTATGGGCGTAGCCAGGATCAAACCTGGAGGGGGGGGGCAGAATCTCATACTGCACACCTCAGCTGCTGCAGAACCTCATACTTCACACCCCTACACTTGAAAATAAAGCCTGCTCCTTAAGAAGATGTGGTGATGAATGCAGTCTATTTATTCCAACTATCAGTTGATGTTACTGAAGAGCAATGCCTGACCTGGGCGTCCTTTTGGGCAGCTATGAGGTGTACCTGACCGGTGCTAAAAAAAAAGGAGTGTTAGTCTGTGTGCTATCCGGCTTTCATTCTTTTTGGTACAGATATGATGTGGATAGACAGATATGGATAAATGGATATATAGATAGAGCAGATTTCTAATCTGCTTTTGCTATTGAAAACATTATCTATGAGCTCAAAAACCTTTCAGGTGATGCGGTTTTTTAAAACCGCATATCCAAAACCGCATATCCATTTTATACCGACTCCAATTCCGACTCCACCAAAATGAGCACTGACACCGACTCCGACTCCACAGCCCTGGTTTCTATCGTGTCTTTCTTCCTCGTTTTATCCCTATGCTTAAGGGACACGAGGGCACTCTGAACCTCTGATTTAATTGCGGCCCTTAGGTCGGATGTGAAATCCGGCGTCTCCTGACAAAGAAATTCTTTTGTGCAAGACTCACATAGTTTTTTCTCCCATGATACAGGTAGGGGTCTAGTGCAAGTGGGGCATTCCCTGTTCTTCTTTTTAGCCTTCTTCTTTCCCTAATAAGGGAGAGGAATTGTATTACAAGGGTGAACATTCACGAAGATCACTTACCCCCAAAAGGTGCGTGGCTGCAGATACCGGTTCGGGAGATGGAGTCAGGTCCTGTATAGCCTGATCTCCTGGTGGCGATTTGCTCCTTGCCGCTGACGTACTACGCCGCGTGGAGTGACTGCTGGAACGGCCCTCTCTGTTTCGTTCCTTTTGTCGGTGGTGGTGTTGGTGGTGCTGCTGCTGCCTGGCATGCTGCTCCTGTTGCTGGTTGCTATCCTCCATTATTAGGATCGCTTCCAGCCAGGAGTTTCTGTACCCACCATTTTTAAAGTTGCCGCCCGCGTGACGTCACCGCTCCCATCCTGCATCGCGCTGGTCAGGGAGCGTGCTCCTGCGCATGCGCCTGATTCAGGGACCCAGAAGCCGCTCCTCTACTTCCGGGGCAGCGGCCATCTTGGTACTCTCTGTACCATGGCGCTGCCCGCGCTTCAACCGGGTCCCCACGAGCCCCTATCTCCTTTCCGGAGCGGCGACTCTGGCGTCTCCCCCCGCTCATCCGGCAGCCCACATCGGCCCCAGCGGTGGCAGCTTCGGGCACCGTTCCTGCCGCGACAGGGGCTTCCCCGCTGCCGAATACCGGATAGGCCGGCCCCGGATCCGGACTCTTCCTTTGATACACAGGTACGCCGTACTGTGGGTCCCCCCGTCAGGGACAGGAACCCAACTGAAGGCGGAGGAGAGGTACCGCCCTTTTTATCTGTAGGTTCCTGTCCCTGAAGGGCGGATCCCCTCTCTCCGTGGTGCTGTCATGGGTGAGAGAGAAAATGAGGCATTCATACAATGATCATAGAATCATAGAATCGTAGAGTTGGAAGGGACCTCCTGGGCCATCTGGTCCAACCCCCTGCTCAAAGCAGGATTCGCTAAATCATCCCAGTCAGATGTCTGTCCAGCCTCTGTTTGAAGACTTCCATTGAAGGAGAACTCACCACTTCTCGTGGCAGCCTGTTCCACTCATTGATCACTCTAACTGTCAAAAAGTTTTTTCTAATATCTAATCTGTGTCTCCTCCCATTCAGTTTCATCCCATTGCTTCTAGTCTTTCCTTGTGCAAATGAGAATAAAGTTGATCCTTCTACAATGTGACAGCCCTTTAGATATTTGTAGACAGCTATTAAGTCTCCTCTCAGTCTTCTCTTTTGCAAACTAAACATTCCCAAATCCTGCAACCTTTCCTCATAAGACAGGGTTTGCAGACCGGTCACCATTCTGGTCGCTCTTTTCTGAACTTGCTCCAGTTTGTTGATGTCTTTTTTAAAATGTGGTGCCCAAAACTGGACACAATATTCCAGATGAGGTCTGACCAAAGAGGAGTAGAGGGAAATAATGACTTCACGTGATCTAGACTGTATGCTTCTGTTAATACATCCTAGAATTGCATTTGCCTTTTTTGCTGCTGCATCATACTGTTGACTCATATTCAGTCTGTGATCTATTAGTATACCTAAGTCTTTCTCACATGTGCTGTCACTTAGCCCTATTCCTCCCATTCTATATATGGTTTTTTCATTTTTATTGCCCAGATGTAGTACTTTGCATTTCTCCCTGTTAAAAACCATTCTGTTAGTTGCTGCCCACTTCTCCAGTTTATTTAAATCTTTTTGAATCCTCTCTCTCTCTTCTCTAGTATTAGCTATCCCTCCTAGCTTTGTGTCATCAGCAAATTTAATCAGTTTACCCTCAATTCCTTCATCTAAATCGTTGATAAAGATGTTGAACAATACAGGGCCCAGGACAGAGCCCTGTGGTACCCCACTTGAGACATTCTTCCAACTGGATGTGCAGCCATTTACGACCACTCTTTGGGTCCGATCACTAAGCCAGTTATGAATCCACCTAACAGTTGCCTTGTCCATTCCATACTTAGTCATTTTTTCAATAAGGATTGTATGAGAGACTTTGTCAAATGCTTTGCTGAAGTCAAGATATACTATATCTACAGCATTTCCTTGATCCACCCAATCAGTGATACCGTCATAGAAGGAAATTAAGTTAGTCTGACATGACTTATTAGTTACAAACCCATGCTGACTCTGTTTAATCACTTCATTCTTATCCAGGTATTGACATACATGTTGTTTAATAATTTGTTCAAAGATCTTTCCTGGTATAGAAGTCAGACTCACCGGCCTATAGTTGCCTGGGTCCACCTTCTTCCCCTTTTTGAAGATAGGAACAACATTTGCTCTTCTCCAGTCTTCTGGGACTTCTCCTGTTCTCCAAGAATTTTCAAAGATTATGGAGAGGGGTTCAAAAATTTCTTCTGCTATCTCCTTCAGTACTCTGGGGTGTAATTCATCTGGACCTGGAGACTTGAATTCATTTAGGTTAGCTAAGTGTTTCCTCACTATCTTTCTGTTTATAGATATCCTGGATTCTTCTATTCCCTTAATAGGACAGTGAAGAACAGTTGATGTTACATTTCCTTTCTGAGAGAAAACAGATGCAAAATAGGAATTTAAAAGTTCAGCCTTCTCAACATCCTGTCTTACCATTTCATCATTTTCATCCTGTAAAAATCCTATAGCATCTTTGACTTTTCTTTTACTTTTGACATATCCGCAAAATCCTTTATTATTGCTTTTGACATCTCTTGCAAGCCTCAATTCATTTTCAGCTTTAGATAATCTGATTTGTGCCCTGCAGGTTCTGCAGACAGCATTATATTCTTCTTTAGAATAAGAAGAATGATATACGTACATGTCACAGAAATTCAAAAAGGACCCATGCTGGATACCATCGCCACTTCCCATATAAAAAAAATGGCCATAAAATTTAAAGTGCAGAGTGCAATAGTATAAAAAACATACAACCTTGTAAAGTATGGATCACCGACGCGCGCTTCACGTTAGCTTGGTCTCAGGGTGGTGATAGATGTGGCTAGATATCATATGTGCCCTTATATAGCCCATTTTTGCCATGTAATTACTTCACAGGTGATACTGCAGTGCAAAACTACAGGCGTGTGACATCACCATAGAGTGCGTCCGCCCACCGCTCTGCCACTCCCCCATCCGGCAGGTCAGGACGAGGAGGAAGCAACAACATGCCAGGCAGGACACGTCTCTACGGCAACGCACCTCATCGCGAGACAACTTCACCGGCCGCCTAGGCACACCCCCGTCCAACGTGTCAGAACAGAGGGGCCGCACAAGCAAGCCAGACGAACATGTCAACACCATGATTGCCTGGAGGCATAAGATAAAGAAGGGGACATAACCGTGTTACCCATTGTTTAACCCCTTCACGACCTTTGATGCCACGTAGGCGTCATGAAAAGTCGTGTCAGAACGACCCATGACGCCTATGTGGCGTCATGACTTTAAAGCCCCCCTGCGGGTCGGGTGACCTAGGTCACTGAAAGGTCACCCGACCCGCAGATACAGGGGGCTTTGTTCTTCGCCACAGGGGGCGTGGCTTCACCCCCACGTGGCTACGATCGCTCTGATTACCTGTTAAAAGTGAAACAGCCAATCAGAGCGATAGTAATATTTCATCAATGAAAATTGATGAAATATTACAATCCAGCCATGGCCGATGCTGCTGTAGCATCGGACATGGCTGGAGACACCGATTCCACCCCCCCACCGGTGATCGCCCCCCCGCAACTGAATGACAGCGGCGATCTGCCGCCGCTGTCATCATCTGCCCCCCTCCCATTCCCTCTGCTCCCCGCCAGATTCCGATCCCCCCCTCACCCCCTCTCACCTCCCCCGGCACCTTCTAAGTCCCCCTGTCGCTCCCGGTGTCCGGCGGGTCCGGTTCATGGGCGCCGCCATCTTAGAAAATGGCAGGCGCATGCGCAGTGCGCCCGCCCGAATCTGCCGGCTGCAGATTCCATTCGTTCATTTTGATCACTCTCACAGTGATCAAAATGAAAGAAAAAGTAAATAAACCCCCCGATTATCACCCCCATAGGTAGGCAGAACTAATAAAATAAAGAAAATATTTTTATTTTTATTTTTCCATTAGGGTTAGGGTTGAAAAGAGGGTTAGGGTTAGGGTTGAAAAGAGGGTTAGGGTTAGGGTTGAAAAGAGGGTTAGGGTTGGAAAGAGGGTTAGGGTTAGGGTTGGAAAGAGGGTTAGGGTTGGAAAGAGGGTTAGGGTTAGGATTGGAAAGTCGGTTAGGGTTGAATTAGGGTTAGGGTTGGAATTAGGGTTAGGATTGGAATTAGGGTTAGGCTTGTGGTTAGGGATGTGTTAGGGTTAGGGCTGTGGTTAGGGGTGTGTTGGGGTTAGGGTTGGAGTTAGAATTGAGGGGTTTCCACTGTTTAGGCACATCAGGGGGTCGCCAAACGCGACATGGTGCAACCATTGATTCCAGCCAATTTTGCGTTCAAAAAGTCAAACGGTGCTCCCTCCCTTCCAAGCCCTGACGTGTGCCCAAACAGTGGTTTACCCCAACAT
Organism: Dendrobates tinctorius; assembly: GCF_039654945.1. NCBI lineage: Eukaryota > Metazoa > Chordata > Amphibia > Anura > Dendrobatidae > Dendrobates > Dendrobates tinctorius. Next base: position 2,570,714 of record NW_027361893.1, on the reverse strand, counting down.
ATGAGGTATCAGCGTACTCAGGAAAAATTGCACAACAACTTTTGGGGACTAATTTCTCGTGTTACCCTTGGGAAAATAAAAAATTGGGGGCTAAAAAATTATTTTTGTGGAAAAAAATGATTTTTTCATTTTCACGTCTCTGCATTATAAACTTCTGTGAAGCACTTGGGGGGTTCAAAGTGCTCACAACACATCTTACATACGTTCCTTGGAAGGTCTAGCTTCCAAAATGGGTTCACTTGTGGGGGGTTTCCACTGTTTAGGCACATCAGGGGCTCTGCAAACGTAATGACGACCGCAGACTATTCCATCAAAGTCTGTATTTCAAAACGTCACTACTTCCATTCCGAGCCTTGACGTGTGCCCAAACAATGGTTCCCCCCCACATATGGGGTACCAGCGTACTCAGGACAAACTGGACAACAACTTTTGGGGTCCAATTTCTCCTGTTACCCTTGTGAAAATAAAAAATTGCGGGCTAAAAAAAATCATTTTTTGAGGAAAAAAAAGATTTTTTATTTTCACGGTTCTGCGTTATAAACTTCTGTGAAGCACTTGGGGGTTCAAAGTGCTGCTCACCACACATCTAGATAAGTTCCTTGGTGGTCTAGTTTCCAAAATGGGGTCACTTGTGGGGGGTTTCCACTGTTTAGGCACATCAGAGGCTCTGCAAACGTAACATGATGCCCGCAGACCATTCGATCAAGTCGGTATTTCAAAACGTCACTACTTCCCTTCCGAGCCCCGACGTGTGCCCAAACAATGGTCCTTCCCCACATATGGGGTATCAGCATACTCAGGACAAACTGGACAACAACTTTTGGGGTCCAATTTCTCCTGTTACCCTTGTGAAAATAAAAAATTGCGAGCTAAAAATTCATTTTTTGAGGAAAAAAAAGATTTTTTATTTTCATGGCTCTGCGTTACAATCTTCTGTGAAGCACTTCGGGGTTCAAGGTGCTCACCACACATCTAGATAAGTTCCTTGGGGGGTCTAGTTTCCAAAATGGGGTCACTTGTGGGGGGTTTCCACAGTTTAGGTACATCAAGGGCTCTGCAAATGTAACATGATGCCCGCAGACCATTCCATCAAAGTCTGCATACCAAAACGTCACTACTTCCCTTCCGAGCCCTGACGTGTGCCCATACAGTGGTCATCCCCCACATATGGGGTATCAGCGTACTCAGGACAAACTGGACAACAACTTTTGGGGTCCAATTTCTCCTGTTACCCTTGTGAAAAAAAATTGCGTGCTAAAATTCATTTTTTTTGAGGGAAAAAAATGATTTTTTATTTTCACGGCTCTGCATTATAAACTTCTATGAAGCACTTGGGGGTTCAAGGTGCTCACCACACATCTAGATAAGTTCCTTGGGGGGTCTAGTTTCCAAAATTGGGTCACTTGTGGGGGGTTTCTACTGTTTAGGCACACAGGGGCTCAGCAAATGTAACATGACGCCCGCAGACCATTCCATCAAAGTCAGCATTTCAAAATGTTACTACTTCCCTGCTGAGCCCCAACGTGTGCCCAAACAGTGGTTCCCCCCCACATATGGGGTACCAGCGTACTCAGGACAAACTGGACAACAACTTTTGGGGTCCAATTTATCCTAGTACCCTTGTGAAAATAAAAAATTGCCAACTAAAAAATTTTTTTTTAGGAAAAAAAAAGATTTTTTATTTTCACTGCTCTGCATTATAAACTTCTGTGAATCACCTGGGGGTTCAAAGTGCTCACTATGCATCTAGATAAGGTCCTTAGGGGGTCTAGTTTCCAAAATGGGGTCATTTGTGGGGGAGCTCCAAAGTTTAGGCACACAGGGGCTCTCCAAACACGACATGGTGTCCGCTAACGATTGGAGCTAATTTTCATTTCAAAAAGTCAAATGGCGCTCATTCCCTTCTGCGCCCTGCCGTGCACCCAAACAGTGCCCCCCCCACATATGGGGTACCAGCATACTCAGGACAAACTGGACAACAACTTTTGTGGTCCAATTTCTCCTGTTACCCTTGTGAAAATAAAAAAATAGCGTGCTAAAAAATCATTTTTGAGGAAAAAAAATGATTTTTTATTTTCACTGCTCTATGTTATAAAATTTTGTGAAGCACTTGGGGGTTCAAAGTGCTCACTACACATCTAGATAAGTTCCTTAAGGGGTCTAGTTTCCAAAATGGTGTCACTTGTGGGGGAGCTCCAATGTTTAGGCACACAGGGGATCTCCAAACGCGACATGGTGTCCGATAACGATTGGAGCTAATTTTCCATTCAAAAAGTCAAATGGCGCTCCTTCCCTTCCGGGCCCTGCCGTGCACCCAAACAGTGGTTTATGACCACATATGAGGTATCGGTGTACTCAGGAGAAATTGCCCAACAAATTTTAGGATCCATTTTATCCTGTTGCCCATGTGAAAATGAAAAAACTGAGGCTAAAAGATAATTTTTGTGAAAAAAAGTACTTTTTTTTTTTTACGGATCAATTTGAGAAGCACCTGGGGGTTCAAAGTGATCACTATGCATCTAGATAAGTTCCTTGGGGGGTCTAGTTTCCAAAATGGGGTCACTTGTGGGGGAGCTCCAGTGCTTAGGCGCACAGCGACTCTCCAAACGTGACATGGCAAGCGCTAAATATTCCAGCATATTTTCTATTCAAAAAGTCAAATGGCGCTCCTTCCCTTCTGAGCCCTGCCGTGCGCACAAACAGTGGTTTTTGACCACATATGAGGTATCGGTGTACTCAGGTGAAATTGCCCAACAAATTTTAGGATCCATTTTATCCTGTTGCCCATGTGAAAATGAAAAAATTGATGCTGAAAGAAAATTTTTGTTGGAAAAATTAAAATGTCCTTTTTTTCCTTCCATGTTGCTTTAGTTCCTGTGAAACACCTAAAGGGTTAATAATCTTCTTGAATGTAGTTTTGAGTAGCTTGAGGGGTGCAGTTTTTAGAATGGTGTCACTTTTGGGTATTTTCTGCCATATAGACCCCTCAAAGTGACTTCAAATGTGAGGTGGTCCCTAAAAAAAATGGTTTTGTAAATTTTGTTATAAAAATGAGAAATCACTGGTCAACTTTTAACCCTTATAACTTCCTAACAAAAAAATATTTTGCTTCCAAAATTGTGCTGATGTAAAGTAGACATGTGGGAAATGTTATTTAGTAACTATTTTGTGTCACATAACTCTCTAGTTTAACAGAATAAAAATTCAAAATTTGAAAATTGTGAAATTTTCAAAATTTTCGCCAAATTTCTGATTTTTTCACAAATAAACGCAAAAATTATCGATCTAAATTTACCACTAACATGAAGCCCAATATGTCACGAAAAAACAATCTCAGAATCGCTAGGATGCGTTGAAGCGTTCCAGAGTTATTACCTCATAAAGTGACACTGGTCAGAATTGCAAAAAATGGCCAGGTCATTAAGGTCAAAATAGGCTGGGTCATGAAGGGGTTAAACAGTGATGGCATTATAGTAAAGCCATTTAATTTGTGCTGCCAAAAGAAATAAAATAGAAATTAAAAAAGAAAAATGTGTGCTAATTATGGAAAAGTGATGAATGTAAATATCTTTTTATTTTCTTATTATTTATTTATTATTTAAGTGTTAAAAATAATAAGTATATAAAATGTATTCCATAATATATGGTAATCTAATATACAAAGCTCAATGTGGATGTGTGTGTATGTCCGGGCTGATATTCATAGCCTGGGAAGGGGCCATGGGTATTACCCCCTTCCCAAGCTACAAATATTGGCTCCTGGCCATCGGCTTTCCCCTTCTAGCACAGAAAATTGTGCGGGAGCCCACGCCGGGTTTTTTTTTTTTTTTAAATGAAACTTATCTAATATATAAAGCTCAATGTGTGTGTGTGTTTGTTTGTATGTCCGGGATTGGCATCCGCACCGTCGCAGCTACAAAATTTGGCACAGTCACAGGTCTGGACCCTGGGAGTGTCATAGGCTATGTTGTGAGGCGAAATTTTAACCCTGCGTGTTCCAATTCACCAAAAAATGTTATCCCTATCTACATAATGGGGAAAAAGTGTATGTATGTATTGGCATCTGCACCGGCGCAGCTACAGCCACAAAATTTTGCACAGTCACATGTCTGGACCCCGAGAGCGTCATAGGCTATGTTGTGAGGTGAAATTTTAACCCCGTGCGTTCCAATTCACCAAACAATTTTGCCCCCATCTACATAATGGGGAAAAAGTGAAAGGAAAAGTGTTGGAGGCAAATTGACAGCTGCCAGATGTGAACAAGGGGGACTTAAAGAATGAGAGCGATGGCGCCAAAGAGTATATACCATACAGTGCTAAGGTGGTGCCCTGACATGGGATACTCACCACACACGGGGATATGAACACACACACAAAATGCGCCACACACTACCACGTGCTTCAACACATATACCACCCTCAGCAGTCAGCACACATTTCACCACATACACCAACCTCGCCACATAAAAGTCCAAACACAAAAGTCGCCACTCAAAACTCGCCACGCTGTCCCAGAGCTGTTTAAAAGATGAAAAATGAGCTGTGATTGGTTGCCATCAGCAACAGTTTTCCTTGTAGACAGTTGTGGTAACTGAGGCCTATTATTCTTATCATTTCTATGGTGTTATCGTCTTTCTGTAAAGCTGGAAATAACACAATTTATTACCGTGCAGACACAGACCACCCTCTGACACAGACTCCAGGGGGAGCCCAGTATCACACAGGATAGGATTAGATACACGGCTCAGCAGTCAGTATTACACAGGATAGGATTAGATACATGGATCAGCAGTCAGTATTACACAGGAGAGGATTAGATACATGGCTGAGCAGTCAGTAACACACAATAGGATTAGATACACAGCTCAGCAGTCAGTACCACACAGGATAGGATTAGATACACGGCTCAGCAGTCAGTATTACACAGGATAGGATTAGATACATGGATCAGCAGTCAGTATTACACAGGAGAGGATTAGATACATGGCTGAGCAGTCAGTAACACACAATAGGATTAGATACACAGCTCAGCAGACGGTATTACACAGGAAAGGATTAGATACACTGCTCAGCAGTCGGTATCACACAGGATAGGATTAGATACATGGCTCAGCAGTCAGTATCACACAGGATAGGATTAGATAGACGGCTCAGCAGACAGTATCACACAGGATAGGATTAGATACACAGCTCTGCAGAAAGTATCACACAGGAGAGGATACTTGGGTAATTGTTTAGTTAATTTGTGTTACAAATCTGTAGTGTTAAATATATGATGTGAAATATATTTATGTGCAATATAATCATTATAATTTGCTATAACTAACCACAGTTGGTTACTATGCCCAGGCAACGCCGGGCTCTTCAGCTAGTCTAATATATAAAGCTCAATGTGTGTGTATGTATATGTGTGTGTCCGGGATTGGCATCCGCACCGTCGCAGCTACAGCCACAACATTTGGCACAGTCACACGTCTGGACCCTGAGAGTGTCATAGGCTATGCTGTGAGGCAAAATTTTAACCCCACGCGTTCCAATTCACCAAACAATTTTTCCCCTATCTACATAATGGGGAAAAAGTGTATTTATGTTTTGTCATCCGCACTGTCGTAACTACAGCCAGAAAATTTTGCAAAGTCACACGTCTGGACCCCGAGAGTGTCATAGGCTATGTTGTGAGGCAAAATTTTAACCCCGCGGTTTCCAATTCACCAAGCAATTTTGCCCCTATCTACATAATGGGGGAAAAGTGAAAGGAAAAGTGTTGGAGGCAAATTGACAGCTGCCAGATGTGAACAAGGGGGACTTAAAGAATGAGAGAGTTGGCGCCAAAGAGTATATACCGTACAGTTGCTAAGGTGGGGCTCTGACATGGGATACTCACCACACACGGGGATACGAACACACACACAACATGCGCCACACACTACCACGTGCTTCAACACATATACCACCCTCAGCACACATTTCACCACACATACACCAACCTCACCACATAAAAGTCCAAACACAAAAGTCGCCACTCAAAGCTCGCCACGCTGGCCCAGAGCTGTTTAAAAGATGAAAAATGAGCTGTGATTGGTCGCTATCAGCAACAGTTTTCTTTGTAGACAGTTGTGGTAACTGAGGCCTATTATTCTTATCATTTCTATGGTGTTATCGTCTATTAGATACACGGCTCAGCAGAGAGTATCACACAGAATAGGATAGATACACAGCTCAGCAGTCAGTATCACACAGGATAGGATTAGATACACGGCTGAGCAGTCAGTAACACACGACAAGATTAGATACTTTCTACTGAGCTGTGTATCACAAAAGGAGAGGATACTTGGGTAATCGTTTAGTTAATTTGTGTTGCAAATCTGTAGTGTTGAATATGTGGCGCCCCCAGGAGTATGGTCACCACAGTGGCATTACCTTCCTCCTAGGGAGTGTGATGTCATGTTTGGAAGCAATGAAGGGTCTCTCTATCAGTTAAATACAACATGCAGCACAGTTCCCACTCCAGACCAGCAGAGGGAGCTCTGAACCAAAACTGGGGGAGGAGCTGCTCTCTGGGATCGGGAAGGGGAAGTTAGTCAGTTCTGTGAGGAGGGCAAAGTGTGTGGATGTGGAAAAGAGGAACTGGAGGATTGAGGAGAATTCAGGCCCACTTCTGGCTTCAAGCGCATGGTTCGGAGTACGGTATCCAAAGTTGTAAGGATGCTGATGGTCCTGCAGCAGAAACCGGAGGAACAGAAGGCTGTAAATGCTCTGTTCTCAACTAAGACTCGGAGGCACAGCAGTAACGTGTGTGAGCCAGAAGAGATAGAAGGCTACGGCTGCCTGCCATATGAGGGGCGTTCTAAAGAGAGCAAGCAAGGGGGACTTCAGTGTAACTCAGTACTGCAAGTACCTCAGATAAGCGCTAGGAGGGAGACTACACAACCCATCTGCATAGAGAGATTCCTAAGTTGCTTCCAGCTAATCAACTCCTGTTCCATCTGTGATCTGGATCCTGGACTGCACTGACAAAGCACAGTAAAGGTAAAGGAAACTGCACCCTGTTGTGTCATTGCCTTCTTCCTGTAACCGACTCAGCACTGCTACATCCCTGTGCCTAACACTGCACCCTCTCCCTCAACACCTATTGCTACTGCCCTGGGACTACAGCTCCACCTGTGGGGAGCTCCAACATCATTGCTGCACTGGTCAAACTGACCAAAAACCACAGGTGGCGTTACGAATCATCTCAATAACTTTATCCCCATCACTCTACCCCTTTTACATTGACCGCCTGAGGCCACGGACCGGGTCACTGTGACATCTCCCATTGAAATCAACGGAAAAAGAAAAAGACGGATCCAGCCACTGGATCCGTTTTTTTAAGTCTGCGCATGCTCAGATCCAATTGGCCAGCCCCCAGGAAACAGATATAACCTGCTAGACGGACCCGGCAGAAAAACGGATCCGTTTCTACAGTTGTCCAAAATTTACGCCGCATCCGTTTTTTCTAAAAATAGCCAGATCCCGCCTGACGGCAAAAAACTGATGTGTGAAAGTAGCCTTATCCCACCATCAACACACTATGGACTTGGACCTCATGAAAGAGACTGACCAATGAGTGCCTTCTTGCAGCACTATCTTCAACATGATTGTTGCCCATATATTTAGGATTCAAAATAATGCGGACTACTGGTTTGCCAGTCTGTTCGGTCCACAATACAAAAGTACATTTTGCCAGTTGCTTCCCCCCTGGAAAGGGATATGCCCATGCTGCAGTATTAAAACATGCTTGAAGACAATTTTGACAGTGGTTTTCTCCAAGACAGCAGTGAGTCACACAGTGTGCATCACAGTGATAGGCTTCCAACCCCAAGAACATTGAGTTGTGAACAAACAAACATGAGCAGCCTTGCAGTGCTAGAGTCCTGTGTTTCAACCCCACAAAGGACAGCATCTGCAAAGAGTTTGGCCAAAATTCGGGATAAACTTCAAATTGTTGTCATTTTTTGTTAAAGTTTTTAGCATGCAATCATACAAAGTGTTTATAACAATAATGCCACGAGTTGCCTAAGATAGATTAGAACACCTCTATATAGAAATACAAATAATACAAAATATCTCATTACTTCTATAAGAACAGCGGAATGGCCGAATCAAAATATTGCTTCCTAATTTGTTCATTTCATGCTATCCCTATGTGTTCTTTCTTTAGTAGCATGTTTGGTATCCTTTAGCATTGATAACAGCTTTGCATCTCCTTGGCATTGATTCAATAAAACTTCTCAGGTTCTCCGTTGTTATAACATGGTGCCAGGAACTGATAACAGCTGCAATCAATGTCTGTTTGTTGCGCGGTTGCTTACTAGAAACCAATCGCTTTAATCTTGACCACAGATTTTCATTAGGGTTCAGATAAGGACTGTTTCCTGGCCATGAAAGCACAGAAATATGTTTGCTTTCAAACCGTTTTAGACGTTGCCTTGCAGTGTGACACGGTGCTCCATCCTGTTGAAAAATAATTTCGGTCTGTTCCTTGCCAAGGTCACAAATTGATAAGATGAGCTTTGGGGTTCAAGGACATCATGAATATATTTTGAAGCATTTACAGTTCCCTTATGGACCTATATTCTCCCAATTCCATGCCAGGACATACAGCCCCATATCATAGCACTCACAGGATATATCATTGTAGCTGTCATACACTCTGGAAGACAGTCTTCCTTTGGCCATCTCTGAACATTACGCACTCTGTCACTACCAAAAATTGATATTCTTGTTTCATTGCTCCAGATAACTTTCTTCCAATCTTCAGTTGTCCAGCTAAGATGTTCTTTGGCCCAGGAAATTCTCTTACTTCTCTGTTTAAGATTTTGGAATGGCTTTTTCCTTGGTGTTTGTGCTTTCAGACCAGCATCAAATAATCAGCGACGTACTGTTCTATCTGACACCGAAACTCCTCCATCGTGCAAGAACTGGTTGAGTTCCTTTGCTGATGCACTTCTGTTTTGCAAGGCTATCCTAACAATTCTTCTGTCTTGTTTTGGAGTTGTTTTGCCTTTTTCCTTCTTTTCCACTCAGTTTTGATGCTAAAACTATTAGCAAAACGTGAACACAGCTTTTGCAATCCAGAAGCAGTAACTCCACCACTCATCTTCCTAGCAATTTCTCTGAAACTGTATCCCTCAGTTTTGCCAAATATTTAAAGGCGTTGGATATGGCTTTAAAGAAGGCAATTAATTTTATTATAATAATTAAATAATTACAGAAAATAGGAAGTGTGATATTGCATACACTTTTGCATAATACAAATCACAAAAGTAAAGTACTTACATTGCACACTACACAGGAAAAACTTCACCAGGCATAGCACATCATCTGTCCAGGAGCATCAGCTGTGAGAAGCAGAATAACAATATGGATTCCTGATGGCCATTAACATCTTAGCACTACAACGGGGCAGACTGACATCTTGGCAGACTTGTGCTATGCAATATATGTGCTAGAAAGTGCATTCAGAGGAGCAGTCTGTGCTCATCTTGGTCAGATAATTAAGAATGAGCCAGATGCATATGATCAAGGCAGCGTAATCATGGTCATAAATAACATTGGGGTAAAGCAGGGGTTAGTTGAAAAAATGTTCCTAGTGAATGCAAGTAGCAGAGGTAAGAAAAATCTGTGTGGGAAGCTGAGTTATGTCCCGAGTGAATGCAAGCAGCAGAGTTAAGGAAATTCTGTGTGGAAAGTTGGGTTACGTACCGAGTGAATGCAAGCAGCAGAGGTAAGGAAAGTCATATGGAAAGTTGGGTTACGTACCTGTAGGGAGAATAAATAGACATGCTGATTAGAGTGTGATGGTGGCAGATGGCAGGGTACATTGGGATCTGCCTTTAGAATGGGACATGACCTATCAAGTGCACACCTCATAAGTGGGAATTGGTAGTGAAAATTAGTGACAAACCGAACAATGTCCTGGTCCTTCCTTACCTCAGATTTATATAGAAGGGTATGTCTATGACTTTTTCTTTTTTTTGTCTGGATATGACCTTTGGGTCTGTTATTTGTATTGCTGCAGTGTTGTCTCCCTGTTTTAGTCTTTTGTGTGTCCTTCAAAACAATACCTTGTTTGATAATGATGGATGTATGGTATTCTTCTTATTTGTATATTTGCTGTCTTATGGGCCACTAACTATATGCAGATACTCACTATTGTATTTTGTGATGTCCTTGTTATCATTATATAGTATTATGCCATATGTGGGCGGTTGTGGTCTGGTTGCGGCGCTCCCTGTCAGTATGCGAGTGAGTGCCCTGCCTCTGCCAACTCTCGGCATCTTTACGCGGTGGTTGGCATCCTCCCCTGTCCTCTGGCGTCACGTCCGGCTGGGGCCGCAGCCTCCGGCCACGTGACATCAATTTTGGATTACAACCAGAGACTTTGGGACTGTAAATATGTGTACAGCTGGATGTGCAGGCCCCCTGACAAAGGCAGGACAGAAATGCGCGTCGGGCGGAGGCGCATCTCTCCGGGTTGTGTACTGCTCCCTCTTTAGGTAAAAGACCTCTTTCATAAATATCACTGTTAAGTTGCTATATGATCACTATAATGCTTGTATATTTGCATGCCCGATAGAGGTCAGCACCTATTTTGGCTCAGGGATCTGTAATGTTGATGATTTGCCCTTTGTCTATACCTTTTATCAAAAGTGACATTGCACTCAGGAGGGTATCAGGTATATATATTCCACTGCCACCTACCCGAGGTAATGCGCCTCCATTTTTTATAGTACATTTAGTGACAATGTCAGTATACCTTTTCCCCCTCACCTGTTATCTTTAGATTTTAATAATAAAGTTTACATTTATATCAACCTTGACCAGTGTATCGTCTCTTTTCCCTTTCGCTCACATAATGTAGTATGATGATAGGTCTGTACCTGTTAGGAACAGCGGAACGCACTAAATAAATGATAAAGTGCGTTCGCCGCTCGGGGTCCACCGTGCAGAAGGTGTGAACACTGCTGCTGAGTAATGGCAGACGCACAATATGGCGGTATAATGCGCACGGGGTTAAACGTCACCCAGGTGCGCAGAGAAATCACTGTTTAATCACAGAGATGCCAGCAGGGATAAACACAAAAAGGCTGAGCCTGTTAGCGTCACAGGTCTCAGATATATGCACACACGGTATCTGGTCACAGGTGCAGGACCCAAGGCAGAAGGAACTGCGTCCGTCTAGACCTACCGTGCATGCGGCGTCGCTGCTGCGGGCGCCAGAGAGAGCTGCAACTGCAGCGCAGCGTAGGACACTGCCGCGAGACGATAGTGCCGTGAGGAGCAGCACAATCGGACGCTAGCGTAGCGGTGCGGTAAGCACAGTGGCCTAAGGCTTGCCACTGACTGGTGCTGACTGCTGAACTAATTCCCTAGCCACATGCGTAATATCAGAGGGAAGGGGTTTCAAATGAGTCAGTCACCAGAATCATACATCCGTCACCATTCACACATCTAGCAAGTAAAGTCTATACTAGCGCATGGCCGACTGGTCATGCGCACTTTTCATAGCCGTGCGGGACCTTCCAGATCAGAGATGGACCAATGAGATCTGGAGCAGGACCTGGGCACATGACGCCCGACCTCCAATGGGAGATCGCCTAGTGAGCATGCCCAGTAGGAGCACAGAGGAACTTAGTCTCTGGAGCGGTCTGCTGCAAAGTAATCTTCTCTGCAGTAGATAGACCGCAGAATGTGAGGCTCTGGATTCCTGCAGAGCAGACGCAGAAACCCGACGCCTAACAGTACCAGTCCTTTACACATAAAAACATGGTTTTCTCATACAAATGTGTTTTAGGTAATCCAATGAGAGGACTTGCACCAGGTGTAATTGTCGTATAAGTTGTGTTTACTCTCTATTGTTGTACAACACGGGTGTTTGCACTTTACATGTCATCTACATTGTTTTTTTTAATTTTTTTATCTTAAAATTTATTAAAGGTTACATTTTATAAATCCCAATTTTTGCTATTACCTAGGTGTCCACCAGGTCTTCACTAGAGCTACTGGTGGAGAGGATAGGCTGGATACTACCCCAGGGTAGTCCCCAGGACTGGAGCAGCTGATGGAAATGTCAGAGACACAAGTGTGAGGTACAAAAGGCAACACAAACTGCACACTTGCAGAATAAACTGCCCAGGAACCAACATTCAGTAGAGCGGTGGATGGAGCTGCCTAATATGGGACCTGCCGCAACGGGATAGGCTGGGGAACCTAATCTCTGAAGGACACAGCAGGGTTAAATTCCTGTAGAGACTGGCCAATCTCCCCTAAGGAGAAATGGAGGCAACATGCTGAGAAGCTGCACAGTGACCATGGTAAGTAGGATGGCGCTGAGAGGGCATGTGAAGTACCACCGTAACACCTGGTTAGGAGCCCACTCAGATGATTCTCCCCCTGAGCTGAACCTTCGTTGCGCCTCAGAACAAATGTAATATTGTCTTCACAGCAAGTATAAAGAAACCAATGAAACACCTGTGGGATAAAAATGCCCATTACACCCTGAGATGACTTCCCTGATGAGTACAGTGTCTGAAATGGGGTCACTTTAGGGGGTTGTATGTTGTTTACACACCTAGGGGGCTTTGTAATTTGCCCCCACAAGCGAGGACTGCCAAATTAGAGCTCCAAAAGCAAAATAGTGAAACTCCCCATTGGAGCCCGGCCGCGTGCAGTCATTTCTGACCTCAGGTTTTGGAAGAAATTTCTGTATAAACTGTGGCTCCATTTTACTCTGCGAAATTGAAAAATTTGGATCTAAAACAACATTTTAGTGGAAAAAAATGTTTTTTCTTCCCACGACCCAGAAATATGATGATCTATAAAGAAATAGTGAGAAGAAAATGCCCCCCAGATCCACAGATGGATTCGCTGAGGACTGTCGATCTGACATGGGGCCACTTTGGGGGGGGGGGTCGCTGTTCTGGCAGACGCATATTATCCCAGGCAAATTTGTAATCCAAAAACCAAACCGTGATTCTTCCCTCCGGAGCCACGGAAGTGAGACCTTCTGCCACATTCTGGGGGTCGCCTTGTTATCGAGAAATTGCTTTATAAGTTGTGCAGCGTCCTATAAGATATTCCTGCCCACAGCGCCCCCATCCAGAGTGTTTGAGAGAGGTCATTACACCGAAATGTCACGATATTCAGATCCAAGGAGCACGATCACATTTATCATTGCTGCGCACTGTGCACGGCATCAATGAAGGCAGCAGCAGAGACTCTTATTACTGGATCCCACTCCACTCACTCCTCACACTCAGCAAGTGTCTGCACTGCGGACTATATACCTGAAGCATCACACACGGCTCCGCTCCATACACCTCGTACACACATGGCTCCTGTCACGTCATCGTCAGACACAGGGACTGCTGTTCCTGCCTCGGCCACGGGGAGGCGCCGGACTGTCACATCGCCATCAGACTCGAGGACTGCTGTTCCGGTCTCGGCCAACGGGAGGCACTGGACTGTCACGTCGCCGTCAGTCTCGGGGACGGCTGTTCCTGCCTCGACCTCTAGGAGGCGCCGTGGTTTCCCCGTGGGTGGTGGTGACAGAGAAGGGGCTCCTGCGCAGGCATCTGGTGGGCGCAGGCTCCGCTCCTCTGTCAGTCATGAAAGGGTTGAGGCATCACCATCTGGCCTGGTCCTGGGGGCGGTCCAAATGACATCATCAGACTGTGAACCTGTGAGGGATAGCCTGATCCTTCAAATACCTTGGGGCCTGTCTTGCAGGTCGCCAGATATAGTCTTGGTTTCCCCAGTGTGCTAGTTGCTATTGCTGACTCTGACCTTGGCTTGGATTTTGACTCTGCTACTGTCTAACGATTTTTTTACCTCTGCCGCCCGCCTGGTTTAGACCTGGACTCCTGACTACTCCTTTGGTTCCGTTAATTTATCCCTTTCTGGTGACCGTCCTGCTCTAGTCCACTGCTCTTATTCAGACAGCTGCCACCTGGGCGCTGCTGTAATTACAGATCCCTGTAAAGGGTCTCAGGGGTGCGGTCTCATTTGCAGTCCAGACTTGCATCAGACGGTCGTCACAGCTCCGCTCCGTACACCTCGTACACACGCGGCTCCGCTCCGTACACCTCGTACACACGCGGCTCCGCTCCGTACACCTCGTACACACGCGGCTCCGCTCTGTACACCTCGTACACACGCGGCTCCGTACACCTCGTACACACACGGCTCCGCTCCGTACACCTCGTACACACTCGGCTCCATACACCTCGTACACACACGGCTCCGCTCCGTACACCTCATACACACGCGGCTCCGCTCCGTACACCTCGTACACACGCGGCTCCGCTCCGTACACCTCGTACACACACGGCTCCGCTCCATACACCTCGTACACACACAGCTCCGCTCCGTACACCTCGTACACACGCGGCTCCGTACACCTCGTACACACGCGGCTCCGCTCCGTACACCCCGTACACACGCGGCTCCGCTCCGTACACCTCATACACACAGCTCCGCTCCGTACACCTCGTACACACACGGCTCCGCTCCGTACACCTCGTACACACACGGCTCCACTCCGTACACCTCGTACACACGCGGCTCCGTACACCTCGTACACACGCGGCTCCGCTCCGTACACCCCGTACACACGCGGCTCCGCTCCGTACACCTCATACACACGGCTCCGCTCCGTACACCTCATACACACAGCTCCGCTCCGTACACCTCGTACACACACGGCTCCGCTCCGTACACCTCGTACACACACGGCTCCGCTCCGTACACCTCGTACACACGCGGCTCCACTCCGTACACCTCATACACACGCGGCTCTGCTCCGTACACCTCGTACACACGCGGCTCCGCTCCGTACCCCTCATACACACGCGGCTCCACGCCGTACACCTCATACACACGCGGCTCTGCTATATCCACACTGTAAACCCCTCCTGACCACAAACATAATCTTCCCCTCATCCAGCACCATGACAACCAGCACAGCAGAGTCCTGCACACACTGAGGCCCCTGATCATGTGACCCCTGACTCCTCCCCTCCTGTGACCTTGCTCTTGCTTGTACATCAAAGTGGCTAAAATGAGAATCACAAAAAACAACTCCAATCTAGATGCAACCCATCTATGGCTGCTCTGTGCGCACAGGACCTGTGATGAGGTCACAGGAGGGGAGGAGTCAGGAGTCACATGATCAGGGCCTCAGTGTATGCAGGACTCTGCTGTGCTGGTTGTCATGGTGCTGGATGAGGGGAAGTTTGTGTGTGGGGTCAGGAGGGGTTTACAGTGTGGATGTAGTGGAGCCGTGTGTGTACGAGGTGTACGGACAGGAGCCGAGTGTGTACGAGGTGTACGGAGCGGAGCCGTGTGTGTACGAGGTGTACGGAGCGGAGGCGTGTGTGTACGAGGTGTATGGAGCGGAGGCGTGTGTGTACGAGGTGTACGGAGCGGAGCCGTGTGTGTACGAGGTGTACGGAGAGGAGGCGTGTGTACGAGGTGTACGGAGCAGAGCCGCGTGTGTACGAGGTGTACGGACCGGAGCCGTGTGTACGAGGTGTACGGAGCGGAGGCGTGTGTGTACGAGGTGTCCGGAGCGGAGGCGTGTGTGTACGAGGTGTACGGAGCGGAGGCGTGTGTGTACGAGGTGTACGGAGCGGAGGCGTGTGTGTACGAGGTGTACGGAGCGGAGGCGTGTGTGTACGAGGTGTACGGAGCGGAGGCGTGTGTGTACGAGGTGTACGGAGAGGAGGCGTGTGTGTACGAGGTGTACGGAGCGGAGCCGTGTGTGTACGAGGTGTACGGAGCGGAGCCGTGTGTGTACGAGGTGTACGGAGCGGAGCCGTGTGTGTACGAGGTGTACGGAGCGGAGCCGTGTGTGTACGAGGTGTACGGAGCCGAGTGTGTACGAGGTGTACGGAGTGAAGCCATATGTGTAAGGAGGTGGCAGAGTTTGTCAGGTGTCTTCCCCCCCAGGGCCATCAGGGCATTACTGCCCTGACTGGCGTATGGGGCCCGGTGGGCAGAGGGGGCCCTCGCCGGGCCCCTACCGGCAGGTAAACAGGGCCCTTAGCGCGGCGCTGCAGGCGGCAGCTAAACACTATTGACATGCGGGCCTGCACGTCAATAGTTAACAGCCGCCAACCAATCGGAGGCTGGCAGCCGACTTCAGCCACAGCGCGCACATCGCCGGCGTCTGACGTCACTGTCAGTCACCGGCTAGAGCGCGCTTCAGCTGCGTGGAGGGAGGGAGCCTCGCCCGCCGCTGGAGCGCGGCCAGGTAAGAAGAACCGGTTTTGTTTTTTTGTTTGTTTTTTTGACAGCGGCGATCCGGGGGGCCGGGGGCAGAATGCTGGACATGGGGGCAGAATGCTGGACATGGGGGCAGAATGCTGGACATGGGGGCAGAATGCTGGACATGGGGGCAGAATGCGAGACACTGGGCAGAATGGAGATACGGGACATGATTGGAGACACTGGGCAGAATGGAGATACGGGACATGATTGGAGACACTGGGCAGAATTGGAGACAGATGGGGCATGATTGGAGACACCGCATAGGATCATGGGGCAGGATGGATACGATGGAGATCATATGGGGAAGAATGGATACTCATGAGAGTGGGATGGGAGAACATATGGCTAAAGCCAGGAATATGACACACGGGGGTCAGGATGGGGGATGTTATTACCATAGGGGCTAATTAAGGGATATTATTACTGCAGTGATGTATTTAATTTTTTGAGGATACAGTTTTAAATGGGGGGGTGGTCCTGTTACTGTGCAGAGCGACACTGTCGCCTTTTTTTCTTCATGTGGTGTAATGTAGAAGTTGGGAAAAAATAAGTAATGTGTTCTGCAAGTGGAGCTCTAGATAACTGTGTTATTTCCTGCAGAGACGAGTCATTTAAAAATTGAAAAATAAATAAAAATATACCTAAATTGTATTGCATATTTTAACAAATATTTAATAGGTTACAGTAGAGTAGAGCCCGGCCAAAAGTGTCTACCCTGTTATGGTGGCGGCTTAAAAAAATCTTTTGTCCAAAGCAAAAGCTGCCAGCTATATGTGTGATCTGGTGATGGGAATTGTTAATGTGTGATTGGTGAGAAGTGGAGTTTTTCCAAGAGAGCGGTGGGACTGTGGACAGTTTGAGGGGTGGAGGCGGGGCTGGGTGGAGCCTGGGCGGAGTCTCAAGGGGGCCCCAAATACTTTGCCAGTATGGGACCCCGTAATTCCTAGTGGCAGCCCTGCTTCCCCCTGTGGACACTGCACGTCTCACATGCAGCACTGTTATGAATGAGTCACCGTAGGAGGCAAAAACAGGAATGCTAGCTAAGTCCAGAAAACCAGAGAAGTTGGCAGCTATTGGATTGCAGACTCCTGAACCTATCAACACAACTAGCAGTAGCCGTGGGGGGTTCCTACGATGCCCTAGACCCCTCGATCACAGCCGGAGAACTATATAGCCTAAAGACAGAAAGGGAAATCTAAACTGCCCCAGAGCAGACCCCAAAGCAGAAGGCAGCCCCCAACATATAATGACGGTGAAGCAAGAAGAAAGAACACTAACACAGACAGAAAGATAGACTGAGCAAAGACGGGGCCCAAGCTAACTAGATAGGAAAGGACAGGAAGGCTGCTGTCTGCAATCCGTGAAAAACCCTATGAAAATAAGAGCCAACAAACTGACAGTGAAAAAGGTCCTGAAGACGCTAGGCTTCAAAAAGCTATGTCAGTACTCAGGAATATTCTGAAGACAGAGCAACCTGCAAAAGAAGATTCAGCTCACCCCAGCAGGGAATGGCAGAATCCAGAAAAGCAAGGCAAACAAAAACAAAACAAAAATGCTAACAGGCAAAGCAGAAAACTTAGCTTTAGAGGAGCAGGAATCAGACTGGTCTCACAGAAGTCCACAGAGAAATCACCCGCAGGGCAGAAGGGCGTCGACAGCCTTATATCCAGTCCGTGACTCCACTCAGCCAGTCATCCTCATTAGGCTCAGGTGCCTGATAATCAGGCTCATAACCTTCCTTTACCAGAATAGGGAGTTCACCAGACCTCAGTGACGAAGGGGAAAATTAACTCACAACACAGCACCATGTCCTTTTGCTAATGTTAATGTGATGTGTGTCATGTACTGTACTGTAAAATTACTATGTGTTGGGTCTAGGATTAGGGATAGGATAGAAGTTAGCATTGAATAACAGTGAGGTTAGATTAGTGGGGCACATTAGTGATAGGGAATTAGTCTTAGAGTAGGAGTGTTAGGTTTAGTTGGCATAGGAGTTTTCCTGTTAATAGGGGCTACAGAGCAGAGCAATAGAGAGTAGAGAGATATAAGAGGGCACTTCCTGGTCAGGAGGCAGCAGTGAGACAGGACAGTGACAGCCGTGGGGATAGGGCTGCTACGGCATGAAGGGGTCCCAGGCTAAGAGTCGTGCAGGCAGTCACCAGCAAGAATAGAGATCAACCCAAAAAGGATGCAGGGTCTACAACCAGGACAGGTGGAGCTGAGACGGCGAATCCGGCACCTTTTCCTACTGAAGCCAGACCTGGGACTGGTAGGAAGCTCGTGGGCCTGGAGCATGGATGGGACAGGTTTTGTCCAAAAGCGAGACAGGGATTGTCCAGGCGTACATCAGAGATTGTCTAGAAATAAGCAGGGATTGTCGGAAGGAGCAAGAGATTGACGGAAAGACAGGGAAAGCTGAGGAAATGCCACTCTACGAATATTGTACTGCATGTGTGATGGATACCCTACTGCTCAGTAAAGTTAAACTTTTGGAAAACGACCTCATCTCTGGAGTGGTTTGTGAAGCTCATGGATGTGGAGCCGGACTGACAGCAGCCGAGGGGACTCTGACAGTGAATATGAGTGTACTGTTGTGCACGCAGCACATACAGCAGAAAATACATTATATTTCATCTGTGGGGTGCCAGGGTGTGGGAACAGAACAGCCCATTGCCACGACTACCACCCTGGCCGCATTACACGAGGTGTATGGAGTGGAGCCGTGCATGTAGAGGTGTATGGAGCGGAGCTGCGCGTGTATGGGGAGTGTGGAACGGAACCATTGCGTGTATACAACGCGTGCAGAGCCGCACGTGTGCGACTGGTATGGAATGGAGCCGTGACTATGATCAGTGTTTGGAGGCAAAATGGTTTTCTATACTTGACCTTAGAGGAGCTTACTATTTGATACGCATCAAGAAGGGTGAAGTGTAGAGATGTGTGAACCCGAACAGTAAAGTTTGGGTCCATATTGAACGCATGGACCCCGATTGCAGACTTAACCAGGTAGTCCGTTTTACATTTCGGTTTCGGCACCCCGAACATCGGGTGTTTCTCGCACTGTCATACAGATGCGACTCTGATTGGAGCTATTAACAACCCCTTAATGACAGAGGCAAATTTTAAAAATCTGACCAGTGTCACTTTATGTGCTAATAACTCTGGAACGCTTCAACAAATTCCAGTGATTTTGAGAAAGATTTTTCATCGCACATTATGCTTTATGATAATGGTAAATTTGAGTTGATATGTTTTGAGATTATTTATAAAAAAAAAAAATCAAATTTGACAAAAATGTAAAAATTAGCAATTTTCAAACTTTGAATGATTATCCCTTTAATTCAGATAGTCATACCATAGCAAAACATTAATAAATATTTCCCACATGTCTGCCTTACATCAGCACCATTTGTAAAATGTTATTTTATTTTGTTAGCATTTTAGGAGGTTTAAAAATGTAGCAGTAATTTTTCATTTTTTCAAGGAAATTTGCAAAATTATTTTCTTAGGGACCTTTCCAGGTTTGAAGTGACTTTAGGGGTCCTATATATTGGAAAACCCCCAAAAGTTATGCCATTTTAAAAACAGCACCCCTTGACATATTGAAAACTGCTGTCAGGTAGTTTATTTACCCTTTAGGTGATTTTCAGGAATACAAAGTGGCATGATAGGAATGAAAAAGTCGCTGACTTTTTAATAGGTCAGTGTAGCCGGCAGACTCTAAGACCGCTATTTGCTTGTGAATTGCCATGACAAACACCAGGACTACACAATCTTGATCTCACGGTGCAGATGGGGATATCGAGGGAGAAGCCACACTCTTTTAAACATTTATATGATATAGTCATTATTGACAGCAGCATCTAAGGGATTAAACAGATATGATGACAACACCGATCGTGGCTGATGCAGCAAGTTGTCAGCTATAGTTTCCAGCCGACAGCTGCTGGATTGTCTCCTGTATGGGGATGGTATTCTCTTATATTTCAGGTCAGTTAAAAGATGTATCGGTGGTAATTAAGGGGTTAATACCACCGTCAGAGTGCTGCGGCTCCCTCGTTATCAGATGACAGTGGGAGCATGCATCTATGACCGGAGGTAAAAAGTTTACCTTCTGGCACTGGCGTCAGCTGATGGGACTACTAATCCCATCAGCCTACACCTGCTGCCGCTAATAACAGCGAGAGCAGGTGGCTGCTGATGGGAGTATTCATCAGCCGGTGCCTGCACTATAAATAATTTTTTGTAAATGGCTTGGGTTCCCCTGTATTTTTGATAACCAACCAGGCAAAACTGATCACTGTGGGCTGAAACCCTCAGCTGTCAGCTTTTGCAAGGCTGGTTATCAACAATAGAGGGGTCCCATGCCATTTTTAAATTATTTAATAAAAAAACAAGGGGTCCCCCCATTTTTCACAACCAGCCAAGCTAAAGAAGACAGCTGGGGCTGGTATTCTTAGGCTGGTAAGAGGCCATGGATACTGGCCCCCCTCCCAGCCTAAAAATAGCAGCCCGTAGCCACCCGTGAAAAGGTGCATCTATTCTCGCACTTTGCTCGCCTCTTCCCACTTGCCCTCTGTCAGTGTCACCTTTGCATTTTCCGTCGACATCAAGCCCACGGATTAGTAATGGAGAAGCTGTCACGGCCCTGTCGCGCCTCTGTATACTTACCTACCCGCTCCTTCGCCGCAACCTCTTGCCAGATGACAGCCGCGGCATCCTCCTCTGACTGGTCCGCGACCGACGGCGTCACTGCACACTATGCACTGTAGGCCGCGGCATAATGTCCGATATGAAGTCCATGGACTCTCGTCTGTCGGCCCTACAGGCCGCCAATCTGGGAAATGCTACTCAGCTGGCCAGTCTTCAACAGGAGCTGGGTCAGCAGCGTGATACTCAGGCCCATATTTTAACCTATATGGCCTCTGTCGATAACCGTTTGGTGGCTCTCCAGTCTGCCGCCTTTGCACAGACTTTGTTTGTTTCCTCTTCTCTCCCTTCCCCTCGCCAAGCCACCTTGATTTAGTGGTGACCCGAAACTCTGCAGGGGGTTCTTAAACCAGTGTAGCCTCCACTTTGAATTGTTACCTCAGCAATACCCCTGTGACCGGGCCAAAGTGGCCTTCATTATGTCCCATTTGGAGGGGGAGGCCCTGTCCTGGTTGAACCTTCTCTGGGAACGGGACGATCCCTTAGTTTCGAGCCTTCCGATCTTTTTGGATACCTTTCGCAGGGTCTTTGATGAGTCAGGCCAGTTAGCCTCTCTTACCGGGTCCATTTTTAATCTCCACCAGGGTGCCCTCATGGTCGGACAGTATGCTATCCGCTTCTGTACTCTTTCCTCTGAGCTAGGTTGGAATAAAATAACGCAGCACTGGTAGGGGCATTCTGGCGTGGTCTCTCGGGCAGGATAAAGGATGAGCTCGTAGGTCGGATACCCTGATCACTCTGGAAGACCTTATCTCCCTGGCCACTTGCATAGATCTACGGTTCTAGGAGCGCGCCCGGAAGTCGACTAGAGACAGGAGGTCCACTAGACCAGTCCCTTCTGCCAATCGGTCTTCTAGTCCACATCCAGCCGGGACTCCTTCTACTCCCCCTGCCAAACCCATGCAGGTAGATAGTCTCAAGTTGGCGGAGTTACGTCGGAGGGAGAGACAGGCGCAAGGCCTATGTTTCTATTGTGGATTGACTTCGCATTTCCTCCATTCCTGTCCAGAGAGACTGGGAAACTCTTCCACCTAGGTCGGGTAGGGGAGAGGCCACCCTAGGTGCTAGTAATTCCTCTCAACCCCTCACTGTCTGTTCTTTTGGTTTCAGGTCAGAGACATGGGTCCAAGGTGGCCTACGTGGATTCGGGCTCAGCAGGTAACTTCATCCGGCGTGAAGAGGTGGACAAGTACCAGATTCCTGAGGTTACCCTACTAAATCCTCCAGTTAATTGCTTCAGTAGATGGCAGACCGCTACAGGAGACCGTCACTATGGTCATTGAGGAGGTGGAGTTGCAAGTCAGAGTCTTACATGGTGAAAAGATGGACTTTTTCGTATTGTCTAATCTGTCCCATGTGATTCTACTTGGACTCCCTTGGCTAAAGGACCCACCAGCCAGTCCTCGACTCGTCTTCAGGGGAAGTACTCCTCTGGGGACACTCGTGCCATGCTCGGTGCCTGAACCCTATTAGTCTTGCTGCCGCCTCACGGCCACCTCCTCATCTCTCGGGGCTTCCCAAAGCCTACCATTCCTACACAGACGTCTTTGATAAGAAGGAAGCGGAGACCCTTCCCCCGCACTGGCCTTTTGACTGCCCGATTGATCTAATCCCCGTTCCACTCCTCCTAGGGACGGATCTCTGCAGCCACGCATTGACTATAGGGGCTTGAATATCACAATCAAGAATAGGTATGCTCTTCCACTCATTCCCGAGTCGTTTGATTGCCTCAGAGGGGCCCGGATCTTGTCCAAGTTAGACCTAAGAGGAGCCTACAATCTGATCTGTATCTGCACAGGCGATGAGTGGAAGACCACCTTTAACACTCAAGATTACGAGTACTTAGTCATGCCCTTTGGTCTCTGCAATGCTCCCGCTGTGTTTCAAGAATTTGTCAGAGATCTTCCAAGACCTCTTGTATTCCTGTGTTGTAGTGTACTTGGATAACATCCTTGTGTTCTCGCCGGATCTTTCGTCCCATAGGAGTGTTCGCCTGGTACAACAGCGTCTTTGGGAGAATCGCTTGTACGCTAAGATTGAAAAGTGTCTTTTTGAGCAGACCTCTTTGCCATTTCTGGGCTACATTATCTACATTATCTACGACGCTGAATTGAGGATGGATCCCGAGAAACTGTCAGCCATTCTTAAATGGCCTCATCCAGTCAAAGTAAGGGCTATAGAACGGTTTCTTGGATTTGCCAATTACTACAGGCAATTTATCCCTCATTCTCCTCAACAACCAAGTCTATTTCCGCTCTACCGGAAAGGGGACGAGCCCCAATCCTTGGACTACGGAAGCTGAAGAAGCCTTTCAGACTCTAAAACGGGCTTTTTCTACAGCTCCGGAGTTGCACCGTCCCGAGAGCAGCAGACCCTTCCTGCTTGAGGTGGACGCCTCCTCAACAGGAGTCGGGGCAGTACTGTCCCAGAAATCTGCCTCCGATCGACTGCATCCCTGTGGATTCTTTTCCAAGGCTTTTTCCCCATCGGAGTGCAATTACTCGATCGGCGTCCGTGAACTGTTAGTGTTAGCCATAAAATTGGCCCTGAAAAAATGGTGTCATCTTCTGGAGGGGGCTGTCCATGCCTTTGTAATGTACTCTGACCACAAAAACTTGGCCTATCTCCAGTCTGCCCAGAGACTCAATCCTCTACAAGCCAGGTGGTCCTTATTTTTTGCCTGCTTTGATTTTGAGCTCCACTTTCGCCCTGGCAACAAGAACACTAAAGTCGATGCCTTATCCAGGGTCTTCCAGCCGACAGAGACAGTGAAGAAGCCTTCACATATTATTGAACCCTCTAAAATCATCACCGTGGCTCCTGTGAATCTGCTTTCTCCACCTCCAGGCAAGACTCTTGTGCCTGAGGATGTCAGAAGAAAGGTCTTACTTTGGGGTCATTCCACCAAACTGGCTGGTCATGCCAGAGCAAAGAAGACGCTCGCTCTCATTTCTCGTCACTACTGGTGGCCTACTCAGGGCCGTTTTTAGGGGGGACGGGGGGTGCGATCGCCCGGGGCCCCACCCAAGCTAGGGGGTGCCTGCCTAGTGCATCCCGTCACACAAACGGTGGTTGCCGCTCAGTGTGAGCTATGCACAGTATGTGACCCTGACAGCCGTGTACTGCAGGACTCCTCATCACCCATCAGTAGCCCATACATACACACAGCACCTCCAGCTCCCTCAGCACTGCAGCACACTGACTCCTCCCACACATGTGACCGGTACATATCGTGACGTCATGTAAGGTCCTTCCGCACACCAGGAACTGTCCCTCCTGAGGGAGGACATGTGAGTGCAGCGTGCACCGTCAGTGATAGATCCGGGGCACAGAGACGCGTTGGGGTGTGTCTTCTTCTGTACTGTGTGCCTCTAGTGGAACAAGTCCCAGGATCATAGGCAGCATAGGGATTGCAGCACCATGAATCCCCAGTGACTTGTGTGTTCTGTAAGATCCTCTCATGTATGAAGACTTGTAGCAGTGATCACCTGAGGTGAATGAATGGGAAAGTGTGATCCAGCAGTGCATGTGTTGCAGAGACTCCCTCCTGTGTGCTGGGAAGGGAATTGCAATGTGTTCTCACAATAGAAGCGATAATATACAGTGATATAGCGAGAGCGCCCCATATACAGGCTGGGGAAGGAACATACAGTGACGACTCTTCTGTCTCCTTAAACACTTATTCCCCACATCCGGAGCCTCTTTTCCTACACCTGTGTTGTGCTGTTCCTCTGTTATTCCTCCTGGCAATTTATGAATAAATTGCCAATTGGGTGTTACCATCCCCCTTGTTGAAGGCCTGTGTCTAAGGGCACTTTCAGATGTCAGTGTGTCCCGCTTGTGTGATGATGGTTTTCACACGTACCGGCGACGCTTACACATGGTCTGGGCATGTGTCAGTGTGTTTCCACGGACCGAGTGACTGTGGGCAAAACCCGCTGATGTCCATTTTTTAACAGCAGCACAGGCTGAAAATCATCCTGCACACATGCACGCGGATGACGTCACTGTGTCGTCAGTGTGACACGTACCGGCACCTGGGAAGCAGCGGTACTGTTCTCGCTTATCCCTGGCGCTGGGTGCTAAGGACGACTCACATCACTGTCCCCTGCTCTCCCTGATATCAGCGCTAGCACGGGACCATGTTGAGAGTTGTAGTCTGCCCCCGGTTTCTACATCAAGTGTAAAATTAAGAATAAAATAAAAATGTCGCACAAGCTTTGAGGTGAGTATAATGTGATTTTTATTTTATTCTTAATTGTACACTTGATGTAGACAGCGGGGGCAGACTACAACTCTCAACAATGTCCCCTGCTCATGGTGATCTCAGGGAGAGCAAGGGACAGTGATGTGAACTGTGCTCAGCACCCGGTGCCTGAGAACAGCGTGAACTGTGCCGGCTCCTCTCAGGTGCCAGTACGTGTGATACTGATGTTGCACACGCGTGAAACACACAGACACATATCTCCAGTACTGGTTTTTCCATTACCAATAATATCAGGACGTGTGAAAGAGCCCTTACACAGTCCAAGGGTTCCTTCTTTCCACATTCAGGTTTTCTGATGCATTCTTGAAGCCGTACCTAAGAATGTATCAGACATCTGGGAGAGACACGTCTCATTATTTGCTTTCACTCCCAGATTTTACAAAATTGTATCTAAAACTTTGACCATGTGAACACAGCCCTAAGTCTACATTCCCAGATCATCCTCATTGCTTCCGTTTTTTTTCTCACCCCATTGCTTTCACTGGAGCAGACTGTGAACTTTTTTTATCCATTGACTCCCAATGATGAATCATTAAAAAACGGATGAAACATGGGTGGGAGACTGTGGTGCAAAGCCTGTCTCCAGTGTCCTCTGTTTTACACGGATCCACTTAGACTTTAGCGGCCAAGTCTGATCTGCAAAATGGATGAGAATAGGCCGTGTTCTGAGTCTTGGTGATTGGAGACACAGATCTATATTGAAACTGATGCTTGTTTGGCTCAGTGACACTGCCAGCAGTGAGGACAGCATGTGATCACATCAATGCATCCCATTGCACTGGGGTGTAAGGGTGACACCGGGTGAAATCTGGCTGCCATGTAGCCCTAACTGCCTCATGGGGGATGGTTTATAGATGAATAAATGCCATGATAATTCAGTGAAAGCTGTTTTCCAGGCCAGCCATGAATTTCTCACTGTCAGGATTCCACTCCGTTTGCTTGCTGGATCAGTGATCACACTTGCAATTTACATACTTGTGGTCATATGCTGACTTGCTTGTTTTCCTACTTTTCTCGAAGATCCATTGGAAAAAGCACCCATGAGAAGTCACATGACGCCCTCCATGGCGGCAAACAGCAGAATCCTGACAGTGTGCATATTGTACACTGTAAGGGCTTGTTCACACGTCGGTATTTTGCGTCAGTGTTTGTATGCCAAAACCAGGCATGGAACTTCTAATTGAAAGACTGACACCCGT
This sequence comes from Dendrobates tinctorius, assembly GCF_039654945.1. Lineage (NCBI taxonomy): Eukaryota > Metazoa > Chordata > Amphibia > Anura > Dendrobatidae > Dendrobates > Dendrobates tinctorius. The sequence goes on along the minus strand of NW_027361893.1, from coordinate 2,544,227 downwards.
TCTGTGTTTTGGAGTCACTCCTGCTTTTGGCGTACAAATACCGAAGAAATAACTATTACAAATACTGGTAAGTGAATAACAAAAAGGCTAAGGTCACTCGAGTGTGTAAAGAATCGTCAGATTTTCATTCCGAATATTTGGGCGATTTTTCTGTCACTTGCCATCCGTGTGCTGTCTGTGTCCAATCTGGTTTTTTAATAGCAGCTATTAATCATTTACAGGACCATGTACAGCTTCCTATATTACAGAACTGCAATGTATCTGTGTCGGATGCTGTACATATGGAATCTGGTTTTTTTTTGTTGCGCATTCATAGACTACAATGGGCAATTTTCACACAACACATGGAAGTAAGGAGTGCATACTGCGATTTTTTTTTTTTTTTTTTTCCGCACTACTCTTCAGTTGATGGGGAAAAAATGCTTTTCTGCAGTGCCCGATTGAATAACATTGGTTCATGTCCTGTCCATTTTTTCACAGACAGCACTTGGGCCGAAAATACTGTCATGTGGACCTACCCTTAGGATTCACCAAGCTGCAGTCAGATGCCCCGGCATTGACATGATTGACCTGGCTCTAATGATCAGTCTGTTGTCAGTGCCGGGGGTGCGGATACAGCCATCTTTCTCTGTGCACCGAGCGTGACTGAAACTGTGTCGGTGCCACTCCTGCAACAGGAAGCCGAACCCTTCCAGGGGAATATAGTTAATTTCTTGGCAGCGGTGCTTTCAATCAGAACCCTATTTACCTGAAGATGAACACCATGGGGAACCTGTCACCAGGAATAACGCTGGTAATCTGCGGGTTAACAGCGTTATGCTGCTGTCCAGCGCCTGCACACAGCCAAATGTAGATGGGAGAAAATTATCTTTATTCTCCCCGTCAGCATTCAGTCATAGGGGTGGGGCGGCGCCGGCTTTGTCACCTCTCTGAGAATACAGAGCGGCGCTGTAAGCGCGCCCCTAGATACAGCAGCTGCTCTGTATACTGTGGTGACTGAACCAGCACCGGCGCTGCCCCATAACTGAATACCGAATGCTGGTAGGGAGAATAAAGATCATTTTCTTCCCTCCACATTCGGCAAGCGCCAGACAGCATAACACCACTGTTAACCTGCAGATATGGGGTTAATTTGAAGGTTAACAGCATTATTCCTGGTGACAGATTCCCTTTAAATAAAAACAACATTAACCCATTCATTCCCTTAGATGTATCAATAAGTCCAGCCTGGCTAGTGGTTACCAGCCTTAGACGTATGGATGCTTGTAGGAGATTTTGAGCGCACAAAGGCTGATTCTGACAGCTGACACCTATCTCTCAGTGCCAGGTGCAGTGCCCTCACCGCTCCCAGCACTTTAAACACCATCGCATCATTTCGCGAGCAGTCAGATGGAAGAAAAGCCCCTCTGCCCTTGGATCGGCACTCCTGCAATGTCATAGCGGGGACCCGATCATTGCCATGGTGACCCCATGTCGTCATGACGACATCTGGGTCACTAGGCACTAACTTGTGTCTGCAGGGCAGACAGTCTATCAGGTATAGCAATGCTGCTGCAATGATATACCTTCTAACAGCGATCGGACTGCAGAACGTGAAAGTCCCTTAGTGGGACTAAGTGAAAAAAGTTGTAAAAACATTTAAAAAAACTCACAATAGAAAAATATATTGTACCCATAAAAAATTATTATTGTGAAAAATAAAATAATAAAAGTACACACATTTGGTATTGATGCGTACGAAACGACCTATAAAACTGTGTTACTAGTTAACCCCTTTAGTGAACACCATAAAAAACGAGGCAAAAGACAATGCTTTATCATACTGCCAAACAAAAAGTGGAATGAAATGCGATGTAAAAGACGAATGTAAAAAAATAGTATTACTGAAAAAATCTCCAGACATGTTTATCTAAGTTTATCTAAAGTATTCAGCATGTTAATAATCGGGGGGGGGGCGCTTTTTCGATGTTCGCCCTTTGGCAAAATTCCCTAAAAACTGCCCTGGGCCTACTCTTCGCCAAGACGTGGTTGATTTTGTTGCCTCTTGTCCTTCCAGCGCAAAAAACAAAGTACCACGACGGCCTCCATCCAGCTTGTTGCTTCCATTGCCAGTCCCTGCGGTGCCCTGGGAACACTTCGCCATGGATTTCATCACCGATCTGCCCCGTTCATCCGGTGGTAGTGGATCGCTTCTCCAAGGTGGCACATTTTATCCCTCTGCCCGGACTCCCTCAGCTTCTGAGCTAGCCAAGGTCTTCATCCATCAGATCTTCAAACTCCATGGACTACCTCGACGTATAGTGTCTGACCGAGGAGTTCAGTTCACTTCCAGGTTTTGGCGGGCACTTTGTAAGCTCATGAATGTATCACTAGATTACTACACCACTTACCATCCGCAGTCCAACGGGCAGGTGAAGCGAAATAACCAGACACTGACTGGGTACCTGTGTCATTTTTCCAAAGCCCACCAAACGACTGGGTTTACCTACTCCCCTGGGCTGAGTTTGCCTACAACAACCATACTAGTGAATCCTCAACCAAGTCTCCGTTTTTTATTGTGTTTGGCCGATATCCTGGTGTTCCTCTTCCTGTAACCCCTGCTTCCGAGGTACCTGCAGCCAACTCCTTGTCCTCGGAATTTTCAAAGATCTGGGCTGAGACCAACACGGCACTCAAGAGAGCCGGTGATCATATGAAGAATCACGCCAACAAGAGGACACTGGATCCTCCACAGTATTGTACCAGGGAGAAAGTCTGGCTCTCATCCAAGTATATCCAGCTAAAGTTGCCCTCATACAAGTTGGGTCCGCGGCACATCAGCCCTTTTGAAGTCCTTGGACGTGTCAATGAAGTCGCCTACAAGTTGAGGTTGCCTGCTTCGCTCTGAGTCCCGAACAACTTCCATGTCTCTTTCCTGAAACCTGAGGTACTAAACCGTTTTCACTCCTCATCCGATCCCGTTTCTCAGCCGGCTGGTACCGACAATATCTTTGAGGTAGGAGATATTCTTGCCATGAAAAGGGTTAGAGGGAAGACTTTTCTCCTTATTGCCTGGAAGGGCTTTGGTCCTGAGGAGAGGTCCTGGGAATATCAATGCTTCCCGCATTCTCAGGAGATTTTTTGGCAATCTCGGGGGGGGGAGGGGTCAGCTTCACCTGGCTGCTCGCCCAGGGACCCCTCGGTGCCACGATCCAGAGGGTCCACTCCTGGAGGCGTGCCTCACCGAGCCGTTAACAGAGGCGTCTATTAGACTGGCCCAGCAGGGAACACAGCATCATTGATCTGCGGTAACCTTGATGATGTCACCGCTATTCACTGAGGCTGAGCTCACAGCAGCTCATTCTTCAGTGGTAGTCTGCCATGATGTTCGAATGTTAGCACCATCCAGGTTGAAAACTATTAGCTGCAGTAGGCATAGTGTCAAGCTCGTGCCTTGGCAGGTTGGCCCGAGCCGGGGGGTTGTGGCCCCACTGTGCCACAAACCAGACTGCCCTGGAAGGGGCGTGACTACGGCAGCTACCTCGGTCTTTGCTGGAGCCTCTGATGGTGAGGTCAGGCTTGTGCGGCAGGTAGCTGCTGGGTGCTACTCCAGGGTGGTGTCTAACTGTGGCAGCTGATCCCACTCGGGGACAAGTCACTTGGACAGGTGCGACTGACAGGCAGGCAGGTAGGCACGGCAAGCACGGCTGGTACCCAGGCAGGAACGGCTGAGACACACTAGAAGAAGAGGGGATGGGAGGAAAAACAGCAGACAAGAACATGCAGCAGAAGGACAAACTAATCAAGGATACTAGATGTGGTACAGAGGACCCAAGACAGGGTACTCAGAAGGAGTACAGTCTATATCTACAATAATATATACCTCACAGGAGTCCGTACAGTCTGTATCTACAATAATATATACCTGACAGGAGCCCGTACAGTCTATATCTACAATAATATATACCTGACAGGAGCCCGTACAGTCTGTATCTACAATAATATATACCTGACAGGAGCCCATACAGTATATATCTACAATAATATATACCTGACAGGAGCCCGTACAGTCTGTATCTACAATAATATATACCTGACAGGAGCCCGTACAGTCTATATCTACAATAATATATACCTGACAGGAGCCCATACAGTCTATATCTACAATAATATATACCTGACAGGAGCCCGTACAGTCTGTATCTACAATAATATATACCTGACAGGAGCCCATACAGTCTGTATCTACAATAATATATACCTGACAGGAGCCCGTACAGTCTGTATCTACAATAATACATACCTGACAGGAGCCCATGCAGTCTATATCTACAATAATATATACGTGACAGGAGCCCGTACAGTCTATATCTACAATAATATATACGTGACAGGAGCCCGTACAGTCTATATCTACAATAATATATACCTGACAGGAGCCCATACAGTCTGTATCTACAATAATATATACCTGACAGGAGCCCGTACAGTCTGTATCTACAATAATATATACCTGACAGGAGCGCATACAGTCTGTATCTACAATAATATATACCTGACAGGAGCCCGTACAGTCTGTATCTACAATAATATATACCTGACAGGAGCACGTACAGTCTATATCTACAATAATATATACCTGACAGGAGCCCGTACAGTCTGTATCTACAATAATATATACCTGACAGGAGCCCGTACAGTCTGTATCTACAATAATATATACCTGACAGGAGCCCGTACAGTCTATATCTACAATAATATATACCTGACAGGAGCCCGTACAGTCTGTATCTACAATAATATATACCTGACAGGAGCCCGTACAGTCTGTATCTACAATAATATATACCTGACAGGAGCCCGTACAGTCTGTATCTACAATAATATATACCTGACAGGAGCCCGTACAGTCTGTATCTACAATAATATATACCTGACAGGAGCCCGTACAGTCTGTATCTACAATAATATATACCTGACAGGAGCCCGTACAGTCTATATCTACAATAATATATACCTGACAGGAGCCCGTACATTCTATATCTACAATAATATATACCTGACAGGAGCCCGTACAGTCTGTATCTACAATAATATATACCTGACAGGAGCCCGTACAGTCTGTATCTACAATAATATATACCTGACAGGAGCCCGTACAGTCTGTATCTACAATAATATATACCTGACAGGAGCCCGTACAGTCTATATCTACAATAATATATACCTGACAGGAGCCCATACAGTCTATATCTACAATAATATATACCTGACAGGAGCCCATACAGTCTATATCTACAATAATATATACCTGACAGGAGCCCGTACAGTCTGTATCTACAATAATATATACCTGACAGGAGCCCGTACAGTCTGTATCTACAATAATATATACCTGACAGGAGCCCGTACAGTCTGTATCTACAATAATATATACCTGACAGGAGCCCGTACAGTCTATATCTACAATAATATATACCTGACAGGAGCCATACAGTCTATATCTACAATAATATATACCTGACAGGAGCCCGTACATTCTATATCTACAATAATATATACCTGACAGGAGCCCGTACAGTCTGTATCTACAATAATATATACCTGACAGGAGCCCGTACAGTCTGTATCTACAATAATATATACCTGACAGGAGCCCGTACAGTCTGTATCTACAATAATATATACCTGACAGGAGCCCGTACAGTCTATATCTACAATAATATATACCTGACAGGAGCCCATACAGTCTATATCTACAATAATATATACCTGACAGGAGCCCATACAGTCTATATCTACAATAATATATACCTGACAGGAGCCCGTACAGTCTGTATCTACAATAATATATACCTGACAGGAGCCCGTACAGTCTGTATCTACAATAATATATACCTGACAGGAGCCCGTACAGTCTGTATCTACAATAATATATACCTGACAGGAGCCCGTACAGTCTGTATCTACAATAATATATACCTGACAGGAGCCCGTACAGTCTGTATCTACAATAATATATACCTGACAGGAGCCCGTACAGTCTATATCTACAATAATATATACCTGACAGGAGACCGTACAGTCTATATCTACAATAATATATACCTGACAGGAGCCCGTACAGTCTGTATCTACAATAATATATACCTGACAGGAGCCCGTACAGTCTGTATCTACAATAATATATACCTGACAGGAGCCCGTACAGTCTGTATCTACAATAATATATACCTGACAGGAGCCCGTACAGTCTGTATCTACAATAATATATACCTGACAGGAGCCCGTACAGTCTGTATCTACAATAATATATACCTGACAGGAGCCCGTACAGTCTGTATCTACAATAATATATACCTGACAGGAGCCCGTACAGTCTATATCTACAATAATATATACCTGACAGGAGCCCATACAGTCTATATCTACAATAATATATACCTGACAGGAGACCGTACAGTCTATATCTACAATAATATATACCTGACAGGAGCCCGTACAGTCTGTATCTACAATAATATATACCTGACAGGAGCCCGTACAGTCTGTATCTACAATAATATATACCTGACAGGAGCCCGTACAGTCTGTATCTACAATAATATATACCTGACAGGAGCCCGTACAGTCTATATCTACAATAATATATACCTGACAGGAGCCCATACAGTCTATATCTACAATAATATATACCTGACAGGAGCCCGTACAGTCTGTATCTACAATAATATATACCTGACAGGAGCCCGTACAGTCTGTATCTACAATAATATATACCTGACAGGAGCCCGTACAGTCTGTATCTACAATAATATATACCTGACAGGAGCCCGTACAGTCTGTATCTACAATAATATATACCTGACAGGAGCCCGTACAGTCTATATCTACAATAATATATACCTGACAGGAGCCCATACAGTCTATATCTACAATAATATATACCTGACAGGAGCCCATACAGTCTATATCTACAATAATATATACCTGACAGGAGCCCGTACAGTCTGTATCTACAATAATATATACCTGACAGGAGCCCGTACAGTCTGTATCTACAATAATATATACCTGACAGGAGCCCGTACAGTCTGTATCTACAATAATATATACCTGACAGGAGCCCGTACAGTCTATATCTACAATAATATATACCTGACAGGAGCCATACAGTCTATATCTACAATAATATATACCTGACAGGAGCCCGTACATTCTATATCTACAATAATATATACCTGACAGGAGCCCGTACAGTCTGTATCTACAATAATATATACCTGACAGGAGCCCGTACAGTCTGTATCTACAATAATATATACCTGACAGGAGCCCGTACAGTCTGTATCTACAATAATATATACCTGACAGGAGCCCGTACAGTCTATATCTACAATAATATATACCTGACAGGAGCCCATACAGTCTATATCTACAATAATATATACCTGACAGGAGCCCATACAGTCTATATCTACAATAATATATACCTGACAGGAGCCCGTACAGTCTGTATCTACAATAATATATACCTGACAGGAGCCCGTACAGTCTGTATCTACAATAATATATACCTGACAGGAGCCCATACAGTCTCTATCTACAATAATATATACCTGACAGGAGCCCGTACAGCCTATATCTACAATAATATATACCTGACAGGAGCCCGTACAGTCTGTATCTACAATAATATATACCTGACAGGAGCCCGTACAGTCTATATCTACAATAATATATGCCTGACAGGAGCCCGTACAGTCTGTATCTACAATAATATATACCTGACAGGAGCCCGAACAGTCTGTATCTACAATAATATATACCTGACAGGAGCCCGTACAGCCTATATCTACAATAATATATACCTGACAGGAGCCCGTACAGTCTGTATCTACAATAATATATACCTGACAGGAGCCCGTACAGTCTATATCTACAATAATATATACCTGACAGGAGCCCGTACAGTCTGTATCTACAATAACATATACCTGACAGGAGCCCGTACAGTCTGTATCTACAATAATATATACCTGACAGGAGCCTGTACAGTCTATATCTACAATAATATATACCTGACAGGAGCCCGTACAGTCTGTATCTACAATAATATATACCTGACAGGAGCCTGTACAGTCTATATCTACAATAATATATACCTGACAGGAGCCCGTACAGTCTATATCTACAATAATATATACCTGACAGGAGCCCGTACAGTCTGTATCTACAATAACATATACCTGACAGGAGCCCGTACAGTCTGTATCTACAATAATATATACCTGACAGGAGCCCGTACAGTCTGTATCTACAATAATATATACCTGACAGGAGCCCGTACAGTCTATATCTACAATAATATATACCTGACAGGAGCCCGTACAGTCTATATCTACAATAATATATACCTGACAGGAGCCTGTACAGTCTATATCTACAATAATATATACCTGACAGGAGCCTGTACAGTCTATATCTACAATAATATATACCTGACAGGAGCCCGTACAGTCTGTATCTACAATAACATATACCTGACAGGAGCCCGTACAGTCTGTATCTACAATAATATATACCTGACAGGAGCCCGTACAGTCTGTATCTACAATAATATATACCTGACAGGAGCCCGTACAGTCTATATCTACAATAATATATACCTGACAGGAGCCCGTACAGTCTATATCTACAATAATATATGCCTGACAGGAGCCCGTACAGTCTGTATCTACAATAATATATACCTGACAGGAGCCCATACAGTCTATATCTACAATAATATATACCTGACAGGAGCCCGTACAGTCTGTATCTACAATAATATATACCTGACAGGAGCCCGTACAGTCTAGCATTTACCATTGCTGTCAGAGCTCGCCCCCTTCCCGGTATGACACGCCCCCGGAAATGACGTCACACCTGGAAAGAGCCCTCAGCCCATACAGTCTAGCATTTACCCTCACAGAATATCACGTCCACCCCAGACACAACTGCTTCCTACCATCGGGCGGCAGAGGACCAGGCCCCGCCCTTTCCGATGACGTCACCTCACTATCATCACCGATCAAGTCGTTGCCGTGCAGGAAGGTGTGAGGTCTCCGTTATGATTCTCTGCTGTTCACACTCGTCCGTTCTTAATACACTAACATTCGGTTTCTCTCTGTGTGATGTTCCGCTTTCTATCTGTATCTGGGAAGCTTACAGGGACCCATTCCATGAGATCACCTGGACGTTGGTGAATGTGCTCACGTCCGCACACCCCGTACACACACACGGCTCCGCACACCCCATACACACGCGGCTCCGCTCCGCACACCCCGTACACACACACGGCTCTGCGCCGTACACCCCGTACACACACGGCTCCGCACACCCCATACACACGGCTCCGCTCCACTCACCCCTACACACGGCTCCGCACACCCCTACGCACGGCTCCGCACACCCCTACACACGGCTCCGCTCCACTCACCCCTACACACGGCTCCGCTCCGCACACCCCTACACACGGCTCCGTACACACACGGCTCCGCACACCCCTACACACGGCTCCGTACACACGCGGCTCCGCACACCCCGTACACACGCGGCTTTGCTCTGCACACCCCTACACACGCAGCTCCGCACACACGCAGCTCCGCACACACGCGGCTTCGCTCCGCCCACCCCGTCCCCACATGGCTCCGCACACCCCTACACACAGCTCTGCTTCGCACACCCCGTACACACGCAGCTCCGCTCCGCCCCCACGCGGCTCCGCCCCGCCCTCCCCGTCCCCACACGGCTCCGCACACCCCTACACACGGCTCCGCTCCGCACACCCCGTACACACGCAGCTCCGCTCCGTCCCCACACGGCTCCGCTCCTCCCCCACGCGGCTCGGCTCCGCCCTCCCTGTCCCCACGCGGCTCCGCCCTCCCTGTCCCCACGAGGCTCCGCCCTCCCTGTCCCCACGCGGCTCCGCCCTCCCCGTCCCCACGCGGCTCCGCCCTCCCCTTCCCCACGCGGCTCGGCTCCGCCCACCCCGTAAACCCCTCCTGACCCCACATGTAAACTTCCCCTCATCCAGCACCATGACAACCAGCACAGCAGAGTCCTGCACACACTGAGGCCCCTGATCATGTGACCCCTGACTCCTCCCCTCCTGTGACCTCATCACAGGTCCTGTGCGCACAGAGCAGCCATATATGTGAAGTGCGGCTCTGCGGGTGGAGGTAGGTGCTGGAGGCTCCATTATTCTCTATGTGGAGTGCGGCTCTGTGGGTGGAGGTCGGTGCTGGAGGCTCCATTATTCTCTGTGTGGAGTGTGGCTCTGTGGGTGGAGGTCGGTGCCGGAGGCTCCATTATTCTCTATGTGGAGTGCGGCTCTGTGGGTGGAGGTCGGTGCCGGAGGCTCCATTATTCTCTATGTGGAGTGCGGCTCTGCGGGTGGAGGTCGGTGCTGGAGACCCCATTATTCTCTATGTGGAGTGCGGCTCTGCGGGTGGAGGTCGGTTCTGGAGGCTCCATTATTCTCTATGTGGAGTGCGGCTCTGCGGGTGAAGGTCGGTGCTGGAGGCTCCATTATTCTCTATGTGGAGTGCGGGTGGAGGTCGGTGCTGGAGGCTCCATTATTCTCTATGTGGAGTGCGGCTCTGCGGGTGGAGGTCAGTGCTGGAGGCTCCATTATTCTCTATGTGGAGTGCGGCTCTGCGGGTGGAGGTCGGTGCTGGAGGCTCCATTATTCTCTATGTGGAGTGCGGCTCTGCGGGTGGAGGTCGGTGCTGGAGGCTCCATTATTCTCTATGTGGAGTGCGGCTCTGCGGGTGGAGGTCGGTGCTGGAGGCTCCATTATTCTCTATGTGGAGTGCGGGTGGAGGTCGGTGCTGGAGGCTCCATTATTCTCTATGTGGAGTGCGGCTCTGCGGGTGGAGGTCAGTGCTGGAGGCTCCATTATTCTCTATCTGGAGTGCGGCTCTGCGGGTGGAGGTCGGTGCTGGAGGCTCCATTATTCTCTATGTGGAGTGCGGCTCTGCGGGTGGAGGTCGGTGCTGGAGGCTCCATTATTCTCTATGTGGAGTGTGGCTCTGCGAGTGGAGGTAGGTGCCGGAGGCTCCATTATTCTCTATGTGGAGTGCGGCTCTGCGGGTGGAGGTAGGTGCTGGAGGTTCCATTATTCTCTATGTGGAGTGCGGGTGGAGGTCGGTGCTGGAGGCTCCATTATTCTCTATGTGGAGTGCGGCTCTGCGGGTGGAGGTCAGTGCTGGAGGCTCCATTATTCTCTATCTGGAGTGCGGCTCTGCGGGTGGAGGTCGGTGCTGGAGGCTCCATTATTCTCTATGTGGAGTGCGGCTCTGCGGGTGGAGGTCGGTGCTGGAGGCTCCATTATTCTCTATGTGGAGTGCGGGTGGAGGTCGGTGCTGGAGGCTCCATTATTCTCTATGTGGAGTGTGGCTCTGCGAGTGGAGGTAGGTGCCGGAGGCTCCATTATTCTCTATGTGGAGTGCGGCTCTGCGGGTGGAGGTCGGTGCTGGAGGTTCCATTATTCTCTATGTGGAGTGCGGGTGGAGGTCGGTGCTGGAGGCTCCATTATTCTCTATGTGGAGTGCGGCTCTGCGGGTGGAGGTCAGTGCTGGAGGCTCCATTATTCTCTATCTGGAGTGCGGCTCTGTGGGTGGAGGTCGGTGCTGGAGGCTCCATTATTCTCTATGTGGAGTGCGGCTCTGCGGGTGGAGGTCGGTGCTGGAGGCTCCATTATTCTCTATGTGGAGTGCGGGTGGAGGTCGGTGCTGGAGGCTCCATTATTCTCTATGTGGAGTGCGGCTCTGCGGGTGGAGGTCGGTGCTGGAGGCTCCATTATTCTCTATGTGGAGTGCGGGTGGATGTCGGTGCTGGAGGCTCCATTATTCTCTATGTGGAGTGCGGCTCTGCGGGTGGAGGTCAGTGCTGGAGGCTCCATTATTCTCTATCTGGAGTGCGGCTCTGCGGGTGGAGGTCGGTGCTGGAGGCTCCATTATTCTCTATGTGGAGTGCGGCTCTGCGGGTGGAGGTCGGTGCTGGAGGCTCCATTATTCTCTATGTGGAGTGCGGCTCTGCGGGTGGAGGTAGGTGTCGGAGGCTCCATTATTCTCTATGTGGAGTGCGGCTCTGCGGGTGGAGGTAGGTGTCGGAGGCCCCATTATTCTCTATGTGGAGTGTGGCTCTGCGGGTGGAGGTCGGTGCCGGAGGCTCCATTATTCTCTATGTGGAGTGCGGCTCTGTGGGTGGAGGTAGGTGCTGGAGGCTCCATTATTCTCTATGTGGAGTGCGGGTGGAGGTTGGTGCTGGAGGCTCCATTATTCTCTATGTGGAGTGTGGCTCTGCGGGTGGAGGTCGGTGCCAGAGGCTCCTTTATTCTCTGTGGAGTGCGGCTCTGCGGGTGGAGGTAGGTGCTGGAGATTCCCCATTACTAAGTGCGGGGGACATTAACCCCTTCAGCACTGAGACTCTTTTGGGTTTTTGTTGCCACTTTATAAGAATCATTGTGTTTTTGTTCTGTTTCCTGTAATAGATACATACGACCCAACTATGGAAGACAGCAAGGGAGGAAACGGATTCTTCTCATAGTACAGAGCCCCTTTCTTGGACCCCACACAGTGTAATGTTCCCACATTACCGCCAACCCCCCACACAGTGTAATGTTCCCACATTACCGCCAACCCCCCACACAGTGTAATGTTCCCACATTACCGCCAACCCCCCACACAGTGTAATGTTCCCACATTACCGCCAACCCCCCACACAGTGTAATGTTCCCACATTACCGCCAACCCCCCACACAGTGTAATGTTCCCACTTTACCGCCAACCCCCCTCACAGTGTAATGTTCCCACATTACCGCCAACCCCCCTCACAGTGTAATGTTCCCACATTACCGCCAACCCCCCTCACAGTGTAATGTTCCCACATTACCGCCAACCCCCCACACAGTGTAATGTTCCCACACAGTGTAATGTTCCCACACAGTGTAATGTTCCCACATTACCGCCAACCCCCCACACAGTGTAATGTTCCCACATTACCGCCAACCCCCCACACAGTGTAATGTTCCCACATTACCGCCAACCCCCCACACAGTGTAATGTTCCCACATTACCGCCAACCCCCACACAGTGTAATGTTCCCACATTACCGCCAACCCCCCACACAGTGTAATGTTCCCACATTACCGCCAACCCCCCACACAGTGTAATGTTCCCACGTTACCGCCAACCCCCCACACAGTGTAATGTTCCCACGTTACCGCCAACCCCCCACACAGTGTAATGTTCCCACGTTACCGCCAACCCCCCACACAGTGTAATGTTCCCACGTTACCGCCAACCCCCCACACAGTGTAATGTTCCCACGTTACCGCCAACCCCCCACACAGTGTAATGTTCCCACGTTACCGCCAACCCCCCACACAGTGTAATGTTCCCACGTTACCGCCAACCCCCCACACAGTGTAATGTTCCCACGTTACCGCCAACCCCCCACACAGTGTAATGTTCCCACGTTACCGCCAACCCCCCACACAGTGTAATGTTCCCACGTTACCGCCAACCCCCCACACAGTGTAATGTTCCCACGTTACCGCCAACCCCCCACACAGTGTAATGTTCCCACGTTACCGCCAACCCCCCACACAGTGTAATGTTCCCACGTTACCGCCAACCCACCACACAGTGTAATGTTCCCACGTTACCGCCAACCCCCCACACAGTGTAATGTTCCCACGTTACCGCCAACCCCCCACACAGTGTAATGTTCCCACATTACCGCCAACCCCCCACACAGTGTAATGTTCCCACATTACCGCCAACCCCCCACACAGTGTAATGTTCCCACACAGTGTAATGTTCCCACACAGTGTAATGTTCCCACATTACCGCCAACCCCCCACACAGTGTAATGTTCCCACTTTACCGCCAACCCCCCTCACAGTGTAATGTTCCCACTTTACCGCCAACCCCCCTCACAGTGTAATGTTCCCACATTACCGCCAACCCCCCTCACAGTGTAATGTTCCCACATTACCGCCAACCCCCCACACAGTGTAATGTTCCCACACAGTGTAATGTTCCCACACAGTGTAATGTTCCCACATTACCGCCAACCCCCCACACAGTGTAATGTTCCCACATTACCGCCAACCCCCCACACAGTGTAATGTTCCCACATTACCGCCAACCCCCCACACAGTGTAATGTTCCCACATTACCGCCAACCCCCCACACAGTGTAATGTTCCCACATTACCGCCAACCCCCCACACAGTGTAATGTTCCCACGTTACCGCCAACCCCCCACACAGTGTAATGTTCCCACGTTACCGCCAACCCCCCACACAGTGTAATGTTCCCACGTTACCGCCAACCCCCCACACAGTGTAATGTTCCCACGTTACCGCCAACCCCCCACACAGTGTAATGTTCCCACGTTACCGCCAACCCCCCTCACAGTGTAATGTTCCCACATTACCGCCAACCCCCCACACAGTGTAATGTTCCCACACAGTGTAATGTTCCCACACAGTGTAATGTTCCCACATTACCGCCAACCCCCCACACAGTGTAATGTTCCCACATTACCGCCAACCCCCCACACAGTGTAATGTTCCCACATTACCGCCAACCCCCCACACAGTGTAATGTTCCCACATTACCGCCAACCCCCCACACTGTGTAATGTTCCCACGTTACCGCCAACCCCCCACACAGTGTAATGTTCCCACGTTACCGCCAACCCCCCACACAGTGTAATGTTCCCACGTTACCGCCAACCCCCCACACAGTGTAATGTTCCCACGTTACCGCCAACCCCCCCACACAGTGTAATGTTCCCACGTTACCGCCAACCCCCCACACAGTGTAATGTTCCCACGTTACCGCCAACCCCCCACACAGTGTAATGTTCCCACGTTACCGCCAACCCCCCACACAGTGTAATGTTCCCACGTTACCGCCAACCCCCCACACAGTGTAATGTTCCTACGTTACCGCCAACCCCCCACACAGTGTAATGTTCCCACGTTACCGCCAACCCCCCACACAGTGTAATGTTCCCCACGTTACCGCCACGTTCCCCACGTTACCGCCACGTTCCCCACGTTACCGCCACGTTCCCCACGTTACCGCCACGTTCCCCACGTTACCGCCACGTTCCCCACGTTACCGCCACGTTCCCCACGTTACCGCCACGTTCCCCACGTTACCGCCACGTTCCCCACGTTACCGCCACGTTCCCCACGTTACCGCCACGTTCCCCACGTTACCGCCACGTTCCCCACGTTACCGCCACGTTCCCCACGTTACCGCCACGTTCCCCACGTTACCGCCACCCCCCCCACACTGTGTAATGTCCTCAATATGTCCCTGTATTGAGTGACCAGATACAACATACAGACAAACACAAGGCAGAAGTAACCAAAGTCATTATTTCCCTGATGTGACGGAACTGTGATCACTATGACAACAGTATATAATGCAAAATGTGGTGATTACGAGGTGAAATATATAATGAATTCTCCGGCTCACTCTCACTGTAATAGCAGCCTCTAATCATATGTTGCGTTAGCTACTGACAAGGGTGATGGTCCCAACACATATAGGCCTCAACACTACCTCGTCTGTGAATACAGGCCATAGCGGAGGTCTCCGGTTCTTCCCGTTAGTACACTTCCTCCTGACAAAGGCTATTAACGCTTGCTGAACTGCCTTCAGTTTAACCTTCCCCTATCCTGACTGTTGTACTATCCCAGACCAACCTTTTACCATACGGCAGTGCTGGAAGCAACGGCCCAGATCACTTGCACCTCTTGCTCTTCACTGCAGGCATGTACTCCCGAGCAGAATCTCCTCTCGGATCTTCAGTGCTTGACAAACGGTGGACGTCTCTTGTAGCTGAAGTAGTGAGGGCTGGGACTCGGTTGTTGCCTGGAGTTGTATGGACTCTGGGGCTTGACTGGTGTAGCTCTGGTTGTCAGGCCTTGGCTGGCGTAGCCTGGTTTCTGGGACTTATCTGATGCCACCTGGGTTCTGCTTCCTGGCATGCCTCAACCCGCTTACTCGAGTACTTTACCTCGGACTGATTCCTAAGCCTCAGTTTCTTCCCCGACACACGTCCTGCTCATTCTTTGGTTGCTGCCAAATTTGTTCTTTTTTTTGTACTGGCCTTTTATATGAAGAAACTTCATCATCAAGGTACCATCCAGACTCTTCCTTGCTGAAACTCTCTCTTCCCATTGATTCTTCATGGTCCCGCCTGGATGGCACATGGCAGTCATTTTGTACAAATGCCGCACATTGCCGAGAATTCCCACTTCTATGGCATGCCTTTTTAAAACCCATTATGCAGTATGTATGATGACATTCACACAGTATAATGTTCAAACAGTGCTGACATCTCACACAAAAGATATTTCCAAGGTATCGCCACCCCCCCACACACAGTATAATGTTCTCATAGTACCACAAATCCTTCACACACAGTATAATCTTACAGTACCACCATTCCCTTCACATAGTATAATATTCCCACAGTACCATCATCCCACCATACACAGTGTAATGTTCCCATGGCAATGCCATTCCCCCCCCACAGTATGCAATAAACTTCTCACTGTATCATCATTCCCTCCTCACAGTATAATATTCCCACAATACTTCCATTCCCCCACACGCAGAATTACCTTCCCACAAAACCACCATTCCATCATGCACAGCATAATGCTCCTACGGTACTGTCATTTTTTTAGTCATCCATGAAGACACTATGAGATTGGATCCGCTCTTCAAGGACAGGAAAGCTTCAAGATAAAAAGGGCTGCTCCTCTCTCTGCATCAGTTGGTTTTATGGCCGTGATGGGAAACCCTCAGTAAGATCAACAGTGAAGAGGATGCCTGGGCCTGGGACGGTTGGGGTTTTGCAGGCATGGGTCTGTGGCCTTCACCAGGTACTGATAGCGCCTCGGAGGTTCCTGTGGGGTGCCCTCCCTGAGCGGGTATGTGCTGGGTACAGGGCTTCCTCCATCTTTGGGAATACTGGCAGGCCGGAACGGAACGCGGACCGGAAGTCGCGGACAGATGACAAGTGGGGTCAGCAGCATGTACCGGAAGTGGATGCGCAATGACTGACCGCTTCTGGTGGAAGGGTGGTATGGGAGGGCTGTGCGCGCTGGCCAGAGGTCCCATGTGAGTTTGAAAGGGGACTGCTGGCAGACAAATGGTGGCATCAGGATGGTAGCTCAGTTATCGCCTGAGCAGCTACAGCCACCACATCAGCAGGAGCAACAGGAGTTGCCCCAGCAGCAGAAGAAAAGATGCCGGTCATGTTCTCATGAGAGAAGGAAGAAACGCCCCAGCAGCCTCGCCGGACCAGGGTCTGGGCAAGCCCCAGCATGGGAAACTGCTGGGAATCCCTGGTCCTGTTGACATCCTTCCCAGTGAATGAGCATGTACAGAATCTCATTAAAACGGAGTTGGAAAGACCGGATAGAAAGGGACAAGGTTTTGCCTGGCTAAGGCTAGTTTCACGCTAGCGTTTATGAGCGCAGCGACGGCCTGCGCACGGCGCCGCTAAGCCCCGCCCCCTGACGCGCCCCACCAGTAGCTCCGCCCACCGGCGCATGACGCTGCATGCGCCCTGCGTCCCCTATCTTTATTACAGGGGGCGCAGGCCGTGCGCAGTATGCGTTTGGCGGCGCATGCGTCCTTTTGACGGTGCGCCGACCTGCGCCAAACGCAACCTGCTGCAGTTTGGTTGCGTCGGCGCACCGTCAAAAAGGCGCATGCGCCGCCAAACGCATACTGCGCACAGCCTGCTCCCCCTGTGATAAAGATAGGGGACGCAGGGCGCATGCAGCGTCATGCGCCGGTGGGCGGAGCTACGGGCGGGGGCGCGGCAGGGGGCAGGGCTTAGCGGCGGCCGTGCGCAGGCCGTCGCTGCGCTCATAAACGCTAGTGTGAAACTAGCCTTAAAAAGAAGTACTCCTTTTGAAGAGGAAGCATCCTCCTCGTGGGATAAAGCCCTAAAGTTTGACGTGTCATTATCCAAGAGCCGTTGGACAGGAAGACTGACAGCTTCCTTAAGGCAGCCTAGAGTCAGCAGGGGCACTGAGACCGTCCATCGCAGCCACATGCATGGCAAGGTCTCTGAAGGTCTGACTGGACAACTTGGAGGACAAGTTAGAGTAGCAAACACCGAGGGTGACCATCCTGGGGTCAATCCCAACCATCAAGGGAGCAGCAGCATTCCTAGCAGATGCCTCAGCGAGATTAGCAGCTAGATCATCCAATGCAGAGCGGTCTGGCTAAAATGTTGGCCAGGAGAAATGCAGGCAAAGATTAAGCTGTGTTCTCTTCCATGTGAAGGAAAATTTCTGTTTGGTCCAGACCTTGACAAGATCCTCAAGAAAGCAGGGATAGGAAGAAAGGTTTCCCTAGAGCACCCTTTCCATCCTTTCGATGGTCCTTTCAAAAGGCTGGCAATTCCCACAAGAAACCACTTACGGACCAGGACAGACCAGAGAGATGGCCTAAAGGAGGGAGAAGTTTCTTCAGAAAGCCCTTCTGGGAGACCAAAAAGCCCCCCCCCCCCATGACTTGGTTTCCCAGTTGGGGGAAAGGATGTCTCTTCCTCCAGACCTGGAAAAAAATTTCTTCCAGTGCCTGGATCCTTCACATCATAGGATCAGGCCTGAAATGTAAATTCCACACTCCACCCAGCGAGGGATATTTGGAGGCTCCAGACCATCTTTGCACAAACTAGTGCTGGAAAAAGAAGTGCTATCTATCAGAGAGAAGAATGTACAGGAAGAAATTCCCCTAGGGGAAAGAAGGGGTTTTACTCCTCTCTATTTCTGATAAAAAAAAAAACAGATGCATCTCTGACGACCATTATAAATTTAAAGGCGTTAAACAAGTTCTTAGTAGTCACATCATTCAAGATGGAGTCGGTGAGGACAGCAGTGAAGGTTCTGTTTCCAGACTGTTACATCCTCAAGGATGCCTATTGCCATGTACTTATTCACAAACAACAGTACAGATTCCTCAGAGTTGCAGTACAGATTGAGTCACAAATCAGACACTTCCAGTACAGGGCTCTTCCCTTTGGGCTAACGATAGCCCCCTGGATATTTACAAAACTAATTTCGGAAGTGACAGCTCATCTCTGGGAGAAGAACATATTGGTCATACTGTATCTAGACTATTTTCTGATTGTGGGGGATTCCTTTCTCTAGTGCCAGGAACATGTCAAAATGGTCAGAGAGGCTTTAGAGTCACTGGGGTGGTGCCTGAACTTGAAAAAATCCAGGCTAGAACCAGTAGCATCACAGGTCTTTCTGGGTCTAGTGATAGACTCGGTAAGACAGGAATTTCGCCTCCCAGAAGAGAGAGAAACATCAAAAGCCTTCTCGTCAGCTGCAGCAAGTCCACGAATGTCTCTTAAAAGAGCAATGTCCTTGTTGGGGGTCTCTAACCGCTTGCATACGGCAGTAAATTGGGCCCAGTACCACACGCGAAGTCTTCAGTGGTGTGTCTTGAAGAATGAGGTAGTCTTGTGGGGGCGATTTGAAGACAAGGTAATCCTTCCAGAGTCAGTGTTCCATTCCCTCTGTTGGTGGCTAGGTATCAATTCAACGCCCAAGGGAGTTACCTGGGTGAATGAAATATCCAGAGTAGTCACGATGAATACCAGTCCCTAGGGGTGGGGAACCCACCTAGATGTCCACTGGCTACAAGATTCTAACAAAACCGTTGGCACTACCCTTTGTAAACCGGAATGGTGCGCAAGTAGGATCCCAATCCGTGAATATCAATACATATAAACTTGGCACACACCCAAAGAATGATGTTGCAAAAATGGTGATTTTAATAGATGGCAGTACATACATAAACGTTTCGGTCTATGACCTTCATCAGTGTACGTTAGAATGTACTGTGAGCACTTTGTGAATGGGTTTTAAGGAAAACCAATGCTGCAGGGAGGTGTAACTATAGCCGTCCCACGTGCAATTTTGTGGCGTGTGGATGCGGTATCCGCCGCGGAGCGCCATAGGATCCGCGGCGGATACCGCATCCACACGCCACAAAATTGCACGTGGGACGGCTATAGTTACCTCCCTGCAGCATTGGTTTTCCTTAAAACCCATTCACAAAGTGCTCACAGTACATTCTAACGTACATTGATGAAGGTCATAGACCGAAACGCTTATGTATGTACTGCCATCTATTAAAATCACCATTTTTGCAACATCATTCTTTGGGTGTGTGCCAAGTTTATATGCACTGGCTACAAGAGGCCTGGTCGCAGGAGGAGTGGTTACTCTTGTCGAACAACTGGAAGCTCCTCACAGTGGAGAAAGCATTAAAAGGACTGTTACCTTTTCTGCAGGACCACCATGTGAGAATACTCTCCGACAAGTGGACCACGGTGGCCTATATAAATCACCAGGTGGGCACTCATTTCTAGTTGTTAATGTCAGTTGCAGAGTGGATATTTTTATGGCCGAAAAGCATCTCTCATTATCAGCCCTGCATATCAGAGGGTCAGAGAATGTCAAGGCAGACTTCCTAAGCTGCGGTCAGCTAAGTCAGGGAGAATGGTCCCTGAAGGATATAGTGTTCAGTCAGATTGTGGACATGTGGGATCTGCCCCATATAGATCTTTTCACCTCGAAAGACAACAGGAAGGTCCAGAAATTCTGTTCTCTGAGAAGTTCTCTGAATCCAGCAGACAACCCTCACATGGCCTTCAGTATGGAATGGACCTCCAGTCTACTCTGTGCCTTTCCCCCCGGTGTTCCTCATCCTGGCAGTCTTGAGGAGGATCAGGGAAGACAAAGCCAGAATTATCTGGATTGCCCCGTTTTGGCCAAAGAGACCTTGGTTTTACTGGCTAAGAGCGATGTCAGTATTGGATCTGTGGGTTCTTTCGAAGGATCAGGATCTTCTATTCCAGGGACCATTTCTACATCCTCAGATATCCGGGCTGCATTTAACAGCCTGGAATTTGAGAGACCAGTCTTAGAAAGAAAAGGGTTCTCGGCTAGGTTAGTTTCTACCCTGCTTAGTAGCAGGAAGTTGGTGACCACTAAGATCTATGGGAGGACCTGGAGAAAGTACCTATCCTTTTGGGGGGCTGAATGGTAAGAAGTCCCGTTAACAACTATACAGGAGTTCCTCCTGAAGGGGCTAGAGCTTGGCCTTTCTGATAGTACCCTTAAAGTGCAGGTCTCGGCCCCAGGGGCTCTTTTCAATTATGACCTAGCAGATAATAGATGAGTTTCCCAATTTATTAAGGCCTGTGGTAGAGCCAGGTCAGTTCCGTCCTGTAGAAACCCTCCATGAGATCTGAATTTAGTATTAACCGAGTTAATGGAGAGCCCCTTTGAGCCGTTGCTCTTCATCTCAGAGAAAGTAATCTCCTTAAAGACATCCCTGCTGGTGGCACTTACATCAGCCCATAGAATAAGTGACATACAGGCTTTGACAGCAGACATCCTAAAGGTACTGTCACACTTAGCGATGTACCAGCGATCCTGACCAGCGATATGACGCAGTCAGGATCGCTGGTACATCGCTAAGTGGTCGCTAGTGAGCTGCCACACAGGCAGATCTCACCAGCGACTTCGCTGGGGATGGGGGTCGCTACTTATCTGTCACACTAGGCGATCCTGCGTCCTCCCGCCCGGTTCCACGCTCGTCGCTCGTCTCCACAGGAAGCGCCGCAGGAAGCTGACGACGAGAAGCGGTACTGGACGTTCTTGCGCGATCAGCGATAACCAGCGGGTGAGCGGGTTGTAGGTAAGTATCAGACACAGCGATATCGCTAGCAATATTGCTATAACGTCACACGTTATAGCGATATCGCTTAGTGTGACAGTACCTTTACACTCAGGTCATGGAAGATAGGATGTTTATAAGATTAGACCCAGCTTACCTCCTTAAGGTGGTTAAAAAAAATTCCACAGGGCTCAGGAAAGAGTATTGCCATCTTTTTGTTCTAATCCCAGCAACCAAAAGGAGAAAAAGCTGCACTCCCTAGACATTAGGAGGAGCTTACTGCTGTATCTACAGGTGACAGAACCCTTGAGGAACTAGAGGGCCCTGTTTGTATCCTTTCAGGGGGCTAGGAAGGGCCTTAAAGTGTCTAAACTAACCAAAGCGAGATGGGTTAAAGAGGTTATCAAACTAGCTTATGTTAGTGCAGGTAGGGCCATTCCTGAAGGTCTGAAAGCCCATTCTAGAAGAGCCTTGACGACGTCCTGGGTGGAAAAATCAGATGTCATGCTCGACCAGATTTGTAAGGCGGCCACTTGGTCCTCTCCATCCACCTTATTTAAACACTATAGGCTGGATATGTCTGCCTTCTCTGACATCACATTCAGGAGAAGAGTTCTACAGCCTGTGGTCCCTCCTAAGAATATAAGTCTCTGAAACTCACTTGTGATGCCATCATGAGTGATTGAACAACACGGATATTACTTAACGGTAATGTGTTGTTTCGTAACCCATGACGGCACCCTTAAATTCCCTCCCTTTCTAATCACTCTTTTTGTTCAGTGGATCTTCGTTTTGGTTCATGAACTCCTTTTGAGTGTTGGTACTCAAGAATGAAAAGAATTACAAGTATATGATTTATGTGTGTACACTAACCTAGGAGTTTCCTCTTGTGCTCTGTAAACCAACTGATGTGGAGAGAGGAGCTGCTCTTCTTATCTTGAAGGTTTCCCGTCCTTGAAGGGTGGATCCCCTCTTTCGTGGTGCTGTCATGGGTTACGAAAAAACACATTACCAGTAAGTAATATCTGCATTTCCTCCACACAGTATACTGTCCCCATAGTACCGCTATCCCCTTACACACTGTACAATGCTACCAAAGTACTATCATTATACACAGTATAATGTTCCCACAGTACTGCAATCCCCTCCTTACGGAGTAGCGATCCTTAAATTGTGGAGCAGGCGGTGGTGGCCATAATACTGTGTGAGGTGGTGTTTGGACCATCATATTTTGTGGGGTCCATCATACTGTGTGGGAGATCTCATTCTGAGTTACCTGGTTCACTAGGGGGAAAATTTCCTGGTCATGAGTCACATAGGGATTAGTAAGTGAGAAATACAGACTTTTGGTTTTATCTAGTTGCAGACTTAAATTGACAAACGCAAAATGCCTTCCGAGTCGGGAGATATGACCCGACAAATATATATATACTAGCTGAAGAGCCCAGCGTTGCCCAGGCATAGTAACTAACTATGGTTAGTTATATAACAAATACTCCTGATATCCCAATCATCCCATCAGAGCCACCGGACTACTACCCCTAATATACCACATCATCCCATCACAGCCTCTGGACTACTACCCCTAATATCCCACATCATCCCGTCAGCCAGAGCCACCGGACTACTACCCCTAGTATACCACATCATCCCATCAGAGCCACCGGACTACTACACCTAATATCCCACATCATCCCATCAGAGCCACTGGACTACTACCCCTAATATCCCACATCATCCAGTCAGCCAGAACCACCGGATTACTACCACTAATATCCCATATCATCCCGTCATAGCCACCGGACTACTACTCCTAATATCCCACATCATCCCGTCAGCCAGAGCTACCGGACTACTACCCCTAATATCCCACATCATCCCGTCAGCCAGAGCTACCGGACTACTACTCCTAATATCCCACATCATCCCATCAGCCAGAGCCACTGGACTACTACCCCTAATATCCCACATCATCCCGTCAGCCAGAGCTACCGGACTACTACCCCCTAATATCCCACATCATCAGGTTAGAGCCACCGGACAACTACCCCTAATATCCCACATCATCCCATCAGCCAGAGCTACCGGACTACTACCCCTAATATCCCACATCATCCCGTCAGCCAGAGCTACCGGACTACTACTCCTAATATCCCACATCATCCCGTCAGCCAGAGCCACCGGACTACTACCCCTAATATCCCACATCATCCCATCAGCCAGAGCCACTGGACTACTACCCCTAATATCCCACATCATCCCGTCAGCCAGAGCTACCGGACTACTACCCCTAATATCCCACATCATCCCGTCAGCCAGAGCTACCGGACTCTACCCCTAATATCAGAGAAAACAAGGGCGGGGGCGCAGACATAGGGCTTCACCTGGTATAAATCAATTAAAATATAAAAGTACTCTGGAGTACTCACCCTTTATGGGTTGTGTTCAGACACAACCACTCTCAACGTTTGTTGCAGTCATATAGCTGCTGCAGAGCTCGTGCAGGTGGACAGCGTCCACTAGGTATCATAAGTTGAGGATCGAAGAAAAGCACTTCTGAGCATCTGTCTTTTCCAAATATCTTTATGTGCAGCATGTGCAGGTTGACGCCCTTCTCTCACAACGGGGGGTTACGCCCACACAGCATATAAAGCTGTCATTTGTATAGACCGATCACAACTCTGTACTGTAACCTGAAGAAGAGGTGCGGTTTGTCACCTCGAAAAGCGTAGTTTCTGTAGTACATATAATAAAGAACTTGAAAGATTTATATGGATTTCTGAAGAATACTTATCACTAAAGCAGCGCGGATGCTCAGAAGTGCTTTTCTTCGATCCTCAACTTATGATACCCCTAATATCACACATCATCCCGTCAGCCAGAGCTACCGGACTCTACCCCTAATATCCCACATCATCCCGTCAGCCAGAGCTACCGGACTACTACCACTAATATCCCCCACATCATCCTGTCAGCCAGAGCTACCGGACTACTACCCCTAAATCTCCCACATCATCACATCAGCCAGAGCTACCAGACTACTACCACTAATATCCCACATCATCCCGTCAGCCAGAGCCACCGGACTACTACCCCTAATATCCCACATCATCCCGTCAGCCAGAGCTACCGGACTACTACCCCTAATATCCCACATCATCCCGTCAGCCAGAACTACCGGACTACTACCACTAATATCCCCCACATCATCCCGTCAGCCAGAGCCACCGGACCACTACTCCTAATATCCCACATCATCCCGTCAGCCAGAGCTACCGGACTACTACCCCTAATATCCCACATCATCCCGTCAGCCAGAGCTACCGGACTACTACTCCTAATATCCCACATCCTCCCGTCAGTCAGAGCCACCGGACTACTACTCCTAATATCCCACATCATCCCATCAGCCAGAGCCACCGGACTACTACTCCTAATATCCCACATCATCCCGTCAGCCAGAGCTACCGGAATACTACCCCTAATATCCCACATCATCCCGTCAGCCAGAGCCACCGGACTACTACCCCTAATATTCCACATCATCCTGTCAGTCAGAGCCACCGGACTACTACTCCTAATATCCCACATCCTCCCGTCAGCCAGAGCTACCGGACTACTACCACTAATATCCCACATCATCCCGTCAGCCAGAGCTACCGGACTACTACCCCTAATATCCCACATCATCCAGTCAGCCAGAGCCACCGGACTGCTACCCCTAATATTCCACATCATCCTGTCAGTCAGAGCCACCGGACTACTACTCCTAATATCACACATCCTCCCGTCAGCCAGAGCCACCGGACTACTACTCCTAATATCCCACATCATCCCGTCAGCCAGAGCTACCGGACTACTACCCCTAATATCCCACATCATCCCGTCAGCCAGAGCCACCGGACTACTACCCCTAATATTCCACATCATCCTGTCAGTCAGAGCCACCGGACTACTACTCCTAATATCCCACATCCTCCCGTCAGCCAGAGCCACCGGACTACTACCACTAATATCCCACATCATCCCGTCAGACCCAACATTGTCAGGTTGGCTCTGTTTCACCGATTAAAATGATACCTGGGTTGGAGAAATTCTTCTTGTGTTTCTTTTTTCAATCTGTGTTTGAAGTTTTAAATCAATGAGATGCTTCATGCCAGACAAAGAGAAGTTCCTGATTCTGGGCTCCCCCTGCAGTCTGTGTCAGAGGGTGGTCTGTTTCAGCACGGTAATAAATTGTGTTATTTCCAGCTTTACAGAAGGACGATAACACCATAGAAATGATAAGAATAATAGGCCTCAGTTACCACAACTGTCTACAAGGAAAATTGTTGCTCATAGCAACCAATCACAGCTCAGCTTCTTTTATTTAAACAGCTCTGGTGTAATGAAAGATGCTTAGTGATTGGGTGGGACTATGTGGAGTGGCCGTGGCTGATATATACACACACACATAGATATAGATATATATATATCTATCTGTATATCTTTTTCCTTTAAGTTGGGGGACCCAATTATAGCTGTTGCTGTGGGACCTGTGATTTCTATCTACTCCACGGTGTATAGGATAATGGAGGATAATAAAGTAGTTATGGACGTGACGTAACTCACATTATGCAGTGACTCTGTTTTCCCTATAGTGACGGATATTTCTTGTTGCTAAACTGTGATTTATTTTTTTTTTTTTCACTTTAAACCTTCTTAAACCTTTTTTAAACCCCTCTGATCAGTACGATCATAGAACATACAAGCCTCTGATGGCTCCGGTGATGCACTGTACTACTGTAGTGCCGTGTATCATCACTGCCTGTCAGTGTAATACTAATGGCCCCATACACATGAGATAAGTGTTGGCTGAACGGTCATTTGTCAGACGGCTATCTCTCCCGACTCCCCCATACACACACATATTCCAGCTTTCCTGTGGTCTGTATGAGAGTCGCCTCCAGACTCCTCTAACGGAGAATTATCTACAGGAAGAACAAACGGATTATCCTCTGAAATTCAGGATGCCAGATCCTTCTCTACCCTGACATCATCTGTTGGGAGGCCCCAAATACATTGTATCAGTGATGGTGAACCTTTTTGAGACCGAGTGCCCAAACTGCAACCTAAAACCCAATTATTTATGACGAAGTGCCTACACGCGCCAAATGCCCCATCATGATCCCCTTCATGCGGAAATATGCCCCATCATGATCCCCTTCATGCGGAAATATGCCCCATCATGATCCCCTTCGTGCGGAAATATGCCCCATCATGATCCCCTTCGTGCGGAAATATGCCCCATCATGATCCCCTTCGTGCGGAAATATGCCCCATCATGATCCCCTTCATGCGGAAATATGCCCCATCGTGGTCCCCTTCATGCGAAAATATGCCTCATCGTGGTCCCCTTCATGTAGAAATATGCCCCATCATGATCCCCCTTCATGTAGAAATATGCCCCATCATGATCCCCCTTCATGTAGAAATATGCCCCATCATGATCCCCTTCATGTAGAAATGTGCCCCATCATGATCCCCTTCATGCAGAAATGTGCCCCATCATGATCCCCTTCATGCAGAAATGTGCCCCATCATGATCCCCTTCATGCAGAAATGTGCCCCATCATGATCCCCTTCATGCAGAAATGTGCCCCATCATGATCCCCTTCATGGAGAAATGTGCCCCATCATGATCCCCTTCATGGAGAAATGTGCCCCATCATGATCCCCTTCATGGAGAAATGTGCCCCATCATGATCCCCTTCATGGAGAAATGTGCCCCATCATGATCCCCTTCATGGAGAAATATGCCCCATCATGATCCCCTTCATGGAGAAATATGCCCCATCATGATCCCCTTCATGGAGAAATATGCCCCATCATGATCCCCTTCATGGAGAAATATGCCCCATCATGATCCCCTTCATGCAGAAATAAACCCCATAGAACACTGTACATGGAGACTTTGAGAACAGCAAATAGTAACACCTCAGGGATCAATATTTCTTACTCGGTAGTTTAGAACATTTTTTTTTAACACACACACATATATTATATATATATATATATATATATATATATATATATATATATATATATATATATATATATATGTGTGTGTTAAAAAAAATGTTCTAAACTACTGAGTAAGAAATATTGATCCCTGAGGTTCCTGCTTTAGAGCTTTATTTGGCTATTACCGGGATAACTGTTTTTGACCACCCACTGGGACTAGTTACAGTTTCTTCATTATTTTTTGTCCCAGTTCATTCCCGATTCTTTTAATTACCTGCTGATTCAAATCATTTGGTTTGCTGTCTGTTACATTAGTAATGTTTCCCTGGCTCTGGGCAGATTTAACCTCTGAGATGCTTTTTCTGTCTGGCATTATACTTACCACCTTATTATGCCAAAATCTTTTAGCTGCTGTTCCATCTACCTCACTGTTATACCCGTATTTTTGTCTAAATTTATATGTGCAATAAAATGTATTATTGTTATAAACCTCTTTTTGTGATATATATATTTTTTTTCTATATACATCACAATTTATTGATTGCTGATTGGTTTTATGCCTTCAGTGGCTATACATATTTCTTAGATCTAGTTTTGGTTCTAGCTTTAGGCCTGAGAGGTGTATCCGGCTGGCCACGGATATTTTTTTAGGTTGATGATGTTTTTAATACAGTATCACTGTTGCTATTTGTATTTAATAAAGGCATAGTTTTCATTTGTATAATCTTGCCAGGGTCTTGTATGGCTATCCATAGTTGTTGATATTTTATGGAGACTTTGGGATCAGATTATTTCTGTCCTTGGTGTTTCTTCAAACAAACAAGCTTTTCTAAAAGCCTCAAACTTCTGTGTGTGAATCAGACATGAGATCTAACGTGATAGAAGATTCCAGTGCGGGGAAGACGGGAAACCTTCATATAGACGGCCGGTGGGGATGGAGTCAGTGACCGACTCTGGCCAAATGTGTTTCTAGAGCCGTAGTAGGAGATGAAGATGTCGTCCTCATCATGAAGTAGTTATTCCTCCTGTCACGTGTAATGAATATCTCCTGCAGTATTGCTAATGCCGATTCCAGTGTCGGTAAATGAGACGAGAATTAGCGTTATGGAAGATGAGTCTGAGGAACGTATTCAGCTGCCGACTCCGAGGAAGAAACTGCTTGTTGTCTGTGGCCTAAATATATAGGTTTTATTGGTAGATGTAAAGAAGAGAACTACCCTATTTTTCGTACTAGAAGACGCACCAAACCATAAGACACACCCCAAATTTTCAGAAGTAGGGAAAAAAAATATTAATGTGTAAAATGAGGGTCCGTCTTACAGTCCGAATTATTCAGCTTTCCTGAGGGGTAGGGTGTGATAGGGAGTGCTGGTGGAGCAGGGTCACAGGAGGTGTTCGGTGGTCTGACTCATCCCAGACTGGTGCAGCAGGTTCGGTGGTGCGGGGGCTCCGCCATTTTGTGAAAGCTCCCACACATCTATCCCTGGCTGATGCGCAGTTTCGCAGATGATCGGTGGTGCGGGGGCTCTGCCGGCATTTGTGGAAATCCTGGAGCCCCCACAGATACATCCCAGGCTAGTGCGCGCACTTTTGTAGATGCTCGGTGGTCCGGGTGCTCCGCCGACATTTTGTGAAAGGCTGTAGCCCCCGCGCTTCCGTTGCTGTTATAAGTTTCATTAAACTAATTTTAGGCAGCACATGCGGAGGGAAAATGAGATCTTGGGGAAACGAGATCTCAGTGCTGAGATGTGTCCCCTGGTAAGTGCATCCAGCCTATAAGACGCACCCCCATCCCCCCCAAAAAAATACTGCAAAATAATAAATCTCATATGTTTCCGTTATCTCCGGTAATTGTATTATTACACAGGATTTTTATGCTGTGACATCGGCTCATCTTCTCATTCAGGTCTCTACAATATCGGATCTTCTATATAAGAGAATCTTCCTGATTTACCCATCAAGGATGGATATGGACAAGATGGCGGAGAGGATATTACACCTCACCCTAGAGATCCTCTTCCGGCTTACTGGAGAGGTGAGAGATCCTGATGATGTCACATTACATCATTCTTATCTATGGGAATAACAGATGGACAGAACTGGAGAGGTGAGGACTCTGGAAATGTCTGTAGTAAGATTTATTAATGTGTCTCTCCATTACCAGGATTACACAGTGGTGAAGAAGACCTCTAGTGAGCGCTGTCAGGACCCTGTGTCTGAGGGATGGGGAAGACCCCTGAGCCCAATCACGGGGCCTCCACCTCACCCCCTGATACATGAGGACATCAATGAGCAGAAGATCCTAGAACTCGCCTACAAGATGATTGAGCTGCTGACTGGAGAGGTGACACTGCTGGGAATGTTGGGACATTATACAGTAATGCTATGAAGGGATCGGGGAGATGACCGTATCATTGTATGTGTCAGGTTCCTATAAGGTGTCAGGATGTCGCCGTCTATTTCTCCATGGAGGAGTGGGAGTATTTAGAAGGACACAAAGATCTGTACAAGGACGTCATGATGGAGGTTCCCCAGCCCCTCACATCACCAGGTAATAGGACTAAATATAGATGGCCTATAATTATCTGTATGTATAAAATGAATTCAATCCCTGTATGTGTTTCCTTCAGATCATTCCAGTAAGATGACAACACCAGAAAGATGTCCCCGTCCTCTTCTTCCACAGAACTGTAAACAAGAAGATCCCAATGTTCCACAGGATCATCAGGTAGATGGAGAGAAGTTGTCATGAGATCTCCCCTATGATGTGTAGACGGCTGTGAAGGTCTTGTGCTCAGTCTTGTTTTATCCACCAGTATTATATGTTTTATACTTAGAAACATAGTTTGTTATATTCCATTGCTCCTCGGGTTTCCATGTGTAAATTAGAAAAAGGATGATCCTTCTAAACTGACATCCCTTGAAATATTTGTAGCGAGTTAAGTCTCGTCTTAGGCTTCATTTTTGCAATATTAGCATTCCCAAATCCTTTAACCATTCCTCGTAGGACGTACTTTGCAGTCTGCTCATCATCCTGGTAGCTCTTCTCTGAACTTGCTCCCACGTTTAAAAGGTTTTGTTTTGTTTTTTTAAATGTGGTGCCCAGAACTGGACACAGTATTCCAGAAGAGATCTGGCCAAGGAGGAGTAGACGAGAATACTTCACGTGATCTAGATGCTATGCTTCTCTTAATACATCCCAAAACTTGTGTAATGAGAAGTTGAGATTGCAGGATTAGAGCTGATCATAGATGTGACTTCTCCATCTGTCTGTGACTTTTACAATATTTGTTTCAGGGTGAAGATCTGACCCATATTCATACTACAGAGACATATGCGAAGGGTGATGAGTGGTGTAAAGAGGAGATTCCCACATATGACTACCCAGGTGAGTAGTAACCACTAAATGCAGAGAAGTCACAGATTCTTCTCAGTCAACAGCTGTGGCTGCTTTATAGATCATGTAGTCCGGCTGTATCACAATCGTGCAATCACCAGTTTTCCTTTAGACCACAATCGTGCAATCACCAGTTTTCCTTTAGACCACAACATTCTCCTCCACCAGACTCTGTTCAAATTACTTTGGACTTTGAAAGCCTTTTTCTATAGAACTTACAACCTGGAAGATCCAGCTACTTCAATTAGAAGATGCTGACCGTTACCTGCCCAGATCTGTAAACTACAAAGTCAAATGACAGCGTACGTAGAATGTGCTGACAAGTTAGAAAATCACATGAAGAAAAATATTATGATGATTCTCTAAGAGAAAACGGATGGTTAATGATGCTGTTGGCTTCCTAGAACCCCGATATCTTATTGGATGAATCTACCTTCTCCCCCTTCCACATAGCCCCACCCAATCACTAAGCACTTTCATTTCACCAGAGCTGTTTAACCACTTTCTGACATCAGATGTACTATCCCGTCCACGGTACCCGGGCCTCTATGACCAGGGATGGGATAGTATGTCTAAGCGATCAGCGGCGCTCCCGGAGGGGGCGCCGCTGATCACGGCCAGGTGTCAGCTGATTATCACAGCTGACACCTGGCACTATGTGTCAGGGGCGATTACAGACCGCCCCTGGCACATTAACCCCTGGCACACTGTGATCAAACATGATCGCAGTGCACCGGGGTTTTAGAGAAGCATCGGCAGGGAGGGGGCTCCCTCTGTGTTTCTCTGAGACCCCCGCAGCAGCGCGATGTGCAGCGCTGCTCTGGGGGCTTCCTTCCCTGCAGGTCCCTGGATCCAATATGGTCGCGGGAGCCTTTGGGCACGAGAAAGCCTGCATCAGTGCCTGTCAGATCGCTGATCTGACACAGCACTGTGTGAAGTGGCAGATCAGCGATCTGACACGTGACAGTGATGTCCCGGGACAATTCATTTTTTGGAAATTAAAAAAAAAACAATAAAAGTACACATATTTAGTATCGCCGCGTCCGTAACAACCCGCCCTATAAAACTGTCCATTAGTTAACCCCTTTAGCAAACCCCTTAAAGCATTGTTTTTTGCTTTGTTTTTTATTTTTTATCATCATACCGCCGAACAAACGGTGCAATAACGCGCAATCAAAAAGACGGATATAAATAACCATGGTACCGCTGAAAATGTTATCTTGTCCTGCAAAAATCGAGCCGCCATATAGCGTCATCAGCGAAAAATAAAGTTATAGCTCGCAGAATAAAGCGATGCAAAAATATTTTTTATATAAAATTGGTTTTATTGTGTAAAAGCGCCAAAGCATAAAAAAACGACATAAATGAGTTATCGCTGTAATTGTACTGACCCGAAGAATAAAACTGCTTTATCAATTTTACCTCACGCAGAACGGTGTAAACGCACCCCCCCAAAAGAAATTCATGAAATGCTGTTTTTGTTCATTCTGCGTCCCAAAAATCGGAATGAAAAGCGATCCGAAAATGGTACCAATAAAAACGTCAACTCGTCCTGCAAAAAATAAGACCTCACATGACTCGGTGGGTCAAAATACGGAAAAATTATAGCTCTCAAAATGTGGTGATGCAAAAACTATTTTTACAATAAAAAGCGTCTTTTAGCGTGCGACAGCTGCCAAAAATAAAAACCGCCATAAATAGTAAATCAAACCCCCCGATATCACCCCGTTAGAGAAAAATATAAATTAAAAGAATTTATTTATTTGCATTTTCCCGTTAGGTTAGGGGGTGTGTTGGGGTTAGGGTTGGAGTTATAATTGGGGGGTTTCCACTGTTTGGGCACATCAGGTGCTCTCTAAACGCAACATGGCGTCTGATCTCAATTCCAGCCAATTCTGCGTTGAAAAAGTAAAACGGTGCTCCTTCCCTTCCAAGCTGTGCCATGTGCCCAAATAGTGTTTTACCCCCACACATGGGGTATCAGCCTACTCAGGACAAATTGTAAAACAACTTTTGGGGTCCAATTTCTTCTGTTACCCTTAGGAAAATTGGAGCAAAAATATTATTTTTGTGGAAAAAAAAAAGATTTTTTTTATTTTCACGCCCGGGCGTTCTAAACTTCTGTAAAGCACTTGGGGGTTCAAAGTGCTCACCACACATCTAGATAAGTTTTTTTGGGGGGTCTAGTTTCCAAAATGGGGGTCACTTGTGGGGGGTTTCAACAGTTTAGGCACATCAGAGGCTCTCCAAACATGACATGACACCCGCAGACCATTCCATCAAAGTCTGCATTCCAAAACGTCACTACTTCCCTTCCGAGCCCCGACGTGTGCCCATACAGTAGTTTTCTCCCACATATGGGGTATTAGTGTACTCAGGACAAATTGGACAACAACTTTTGGGGTCCAATTTCTCCTGTTACCCTTGGCAAAATAAAAAAATTGGGGACTAAAAGATCATGTTTGTGGGAAAAAATATGATTTTTGTACTTTCACGCCCAAGCGTTATAAACTTCTGTGAAGCCCTTGGGGGTTCAAGTTCTCGCCACACATCTAGATAAGTTCCTTGGGGGGTCTAGTTTCCAAAATGGTGTCATTTGTGGGGGGTTTCCACTGTTTGGGCACATCAGGGGCTCTCCAAACGTGACATGGCGTCCGATCTGAACTCCAGCCAATTTTGCATTGAAAAAGTCAAACGGCGCTCCTTCCCTTCTGAGCTCTGCCATGTGCCGAAACAGTGGTCCCCCCCCCACATATCATATTCATTTTTTTTTTAAACATTCAAAAAATTCCGTGAATCACCTGAAGGGTTAATAAACTTTTTGAATGTGGTTTTGAGCACCTTGAGGGGTGCAGTTTTTAGAATGGTGTCACTTTTGAGTATTTTCTATCATATAGACTCCTCAAAGTGACTTCAAATGTGATGTGGTCTGTAAAAATAAAATGGTGCAAAAATGAGAAATCGCTGGTCAAATTTTAACCCTTATAACTTCCTAACAGAAAAAAATTTTGGTTCCAAAATTGAGCTGATAAGTAAACATATGGGAAATGTTATTTATTAAGTATTTTGTGTGCCATATCTGTGATTTATGGGCATAAAAATTCAAAGTTGGAAAATTGCGAAATTTTCAAAATTTTCCCCAAATTTCAGTTTTTTTCCACAAATAAACGCAAGTTATATGAATTAAGTTTTACCACTAACATGAAGTACAATATGTCTCGAGAAAACCATGTCAGAATCACCGGGATCCATGGAAGCGTTCCAGAGTTATTACCTCATAAAGAGACAGTGGTCAGAATTATAGAAATTGGCCTGGTCATTAATGTGCAAACCACCCTTTGGGGGGGGGGGGGGGGGGTGTAAAGGGGTTATAAGAAGCTGAGCTGTGATTGGATGCTGTGAGCAACAGTTTTCTCCTTTGCCTCATTGGGGGACACAGATACTGTGGGTGTATGCTTCTGCCGATAGGAGGCTGACACGAAGTAACAAAAAGAGGCAACTCCTCCTCCGTCGTATACACCCTCGCCCCTATTGCGGGCGGAACTCAGTTTTTTGCTTAGTGTCCATGGAGGCACACACGTCTGGTTTTGCTCCAGACTTTTTCTTTTTTTCCCCATGAAGATGAGACAGGGGCAACGGACCCTATTGAAAGGGTCCGATCTCCCCTAACCATCAACGGGCGAGCACGTGTTGAGTATCGTCTCCATGTATCCTCTCCCGCACCGTGTGACATATCTGGGTCGTTTTCCCCAGACCTCTTTTTATTTTACTTTTTATCGTCTATGAAGATGAGACAGGGGCAACGGATCCTATTGAAAGGGTCCGATTTCCCCAAACCATCAACGGGCGAGCACGTTCGAGTGTCCCTCCACGTATCCCCCTCCCGCGACGTGGGGTGCAATGCCGGACTTAGCGCTGACCACCCCTAGGTATTGAAACCATGGGCTGTACAGAGGCACAAGACTAGTCCGTGCGGCCCCCACTGCTCCACCAATGCTTAGACTGCGGTACTGCAAGGCGGCGGACAGTCCCTCTCCTCACCCCCTGAAGGGGTTAGATGGAGCTACGGTGCCTGCACCATCCTATTTTGTCAAGGCCCCCTCACATACCTGAGCTGGGAAGCTGAAGAGGATCGTCAGTGAGGAGAGGGCCTGGGAGGGCTCCTACGGCGAAGATCCGGGGCTGGAGCCCTTAGCTGTCAGATGCCACCGGCCAGTGGCTGCAGGGCGGTGCGGAGAAGCCTGCGCCAGTAAGTAGCGCCATTTTCCATGGAGGACGTCCTCTTCCTCCTTACAGGGAAAGGAAATGCACACGAGAGGTTTAAAGGTCATGTCCCACCCCCTCTCCCTCAATGTTTTTCCGGTCCCTGCATGGAGGGACACACGAGAGACTGCGCTGAACTTACCGGAGGGGCTCAGGGGATGGTGCGGCCAGTCCAATCCTTCCCCTGTCAAGAGGTCCCGGGGCCGAAACTCTCCGAGGGGGGAGTCCCTCTGCTCCAAAGGCCAGGAGCAGGATGACGCTCCTGGAGGGAGCCGATCCTCCCTATGGGAGGCTCTCGGCTCCAGGACTCACCGCCATAGCAGGCGATGGTCGGCTCCCTGCAGGCGGCTGGCCGAGCGGGCACTGGCAGGAAGATGGCGCGGTCGGCGCCAGGAGGAAGGAGTGGCGGCTCCAACAGACCGCCACAGCAGGCAGGGGTCGGCTCCCCGCAGGCGGCAGACCGAGCAGGCGCCGGGAAGAGAAAGGAGCAGTGGCTCCAACAGACCGCCATAGCAGGCGGGAGGCGGCTCCCCGCAAGCGGCTGGCTGAGCGGGCACCGGCGGCAGGAGCATAGCGCAGTTGCGCTCAGGCGCAGCCCGGGCAGGAAGTGGAGGAGGCGGCCTATCACGAGAGTTTGCGCGTCACGTCCGGTGACGTCACACGCCGGCCTTGAATCCCAGTGCACGCTCCTGAGGTCCACATCACTCTGCAGAATCGCGCAGGATGGAAGGAAACGCTCCAGCAGGTGGAGGGGTAAGTGCGCAGGGAGCACCTCCCCCACCCATCCCCGCAGCCCAGATCTGAGTAGGTGCCCCATTCTGTAGTATTAGGAGAAGGGAACCCTGGCAGAATCTCCCTCTGGGGTGAAGGACCCAGCAAAAGCCACCTCCAAATCGGTCCGATGCCCTGTTTGTAGGATAAAGCTGCCAGACACCTATAACAAGACCCTATGGCGGACCCTGTACCTCAAGGGTCATAGGCAAGGAACAGCCATCCCTCCTTTCCGAGTTGAGATTGCTGATAAGGGAGGAAGTTCAGGCCTCTACAGCCAGCCACGCACGGCGTCAGTCCTCCAGCCCAGGGCCGAGTCGCAAGCGTCCAAGGTGGGAAGCAGACCCAGTTTCGGAAGCAAGCCCTAGTGAGGAGTCCGACTTCCGGGATTCAGATCAGGAGGAAGAAGGCGAGATCCTGGGGGATAGACAGGATCAGAGCAGGAAGTACCTGTTCAGACTGGAGGACACGGACGAGTTGGTCCAGGCAGTCAGAAATACTATGCAAATAGAGGAAGTCCCTAAACCACAGTCGAGACAGGACTTAATGTTTCGAGGACTGGTGGCCTGGAAACAGGTAGTGTTCCCTGTAAGTGAACACCTCAAGACAATTGTCCAGGAGGAGTGAAAAGAGGCAGAGCGTCGGTTGATACTCTCCCGAGACTTTAAAAATAGACTGCCTTTTGATCCCGAGGAAACACGGGCATGGGAGGAAGTCCCTAAAATAGACGTTCCAGTCGCCAAGGTTACCAAGAAGATGGCCATCCCATTCGAGGACTCATCTGGTCTCCGAGACTCGTTGGATAGGAAGGCGGACGTCTTGTTAAAGAGCACATGGGAGACGTCGGCGGCTCTTATTAGGGCTAACATAGCAGCCACCTCGGTGGCCAGGTCTATGTTTTTGTGGATGGGGCAGTTGGAGGAACACCTAACCAACAAGACCCCTAGATCAGATCCTAGCATCACTTCCTCTCATGAAATCGGCCACGGCGTTCCTGTCGGATACGTCGGCTGAGTCAGTGAGGTTTGCAGCCAGAAACAGCTCCCTCTCTAATGCGGCCCGAAGAGCAGTCTGGCTTAAATCCTGGTCGGGGGATAACGCTTCTAAAACAAAGCTATGCGCCATCCCCTTCTCGGGCCTGAGGGTATTCAGTCTAGCCCTAGATAACATTCTAGAGCTAGTGTCCTATAAAAATAAGGGATTCCCGGAGGAAAAACCCAGACGGCCCCAGTCCTTTCGGAGAGGCTCCTTCTCTAGGAGACAGACTGACTTCAGGGGTCGGGCAAGGTCCAATAGAAGCTCCTATAGGAGCTCCTTCAGCCAAGGGGGGAGTACCAAGGGTCCCCTCTTCACATCAACATCTAGATCGAGGAGGCAATGACGCCATAGGTATTGGGGGGGAGACTTTGCCACTTCGCAGCAAATTGGTCCCGAGTCACCCACAATCAGTGGGTGCTCAGAACCATCACGGAAGGCTACATTATAGAGCTTTATTCAGCTCTCCCCGACAGATATATTGCCCCCACTGTCGTCCCGGAGGACTCCGCAATGTGGGCGGATCTACAGGACATGGTCAGCTCAAAGGTCATAGTACCAGTTCCCCCGACGGAAAGAGGAAGAGGGCACTACTCTTCCCTGTTTTCAATCACAAAACCATCCGGCGAGGCCCGCACTATCATAAACTTGAAACCACTGAATGCCTGGGTCAGGTACAAGAGATTCCGGATGGAATCGATCCGATACGCAATCCTCCTAATAGACAGGGACGCTGTCATGTGCACCCTAGACCTAAAAAAAAAGGCATACTGCAAAGTCCCTATCCATCCCTCATCCCAGAGGCTACTAAGGTTTGCGGTCAGTTTACCAGCACGGACCTGCCACTTCCAGTTCCGGTGTCTTCCATTTGGGTTGGCTTCAGCTCCCAGAATCTTTACAAAGCTGGTGGTGGCCTACCTGAGAGATCAGGGTATCGTGATCATTCCATATCTAGGCGACTTCCTACTGGTGGCGGGATCCAAAGAAGCGCTCATTCGAGACAGGAACCGAGCAACTACCGTAATGGAGTTCCTTGGCTGGGTGATCAATTGGGAGAAGTCGGACCTCAGGCCAGAGACCAGGAAAGTATTTCTCGGAGTCCTTCTAGACTCAGCCAACAGAATATCCTGGCTACCTGAGCGGAAGCAGAGGACTATTCAGGCCAGAACCAGAGACCTGTTGAGTCGTCAATGCTCCATAAGAGAGGCAATGGAGGTCTTGGGCCTCATGACGGCCTGCATCCCGTGTGTCCGATGGGCCCAATTCCACTCGAGATCATTACAGAGAGAGATCCTCGCAAAGTGGGACAGAAGTCAGGCGTCGCTAGACAAACCCCTAACGCTGCCAGAACGAGTAAAGGAGTCCCTTCGGTGGTGGACACAGTCCAGAAACCTTCAAGTGGGCGTACTATGGACAACCTCTCCATACGTGGTAGTCACCACAGACGCCAGTGCGTGGGGATGGGGAGCCCACATAGAAGGGAAGATCTTCCAAGGAAAATGGCCAGTAGACATCAGGACCAGATCCTCCAATTTCAGAGAGCTCTTCGCGGTCTTGGAAGCGTTGCGGCGAAACCAGTCGGTACTAAAGAATCGTCACGTTCGCATATTATCCGACAATATAACGGCAGTGGCATTCCTGAAGCACCAGGGAGGGCCCAGACATCAGCCACTACAGGCCCTGGCAGGAAAAATATTCGCTTGGGCAGAACGAACAGTCCGATCAGTGACCACGGTACACTTAGAAGGTTCCCAGAACGAAGTAGCAGACTACTTGAGCAGACAGCAGATCCACCCGACAGAGTGGGAACTGAACGTGGAAATCTTCGACCATCTTTGTCAGTGTTGGGGGACCCCCAGTATAGATCTTTTCGCAAGCCGAAAGAACTCTAAGGTCCCCAGATTCTACTCCCTGAATCCGACGGACCACCCGGAAGGCGTAGACGCCCTGAATCAGACTTTGGGAGAATCCCTCTCTTATGCGTTCCCACCACTGGCTCTCATACCAGCAGTGCTCAGGAAGATACGCGAGGACCACGCAAGAGTGATGTTGATCGTTCCATACTGGCCGAAGAGAAGCTGGTTTCCCCTTCTAGGAGCCATGGCAGTAGGAAATCCAGTCGAGCTACCCCTGTGGAAGGACATCATCCACCAGGGCCCGATCCACCACCCGAACCCAGCAAGACTCCACCTATCGGCTTGGATCCTGAGAGGGACATCCTGAAGGCAAAGGGGTTGTCGGATCAGGTCATATCCACCCTACTGGCCAGTAGGAAACCGGTGACATCTGCAATCTATTGAAAGATATGGAAAAGATTCTGTCTGGAGGGTGGCAGGTCCGATCTCGTGGCAGGCACCCCTGACCTCCCTAGCATACTAAGCTTTTTGCAAGCAGGGTTTAATAAAGGCCTAATGCCCAGCACTCTCAAAGTCCAGATTTCGGCCTTGAGCGCCTTCTTCGATTACCAGTTAGCTTCCCATCCCTGGGTAATAAGATTTATAAGAGCCACGCAGCGCCTGCGCCCCATGATTAGGTAGCTCACCCTGCCTTGGGACCTGGGCCTGGTACTCAGGTTTCTCTGTACAGACCCCTACGCTCTCGGCGAGAAAATAACCATCCCTGCTCTCACTCGTAAAACGGCCTTCCTGGTAGCCATTACCACGGCCAAAAGAATAGGGGAGATCCAGACCCTGTCCACTAGGGACCCATATCTCCAGATAAGAGATGACCGTATAATCTTAAGGTTAGACCCGGCATTTACCCCAAA
The DNA here is from genome assembly GCF_039654945.1 of Dendrobates tinctorius. Lineage (NCBI taxonomy): Eukaryota > Metazoa > Chordata > Amphibia > Anura > Dendrobatidae > Dendrobates > Dendrobates tinctorius. The sequence continues at coordinate 2,504,219 of NW_027361893.1, read as the reverse complement.
GGTAGCCTCTTCTAAAAATTTAAACCAAGAGAGTGTTACCATCTTTCTGTGATAATCCCCGTAATAAAAAGGAACAGCGTCTTCACTCACTGGATGTGAGGCGGGCAGTTCTAGACTATCTAGAGGCCACCAATAGCTGGTGCATCGACCCAAACCTGTTCATCCTTTTTGGGGGGTAAAAATAAGGGGAAAAAGGCCTCTAAGGTGTCCATCGCGCTCTGGATTACCTCAGTAATCTCTGACGCCTACCAAGCCGAAGGCGCCAACCCGCCAGATTCCATAAAGGCCCACTCTACAAGGGCGGTATCGGCCTCATGGGCCGAACGGGCGGGGGCCTCCGTTGATCAAATCTGTAGAGCAGCAACCTGGGCCAATCTTAATACATTCTGCAAGCACTACAAGCTTGATGTGTTAGCTGGTCAACAGACCGCATTTGGGAGAAAAGTTCTCCAGGTGGTAATCCCACCCTGAGGAGGTGCTTTGGTACTCTCCACGGTGCTGTCAGGTGGACGTCCTGGAAAATAGGTATTAGACCTACCGGTAATGATGTTTCCAGGAGTCCATCCTGACAGCACAGGTAGTTCCCTCCCTGTTATGTTATACTACGTTGTATTATGTTATGTCATATGCTATAATATGATTGTTTCATTAAACTGTTACTAGCATCATCCACCTTGCGGTACTTGTTAAATCACTGAGGGAGAGGGGGTGGGACATGACCTTTTAACCTCTCGTGTGCTTTTCCTGTCCCTGTAAGGAGGAGGAGGACGTCCTCCATGGTGCTGTCAGGATGGACTCCTGGAAGCATCATTACCGGTAGGTCTAATACCTATTTTTTTGTGGCGCCATGGAGTCCCCCCCCCCCCCCCCTTATCGTGGGCACGGGATAAATTGAGGCCGTGGCTTTAGCCGAAGCTAGGTCGCAACCAGAGGTTACGCCTCCGGGCCGCGCGTCACTTCCGACGGCCCGCCCCCCATGCCTGGGCGGCGGGGGATAAATTTAGTCCCCGGCTTCGGAGCGCGGCTAGGCCGCAGACCCGGAAATACCCCCCCTGGACCGGTTTATATGCTGGTGGCATGCGATTTTTGTGCGGAGGCGTCCAGGAACGGGGGGGCACAGGACTGGGGTAAGTGCTGCCCGGGAGACCACAGGGAGAACGAGGTGCTACCTCATTCCCCCTATCCCCAGCAGCGGACAGATACAGCATGTCCGAAGAAGCAGCATGCATCTCTTGTCGGGCTGCGTTTCCGTGGGCGCAGAGCAAGCAATTATGCAAAGCCGGCGACTCCAAACGCGCCCAGGAGCCCTCCCCTGTGACCGAACCCACAATGCTGGCATGGGCAGACCGCAGAGGACAAGGCTCTGGATTCCCGCTGTGCAGCGCCCGGAGCCCGACGCCTAACAGAACCTCAGTGTGCGTCCTCCCCTGCGACCGCGACCAAGGTGCCAAGTCCCCCAGAGTGGGTCCTATCACTGTCACAGTTCATGCAATTGAGTCCCTTCAGGCCTCAGATGGGGCCAGGGACAGTGGCTCGCCGGCTTTAAAGGGGATCTCCACCTCACAAAAGCCTCTCGCCTGCAGGGGCCGCTCTCACTCCAGGCAGACCCGAGGGAAACTAATCCACACGGTGTCGCCCAGTCCATCCGGTGCCTTGGCATCCGTAAGTTCTGCTTCTCGCTCCCCGTCACCAGTGGTTGATAGCGAGCAGACCTCAGAATTTCGACTCAGACGAGCCCCTTGACCTGGATACTCCAGCGTCATGTGAAACAGTGGACTGCCTCATAGAAGCCATCAATCAGACCTTGGGGATTGAGGATGATCCTGCAGCGGCTACGGGGCATGAAGTGGCATTTAAGCAAGTGAAGCGCCCACACAGAATTTTTTCCTCTCACCCGGAGTTTGGGAACATAGTTCAGCGGCACAGAGAACGTCCAGACAGGCGTTTCTCGGGTCAAAAGGCACTCGAAACAAGGTATCCGTTTGCTCCGGACCTCCGTAAAAATGGATGGAATCCCCGATGGTGGATCCTCCGGTTTCGCGCCTAGCCACGAAGACCCTGCTATCCGTCCCTAGTGTTTCCTCAATCAAGGATCCCACGGATCGCCTTATAGAGAGCTTAGCTCGCTCCCTCATTCGCAGCAACTTGGGTAGCCAAGGCTATGATATGGTCAGAAACATTAAACAAGGTCGCGCAGGAGCAGGATCTACCTGCAGAGATTTCGGAGTTTGCAGGTCATAGGGCGATGGCCGGAGACTAGGTAATCAATGCGTCTTTGGATGCGGACAATTGCTCGGCACTTGCTGCTGCTAATGCAATTTCTATCAGAAGAGCCCTATGGTTAAGGACATGGCGAGCCCATTCTACTTCTAAGAAGTCCTTGACTTCCCTGCCTTATCGGTGCGGCCACCTATTTGGGGAGAAGTTGGATCAACTTATCTCCGACTCCACAGGAGGAAAGAGCGTGTTTCTCCCTCAAGAAAAGGTCAAAACTCTTTTTCGTCACCCGTTTTCAGGCACGTTTTCGGGCCTTTCGCAACCCCGGGTGGACTACAGCGGCTAATTCCGCTGCCTCAGGCCGCCCCAACCAGGATAGGGAGTGGCAGGTCTCATATAGAGCCTACCCATTGGGGAGAATGCATGCTCAACAGGCCAGATCGAGGGGATCCAGATCCCAAAGATCGTCGGCCAAATGACTCGAGGCCTTTTGCCAGACGACACCGGCAAGGTGGGAAGCCGCCTACTTTGGTTTCACCACGTCTGGGTCAATGTCGCTCACGACGCATGGGGAAAGGAATTGGTGGCCTCAGGTTACAAAATAGAATTTGTCAAATATCCTCCAAGACGGTTTTTTCTTTCCTGGCTTCCCTGGTTGGATACCCAGGCAAGGGCTCTATTGGGAGCCATTAAATCGCTCCAGCACCACGGAGTCATTGTTCCAGTGCCGGAACATGAAAGAGCTCAGGGGTTCTATTCCAACCTTCTTGCGGTTCCCAAAAAGGATGGGTCTGTCAGGCCTGTTTTGGACCTGAAGCTTCTGAACAAATTCATCAGGATCAGACATTTCCAGATGGAGTCTCTCCGTTCAGTCATTGGCCTCAATAGACATCCAGGACGCATATCTGCATATTCCCATTTTTCCTCATCAGAGGTTTCTATGCTTCACCATCGACGATCAACATTTTCAGTTCGTAGCGCTACCCTTCGGTCTAGCCACGGCTCCCAGAGTGTTCACAAGGGTTATGACAGTTGTCATGGCTACACTGCATTCTCGAGGCATAGTCGTCTTGCCTTATCTGGACGACCTCTTGGTCAAGGGCCCGTCAATACGGGCATGCGAGGAAAAGGTCAATATCACGCTAGATGATGATGATGATGATAATAATCTTTATATAGCGCCAACATATTCCTCAGCACTTTACAGTTGAACAGTTTCAAACACAACAGTCATAAGTAATAACGTTAGCAATACAATAATTAAAGCGAAATAAGACGACCCTGCTCGTGGGAGCTTACAATCTACAATGAGGTGGGGGCGATGCATAGCACAGGTTTGTATTTACAATGATGTATTTACAATGATGGTCCAGCCATCTTCAGGGGGTGGGGGATAGATGGAGATAGTGAATGGGCTACACACACACAAGCATAAAATGACTTTGATTACTGAATGTGATAGGCCGCTCTGAACAAATGTGTTTTGAGCGAGCGCCTAAAACTATACAAACTGTGGATGGTCCTAATATCTTGGGGTAGAGCATTGGCGCAGCACGGGAGAAGTCTTGGAGTCGGGAGTGGGAGGTACGGATTAGGGCAGAGGTTAGTCGAAAGTCATTTGCAGAGCGCAGTAGTCGGTTAGGCCGATAGACAGAAATGAGGGAGGAGATGTAAGGGGGTGCCGCACTGTGGATAGCTTTGTGGGTGAGAACAAGTACTTTGAATTGTATCCTGTAATGAATGGGCAGCCAGTGTAACGATGTTTGGCAATGCAAAGAAGTCATCCCTTGTGCCAGCTCAGAGGATCTCCTTCCTAGGAATGATCTTCGACACTTGCCAAGGGTTGGTAATTCTCCATCAGGAAAAGGTGCTAGCTCTCCGGCAGGGAGTCCGGACACTTCGCCAACCAGTCCCTCATACCATCCGATCCGGGATGAGGATTCTAGGGAAAATGGTGGCAGCAATGGAAGCGATACCTGTCACCCAGTTCCACCTTCGCCCCCTGCAGCACGCCCTCTTGTCAGCCTGGGACAAGAATCCTTTCACGCTCGATCGGCAGTGCCGACTGTCCTCTCAAGTCAGGCAGTCGCTCGGATGGTGGATAACCAGTTCCTCTATGGCCCAGGGGAAACCTTTCCCCCCCAGATCATTGGCTGGTAATGACAACCGACGCCAGTCTCCTCGGTGGGGGAGAGGTGTTTCGCCAACACACAACCCAGGAATGGTGGTCACCACAGGAGGCACACCTCCCGATCAACTTATTGGAGATACGAGCAATTCGGCTGGCTCTGCAGAAGTCTCATCACTTTCTAGCAGGCCGCCCCGTCCAGATTCAATCGGACAACGCCACGGCGGTGGCTTACACAAATCATCAAGGGGCAACCGCAGCAGAGCAAGGTGCGAGGTGGGGCTCGTTCTTCAGTGGGCCGAAGCAAACCACTCGGTGTTTTCGGCTGTCCACATTCCGGGGCATGGAAAATTGGGCGGCAGACTTTCTCAGCCGGCAGGGTCTTGCATCCGGAGAGTGGTCTCTACATCCCCAAGTTTTTCAGCAGATTTGTCAACTGTGGGGAGCTCCAGATGTGGACCTGATGGCTTCCAGAGTGAATGCCAAGGTGCCCACATATGTCACTCAGGCCAGGGACCCGCAGGGATTCGCGATGGACGTGTTGGTTCTGCCATGGAACCAGTTTCGCTTCCCATATCTATTTCCCCCACTGCCACTACTTCTGAGAATCAGCAAAAAGATCAAGACGGAAGGGGTGCCGACGATTCTTCTGGCTCTAGACTGGCCCCGTCGAGCGTGGGACGCAGATCTAATGCAGCTGCTCGCCGACGTTCCTTGGCACCTGCCAGAGCGCCCATATCTACTGTCTCAAGGGCCGATTTGCCACCCGAACTCAGGGACCCTGTGTTTGACGGCATGGCCGTTGAATCTTGGATTCTAACCCAGGCAGGGTTCGGGAGCGAGGTGGTCACTACAGGGATTAGTGCCCGGAAGCCTGCTTCAGCACGAATTTACCACCACTCCTGGAAGGTGTCCTTTGCTTGGTGTTGAGGCCGTGGTGTTTCTCCGCTGAGATTCTCGATCCCCAACATCTTGGCTTTTCTCCAGTCGGGCTTAGAGAGCCCGGATAGCTCAGTCGGTAGAGCATTAGACTCGGGCTTTGCCCCAGGTTCCCTCAGGAGACAAATATCGGCCTTATCCGTCCTGTTCCAGCGCAGAATTGCTACCAATTTGCAGGTGAAGACTTTTCATTCAGGGAGTCTCTCACTTGGTACCTCCCTATAAGGCGCCTATGGACACCTGGGACCTTAGCGTGGTCCTAAGTGTTCTGCAGGAAGCTCCATTTGAACCGCTTCAGGCTATCTCTTTGAGGTACCTTTCCTGGAAAGTGGTGTTCCTAGTGGCCATCACTTCCATCTGGCGGGCTTCAGAGCTGGCAGCCCTATCCTGCCGAGCTCCATTCCTCACTTTCCATAAGGATAAGATGGTCCTCAGACCAGCCCCTCCTTTTCTGCCGAAAGACGTCTCCTCTTTTCACATTAATGAAGATTGTTTTGCCTTCATTTTGTCCAGCACCGTGTGGAAAAGGCTCTTCACACGTTAGACCTGGTAAGAGCCCTCCGGTGGTACGTGTCGCGGACGGCACCCTTTCGTCAGACGGACACGCTGTTCATGCTCCTCGAAGGGCGCAGGAAGGGACTCGCTGCCTCAAAATCGACCATAGCCAGATGGATTCGTTTGACTATTCATGAGTCCTACAGCATTAGAGGCACGCCGATTCCAGCAGGGATCAGCGCGCACTCTACCCGGGCAGTGGGCGCCTTTTGGGCACTTCGGCACCAGGCTTCAACGGAACAGGTTTGCAAGGCAGCAACACACATTTGCCAAACTTTACAATATCCATGCTCAGGCCTCGGCGGATGCGAGCCTGGGTAGAAGGATTCTCCAAGCAGCAGTGGCGCACCTTTTAAACAAGAGGTGCATATAGCTTGGTTCGGTGAATCAATCTCCCACCCGGAGACTGCTTTAGGACGTCCCACAGTATCTGTGTCCCCCAATGAGGCGAAGGAGAAACATGGATTTTTGTGATAACTCACCGTAAAATCCTTTTCTCCGAGACGCTCAGGGGGGGACACAGCACCCACTCTATTAGCCTGTTGGCTCTGTTTTTGTTTAGTTAATACGCATTTATTTATGTGATATAAGGGTGGTCCTTTTCTGGACATGTTGTACCTGTATTAAGGCTGATTTTGTTGTCCTCCTCCTGCTTTGGCACCAAACTGAGTTCCGCCCGCAATAGGGGTGAGGGTGTATACGACGGAGGAGGAGCTAACCTCTTTTTTTCACCTAGCGGCAGAAGCATACACCCACAGTATCTGTGTCCCCCAATGAGCGTCTCAGAGAAAAGGATTTTACGGTGAGTTATCACAAAAATCCTTGTTTCCTTGTACACAAATACGGTAATCAAAAAGCACGTTCTGTTATTTACGGCCGAGAGCATGATTCAATATCACTCTCCCTATGCATCAATACAGCATATTACTAGGTGACATACTCCAAAAGTAACATTTAACAACAAAATATAAATTTTTATTAAATAAACACAATCAATATCACATAAACCATAATGGAAAATATACAGTAAAAAGAAAAAAGGAGGGAAAAAAAGCAAGTACACAAGCAGAAGGTTACAAGTCCATTGTATGACTTGAGCGAGCAAGAGAGATGTAAAACAATCCACCACAGGTGCAAAGTCTATCATTCACATAATATCACCAGAAGGCATCATGGTAAATAAAGCACCTAGGTATCAGCCTAGAAAATACTAATGCCATTAAGTACATGCTCACTCATGGTTAGTCAGGACTGAAGAGTGACCTTCCAGCAACCCCTGACGCGCGTTTCGCGTGTTGACTTTCTCAAAGGGGGAGTGGTTCTTCCTGTAGATAATCTTCCTCTAGAGGAGTCTGGAGGCGACTCTCTCATACAGACCACAGGAAAGCTGGAATATTTGTGTGTATGGGAGAGTGGGGAGAGATAGCCGTCTGCCAAATGACCGTTCAGCCAACACTTATCTCATGTGTATGGGGCCTTAGTATTACACGGACAGGCAGTGATGATACACGGCACTACAGTAGTGCAGTGCATCACCGGAGCCATCAGAGGCTTGTATGTTATATGATCGCACTGATCAGAGGGGTTTAAAGTGAAAAACAAAATCACAGTTTTGGCAACAAGAAATATCCGTCACTATAGGGAAAACAGAAAAGTATAATGAAAACCTGGCACTCAAGTTAATGCTTAGTGAGACAATTTATTGTAGTACCAGAAAACATTTCAGTCAGTATAGACCTTCATCAGGTACGTGCTAGTATGTTTGAATGCAGTTTAGAGGAGGGCGCTTTTTATGATTCTTGTAGGTGAAGCCGATAATCAGTCAGAATGCTGCTGTAACGCAGAATGATCTTAACAGTGGGCAGTATAAGCGCAGCCTGGTCCTCCTGGACGTGGGTGAACAAGCGGTGTTCACCCGCGTCCAGGAGGACCAGGCTGCACTTATACTGCCCACTGTTGAGATCATTCTGCGTTTGTGGGATATAACATGTCTTTTTATTCTATGTCTTTTTTTGTATGATAGTGGGATTGGCCTGCCTCACTTATGTGAGTCTGCAACTACCTGGTAGCCTTTAAAAGAACGTCTCCATTACCTCTTCCAAATGCCTGAGATCTAAATTTAGGACACCTCCGCTTTGCACTATTATAAAAAGTTCTCTATGAATGTCTAATATTTCTGCTTGCAACTCATCTGACAGAAAATATTGGCAGTTATGATGGTTTAGATTGCCAATAGCCACCAAGCTATATACTGTAATTACCCAGAGTTTTCACCAAGATAATAGGAAACCAGTGGACCGTACAAATTATTTTCCAACTTCTCTTGAATCTGACAATACCCTATTTATGGTTATGCACTTCTTACTGGGCACATGGCAGGGATAAGAAGGGAAGGAGCGCCACTTAGCTATTTGAACACAGATCTTGCTGGAATATTTTGCAGACACTATGTATTGGGAGCACTGTTGGTGATTACCTGGCAGATCAAAAGATGGCCACCACGAGAAGGCTTGGCTCTATCTACTCCATTTTCTAGATCCCAAGGATTGCCTTGCTCATCACACTTTAACCCCTCTACATGGATCTGGACTTACACAGAGACCCCTAGGCTTGGGCCTTGGTGTTACCTGCTGTTCTGTGGAGTCAGATGGTAAGAAGATTAGTAAGGTAGTTGGGTCAGGACCAGGAGGGCAGAGAAAGTACAAAATCAGGAGACGCAAGAGTAGTCAGTAAACGGTCTGGGATCACAACAGGAAACGAATACACTAGCATGGAACTGAGCACAGAGGACTGAACCAGAGGAGAACAAGACTGTTTCGGGCAGCTTCAAGCTTTAGTAGGGTTTGGTGCTTTCTTATTGGCTTAAGGAGGTAGCAGATTGCTCCAGTTGGACAGCACACAAACCCATACTGCCAGACGGGATGCTACTACTGGTCTCATACACCCTAATCTTAGTGGCTGGACAGAGCCAGTACCACCCAGAGCTTCTGGTTTCGACATCTCTGTTACCAGCAACGCCTGCACAATAAATAAGGCACTGACTGGTGATGAATCAAACATTGCAGATGCAGATTCCAGTGGAGATGGAACATCCCCATTTGCAGATGTTCTAATTACAGAAACCTAAAGCAGTAGAAATCCCCATAAAGTGACCCTATTTTGGAAATTATAACCCTTAGAATAATTTACTATGTGAGTAGTGACTATTTTGACTCCACAGCCACATTATGGAAATTAGCTCGAACTGGTTGTTAAAATGTGAAAACTACACATTTGCCATAGTGTCCAGATTGTGCTCCAGGAGACACACACCATAAATTAACTGGGTTCGTCTCACTATAGTAATGCCAAATATATGGATGCTAAATGTGGTTTGGGTACACTGAAAGGCTCAGAAGCGAATAGAAATTTGACTTTGGGAGATTGGATATTGCTGGATTGGTTTATGGAAGCCATGTTGCTTTTCAAGAGCCTTTGAGCCACTAATAATGTGGAAACCTTTGTATTTCCGCTAACAGATGATGGACCTTAGTGATGTCTTGTATTTTGTGAGATGAGAGTTTTATTGGTATAATTTTCACCTACATAACATTGTTTGGTGGCTTTTTATTCGATGTTTGGGAGGCAGAATGAACAAACTGTTGAACACCACGATCCACTGGTTCATGCTATGAGGCTTTCGATTAGACTGTGAACTGTCATTGTCTTGGACAATATTTTTTACATTAAAACAAAACAAAATAGACCAGCGGCGCTGGTGTATTATGATTGATTCAGCTGCAAGTAAATTCCCACACCACAAGGGATAAAATTAAATAATAAAATTATACAAGTTGTACTTGCGCTATGAATCAATACAGTAAGCAATAAATACCTGTTTTTTGTACAAATGATTCATAAATGTTGAATGTGTAGACAGTATGAAGATTGACATTTAGTCGATCAAACTACAAAGAGAAAGGGGAAGGAGGTTAGTTTAAACTGTGCTCCAAATTATTATGCAAAAAGAGTTTAGGAGTGATAAGGTTAGAATTTTTTTGTTTGTCATTTACACTCATTGATGGTGATGTGTGTCAGGGCTCTTTATATCACTGAAAGCAATTGCAGATACCTGTGCAAATTAGTTTGGCAGGTGTGTCCAAATAAAGGCAAGACTACTTAAGAAGGCTGTTCCACATTATTAAGCAGCCTACATTTTTTGCCAAAATGGGAAAGAAAAAGGATGTGTCGGCTGCTGAGAAGCAACAAATTGTGGAGTATTTAGGTCAAGGCATGACTACAAACAACATTGCCAAGACACTTCATCGTGATGATCGCACAATCAAGAAGTATGTAGCTGATTCCCAGCACACACATATGCATGCTGATAAGGAAAAATTGAGGACTCTTTCCAACAGGCCATTGCGTCAGGTTAAAAGAGCAGCTGCAAAAATGCCTTGTCATAGCAGCAGACAAGTTTTTGAAGCTGCTGGTGCCTCCAACGTCCCCCGAACACCAAGATGCAGGGTCCTTCAGAGGTTTGCAGCTGTGCGGAAGCCATCCTGTCGACCACCTCTATCCACTGCACACAAGCAGAAACAGCTCCAGTGGGCCAAACGATACATGAAGACTGACTTCCAAACTGTTTTGTTCACCGATGAGTGCCGTGCAACGCTCGATGGTCCAGATGGAGTGGAGGATGGCTGGTTGATGGACACCCCATGAAAACACGGCTAAGGTGCCAACAAGGAGGAGGTGGAGTAATGTTTTGGGCTGGAATCATGGGGAGAGAGATTGTCGGCCCCTTTAGGATCCCTGAAGGGATAAAGATGAACTCCATAATCTATGTGGAGTTTCTAAAACAGCACTTCCTGTCATGGTTCAAGAGGAAGAACCGTGCTTTCCGCAGCAAGATCATCTTCATGCATGATAATGCATCGTCTCATGCTGCAAATAACACATCTGCATCTCTGGCTGCTATGGGCATAAAAGAGGACAAACTTATGGTGTGGCCACATCTTCCCCTGACCTCAACCCCATTGAGAACCTCTGGAGCATCATCAAAAGGAGTGTCTATGATGGCGGGAGGCAGTTCACATCTAAGCAACAGCTCTGGGAGGGTATTCTGTCCACATGCAAAACAATTGAGGCACAAACCATCCAAAAACTGACAAATTCAATAGACGAGAGAGTTCAGAAGCTTCTTTCCAACAAGGGGTCCTATGTGCAAATGTAACATCACCTAGAATAAAGTCTTGACTTGAAAACTGATTTCATTTTGTAATAAGCTGATAATGCTTATAATTTCACAATTGACCATTTTTTTGTTCAAAATAAAAAGGTTGAAAACTCTGCTGTGCATAATAATTTGGAACATGCATTTTGAGTGTTTCTTATTTTTAAAAATATACTGTTTTCATAGGCAGGTTGTTCAAAAACATTGCAATTAGACTAGAATATTAGATGACTGGAAAATAACAATTCATATAGGTAATTTAGAGAAAATATGAGGAAATATTTTTTGCATAATAATTTGGAACACAGTGTAAATGTACTTAATATAGACCGTTAACCTGGAATGGTGATAATAGGAATACACTCTACTACCTTTAGGACTAGTTATACTGATAGCCCTGCAGTGCTAGTGTGGCTAAAACGAAAGCATAGAGTGCATAATGTGCAATATGGTATCTCAAAAATCAAATGGCTGTAATAGTGGCCCAAGTTACCCGACGAAAGTTATCAGACGCCTCCAAGAAGGAAATTGCGACTGGGGTAGTTAAATAGTTCACCCCTGAGAGTGGCCTTCTGAATGATGGCACTTATGTGGCGATAGGTAAATATCGGTGGCGTATACTAAGCTTGAGGAGCTTCCTGGCTGTTTGAAGTGTGAAGATAGGTCCCGGAGCTCTGTCCCGGTCGGTGACAGGCTCTTGTTACAGCCAAATGTCCAATATGCCTGTAGACGCCTGGTTAGTAGCAGATGATGATGGCGGACCCCACGTGGGCCGCGTTAATGCAGGGAGGTAGATGAGGTTGCTAAACGCCAGCAGGACCTGGCGGTGGTAAGCAGCAGCGGCTGCACCAGCCACGTTGCTAGATGCAGGCACGCGCGGTAAGCGCTGTGTGTGCCTGGTAGGACCTCGGTGATGATTCGGGTCACGTGACGCGCGCAGTCACGTGATACCCAGCTACGGAGTGCTGCAGGAGCCGAATGACACGGATTCCTTCATCAGGGATGGCTCCCCCTGCATCCAGTGGGTTTAAATACCCTTGGCTCAGCATTAATTGGCTAGCTGAATGCAAATGTTAGTTGGTTCATCAAAGGGAAATAGTTCCACCTCATAAGTCCTTTCGTTTTTAAAGGGTCCAGTTCAAAGATCCACCTGGTTTCCTCTTTTGACATTAGTTTGATATAATCTCCACCGTTTAGCAACCTGATCACTTTATACTTTTGTTTTAGCCACCTAGCACTGCAGGGCTATCAGTATAACTAGTCCTAAAGGTAGTAGAGCGCATTCCTTTTATCACCATTCCAGGTTAACGGTCTATGTTAACTACTTTTAAATTAACCTAGTTTTTACATTACTTGTAATTTTTATGGACAACTTAAGTAGAAATGTTCAGAATATAACATTTCAGGATATTTTATTCAAAATTAATAATTGGTTTCATTTTTAGCAGATAACTGTACCAGGAGATCAGAGGGACAGCTGATATCTTCAATTTTTAAATCGGATGATCTTGAAATCCCACAGGATAGAATTGAAGTGAATAGCATTACTCCAGATATACCATCATCACTTCACAGCAAAGATCAATCATGTGATCCATTGAAACAGGTCTTATCTTCTGATTTATTACTGACTACTAATCAAAATCAAAGTCACAAAACGAGCATTAAAAAACAATTTGCGTCTAAAGCTAAGAAGCTATTTTCATCTTCAGAATATGAAAGTAGTTTTCACCTCAAAACGTCTATTCTTCAACATCAAAAAATTCACACAGCGGAGAATAGATATTCTTGTTGCAAGTGTGGGAAATGCTTTAATCAGAAATCAGATTTTGTTAATCACCAGATAAGTCACACACAGGAGAAGCCATTTTCCTGTTCAGAATGTGGGAAATGTTTTAAACGGAAATCACAACTTCATAGCCACCAGAGAACCCACACAGGGGAGAAACCTTTCTTCTGTTCAGAATGTGGGAAATATTTTTCACATAAATTGAATCTTGTTACACATCAGAGAACTCACACAGGGGAGAAGCCTTTCTCTTGTTCAGAATGTGGAAAATGTTATATCCAAAAATCAGATTTTGTTAAGCACCAGAGGATTCACACAGGGGAGAAGCCTTTTTGCTGTTCAGAATGTGGGCAATGTTTTAACCACAAATCATCTTTGGTTAGGCACCAGAGAACTCACACAGGGGAGAAGCTTTTTTCATGTTCAGAATGTGGGAAATGTTTTAACAATAAATCAGATGTTGTTAAGCACCAGAGAACTCACACAGGGGAGAAGCCTTTTTCCTGTTCAGAATGTGGGAAATGTTTTAATCAAAAATCAGATTTGGTTATGCACCATAGAATTCATACAGGGGAGAAGCCTTTTTGCTGTTCAGAATGTGGGAAATGTTTTAAACAAAAATCAGCTTTGATTAGTCACCAGAGAACTCACACAGGGGAGAAGCTTTTTTCATGTTCAGAATGTGGGAAATGTTTTTCACAGAAATCAGATGTTGTTAAGCACCAGAGAACTCACACAGGGGAGAAGCCTTTTTCCTGTTCAGAATGTGGGAAATGTTTTACACAGAAATCGGCTTTGGTCAGTCACCAGAGAACTCACACAGGGGAGAAGCTTTTTTCATGTTCAGAATGTGGGAAATGTTTTAACAATAAATCAGATATTGTTAAGCACCAGAGAACTCACACAGGGGAGAAGCCTTTTCCCTGTTTAGAATGTGGGAAATGTTTTAACAATCAATCGAATTTTGTTAGACACCAGAGAACTCACACGGGAGAGAAGCCTTTTTCCTGTTCAGAATGTGGAAAATATTTTGTGAAGAACTCAACTCTTAATAAACATCAGGGAAGTCACACAGGGGAGAAACCTTTTTCATGTTCAGAATGTGGGAAATATTTTAACTGAAAATGTTATCATCTTAACCCCTTCATGACCTTTGATGCCACGTAGGCGTCATGAAAAGTCGTGCCAAAACGACCCATTACGCCTATGTGGAGTCATGAATTGAATGCCCCCCTGCGGGTCGGGTGACCGGGGTCACTGAAAGGTCACCCGACACGCACACAGAGGACACCTTCGAGTTAACCACAGGGGGCGTGGCTTAGCCCCCACGTGCCTACGATCGCTCTGATTGGCTGTTAAAAGTGAAACTGCCAATCAGAGCGATTGTAATATTTCCTCAATGAAATTTGATGAAATATTACAAATCCAGCAATGGCCGATGCTGAAATAGCATCGGGCATGGCTGGAGACACTGAACTGACCCCCCCCCCCCCCAACTGACAGCGCCACCATCTGACGGCGCCGATCGGCAGCCGCTGTCAATCTCCCCCGCCTTCCCTACGGTCCCCCCGCCCTCCGATCATCCCCTCTCACCCTGCACGGTGGCTCCGAGTCCCTCTGGTCGTCTCGGTTTGCCGCCATCCCGGATAATGGGCGCCGCCATCTTGGAAAATGGCAGGCGCATTCGCCGGGAATCTGCAACCTGCAGATTCATTCATTTTGATCACTTTCGCATTGATCAAAATAAAAAAAAGTAAATCACCCCCCCTCCCATAGGTAAAGAAAATATTTTTATTTTTATTTTTCGGTTAGGGTTGGAATTACGGTTAGGGTTGGAATTACGGTTAGGGTTGGGGTTAGGGGTCGGTTGGGGTTGGGATTACGGTTAGGCTTGTGGTTAGGGTTAGAGTTGGGATTTGGGTTAGGGGTGTGTAGTGGTTAGTGTTGGGATTAGGGTTAGGGGTGTGTTGGGGTTAGGGTTGGGATTAGGGTTAGGGGTGTGTTGGGGTTAGGGTTGGAGATAGAATTGAGGTGTTTCCACTGTTTAGGCAGATCACGGGGTCTCCAAACGCGACATGGTGCCACGATTTATTCCAGCCAATTTTGCATTCAAAAAGTTAAACAATGCTCCCTTCAATTCAAGCCCCGACGTGCGCCCAAACAGTGGTTTACCCCCACATATGGGGTATCAGCTCACTCAGGAAAAATTGCACAACAAATTTGAGGGTCTATTTTCTCCTGGTACCCTTGGGAAAATAAAAAATTAGGGGCTAAATAATTATTTTTGTGGAAAAAAAATGATTTTTTATTTTCACGGCTCTGCGTTATAAACTTCTGTGAAGCACTTGGGGGTTCAAAGTGCTCACCACACATCTAGATAAGTTGCTTTGGTGGTCTAGTTTCCAAAATGGGGTCACTTGTGGGGGGTTTCCACTGTTTAGGTACATCAGGGGCTCTGCAAACGTAACATGACACCCGCAGACCATTCCATCAAGTCGGCCTTTCAAAACGTCACTACTTCCCTTCCGAGCCCCATCGTGTGCACAAACAGTGGTCCCCCCCCCCCACATATGGGGTACCAGCATACTCAGGACAAACTGGACAACAACTTTTGGGGTCCAATTTATCCTGTTACCATTGTGAAAATAAAAAATAGTAGGCTAAAAAATCATTTTTGAGCAAAAAAAAAAGTTTTTTTATTTTCACTGCTCTGCGTTATAAACTTCTGTGAAGCACTTGGCTGTTCAAAGTGCTCACCACACATCTAGATAAGTTCCTTCGGGGGTCTAGTTTCCAAAATGGGGTCACTTGTGGTGGAGTTCCAATGTTTAGGCACACAGGGGCTCTCCAAACGCGACATGGTGTCCGCTAACGATTGGAGCTAATTTTCCAATCAAAAAGTCAAATGGCGCTCCTTCCCTTCCGGGCCCTGCCGTGCGCCCAAACAGTGGTTTATGACCACATATGAGGTATTGGTGTACTCAGGAGAAATTGCCCAACAAATTTTAGGATCCATTTTATCCTGTTGCCCATGTGAAAATGAAAAAACTGAGGCTAAATAAAATTTTTGTGAAAAAAAGTACTTTTTTTTTCTTTTTTTTTTTTTTACGGATCAATTTGTGAAGCACCTGGGGGTTCAAAGTGCTCACTATGCATCTAGATAAGTTCCTTGGAGGGTCTAGTTTCCAAAATGGGGTCACTTGTGGGGGAGCTCCAATGTTTAGGCGCACAGTGGCTCTCCAAACGCGACATGGCAACTGCTAAATATTCAAGCATATTTTCCATTCAAAAAGTCAAATGGCGCTCCTTCCCTTCTGAGCCCTGCCGTGCACCCAAACAGTGGTTTATAACCACATATGAGGTATCGCTGTACTCAGGAGAAATTGCCCAACAAAATTTAGGATCCATTTTATCCTATTACCCATGTGAAAATGAAAAAATTGATGCTAAAAGAAAATTTATGTTGGAAAAATTAAAATGTCCATTTTTTTCCCTTCACATTGCTTTAGTTCCTGTGAAGCACCTGAAGGGTTAATAATCTTTTGAATGTAGTTTTTAGTTTGAGGTGTGCAGTTTTTAGAATAGTGACACTTTTGGGTATTTTCTGCCATATAGACCCCTCAAAGTGACTTCAAATGTGAGGTGGTCCCTAAAAAAAAAAAGGTTTTGTAAATTTTGTTGTAAAAATGAGAAATCGCTGGTCAACTTTTAACCCTTACAACTTCCTAGCAAAAAAAAAAAAATGTTTCCAAAATTGTGCTGATGTGAAGTAGACATGTGGGAAATGTTATTTATTAACTATTTTGTGTCAGATAACTATCTGGTTTAACAGAATAAAAATTCAAAATTTGAAAATTGCAAAATTTTCAAAATTTTCGCCAAATTTCTGTTTTTTCCACAAATAAATGCAAAAATTATCGACCTAAGTTTACCACTGACATGAAGCCCAATATTTCACGAAAAAACAGTCTCGGAATCGCTAGGATACGTTAAAGCATTCCTGAGTTGTTACCTCATAAAGGGACACTGGTCAGAATTGCAAAAAATGGCCAGGTCATTAAGGTCAAAATAGGCTGGGTCATGAAGGGGCTAAAGGGGTTGACCACTACTAGAACAACCCCTTGTCATTCCTCATGTTTGGCCATGTTAAACTGAAACACTCATTGTACGAGATTGATCAGTACTAAATGTTTTGAACAGCCATGTTGGACTGAGCTGCATTCTTGGATAAACTTTCGCCAACTAACTTTGCAGCTACTGAGATGACGATATGGGAGCTCTAGCCAGAATGGAGACATAAAATGACATCAAAGCCATTAGCCGGTGTAACGATAATGTAAAATATCATGTATGACTTTTCCGGAACATTCCAGAATCCTCCATTCTCTACACTTTCTAGAATGATGCCTAGCTGCCCAGAGAAAAGCAACCCCCCCTTCCCCCTTGTCACACATTGCACACATTGTGTTCTCCTAAAGAAGAATATAATGCTGTCTGCAGAACCTGCAGGGCACAAATCAGATTATTCAAAGCTGAAAATGAATTGAGGCTTGCAAGAGATGTCAAAAGCAATAATAAAGGATTTTGGGGATATGTCAAAAGTAAAAGAAAAGTCAAAGATGCTATAGGATTTTTACAGGATGAAAATGATGAAATGGTAAGACAGGATGTTGAGAAGGCTGAACTTTTAAATTCCTATTTTGCATCTGTTTTCTCTCAGAAAGGAAATGTAACATCAACTGTTATTCACTGTCCTATTAAGGGAATAGAAGAATCCAGGATATCTATAAACAGAAAGATAGTGAGGAAACACTTATCTAGCCTAAATGAATTCAAGTCTCCAGGTCCAGATGAATTACACCCCAGAGTACTGAAGGAGATAGCAGAAGAAATTTTTGAACCCCTCTCTATAATCTTTGAAAATTCTTGGAGAACAGGAGAAGTGCCAGAAGACTGGAGAAGAGCAAATGTTGTTCCTATCTTCAAAAAGGGGAAGAAGGTGGACCCAGGTAACTATAGGCCGGTGAGTCTGACTTCTATACCAGGAAAGATCTTTGAACAAATTATTAAACAACATGTATGTCAATACCTGGATAAGAATGAAGTGATTAAACCGAGTCAGCATGGGTTTGTAACTAATAAGTCATGTCAGACTAACTTAATTTCCTTCTATGACGGTATCACTGATTGGGTGGATCAAGGAAATGCTGTAGATATAGTATATCTTGACTTCAGCAAAGCATTTGACAAAGTCTCTCATACAATCCTTATTGAAAAAATGATTAAGTATGGAATGGACAAGGCAACTGTTAGGTGGATTCATAACTGGCTTAGTGATCGGACCCAAAGAGTGGTCGTAAATGGCTGCACATCCAGTTGGAAGAATGTCTCAAGTGGGGTACCACAGGGCTCTGTCCTGGGCCCTGTATTGTTCAACATCTTTATCAACGATTTAGATGAAGGAATTGAGGGTAAACTGATTAAATTTGCTGATGACACAAAGCTAGGAGGGATAGCTAATACTAGAGAAGAGAGAGAGAGGATTCAAAAAGATTTAAATAAACTGGAGAAGTGGGCAGCAACTAACAGAATGGTTTTTAACAGGGAGAAATGCAAAGTACTACATCTGGGCAATAAAAATGGAAAAAGCATATATAGAATGGGAGGAATAGGGCTAAGTGACAGCACATGTGAAAAAGACTTGGGTATACTAATAGATCACAGACTGAATATGAGTCAACAGTGTGATGCAGCAGCAAAAAAGGCAAATGCAATTCTAGGATGTATTAACAGAAGCATACAGTCTAGATCACGTGAAGTCATTATTTCCCTCTACTCCTCTTTGGTCAGACCTCATCTGGAATATTGTGTCCAGTTTTGGGCACCACATTTTAAAAAAGACATCAACAAACTGGAGCAAGTTCAGAAAAGAGCGACCAGAATGGTGACCGGTCTGCAAACCCTGTCTTATGAGGAAAGGTTGCAGGATTTGGGAATGTTTAGTTTGCAAAAGAGAAGACTGAGAGGAGACTTAATAGCTGTCTACAAATATCTAAAGGGCTGTCACATTGTAGAAGGATCAACTTTATTCTCATTTGCACAAGGAAAGACTAGAAGCAATGGGATGAAACTGAATGGGAGGAGACACAGATTAGATATTAGAAAAAACTTTTTGACAGTTAGAGTGATCAATGAGTGGAACAGGCTGCCACGAGAAGTGGTGAGTTCTCCTTCAATGGAAGTCTTCAAACAGAGGCTGGACAGACATCTGACTGGGATGATTTAGCGAATCCTGCTTTGAGCAGGGGGTAGGACCAGATGGCCCAGGAGGTCCGTTCCAACTCTACGATTCTATGATTCTATGATTCCTCTGCCTGCATCTTCACACACACTCAGTGTAACCTGAGACACCAGTGAGGGATTTCCCTCCTCGCAGCAGGGGTCCCCTTTGTCCTCACATGCGCTCTGACTTCCTATGCACAATAATGGGAATCTAATCATTTGGTCATAAAGCGATGTTAGGTTGTGATAGAAAAATAAAAACTACATATCTAGAATGTGCTCTGATGGAGCTTGGCTACAGAACCTTTTGCTAAGTTATAGCATCGACAGAACCAGAGAAATGGATTTCTCCTGAACCGAGGGGAACAGACAGCCAATGTTTGGAGTCATCAGAAAGCTAATTTCAAGATAAGCTGAGAGATGTGTCTGCCGTTATTCTGCTAGGTTCTCAAGCCAAGTTATGATTATTATAAGTTTCTTAGACAGACAGATTGTACCTCTGAAAGCAAGGGGAGGGAGGCCATATCTCAGCCCTTTTAGTGATGTCACAAGCCCAGAGCAGAGGTAAAGGTACTTTCCTGCAGATTTCATTCATTCTAGCCGGGGAAACTGCTGCATCCAGACTAGGGGCGGGCTGGGCCGGGTGGCAGAGAGGCATTTGCCCCCCAGGCCGTTTAATTAGCGTCAGAAAGGGCCGCGCCGCTTGCCCGCCCAGCAGCCGCAGCGTGTACATACATGATTGAAAAAACATGGCCGAGGCCACGCCGGCGCGGCCCGCGGTAGTTGAGAGGAGAGTGAGTGGGCAGCCACACACAGAGCAGCAGACACAGCTTGGGGCTGGTGGGCGGGACTCAGTGCACTGACTGCAGGCTGAGACCGCGGTGCGTTGCCCTGGCAGCCAGAGATGCACTGGAAGTGGAGCAGTAGGTGGCTACTACACTGGCTTTTGGGGGGGAGCGGCCCATTGTTACATTCTGCGCCCAGCCACTATGTTGTTCAATCTTTTCTGTGTACACTGTACAGTGCACAGGACCTGTGATGAGGTCACAGGAGGGGAGGAGTCAGGGGTCACATGATGAGGGCCCTCAGTGTATGCAGGACTGAGGACTCTGCTGCTGATTGTCATCGTGCTGGATGAGGGCAAGTGTATGTGTAAGGTCAGGAGGGGTTTACAGGGTGGATGTAGCAGAGCTGTGTGTGTACGATGTGAGCGGAGCCGCGTGTGTACGAGGTGTACAGAGCAGAGATGTGCTTGTACGAGGTGTATTGAGCTGAGCCGCGTGTGCACGAGGTGTATTGAGCTGAGCCGCGTGTGCACGACGTGTATTGAGCTGAGCCGCGTGTGCACGACGTGTATTGAGCTGAGCCGCGTGTGCACGACGTGTATTGAGCTGAGCCGCGTGTGCACGAGGTGTATTGAGCTGAGCCGCGATTGTACGAGGTGTATTGAGCGGAGTCCTGTGTATAGAAAGTATACGAAGCTGAGCCGGGTGTACGAAGTGTACAGAGCGGAGCAGAGCCGTGTGTATGAGGTGTACGGAGCGGAACCACGTATGTACGAGGTGTATTGAGCGGAGCCCTGTGTGTAGAAAGTGTACGGAGCTGAGCTGTGTGTACAGAGTGGAGCAGAGCCGTGTGTAATTTCGTTAGGAGATTGTGACGGAACCATGAAGGCATTTCAGGGAATGCTTCAGATCCATCACTGTGTCCTCCGAAGACAGCGCGGACAGCGGGATCGCCTTGGACTCGGGGATGTCGGCCATGATATGTCCTGCATCGGGAGGCTCAGGTGGGCATTACAATGGGAGCCGGTCTGCTATAGTATCTTTATAGAATCTTTCTTTTTCTCTCTTTCTTTCTCCATCTCCTTTCTTTCCCCTCTTCCTTTCTCTGTCTCCGTTCTCTTTCTTTCCCCTCTTCCTTTCTCTCTCTCTGTTCTTTCTTTCTTTCCCCTCTTTCTTTCTCTCTATTCTTTCTTTCTCTCTCTGTTCTCTTTCTTTCCCCTCTTTCTCTGTTCTTTCTTTCCTCTCGTTCTCAGTTCTTTCTTTGTTTCATTCTGTTCTTTCTCTCTCCACATTACAGAGGGTCACATCCCCATTACAGAGGGTCACATCCCCATTACAGAAGGTCACATCCCCATTACAGAGGGTCACATCCACACAGCCTCCCTATATACAGCATGAGACCCACACAGCCTCCATATATACAGCATGAGCCCCACACAGCCTCCCCATATACTGCATGAGCCCCACACAGCCTCCATATATACAGCATGAGCCCCACACAGCCTCCCCATATAAACTGCATGAGTGTTCTCCCCATATACTGCATGAGCCCCACACAGCTTCCCTATATACTGCATGAGCCCCACACAGCCTACCCCATATGCGGCATGAGCCCCACAAAGCCTCCCCATATACTGCATGAGCCCCACACAGCCTCAATATATATACAGCATGAGCCCCACACAGCCTCCCTATATATACCATGTGCAGCAGCAGCAGCACCATATCACCTGCTCATGTCACCCCAGGTGTGCAGCACCATGTGGTCACCCACCCCAGGTGTGCAGCACCATGTGGTCACCCACCCCAGGTGTGCAGCACCTTAGAATCGTAGAGTTCGAAGGGACCTCCTGGGCCATCTGGTCCGACCCCCTGCTCAAAGCAGGATTTGCTAAATCATCCCAGTCAGATGTCTGTCCAGCCTCTGTTTGAAGACTTCCATTGAAGGAGAACTCACCACTTATCGTGGCAGCCTGTTCCACTCATTGATCACTCGGTAACTGTCAAAAAGTTTTTTCTAATATCTAATCTGTGTCTCCTCCCATTCAGTTTCATCCCATTGCTTCTAGTCTTTCCTTGTGCAAATGAGAATAAAGTTGATCCTTCTACCATATGACAGCCCTTGAGATATTTGTAGACAGCTATTAAGTCTCCTCTCAGTCTTCTCTTTTGCAAACTAAACATTCCCAAATCCTGCAACCTTTCCTCATAAGACAGGGTTTGCAGACCGGTCACCATTCTGGTCGCTCTTTTCTGAACTTGCTCCAGTTTGTTGATGTCTTTTTTAAAATGTGGTGCCCAAAACTGGACACAATATTCCAGATGAGGTCTGACCAAAGAGGAGTAGAGGGAAATAATGACTTCACGTGATCTAGACTGTATGCTTCTGTTAATACATCCTAGAATTGCATTTGCCTTTTGCTCCTGCATCACACTGACTCATATTCAGTCTGTGATCTATTAGTATACCCAAGTCTTTTTCACATGTGCTGTTGCTTAGCCCTATTCCTCCCATTCTGTATATGCTTTTTTTTCATTTTTATTGCCCAGATGTAGTACTTTGCATTTTTCCCTGTTAAAAACCATTCTGTTGGTTGCTGCCCTCTTCTCCAGTTTATATCTTTTTGAATCCTCTCTCTCTCTTCTTTAGTATTAGCTATCCCTCCTAGCTTTGTGTCATCAGCAAATTTAATCAGTTTACCCTCAATTCCTTCATCTAAATCGTTGATAAAGATGTTGAACAATACAGGGCCCAGGACAGAGCCCTGTGGTACCCCACTTGAGACATTCTTCCAACTGGATGTGCAGCCATTTACGACCACTTTTTGGGTCCGATCACTAAGCCAGTTATGAATCCACCTAACAGTTGCCTTGTCCATTCCATACTTAGTCATTTTTTTCAATAAGGATTGTATGAGATACTTTGTCAAATGCTTTGCTGAAGTCAAGATATACTATATCTACAGCATTTCCTTGATCCACCCAATCTGATTCCGTCATAGAAGGAAATTAAGTTAGTCTGACATGACTTATTAGTTACAAACCCATGCTGACTGTTTAATCGCTTCATTCTTATCCAGGTACTGACATACATGTTGTTTAATAATTTGTTCAAAGATCTTTCCTGGTATAGAAGTCAGACTCACCGGCCTATAGTTGCCTGGGTCCACCTTCTTCCCCTTTTTGAAGATAGGAACAACATTTGCTCTTCTCCAGTCTTCTGGCACTTCTCCTGTTCTCCAAGAATTTTCAAAGATTATGGAGAGGGGTTCAAACATTTCCTCTGCTATCTCCTTCAGTACTCTGGGGTGTAATTCATCTGGACCTGGAGACTTGAATTCATTTAGGTTAGCTAAGTGTTTCCTGGATTCTTCTATTCCCTTAATTAGGACAGTGAAGAACAGTTGATGTTACATTTCCTTTCTGAGAGAAAACAGATGCAAAATAGGAATTTAAAAGTTCGGCCTTCTCAACATCCTGTCTTACCATTTCATCATTTTCATCCTGTAAAAATCCTATAGCTTCTTTGACTTTTCTTTTACTTTTGACATATCCCCCAAATCCTTTATTATTGCTTTTGACATCTCTTGCAAGCCTCAATTCATTGTCAGCTTTAGATAATCTGATTTGTGCCCCGCAGGTTCTGCAGACAGCATTATATTCTTCTTTAGATATGCCTCCCTCTTTCCATTTTATAAACTTTTTTTTCTTCCTTTTTAGCATGTGCTTAAGTTCTGTGTTCATCCATCCAGGTTTCCTTAAATGCTTCCTATTCTTCCCTCTTTTCGGAATTGTTAACATTTGTGCTTTGAGAATTTCATTTTTCCAAGATTTCCCATCCTTCCTGGACATTTTTGTCTTTAAGGATATCCAGCCATTGGATCCCTCCAATTCTCTTTCTGAATCCCTTAAAATCTGCCTTTCTGAAATCTAACCTTGACGTCTGAGTCTTCACAGGTCTTCCTCCTCTAGTTATCCAAAATTCTAAAATAGCATGGTCGCTACCTCCTAGGGTCCCAGCCACTTTTACCTCCTCAACCATTTCCTCCCTGTTTATGAGGATTAGATCCATGTCGTCACCCACCCCAGGTGTGCAGCACCATGTCGTCACCCACCCCAGGTGTGCAGCACCATGTCGTCACCCACCCCAGGTGTGCAGCGCCATGTCGTCACCCACCCCAGGTGTGCAGCGCCATGTCGTCACGCACCCCAGGTGTGCAGCGCCATGTCGTCACGCACCCCAGGTGTGCAGCGCCATGTCGTCACCCACCCCAGGTGTGCAGCGCCATGTCGTCACCCACCCCAGGTGTGCAGCGCCATGTCGTCACCCACCCCAGGTGTGCAGCGCCATGTCGTCACCCACCCCAGGTGTGCAGCGCCATGTCGTCACCCACCCCAGGTGTGCAGCGCCATGTCGTCACCCACCCCAGGTGTGCAGCGCCATGTCGTCACCCACCCCAGGTGTGCAGCGCCATGTCGTCACCCCCATAAACTTCATGCCCACCCAAATGGCCCATACACATAAGGAAAAACAAACACCACATACCTTGTCCTGTTCCCTGTCACTGTGCTTCTCTCCTCCGGTGCGCGGACTCTCCGGAGTAATCAGCTGACGCGATGACGTCATTTCATCGTGTCAGCTGTTTCACACACTGGTGGAGGAAGTGGCCGGAGGCCCCTCCTCCACCAAAGGAGTCAGCAGCGCCATGGCGCACATGGAAACAGCGAGAGACCAGGCGGGCATCGTAAGGCCCGTGGACCTCTGATTTCCAGCCTCACAGCTGTCTCATTCCAGATGTGGTCCCCGGGTCGCACTTTGCCAAGGTCTGCTCTATAATGTGGATGTGACCCTCTGTAATGTGGATGTGACCCTTTGTAATGTGGATGTGACCCTCTGTAATGTGGATGTGACCCTCTAGGCTACAGTGTGCCACAGGCCAGTCTGAGTCCCACTCCTACTCCAGTCCCTGCTGCCCAGTGCCTGCCCCTTGCAGTAAGTGGTGTGCACGTCCAATATTATCCCTATTTGACAATTGGGTGCTATCCCTGAGGGTGCTTCAATACTGTAGTGCATAGCACACTATAGCTGATTGTAAAGAATATATACACAGTATATACAGCTCTGGCAAAAATCAAGAGACCACTTTCAAATGTTCAGTTCATCTGATTTTTCTGTCTATATATTTTTGAGTAAAATGTAAATTGCTCTTTTATTCTATAAACTACTGACAACATGTCATATCAATTTATGGTATGCTGGGGACCCCTGGCTGACACGCTTAATTGAGCACTTATGTTTTCGGTGGTGATGCACTAACAGAGCCTTTTTCTATTGATAAGTATTTAGGGTGTGTGCACACATTGCGGATTTTACTGCGGATCCGCAGCGGATTTGGCCCTGCGGGTCCGCAGAAGTTTCTGCTGCGTTGTACAGTACCATTTTAGTCTTTGTAAAAAGAAAAACGCAGTGCCCACATTGTGGATTTTTCTGCGCGGATTTGCTGCAGTTTCAAAATCCTTTGTGCGGATTCCATGACAGGTGTCAAACAGCAGGGGAAAACCGCAGCCTAAACCGCACTAAATCCGCAGATAAACCTCAGGTCTTTTGACCTGCGGATTTACCTGCAGATTTGGTCAAATCTGTGCGGAAAAATCCGCAGCAGAATCCGCAACGTGTGCACACACCCTTATTGTTCCTCAACCATTTTTATGAAATGGGTTGTTAGGAGGTGTACCTCTGTCGCACATGTGCTATACTCAAGTGGTACTACAGGAGACCAAACCTTAAGATGGGCCGCGACCCACGTCACAGTGGGCCACTGCATTGTGATTGCCCCCCAGGCTAAAATTTGCCAGCCAGCCCCTGATCCAGACCTCAAATGCATGGTGACGTTTGGCTCCTCCTACCAGCCTGGTTCTGCCTGAAATGATCTTAAGTAACATGTTAGTTTTATGTCTTCTCTTAATCTCCTTTTTATTTTTAAGTGTATTGTACCTATTTTAATTGTTTCATTTTGTAAAATCCTTTTTATATCTTCTGTAAACACTGCCTACCCTTTTGTGGATTAAATATAAAATTTATTAGTCCCGTCTCCTTGATCTTTGACAAATTCATGTGCCTATAAGCTAATTACGCTACTAATTTGGGTTTGCTTCGTACCCCTTTATTAATTTGAAATATTAATAGAGAAAATCAGAATCTGGTGGCAGCGAAGTGTGTTTTGGCCGGGTGGGCTAGCTGGCAGTGCCGGAAGGGGTTTTATAAGCTGATTGTGTGGCTGCTGCCAGAGCATTTATATTTACCTCACTGCAGCGTGCCTAATAGCCAGTGCACATCACGTGGCCCGTCCAGCGACTAATTATCCTAGGTGCTGTTCTCTTACTGACCTGAGGGTAAGGGGGGCACCGGGAGCTGCGAGTTCCAAAGTGGAACTGAGAAGTGGGATATACATAAATCCCGGCTGTTCGTGATTTGGTGTGGCAGTGGTGGGATAACTAAAATAACCCCCCCCTGCGGTAAATTGTTAGGGCAAGACTCACATTGTGACAGAGGTGGGATAAATGAGATAAGCCCCCTGCACATATGATAGCCCTGTGAGGACAAAGGTCAATAACCCCCTACCCTGAGATTTGGTGGCAGCAGTGAGATCCCTGGCAGCCGGTATGGTTGGCACACACAAAGGTTAATAGGAGTAGCTGCATTGTGAGAGTAAGTAAGTGGTGTCATATGGTAGTAAGTAGTGTATGTGACAAGGACAATGCAGTTGTCAATATCTGAAGAGTTATGTGAGTAACGACAATAGTTAAAAGGGACATGGGGATTTATGGATTGTAATGGCGTCTGGTGAAATTCTCCTAAATATTGTCATGTTGTATTATCACTTTATTGTCTTTCTCTGCAGTATGAGCTTGCCAGAATATGTACTTCGGTTGTCTAGCCATATATAAAATGCCCTAACAAGGTCGTCCATATATTCAGGAGTAGACATCAACCACACAGCCTACAAGCGTTACTCCCATAAACACAATGTGTGTGAAATTCAGTATCTTTATTTCAACAAAACATAAGAACATGTTAAAGAAGAGATTATGCAGAGAAACCTCATCGGGTCAGTATATAAAACGTAAGGAACTCTGTCCCAGGGTATAGTTTAGACAAATCATTTTACATATATATATAATTGTAAGTGGAAAGCCCATATGGAAGAAGTATAACAATTATATACCATATCATCCTATATCATTAAAGGGAAGGATTGGATACACAGCTCCGCAGTCAGTATCACACAGGAGATTAGATACATTGCTCAGCAGTATCACACAGGATAGGATTAGATACACAGCTCCGCAGTCAGTATCACACACGAGATTAGATACATTGCTCAGCAGTCAGTATCACACAGGATAGGATTAGCTACACGGCTCAGCAGACAGTATCACACAGGATAGGATTAGATACACGGCTCAGCAGTCAGTATCACACAGCATAGGATTAGATACAGCACAGCAGACAGTATCACACAGCAGAGGATTGGATACACGGCTCAGCAGTCAGTATCACACAGGAGAGGATAGATACACAGCTCCGCAGTCAGTATCACACAGGATAGGATTAGATACACGGCTCAGCAGTCAGTATCACACAGGATAGGATTAGATACACGCTCAGCAGACAGTATCACACGGGAGAGGATTAGATACACGGCTCAGCCGTCAGTATCACACGGGAGAGGATTAGATACATGGCTCAGCAGTCAGTATCACACGGGAGAGGATTAGATACACGGCTTACCAGAGAGTATCACACAAGATAGGATTAGATACACAACTCAGCAGACGGTATCACACAGGAGAGGATTAGATACACGGCTCAGCAGTCAGTATCACAGGAGAGGATTAGATACACGGCTCAGCAGACAGTATCACACAGGAGAGGATTAGATACACGACTCAGCAGACAGTATCACACAGGAGAGGATTAGATACACTGCTCAGCATTCAGTATCACACAGGACAGGATTAGATACACGGCTCAGCAGACGGTATCACACAGGATAGAATTAGATACACGGCTCAGCAGACAGTATCACACAGGACAGGATTAGATACACGGCTCAGTTAGATACACGGCTCAGCACACAGCATCATACAAGATAGGATTAGATACATAGCCCAGTATCGCACAGGATAGGATTAGATACACGGCTCAGCAGTCAATATCACACAGGATAGGATTAGATACATGGCTCAGCAGTCAGTATCACACAGAGGATTAGATACACGGCTTACCAGAGAGTATCACACAAGATAGGATTAGATACACAGCTCAGCAGACAGTATCACACAGGAGAGGATTAGATACACGACTCAGCAGACAGTATCACACAGGAGAGGATTAGATACACTGAGAATAGGATTAGATACACGGCTCAGCAGACAGTATCACACAGGAGAGGATTAGATACACGGCTCAGCAGACAGTATCACACAGGAGAGGATTAGATACGTGGCTCAGCAGTCAGTATCACACAGGAGAGGATTAGATACACGGCTTACCAGAGAGTATCACACCAGATAGAATTAGATACACGGCTCAGCAGACTGTATCACACAGGAGAGGATTAGATACACGGCTCAGCAGACAGTATCACACTGGAGAGGATTAGTTACACTGAGAATAGGATTAGATACACGGCTCAGCAGACAGTATCACACAGGAGAGGATTAGATACACGGCTCAGCAGACAGTATCACACAGGAGAGGATTAGATACACGGCTCAGCAGACAGTATCACACAGGAGAGGATTAGATACACGGCTCAGCAGACAGTATCACACAGGAGAGGATTAGATACACGGCTCAGCAGACTGTATCACACAGGAGAGGATTAGATACACGGCTCAGCAGACAGTATCACACAGGAGAGGATTAGTTACACTGAGAATAGGATTAGATACGCGGCTCAGCAGTCAGTATCACACAGGACAGGATTAGATACACGGCTCAGCAGTCAATATCACACAGGATAGGATTAGATACATGGCTCAGCAGTCAGTATCACAGGAGAGGATTAGATACACGGCTTACCAGAGAGTATCACACAAGATAGGATTAGATACACGGCTCAGCGGTCAGTATCACACAGGAGAGGATTAGATACACGGCTCAGCGGTCAGTATCACACAGGAGAGGATTAGATACACGGCTCAGCGGTCAGTATCACACAGGAGAGGATTAGATACACGCCTCAGCAGTCAGTATCACACAGGATAGGATTAGATACACGGCTCAGCATTCAGTATCACACAGGAGAGGATTAGGTACACTGCTCAGCAGTCAGTATCACACAGGATAGGATTAGATACACGGCTCAGCAGGCAGTATCACACAGGATAGGATTAGATGCTCAGCAGATAGTATCACATAGGACAGGATTAGATACACGGCTCAGCAGACAGTATCACACAGGATTGGATTAGATACACGGCTCAGCAGACAGTATAGGATAGGATTAGATACACAGCTCAGCACACAGCATCATACAGGACAGGATTAGATACACAGCCCAGTATCACACAGGATAGGATTAGATACACGGCTCAGCAGAGTATAGGAAAGGATTAGATATACAGCTCAGCAGACCGTATTACAGGATTTGATTATATACACATGTCAGCTGTCAGTATCACACAGGATAGGATTAGATGCTCAGCAGACAGTATCACACAGGATATGATTAGATACACAGCTCCCCAGTCAGTATCTGAAGAAAAATATATATCTTCCTTACTTTCAAGTAAGTGCACGGTTGAGAATTAAAAAGTAAAAGCAATGTTGAATTGAGGATAAAATAAATCGTGTTTAATTGTTCATTCAAAAAGTGATTACAAAAATGAAGAAAAGTAAGTTCATGCCATGCAATAATTATTTGGAGAGAAACAAGCATCGTTCTTACATATAGTCTTGAGCAGCTGTGATCCGGGTGTTCGAGAGTCTCAAGGGATATGAGATCTCCTGAACAAGAGTTAGGCCGGCTTTATATACTATTCTGACCTATAAACTACAACCACATATGGTGGCTTGCCACTATGTTCATAACTTCTTCCATATTAAGTGAACCCTAGTTATTTTAACAATATGCATAGTTATTTATGCATTACCTTAGTCTGAGATATTTAAGCCTAAAGTCTGAGAACTTTAGAACCATTCATTATCTCTAAATAGTCACATTTTGACAGCTCTGACACGTGACCTATAGACATTTGACAAGTAAGAAACAGCTGTATGAGCCAAGGCACTCAGAATAAGTCAGTCACTTCTCTAAAGTAAGCAGACCCTGTTAGCTAGACTCTATGTGAGAATTAATCTATATATTTTTTATTATAGAAATACTGATATTTTACAGTATCACACAGGATATGATTAGATACACAGCTCCCCAGTCAGTATCACACAGGAGAGGATTAGATACACTGCTCAGCAGACAGTATCACACAGGAGAGGATTAGATACACTGCTCAGCAGACAGTATCACACAGGCGAGGATTCGATACATGACTTACCAGAGAGTATCACACAAGATAGGATTAGATACACAGCTCAGCAGTCAGTATCACACAGAATAGGATTAGATACACGGCTCAGCAGACAGTATCACACAGGAGAGGATTAGATGCTCAGCGGACAGTATCACACAGGACAGGATTAGATACACGGCTCAGCAGACGGTATCACACAGGATAGAATTAGATACATGGCTCAGCAGACAGTATCACACAGGATTGGATTAGATACACGTCTCAGCAGACAGGATAGGATTAGATACACGGCTCAGCACACAGCATCATACAGGATAGGATTAGATGCTCAGCTGACAGTATCACACAGGACAGGATTAGATACACGGCTCAGCAGACGGTATCACACAGTATAGAATTAGATACATGGCTCAGCAGACAGTATCACACAGGATTGGATTAGATACACGGCTCAGCAGACAGGATAGGATTAGATACACGGCTCAGCACACAGCATCATACAGGATAGGATTAGATACACAGGCCAGTATCACACAGGATAGGATTAGATACACGGCTCAGCAGAGTATAGGAAAGGATTAGATACACAGCTCAGCAGACCGTATCACAGGATTCGATTAGATACACAAGTCAGCAGTCAGTATCACACAGGAGAGGATTAGATACACAGCTCAGCAGACAGTATCACACAGGATATGATTAGATACAGGGCTCAGCAGTCGGTATAATACGAGAGGATTAGATACACAACTCAGCAGTCAGTATCACACGGGAGAGGATTAGATACACGACTCAGCAGACAGTATCACACAGGAGAGGATTAGATGCTCAGCAGTCAGTATCACACAGGACAGGATTAGATACACGGCTCAGCAGACAGTATCACACAGGACAGGATTAGATACACTGCTCAGCAGTCAGTATCACACAGGATTAGA
The DNA here is from genome assembly GCF_039654945.1 of Dendrobates tinctorius. Classification (NCBI taxonomy): domain Eukaryota; kingdom Metazoa; phylum Chordata; class Amphibia; order Anura; family Dendrobatidae; genus Dendrobates; species Dendrobates tinctorius. The sequence continues at coordinate 2,472,832 of NW_027361893.1, read as the reverse complement.
TACATGGCTCAGCAGTCAGTATCACACAGGATAGGATTAGATACATGGCTCAGCAGACAGTATCACACAGGACAGGATTAGATACACAGCTCAGCAGACCGTATCACAGGATTCGATTAGATACACAAGTCAGCAGTCAGTATCACACAGGAGAGGATTAGATACACAGCTCAGCAGACAGTATCACACAGGATATGATTAGATGCTCAGCAGTATCACACAGGATTGGATTAGATACATGGCTCAGCAGTCAGTATCACGCAGGAGAGGATTAGATGCTCAGCAGACAGTATCACACAGGATATGATTAGATACACGGCTCAGCAGTCAGTATAACACGAGAGGATTAGATACACGGCTCAGCAGTCAGTATCACACAGGAGAGGATTATATACACGGCTCAGCAGACAGTATCACACAGGATAGGATTAGATACACGGCTCAGCAGTCAGTATCACACAGGAGAGGATTAGATACACGGCTCAGCAGACAGTATCACTCAGGATAGGATTAGATACAAGGCTCAGCAGTCAGTATCACACAGGAGAGGATTAGATACACGGCACAGCAGACAGTATCACACAGGATAGGATTAGATACACGGCTCAGCAGTCAGTAGCACACAGGAGAGGATTAGATACACTGCACAGCAGTCAGTATAACACGAGAGGATTAGATACACAGCTCAGCAGTCAGCATCACACAGAATAGGATTAGACACACGGCTCAGCAGTCAGTATCACACAGGAGAGGATTAGATACACGGCTCAGCAGACAGTATCACTCAGGAGAGGATTAGGATACTCGGCACAGCAGACAGTATCACACAGGATTGGATTAGATACACGGCTCAGCAGACAGTATCACACAGGATAGGATTAGATACACAGCTCAGCAGACAGTATAGGATAGGATTAGATACACGGCTCAGCACACAGTATCTTACAGGATAGGATTAGATACACAGATACATGGCTCAGCAGACAGTATCACACAGGATAAGATTAGATACACAGTTCAGCAGACAGTATCACACAGGATAGGATTAGATACGCGGCTCAGCAGACAGTATCACACAGGATAGGATTGGATACACAGCTCAGCAGACAGTATAGGATAGGATTAGATACACGGCTCAGCACACAGCATCATACAGGATAGGATTAGATGCACAGCCCAGTATCACACAGGATAGGATTAGATACACAGCTCAGCAGACAGTATCAAAGGATACGATTAGATACACAAGTCAGTAGTCAGTATCACACAGGAGAGGATTAGATACACAGCTCAGCAGACATTATCACACAGGAGAGGATTAGATACACAACTCAGCAGTCCGTATCACACAGGAGGGGATTACATACAGGCTCAGCAGTCAGTATCACACAGGATACATTTAGATACACGGCTCAGCAGACAGTATCACACAGGACAGGATTAGATACACAGCTCAGCAGTCAGTATCACACACGATAGGATTAGATACTCAGCTCAGCAGACAGTATCACACAGAAGAGGATTAGATACACATCTCAGCAGTTAGTATCACACAAGATAGGATTAGATGCTCAGCAGTCAGTATCACACAGGACATGATTAGATACACAGCTCAGCAGTCAGCATCACACAGGATAGGATTAGATACACAGCTCAACAGTCAGTATCACACAGGATAGGATTAGATGCTCAGCAGTCAGTATGACACAGGACAGGATTAGATACATGGCTCAGCAGACGGTATCACACAGGATAGGACTAGATGCACGGCTCAGCAGTCAGTATCACACAGGAGAGGATTAGATACACTGCTCAGCAGTCAGTATCACACAGGAGAGGATTAGATACACGGCTCAGCAGTCGGTATCACACAGGATAGGATTAGATGCACGGCTCAGCAGACAGTATCACTCAGGATAGGATTAGATTCACGGCACAGCAGACAGTATCACACAGGATTGGATTAGATACACGGCTCAGCAGACAGTATAGGATAGGATTAGATACACAGCTCAACAGTCAGTATCACACAGGATAGGATTAGATGCTCAGCAGTCAGTATGACACAGGACAGGATTAGATACATGGCTCAGCAGACGGTATCACACAGGATAGGACTAGATGCACGGCTCAGCAGTCAGTATCACACAGGAGAGGATTAGATACACTGCTCAGCAGTCAGTATCACACAGGAGAGGATTAGATACACGGCTCAGCAGTCGGTATCACACAGGATAGGATTAGATGCACGGCTCAGCAGACAGTATCACTCAGGATAGGATTAGATTCACGGCACAGCAGACAGTATCACACAGAATAGGATTAGACACACGGCTCAGCAGTCAGTATCACACAGGAGAGGATTAGATACACGGCTCAGCAGACAGTATCACTCAGGAGAGGATTAGGATACTCGGCACAGCAGACAGTATCACACAGGATTGGATTAGATACACGGCTCAGCAGACAGTATCACACAGGATAGGATTAGATACACAGCTCAGCAGACAGTATAGGATAGGATTAGATACACGGCTCAGCACACAGTATCTTACAGGATAGGATTAGATACACAGATACATGGCTCAGCAGACAGTATCACACAGGATAAGATTAGATACACAGTTCAGCAGACAGTATCACACAGGATAGGATTAGATACGCGGCTCAGCAGACAGTATCACACAGGATAGGATTGGATATACAGCTCAGCAGACAGTATACGATAGGATTAGATACAAAGCTCAGCAGACAGTATCACAGGATACAATTAGATACACAAGTCAGTATCAGAGGAGAGGATTCGATACACAGCTCAGCAGACAGTATCACACAGGATAGGATTAGATGCTCAGCAGACAGTATCACACAGGACAGGATTAGATACACGGCTTAGCAGACGCTATCACACAGGATAGAATTAGATACATGGCTCAGCAGTCAGTATCACACAGGATTGGATTAGATACATGGCTCAGCAGTCAGTATCACACAGGATTGGATTAGATACACGGCTCAGCAGACAGTATAGGATAGGATTAGATACACGGCTCAGCACACAGCATCATTCAGGATAGGATTAGATACACAGCCCAGTATCACACAGGATAGGTTTAGATACGCGGCTCAGCAGACAGTATCACACAGGATAGGATTGGATACACAGCTCAGCAGACAGTATAGGATAGGATTAGATACACGGCTCAGCACACAGCATCATACAGGATAGGATTAGATGCACAGCCCAGTATCACACAGGATAGGATTAGATACACAGCTCAGCAGACAGTATCAAAGGATACGATTAGATACACAAGTCAGTAGTCAGTATCACACAGGAGAGGATTAGATACACAGCTCAGCAGACATTATCACACAGGAGAGGATTAGATACACAACTCAGCAGTCCGTATCACACAGGAGGGGATTACATACAGGCTCAGCAGTCAGTATCACACAGGATACATTTAGATACACGGCTCAGCAGACAGTATCACACAGGACAGGATTAGATACACAGCTCAGCAGACCGTATCACACGAGAGGATTAGATACACAACTCAGCAGTCAGTATCACACACGATAGGATTAGATACTCAGCTCAGCAGACAGTATCACACAGAAGAGGATTAGATACACATCTCAGCAGTTAGTATCACACAAGATAGGATTAGATGCTCAGCAGTCAGTATCACACAGGACATGATTAGATACACAGCTCAGCAGTCAGCATCACACAGGATAGGATTAGATACACAGCTCAACAGTCAGTATCACACAGGATAGGATTAGATGCTCAGCAGTCAGTATGACACAGGACAGGATTAGATACATGGCTCAGCAGACGATATCACACAGGATAGGACTAGATGCACGGCTCAGCAGTCAGTATCACACAGGAGAGGATTAGATACACTGCTCAGCAGTCAGTATCACACAGGAGAGGATTAGATACACGGCTCAGCAGTCGGTATCACACAGGATAGGATTAGATGCACGGCTCAGCAGACAGTATCACTCAGGATAGGATTAGATTCACGGCACAGCAGACAGTATCACACAGGATTGGATTAGATACACGGCTCAGCAGACAGTATAGGATAGGATTAGATACGCGGCTCAGCACACAGTATCATACAGGATAGGATTAGATACACAGCCCTTTATCACACAGGACAGGATTAGATACACGGCTCAGCAGACAGTATCACACAGCACAGGATTAGATACACGGCTCAGCAGTCAGTATCACACAGGACAGGATTAGATACATGGCTCAGCAGTCAGTATCACACAGGATAGAATTAGATACACAGCTCAGCAGACCGTATCACAGGATTCGATTAGATACACAAGTCAGCAGTCAGTATCACACAGGAGAGGATTAGATACACAGCTCAGCAGACAGTATCACACAGGATATGATTAGATACACGGCTCAGCAGTCAGTATAATACGAGAGGATTAGATACACAACTCAGCAGTCAGTATCACACAGGATAGGATTAGATACATGGCACAGCAGTCAGTATCACGCAGGAGAGGATTAGATGCTCAGCAGACAGTATCATAGGATATGATTAGATACACGGCGCAGCAGTCAGTATAACACGAGAGTATTAGATACACGGCTCAGCAGTCAGTATCACACAGGAGAGGATTATATACACGGCTCAGCAGTCAGTATCACACAGGACAGGATTAGATACACTGCTCAGCAGACAGTATCATACAGGAGAGGATTAGATACACGGCTCAGCAGTCAGTATCACACAGGAGAGGATTAGATACACGGCTCAGCAGACAGTACCACTCAGGATAGGATTAGATACACGGCTCAGCAGTCAGTATAACACGAAAGGATTAGATACACAGCTCAGGAGTCAGCATCACACAGAATAGGATTAGACACACGGCTCAGCAGTCAGTATCACACAGGAGAGGATTAGATACACGGCTCAGCAGACAGTATCACTCAGGAGAGGATTAGATACACAGCTCAGCAGACAGTATAGGATAGGATTAGATACACGGCTCAGCACACAGTATCTTACAGGATAGGATTAGATACACAGATACATGGCTCAGCAGACAGTATCACACAGGTTAAGATTAGATACACAGTTCAGCAGACAGTATCACTCAGGATAGGATTAGATTCGCGGCACAGCAGACAGTATCACACAGGATAGGATTAGATACATGGCTCAGCAGACAGTATCATACAGGATAGGATTAGATACACAGCCCTTTATCACACAGGATAGGATAAGACACACGGCTGAGCAGACAGTATCACAAAGGATGGGATTAGATACACAGCTCAGCAGACAGTATAGGATAGAATTAGATACACAGCCCAGTATCACACAGGATAGTATTAGATACACGGCTCAGCAGTCAGTATCACACAGGATAGGATTAAATACACGGCTCAGCAGACAGTATCACACAGGATAGGATTAGGTACACGGCTCAGCAGACAGTATCACACAGGAAAGCATTAGATACCCTGCTCAGCAGACAGTATCACACAGGATAGGATTAGATATGCGGCTCAGCAGACAGTATCATACAGGATAGGATTAGATACACAGCCCTTTATCACACAGGATAGGATAAGACACACGGCTGAGCAGACAGTATCACAAAGGATGGGATTAGATACACAGCTCAGCAGACAGTATAGGATAGAATTAGATACACAGCCCAGTATCACACAGGATAGTATTAGATACACGGCTCAGCAGTCAGTATCACACAGGATAGGATTAAATACACGGCTCAGCAGACAGTATCACACAGGATAGGATTAGGTACACGGCTCAGCAGACAGTATCACACAGGAAAGCATTAGATACCCTGCTCAGCAGACAGTATCACACAGGATAGGATTAGATATGCGGCTCAGCAGACAGTATCACACAGGAGAGAATTAGATACACGGCTCAGCAGTGTAGCTGTCAGAGCGGAGGGTCTCATCACCTGTAATGTTCCCCACGTTAGCAGAGACCCCGGCTGTGCAGAGAGCTGCTGATACATGTAACACAGGGACATCAGCAGTACAGGAGGTGAGTGATGTGGGGGCTGCATACACCCCATAAACCCCTCTCCACTGCTCACACCTTATAGTATACACTGTGGGCTCCAGAAAAATGGTGCCGATCTCCTCCCTCTGCTGTGATCTGGACAGCCCAGATCACAGCAGGGAGCAGCTCAATTCAAGGTATAGGGTTAGCAAGCGACTGCGTCTCCTATGCCCAGGGCAGCCATATTTGCAAAGTGTGTATCTTACACTCCTGCAAAGCAAAATGGCAGCGCCCAGTGGCTGCAAAAATAGTTAATAAAAAAAAATTAAAGTTAAATTTAATTTTGTATTAAAAATAATTGTTTATTGTCATGAACTGGGGTTGTTTGGTTGCCCCAGTTCTTCATCGGGGGTTTTATTATATCCCAATTTCCAGTTCCGGTTTGGAACTTGCTCCTCTCTGGCAACCCCCACCCCCTTAACCTCAAGTCAGTCAGTGAACTGCACCTAGGATAAGTAGTCGCCAGAAAGGCTGCCTTAATCCCATTCCCAGGCAGAATGTACACTTATAAAACTCTGTCCGTCACTGCCAGGGTCTCCCATATACCCCAGAACACACTTTGCTGCCACTAGCTCCTGATTTTTTAATTAATATTGGGTCAGGAGACAATCCAATCAGTAGCGTTGACTTAGTTCGGAGGTTGTGGAATAAGTATTAGAGCAAGGAGAACAAAGCTAATAAAATTGTATAGATTTTACTCCAAAAGAATAGACAGTGTTTACAAAAGTATAAAAAGATGTTACAAAATGAGACAATTACAATATGTACAGACAATTACAAAAACTGAAGTTACTAAAACTTACTAAAAACTTATAACCGTCGTAACTCTGGGAGGGAAGCTCATAGAAGGACGATAAAATTATTATTTTTGTCAGCATGAAATTGGCGTTCATTTAAGTCTAAACATGAGATAGCAGGATGACCTGGTTCAGGAGAAATCCATTTCTTTGATTCTGCTGGTCCCGGAGCTTAGAAAATTCACTGATGTGTGGTTCTGCTGATGCACATTATAAAAATGTAAGTTTCGCCCTATATCACTGATCTGTGCCATTACTTTTCATCTTAAAGGAACACTGTACCTATACAAAGGAAACACGTGTTTCAGACAAAGGACTGGTTTCTGATCACCAACACATTCTTGAGGGAGGGAAGGAGTATAGGATAGCAGTGAGAAGAGAGGCTGCCGTGTGCAAGAAGGGGGGCCGTGAGGGGTGAATCAAAGCTGCGGCTTGTGTGCTGGGCTGGAATGTCACTTGCAAAACCCCAAAAATGTAGCAAAGCTCAGTGTGCGATCAAACATTAAGACATTACGTCATATTTCCTGACATTTATATAAATAATCATTTTTAATACAAAAGACAAATTGCAGCACCTTCCCTTTAAGGGAGCAACTCCAGCAGACAAGCTGAATACTTGTCAGCACAGCAGAGTTCTGCACACACTGAGGACCCTGATCATGTGACCCCTGACTCCTCCCCTCCTGTGACCTCATCACAAGTCCTGTGCACACAGAGCAGCCATATATGTGGAGTGCGGCTCTGCGAGTGGAGGTCGGTGTCGGAGGCTCCATTATTCTCTGTGTGGAGTGCGGCTCTGCGGGTGGAGGTTGGTGCTGGAGGCTCCATTATTCTCTATGTGGAGTGCGGCTCTGTGGGTGGAGGTCGGTGCTGGAGGCTCCATTATCCTCTATGTGGAGTGCGGCTCTGCTGGTGGAGATCGGTGCTGGAGGTTCCATTATTCTCTATGTGGAGTGCGGATCTGTGGGTGGAGGTTGATGCCGAAGGCTCCATTATTCTCTATGTGGAGTGTGGCTGTTCTATCCTCACTGAATAAAGCAGACATATTGCAGCTATACAGAAAGCTAAACCGCTATACTGGGGTCCAATAAGGAGACTGTGTTTGAGTCTGTGCTTTTATTGAACTTGATATATTGATGCGGTGAACCTATAATACAAATATAATATACAATCAAACAGTACAGGGTACAATAGGAATAAATGTTCATTCACAGTGTACTATGTATAATGTCTGCACACTAATAGCCGACCAGGGCGCAGGACTGACTAAACCAGGCTAAATAAGACAGAAATTAGCTACAGAAAGCATGAGTACATACCGGCGATGAAATCACAAGGTGAGATGAAAAGATGGGATGCTTCCTGAATGCAGGCTGAAGGAAAGTGGAGGGAGATGGAGGCTGAGCTTTGCAAAAGCTACCATAATGCATTGCAAAAGGAGATAAAAGATTTAGACATGAAAATGAAAGAAAAACACAATGAAGATAAGAATGTAAATGTAGATTTCTCCATATTGTACCAGTAAATCACTGCAAATATAAACAAACAGATAATTAAAGATTATGAATTAGCTGTCGGAGACAGAACACTCCCCGTCTGGCATCAACGGATGTCACTATCCTTTTTCTGAAGGCAACAATAGGACTAGTTCAGTTACTGGTCTGAAGAATGTCTTAAGTTCACTCCCTCTGGTCATTCTTAGTTCAACTTTGCGGACGTTACCATCCTTGCTCGGTAATGTTGCGATAACTAGACCAAGTGGCCACTAGTTCCGGTGGACTTGGACTTGTCAGTCATTCACAAGGACGAGGTCACTAATGCCCAGATTAGGCCTAGCAAATTGCCACTTCGTCCGTGGCTGCAGGTAGACGAATACTGTTTGCACCACCTGTCCCAGAATGTGTTTCCAATACTTTGTACCTGTCTCCATTGGTGCTTGTAGAGGTTCTTAGTGTTGAATCCTCCTGAAGGGCACTAGACAGTCCCGTTTTCTGGGTAAGGATAAGAGGGAATTTCTCCTCAAACTCCACTTTAGCTTCTTTAAGTTGACCTCCTACTCTCAGCAGGCCGTTGTTGTTGATGAATGGGTTGAGATTTCTCAATGCACTGCTCACTGGTATTGGAGCTTTGTTAATAAGACATTGGATTTCCACAAAGTAAGTTTCTCTTTGAACAGTGAAGAAGATGTGGTTTCTGGAGAATTCCAAGTCAGTGGTAACATAGGTATTTTTACAAAGATGCCAACCTTTACATTTCTCTGTGTCACAAGCTCTGGTGGTCCTGAATGTGCGAGCTATATGAGTCAGGTAGGTAATGGCTCAAATGAGTGACTTTCAACTTGAAAATTTGTCAAACCTGTGAGATCCAAGCTGGATAGCAGAGGTCATTGTATGAAGTCTAGACACCTGAGTGCGGATTTCAGCATCTGAGTCCTCTCCTAATAGTTCAAAGGTGTCTGGACAACGTTCCTCAGTGTACAATAGTTTTGGTCCTGAGAGCCATGTTGTGCTTCCTAGTCCACTTGCGTCAACCGCTCTAGTTGCGTGATCTGCAGGATTTTGGTCCGTGGGAATGTAATCGCACTGATTTGGATGAACTGATCTCCTAATTCATATTGACAAAAACATAGAATTGTTTCATTGTGGATGTATCCGTGGACTACTTTGCTGTCTGAGTCAGGGCCGGCTCCAGGTTTTCGAGGGACCCAGGCGAAAGAGTATCCATGGGCCCTCCCTTTAACACATACCACTATTCAAGATGCACAGAAACAGTAGAGAAATATAGGTATAGTACAATGCCAGATTTCACTTCTTACATGAGTGATAGCTATTGTATAGTTGCTTTGGGGTAAGTTCACCCAAGTTTCCTCCCACACTCCAGACATACTGATAGGGAATTGAAATTGTGAGCCCTAATGGGGACAGTGATGATAATGTATGTATGTGGTGGTTCTATATGGATGGGGATGATGAAGATCCTAATATAGACCGTTTTCCAATCTCTGCTTGGTGCCAGCCAGACATGACAAGATTCCTCACACCAGTGTGTATCTACAATGTCTATATGTCGGAGCGTTCATGTGTCTGTTGGTGGTTCATCTCTATAAACAATAATATTGTGTGCGGAAATGTGAAATGCTTGACCCTTCTCTCCCCCAATGTCATCCATCTGGAAGAGACGTGCGGCCCTATACACATAATGTTTGGACTGTCCGAGTTCACATTACCGTACTGTAATGTGTGGGGCAACTAACCCTCCAGTGATGCAAGACAACAGTTCAATCCACTATGAGCTGGACAACATCCACCAGTGGTCTACCTGTTACGAAAGTGGCCTGCGGAAATGGTGCCACATACAAGAAGAACCCATCAGATTCCTCCTACCAGATCAGACAGCAAGATGTTGGGTTACCAGTGTGTCCACCATTACTACGTCTAGCCAGAGTGGTGAAACCTATATGACTGGCCAAATTCAGGAGTCTGGTGGCCACCCAGCTTTCCAAGAAACGTAACACAGCCAAAGTGAAGTTACAGTGTAACAGGAGAGGATGGCTCACACTTAGGGTGTGGGCACACGTTGCGGATTCTGCTGCGTAATTTTCCACGCAGATTTGTCTAAATCCGCAGGTCAAAAGACCTGTGGTTTATCTGCGGATTTTCTGCGGTTTTGCCTGAGGTTTTCCCCTGCGGTTTGACACCTGTCATGGAGCAGGTGCCAAACCGCTGCGGAATCCGCACAAAAGTGACATGCTGTGGATTTAAAACCGCAGTAAATCCTCGTGGAAAATTCCACCCTGTGGGCACTGCTGTTTTCAATTTGCATTGACTTATAAGGAAACTGCTGCGGATCCGCAGGACCAAATCCACCGTGGATCCGCAGCAGAATCCGCAACGTGTGCACACACCCTTAGGAGCGGTATGAGAAAAGACTATGTGAATCGACTTGCACTTCCTCCAACTGGGAACCGAGTGCTCGCCCTCACCAGTTGCCATTGATTACGTGGGCTGATCGCAGCGCCATTGTTGCAGTGTGATGCCGTGCGCCAGGCCAGCTAATTGCTAACCAAAAAGAGCCACAGATGACGTCAGGTAAGAGGTGATCCTCAGGAATCCGTCTGGAGAGGACCACGATCCTGCAAATCGATTCGTATCAACTCTAAATGAGATCCAGCAATTTCCTAAATATTTTAATTGATGGAGACTCATGGAGCGACGAGGATGGAGGGGGGATACAGAACCCCACCTGCATGCAACGGGCAGCGTATAGCCTTGCTAAATGTTTCCGCTGTAGGTAGAGCAACCATAGGGGGTCTGTCAGTGTGGTGGGCGGCTGCCATGCCATCTTACCTGAGAAAGCTGCCTAAGGTTGGGACATCCGAACAGAGATGGAGCTGAAGCTGATGGCACCGTGGTGGCTCAGGACGTGCTTGGGGACCGGCCTGTCCAAGGGCAGCACCGGCAGTTGAACATACTTGCATTGAACAAGTGCCTCAGGGGTGGGGGCAAATCACCAAAATAAAGACAAGCAGACGGACACCGTACAGGCTGCTGAGGGTCATAATGTCACATCACCCAGTCATATAGGGTCTGCCACGGCATCTGTGCTCAGGGTCCTCAGAAAGAAGAGCGCAGTGGCATTCCAGGCCCCTGGTGACAGTAGCCGGGCTCCCAGGAGCCACCCAGGTCTGGTGATGAGGAGAGCTGGTGGGATCCAGGCAGCGGCAGTGTCTTCTCCCTCCATGCAGGCTCCGCAATGCATTTCCATCTTCCCTGCCCGTTCACCGCTGCATGTTCCTGCGATGGGGCCTCCAAGTCCCAGGAGTCGCCGGGGCTGGTGCTGAAGAGAGCTGGTGGGATCCAGGCAGCGGCGGTATCTTTTCCCTCCATGCAGGCTCTGTATTCCCATCTTCCCCGCCAGTCACTGCTACATGAGACACAGGCCGTGATGGGGCCTCCCCGGGCTGTGGAGCGCTCGGCAACTGCTTCCCCTGGAGCGGCTCACAGGTGCTCCTGCGGTCACAGAGGCTTTGTGTGCAGTCACAGTCAGCAAACTGCCCGACGTATCCCTGACAGCGTGAGTGGGCCCCCCCGTCTCACCAGGGCCCCGGCACTTGCCCGGGTGCATCGGGTGTTGATGCCGGCCCTGGCCTGAGTAGAACTTGGCCTGTGTCACATTGATATCCATCTCAGATGTGATGTACTCTGCTAATTCAATGGCTAATACTGCAGCACAAAGCTCTAACCTTGGTATAGTGTGCTCTGGTTGTGGAGCAAGTTTGGCCTTCCCCATAACGAACCCAATGTGGCTCTGACATTTGGAGTCTACGGTTTTGAAATAGGCAACAGCGACAATTGCTTTGACAGAAGCATCTGCAAATACGTACAGTCTTTGGCTTTGTATTTCTGTAGACGGCACAGGGGTGTATGGTCTTAGCACGTTCAGGATGGATAGGGCTGCTAAAGAGTTCTTCCATTCTTCCCACTGGATTCTCTTATCAGGTGGAAGAGGTGCATCCCAGTCAGATGTTTCCTTAGTTAAGTCCCTTAGTAAGGCTTTGCCTTGTATAGTAACAGGAGCTGCGAAACCCAAGGGATCTTACAGATGACGGTAGACAGGACACCTCTATGTGTGAAAGGCTATTCTTCCTGGCTGACCTGAATGGTGAAAATGTCTGACTGTAGATTCCAGAGAAGCCCGAGGCTGCGTTGCATTGGTCCAGGGTCTGACCCCAAGTCCAGGTCTCTGAGACCGTTACATAAGTCTTGTGAAGGGAATGCTTCCATGAGTTCTTGGCTGTTTGAGGCTATTTTGTGGAGTCTGAGGTTCGAACAAGCAAGCATCTCTTTGGCTCTCCTCAGAAGACTGATGGCAGTCTTATTTGAAGGCATGGCTTTCAGACAGTCATCAACATAAAAGGCTTTTTCTATAAATTGTCAGACATCTGCTCCGTATTCTTCTCCTTCTCAAGCTGACCTTTTGAGTTCATAAATGACGACGGAAGTCTAGGACTGTTGCCAAAGATTTGCACTCTCATGCGATACTCTGTGACTTCTTTAGTAGGATCATTGTCTCTGTACCAGAAGAATCTTAAGAAGTTCCTGTCTCTCTCTCACAAGGAAACAATGGAACATTTGCTGGATGTCAGCGATGAAGGCAATGGAATCCTTACAGAAGCACATAAGTACTCCCAGCAGTTTATTGAGGTCTGGTCCTGTCAGTAGAATATCATTCAGGGAGATATCATCAAACTTAGCACTGGAGTCATATGCCACTCTAATCTGGCCCGGTTTCTTAGGGTAGTATACTCCAAACATGGGTAGGAACCAGCATTCTTCAGAGTCTCTAAGAGTGAGAGCTAGCTCTGCGTGGCAGTTTTCGAAAATCTTTGACATGAAGGAGAAAAAGCGATCTTTCATCTCTGCTTTCTTTTGTAGATTATGTTTGAGAGAGGAGAAACGTTTTAATGCCTGATTTCTGTTTTTTGGTAGACGTGGTCTGTGGGTTCTGAAGGGAAGAGGTGCGACCCAGCTGTTGGTCTCATCTTTAACAAGTCCCTTGTGTCCATAACCTCTAAGAACAGCTTGTCCTCTACCAACATTGCAACTTGGTTGTCCTGCTTAGTTCTCTGGAAGACTGTGCACCCTATCTGATCCTCATAGCTTCCTGACACCACACTGCTGTCGTGAGTAAAGTCTATTAAATGATCGGGCAGTTGGATGCTGTGTGGTGGTTATCTGACATTGAACTCGTTGTTACAAGGTTGAAATAGAATTAAAATGACTCAAGGAAAAGTGCAGTATTAAGATCACCACATAACAGTAAAATTATTGCACTCATGGAAAAGTTCAAGGACAACTCGGACAATTAAAATCAAAACAACGAAAGAATGTCCAGTGATAATCAATTTACTAGGTAAGTATAATAAAAAATAATAAATAATGAGGGAGAGGTCAGTGCCATGGAATAGGCACAACCGGGGACAATAATGAGTTCTATGCCATATATAAAATAGAATTCATATAACACAATGCAAGAGGTAGAATAAATGAATAAATTGCTTGTGCTAAATTACAACATTAATGTGCAAACACATATAGAACTCATTTATAATTATATATAAAGTGCTAATGCATATAAATCAGTGCAGCAACAGTTAACAAATATGAAAAATCAAAGTAATCACAATAGATAAAGTGCGGTGCAAAAAGAGCTATGCAAAAGCTCTAATCCAACATTGTGAACGTATTAACTCCAGAGGCAAAAGAAAAGTGTAAATATAAGAGCTCAGTGCTATACCTCTTGTGCTGCTGAAGTCCCCGGGATGTGCCAGCCCCGATGCGCGTTTCGGCGTACCTTTGGCAGGGGGTGATCTTTCATCTCTGGTTTCTTTTGTAGATTATGTTTGAGAGAGGATAAACATTTTAATGCCTGATTTCTGTTCGGTAGACGTGGTCTGTGGGTTCTGAAGGGAAGAGGTGCGATCCAGCTGTTGATCTCATCTTTAACAAGTCCCTTGTCCATAACCTCTAAGAACAGCTTGTCCTCTACCGACATTGCAACTTGGTTGTCCTGCTTAGTTCTCTGGAAGACTGTGCACCCTAACTGATCCTCATAGCTTCCTGACACCACACTGCTGTCGTGAGTAAAGTCTATTAAATGATCGGGCAGTTGGATGCTGTGTGGTGGTTCTCTGACATGAAACTCATTGTTACACGGTTGAAACAGAGATTGGCGTCCTTTCTCTAATGTATTTGTCAGCATACTTGTCACAGAAGAAGGGGGTGCATCGGGTTATGTGTACTCCATGGAGCTGGGCCAGAGTGTTGAGCAGTGTTATGATCTGTGGCACTACATTCTGTGCATTTTACATTAACTTTGCAATCCTTGGCGAGATGAATTGTGGCTGAGCAGCACTTGTAGCAGATACCGTTCTCTTTCAGGAAGCTTCTGCCATCTGGCATAGATTTTTCTCTGAAGGCTCTGCATTTCAGGAGAAGATGAGGCTTCTGATGGAGCAAGCACTGCTTGTCAGGGTCCTGCACCTTTGTCTCTGATTGCGAGCAGCCAGCAGACATGTAATTGGAACCTGGAGAAGAAACGCAAGTCTTGTGCACTGCCACAGACGTTCTGCGTGGATTTGCAGATGGTGATGGTGTGGCATATAACATTGCAAAATCCAAGCTAGGATCGTTTCTAATTCTTTCTTGTTGGTGTGCAAAGTCTACAAAAACAGAGAAGGGTGGGAATGGAACACTGTGTTTGTATTTGTAGGTGGAACCAAGTGTGAGCCACCTCTCCTGTAGATTGTAGGGCAACTTTTGGACTATAGGGTTAACACCTCTGGCTGTGTCAAGGAATGCAAGTCCTTGTAGATCATCCTCACATTTGGCAACTTGGACTTCCTTTAGCATGTCACTTAGTTCTCTAAGTTTCTAAGAGACCTTTGTTAGATATTTTAGGTAAGTCATCGATTCTTTTGAACAAGGCTTTCACTCTCACTGCCAAAAAGTTTTTTCTAATATCTAATCTGTGTCTCCTCCCATTCAGTTTCATCCCATTGCTTCTAGTCTGTCCTTGTGCAAATGAGAATAAAGATGATCCTTCTACAATGTGACAGCCCTTGAGATATTAGTAGACAGCTATTAAGTCTCCTCTCAGTCTTCTCTTTTGCAAGCTAAATATTCCCAAATCCTGCAAACTTTTCTCATAAGACATGGTTTGCAGACCGGTCACCATTTTGGTCGTTCTTTTCTGAACTTGCTCCAGTTTGTTGATGTTTTTTTTAAAATGTGGCGCCCAAAACTGGACACAGTATTCCAGATGAGGTCTAACCAAAGAGGAGTAGAGGGCAATAATGACTTCTGCTAATACATCCTAGAATTGCATTTGCCTTTTTTGCTGCTGCATCACACTGTTGACTCATATTCAGTCTGTGATCTATTAGTATACCCAAGTCTTTTTCACATGTGCTGTTGCTTAGTCCTATTCCTCCCATTCTGTTTATGCTTTTTTCATTTTTATTGCCCAGATGTAGTACTTTGCATTTTTCCCTGTTAAAAACCATTCTGTTAGCTGCTGCCCACTGATCCTGTTTATTTATATCTTTTTGAATCCTTTATCGCTCTCTTGTCTAATATTAGCTATCCCTCCTAGCTTTGTGTCATCAGCAAATTTATTTCATTAACAAATATTTCTTCGATCTGACGTGCGATGTGTCCACAACGTGATTTACGTTGGTTACCTTATGAGGGGCAAGGTAGTCATTAGCAGAGTTGTTTTGCTCCAGGTTTTCCTGGAGCTGAGCCTTATGATCACTCTCACTCTCTCCACTGGAGATGTCATGTTGTTCCGATGCCGATTCAGGGTTATAGCATGAATCAGGAAGTTCATTAACATACTGAGATGTGCGTTGTGGTGAATCTTGCAGTGGAAACTCCAGACTTGACGTACGGCTTCGGCTATGCAGCTCAAGGTATTGCGCAGCTTCTAGCGATTCTGCTTCAGCTAGGTGTTGTGAACTCTCTTGATCTGACTTCTGAGTCAGGGCTCCCTCTGGTGGTTACTGCGGGTAGTGGAGCTGGTCGGCTTGACAGAAGTCTGCCACCTGAAGAGGATGATTGGAAGTCAGGGGTTACAGACTGGGAGGATTTAAGTGAGCAAGCTTCCCTCAGTTGCTGCTGGTGATTTGGTTTCTTCCTGTGCATTTTGAGGTCTGCGGTCTCCTGCCTGATCCTGCATTTTTCAGTTAAGTTGTTTATTTGCTAATCCTTTGCATCTGATCTGGTTTTGCCTTTTTCTGCTTTCTGCTTTGCTGTGTGGGTTCAGCATGCTCCGTGCTGGGGCAGTGCTGGACCCCACTCCATATGTTACAGCTTATGTCAGTTTGTTCAGTCCCGTTATTAGTCTCTTTTGCTTTGCTGCCAATTCACACCAGAATGCTGATATAGTGGAGGAGAGGTCGTGAGACCTCCTCAGTGTTTTTGTACATCAGATGTGTTGGATTTGCTAGGGTTTTTACGTGATTGCAGACAGTGTCTTTCCTGTCCTATTCTATCTAGACAGTTTTGGCCCCATCATTTGCTCAGTCTATTTTCTGCCTGTGTTTGTGCCTCATCTTGTCTCACCGACAATATATGTTTGGGGCTATCTATTCCTTTGGGGTTCTACTCCGGGGCAGTTTAGATTTCACCTTTCTTGCTTTAGGCTTAGTTAACTCTCCGGCTGTGCCGAAGCATCTAGGGCATCGTAGGTACGCCCCACGGCTACTGCTAGTTGTGTTGTTAGGATTAGGGGTCTGCAATCCGCTAAGTTTCCAACCTTTCTGGTTTCATGGTGGCCTAACCTTTTCCTGACATCCTGCTCGGTGACCTATTCATAACAGAATCACCAGCCTAAACTGTAGACTCTAGGGTACTCTAAAGAAGGAAAGAATTGTTATATAAAAAATTCTGACCCTTTTTTTTTTTTTCCTTTTTCTCTGGGGCCATAGGAGGATCTTTTCTTTCTGGAGACAAAGCAATTGTCCGATTGTGTTGAGCAGCTCGCTGCTGAATTGCGGGTAATTTCTGCCTATCTCGCTCAATCATCTGCTGTAGAACCAAAGATCCCTACTCCTGATGTGTTTTCTGGGGGTCGGTCTAAATTTTAGAATTTTAAGAATAATTGTACACCATTTTTCGCTTTGAAACCTAACTCCTCTGAGAGCTCGGTGCAGCAGGTTAAAATTGTCATCTCCCTACTGCGCGGCGATCTGCAGGACAGGGCTTTTTCTCTGATACCTGGAGATCCTATTCTGGCTAATGTGGATGCATTTTTTTCAAGCCCTGAGGTTGTTGTATGATGAACCTAATGCTATTGATCAAGCTGAGAAAACCTTATTGGCATTGAACCAGGGTCAGGATCCTGCAGAGTTATATTGTCAAAAATTCCGAAAATGGGCGGTCTGATATGAATGGGTCACCGAGGAGGATGGCATGAACAGGCTAAGCCACAATAAGACCAGAGAGGTTGGTAACTAAGCGGATTGCAGACCCCAGATCCTATCCACATAACTAGCAGTAGCCGTGGGGCGTACCTACGATGCCCTAGACGCCTCGGCACAGCCGGAGAACTAACTAAGCCTAAAGCCAGAAAGGTGAAATCTAAACTGCCCCGGAGCAGATTCCCAAAGGAATAGACAGCCCCCAAACATATATTGTCGGTGAGACAAGATGAGACACACACAGGCAGAGAACAGACTGAGCAAACGGTGGGGCCCAAGCTGTCTAGACAGGATAGGACAGAAAAGATACTGTCTGCAATCACGCACAAAACACTAAAAAAGTCCAACACTTCTGATATACAAAAATACTGAGGTCACACGGTTATGGATTTTTGATTGATATAGATATATACAGTCATATGTTAAAGTTTGGGCACCCCTATTAATGTTAACCTTTTTTCTTTATAACAATTTTGGTTTTTGCAACAGCTATTTCAGTTTCATATATCTAATAACTGATGGACATTAATAGGGGTGCCCAAACTTTAACATATGACTGTATCTCTGTGTGTGCTGCGGCCTGTCCTAATTAGACAGAGTCTTATTGAGCGCTCAAGAAAGGAAAGATGCCAAGCCTAGTTAGCAGCTATCCATTCCAGCAAAACTCTGGAAGTTTATTGAATATACTTGGCTTTATCAGTTTGTACAAAGGAGTGGTTACTCATTAACATAAAGGCTGAACTTCTTATCTAATTGGTCAGTTTAAATACATGAACATATATGGGTGTCCTACCTGAGGTGACTTAAACACCAGATGATTTACTGTCCCTTGTCTTACAATGTCAGAAAGACTCCAATATCGGCTTGGACCATCTGGCCTAACTTCCTCTTCTATATGTCTGGGACAAATGTCACAAGACAATGCTATCATGAGATAACATCAGCTCCCCAGACTGGCTCATGGGGGGGTAGCAGGTCATTTCCAGTAACTGGTTACAAAGTTCAAGCTGTGAATATGTATCTGTGTGCATATGAGTATATAGAGTATATATGAGTACATAAGTATATAGCATATAGCCTATAGCAGGCAAGTGAGATCTAGATGAAATACATATATATTTCCATAACAGTCCCCCCTTAGATATCACTTGCCCTAAAATCCTGCTCCTGGCCCAAAGCACTGCAACTCTTTTATGCTGCCAGTGGTCTGACGCACGCCTAGCGCATACATCTTTCCTCTGTACAGACTTTCGCAAATGGGCGGTCAGGAAATCTGTCCCTAATGGGGGTTTGGTGCAATGTAATCAAAGTCTCTTAGTTAGCAGTCTATGCAGTCAGTACATGTGTATTTTCTATCAGGTAGGTAATTTTTTCAGTCAGGTAGGGAATCCACAGCATCATTCCAGCTCAGATGTATCTTCTGGTATGAAGGCCTTTTCCTGCAATGCGTTGCGTGGATTCAGGTGGGGGTTTTCCTTCCTGGTTGGTGGCGTCAGCACTTGGAGAAGGGCCATCGGATCTGGGATTGAGTGCTTCTCTTTACGGACTTTTTTCCACCCACACTCAGTCTCCTGACTTCAGGGCGTGCATACCAGGCACCGAATCTGGACCTGGCAATGAAGAAAAAAACTCGAGAATGGACATTAGCAAGATTCTTGATAAATTCAATTACACATGCAGGCAAAGTATCATTTTGCATAGTTAACTGCTAAGTAAAGAATACCCCTAACCTGGGGGTTAGACCCAAATAAAGTTTCATATTGGTGACAACTTTTTTCTGAGCCTATGGGAGTGTCTAATGCCAGGGTTTGTCTGTTTCTTGGCAATATTTTTTTTAGCATGCTGCTCTTAAGTGTCCCACTTAGTCTATGGTGTGGGATGGTGGGAAGTGTGTGTAGGCCTAAGTCTGACCCTACTGCTGATCAGATCTCTTGTGTCAGGTTTGCTGTGTATGTGGGTCCCTGATCACTTGCTATTGCTTCTGGAACCCCCATATCTGCACACTATTTTTGAGAGTAGCTTCTTTGCAGTAGTCTTCGCCAACTGGTTCCTTACTGGGAAGTCTTCAGGCCAGATGGCGTGGGGGAACTTTTCCCGCTTGTCCGATGTTGGTTTTGTCGGAGGCCAGGCAGCTGCTGGGAATTTGGCTGTTAAGGTGGGAGTCCAGTCTAATCAGGTCATTCATCTGTGTCTTCAATTCTGTGTGGGGGCCATGTGCCCATTGAACCACCGTAGGGTACACACTTTGAGGTAGACTGGGTCTGTCTTGAGGTAGACGTTTTGAGGTAGACAGGTTTCTTGGAGCCCAGTGCCTTTGCCCTTCAGCATCCAGCTTTCCTTCTCCTCCTTCCGAGTCAGATCCTGCTACTTCTTGTACAGGTTTCGGTAAGTCATTTTGTCAGGTTTTCTCGTCTTCAATCATGTAGTAGCCGTCCGGCTCTACGACCTCTCCCATTTTCCATATTGTCTTCCTCTGGCTGCTTCTTTGGCTGCCACGTCTGCCATGTTGATGCCCCGTGTATCTACTGTGTTCAGTTTTCCGTGTGCCTTGACCTTCAACACTGCCACCACTTTTAGTAGTTGAAGAGCGTCCAGCAGGTCTCTGATGGCTCCATGATGCTTCACGGTCGATCCGCTTGCTGTGATGAAGTCTCTTGCAGCCCAGATGGGTCCGAAGTCGTGTGCTATGCCATGCGAGTACCTGGAAGTTTTGTTCTTCGCAATCTGGCAGGCCTTTCGTCAGCTCTATCAGTTCCGCTTCTTGGGCTCTTTGGCTGACAAACTTCTGGACCATAGGATGTCTTGATTGCTGGTCACTGCACATCCCGTGTGGAACCTTCCTTCATCATCTGCTAAACTGGAGCCATCTACGGTATCTTGCAGATTTTTCATCTGAGGGTCCGTATCCGCATCCCCCTTGGGAGTGGGAGTAGAGACAGGTAACAGCTGAGAGCACTGAAGAGTGGTGAAAAGCCCTGTCAGGAGAGCGTGTGCTGCAGATATTGTTTTCATGCAGGAGGGACCCCCTTGCAACTGGATCCAGGCCGGCTGAGAGGTAGTCTAGAGGCCTCTGGTTTTCCTCTGTGGGTCTGTTTTAAGACACCAGTAGCATGACCTTCTCCATCTTTGTCTTCCTTTTCCGTTCGGCCAAGACGGAATGGCTTCTCGTAGTCAGGGAGGCCTAGAGCTGGCACAGAGACCATGAAGTCTTTCAGTTTCCTGTACGAGATTAAGGCTGCATTAAGCCTGGAGCACCAGGGATCCAAGTTCTGCAATACGAGACTAGACCAAGGAAGGCCTGCATCTTTGGAGTTGTTGAGGGAGCCATCTTCTCCGCGGTCTTCCGGTCATCTGTCAAGTGTTTCGTCTAGTTGGCGATACGGTGTCTTCAGGAACTTGCTTTTGACACCACTGGACACTGTTTTTTTGCAGAACTTACGTTGCTGCTCCACCAGGCAGAGTAGAGAATACAAGGAAAGCGCTGTGCAGATAGCGATGTCGATGACTTCTGCATGCTCCACAATCCAGTTGACGGGGATGGAAGACAATGCTCTGGCGAGCTGTGAAAGGCTGTTCCGGGCCCTCTTGGGTATCACTGTCCATTTGTTCTGCACCCCCCTTGTGCGTTTTCAGGAACTGGTCGTCCAGGTGAAGGGGGAACATTGAGGGGAGCTTCGGGCAGATCCATCACTGTGAGCACCGTTGCTGTGGCTGGCACATTTGTCAGCAGAGTGTGCAGATCTGGCACAACTGGGGTTTCAAACACAGTTGCTCCTCTCACAGCCCTCAGGTTATGCACCATTCAACCCAGTCTGGTTCTAATTTCACAGTCTTCCTCTTGATCGAGAATAGCTGGGACTGCATGATGATTCCCGTGGGTGAGGCGGCTCAATCTGGCCTTGCTCTTCACAGTGCCATGAGTGACTCCCATCTTCTGGCACAGGGCCGGCAGGAAAACAAGCCATTTTACTGGGGTCCTCTTCATCAGAGATGATGTCCAGCTGAGCTTTCTTGCTCTCGCAGGGGATCTTTTTGCTGGGGCGTCTTCTTGACCAGCCAACAGCCGTTCCTTTCACCCAGCTTGATCTCAGGTCAACATTTGTTAACCAGTTTGAGGAGCTGAGTGGCTGTCTTCTGGTCCAGGGCCTGGATAAACTTCAGGGAGCACCTTCAGAATCTTGTCCAAGATGATCCTCTGGTGCTGGAGCTGGAAGCAGTGCAGCCATTTCACGAAGCGGGTGTGGCCCCTCTAGGTTAGGAGTCTCCTGACCCATGCCAAAGTTCTTAGGCCGTTTCTTGAACAGCAGTTCAACTTAGATCTCCGGTTGGTCAAAGGCAGTTCGGCTCTGGGTGATGAGCAGCGGATGCTGGGCTTTGTGCGGGTACGTGGTCCCAGACTTGAGTGACACCCACACTGACGCAACTTGAAGTCTCCCTTGGACCATAGGCTTCCGGGTACTATGTCCAGCACCTCCTTGGGTAGGCTTGCGCTGGTTGTTCGAGTGAGGCTCTTGTAGGGCCACCAGCATGGGCATGATTGATTCTTCTTGGGTCTGGGGTGGAGAAGAGGCCAAGGTCACATCTTCATGGGACACTTCTGGTCACCTTCAGTTCCTGCAGTAGGTCTGCACTCATCAGGTGGGGTGGGCAGGTCTCCACCGTAAACTGGAACAGGATGGAGTGTCCTGGCAGTGTCCACATGCTCACGGGCTTGCAAGCTGGGGAACGTCTGTCTTGACCTTTAATCCCCATACAAGACGCAGAGTGCTCTAATACACTGGTGGGGTCGGGGATTTTCAGTGTTCATACTAACTTTCAGCACCTTCTACGCTGTAAAATCCGCTGTCACTTTAAGAAATGCAGATGGCAATTCAGATTCACTAGCTAAACTTCCCTTTTTCTTTTCAATACATTATGCCATGCTACAGCTTTGAAGAAAAACTGTTCTTGCAAAACCACATACTGTGTCTGTTTTAAAAACTGAAAAAAGTGATCAAAACTTAAAAACTTTGCAACCCCTTTTAGTTTAAACTTGCTTAAAAAGGAAGGAAAAAAAACAAAACAAAATATTTAGTAAAAAACTTCAAAAGTAGTGGAAACAAAAATGGGAAATCAACATGGACAAGAGAACACGGGAATAACCAAATGCAGGTAAAAATTCTCTTTTTAACAAAATAAAAGAAAAGGAAAAATCTCTATGAGAAGTGAAAACCAAAAAGACTGATATCAAAACTTAAAAATGGAAAAACCCAAAAGAAAAAGAAAAATGATCCGGGAGTAAAGGATTTTTAAAAGGAAAACAAATCAAAAAGTTGATAAAACTTAAAAACCACTCCGAAAAATCAAAGATCAATACAAGTACACTTCCAACAATCTAAAAAGTGTGCTGACTGCAGAACACACACACTTCCCTTTTTTCTGCCTGCGTCTCTCAGTAAATCTTCTGAGAACAATGGAGGGGAAAAAAAAAAACAAGCAGAGACTAGTGATATGCTCAAAAAACCCAACTTTCCCAAAAATTCTCACACTACAGTAACAAGATTAAAAATCTCCACCAAAAATGCAAGATAACACATAAAATAGGGAAAAGCAGAGTAAAAATATGACAATATGAAAAATATATATATCAGGGGCACACCCTGTAGGCAAAAAGAGGAAGTGTACAAGAAAAAAGGAAAAACTTTTTCTGCTTCAGATCTTTGTGGAAAACAGCAGTGAAAAAAACAGGTTGATGCACATATAGACGTCCGGGGAGAGATTGAAGCCCTTGTTTTGTGACACGTATGTCAAACAGCCGCTGGTAACCGATAACTGCCAACCACACTGGGTGCACTGCCCTCGGTGACCCGGGAATGTTTACCACACTGTATCAGACTTCCTGCCTGGCTTGTCCGCAGCAGGAATGTGATAAATCCAACAAAATTGCCACCACCTGATACCTGGGCCGGCTTCTCCTGTCCTTCCCTGTGACCAGGTGTGTTGGTGGCAACCTATCAAGTGGTTTGGCTTGCAATATCTCCCCCAAGCTAACACCACCACGTGCCTGGCGTGGGCGCTCCTGTCCCTTCCTATGCATGGGTGTGTTAGCTTGATGGGAGATTCGCCTTGTGATAACTCTGTAAGACCCCACCACCTGTCCCTGGGCAAGGCTTCTCCTGTTCTCCTGTGTCCAGGTGTATTTGTGAGGACTTATCTGAGGGAGTCAAACTCCCCTGCTATCGGTTTCCCAGCAACCACAAGCACAAATCAGTCACCGTGTTTCCACCAGCTCTCTCCCGGATCTAGACACACAGGACCACAGCAGACACCTTATCCCAGGGTTTGGAAAAGGGTGTGGACTTTTTTACACTACCTTGGTTTGGTGACCGCACTGACCGGCTAGAGTTGCTGACCCGGACTGGGCACAGGGAACATTCAGGTAAGATAAGTAGATTTTCTTACCTTACTTAAGGAGTTGCGCAAATCTCCATTCCCATGAGCCAAAGCCTTGGCCGGCACCTCTGTCCTCTCCGGTCAGCAGGATCCCCGTGCGTTTTCGTCCACAGCCTCGCGTCTGGTGCGCCAAAATGTTATGGATTTTTGATGGATATAGATATAAATCTCTGTGTGTGCTGCGGCCTGTCCTAATTAGACAGAGTCTTATTGAGTGCTCAAGGAAGGAAAGACGCCAAGCCTAGTTAGCAGCTATCCATTCCAGCAAAACTCTGGAAGTTTATTGAATATACTTGGTTTTATCAGTTCATACAAAGGAGTGGTTACTCATTGACATAAAGGCTGAACTTCTTATCTAATTGGTCAGTTTAAATACATGAACATATATGGGTGTCCGACCTGAGGTGACTTAAACACCAGATCATTTACTGTCCCTTGTCTTACAATGTCAGCAAGACTCCAATATCGGCTTGGACCATCTGGACTAACTTCCTCTTCTATATGTCTGGGACAAATGTCACAAGACAATGCTATCATGAGATAACATCAGCTCCCCAGACTGGCTCATGGGGGGGTAGCAGGTCATTTCCAATAATAGGTTACAAAGTTCAAGCTGTGAATATGTATTTGTGTGCATATGAGTATATAGAGTGTATATGAGTACATAAGTATATAGCATATAGCCTATAGCAGGCAAGTGAGATCTAGATGAAATACATATATATTTCCATAACAACACGACCTCCCCCGCTAGATCAGCACTCTGGTATAAACTGGAAGCAAAGCAAAAAGTTACTAACATAACAGGGGACTGAACAAGCTGCAACATATGAAGCAGCGCCCAGCGCTGCCCTGAACCCTAGCAACAATGCAGAAAGCAAAAAAAGGCAAAACCAGATTAGATGCAAAGGATTAGCAAAAGAATCACTTAGCTGAACAATGCAGATCAGGCAGGGGACAAAAGAACTCCAAATGCACAGGGAGGAAATCACCAGCAACCTCCAAGAGCAGCCAGCTCAATTATATGCTCCCACCCAGTAATCCCAGGTTTCCAATTATCGTCGTCAGGTGGAGAACTTCCATCCAACTGGCCAGCTCCACTACTCTCAGAAACCACCAGAGGGAGCAGAGGGAGCTTTGGCTCAGAACTCCAAGCAAGAGAATTCACAACAGCGGTCCTTACTAAATGGATCGATGATGCCCTAGCAGCTCTCTTTCGGAAAGGTCTGGCAGAAACCGTAAAAGATGTTATGATGGGATTTCCTGTCCCCTCTGGTCTTAGCGCCTCTATGTCGTTAGCCATTCAAATTGTTCAACGTTTACGTGAACGTAAAACTACGTGAGAGGCGGTGCTGCCTTTCGAACAAACTTCTGAACCCATACAATATGATAGGGTTTTGTCTAGGGCGCAATGTCAAGAGTTTAGAAGGCGTAATAAGTTATGCTTCTTTTGTGGGGACACCTCTCATGCTATTTCTGTCTGCCCTAAACGAGAAAAACATTTTGCTCACTCATTTGCGGTGGGCAGTGTACAGCCTAAGTTCCTTTTGGCGGTTACCTTGATCTGCTCCTTGTCTACATTTTCTGCTAAGGCTTCTGTTGATTCAGGAGCAGCTTTGAATCTGATTTATTTTAACTTTGCCAAACGTTGTGGTTTTCCTATGGTGCCCCTGCGGACCCCCTATTCCTTTGAAAGGTATTGATGCTACCCCTTTGGCGGAGAATAAACCCCATTTTTGGACCCAGGTGATAATGCGGGTCGCCCGGACCACCAAGAGAATTGTAAATTTTTGGTGTTGCACAATATACATGATATTATTGTACTCGGTTTTCCTTGGTTACAAACCCATAATCCTGTTTTGGATTGGAAATCTGTCTGGTGAGTTGGGGTTGTCAATGTGTTCTTAGTGACACTTCTGTTTTCTCCACCTCTCTCCAGTCTCATGATGTTCCTGACTATTTGGATGATTTTTCTGATGTACTTAGTGAGAGTAAGTCCGCATCTTTGCCTCCTCATAGGAGTTATGACTGCGCAATTGAGTTAATGCCCGGTTGTAAATTTCCCAAGGGTCGGCTTTTCAACTTGTCGGTACCTGAACATGATATATAATATATATAATATAATATATATATAATCTTATTCGCATCAAGCAAAGGCATGAATGGAAGATGGCGTTTAATACTCCGGAGGGACATTTTGAGTACCTGGTGATGCCTTTTGGGCTCACTAATGCCCCTTCCGTCTTCAAATCTTTTATGAACGATATTTTCCGGGACTTTGTGGATAAGTTTTTGATAATTTATCTTGATGATATTTTGATTTTTTTCCAGTGATTGGGATTCTCATGTGGAACATGTCCGGACTGTGTTCCTTATTTTGAGAGAAAATACTCTGTAAGTTAAGGGATCAAAATGTCGTTTTGGGTACAGAGGATTTCATTTTTGAGATTCATTTTGTCCCTGTCTGCTATTGAAATGGACCCAGCCAAGGTACAGGCCATTTATGATTGGGTTCAGCCCACTTCTCTGAAGGCTCTCCAAAAGTTTTTGGGTTTTGCTAATTTCTACCATAAATTTATAACCAATTTTTCTGGTATTGTTAAACAACTGACGGATTTGACCAAAAAGGGCGCTGATGTGGTAAATTGGTCTCCAGAGGCAGTCTCGGCATTTCAGGAGCTTAAGCGGAGATTCACTTCTGCTCCGGTTCTACGTCAACCTGATGTCTCCCTCCCATTTCAGGTGGAGATTGATGCTTCTGAGATTGGTGCAGGAGCCGTTTTGTCTCAAAGAGATCCGGTATCCTCTAAGATGAATCCCTGTGCCTTCTTTTCTCGAAAATTTTCCCCATCTGAATGTAACAATGACATGGGGAATCGGGAATTGTTGGCCATGAAGTGGGCATTTCAAGAGTGGAGACATTGGTTGGAGGGAGATAGACATCAAGCTGTGGTCCTCACCGACCACAAGAATTTGATTTATCTTGAATCAGCCAAGCGCTTGAATCCTAGATAGGCTAGGTGGGCCTTGTCTTTCACACATTTTAATTTTGTGGTCTCCTTTCTTCCGGGCACTAAGAATATTAAGGCGGACGCCCTTTCTCGGAGTTTCTTTGCGGATTCTCTTGATGTGACCGAGCCTACTACCATTCTAAATGAGGGTGTGGTTCTTTCCGCCATCTCACCCGATTTGAGACTAGCCCTGGAGAAATTTCAGGAGGACAAACCTGAGCGATGCCCTATGGGGAAATTGTATGTCCCTGACCAGTGGAGAAGAGTAATGTCTGAATTTCATTGCTCTGCGTTAGCTGGTCATCCAGGTATTTTTGGTACCAGACATTTGGTGAGTCAGTCTTTTTGGTGGCCTGCCTTATCTCGTGATGTCAGAAATCTTGTGCAGTCCTGTGGGACTTGTTCTCGGTCCAAGCCCTGTTCTCTTTCTAGTGGTTTGTTGATGCCCCTGCCGGTGCCCAGGAGGCCATGGACCTATATCTCAAAGAATTTTATTTCTGATCTCCCTGTCTCTCATAGAATGACTTATCTGGGTGATCTGTGATAGATTTTTTATGATGGTCCATCTTGTACCACTCCCTAAGTTGCCATCTTCTTCTGAGTTGGTGCCCTTGTTTTTACAACAGGTGGTTCATTTGCACGGGATTCCTGAGAACATTGTGTCGGACAGAGGAGTCCAGTTTGCTTCCAGATTTTGGAGAGCTTTTTGTTCTAAACTGGGAATTCAGTTATCTTTCTCCTCTGCATTTCATCCTCAGACCAATGGGCAAACAGAGAGAACAAACCAGACTTTGGAATCCTATTTGAGATGTTTCATATTTTCTGATCAAGATTACTGGGTCTCATTTTTGCCCTTGGCCGAATTCGCTCTAAACAATAGGGCTCGTTCTGCCACTTTGATGTCTCCTGTTTTTCTGTAACTTTGGGTTTCATCATCGATTTTCTTTGGGGCAGGTGGAAGCTTCGGCCTGCCCAAGTGTGGATTCTGTGGTAGAGAGAAGGCAGCATATTTGGGACCAAGTAGTGGATAGTAGTAGAGGATCCTTCAGATGGAACCTGAGAACCCATCTCTTTAGGATAGCCTACAGCCTGCAATGATCCCCACTGCCCCCTCACCACTACTGGAGCTACCGCCTCACCATCACTAGAGCTGCTGCAACCCCCCAACCTACTGTCTCCTTCCCTACCATCCTGTAGAATGTAAGCCCGAAAGGGCAGGGTCCTCTCTCCCCTCTATATCAGTCTGTGATTGTTAGTTTGTAAGTGATATCTGTAATTTGTATGTAACCCCTTCTCTTGTACAGCACCATGGAATCAATGGCGCTATATAAATAAATATTAGTAATAATAATAAGTTGTCTCACTCTCAGGAAAAGGCCCAACGGTTTTCCAACCGGCATAGGACCATTGGTCCCCGGTTTAAAGTGGGTGATATGGTTTGGTTGTCCTCAAAAAATATTCCTATGAAGGTTGCGTCTCCAAAATTCAAGCCAAGGTTCAATGGACCTTATAAGATTTTGGAAATCCTTAACCCCGTTTCTTTCCGTTTGGCTTTTCCAGGTACGTTTGGGATTCATAACGTTTTTCATAAATCTTTGTTGAAAAGGTTTGTGGAGCCAGTAGTTTCCATGGCGGCGCCCGCTGATTCTGTATTGGTTAAGGGTAATTTGGAGTATAAGGTAGAGAAGATATTGGATTCTCGTCTGGCTAGACGGAGACTCAAGTACTTGGTCAAGTGGAAAGTTTATGGCCAAGAGGATAATTCTTGGGTCTCTGCTTCTGACATTCATGCCGAGAGATTGCAAAAGGAGGGAAAACATTTAGACATGAAAGTGAAAGAAAAACGCAATGAAGATAAGACTGCGATTATGACACTGGTCACTAGCGGGAGCCAAAACACTGCAAAACAAATACAGTCTATGTAAATGTAGATTTCTCTATATTCTACTAGCAAACCACTGCATATATAAACAAACAGATAATCAAAGATTATGAATTAGTTGTCAGAAACAGAACAGTGGCTCTGCGGGTGGAAGTCGGTCCTGGAGGCCCTATTATTCTCTATGTAGAGTGTGGCTCTGTGGGTGGGGGTCGGTGCTGAAGGCTCCATTATTCTCTGTGGAGTGCGGCTCTACGGGTGGATGTCGGTGCCGGAGACTCCATTATTCTCTATGTGGAGAGCAGCTCTGCGGGTGGAGGTCGGTGCTGGAGGCTCCATTATTCTCTATGTGGAGTGCGGCTCTCCGAGTGGAGGTAGGTGCTAGAGGCTCCATTGTTATCAATGTGGAGTGCGGGTGGATGTAGGTGCTGGAGGCTCCTTTGTTCTCTATGTGGAGTGCGGCTCTGCGGGTGGAGGTAGGTGCTGGAGGCTCCATTCTCTGTGATGTGTGGCTCTGCGGGTGGAGGTAGGTGCTAGAGGCTCCATTTTTCTCTATGTGGAGTGCGGCTCTGCGGGTGGAGGTAGGTGCTGGAGGCTCCATTGTTCTCTAAGTGGAGTGCGGGTGGACGTAGGTGCTAGAGGCTCCATTGTTCTCTATGTGGAGTGCAGCTCTGCGGGTGGAGGTAGATGCTGAAGGCTCCATTGTTCTCTCTGTAGAGTGCGGGTGGACGTAGATCCTGGAGGCTCCATTGTTCTCTATGTGGAGTGCGGGTGGAGGTAGGTGCTGGAGGCTCCATTATTCTCTATATCAGTGGTCCCCAACCTTTCTGACCTTGAGAACCAAATTCAGTTTAGAGAGAGGGTTGCGAGCCACATCCAGCTCCCACCCCCTTCAAGTAGTGTCAACCAAAGCCCCCATGACGGGTGTAATGATAACCAAAGTTTTTTTTCACAAAAATAACTCCAGAGCAGTACACTGAGATCCAGGGGTTCCCACAATGCCCCCATTCAGTATTCTCCCATCAAGGACTCCCAACACCCTGTCATATCCAACTTTGAGCACCTCCTCTAACAGGTAGTACTATCCTTTTTTTGAATCAGATCTTTTTTATTAAACATTCAGGAATCAATACAGAAAGAATATGACATCTTATATAGCTAGTAAAAATTACATTGAGAGCAGATATTATTTAAAGGGTAAAACTCTTCCTGTGTAAGAATAAATAAAAAGAAGAAATCTCAAAACACAGATATTTGCATAAAATTGAGCCTATAAACAACATGGCTCCACAAATAAACAAAAATCAAAATTATACATCAGTGCCTCATTTCAGCAGGAAAACCATCCCCGCCAGCCGCGCCACTCCGCATCATATTTCGCCCCCCCCCCGCCCCCCACGGATATCAGGTCCAATCCACCCCAGCCCCCTCCCACCGCGCCACTCAAAATCTACTTCGCCACAAAGGGCACTAGACTTTATTTTCACCCCCCAAGCATCCCCTCATCGCAAGCACAACAGCAACTGGTCCAACATCGCATCCCGTACCAGTGCGCCCGAGGGGAGACCCGGTGACTCCATCCATGGCTGCCAAATTTTGTAAAACTTTCTTAATGCATTTCTTTTTAAATAAGCCCCCCTTTCCAATCTGATGACATTATTTAGTTTATTTTTAAGCTCTGACAATGTTGGTGGCATAGGATCCAACCAATGATATGCAAGTATCTTTCTTGCCTGATACAGGATGCGTGCTATTCCCAGGGCCACTGCAGAGTCCGGGTCAACCCCCTCCTCCCACAAATTCAACAAACATAGACGAGGTGACGGTCGTATTGTGATATGGTATACTTGGGCTATGAGTCCCAGGGTCTGCCTCCAGAAATCCCCAATGTGCCCGCACTCCCACATAACATGCATCAAGTGGGCATCATCCTGCCCACACCTAACACATTGTGTATTGGGCCTAAGTCCCATTTTAAATAATAAGCTGGGTGTTTTATATACCCTGTGAATGAGATATATTTGCGAAAGCCGCTGGCACTCAGAAACCGCCATTTTAGGGACCTGTTCTAGAATATCCGACCACTGGTCCTCCGTCAGGGGGCCAACGTCCCGTTCCCACTTATTCTTAGCAGCAGTCAGTGGATATGTCTCCAGATGGGCAGGCAATAATCTTTTATATAATTCAGAGATAAGTCCCCTAGAAGACTCAGATGTAAGTAGCATATGTAGTGTTTGATTATGTGTCACTATCACCGGATTTGTCCTTCTCTGTTTTTCCAATGCATGTCTTAGCTGTAAGTACTGATAAAAGAAGACGTGCGGGAGGTGAAATTCTGTTCTCAATTGTTCAAAACTCTTAAGAGTATTATTTTGCAAAATTTGTGACACCAGATAAATCCCTTTATCTTCCCATCTTCCGAACCCCACCAGCTTTTTGATCTCTTGCAAATCCGGATTTCGCCACAATGGCCACAATTCCGTAGGCCCATTTATCTTCAAAAGAGACTTACCCCTATCCCACACCTTGAAAATCATAGCCAACGTGGGGTATCGTGCCCCATTTATCTGCCGTCTTCCCACCTCCAACCGGCACCCTGGATATTTCCATACCGATCCTTCCCTCACAATATCACCACCATTGTCACACGCCCCGTCTCTACCCCAACCCTTAAGATGTTGCATCTGGGAGGCTATAAAGTATATGAATGGGTTTGGCACCGCCAATCCTCCCTCCTCCTTCCCTCGCTGCAGTATCTCCAAGCGAATCCTAGCCTGTTTTTTCTTCCAAATTAATTCCCGGAATAATGTATTTATTTTTGCAAAAAAGTCCCTACAGATCCACACCGGAGAATTATGTATCAAATATAATAATTGTGGCATCATTACCATTTTGATTAAGTTAGATCTACCAATATTCGACAACGGCAGGCGACACCAAGTATGTACTTTTGCTCTAAATCGCTGCAACAGGGGCTCCAGATTCAGAGCCCGAAAATCCTTCGGGGCAGGACTAACAATTATACCCAGATACTTAAACCTCCGAACTACAGGGACCGGTATCTGCAAATCTGAGAAATCCGCCGGGAGAGGGTCTATCGGCATTAAAGCTGATTTGGACCAATTAATCCGAAGACCAGACCTCAGCCCAAATTCTCGAATGACCTCCATTGCCGGCAAAATCGAGGAATGTACCTTATCTAAATATAGAAGTAAATCATCCGCGTACAATGATATCCTCAACTCCACAGTTCCACATCTGAATCCCATTATTTCTCTGGACTTCCGAATTGCAACTGCCAATGGCTCCACCGCAGTAGCAAATAGCAAGGGCGAGAGCGGGCACCCCTGTCTAGTACCTCTCCCAAGAGGAAAAGACTCAGAGACCCTGCCATTAGCCCCAACCTTCGCCACCGGCGAGCCATACAACAGCCTCACCCAATTTATAAATCTGTGTCCAAAGCCCATTTTCCGAAGTACCGCCCACAAAAAACCTCACTCCAAACTATCGAACGCCTTAGCGGCGTCTAAGGACAAAATTGCTCTTCCCCCCAACTCCCCAGAACTATGTTGAATCCCCAAGTATAGTTTCCTAAGGTTCATAGATGTGGCTCTGCCTGGGATAAATCCCGTCTGATCCTTCTGTATAACAGATGAGATAACTCGGGACATCCTATTGGCGAGTACCTTGGCCAATAATTTAACATCTGTTGATAATAGGGAAATCGGGCGATATGAATCCGGAACCTCTGGATCCTTTACGGGCTTTAATATTAAACTATCAAAGCTTCCCTCATAGATGGCGGGAGGACCCTCTGCCTTTCAGCCTCTTCAAATACCTTAAGTAGCTTAGGTAGCAGTAAGGGTGCATAGGTTTTGTAAAACTCGCCAGGCAGGCCATCCATTCCTGGAGCCTTTTCATTTTGCAACAGGTAGTACTATCCTACAGAATACATACCTAATACATCTCTATACCCCAAAGACCAGTAAACGTGCATCCAGATCTGCTCTTCTATGCAGGGGTACTCAAAGATTCACCATTTTGAGATTTACTCTTCCTACCCGTTTGCTAGATCTGGACCTATTGCAACAACTTGGTAGACAGTCACGAGTCACAATTCATAGGACCGCGAGCCACATGTGGCTCCTGAGCTACATGTTGGGGACCCCTGCTCTATGTGGAGTGCAGCTCTTTGGGTGGAGGTAGGTGCTGGAGCCTCCATTATTCTCTATGTGGTGTGTGACTGCGGGTGGAGGTAGGTGCTGGAGGCTCCATTATTCTCTATATGGAGTGTGGCTCTGCAGGTGGAGGTAGGTGTTGGAGGCTCCTGTGACGAAGTCAGCTTACGCTGAGTCGTTTTCTTTAGAGTGGACCCTCTGGGTCGTGGCACCCACCCACCTAGGGCGAGCTGACCTTGTGAGGAACCCCCCCTATACAGGGAGTGTCAGGGGCAAGACCAAGGGGGTGAGCCACCACGACTGCTGGATCCAGACGGCTGGCTCCGGTAGACACTAAGTACTAGTGTCTGACGACAAAGGACGTGCAGGAAACAAGACAAGACGTGAATTCAAGGTATCTTCATTAAGGCAAACTCAGGGTAACATCAGGTGCAAGACGTAATAACAGAGAAAACAAAGCAAAGTGCGTGCGAGGGCACGCCAAGGTTCATGGCATGGTACGTGCCAGGAGGCACGCCTGGGTACTGGCAAGGACTCGATGGCATGGGACTCTGGACAGCTGGCAACGATCGATAGGATCAGGGCATCAGGCTGTAGACATCAGCACCGGAGACATCAGGCAGCAGTCATCAGGCTTACAATCTCTGGCAGCGATCGGCAGGTTCCGGGCATCCAGCAGGCAAACCAGGGTTCAGGCAAGGAGGCACGACAGATCTCCAGACATGATGCATGTTAGGGAACACGCTAAGGTCAAGGCAAGCTTCCAGGCAGGGTGCGTGCTAGGGGCACACCAGGGTCCAGGGCACGGTGCAAGGCAAGGTGCATGTGTAGGGGACATGCCAGGTTCAAAGTACAAAACACGGGGCATGTGTAGGGGACACCCCAGGGTTCAAAGTACAAGACATGGTGCGTGTGTAGGGACATGCCAGGGTTCAAGGTCCTGGGTGCGCTAGAGGAGCCGCCAGGGTTCAGGCTAAGGTCCTGCACGTGCCGAGGGCATGCCAGGGTTCAGACTAAGGCAAGGGCCTGCGTGTGCTAGGACGCATGCCAGGGTTCAGACTAAGGCAAGGGCCTGAGCGTGCTAGGAGACACGCCAGGGTTCAGGCTAGGGCCTGTGCATGCAAGGGGGCACGACAGGGTTCAGGCTAGGACCTGTACGTGCAAGAGGGCACGACAGGGTACATGGCAAGATCTGCGCGTACTTTAGAGGAGCAAGGGGAGGTATGCCAAGAAGCAGGCTATTGGCTGCACGTGCTAAGAAGGCACGCAAAGCACAGTGCAGAGATCGCGTGGGTGCAAGGAAGCACAGAGAGCACGGCTGGGGCACTGGCTAGCTGGTCGGGCTGAGGCACAGGCAGACGGGCAAGACTGAGGCGAACCCGACTGAGGCATAACAGGCGACACAGCTGTCACTGGCCGACGAGCACGGCTGAGGCACAAGCAGGCGGGCACGGCTGAGGCACAGACAGGAGGCTAAGAAGACCAGGCACGTGCAAAGGGCACGCGAAGAAACAAGGCAAGGCGAGGTGAGGCAAGGTACAGAGCAAGGAGCAGAAAGTAGGCAGTAGCACAGAGCCGGGTACAATAGAAGAGAAGCGAAACATATGCTAGAGCCCAGAGCCGGGTACAGAGACATAGAGCTAGCAGCGGAGCGTAGGCCGAAGCCCAGAGCCGGGTCAAGGCAGAGCCTTGAGACTAGCCTGGAAATGTGCAAGAGAGCACCATAGGGCAGAGTAAGGAAAACCAGGCAGAGACAAGAGAATGTGGAAGTACTTACAAGGCTCAGAATAGCAAAGGCCAGACATAGCGAAACAGGCAAGGCAGAGAACATAGGAAGTACTACAAGGCAAAGCATAGCAAGGACAAGTCATGGCGAAAAACAGGCAAAAGCAGAGAACATAGGAAGGACTACAAGGCAAAGCATAGCAGGGACAAAACATGGCACAAAAGACAACACAAGACAAGGCACGGGACAATAGGTAGAGTACAAGCACAGAGCGTGTGCAGAGAAGCACTACAGGGCAGAGTGCAGGGGCACAGAATACAGGGAGTGACAGAGCAGACCAAGCAGACATGCAGGGAAGCAACACGATACTCAGGCCCCGACCATAGGAAGGGGCGGTCTGATATAGGGCATTAGCACCTGCACTTCCGGGTCAGGACCAGGGGAGGACTTCCGGTTCAGTCCTCCAGGATCATAGAAAGGATCACATGGTCGAGTCCTCCAAGACCATAGAGAGGACCACATGGTAGAGTCCTCCAGGACCATAGAGAGGATAGCTGGGTCAGACTGTGCTGGACCATAGGAAAGGTCACATGGTCAGGGTCTCCAAGATCATAGAGAAGATCGCTGCAGGCAGAGCAGAGACGGGTGGTCACCCAGCAACGGCGTGTGCAAAGGATCATTCAGTTGAGTGCCAAGTTATTTTCATTATTCCCTTCGGTCTGGATATCCTACTTGTGCACCTTGTGGTGGTGCCACGCTATACTTGACACAGGGTTCAGGCTAGGACCTGTACGTGCAAGAGGGCATGACAGGGTACATGGCAAGATCTGCGCATACTTTAGAGAAGCACGGGGAGATATGCCAAGAAGCAGGCTATGGCCTGCACGTGCTAAGAGGGCACGCAAAGCACAGTGCAGAGACAGCGTGGGTACAAGGAAGCACAGAGAGCATGGCTGGGGTACTGGCAAGCTAGTCGGGCTGAGGCACAGGCAGACGGGCAAGACTGAGGCGAACCCGGCTGAGGCATAACAGGCGACACAACTGTCACTGGCCAATGAGCACGACTGAGGCACAAGCAGGCGGGCATGGCTAGGGCGGGCATGGCTGAGGTACAGACAGGAGGCTAGGAAGGCCTGGCGCGTGCAAAGGGCACGTGAAGAAACAAGTCGAGGCGAGGAAGGTACAGAGCAAGAAGAGGAATGTAGGCAGTAGCACAGAGCCGGGTACAAAAGAAGAGAAGCGGAGCGTATGCTAGAGCCCAGAGCCGGGTACAGAGACATAGAGCTAGCAGAGGAGCGTAGACCGAAGCCCAGAGCCAGGTCAAGGCAGAACCTTGAGACTAGCCTGGAAATGTGCGAGAGCACCATAGGGCAGAGTAAGGAAAACCAGACAGAGAATGTGGAAGTACTACAAGGCTCAGAATAGCAAAGGCCAGACATGGCGAAACAGGCAAGGCAGAGAACATAGGAAGTACTACAAGGCAAAGCATAGCAAGGACAAGACATGGCGAAAAACAGGCAAAAGCAGAGAACATAGGAAGGACTACAAGGCAAAGCATAGCAAGTACAAAACATGGCACAAAAGACAACACAAGACAAGGCACGGCACAAGAGGCAAGTACAAGCACAGAGCGTGTGCAGAGAAGCACTACAGGGCAGAATGCAGGGGCACAGAATATAGGAAGCGACAGCAGACCAAGCAGCCATGCAGGGAAGCAACACAATACTCAGGCCCCGACCATAGGAAGGGGTGGTCTGATATAGGGCATTCGCACCTGCACTTCCGGGTCAGGACCAGGGGAGGACTTCCGGTTCAGTCCTCCAGGATCATAGAGAGGATCACATGGTCGAGTCCTCCAAGACCATAGAGAGGACCATATGGTAGAGTCCTCCAGGACCATAGAGAGGATAGCTGGGTCAGACTGTGCTGGACCATAGGAAAGGTCACATGGTCAGGGTCTCCAGGATCATAGACAGGATCGCTGCAGGCAGAGCAGAGACGGGTGGTTACCCAGCAACAGCGTGCAGCCATGAGGTAAAGCACACATGCACACTGGCAATAACGGGCAGCCATGAGATGAGGCGCGCGTGCACACTGCTCCAGGCATCTTGCAGTACAACAGTCATGAGGTGCGTGTGCACATTGCTCCAGGGATCTTGCAGCATAAGACATAACGGGCATGATAGTTCGGTGCGCGTGCACACTGCTCCAGGAGTCATGTGGCATACCAGACATGGCAAGCATAACAGTTTGGTGCGCACGCACACTGCTCCAGGGGTCAAGCCGCATAACAGACATGGCGGGCATGATAGTTCGGTGCGCGTGCACACTGCTCCAGGGGACATGCGGCATAACAGTCATAGCGGGCTCTTTCTCTATGTGGAGTGTGGCTCTGCGGGTGGAGGTAGGTGCTGGAGA
This sequence comes from Dendrobates tinctorius, assembly GCF_039654945.1. Lineage (NCBI taxonomy): Eukaryota > Metazoa > Chordata > Amphibia > Anura > Dendrobatidae > Dendrobates > Dendrobates tinctorius. The sequence goes on along the minus strand of NW_027361893.1, from coordinate 2,435,321 downwards.
TTCCCCATTACTGGGCGTAGGGGACATTAACCCTATCAGCACTGAGGCTCTTTTGGGGTCTCTGTGTGGTGTGAACAGTGACGTAACAGCTGTGGACAGAATGCGGCTTCGCTGGTTCCCAGCTCCACATTAGACCTATTCAGACAACTGCAGGATGAGAGGATAGAAGCCCAAAGAAGTTCTCACAAAATGTGATTATTTCTCTCCCAGCTCCGCTCCAGCACAATAATGTAGATACTAGTGATGAGTGAGCCGCTCTCCACTACTCGTTCAGGCATCGGGACCTCGGACAAGCTTGTTACTGAATTATCGCAGGTGATGGAGTGCCATGCTCGAGTTCCCAGCCAATAACCATGCGGGGATTGCCCGCCATACATGGTAATGCTGTGGCCATGATGGCTACTGACATTACTGTGACTGTCCGGCCGCATCACGTTATCGGGTTTATAGAAGACCCAGTGATGCGATGCTCGGCACGCCGTCCTCCGGAAGCAGCTCAGGGAGAATTGTTATAGGAGGGAGCTTAGATTATTGTCCGCCCCCTAAGTAATATAAAGTTGTATCCTTTAGTGGCTTTCATGTGGCACTATAGGGTGTATTTAACTCCTTCACCCCAAAGCCTGTTTTCAACCTTCCTGACCAATATATACAGTATTTTTTCTTTTGGTTGCAGCCCCAAGCTGTGAGTTTTGCCTGCCTGGTTGGCAAAAATACAGGGGAAACTATGCAGGTTTTTTTTTTTGGTATTAATTCACAATGTAGGGGCGGTTGATGAATGCTCTCATCCACCGCTCCTGCTCTTAACTGTGATTAGCAGTAGTAGAACGAAAAAAGTGGTTTGGTACCGTGTTAGCCAGTAGAAAAAAAAAATATAAAGTGCTCTCAGTGAGAGAAACAAAATAGGAATCTTGTGGGTATGATACCTTTTAATGGCTAACAAATAGTGAATGATGTTACAAAGCAAGCTTTCGAGACAAGTTACATCTCTTCATCAGACTGATATAACAAAATATTTGAAGAAACCTTATTTATATACAGTTTAAAGCACATGCTGGTGTGATACATGGACATTTCAATAAACAAATACTGAGCTAGAAGAGAGAATCCTTAATTAGGTAAGATCACATAAGTGGTGTGAAAGTTCTGTGAGATCAAAGGGTTATTTGGAGGAAATAGCTCAGATATGGTAATGGGCCATAAAAGCTTCTGACAAATTGAGTCCTGTGTGAATAGAATCAAAGATTGTAGTGAATTTGTGTTCCCACACCCTTCGATGCTTCTGTGATTTAAAATGGTCTTTTAAAATTACAACTTTCATATTGTCTATGTTGTGTCCTGGATCACAGAAATGTTTAGCCACAGGTAAATGGGTTTTTTGTCTGTAATTGTATGACAATGAGACCTCATCCTTGCTCTCAGTCTCTGTCCTGTTTCTCCAACATAGAGGCCACCCACAGGACATATATTGCATTGAATTAAATACACCACATTGGAAGAGGAACATGTGAATGTCCCAGGGATCTTATAATCCTGCTGTGTGTTGGAAATTTGGATTTTGTCTTTGGTCTCTATATGAATGCAGGTTTTGCATCTTCAAACATTGCAAGGATATGTTCCTCTTGGTGAATCTGAGGGCATTGAGCTTTGGATAATGATGTTTCTTAGATTGGGAGGTTGTCTGTAACATAGCAAGGGGGGTCTTTGAATAGTGTTTTTAACTGGTCATCCTTGTGTAAGATATGGTGAAGTTTCTTAGCCATTTTTCTCAGTATTTCAAGCTGTGGGTTGTAGGTCACTACCAGTGGTACACGATGATTTTCCTCTTTTTTTCTGAATTGAAGTACTTGACTTCTAGGGATCCTTGTGGCCCATTTACCTATGGCTAAACTTTTCTGTGATCCAGGACACAACATAGACAATATGAAAGTTGTCATTTTAAAAGGCAATTTTAAATCACAGAAGCATTGAAGGGTGTGAGAACACAAATTCATTAAAATCTTTGATTCTTTTCACACAGAACTCAATTTTTCAGAAGCTTTTATGGCCCATTACCATATCTGAGCTATTTCCTCCAAATAGCCTTTTGATCTCACAGAACTTTCACACCACTTATGTGATCTTACCTAATTAAGGATTCTCTCTTCTAGCTCAGTATTTGTTTATTGAAATTTCCATGTATCACACCAGCATGTGCTTTAAACTGTATATAAAGTTTCTTCAAATATTGTGTTATCAGCCTGATGAAGAGACGTAAGTTGTCTCGAAAGCTTGCTTTGTAACATCATTTACTATTATTTGTTAGCCATTAAAAGGTATCATACCTACAAGATTCCTATTTTGTTTCTGTCACTGAGAGCACTTTATATATTTTTTAGCAGTAGTAGGTGTCGGTAGTCCCCATCAGCTGACACCAGTGACCTGAGAGAAACTTTATACCTCAGATCACAGCTGAGCGCTTGCGCTGTCTTCTGACAATGTGGGAACCGTGGCTTTCTGACCGGCGGGGATGATTTCACAACGCTGTCATGCACATTACAGCGCAGCAAACACTGGATGTTTGGGGCCCCCATTCAAATGAATGGGGTCCGGTACTAATCTGGTACCCAAACTTTTTGTAACTGTTCGGCCGGACTCGAACATCCAGGTGTCCGCCCTTCTCTAGTCTCTTCTACTGTTTCATGACTCCGCTGGCTTTGGTCCTGTTGCCCATGCACCTGGCCCTGCCCCACAAGCCGAAGCTGGGAGTGTAGTGATGCTCAACAACTGATGTCGTCGAAGTGGTATGTGGGAGGACCATTGCACACATTCAGCGAACTACAGGACATCTCAGACTATGATGAAACACAGGTACTGTCACGTACACACTTTTCAGCTCGTGATGTGAGGTGGTAAACGTTATTTTATATCCTGTCACTAAATCCAACACTTAACCTCCGTTATATATAAAGTCAGCTTAAATCACGCCCCAACAGTCCGCATACCCCAACTTCTTAATGCACGGACATGACTCATGAAACACACAGGGTGATTAGTCACCAAAATATGTTACTGTCAGACAATCAAAGAGTCACACAGACTCCTAAGGTGATTGGTGTCCACTACTGACAGTGACTCCAGGACTAATTGGGTGCCAGGGTCACAACTCACAACAACCTTACGGGAGCCCAAGTGCTGACACCATGAGATCGCAACAGCATGGATGGTGAGTATATATTTTTTTTCTTACTTTATTGGGGGCAAACATTTACTTTTAAGAAGGTGTTGCTCTAGTAGTGAACAACTCCTTTTACCCTTTCATGATGGAGCCCTTTTTCATTTTTGCATTTCTGTTTTGGCTCCCCTTTTTCTCAGAGTCATGACTTTTTTACTTTTCAGTCAATATAGAATGTGAGGGCTTGTTTTTTGCTGGAAGAGTTGTACTTTTGAATGACACTATTGGTTTTACCATATCGTGTACTCAAAAATGGTAAAAAAAAATCCAAATGCGGTGAAATTGCAAAAAAAGTGCAATCCCACAACTGTTTTTTTTTACCGTGTTCACCAAATGCTAAAATTGACCTCTCATTATGATTCTCCAGGTCATTTCAAGTTCACAGACATCAAACAGGTCTGCGTTCTTTTTTATTTAAGTGGTGAAATAAAAATCCAAAGCTTGTTAAAAAAAAATTAATAAAGTCATTTTCCGAGACCCGTAGCATCTATATTTTTTCAGGATCTGGGGCCAGATGAGGGCTTATTTTTAGCGCATCGAGCTGCCGTTTTTAATTATACCGTTGAGGTGTGTACATGATCTTTTGTTCGCCCGTTATTGCATTTTAATGCAATATTGCGGCGACCAAAAAAACGTAATTCTGGGATTTTGACTTTTTTCGCTAGGCTGTTAACCAATCTACCAATCTGATTCTTTATATAGCTTGATAGGTCGGGCGATTCTGAAAGCGGTGATACCAAATATGTGTTTGGTTGATTTTTTTTTCTGTTTTATTTTGAATGGGGGGGTTATCCGAACTTTTTAAAATCTGAAATTTTTTTTTTTTACTTTTTGCATGCTTCAATAGTCTCCATGGGAGACTAGATGCTGCAGTTGTCCGATCGCCTGTGCGATGATCAGATTGCCTGTGTGTAGGAGAAATGCTCACTTGCGTCACTGAGCGTCAACCACCGGTCTGCTAGAGACCTCTAGTTGTCATGCCAACCCATCGGTGACCCGCAATCACGTGACGTGGTCACCGATGGCTGGGATTTCCTGTGTGCTTCCGGTAAACGCAAGTTAAATGCCGCCATCAGAGATTGACAGCAGCATTTAACAGGTTAACAGCCATGGGTGGATCACAATTACACCCGTGGCTGTTAGAGGCACATGTCACTGTTCAAAATAGCTGACTTGTGCTGGGAAAGATGTGAGCTCCACGCCAGAGTCCATATCAAAGTGGGAGACACAAAATGCACTGTACATGTATGGCGCATGTTTTGAAGAGGTTAAAAGTTATGGCTTCTTAAGTGTCGGGAAAATATGAATTATTTTCTATTGTTCTGGAGACACAACCAGAGCTGACCCTCTACTCCTCCCACCATTGGTTTCTGTAAGACCAAATCTTACATACTGTACACCCCTTCTCTCTCTGAATTTCCACCCCCTCCCTTCAAGCAAATGATCAGCATGAAATGCTGAGGTTTTTTTGCCTGCCAGGACTAGCAAAGCTGAGTTAAATGCGTTTTGCTTAAAAGACAGGTTTTTGGAAGGAAAACACTCAAAGTCAAATTTAATAATACACATTAATCCCAGAAACATGGAAATTAGATTTCCAGGATCTGGGCAATTGGGGTTACGCATGGCAGCATTTTGGGCTATCAGAAACCTTGGAAATGAATTTCTGCCCACCAGCAAATCACAGACATTCTGAGTGTGGACTCTAAAAAATGGTAAAAATCACAAGGGAAACAATAATTATTATCTATTTATAAAGCACCATTGGTTCCATGGTGCTGTACATGAGTTACATACAAATTACAGATATCACTTACTGTAAACAAACTAACAATCACAGTCTGATATAGAGGGGAGAGGACCCTGCCCTTTCGGGTTTACATTCTACAGGATGGTGGGGAAGGAGTAGGTTGGGGGGTTGCAGCAGCTCCAGTGATGATGAGGCGGTAGCTCGTCGTGGTGAGGAGGCAGAAGGGGTCATTGCAGGCTGTAACCTTGCCTGAAAAGATGGGTTTTCAGGTTCCGTCTGAAGGATCCGAGCGTGGTTGATAGTCAGACGCGTTGGGGCAAAGAATTCCAGAGGATGGGGGATATTCAGGAGAAGCCTTCGAGGCGGTTGGGTGAGGAGTGAATAAGGGTGGAGCGGAGAAGGAGGTCTTGGCAGGATCGGAGCTTACTTGAGGGAAAATATCGGGAGATTAGTTCAGAATTATATGGAGTGTTATGAATGAGTCACCGTAGGAGGCAAAAACAGAAATACCAGAGAAGTTGGCAGCTATCGGATTGCAGACTCCTGAACATAACAACAACTAGCAGTAGCCGTGGGGGATCCTACGGTGCCCTAGACCCCTCGATCACAGCCGGAGAACTACATAGCCTAAAGACAGAAAGGGAAATCTAAACTGCCCCAGAGCAGACCCCAAAGCAATAGGCAGCCCCTAACATATAATGACGGTGAAGCAAGATGAAAAAACACTCACAAAGATAGAAAGATAGGCTGAGCAAATGATGGGGCCCAAGCTAACTAAATAGGACAGGATAGAAAAGCTGCTGTCTGCAATCCGCCAAAACCCTATCGAAACAAGAGCCAACAGACTGATAGGGAAAAAAGCCCTGAAGACGCTAGGCTTCAAAAAGACTATATCAGTACCCTGGTATTTCCTGAAGACAGAGCAAAAAGGAATTCAGCTCACCCCAGCAGGAAATGGCAGAAACCCAGCAAAACAAGGCAAAAAAACAAAACAAAAATGCAAAAAGCAGAGCAGAAAACTTAGCTTTTGAGGAGCAGGAATCAGACTGGTCTTGAAGAATCCCTCAGAGAAATCACCCGCAAGGCAGGAGGGCGTCGGCTGCCTTATATCCAGTCAGCAATTCCCGTCACCCAGTCATCATCAATCTGCTCAGCTGTTTGGCAATCAGCCTCACTACCTTCCTTCACCAGAAGAGGGAGTTCATTAGACCTCAATGGTGAAGGGGAAAATGAACTCACAACAGTACCTCCCCCTTGAGGAGGGGTCACCGAACCCTCATCCACGCCCCAGGGCGATCAGGGTGAGCCCGATGAAAGGCACGCACCAATCTTTTGGCATGAATATCAGAGGCAGAGACCCAGGAATTATCCTCCTGACCATAACCCTTCCACCTAACCAAATACTGGAGTCTCCGTCTAGCCAGATAGGAATCCAGTATCTTCTCTACCTCATATTCCATGTTACCTTCAACCAATACAGGGTCCGGGGGTGCCACCCCAGGAACAACTGGTTCAACAAACCTCTTCAACAAGGACTTATGAAACACATTATGGATTTTAAATGTGACAGGAAGAGCCAAACGAAAAGATACCAGATTAATAATCTCCAAAATCTTGTAAGGTCCAATAAATCTAGGCTTAAACTTAGGAGAAGCCACCTTCATAGCGATATTTTTCGATGATAACCAAACCATATCACCAACCTTAAACTGGGGACCAATGGTCCTATGTCGGTTGGAAAACCGCTGGGCCTTTTCCTGGGAGAGAGATAACTTATCCACCACTTGGTCCCAGATCTGGTGCATTCTCTCCACCACAGTGTCAACACCTGGGCAGGCAGAAGGCTCCACCTGCCCTGAAGAAAATCGAGAATGAAACCCAAAGTTACAAAAAAAAGGTGACATCAAAGTGGCAGAACTAGCTCTATTATTTAAAGCAAATTTTGCCAAGGGCAAAAATGAAAACCAATCATCCTGATCAGCGGAAATAAAACATCTCAAATACGACTCCAAGGTCTGGTTTGTTCTCTCTGTCTGCCCATTGGTCTGAGGGTGAAAAGCAGAGGAGAAGGACAACTGAATTCCCAGCTTGGAACAGAAAGTCCTCCAAAATCTAGACACAAACTGAACTCCTCTGTTAGATACAATGTTCTCAGGAATCCCGTGCAAGCGAACCACCTGTTGCAAAAGCAGGGGCACCAACTCAGAGGAAGATGGCAACTTAGGGAGTGGTACAAGATGAATCATCTTAGAGAACCTATCACAAATCACCCAAATAACAGTCATTCTCTGAGACAGGCATATCAGAGATGAAATCCATTGAAATATGGGTCCATGGCCTCCTGGGGACCGGCAAAGGCATCAATAACCAACTAGAGCGAGAACAAGGTTTAGACCGGGAGCAAGTCCCACAGGACTGCACAAAATTCCTGACATCACGAGACAAGGCGGGCCACCAAAAAGACCGACTCACCAGATCTCTAGTACCAAAAATACCTGGATGACCAGCCAATGCAGAGCAATGAACTTCAGACATCACTCTCTTCTTCCACTGGTCAGGAACATACAACTTTCCACTGGGACAACGCTCAGGTTTGTCCTCCTGGAACTCTTCCAGAGCACGTCTCAAATCGGGCGAGATGGCAAAAAGAACTACCCCTTCGCCTAAAATGGTAGCAGGCTTGGTCACCACAGGAGAATCGGCAAAGAAGCTCCTAGAGAGGGCGTCTGCCTTGACATTCTTAGTGCCAGGAAGAAAAGAGACCACAAAATCAAAACGTGTAAAAAACAAGGCCCACCTAGCCTGTCTAGGGTTCAAGCGTTTGGCCGACTCCAGGTAAATCAAATTCTTGTGGTCAGTGAGGACCACGACTTGATGTTTAGCTCCCTCCAACCAATGTCTCCACTCCTCAAATGCCCATTTCATGGCTAACAGTTCCCGATTCCCCACATCATAGTTACGTTCAGATGGAGAGAACTTTCGGGAAAAGAAAGCACAGGGATTCATTTTAGAAGTCACAGGATCCTTTTGGGACAAAACAGCTCCTGCATCAATCTCAGAAGCGTCCACCTCTACCTGGAACGGGAGTGAGACATCAGGTTGCCGCAAAACCGGGGCAGAAGTGAATTTTCGCTTCAGCTCCTGAAAGGAAGAAACAGCCTCCGGAGACCAATTCAACACATCAGCATCCTTCTTAGTCAGATCAGTCAATGGCTTGGCAATACTAGAAAATTTTGCTATAAAAATTAGCAAAACCCAAAAACTTCTGGAGGACGTTCAAAGAAGTGGGCTGAACCCAATCATAAATGGCCTGTACCTTGGCCGGGTCCATTTCAATAGTTGACGGAGACAAAATAAATCCCAAAAAGGAAATCCTCTGTACCCCAAAAAGGCATTTCGCTCCTTTGACATACAGGGAATTCTCCCTCAAGATCCGGAACACAGTCCGAACATGTTCCACATGAGAATCGTAATCCTTGGAGAAGATCAAAATATCATCCAGATAGATAATCAAAAATTTATCCACAAAGTCTCGGAAAATGTCGTTCATGAAGCAATGGAAGACAGAAGGGGCATTAGTGAGCCCAAAAGGCATCACCAGGTACTCAAAATGTCCCTCCGGAGTATTAAACGCCGTCTTCCATTCATCCCCATGCTTAATGCTGATAAGATTATACGCCCCCCTGAGGTCAAGCTTGGTAAACCAGCAAGCACCTTTAACTCTGGAGAATAGATCCAAAATCAGGGGTAACGGATACTGATATTTAACAGTAATTTTGTTGAGGGCACGATAATCAATACAAGGCCTTAATGAACCATCCTTTTTGGCCACAAAAAAAAAAATCGGCACCTAATGGTGAAGAGGATGGTCTAATATGACCCTTCTCCAGTGCCTCCTTAATATAGCATCGCATAGCCTCGTGCTCGGGTAGATAAATTGAAGAGCCGACCCTTGGGAAATTTACACCCCGGGCTCAGTTCAATTGCACAGTCATAACTCCTATGAGGAGGCAAAGATGCAGACTCATTCTCACTAAATACATCATAAAAGTCCGCCAAATAGTCAGGAACATCATGCGACTGAGGAGAGGTGGAAAAAACCAGAGCCTCACTAAGGGCACACTGACAACCCCAACTCACCACAGACACAGATTTCCAATCCAAAACTGGATTAGGAATTTGCAACCAGGGAAACCCCAGAACAATGGTATCATGCAAATTATGCAACACCAAAAATCTGCAATTTTCTTGATGGTCTGGGGCGACCCGCATTACCACCTGGGTCCAAAACTGAGATTTATTTTTCGCCAAAGGAGTAGCATCAATCCCCCTCAAAGGGATAGGCATCCGCAGAGGTGTCATCGGAAATCCACAACGTTTAGCAAAATCCAAGTCCATTAGGTTCAGGGCTGCTCCCGAATCCACAAAAGCCTTGGCGGAAAATGTGGACAGGGAGCAGATCAGAGTAATTGCCAGAAGAAACTTAGGTTGAACACCACCCACAGAAAACGTGTGTGCAAAACGTTTCTCTCGTTTAGGACAGACAGAAATAATATGCGAGGCATCTCCACAAAAAAAAAAAAACACAGCTTATTATGCCTTCTGAACTCCTGACGTTGCTCCCTGGACAAAACTATCACATTGCATAGGTTCAGACACTTGTTCAACAGGTGGCAACACCTCTCGTGCAGTCCTGCGTTCACGTAAACGCCGATCAACCTGAATGGCTAATGACATAGAATCGTCAAGACCAGAGGGAACAGGAAATCCCACCATAGTATCTTTTACGACTTCTGACAAACCCTTCCGAAAGAGAGCTGCCAAGGCATTATCATTCCAGGTAGTAAGGACCGCCCACTTTCGGAATTTTTGACAGTACAATTCTGCAGAATCTCGACCCTGGCTCAATGCCAACAGGGTCTTTTCAGCCTGATCAATAGCATTAGGTTCGTCATACAACAACCCCAAGGCTTGAAAAAATGCGTTCACATTAGTCAGAATAGGATCATCTCGTTTAAAAGAAAACGCCCAATCCTGGGGATCGCCACACAGCAAAGAGATGACAATTTTAACTTGCTGCGCGGAGCTCCCTGACGAGTTAGGCTTCAAGGCAAAAAATAATTTACAATTATTTTTGAAATTCAAAAATTTAGACCGATCCCCAAAAAACACATCAGGAGTAGTGATCTTTGGTTCAGCAGCATGTGAATGAGCAAGGTAGGCGGAAATTCCCCGCACTTCCGCAGCGAGCTGCTCCACATGATCAGACAATTGCTTTATCTCCATTGAGAGAAAAAAAAATTCCCCCTACGGTCTCAGAGATATAGAGGAAAAGTACCCTAGGATCTGCGGTATGGCGGGTGATTCTGTTATGAATGAGTCACCGTAGGAGGCAAAAACAGAAATACTAGCTAAGTCCAGGAAACCAGAGAAGTTGGCAGCTATCGGATTGCAGACCCCTGAACATAACAACAACTAGCAGTAGCCGTGGGGGGTTCCTACGGTGCCCTAGACCCCTCGATCACAGCCGGAGAACTACATAGCCTAAAGACAGAAAGGGAAATCTAAACTGCCCCAGAGCAGACCCCAAAGCAATAGGCAACCCCCAACATATGACGGTGAAGCAAGATGAAAAAACTCACACACAGATAGAAAGATAGGCTGAGCAAATGATGGGGCCCAAGCTAACTAAATAGGACAGGATAGAAAAGCTGTCTGCAATCCGCCAAAACCCTATCGAAACAAGAGCCAACAGACTGATAGGGAAAAAAGCCCTGAAGACGCTAGGCTTCAAAAAGACTATATCAGTACATTTTCTGAAGACAGAGCAAAAAGGAATTCAGCTCACCCCAGCAGGGAATGGCAGAAATCCAGCAAAACAAGGCAAAACAAAACCAAAACAAAAATGCAAAAAGCAGAGCAGAAAACTTAGCTTTTGAGGAGCAGGAATCAGACTGGTCTCCAAGAATCCCTCAGAGAAATCACCCGCAAGGCAGGACGTTGGCTGCCTTATATCCAGTCAGCAATTCCAGTCACCCAGTCATCATCAATTTGCTCAGCTGTTTGGTAATCAGCCTCACTACCTTCCTTCACCAGAAGAGGGAGTTCATCAGACCTCAATGGTGAAGGGGAGAATGAACTCACAACAATGGAGGTTATTGTAAGAGAATGGTCAGCCATAATATACTGAGCGGCCATGTTGTCTCTAGCAGCCATCTTGTCGAAAGTTAGAGAAGATTCAAATTTTACAAAAGAGCTAATAAAATGTACTAAATTGAGGATGGAAAATGAGATCATTTCTTCTACAACCTCAGTAGACGTGCATAGAGGAAGATTGGATCAATAGGGGAATAGGGTCACCAAATATATGGTCAATGTGTGTTTATGTGATATTGTTGGTAGAGAGAAGAATCATTAAAATGCATGAATTTATGGATCAAGTCTGAAAGCAGTGATAAGATTTTAGGACAGTAGCCATAGATACCAGTGACTTATGGGTTTTAGTGTTGCTTGGAGAAACTATAATTAATATCTTCGTATTATGTCATTATATTCTCTGTTCTAAACCACGTTTCTCTAAAATTACCATGTAAACGCCTTAAAATTATAATTTTAACGCCCTCTGCGGCAAAATGCAGCTTTCTTTGTTCTCATAATGTATAAGAAACTCCTGTTACTGTTGCTTGTTGCCATTCCATTGCCATCATGCCACACCATGATCTAGCACGAGGCCTTATCACCGCCAGACTTCCTAGCGAATCTCTGCCCGTCTGCATCCCTGTTTTTGCCCGCATATTCCGACTCCTCTGTTATTCTGTATCTGTTTTGTCGTGCATCTCCAATAAGCTTCAACCTCAGCTTCGAGAATTGTCTGCAATTTTGTCCGGCTCTTCCAACTATCCCGATAAGAACATTTTCTTACAGTTATACAGTGCCTTGCAAAAGTATTTGGCCCCCTGTAACTTTTCAACCTTTTCCCACATACAGTGCATTGCGAAAGTATTCGGCCCCCTGGAACTTTTCAACCTTTTCCCACATTTTCAAACATAGATATCAAATGTAAATTTTTGGTGAAGAATCAACAAGTGGGACACAATTGTGAAGTTGAACTAAATATATTGGTTATTTTAAATATTTGTGGAAATGCAAACACAGAAAAGTGGGGCGTGCAATATTATTCGGCCCCTTTAATTGCAGTGCGGCAAACTCACTCCAGAAGTTCATTGTGGATCACTGAATGTAGATTGTCAAAGAGCAAGTTAGATGAGAGGTGGCTGGAAAGTTCAGCGTGGACGTGCTGCTCCGGGAGTTTAGAAGCGAATGGGGGCAGCGATATTGGGCGATAGCTTGACATGGCTGTTGGGTCGAGGGTTGGTTTTTTTAAGGATAGGCGTGATTGTAGCATGCTTGAAAGCAGAAGGGAAGGTACCAGAAGTTAGTGATAGGTTGAAGAGGTGGGTTAGGAATGGGATAAGAGTGGTGGAGATGTTGGGGAGGAGGTGGGATGGGATAGGGTCAAGTGCACAAGTGGTGAGGTGTGATTTGGAAAGATGAGCAAGCTCCCCTTCAGTGATGTAGATAGGGAGGTTATGGGGTTTGGGAATTGGTCTGGTGTGTAAAGGGGTTGTGGTGGTTGCAATAAAGACGTGCCGTGTTTGGTCTATCTTGTTTTTGAAGCGTGTGGCAAAGTCCTCGGCAGAGATTAGGGAAGTCGGAGGGGGCATTGGTGGGCGGAGGAGCGAGTTAAAAGTATTGAACAACTGTTTGGGGTTATGGGATAAGGAAGATACAAGGGATGTAAAGTAGGCCTGTTTAGCAGAGGTGAGGGCAGATTTGAATGCGAGTGTTGCTTGTTTTTGTGCAGTGAAGTCATCTTGCGAATGAGCTTTCTTCCAGCGCCGTTCTGCAATTCTGGATGCTTGCCGAAGCTTTTTAGTGATGTTATTGTGTCAGGGTTGTCTATTGATTCGTCGCACTGTTATGCATGACAGGGGCGACCGAGTCGATGGCGGATGCAAGAGTGGCATTGTAGAAACTAGTGGCAGTGTCTGTGTCGTGGAGTGAAGATATGGAGGACAGTGGTAGAATAGAGTCAGAGAGTGCGCGAGTGTCTAGATGTGCGAGGTTTCTGTGGGGGGGTGCGCATGTTGCTGGAGATGGGTGACAGGTGGGGAGGACAGTGTTGAGAAAGTGAGTAGATGGTGGTCAGATAGAGGGGAGGTTGTGAAGTTAGATAGAGCAGAGATGGGTGAAGATCAGTTCTAATGTATATCCATCTGTGTGGGTGGTGGTGGAGGACCACTGAGTAAGTCCAAAAGATGATGTAAGGGACAGGAGTTTGGAAGTTGCTGACTGGTGGGTGTCAATGGGGATGTCACGATACTAGTGGATACAACTGGACACCAGTGGCTAGGTCAAAGAGACTGCAGACACAGTGGGTTGCGCAAGCAATATTGTATTAATGATCTGAATGCAATATAGCATATAAGTCCAGATAAATGTTCAGTCAATATGATAAATGGTAACAGCAGAGCTGATACTCTGCGACACAGCATGCAAAGTCACTGAGCAATGAGTGCACAAGACCCAGACTCTTGCAGGGCGGAGGAACACACTAGCTGGCTGGAGTTCTTACTTCACCGCAGGTGTAGTCAAGCAGAGGTTCCCGAAGTCAAGTGTTCAGCAATCACTCGGTCAGCAGGCAGGGATCCAGACGTGCAGGTTGGCAGAGGACTCCGCCGTTAAGAGAGGACCAACAGGTATAGTAAGTCCAGGCTTGGGACTGCAGAGGCACAAAGTCCAATACATAATACACAAGCAATGAATCAGAGCAGGTGCTGGCTTTATATACAGCTTTGGCGAGAAGCAAGATGGCCGACGTGAAAACATCAAGATCCATGTTAACTAAGGGCAAGAGAAACAGATTCCAGGACTAGATACTGACAGGGGATGTTAAAGTCACCCATGATGATGGTGGGAATATCAGCAGAGAGAAAGTGAAGGAGCCATGTGAATTGGTCAATAAAGGCAGTGGTCGGGCCCGGAGGTCGGTATATGACAGCCACTTGCAGGTTGGAGGGTGAGTAGATGCGGACAGAATGGACTTCAAAAGAGGGCAGGATAAGGGAGGTTAGAGGTGGGATTGGGTTGAAGGTGCAGTTGGAAGAAAGGAGAAGGCCCACTCCTCCACCATGTCTGTTGCCAGGTCGAGTGTGGGTCAAGTGGATGCCGCTGTAACATAGCGCGGCAGGGGAGGCTATGTCGGAGGGTGTCAGCCATGTTTCAGTGAGGCCAAGGATGGAAAAATTACGAGAAGAGGTTGTGAATCACATGGAGTTTATTGCAGACAGAGCGGGCATTCCAGAGTGGGAGCAGGGTGTTGGTTGTCAAGGGCACGGATTTGAGGTGTGAAAGATTTCTGGTGTTTGTATTGGGTTGGGAATGATAGAAGGGGGTAATAATGGGAGGTATGAGCTGGGGGGGAATCCAGGGTTGGGAGATATGTCACCAGCAGAGAGAGGGAGAGCAGGTGGGAGGGTGGCTTGTTTTGTATTTTATTTGGAGACATCTGAGGTTGAGGAGCAGGTCACCAGAGGAGGTCAGGTGGGGAGGCAAGAGGGAAGGAGAGATTATTATTTGGTTAGCAGGTGCTGGGGTTTGTGGATAGCGAAGGAGAGTGAGGAGTAATGGAGTCAAAACTGTTAGAGCGTGTCAGCATGGTGAGAGTAAGTTTGGAGGAAAAAAATGTAGAAAAAAGGGAAGAAAGTTCCAGCGCTAGGAATGGAAAATTAAAAATCCATTTTAAAAAAAATGAAAATATCTCCAAAAAAATTTTAAAAAAATTTTTCTTTTTTTCTTTCTCTCCCTTTCCTTCCTTTCTCCTTTCCCTTCTCTTTCTATCTTTTTATTTTATATAAAAATATTTGATAAATCTCCAAATGAGAAAACCCCAACCAATACACAACAAACGATCCATACAATATATTGCAACCCCTGAATGAGAGTCTGGGATAAACGTATTTAATAATGCAATATAAGATCCTGTCGGCTATTCATTCCATCTGGATATCTTGTGCCCAGGGTGAAGATCCAGAAGGACTCCCTGTTCAAGAGTTTCCTTCAGTGATCTCCACCCCGAATCGGTCTGTGCACCTGTTCTATTCCCATGAAGTAAAAGCCACTGACATCCCCCTTGTGAACTGTGGCAAAGTGCTTTGAAACTGCCGAAACCGCAACAGCATTATGATTAGATACATCTGAGAGATGCCTCCTGATTCTGACCTTCAGGGGTCCCGTGGTGCAACCAGTGTATTGGATGTTACAAATTCTGCATGATATTAAATATACAATGTAGGAGGAATTACAATTTATTAAGTTTTTAATGGTAAATGTTTTTTTATTTACCATAGAAAAAAATGTTTTTCCTTTTTGTGCAAAATTACAGGTTTTACATCTAGCTGCACCACATTTATAAAAACCCTTTAGTGTCATCCATGAGGATCCTTCTGTCTGGCCACTCTCACTAGTAAAAAGACTGGGGGAAAGAATAGTGCCAAGTGTAGGTGCCCGTTTGGCAACATACCTAATATTATTATGAATCACCTGTTTTAGAATGGGATCCTCATTAAGGATTGGTAGGTATTTTCTCACAATGCTAGTAACCGTATTATACTGATTACTGTAATTTTTTTTTTCTCTCTCCTTTATATTAATCTGATAAATAAAAATATGATAAAGAAAGGAATGAGGAAAGGAAGAAGGGGTAGGAGGAAATAGGGAAAAGACTGCTCTTTGATACAGTTCAGATGATGTGATTTTTGTGTATCCAGTAGACATCATACTTATTTAATGTGGATAAAAATTTCTCTTAGGAATTGTCCCTAATAATGATGGGATGATGTCTTGGTGGATACTGAATTTACCTATATATTTGATTGCGTTTTTTTTTGTACATATCCTTTTGTAGTATAATTTATGGTACATTATTTATGGGACATGAATATGTGATATGTACTTTAAAATATGTGGTTGCAATTATTGATGTTCATATTCATCTTTTTTATTTTACATTAGTTTTTATATCTCCTTTTAAAAGGGAAAAGGGAGAAAGAGGGGAAAGGAAAGAAAAAGAGAAAAAAAGATAAAGTATATTATATATTATGCATGTTATTTATGTTATGTTGTCTACACTGACTGTTTTTCCTTCCATTCTGTTTGGCTCTCCTACCATTACCATATCAGGAGCTCCTTTGGAGCAGTTCACACACCTGTTTCTGATTATTGGAGGTGGGAGAATCCAACATAAGGAAGTTGGTTGCATTTAATGTCAGAACATGATTAAGACCTGAGGCGTCGAAACGCGTTGTTCTGCAGTCATCCGACTGATATGCTGTACCTGCTGGAATTTTAATATGCATTGGCACAATAAAATGGATTTTTAATTTTCCATTCCTAGCGCTGGAACTTTCTTCCCTTTTTTCTACTATTGATTGACTGCCTAGTCAAATCCGTGCGCAGGATTTGGATCCTACCAGCAAGGCAGTGCGGTGAGCTGGATTAATCTGTTCTTTTACTTCAAAAAGAAATGTAGTATATGTAAAACTGTGGTTAGTCGTACCTTCTGGCTAATTTCTGACATATTTCTGCTGTCATCCTTCAAAAGACATCCTTACAAAGACAGACCAAGCTATAGTGCCAATATCTTTGGCCTGTGAGCTTCCAGGCCAAAGATATGAAGAAAAGTAATCAATAACTTTCAAAGATATACCTCCCAGAAAACAGCCCATATGTGAGGTCAGCAAAGTGGGAGTTCTTAGTTTTAAAGCCGAAGCATAAAACAGGAATGTCCATCTTTGGCATTCATTCAGAGTCAGGAGAGACAGCAGAACACCATGCTGTGGTTCTGGATCTTATCGACACATCATACCTGTGACTGAGATTTAGTAAGTTTTTGTATTTTTTATCCCGTTTTATTTAATAACTTTTTATACACATTTGTATTGTCTCATTTGTAATATTATTTGTATCTTTTGTAAACACTGCCGATTCTTCTGGAGTAAAATTATAAATTTGCTAGCTTCGTTCTTCTTGTTCTAGGAGCGATCCGTCGCGTACTCCGTGCAAGCTCACGTTACCAAATGGGTTCCCGATCCACCTATAAGAGGTCGTGGTGGCAGCTTAGTTTCCGTATTTATGTGGTGTTGGGGACTTGATGGTGACTGGACCAAGATCGGAACATAGATATATATATCTATCTATCTATCTATCTATCTATCTATCAGGAACTGGTGATATACACTCACTGGCCACTTTATTAGGTACACCTGTCCAACTGTGTGTTAAGACTTAATTTCTAATCAGCCAATCACATGGCGGCAACTCAGTGCATTTAGGCATGTAGACATGGTCAAGACAATCTCCTGCAGTTCAAACCGAGCATCAGTATGGGGAAGAAAGGTGATTTGAGTGCCTTTGAACGTGGCATGATTGTTGGTGCCAGAAGGGCTGGTCTGAGTATTTCAGAAACTGCTGATCTACTGGGATTTTCACGCACAACCATCTCTAGGGTTTACAGAGAATGGTCCGAAAAAGAAAAAAAATCCAGTGAGCGGCAGTTCTGTGGCCGGAAATGCCTTGTTGATGCCAGAGGTCAGAGGAGAATGGGCAGACTGGTTCGAGCTGATAGAAAGGCAACAGTGACTCAAATTGCCACCCGTTACAACCAAGGTAGGCAGAAGAGCATCTCTGAACGCACAGTGCGTCGAACTTTGAGGCAGATGGGCTACAGCAGCAGAAGACCACACTGGGTACCACTCCTCTCAGCTAAGAACAGGAAACTGAGGCTACAATTTGCACAAGCTCATCGAAATTGGACAGTAGAAGATTGGAAAAACGTTGCCTGGTCTGATGAGTCTCGATTTCTGCTGCGACATTCGGATGGTAGGGTCAGAATTTGGCGTAAACAACATGAAAGCATGGATCCATCCTGCCTTGTATCAACGGTTCAGGCTGGTGGTGGTGGTGTCATGGTGTGGGGAATTTTTTCTTGGCACTCTTTGGGCCCCTTGGTACCAATTGAGCATCGTTGCAACACCACAGCCTACCTGAGTATTGTTGCTGACCATGTCCATCCCTTTATGACCACAATGTACCCAACATCTGATGGCTACTTTCAGCAGGATAATGCGCCATGTCATAAAGCTCGAATCATCTCAGATTGGTTTCTTGAACATGACAATGAGTTCACTGTACTCAAATGGCCTCCTCAGTCACCAGATCTCAATCCAATAGAGCATCTTTGGGATGTGGTGGAACGGGAGATTTGCATCAGGGATGTGCAGCCGACAAATCTGCGCCAACTGTGTGATGCCATCATGTCAATATGGTCCAAAATCTCTGAGGAATGCTTCCAGCACCTTGTGGAATCTCTGCCACGAAGAATTGAGGCAGTTCTGAAGGCAAAAGGGGGTCCAACCCGTTACTAGCATGGTGTACCTAATAAAGTGGCCAGTGAGTGTATATACATCCTGTCACATCACGTGCCGCAATATTCAACATAAATTAGAGCCGCTGCATTCATTTTCTTATCCTCTGTCAATACCCTTATTGTCCAGCAGGTTAAGGGGGCTCCAGAGAGCTGCAAGTTCCTGACTAAGTTCGTGACAAAGAGCATATAAGGATCAAATTTATTACAAATGTAAAGTTTTAATATAAAGACATACAGTGCTTACAATAAGATATACAAATCTAAAAATAAAACATACAATTATGCAGAACAATTTTAAATTAAAAAGGGAAAAATAAGAGAAATCTCTAAATGTTTCCGTCTGCAGTTCTAACTTAATTTTAAAGTTGCAGTTTGTAAATGCACTATGAGCAAAGTTGTGGCATTTCAAATATCACGTGTCTCCCCTCCCCTTTATCTCTGTCCAATCAACAGTAAATATTATTCCCGGTTACAAAACATTTGCTAGCTCCTTTTGAAGCTCCCATGCTTGACGCCTCTCACTATTCTCCCAGCAGACCGCCTTCTGAGGTTCTCAGTTCCTGCAATAAGAGTAGGCAGATGCCATATTCTTTTGTGTGTTACAGACAATCATGCGGATACAGCCTTACTAGTTATTTTACGTAAATTAGTTTCCCTTGCAATTTTGTATTGCCTTCACAGATACCAACTGAAGATAATGTGGGTGATGAGGAGTTCCTAGACCCCACATGGAGTGAAGGCCATCATGCTGACGAGGTCAGTTCGGAGTAAGAGGTGGTCATTTTGCTGCCCCAGCATCACAGACCAATAGAGACCAGGGTAGAAACGCACAGCCATCAGCCCATACCCAGTACGTCAGCTGCTATTGGATACAAATCCAAAGAAATAAACTCACCCAAGCCAGGACAAAGAAAGTCCACAACAGATCTCCTTTGGACAATATACTGAGGACAAGACACGGGTGGTTTGCAAGTTGTGCCGTGAGAGTCTGAAACGTGGAGTTAATCAACTCAACCTGAGCACTACCTGCATGTCAGGCATATGAAAGTCAAGCATGAGCTGCAATGGAGTGAACATGTCAAAAAGAATGACAGTTCGGAGCCTTCTCATGCTCCTCTTCTGCTGCTTCCTCAGCCTCTTCCACCCGGTCAGGATCAATAGGGTCACCAGCCTCCCCACAAAGAGAGGAAGTGCCACTAACCCCATCACCAATATCAACACGCATCTCCACACTGTCCCATCAAAGTTTTCAAATTTCTATCAAGCAAACCCTGGAGAAAAAAACGAAATTTCCACCTTACCACCCACGATCCAGGCTCCTTAATTACCACATTTCCAAATTTCTGTCCTTTGAAATGCTTCCTTTCCAGCTTGTGGAGATGGACAGTTTCCAAAATCTAATGGCAACTGCTGTCTCACAGTACGTGGTTCCCAGCTGCTAATACTTCTCCAGGAAGGCCATCCCTGCCCTGCACACATGTGAAGGACCAAATCAGTGGTGCACTGTGCAGCGCTATCAGTGGAAAGGTCCACAAAACTACGGATACGTGGACCAGTAAGCACGGCCAGGGATGGTGCATCTCCCTAACTGCCCACTGGGTCAATTTAGTGGTGGCTGGGACAGACGTATTTGTGCTACCACCTCTAATGATTGCTGGATGCTCATTTGGCCATGTTACTGGTTCCTCCACCACCCCATCATCAGCTCACAGAGACAGCTGCCCCACCAATTTGACCTCAGCTCAAGGGAAACAGCAGCAGTCAGTTCTGAAGTCAACTTGCCTGAGGGACAGACCCCCCCATCATGCAGGAGCTTTGAACTGGGATGAAGCAGCAGACAAAAGATTGGTTGGTGCCGCTGCACCTTAATTTTGTCATGACAGTGTGTGATAATGGCCGAAATCTGGTAGCACCTCTGGGCCAAGGTGGACTCGACACGATCCTTGCCTAATCCATGTTCTAAATTTAGTTGTTCAGAGTTTCCTAAAGAATTTTCCTCATGTGTCCGATCTGCTGCTGAAAGTGCATGCATCCAGATGCTGCTCGCTTGTCTGTGTTGCAGTTTCAGTACTCTTCCCGATCACCAGCTGATATGCTATGTTCCAACAAGGTGGAACTTCACCCTGCATATGCTGGAGACGGTGTGTGAGCAGCAGCAGGCAATTGTCAACTTTCAGATGCACCACGCACGGGTGAGTCGCTTGGCAGAACAACATCACTCCACCATCAATGTCTGGGCCTCAATGCAAGAAGTGTATGCTGTGTTACGCTGCTTTGAATATTCAAGCAACATGGCCAGCGCTGATCATTGTATCATCAGCGCTACAATTCCATTGCTTTGTCTGCTTGAAAAGACTCCGCAGGTCATAATCGATGAGGAAGGGGGAGATCAGGAAGAGGGTCAGGAGGAACTTCAAACATCAGGCCTGTTGTCAATACAAGTGGACAACGAGAGGATAGTAATGGACAATGAGGAGGAGGCACAACAACCTTGTTCACAACAGGGTGGAAATACGAGCAGCTCACGGGCATCCATGGAGTCAATGGGGGAATACCAAGGACAGCCTGTCGTTGCCTCTGGGCAGCCGAGAAACAAATGAGTGAATACATGCTGCAATGACAGCCATGTTGCCCATATTTTCAGCAGTGAGTGAACATTACTGGTGAACCACCACCCTGCTGGATCCCCATTACAAAGACAATATAATTGATTCTGTTAGTGGAGCGGGATGTAAAAATGCAGCAATAAAAGAAGGCGCTTGTAGACAAAATAATGAAGGCAGTGGCTCTGTTGAACAACAAGGAAGAAGCGGAGGAGGAAGTAGCCAACAGAGCTCTGACATCACCACCACCTCAAAAGGCAGTATCAGCATTGCAGCAATATGGCAAAACCTCATGACCACGCCACAACATCCATCAACATCAAGTACTACTGCCCGTACCAGCATGATGCAGCATTTAAACATGGTGGAGTACACCATGGTACATTTTCACAAAAATCCATGTACCAAATGATGGCTCTTCCCCATTTAATTATTGGGTATCAAAAGTTGACACATGGCCACAGCTTTCACTGTATGCCTTGGAGGTGCTGGCCTGCCCTGCTGCAAGTGTGTTGTCCGAGAGAGTGTTTAGCACTGCAGGTGGGGTCATCACAGACAGGCGCATCTGCCGGTCCACAGACAATGTATGGAATATTACATTCATTAAAATGAACAAGAGGTGGGTCACAAAGAACAGTCACATGACCATACCTTTGGATGAATAGACGTGTATAACACCCACACATCTACCTACACCCCTCGTCCACTTCGACCTCTGCGTCATGATCCAATTAATATTATATTTCAAAAGTTTTGTGTTGCATTTGTTATTTATTGTTAGTCATTTGTTTAAACAAAAGTAAAAAAAAATGTTTTTTTGAACTGTTGCTTTAAGTCATTTACCTTAAAAAAATGGAGGGATGGATGGCTTGAAAGAGGGATGGATGGAGATATAGCTGGACGGATGAGGGACGGATGGATTGAGGTATACACACGTGGTCAAAATTGTTGGTACCCCTCGTTTAATGACAGAAAACTCACAATGGTCACAGAAATAACTTGAATCTTAATGTAATAAATAAAAAATCTATGAAAATGAACAAAGGAAAGTCATACATTGCTTTTCAACCATGCTTCCACAGCATTAAAAAAAACCAACTCATAAAATAGGTCTGGACCGAAATGATGGTACCCCAGAAAATGTGACAAAAGGGACATGTTAAATCGCGGTGTGTCCACTAAATGGCATCACAGGTGTCTACAATCTTGGAATCAGTGAGCGGGCCTATATATAGGGCTACAGATACTCACTGTGCTGTTTGGTGACATGGTGTGTATCACACTCAACATGGACCAGAGGAAGTGAAAGAAAGAGTGGTCTCAGGAGATTGGAAAGAAAATTATTGACAAACATGTTAAAGGTAAAAGTTATAAGACCATCTCCAAGCAGCTTGATGTTCCTGTGCCTACAGTTGCACATATTATTCAGAAATTAAAGATCCATAGGACTGTAGCCAACCTCCCTGGACGTGGCCGCAGGAGGAAAATTAATGACAAATCAAAGAGATGGATAATACTAATAGTAACAAAAGAGCCCAGAAAAACTTCTAAACATATTAAAGGTGAACTTCAAGGTCAAGGATCATCAGTGTCAGATCGCACAATCTGTCGTTGTATGAGCCAAAGTAGACTTCATGGGAGATGA
Organism: Dendrobates tinctorius; assembly: GCF_039654945.1. NCBI lineage: Eukaryota > Metazoa > Chordata > Amphibia > Anura > Dendrobatidae > Dendrobates > Dendrobates tinctorius. The sequence goes on along the minus strand of NW_027361893.1, from coordinate 2,412,629 downwards.
CCAAGGAGGACACCATTGTTGAAAAAAAATCATAAAAAAGCCAGACTGGTATATACCTAACTACATGTTGAAAAGCCACAAAGCTTCTGGGAGATTGTCCTATTGATAGATGAGCTAAAAAAGGAACTTTTTGGCAAGGCACATCAGCTCTATGTTCACAAACGGAAAAATGAAGCATATCAAGAACTCTGTCCCTACTGTGAAACATGGAGGAGTCTTATGTTCTGGGGCTGCTTTGCTGCATCTGGCAGAGTGTCTAAAATCTGTGCATGGTACAATGAAATCTCAAGACTATCAAGGGATTCTAGAGAGACATATGCTGTCCAGTGTCAGAAACCTTAGTCTCAGTCACAGGTCATGGGTCTTGTAACAGGATAATGACCCAAAACACACAGCTAAAAACACCCAAGAATGGCTAAGAAGAAAACATTGGATTATTTTGATGTGGACTTCTTTGAGCCCTTACCTAAATCCTTTTGAGCATCTTTGGAAAGAGCTGAAACATGCCGCCTGGAAAAGGCAACCTTCAAACACGAGACAACTGGAGCAGTTTGCTCTTGAGTGAGCCAAAATACCTGTCAAGAGGTGCAGAAGTCTCATTGACAGTTACAGGAATTGTTTGATTGCAGTGATTGCCTCAAAAGGTTGTGCAACAAAATATTAAGTTAAGGGTACCATAATTTCTTTCCAGGCCTATTTTAAGAGTTTTATTTTTTTTAAAAATTCTGTGGAAGCATGGTTGAAAAGCAATGTCTGACTTTCGTTTGTTCATTTTCATACATTTTTATTTATTATTACTTTTGTCAGATTCAAGTTATTTCTGTGACTTACCCTGCTTGTAGAGTGTCAATGACTGCCTTCTGGACATCTGTCCAGTCAGTGTTCCTCATGATTGTGGAGCCTACAGAAACAGACTAAGGGACCTTTTTTAAACGCTTAAGAAGCCATTGCAGGTGTTTTTATTCTAATTTACTGACATAATGACTTTGGGGTTTTTATTGGCGGTAAGCCATAGTCATCAACAGAAATAAACATTCTGAACAGGAAAATGGCTTCTCCCCTGTATGGTTTCTTTGGTGTATAACATCAGATTTCAGAATAAAATGTTTCTCACATTATGAACATGAAAATGGCTTCTCCCCTGTGTGGGTTTTCTGGTGGGTAACAAGATGCGCTTTCCGAATAAAACATTTTCCACATTCTGAACAGGAAAAAGGCTTCTCCCCTGTGTGGCTTCTCTGGTGGGTAACAAGATACGCTTTCCGAATAAAACATTTTCCACATTCTGAACAGGAAAAAGGCTTCTCCCCTGTGTGGCTTCTCTGGTGGGTAACAAGATTCGCTTTCCGAATAAAACATTTACCACATTCTGAACAGGAAAAAGGCTTCTCCCCTGTATGAGTTCTCTGGTGATTACCAAGGGCTGATTTATCTAGAAAACATTTCCCACATTCTGAACAGGAAAAAGGCTTCTCCCCTGTGTGAGTTCTTTGGTGGGTAACAAGATGCGCTTTCTGATTAAAACATTTCCCACATTCTGAACAGGAAAAAGGCTTCTCCCCTGTGTGGGTTTTCTGGTGGTTAACAAAGGCTGACTTATCTGTAAAACATTTCCCACATTCTGAACAGGAAAAAGGCTTCTCCCCTGTATGAATTCTCCGGTGACTAGCAAGTTTTGATTTATCTGTAAAACATTTCCCACATTCTGAACAGGAAAAAGGCTTCTCCCCTGTGTGAATTCTTTGGTGGGTAACAAGATGCGCTTTCCGGTTAAAACATTTCCCACATTCTGAACAGGAAAAAGGCTTCTCCCCTGTATGAGTTCTCTGGTGACTACCAAGCGCTGATTTATCTAGAAAACATTTCCCACATTCTGAACAGGAAAAAGGCTTCTCCCCTGTGTGAGTTCTTTGGTGGGTAGCAAGATGCGCTTTCTGATTAAAACATTTTCCACATTCTGAACAGGAAAAAGGCTTCTCCCCTGTGTGGGTTTTCTGGTGGCTAACAAAGGCTGATTTATCTGTAAAACATTTCCCACATTCTGAGCAGAAAAAAGGCTTCTCCCCTGTATGAATTCTCTGGTGACTAACAAAAGCGGATTTATCTGTAAAACATTTCCCACATTCTGAACAGGAAAAAGGCTTCTCCCCTGTGTGAATTCTTTGGTGGATAACAAGATGCGCTTTTCGGTTAAAACATTTCCCACATTCCGAACAGGAAAAAGGCTTCTCCCCTGTGTGGGTTTTATGGTGGCTAGCAAGGGCTGATTTATCTCGAAAACATTTCCCACATTCAGAACATGAAACTGGCTTCTCCCTTGTGTGAATTCTCTGGTGACTGACAAAATCTGATTTCTGGTTAAAATATCTCCCACACTTGGAACAAGAAAATCTATTGTCTGCTTTGTGAAGGTTTTGTTGTTTAAGAAAGGACTTTTCTAGGGAAAAACTATTTCCACATTTTGAAAATGAAAATGTCTTCATTGCTTTAGGAGCAGATTGCTTTTTAATGCTTATTTTGTGACTCTTATTTTCCTTAGTAGTCGCTAATGAATCAGAAGACAGGATCTGTTTCAAAGGATCAAATGACAGATGTTTGCTGTGAGTGGATGATGGTATATCTGGAGTAATGGCATTCACTTCAGTTGTATCCTGTGGGATCTCAAGATCATCTGATTTAAAAATTGAAGATGTCAGCTGTCCCTCTGATCTCCTGGTACAGTCATCTGCCAGGAATAAAACCAAATTATTATTTTAAAATAAAATATCCTTGAATTCTATATTTTTGAACATTTCTACTTAAACGGTCTGTAAAAATGGCAAGTTATGTAAAATTATTGAATTATTCACCAAGACAATGACAGTTTACTAGACTGTGCTAAAACCACATTAAGCATCCATGTATTTGGCATTAATATAGTGACAAGAAACCACTTATTTTATAGCATGTGTATCTCCTGAAGCACAATCTGGGCACTATGTGTTGAGTAATAAATTGGGATATTTGCAATTTTCACTCTCCAACATACACTGCGCGTGCTAATATCTGGAAACTGCCTGTGGAGTCAAAATAGTCACTATTCATATAGATTTATTGAGGGTTATAATTTGCGAAATGGAGTCACTTTATAGGGATTTCATCTGCTCTGGTTTTCTGTAATTTTGTCATGTTAGGGATTCTGTAAATGGTGTGTCCCATCTCCTCTGGGATCTGCTCCTGCAACGTCTGCTTTGGACAGCAGACGCAGCCTTACTCATTCTGCAGGCAACGCTGGCAACAGAGGTGGTGTTGGAACCAGAAGCTCTTGATGGTGCAGCCTCTGTTCAGCCACTAAGATTAGGGTTCCTGGAACCTGTAGTACCATGAAGTCTGGCAGTATGGGTGTGTGTGTGTCATGTCCGCCATGTTTGTCATGTCTGCCATGTCTGTTTTGTCTCAAGAACTCCTGGAGCGATGTGCATGCGCATATCTTGTCTGCTGTCCTGCATGTTCACTAGAGCAGTGTGCACACTCACCTCATGTCTGAGCTGCAGGATGCCTGCGTTTCTGCTCTGCCTTCTGTGATCTTCTCGTCATGTCTAAGATTCCTGATCATGTGTTCCTGCCTGGATCCTGCACTGTCTGGTTCTGCAATCATCTCATCATGTCTGAAACGTTGATCATGTGACCTTTCCTAGGATCCTGCACTGTCTGGTTCAGCAATCATCTCGCCATGTCTAGAACTCTGATCATGTGACCTGTCTAGGTTTCAGCACTGGATCTGCAGTCGTCTCGTCATGTCTGGAACTCTGATCATGTGACTGTGCTCTGTTATCCTGTGGATCTGAACCCGGAAGTGGTCCCCTGGTCCTGACCTGGAGGAGGAGGTGCTATGCCCTATATCAGGCCGCCCCTTCCTATGCTCTGGGCCTGAGTATTATGTGGTGTCCCTGCATGGCTGCTTGGTCTGTGGGGCGCTCCCCCTATTCTGTGCCCTTGCACTCTGCTCTGTCGTGCATCTCTGCACACGCTCCGTGCTCGTATTCCGTCTCTTGTCTTGTGCCATGTCTTGAGTTGTCCTTCGTGCCATGTTCTGTCTCTGCTCTGCTTTGCCTTGTAGTCCTTGTCTGCTTCTGTTCCGTGTCTCTGTCCCTGGCGTGCCTCTCTGCACGCGCAGGACTCTGCCTCGCCTGCCCCTGGCGTGCCTCTCTGCACGCGCAGGACTCTGCCTCGCCTGCCCCTGGCGTGCCTCTCTGCACGCGCAGGACTCTGCCTCGCCTGCCCCTGGCGTGCCTCTCTGCACGCGCAGGACTCTGCCTCGCCTGCCCCTGGCGTGCCTCTCTGCACGCGCAGGACTCTGCCTCGCCTGCCCCTGGCGTGCCTCTCTGCACGCGCAGGGCTCTGCCTCGCCTGCCCCTGGCGTGCCTCTCTGCACGCGCAGGACTCTGCCTCGCCTGCCCCTGGCGTGCCTCTCTGCACGCGCAGGACTCTGCCTCGCCTGCCCCTGGCGTGCCTCTCTGCACGCGCAGGACTCTGCCTCGCCTGCCCCTGGCGTGCCTGTTATGATCGAGTCACCGTAGGAGGCAAAAACAGAAATGCTAGCTAAGTCCTGAAAACCAGAGAAGTTGGCAATTATCAGATTGCAGACCCCTGAACCTATCAACACAACTAGCAGTAGCCGTGGGGGGTTCCTACGATGACCTAGACCCCTCGATCACAGCCGGAGAGATACATAGGCCTAAAGAAGGAAAGGGGAAATCTAACTGCCCCAGAGCAGACCCCAAAGCAATAGGCAGCCCCCCACATATGACGGTGAAGCAAGATGAAAACACTTACACAGACAGAAAGACAGGCTGAGCAAAGACGGGGCCCAAAAACTACCTAGATAGGAACGGATAGGAAGGCTGCTGTCTGCAATCTGCCAAAACCCTATCAGAGACAAAAGCCAACAAGCTGATATAAAAATGGCCCTGAAGCAACTAAGCTTCAAAAACTAAATCAGCACTCAGGTACATTCAGAAGACAGAGCTCACGAACACTGCACATTCCAGCAGGGAGTGGCAGAATCCAAAAAGCAAGAAAAACAAAAACAAATCTTAGATGCAAAAAGGCAAAACAGAAAACTTAGCTTTAGGAGAGCAGGAATCAGACTGGAGTCCAAGAGTCCAAAGAGAAATCACCCGCAGGGCAGAAAGGGCGTAGGCTGCCTTAAATCCAGTCAGTGACTCCACTCAGCCAATCGTCCTCATCAGTCCCAGGTGTCTGATGATCAGGCTCACTACCTTCCTTCACTAGAATAGGGAGTTCACCAGGCCTCAGTGACGGAGGGGAAAATGAACTCACAACACGTGCCTCTCTGCACGCGCAGGACTCTGCCTCGCCTGTCCCTGGCGTGCCTCTCTGCACGCGCAGGACTCTGCCTCGCCTGTCCCTGGCGTGCCTCTCTGCACGCGCAGGACTCTGCCTCGCCTGTGTACCTTGTCTAGTCCCAAGGTCCTTCCTTGGCCCGGCTCTGGGCTTCGGCCTACGCTCTGCTGCTAGTCTGTCCCTGTCCCTGGCATGCTCTTTGCATGCGGTCTCTGCCTTGTTCTTTGTATTGTCCCTGATGTTTCGTGCACCCTTGCACTTTTCGCACTAGGCTTTGCCGTACTGTCTGTACGTGTCTCTGTCCTGTGTCTTTGCCTAGCCCTGCCTTGTGGCTCCGTGCCTCCTTGCACGTGCCTGGTCGTCTGTGCCTGCCTGGTGTGCCTCAGCCGTGCCGCCTCTAGCCGTGCTCGCCTGTGTGCCTCAGCCATGCCCCGTCCAGTGCTATAGTGGTCTGGCTGCGTGGCCCCGCGGCGGTGCCGCCTCTAGTCGTGCCCGCCTGCAACTGCCATCGTCAGTACCACCTGCCGGCGCTCCCAGCCGTGGTCTCCGTGCTCCCTTGCACTCACGCTGGTTCTCGCACTGTGCCTTTTCGTGCTACACTTGCACAACTCTTTGTTAAGTTTGCTCTGCTCTGATTCCTGTTTTGCCTGGTCCTTGAACCCTGTTACTGGCGTGCCTCTCTGCACGCGCAGGACTCTGCCTCGCCTGACCCTGGCGTGCCCTTTGCACGCTCAGGACTCTGTCTCGTACCTTGGCGTGTCTCTACACACGCACTCTGTCTCGTACCTTGTGCCTTGGCGTGTCTCTACACACGCACTCTGTCTCGTACCTTGTGCCTTGGCGTGTGTATACACTCGCACTCCGTCTCATGCCTTGGCGTGTCTCCACACACGCAACCTGTCTCGTCTGTGAACCCTGGCGTGTCCCCTACACGCGCACCTAGCCTTGAACCCTGGCGTGTCCCCTACACACGCACCTTGCCTTGCACCTAGCTTTGAACCCTGGCGTGTCCCCTACACACGCACCTTGCCTTGCACCTAGCCTTGGACCTCGGCGTGTTCCCTATCACGCACCATGCCCGGATATCTGTCGTGCCTCCTTGCCTGGAACCTGGTTTGCCTGTCGGATGCCCGGAACCTGCCGATCGCTGCCAGAGATCATGAGCTGGATGACTGCGGCCTGACGTCCAGAGCTGATGTCCGCAGCCTGATGCCTTGATGATGTCGATTGTTGCCAGCAGTCCGGAGTCCTTTGCCATCGTGCCGTTACCTGTACCTAGGCGTGCCACCTGGCACGTACCATGCTATGGACCTTGGCGTGCCCACACGCGCACCTTGCACGTTTTGCTTGTTTACACTTTATGTGATCCTGAGTTATCCTAATGAAGTTACCTTGCACCTACGTCTTGTCTTGCTTCCTGCTCGTCCTTGTCGTCAGACACTCGTCTAGTGTCCCCTGAGCCGGCCGTCTGGTCCCAGCAGTCATGGTGGCTCACCCCCTTGGTCTTGCCCCTGACACTCCCTGTATAGGGGGTGGATTCTCACAAGGTAAGCTCGCCCTCGGTGGGTGGGTGCCATGACCCAGAGGGTCCACTCAAAAAATGGGCTCAGCAGGAGCTGAGTCCGTCACAGTGTGCTGAACAGCTGCAGTAATCTGCTCCCTGTTTTAGCCAATTGAAAAGCACCACACCTTACTAAAAGCTTGAAGCATATTGCCGGATACTGCCAGATACAGCCTTGATCTCCTCTAGTTTTCTCCTCTGTGCTCAGCTCCCGGCTTGTGTATTTATTTCCTGTTGTGACCCCAGCCTGTTTAATGACCTATTCTTATGTCTCCCGAGTTAGTATTTTCTCTGCCCTCCAGGTTCTGACATGGTTCTCGGACTATTCTTCTTCCCATCTTACTTCACAGAACAGCAGGTAACACTGTGCCCCAAGCTTAGGGGTCTCTGTGTAAGTTCAGATCCATGTAGAGGGGTTAAAGAAACCATCGGAGCAATAGGCGCAGGAGGGCATGACTTTTGGGATGGGCAGATCTTTTAACTCCTGGAGTGGTGTGTATAGCGGCGTAGATTTTAAGCAAGAGTTTGTGCCTGGTGTGCCACTGTGAGGAGGGTGGGTCTTATTTAGGTGAGGCATCTGTTTCTTTTGTGATGATGGGGGCTGGTCTCTCTCTGTGAGGGGGAGGTGGGGGTTTATATAGAGGAGGTAAATTGTCTTTCTACCTGAAAAATGGATGAAATGGAGAAGACATCAGACAGGGAAGTATAATACTGAGGATTTATTACTTCACATTATAGCTGGCTCCTATATCATGTATGGGATTAATATTACCTCAGAAATTCATGTAGCCACTCATGGGGTCCTCACTTCACATTACAGAGGATAGGAGCACTTTCACTTCAGACATTGTGTAGTTTCAGCTCCTACATCATGTATGGGATCAATATTACCCCAGAATTCATGCGTTTGACATGTTCCCTCACGTCTGCAGTGTAAGGAAGTGTAATACTGGGGTTATCACCTCACATTACAGATGATAGGAGCACATTCATCTCAGACATCATGTATTAGTGTAGTATCAGCTCCAACATCATATATGGGATTAGTATTACCTCAGAGATTCATGTGGACACCATGTTCACTAGTGTGGCTGCTATAGGTTTACAGGGTCTGCCATTAAACATGTGGAATTGGTTTTACTGGACACTGATGAGAGGAGAGCAGTTGGGGGATGGTATATGTACGAGAGGACAGAGCATGGACACATTGTCTGCCATTAGTTCTGTGGGCACATGTGCTGGAGATAAGGGTGAGAGGGGAAGAGTTGGGGGAGGGTGTTTGTTTGAGGATACTGGCCTTGCTGTGCTGATTATTCTCTCCCTCCTTCCCATTTATGGAGTCTTGTGACCTGTATGTAACCTCATCTTTGCTATATGCTGATCATTTTGTGTGTACAGATTCACTACAACCAGGTTGCTTTCACTATATTATGTGGTATCTGTGTAAAGGCTCCGTCCAAATGTGCTGTACCTTATCATGGATACATACCTGAGGTACATGTTATCACTTCTCACTCTACTATATACGGAGCATGCTGTGTATAAAGATACTGTGCATACAGGTTTTTTCCTTGCTGTACATATAACCTGGACCTGACTTCCAGCTTAGTTCTTTCGTTCTGTAGTTATGGCAGCTTTTAGTCCTTATGTGGCACGCTGTCCTGCCTGATATATCCATCCTGTTTCTGTGTATTGTATCAGTGTATACCCACCAAGTTCTTATTTTATTTTACCTAAGATGGTGGATAGCACATGCCTGAGTGGATTACCTGGAGCTTTAATATATATGTTTCATCATATATAAAATAAATATTTGGGGAGTAACTCAGCACAGAGCAGGGTGGTGAGTGGGGCACTAATAACTCAGCACATGGCGGGGCATTCAGTGGGCACTCCTAGTGTGATGCTGCACCTTGCTCTAGAGGACATATCATGGGCCCAGTTTTCAGGCCTATCTCATCTATTGTACAACCCCTGGCAAAACTTATGGAATCACTTGAAGGATGTTCATTCAGTTGTTTTATTTTATAGAAAAAAAGCAGATCACAGACTGTTAAGGGCTGGCGGAATGCACAAAATAATAAGGTGCATTCGCAGCCCGGGGTCCACCGTGCAGAGATGTAAACCTGCTGCTCAGTAATGTCGGAAACTATACGGCAAGTAATAAAGGAACACATGGGTGTTAGCGTCACCCGGTGTGTATGGGAGCGAGTTCTGTTGATTCAAAGAACCGCGGCACCGCACAATGTAAATGCCGAAGCCTGTTAAACTCACAGTGCTCGGCTGGATGAGCGCTAGTATACAGACACAGGACTCTGCCCCAAGGACACAAGGTTAGAGTCCCTCTAGTCCACTAGCGCTCGGCGCCGCTGCAGCGAAGCCAGCAAGAGACCAACAGAGAAATAACGCACCAGTGTGCACTGCACCGCTCTGGCGGACGAAACTAACCACCCAGAGTGGGGAGGAAAGCGCTAGAGTTGCGCACGGTGCCGCACTGGCGGCTACTGCTACCTGGCGCAGTACAACAGTGCCCTGAGGAGATGAGGAGAGGCACAAACCGGACGCTAGCAAGTGCAGAGGACTGGGATGCACTGTGGCATATGCAGAAGAAAAAATCCAGCACTCCCAAATGCAGAAAAAATTAATTTGAAATTAGTCACAATCAGGTAGTCCACAAGAATTACATTCCAATATGTGTAAAGTTTCGGTCACTATCTGGACCTTCTTCAGACTCTACATAAATAATATAACATGGAACAGAGCATGGAACCCAAGGGATTAAATAGAGAATATGACATTGTGAGTTTGTTTTAATTATATGTACACATATCCTGTTTACTAAGATACTGTTTTGTTTCCTACAGCAACAGCAATCACGATAGAGAATAGTCTTGCAGGGGTATAGATACTATATCATTTACCATGTAATCCTATTTTTTTTTTGCAATTTTTTAAATTTTATTATTTCCCCCTTGTCCTCATTTTTTTTCCTCAACTTTTCTAAAAAAAAAATTCTTATTTTTTCCCTTTTTTAACCCCTTCACGACCTTTGACGCCACGTAGGCATCATGAAAAGTCGTGACAATACAACCCATGACGCCTATGTGGCGTCATGAATTGATTGCCCCCCTGACCCGCACACAAAGGACCCTTCAGAGTTAACACCTGGGGGTGTGGCTTAGCCCCCACGTGCCTACGATCGCTCTGATTGGCTGTTAAAAGTGAAACTGCCAATCAGAGCGATCGTAATATTTCACCAATGAAAATTGGTGAAATATTACAATCCAGCCATGGCCGATGCTAAAATAGCATCGGACATGGCTGGACACCGAGACCCGACCCCCCCCCCCCCCACACACACACCGACTGACAGCACCGATCGGCTGCCGCCACTGTCTGACGGCACCGATCGGCAGCCGCCGTCATAATCTGCCCCCCTCGCCTTCCCTCCGCCCCCCCAGCCCTCCGATCACCCCCTCTCACCCTCCGTTGTGCCTCCGATCTCCCGCTATCCGTCCCGGTGTCCCGCCGTCCAGCGTCATGGGCGCCGCCATCTTGGAAGATGGCGGGCGCATGCGCAGTGCGCCGAATCGAATCTGCAACGCTGCAGATTCATTTATTTTGATCACTATAATAAACTTTCATAGTGATCAAAATAAAAAAAAAAAGTAAATACCGCCCCCCCTTATCACCCCCATAGGTAGGGACAATTAATAAAAAAAAACAATTTTTTTTAAATTTTTCCATTAGGGCTAGGGTTAGGGTTGGAATTAGGGTTAGGGTTAGAAATAGGGTTAGGGTTGGACTAAGGGTTAGGGTTGTAATTGGGATTAGGGTTGGGTTGGGATTACGGTTAGGCTTGTGGTTAGGGTTAGAGTTGGGATTTCGTTAGGGGTGTGTTGGGATTAGGGTTGAGGTTAGGGTTAGGGTTAGGTCTCCAAACGCGACATGGAGCCACCATTTATTCCAGCCAATTTTGCGTTCAAAAAGTCAAACGGTGCTCCCTCCATTTCGAGCCCCGACATGTGCCCAAACAGTGGTGTACCCCCACTTATGGGGTATCAGGGTACTCAGGAAAAATTGCACAACTTTGGGGGTCTAATTTCTCCTGTTACCCTTGGGAAAATAAAAACATGGGGGCTAAAATAATTATTTTTGTGGAAAAAAAATGATTTTTTTAATTTCACGGTTCTGCGTTATAAATGTGAAGCACTTGGGGGGTTTCAACGTGCTCACCACACATCCAGATAAGTTCCTTGGGGGGGTCTAGTTTCCAAAATGGGGTCACTTGTGGGGGGTTTGCACTGTTTAGGTACATCAGGGGCTCTCCAAACGTGACATGACGCCCACAGACCATTCCATCAAGTCGGCATTTCAAAACGTCACTACTTCCCTTCCGAGCCCCAACGTGTGCCCAAACAGTGGTCCCCCCACATATGGGGTACCAGCGTACTCAGGACAAGCTGGACAACAACTTTTGGGGTCCAATTTATCCTGTTACCCTTGTGAAAATAAAAAATAGCGGGCTAAAAATTTATTTTTTGAGGAAAAAAAAATATTTTTATTGTAACGGCTCTGCGTTATAAACTTCTGTGTAGCACCTGGGGGTTCAAAGTGCTCACTATGCATCTACATAAGTTCCTTAGGGGGTCTAGTTTCCAAAATGGGGTCATTTGTGGGGGAGCTCCAAAGTTTACGCACACAGGGGCTCTGCAAACACGACATGGTATCCGCTAACGATTGGAGCTAATTTTCCATTCAAAAAGTCAAATGACGCTCCTTCCCTTCTGAGCCATGCCGTGCGCTCAAACAGTGGTTTCCCCCCACATATGGGGTACCAGTGTACTCAGGACAAACTGGACAACAACTTTTGGGGTCCAATTTATCCTGTTACCCTTGGGAAAATAAAAAAAATAGCGGGCGAAAAAATCATTTTTGAGGAAAAAAATTTTTTTTTTATTTTCATGGCTCTGCATTTATAAACTTCTGTGAAGCACTTGGGGATTCAGAGTGCTCACTACACATCTAGATAAGCTCCTTGGGGGTTCTAGTTTCCAAAATGGGGTCACTTGTGGGGGTTTCTACTGTTGAGGCACACAGGGGCTCTGCAAACACAACATGACGCCCGCAGAACATTCCATCAAAGTCTGCATTCCAAAATGGCGCTCCTTCCCTTCTGAGCTCTCCCGTGCTCCCAAACAGTGGTTCCCCCCCACATATGGGGTATCGTTGTACTCAGGACAAATTGCACAACAACTTTTGTGGTTCAATTTCTCCTGTTAGCCTTGTGAAAATAAAAAATAGCGGGCTAAAAAATCCTTTTTGAGCAAAAAAAAAAAATAAAAAAATGATTTTTTATTTTCACTGATCTGCGCTATAAACTTCTGTGAAGCACTTGGGGGTTCAAAGTGCTCACCACACATCTATACAAGTTCCTTCGGGGGTCTAGTTTCCGAAATGGGGTCATTTGTGGGGGAGCTCCAATGTTTAGGCACACAGGGGCTCTCCAAATGCGACATGGTGTCCGCTAACGATTGGAGCTAATTTTCCAATCAAAAAGTCACATGGCGCTCCTTCCCTTCCGGGCCCTGCCGTGTGCCCAAACAGTGGTTTATGACCACATATGAGGTATCGATGTACTCAGGAGAAATTGCCCAACAAATTTTAGGATCCATTTTATCCTGTTGCCCATGTGAAAATGAAAAAAACTGAGGCCAATTAA